>NC_138180.1:36199680-38699957 GCF_964165515.1 Mesoplodon bidens | reverse complement strand
CCAGGCATGTGCCCAGCAGGGACAAAGAAGACAAACTGGGGACATGACATGGCCCTTCTTGCTTATGGGCTGCTTCCCAGGTGGTAGTGGCACCTGAGTGGTGGCTGACTTCAAAACGTGTGTGGGTCTTTTTCCCCCGCTTCGGCATTTAGAATGTTTTTGTTGTTTTGTTTTCTAACCAAAGGAAGTTCTTATTTTTGATCTTTGGTGCAGAAGGAGAAAGTGTATGTTTCTGAATGGTTAGGACACTTGTGAATTGGATAGACTGTATATGGATAAATAAATAATAGAGATAATTCTGATTATGTCTCCATTCTGTACTCTCTTACCAAGGCCGGACAGTCTTGTGAAGTTGAAACTCTTACTCCACTCATACATCGTTGCAACAAGCTCATCCTTGTAGGAGATCCTAAGCAGCTCCCTCCCACAGTCATTTCTATGGTATGTTTTTTCACATTCGTGTTGCTTTAAAGTGGTAGGGGCTTGTTTGGGTTTTTTTTTTTTTTTTTGGGGGGCGGCGGGGCGGTCTTTCTTGGATCATCATCTCTTATTTGCAAGGATAAATAGGGAATGGCTGAGAAAAGAGAACCACTGTTGAGAGCCTTCATAGTGAAAGTCTCCGGAAATGTTCCTTTGTTCATAATGTGCTTATGTGTGTGTGACAGGAGCAGTGTGAGTGTCACAGACCAGAAGTTTAGGAGGAGGATGTCCCATGTGCAGTGGGCTGTTCCTTTGGGAAAGGCAGTGTGCAGCTGTTCTAAGGGCTGTATCTGATTTATTTTAGTAACATAAACACCAAAACAATAATAATAGAAAAACTTTAAAAGCAGGGAATAGAATCCAACCTCCTGATTTATCTTTCAATATGTGCAAATTTGAGGAAAACAGTATAAAGAGAAATTATTCTTACAGTAACGTTTTCAATTTTAGGATTCTGTATCCTATAGCACAGGAAAATGCCGGTGTCCCTCACATCCTCTGAAAGGGAAGGTGGTGAAAGGAAAGAGGTTGTGGGCTGTGCTTGTGGGAAGATGAGCACCAAAGTTGTGGTTCCCTTCACTTCGTTTCTTAAATCTCACTAAAGATGGCTCCTAGAAATGCACAGCAGAATCAGGATTCAGATGTTTTGGGTAATCTTCATAGGTCTAGATGACGGTTTTGAAGTTTAATGAAATTTGAGCATTTTACTGATACATAGATTATTTGTACAAATATAGAGTAGTGGCTGCATAAACTGTCCCAGAGAACAGACCATTTTCACAGCATTTCTGTTACGTTATGGAAAGAAAGCAGGTTTTTTTGGTTAGTATTGTTTTTGACTTTGGAATCATCAAAATGATAGTGCAGTTCTTTGACGTCTGAACACTCGTGCGTGACTGTTCAAGGGAGTAGCCTAGGAGCGCCCATGTCCCTGAGTGAAAACCTTGTCCATAGGACAGAGCTGCTGTGGGGGGTTCTGCTTGTGGAGACCTAGGAGGAGCCAGCTCTGCCCTGCATTCCTTGAATAGTTGCAGTATTTCAGAAACCTACTGATTTAACTTCCTGAAGGGCCTTAGCACGTGGTTAGTGAAAAGGGTTGTCGATAGGCCTCAACTTCACTGTCTCCTTTGGTGATTGATTAAAAACAGCAGAAATGAGAAAAATCCATTTGGGCTTTTCTTATTGTTGCAAAAATAATAGAGGCTTATTGAGAAGATTCAGAAAATAATTACAAAGTTAATTTTCTCAGCATGCCTTTCTAACCCTAGGGATAAGTACTATGAACAGTTTAGTGAGTATTTGAACAGTTTGTGGGCATGTGTGTGTTGACTTTTTTTCAGTCTGTGTTCATTGAGTGCCAGGCTAATTCAAGCACTGTTTTTAAGTTCTGGCGTCATGACAGTGACGAAAATTGACAAAAATCCCTGACCTCTGGCTTCCCTGGTGGCACAGTGGTTGAGAGTCCGCCTGCCGATGCAGGGGACACGGGTTCGTGTCCCAGTCCGGGAAGATCCCACAAGCCACGGAGCGGCTGAGCCATGACTGCTGAGGCTGCGTGTGCGGAGCCTGTGCTCCGCAGCGGGAGAGGCCACAACAGTGAGAGGCCCGCATACCACAAAGAGAAAAAAAATCCTCGCCCTCATGAAGCTGACATTCTAGTGGGTAACAGACAGTAAATAAGTTACTAGATTCAGAATGTCAGATGGCTATAGGGAATGTATAAATTTGTGTATATGTATGTAGGTTTTTTTTTTTTAATTTATGGCTGTGTTGGATCTTCGTTTCTGTGTGAGGGCTTTCTCTAGTTGTGGCAAGTGTGGGCCACTCCACATCACGGTGCGCGGGCCTTTCACTATCGCGGCCTCTCTTGTTGCGGAGCACAGGCTCCAGACGCGCAGGCTCAGTAATTGTGGCTCATGGGGCCAGCTGCTCCGTGGCATGTGGGATCTTCCCAGACCAGGGCTCGAACCCTTGGGTCCTGCATTGGCAGGCAGACTCTCAACCACTGTGCCACCAGGGAAGCCCTGTATGTAGGTTTTGACCTTGTTTAAAGGTGGAAGAATCAGTCTGTACCAAATTACCTTTTTTTCCAGTCAGTAAATAGATCAGGGATATATGTTCATGTCAAAACATAAAAATCTCCATCATTTTGTAGGATGGACTCAGTTTTTTTTTCTGGAAGTAGATGTGTTACCTCATATAAACCTCTTTCTTTTTTCACAGAGTGAAATAAATGAGGTTTTTTAGCTAACTTGAATAGATAAACTTTGGGGGGTATAGATGAAATTGCCAAATGTCTACTAAAAATATTCTCTTTAATTATACAAACCTATTTAATATCACATATGTAAATAATCACATATATAACTAATATAAATAAGAAGTAACGCCTGTTTTCTCCACTCTGATAGTTTGTGAAACAGGTTTATTAAAACTTTGCACATACATCTTCAACGCTCATATTGTCAACGTCACTCATAAAGATTGCATCATCCTAGTGGGTTTTCCAGAGCACATTTTTTGCTTCTAGATTATTTAAGACGTAATACTTTTTGAATCTTGATATGATGCTACCATTGAAAAGTATATCCCAAGGCACGACCGTGATAACATTAAGACAGTTTTCTTCGTTTGTCAATTAAGTCACTGTGTTTCAGATCACAGGTTTTGTAACCCTTTCTTGGATTTATGAAATCAACTTAGTTGCCTGTGTCCTCCACTAGAATGTAAGCTCTGTGACATTTGATCTTCACTGTAGACTGTCAGCACCCCAAATTTTAGCTGCTTGGTATATGATGGATGGATGAAGAAAGTGGTCTTTCAGAGGCTTATTTACAATGGCATTCATTATTTCTAGTTGTGATAGCATAGCCCAGAAATAATTGTTAAAATCTGGGTTACAGTTCTTTGCTGCTTTTATCATTGATTCTTTCAGGTGACCCCTGTTAGCACCTATAAAATAGCGACAGTTGTGGTCATTCACAAGATCACATCTCGTTCATAAGCAGTATGTGGGTTTTCTAAATAAGGGGAAAATACCTTAACTTTTGTAGTCAAGCTACATGGCTTTTCTAGGGCTGGAGTCGGAAATATCTTCTCTCTCTGAATCTTTGGTTGTTGGTAATACCTTGTACATTTGAGAGCTCAGTGATTGTTTTGTTTTTTTTTTTAATAGTGGGAAAAGTACACATGAATTCTTGCAGATTATTGTTTTGTTTTCCTCCTTTCAGAAGGCCCAGGAGTATGGCTATGACCAGTCGATGATGGCCCGCTTCTACAACCTTCTGGAAGAGAACGTGGAGCACAACGTGATTGGCAGGCTGCCTGTCTTACAGCTCACCATTCAGTACAGGATGCACCCAGACATATGTCTCTTCCCTTCTAATTACATTTATAACAGGAACTTGAAAACAAATAGGTGAGCTCTGTTCATTGCATGTTCACCTGTTTTATTTGTAGGTTTGGCTGCTTAGGAAGAATAGCTCTTTTGTTGTGCTTTTAGGTCTTGTTATTAAAAACACAAAGGTTTAATAATTTTAATTACAAAAGTCCTATTGATTGTAGCAAATGCAGATAAATGAAAAGAAAGGGATAAACCCAACCCCTATTGATACTACCCAGAAGTAATCACTGGTAACATTTTGTTATATCTACTTCCAGTCCTTGTACTATGCACATCTTTTTTTTTTACTTTTTCTCCTTTTTTTGGAGGAAAAAAGCACACCATGCTCTACATAGTATACTGTAGCATGCATTTTTCACTTACTGTATTATGAGTAACTTTCCAATCATGATTGTTATATTTTAATTTACATGGGTCATTCTCCCTAGTACTAGAATAGAAATGAAATTCACCTGCTACCTCTCACTAAAATATGTTATTTACAAGTATTTAATTTTATTTAAAAAGAAGGTCCTTCTTGTCCTCTTAACTTTCCCTTGCTCTCTTCCACAGAAAGAACAAATAGTAATAATAATTCTAAAACATTTTCTCTTGTAATTTGACTTGCATTCTAAATGGTGGCTGCTCTTTTGTAGAATGACAGAGACCATTCGGTGTTCATCTGACTGGCCATTTCAACCCTACCTCGTGTTTGATGTTGAAGATGGTTCAGAAAAGCGGGATAATGAGTAAGTTCTCCTTTTTCTTCAGTCCCCACTGATGGTCCCAGAATTTTTGTATTGTTTCTGTTCATATTTAAATTCAAAATACTTTCCATATAAATCTCTCTGCCTAGTGCCAGTGCACAATCATTTTCTTTTAGCTGGGTTGATAACTTCACCTTTTCAATCATAAATTACTGATGTCTTTATATATTTCAGTCTTGATTATTTTTTTCTTAACTGGGTAATGGGGGTTATGTTACCTAAAATGCGGTCAGCACTTCAGTAGATCCATGCTGAGATCCCAGCTGTGAGTAAAACAGACGTGGCCCCAGTGCAAGGCTGCTGTGGTCCAACAGGCGAGACAGACATTAACCAGGCCATCACCGTGGTGATTAATGGTTCCAGTTGGGTTAAGTATTGTGACGGATAAGTACAGATACAGTTGAATCAAGGTGTGAGGCAGAGGGTGGACAATACTTCCAGCATGTTGGATTGTGAATCAGGTGGTTTGTGAATGACAGCACAAAAGGAGCAGTGGTTGCTAATTAGCAAGCATCTCAGAGGAGCCGGGGCTTCTTGTGAGAGAATAAAGGAGGAGGAGCCCGGAGGCTGCATTTGTTAGCACAGATAGAAATGCCACCCCTGCATCATGACGTATGAAGAAATAGAAATTCCACCTCTGTGTCAAGAGAGAGCTGCAAAGCAAGTGGTGTCCTCCATGAGAATAAGATATTAGTTAATAGTGGTGGAAGGAGGGGCCCCTCAGTGAAGAAGTCAGAAATACGGAGCAGTTGGCTGGGGGGTTGCTATTCCAGAGGGACTGTGGAAGTTGTAGTGGGGTCTGTTGGAATGGAGCAGGGGATTGAGAGTTTACCGCATAAGTATTATGGAGATGGATGGTCACGGGAAGAGAGTTGGCCTGAGAGGTGACCAAATAAAGCTTTCAGGTATGGAAAAGAAAGCTAGCTGACTGGCTTGTCCGTATAGTAAGTCTTGAAATTAGAATAGTGAATATTTAAGGCTTTAAAGTGAGACAGATAAGGTAGCCTCGGGAATAAAGTTGCGCGTGCAGGGCATCCCCCAGTGTGCACACATGTTGCATTTGGTATGGTGATGAGGGAACGCATTGTAGTTCAGGAGATGAGTTGGGAGTGCAGGATGAGGCCAGCAAGGACAGAGGACGTGATCCTGCTGTAGGGCCCCGTGTTTGTTCATCTCTGGGAGCCGGGTCACATTTAGTCCGTGTGGCTGCCATCCTCTCGGTCATGTGGTGCATGATCTGCATGACCTGTGGTGGGGAATGCAGGAAGGTAGTACATCTGAAGCACTTTTCTCAGTGTGGGGAAGATAGTCAATCCTTAATGTTAGCTATTCATTAGTCATATCTTCATTATTATTATGAATACTTTCGTTCTCACTGTGGCTATCCCTGTTTTAATAAGTGAAGAAACTGGTGCCTTAACATCACGTAACTCGAACCACTTTTCTCTCCTACAACTTTGTGTTTCACTGGGCAGTTATTTTTATATTTATTCATATGTACAATATTAATGGTCATTATAACAGCCTCTTTGAATCACTGCTGACTGAATAAAGATGAAACCTACCTATGTACCCTTTACTGTAGTGGAAAACAAAGTGGAACTTAACTTAGCAATTGGGCTGCTATTAGTTTTGATGTGTTGTATTTTTTTGTTTTCATCTTATTTAGCTCATATGTAAATGTTCAAGAAATAAAACTGGTAATGGAAATAATTAAACTTATGAAAGACAGAAGAAGGGATGTTACTTTCCGAAACATTGGCATAATAACCCATTACAAGGCTCAGAAGACGATGATTCAGAAGGATTTGGACAAAGAGTTTGATAGAAAAGGGTGAGGCATCTCTATTTTTACAGAGATTTTGAGTTTTTCTGTTGAATTAAAAAGAAGAAAGAGGGGATAGAAGGAAAGAAGCAAAGGAAACTTAACTCTAGGGAGTGGTCTTAGACCCTGGTAGTATAGAACAAGGAGACTAGGACCCTGGCTCCATAGACTTGTGCTGGGAGGGAGTGTGGTTACACGTGTCGCCCCTGCAGATGGAGTGCCTCCTGCCAGTTCAAATGTCATCACCGTTACACTTGACAATGGAAGTGACTGAGAAATTCTTCAGGCCTTTACCTTTAGTTGGATGACTTGTTATCTGAATTCTAACTCTACTGAGAATCATGTATTCACATTTTCCCTTACAATAAATTATTTAACCCTTTTAGTGCCTTCATGTATAGGGTGAAGATCATGTTTTTGTCTCCTTTATACCTCAACAGTAAAATAAAAAAATTAAATATTAGAAATCCATTAACTCAAAAGTTTCTGCACCTAGAAGCACACAAAGTACCAAAATTGACTCTAGGAAAAGCCAGAAACTTTGGATAGACCTATTAAATGTAAAAAGAGTGAGTTAGTAATCACTTTCCAACAGAGAAAAACAGAGGATCAGGCTTCACAGGTGAATTCTGTCCAACATTAAGAATTAGCACCTGTCCTATGCAAATGCTTCCAAAAAATAGAAGGGAACACTTTCTAACTCATTTTATGGGGCCATTATTACCCTGATACCAAAGCCATGGAGACATCACCAGAAAAGAAAACTATGGACCAATATCCTTTATGAATATGGATGCAGAAGTTCTCAACAAAATAATGGCAGCTGAACTCAGCAGCATATTAAAAGGATTATTTACCACAGCCAAGTGGAATTTATCTCAGGAATGCAAGGTTGGTTCAACATATGAAAATCAGTCAGTGTGATATACCGTATTAAAGGGGGAAACCCCACATGATGGTGATCATCTGAATAAATGTGGAAAAGACATGTGACTGAATGCAGTAACCTTTCATGATAAAGATACTCAACAAACTAGGAAGAGAAGGGAACTTCCTCAACCTAATAAAGAGCATCTATGAAAAACCCACAGCTAACACATCATACTTGATGCTAAGATTGAAAGCTTTCCCCCTATGATGAGGAAGGATGCCACTCTCTACTCTCTCTACTTGCACTACTTCTGTGCAGCACTGTATTAGAAGTTCTATGCAGAGCAATTAAGCAAGAAAAGGAAATAAATGGCATCCATATTGGAAAAGAAGAAGTAAAAGTGTCTCTTAACAAATGGCATAATCTGGGACTTGCCTGGTGGTCCAGTGGTTAAGGCACCATGCTTCCACCGCAGGGGGCATGGGTTTGATCCCTGGTCAGGGAACTAAGATCCTGCATGCTGTGTGGCCACAAAAAATCCAAAAACAAACAAACAAACAAAAAAACACACGCAAAAAGCTAACAACAATAACAACAAAAAACAAACGGCATACTCTTACATCTAGAAAAACCTAAAAAAATCTATGCAAACTACTGGTCCTTATAAACAAGTTCAGCAGAGTTGTAAGGTACAAGATCAGTATACAAAAATCAGTTGTATTTCTTTACACTCTAGAGAAGTCTGAAAAGGGAAATTTCTTAAAATTCCATTTACACTAGCATCATAAAGAACAAAATACTTCGGAGTAAATGTAACCAAAGAAGTGTGAGCTCATACACAGAAGGACAAAACGTTGTTGAAAGAATTTAAAGTACTAGATAAATGTAAAGACATTTCATGTCCATGGATCGGAAGACTTAATATTGTTAAGATGGCACCATTCCCCAGGTTGATCTACAGATTCATTGTTACCTCTGTCAAAATTCCAGCTACCTTCTTTTACAGAAATGGACAAGCTTATTCTAAAATTCACATGGAAGTGCAAGAGACCCTAAATAGCTTGACAGAGAACAGTGTTGGAGGGCTCACACTTCCCTCTTTCAAAATTTACTACAAAGCTATCAACACTGGTACTGTCATAAGGGTAGACATATATAGACCAATAGAATAGAAGTGAGATTCCAGAAATCAGTCCATACATTCATGGCCAGTTGATACTCAACAAGGGTGCCAAGCCTACTCATTGGGGAAATAATAGTTTTTCAACAAATGGTGCTGGAATAACTGGATATCCACCCGCAAAAGAATGAATTTAGACCCCTGTCTCACACTGTATAGAGTAATTAACTCAAAATGAATGAGTGCTCTGAGTCTAAGAGACAAAACTATAAAACTTACAAGGAAACAAAGGTAAATTTATATGACCTCAGATTAGGCAACAGATTCTTAGATATGATACCCAGGCACCAGTAACCAAAGGAGAAGTAAATTGGCCTTCATAAAAATTAAAAACTTATGTGTTTCAAAGGACACACTATCAAAAGAGTGAAAAGACAACACACAGAGTGGGAGAAAATACTTGCAAAATATTTATCTGACAAGTCATATCCAGCATATATAAAGAACTCATACAACTTAATAAAATGATAATCTAACTTTTTAAGCGGGCAACGGATGTGAAGAGCATTTCTCAAAAGAAGATAAACAGAAATCCAACAGGCACATGAAAAGCTGCTCCACATCATTTGTCATGAGGGAAATGCAGATCAAAACCACAGTGAGGAGATATCATTTCACACCCACCAAGATGACTATCATTACAAAAAAAAAAAAAAAAAAACAATAACAAGTTTTGGAAGGGATGTGGAGAAATTAGAATACTTACACATTGCTGATGAGAAACTGCAGAAAACAGTTTGGCAGTTCCTCCTAAAGTTGAACATAGAATTACCACGTGACCCAGCAATTCCACTCCTAGGTACATACCTGAAAGAATTGAGAAAGGGTTCACACAAAAGCTTGTACATGAATGTTCGTAGCAGCATTATTCATGATAGTCAAAAAGTGGAAACAACCCAAATGTCCCAAAATGGTACATAGGTAAGAAGTAAATTGTGTATCTGTACAAGCGAATAGTCAGTCGTGGAAGGAATGAAGTACTGTTACCAGTCTACGACACGGATGAACCTTGAAAACATTATGCTAGGTGAAGGAAGCCCAACACAAAAGGTCCCATATTTTATGATTCCATTTATATGAAATTTCCCATGTAGAAAAGTCCATAGAGACAGACAGTAGATTAGTGGTTGCCAGGGCCTGGGGAGGGGGAGATAGAGACTGATGGCTGATAGGCACAGGGCTTCTCTCCTGGGTGATGGACATGCTATGAAATTAGATAGCGGTGATGACTGCACACTGTAGTGAATGGACTCAACACCACCAAATGGTGTGCTTTAAAATGGTGAATTCTGTGTTATGTGAATTCTACTCCAGTTTTAAAAGATAGCACTACAAAAGTAAGAAATACTACTGTATAAATATGTATATTTAATAATTATCTTTTTTCAGCAAATATGTTTCTCTCTTCGTAAATAGGCCAGCAGAAGTAGATACCGTGGATGCCTTCCAGGGTCGTGAGAAAGACTGTATTATTGTTACATGTGTCAGAGCAAATGCCATGCAAGGCTCAATTGGGTGGGTAACTGTCATCATTGATTCTTTGCTTGTTTATGATCCAGAGTTAGATCTTTTTAATCACTGTTAGAGAATACCATCATTTGCTCTATTTTCTTATATAAAAAATTGAGTAATATCATGAAGGTTTCTTTTTTAAGTTGTGAAGTTGATCCACTGTTAGGTCTGCTTCTCTTGGTACCTTGTGTATTAACCCATGTCACAGTGTGAATCTGTTGTTTCACTTGATAAGAGTGAAACAGATTATTGAATCCAGTATATTTTGCAGGGGCATGCTCCTCTCCATGGTATGTGTCATAATTGATCTACTATCATATTTTTAGGATCTTTGAAGGCTTAAAAATCATACCATTAAAATTTCCAATATCTCATCCAAGTCAAAATAGGAAATCGACAGACAGATGCATCACTTTGAAGGAAAGCACTGGGCCTCTTGTTTGTTTGCTGTCCTTAATGGGATTGCTTCTGTGTCGGGTCCTGCACCACGAGCTTAAAGCAGGAGCCCAAGAAAAGCTGTCTGAAATGCCTGTGTCTCACCTACACTGACATGCCGAGTCTTTCTGAAGAAAGAAGTAACTCTTTTTTTTCCTTCTATTGCTTAGGTTTCTGGCAAGTTTGCAGAGATTGAATGTCACCATCACACGAGCCAAGTACAGCCTCTTCATCCTGGGACATTTGAGGACCCTGATGGTAGGTACATTCTAGAGGACCGGGGAACTCCAGAGTTTGCTCATGATGACTGATACCGGGTTGAGGTTTTGTTTTTATTTTTCATCAAAGTGGAAATGATTTTGAGGCTACAAACAATAATGAGCCTCTTCCCACTGGTTGTTTTGTCCTCCAGCAGCTTCTTCCTGGGAGCTTTTATAATGCCTAAACCGCTCACCCTTTCTTAGCCCAAGACCCAGGTATCCGTAGTGTACTCTCAAGATGAGCTTTAAAAAAATTGTATCTACATCATAGAATTGTTAAGAAGACATGTAAACCCATATATGTAAAGTGCTAGAAGATTGGTTAGCACTTAGTAAACACTCAGTAAATGTGGCTATTAGCCTAGCTTAATGCCAGAGAGAGGGGGAATTTGCAGGAAAGTGCTTGGATCTTCATTTCTGTCTTGGCACTTAGAGCAGCACTGCTTGCTGTTTCCCTTGAGGGGTGAGTGGCATCAGAGCTCATCCATGCGTACAGATACTCCTGTAGAAGGAGGGGCAAGTTTACATGTGTAGTCGACAAATAGTAATAGTACAGCTTAATTTGGTGAACCACAGCTAGATAAAGCATGTATTTGCCTGCCTCATTAGGTGTAATAACTCAGTTTCTCTAATTTCTGTATTTAACAGAGTCATTGTTTTATCTCAGGAGAGGTGCCAACTCAGTAGGATTTTCCCCTGTTTTGGTTAGTTCCACCAGAGGGCGCCCAAATACAGTCTTTCTCATTCAGCTCTTACCTAGATTTGTGGTCTTCAACCTTTGTTGTTTGTGTACCCCCTTGAAAGAATGTTTAAAAGCTGTGTATCCTCCGCTTTTAAGTTTATATTGAAAATGTTTCATCGTTAAGTGTTGATAAAGATTTTGTTTCTAATGTATTGTAAATATTTGACATTTTAAAAGAAAGCTATTAAAAATAAATCCATTATGCCACTCTTAAATATATCCAGTGGAATAGAGAGCAGTGCTATTCTTTCTGCTCTTTAAAATTGAATTGCCATTTATACTGTTTAGGATAAAATTCAGTGGGGGTAGTTTATATATTTTCATAATTAAAAGGCTTTCTGTTAATATGACTATTAGGCTTTTCTGCCACAAAAACTTTACATGTAAATTTGAAAATTTAAAGAATTGGTTTTCATAACGATTTGGGGAAACTGTGTGAAGGGTGTGTGGAACCTCTGGACTGTTTTGGTAACTTCCTATGAATGTATAGTTACCTCGAAGAGTTTTTTTAAAAAAATATATTTTTCCTGTGACCATAAGGATCTGAGTATTAACAAATGATATCTTGTCAGTTGAGTAACATATTAACAATTACTCTTTTCACACAGTTGAATTTTGATAATGTTCAAACCCGAAAAGTAAAATGTTTATAGAGTTGTGTCTCTTAGATGCCCTGATTGCAGGAGCCTTCATGGGCACCCCTCTGTTTACCACCCCCTCTATTTGACACCCAGGCGTGTTTACCTCCCCTAGCTGTGTGCCCTGTGGTCAGATTTGGGACAGGTGAGACTTGTGGTTGTGAAGGATGGAGTGGAAGGGCAGAAAAGCCCCAGGAGGACATAGGGAACTGGGGTTTGGAAGCTGAGGTTTGGAAATTGATTCCCAGAAAACGTGCTCACATCCCCCCGAGTAAGTCTCTGTGAGCCCCAGAGTCACCGTCACGCAGATTTGAAGACCACTGACGTCTAGCTGCAGTATAGACGTTATTATCTTCACTCTGGGAAGCCAGTGTGACAAAAAGAGACTGACAGAACAGAGTAGAAAAACTTCCACTTTATCATTTGGACTTCGCAATCCAACTTGCGTATTTGTCCTTGGGCTTCCCCCTTCCCGAGCCTCTTTTTTTTTTTTTTTTTTTTTTTTGGTTTTTCAGCCCAGTTTCCCTTATGGAGATAGAATCAGTGATTAAGGCACTCGGTTTCCTCTGAGAAATCAAGACTAATAGCCCCTTCTCAGAACTGTTTTTGTGATCTAGGGATTGGATTAAACAGCAAGTTTAGGTGCAGTAGAATTGGCAGAAATAGCAGCAAGGCCATCTGCTTTACATCTGCTTTCCAGCCACAGGGTAGGACTCTCAAGAGCTCTCCTGAGTCAGGGAGATCTGAGCCTGGTACTGCTTACATGCACCTTCCTGATGCATGCGGTCACCGTACCGTGCACTTGATTTACGTGACTTACTTTAAAAGGCCCTGTGAGGTCTGCATTGCCACCATAGTTTATCAAATCCAAGAAGCCAATAGTTATATAATGTGCGTCATTATTTTATGCTCCACTATTGAACTGTGACACTTTATTTTCACTTAGAATTTTTGTCTTATAGTGACTGAAAGAACTCTTTTAGACTTTAGACAGATTTTTTTGGGTTGGCCAGAAGGTTCATTTGTTTTTTTTTCTGTAGCATCTGAATGAACTTTTTGGCCAACCCAGTGTCATACCACTCTTGTTCATACCTAGGAAAAACAGCAAAATAGGTAGACTAAGATACCCCTGAAAGCATCTCACTCTCAGACTAACACTCTGGTCGTCCCCATTCACCATCCCATGTACCCTTGCTGACGCTCGAACCATTCCCTGTGCAGTCAGAGGCGTGTCATGAGAGGGCCCCACTGTGGTCCCGGGGTTTTTTCCAACTTCTGATCTCCATTCTCCAAGTTGTAGTGCTGGTACTTTCTTGTCTTATCAGAGGATGTCTGTGGAAAGATTTTTCAGGCAAGAGCCAGGACTCATTCTTTGTAGAAGTGGTTTGTTGACTAAAAGTCAAGAGGTTGTAGTCGCCCAGCCATGAATTCCTCCAGGATTACATACATGGAAACTGCTGTCTGGCCTAGAGGCACCCTAAAGTCAGAAATGGTAAAATGTGAAAATAAAGTGCATTTTATTTATTTTATTTTATTTCAACGCACATTTTAGAGTCATTTAAATAAAATACTATTCATACCTTACAGTGAGGAAACAGGCTCAGAGAGGTCAAGTGATTTGACCAAGGTCACACAGCAGGTCAGTACTATGTATGCAGCTTCACTGCTATACCCTTACCCACCTTCATGAATAGTGCAGGAGCCCCCATGAGGGGAGCTATCCTTTCCTTCTCTTTCCTTCAGTCTCTGTCTTTTTTTCCTCCCTCATACTCTCTCTTTCTTCTGTCTAAAGAGGCCCAAGTTCTGATGGTTGTAAAGAAGCAATTTATTGCTGAGGAAACTCTAAAAGGAAGAGAGGAGAGATGCGTGAGTTGGGTTTTTGTTTTGTTTTTCCGTTTAGATGTGCTTTTCATAATTTAAGCTCTTCTAGAAAAGAGACACAAGTGAGACGACATCTTTGGAATAGTTATCTCAGCAGATTAAGATGGTTTAGCCCTTGGGAGTTTGGGAAGCCTTTGGGAATTTGATGCAAGCTGTGGTCCTCTTTCTAGAACAGTCAGCATGCACTCAAGAGTTAGAGCTTTCTGAAACCAAGCCTTCCTCTTCCAGAATGTTAGCCTTGGCCGGAGACAGGCAAGACTCTAGGGTCAGCAGTGTCAAAGGGAACTTGGTGGGATGACGGAGCCCTTCTGTGTCTGTGTTGTCCAGGATACTAACCCTAGTCACATGTGTCTGCTGAGCACTTGAAATGTGGCTGGTGCAACTGAGGAAATGAATTTTTAATTTTATTTAATTGAAGATTAAAGAGCTACATGAGGCTACTGGCAGTTGGTACAGATTTGCATGACAGCTAATTCACCACGTGGCCTGAGTATCAGTGGTAAAATGATGGAAGTACTTTCTTAGAAGTGGTTCCCAGTGTTCTGTTCTAGCAGCATGGCTTTATAGTTTTGTATTCGACCTTATTTTTCCTTTCAGCCTTGTCTGAAAAGTAATGGATTCTTGAGAATCTGTTCACGAAAGTATACTTACTATTTGTTCAGAAGTGAAAGCTGGAACCTCTGCTTCCCAAGCATATGAGTGTTTCTTTGGGATGTAATTTTCTTCCTTCTCTTTGTTTCAAGGAAAACCAGCATTGGAACCACCTGATTCAGGATGCGCAGAAGCGTGGTGCCATTATTAAGACTTGCAACAAAAACTATAGACACGATGCAATGAAGATTCTGAAACGCAGGCCCGTACTGCAGAGAAGTCTGACTCACCCTCCTGCTATCACCCCAGAGGTGTCCAGACCCCAGGGCAGAGTGCCCAGCAACAAGCTAGACAGTGAATTTGCCAAGATGTCTCTTGCTTCTTCCCTGTACCCCTCACCCTCTGAGTCCAAAGAAGCCACTGTCACTGTTACTGCAAAGGACCCTGAAAGGCCACCCCTTCAGGACTGGCTTCGGGACCCACGACTGCTTAGGAGGATGGGCTTGGGCTGTGAAGCCAAAGGGAAGTGCCTCTGTGAGCTGCAGCCCTCGAGCCCCCGGTATCCTGGAGCAACGCCTCCCTCTGGAGAGCCAGGCTCCCCCGGAAGTCACCAGGATGTGACCAGTATCAGGCAGCAGGCCCCCGCCAAGGGAGCTGCTGTGAACAACCACAGACCTCATATGCAGTGTGATCCTCCAGCTGCTAGTACCAATACTTCCACGAGTGAGAGAAGATGTGCCCAGGAAGGGGAGGCACTCAGCCACAGGAGGGAGACCAGGGCCTTCACCAAGGGGGATCAGGAGAGGCGTGGCTCTCTGAGCCACCACACAAAGAGGAACTCAGGCTGGGACGAGAGGGGACTGGAGGAGGAGGACAGTAGCTTGAAGAAGAGGAAGCTTTTGTAGTGGAGCCAAATGAGACTGTCAGCCACAAGCATTACTGCACATTTCAGATGACCAGCTAGTAGGACTGTCCAGATAAGATTATTTTTTTTTCCTTAAAGGAGTTTGTGTGCTGTTGGAAAACAGAAAATGTATCCTAACACATGGGCCTCTTGGTCATCTTCAGTACATTTTGTCAGTTGCAAAAGCTTTCAGAAGGCATTTGTGTATCAGTAATAATGTCCTCGAAGTCGAAGACTTAAAATGTTGATCTCTTGTTCTTCTGTAGGAAAGGTCAGACTGGAGGATTTTAAGAGGATGCTGTAAAAGTTGGAATGTATATTTGTATAGCAAATAACAGAATCCTCTTAAAATTTAATCTGGTAGACAGCTTTTCTTTCCCCTGCTTAAAATGTTAATCATTTTCAACGGAACCAACCTTATATTTAAAAAAAAAAAGATGGGAGCAGGGCAGTTCCTTTCAGAGATTGTTGTAGCAAACAGACGTTTTTAACAGCCCAGGTGGCCTGAGAGAAGTGAGTCAATGCGTTGGGTCAGAGTCCTGTTAAACCAACTGGAGTGTCCTGGGCAAGACCCTGGGAAGCAGAGCTCTGTTAGGTGAAGTTCCACTCCTGCACCTTTTTAGACGAGGCACCTTGGCACAGGATGTTACATTTCTGTGATGAGTTTGTCTGCCCATTGTAGTCAGCACGTAGTTCTCTAGCTAAAATTCTCATTCTTCGTGAGATAGAAGAATGTGAAATGAAAGAATAATTCTTGAAATGTCATTCAGATCCCCCCAGCATATTGTGAATTTCCTGCAACTGGTGGGTTACAAATCCAGTGGTTGCCAAGTATTGGAGCAGTGCTGGGGTGGCTTGTGGAAGCCTGGGGATCACCAAGAGAATCCAACTCATGAAAATCTGGATGTTTAACATCTTCCCAAGGGATACTGGTCACCAGGCAGCTTGAGAACCAGTTAGGGCAGACCAGATACAATATTTTAGGCAGGAGAGAAACATCCTCTAAAAAGCGAAGGATGGGAGAGGAGTGCAAATGCTTGGGAGTTGAGAACAGGGAGAGAGTTGACAGATTGCCTGTCATCCTTGGAAACCATCGTAAGTGACGCAAATACACCGCTGTGGTGGAAGATCTGGTTAGAGGGGTTGTGCTTCTGTGAAAGGAGGTGGCCATGGTGGGTGGTGATTTGAGAGACTTGATGGAGGGCAGGGCTGCCTAATGTCAAAGTCCAGTTTTCCAAGCGCACACACACTGATGTTGAGGTATCACAGACTGAGAATCTGTGTTAGTAATAGTTGACCATTGTTTGAACTAGCGGTTTGTAGTGAATGCTTTGCAGCCCTAGTTAATTTGGGGGAGAAAGCATGCATTCCTGAAGACGAATGTGCACCATTTGAAACTTTTTCAGTCATCTGCTTTTTAAGCAAAAAGGGCTTTGTGTTCATCAGGAATTCTACTGAAGCAGGTTATTAAGAGCTTTCAAAAAAAAACATTTGGTTGCCAAAGGTTTAAGCATGCTACTTCTTTGTTACCCTTGTCCCTCCCTCTGGTTTCCAGACCTCTGCTGATGGGATTGAACACTCCTGTCACTCGGGGAGCACGTGCTCTGTCCCCACAGTTAGCCCCTGCTCCCTGTTGACAGAGGCGGGCTGAGCCCCACTCTGGGTAGGGGCTTCGTAAGCTTCCTGCCTGGCCTTTGGCAAGAAAGCTCATTGTTTCTTTAAGTTTACTTTCCTGCTATCTTGGTAAAATGCTTCATTTAGCAGACACTTGCAGTGACAATGTAGAGAATCTAAAACCTGTAAGCTTAGAGAAGAGGCATGCTGGAAAGAGCTGGGGTCAGGAACTTCTCCCACTCCGCCCACACAACACGTGAAGTAAGTGCTCCCCACCGTACGTACTTTGCTGCCCCACCCAAACGATGTTATTTCCAGTTAAGTTTGGTGCCTGTTCTCACACGTTGTGTTCACTTTTGGTCCACCTTCCACCTGGTCTGGCAACGTGAGAATTAGTGCATCATCTCTGGTAATGAGCAAGCCTGTGTCCTGACAGCCTCTCCCAGCAGGAAACAGTCATACCTGACATTGCATTGGAATCGATTGGTGGTTCCTGTTGATGTATGTATTTGCATGAAGCATTTCATATGTACAGTGTGGCCTTTCCTGATGTGGCTGTCATAGCAGTGTTGTTGATTGGTGGTTAACCTTACTGCAGGTGAAAAATGCAGCTGTTAGTTTCGTCCTTGCCCTGGCGTTAAAGAAAGTGGCCTTCTTTCAGTCTTAGTTCTTTGAACATGCATATATTGTACTTAAAAATTTGTTTTGCTTCTTTGTATATAATTTGCTTTGGATCTACTATGCATAGTTTATTGAGTTTTTGTTTTCATGTATTATCAGGAGGAAATTTGATAAGTACATGTGATTAACCTCCTGCAAATGAGTTTTACAACAAAATTGTACTAAACTATTTTCTAAAGTTAGTTGTACAGATTGATAATTTTTTTGCTGTAGTTTTGATTTGTTCTATGCTCTGAATTCCTAGCTGGGATTTGGCAAGCAATAGCCCTGTTGTCTTTGTTAAAACCTGAACATTAAGGGAAAATGGCAGAATTAAAAGTGGAAACAAGAAAACTGACGTGGTTTAGGAGTTATGTGTTTTTGAATGAAGGTTCAAGGTACTTCCCAGATACTCCATTTAGTCTGCCATTAGATTTATTTTATGCCACAGTTATCTGGTGGGGATTTGTTTTATTCAGGTTTCTCATCCAGTCCACAACCCCAGCTCTCCTTGCTTCTCAGCTGTTCTTGGAATCTTACCCGTAAGGTTGCAGGGTGCACTGTGGCTAGTTGTGGTGTCAGTTACACGTTGACGTTTGGTCCAGAAACGCACGCTCACCTCCAGGCTAAGATTGGGGAGCGGGTGAGAGAGGAGGGATGGATGAACAGTGACCCACGAAAGGAGCTCCCGGGGCGCCAATGGGGGCGCAGGGAATAGATGGCCAAGTTGGGGGTCACCACTGCTGGTTACAAAAGTACAACTCGTTTTATAAAAGCAGTGGCTTCAGGGGGTGCAGTCAGATGTGCTGTGCTCCGCCAGGACATGGGCACCATCAGCTTCGCTGTGCCTCCCACTCATTCCGGATGGAGGCACCAACCACCCACGAGCGTAAAGTGACATACGTGTTCTGGGGCGAGATCAGCTTGCCAAGTGACCTGATGGGAGGTGAGCGCTCTGCGATGGCCATTTTATTTGTGGAATTTGTTACTGCAGCAGCTGGAGCAGTGATTTTTAAAGTCCCTCCTGAGCAACACGCACTGTCACCACCATCTCCTGGGGTTCACCATTTATTTTTTGAGGAATAAATAATTCAGGGAGGAAACTAAAATTTAGCTTCAGCTTAAATAGAATTCCCAATGTTCTGCAGCACCGTGAAGGCTGGTTCTGTACACAGGGGGTCCCTCCATAACTCTGAAAGGACCTGAGTTATCATCACCCTGTCCTGCTGTACAGAAGGCATTTGCCAAGTCAAATGGCATAAATGGTGTCTGCAGTTGGAAGGTGCTCGGAACCACAGGAGCTGCCTTTGTGCTCTCTTCGTTAGAGCTTGGGCCCAGCCGTGCTGGTGGACACTGTTGCCTTTGGTCTAAGGAGTATTGCTGCAAATCAAATTGTTAGTAGTTTTCAGCCTGGGAGGTGCACTTTGGAGTCACCTGGGGGAACTTCAGAAAAATTCCCACTCCCGGGCCCTACTGTAGAATTCCTGATTTCATGGGTCTGGGGGCAAGTACTTGTCGCCTTTTCCCTTTTTAAACTTAAGCTTAAACTCACTCTCAGGTGTTTCCGTCGAGTGGCCAGCCTTGCGGCCTGGCTCCTAAGGGTTCAGGAGGGAGGGGGAGCAGCCTTGGGGCCCATCGGGGTCACGTGTGCCTTCCTCAGTAATGGTCCCCCCACGGGCCCTGAGTGGGGCGAGGCCCGCCACCAAAAACCATCTGGCCATCTCTGCTTTTGTTCAGAAGGAGATTCCCAAGGGCTGCAGAGTGGGGCTGGGGAAGGAGGTCTGGGAATGTATCCAGAGAAAACCATAATTTGAAAAGATACGTGCACCCTGATGTTTATTGCAGCACTATTTACGATAGCCAAGCAACCTAAATGTCCATCCCCAGAGGAATGGATAAAGAAGATGTGGTACATATATACAATGGGATATTACTCGGCCATAAAAAAGAACAAAATAATGCCATTTGCAGCAACATGCGTGGACCTAGAGATGGTCATACTGAGTGAAGTAAGTCAGAGACAAATATCATATGATGTCACTTATATGTGGAATCTAAAAAAATGGTACCAATGAACTTATTTACAAAACAGAAATAGAGTCATAGATGTAGAAAACAAACATGGTTACCGGTGGGAAGGGGAGGAGGATGGATAAATTGGGAGATTGGGATTGACATGTACACACTACTATGTATAAAATAGGTAACTAGTAAGGACCTACTGTATAGCACAGGGAACGCTTCTTGTTAGTCTGTAACGGCCTCTATGGGAAAAGAATCTAAAAAAGAATGGATATATGTGGATGTATAACTGATTTGTTTTGCTGTACAGCAAAAACTAACACAACATTTAAAATCAACTATACTCCCATAAAAATTATTTAAAAAAACACAAAACAAAAACCACACTGCCACCATTCAGGTCACAGGGACATCTTATTTGGGTTCCTCTGGTCAGAGGGATGGGTTTTCTATGAGGATTTTCCCACAGTCCCCGCTCACACGGGCCTCTTTTCCTGGTCCTCCAGAAAACTACAAAACATTGCTGCTGCTTCCTTTACCAAATACCCACCCTGGTCATTGCAAGTATCTGAAATAGTTAATTCTGATCTTTTCTTTATAGTCTACTGCCATAAAAAGGCATAAGGGCATCACTGTTTTTTTTAAGTGCATTTATAAATTAAATCTTTTATTTTTTTAAATTAAACTTTTTTAAAGAAAAAATTAGAAAATTTTATTTGAGCCGAATTTGAGGATTCTAACCCAGGAAGAGCATCTCAGAAAGCTCTGAGAACTGTTCCCTAATTTTCTTTTTAAGCCCTTTAATTGCCACCTCTTCTAGTATTTAACCTGATCTAGTGAATCTAATAAACTCATAAACACGGTGAATCTCTAGTTCTTTTAAAAATACCATTTACATACGTACACTAATATGTATAAAATGGATAACTAATAAGAACCTGCTGTATAAAAAAGTAAAATAAAATTCACAATATAAAAAAAGAAACCAGAAAACCTGAGGTTTCTTTTCCTCACATCAAAAAATAATAATAATAAAACAAATAAATATCATTTAATACAATGTTCTTAAATTTTCCATTTAATCCTAAACTGAGTTATTTAGTAGGTTTCTAATTGAAATAACAAAACTAATCTGAGATGAATATGCCAAATTCTCTTCAATGTTAAAAACGAGCCATCAAATACACTTTAACACATACAATTTGATCTAAAAACATCACTATCGTTTTAATTTACTACATCATCTCAGATTTAATTTTCAGTCTTTACAAAGTTAGAAAGCAGCCACTAAGGGAAGTTTTTATCTTCCTGCGTGAATTAAGGTTGGCATCCCAAGCAAGTTAAAAAACAAATATGTGACCTGGGAATGGTGTATGTCCACAGTGATTCTCAGACCACTGATTGGCACAGACCTGGCTCTTAAAACTTTTGTGAAATAAATCATACACATCAGAGTGTATATAAGTGATGTAAAAGGAAAGACATAATAAAATAGACACTCGTGTACCCCACACCCCATCGTAAGTAACGGCACTGCTGACACCTGGAAAGGTCACTCCATGTTTCTTCCAGACACTCCGCCCCACCACCCCCTTCCACCTAGTTGTAACCCGAATTCTGAATTCTGTAGTTTGTATAAAGTTTCACTGCACACCCCCAAATTATATTTACTTAATTTTGAAGTTTATGTGTTATATACAATGGGTATTCTGGAGCTGACTTTTCTCCCCCTCATCCTTATATTTCTGAGATGACTAGCCGTTATCCACTCTTTTTGGGTGGAGGGTAGTATTCCATTTTAGGAACACACCCCAGTTAGCCCGTTCTACTCTGATGGACTTTGGGGTTGTTACTGCTTTTCCTGTCACATTCCTCTGGTACCCACGTAGAAGAGTTTTCCCAGGCAGTGCTCAGACCTTTGTCACGTAGGGACACAGGACAGGAAGGCACTCCAGAGCACCCAGACGTGGATGTTTCTGGGCTTGAGGCTGTGACATGAGAGCTCCAGACAGCAGCACGGTCAGATGCTCCCTTCCCCAGGAAGCAAGCCAGGAGGACTGCATGCCAGATGGGGACTGATTGGAGCCCCGCCCTTTGCATCATAATCCCCTTATCCCACCAGTAAACCCCTTGGTCACAGGAGCCAGACTTTGTGGGTTCCATTCTTAGTAACATAAGTGCCTTGATTGGAGTATTCCTTACCTAGCAATCTAAGGTAGTTAGGGGTCTAGAGACACATCCTGTGGTCCTAGCGATGTTGGAATTACACCCACCTCTCTGGGGCAGAGTTTCAGCGCCAGATGTAAATAGATCCCGGTAGCTGGGAACTGTCCACAATGTTATGGTTAGGTGGGGTTTATAGTTTTTTTTTTCTGTATACGTGTATATATGTGTGTGTGTGTGCGTATATTTGAACAGAGTAAAGAGGCAATGGAACAGGAAGCATAGGAATTCTATGGAATGGGAGAAAAGATTTGCCAACTACATGACAGCTAAGGGACTAATGTCCAAACATAAAAGGACACAATTAAAACAAAAGCTGAATAATCTAATTAAAAAGTTGGCTGAACACTTTAGCAGATATATTCCTCTCATGGGAGACCTATGAATGACCAACAGACACATGAAAATTTGCTCAAGTTCTGTACTAGTAAGAGAAATGCAACATAAAACCACCAAAAGATATCGACTCACACATTTTATAGTGGTCATTATGAAAAAGACAAGACATAAAAGTGTAGTCAAGCATGTAGAAAAAAAGAGAACACTTACAGACTGTTGGTGGGAATGTAACTTAGTACAACCACTATGGAAAATAATTTGGATGTTCCTCAAAATAGTAAAAACAGTACCACCATATAACCTAGCAATTCCATTTCTGAATATACATATTTGAAGGAAATGAAATTAGTTACTTTACTGAGATATTTGCACTCCCTTGTTCACTGTATTAATATTTACCTAAAATATGCAAGGCATAGTCATTAACTATGTCATTGTTTATCAATGGTTAAATGAATCCTTTTAATGTGCTGTTGCATTCTCTTTGCTAGTATTTTGTGGAGGATTTTTGCATCTATGTTCATCAGTGACATGGCCTGTAGTTTTCTTTCTTTGTGACATCCTTGTCTGGTTTTGGTATCACGGTGATGTTGGCCTCCTAAAATGTGTTTGGGAGTGTTCCTCCCTCTGCTATATTTTGGAAGACTTTGAAAAGAATAGGTGTTAGCTCTTCACTAGTTGTTTGATAGAGTTCGCCTGTGAAGCCGTCTCGTCTTGGGCTTTGTTTGTTGGAAGATGTTTAATCACAGTTTCGATTTCAGTGCTTGTGATTGGTCTGTTCATATTTTCTATTTCTTCCTGATTCAGTCTTGGCAGGTTGTGCATTTCTAAGAAGTTTTCCATTTCTTCCAGATTGTCCAATTTATTGGCATAGAGTTGCTTGTAGCAATCTCTCATGATCTTTTGTATTTCTGCAGTGTCAGTTGTTACTTCTCCTTTTTCATTTCTAATTCTATTGATTTGAGTCTTCTCCCTTTTTTTCTTGATGAATCTGGCTAATGGTTTATCAATTTTGTTTATCTTCCCAAAGAACCAGCTTTTGGTTTTCTTGATATTTGCTGTTGTTTCCTTCATTTCTTTTTCATTTATTACTCATCTGATGTTTTTGATTTCTTTCCTTCTGCGAACCTTGGGGGTTTTTTGTTCTTCTTTCTCTTATTGCTTTAGGTGCAAGGTTAGGTTGTTTATTTGAGATGTTTCCTGTTCCTTAAGGTAGGATTGTATTGCTATAAACTTCCCTCTTAGAACTGCTTTTGCTACATCCCATAAGTTTTTGGTCGTCATGTCTCCATTGTCATGTGTTGCTAGGTATTTTTTGATTTCCTCTTTGATTTCTTCAGTGATCACTTCGTTATTAAGTAGTGTAGTGTTTAGCCTCCATGCGTTTGTATTTTTTTACAGATCTTTTCCTGAAATTGCTATCTAGTCTCATAGCATTGTGGTCGGAAAAGATACTTGATAGAGTTTCAATTTTCTTAAATTTACCAAGGCTTGATTTGTGACCCAAGATATGATCTATCTTGGAGAACGTTCCATGTGCATTTGAGAAAAATGTGTATTCTGTTGTTTTTGGATGGAATGCCCTATAAATATCAATTAGGTCCACCTTTTTTAATGTATCACATAAAGCTTGTGTTTCCTTATTTATTTTCATTTTGGATGATCTGTCCATTGGTGAAAGTGGGGTGTTAAAGTCCCCTACTATGAATATGTTATTGTCGATTTCCCCTTTTATGGCTGTTAGTATTTGTTTTATGTACTGAGGTGCCCCTATGTTGGGTGCATAAATATTTACAATTGTCATATCTTCCTCTTGGATCGATCCCTTGATCATTATGTAGTGTCCTTCTTTGTCTCTTGTAATAGTCTTTATTTTAAATTCTATTTTTTTCTGATATGAGAATTTCTACCCCAGCTTTCTTTTGAATTCCATTTGCATGGAATACCATTTTCCATCCCCTCACTTTCATTCTGTATGTGTCCCTCGGTCTGAAGTGGGTCTCTTGTACACAGCATATATATGGGTCTTGGATTTGTATCCATTCAGCTCGTCTGTGTCTTTTGGTCGGAGCATTTAACCCATTTACCTTTAAAGTAATTATCAATATGTATGTTCCCCTTCCCACTTCTTAATTATTTTGTATTTGTTTTTGTAGATCTTTTTCTTCTCTTGTGTTTCTTGCCTAGAAAAGTTCCTTTAGCATTTGCTGTAAAGTTAGTTTGGTGGTGCTGAAGTCTCTCAGCTTTTGCTTGTCGTTAAAGTTTTTAATTTCCCCATCAAATGTGAATGAGATCCTTGTTGGGTAGTGTAATCTGGGTTGTAGATTTTTCTCCTTCATCACTTTAAATATGTCCTGCCACTCCCTTCTGGCTTGCAGGGTTTCTGCTGAAAGATCCACCGTTAACCTTATGGGGAATCTCTTTTGTGTTGTTTGTTTGTTTGTTTGTTTTCCCCTGCTGCTTTTAATATGTTTTCTTTGTATTTAATTTTTGATAGTTTGATTAATATGTGTCTTGGCGTGTTTCTCCTTGGATTTATCCTGCATGGGACTCTGTGCTTCCTGGATTTGATTAAATTTTTCCTTTCCCATATTACGGATATTTTGAACTATAATCTCTTCAAATATTTTCTCAGTCCCTTTCGTTTTCTCTTCTTCTTCTGGGACACATATGATTCGAATGTGGTTCATTTAATATTGTCCAAGAGGTCTGTGAGACTGTCTGCAGTTCTTTTCATTCTTTTCTCCTTATTCTGCTCTGCAGTTTTATTTCCATTATTTTACTTCCAGGTCACTTATCCATTTTTTCTGCCTCAGTTATTCTGCTGCTGATCCATTCTACAGTATTTTTAGTTTCATTTATTGTGCTGTTCATCATTACTTGTTTCTTCTTTACTTGTTCTAGGTCTTGTGAAATGTTTCTTGCATTTTCTCTATTCTATTTCACAGATTTTGGATCATCTTCACTATCATTATTCTGAATTCTTTTTCAGGTAGACTGCCTATTTGCTCTTCATTTATTAGGTCTGGTGGGTTTTTACCTTGCTCCGTCATCTGCTGTGTGTTTTTCTGTCTTCTCATTTTGCTCATCTTTCTGTGTTTGGGGTCTCCTTTTTGCAGGCTGCAGGTCCGTAGTTCCCATTGTTTTTGGTGTCTGTCTCCAGTGGCTAAAGTTCATTCAATGGGTTGTGTAGGCTTCCTGGTGGAGGAGACTCTGGTGCCTGTGTTCTGGTGGATGCAGTTGGATCTTGTCTTTCTGGTGAAAACTTCCAGGTCTAGTGTTGTGTTCTAGGGTGTCTGTGGCCTTATTATGATTTCAGGCAGCCTCTCTGCTAATGGGTGGTGTTGTGTTCCTGTCTTGCTAGTTGTTTGGCATATGGTGTCCAACACCATAGCTTGTTGGTTGTTGAGTGAAGCTGGGTCTTGACATTGAGACGGAGATCTCTGGGAGATTTTCACCATTTGATATTATGTGCAGCTGGGAGGTCTCTTGTGGGCCAGTGTCCTGAATTTGGCTTCCCCACCTCAGAGGCACAGCACTGACTCCTGGCTGGAGCACCAAGAGCCTTTCATCCACATGGCTCAGAATAAAAGGGAGAAAAAGTAGAAAGAAGGAAAGAAAGAAGGAAGGAAGGAAAGAAAGCAAGAAAAAAGAAAAGATAGATAAAATTTAAAAAGTTATTAAAACATAAATAGAAAATAATTATTAAGGAAAGAAATATTTTATAAGTAAAAAAAAAATTGACAGACAGAACCATAGGACAAATTGTGAAAGCAAAGCTATACAAACAAAATCTCACACAGAAGCATACACATACACACTCACAAAAAGAGGAAAAGAGGAATAAATAATATATCTTGCTCACAAAGTCCACCCGTCAATATGGGATGAACCATTGTCTATTCAGGTATTCCACTGATGCAGGGTACATGAAGTTGATTGTGGAGAATTAGTCCGCTGCTCCTGAGGCTGCTGGGAGAGATCTCCCTTTATCTTTTTTTGTTTTTGTTGTCTGTGTTTTGTTGTTTGTTTTTGTTTTTGACCCTGGTGTGAAATATCTTTTAAAAATATATTTTTGAATTAAGTGTACTTTCATTTATTTATTTATTTTTAACTGTACTGGGTTTTCATTTCTGTGTGAGGGCTTTATCTAGTTTTGGCAAGCAGTGGCCACTCTTCATTACAGTGTGCAGGCCTCTCACTGTCGTGTCCTCTCTTGTTGTGGAGCATAGGCTCCAGACGTGCAGGGTCAGTAGTTGTGGCTCACGGGCCTAGTTGCTCCACGTGGCATGTGGGATCTTCCCAGACCAGGGCTCGAACCCGTGTTACCTGCATTAGCAGGCGGATTCTCAATGATTGTGCCACCAGAGAAGCCCCCTTTCTCTTCTTTGCTCGCACAGCTCCTGTGTTTCCGCTATGAATTTGGCCCTGCCTCTGCATGTAGCTTGCCTGAGGGTGTCTGTTCTTCGCTCAGACAGGACAGGGTTAAAGGAGCCACTGATTCAGTGGCTCTGCCTCTCTCAGGCCGTGGGGATGGAGGCATATGGATGCAGGTCTGGCCTGTGGTGTCCAAATCTGGCGTGACTTTGCAGCAGCCTGAGGTGCACAATTAATTCTCCTGGGGAAGTTGTCCCTGGATCTCGGGACCCTGACACTGGAGGGCTGCTCTGCTTCCTGTTCACGGAGGCATGAGGAGGGACCTGTGCTTCTACACAGGATTCTAGGTGGTGGCAGCAGCAGCCTTAGCATCTCATGCCCATCTCTGGGGTCACGCTGATAGCCACAACTCGCACCCTTCTCTGGAGCTCCTTTAAGTAGCGCTCTCCTCACGCACCAGGAATCAAAGAGGGAAGAAAATGTCTCTTGCCTCTCTGGAAGCTCCAGACTTCTTCCCGGACTCCCTCCCGGCTAGCCGTGCTGCACTAACCCATTCAAGCTGTGTTCACACCGCCAACTCCAGTCCTCTCCTTGCACTCTGACCCAAGCCCGAGTCTCAGCTCCCAGCTCCTGCATGCCCCGGCCATTGAGAAGACCAGCCTCTTGGGCTGGTGAGTGCCAGTCATCACCGATACTCTGTGTGGGAACCTCTCTGCTTTGCCCTCCGCACCCGTTGCTGTGCTCTCCTATGTGGTTGCAAAGCTACACCCCTCAACCACCAGCAGTCTCCGCCCACAAAGGGGCTCCTAGTGTATGGAAGCCTTTCCTCCTTCACAGCTCCCTCCCACTGGTGCAGGTCCCATCCCTATTCTTTTGTCTCTGTTTTTCCTTTTATTTCTTTTGCCCTACACAGGTATGTGGGGAGTTTCTGGCCTCTTGAGAGGCCTGAGGCCTTCTGCCAGCGTTCAGTAGGTATTCTGTAGGAGTTGCTCCACGTGTAGATGTATTTCTGATGTATCTGTGGGGAGGAAGGTGATCTCCGTGACTTACTCTTCTGCCATCTTCCTGAACTCCCCCTCTATTTCTTTTTAAACAGAGAGGACAAAGGAAAAAATAGCAAACCAATGGTTTACCAGAACAGTTGGATTTAATCTTTTCTCATAAGCTTGGATGTGAGGCAAATTCCATGCTGGTGGGAGGGGCTGAGCCTTTCATACTATCACCTGAACCTGCAGAGCTAAAGAAAGGCTGGTCTTTCCCACAGACAACAGGGTACGGGCCTTTGACAAAAGAAGGATATGACACAATTGGATTAATAACTCTTTATTAAGAATTCCAACTCCAAACAGTAGAAAGCAGCAGCAACAACAAAAAGTCCTCAGAAGAACTTAAGGCTCAGCATTTGCGACAACTATAAGAGAAATGGAAATAGATTGATTTGACTGAGAATGAGGTAGATGGGTGTAGAGGGAATAGCGAATGGTGTATCGTACATAGGGGACATCCAAATCATTGCCGCTCTAGTTGCAGCACAGCTCAAGAAACAGTGCTTGAATGTGGTGTCCCAGCTTTTGCTTTGATACTCGTTTCACTATTGCTGACATCCTGGGGTGAGGAGAAAGAGAGTCTGTGAAGTAAACAGAGAGGAAAGACTTACAGAGACAAAGTTAAGAGAACAGTGAAGATGAGTTGCATAGCTAGCTGATGTTTCCCACCCCAGGCAGGACCTGTTTCTGTTTGCACACTGACCCAACTCAAGCCTGAGTTGATCTTTGATCTTACTTGCTGTCTTGATAAAGGAGTAGAACATAGATACACCCTGGAACAGCATGATGATCTCTAACTTGTACTCTGTCTGAAGAGGGTGGAAACGAGGAGGGGCAACAGGGTCACTGGGATGGACAGTACCAGTAACCTGGGCAACCACCACCACAGGTGCAGTGAGTGAAAGGGTCTTACCTTAAAATAGTCAAGGAACTGCTTGAGGGGCATCTCTTCACCATTAGGCTGCAGCCACTGTACCTCAAAGCAATCCCACAGTGACCACTGCTGGTTGTAGTATTATGGGACAAAGCACAGAGTAAAGCACAAAGAGTAAAATGGGAGCAAGCCCTAATCATACGCTCCTCTTCATTTCACAAACATGCCAGTTCCATTCCTACTTTGCACAGGTTCAAACAATGAACAAAGGATACACAAAATTAAAAAAGCCTCTCACCAGGTATGATGAAAACTAGAGCCAGTTCTACCGAAATAAGATACACACACCTTCTACGCATGCACACACACACATAGCATCAATCACTGATGGGCAACACCAAAGGATTCTATAAAAGCAAGCCCTTACCTGGTGATGGTGTGGGGCAAGGGGCTCAGAGAAACGGAAAAAAAAGGAAGGGCCAAGTTGATGAAGCTGTTCTTATAGGACTCAAGCTGTTGGTGTCCCTGAACTACCTTGTACAGCTCCAGACCTGCAAGGCCAACTATAGCTCCTATGGCTGGAATGATCTTCCCTGCAATCAGCTTGATCTGTAATACAGAAGGTGATGAGAAGACGTAGTTGTTAGAGACGTTCAAGGTCTACAGAAGACTTCAAATGTGGCAGAGTTAAACTTGGAAAATTATGCAAGGTTAGGTATAGACTATTGTAGTCTTATGCCGGTCAGCAGGGGGAATGTTATAGCTCTCTGCCCGGAGACTCGATACAGCCACAATGAAATGCATATGAAAGTTGCTGTCATCATCCTGTTGTGAGTGGAGACAGAGGAAGAACAGGAGAGACAGAGTTAAGGAGAAAAAGTTTTCCTGGATACTGGGAACTGAGGTATATTCACCTCAATTACCTGCCAGACCAGCCAAATACTAGCCCAGACCACAAAAGATACTTGGGTCATCCGATGCAGGAGAAACGGGTCCGTGCACCAGTCGGGGAAGATCCCACATGCCAGGGAGCGGCTGGGCACAGGAGCCATGTTTGCTGAGCCTTCACATCCGGCGCCTGTGCTCAGTAATGGGAGAGCCCACAAGAGAGAGAAAGCCACGTACCGAAAACAACAACAACAACAACAACATAATTACAGTCAGGCCTGTAATCCCCAAAAAACTTAGGGTGGCTCAGCCATTTCTCATACACGGTTGAGGTCCCCATCACAGCAGATCTTGAACCCAGGGAGGCTCTCTGGTTGGTCAGCATGGCTTGAGCTCCTGCAGGTGATTATCCACTGCGGAAAGGGAGGAAGTACACGTTAGTCCTTAGATACATGTTAAATCCCTGTTCACGGTCTGAGGTGCCAGCAGGAATCCAGGGTGGGGCAGAGATGTTCAGGCAGATAAAGGATTTGAAAAGGAGAGACATCATGGGAAAGAGAAAAGAAGGGGGAAAGATAGGGCAGAAAACATGTCAGAAAAGAAAAAGGTAGACAGGTGTGTGGGACATGGAGATATGTAGAGACACTGAGGGCAACAGGTAAAGCCACTAAGAAAGGATATAGACAGCAGCGTTAATCATGACAGATACGAGGTGAAAGCACAGAAGTTGTTCACTGCTGAATGAGTGGACAGAAAAATGTGATCTATCCATCCAATGAAATATTAAGCCTTAAAATCCATTCCATTAAATATTAAGCCTTCCAAACTGGAAGTCTACTATATTTAAAGATGGTAAATCCTTTGTGTTTCTTACCACAATTAAAAAAAAAAAGGAGTCAATGAGAACATACTTCAAGAGAAAGACATAGAGAGAGATGGGAGACATGAAGGAAGATACGAGGGAAAACAAGAGACAGAGGGATAAGAGATACAGAAAGGAACATAGGGGGAAAGTGTACAGACATCAAAGAAGAGAGTAATATGAAATGGGAGAGACGTGAAAAAATCTGAAGAGGGAGACCAAGGAGGATAAATGTGAAGATTATGAGAACGTTCAGAGAATGGGAAAGTTCAAAACACCTGAAAGGGAGACACGTAGGGTGATAAATAAAGAAAATATACAAAGAGGAGCATGAGAGAGTAGTTATTTCGGAAGGGAAATGCGGGGGATACATCAGGAGGGGAGAGATATACAGACGAAGAAATTGAAGGATATATACAAAGAAGATGAAATGTAGAGGAAGACTTACAGAGCATGAGACAGAATAGGGTAGAGGGGGGGAAATTTGAGTTGGGGGGTAGTTAGAGATGGAGAGATGAGGAGGGCTATCTAGAGAGGGAGATGAGGAAAGATATATGGAGGTTAAAAATAGGTTAGGCCTTCCCTGGTGGCCCAGTGGTTGAAAATATGCCTGCCAGGGCAGGGGACACGGGTTCGAGCCCTGGTCTGGGAAGATCCCACATGCCACAGAGCAAGTAGGCCCGTGAGCCACAAGAAGTGAAAGCCCTCACACAGAAACGAAGACCCAACACAGCCTAAATAAATAAATAAATCAGTAAATAAATAAATAACAATAGGGTAAACAGGCATACCAAAGAAGGGGGGAGGTGGATGAGGAGATCTATAATGAAATGAATCAAGGAAGAAATCAAGGCAGAGAGCCTACTGGTAAAGATCATATCCATTTGTCCCTGCATATGGACACAAAAAGAAACAGAGAAAGAACAAAACAAAGCAAACATACACACAGAAAAGAGCTGGACAACTGGTGCACCTGAGGGAGAAACAGTGGGAAGAACAAAGTAGTAGGGCATCAGAGAACTTGCCTCAACCAACCAACCTTATTTTAAATTGGAAGAAGCAAGGACCAAAGGACAGTGTGGATTAATCTCAGGCCTGAGATCTCAGAGCAGAGCCAGTGGCAAAACACAAGTACAGGGGAGGCTTGCATAGGTAGGTGATAAGTAGGATGCTAGCTCTAGGCCAACTAGATAAACATCCTCACCAACACACGAAGTGGTCTGCAGCTCCTGGTCAGAAACATGGATCTTGACACCAGACTTCGGGGTGAACTCAAGGACCTGCACAGACTGAATGAGTATGATCACAGAAGCTCGGTCCTGAGAGCCCCTCAGCCCATAGGCCTGGTCAAACAGGTTGGCAGCAGCTATCACCTAGTCCAGATGCAGGGGCTAAGAGAAGGCAAGGTATGGAGGGGTAAGCATATCAGTACTCACCTTAGGAGCTGCAGCCTCCTTCCCATCCACGTACCCACATTTGACCCGACTGTAGGAGACCTGAGGGAGGAGACTTCATTGCTGACATCAAAGATGAGCGGCTGTGCACAGACCAGAAAGGGGCTCCTGAGCTTGTAAGCTAGGAAAACAGAAAGATGTGGGAGAGTGGGACCTGAGAGGAGAGGTCTTTCTCATAATTGTGACTCCTCATTTTCAAGCCCGGAAGTCCCAAATTAGTATATCGCTGGGCACTCCCTTTGTGCCAGACACAGAGCTATTTATGAAACTTTTATGGATTGCCAGTCGTGTAGTAACATATTTAATTTATTAACTTAGTAAATATAAATCAACCCTCATAGAACTCTCATGAAATTAGGTCACCATTATTCCAACTTCCTACATGAGGCTACTAAGGCACAGAGAGAAAATACATGATTAGTCCCAATATCAAATGCAGTTGAGACTTGAAGCCACCTAGGTCCTGTGCTCTTAACACCAAAATTTCTCTTCTACAATCTCTATAGCCCTGACAGGGAATCTGGAATGACTCATGTCATATCTAAGGGAATAGGTACCAAGTATGTTGCTTGAGAGAACAGGGCTGGGCAGGTAGAGGAGAGAGGTTGGGAGGAACAGGTCTTTGACTTCAAAAATCACTCACTTAACCATTTAATGAGATCTCTGGGACTTGGTGGTCTTGCCACAAATGGATGAACTGCAATGAACCATGTCAAAAGCGTTTAACAAACTGCTTCCAGTAAGCCTATTCTGACAAATGGAGCCCAGAAGAGTGTAATACCTGGTTCGGAGGAAAGCTGTGCAGCAGCTGTCTGATGTTGTTGGAGCACTGGTTGTGCCAGTGCTAGTAAGACCACGTCACACAGTCAGCCCATGTATGTGGCCGCTGAAGCACCAGGCTGAGCTGCACAGCCTGCAGCACCTCTAGGGTTTGGATGCCTGCCAGGTGCAGTGTTTGCTCCACAAACTTTGAATCCCTATCAAGAATTAGAGAGGACACAAACTCAGAGTTACACAGTGATCCCAGAGGGAGCTTAACAGCATGAAAAGTCAGTGCTGACTCCCAAATGTATAAGGCCCAAGGAATCATTAGATTATTTGAAAAGTAGACCAGGTCCTAAGTGTTACACTGGTTACAGAATGCTTTGACTGACAGGCAGCAGACACGGTGAGCGAGGATTTGGACAGAATTACTCACATTAGGTACTGGTTGACGTTTTCTGCTGGCTGCTTGAAGAGACCTTCAAACTCATCCACGGCAGACAGAGCAAATCAACACTACGTGGGTTATGGGAAACAAATAAGTTTCTGTAGGTCTTAGGACCACCATCAGGAAATACAGCAAATAGGAAGAGCATGGCTGTTATGGGAGAACAGAGGAAGAAAACCCTCCCAATCTGTCTGGTCAAACTTGTCAAGCCCTCACCACTTCAATGTAAAAACCTATGATCTTAATCTGGGAAGAGGTTTACACACAAGTGTACATTCATGCAGAATTTATTAAGATGTACACATTACCCTAGGTATGTCATGCATCAATTCAAGAAAAAGTTCACACCAAGAATAAAACATGAACGATCTCTATGCAGGTTCTGGGGACTGGGAAGAAAGTAAGATAGAGGTTTGACCCCTGTGAATTCGGAGGTCGATAAATAGTCACTGGTGAAGTGATCTGGAGCACCTTGATGCTCGAAATCCAGGTTCAAAGGCCAGCTGTGCCACAGTCTTGTGACAATCAGGTATATCTTTACTTGTGTTTCCTCATTTTAAAGACAAACACTGTAACAGTAAAACTACACCTCAGGGAGTTAATAAGAAATAAGCAAACATGTACACATTTAAAGCTTAGTTTGAAAGTCACAAGGGCATATTAAGTATACATGTTTTTCAGAATTCCTGTGAGAGTTACTACTGTCATTCCAATTTTACAGATAAGGAATCTGAAGCATGAAGTGGTTAAGTCCAAGGGCACATAGTATATTAGTTTTAAAATCCTTTTTATTGGCCTTTCTGCATACTGGGTAGAGAGAAACACAATAATAGAACCATAACCTAGGAGAGGATTTATATGTATAGAAATGAACACACACACACAAACACATCTCTTTCTCCGTCTCTCTGTATCTACACACACACACACACACACACACACACACCAACATGGGATGCATGGAAAGGGAGAAAGACACATACTGAACTGACTCCACAAGTATAAACTCTTCCCTTCTGGAAGGAAAAGTGACAGACTGAACTGTTACTGCTCATTTTCTTCCTGTTCCCATACTTCCTAAACATAGCCTCAAAGACTGGGTTAAGAATCATTTTGATAAAAGGATGGTTATTTGTGGTTTGAAAGGGGACTGTAATTAGGGCCAAGTTCTGAGGACCAGTTAATGGGGTGCTTTTACTTTGTCAATGTACATGAGAGTTATGCTCTTTTGTATGTATGTGTACTATATAAACACAACTATGCTGACAAACTATTAAACATATTTTGGGAAACAATTAGAGAATTATTCCTAAATATGGACTTAATATTAGAGATATCTAAATAACTAGCAGAGATGATATTAAGTTAATTTTGTTCAACGACAAAATAGTATCCTGTACACAAAGAAACATATCCTCACCGTTTAGATATACACTTCTCACATAAAGTATTTCACATGGTATAAATAATACTTCCCTGTATGCTTGCAAAATAAAAATTTCAAGTTAAAGAAATCATTATGAAAAGCGTTAGGCTCCTAGGTTTAAAGTGAGTGAAGGAGAGTTAAAGAGAGGGCAGATATTACATACACTGAGGCTTCATCATCGGAATAACAAGAGTTTGGCAACTGAGACACTGTCCCAGTACATATCTGTTCCACCTCTTTCTCCCTGCAAGGCTGATCACCTGCAAAGTGTGCTCGATGACATTCGGGAAGTTCTTCAGTGTGCACCTGGGGATGGACTTGTCAGGAGGGTCCTGGCTGGAGCTGTATGACTCTGTCAGGAAGGGGATAAACCCTTACACATTACCCTTGGTACCCAGTGTGCCTGACTCCAGAAGAGGCTTTCGGTACAACACACAGCAGCAGTCCATATACGTGCCTGTGAGAAAGTTGCAGCAGGTGAGGGTGGGGAAAATAACATCAGGATAGGACACGGTGACACACACTCCCTAAAACACACACATTACTCTCGCCTCGTCCTCACCCATCCCCAAAACTCACGGGCATCCACATTGTCCGAGGCATTGTCCACACCATCCAGGTTTTGGAGGAATTTATCAATCATACACATGCTCTCTGTGAGGGCCCACACAGTTCTGATGGCTCATCACACGGATGTGTGCGTTTATCTGGTTCACAGCTGCAGCATCTGTATCAGACTTCAATTTCTGGGTAGTGATGGAGAAACAGAACTGTCATTCACATAATCACCCAACAAAACTTTACAGAGCTGTTCTGAAAACTGATTTAAGTAATGATGCACAAGACCTAGGCTCTGAGGTCAGGAGGCTCTGTGGTCTATGACAAATGCCACACAGCTTGGGCTGGGACAAATGAGGAATGGCGTGAATAAAAAAGGAAAACAGTGATACAATAGGAGACAATGGGTTGAGTATCTGTTCTTTTGTCTACCGAACATCCACTGTTTTTCGTTACTAGCACCCCGAGTTGGAGTGCATTCACGCAAAGAAAACCAAGGTCCTCTGAACTTACAAAAACAAAAAGGATCCTCTGAAAATCCAAGTCAGATCACATTCCTCTCCGCAAAACCCTCTATTGATTCCCACTTTCACTAAGGGTGAAATGAGCTGGTCCCTATTCCTTTGACAACCTTCTCTCTTACCATGATCTATCTCTGTCTCTACTCCTTAAACATAGCAGTCATATTCCAAACTCAGGGTTTTGCTCACACTGTTAACTTCACCTGGCATTCTCTTCCCTGAGATTTCTTCCTGTTCTCGTATACCATCTTTAATTCTCTGCGGTTATACCACCTTTCCAATGTGGATTTCCTTTACCACACTGCAAACCACCCTCTCATGGCACTTCCAGTTCTATATCTTGATTTTCATTCTTGCCCCTACACAGTATGTTTCACCTTGTTATGTTCTAACCACATACAGTGCTATTGTATTTATTATTTGCTCTAGCAGTTGTCCAAAATGAAGTTAAAACAACGTTTGTGGTTTCTTTTTTATCTGATGCACAGCTATCAGGATTTCCTACGTTTGATATTTAATCTGAGAACATTTTAAAATATTATTACTCCATTTAAAATTGGAGGGGCTTCCCTGGTGGCACAGTGGTTTAGAATCTCCCTGCTAATGCAGAGGAAATGTTTTTGAGCCCTGGTCTTGGAAGATCCCACATGCAACGGAGCAACTAGGCCAGAGCCACAACTACTGAGCCAGCGCGTCTGGAACCTGTGCTCCACAAAACGACAGGCTGCACTAGTGAGAGGCCCGCGCACTGCGATGAAGCATGGTCCCCGCTTACCACAACTAGAGAAAGACCTCACATAGAAAGGAAGCCCCAACACAGCCAAAAATAAATAAATAAATTAATTAATTAATATGGAATAATTCCATTATATACTACAAACACTATGAAAGAAACTCCAATACAAAGCGTTAATGACAGGAGACAATCTGTATTTACAGTTTTACAAATTTTACTTATATAATGTCTTAGAAGATAGCTGAATTTTCGTTATTTACTGACTTTAATGTATTACATGTTTTGCTTGAAAGATGTCAGGGATATCCAGGCTCACAGAAAAAAAAAATCAATAACATTTTCAGATGACTGTTGATATTTAAAATTATATATATATCAAAACTTGACAAGCGATATTTCTTTAAAGTTTAGTTGAAAGGTAAAATACTGATCCACAACAATACCCTCTGTCTTTCTTTGTATTTTGAATGGCTCTTTAGTTAATGCACAGTTCTGTATCATCATGAATTGGTCTGGTCATTTGGAAAATACTGTGTTTTTGGGTTATGGACAGCCTCCTAGAACAGAGTGGAAAATTACCCTTTCACCTGATAAAATGAGGATAAAAAGGACATAATGTCTTAGTATTCTTAAAAGAGTTGTGATCTTTTGGACTTGAGGAAAGAGTGCTGCCAACCTCCACTGCATTAGAGAATCTCTCATTTACTATGTCTTCTCACTAGACAAAAGCAGAAACCTTTCATTTGCTATCTTATATATTCTAACTACTTAAGTAGTACCTAGTATTTGCATGATAAAATGAAAGGAAAGATAAACACTGGGCAGGCAAAATAACACTGAACTTTACAGAGACGCCCCAGATAGATCCCTCTATAATCTAGCTTCCAGAGTTCCACATTAGCCGTAACCAAAAACCAAAGAAAAAAAAAGATGGCTGGGGACAGGTTTAAACTCACAAATGAAAGATGTAATAAGTTTTCAATAAATATCTCCTGGAAGAAAGAGTGAGTGGTAGAGAAAAGAAATAAGGTAAGAACTGAAGAAAAGAGACAAACAAAAAAGTCCTAAGGTGGTCTTCCCAGGTGACACAGTGCTTGAGAGTCCACCTGCCGTTTCGGGGACATGGGTTCGTTCCCTCATCCAGGAAGATCCCACATTCCGTGGAGCGTCTGTGCCCATGATCCATGGCCGCTGGTCCTGAAGGTCCAGAGCCTGCGCTCCACAATGGCAGAGGCCACAACAGTGTGAGGCCCGCATACCAAAAAAAAAAAAAAGTCCAAAGGCAATAAGACAGATAACCAGAAAAAGACAGGAGAAAAGTGAAAAACAAAGCTGAACCACATACCATATCCATTCCACTCACCTTGATATCACAAGGTTGGAACAGAAACTGTCGATTCAGATTGGATTTTACTATGGTGTCCATGTCTGTAATGGTGATTGCCACACCCTCCCCACAGCCTAGCCCAGTCATGGCAAAGGTCTTGAGTAGCTCACAGCCAACGGCCCCTGCACCCACCTGGGAGGTGGCCAAGAAGAGAGACACAAGATGGTTAGGGTCACTGGGTAACAAAACCACTCCTCAGTCCTCACTACCCCTGCAGATGGCAAGAGAGTGTAAGAGGATCTATGACTGCATATTTAAGTCACAGTGCCATAAAAATCCATGGTCCTCTAAAGAAAGAGGCACAAGACCAGGATATAAAGGACCTGGTGCGAAGAAAATGGAAGAGGGATGAGATGAGGGTACAAGCCAACACCATCCCTTGTACACCACGAGGAGACTCCAGAAGAGGTGGCCAGAGCCTAGGGGACCTAAAGGTAGCTTTTGACCACAAGGTTCTCTCACCAAGAAGTATCTCTGCTTACCCAGCTTCTCTTGCAGGTCAGAGCCAAATACAGCCACCTGCCCATCATAATGGTTCTGGCACTGAGTCATGTGAAGGGAAGAGAGGGTTAGGGAAAAGCCACGTTAAAAAGATCCACAATAATGTCTTCTCCATGGGCCCAAATCACATACTGGAAGGCAGGTGTCCTCTGTAAAGGCCTCTTTTTCCACAGGGAGACACTCAATGGCATCAAAGTACAGCTACTGTATAACAGGCATAAACTTTCCAGAGCAGCCCTGAGGAGTCGGTTAGAAAGAGAATGTGATCGCTGGTTAATCAGAGCTGGAAAGCAAGCAGCAGGGCTGGAAAGGAACCTGGCCCAGGCCCAGCACTGTCCGTCTCCACTCACGCTGACCTTCATAAACTCCTGGGCAGCCACACAACCAGTGAAGGAGTTGATGGGTGCCAGATCCCCAGGGGCCATATAAGCCGGCTTCTGGATGAGGTCTTCATCCAGACTCTTTTGCTGCACTGGTGGCAGAGCTTGAGAATTCAAGCCTGTGCTAGGGTCACCAGTTCTGTTGCATCCCCCTGGAAGGAGTAAAAGAACAATCACACCACTGTGGGGAGAGGGAGAGGTAGAAAAACTAAGTAGATGAAAAGGCATAGAGCAGCTTTGGTTCAAGGACCTGGTTGGCTTGCCCACCCATCTACCTCATTGTGGGGCCGAGAGGGCTGACCATGCTGGGCACGGAACTGGTGCAGGACCTGGAAGCCAATTTGTAGCTGAGGAGGGCGAGAATACTTGACAAAATTTGTTATCACAAAGTCCGGCTCTGCCTGTGAAGTAGGCAAGGTTTTCTGTGAAGAACAAGATATCAGAACCAAAAAAGTAAAATCGTGGAGATGCCTGGAACCCTACAACACACCCTCCTGCTCATAGTCACAAAGCTTATCCTCTTAGTTACTTTGACTTGACTGACAATGCCTCCACAGATGTAGTCAGAGAAATTGGAGGTATCACAGATACTAAAGGTGTAGGGACCTGGGGGATGAAAAGAATGAAGGGTTATCTGTCAATTCATTCCCTCCCAAGATCAACAGCACTATCAAAACAGGAATATGAAAACCTCCCACCTTATTCCTCACCTAACACCTTCCCCCATACAGTGGGAGTTTGGAGTTAACAGATATAAGCTATTATATATAGAATGGGTAAACAACAGGGTCCTACTGTAGAGCACACAGAAATCTATTCAGTATCCTGAGATAAACCATCATGGAATAGAATATGAAAAAGAATGTATATATAGATAACTGAGTTACTTTGCTGTAAAGCAAAAAGTAACTAATTTTTAAATCAACTATACTTCAATTAAGAAATAAAAATAATGTATCGTACATCATAAAACAAAATCAAAAACGAAAACACAATGCTGATTTCTTCAGACAACACAGGTATTCTATGCCTAAATGCCACTCTAGAGAAAAAGAAGTAAGGCCTGAAAGGATCAGATGGCAACTACATAATTTCTCTAGAACAGACTCAAAAATATTAAAGGAACACAAAACACAACTCCAAAACGCTAACATTCACAATTACCTTCCATCCATCAACACTTACCAGAAACTTACCAGCAACATCTGTGGCTTTAGTTTTCATTAAATTTGTAATTTTTTGGTCCATTATTTCTTCAAAAACTCTTTTGGCCCACCCCTTTCTTGGGAATTTCTTTGACATGTGAAATATAGTTATAATAGATGTTTTAATGTTCTTGACCTGTGATTTTACATAACAGATGTGATTAACAAATTAACACACAAGAAAAAATTAGGAAGTTTAACAAAGTAGAAGAAACTATGCAAAATACAAAAGGTGTGTGTGGGGGGGGAAAGTCAAACAAGTCAAGTGCCTTAATACTCATGTAATTGGAGTTCTGGAAAGAGATAATGATATGGCAGTGAGCTCCGAAAGTAATATTTTCAAAAAACATGTGGGCAGAAATTTTCCCAATTTCATAAAACTATAAACCCATATTTAATAAATATTTAATAAACTGCAGAAGAGACATGGCGAAAACTATACAAATGTATATAATGTATTATATATATATATATATATATATATATATATATATATATATATATATATATATATATATATATATATATATATATATATATTCCTCTGTGCTCTGTTTTTGCCGAATCCCATGTTTTGGTATGTTGTGTTTACATTTTCATTCACTTCAGAGTATTTTCTAATATCTCTTGGACACTGTTTGACTCTTTTATTACTTAGGAATGCATTGTTTAATTTCCACATATTTACAAGTTTTCACAAGTTCCTCCTATTACTGATGCCCATTATTCTTTCCTTTGTGGTCAGAGAACAATTTGGTGTGATTTAAATTATTGACACTTGTTTTATGGCCTAACGTGAAGTCTATCCTGGAGAACATTCCTAGTTCAAGTGAAAGGAAATTGTATTCTTCTGTTCTTGGGAGGAATGTTGTGTACATGTCTGTTAAGTGCACTCGGTTTATATCATAGTTTTGTTTAGGTCTTCTCTTCCCTTGGTGATCATATGTTTTGTCATTCATTTGGATAGGCTGTTGAACCTATTTATCTCTCTCTCAAATTTTGTAAGTTTTTGATTCAGGTATCTGGAACTTTTTTGTTAGGTGAGCATTTGTTTATAATTCTTGTGTATTTCAACAGATTTACCCTTTTATCAATAATATATTGTTAATCTAATATAATAATACAGTAATATATACTGTCCTTTGTCTCATTTTTTTATTTAAAATCTGTTTTGTCTGTTGTTAGTATAGTCACTATAACTCTCTTTCGAGTTTTCTTGGCATGAGACTTATCTTTGCAACATTTTACTTAAAATCTATTTGTTTCACACTAAGATTTGTCTCTTTAACAACATATAGGTGGTCATGTTTTTAAAAAATCCATACTGACAATCTGCTTTTTAATTGGACATCTTCTAGTGTACCACTTTTATGGTTATTTGTTATTTCTTTTACTATATACATTTTAGAGCCATTTTATTAGTGGTTGCTCTGGAATTAGGTTGTTATAAAGTAAACTGACAGTTTCTAACAACCTAGTTCACATTAATACCAACTTAATTTCAAAATATGAATTTTTTCTTTTATCTAGTTTATCCTTTTTCTTGTGTTGTTCTTATCATAAATTACATCTTTATACACTTTTTACATCAGCACCAATTAATTTTTTTTTCCTGTGGAGTAATGCTTTAAATCAGGTAAGAGAAAAAAGTAACTGCATTTGTTTACTATTGTTGCTTTAACACATTTTCAGGAATTCAATTGTTTAAAACTTTACAAATTGTTCTCTTAAAATACTACATGTTACAAGTCCCAAATCCATTTTACTGGGCTAAAGTCAATATGTTGGCAGGATTGGGTCCATCTGGAGACTCTGCTGGGAGAATGTATTTCCTTGCCCTTTTTTTTTTTTTTTTTTTGCTTAGTGGTTGCTAGTATTCCTAGTCTAGTAACCCCTTCTACTACCTTCAAATACATCAGTTCATTATCTACTTCTGTCATCACATTAACTTGTCCTCTGTCACCGACATCTCCTTCATTCCTCTTATAAGAAGCATTTTGATTAGATCCACCCAAGGTAACCCAAGAACATTTCCCATCTGAAGACTCTAATATAATCATATATGCAAAGTTTTCTGCATAAAATAACATACATGTCCTGGGGATTAAAATGTGGGCATATTGGGGGACTATTATTCAGACTACAATCATACAAACAAAAAAATCGTTTAAATTATACTCTATATTTACCTATATAATTACTTTTACAGATGTTCTTTCTTTCTCTGGATTTGAGTTATCATCAAAGTGTCTTTCATTTTAGTTTGGACTCTCTCCAAGAATTATCTCATCTTGTAGGGCAGATAGTTAGCAATAAATCCTCTCCATTTTGTGCTTATCTGGAATTGTCCTACTCCTGTCCTCAGTTTCAAAAGATGGTCTTGCTGCATATAAAATTCTTGGTTGACAGTTTTTTTTTTCTTTTAGCACTATGAATGTATCGAAGTGTTTTCTGCCCTGCATGTTGTCTGATGAGTAGTCTTTTTTTTTTTTGGCTTAATTGAGAATCTCTTACATGTCATGGGTTGCTACACAGTGCTTTCACAATTCTCTCTTGGTTTTTGGCTTTCAGTAGTTTATGATATGTGTTGCTTGGATCTCTTTGAGTTTAACCTGCTTTGCGTTTGTTTAGCTGGGCGAATCTGTATAATGATGTTTTGCATCAAATTTGGGATGTTTCTTGGCATTAATTCTTAAAACTTTCTTTCTGCCCCCATAATTATTTTGACAACTCCCCAGGTTAAAGTACATCTGCACTGGGTGACCTCCAAATTATGTCAAATATATACAGTCTTGCAAACGCAGAATTCCAAGGAACATCTCAGTCACATCAGATAATGATAAATCTTTGGAGATGAGGTTCTGAAAGAATTCTCACTTTGTTCTTCTCCTTCTGGTGGCTACTCGGATGCAAAAGGAATGCATACTCTTTCAATATGTACTATTATTAAGCTGGAAAAAAGGAGGATGGGATTGTGACCATTTAAAGTCTCTAGAGCTTGCTGATCTTACCAAGATTCAGTCATTTTTAAACACGTAAATACTTCCCTAGTTCCTGTGAAATTTTGTCAATTTCCAGAGTTCTGAAAAAGTTGAGTCTGACAACTTTGTAGGTTTGTAATGTAAAGAATTTTTGGAGGGCCTTACACTATCATCTTCTGACATAACTCATTAGCTGTCCTTTCTGAGGAAGAAACAATGATCCTTTCGTGTTCCAGCCCGCAGTTGGCACAAGAGAAGTGTTGGACCCTTCCAGTAATTCTTTCCATGATTATCAGCTCTGTGACCTGAAGACAGGGACCTCACTTCTCTGGGCCATCTATAAAATGAGGATAATGATTGTAACTTTCCCCATTGGTAGAGTTTAAATGACTAAATATGAATAAAGGGCATAAAAAAGAGTGTGACACAGAGTACATACTACCTAATTAACATTAGTAGCTGGAATACTATTAAATTACCTGGTGTATTATGACACCTGATAAAGACTTACATTCACCACACTGTAAAGATCATGTAAGTATTTGCTGTTCTTCTTATCATCACCTTCCTACCACCAATGGATGCTGAAAAGAAATTGCCTGTGATCACACAGCAGGGAGAGAACAATGCTGGATTTTTCATTTAGAAACTTTGCAGGTAACTGACATACTGGACCAGAAGGCTTTCCCTTCCTCATATACAGAAGTATGTACTTCTTCGCTAGACACAAGGCTCACAACTCTGTAACCCGTTAGGGAAAATTATACATAGTTTATGTACATGAATGAGCAAAGGCCATACTCTTCATGATAGATGTACATCTGTCCTAAATAGATCCTCTCTAAATTGGGACTATACTTTCCCTCATGAATAACCAATGCATGTAATTTTGCATGATAATATCTGTGTCCCAGCAGCACAACTGTTCTTTCTCCATTCCTGACAAGAAGGGCGCCATATGTTCATGAATGGTAGTAAAACTATAGAAAATGAAGTCCTAATGGTACCCTGTTTCTCTCCAGATCCCAGTTGACTATCTCCAGTATCCTTTCTTAGCCTGATTTGAAGACTATCTTTACGAGAAAAGTGATTTCCGATGAATCGAATCTTATTGACACAGATCTCCAAATGCTTGGAGGACCCTATAATGGAACTTGGGTCACAAAAGTCATTCTGGCAAGATCCCAACACTTGTACTAGGACCCTTACTTAAACAATATTCCTCAAATCCTGCCTTGATTAGAAATCTCCAATTTTACCCAAATCCACCTCCCTTTGGAGAACATTGCAAATACCATGTGCTATCGAAACATGGCCACCAATGACCATCTGCCAAATATTCCTAAGCCCTGGCGCAAAATGATATGCCCCCAAAGAGACATCCAAATCCCTCCCCTCAGTCCCTAAACACCACCTGTATAGGTCCCCTCCAGAATAGACATGCCCTAAATGGCACCATGGGCCATAGATGCAAAGACATACCTCAGGGTATACCTGAAGTTTAGATCCTTTCTACAAATGACATGTAGGCTTTTAGACAACTTGAACTCCTCTTGACTCATGAAACACTCTTATTTACGATTGCAACAAAAAGAATAGGAATAAACATACCCGGGGAGAGAAAAGAGTTGTATGCAGAACACTATATAAGATGCTGATGAAAGAAATGAAAGGTGATACAGATGGAGAGATATGCCATGTCCTTGGGTTGGAAGAATCAACATTGTAAAAATGACTATATTACCCAAATCAATCTACAGATTCAATGCAATGCCTATCAAACTAGCAATCGCATTTTCCAGGGAATCAGAAGAAAATATTGCACAATGTGTATGGAAATAAAAAGACACCGAATAACGAAAACAAACTTGAGAAAGAAAAACGGATCTGGATGAATCAGGCTCCTGCACTTCAGACTATACTACAAAGTTACAGTCCTCAACACAGTATGGTACTGACAGAAAAACAGAAATATACATCAATGTAACAGTATAGAAAGCCCAGAGATAAACCCACTCACATATACTCATCTTATTTTTGACAAAGCAGGCAAGCATATACAATGGAGATAAGACATCCTCTTCAACAAGTGGTGCTTGGAAAACTGGACGGATACATGTCCAAGAATGAAATTAAAACACTCACTAACACCATACACAAAAATAAACACAAATGGATTAAAGTCCTAAATGTAAAGTCAGACATGACCAAACAATTAGAGGAAAACTTAGGCAGAACACTCTATGACATAAATCACAGCAAGATTCTTTTTGACCCACCTCCTAGAGAAATGGAAGTAAAAACAAAAATAAACAAATGGGACCTAGTGAAATTTAAAAGCTTTTGCACAGCAAAGGAAACCATAAACAAGACCAAAAGACAACCCTGAGAATAGGAGAACATATTTGCAAATGAAGCAACTGAAAAATGATTAATCTCCAAATTTTACCAACAGGTCATGCAGCTCCAAACCAAAAACACAAACAACAATCCAAAAATGAGCAGAAGATCTAACTATACAGTTCTCCAAGGATGATATACAGATTGCCATAAAACACATGAAAGGTTGCCCAATATCATGAATCATTAAAGAAATGTAAATCAAATCTACACTGAGGTATCACCTCACATTAGTCAGAATGACCATCAACAAAAACGGTACAAACAATAAATTCTGTAGAGGGTGTGAAGAAAAGGGAAACTTCTGGCACTGTTGTTTGGAATGTAAATTGTTACAGTCACTACGGAGAAAAGTATGGAGGTCATAAGATACTACTACTAGAAATAGCATATGACCCAGCAATCCCACTACTGTGCTTATACCCTGAGAAAACCATAATTCAAAAGGAGTCATGGAACACAAAGTTCATTACAGGTCTATTTACAATAGCCAGGACATGGAAGCAACTTAAGTGTCCATGGACAGAAGAATGGATAAAGAATGTGTGGCATATATATATAAAATGGAATATTACTCAGACATAAATAGAAATGAATTTGAGCTCTTTGTGGTTAGTTGGATGGATTTAGAGTCTGCCATATTTCGTGAAGTAAATCAGAAAGAAAAAAGAAAAAACTGTTTGCTAAGACTTATGTACGAAATCAGAAAATAAAAAGGTTCTGATGAACGTAGGGGCAGGAGAGGAATAAAGATGCAGATGTAGAGAATCGACTTGATAACACTTGCAGGGTCAAGGATAAGCTGGCACGAAGTGAGATAGTCATATAGACGTACATACACTACCAAATATAAAATGGATAGCTAGTGGAAAGCAGCTGCATAACACAGGGAGATAAGTTCAGTGCTTTGTGACCACCTAGCTGGGTGAGATAGGGATGGTGTGAGGAAAATGCAATAGGGAGTGGATAAGGTAATATGTGTATATCTATAGCTGATTCACTTTGATATACAGCAGAACCTAATGCAATATTGTAAAGCAATTATACTCCGATATAGGTGTTAAAAAAAAGGAATATGCTCTCTATAAGAGCCATTTTAACTTTAAGGACACACATAAGCTAAAGGTGTGGGAATACAAACTGATAGTGCAAACACTTTCCAAACAAGAGCAGGACTGGCTCTCCCAATCTCATTTAATACAGATTTTCAGTCACAGTAGTTCAGAAGTGATAAATAAGGTCAGTATAAAATAATAATGGATCAATTTATCAAGAGGTTATAATAATTGTAAATATATATGTACTGAATGTTGCATGATTAAACAAATATTTAAATCAACCATTAAGAGATCTGAGAGGAGAAACCAACAGTAAAAATAATAATACTAAGGAACTATATTATCCCACTTTCTACCTTAGAAAATTAATAAAGACACAGAAGGTACCTAATAAACTTATAGAGAACTTCCATTCATCAGAACCAGAATCCACATGCTTCTTAAGTGCTGATGGAACATTCCCCCTGATAGTCACTGCCTTGGTACATAAAGCAAGCCTTAACAAATTTAAGAAGATCAAAACCACATTGAGCATCCTGTTTTATCATAACGTTATGAAGCTAGAAATCAGTAACAAGAGAAAAAGTGAAAAATTCCTAATATGTAAAATTAAACAGCACACACTGGAAAAATCTATGGGTCAAGGAAGAAGTCAAAAGGGAAATCTGAAACTACCTTCACATAAACAAAAATGACAACATACCAAAACTTTGGGGATGTAGCATAATCAATCTAAAGAGTGAAGTTTTAGCATTCATAACTTCTTTTATTAAGAGAAAAGAATGATCTTAAATAAACGACTTATCCTTATACATGAAGGCCTAGGGAAAAGGAACAAATTAATTTCCAAGAATAAAAGGAAGAAATATGAAATTTTCAAATGGAAATGAATAAAACAATAATCATATAATTATTTAAAAACTGAATCCAAGAGCTGGTATTTGTAAAGCATAATAAAATTGACAAAGCTTTAGCTAGACTAATGAAGAGAAAAAAGAACTTAATAAATAAAACTTTAATTGAAAGAGGAGAAATTGTGACTGACACCCTAGCATACAAATAATAATAAAGAAAGCTACAAAACAGGGTCACACAAATGCATAAATCTCCACTAACTCTAATGTACCATGTTGCAAGACCATCACGAAGAAGACAAAAAAAAAGTATGTCTTGATCATACAAATGATGAATTAGAAAATTGATTCAGTATTCAAAACTCTCCAAACAAAGAGAAGTCGAGGATCAGATCATTTCATGGGTGAATTCTACTGAACATTTAATGAAGATTTATTGCCAGGCCTTCCCAACCCTACCAAATAACTAAAAAAGAGGAAACATTTCCAAACTCATTTTATAAAACCAGCATTTATCTGATTAACAAAGCCAGATAAAGATATAACAAGGGAATCACAAAACAAAACAAACAAAAAACGCAGAACTTACAGGCCAATATACTTGTACATATTGATCGAAAAATTCTCAAGAAAATTCTAGCAAACCAAATTCAATAGCACACTAAAAGGATCAACATGATAAGGTGGGATAACTCCTTAGGATGTAAGGGTAGTTAACATATTAAAATCAATACTTTTAATTAACCACAGGAACAGCATGCAGAAGAAATGTTTGAAAGTATTTTTTAGACTTTCTTGATTAAAGCTCTCAACTAACTGTGTAGCGAAGAAACATTTTAAATGTAATAAAGGTCATATATTAACAAGCCCACAGCTAACATCATATTCATGGTGAAGAGCTGAAAACATTTTTTCTCAGACAGGAACAAATAAAAAATGCCCACTATCACCACTCCTATTCAACATAATATTAGAATACCTAGCCAGTAGCATTAAGCAAGAAAAAGAAAAGAAAGGGATCAAAAGTGGAAAGGAAGAAGTAAAAATGCCTCTGTTGGACGATAAAATATGCTGTATGAAGGAAATCCTAAAGTCTCCACCAAAAACCGCATGAAATTGTTAGAACTAATAAACAAATTCAGTAATGTTGTTGGCTGTGAAACAAAAATACCAAATTAGTTGCATGTGTATACACTAACAAGAAAATAGCAGACACAAAAAGAAATAAAACACTTCCATTTACGGCAGTACCAAAAACAATAAAATGTTAGGACTACATTTAAGCAAGGAGACAAAAACATCTGTACACCTAAAAATATGACATTTACAAAAACTGAAGAAGACACAAGTGAATAGAAACTTATCCCATGTTTCTGAATTGAAAGAATGAATACTGTACAAATGTTCACACTACCTAAAGCCATCTATAGTTTCATTTGAAACCCAATAAATTTTCAATGGCAATTTTCCTAGAAATAGAATAACAATCCTAAAAATTGTACAAAACAACAAAGGAACCTGAAAATAGCCAAAACAATTTTCAGCAAGATAAACAAAGCTGGTTGCAACTCACTTTCTGGTTTCAAACTATTATACAAAGTTATGGTAATCGAAATAGTGTGAAATTAGCATAAAAAAGACAATAGACCAATAGAATAGGACTGACAGCCCAGAAATAAACTCAGCCATGTCCAGTCAACTAACATTTGACAAGGACGACAAGAATAAACAATGGAGTAAAAATAGACTTTACACTGAGTGGTGTTGGAAAAACGGGATATCCACACAGAAAAGAATAAAATTGAACACCCATCTTAGACGATTCAAAAATTAACACAACATGAACAGAAATCACAACATGCCTAGAATTAAACAGAAAATTATCTCCAAGGCATTTGTCTCAGCAATGATTCTTTTGGGTATGATACCAAAAGTAGAAGGAACAAAAGGAAAATTCAACATGTGTGACAACATCAAATTTAAAAGCCTCTGCACAAAAAGAAACTTGAACAGAGTGAAGAGGCATTGAACAGGAGGCATAAGAATTCTCCTATGGAATGGGAGAAAAGATTTGCCAACAACATGCCTGCTACGGGACTAATGTCCAAACATAAAAGGATTCAATTAAAAAAAAGCTGAATAATCTAATTAAAACGTGGGCTGAACACCTTAGCTGATATACTACCTTCATAGGAGACCTACAAATGACCAAGAGACACATGAACATTTGCTCAACATCTGTAATAGTAAGAGAAATGCAAAATAAAACCACAAAGAGATGTCAACTCACACATTTCCTAGTGGTTATTATGAAAAGGAAAAGACAGAAAAGTGTAGTCAAGCATGTAGAAAACTGGGAAAACTTACAGACTGTTGGTGGGAATATACCTTAGTACAACCACTACATAAAATAATTAGGATGTTCCTCAAAGTACTAAAAATAATACCACCATATAACCTAGCAATTCCATTTCTGAATATACATATTTGAAGGAAATGAAATCAGTTACTTTACTGAGATATTTGAACTCCCATGTTCACTGTATTAATATTTACCAAAATATGCAAGGCATAGACACTAACTGTTTATCAATGAATAAACGGATTAAGAACTGTATATATTACCACAATGGATATTATACAGCCATATAAAGAAAATCCTGCAATTTGTGACCACATGAAATCAACTTGTGGGCATTATGCTTAGTGAAACATTCAGAGACATAAAGACAAACTGTGTGGTCCCACTTATTTATTAAATCTAAACGGCAGAGGTCATCAAAACAGAGAGTTGATATGTATTTAATAGGTGTGGGTTTGGGAAAAATAAGGAGATGAGAGTCAAAGAGTACAAATGTCCTGGTATAAAATATGTAGATTCTTGGGATCTAAGTTACAGCATAGTGACTTAGTTACCAACACTTTATTGCATATTTCAAGGTTACAAGGAAAGGAGATCTTAAATGTTCTTACAGCACACACAAAAAAATGGTAACTATGTGAGGTGATAGAAGTATTAACTAACATTATTATCACATTATTTCACAACATAGATGTAAGTCTAATCATCATGCTGTGTACCTTATAATTACCAAGGTTATATGTCAATTATATCTCAATAATATTGGGGAAAATGTATTAAAGATAGGACCTAAATGTTTCAAAGCCTTTGAGTAAAGATAAGGAACAAACTTCTCAAGATTGGCCTTGGCAATAATTTCTTGACAATGACAGCAGGAGAGAAGGCAACAAAATCAAGATTTAAGTGAAGTGAAATTGACCTGAAACATTCCTACATAATAAAGGAAACAATCAACAGAATTAACAGGCAATCTATAGAATAGTATAAAATATTTACAAACACGTACCTTAGAAGTGGCTAATATCCAACATACATAAGGAAAGTGCAAAACCTCAGTAGTGGGATATCACCTCATATCTGTTAGATTGGCTATTATCAAAAAAGAGAAGACAGCAGGCATGACAAAAGGGAAACACCTTACACTCTTGTTGGGAATGCTGTTTGGTGTAGCCACTCTAGAAAAGAGTTTGGAGGTTCCTCATAAAACCAAAAATTAGAACTACCAAATCATCCAGAACAAAATCTTTGGTTATTTATAAAATGGAAGGAAAAATGCCGACTCTAAAAAACACCTGAATACCATGTACACTGCACCATCATTCTCAAATGCCATACCAGGAAAACTACACACTTAGCCTGAATAGATGGATAAAGGAAAGGTGCCCCAGCAAGTTATTTTGTGTGGCAGGAAATAAAAGTGGCACAATAAAAATATATTCAGGCATACTAGTAATAAAATGGTGCCTTTGTAACAAAATGGGTGCACCTTAAGGGCACTATGTTAAGTCAACATCTCTAATAGTAAGAGATGTTGAGAAGAAGTATGATGAAAGAAGAAGTAAGAAGTACTTAAGAAGTAAATCAGACAAATAAAAACAAAAATGGTGTAATCTCACTTATAGGAAAAAAAAATTAATCTTCGTTGCAGGTTTTTCTCCTTCATCACTTTAAATATATCCTGCCAGTCCCTTCTGGCTTGGAGAATTTAACAACTGTCCTTCACAATCTCTTCCAAAATATAGCAGAGGGAGGAACACTCCAAAACTAATTCTATGGCGCCACAATCACCCTGATACCAAAACCAGGCAAAGATATAATAAAAAAAAGGAAAACTACAGGCCAATATCACTGATGAATATAGATGCAAAAATCCTCAACAAAATGGTAGCAAACAGAAGCCAACAGCACATTAAAAGGATAATACACCATGATCAAGTGGAGTTTATTCCAAGAATACAAGGATTCTTCAATATATGCAAATCAATCAACGTGATACTTCATATTAACCAATTGAAGGAGAAAAACAATATGATCATCTCAATGGATGCAGGGAAATTTTCGAAAAAATTCAAACCCAATATATGATAAAAACCCTCCACATAGTAAGCATAGAGGGGAGTTTCCTCAACATAATAAAGGCCATATATGACAAACCCACAACAAACATCATCCTCAATGGTGAAAAACCGAAAGTATTTTCATTAAGATCAGGAACAAGAGAAGGTTGTCCACCCTCACAGCTCTTTCTCCACATAGATTTGGGAGTTTCAGACACAGCAATCAGAGAAGAAAAGGAAATAAAAGGAATCCAAATCAGAAAAGAAGAAGTAAAGCTGTCACTCTTTGCAGATGACTTGATACTACACATAGAGTATCCTAAGGATGCTACCAGAAGATGAATAGAGCTAACCGATAAATTTGGTAAAGTAGCACAATACAAAATTAATGCACAGAAATCTCTGGGATACCAATAGGTTAATGATGGGAAATCTGAAAGAGAAATTAAGGAAACACTCTCATTTACCATTGCAACAAATAGAATAGAAAGAAACATACCCAGGTAGACAAAAGACCTGTATGCAGAAACCTATAAGATGCTGATGAAAGAAATGAAGGAGGATACAAAGAGATGGAGATATATACCATGTTCTTGGGTTTGAAGAATCAACATAGTGAAAATGACTGTATGACATAACGCAATCTACAGAGTCAATGCAATCCCTATCAAAATACCAATGGCATTTTCGAGGGAACTAGAAGAAAAAAATTCAGTGTGTATGGAAAAAAAAAAAAAACATGCCGAATAGCCAAAACAATCTTTAGAAAGAAAAACAGCTGGATGAATCGGGCTCCTGGACTTCAGACTATACTAAAAGCTACAGTAATAAAGACAGTATGGTACTGGCACATAAACAGAAATATAGATCAATGGAGCACGGTAGAAAGCCCAGGGGTAAACCCACAGATATATGGTCACCTTATTTTTGATAAAGGAGGGAAGAATATACAATGGAAATAAGACATCCTCTTCAACAAGTGGTGCTGGGAAAACTGAATGGCTACATGTACAAGAATGAAATTAGAACACTCCCTAACGCCATACACAAAAATAAACACAAATCGATTAAAGGACTAAATGTAAGGTGAGACACTATCAAACACTTAGAGGAAAACATAGGCAGAACACTCTATGACATAAATAACAGCAAGATTCTTTTTGACCCACTTCCTAGAAAAATGGAAATAAAAACAAAATTAAAGTAATGGGACATAGTGAAACAAAAATTTTTCACAGGAAAGGAAACTATAAACAACACGAAACGACAACCCTCAGAATGGGAGAAAATATTTGCAAATGAAGCAACTGAAATAGGATTAATCTCCAAAATTTACCAACAGCTCATGCAGCTGTAAACCAAAACACACAAACCATCCAAAAATGGGCAGAAGACCTAAATAGACATTTCTCCAAAGATGATACCCAGATTGCAATAAAACACATGAAAGTTTGCTCAACCTTTCATGTTGAGCATGAATCATTATAGAAATATAAATCAAATCTACAATGAGGTATTACCTCACACTAGTCAGATGAGCTGTCATCAAAAAATCAATATACTATACATTCTTGAGAGAGTGTAGGGAATAGGAAACCCTCCAGCACTGTTAATGGGAATGTAAATTGTTACAGTCACTATAGAGAACAGTATGGTGGTCATTAAGAAACTAAAAGTAGAACTAATATATGACCCCACAATCCCACAACTGTGCATATACCCTGAGAAAACCATAATTCAAAAAGAGTCATGGACCACACAGTTCATTACAGGTGTAATTACAATAGCCAGGACAGGGAAAAAGCTAAGTGTCAATCGACACATGAATGAATAAAGAAGGTGTGGCATATATATACAATGGAATATTACTCAGAGATAAAGAGAAATTAAATTGAGCTATTTGCAGTTAGGTGGATAGACTTAGAGTGTGTCATACAGTGTGAAGTAAGAAAGAGAAAAAGAAAAAACACTTTGCTAACACATATATATGGAATCTAAAAAAAAGTTTCTGATGAAGGTAGGAGCAGCACAGGAAAAAAGATGCAGATGTAGAGAATCGACTTGAGAACATGGGGAGTGGAAAGGGTAAGCTGGCACGAAGTGTGAGTGTGGTATGTACATATATACACTACGAAATGTAAAATAGATAGCTAGTGGAAAGCAGCTGCATAGCACAGGGAGATACGTTCAGTTCTTTGTGACCACCTAGCTTGGTGGGATAGGGAGGGTGGGAGGGAGATGCAAGAGGGAGTGGATATGGGAATATATGTATACCTATAGCTGATTCATTTTGTTATACAACAGAAACTAACACAACATTGTAAAATAATTAAATTACCATATAAATGATAAAAAAACACAATATGTTGTCTACAAGAGCAATTTTAACTTTAAGGACACACATAAGCTGAAGGTGAGGGAATAGAAACTGTTAGTCCAAACAGTTTCCAAACAAGAGCAGGACTGGCTCCCCCAATCTCAGGTAATACAGACTTTCAGTCAAAATAGTTCACAATTGATAAAGAAGATCAGTATACAATGATAATAGATGCATTTATCAAGAGATTATAATAATTGTAAATATATATGTACTGAACGTTGCAGGATTAAACAAATATATAAATTACCCATCAACAGATCTGATAGGAGAAATCAACAGTAAAACTAATAATGGTAAGGGACTATATTCTCTCACTTTATACCTTAGGATATTGATAAAGACACTGAATGTACCCAATAAAATTATATAGAAGTTCCATCCAACAGAATCAGATTCCACATTATTCTTAAGTTCAGATAGAGCATTCCCTAGGATAGATGCTGTTGTGGAATATAAAGCAAGCGTTAACAAATTTAAGAAGATCAAAACCACATTAAGCAACATTTTTGATCATAATGTTATGAAGATAGAAATCAATAACAATAGAAACAGTGAAAAAAAAACCTAATATGTAGAATTATACAGCACACACTGGAAAAACCTATGGGTCAGGAAAGAACTCAAAAGGGAAACTTGAAACTACCTTCAGATAAACAAAAATTACAATATACCCAAACTTTGGGAATGTAGAAAAATCAGTCTAAAGAAGGAATTATTTTTAGCAATCATAAATTCTTATATTAAGAGAAAGGAATGATTTAAATAAACAACTTAAACTTATGCCTGAAGGATTAGGAAAAATGAACAAATTAAGCACGAGGAATAAAAGGAAAAAGTTTGAAAGATTCAAATGGAAATGAATAAAATGAATATCAGATAATTAGGAGAAAATGAATCCAAGTGATGGCATTTGGAAAGGATAATAAAATTGACAAGCTTTAGCTAGACTAACAAAGAGCAAAAAAGAGCTTAATAAATAAAACTTTAACTGAAAGAGGAGAAATTGCAACTGACATCATAGCACACAAATCATTATAAAGGATGATAAAAAACCGGGTCACACAAATGGATAAATCTCCAACAACTCCTATATAAAATGAAGCAAGACAATCATGAAGAAGCAAAAACAAACAAACAAACAAAAAATATCTTGATCATACAAATAATGACTTAGGAAATTGAAGCAGTATTCAAAACTCTCCCAACAAAGAGAAGCACAGGATCAGTTAGTTTCACTGGTGAATTCTACTGAACATTTAATGAAGATTTATTGCCCGTCCTTCCCAAACTCTCCCAAATCACTACAAAAGAGGAAACATTTCCAAACTCATTTTACATAACCAACATTTTCCTGAATAACAAAGCCAGATAAGGAAATAACAAGGGAAACACAAAACAAAAGAAAACAAAACAAACATACAAACAAACAAGTGAAAACCACAGAACATACAGGCTAATATCCTTTTACATATAGATGCAAAAATTCTCAACAAAATTCTAGCAAACCTAATTCAATAGCACAATAAAATGTTCAACGTGATAAGGTGGGATAATTCCTGGGGATGCAAGGGCAGTTAATGTTTTTAAATCAATAAATTTAATTTATGACACGAATAGCATGCAGAAGATATGTTTGAAAGAATTTTCTAAATTTTCTTGATTAAAGCTTTCAACTACCTGGGGAGAGAAGAAACATTTTAAATGTAATAAAGGTCATATATTATCAAGGTCCCAGCTAACATCATATTCATGGTGTAAAGCTGAAAATCTTTCCTCTAAGACAGGAACAAATAAAAAATGCCCACTCTCACCACCCCTATTCAACATAATACTAGAAACAATAGTCAGAACCTTTAGGCAAGCAAAAGAAATAAAAGGGATCAAAAGTGGAATGGAAGAATTAGAAATGTCTCTGTTTGAAGATGACATATTACGTATGCAGGAAATCCTAAAGACTCCACCAAAAACCCCGTGAAACTGTTAGAACTAATAAATGAATTCAGTAATGTTGTTGGATATGAAATAAAAATACAAAATTAGCTGCATTTCTATACACTAACTAGAAAATAGCTGACAGAAAAATAAAGAAAACACTTCCATTTACAGCAGCACCAAAAACAATAAAATCTTAGGAATACATTTAAGCAAGAAGACAAAAACATGTGTACACCTAAAAATATGATATTCACAAAAACTGAAGAAGAAACAAGTGAATAGAAACTTATCTCATGTTTCTGAATTGAAAGAATGTATACTGTTAAAATGTTCATGCTACCTCAAGCTGTCTATAGTTTCAATGGAATCCCAATCAACTTTTCAATGGCAATTTTCCTAGAATAGAATAACGGTCCTAAAAATTGTACAAAACAAGAAAGGACCCTGAAAATAGACAAAGCAATTTTCAGCAAGATAAACAAAGCTGGATGAAACTCACTTCGTGGTTTCAAACCATAATACAAAGTTACGGAAATCAAAATAGTGTGAGACTAGCATAAAAACAGACAATAGACCAATAGAATAGGACTGAGAGCACAGAAATAAACTCAGCCATGTCCAGTCAACTAACATTTGACAAGGATGACAAGAATAAATAATGGAGTAAAAATAGGCTTTACACTGAGTGGTGTTGGAAAAACTGGATATCCACATGGAAAACAATAAAATTGAACATGCATCTTAGACGATTCAAAAATTAACACAACATGAGCAGAAATCACAAAATCCCTAGAATTAAACAGAAAAAAAATCTCCAAGACATTTGTCTCAGCAATGATTCTTTTGGATATGATACCAAAAGTAGAAGGAACAAAAAGAAAATTCAACATGTGTGAAAACATTAAATTTAAAAGCCTCTGCACTAAAAGAAACTTGAACAGTGAAGAGGCACTGAACAGGAGACATAGGAATTGTCCTGTGAAATGGGAGAAAATATTTGCCAACAGCGTGCAAGCTACAGGAGAATGTTGAAACATAAACACTCTCAGTTAAAAAAAAAGCGAAAAATCTAATTAAAACGTGGACTGAAGATCTTAGCAGATATATTCCCGCCATAGGAGACATACAAATGACCAAGCAACACATGAATATTGGCTCAATATCTGTAATAGTAAGAGAAATGCAAAATAAAACCACAATGAGATATCAACTCACACATTTCCTGGTGGTTTTTATGAAAAGGAAAAGAGAGAAAAGTGTAGTCAAGCATGTAAAACACAGGGAACACTTACAGACTTTTGGTGGGAATGTAACTTAGTACAACCACTATGGAAAATGATACGGATGTTCCTCAAAATACTAAAAATAATACCACCATATAACCTAGCAATTCCATTTCTGAATACACATATTTGAAGGAAATGAAATCAGTTAACTTACAGAGATATTTGCACTCCCATGTTCACTGTATAAATATTTATCTAAAATGTGCAAGGCATTGTCACTAACTGTTTATCAATGATAAAAAGGCTTAAGAAATGTATATGTTACCATAATGGGTATTATACAGTCATATAAAGAAATTCCCGCAATTTGTGACCACATGAAATCAACTTGCAGGCATTATGCTTAGTGAAACAATCAGACATTAAGACAAACTGTGTGGTCCCACTTATTTATGAAATCTAAATGGTGTGTTCATCACAAAGAGAGTTTATACATATTTAATAGGTGTGAGGTGGGGAGAAACAGGGAGATGATTGTCAAAGAGCACAAATTTCCTGTTATAAAATGTGTAAATTCTTGGGATCTAAATTAAAGGATAGTGACTTAGTTACCAATACTTTATTGCATGTTTAAAAGTTACTGGGAATGTATATCTTCAGTTTTCTTACAGCACACACACACAATTGGTAACTATGTGAGGTGATAGAAGTATTAACTAACATTATTATCATATTATTTCACAGCATAGATGTAAATCTCAACATCATGCTGTGTACCATAAAACTACCAACGTTATATGTCAATTATATCTCAAAAGTGTTGGGGAAATTGCTTTAAAGATAAGACCAAAAAGTTTCAAATCCATTGAGAAAAGATAAGGAACAAACTTCTCGAGATTGGCCTTGGCAATAATTCCTTGGCTATGACAGCAGTAGAGCAGGCAACAAAACCAAAGTTAAGTGAATTGAAATTGAACTGAAACATTCCTATATAATAAAGGAAACAATCAATAGAATTAAGAGGCAATCTACAGAATAGCATACAATATTAGAAACAAGTACCTGATAAGTGGTTAACGACGAACATATATTAGGAAAGTGCTAAACCTCTGTAGTGGATTATCACCTCATATCTATTAGATTGTCTAATATCAAAGAAGAGAAGATAGCAGGCATGACAAAAGGGAACCCTCCTACATTCTTGTTAGGAATGCTGAATGGTATAGCCACTCTAGAAACCAGTTTGAAAATTCCTCAAAAAGCTAAAAATTAGAACTACTAAATCATCCAGAAAAAAACCCTTTGGGTATTTTTATAAGGAAAGAAACACACAAAATCATAAAGACACCTGCATCCCATGTACACTGCACCATCATTCTCAAATGCCATAACAGGAAACAACAAACTTAGGCTAAATAGATGGGTAAAGAAAATGTGGCACAGAAAAGTATTTTGTGTGGCAGGAAAAAAATGTGTCACAATAAAAATATATTCAGGCATAGTAGAAGGAAAATGCTGCCTTTTGTAACAAAATGGCTGCACCTTGAGAGCACTATGTTAAATCAACATCTCTAATAGTAAGAGATTTTGAGAAGAAGTACGACGAAGAAAGAAGCACTTAAGAAGTAAGTCAGACATATGAAAACAAACATGGTGTGATCTCACATATTTAAAAAATATATCTTCTTTGCAGGTTTTTCTCCTTCATCACTTAAGATGTCCTGCCAGTCCTTCCTGGCTTGGAGTGTTTAACACCTGTCCTTCTAAAACTCTTCCAAAATGTAGCAGAGGGAGGAAAAATCCAAAACGAATTCTATGGAGACACCATCACTAATACCAAAAGCAGACAAAATATCAAAAAAATAAATGAATAAATAAAACTGCAGGCCAATATTACTGATGAATATAGATACAAAAATTCTCAACAAAATAGTAGCAAACAGAATCCAACAGCACATTAAAAGGAAAATACACCATGATCAAGTGGGATTTATTCCAGGAATACAAGGATTCTCCAATATATGCAAAGCAACCAATGTCATACACCATATTAACAAATTGAAGTAGAAAACACATATGATCATCTCAATAGATGCAGAGAAAGCTTTCGAAAAAAATCAACACCAGTTTATGATAAAAACCCTCCACATAGTAGGCATAGAGGGAAGATTCCAGAACATAATAAAGGCCTTATATGACAAACCCACAGCAAACATCGTCCTCAATGGTGAACAACTGAAAGTATTTTCACTAAGATCAGGAACAAGGCAAGGTTGCCCACCCTCTCAACTCTTATTCAACATAGTTTTGGATGTCTCAGCCACAGCAATCCGAGAAGACAAGGAAATAAAAGGAATCCAAATTGGAAAAGAAGAATTAAAGTTGTCACTCTTTTTCTTTTTAATTAACAATACAGCAGCTTTAATAGGGTAACAGTCCAGAGAAAAATGTTACATTAGGCACTTGACATCTCATTTAAATTTTTTTCTTAAAACTAAAAGGTTTCATTTTAACAGATAAATTTCAATGTACTTTTTAAAACTGATTGTTAATTAAAGCCTAAGCAATTATAAAGAAAATACACAATGATATTCAACCAGAGGTTAATTTTCTGGTCATACTGACATGTTAAAGTACTTTTCTTAAAATTTAATTTACCTGAGACTGAGTTCTCAGGTATATTTTGGTTAAAAATATTTGTTAAGATAGGTGATAATTGGACTATTTTTATATTGACAACTGAAATAAAGCTATAAACTGTCAGTCAGTGTTTAGGGACCCCGAACCAACTTGTCAAAAAAGTACATTTTATACCCATAATATCATCATTTTCACATGATTATCCTTTCAAGTTATCATAATCTGTTACTGGCTTCTTGTCTAAGAATTTACAGGCCTAAGGTGAGGCTGTCAGGTAAATGACTGGCATATACAAATCAAAGACTGTGTTCAGGACAAGAGAGCCACACCCAGTGCCTGATGGACAGGATTCACCCATTAACCCGTCACTTTGGAGTCTGCCTAACAGGAGCAAGTCCTCCGAGTTCTGACAGCCACATACGGACAAGAAAGGCTGCTGAAACTTATTTAATTAGACTTAGAGGTACTACTGCTGTTAGGAGTCTGTTTATAAAGATTTTTAATCATACGTTATAATTTTTTTTTCAGGTAAAAAACTTGGTTCCAACTGTTACAGGCATAAAAGTATTTCCCCTGGGATTTCCTTCACATCGAGAAGGTACCCATATATTTTTAAATAGTCTTCCTAACTTTGGGAAAACGTTGCCCTCCCTCCAACACCCCCCCCCACATGAACATAACCAAATCAGTTGTAATAAAGTACAGCACACATAAATGACTGTTGGCCTCCTATGAGGACACTGAATGCCATCCATCCCACAGGTTCACTCAACAATCTGCATGTGTTCCTGAGGAGAAATCCATCGAGTCCCTTTGCTGTTGTGACATCTCCAAAGTCAGCTTTTCCCGTATCAATCGTTCTGGACTTCACCCACCATGCTCATCTCATTTGGATTTCAATGCTTCCTCCCATTCAACAGCCGATTCAGAGTTCTTGGGAATTGCTGGAAATATTGATTGCATTTTACTTCGAAAGTCTTTTATACTGTGAACTCCTAAAGCCTTCCAGACTGCGAAGCTGATCACACCAACCCCACACCAGGCGTAAAGTGAGCCCCACCCCAGGGCTCGCAAGGCAAGGGAAGACCTGCTCTCCGGTAAGGCAGCCGTGGCCACACTTCCCTGCTAATGTTGGAGGGTCTCCTGCAGAGGCGGGGGGCTGTTGTGGCTCACCATAGGGACAAGGACACTGCCAGCAGAAGTTCTGGGAGGTACTCTAAAGTTGTCACTCTTTGCAGATGACCTGATACTACACAGAGAGAATCCTAAAGATGTTACCAGAAAATGCCTAGCGCTAATCAATGATTTTGGGAAAGTAGCAGGATACAACTTTAATGCACAGAAATCTCTGGGATTCCTATAGGCTAATGATGAAAAATCTGAAAGAGAAATTAAGGAAACACTCTCATTTACCATTGCAACAAATAGAATAGGAACGAATATACCAAGGTAGACAGAAGACCTGTATGCAGAAACCTATAAGACGCTGATGAAAGAAATGAAAGAGGATACAAAGAGATGGAGAGATATATTATGTTCTTGGGTTGTAGGAATCAACATAGTGAAAATGACTATATGACCTAACGCAATCTACAGAGTCAATGCAATCATTATCAAATTACCAATGGCATATTCCAGGGAACTAGGAGAAAAAATTACACAGTGTGTATGGAAACAAAAAAAGACACTAAATACCAAAAGAACTCTTGAGAAAGAAAAACGCAGCTGGATGAATCAGGCTCCAGGACTTCAGACTATACTACAAATCTACAATAATCAAGATAGTACGATACTGGCACAAAAACCGAAATATAGATCAACGGAACAGGATAGAAAGCCCAGAGGTAAACCCATGCACATATGGTCACCTACTTTTTGATAAAGGTTGCAAGAATATACAATGGAGATAAGACATCCTATTCAACAAGTAGTGCTGGGAAAACTGAAAAGCTACATGTACAAGAATGAAATCAGAACACTCCCTAACACCATACACAAAAATAAACACAAATGGATTAGAGTCCTAAAAGTAAGTTTCCACACTATCATACACTTAGAGGAACACATAGGCAGAACACTCTATGACATAAATCACGGCAAGATTCTTTGTGACCCACTTCCTAAAGAAATGGAAATAAAAACAAAATTAAACAAATGGGAACTAATGAAACTTAAAACATTTTTCACAACAAAGGGAACCACAAACAAGACCAAATGACAACCCTCAGAATCAGAAAATATTTGCAAATGAAGCAACTGACAAACGATTAATCTTCAAAATTTACCAGCAGCTCATGCAGCTCTAAACCAAAAAATACAAACAACAATCCAAAAGTGGGCAGAAGACCTAAATAGACATTTCTCCAAAGATGATACACAGATTGCAATAAAACACATAGAAGGTTGCTCAATATCATGAATCATTAAAGAAATATAAATCAAACTACAATGAGGTGTCACCTCACACTAGTCAGAATAGCCATCAACTTCAAAATTCTACAAACTCTAAATTCTGGAGTGGTGTATGGAAAACAGTACCCTCTTGCACTGTTAGTGGGAATGTAAATTGTTACAGCCACTATGGTGAACAATATGGAGGTCATTAAGAACCTAAAACTTGAACTAATATATGACCCCGCAATCCCGCTTCTTTGTATATACCCTGAGAAAAGCATAATTCCAAAAGGGTCATAGACCACAAAGTTCATTACAGGTGTAATTACAATAGCCAGGACAGGTAAACACCTAAGTATCAATTGACAGAAGAATGGATAAAGAAGGTGTGTCATATATATACAATGGAATATCACTGAGCCATAAATAGAAATAAAAATTGAGCTATTTGCAGTTAGGTGGATAGACTTAGAGTCTGTCATACTGTGTGAAATGAGTCAGAAAGAAACAAAAGACAAACTTTTTGCTAATATATATATATATATATAGGGAATTAAAAAAACATTCTGATGAATGTAGGTGTAGGACAGCAATAAAGATGTTGATATAGAGAATTGACTTGAGAATATAGTGAGTGGAAAGGGTAAGCTGGCATGAAGTTAGAGAGTCGTCTGTACATATATACACTACGAAATGTAAAATAGATAGCTAGTGGAAAGCAGCTGCATAGCACAGGGAGATACGTTCAGTGCTTTGTGACCACCTAGCTTGGTGGGATAGGGAGGGTGGGAGGGAGATGCAAGAGGGAGTGGATATGGGAATATACCTATAGCTGATTCACTTTACTATACAGCAGAAACTAACACAACAGTGTAAAACAATTATATTGCCATATAAATGATAAAAAAACAATATGCTGTCTAAAAGAACCATTTTATCATTAAGGACACACATAAGCTGAAGGTGAGGGAATAGAAATTGATAGTCCAAACAGTTTCCAAACAAGTGCAGGACTTGATCTCCCAATCTCAGGTAATACAGACTTTCAGTCAAAGTAGGTCACAAGTGATAAATAAGGTCAGTATACAATGATAATGGATCAATTTATCAAGATAAAATAATAATTGTAAATATATAGGTACTGAACGTTGCGGGATTAAACAAATATTTAAATCAACCATTAAGAGATCTGATAGAGGGCTTCCCTGGTGGCGCAGTGCTTGAGAGTCCACCTGCCGTGCAGGGGGCATGCCTTCATGCCCCGGTCTGGGAAGAACCCACATGCCGTGGAGCGGCTGGGCCCGTGAGCCATGGCCGCTGAGCCTGCACGTCCGGAGCCTGTGCTCTGCAGCGGGAGATGCCACAAGAGTGAGAGACCCGTATACCCACACCCGCCCACAAAAAAAAAAAAAAAAAAGATCTGAGAGGATAAATCAACAATAAAACAAATAATAGTAAGTGACTGTATTATCCCACTTTCTACCTTAGAAAATTAATAAAGAAACAGAATGTACCTAATAAACTTATAGAAAACTTCCATTCAACAGTACCAAAATTCATATTCTGCTTAAGTGCTGAAGGAGCATTTCCCAGAATGGACACTGTCTTGAAACATAAAGCAAGCGTTAACAAATTTAAGAAGATCAGAGTCACATTAAGCATCTTTTTTGATCATAATGTTATGAAGCTAGAAATCAATAACAAGAGAAAAAGAAAAATCCCTTATATGTAAACTTATACAACACACACTGGAAATATATATGGGTCAAGGAAGAAGTCAAAAGGGAAATCTGAAACTACCTTCAGATAAACGAAAATGACAACATACCAAAACGTTTGGAATATAGAAAAATCAGTCAATGGATGAATTAATTTTAGCAATCATAGATTCTTCTAAAAGAGAAAAGAATAATCTAAAATAAACCACTTGTGCATATGCATGAAGGACTAGGAAAAATGAACAAATTAAGCACCAGGAATAAAAGGAAAAAAATAAGAAAGATTCAAATGGAAATGAATAAAACAAATATCAGATAATTAGGAAAAACTGAATCCAAGTGTTGGAATTTGGAAAGGATCATAAAATTGACAAGATTTAGCAAGACTAACGAAGAGAAAAAAAGAGCTTAATAAATAAAACTTTAACTGAAAGAGGAGAAATTGCAGCTGACACCATAGCATACAAATAGTTATAAAGAATGCTAAAAAACTGGGTTACAAAAATGGATAAATCTCCAAAAACTCCTATATAAAACATAGCAAGACAATCATGAAGAAGCAAAAAACAAACAAACAAAAAATATCTTGATCATACAAATACTGACTTAGGAAATTGAAGCACTATTCAAAACTCTCCCAACAAAGAGAAGCCCAGGATCAGTTAGTTTCACTGGTGAATTCTACTGAACATTTAATGAAGATTTATTGCCAGTCCTTCCCAAACTCTCCCAAATAACTACAAAAGAGGAAACATTTCCAAACTCATTTTATAAAACCAGGATTTTCTTGATTAACAGAGCCACATAAGGAAATAGAAGGGAACACAAAACAAAACAAAACAAAACAAAAAGCACAGAACTTACAAGCTAATATCCTTGTACATATAGATGCAAAAATTCTCAACAAAATTCTAGCAAACCAAATTCAAAAACACACTAAAATGTTCAACATGCTAAGGTGAAATAATTCCTGGTGATGCAAGGGCAGTTAACATTTTTAAATCAAAAATTTTAATTTACGACACGAATAGCATGCAGAAGAAATGTTTGAAAGAATTTTCTAAATTTTCTTGATTAAAGCTTTCAACTACCTGGGGAGAGAAGAAACATTTTAAATGTAATAAAGATCATATATTATCAAGCCCACAGCTAACATCATATTCAAGATGAAAAGCGGAAAACTTTTCCTCTAAGACAGGAACAAATAAAAAATGCTCACTATCACCACTTCTCTTCAACATAATAGTAGAATCCCTAGCCAGAACCATTAGGCACGGAAAAGAAATGAAAGGGATCCAAAGTGGAAAGGAAGAATTTAAAATGTCTTGGTTTGAAGATGACATATTCTGTATGCAGGAAATCCTAAAGACTCCACCAAAACCCCATGAAACTGTTAGAACTAATACATGAAATCAGTAATTTTGTTGGATTTGAAATAAGAATACAAAATTAGTTGCATTTCTATACACTAACAAGAAAATACCTGAGAGAAAAAAAAAAAAAACACTTACATTTACCGCAGCACCTAAAACAATAAAATGTTAGGAATACATTTAAGCAAGGAGACAAAACCATCTGTACACCTAAAAATATAACATTTACAAAAACTGAAGAAGATATATGTAAATAGAAAAGTATCCCATATTTCTAAATTGAAAGAATTAATACTGTTAAAATGTTCACGCTACCTCAAGCTATCTACAGTTTCAATGGAATCCCAATCAACATTTCAATGACAATTTTCCCAGAAATAGAATAATAATCCTAAAAATTGTACGAAACAACAAAGGACACTGAAAATAGACAAGGCAATTTTCAGCAAGATAAACAAAGCTGGGTGCAACTCACTTCCTGGTTTCAAACTATTATACAAAGTTACGGTAACCAAAATAATGTGAAATTAGAATAAAAACAGACAAAATACCAATAGAATAGGACTGAGAGCCCAGAAATAAACTCAGCCATGTCCAGTCAACTAACACATGACAAAGAAGACAAGAATAAACAATGGAGTAAAAATAGACTTTACACTAAGTAGTGTTGGAAAAGCTGAATATCCACATGGAAAAGAATAAAATTGAACACCCATCTTAGATGACTCAAAAATTAACACAACGTGAACAGAAATCACAAAATCCTTAGAATTAAACAGAAAAAAATCTCCAAGGCATTTGTGTCAGCAATGATTCTTTTGGATATGATACCAAAAGAAGAAGGAACAAAAAGAAAATTCAACATGTGTGAAAACATCAAATTTAAAAGCCTCTGCACAAAAAGAAACTTGAACAGAGTGAAGAGGCAAAGGAACAGGAGGCATAAGAATTCTCCTATGGAATGGGAGAAAATATTTGCCAACAACATGCCAGCTACAGGACTAATGTTGAAACATAAAAAAGACTTAGTTTTTTTTAGAAAAGTTGAATAATCTAATTAAAAGGTGGGCTGAAGATCTTAGCAGATATATTCCCCCCATAGGAGACTTACAAATGACCAACTGACACATGAACATTTGCTCAACCTCTTTAATAGTAAGAGAAATGCAAAATAAAACCACAATGAGATAGCAACTCACGCATTTCATAGTGGTTATTATGAAAAAGAAAAGACATAAAAGTGTAGTCAAGCATGTAGAAAACAGGGAACACTTACAGACTTTTGGTGGTAGTGTAACTTAGTACAACCACTATGGAAAATAATATGGATGTTCCTCAAAATTCTAAAAATAATACCACCATATAACCTAGCAATTCCATTTCTGAATATACATAATTGAAAGAAATGAAATCAGTTAACTTACAGAGATATTTGCACTCCCATGTTCACTGTGTAAATATTTATCTAAAATATGCCAGGCATAGTCACTAACCGTTTATCAATGATTAAATGGATTAAGAAATGTATATATTACGACAGTGGATATTATACAGTCATATAATGAAATTCCTGCAATTTGTGACCACATATAATCAACTTGCAGGCATTATTCTTAGTGAAACAATCAGAGACATAAAGACAAACTGTGTGATCCCACTTATTTATGAAATCTAAATGGCTGAGGTCTTCAAAAAAAAGAGTGTATATGTATTTAATAGGTGTGAGGTTCGGAGAAATAGGGAGATGATAGTCAGAGAGCATAAATTTCATGTTATAAAATGTGTAACTTCTTGGGATCTAAATTACAGGATAGTGAGTTAGTTACCAATACGTTATTGCATGTTTAAAAGTTACTCGGAAAGTAGATCTTAAATGTTCTTACAGCACACACACAAATTTGGTAACCATGTGAGGTGATAGAAGTATTAACTAACATTATTATCACATTATTTCACAGCATAGATGTAAATCTAACCATCATGCTGTGTACCTTAAAACTGCCAACGTTATATGTCAATTGTATCTCAGAAATGTTGGGGAAATTGCTTTAAAGATAAGACCTAAATGTTTCAAATCCATTGAGAAAAGATAAGGAACAAACTTCTCAAGATTGGCCTTGGCAATAATTCCTTGGCTATGACAGCAGTAGAGCAGGCAACAAAATCAAAAGTTAAGTGAAGTGAAATTGAACTGAATCATTCCTATATAATAAAGGAAACAATCAATAGAATTAACAGGCAATCTACAGAATTGCAGAAAATATTAGAAACACATACGAGATAAGCAGCTAATAACAAACATATATTAGGAAAGTGCAAAACCTCTGTAGTGGAATATCACCTCATATCTATTAGATTGTCTATTATAAAAAAAAAGAGAAGATAGCAGGCATGACAAAAGGGAACCCTCCTACATTCTTGTTAGGAATGCTGACTGGTATAGCCGCTCTAGAAACCAGTTTGAAGATTCCTCAAAAAGCTAAAAATGTAGAACTACTAAATCATCCAGAAAAAATCTTTGGATATTTTTATAGAGGAAGGAAAATCACCGAGTCATAAAGATACCTGCATCCCATGTACACTGCACCATCATTCTCAAATGCCATAACAGGAAAACAACACACTTAGGCGGAATAGATGGAAAAAGAAAATGTGGCACAGAAAAGTATTTTGTGTGGCAGGAAAAAAAATGTGTCACAATAAAAATATATTCAGGCATAGTAGAAGGAAAATGCTGCCTTTTGTAACAAAATGGGTGCACCTTGAGGGCACTATGTTAAGTCAACATCTCTAATAGTAAGAGATGTTGAGCAGAAGTACGATGAAGTGAGAAGTACTTAAGAAGTAAGTCAGGCATATAAAAACAAACATGGTGTGATCTCACATATTTCAAAAAAAATTAATCTTAGTTGCAGGTTTTTCTCCTTCATCACTTAAGATGTCCTGCCAGTCCTTTCTGGCTTAAAGAGTTTAACATCTGTCTTTCTCAAACTCTTCCAAAATATGGCAGAGGGAGGAAAAGTCCAAAACTAATTCTATGGAGACACTATCACTGATACCACAACCAGACAAAGATATCACAAAAAAAGAAAACTGCAGGACAATATCACTGATGAATATAGATGCAAAAATCCTCAACAAAATAGTAGCAAACAGAAGCCAACAGCACATTAAAAGGAAAATACACCATGATCAAGTGGGGTTTATTGCAGGAATAAAAGGATTCTTCAATATATGCAAATCAATCAATGTGATACACCATATTAAAAAATTGAAAGAGAAAACACATGTGATCATCTCAATAGAAGCAGAGAAAGCTTTTGAAAAAATTCAACACCAGGTTATGATAAAAACCCTCCACACAGTAGACATCGAAGGAAGATTCCACAACATAATAAAGGCCATATATTGCCAGAGTCCAGCTCTAGTGAGTCTCGGGATACCCGAGGGATGGATAGCGTCAGCAAAGGAAATAATTCTATTACACTTCTTAAAGTATCAGCATTGCATGTTTCTCTTTCTCATGTCTTTATTCTCCATTCTTCCTCTATTGTTTACAATCACAGGTTTATATATCGTAGTTGATTACATTACCAGGTACGTGGCCAAACAATCTTAGCACAATCAAACCTGAAAATATTCTATAAAGATTTTTTAAAACAAACATCCCCTAGTTTCTAGATGTCCTATTAAAATATTTCCCCAAGTTCCCATTAATCACAGGTTGTTTCTTAGTAACCAAGCCAAGCAGTTCTATGATTATTTCAATTGTAAAATTTGGAGCTACTTGTTCCTATTTTTCTTCTTGCATGTGCATCCTTTTACAATGGTTCCAGGAAAATATTTACAATGTACCTGCATGCTCTTTCTCGTTGTTTCCTTCAACTGAGACAGCGTTTTCTCCCTATCCGGGCAACGAATTCTGCTCTAGTCATTTGTTTTTCTATAATTAATTTTCCTTTATAATAGAACCATAAATTTCCTATGTCATCATCAGGAACTCCAGCCCATGGCCGTAACTCCATACTAGAGGGTGTTTTTAACAAAAACATCCCCTTAGCTCCAGGCTCTTAATTCTTTACCATTTACACAGGGCTTTAGTGGGTACTTCCCATCCTATGATAGTTTCAGGAGGGGGAGTCCTAGAGGAATTTTTTTTCACCTGGAGCAACATCCCCCCAAAATTGCCCCTGTATGTAAAGTTATTATCATAAAACATAACAACGGAGCTGTAGTCCACCTTACTGACACGGCACTGCCTTGTAGTGCCTTCCGTTGCTCATGACTTTGTCATGGTGCAATGCCTCCAGGATGGCTTCCGACATCTCCCCCTTTTTTATTTTTTAAAAGTGCAGTATGTAGCTCCACGGAAAGTTGTTTGATGCTTTTAATAATTATTCTAATGAGGACTGGAAGTAAAAATATCAGAATTAGTACAACAACTGCCATGATTCCTCCATTAATGAGCATTGAGAATAAGGTTTTATGTGACACAAGTGACTTAATACTTTCAAAAAATTTCTGAGCAGACTGTGCCGGAGATAAACCTAAGTTTGTATTTCCTATGTCATGAATATCTTGATGTAATTTAGTAGGGTCTAAACTAGCATCTGTTTGGTTCCAAACTCCCATAATATGAGTACGAATTTATTCCCAAGAATATAATGATTCATTCACTTTTAGAGGAGTAACACAAATCCATCTATATTTTTTATGACACCTCAAAGCTAATCTTACTTTGAGCGCTGTTAATTCATGCCCTATGTGTAAAATTGCTTCTTCTAAGGCATCCACCTTTGCTTCTAACTTTCTGTCTATAACTTCCTGAGTAGCCAGAGCTAAAGATACATTTTTGAAAGCTCATTTACGTGTTGAGCTGTATGTACATGTTGAGCTAAGGAACTTATTGAAAGAGAAAGTGATGCTATTACAGCTATAAATGTAGATATTGCTAGAATTAAAGCTGCAACAAGTCTCTTTGAATGTAATAAAAGTTCAGTTTCATGCAAAACATGTAAGCCATAATCATCATACAAGGCAGATGATAATTTTAAGGCAACATAATGTATGGAGGTCGTTTAAGAATCATTAAAACTTGTACATTCATAGAGGGATTTATACAACTTGTCGAAATACAATCATAGCAATGTGTCCAAAAAGTAGAATCAGAAGTATTATAATAAATATTTAGATCCACATATTTTGGGGCTACCAAGAATACATGAGGTGCAGACACACAAGCCTGCATAGAATAAATACCCATATTTTTAGGTCTATGAAGAATAACTGGTGGTGGTGCAGCAATAGCTTTCCAAAGCTGGGTCTGTGCATAATACATACTCTCTTGAGCCATAGTTAGTATAGGAGGCACACATCCTCCAGTGTGCCATCTATAAACAAGCATAGAAGCAGGAATGAGTGTATTATTCCAATCATAATGTGCATGATGTTGTAAATAAGATCTATAATCCTTTCATGGATCAGGATTACTCCAATCATGCACATTTTTGTGGTATCCTCTATGGGAATATCAATTCTTGAAGAATATATACAATAATTCCATGTAGGAAATCTTGTATTGGTATCTACAGCGTCCCAGTTACTATCCAATTGGTCTTCCGGAGATTGTAATATAGATGATTGTACTCCTGTATGGATACCATAAGGAGGATTACAAGGAAGAAATTTTAAAGATGAGAGGAAGGTTGATTATATGTTGGATCTTCTCCAGGTGCTAGGTAAATCAAAGACCAAAGAAGTCTCTTATTAGATTGACTCAAAGGAGAAGCAGTAAGCTGTCCTTTAAGAAAAACCGGTATACATCCATCCTTACGAGAGGCTACAGAGTTATTAATTGATGGAAATATAAAACATATAGTATGGAACCCTGATTTTCCATGAAATGTAAAATTATTATTTGTTTTAAATTTATTATATGGATAGGAGCTTATGGCTCCTCCCATTAACCTGGGCATAGTAGTAGACACTGGTATACCCTCATTATCCCAGGCTACAGTTTGTAAAATCGGTGGATCAGGGAGATATGTCCAATAAGATTTATCCAAAGCATTTCCCCTAGTTACCTGGCAGGCCAATATAGCAAGCATAGCAACAACAAGATTTCCAGGTGTTAAGGTAGCTCCCTGCTCTGTTACCACTTTATCGGCGTCATCAGCAAGCGTTTAATCTGACCCCACGTTGGTGGATTCGAAGTTCTTGTAGAGATGGCTTGTGTCTTGCGAGGTCTTGGGTGCGGACGCGGAAGACAAAGAATTGGTCTCTCTCCAATGGTGAGCTTTTGTATCTGCTGCAGCAGTGGTTCTTTAGCTGATGGTGATTCATTAGCTGACGTCTCCGGCTGTGGTGCCTTGTGCCTGACTGGGAAGTGGTAAGGCGGGGTCGGAGGGCCCGACATGACTGATGAGACGGTCAGGCACCCACAACGGCGAGTCAGCGTCCTGTGGAAATACACAAGCATACCCTCAGCCGCTGGTTAGAAAATATCAGGTCCTTTCCATTGACGAGTGAGCAGATCCTTCCATTTCACCCTATGTTTAGGTTTATTAATATCGGGATTCCAATGTCTCATCATGGCAGTATTACCTTGTGAATCAGTATTCAAATTATTTAATACAAATAGTGTGTGTTGAAGATGTGATGTGGAGAAGTGTATTTGAATTCCCCTTGCTGTAAATTTGTAATTTGAACTTTTAAAGTATGATGGGCTCTTTCCACTATTGCATGACCCTGAGGATTATAGGGGATTCCCATAGAATGGGAAATATTAAAGTTTTCACAAAAGTCTTTAAAAGCCTTAGAAATGTAGGCAGGAGCGTTATCAGTTTTTAGAGCTTTTGGAATGCCTAGAAAGGCAAAACAGAAAAATACGTGTTGCATAACATCCTTAAAAGCTTTCCCGGTTTTTGCTGAGGCAAGAATTACATGAGAATAGGTATCCACAGAACCATGTACATAAGATAGCTTTCCAAAAGTTGGCACATGAGTTACATCCATTTGCCATAACATATTAGGTAATAATCCTCTAGGGTTGACCCCCATGGGCAAACTGGATGAATAAGTTGGACAATGTGGACAATTTTTAATTATAGATCTGGCTGTCTCCTGGGGCAGTTGAAATTGATATCACAGAGCTACGGAATTTTGATGATGCAAATTATGTGAAGCTTGTGCCTCCTCAATACAAGGGAAAGCGACAATTCGTGTCAAAAGGTCAGCTTGGCGATTACCTTCACATATGATTCCAGGCAAGTTAGAATGTGACCTTACATGACTGACATAATAAGGTAAAGAACGTGCCCAAACTTGTTTTGTAAAGAAGCTCACAGTGATAGTGCCAATGGTGGCGGTGCCCACGGTGACACTGCCCATGGTGACAATGCCCATGATGACAGTGCACATGGAGACAGTGCCCACGGTGCCATTGCTTATGGTAACAGTGCTCACAGTGACAGTACCCATGGTAACAGTGACCACGGTGAGGGTCCTCATGGTGATAATGTCCATGGTGAGAGGTCTCATTGTGACAGTCCGCATTGTGCCAGTGCTCATGGTGACAGTGCCCATGGTGACAGTGACCATGGTGAGAGTACTCGCGGTGGTAGTGCTCACACTAATAGTGCTCATGGTGACAGTGCCGATGGTGACAGTGCTCACAGTGACAGTGCCCATGGTGATAGTGCCCATGGTGAGAGTCCGCCCATTGATAGTGCCCATGGTGGCAGTTCCCATTGTGAAAGTGCTCATGATGACATTGCCCATGTTGGTAGTTCCCATGGTGACAGTGCTCATGGTGATAGTGACCATGGTAACAGTGCACATGGTGGCTGTGCCCTTGGTGACAGTGCCCATGACAACAGTACTCATGGTGACAGTTCTCACGGCGATAGTGCCAATGGTGACATTGAACATGGTGGCACTGAAAAACGGTGACAGTGCCCATGTTGACAGTTCTCATGATAACAGTGCACACGGTGACAACCAAAGCAGACAGTACTCACGGTGACAGTTCTTATGGTTGCAGTACACATGGTGACAGTGATCACAGTGATAGTGCCCATTGTGGAAGTGCCCACAGTCACAATTCTCATGGTGGAGTGCTCAAAGTGACAGTGCCCATGGTGAAAATACCCAGGGTGACAGTACTCATGGTGAGAGTGCTCATGGTGATAGTGCCCATGGTGACAGTGCCCATGTTCACAATTCTCACAGTGATAATGCCTATGCTGAGAGTACCTAGGGTGACAATGCCCATGGTGACAGTGCCCATGGTTTCATGCCCATGGTGACTGTGCTCATGGTGACAGGGCTCATGTTGGCAGTGCCATAAATAACAGTGTTCATTGTGGCAGTGCTCATGGTGACAGTGCCCATGTTTACAGTGTTTATGATGATAGATATCACAGTGTCAGTGCCCAAGGGGACAGTGTCCAGGATGACAAAGCGCATGGTGATACTTCCCATTGTGACTGTGGCCATGGTGACATGGGCCATGGTGACAGCATCCAGTGTGACAAGGCCCATGGTGACAGTGCTCATGGTGACCATGCCCATGGTGACAGGGCCGATAGTGAGAGAACCAATATTGACAGTGCTCATGGTAAAATTGCCCATGGAGACATTAGCCGTGGTGATAGTGCTCATGCTGACAACCCCACGGTGACAGTGCCAATTTTGATGGTCCCCGTGGTGACAGTTCTGATGTTGAATGTGACCTAGGTGACAGTTCTCACGGTGACAGTGCCTATGGTGAAAATTCTCATAGTGACAGTGCTCACGGTGAGAGTGCCCATGGTGTTATTACCCATGGTGAGAGTACTCATGGTAAAAGTGCCCATGGTGACACTGCACATGGTGGCAGTGCAAAATGGTGACAGTGCCCATGGTGATATTGCTCATGGTGACACTGCTTATGGTGATAGTTCTTATGGTGATAGTGTGTATGGTGAAACTTGACACAGTGACAGTGCTCATGGTGACAGTGTTCACGGCGATAGTGCCGATGGTGAATGTGCCCATGCTGACAGTGCCCATAGTCATAATTCTCACGGTATAGTGCTCATGGTGACAATACCAGGGTGACAGAGCTCATGGTAAAAGTGCTCATGGAGACAGTGCCCATGGTGACAGTACCTAAGGTGACAATTCCCATGGTGAGAGTGCTCATGGTGACAATACACAGGGTGTCCTGCCCATGGTGACAGTGATCATGGTGAAACTGCTCATGTGGACAGTGCCATAAATGACAGTTCTCATTGTGGCAGTGCTCATGGTGACTGTGCTCAGAGGGACGGTGCCCATTGTTACAGTGCTTATGGTGACAGAGGTCACGGTGGCCATGCCCATGGTGACAGTGCCCACGCTGACAAAGCCCATGGTGATACCTCCCATTGTGACAGTGCCCACAGTGAAAGAGCCCACGTTGACAGTGCCCAAGATCACAGTGCCCATAGTGAGAATGCTAATGTAGACTGTGCCCTTTGTGACAGTGCCCACTGTGACAATGCCCATTGTGACTCTGCTCACGGTGACCGTACTGATGCTGACAGTGCCGATGGTGATAGTGCCAATAGTGAGAGTGCTCACAGTGAAACTGCCCATGGAGACACTGCCCATGGTGATAGTGCTCATCGTGACATCCCCTCGGAGGCAGTGCCAATGGTGAGAGTCCCCGTGGTGACAGTTCTCATGGTGAAAGTGACCCTATTGACTGTGTTCATGGTGACAATGCTCAAGGTGATAGTCTCCATGATGACAGTGCCCATGGTGACTGTTCACATGGTGACAGTGCCTATGGTGATAATGCAATTAGTGACAGTGCTCATGGTGAGAGTGCCCATGGTGATAGTGCCCATGGTGAGAGTCCTTACATTGATAATGCCCATGGCGGTAGTTCCCATTGTGAAATTGCTCACGATGCTGGTGACCATGATAACAGTGCACGTGGTGGCAGTGCCCTTGGTGACAGTGCCCATGATGACAGTACTCATGGTGACAATTCTCACGGTGATGGTGCCCATGGTGACATTGCACATGGTGGCAGTGAAAAATGGTGAGAGTGCCCATGTTGACAGTTCTCATGGTGACAGTGCACATGGTGACAACCCATGCAGACAGTACTCACGGTGATATTTCTCATGGTTGCAGTACCCATGGTGACAGTGCTCACAGTGAGAGTGCACATGGTGGCAGTGCCCATGGTGACAGTGCCCACAGCACTATTGTCTATGTTGACAGTGCTCATGGTAACAGTGCCCATGAGACAGTGAGTAAGGTGAGAGTGCTCACAGTGATATTGCCCATGGTGACAGGGCTCATGGTGACAGTCCGAATTGTGTCAGTACCCAGTGCAACAGTGCTCGTGGGGACAGTGACGACAGTGAGAGTGCTCACGGTGATAGTGCTGACGGTAATAGTGCTTATGGTGACAGTGCAAATGGTGACAATACCCATGGTGACGGTACTCATGTTGAAAATACCCATGGTGGCAGTTCTCATAGCGACAGTTCTCATGGTGACAGTGCTCATAATAGCAGTTCCCAAGGTGGCAGTGCTCGTGGTGACAGTGCTACTGGTGACAGTGCACTTGGTGGCAGTTCCCATGGGGACAGTACCGATGGTGACACTGTGCATTGTAACAGTGCCCAAGGTAACCGTGCTCACGGTGATAGTGCACATCGTGAGAGTGCCCCTGGTGGTAGTTCACCTGGTGACAGTGCTAAATAGTGACAGTGCACATGCTGACAGTGCTCATGGTGATAGTGCCCATGGTGACAGTGCACACGGTGATAATGGACATTGTTACAGTGTTCATGGTGACAGAGCCCAAGCTGGCAGTGGCCATGGTGACAGTGCCCATAATGACAGTGCCCTTGGTGACAGTGCCCTTGGTGACAGTGCCCATGCTGACACTTCTAACGGTGGCAGTACGCATTGGGACAGTTAGCATGGTGAGATTTGGCACAGTGATAGTGCCCATTGTGACAGTGCTCACAGTGACAATGCCCACGGTGCCAGTTCCCATAGAGACATTCCACATGGTAACATTTCTCAGAGTGCATGTGCCTATAATGATATTACCCATCTTGACACTGCACATGGTGGCAGTGCAAAATGGTGACAGTGCCCATGGTGACATTGCTCATGGTGACTTGGCTTACATTGATAATCCTTATGGTCACAGTGTGCATGGTGACACTGCACAGAGTGACAGTGTTCATGGTGACAGTGTTCACGGTGATAGTTCCCATTGTGAGAGTGTCCATGGTGACAGTGACCATAGTCACAAATCTCATGCTGTAGTGCTCACAGTGACAGTGCCCAAAGAGAAAATGCCCAGGGTGACAGTACTCATGGTGAGAGTGCCCATGGTGACAGTGCCCTTGGTGACATTGCCCATGTTCACAATTCTCACAGTGATAATGCCTATGGTGAGAGTACCTAGGGTGACAATGCCCATGGTGACAGTGCCCATGGGGTCATGCCCATGGTAGAGAGCACTCATGGTGACTGTGCCATGTTGGCAGTGCCATAAATAACAGTGCTCATTGTGGCAGTGCTCATGGTAACCGTGCTCATGGTGACATTACCCTTCTATACAGTGTTTATGGTGATAGATGTCACGGTGTCAGTGTCCACGGGGACAGTGTCCACGCTGACAAAGCCCATGGTGATACTTCCTATTGTGACAGAGCCCACCCTAACAGTGCCCATGGTGACAGCGCCCAGTGTGACAAGGCCCATGGTGACAAGGCTAACGGTGACCGTGCCAATGGTGACAGTGCCGATGGTGAGAGTGCCAATAGTGACAGTGCTCATGGTGAAACTGCCCATGGAGACATTGCCCATGGTGATAGTGCTCATTGTGGCAGTGTTCATGGTGACCATGCTTATGGTGACAGTGCCCCTGGTTACAGTGCTTATGGTGATAGATGTCACGGTGGCCATGCCTATGGTAACAGTGCCCATGCTGACAAAGCCCATGGTGATACTTCCCATTCTGACAGTGCCCAAGGTGACAGAGTCCATGGTGACAGTGCCCAATATCACAGTGCTCATGGTGAGAGTGCTAATGGTGACTGTGCCCATGGTGACAGCGCCCATTGTGACAACACCCATTGTGACAGTGCTCACGGTGACCATGCCGATGATGACAGTGCCGATGGTAATAGTGCCAATATTGAGAGTGCACAGGGTGACACGGCCCATGGAGACACTGACAATGGTGATAGTGCTCATCGTGACAACCCCTAAGAGGCAGTGCCAATAGTGAGAGTATGCATGGTCACAGTTCTCACGGTGGAAGTGACCCTGTTGAAATTGCTCATGGTGACAGTGCTCAAGGTGATAGTCTCCATGTTGACAGTGCCCATGGTGACTGTTCTCATAGTGACAGTGCCTATGGTGATAATGCTCTTAGTGACAGTGCTCACAGTGACAGTGCCCATGGTGACAGTGACCACGGTGACTGTTCTCAACGTGATAGTGCCCATGGTGACAGTGTTCATGATGACAGCCCGCATTGAGGCTGTGCCCGTGGTGACAGTTCTCAGGGTGATAGTGCTCATGGTGATAGTACTCACGATGACATTGCCCAAGGAGACAATACTCACGGTGTCAATAATCATGGTGAAAGTGCCCATGGTGGCAGTTCTCATAGGGACAGTTCTTGTGACAGTGCTCATGGTGGCAGTGCTCGTGGTGACAGTGCTCATGGTGGCAGTGCCCATGGTGAGAATACCAATGGTGACACTGCACATGGTGACAGTGCACATAGTCATGGTGCCTCTGGTGGCAGTGCAAAATAGTGACAGTGCCCATGGTGATATTGCTCATGGTGATAGTGCCATTGGTGAGAGTGCCCATGGTTATCATGCTCATTGTGACAGTGTCCATGGTGAAAATGCCCCTGGTGACAGTGCACACCGTGAGAATGCCCATGGTGGCCGTGCCCATGGTCAAAGTTCTTATCATGATAGTGCTCACGGTACCAGTGTTCATGATAATAGTGCCCACGGAGGCAGTGCCCACAATGAGAATGCCAAAGGTGAGAATACTGACTGTGACAGTTCCGATGGTGACTTTTCTCTCTGTGATAGTGCCCTTGGGGAGAGTTAGCATGGTGAGATTTCTCACGGTGATAGTGCCCATTGTTTCAGTGCTCATAGTGACAAGACCCATGGCTCCAGTGCCCATCATGGCATTGCTCATGGTGACAGTTCTCACGGTGACAGTGCCCATGGTGATATTACCCATGGTGACAGTACTCAGTGATAAAATGCTCATGGTGACAGTGCCTAAGGTGATAGTGCACATGGTGGCAGTGCAAATGGTGACAGTGCCCATTGTGACATTGCTTAATGTGATAGTTCTTGCGGGGATAGTGCACATGGTGACACTGCCCACCGTGACAGTGCTCTTGTTGACAGTGATCACAGTGATAGTGCCAATGGTGGAAGTGCCCATCGTGAAAGTGCCCATGGTGACCTCTCTTATGGTGAGAGTGGTCAGAGTGTCAGTGCTCATGGTGAAAGTGCCCATGGTGACGGAGCTCACGGTGACAGTGCCCATACTTATAGTGTCCATGGTGACAGTACTAACAGTGAAATTGTCCATGGGAACCTTGCCCATGGTGACAGTGCCCATGGTCACAACCCTCACGGTGAAAGTGCTCACGGTTACAGTTCCCATTTTGACAGTGACGACCATGACAGTTCTAACAGTGATTGTGCACATGATGACAATGTTCATGGTGAAAGTTCACATTGTGCCAGTGCCCAAGGTGACAGTGCTCATGGTGACAGTGCCCAAAGTCACAATACACATGGTGACAGTGCTCAGGCTGACAGTTCTCATGGTGATAGTTTCCATGGTGACAGTGCACATGGTGATACTGAGAATGGTGACAGTGTTTGTGGTGACAGTGGTCATGGTTGCAGTACCCATGGTGATAGTGCTGAAACTGACAGTGCCCTTGGTGATAGTGCCCATGGTGAGAGTGCTTACATTAATAGTGCCCATGGTGGCAGTTCCCATTGTGAAAGTGCTCACGGTGATAGTGACCATGGTAACTGTGCACATGGTGGCCGTGCCCTTGGTGAGAGTGCCCATGATGACAATACTCATGGTGACAGTGCTCACCGTGATAGTGCCCATGGTGACAGTGCCCATGGTGGTAGTGCACACGGTTGCAGTGAATAATGGTGACAGTGCCCATACTGACAGTTCTCATGGTGACAGTGCACATGGTGACAGTGTTCATGATGACAATGTTCACGGTGGTTGTTCCCATGGTGAGAGTGTCCATGGTGACAGTGCCCATAGTCACAACTCTCATGGTGTAGTGCTCACAGTGACACTGCCCATGGTGAAAATACCCAGGGTGACAGTACTCACGGTGACAGTGCTCAATGTGATAGTGCCCATGGTGACAGTGTCCATGTTCACAATTCTCACAGTGATAATGCCTATGGTGAGAGTACCTAGGGTGACAATGCCCATGGTGACAGTGCTCATGGTGTCATGCCCATGGTGACAGTGCTCATGGTAACAGTGCTCATGTTGGGAGAGCCATAAATAACAGTGCTCATTGTGGCAGTGCTTAAGGTGAGCATGCTCATGGTGACAGTGCCCATGGTGACAGCGCCCAATGTGACAAGGTCCATGGTGACAGTGCTCATGGTGACCGTGCTCATGGTGACAGTGCCCACGTTTAAAGTGCTTATGCTGATAGATGTCACGGTGTCAGTGCCAATGGGGACAGTGCCCACGCTGACAAAGACCATGGTGATAATTCCCATTGTGAAAGTGCCCATGGTGACAGTGCCCAGTGTGACAAGGCCCATGGTGACACTGCTCATGGTGACTGTGCCCATTGTGACAGTGCCGATTGTGAGAGTGCCAATAGTGACAGTGCTCATGGGGAAACAGCCCATGGAGATACTCCCCATGTTGATAGTGTTCATGGTGACAAGTCCACAGTGACAGTGCCAATGGTAATAGTCCCCGTGGTGACAGTTCTTACATTGAATGTGACCATAGTGACAGTTCTCACGGTGACAGTGCCTTTGGTGAAAATTCTCATAGTGACAGTGCTTATGGTGAGAGTGCCCATGGTGATATTACTCATGGTGACAGTACTCATGGTAAAAGTGTCCATGGTGACACTACACATGGTTGCAGTGCAAAATGGTGACAGTGCCCATGGTGATATTGCTCATGGTGACATTGCTTACGGTGATAGTCCTTACAGTGATAGTTTGTATGGTGAAACTGCACACGGTGACAGTGTTCATGGTGACAGTGTTCATGGCAATAGTGCCGATGGTGAGAGTGCCCATGGTGATATTGCCAATGGTGAGAGTCCTTACGTTGATAATGCCCATGGTGGTAGTTCCCATTGTGAAAGTGCTCACGATGCTGGTGACCATGATAACAGTGCACATGGTGGCAGTGCCCTTGGTGACAGTACCCATGATGACAGTACTCTTGGTGACAATTCTCACGGTGATAGTGCCCATGGTGACATTGCACATGGTGGCAATGAAAAATGGTGAGAGTGCCCATGGTGACATTGCACATGGTGGCAGTGAAAAATGGTGAGAGTGCCCATGTTGACAGTTCTCATGGTGACAGTGCACATGGTGACAACCCATGCAGACAGTACTCACGGTGATATTTCTCATGGTTGCAGTACCCATGGTGACAGTGCTCACAGTGAGAGTGCACATGGTGGCAGTGCCCATGGTGACAGTGCCCACAGCACTATTGTCTATGTTGACAGTGCTCATGGTAACAGTGCCCATGAGACAGTGAGTAAGGTGAGAGTGCTCACAGTGATATTGCCCATGGTGACAGGGCTCATGGTGACAGTCCGAATTGTGTCAGTACCCAGTGCAACAGTGCTCGTGGGGACAGTGACGACAGTGAGAGTGCTCACGGTGATAGTGCTGACGGTAATAGTGCTTATGGTGACAGTGCAAATGGTGACAATACCCATGGTGATGGTACTCATGTTGAAAATACCCATGGTGGCAGTTCTCATAGCGACAGTTCTCATGGTGACAGTGCTCATAATAGCAGTTCCCAAGGTGGCAGTGCTCGTGGTGACAGTGCTACTGGTGACAGTGCACTTGGTGGCAGTTCCCATGGGGACAGTACCGATGGTGACACTGTGCATTGTTACAGTGCCGATGGTAACCGTGCTCACTGTGATAGTGCACATCGTGACAGTGCCCCTGGTGGTAGTTCACCTGGTGACAGTGCTAAATAGCGACAGTGCACATGCTGACAGTGCTCATGGTGATAGTGCCCATGGTGACAGTGCACACGGTGATAATGGACATTGTTACAGTGTTCATGGTGACAGAGCCCAAGCTGGCAGTGGCCATGGTGACAGTGCCCACAATGACAGTGCCCAAAGTGAAAGTGCCGACAGTGACAGTTCCCATGGTGACCCTTCTCACGGTCACAGTGCCCATGGGGATAGTTAGCATGGTGAGATTTCTCACGGTGATATTGCCCGTTGTGACAGTGTGCTCTGTGAGAAGGCCTATGATGCCAGTGCCCATAGAGACATTCCGCACGGTCATATTTCTCATGGTGAAAGTGCCTTTGGTGATATTACCCATGGTGACAGTGTACGTGGTGGCAGTGCAAGAAGGTGAGAGTGCCCATGGTGATATTGCTCATGGTGACTTTACTTACAGTGATAGTCCTTATGGTGACAGTGCACATAGTGACAGTGCACACAGTGACAGTGTTCATTGTGACAATGTTCATGGTGATAGTTCCCATGGTGAGAGTGTCCATAGTAACAGTGCCCATAGTCACAATTCTCATGGTGTAGGGCTCACAGTGACAGTGCCCATGGTGAAAATACCCAGGGTGAGAGTACTCATGGTGACAGTGCTCATGGTGATAATGCCCATGGGACAGTGCCCATGTTCACAATTCTCAGAGTGATAATGCCTATGGTGAGAGTACCTAGGGTTACAATGCCTCTGGTGACAGTGCCCATGGTGTCATGACCATGGAGACAGTGCTCATGGTGACAGTGCTCATGTTGGCAGTGCCATAAATAACAGTGCTCATTGTGGCAGTTCTCATGGTGAGCGTGCTCATGGTGACAGTGCAAATGTTTACAGTGTTTAAGGTGACAGAGTTCACGGTGTCAGTGCCCATGGGGACAGTGCCCTTGGTGACAAAGCTCTTGCTGATTTTTCCCATTGTGATAGTGCCCACGGTGACAGCGCCCATGGTGACAGCACCCAGTGTGACAAGGCCCATGGTGAGAGTGCTCATGGTGACCATGACCATGGTGACAGGGCCGATAGTGAGATGGCCAATAGTGACAGTGCTCATGGTGAAACTGCCCATGGAGACATTGCCCATGGTGATAGTGCTCATGGTGACAACACCACGGTGACAGTGCCAACGGTGATAGTCCCCGTGGTGACAGTTCTTACATTGAATGTGACCATGGTGACATTGCTCATGGTGGCAGTGCTCATGGTGACAGTGCTCAAGGTGATGGTCTCCATGTTGACGGTGCCCATGGTGACATTTCTCATGGTAACAGTGCCTATGGTCAAAATTCTCATAGTGACAGTGCTCACGGTGACAGTGCCCATGGTGATATTACTCAAGGTGACAGTACTCATGGTGATAGTGCCCATGGTGACACTGCACACGGTGATAATGGGCATTGTTACAGTGTTCATGGTGATAGAGTCCAAGGTGGCAATGGCCATGGTGAGAGTGCCCACAATGACAGTGCCCATGGTGAAAGTGCCGACAGTTACAGTGCCCATGGTGACACTTCTCACGGTGACAGTTCCCATGGGGACAGTTAGCATGGGGAGATTTCTCACGGTGAGAGTGCCCGTTGTTACAGTGCTCACAGTGACAATGCCCATGGTACCAGTGCCCATAGAGACATTCTGCATGGTCACATTTCTCACAGTGATAGTGCCTATGGTGATATTACCCATGGTGACACTGCACATAGTGGCAGTGCAAAATGGTGACAGTGCCCATGGTGATATTGCTCATGGTGACATTGCTTATGGTGATAGTTCTTACGGTGATAGTGTGTATGGTGAAACTGCACACAGTGACAGTACTCATGGTGACAGTGTTCATGGCGATACTGCCGATGATGAATGTGCCAATGGTGACAGTGCCCATTCTCACAATTCTCACGGTATAGTGCTCATGGTGACAGTGCCCATGGTGTCAATACACAGGGTGACAGTATTCATGGTGACATTGCTCATGGTGATAGTGTCCACAGTGAGATTGCCCATGTTCACAACTCTCACGGTGATAGTGCCCATGGTGACAATACCCAGGGTGACAGAGCTCATCGAAAAAGTGCTTATGGTGACAGTCCCATGCTGACAGAGCCTAAAGTGACAATTCCCATGGTGACAGTGCTCATGGTAATACTGCCCATGGAGACATTGCCCATGGAGATAGTGCTCATGGTGGCAACACCACGGTGGCAGTGTCAATGGTGATAGTCCCCGAGGTGACAGTTATTACATTGAATGTGACCATGGTGACAGTTCTCATTGTGACAGTGGCTATGGTGAAAATTCTCATAGTGACAGTGCTCACGGTGACAGTGTCCATGGTGATATTTCCCATGGTGAGAGTACTCATGGTGAAAGTGCCCATGGTGACACCGCACATGGTGGCAGTGCAAAATGGTGACAGTGCCCACTGTGACATTGCTCATGGTGACACTGCTTACAGGGATAGTCCTTACAGTGACAGTGCACATGGTGACAGTGCCCATGTTCACAATTCTCACAGTGATAATGCCAATGGTGAGAATACCTAGGGTGACAATGCCCATGGTGACAGTGCCCATGGTGTCATGCTCATGGTGACAGTGCTCAGGGTCACAGTTTTCATGGTGGCAGTGCCATAAATAACAGTGCTCATTGTGCCAGTGCTCATGGTGACCGTGCCAATGTTTACAATGTTTATGGTGATAGATGTCACGGTGTCAGTGACCACGGGGACACTGCCTAGGTTGACAAAGCCCATGGTGATACTTCCCATTGTGACAGTGCCAACGGGGGCAGAGTCCATGGTGACAGTGCCCAAGATCACAGTGCCCATGGTGAGAGCGCTAACGGTGACTGTTCCCATGGTGACAGCACACAGTGTGACAATGCCCTTTATGACAGTGCTCACGGTGACCGTGCCTATGCTGACACTGCTGATGTTGATAGTGCCAATATTGAGAGTGCTCACGGTGACACTGCCCATGGAGACATTGCCCATGGTGACAGTGCTCATCATGACAAACCCTCGGAGGCAGTGCCAATGGTGAGAGTCCCCGCGGTGACAGTTCTAACGGTGAAAGTGATCCTGTTGTAATTGCTCATGGTGACATTGCTCATGGTGATAGTTTCCATTTTGACAGTGCCCATGGTGACTGTTCTCACGGTGACAGTGCATATGGTGATTATGCCCTTAGTGACGGTGCTCACGGGGACAGTGCCCATGGTGACAGTGACCATGGTGACTGTTCTCACCATGGTAGTGCCCATGGTGACAGTGTTCACGGTGACAGTCCGCATTGAGGCTGTGCCCATGGTGACAGTGCTCAGGGTGATTGTGCTCACGGTGATAATACTCACGTTGACAGTGCCAAAGGTGACAATAACCACGGTGACCGTAATCATGTGAAAGTGCCCATGGTGACAGTTCTCATAGTGACAGTTCTTGTGATGGTGCTCATGGTGGCTGTGCTCATGGTGACAGTGCTCATGGTGGCAGTGCCCATAGTGAGACTACCAATGGTGACACTGCCCATGGTGACAGCGTACATGGTCATGGTGCATCTGGTGGCAGTGCAAAGAGTGACAGTGCCCATGGTGATATTGCTCATGGTGAGAGTGCCCATGGTTACATTGCTCATGGTGACAGTGTCCCTGGTGACAGTGCACACCCTGAGAGTGCCCATGGTGGCCGTGCCCATGGTGACAGTTCTTATCATGCTAGTGCTCACGGTAGCAGTGTTCATGGTAATAGTGCTCACGGAGGCATTACCCACAAAGAGAGTACCCATGGTGAGAATACTGACTGGGACAGTTCTCATGATGACTTTTCTCTCTGTGACAGTGCCCTTGGGGACAGTTAGCGTGGTGAGATTTCTCACGGTGATAGTGCCCATTGTTTCAGTGCTCATAGTGACAAGACCCATTGCGCCAGTGCCCATCATGACATTGTTCATGGTGATAGTTCTCATGGTGAGAGTGCCCATTGTGATATTACCCATGGTGAGAGTACTCAGTGATAAAGTGCTCATGGTGACAGTGCCTAAGTTGATAGTGCACATGGTGGCAGTGCAAAATGTTGACAGTGCCCATCATGACATTTCTTAATGTGATAGTCCTTGCAGTGACATTGTGCATGCTGACACTGCCCACGGTGACAGTGCTTTCGTTGACAGTGCTCATGGTGATAGTGCCAATGTTGGAAGTGCCCATCGTGAAAGTGCCCATGGTGACAGTTCTTATAGTGAGAGTGGTCAGAGTGGCAGTGCTCATGGCAAAGTGACCATGGTGACAGAGCTCACGGTGACAGTGCCCAAAGTCACAATACCCATGGTGACAGTGCTCAGACTGACAGTTCTCATGGTGATAGTGCCCATGGTGACAGTGCACATGGTGATACTGAGAATGGTGACAGTGCTAATGGTGACATTGGTCAGGGTTGCAGTACCCATGGTGATTGTGCTGAAACTGACAGTGCGTATGGTGATAGTGCCCATGGTGAGTGTGCTCACGTGAATAGTGCCGTGGTGGCAGTGCCCTTTGTGAAAGTGCTCATGATGACAGTGCCCATGTTGGTAGTTCCCATGGTGACAGTGCTCACGGTGATAGTGACCATGGTAACAGTGCACAGGGTGGCCGTGCCCTTGGTGAGAGTGCCCATGATGACAGTACTCATGGTGCCAGTGCTCATGGTGATAGTGCCCATGGTGACAGTGCACATGGTGGTAGTGCACATTGTGGCAGTGGAAAATGGTGACAGTGCTCATGTTGTCAGTTCTCATGGTGACAGTGCAAACGGCGACAACCCATGCTGACATTGCTCACAGTGACAGTGCACATGATACTAGTACCCGTGCTGACAGTGCTCACAGTGGTATTGCCCATGGTGGCCTTGCCCATGGTGACACTGCCCACGGTGACAATACCCATGATGACAGTGCCCATGGTGACAGTGCCCACGCTGCCATTGCCTATGGTGATAGTGCTCACAGTGACAGTACCCATGGTAACAGTGATCACGGTGAGAGTGTTCATGGTGATAGTGTCCATGGTAACAGTGCCCATGTTCACAATTCTCACAGTGATAATGCCTATGGTGAGAGAACCTAGGGTGAAAATGCCCATGGTGACAGTGCCCATGGTATCATGCCCATGGTGACAGTGCTCAGGGTCACAGTGCTCATGGTGGCCATGCTCATGGTGACAGTGTCCATGTTTACAGTGTTTATGGTGATAGATGTCATGGTGTCAGTGCCCACGGAGACAGTGCCCACGCTGACAAAGCCCATGGTGATACTTCCCATTGTGACAGTGCCCATGATGACAGTGCCCAGTGTGAGAAGGCCCATGGTGACAGTGCTCATGGTGACAGTGCTCATGATTGCAGTGCCATAAATAACAGTGCTCATTGTGGCAGTGCTCATGGTGGCCATGCTCATGGTGATAGTGTCCATGTTTACAGCGTTTATGGTGATAGATGTCATGGTGTCAGTGCCCAAGGAGACAGTGCCCACGCTGACAAAGCCCATGGTGATACTTCCCATTGTGACAGTGCCCATGATGACAGTGCCCAGTGTGAGAAGGCCCATGGTGACAGGGCCCACAGTGACCGTGCCTGTGGTGATAGTGCCAACAGTGAGAGTGCAAATAGTGACAGTGCTCAGGGTGAAACTGCCCATGGAGGCAATGCCCATGGTGATAGTGCTCATTTTGACAACCCCTCAGTGACAGTTCCAATGGTGATAGTCCCCGTGCTGACAGTTCTTACATTGAATGTGACCATGGTGATATTGCTCATGGTGACAGTGCTCATGGTGACAGTGCTCAAGGTGATGGTCTCCATGTTGACAGTGCCCATGGTGACACTTCTCATGGTGACAGTGCCTATGGTGAAAATTCTCATAGTGACAGTGCTCACGGTGAAGTGTCCATGGTGATATTACCCATGACAGTACTCATGGTAAATGTGCCCATGGTGACACTGCACATGGTGGCAGTGCAAAATAGTGGCAGTGCCTATGGAGATATTGCTCATGGTGACATTGCTTACGGTGATAGTGTGTATGGTGAAACTGCACACAGTGACAGTGCTCATGGTGGCAGTGTTAACGGCGATAGTGCTGATGGTGAATGAGCCGATGGTGACAGTGCCCAGAGTCACAATTCTCATGGTGTAGTGCTCACGGTACAGTGCCCAGGGTGACAATAAACAGGAAGATTGTACTCATGGTGACAGTGTTCATATTGGCATTGCCCATGTTCACAATTCTCACAGTGATAATGCCTATGGTGAGAGTACCTAGGGTGACAATGCCCATGGTGACAGTGCCCATGGTGTCATGCCCATGGTGACAGTGCTCAGGGTCACAGTGCTCATGGTGGCAGTGCCATAAATAACAGTGCTCATTGTGCCAGTGCTCATGGTGACATTGCCCATGTTTACAGTGTTTATGGTGATAGATGTCACGGTGTCAGTGCCCACGGGGACAGTGCCAAGGCTGACAAAGACCATGGTGATACTTCCCATTGTGACAGTGCCTACGGTGACAGTGCCCATGGTGACAGCACCCAGTGTCACAAGGCCCATGGTGACAGTGCTCACGGTGATGGTGCCCATGGTGACACTGCCGATGGTGAGATTGCCAATAGTGACAGTGCTCATGGTAAAACTGCCCAAGGAGACATCGCCCATGGTGATAGTGCTCATGGTGACAACCCCATGGTGACAGTACCAATGTTGGTAGTCCCCGAGGTGACAGGTCTTACATTAAATGTGACCATGGTGACAGTGCTCAAGGTGATAGTCTCCATGTTGGCAGTGCCAATGGTGACAAATCTCATGGTGACAGGGCCAATGGTGAAAATTCTAATAGTGAGAGTGCTCATGGTGACAGTGACCATGGTGATATTACCCATGGTGACAGAACTCATAGTGAAAATGCCCATGGTGACACTGCACATGGTGGCAGTACAAAATGGTGACAGTGTCCATGAGGATATTGATCATGGTGACATTGCTTATGGTGTTAGTCCTTACAGTGAGAGTGTGTATGGTGAAACTGCACACAGTGATACTGCTCATGGTGACAGTGTTCACGGCGATAGTGCCAATGGTGAATGTGCCAATGGTGACTGTGCCCATAGTCACAATTCTCACGGTGTATTGCTTACGGTGACAGTGACCATGCTGAAAATACACAGGGTGACAGTATTCATGGTGACATTTCTCATGGTGATAGTGCCCATGGTGAGAGTGCCCATGTTCTCAACTCTCACGGTGATAGTGCCCATGGTGACAATACCCAGGGTGACAGAGCTCATGATAAAAGTGTTCACGGAGACAGTGTCCATGGTGACAGTACCTACGGTGAAAATTTCCATGGTGAGAATGCTCATAGAGACAGTGCCCATGGTGACAATACCCAGGGTGTCCTGCCCATGGTGACAGTGACCATGGGGACACTTTTCATGAGGACAGTTCCATAAGTGACATTGCTCATTGTGGCAGTGCTCATGGTGACCGTGCTCATGGTGCCAGTGCCCATGGTTACAGAGCCTATGGTGATAGATGTCATGGTGGCCTTGCCCACGGTGACATTGCCCACGCTGACAAAGCCCATGGTGATACTTCCCATTGTGACAGTGCCAACGGGGGCAGATCCCATGGTGACAGTGCCCAAGATCACAGTGCCCATGGTGAGAGTGCTAACGGTGACAGTGCCCATGGTGACAATACACATTGTGACAGTATTCATGGTGACATTGCTCATGGTGATAGTGCCCATGGTGAGAGTGCCCATGTTTACAACTCTCATGGTGATAGTGCCCATAGTGACAATACCCAGGGTGACAAAGCTCATGGTAAAAGTGTTCACGGTGACAGTGCCCATGGTGACAGTACCTAAGGTGACAATTCCCATGGTGAGAGTGCTCATGGTGACAGTGCCCATGGTGGCAATACCCAGGGTGTCCTGCCCACGGTGAGAGTGATCATGGTGACACTTCTCATGAGGACAGTGACATAAGTGACAGTGCTCATTGTGGCAGTGCTCATGGTGACCGTGCTTATGGTGACAGTGCCCATGGTCACAGTGCCCATGGTGAGACTGCTAATGGTGACTGTGCCCATTGTGACAGCACCCAGTGTGACAACGCCCATTGTGACAGTGCTCACGGTGACCGTGCTGACGTTGACAGTGCCAATGGTGATAGTGCCAATAGTGAGGGTGCTCATGGTGAAACTGCCCATGGAGACACTGCCCATGGTGATAGTGCTCATCGTGACAACCTCTCGGAGGCAGTGCCAATGGTGAGAGCCCCGGTGATGACCGTTCTCATGGTGAAAGTGGCCCTGTTGAAATTGCTCATGGTGACAGTGTTCATGGTGATAGTGCTCAAGATGATAGTCTCCATGTTGACAGTGCCCATGGTGACAATTCTCATGGTGATAGGGCCAATGGTGAAAATTCTCATAGTGAGAGTGCTCACGGTGACAGTGACCATGGTGATATTACCCATGGTGACAGTACTCATAGTGAAAATGCCCATGGTGACACTGCACATGGTGGCAGTACAAAATGGTGACAGTGTCCATAGTGATATTGCTCATATGGATAGTGCCCATGGTGAGAGTGCCCATGGTTACAGTGCTCATGGTGACAGTACCCATAGTGTCAGTGCCCCTGGGGACAGTGCACACCGTTAGAGTGCCCATGGTGTCTGTGCCCATGGTGACAGATCTTATTGTGAAAAATCTCACCCTGATAACTCTCCCCAAGGGCACTGTCACACAGAGAAAAGTCACCATGGGCACTGTCACAGACAGTATTCTCCCCTTTGGCACTCTCATTGTGAGCACTGCCACCGTGACCACTCTTACCATAAACACTGCTACCGTGAGCACTATCATGATAAGAACTGTCACCATGGGCACAGCCACCATGGGCACTCTCACGGTGTGCACCGTCACAAGGGGCACTGTCATCATGGGCACTGTCTCCATGAGCACTGTAACCATGGGCACTCTCACCATGGGCACTCTCACCATGAGCAATATCACCATGGGCACTGTCACTATGCGCACTGCCACCAGATGCACCATGACCATGTGCACTGTCACCATGGTCAGTTTTCACCTTTGGTAGTCTCACCATGGGCACTGCCACCATGAGCACTGTCACAAGAACTGTCACTATGAGAACTGCCACCATGGGCACTTTCACCATGATTACTGTCACCGTCGGTATTGTCACCTTGGACACTGTCAACGTGAGTACTATCACTGTGAGCACTATAACCCTGAGCACTGTCACCATGGGCACAGCCTCAATGCGGACTGTCACCACGAACACTGTCACCATGGACACTATCATGGTGAGAACAGTCACCGTGGTCACTGTCACCATGGGCACTGTCCCCGTGAGCACTGTCACTAAGAGCATTATCACCATAGGCACTGTCACCATGAGAAGAGTCACCATGGGCACTGTCAACATGGAGACTATCACCTTGAGCACTGTCACCATGAGCACTGTCACCATGAGCAATTTCAACAGGGTCACTTTCACCGTGTGAACTGTCACCACGAGGACTCTCACCATTAGCACTGCCTCCGAGGTGTTGTCACGATGAGCACTATCGCTATGGGCAGTGTCTCCATGGACAGTGTCACCGTGAGGACTCTGTCAATTGACACTATCACCATCGGCACTGTCAGCATTGACACAGTCGCTGTGAGCACTTTCACAATGGGTGTTGTCACACTGGGTGCTCTCAACATGGCCACAGTCACAGTTATCACTCTCACCCTGGGTACTGTTATCTTGTGCACTGTCACCATGGTCTCTGTCACCGTGGGCACTGTCACAATGGGAAGTATCACCATGGGCTTTGTCATCGTGGACACTGTCACCGTGGGCACAGCCACCGTGACATTGATCACCATAAGCACTGTAACCTTGGGCACTGTTCAGCATGAGCACGGTCACCATGAGCACTGACACAATGAGCACAGTCACTTATGGCTCTGTCCACATGAGCAGTGTCACCATGATCACTGTCACCATGGGCAGGACACCCTTGGTATTGTCACCATGGGCACTGTTACCATGAGCACTCCTAGCATGGGAATTGTCACCTTAAGTACTGTCACCATGGGCACTGCCACCGTGAGCACTTTTACCATGAGCTCTGTCACCCTGGGTAAAATCACCATGGGCACTGTTACCGTGAGCATGGTCACTATTAGAATTTTCACCATAGGCTCTCTCACCGTGAGAACTGTCACCATGGTCACATTCAATGTAAGAACTGTCACCACGGGGACTATCACCATTGGCCCTGTCACTGTGGGGTTGTTACCAAGAGCACTATCACCATGGGCAATGTCTCCATGGGCAGTTGCACCATGAGCACTGTCACTATTGGCACTCTCACCATCGGCACTGTCACAATGGGCACTGTCACCATGAGCAGTGTCACCATGGGACTTGTCACACTGGGCGATGTCACCATGGGCACTTTCACAATGGGAAGTATCACATGGGCTTTGTCAGCATGGGCACTGTCCCCGTGGGCACTGACACCGTGACATCTATCACCATAAACACTCTAAACATGGGCATTGTCACCATGAGCACGGTCACCATGAGCACTGCCCCAATGAGCACTGTTATTTATGGCACTGCAAACGTGAGCACTGTCACCATGAGCACTGTCCCCATGGGCATGACACCTTGGGCACTGTCTCCATGGGCATTGCCACACTAGGTACTCAAACCATAGGCATTATCACTGTGAGAATTGTGAACATGGGCACTGTCACCATGGGCACTATAACCCTGAGCACTGTCAACATGAGTACTGTCACCCTGGGTATTTTCACCATGGGCACTCTCACTATGAGCACTACACCATGAGATTTGGGACTATGGGCACTGTCACCATGTACACACCATGTGAACTATCACCATAAACACTGTCACCATGAACACTGACACTGCGTGCAGTGTCATCATGTGCACTTTCAGCGTAATGACTATCACCATAAGCAAAATCACCATGAGCAATGTCACCATGGGCACTATCACCCTTTTGCACTGCCACCATGTGCAGTGTCACCATGGGTAATATCACCATAAGCAGTTTCACCGTGAAAAATGTGACCATGCGGAATGTCTCTATGGGCACTGGAACCATGGGCATTGTCACTGTGAGCACTGTCCCAACAGGCACTATCACCATGGGAAATCTCACCATGCTAAGCGTCCCCATGGGCACGGTCACCATGAGAAGTGTCACCATGCACATTGTCACTGTCGGCACTCTCACCACGGGCACTGTCATTGTGGGCACTGTCACCATGGCCACTGCCACCCTGAGTTCTGTCACCATGAACACTGTAACAATGCCTATTATCACCATGTGCACTGTCACCATGGCACTATCACCATGAGCACTGTCAGCAAGTGCACTGTCACTATTTAGTACTGTCACCAGGTGACCTACCACCATGGGCACTGTCACGATGTGCACTATCACTGTGAGCACAGTTACCATAGGTACTGTAACAATGCCCAGTGTCACCATCAGTACTGTCCCCATGGGAACTGCCACCAAGAGTACTGTCACCATTAGCACTGTCACCACGAGCACTGCCACCTTGGGCACTGCTATTATGAGCACTGTCACCATGAGAACGGTCACTATGAGAACTGCCACCATGTGTATTTTCAACATGAGTACTCTCACCATGGGTATTGTCAGCATTTGCACTGTCACCATGAGAACGGTCACTATGAGAACTGCCACATGGGTATTTTCAACATGAGTAGTGTCATCATGGGTATTGTCACCATTTGCACTGTAACCATGAGCACTATTACTGTGAGCAGTATCACCATGAGCACTCTCACTATTGGCACTATCACGATCGGCACTGTCAGCATCGGCACGGTCACCGTGAGCACTGTCACAATGGGCGTTGTCACACTGGGCACTGTCACCATGGGCACAGTCACCATTAGCACTCTCACCATGGGAACTGTGATCTTGGGCACTGTCACCATGGGCTCTGTCACCGTGAGCCCTGTCAAAATGGGAAGTATCACCATAGGCTTTGTCAGCGTGGGCACTTTCACTGTGGCACGGCCACCGTGACATCTATCACCATAAGCAATGTAACCATGGGCACTGTCACCATGAACACTGCCACAATGAACAATGTCACTTATGGCACTGTCCACAAGAGCAGTGTCACCATGATCACTGTCACCATGGGCAGGACACCCTGGGTATTGTCACCATGGGCACTGTCACCATGAGCACACTCACCATTTGAGATATCACCTTAGGTACTGTCACCACGGGCACTGCCACCGTGAGCACTTTTACCATGAGCTCTGTCACCCTGGGTATTGTCACCATGGACACTATCACCTTGAGAGTTGTGAACATGGGCACTCTCACCGTGAGCAATGTCACCATGAATACTGTCACCTTGTGTATTCTCACTATGGGCACTGTCACCGTGAGCACTACACTGTGAGAATTGTGACTATGGGCACTATCACCAACGGCACATTCACCATCGGCACTATCGCCGTGAACAGTGTCACCATGAGCACTGTCACTGTTGCAGTTTCACCATACACACTATCACTATAAGGACTATCACCGTAAGCAATGTCACCATGATCAACATCACCATGGGCACTGTCACCATTTTGCACTGCCACCATGTGCAGTGTCACCATGGGCACTTTTACCAAGAGTACTGTCACCATGGGTAATATCATCATGGGCACTGTCACCATGAAAATGGTCATTATGGTCGCACTCCATGTAAGAACTCTCACCACGGGCACTATCACCATTGGCACTGTCACTGTGGGGTTGACACCAGGAGAACTATCACCATGGGCAATGTTACCATGGGCAGTTTCACCATGAGCACTCTCACTATTGGCACTCTCACCATCGGCACTGTCACCATGGGCATGGTCACCGTGAGCACTGTCACCATGGGCCTTGTCACACTGGGCACTGTCACCATGGGCATTCTCACCATTAGCACTTTCACTATGGGTACTGTCACCAGGGGCACTACCACCATGGGTAATGTTATCAGGGACACTTACCAGGTGAGCACTTTCACCATGGGCACTGTCACCATGAGCACGGTCACCGTGAGCACTGTCACCATGGGCCTTGTCACACTGAGCGCTGTCACCATGGGCACTGTCACCATGAGCACTATCACAATGGGAAGTAACACCATGGGCTTTGTCAGCCTGGGCACTGTCCCCGTGGGCACTGACACCGTGACATCTATCACCATAAACACTATAAACCTGGGCACTGTCACCATGAACACTTTCACCATGAGCACTGTCACCATGGGCATGCCACCATGGGCATTGTCACCCTAGGTACACTCACCATAGGTGTTATCACTGTGAAAATTGTGACCATGGGCACTCTTACCATGGGCACTATCACCCTGAGCACTGTCACCATGAGTAATGTCACCCTGGGTAATTTCACCATGGGCACTGTCACTGTGAGCAATACACCATAAGAATTGTGACTCTGGGCACTGTCACCATGGACACTCTCAGCATGGGAACTATCACCATGAACACTGTCACCATGAACACTGTTACTGGGTGCAGTGTCACCATGCACACTGTCACTGTAAGGAATATCACTGTAAGGAGAGTCACCTTGAGCAATGTCACCATTGGCACTGTCACCATTTTGCACTGCCACCGTGTGCAGTGTCACCATGGGCAATATCAACATAGGCACTTTCACCATGAGAAATGTGACCATGCGGAATGTCTCTATGGGCACTGGCACCATGGGAATTGTCACTGTGAGCACTGTCACAACGGGCAGTATCACCATGAGAAATCTCACCATGCGAACTGTCCCCATGGGCACTGTCACCGTGAGAAGTGTCACCATGGGCACTGTCACTGATGGCACTGGCACTAAGGACACTGTCATTGTGGGCATTGTAACAATGCCCATTATCACCCTGTGCACTGCCACCATGGCCACTATCACCATGAGCACTGTCAGCATGTGCACTGTCACTATTTAACACTGTCACCAGGTGAACTACCACCTTGGGCACTGTCATGATGTGCACTATCACCATGAGCATTGTTACCATGGGCACTGTAACGATGCGCAGTGTCACCATCGGTATTTTCCCCATCGGAAATGCCACCAAGAGCACTGTCACCATTAGCACTGTCACCACGAGCATTGCCACCTTGGGCACTGCTATTATGAGCACTGTCACCATGAGAACTGTCACTATGAGAACTGCCACCATAGGTATTTTCATCATGAGTACTCTCACCATGGGTATTGTCACCATTTGAACTGTCACCATGAGCACTATCACCATGAACACTCTCACTGTGGTCACTGTCACCATGAGCACTGTCTCCATGGGTACTGGCACAATGTGGACTGGCACCATGAGCCCTTTCACCATGGGCACTATCACTGTGAGCACTCTCACTATGGTCACTGTCACCATGGGCACTGCCATCATAGGCAGTGGCGCCATGGGCACTGTCAACATGGGCACTGCCACCATCGGCACTATCACTTTGATCACTGTCACCATGCGTACTGCAACCATGAGAACTGGCACCGTGTGTATTGTCTGTATGGGTTGTCACCGTGTGCACTGTCACCATGAGAACTGTCAACATGGGCACTGTCACCATTTTTCACTGCCACCATGTGCAATGTCACCATTGGCACTATCACCATGAGAACTGTCACCATGAGTACTGTCCTCATGGGCACTGTCACCAAGGGAACGGCAACCATGTGCACTGTTACCATGGTCACTATCACCATGAGCACTCTCACCATGGGAACTACCAACATGAGCAATGTCATCCTGTGCACTTTCACAATAGGAACTGCTACCATGGGCACTATTAACGTGCGGACTCTCACCATGGGCAATATAACCATGGGCACTGTCACCGTGAGCACTGACACCATCGGCACTGTCACCATGAGCACTATTATTGTGAGCACTACCACCGTGAGCACTCTCACCGTGGACACTGTCACCATGGGCACTGTCAGTGTGAGCACTGTCACTAGGGTTACTGGCACAATGCAGACTGTCACAATGAGCCCTGTCACCATGGACACTATCACCATGAGCACTTTCACCGTGGTCACTGTTACTATGGGTACTGTCACTGTGAGCAATGTCACCATAAGCAATGGCACCATGGGTACTGTCACCATGGGCACCGTCATCATGGGCATTGTCACCATGGGCAGTGTCACCATGGGCACTGCCACCATGGGCACTATCACTGTGAGCACTGAAACCACGGGTACTGCTACCATAAGCACTGTCAGCATGGGTTGTCACCGTGTTCACTGTCACCATTCCTCATATAGAAACCATTGCTGCAGCAGATACAAAACCTCACCACCGGAGAGAGATCAATTCTTTGTCTGCCACGTCTGTGCCAGAGACCTCACAAGAGACAAGCCATCTCTACGAGAACTTCAAACCCACCAATTTGGGGTCAGATTAAATGACTTGCTGATGACGCCGAGAAAGTGGTAATAGACCAGGGAGCTACCTTAACACCTGGAAATCTTTTTGTTGCTATGCTTGCTATATTGGCCTGCCAGGTAACTAGGGGAAATGTTTTGGGTAATTCTTATTGGACTTATCTCCCTGATCCACTGATTTTACAAACTGTAGCCTGGGATAATGAGGGTATACCAGTGTCTACTACTATGCCCAGGTTAATGGGAGGAGCCATAAGCTCCTATCCATATAATAAATTTAAACAAAGAATAATTTTATTTTTCAAGGAAAATCAGGGTTCCATCCTATATGTTTTATATTTCCATCAATTAATAATTCTGTAGCCTCTCGTAAGGATGGTTGTATACTGGTTTTTCCTAAAGGACAGCTTACTGCTTCTCCTTCGAGTCAATCTAATAAGAGACTTCTTTGGTCTTTGATTTATCTAGCACCCGGAGAAGATCAAACTTAGAATCAACCTTCCTCTCATTCTTTAAATTTCCTCCTTGTAATCCTCCTTAAAGTATTCATACAGGAATACAGTCATTTATATTACAATCTCCGGAAGACCAATTGGATAGTAACTGGGATGCTGTAGGTACCAATACAGGATTTCCTACATGGAATTATTGTATATATTCTTCAAGAATTGATATTCCCATAGAGGATACCACAAAAAATGTGCATGATTGGAGTAATCCTGATCCATGTAAGGATTATAGATCTTATTTACAACATCTTGCACGTTATGATTGGAATAATTCATTCATTCCTGCTTCTATGCTTGTTAATAGATGGCACACTGGAGGATGGGTGCCTCCTATCCTAACTATGGCTCAAGATAATATGTATTATGCACAGACCCAGCTTTGGAAAGCTATTGTTGCACCATCGCCAGTTATTCTTCAAAGACTTAAAAATATGGGCATTTATTCTATGCAGGCTTGTGTGTCAGCACATTATGTATTCTTGGTAGCCCCAAAATATGTGGATCTAAATATTTATCATAATGCTTCTGATTCTACATTTTGGACACATTGCTTTGATTGTATTTTGACAAGTTGTATAAATTCCTCTATGAATGTACAAGTTTTAATGATTCTTGAACGACCACCATATATTATGTTGCCTGTAAAATTGTCCTCTGCCTGGTATGATGATTATGGCTTACAAGTTTTGCATGAAACTGAAGTTTTATTACGTTCAAAAAGATTTGTTTCCGCTTTAATTCTAGGAATATCTACATTTATAGCTCTAATAGCATCATTTTCTCTTTCAATAAGTTCCGTAACTCAACAAGTACATACAGCTCAACATGTAAATGAGCTTTCAAAAAATGTATCTTTAGCTCTGGCTACTCAGGAAGTTATAGACAGAAAGTTAGAAGCAAAGGTGGATGCCTTAGAAGAAACAATTTTACATATAGGGCAAGAATTAACAGCACTCAAAATAAGATTAACTTTGACGTGTCATAAAAAATATAGATGGATTTGTGTTACTCCTCTAAAAGTGAATGCATCATTATATTCTTGGGAACAAATTTGTACTCATATTATGGAAGTTTGGAACCAAACAACTGTTAGTTTAGACGTTACTAAATTACATCAAGAGATTCATGACATAGGAAATACAAACTTAGATTTATCTCCAGGATAGTCTCCTCAGATTTTTTTTGATAGCATTAAGTCATTTGTGTCACATAAAACCTTATTCTCAATGCTCATTAATGGAGGAATCATTGCAGGAATTGTACTAATTCTGATATTTGTACTTCCAGTCATTGTCAGAATAATTATTAAAAACATCAAACAACTTTTCGGGGAGCTACATACTGCACTTTTAAAAAAAAAGAAAAAGTGGGAGATGTTGGAAGCCATCCTGGAGCCATTGCACCATGACAAAATCATGGAGCAATAGAAGGCGAAACTGCAAGGCAGCGCCATGCCAGGAAGGTGGACTACAGTTCTGCTGTTATGTTTTATGGAAATAAATTTACATATAGGGGCAATTTTGGGGGATATTGCTCCACGTGAAAGAAAAATTCCTCTAGGACTCCCCCTCCTGAAACTACAACAGATTGGGAAGTACCCACTAAAGCCCTGGGGAAATGGGTAAAGAATTAAGAGCCTGGCACTAAAGCCATGTCTTTATGAAAAACACCCTCTAGTATGGAGTTATGGCCATGGGCCAGAGTTCCTGATAACATAGGAAATGTATGGTTCTATTATAAAGGAACATTAATTATAGAAAAGCAAATGACTAGAGTAGAATTGGTTGTTAGGATAGGGAGAAAACACTGTCTCAGTTGGAGGAAACAACAAGAAAGGGCATGCCGGGTATATTGTAAATATTTTCATGGAACCCATGTAAAAGGCTGCCCATGCAAGAAGAGAAATAGGAACAAATAGCTCCAACTTTTACAATTAAAATTATCATATAACTGCTTGGCTTAGTTACTAAGAAATAACCTGTGATTAATGGGAACTTGGGGAAATATCTTAGTAGGACATCTAGAAACTAGGGGATATTTTTTAAAAACAATCTTTATAGAACATTTTGAGGTTTGATTGTGCTAAGACTGTTTAGCCACGTACCTGGTAATGGAATAAACAACAATATATAAACCTGTGATTGTAAACAATAGAAGAAGAAGAAAGAATAAAGACGTGAAAAAGAGAAACATGCAATGCTGATACTTCAAGAATTTTAATAGAATTATTTCCTTTGCCGACACTATCCATCCCTCGGGAATCCCTGGACTCAATGGAGCTGGACTCCGTCAAGTGCACATGGTAATACTGCCAATGGTGACAGTGCTCATGGTGATATTGCCCATGGTTGCAGTACCCATGGTGACAGTGCTCAAACTGACAGTGCCCATGGTGACAGTGTCCACAGTGACCATGCCTATGATGACAGTGCCCAAGGTGACAGTTACCATTGTGACATTGTCTATGGTGACAATGTTCACGGTGAGATTGCCCATGGTGACAGTGACCACGGGAACAATGCTCATGGTGATAGTTCCCATGGTGACATGGCTCACGGTGAGCCTCCGCATTGTGCCAGTGCCCATGGAGACAGTGCTCATAAAGAAAGTGCTCATGGTAACACTGCTAACGGTGACAGTGCCCATGGTGAAAATACCCATGGTGATAGTACTCATCATGAGAGTGCCCCTGGTGGCCATGCCAATGGTGAGAGTGCCCATGGTGAAAGTACTTATGGTGATAGTTCTAACGGTTACAGTGTTCATGGTAATAATGCTCACAGTGGCAGTGCCCACAGTGACAGTGCCCATGGAGAGTGCCGACAGTGACAGTGTCCATGGTGACAGTTATCACGGTTACAGAGCCCATGGTGACAGTTAACATGGTGAGACTGCTCACTGTGATAATACCAATTCTGACAGTGCTCATAGTGCCAAGGCCCATGGCGCCAGTGCCCATTATGACATTGCTCACGGTGATAGTTCTCATGGTGACAGTTCCCATGGTGATATTATCCATGGTGACAGTACTCAATGATAAAGGGCCCATGGTGACAGTGCCCATGGTGATAGTGCACATGGTGGCAGGGCCAAATGGTGACAATGCCCATGGTGATATTACTCATGGTGACATTGCTTACGGTGATAGTCCTTAGGGTGATAGTGCACATGGGGACACTGCACACAGTGACAGTGTTCATGGTGACAGTGCTCATGGTTGCAGTACCCATGGTGACAGTGCTCACAGTGACAGTTCCCATGGTGGCAGTGCCAATGATGACAGGGCCCATGGTGACAGTGCCCATGGTGACAGTGAACACGGTGAGAGTGCTCACAGTGATAGAGCCCATGGTGACCGGGCTCATGGTGAAAGTCCGCATTGTACCAGTGACCATGGTGACAGTGCTCATGGTGATAGTGCTTGCGGTAATAGTGCTAATGGTGACAGTGCAAATGGTGTCAATACCCATGGTGACAGTACTCATATTGAAACTACCCAAGGTGGCAGTGTTCGAGGTGACAGTACCGATTGTGACACTGCACATTGTGACAGTGCCCATGGTAACTATGCTCACTGTGACAGTGCCCATGTTGAAAATGCCCATGGTGAGAGTATTCATCGTAAAAGTTCCCATGTGGCAATTCTAATAGTGACATTTGTCACAGTGACAGAGCTCATGGTGACACAACAAATGGTGTCAATACCCATGGTGACAGTACTCATAGTGAAAATACCCATGGTGGCAGTTCCCATGGCGACAGTTCTCATGGTAACAGTGCTCATAATAGCAGGGCCCAAGGTGGCAGTGCTCGTACTGACAGTGCTCTTGGTAACATTGTTCACGGAGAGAGTTCTCATGGTGACAGTATCCATGGTGATATTGTGCATGCTGACATTGCTTAAGGTTATAATCCTTGTGTGATAGTGCACATGGTGACAGGGCAAAAGGTGACAATACCCATGGCGACAGTACTCATGGTGAAAATAACCATGGTGGCAGTTCTCATAGTGACAATTCTCAGGGGGACAGTGCTCATAATAGCAGGGCCCAAGGTGGCAGTGGTCGTGGTGACAGTGCTCATGGTGACAGTGCACTTGGTGACAGTCCCCATGGGAACAGAACTGATGGTGAAAAAGCACTTTGTGACAGGGCCAATGGTAACCTTGGTCTCGGGGATATTGCACATGGTGAGCATGCCCATGGTGACATTGCCCATGGAGACAAAGCTCAGTGTGAAAATGCTCATGGTGACAGTGCTCATGGTGGAAGTGACCATGGTGACACTGCTCATTGTGGCAGTGCTAATGGTGACAGTGCGGATGATGACAGTACTTGTGGTGATAGAGTTCACAGTGGCTGTGGTCATGGTGATAGTGCTCACGGAGGCAGTGCCCTCAGTGATACTGCTCATGCTGGCAAGGCCCATGATGATAGACGTATGGTGACAGTGCCCACCATCACAGTGCAAAGGTGAGAGAGCTTACAGTGACATACAAGCTGGTGGCAGTGTCCAAGAAGACAATGGCCATGGTGACAGTGCCCACGGTGACAGTGCCCATGGTAACAGTGCTCATGGTGACACTGCCCATGGTGGCAGTGCTCATGGTGACACTGCCCATGGTGGCAGTGCCCCTGGTGACAGTATTTATGATGTTGCTGCTCACGGTAGCAGTGTTCATCATTATAATGCTCATGGTGGCAGTGCCCACAGTGACAGTGCCCATGGTGACAGTGCCCATGATGACAGTGCCCATGGTGAAAGTGCTTACCTGGAAAGGGTCCATGATAACAATACCGACGGTGGTAGGGACCCTGGTGACAGTGCCCATAGTGACAGTGCTAATTGTGAGAATGCCCATGGTGACAGCACCCATGTGACAAGGCCCCTGGTGACAGTGCCTACGATGAAACTGCACATGATGTCAGTGCCCATGGCGACAGTGCCCATGGTTACAATGTTCATGGTGACACTGGTCATGGTGGCAGTGCCCCTGGTGACAGTGCACACCATGAGTATGCATATGATGGCCATGCTAATTGTGATAGTGCCCGTGGTGACAGTATTTATGATGATACTGCTCACAGTAGCAGTGTTCATTGTAATAATGCTCATGGTGGCAGTGCCCACAATGACAGTGCCCATGGACATTGCCAAAAGTGACAGGGCCCATGGTGACACATACCACAGGGAGACTGCTCATGGTGATAGTGCCCATTGTGACAGTGCTCAGAGTGACAAGGCCCATGGCGCCAGGGCCAATCATGTTATTGCTCACGGTGATAGTTGTCATGGTGACAGTGCCCACGGTGATATTACCCATGGTGAGAGTACTCAATGATAAAGTGCCCATTCTGACAGTTCTCATGGTGATACTGCCCATGGTGAGAGTGCACAGGGTGATAATGCCAATGGTGACAATGCTCATGGTGACAGTGCTCATGGTTGCAGTATCCATGGTGACAGTACTGAAACTGACAGTGTCCCTGGTGACAGTGTCCACAGTGATAATGCTCGTGGTGATACTGCCCGTGGTGACACAGTGCTAATGGTGAAATTGCCCTTGGAGAGAGTACCCATGTTGACAGTGCCCTTGGTGACGTTCTCATGTTGACAGTGCTCACAGTGATAGTGCCCATGGTGACATTGTGCATGGTAGCAGTGCCTAAGGTGAAAGTGCTGACAGTGACAGTGCCCATGGTGACAGTGTTCATGGTGACATTACAAATGGTGACAATACCCATGGTGACAGTACCCCTGGTGAAAATACCCATTGTGGCATTTCTCATAGTTACCATTCTCATGGGGACAGTGCTCATAATAGAAGTGTGCAAGGTGGCAGTGCTCATGGTGACAGTGCTCTTGGTAATATTGCACACGGTGATAGTTCTCATGGAGACAGGGCCCATGGAGATATTACCCATGGTGACAGTACTCAATGATAAAGTGCCCATGGTGACAGTGCCCAAGGTGATAGTCCACATGGTGCAGTTCAAAATGGTTACAGTGTCCATGGTGACATTGCACATGGTGACATTGCTTAAGGTGATAATCCTTGCGGTGATAGTGCACATGGTGACAGTGCAAATGGTGACAGTAGCCATGGCGACAGTACTCATGGTGAAAATACGCATCATGGCAGTTCTCATAGCGCCAGTTCTCAGGGTGACTGTGCTCATAATAGCATGGAACAAGGTGGCAGTGGAAGTGGTGACAGTGCTCATGGTGACAGTGCCCTTGGTGAAAGTTTCCATAGGAACAGTACTGATGGTGACACTGCAATTTGTGACAGAGCCAACGGTAACCTTGCTCGCAGTGATAGTGCACATGGTGAAAGTGCCCAAGGTGACATTTCCCATGGAGACATGGCTCAGTGTGACAGGGTTCATGGTGACAGTGCTCATGGTGGAAGTGCCCATGGTGACACAGGTCATTGTGGCAGTGCACATGAGGACAGTGCCGATGACGACAGTGCTTAAGGTGATAGAGTTCACAGTGGCTGTGCTCATGGTGATAGTGCTCATGGAGGCAGTGCCCTTAGCGACAAAGCTCAAAATGGCAATGCCCAGGTGATAGACGCATGGTGACAGTGTCTACGATCAGAGTGCAGTGGTGAGAGAGCTCACGGTGACAGTGTAAATGCTGACACTGCCCACGAGGACAATGGCCATGGTGGCAGTGCTCATGGTGACAGTGCCCATGATGACAGTGTCCATGGTGCAAGTGCTCAATTGGAAAGGGCCCATGATGTCAATACCCATGGTGGTAGTGCCCCTGGTACAGTATCCATAGTGAAAGAGCTAATGGTGAGAATGCGCATGGTGACAGCACCCATGTGACAAGGCCGCTGGTGACAGTGCCCATGGTGACACTGCCCATGATGTCAGTGCCGATGGTGAGAGTGTCCATGGTTACAGTGCTCATGGTGACATTGCCCATGGTGGCAGTACCCCTGGTGACAGTGCACACCATAAGTATGCGTATGGTGACCGTGCCAATTGGGAAAGTGTCCATGGTGAGAGTATTTATGATGATAGTGCTCACAGTAGCAATGTTCATCATAATAATGCTCACGGTGGCAGTGCCCACAGTAACAGTGACCGTGGACAGTGCCAAAAGTGACAGTGCCAATGGTGAGAGTTCTAAGGGAGACAGTGTCCATCGTGACAGATACCACAGTGAGACTGCTCACGGTGATAGTGCCCATTGTGACAGTGCTCATAGTGACAAGGTCCATGGCGCCAGGGCCAATCATGATATTGCTCACAGTGATAGTTGTCATGGTGAAAATGCCCATGGTGATATTACCCATGGTGAGAGTACTCAATGATAAAGTGCCCATGGTGACAGTGCCTATGGTCATAGTGCACATGATGGCAGTTCAACATGGTGACAGTACCAGTGGTGACATTGCTCATGGTGACATTGCTTAACGTGATAGTACTTGCGGTGATAGAGCGCATGGTAACACTCCTCACCATGACAGTGCTCTTGGTGAAAGTGCACACGGTGACAAACCATACTGACAGTGCACATGGTGACAGTGCCTATGGTGGCAGTGCCCATGGTGACATTGCCCATTGTGACACTTCCCCACAGTGACACTGCACATGATGACAGTGCCCACCGTGAAAGTGCCCACGCTGACGTTGCCTATGGTGACAGTGCTCATGGTGATAGTGCCCATGGTGACAGGGCTCTTGGTGAGAGATCGAATTGTGCCAGTGCCCATTGTGAAAGTGCTTACGGTGATAGTGCTCACCATAATAATGCTCATGCTGACAGTGTAAATGGTGACAATACCTATGGTGAGGGTACTCATGGTGAAAATACCCATGGTGACAGTTCTCATAGCGAAAGTTCTCATGGTGACAGTGCTCCTAATAGCAGTGCCCAAGGTGGCAGTGACCGTGGTGCCATTGCTAGTGATGACAGTACACCTGGTGACAGATCCCCTGGGGACATTACCGAAGGTGACTCTGCACATTCTGACATTGCCCATGGTAACGTTGCTCACAGTGATAGTGCACATGGTGACAGTGCCCTTGATGGTATTGCACCTGGTGACAGTGCCCATAGTCACAATTCCCATGGTGTAGTCCTCACAGTGACAGAGCCCATGGTGACAATACCCAGGGTGACATTACTCATGGTGACAGTGCTCATGGTGATAGTGCCTTTGGTGACAGTGTCCATGATCATAATTCTCACGGTGATAGTGCCCATGGTGACAATACCCAGGGTGACAGAGCTCATGGTCACAATGCTCACGGTGAATGTTCCCATGGTCCCAGTACCTACCTAGGGTGTAATGCCCATGCTGAGAGTGCACATGGTGACAGTGCCCATGGTGACAATAACCAGGGTGTCAAGCCCATGGTGACACTACACATGTAAGCAGTGCCAGAAGAGACAGTGCTCATTGTGGCATTGCTCACGGTGACAGTGCTCACTGTGACAGTAGCCATGGTGGCAGTGCCCTGGATAAAAGTGCACACCTTGAGAGTGCCCATGTTGGCCATGCCAATCGTGACAGTGCCCATGGTGACAGTACTTATGATGATAGTTCTAACGGTTGCAGTGTTCATGGTAATAATGCTCACGGTGGCAGTGCCCACAGTCACAGTGCCCATGGTGAGAGTTATCACGGTGACAGTGCCCATGGGGACAGTTACCATGGTGAGACTGCTCACTGTGATAATACCAATTCTGACAGTGCTCATAGTGACAAGGCCCATGGCGACAGGGACCATTATGACATTGCTCAGGGTGATAGTTCTCACGGTGACAGTTCCAATGGTGATATTACCCATTTTGAGCGTCCTCAATGATAACGGGCCCATGGTGGCACTGCTCATGGTGACAGTGCCCATGGTGACATTGCTCACGGTGATATTGCTTACGGTGATTGTCCTTATTATGATAGTGTCTATGGGGACACTGCACACAGTGACAGTGATCATGGTGACATTGCTCATGGTGACAGTGCTCATCATTGCAGTACCCATGGTGACAGTGCTCACAGTGACAGTTCCCATGGTGGCAATGCCAATGATGACAGGGCCCATGGTGACAATGCACATGGTGACAGTGCTCACGGTGACAGTGCTCACAGTGACAGTGCCCATGGTGACAGGGCTCATGGTGAAAGTCCACATTGTACAAGTGCCCATGGTGACAGATTTCACAGTGATAGTGCTCGAAGTATTAGTGCTCATGGTGACAGTGCAACTGGTAACAATACCCATGGCGACAGTACTCATGGTGAAAATACCCATGGCGGCAGTTTTCATAGTGACAGTTCTCAGGGTAACAGTGCTCATAATAGCAGGGACCAAAGTGACAGTGCTCATTGTGACAGTGCTCATGGTGACAGTGCACTTGTTGACAGTTTCCATAGGAACAGTACCGAAGGTGACACTGCACTTTGTGACAGAGCCAACGGTAACCTTGCTCACAGTGATAGGGCACATGGTGAAATTGCCCATGGTGACAATTCCCATGGAGACATGGCTCACTGTGACAAAGTTAATGGTGACAGTGCTTATGGTGGAAGTGCCCATGGTGACACAGCTCATTGTGGCTGTGCACATGGGGACAGTGCCGATGATGACAGTGCTTAAGGTGATAGAGTTCACAGTGGCTGTGCTCATGGTGATAGTGCTCATGGAGGCAGTGCCCTTAGTGACACTGCTCAAGCTGGCAATGCCCAGGTGATAGACGCATGGTGACAGTGTCCACGATCACAGGGCAATGGTGAGAGAGCTCAAGGTGACAGTGTAAATGCTGACACTGCCCACGAGGACAATGGACATGGTGGCAGTGCTCATGGGGACAGTGCCCATGATGACATTGCCCATGGTGAAAGTGCTCACCTGGAATGTGCCCATGATGTCAATACCCATGCTGGTAGTGGCCCTGGTACAGTACCCATAGTGAAAGAGCTAATGGTGAGAATGCCCATGGTGACTGCACCCATGTGACAAGGCCGCTGGTGACAGTGCCCATTGTGACACTGCCCATGATGTCAGTGCTGATGGTGAGAGTGCCCATGGTTACAGTGCTCATGGTGACACTGCCCATGATGTCAGTGCCCCAGGTGACTGTGCACACCACGAGCATGAACATGGAGATGGTGCCAATTGGGACAGTGTCCATGTGACAGTATTGATGATGATAGTGCTCACAGTAGCAATGTTCATCATAATAATGCTCACGGTGGCAGTGCCCACAGTGACAGTGCCCGTGTACAGTGCCAAAAGTGACAGTGCCCACTGTGACAGTTCTAAGGGAGACAGTGTCCATGGTGACAGATACCACAGTGAGACTGCTCACGGTGATAGTGTCCATTGTGACAGTGCTCATAGTGAAAAGGTCCATGGCGCCAGGACCAATCATGATACTGCTCACAGTGAGATTTGTCATGGTGACAATGCCCATGGTGATATTACCCATGGTGAGAGTACTCAATGATAAAGTGCCCATGGTGACAGTGCCTATGGTGATAGTGCACATGATGGCAGTGCAACATGGTGACAGTACCAATGGTGACATTGCTCATGGTGACATTGCTTAACGTGATAGTACTTGCGGTGATAGAGCGCATGGTAACACTGCCCACCATGACAGTGCTCTTGGTGAAAGTGCACACGGTGACAAACCATACTGACAGTGCTCATGGTGACAGTGCCAATTGTGACACTTCCCCACGGTGACACTGCACATGATGAAAGTGCCCATGGTGAAAGGGCCCACGCTGATGTTGCCTAAGGTGACAGTGCTCACGGTGATAGTGCCCATGGTGACATGGCTCTTGGTGCGAGTACGAATTGTGCCAGTGCCCATGGTGAAAGTGCTAACGGTGATAGTGCTCACCATAATATTGCTCATGCTGAGTGTGCAAATGGTGACAATACCTATGATGAGGGTACTCATGGTGAAAATACCCATGGTGACAGTTCTCATAGCGACAGTTCTCATGGTGACAGTGCTCCTAATAGCAGTGCCCAAGGTGGCAGTGCCCGTGGTGCCATTGCTAGTGGTGACAGTACACCTGGTGACAGATCCCCTGGGGACATTACCGAAGGTGACTCTGCACATTGTGACATTGCCCATGCTAACCTTGCTCACAGTGATAGTGCACATGGTGACAGTGCCCATGATGGTATTGTACCTGGTGACAGTGCCTATAGTCACAATTCCCATGGTGTAGTGTTCACGGTGACAGAGCCCATGGTGACAATACCCAGGGTGACATTACTCATGGTGACAGTGCTCATGGTGATTGTGCCTTTTGTGAGAGTGTCCATGAGCATAATTCTCACGGTGATAGTGCCCATGGTGACAATACCCAGGGTGACAGAGCTCATGGTCACAATGCTCACAGTGAATGTTCCCATGGTCCCAGTACCTAGGGTGTAATGCCCATGCTGAGAGTGCTCATGGTGACAGTGCCCATGGTGACAATAACCAGGGTGTCATGCCCATGGCGACACTGCTCATGTAAGCACTGCCAGAATTGGCAGTGCTCATTGAGGCATTGCTCACGGTGACAGTGCTCACTTTGACAGTGCCAATGGTGGCAGTGCCCTGGGTAACAGTGCACACCTTGAGAGTGCCCATTTTGGCCATGCCAATCGTGACAGTGTCCATGGTGACAGTACTTATGATGATAGTTCTGACGTTTGCAGTGTTTATGGTAATAATGCTCACGGTGGCAGTGCCCACAGTCACAGTGACCATTCTGACACTTATCATTGTGACAGTGCCTATGGTGACAGTTACCATGGTGAGACTGCTCACTGTGATAATACCAATTCTGACAGTGATCATAGTGACAAAGCCAATGGTGACAGGGACCATTATGACATTGCTCACGGTGATAGTTCTCACAGTGACAGTTCCCATGGTGATATTACCCATGTAGACAGTCCTCAATGATAACGGGATCATGGTGGCACTGCCCATGGTGACAGTGCTCATGGTGACATTGCTCACGGTGATATTGCTTACGGTGATAGTCCTTATTTTGATAGTGTGTTTGGGGACAATGCACACAGTGACAGTGCTCATGGTGACATTGCTCATGGTGACAGTGCTCATCATTGCAGTACCCATGGTGACAGTGCTCACAGTGACAGTTCCCACAGTGGCAGTACCAATGATGACAGGGCCCATGGTGACAATCCCCACGGTGACAGTGCTCACGGTGACAGTGCTCACAGTGACAGTGCCCATGGTGACAGGGCTTATGGTGAAAGTCCACATTGTACAAGTGCCCATGGTGACAGAGTTCACAGTGATAGTGTTCGGGGTAATAGTGCTCATGGTGACAGTGCAACTGTTGACCATACCCATGGTGACAGTACTCTTGGTGGAAATAACCATGGCGGCAGTTTTCATAGTGACAGTTCTCAGGGTGACAGTGCTCATAATAGCAGGGACCAAAGTGCCAGTGCTCATTGTGACAGTGCTCATGGTGACAGTGCACTTGTTGACAGTTTCCATAGGAACAGTACCAATGGTGACACTGTACTTTGTGAGAGAGCCAACGGTAACCTTGCTTGCAGTGATAGTGCACATGGTGAAAGTGCCCATGGTGATATTGCCCATGGAGACATGGCTCACCCTGACAAGGTTCATGGTGACAGTGCTCATGGTGGAAGTGCCCATGGTGACACAGCTCATTGTGGCAGTTCACATGGGGACGGTGCTGATGATGACAGTGCTTAAGGTGATAGAGTTCACAGTGGCTGTGCTCATGGTGATAGTGCTCATGGAGGCAGTACCCTTAGTGACACTGCTCAAGCTGGCAAAGCCCTGCTGATAGATGGATGGTGACAGTGTCCACGAACACAGTGCAATTGTGAGAGAGCTCACGGTGACAGTGTAAATGCTGACACTGCCCACGAAGACAATGGCCATGGTGGCAGTGTTCATGGTGACACTGCTCATGCTGACAGTGCCCATGGTGAAAGTGCTCACCTGGAATGTGCCCATGATGTCAATACCCATGGTGGTAGGGGCCCTGGTACAGTACCTATAGTGAAAGAGCTAATGGTGAGAATGCCCATGGTGACAGCACCCATTCGCCAAGGCTCCTGGTGACATTGCCCATGGTGACACTGCCATGCTGTCAGTGCCGATGGTGAGAGTGCCTATGGTTACAGTGCTCATGGTGACACTGCCCATGATGTCAGTGCCCCAGGTGACAGTGCACACCATGAGTATGCACATGGTGGCCGTGCCAATTGGGCCATTGCCCATGGTGACAGTATTTATGATGATATTGCTCACAGTAGCAATGTTCATCATAATAATGCTCACGGTGGCAGTGCCCACAGTGACAGTGCCCATGGACAGTGCTGAAAGTGACAGTGCCCATGTTGACAGTTCTCACTGTGACAGGGCCTGTGTTGACATTGCCCATGATGACAGTGCCCATGGGGAAAGTGCTCCCTTGGAAAGTGACCATGACAACATTACCCATGGTGATAGTGCCCATGGTGACAGTGCCCATGGTTACAGTGCTCATGGTGACACTGCCCATGGTGGCAGTGGCCCTGATGACACTGCACACCATGAGTATGCACATGGTGGCCATGCCAATTGTGACAGTGCCCATGGTGACAGTATTTATGATGATACTGCTCACAGTAGCAGTGTTCATCATAATAATGCTCACGGTGGCAGTGCCCATGGCACAGTGCCGAAAGTGACAGTGCCCATGGTGACAGTGCCCATGGTGACAGATACCACAGTGAGACTGCTCATGGTGATAGTGCCCATTGTGACAGTGCTCACAGTGACAAGTCCCATGGCGTCAGGGCCAATCATGATATTGCTCACGGTGATAGTTGTCATGGTGACAATGCCCATGGTGATATTACCCATGGTGAGAGGACTCAATAATAAAGTGCCGATGGTGACACTGCCTATGGTGATAGTGCACATGGTGGCAGTGCAAAATTGTGACAGTGTCCCTGGTGATATTGTGCATGGTGATATTGCTTAAGGTGATAGTCCTTGCGGTGATAGTGCACATGGTGACAGCCAAATGGTGACAATACCCATGGTGACAGTACTCATGGAGAAAATACCCATTGTGGCAGTTTTTATAGCGACAGTTCTCAGGGTGACAGTGCTCATAATAGCAGGGTACAAGGTGGCAGTGCTCGTGATGAGAAAGCTCATAGTGACAGTGCAGTTGGTGACAGTTCCCATAGGAACAGTACCGAAGGTGATACTGCACTTTGTGACAGAGCCAATGGTAAGCTTGCTATCGGGATAGTGCACTTGGTGAGAGTGCACAGGTTGACATTGACCATGGAGACACGGCTCACTGTGACAGTGCTCATGGTGACAGTGCTCATGGTGGAAGTGCCCATCGTGACGCTGCTCATTGTGGCAGTGCTCATGGGGACAATGCCGATGATGACAGTGCTTATGGTGATAGAGTTCACAGTGGCTGTGCTCATGGTGATAGTGCTCATGGAGGCAGTGTCCTCAGTGACACTGCTCATGCTGGCAATGCCCACGTTTATAGACGCATGGTGACAGTGCCCACCATCACAGTGCAATGGTGAGAGAGCTTACGGTGACAGTGAAACTGTTGACAGTGCCCTCGAAGACAATGGCCCATGTTGACAGTACCCATGATGACAGTGCCCATGTTGAAAGTGTTCACCTGGAAATTGTCCCTGATAACATTTCCCATGGTGTTAGTGCCTCTGGTGACAGTACCCATAGTGAAAGTGCTAATGGTGAGAATGCCCATGGTGACAGCACCCATGTGACAAGGCCCCTGGTGGCAGTGCCCACGGTGACACTGCCCATGATGTCATTGCCCATGGTGACAGTGCCCATGGTGGCAGTGCCCCTGGTGACAGTTTACACCATGAGTATGCACATAGTGGCCATGCCAATTGTGACAGTGTGCATGGTGACAGTATTTATGATGATACTGCTCACAGTAGCAGTGTTCATCGTAATAATACTCATGGTGGCAATGCCCACAGTGACAGTGCCCTTGGCACAGTGCCAAAAGTGACAGTGCACATGGTGACAGTTCTAAGGGAGACAGTGCCCATGGTGACACATACCACAGGGAGACTGCTCACGGTGATAGTGCCCATTGAGACAGTGCTCATAGTGACAAGGTCCATGGCGCCAGGGCCAATCATAATAATGCTCACAGTGATAGTTGTCATGGTAACAATGCCCATGGTGATATTACCCATGGTGAGAATACTCAGTGATAAAGTGCCCATGGTGACAGTGCCTATGGTGATAGTGCACATGATTGCAGTGCAACATGGTGACAGTACCAAAGGTGACATTGTTCATGGCGATATTGCTTAACCTGATAGTACTTGCTGTGATAGAGGGCATGGTAACACTTCCCACCATGACAGTGCTCTAGGTGAAAGTGCACATGGTGACAACCCACGCTGACATTGCTCATGGTGACAGTGCTCATGGTTGCATTACCCATGGTAATAGTGCTCACAGTGGCAGTGCCTATGGTGGCAGGGCCCATGGTGACATTGACCCTTGTGACACTTCCCCACGGTGACACTGCCCGTGATGACAGTCCCTACGGTGAAAGTCCCCATGCTGACGTTGCCAATGGTGACAGTGCTCAGGTTGATAGTGCCCTTGGAGACAGGGCTCTTGGTGAGAGTCCGAATTGTGCCTGTGCCCATGTTGAAATTGCTAATGGTGATAGTGCTCACCATAATAGTGCTCATGCTGAGAGTGCAAATGGTGACAATACGTATGGTGAGAGTACTCATGGTGAAAATACCCATGGTGACAGTTCTCATAGCGACAGTCCTCATGGTGACAGTGATCCTAATAGCAGTGCCCAAGGTGTCAGTGCCCGTGGTGCCATTGCTAGTGGTGACAGTACACCTGGTGGCGGATCTCCTGGGGACATTACAGAAGGTGACTCTGCACATTGTGATATTGCCCAAGGTAAACATGCTCACAGTGATAGTGCACATGGTGACTGGGCCCATGGTGGTATTGCACCTGGTGACAGTGCCCATAGTCACAATTCCCATGATGTAGTGCTCACGGTGACAGAACCCATGGTGACAATACCCAGGGTGACATTACTCATGGTGACAGTGCTCATGGTGATAGTGCCTATGGTGAGAGTGTCCATGATCATAATTCTCACGGTGATAGTGCCCATGGTGACAATACCCAGGGTGACAGAGCTCATGGTCACAATGCTCACGGTGAATGTTCCCATGGTCCCAGTACCTAGGGTGTAATGCCCATGCTGAGAGTGCTCATGGTGACAGTGCCCATGGTGACAATGACCAGGGTGTCATGCCCATGGCGACACTGCTCATGTAAGCATTGCCAGAATTGGCAGTGCTCATTGAGGCATTGTTCACGGTGACAGTGCTCACTTTGACAGTGCCAATGGTGGCAGTGCCCTGGGTAACAGTGCACACCTTGAGAGTGCCCATTTTGGCCATGCCAATCGTGACAGTGCCCATGGTGACAGTACTTATGAGGATAGTTCTAACGGTTGCAGTGTTCATGTTAATAATGCTCACGGTGGCAGTGCCCTCAGTCACAGTGCCCATGGTGACAGTAATCACAGTGACAGTGCCCATGGTGACAGTTACCATGTGAGACTGCTCAATGTGATAATACCAATTCTGACAGTGCTCATAGTGACAAGGCCCATGGCTACCGGGCCCATTATGACATTGCTCACGGTGATAGTTCTCATGGAGACAGTTCCCTTGGTGATATTACCCATGTTGACAATCCTCAATGATAACGGGCCAATGGTGACACTGCCCATGGTGATAGTGCACATGGTGACAGTGCCCATGGAGACATTGTTCACGGTGATATTGCTTATGGTGATAGTCCTTATTGTGATAGTGTGTATGGGGACACTGCACACAGTGACAGTGATCATGGTGACAGAGCTCACGGTGACAGTGCTCATTATTGCCGTACCCATGGTGACAGTGCTCACAGTGACAGTTCCCATGGTAGCAGTGCCAATGATGACAGGGCCCATGGTGACAATGCCCATGGTGACAGTGCTCATGGTGACAGTGCTCACCGTGACAGTGCCCATGGTGACAGGGCTCATGGTGAAAGTCCACATTGTACATATGCCCATGGTGACAGCGTTCACAGTGATAGTGCTGGCGGTAATAGTGCTCATGGTGAAAGTGCCACTGGTGACAATACTCATGGTGACAGTACTCATGGTGAAAATACCCATGGCAGCAGTTTTCATAGTGACAGTTCTCAGGGTGACAGTGCTCATAATAGCAGGGACCAAAGTGACATTGTTCATTGTGACAGTGCTCATGGTGACAGGGCAGTTGGTGAGAGTTTCCATGGGAACAGAACCGATGGTGACACTGCACTGTGTGACAGGGCCAATGGTAAACTTGCACTCAGTGATAGTGCACATGGTGAGAGTGCACATGGTGACACTGCTCATTGTGGCAGTGTTCTTCGTGACAGTGCCCATGAAGACAGTGCACATGTTGAAAGTGCTCACCTGGAAATTGCCCATGAAAACATTACCCATGGTGATAGTGCCCATAGTGACAGTGTCCATGGGTACAGTGCTCATGGTGACACTGCCCATGGTGGCAGTGCCCCTGGTAACACTGCACACCATGAGTGCGCACATGGTGGCCGTGCCAGTTGGGACAGTGCCCATGGTGACAGTATTTATGATGATATTGCTCACAATAGCAATGTTCATCATAATAATGCTCACGGTGGCAGTGCCCACAGTGACAGTGCCCATGGACAGTGCTGAAAGTGACAGTGCCCATGTTGACAGTTCTCACTGTGACAGGGCCTGTGTTGACATTGTCCATGATGACGGTGCCCATGGTGAAAGTGCTCACTTGGAAAGTGCCCATGATAACATTACCCATGGTGATAGTGCCCATGGTGACAGTGCCCATGGTTACAGTGCTTATGGTGACACTCCCATGGGGGCAGTGGCCCTGATGACACTGCACACCATGAGTATGCACATGGTGGCCATGCCAACTGTGACAATGCCCATGGTGACAGTATTTATGATGATACTGCTCACAGTAGCAGTGTTCATCATGATATTGCTCACCGTGGCAGTGCCCACAGTGACAGTGCCCATGGTGACAGTGCCCATGGTGACAGATACCACAGTGAGACTGCTCACGGTGATAGTGCCCATTGTGATAATGCTCATAGTGACAAGTCCCATGGCGTCAGGGCCAATCATGATATTGCTCACAGTGATAGTTGTCACGGTGACAATGCCCATGGTGATATTCCCCATGGTGAGAGTACTGAATAATAAAGTGCCGATGGTGACACTGCCTATGGTGATAGTGCCCATGGTGGCAGTGCAAAATGGTGACAGTGTCCCTGGTGATAATGTGCATGGTGATATTGCTTAAGCTGATAGTCCTTGCGGTGATAGTGCACATGGTGACAGTACAAATGGTGACAATACACATGGTGACAGTTCTCAGGGTGAAAATACCCATTGTGGCAGTTTTAATAGCGACAGTTCTCAGGGTGACAGTGCTCATAATAGCAAGGTACAAGGTGGCAGTGCTCATAATGACAATGCTCATAGTGACAGTGCACTTGGTGGCAGTTCCCATAGGAACAGTAACAATGGTGATACTGCACTTTGTTACAGAGCTAATGGTAATCTTGCTCTGGGGTAGTGCACTTGGTGAGAGGGCACAGGTTGACATTGACCATGGAGAAACGGCTCACTGTGACACTGCTCATGGTGACAGTGCTCATGGTGGAAGGGCCCATGTTGACACTGCTCATTGTGGCAGTGCTCATGGGGACAATGCCGATGATGAGAGTGCTTATGGTGATAGAGTTCACAGTGGCTGTGCTCATGGTGATAGTGCTCATGGAGGCAGTGTCCTCAGTGACACTGCTCATGCTGGCAATGCCCACGTTTATAGACGCATGGTGACAGTGCCCACCATCACAGTGCAATGGTGAGAGAGCTTACGGTGACAGTGAAACTGTTGACAGTGCCCTCGAAGACAATGGCCCATGTTGACAGTACCCATGATGACAGTGCCCATGTTGAAAGTGTTCACCTGGAAATTGTCCCTGATAACATTTCCCATGGTGTTAGTGCCTCTGGTGACAGTACCCATAGTGAAAGTGCTAATGGTGAGAATGCCCAAGGTGACAGCACCCATGTGACAAGGCCCCTGGTGGCAGTGCCCACGGTGACACTGCCCATGATGTCAGTGCCCATGGTGAGAGTGACCATGGTTACAGGGCTCATGGTGACATTGCCCATGGTGGCAGTGCCCCTGGTGACAGTGTACACCATGAGTATGCACATGGTGACCATGCCAATTGTGACAGTGTGCATGGTGACACTATTTATGATGATACTACTCACAGTAGCAGTGTCCATCGTAATAATGCTCATGGTGGCAATGCCCACAGTGACTGTGCCCTTGGCACAGTGCCAAATGTGACAGTGCACATGGTGACAGTTCTAAGGGAGACAGTATCCATGGTGACAGATTCCACAGTGAGACTGCTCACGGTGATAGTGCCCATTGTGACAGTGCTCATAGTGAAAAGGTCCATGGAGCCAGGGCCAATCATGATATTGCTCACAGTGATAGTTGCATGGTGACAATGCCCATAGTGATATTACCCATGGTGAGAATACTCAGTGATAAAGTGCCCATGGTGACAGTGCCTATGGTGATAGTGTACATGACGGCAGTGCAACATGGTGACAGTACCAATGGTGACATTGCTCATGGCGATATTGCTTAACCTGATAGTACTTGCTGTGATAGAGGGCATGGTAACACGGCCCACCATGACAGTGCTCTTGGTGAAAGTGCACACGGTGACAACCCAAGCTGACAGTGCTCATGGTGACAGTGCTCATGGTTGCATTACCCATGGTAATAGTGCTCAGAGTGACAGTGTCTATGGTGGCAGTGCCCATGGTGACATTGACCCTTGTGACACTTCCCCACGGTGACACTGCCCGTGATGACAGTGCCTACGGTGAAAGTCCCCACGCTAACGTTGCTTATGGTGACAGTGCTCAGGTTGATAGTGCCCTTTGTGACAGGGCTCTTGGTGATAGTCCGAATTGTGCCAGTGCCCATGGTGAAATTGCTAACGGTGATAGTGCTCACCATAATAGTGCTCATGCTGAGAGTGCAAATGGTGACAATACCTATGGTGAGAGTACTCATGGTGAAAATACCTATGGTGAGAGTTCTCATAGTGACAGTTCTCATGTTGACAGTGCTACTAAGAGCAGTGCCCAAGGTGGCAGTGCCCGTGGTGCCATTGCTAGTGGTGGGAGTACACCTGGTGGCGGATCCCCTGTGGACATTACCGAAGGTGACTCTGCACATTCTGACATTGCCCATGGTAAACTTGCTCACAGTGATAGTGCACATGGTGACAGTGCCTATGATGGTATTGCACCTGGTGACAGTGCCCATAGTAACAATTCCCATGGTGTACTCATCACAGTGACAGAGCCATGGTGAACATACCCAGGGTGACATTACTCATGGTGACAGTGCTCATGGTGATAGTGCCTTTGGTGACAGTGTCCATGATCATAATTCTCACGGTGATAGTGCCCATGGTGACAACACCCAGGGTGACAGAGCTCATGGTCACAATGCTCACGGTGAATGTTCCCATGGTCCAGTACCTACCTAGGGTGTAATGCCCATGCTGAGAGTGCTCATGGTGACAGTGCCCATGGTGACAATAACCAGGGTGTCATGCCCATGGTGACACTGCTCATGTAAGCAGTGCCAGAAGAGACAGTGCTCATTGTGGCATTGCTCACGGTGACAGTGCTCACTGTGACAGTGCCCATGGTGGCAGTGCCCTGGGTAACAGTGCACAACTTCAGAGTGCCCATGATGGCCATGCCAATCGTGACAGTGCCCATGGTGACAGTACTTATGAGGATAGTTCTAACAGTTGCCGTGATCATGGTAATAATGCTCACGGTGGCAGTGCCCACAGTCACAGTGCCCAAGGTGACAGTTATCACGGTGACAGTGCCCATGGTGACAGTTAGCACGGTGAGACTGCTCTCTGTGATAATACCAATTCTGACAGTGCTCATAGTGACAAGGCCCATGGTGACAGGGCCCATTATGACATTGCTCACGTTGATAGTTCTCACGGGGACAGTTCCCATGGTGATATTACCCATGTTGACAGTCCTCAAAGATAACGGGCCCATGGTGGCCCTGCCCATGGTGATAGTGCACATGGTGACAGTGCCCATTGAGACATTGTTCACGGTGATATTGCTTACGGTGATAGTCCTTATTGTGATAGTGTGTATGGGCACACTGCACACAGTGACAGTGCTTATGGTGACAGTGCTCACAGTGACAGTGCTCATCATTGCCGTACCCATGGTGACAGTGCTCACAGTGACAGTTCCCATGGTAGCAGTGCCAATGATGACAGGTCCCATGGTGACAATGCCACCGGTGACAGTGCTCACGGTGACAGTGCGCACAGTGACAGTGCCCATGATGACAGTGCCCATGGTGAAAGTGCTCACTTGGAAAGTGCCCATGATAATATTACCCATGGTGATAGTGCCCATGGTGACAGTGCCCATGGTTACAGTGCTCATGGTGGCAGTGGCCCTGATGACACTGCACACCATGAGTATGTACATGGTGGCCATGCCAATTATGACAGTGCCCATTATGACAGTATTTATGATGATACTCCTCACAGTAGCAGTGTTCATCGTAATAATGCTCACGGTGGCAGTGCCCATGGCACAGTGACGAAAGTGACTGTGCCCATGGTGACAGTGCCCATGGTGACAGATACCACAGTGAGACTGCTCACGGTGATAGTGCCCATTGTGACAGTGCTCATAGTGACAAGTCTCATGGCGTCAAGGCCAATCATGATATTGCTCACGGTGATAGTTGTCACGGTGACAATGCCCATGGTGATATTACCCATGGTGAGAGGACTCATTAATAAAGTGCCTAAGGTGACACTGCCTATGGTGATAGTGCACATGGTGGCAGTGCAAAATTGTGACAGTGTCCCTGGTGATATTGTGCATGGTGATATTGCTTAAGGTGATAGTCCTTGCGGTGATAGTGCACATGGTGACAGTACAAATGGTGACAATACCCATGGTGAAAATACCCATTGTGGCAGTTTTTATAGCGACAGTTCTCAGGGTGACAGTGCTCATAATAGCTGGGTACAAGGTGGCAGTGCTCGTTATGACAATGCTCATATTGACAGTGCAGTTGGTGACAGTTCCCATGGGAACAGTACCGATGGTGATACTGCACTTTGTGACAGAGCCAATGGTAAGCTTGCTCTAGGGATAGTGCACTTGGTGAGAGTGCACAGGTTGACATTGACCATGGATACATGGCTCACTGTGACAGTGCTCATGGTGACAGTGCTCATGGTGGAAGTGCCCATCGTGACGCTGCTCATTGTGGCAGTGCTCATGGGGAAAATGCCGATGATGAGAGTGCTTATGGTGATAGAGTTCACAGTGGCTGTGCTCATGGTGATAGTGCTCATGGAGGCAGTGTCCTCAGTGACACTGCTCATGCTGGCAATGCCCACGTTTATAGACGCATGGTGACAGTACCCACCATCACAGTGCAATGGTGAGAGAGCTTACGGTGACAGTGAAACTGTTGACAGTGCCCACGAAGACAATGGCCATGGTGACAGTGCTCATGGTGACAGTGCCCATTTTGACAGTGCCCATGATGACAGTGCGCATGGTGAAAGTGCTCACCTGTAAAGTGCCCGTTGTAATATTATCCATGGCGGTAGTGCCCCTGGTGACAGTACCCATAGTGAAAGTGCTAATGGTGGGAATACCCATGGCGACAGGACCCATGTGACAAGGCCCCTGGTGACAGTGACCACGGTGACACTGCCCATGATGTCAGTGCCCTTGGTGAGAGTGCACACCATGAGTATGCCCATGGTGGCTGTGCCAATTGTGAGAGTGTCCATGGGGACAGTATTTATGATGATACTGCTCACAGTAGCAGTGTACATCATAATAGTGCTGACGGTGGCATTGCCCACAGTGACAGTGCCCATGGTACAGTGCCGAAAATGACCGTGCCCATGGTGACAGTGCCCATGGTGACAGATACCACACTGAGACAGCTCACGGTGATAGTGCCCATTGTGACAGTGCTCATAGTGACAAGTCTCATGGCGTCAAGGCCAATCATGATATTGCTCACGGTGATAGTTGTCACGGTGACAATGCCCATGGTGATATTACCCATGGTGAGAGGACTCATTAATAAAGTGCCTAAGGTGACACTGCCTATGGTGATAGTGCACATGGTGGCAGTGCAAAATTGTGACAGTGTCCCTGGTGATATTGTGCATGGTGATATTGCTTAAGGTGATAGTCCTTGCGGTGATAGTGCACATGGTGACAGTACAAATGGTGACAATACCCATGGTGAAAATACCCATTGTGGCAGTTTTTATAGCGACAGTTCTCAGGGTGACAGTGCTCATAATAGCTGGGTACAAGGTGGCAGTGCTCGTTATGACAATGCTCATATTGACAGTGCAGTTGGTGACAGTTCCCATGGGAACAGTACCGATGGTGATACTGCACTTTGTGACAGAGCCAATGGTAAGCTTGCTCTAGGGATAGTGCACTTGGTGAGAGTGCACAGGTTGACATTGACCATGGATACATGGCTCACTGTGACAGTGCTCATGGTGACAGTGCTCATGGTGGAAGTGCCCATCGTGACGCTGCTCATTGTGGCAGTGCTCATGGGGAAAATGCCGATGATGACAGTGCTTATGGTGATAGAGTTCACAGTGGCTGTGCTCATGTTTATAGTGCTCATGGAGGCAGTGTCCTCAGTGACACTGCTCATGCTGGCAATGCCCACGTTTATAGACGCATGGTGACAGTACCCACCATCACAGTGCAATGGTGAGAGAGCTTACGGTGACAGTGAAACTGTTGACAGTGCCCACGAAGACAATGGCCATGGTGACAGTGCTCATGGTGACAGTGCCCATTTTGACAGTGCCCATGATGACAGTGCGCATGGTGAAAGTGCTCACCTGTAAAGTGCCCGTTGTAATATTATCCATGGCGGTAGTGCCCCTGGTGACAGTACCCATAGTGAAAGTGCTAATGGTGGGAATACCCATGGCGACAGGACCCATGTGACAAGGCCCCTGGTGACAGTGACCACGGTGACACTGCCCATGATGTCAGTGCCCTTGGTGAGAGTGCACACCATGAGTATGCCCATGGTGGCTGTGCCAATTGTGAGAGTGTCCATGGGGACAGTATTTATGATGATACTGCTCACAGTAGCAGTGTACATCATAATAGTGCTGACGGTGGCATTGCCCACAGTGACAGTGCCCATGGTACAGTGCCGAAAATGACCGTGCCCATGGTGACAGTGCCCATGGTGACAGATACCACACTGAGACAGCTCACGGTGATAGTGCCCATTGTGACAGTGCTCATAGTGACAAGTCCCATGACGTCTGGGCCAATCATGGTATTGCTCACGGTGATAGTTGTCACAGTGACAATGTCCTTGGTGATATTAACCATGGAGAGAGTACTCAATAATAAAGTGCCTATGGTGACACTGCCTATGGTGAGAGTGCACATGGTGGCAGTGCAAAATGGTGACAGTGTCCCTGGTGATAATGTGCATGGTGATATTGCTTAAGGTGATAGTCCTTGCGGTGATAGTGCACATGGTGGCAGTGCAAATGGTGACAATACCCATGGTGACAGTACTCATGGTGAAAATACCCATTGTGGCAGTTTATATAGCGATAGTTCCCAGGGTGACAGTGCTCATAATAGCAGGGTACAAGGTGGCAGTGCTCGTGATGACAATGCTCATAGTGACAGTGCACTTGGTGACAGTTCCCATGGGAACAGTACCGATGGTGACACTGCTCTTTGTGACAGAGCCAATGGTAAGCTTGCTATCGGGGATAGTGCACTTGGTGAGAGTGCACAGGTTGACATTGACCATGGAGACACGGCTCACTGTGACAGTGCTCATGGTGACAGTGCTCATGGTGGAAGTGCCCATGGTGACACTGCTCATTGTGGCAGTGCACATGGGGACAGTGCAGAATGATGACAGTGCTTATGGTGATAGAGTTCACAGTGGCTGTGCTCATGGTGATAGTGCTCATGGAGGCAGTGCCCTCAGTGACACTGCTCATGCTGCCAATGCCCAAGGTTATAGACGCATGGTGACAGTGCCCACCATCACAGTGCAAAGGTGAGAGAGCTTAGAGTGACAGTGAAACTGTTGACAGTGCCCACGAAGACAATGGCCATGGTGACAGTGCCCATGTTGACAGTGCTCATGATGACAGTGCCCATGTTGAAAGTGCTCACCTGGAAAGTGTCCCTGATAACATTACCCATGGTGGTTGTACCCCTGTTGACAGTACCTATAGTGAAAGTGCTAAAGGTGAGAATGCCCATGGTGACAGCACCCATGTGACCAGGCCTCTGCTGACATTGCCCACGGTGACACTGCCCATGATGTCAGTGCCCATGGTGAGAGTGCCCATGGTTACAGTGCTCATGGTGACACTGCATATGGTGGCAGTGCCACTGGTGACAGTACACACCATGAGTATGCACATGGTGGTCGTGCCAATTGTGACAGTGTCAATGGTGATAGTATTTATGATGATACTGCTCACAGTAGCAGTGTTAATCGTAATAATGCTCATGGTGTCAGTGCCCATGTTGGCAGTGCCCGTGGTGTCATTGCAAGTGGTGACAGTACACCTGGTGGCAGATCCCCTGGGGACATTACCGAAGGTGACTCTGCACATTGTGACATTGCCCATGGTAAACTTGCTCACAGTGATAGTGCACATGGTGACAGTGCCCATGGTGTTATTGCACCTGGTGACAGTGTCCATAGTCACAATTCCAATGGTGTAGTGTTCACGCTGACACAGCCCATGGTGACAATACCCAGGCTGACATTACTCATGGTGACAGTGCTCATGGCGATAGTGCCTATGTTGACAGTGTCAATGATCATAGTTCTCACGTTGATAGTGCCCATGGTGACAATACCCAGGAGACAGAGCTCATGATAACAATGCTCACAGTGAATGTTCTCATGGTCCCAGTACCTAGGGTGTAATGCCCAAGCTGTGAGAGTTCATGGTGACAGTGCCCATGGTGACATTTACCAGGGTGTCATGCCCATGGTGACACTGCTCATGTAAGCAGTGCCAGAAGAGACAGTGCTCATTGGGGCATTGCTCACGGTGACAGTGCTCACTCTGACAGTGCCCATGGTGGCAGTGCCCTGAGTAACAGTGCACACCTTGAGAGTGCCCATGTTGGCCATACCAATCGTGACATTGCCCATGGAGACAGTACTTATGAGGATAGTTCTAACGGTTTCAGTGTTCATGGTAATAATGCTCACGGTGGCAGTGTCCACAGTCACAGTGCCCATGATGACAGTTATCATGGTGACAGTGCCCATGGGGACAGTTACCATGGTGAGAGTGCTCACTGTGATAATACCAATTCTGACAGTGCTCATAGTGACAAGACCCATGGCGACAGGGCCCATTATGACATTGCTCATGGTGATAGTTCTCACGGTGACAGTTCCCATGGTGATATTACCCATGTTGACAGTCCTCAATGATAACGGGCCCATGGTGGCACTGCCCATGCTGATAGTGCACATGGTGACAGGGCCCATGGTTACATTGCTCATGGTGATATTGCTTACAGTGATAGTCCGTATTGTGATAGTGTGTATGGGGACACGGCACACAGTGACAGTGCTCATGGTGACAGTGCTCACGGTGACAGTGCTCATCATTGCAGTATCCATGGTGACAGTGCTCACAGTGACAGTTCCCATAGTGGCAGTGCCAATGATGACAGGGCCCATGGTGACAATGCCCACGGTGACAGTGCTCACGGTGACAGTGCTCACGGTGACAGTGCCCATGGTGACAGGGCTCATGGTGAATGTCCACATTGTACAAGTGCCCATGGTGACAGTGTTCACAGTGAGTGTGCTCGCGGTAATATTCCTCATGGTGACAGTGCAACTGGTGACAATACCCATGGTGACAGTTCTCATGGTGAAAATACCCATGGCGGCAGTTTTCATAGTGACACTTCTCAGGGTGACAGTGCTCATAATAGCAGGGACCAAAGTGACAGTGCTCATTTTGACAGTGCTCATGGTGACAGTGCACTTGGTGAGAGTTTCCATGGGAACAGAACCGATGGTGACACTGCACTTGTGATAGGGCCAATGGTAAACTTACAGTCGGTGATAGTGCACATGGTGAGAGTGCACATGGTGACACTGCTCATTGTGGCAGTGCTCTTCGTGACAGTGCCCATGATGACAGTGCCCATGTTGAAAGTGCTCACCTGGTAATTGCCCATGAAAACATTACCCATGGTAATAGTGCCCATGGTGACAGTGCTCAAGATGACAGTGCTCAAGGTGATAGTCTTCTCCATGTTGACAGTGCCCATGGTGACTGTTCTCACGGAGACAGTGCCTATGGTGATAATACCCTTAGTTACAGTGCACACGGTGAGAGTGCCCATGGTTACAGTGAACACGGTGACTGTTCTCTCCGTAATAGTGCCCATGGTGACAGTGTTCATTGTGACCGTCTTCAATGAGGCTGTGCCTGTGGTGACAGTGCTCAGGGTGATAGTGCTCACGGTGATAGCACTCACGTTGACAGTGCCCAAGGTGATGATACACACGGTGACAGTAATCATGGTGAATGTGCCCATGGTGTCAGTTCTCATAGTGACAGTTCTTTTGACAGTGCTCATGGTGGCAGTGCTCGTGGTGATAGGGCTCTCGGTGACAGTGCTCATTGTGGCAGTGACCATGGTGAGACTACCAATGGTGACACTGCCCATGGTGACAGTTCACATGGTGAAAGTGACCACAGTGACAGTTCTAACAGTGATAGTTCCCATGATGTCAAAGCTCATGGTGACAGTCTACATTGTGCCATTGCTCAAGGTGATAGTGCTCACAGTGAGATTGTCCATGGTGACAGTTAACACGGTGAGAGTGCTCACGCTGGTAGTGCTCACAGTAAAAGTGCTCATACTGATAGTGCCGACGGTAACAGTGCTCACAGTGACAGTGCCCATGGTGATAGTGACCATGGTGAGAGTCTGCACATTTACAGTACCCATGGTGGCAGTTCCCATTGTGAAAGTGCTCATGATGACATTGCCCATTTTGGTAGTTCCCATGGTGACAGTACTCACGGTGACAGTTCTCACGGTGATAGTGCCCATGGTGACATTGCACATGGTGTCAGTGAAAAATGGAGACCCTGCCCAAGTTGACAGTTCTCATGGTGATAGTGCACATGGTGTCAACCCATGCAGAAAGTACTCATGGAGACACTTCTCATGGTTGCAGTACCCATGGTGACAGTGCTCACAGTGATAGCACCATTGATGCTAGTGCCCATGGTAACAGTGCCCATGGTGACAATGCCCATGATGAGAGTGCCCATGTTGCCAGTTCCCATGGTGCAATTGCCTATGGTGACAGTGCTCATGGTAACAGTGTCCATGGTGACAGTGACCACGGTTAGAGTGCTCACAGTGATAGTGCCCATGGTGACAGGGCTCATGGTGTCAGTCCGCATTGAGCGCAGTGAGAGTGCTCACCGTGATAGTGTTCAAGGTAATAGTGCTCATGGTGATAGTGCAAATCGTGACAATACACATGATGACAGTACTCATGGTGAAAATACACATGATGGCAGTTCTCATAGCGACAGTACTCATGGTGACAGTGCTCATATTAGCAGTGCCCAAATTTGGAGTGCACATGATGACAGTGCTAATGGTGACAGTGCTCTTGGTGGCAGTTCCCATGGGGACAGTACCGATGATGACACTTTGCATTGTTACAGTGCCCATGGTAACTGTGCTCACGGTGATAGTGCACATTGTGACAGTGCCCATGGTGGTAGTTCACCTGGTGACAGTGTTAAATAGTAACAATGCACATGCTGACAGTGCTCATGGTGATAGTGCCCATGGTGACAGTGTACATGGTGATAATAGGCATTGTTAGAGTGTTCATGTTGACAGAGCCCAAGGTGGCAGTAGACATGGTGACAGTGCCCACAATGACAGTGCCCATGGTGACAGTGCTGACAGTAACAGTACCCATGGTGACACTTCTCACAGTGAGAATGCCCATAGGGATATTTAGCATGGTGAAATTTGTCATGGTTACAGTGCCCATTGTGACAGTTCTCACAGTGAAAATGCCCATGGTGCCAGTGCCCATAGAGACATTCTGCATGATCACATTTCTCACGGTGAAAGTGTCTATTGTGATATTACCCAAGGTGACAATGCACATGGTTGGAGTGCAAAATGGTGACATTGCCCATGGTGACATTCCTCATGGTGAATTTGCTTACCATGATAGTCCTTACGGTGACAGTGCGCATGTTGACACTGCACAGAGTGACATTGTTCATGGTTACAGTGTTCACGGTGGTAGTTCCCATGGTGAGAGTGTCCATGGTGACAGTGCCCATAGTCACAATTCTCATGGTGTAGTGCTCACAGTGACAGTGCCCATGGTGTGAATACCCAAGGTGACAGTACTCATGGTGACTGTGCTCATTGTGATAATGCCTATGGGAACAGTGCCCATGTTCACAATTCTCACAGTGCTAATGCCTATGGTGAGAGTACATAGGGTGACAATGCCCATGGTGACAGAGCCCATGGGGTCATGCCCATGGTAATAGTGCTCATGTTGACAGTGCCATAAATAACATTGCTCATTGTGGCAGTGCTCATGGTGACTGTGCTCATGGTGACAGTGACCATGTTTACAGTGTTTATGGTGATATATGTCAAGGTGTCAATGCCACGGGGACAGTGCCCACGCTGACAAAGCCCATGGTGATACTTCCCATTGTGACAGTTCCCACGGTGATAGTGCCCATGGTGACAGCACACAGTGTGACAAGGCCCATGGTGACAGTGCTCACGGTGACAGTGTTCATGGTGAAACTGTCCATGGAGGCATTTCCCATGGTGATAGTGCTCATGGTGACAACACCTCTGTGACATTGCCAATGGTGATAGTGTTCATGGTGACAACCCCATGGAGACAGTGCCAATGGTAATAGTCCCCGTGGTGACAGTTCTTATGTTGAATGAAACCATGGTGACATTTCTCATGGTGACAGTGCTCATGGTGACTTTGCTCAAGGTGATGGTCTCCATGTTGACAGTGCCCATGGTGACTGTTCTCACGGTGACAGTGCCTAAGGTGAAAATTATCATAGTAACAGTGCTCACAATGACTGTGCCCATGGTGATATTACCCATGGTGACAGTACTCATGGTAAAAGTGCCCATGGTGACACTGCACATGGTTGCAGTGCAAAATGGTGACAGTGTCCATGGTGATATTGCTCATGGTGACATTGCTTATGGTGATAGTCCTTACAGTGATTGTGTGTATGGTGAAACTGCAGACAGTGACAGTGCTCATGGTGACGGTGTTCACGGCTAGAGTGCCGATGGTGAATGTGCCCATGGTGACAGTGCCCATAGTCACAATTCTCACGGTGTAGTGCTCATGGTGACAGTGCCCATGGTGTTAGTGCCCATGTTTACAGTGCTTATGGTGATAGATGTCAGGGTTGCATGGCCCACGGTGACAGTGCCCAGGCTGACATAGCCCATAATGATATTTCCCATTGTGAGAGTGCCCCGGTGACAGAGCCCATGGTGACATTGCCCAGGATCACGGTGTCCATGGTCAAACTGCCAATGGTGACTGTGCCCATGGTGACAGCGACCAGTGTGACAACACCCATTGTGAGAGTGCTCACAGTGATCGTGCCGATGTTGGCAGTTCCAATGGTGATAGTGCCAATAGTGAGGGTGCTCATGGTGAAACTGCCCATGGAGACACTGCCCATGGTGATAGTGCTCATCGTGACAACCCTTCGGAGGCAGTGCCAATAGTGACAGTACCGGTGATGACAGTTCTCATGGTGAAAGTGACCCTGTTGTAATTGCTCATGGTGACACTGCTCATAGTGACAGTGTTCAAGGTGATAGTCTCCATGTTAACACTGCACATGGTGACTGTTCTCATGGTGACAGTGCCTATGGTGATAATGCTCTTATTGACAGTGTTCACAGGGACAGTGCCCTTGGTGCCAGTAACCACGTTGACTGTTCTCACCGTGATAGTGTCCATTGTGACCCTTCATGGTGACAGTCCGCATTGAGACTGTGCCCGTGGTGACAGTGCTCAGGGTGATAGTGTTCACGGTGATGGTACTCAAGTTGACAGTGCCCAAAGTGACCGTAATCATGGTGAAAGTAAGTGCTCATGGTGGCAGTGCTCGTGGTGACAGTGCTGTGGGTGACAGTGCTCATGGTGGTAGTGTCCATGGTGAGACTACCGATGGTGACACTGCCCATGGTGACAGTGCACATAGTCATGGTGCATCTGGTGGCAGTGCAAAATAGTGACAGTGCCCATGGTGATATTGCTCATAGTTATAATGCCCATGGTAAAGGGCCCACGGTTACAATGCTCATGGTGACAGTGCCCATAGTGACAGTGCCCCTGGTGACAGTGCACACCGTGAGAGTGCGCTTGGTGGACGTGCCCATGGTGACAGATCTTATCATGAGAAAGCTCACCATGCTAACTGTCCCCAAGGGCACTGTCACAGAGAGAAATGTCACCATGTGGACTGTCACAGTCAGTATTCTCCCGTTTGGCACTCTCATTGTGGGCTCTGCCACCGTGAGCACTATTACCATGAACACTGCTACCGTGAGCATTATCATGATAAGAACTGTCACCATGGGCACGGCCACCATGAGCACTCTCACGGTCTGCACTGTCACCAGGGGCACTGTCAGCATGGGCACTGTCACCATGAGCACTGTAAATATGGGCACTCTCACCATGGGCACTATCACCATGAGCAATATCACCATGGGCACTGTCACTATTTTGCACTGCCACCAGATGCAGCATGACCATGTGCACTGTCACCATGGGCAGTGTCACCATCGGTAGTCTCACCATAGTCACTGCCAACAAGAGCACTGTCACAAGAACTGTCACTATGAGAGCTGCCACCATGGGCACTTTCACCATGATTACTGTCACCGTCGGTATTGTGACCTTGGGCACTGTCAACGTGAGTAATATCACTGTGAGCACTGTCACCCTGAGCACTGTCACCACGGACACAACCTCAATGCAGAGTGTCACCGTGAACACTGTCACCATGGGCACTATCACAGTGAGAACAGTCACCGTGGTCACTGTCTACCGTGGGCACTGTCACCGTGAGCACTGTCACTAAGAGCATTATCACCATAGGCACTGTCACCATGAGAACAGTCACCATGGGCACTGTCAAAATGGAGAGTATCACCTTGAGCACTGTCACCATGCATACTATCACCATGAGCAATTTCAACAGGGTCACTTTCACAGTGAGAACTGTCACCACGAGAACTCTCACCATTGGCCCTGCCTCCGAGGGGTTGTCACGATGAGCACTATCACCATGGGCAGTATCTCTATTGGCAGTTTCACCATGAGCAGTCTCACTATTGGCACTATCACCATCGGCACTGTCAGCATTGGCATGGCCACCATGAGCACTGTCACAATGGGCGTTGTCACACTGGTTGCTGTCACCATGGGCACAGTCACTGTTATCACTCTCACCATGGGCACTCTTATCTCGGGCACTGTCACCATTTGCTCTGTCACCGTGGGCACTGTCACAATGGGAAGTATCAAAATGGGCTTTGTCATTGTGGGCACTGTCCCCATCGGCACAGCCACCGTGACATCGATCACCATAAACACTGTAACCATGGGCACAGTCACCATGAGCACTGCAACAATGAGCACTGTCACTTATAGCACTGTCCATATGAGCAATGTCACCATGATCACTGTCAACATAGGCAGGACACCCTGGGTTTTGTCACCATGGGCACTGTTACCATGAGCACTCTCAGCATGGGAATTTTCACCTTAGGTAATGTCACCATGGGCACTGTCAGCGTGAACACTTTTACCATGTGCTCTGTCACCCTGGGTATTGTCACCATGGGCACTATCACCGTGAGAGCTGTGAACATGGTCACTTTCACTATGGGCACTATCACCATGAGCAATGTCCCCTTGAATACTGACACACTCTGTTTTTTCGCCATGGGCACTGTCACCGTGAGCACTACACCATGAGAATTGTGACTATGGACACTGTCACCATGGACACATTCACCATCGGCACTCTCACTATGAACACTGTCACCATGAGCACTGTAACTGTGTGCAGTTTCACCATACACACTATCACCGTAAGGACTCTCCCCGTACGCAATGTCATCATGATCAATATCACCATGGGCACTGTCACCATTTTGCATGGCCACAATGTGCAGTGTCACCATGGGCACTTTTACCATGAGTACTGTCACCATGGGTAATATCACCATGAGCACTGTTACCATGAGCACTGTCACTATGAGAATTTTCACCATAGGCACTGTCACCATGAGAAATCTCACCATGGTCACATTCAACATAAGAACTGTCACCACTGGGACTATCACCATTGGCACTGTCACCGTGTGGTTGTCACCATGAGCACTATCACCATAGACAATGTGTCCATGGGCAGTTTCACCATGAGCACTGTCACTCTTGGCACTCTCACCAATGGCACTGTCACCATGAGCAGTGTCACCATGGGACTTGTCTCAATGGGCGCTGTCACCATGGGCACTTTTACAATGGGAAGATTCACCATGGGCTTTGTCAGCATGGGCATTGTCCTTGTGGGTACTGACACCGTGACATCTATCACAATAAACACTGAAAACATGGGCACTGTCACCATGAGCATTGTCACCATGAGCACTGCCACAATGAGCACGTTTATTAGTGGCACTGCCAACGTGAGCACTGTCACGATGAGCACTGTCACCATGGGCATGGCCCCTTGGGCACTGTCACCATGGGCATTGTCACCCTAGGTACTCTCACCATAGCCATTATCACTGTGAGAATTGGGAACATTGGCACTGTCACCATGGGCACTATCACCATGAGCACTGTCACCATGATTACTGTCACCCTGCATAACTTCACCATGGGCAGTGTCACTATGAGCACTACACCATGAGAATTGTGACTATGGGCACTGTCACCATGGCCACTCTCACCATTGGAACTATCACCGTGAACACTGTTACCATGAACAATGACACTATGTGCAGTGTCATCATGGGCACTTTCAGCGTAAGGATTATCACAGTAAGCAAAGTCACCATGAGCAATGTCACCATGGGCACTGTCATCATTTTGCACTGCAACCATGTGCAGTGTCACCATGGGTAATATCACCATAGGCACTATCACCGTGCAAAATATGACCGTGCGGAATGTCTCTGTGGGCACTGGCACAATGGGCATTGTCACTGTGAGCACTGTCACAACAGGCACTATCACCGTGAGAAATCTCACCATGCTAACTGTCCCCATGGGCACAGTCACCGTGAGAAGTGTCACCATGGACACTGTTACTGTCGGCACTGTCAGCATGGGCACTGTCATTGTGAGCACTGTCACCATGGACACTGCCACCTTGAGTTCTGTCACCATGAACACTGTAATAGTGCCCATTATCACCCTGTGCACTGTCACCATGGGCATTATCACCATGAACACTGTCAGCATGTGCACTGTCACTATTTAGCACTGTCACCAGGTGAACTACCACCATGGGCACTGTCACGATGTGCACTATTAACGTGAGCACGGTTACCATGGGCAGTGTAACTATGCAGTGTCACCATCAGTACTGTCCCCTGGGAACTGCCACCAAGAGCACTGTCACCATTAGCACTGTCACCACCTTAGGCACTGCTATTAAGAGCACTGTCACCATGAGAACTGTCGCTATGAGAACTGCCACCATGGGTATTTTCAACATTAGTACTGTCACCATGGGTATTGTCAACATTTGCACTATCACCATTTGCATTATTACCATGAGCTCTATCACCGTGAGCACTCTCACGGTGCTCACTGTCTCCATGAGCACTGTCGCCACGGGTACTGGCACAATGCGGACTGGCACCATGAGCTCTGTCACCAAGGGCACTTTCACTGTGAGCACTCTCACCGTGGTCACTGACACCGTGGGCACTGTTACCATGAGCACTGTCACCATAGGCAATGGTGCCATGGGCACTGTCCCCATGGGAACTGTCATCATGGGCAGTGTCACCATGGGCACTGCCACCATGGGCATTATCACTGTGAGCACTGTCACCATGGGCACTGCACCCATGAGAACTGTCACCGTTAGTACTGTCTGAATGGGCTTTCACCATGAGCACTGTCACAATGAGAACAGTCAACATGGGCATTGTTACCATTTTTCACTGCCACCATGTGAAATGTCACCATGGGCACTTTCATCATGAGAACTATCACCATGAGTACTGTCATCATGGGCACTGTCACCATGGGCACGTCCACCATGTGCACTGTTACCATGGTTACTATCACCATGAGCACTCTCACCATGGTAACTACCAACATGGACAATGTCATCATGAGCACTTTCACAATAGGAACTGCCACCATGGGCACTATCAATGTGCAGACTCTCACCATGGGCACTATCGCCATGGGCACTGTCACCATGAGCATTTTATCACTGATTACTGTAACCGTGGGTAATATCACCATGGACACTCTCACCGTGAGAACTATTACTGTGAGCAATGCCATGATGGGCACTGACGCCATGGATCTTGTCACTATGAAAACTGATACAATGGGCACTATCACTTTGAGAAATCTCACCGTGCTCACTGTCCCCAAGGGCACTGTCACAGAGTGAAAAGTCACCATGGGCACTGTCAAAGTCTGTATTCACACCCTTGGCACTCTCATTGTGGGCAATGCTACCATGAGCACTATTACCATGAAACTGGTACCTTGAACACTATCATGATAAGAAGTATCACCAAGGGCCCAGCCACAAATGGCAGTCTCACAGTGCTCACTGTCACCATGGGCACTGTCACCATGAGCACTGTAACCATGGGAACACACCATGGGCACTATCACCATGAGCAATCTCACCATGAGGACTGTCACTATATTGCATTACGACCAGATGCACCATGACCATGTGCACTGTCACCATGGAGAGTGTCACCATCGGTAGTCCCACCATGGGCACTGCCACCATGAGCACTGTCACCAAGAACACTGTCACCACTAGCACTGCCAACATGAGCACTCTTACAAGAACCATCATTATGAGAACTAACACCATGGGAACTTTCTCATTGATTACTGTCACTGTGGGTCTTGGAGCATTGTGATGACAAGGGTCATGGAGCCATGTGAGGACAAGGGTACGGAACACTGTCATACATGGGTCATGGAGGATTGTAATGACTGGGTCATGGAGGATTTTAATGACAAGGTCATGGAGCGTTGTGATGAGAAGGGCATCGAACATTGTGATGACAAGCGTCATGGAACTTTGTGAAGACAATGGCATGGAGCAACGTGATGATAGGGTTCATGGAGCATTGTGATGACAAAAGCATGGAGCATTGTGATACCAAGGGTCATGTAGCTAAGTGATGACAAATGTTATGAAGCATTTTGATGAGAAGGGCATGGTGCATTGTGATGAGCAAGGCAGGGGGCATTGTGATGACAGGGTCATGGAGCAATTTGAAGAAAAGGGTCAAGGAACATTTTGAAGACAGGGGTTATGGAACATTGTGATGTCAGGGGTCATGAAGCATTGTGATGATAAGGGTAGGTAACATCGTGATGAGAGGGGTCATGGAACATAGTGATGACAGGGGTGAGGGAGAATTGTGAAGACTAGTGATGGAACATTGTGATATCATTGGTGAGAGAGCATTTTGATGAGAAGTGCATGGAGCATTGTGATGACAAGGTTTATGGAGCATTGTGATGACAAAGTTGTGGAGCATTGTGATGACAAGAGCATGGCACATTGTGATGACATGGGTCATGGAGCATTGTGCTAACAAGTGCATGGAGCATTGTGATGACAAGGGTCAAGGAGCATTGTGATGAAAAGTTCATGGATTTCGTGGTGACAAATATCACGAAGCATTATGATGACTGGAGTCACGGAGCATTGTGATGACAGGGGTCATGGAGCATTGTGATGACAAGGGCAAGGAGCATTGTGATCACAGGGGCATGGAGCATAGTTCTGACAAGTTTCATGGATTATTGGGATGACAATGGGCATGGCGCATTGTGATGACAAGGGCATGCAGCACTGTGATGACAAGGTGTTGGAGTTTGTAAAGACAGGTGTCAGGGAGCATTGTGATAACATATATCATGGTCCATTTTGATGACAATAACTTGGAGCATTGTGATGCCAAATGTCATGGAGTATTGTGATGAAAAAAGTAATGGATCATTGTGATGACAAGTGCTTGGAGCATTGTGATGACAAGGGTCATAGAGCATTGAGATGACAAGGGCATGGTGAATTGTGATGAAAGGGCCATTGAGAATTTGGATGACAAGGTCGTGAAGCATTGTCATGACAAGCGCATGGAGGTTCCTTTGACAGTGGTCATGGAGCACTGCAATGACAAGTGAATGAAGAAATATGATGACAAGAGCATGTAACGTTGTGATGAGAAGTGTCATGGAGCATTGTGATGACCAGGACCTGGAGAACTAAGATGACAAGGGACATGGAGCATTGTGATGACCAGGGCATGGAACATTGTGATGGCAAGACAGTGGAGCATTGTGATGAGAAGATCATGGATAATTGTGATGAGGAGCGTCATGGAGCACTGTAATGACAAGGGGCATGGAGCATTTTGATGACAGGTGTCATGGAGCATTGTGATGACAGAGGTCATGGAGCATTGTGATGCCAAGGGTCATGGAGCATTCTGATAACAAGCTTGTGGAGTATTGTGCTGACAATAGCATGGAGCATTGTGATGAAAAGTACATGGAACATTGTGATAAAAAAAGGCATGGAGCCTTTCCATGACAATGTTCAAGGAGCATTTTGATGAGAAGTGTCAGGGAGCATTGTGATGACAAGTGTATTGAGCATTGTGATGACAAAGTTCATGGAGCATTGTGATGACAAGGGCATCGAGTATTGTGATGACAGGCTTCATGGAGCATTGTGATGACAAGTGTTATGGAATATTGTGATCACAAGGGTTTGGAGCATTGTGATGATAGAGTGCATGGAGCATTTTGATTTCAAGGAGCATGGAGCATTGTGATGACATTGGCATGAAGCAATGGAATCCCAAGGTTCAGGGAGGATTGTGATGACAAGGGTAATGGAGGATTTTGATGACAAGCACATGGAGCATTGTGATGACGAGGTCATGTAGCATTTTGCTGACAAAGGCATGGAGTATTTTGATGACAAGGGGCATGGAGCACTGTGATTGCTAGCGTCACGGAGAATTATGATTACAGGGGTCATGGAGCATTGGGATGACAAGGGCATGGATCATTGTGATGACAAGTGTCATGGAGAATTTTGATGAGAAGAGTCCCGGATCATTGTGCTGTCAGGGGTCATGGATCATTGTTATGACTCTGGTCATGGAGCATTGTGATGAGAGGGGTAATGGAGCATTGTGATGAGAAGGTCACGGAACATAGTGCTGAACATGTTCATGGACTATTGTGATGACAGCTATCATGGAGTATAGTGATGACAACGAAATGGAGCATTGTGATGACAAGGTCCTGTACCATTTTGATGAGAAGACCATGGAGCCTTGAGATGACAAGTCTCATGGAGAATTCTGATGAAAAGCGGCATGGACCATTGTGATTACAGGGGTCTTGGAGCATTGTGATGACAAGGGCATCGAACATTTTGATGAGAAGACCATGGAGCATTCTGATGACATGCATCTTGGAGCTTTGTGATGACAAGTGAATGGAGCATTGTGATTTCAGTGGTCTTGGAGCATTGTGATGAAAAGGGCTCGTATCATTGTGATGAAAAAGGCATTGAGCCTTGTCGTGACAGGGTTCAAGGAGCATACTGATGACAATTGTCAGGGAGCATTGTGATGACAAGTGTATTGAGCATTGTGATAACAAAGGACATGGAGCATTGTGATGAGAAGGCCATGGATAATTGTGATGACGAGCATCATGGGACGTTGTGATGAAAAGTGTTATGGAACATTTTGATCACAAAGGTTTGGAGCATTGTGATGACAGAAGTCATGGAGCATTCTGATTTCATTGTGATGACATAGCATGAAGCATTATGATGATGGGCATGGTGCATTGTGATGACATGGTTCATGCAGCATTGAGATGAAAAGTGGCATGGAGCATTGTTCTTACAGTGGTCTTGAGCATTGTTATGAAAAGGGCATGGAGCATTGTGATGAGAAATCCATGGACCATTCTGATGACTTGCGTCATGGAGTTTTGTGATGATAAGGCCTTAGAAAATTGTGATAGCAGGGGTCATGGAGCATTGTTATGACAGGGGTAAAGGAGCATTGTTATGACAAGGGCATGGAGCATTGGTCTGAACAATTTCATGGATTATTGTGATGAGGGTGGGCATGGAGCATTGTGATCACAAGGGCAAGGAACACTGATGCATGGTTTATGGAGGATTGTAATGACAAGGGCATGGAACAATGTGATGAGAAGTGCATCAAACATTGTGATGACAAGTGTCATGGAACTTCGGAATGACAAGGGCATGGAGCAATGTGATGAGAGGTTTCATGGAGCATTGTGAGGACAATGGCATGGAGCACTGTGATGGCAGGGTCATGGAGCAATTTGATGAAAAGTGTCATGGAACATTTTGATGAGAGTTGTTATGGAACATTGTGATGTCAGGGGTCATGGAGCATTGTGATGATAAGGCATGTAGCATTGTGATGACTGGTGTCATGGAACATAGTGATGACAGGGGTGAGGGAGTATTGTGATGACTAGTGATGGAACATTGTGATATCAGTGGTGAGAGAGCATTTTGATGAGAAGTGCATGGAGCATTGAGAAGACAAGGTTTATTGAGCATCGTGTTGAAAAGGTAGTGGAGTCCTGTGATGACAAGCGCATGGCGCATTGTGATGACAAGGTCATGGATCAATGTGGTGATCATCGCATGGAGTATTGTGATGACAAGGAAAGTGGAGCATTGTGCTGACAAAGGCACGGAGCATTGTGATGACAATGGTCACAGAGCATTGTGATGAAAAGTTCATGGAGCATTGTGGTGACAAAGGTCACAGAGCCTTGTGATGACAAGGGCATGGAGCATTGTGATGACAAATGTCATGAAGCATGGTGATGAGTGGAGTAAAGGAGCATTGTGATGACAAGGGCATGGAACATTTTGATGACAGGGACATGGAACATTGGTCTGACAGGTTTCATGGATTATTGGAATGACAAGGGGCATGGTGCATTGTGATGAAAAGGGCATGGAGCATTGTGAGGAGATATGTCATGGACCTTTGTGATGGCAATGGCATGGAGCATTGTGATGCCAAGTTTCACGAAGGATTATGATGAAAAAGGTAATGGGGTATTGTGATGACAAGGGCTTGGAGCATTGTGATGACAAGGGCATGGAGCATTGTGATGACAAAGGCCTTTGACAATTTTGATGACAAGGTCATGAAGCATTGTGATGACAAGCGCATGGAGCTTTCTATGACAGGGGTGATGGAGAATTGTGATGAAATGTGCATGGAGAATTGTGATGTTAAGAGCATGTAACATTGTTATGAAAAGTGTCATGAAGCATTGTGATGACAAGGACGGGGAGAATTGTGAGGACAAGGGACATGGCACATTGTGATGACCATTGCATGGAGCATTGTGATCGGAAGACCGTGGAGTATTGTGATAAGAAGACCATGGATAATTGTGATGACGAACATCATGGAGCACTGTAATGACAAGGGGAATTGAGCATTGTGATGACAGTTGTCATGGAACATTGTGATGACAAGTGTCATGGAGAATTGTGATGACAAGGGTCTTGGAGCATTCGGATGACAAGCTTGTGGAGTATTGTGATGACAATGGCATGGAGCATTGTGATGAAAAGGGCATGGAGCATTGTGATGTAAAAGGCATGGAGCCTTTTCATGACAGGGTTCAAGGAGCTTTGTGAGGACAAGTGTCAGGGAGCATGGAGATGACAAGTGTATTGAGCATTGTGATGACAAAGGTCATGGAGCATTGTTATGGCAGGCATCCTGGAGTATTGTGGTGTCAAGTGTTATGGAACATTGTGATCTCAAGGGTTTGGAGCATGGTGATGACAGATTTCATGGATCATTTTGATTTCAAGGATCATGGAGCATTTTGATGAAAAGGGCATGTAGCATTTTGATCCCAAGGGTCATGGAGGATTTTGATGACAATGGTAATGGAGTATTGTGATGACAAGCACATGGAGCATTGTGATGACACGGTCATGTAGCATTTTTCTGACAAACGCATGGAGCATTTTGATGACAAGCGTCATGGAGCACTGTGATGACAAGCTCACGGAGCATTGTGATTACAGAGGTCACGGAGCATTGGGATGAAAAGGGCATGGATCATTGGGATGACAAGGGACATGGAGTTTTTTGATGCCAAGAGTCTGGGATCATTGTGTTGTCAGGGTTCATGGAGCATTGTGATGACAAGGGTAATGGAGCATTGTGATGAGAATTTCATGGATCATTGGGCTGAACATGTTCATGGAGTATTGTGATGACAGGGGTCATGGAGCATTATGATGACAAGGGAATGGAGCATTGTGATGACAAGGTCCTGGAGCATTTTGATGAGAAGACCATGGAGCCTTGTGATGACAAGTCTCATGGAGCATTCTCATGAAAAGGGGCATGGATCATTGTGATTACAGGGTTCTTGGAGCATTTTGATTACAAGGGCATGGAACATTGTGATGACAAGGCCATGGAGCATTCTGATGACATGTGTCATGGAGCTTGGTGATGACAAGGTCATGGAGCATTTCTATTACAGGGGGCTTGGAGCATTGTGATGAAAAGGGCATGTATCATTGTGATGAAAAAGGCATGGAGCTTTGTCATGCAAGGGTTCAAGGAGCATACTGATGACAAGTGTCAGGGAGCATTGTGATGACAAGTGTATTGAACATTGTGATGAAAAAGGTCATGGAGCATTGTGATGAGAAGACCATGTTTAATTGGGATGACAACAGTCATGGGGCATTGTGATGACAACTGTTATGGAACATTGTGATCACAAGGGTTTGGAGCATTGTGATGAAAGAGGGCATGGAGCATTTTGATTTCAAGTAGGATAGAGCATTGTGATGAAAAGGGCATGAAGAAATGTGATCCCAAGTTTCATGGAGGATTGTGATGACAAGCTCATGGAGCATTGTGTTGACAAAGTCATGTAGCATTTTGCTGACAAAGGCATGGAGCATTGTGATGACAAGGGTCATGGTGCACTGTGATGACAAGCATCAAGGAGCATTGTGATTACAGAGGTCATGGAGCATTGGGATGACAAGCGCATGGATCATTTTGATGAAAAGTGTCATGGAGCATTTTGATGAGAAGAATCCCGGATCATTTTGTTGTCAGGGGTCATGGAGCGTTGTGATGACAGTGGTCATGGAGCATTGTGATGACAGGCGTCATGAAGCATTTTGATGAGAAGGTCATGGATCATAGGGCTGAACATATTCATGGAGTATTGTAATGACAGTGGTCATGGAGCATTGTGATGAGAAGGAAATGGAGCATAGTGATGACAATGTCCTGGAACATTTAGAAGAGAAGACCATGGAGCCTTTTGATGACAAGTTTCATGGAGCATTCTGATGAAAAGTGGCATGGACCATTGTGATTACAGGGGTCTTGGAGCATTGTGATGACAAGGGCATGGATTATTGTGATAACAGGCATCATGGAGCATTGTGATGACAGGGGTCATGGAGAATTGTGATGACATGGGTCATGGAGCATTGTGATGAGAAGACCATGAATAATTGTGATGACGAGCGTCATGGAGCACTGTAACGACAGGTGTCATGGAACATTGTGATGACAAGGGTCATGGAGCATTCTGATGACAAGCTTGTGGAGAATTGTGATGACAATGGAATGCAGCATTTTGAGGAAAAGGGCATGGAGCATTGTGATGACAATGGCATGGAGCCTTGTCATTACAGGGTTCAAGGAGCATTCTGATGACAAGTGTCAGGGAGCATTGTGATGAAAAGAGTATTGACCATTGTGATGATAAAGGTCATGGAACATTGTGATGACAAGGGAGTGGAGTATTGTGATGACAGGCATCATGTAGCATTGTGATGAGAAGTGTTATGGAATATTTTGATCACAAGGGTACTGAGCATTGTGAGGAGAGAGGTCATGGGTCATTTTGATTTCAAGGAGCAAGGAGCATTGTGATGACAAGTGCATGAAGCAATGTGATCCCAATGTTCATGGAGAATTTTGATGACAATGGTATTGGAGAATTGTGATGACAAGCACATGGAGCATTGTGAGGACAAGGTCATGTAGCATGTTGCTGACAAAGGCATGGAGCATTTTGATGAAATAGGTCATGGAGCACTGTGATGACAAGCGTCACGGAGCATTGTGATTACATGGGTCATGGAGCATTGGGATGACAACGCATGGAGCATTGTGATGAGAAGGCCATGGAGCAGTCTGATGACATGGGTCATGGGGTTTGTGATGACAAGGGCATGGAAAATTTTGATTACAGGGGTCTTGGAACATTGTGATGGAAAGTGTATGTATTATTGTGATAAAAAAAGGCATGGGGACTTTTCGGGGCAAGTTTCAAGGAGCATACTGACGACAAGTTTCAGGGAGCATTGTGATGACTAGTGTATTGAGAACTGTGATGAAAATGGTCATGGAGCATTGTGATGAGAAGACCATGGATAATTGTGATGATGAGCGTCATGGGGCGTTGTGATCACAAGTGTTATGGAAAATTATGATCACAAGGGTCTGGAGCATTGTGATGACAGAGGTCACGGAGCATTTTGATTTCATTGTGATGACAATAGCATGAAGGATTATGATGATGGGCAGGGTGCATTTTGATGACAGGGTTCATGGAGCATTGAGATGAAAAGGGGCATGGAGAATTGTGATTACATGGTTCTTGGAGCATTGTGATGAGAAGGCCATGGAACATTCCGATGACATGCCCCATGGATCTTTGTGATGACAAGGGCATGGATACTTATGATTACAGGGGTCTTGGAGCATTGTGATGACATGACCGTGGAACATTGTGATGGCAGGGGTCATGGAGCATTGTTATGACAGGGGTAATGGAGCATTGTGATGACAAGGGCATGGAGCATTGGTCTGAAAATGTTCATGCATTATTGTGATGAGAGTGGGCATGGAGCATTGTGATGACAAGGGCAAGGGACACTGTGATAAATGGGTCATGGAGGATTGTAATGACAAGGGCATGGAACATTGTTATGAGAAGAGCTTCAAGCATTGTGATGACAAGCGTCATTGTGCTTTGTGATGACAATGGCATGGAGTAATGTGCTGAGTGTTTTCATGGAGCAATGTGATGACAATGGCATGGATTATTGTGATGACAAGGGTCATGGAGCTCTGTGATGACATATGTCATGGAGCATTTTGATGAAAAGTGTGTGGTTCGTTGTGATGAGAAGGGCAGGGAGCATTGTGATGACAGGGTCATGGGGCAATTTGATGAATAGGAAGATGGAACATTTTGGTGACATTTGTTATGGAACATTGTGATGTCAGGGGTTATGAAGCATTGTGATGAAAAGGGTCATAGAGCGTTTTGATGACAGTGGTTATGTAACATTGTGATGTCAGGGGTCATGGAGCATTGTGATAATATGGGAATGTAGCATTGTGATGACAGCTGTCATGGAACATTGCGATAACAGGGGTGAGGGTGTATTGTGATGACTAGTGATGGAACATTGTGATATCAGTGGTGAGAGAAAAATTTGATGATAAGTGCATTGAGCATTGTGATGACATGAGTCATGGAGCATGGTGCTGACAAAGGCATGGAGAATTGTGATGACAAGTGTCACAGAGCATTGTGATGAAAAGTTCATGGAACATACTGGTGAAAAATGTCACAGAGCTTTGTGACAATGACTGCATGGACCATTGTGATGACAAGGGCATGGAGCATTGTTCTGACAAGTTTCATGGATTATTGTGATGACAGTGGGCATGGCCCATTATGATGACAAGGACATGGAGCCTTGTGATGACAAGGTCACGGTGTATTGTGAAGAGAGGTGTCTGGGACCATTGTGATGACATATGTCACGGTCCATTGTGATGACAATGACATGGAGCATTGTGATGCCAAGTGTCATGGACGTTTGTGATGGCAAAGATAACAGAGCATTTTGATGACACGGGCTGGAGCATTGTGATGACAAGGGCATAGAGCATTGTCATGATAAGGGCCATTGAGAATTTTGATGACAAGATCATGAAGCATTGTGATGACAAGCACATGGAGCTTTCTATGACAGGGGTGATGGAGCATTGCGTTGACAAGTGCATGGAGAATTGTGATGACAAGATCATGTAACATTGTGATGAGAAGTGTCATGGTGCATTGTGATGACAATGACGTGGAGATATGTGCTGACATGGGACATGGAGAATTGTGATGACCAGGGCAAGGAGCATTGTGATGGCAAGACCGAGGAGCATTGTTAAGAGAAGACCATGGATAATTTTGCTGACGAGCGTCATGGAGCACTGTAATGACAAGGGACATGAAACATTGTGTTGACCAGTGTCATGGAGCATTGTGATGACAGGGGTCATGGAGCATTGTGATGACAAGGGTCATGGAGCATTCTGCTGACAAGCTTGTGGGGTATTGTGATGACAATGGCATGGAGCATAGTGATGAAAAGGGCATGGATCATTGTGATGAAAAATTCATGGAGGCTTTCATGACAGAATTCACGGAGCATTCTGAGGACAAGTGTCTGGGAGCATTGTGATGACAAGTGTATTGTGCATTGTGATGACAAGGGACATGTAGCATTGTGATGACCAGGGAATGGATCATTGTGATGGCAAGACTTTGGAACATTGTGATGAGAAGACCATGAATGATTGTGACGATGAGCGTCATGGAGCACTGTAATGACAAGGGGAATGGAGCATTGTGAGGACAGGTGTCATGCAGAATTGTGATGACAGGGGTTATGAAGTAGTGTGATGACAATGGTCATGGAGCATTCTGATGAAAAGCTTGTGGAGTATTGTCAGGATAAGTGCCTGGATCATTGTGATGACAAGTTCATGGAGTATTGTGAAGACAGGTGTCAAAGAGCATTGTGATGACATATGTCATGGTCCATTGTAATGCCAAGTGTCATGGAGGATTGTGATGACAAATGTAATGGAGTATTGTGATGACAAGGGCTTGGAGCATTGTGATGATAAGGGTCATGGAGCATTGTGATGACAAGGGCATGGAGCATTGTGATTGCAAGGGCAATTGAGAATTTTTATGAGAAGGTCGGGAAGCATTGTGATGACAAGTGCATGTAGCTTGCTATGACAGGGGTCTTGGAGCATTGTGATGACAAGTGCATGGAGAATTGTGATAACAAGGATGTGGAGAATCCTGATGAAAAGGGACATGGAGCATTGTGATGACCAGGACATGGAGCGTTATGATGGCATGACCGTGGAGCATTGTGATGAGAACACCATGGATAATTGTGATGACGAGCATCACGGAGCACTGTAATGACAAGGGACATGGAGCATTATGATGACAGGAGTCATGAGCATTTTTATGACAGGGGTCATGGAGCATTCTGATGACAAGATTCATGGAACATTCTGATGACAAGTTTGTAAACTATTTTGATGACAATGGCATGGAGCATTGTGATGAAAAGGGCATGGAGCATTGTAATGAAAAAGGCATGGATCCTTTTCATGACATGGCTCAAGGAGCATTTTGACGATAAGTGTCATGGATCATTGTGATGACAAGTGTATTGAGCATAGTGATGACAAAGTTCATGGAGGATTGTGATGACAAGGGCATGGAGTAATGTGATGACAGGCATCATGGAGAGCTGTGATGAAAAGTGTTATGGAACATTATGATCACAAGGGTTTGGAGCATTGTGATGACAGAGGTCATGGATCATGTTAATTTCAAGGAGCGTGGAGCATTGTGATGACAGGAGTATGAAGCAATGTGATCCCAAGGTTCATGTAGGATTGTGATGACATGCACATGGAGCATTGGGATGACAATTTCATGTAGCATTTTGCTGAACAAAAGCATGGAGCATTGTTTTGACAAGGGTGATGAATCACTGGGATGACAAGATCATGGACTATTGTGAAGAGAGGTGTCAGGGAGCATTGTGATGACATATATCATGGTCCATTGTGAGGACCATGGCATGGAGCATTGTGATGCTAATTGTCAAGGAGGATTGTGATGACAATGGTAATGGAGCATTGTGATGACAAGGGCATGGAGCATTATTATGACAATGGCCATTGAGAATTTTGAGGAGAAAGTCGTGAAGCATTGTGATGAAAAGTGCATGGTACTTGCTATGACAGGTGTAATGGAGCATTGAGATGACAAGTACATGGAGAATTTTGATGAAAAGAGCATGTAACATTTTGATGAGAAGTGTCATGGAGTATTGTGATGACAAGGACATAGAGAATTGTAATGATAACGGACATGGAGCATTGTGATGACCAGGGCATGGAGCATTGTGATGGCAAGACCGTGGAGCATTGTGATGAGAAGACCATGGATAATTGTGATGACGAGAGTCATGGAGCACTATAATGACAAGGGGTATGGAGCATTGTGATGACACGTGTCATGGAGCATTGTGATGACACGTGTCATGGAGCAGTGTGATGAAAAGTGTCATGGAGCATTCCGATGACAAGCTTGTGTTGTATTTTGATGACAATGGCATGGAGCATATAGATGAAAAGAGCATCGAGAATTGTGATGAATATGTCATGGGGCTTTTTCATGACAGCCTTCAAGGAGCATTCTGATGACAAATGTCAGGGAGCATTGTGATGACAAGTGTGTAGAGAATTGTGATGACAAATATCATGGAGCATTGTGATGACAATGGCATGGATTATTGGGATGACAGGCATCATGGTGTGTTGTGATGACAAGTGTTGTGGATCATTGTGATCACAAGGGTTTGGAGCATTGTGGTGACAGAGGTCATGGATGATTTTGATTTCAAGGAGCATGGAGCATTGTGATGACAAAGGCATGAAGCATTGTGATCCCAAGGTTAATGGAGGATTCTGATGACATGAGCATGGAGCATTTTGATGACAATGTCATGTACCATTTTGATCAAAAATGCATGGAGCATTGTGATGACAATTTCATGGAGCACTGTCATGACAAGCATCACAGAACATTGTGATTACAGGGGTCATGGAACATTGGGAAGACAAGGACAAGGATCACTGTGCTGACAAGTGTCATGGAGCATTTTGATGACAAGAGGCCGGGATCATTGTGTTGTCAGGGGGCATGTATCATTAGTATGAAAAGTTGGACGGATTATTGTGATGAGAGATTGCAGGGAGCATTGAGATGACAATGGCATGGAACACTGTGATTCATGGGTCATGGAGGATTGTAATGAGAAAGTCGTGGAGCATTGTGATGAGAAGGGCATCGAGCATTGTTATGCCAATGGTCATGGAAATTAGCGAGGACAAAGGTCATGGAGCATTTTGATGACAAGGGTGTGGTGCATTGTGATGAGAAGGGCAGGGAGCATTGTGATGAGAGGGTCATGGAGCAATTTGATGAAAAGGGTCCCAGACCATTTGATGACAGGTTTAATGGAACATTGTGAGGTCCAAGGTAATGGAGCATTGTGATGAAATGGATCACGGAGAATTTTGATTACAGGATTTATGGAACATTGTGATGTCAGGGGTCATGAAGCATTGTGAGGATAAGGGCATGTAGCATTGTTATGGCAGGGGTCATGGGACATTGTGATGACAGGGGTGAGGATGTATTGTGATGACTAGTGATGGAACATTGTGATATCAGTGGTGAGAGAGTATTTTGATGAGAAGTGCATGGAGAAATGTAATGACAATGTTTATGGAGCATTGTGAGGACAAGCTTGCGGAGAATTGTAGTTACAAGCGCATGGCACATTGTGATGACATGGGTGATGGAGCATTGTGATGAAAAAGGCATGAAGCATTGTGATGACAGGGGCATGGAGCATTGTGTTGACAAGGGCATGGAGCATTGTGATGACAAGTCATGGATTATTGTGAAGAGAGGTGTCAGGCAGAATTGTGATGACATATGTCATGGTCCATTGTGATGCCAATGGCATGGAGCATTGTGATGCCAAGTGTCATGGAGGATTGTGATGACAATGGTAATGGAACATTGTGATGACAAATGCTTGGAGCATTTTGATCACAAGGGTCATGAGCATTGTGATTACTAGGGAATGGAGTATTGTGATGACAAGGGCTTGGAGCATTGTGGTGACAAGGGTGATGGAGCATTTTGATGACTAGGGCATGGACTATTGTGATGAAATTCATCATGGAGCGTTCTGATGACAAGTGTTCTTGAAAATTGTGATCACAAGTGTGTGGAGCATTGAGATGAAAAAAGCATGGAGCCTTTTCATAACAGGGTTCAAGGAGCATTCTGATGACATGTGTCAGGGAGCATTGTGATGACAAGTGTATTGAGCATTGTGATGACAAAGGTAATGGAGCATTGTGATGATAAGGGCATGGATTATTGGGATGACAGGCATCAAGAAGCTTGTGATGACAAGTGTTATGGAACATTTTGATTACAAGAGTTTGGAGCATTGTGATGACAGAGGTAATGTATCATTTTGATTTCAAGGAGCATGGAGCATTGTGATGAAAAAGGCAGGAAGCCATGTGATCCCAAGGTTCATGGAGTATTGTGATGACAAGCGCATGGAGCATTGTGATGACAAGGTCATGTAGCATTTTGCTGACAATGGCAAAGAACATTGTGCTGACAAGGGTCATGGGGCATTGTGATGAGAAAACCATGGATAATTGTGATGACTAACATCATGGGGCGTTGTGATGAGAAGTGTTATGGAACATTGTGATCAGAAGGTTTTGGAGCATTGTGATGTCAGTGGTCAGGGATCATTTTGATTTCATTGTGATAACAATAGTATGAAGCATTATGATGATGGACATGGTTCATTGTGATGAGAGGGTTCAAGGAGCATTGAGATGAGGAGTGGCATGTAGCATTGTGATTACATGGGTCTTGGAGCATTGTGATGACAAGGGCATGGAACACTGTAATGAGAAGCCATGGAGCATACTGATGACATGCATCATGGAGCTTTGTGATGACAAGGGCATGGAGCATTGTGATTACATGGTTCGTGGAGCCTTGTGATGAAATGGTCACGGTTTATTGTAAAGACATGTGTCAGTTAGCATTGTGATGACATATGTCATGGTCCATTGTGATGACAATTGCATGGAGCATTGTGGTGCTAGGTGTCATGGCGGATTGTGATGACAAGGGCTGGGTGCATTGTGATAACAAGGCCAGGGAGCATTGTCATGACAAGGGCCATTGAGAAATTTGATGACAATATCTTGACGTAATGTGATGAAAAGCACTTGGAGCTTGCTATGACTGGCGTCATGTGCATTGTGATGACAAGTGCATGGAGAATTGTGATGACAAGAACATGTAACGTTGTGATGAGTGGTGTCATGGTGCATTGTGATGAAAAGGACGTGGAGAATTGTGATGATAAGGGACATGTAGCATTGTGATGAACAGGGAATGGAGCACTGTGATGGCAAGACCTTGGAACACTGTGATGAGAAGACCATGTATAATTGTGATGATGAGCGTCATGGAGCACAGTAATGACAAGGGGAATGGAGCATTGTGAAGACAGGTGTATTGGAGCATTGTGATGACAGGGGTCCTGAAGTAGTGTTATGACAAGTTTCATGGAGCATTCTGTTGAAAAGCTTGTGGAGTATTGTCATGACAAGGGCCTGGAGCATTGTGATGACAAGTTCATGGAGTATTGTGAAGACAGGTGTCAGGGAGCATTGTGATGACATATGTCATGGTCCATTGTGATGATAATGGCATGGAGCCTTTTGATGCCAAGTGTCATGGAGGATTGTGATGACAAATGTAATGGAGTATTGTGATGACAAGGGCAAGGAACATTGTGATGACCAGGGCATGGAGCATTTTACTGGCAAGACCATGGAGAACTGTGATGAGAAGACCATAGGTAATTGTGATGACGAGCGTCCCGGAGCACTGTAATGACAAGGGGCATGGAGCATTGTGATGACAGGGGTCATGGAGCATTCTGATGTCAGGGGTCATGGAGCATTCTGATGACAAGCTTGTGAACTATTGTGATGACAATTGCATGGAGCATGGTGATGAAAAGGGCGTGGGACATTGTGATGAAAAAGGCATGGATTCTTTTCATGACAGGGTTCAGGGAGCATTTTGACGATGTGTCATGGATCATTTTGATGAGAAGTTTATTGCGCATTGTGATGACCAAGGTCATGGAGCATTTTGATTACAAGGGCATGGAGTATTGTGAAGACAGGCATCATGGATCGTTGTGATGACAAGTGTTATGGAACATTTTGATGACAAGTGTTTGGAGCATGGTGATGACAGAGGTCATGGATGATTTTGATTTCAGGGAGCAGGGATCATTGTGATGCCAAGAGCATGAAGCAATGTGATCCCAAGGTTCATGGAGGATTCTGATGACATGAGCATGGAGCATTTTGATGACAATGTCATGTACCATTTTGATCACAAAGACATGGAACATAGTGATGAAAAATTCATGGAGGAATGTCATGACAAGCATCACGGAGCATTGTGTTTACATGGGTCATGGAACATTGGGATGACAAGGACAAGGATCACTGTGATGACAAGGGTCATGGAGCATTTTGATGACAAGAGGTCCGGGTCATTGTGTTGTCATGGGTCATGGAGCTTTATGATGACTGTGGTCATGGGGCATTGTGATGACAGGTTTCAAGGAAGGAGCATTGTGATGAGAAATTCATGCAGCATTCGGCTGAAAATATTAATGGAGCATTGAGATAACAAGGGAATGGAGCGCTGTGATGACAATTTCCTGGAACATTGTGTTGAGAACACCATGGAGCCTTGTGATGACAAGTGTCATGGAGCATTCTGATGAAAAGTGGCATGGAGCATTATGATTCCAGGGGTCTTAGAGCATTGTTATGACAAGGTCATGGAACATTGTGATGAGAATGTCATGGAGTATTCTGATGACATGCCTCATGGAGCATTGTGATGACAAGAGCATGGAACATTGTGATTACAGGGGTCTTGGAGCATTGTGATGGAAAAGGCATGGAGGCTTGTCATGAGAGGGTTCAAGGAGCATACTGACGACAAGTGTCAGGGAGCATTGTGATAACAAGTGCATTGAGCATTATGATGACAAAGATCATGGAGCATTGTGATGAGAAGACCATTGATAATTGTGATGATGAGCATCATGGGGCATTGTGATGACAATTTTTATGGAACATTGTGATCACAAGGGTTTGGAGCATTGTGATGACAGAGGTCATGGAGCCTTTTGATTTCATTGTGATGACAATAGCATGAAGCATTATGATGATGGGCATGGTGCATTGTGATTAGAGGGTTCATGGAGAATAGAGATGAAAAGGGGCAAGGAGCACTGTGATTACAGGGGTCTTGAAGCATTGTGATGACTAGGGCATGGAGCATAGTGATGAGAAGGCCATGGAGCATTCTGATTACATTCATCTTGGAGCTATTTGATGACAAGTGCATGGAGCATTGTGATAACCGGGGTTTTGGAGCATTGTGATGACAAGAGTCATGGAGCCTTGTGATGACAAGGCCATGGAGTATTTTGATGGGAGGGGTCATGGAGCATTGTTATGACAGGTATAATGGAACATTGTGATGACAAGGGCATGGAGCACTGGTGTGAAAAATTTCATGGATTATTGGGATGAGAGTGGGCATGGAGCATTGTGAAGACAAGTACACGGTACACTGTGATACATGGGTCATGGAGGATTGTAATCACAAGGTCATGGGGCATTGTGATGAGAAGGGCATTGAGCATTGTGATGAGAAGGGCATTGAGCATTGTGATGACAAGTGTCATGGATCTTTTTGATGACAAGGGCATGGAGCAATGTGATGAGAGTTTTCATGGAGCATTGGGATGACAATGGCATGGAGCATTGTGATAACAAAGGTCATGGAGCATTTTGTTGACAAGGGCGTGGTGCTTTGTGATGAGAAGGGCCGGGAGCATTGCAATGACAGTTTCATGGAGCAATTTGATGAAAAAGGTCATGGAACATTTTGATGAAAGGGTTTATGGAAAATTGTGATGTCAGGTGTCATGGAGCATTGTGATGAAAAGAGTCATGGAGCATTTTGATGAGAGGGGTTATGGGACATTGTGATTTCAGGGGTCATGGAACATTTTGATGACAGGGGTGGGGGTGTATTGTGATGACTAGTAATGAAACATTGTGATATCAGTGGTGAGAGAGCATTTTGATGAGGTGTGCATGGAGCATTGTGATGACGAGTTTTACGGAGCATTGTGATGACAAAGTTGTGGAACATTGTGATGACAAGCGCATGGAGCAATGTCGTGAAATGGATCATGGAACATTGTGCTGACAAGCGCATGGAGCATTTTGATTACAAGGGTCATGGGGCATTGTGTTGACAAAGGCATGGAGCATTGTGATGAGCAGGTTCACAGAGCTTTGTGATGGAAATTTCATGGAGAATTGTGGTGACAAGAGTCACAGAGTCTTGTGAGGACGAGGGCATGGACCACTGTGATGACAAAGGTCATGAAACATTGTGATGACTGGAGTCACGGAGCATTGTTATGACAGAGGTCGTGGAGCATAGTGATGACAATGTTATGTAACATTGCGATGACAGCTGCATGGAGCATTGGTCTGACATGTTTCATGGATTATTGTGATGACATGGGCATGGCACATTGTTATGACACGGGCATGGAGCATTGTGATGACAAGCTCATGGATTATTGAGAACACATTTGTCAGGGAGCATTTTGATGACATATATCATGGTGCATTCGGATGACAATGGCATGGATCATTTTGATGCCAAATGTCATGGAGGATTTTGATGACAATGGTAATGGAGCATTGTGATGACAAGAGCATGGAACATTGTGATGACGAGGGCCATTGAGAATTTTGATGAGAATGTCGTGAAGCATTGTGATGAAAAGCGGATGGAGTTTGCTATGACAGGTGTCATGGAGCATTGCGATAACAAGTGCATGGAGAATTGTGATGACAAGAGCATGTAACAGTGTGATGAGAAGTGTCATGGAGCATTGTGATGACAAGGGATATGGAGCATTGTGATGAACAGGACATGGAGCATTGTCATGGCAAGACCGTGGTGCATTGTGTTTAGAAGACCATGGATGACTGTGATGAGGAGCTTCATTGAGTAGTATAATAACAAGCTGTGTGGAGCATTGTGATGACAGGTATCATGGAGCATTGTGATGACACGTGTCATGGAGCACTGTGATGACAAGAGTCATGGAGCTTTCTGATGACAAGCTTGTGAAGTATTGTGATGACAATTGCAAGGAGCATGGTGCTGAAAAGAGCATGGAGCACTGTGATGAAAACGTCATGGGGCCTTTTCATGACAGCGTTCATGGAGCATTATGATGACAAGTGTCAGGGAGCATTGTGATGACAAGTGTATTGAGCATTGTGATGACAAAGTTCATGGAGCATTATGATGACAAGGGCATGGATTATTTTGATGACAGGCATCATGGAGTGTTGTGATGACAAGTGTTATGGAACATTGTGATCACAAGGGTTTGGAGCATTGTGATGACAGAGGTCATGGATGATTTTGATTTCAAGGAGCATGGAGCATTGTGATGACAAGGGCATGAAGCAATGTGATCCCAAGGTTCATGGAGGATTCTGATGACATGAGCATGGAGCATTTTGATGACAATGTTATGTACCATTTTGATCACAAAGGCATGGAGCATAGTGATGACAATTTCATGGAGCACTGTCATGAAAAGCATCACGGAACATTGTGATTAAAGGGGTCATGGAGCATTGGGATGACAAGGAAAAGGATCACTGTGATGACAAGGGTCATGGAGCACTTTGATGACAAGAGGCCGAGATCATTGTATTGTCAGGGGGCATGGATCATTTGTCTGAAATATTTGACAGATTATTGTGATGAGAGTGGGCAGGGAGCTTTGTGATGACAAGGGCACGGAACACTGTGATTCATGGGTCATGGAGGATTGTAATGAGAATGTCATGGAGCATTGTGATGAGAAGGGCATCGAGCATTGTTATGCCAAGGGTTATGGAAATTTGTGATGACAAAGGTCATGGAGCATTTTGATGATAATGGCGTGGTGCATTGTGATGAGAAGGGCAGGGAGCATTGTGATGAGAGGGTCATGGAGCAATTTGATGAAAATTGTCATGGATCATTTGATGACAGTTTTAATGGAACATTGTGAGGTCAAGGGTCATGGAGCATTGTAATGAAATGGGTTATGGAGCATTTTGATTACAGGGTTTATGGAACATTGTGATGTCAGGGGTCATGTAGCATTGTGATGATAAGGGCATGTAGCTTTGTGATGGCAGGGGTCATGGAACATTGTGATGACAGGGGTGAGGGAGTGTTGTGATGACTAGTGATGGAACATTGTGATATCAGTGGTGAGAGTGTATTTTGATGAGAAGTGCATGGAGCATTGTGATGACAATGCTTATGGAGCATTGTGATGACAAGCTTGTGGAGCACTGTGAGGACAAGCACATGGCGCATTGTGATGACATGGGTGAAGGAGCATTGTGATGAAAAGGGCATGGAGCATTGTGATGAAATGTCATGGATTATTGTGAAGAGAGTTGTCAGGGATAATTGTGATGACATATGTCATGGTCTATTGTGATGACAATGGCATGGAGCATTGTGATGCCAAGTGTCATGGAGGATTGTGATGACAAAGATAATGGAGCATTGTGATGACAAGAGTTATGGAAAATTGTGATCATAAGTGTGTGGAACATTGTGATAAAAAAAGCATGGAGCACTGTGATGACAAGCGTCACGAAGCATTGTGATTATAGGGGTCCTGGAGTAGTGGGATGACAAGGGCATGGATCATTGTGATGCCAAGTGTCATGGAGAATTTTGATGACAAGAGTCCCGGATCATTGTGTTGTCAGGGTTCATCGAGCGTTGTGATGACCATGGTCCTGGAGCATTGTGATGACAGGTGTCATGGAGCATTGTAATGGGAACGTCATGGAGCATTGGGCTGAATATATTCATGGAGTATTGTGATGAGAGGGGTAATGGAACATTGTGATGACAAGTGAATAGAGCATTGTGATGACCAGTTCCTGGAGCATTGTGTTGAGAAGTCCACGGAGCCTTGTGATGACAAGTGTCATGGAGCATTCTGATGAAATGGGGCATGGAGCATTGTGATTACAGGGGTCTTGGAGCATCGTAATGACAAAGGCATGGAGCATTGTGATGAGAAGTCCGTGGAGCATTCTGATGACATGTGTCATGGAGCTTTGTGATGACAAGGGCATGGAGCATTGCGATTACAGGGTTTTTGGAGCATTGTGATGGAAAGGGCATAGATCATTGTGATGAAAAATGCATGGAGCCGTGTCATGACAGGGTTCAAGGAGCATAGTGACGACAAGTGTCATGGAGCATTCGGATGACAGCTGTATTGAGCATTGGATGACAAAAGTCATGGAGCATTGTGATGATAAGACCATGGATAATAGTGATGATGAGCGTCATTGGGCATTGTGATGACAAATGTTATGGAACATTGTGATCACACGGGTTTGGAGCATTGTGATGACAGAAGTCATGGAGGATTTTGATTTTATTGTGGTGACAATAGTATGAAGCATTATGATGATGGGCATGGTGCATTTTGATGACAGGCTTCATGGAGCATTGAGCTGAAAAGGGGCATGGAACATTGTGATTACATGGGTTTTGGAGAATTGTGTTGACAAGGGCATGGGACATTGTGATGAGAAGGCCATGGAGCATTCTCATGACATGCGTCATGGAACTTTGTGATGACAAGGACATGGAGCATTGTGATTACAGGGTGCTTGGAGCATTGTTATGACAAGGGTCATGGAGCCTTGTGATGACAAGGCCGTGGAAAATTGTGATGGCAGGTGTTATGGAGCATTGTTATGACAGGGGTAATGGAGCCTTGTGATGTCAAGCACATGGAGCTTGCTATGACAGGGGTCATGGAGCATTGTGATGACAAGTACATGGACAATTGTGATGACAAGAGCATGTAACAGTGTGATGAGAAGTTTCCAGGAGCATTGTGATGACAAGGACGTGGAGAATTGTGATGACAATTGACATGGATCATTTTGATGAACAGGGCATGGAATGTTGTGATGGCAAGACCATGGAGCATTGTGAAGAGACAACCATGGATAATTGTGATGACATGCGTCATGGAGCACTGTAATGACAAGGGGCATGTAGCATTGTGAGGGCAGGGGTCATGGAGCATTGTGATGACAAGGGTGATGGAGCATTCTGATGACAAGCTTGTGGAGTACTGTGATGACAATGGAATGGAGCATTGTGATGAAAAAGGCAAGGAGATTTGTGATGAAAAAGGCATGGGTCCTTTTCATGACAGTGTTCAAGGAGCATTCTGATGACAAGTGTCACGGAGCATTGTGATGACAAGTTTATTGAGCATTATGATGACAAAGGTCATGGAGCAATTTGATGATAAGACCATGGATAATTGTGATGACGAGCGTCTTTGGGCATTGTGATGAAAAGTCTTATGGGACATTGTGATCACAATGTTTTGGAACATTGTGATGACAGAGGTCATGGATCATTTTGACTTCAAGGAGCATGGAGCATTATCATGACAAGGAAATGAAGCAGTGTGATCCTAAGGTTCATGGAATATTGTGATGATAATGGTATTGGAATATTGTGATGACAAGCGTATGGAGCATTGTGATCACAAGGTCATGTAGCATTTTGCTGACAAAGGCTTAGAGAATCGTAACGACAAGTGTCATGGAGCACTGAGATGATAAAAGTCATGGAACATTGGGATGACAATGGCATGGATCATTGTGATGACAGGGGTCATGGAACATATTGATGACAAGAGTCCCTGATCATTGTGTTGTTATGGGTTATGGAGCACTGTGTTGACAGTGGTCATGGAGCATTGCGATTACAGGTGTCATGGAGCATTGTGATTGAAAGTTCAGGGAGCATTGGGCAGAAAATGTTCATGGAGTATTGTGATGAGAGGGGTCATGGAGCATCTTTATGACATGGGAATGGAACATTGTGATGACAAGGTCCTGGGCATTGTGATGAGGAGACCATGGAGCCTTGTGATGACAATTCTCATGGAGCATTGAGGTGAAAAAGGGAATGGAGCATTGTGATTACAGGAGTCTTGGAGCACTGTGAAGACGAGGGCAAGGAGCATTGTGATGAGAAGGCCACGGAGCATTCTAATGACATGTGTCATGAAGTTTTGTGATGACAAAGGCATGGAGTATTGTGATTACAGGGATCTTGGAGAATTGTGATGAAAAGTGCATCGATCATTGTGTTGAAAAAGGCATGGACCCTTGTCATGACCGGGTTCAAGGAGCATACTGATTACAAGTGTCAGGGAACATTGTGATAACAAGTGTATTGAGCATTGTAATGACAAACGTCATGGAGCATTGTGATGAGAAGACCATGGAAAATTGTGATGATTATTGTCAAGGGACGTTGTGATGACAAGGGTTATGGAACATTGTGATCACAAGGGTTTAGAGCATTGTGATGACAGTGGTCATGAATCATTTTGATTTCCTTGTGATGACAATAGCATGAAGCATTATAATGATGGGCGTGGTGCATTGTGACGACAGGGTCCAGGTAGCATTGGGAAGAAAAGGGGCATGGAGCATTGTGATTACAGGGGTTTTGCAGGATTATGATGACAAGGGCATGTAGCATTATGATTACATGGGTCTGGGAGCATTGTGATGACAAGGGTCATTGAGCCTTTTGATGACAAGGCCGTGGAACATTGTGATGGTAGGGGTCATGGAGCATTGTTATGACAGTGGTAATGGAGCATTGTAATGACATGGACATGGAGAATTGGTCTGAAAAATTTCATGGATTATTGAGATGCGAGTGGGCATGGAGCATTGTGATGACAAGGGCACAAAACACTATGATACATGGGTCATGGATGATTTTAATGACAAGGGCAGGGAGCATTGTGATGAGAAGAGCATTGAACATTCTGATGACAAGCGTTCTGGAGCTTTTCGATGACAAGTGCATGGAGCAATGTGATGAGAGTGTTTATGGAGCATTGTGATGAAAATGGCATGGAGCATTGTGATGCCAAGGTTCATGGAGTTTTGTCATTACAGAGGTCATGGAGCATTTTGATGACAAGGGCATGGTGCTTTATGATGAGAAGGGCAGGGAGCATTGTGATGACAGGTCATTGAGCAATTTGATGAAAATTGTCATGGAACATTTTGATCACGGATTTATGGAACATTGTGATGTCAGGGGGCATGAAGCATTGTGAAGAAAAGGGTCATGCAGATTTTGATGACAGGGGTCATGGACCATTGTGATGTCAGGGGTCACAGAGACTTGTGATCATAAGTGCATGTAGCATTGTGATGACAGGGGTCATGGAACATTGTGAAGACAGGGGTGAGGGAGTATTCTGATGACTAGTAATGGAACATTGTGATATCAGTGGTGAGAGAGCATTTTGATGAGAAGTCGATGGAGCATTGTGATGACAAGGTTTATGGAGCATTGTGATGCCATGGTTGTGGAGCATTGTGATGACTAGTGCATGGTGCATTGTGATGACATGGGTCAAGGAGCATTGTGCCGACAAGCGCATTGAGTGTTGGGCTGACAATGGCATGGAGCATTGTGATGACAAGTGTCAGAGAGCATTTTGATGAAATGTTCATGGAGCTTTGTTGAGACAAAGGTCACAGAGCCTTGTGATGAAGAGGGCATGGACCATTGTGATGACAAAGATCAGGAAGCAATTTGATGACTGAAGTCATGGAGATTTGTGATGGCACGGGTCATGGAGAATGGTGATGACAAGGGCATGGAGCATTGTGATGAGAAGGTCATGGAGTACTGTGAATACAGGTGTCAGGGAGCATTGTGATGACATATGTCATGGTCCACGGTGATGACAATGTCATGGAGCATTGTGATGTCATGTGTCATGGAGGATTATGATCACAAAGGTAATGGACCATTGTCGTGACAAGGGCTTGGAGCATTGTGACGACAAGGGTCATGGAGCATTATGATGACAAGGGCCATTGAGAATTTTAATGACAGGTTCGTGAAGCATTGTGATGACAAGCACATGGAGCTTGCTATGACAGTTGTCAAGGAGCATTGCGATGACAAGTGCATGGAGAAATGTGATGACAAGAGCATGTAAATTGTGATTAGAAGTGTCATGGAACAATGTGATGACAAGGGACATGCAGCATTGGGATGACTAGGGCATGGATCATTGTGATGGCAAGACCGTGGAGCATTGTGATGAGAAGACCATGGATAATTGTGATGACGAGCGTCATGGACCACTGTAATGAAAAGGGGCATGGAGCATTGTGAGGACAGTTGTCATGGAGCATTGTGATGACAAGTTTGTGGAGTATTGTGATGACAATGGCTTGGAGCATTGTGATGAAAAGCGCAACGATCATTGTGATGAAAAAGGCATGGAGCATTTTCATGAAAGGTTTCAAGGAGTATTCTGATGACAAGCGTCACGGAGCTTTGTGATGACAAGTGTATTTAACATTGTCATGACAAAGCTCATGGAGCATTGTGAAGAGAGTCAACATGGAGCGTTGTGATGACACGTGTTATGGAAGGTTGTGATTACAAAGTTTAGGATCATTATGATGACAGAAGTCATGTATCATTTTGACTTCAAGGAGCATGGAACATTGTAATGACAAGGGCATGAGGAAATGTGATCCCAAGGTTCATGGTGGAATGTGATGACAATGGTAATGGAGAATTTTGATGACCAGTGCATGGAGCATTGTAATGACAAGGTCATGTAGAATTTTGCTGACAAAGGCGTGGAGCATTGTGATGACAAGTGTCATGGAGCACTGAGATGACAAGCATCACAGAACATTGTGATTACAGGGGTCATGGAACATTGGGATTACAAATGCATGGATCATTGTGATGAGAAGTGTCATGGAGCATTTTAATTACAAGAGTCAAAGATCATTTTGTTTTCAGGGTTCATGGAGCGTTGTGATAACAGGGGTCATGGAGCATTGTGATGCTAGGGGTCATGGAACATTGTGATACGAAGGTCATGGATCATTGGGCTGAAAATATTCATGGAGTATTATGATGACGAGCGTCATGGAGCACTGTAATGACAAGGGGCATGGAGCATTGTGATGACAGGTGTCATGGAACATTGTGATGACCGGGGTCATGGAACACTGTGATGACAATGGCATGGAGCATTGTGAAGAAAAGGGCATGGAGCATTGTGATGAAAAAGGCATGGAGTATTGTGATGACAGGCATCATGGAGCGTTGTGATGACAAGTGTTATGGAACATTGTGATCACAAGGCTTTGGAACATTGTGATGACAGAGGTCATGGAGTATTTTGATTTCCAGGAGCATTGAGCATTGTGATGACAAGAGCATGAGGCAATGTGATCAGAAGTTTCATGGAGGATTGTGATGAGAAGTGAATGGAGCATTTTGTTGACAAAGGAATGGAGCATTGTGATGACAAGGGTCATGGAGCACTGTGATGACATGCTTTATGTAGCATTGTGATTACAGGTGTCATGGAACATTGGGATGACAAGGGAGTGGATCATTGGGATGACAATTGTCATGAAGCCTTTTGATGACAATAGTCCCGGATCATTGTGTTTTCAGGGGTCATGGAGCGTTGTGAAAACAGTGGTCATGGAGCATTGTGATGACAGGGGACATGGAGCATTGTGATGAGAAGGTCATGGATCATTGAGCTGAAAATGTTCACGGAGTATTTTGATGACTGTGGTCATGGAGCACTGTGATGACAAGGGAAAGGGGCAATGTGATGACAAGGTCCTGGAGCATTGTGATGAGAATACCATGGAGCCTTGTGATGACAAGTCTCATGGAGAAATCTGAGGAAAAGGGGCATGAAGCATTGTGATTACAGGGGTCTTGGAGCATTGTGATGACAAGGGCATGGAGCATTTGGATGAGAATGCCATGGAGCATTCAGACGACATGCATCATGGAGCTCTCTGATGACATGGGCATGGAGCATTGTGATTAGAGGTGTATTGGAGCATTGTGATGAAAAGGGCATGGATGATTGTGACGAAAACTGCATGGAAACTTGTCATGACAGGGTTCAAGGAGCATACTGATGACAAGTGTGAGGGAGCATTGTGACGACAAGTGTATTGAGCTTTGTGATGACAAAGTTTATGGAGCATTGTGATAAGAAGACCATGGATAATTGTGAGGACGAGCATCATAGAGCGTTGTGATGACAAGGGTTATGGAACATTGTGATCACAAGGGTTTGGAGCATTGTGATGACAGTGGTCATGGAGCATTTTGATTTCATTGTCATGAGAATAGCATAAAGCATTTTTATAATGGTCATTATGCATTGTGATGACAGGGTTCATGGAGCATTGAGATGAAATGGGGCATGGAGCATTGTGATTACAAGTGTCTTGGAACATTGTGATGAGAAGTGTCATGGAGCCTTGTGATGACAAGGCCGTGGAATATTGTGATGGCAGGGGTCATGGAGCATTGTTATGAAAGGGGTAATGGAGCATTGTGATGACAAGGGCATGGAGCATTGTTTGGAAAAGTATCATGGATTACTGAGATGAGAGTGTGCATGGAGCATTGTGATGACTAGAGCAAGGAACACTGTGATACAAGGATTATGGACGATTGCAATGACAAGGGCATGGAGCATTGTGATCAGAAAGGCATCGATCATTGTGAAGACAAGCGTCATGGAGCTTTGTTATGACAAGGGCATGGAGTAATGTGATGAGAGTTTTCATGGAGCATTGTGATGACAATGGCATGGAACATTTTGCTGCCAAGGGACATGGAGGGTTTTGATGACAAAAGTCATGGAGCATTTTGATGACAAGTGCGTGGTGCATTGTGATGAGAATGGCAAGGAGCATTGTGATGACAGGGTCATGGAGCAATTTGATGCAAAGAGTCATGGAACATTTTGATGACAGGGGTTATGGAACATTGTGATGTCAGGGGTGAGGGTGTATTGTGATGACTATTGATGGATCATTGTGATATCAGTGGTGATAGAGCATTTTGATGAGAAGTGCATGGAGATTGTGATGACAACATTTATGGAGCATTGTGATATCAAGCTTGTGGAGCATTGTGATGACAATCACATGGCACATTGTGATTACATGTTTCATGGAGCATTGTGCTGACAAGCGCATGGAGCATTGTGATGACAAGGGTCATGGAGCATTGTGTTGACAAAGGCATGGAGCATTGTGATGACAAGTGCCACAGAGCTGTGTGATGAAATGTTCATGGAGCATTGTGGTGACAAAGATCACAGAGCCTTGTGATGATGAGGGCATGGACCATTGTGATGACAAAGGTCATGAAGCATTGTGATGACTGGAGTCACAGAGCATTGTGATGACAGGGGTCATGGATCATTGTGATGACAAGGGCATGGAGGATTGTGATGGCAATGTCATGGTTTATTGTGAAGACAGATGTCTAGGGAGCATTGTGATGACATATGTCAAGGTCCATTGTGATGGCAATGGCATGGAGCATTGTGATGACAAGGGCATGGAGGATTGTGATGACAATGTCATGGTTTATGTGAAGACAGATGTCAGGGAGCATTGTGATGACATATGTCAAGGTCCATTTTGATGACAAAGGTAATGGAGCATTGTGATGACAAGGGCTGGGAGCATTGTGATGACAAGGGCATGGAACATTGTGATGACAAGGCCCATTGAGAATTTTGATGACAATGTCGTGAAGCATTGTGATGACAATTGCATGGAGCTTGCTATGACATGTGTCATGGAGCATTGAGATTACAAATGAATGGAGAATTGTGATGACAAATGCATGTAACATTGTGATGAAAAGTGTCATGAAACATTGTGATGACAAGGATATAGAGAATTTTGATGTCAAGGGACATGGAGCATTGTGATGGCAAGACCGTGGAACATTGTGATGAGAGACCACGAATAATTGTGATGACGAGAGTCATGGAGCACTGTAATGACAAAGGGCATGGAGCATTGTGATGACAGGTGTCATGGAGCATTGTGATGACAAGGGTCATGGATCATTGTGATGACAACCTTAATCGAGCATTCTGATGACTAGCTGGTGGAGTATTGTTATGACAATGGCATGGAGCATTGTGATGAAAAGGGAATGGAGCATTGTGAAGAAAAAGGCATGGAGACATTTCATGACAGGGTTCAAGGAGCATTCGGATGACAAGTGTCTGTGAGCAATGTGATGACAAGTGTATTGAGAATTGTGATGACAAATGTCCTGAAGGATTGTGATGACAAGGTCATGGAGTATGTTGATGACAGGCATCATGCAGCGTTGTGATGACAAGTGTTATTGAACATTGTGATCACAAGGGTTTGGAGCATTGTGATGACAGAGGTCATGGATCATTTTGATTTCAAGGACCATGGAGCATTGTGATGACAAGGGCATGAAACAATGTGATCCCAAGGTTCATGGAGGATTGTGCTGACAATGGTAATGGAGTATTGTGATGACAAGTGCCGAGAACATTGTGATGACAAGGTCATGTAGCATTTTCCTGACAAAGGCATGGAGCATTGGGATGACAAGTGTCACGGAACACTGTGATGACAAGCGACACGGAACATTGTGATTACAGGGAACATGGAGCATTGGGCTGACAAGGGCAAGATCATTGTGCTGACAATGGTCCTGGAGCATTTTGATGAGAAGCGTCCCGGATCATTGTGTTGTCAGGGGTCATGGAGTGATGTGGTGATATTGGTTATGGAGCATTGTGACGACAGGAGTCATGGAGCATCATGATGAGAAGGTCAAGGAGCATTGGGCGGTAAATATTCATGGAGTATTGTGATGACACGGTTCATGGAGCATTGTGATGACTTGGGTCAGAGAGCATTGTGATGAAAAGTTTATGGAGCATTGTGATGACAAAGGTCACAGAGCTTTGTGATGATGAGGGCATGGACCATTGTGATGACAAAGGTCATGAAGCATTGTGTTGACTGGAGTCACAGAGCATTGCGATGATAGTGGTCATGAAGAATTGTGATGAAAAGTTCATGGAGCATTGTGGTGACAACTGTCACAGAGCCTTGTGATGACGAGGGCATGGACCATTGTGATGACAAAGGACATGAATCATTGTGATGACTGGAGTCACGGAGCATTGTGATGACAGGGTTCATGGAACATTTTGATGGCAAAGGCATGGAGCATTTTGATGTTAAGGGCATGGAGCATTGGTCTGAGAAGTTTCATTTATTATTGTGATGAGAGTGGGCATGGCACATTGTGATGACAATGGCATGGAGCATTGTGATGACAAGGTCATGGAGTATTGTGAAGACAGGTGTCATTTAGCATTGTTTTGACATATGTCATGGTCCATTGTGATGACAATTGCAAGGAGCATTGTGATGCCAGGTGTCATGGTGTATTGTGATGACAAGGGCTAGGAGCATTTTGATGACAAGGGCATGGAACATTGTGATGACAAGGGCCATTGAGAATTTTGATGAGAAGACCGTGAAACATTTTGTTGCCAAGCGCATGGAGCTTGCTATGAAAAGGGTCATGGGACATTGCAATGACAAATGCATGAAGGTTGTGATGACAAGAACATGTAACATCGTGATGAGAAGTGTCATGGAGCATTGTGATGAGAAGGACCTGGAGAATTGTGATGACAAGGGACTTGGAGCATTGTGATGACCAGGGAATGGAGCATTGGGATGGCAATACCGTGGAGCATGGTGATGAGAAACCCAGGATGATTGTGATGAGGAACCTCATGGAGCGCTGTTATGACAAGGGTCATGGAGAATTGTGATGACAGGTGTCATGGAGCATTGTGATGACAGGGTTCATGGAGCATTGTGATGACAAGGGACATGGAGAATTCTGATGAAAAGCTTGTGGAGTATTGTGATGAAAATGGCATGGAGCATTGTGATGAAAAGAGCATGGAGCATTGTAATGAAAAAAGCATGGAGCCTTTTCTGACAGGTTTCATGGAGCATTCTGACGGCAAATGTCAGGGAATATTCTGATGACAAGTGTATTGAGCATTGTGATTACAAGGGTCATGGAGCATTGTGATGACAAGGGGATGGATTACTGTGATGACAGGCATCACGGAGCGTTGTGATGACTAGTGTTATGGGACATTGTGATCACAAGGGTTAGAAGCATTGTGATGACAGAGGTCATGGATGATTTTGATTTCAAGGAGCATGGAGCATTATTATGAAAAGGGCATGAAGCAATGTGATCCCAAATTTCATGGAGGATTGTATGACAATGGCATGGAGCATTGTGATAAAAACGGCATGGAGCATTGTGATGAAAAAGGCATGGAGCCTATTCATTACAGGATTCAAGGAGCATTCTGACGACAAGTGTCAGGGAGCATTGTGATGACAAGTGTATTGAGCAGTGTGATGACAAAGTCATGGAGCATTTTGATGACAATTGCGTGGATTATTGTGATGACAGGCATCATGGAACATTGTGATGGCAAGTGTTATCAAACATTTTGATCAACGGTTTGGAGCATTGTGATGACAGAGGTCATGGATGATTTTGATTTCAAGGAGCATGGAGCATTGTGATGAGAGGGTCATGAAGCAATGTGATCCCAAGTTTCATGGAGGATAGTGATGACATTGGTAATGGAGTATTTTGATGACAATGAAAATGGAGCATTGTGATGACAATTGCAGGGAGCATTGTGATGACAAGATCATGTAGCATTTTGTTGAAAAAGGCATGGAGCATCGTGATGACAAATGTCATGCAGCACTGTGATGACAGGTGTCACGGAACATTGTGATTATAGATGTCATGGTGCATTGGGATGACAAGGGCATGGATCATTGTGATGAAAAGGGTGATGGAGCATTTTGATGACTAGAGTCCCGTATCATTGTGTTGTCAGGGGTCACAAAGCGTTGTGATGACAGTGGTCATGTAGCATTGTGAAGACAGGTGTCATGTAGCATTGTGATGACAAGGGTCATGAAAATTCTGATGACTAGCTTGTGGAGTGTTGCAATGACAATGGCATGGAGCATTGTGATGAAAAAGGCATGGAGCCTTTTCATGCCAGGTTTCTAGGAGCATTCTGATGACAAGTGTCATGGAGCATTTTGATGACAACTGTATTGAACATTGTGATGACAAAGGTCAGGAAGCATTGTGATGACAAGGGCATGGAGCATCCTGATGACAAGGACAGGGAGCATTGGTCTGACAAGTTTCATGGATTATTGTGATGACAGTGGGTATGGCACATTGGGATTACAAGGGCTTGGATTACTGAGAAGACAGGTGTCAGTTACCATTGTGATGACATATTTCATGGTCCATTGTCATGACAATTGCATGGAGCATTGTGATGTCAGGTGTCATGGAGGACTGTGATGACAAGAGCTTGAAGCATTGTGATGACCAGGGCATGGAGCATTGTGATGGCAAGACCGTGGAGCATGGTGATGAGAATACCATGGATAATTGTGATGACGAGCGTTATGGAGCACTGTAATGACAAGGGGCAAGGAGCATTGTGATGACAGGTGTCATGGAGTCTTGTGATGACAGGAGTCATAGAGCATTGTGATGATAAGGTTCATGGAGAATTCTGATTACAAGCTTGTGGAGTATTGTGATGACAATGGCATGGAGCAGTGTGATGAAAAGTTCATGGAGCATTGTGATGAAAAAGTCACAGAGCCTTTTCATAACAGAGTTCATGGAGCATTCTGATTACAAGGGTCAAAGAGTATTGTGATGACAAGTGTATTGAGCATTGTGATGATAAAGGTTAAGGAGCATTGTGATGACAAGGGCATGGGGTATTGTGATAACAAGCATAACGGAGCATTGTGATGACAAGTGTGATGGAACACTGTGATCACAAGGGTTTGGAGCATTGTGATGACAGAGGTCATGGATGATTTTGATTTCAAGGAGCATGGAGCATTGTTATGACAATGGCAATGGAGGATTGTGATGACAATGGTAATGGAGTATTGTGATGAGAAGTGCAAGGTGCATTGTGCTGACAAAGGCATGGAGCATTGTGAAGACTAGGGTCATGGAGCATTGTGATGAAAAGTTCATGGAGCATTTTGGTGACAAATGTCAGTGCCTTGTGATGACGAAGGCATGGACCATTGTAATGACAATGGTCATGAAGCATTGTGATGCCTGAACTCATGGAGCATTGTGATGACAGTGGTCATGGAGCATTTTGATGACAAGGGCATGGAGCATTGTGATGTCAGGGTCATGGAGCATTGTTCTGAAAAGTTTCATGGATTATTGTGATGACAGTGGGCATGGCACATTGGGATTACAAGGGCATGCAGTACTGTGGATACAGGTGTCAGTTAGCATTTTGATGACATATTTCATGGTCCATTGTGATGACAATTGCATGGAGCATTGTGATGAGAAGGCGATGGATCATTCTGATGACATGCGTCAAGGAGCTTTGTGATGACAAGGGCATGGAGCATTGTGATTACAGGTGTCTTGGAGCATTGGGATGACAAGGACATGGAGCATTGTGTTGAGAATGCCATGGATCATTCTGATGACATGTGTCATGGAGCTTTGTGATGACAAGGGATTGGAGCATTGTAAATACAGGGTTCTTTGAGCACTGTGATGAAAAGGATTATGGAGCCTTGTGATGACATGGGCGTGGAAAACTGTGATGACAAGTGTCCTGGAACATTGTGAATACAGTGGTGTGGAGGACCATTTTGATGATAAGGGGCAATGAACATTGTGATGACAATGACATGAAGCATTATGATGATGGGCATGGAGCATCGTGATTACAGTGTTCTTGGAGCATTTTGATGAAAAGGGTCATGGAGCATTGTGATGAGAATGGCACGGAACATTTTGACACATGGTTCATGGAACATTGTAATGACAGGTCATGGAGCATTGTGATGAGGGCATTGAGCATTGTGGTGATAAGAGTCATGGAGCTTTGTGATGACAATGGCATGGAACAATGTGATGAGAGTGGTCATGGAGCATTTTTATGAGAATGGCATGGAGCATTTTGATGACAAGGGCATTGATCAATGTGATGAAACAGGCATGGTGCCTTGTCATGACAGGGCTCAAGAAGCATTCTGACCAAAAGTGTCATGGAACATTGTGATGACAAGTGTATTGTGCATTGTGATGACAAAGTTCATAGAGCATTGTGATGACAAGTGCATGAAGAAATGTGATCCCAAGATTCATGGAGGATTGTGATGACAATGGTAATGGAGGTTTGTGATGACAATACTAATGGTGTATTGTGATGAGAAGCATCATGGAGCATTGTGATGACAAGTGTTATGGAACATTGTGATCACAAGGGTTTGGAGCATTGTGATGACAGAGGTCATGGATCATTTTGATTTCAAGGAGCATGGAGCATTGCGATGACAAAGGTAATGGAGCATTCTGATGTCAAGCTTGTGGAGTATTGTTATGACAATGACATGGAGCATTGTGAAGAAGAGGGCATGGAGCATTGTGAAGAAACTGGCATGGAGACTTTTCGTGAAAGGTTTCAAGGAGCATTCTGACAAGTGTCAGTGAGAATTGTGATGACAAGTGTACTGAGCATTGAGATGAAAAAGGTCATGAAACATTGTGATGATAAGGACATGGAGTATGGTGATGACAGGCATCATGCAGCATTGTGATGACAAGTGTTATTGAACATTGTGATCACAAGTGTTTGGAGCATTGTGATGACAGAGGTCATTAATCATATTGATTCCAAGGAACATAGAGCATTGTGATGAAAAGCACATGGAGAATTGTGATGACAAGGTCATGTAACATTTTCCTGACAAAGGAATGGAGAATTGTGATGACAAGGGTCACGGAGCACTGTGATGACAAGCGACACGGGGCATTGTGAATACATGTGTCATGGATCATGGGGCTGAAAAGGGCAAGATCATGGTGATGACAAGGGTTCTGGAACATTTTGATGAAAATCGTCCTGGATCATTGTGTTGTCAGGGGACATGGAGCGATGTGATGACATTGGTTATGGAACATTGTGACGACAAGTGTCACGAGCATTATGATGAGAAGGTGATGGAGCATTGGGCTGAAAATATTCATGGAGTATTGTGATAACAGGGTTCTTGGAGCATTGTGATGCCAAGGGAATGGAGCATTGTGATGAGAAGGGCATGGAGCAATGTGATGAGAGGGTTCATGGAGCATTGTGATGACAAGTTCATGGAGTATTCTGAAGACAGGTGTTAGTTAGCATTGTTTTGACATATGTCATGGTCCATTGTGATGACAATTGCATGAAACATTGTGATGCCAGGTGTCGTGGAGGATGGTGATGACAAGTGCTTGGAGCATTGTGATGACAATGGCATGGAGCATTGTGACAATAAGGGACATTGGGAATTTGATGACAAGTTCGTGAAGCATTGTGATGTCAGTCGCATGGAGTTTGCTATGAGAAGTGTCGTGGAGCATTGTGATGACAATTGCATGGAGAATTGTTATGACAAAAGCATGTAACGTTGTGATAGTAAGTGTCATGGAGCATTGTGATGACCATGGCATGGAACATTGTGATGGCAAGACCGTGGAGGATGTTGATGAGAATATCATGGAAAATTGTGATGACGAGCACCATGGAGCACTGTAATGACAAGGGGAAAGGAGCATTGTGATGACAGGTGGCATGGAGCATTCTGATGAAAAGTGCATGAAGCCTTGTAATGGAAAAGGCATGGAGACTTTCATGACAGGGTTCATGGAGCATACTGATGAAAAGTATCAAGGAGCCTTGTGATGACAAGTGTATTGAGCATTGTGATGATAAGTGTCATGGAACATTTTGATGAGAAGTTCATGGAGTATTGTGAAGACAGGCATCATGGAACTTTGTGATGACAAGTGTTATGGAACATTGTGATCACAAGGGTTTGGAGCATTGTGATGATAGAGGTTGTGGATCATTTTGATTACAAGGAGCATGGAGCATTGTGATGACAAGTTCATGGAGCATTTTGCTGACAAAGGCATGGAGCTTTGTGATGACTGGGGTCATGGAGCATTGTGATGAAAATTTCATGGAGCATTGTGGTGACAAAGGTCACAAAGCCTTGTGATGACGGGGGCATGGACCACTGTGATGACAAAGTTCATGAAGCATTGTGTTGACTGGAGTCACGGAGCATTTTGTTGACAGGAGTCATGGAGCTTTGTGATGAAAAAGGTCATGGAGCATTTTGATGACAGGGGCGTGGTGCATTGTGATGAGTAGGGCAGGGAGTATTGTGGTCACAGTGTCATGGAGCAATTTGATGAAAAGAGTCATGGAACATTTTGATGACGGTGGTTATGGAACATTGTGATGTCAGGGGTCACGCAGAATTGTGATGAAAAGGGTCATGGAGCATTTTGATGACAGGGTAATGGAACATTGTGATGTCATTGTCATGGAGTATTGTGATGATAAGTGCATGTAGCATTGTGATGCCTGGGGTCATGGAATATTGTGATGACAGTGATGAGGGAGTATTGTGATGACTAGTGATGGAACATTGTGATATCAGTGGTGAGAGAGCATTTTGATGAGAAGTGCATGGAGCATTGTGATGAAAAGGTTTATGGAGCATTGTGATGACAGAGGTAAAGGATCATTTTGATTTCAAGGAGAATGGAGCATTGTGATGACAAGGGCTTGAAGCAATGTGATCCCAAGGTTCATGGAGAATTGTGATGACAATGGTAATAGAGAATTGTGATGACAATCGCATGGAGCATTGTGATGACAGGGGCATGGAGCATTGTTCTAACAAGTTTCATGGATTATTGTGATGACAGTGGGCATGGTACATTGGGATTACAAGGGCATGAAGTACTGTGACGACAGGTTTCAGTTAGCATTGTGATGACATATTTCATGGTCCATTGTGATGACAATTGCATGGAGCATTGTGATGCCAAGTGTCATATAGGACTGTGATGACCAGGGCTTGGAGCTTTGTGATGACCAGGACATGGAGCACTATGATGGCAATACCGTGGAGCATGGTGATGAGAAACCATGGATGATTGTGATGACTAGCCTCATGGAGCACTGTAATGACAAGGACATGGAGCATTGTGATGACAGGTGTCATGGAGCACTGTTATGACAGGGGTCATGGAGCATTGTGATGACAGGTTCATGGAACATTCTGATGACAAGCATGTGGTGTATTGTGATGACAATGGCATGGAGCATTGTGATGAAAAAGGCATGGAGCCTTTTCATGACAGGGTTCATGAAGCATTTTGACGGCAAGTGTCAGGGAGCATTGTGATGACAAGTGTATTGAGCATTGTGATGACTACGGTCATGGATCATTGTGAGGAAAAGAGCATGGAGTATTGTGATGACAGGCATCATTGAGCGTTGTGATGACAAGTGTTATGGAACATTGCGATCAATGCTTTGGAGCATTGTGAAGACAGAGGTCATGGATCATTTTGATTTCAAGGAGCATGGAACATTGTGAAGACAAGGGCATGAAGCAATGTGATCCCAAGGTTGATGAAGGATTGTATGACAATGGCATGGAGCATTGTGATGATAACGGCATGGAGCATTGTGATGAAAAAAGCATGGAAGCTTTTCATGACAGGATTCAAGGAGCATTCTGACGACAAGTGTCTGGGAGCAATGTGCTGACAGGTGTATTGAGCATTGTGATGACAAAGTCATGGAGCATTTTGATGACAAGTGCATGGAGTAATGTGATGGCAGGCATCATTGAGCGTTGTGATGACAAGAGTTATGGAACATTGCGATCAATGGTTTGGAGCATTGTGATGACAGAGATCATGGGTGATTTTGATTTCAAGGAGCTTGGAGTACTGTGATGATAAGGGCATGAAGCAATGTGATCCCAAGTTTCATTGAGGATTGTGATGACAATGGTAATGGAATATTTTGATGACAATGATAATGGAGCATTGTGATGACAATTGCATGGAGCATCGTGATGACAAGTGTCATGGAACACTGTGACGAGAGGCATCACGGTTCATTGTGATTACAGGTGTCATGGGGCATTGGGATGACAAGGGCATGGATCATTGTGATGACAAGGGTCATGGAGCATTTTGATGACCAGAGTCCCAGATCATTATGTTGTCAGGGGTCATGAAGCGTTGTGATGACAGTGGTCATGTAGAATTGTGAAGACTGGTGTCATGTAGCATTGTGATGGCAAAGTAATGGAGCATTCTGATGACAAGCTTGTGGAGTATTGTGATGACAATGGCATGGAGCATTGTGATGAAAAGGGTATGGAGCATTGTGAAGAAAAAGGCATGGAGCCTTTTCATGATAGGGTTCAAGGAGCATTCTGATGACAAGTGTCATGGAGCACTGTGTTGAGGACTGTATTGAGCATTGTGATGACAAAGGTCATGAAGCATTGTGATGACAAGTGTATGGAGCATTGTGATGACTGGGATATGGAACATTGGTCTGACAAGTTTCATGGATTATTTGATGGCATTGGGCATGGCTCATTTTGATGACAAGGTCATGGATCATTGTGATGACAAGGTAATGGAGTATGGTGAAGACAGGTGTCAGTTAGCATTGTGATGATATATGTCAAGGTCCACTATGATGACAATTGCATGGAGCATTGTGATGCCATGGATCATGGAGTAGAGTGATGACAAAGGCTTGGAGCATTGTGAGGAGAAGCACATGGAGCATTGTGATGACAAGGTCATGTAGCATTTTGATGACAAAGGCTTGGAGAAGTGTGATGACAATGGTCACGGAGCACTGTGATGAAAAGCATCACGGAGCTTTGTGATTATAGGGCTCATGGAGCATTGGGCTGACAAGTGCCAGGATAATTGTGATAACAATGGTCATGGAGAATTTTGATGAAAAGAGTCCCGGATCATTGTGTTGTCAGGGGTCATGGGGCGTTGTGATGACAGTGGTTATGGAGCATTGTCACGACATGTGTCATGGAGCTTTATGATGAGAAGGTCATGGAGCACTGGGCTGAAACTGTTCATGGAGTATTGTGATGACAGTTGTCATGGAGCATTGTGAAGCCAAGGGAATGGAACATTGTGATGACAAGACCATGAAGCCTTGTGATGACAAGGGCATGGAGCAATGTGATGAGAGGATTCATGGAGCACTGTTATGACAATGGCATGGATCATTGTGATGCCAAAGGCCATGGAGCTTTGTGATGACAAATGTCATGGAGCATTTTGATGACAGGGGCGTGGTGCATTGTGATGAGTAGGGCAGGGAGTATTTTGGTCACAGGGTCATGGAGAAAGTTGATGAAAAGTGTCATGGAACATTTTGATGACAATTGTTATGGAACATTGTGATGTCAGTGGTCATGCAGAATTGTGATGAAAAGGGTCATGGAGCATTTTGATGACAGGGTTATGGAATATTGTGATGTCATGGGTCATGGAGTATTGTGATGATAATTGCATGTAGCATTGTGATGACTGGGGTCATGGAACATTGTGATGACAGTGGTGAGGAAGTATTGTGATGACTAGTGATGGAACATTGTGATATCAGAGGTGAGAGAGCATTTTGAAGAGAAGTGCATGGAGCATTTTGATGACAAGGTTTATGGAGCATTGTGATGACAGAGGTAAAGGATCATTTTGATTTCAAGGAGCATGGAGCATTGTGATGACAAGGGCATGAAGCAATGTGATCCCAAGCTTCATGGAGGATTGTGATGACAATGGTAATGGAGGATTGTGATGACAATGGTAATGGAGTATTGTGATGACTATCACATGGAGCATTGAGCTGACAAAGGCATGGAGCATTGTGATGACTGGGGCCATGGAGCATTGTGATGAAAAGTTCATGGAGCATTGTGGTGACAAAGGTCACAAAGCCTTGTGATGACGGGGGCATGGACCATTGTGATGACAAAGTTCAGGAAGCCTTGTGAAGACTGGAGTCATGGAGCATTGTGTTGACAGGGGTCACGGAGCATTGTGATGAAAAGTTCATGGAGCATTGTGGTGACAAATGTCACAGAGCCTTGTGGTGAAAACAGCATGGACCATTGGGATGACAAAGGTCATGAAGCATTGTAATGACTGGAGTCAGGGAGCATTGTGATGAGAGGTGTCATGGAGCTTTTTGATGGCAAGGGCATGGAGCATTGTGATGACAGGGTCATGTTGCATTGGTCTGAGAAGTTTCATGTTTTATTGTGATGACAGTGGGCATTGCACATTGGGATTACAAGGGCATGGAGTACTGTGAAGACATGTGTCAGTTATCATTGTGATGACATATTTCATGGTCCATTGTGATGACAATTGCATGGAGCATTGTGATGCCAGGTGTCATGGAGGATTTTAATGACAATGGCTTGGAGCATTGTGATGACCAGGGCATGGAGCATTGTGATGGCAAGACAGTGGAGAATGATGATGAGCAGACCATGGATAATTGTGATGACGAGCGTCATGGAGCTCTGTAATGACAAGGGGCAAGGAACATTGTGACAACAAGTGTCATGGAGCATTGTGATAACAGGAGTCATGGAGCATTGTGATGAGAAGCTTGTGGTGTGTTGTGATGACAATGGCATGGAGCATTGTGATGAAAATGCATGGAGCATTGTGAAGACAAGGTCATGTAGCCTTTTGCTGACAAATGCATGGAGCATCGTGATGACAAGTGTCATGGAGCTATGTGATGACAGGCGTCACTGAACAGTGTGATTACAGGTGTCATGGAGGTTTGGGATGACAAGGGCTTGGATCATTGTGATGCAAAGGGTCATGGAGCATTGTGATGAAAAGACCATGGGTAATTGTGATGATGAGCGTCATGGGGCACTGTAATGACAAGTTTTATGGAACATTGTGGTCACAAGGTTTTGTCGAACTGTGATGACAGAGGTCATGGAGAATACTGATTTCTTTGTGATGACAATAGGATGATGCATTATGATGATGGGCATGGTACCTTTTGATGAGAAGGTTCATGGATCATTGAGATGAAAATGGACATGGAGCATTGTGTTTACAGGTGTCTTGGAACATTGTGATGACAATGGCATGGGGCATTGTGAAGAGAATGCCATGGAACCTTATGATGACATGTGCCATGGAGCTTTGTGATGACAAGGGCATGGAACATTGTGATTACAGGGGTCTTTGATCATTGTGATGACAAGGGTCATGGAGGCTTGTGATGACAAGGCCGTAGAACATTGTGATGGCAGGGTTCCGGAATCATTGTTATAACAGCGGTAATGGAGCATTGTGGTGACAAGGGCATGGGTCATTTGTCTGAAAAGTTTCATGGGTTATTGTGATGAGAGTGAGCATGGATCATTGTGTTGACAAGGGCAAGGAACACTGTGATACATGGGTCATGGAGGATTGTAATGACAAGGGCATGGAGCATTGTGATGAGAAAGACATCGAGCATATTGATGACAAGTGTCATGGAGCTTTGTGATGACAAGTGCATGGAGCAATGTGATGAGAGTTTTCATGGAGCATTCTGATGACAATGGCATGGAACATTGTGATGCCAAGGATCAAAAAGCTTTGTGATGAAAAAGGTCATGGAGTATTTTGATGACTAGGGTGTGGTGCATTGTGATGTGAAGGACAGGGAGAATTGTGATGACAGGGTCATTGAGCAATTTGCTGAAATGTGTAATGGATCATTTTGATGACAGTGGATATGGAACATTGTTGTGTCAGGGGTCATGGATCATTGTGTTGCAAAGGGTCACGGAACATTTTGATGAGAGGGGTTATGGAACATTGTGTTGTCAGGGATCATGGAACATTGGGATGATAAGGACATGTAGCAATGTGATGACAGGGGTTATGGAACATTGTGATGGCAGGGATGAGGGAGTATTGAGATCACTACTGATGGAACATTGTGATATCAGTGGTGAGAGAGAATTTTGATGAGAAGTGCATGGAGCATTTTGATGATGGTATATGGAGCTTTGTAATGACATGGTTGTTGAGCTTTGTGATGAGAATGCATGGCATATTGTGATGACAAGGGTCATGGAGCATTGTGCTGACTAAGGCATGGGGCATTGTGATGACAAGTGTCACAGAGCAATGTGATGAAATTTCAAGGAGCATTGTGGTGACAAAGGTCACAGAGCCTTGTGATGATGGGGGCATGGACCATTGTGATGACAATAGTCATGAAGCATTGTGTTGACTGGAGTCATGGTGCATTGTGATGAATGGGGTCATGAAGCATTTTGATGACAAGGGCATGGAGCAATGGGATGAGAGGTTTCATGGAGCGTTTCGATGACAATGGCATGGAGCATTGTGATGCCACGTGTCATGGAGCTTTGGGATGACAAAAGTTGGAGCACTTTGAAGACAAGTGTGTGGTGTGTTGTGAAGAGAAGGGCAGGGAACATTGTGATGACAGGGTCGTGGAGCAATTTGATGAAAAGTGTCATGGAACATTTTGATGACAGGCGTTATGGAACAATGTGATGTCACTGTTCATGGAACATTGAGATGAAAAGTGTCATGGAACATTTTGATGTCAGGGGTTATGGAACATTTTGACGTCAGGGGTCATGGAGCATTTTGATGAAAATGTCATGTAGCATTGCGATGACAGGTGTCATGGAACATTGTGATGACAGGGGTGAAGCAGTATTGTGAGGATTTGTGATGGAACACTCTGATATCAGTGGTGAGAGACCATTTTGATGAGAAGTGCATGGAGCATTGTGATGACAAGGTTTATGGAGAATTGTGATGACAAGGATGTGGAGCATTATGATGAAAAGGGCATGGCACATTGTGATGACATGGGGCATGGAGCATTGTGCTAACAAAGGCATGGAGCATGGTGATGACACGGGTCAGAGAGCATTGTGATTAAATGTTCATGGAGCATAGCGGTGACAAAAGTTACAAAACCTTGTGACGACGAGGGCATGGACAATTGTGATGATAAAGGTCATGAAGCATTGTGATGAATGGAATCACGGAGCATTGTGATGAGAGGGGCATGGAGGTTTGTGATAACAACGGCATAGAAGTTTATGATGACAGGAGCATGGAGCATTGCCCGGACCATTTTCATGGATTATTGTGATGACACTGGTCATGGCACATTGTGATGACAAGGGAATTGAGCACTGTGATGACAAGGTCATGGATTATTGTGTAGAGAGGTGTCAGGGAGCATCGTGATGACATATCATGGCCCATTGTGATGACAATATCATGGAGCATTGTGATGCCAAGAGTCATGGAGGATTGTGATGGCAAAGGTAATGGAGCATTGTGATGAAAATGGCTTGGAGGATTGTGATGACAAAGGCATGGAGCATTGTGATGACAGGGTCATGGAGCATTGGTCTGACAGGTTTCATGGATTATTGTGATGACAGTCGGCATGGCTCATGGTGATGACAGGGTCATGGACTACTGTGAAGACAGGTGTCAGGGAGCATTGTGATGACATATGTCATGGTCCATTGTGATGACAATGGCATGGAGAATTGTGATACCAAGTGTCATGAGGGATTGTGATGACAAAGGTAATGGAGCATTGTGTTGAGAAGGGCTTGGAGCATTGTGATGACAAGGTTCACGGAGTATTTTGATTACAAGTGCATGGAGCATTGTGATGACAAGGGCAAATGAACATTTTAATGACAACGTCGTGAAGCATTGTGATGACAAAGTGCTTGGAGCTTGCTATGACAGGGTTCATCGAGCATTGCGATGACAAGTGCATGGATAATTGTGATGACAAGAGCCTGTAACATTGTGATGACAATTTTCATGGAGCATTGTGATGAAAAGTGAATGAAGCATTGTGATGACAATGTCCTGGAGCATCGTGATGAGAGGACCATTGAGCCTTGTGATGAGACGTCTCATGGAGCTCTTTGATGAAAAGGGGCATGGAGCATTGTGATTACAGGGGTTGGAGCCTTGTGATGACAAGGGCATGGATAATTGTGTTGAGAATGCCATGGATCACTCTGATGATATGCGTCATAGAGCTTTGTGATGACAAGGCATGGATCATTGTGATGAAAAAGGAATGGAGCCTTGTCATGACTGGTTTCAAGGAGCTTAATGACGACAAGTATCAGGGAGCATTGTGATGACAAAATTCATGGAACATTGTGAGTAGAAGACCATGGATAATTGTCATGATGAGCGTCATGGGACGTTGTGATGACAAGTGTTATGGAACATTGTGATCACAAGATTTTGGAGCATTGTGATCACAAGGTCTTGGAGTATTGTGAAAGAAGGTATCAGGGAGCATAGTGATGCCATATGTCATGGTCAATTGTGATGACAGTGGCATGGAGCATTGTGATGCCAAGTGTCATGGAGGATTGTGTTGAAAAGTTAATGGAGCATTGTGATGACAAGGTCTTGGAGCATTGTGATGACCTGGGTATGCAACACTGGTCTGAAAATTTTAATGGATTATTATGAAGACAGTGGACCTCGAGTATTGTAATGACAAAGGCACGGAGCACTGTGATACGTGGGTCATGGAGGATTGTAATTAAAAGGGCATCGATCAGTGTGATGAGAAGGGCATCGAGCATTGTTATGACAAGCGTCATGGAGCTTTGTGATGACAAGGACATAGAACAATGGGATGAGACGTTCCATGGAGCATTGCGATGACAATGGCATCGAGCATTGTGATGCCAAGTGTCATGGAGCTGTTTGATGACAAACGTTGGAGCATTTTGATGACAAGTGCATGGTGCATTGTGATGAGAATGGCAGGGAGCACTGTGATGACAAGGTTTATGGAACATTGTGATGACAAGGTTGTTCAGCATTATGATGACAGACACATGGCACGTTTTGATGACATTGTTCATGGAGCATTGTGATGACAAGTGCATAGACAATTGTGATGAAAAGTGTCATGGATTATTGTGCTGACAAAGTCATGGAGCATTGTGATGACAATGATCAGAGAGCACTGAGATGAGAAGTTCATGGAGCATTTTGGTGACAAAAGTCACAGAGCCTAGTGATGACGAGGGCATGGACAATTGTGATGACAAATGTCATGAAGCATTGTGATGACAGGAGTCAAAGAGAATTTTCATAAAAGAGATCATGGAGCATTGTGATGACAAGGGCATGGAGTATTGTGATGACACGGGCATGGAGCATGGGTCTGAAAATTTTCATGGATTATTGTGATGACAGGGTCCGTGGCACATTGTGATGACAAGCGCATGGTGCAATGTGATGACAAGGTTAAGGAGTATTGTGTAGAGAGGTGTCAGGGAGCATTGTGAAGACATATATCATGATCCATTGTGATGCCAAGTGACATGGAGGATTGTGATGACAAATGTAATGGAGCATTGTGATGACAAGTTCTTGGAGCATTGTGATGTCAAGGGCATAGAACATTGGGATGACAGGGGCATGGAGCATTAGCCTGAGAAGTTTCACGGAATATTGTGAGGACAGTGGGAATGGCACATTGTGATGACTAGGGCATGGAGAACTGTGAAGATAAGGTCATGAAGTATTGAGTAGAGAGTTGTCAGTGAGCATTGTGATGACATGTATCATGGTCCATTGTGATGACAATGGCATGGAGCATTGTGATGCCAAGGAACATGTAGGATAGTGATGAAAAATGTAATGGAGCTTTGTGATGACAAGGGCTTGGAACATTGTGATGAAAAGGGCATGGAGCATTGTGATGACAGGGTCATGGAGCATTGGTCTGACAAGTTTCATGGATTATTGTGATGACAGTGGGCATGGCACATTGTGATGGCAGGGGCATGGAGCATTATTATGACAAGATCATGGGCTATAGTGAAGACAGGTGTTAGGGAGCATTTTGATGACATATATCACGGTCCATTGTGATGACAATGGCATGGAGCATTGTGATGCCAAATGCCATGGAGGATTGTGATGACAAAGGTAATGGAGCATTGTGATGACAAGGGCTTGGAACATTGTGATGAAAAAGGCATGGAGCTATTTCATGAGAGATTTCAAGGAGCCTTCTGACAAGTGTCAGGGAGCATTTGGATGACAAGTGTTTTGAGCATTGTGATGACACATGTCATAGAGCATTGTGATGACAAGGGCATGGGATATTGTGATGACAGGCATCATGGAGAGTTGTTATGACAAGGGGCATGGAGCATTGTGATGACAATGGCATGGAGCACTGTGATGAAAAAGGCATGGAGCTATTTCACGTCTGACTTCAAGGAGACTTCTGACAATTTTCAGCGAGCATTGTGATGACAAGTGTATTGAGAATTGTGATGACAAATGTCATGGAGCATTGTGATGACAAGGGCATGGAATATTGTGATGACAGGCATGATGGAGTGCTATGATGACCAGTTTTATGGAACATTGTGATCACAAGTGTGTGGAGCATTGTGATGACAGAAGTCATGGATCATTTTGATTTCAAGGAGCATGGAGCATTGTGATGACAAGGGTAGAAAGCAATGTGATCCCAAGTTTCATGGAGGATGGTGGTCACAATGGGAATGGAGTATTGTGATGACAAGCGCATGGAGCATCGTGATGACAAGGTCATGTAGCATTTTGCTGATGAAGGCATGGAGCATTGGGATGACAAGTGTCATAGAGCACTGTGATGTCAAGCGTAATGGAGCATTGTGATTTCAGTGGTCATGGAGCAATGAGATGACAAGGGAATGGATTATTGTGATGGCAAGGGTCATGGAGCATTTTGATGGCAGGCGTCATGGAGCATTGTGATGACAGGTGTCATGGAGTATTGTGATGAGAAGGTCATGGAGCATTGGGCTGAAAATGTTCATGGAGTATTGTGATGACATGGTCATGGAGCATTGTTATGACAAGTGAATGGAGATTGTGATGAAATGTTCCTGGAGCATTGTGATGAGAAGACCTTGGAGCCATGTGATGACAAGTCTCATGGAGCATTCTGATGAAACGGGTCCTGGAGGATTGTGATTACAGGGGTCATGGAGCAATTTGAAGAAAACGGTATTGATCACTGTGATGAAAAATACATAGAGCCTTATCATGAACGGGTTCAAGGAGCATACTGAGGAAAAGTGTCGGGGAGCATTGTGATGACAAGTGTATTGAACATTGTGATGACAAAGTTCATGAAGCATTGTGATGAGAAGAACATGGATAATTGTTATGACGAGTGTCATGGGGCGTTGTGAAGACAAGGGTTATGGAACATTGTGATCACAAGGGTTTGGAGCATTTTGATGACAGAGGTCATGGAGCATTCTGATTTCATTGTGATGAAAATAGCATGAAGAATTATGATGATGGGCATGGTGCATTGTGATGACAGGGTTCATGGAGCATTGAGATGAAGAGGGTCATGGAGCATTTTGATGACAGGGGTTATGGAACATTGTGATGTCGGAGGTCATGGAGCATTTTGATGATAAGGTCATGTAGCATTGTGATGACAGGGTCATGGAACATTGTGATGACAGGGGTGAGGGAGTATAGTGATGACGAGTGATGGAACACTCTGATATCAGTGGTGAGAGAGCATTTTGATGAAAAGTGCATGGAGCATTGGGATGACAAGTTTGTGAAGCATTATGATGACAAGCACATGGCATATTGTGATTACATGGGTCATGGAGCATTGTGCTGACAAGTGCAAAGACAACTATGACGACAAGGGTCATGGAGCATTGTGATGACAATGGTCAGAGAGCATTGTGATGCGAAGTTCATGGAGCATTGTGGTGACATAAGTCACAGAGTCTTGTGATGACGAGGACATGGACAATTGTGATGACAAATGTCATGAAGCATTGGGATGACTGGAGTCACGGAGAATTTTCATAAATAAGGTCATGGAGCATTGTTGTGACAAGGGCATGGAGCATTGTGATGACAAGGTCCTGGAGCATTGTGATGAGAAGTGCATGGAGTTTTGTTAAGACAGTTGTCAGGGAGCATGGTGATGATATATGTCATGGTCCATTGTGATGACAATGGCATGGAGCATTGTGATGCCAAGAGTAATGGAGGATTGTGATGACAAAGGTAATGGAACATTGTGATGACAAGAGATTGGAGCATTCTGATGACAAGCGTCATGAAGCATTGTGATGACAATGGCATGGAGCATTGTGAAGATAAGTGCATGGAGCATTGTGTTGAAAAAGGCATTGAGATATGTTATGACAGGGTACAAGGAGACTTCTGACAAGTTTCAGGGATCATTGTGATGACAAGTGTATTGAGCATTGTGATGACAATGGTCATGGAGCATTGTGATGACAAGGACATGGAATATTGTGATGACAGGCATCAAGGAGCGTTGTGATGACAAGGGTCATGGAGCATTGTGATGACAATGGAATGGAGCATTTTGTTGAGAATCCCCTGAAGCATTCTGATGTCATGTGTCATGGAGCATTGTGATGACATATGTCCGGTCCCTTGTGATGACAATGGCATGGAGCATTGTGATGCCAAGTGTCATGGAGGATTATGATGACAAAGGTAATGGAGCATTGTGATGACAAGGGCTTGGAGCATTGTGATGACAAGGGTCATGGAGCATTTTGATTTCATTGTGATGACAATAGCATGAAGCATTATGATGATGGGTATGGTGCATTGTGATGACAGGGTTCATGGAGCATTGAGATGAAAAGTGTCCAAGAGCATTTTGATGACAGGGGTTATGGAACATTGTGATGTCAGGGGTCATGGAGCATTTTGGTGATAAGGTCATGTAGCAATGCGATGACAGGGGTCAAGGAATATTGTGATGACAGCAGTGAGGGAGTATAGTGATGACTAGTGATGGAACACTCTGATATCAGTGGTGAGAGAGCATTTTGATGAAAAGTGCATGGAGCATTGTGATGACATCGTTTATGGAGCATTGTGATGACAATATTGTGGAGCATTATGATGACAGGCGCATGGAATTTGAGATGACACGGGTCATGGAACATTGTGCTGACAAGTGCATAGACAATTGTGATGACAAGGGTCATGGAGCATGGTGGTGACAACGGCATGGAGCATTGTGATGACAAGGGTCAGAGAGCATTGTGATGAGAATTTCATGGAGCATTGTGGTGACATAAGTCACAGAGTCTTGTGATGACGAGGACAAGGACAATTGTGATGAAAAATGTCATGAAGCATTGTGATGACAGGAGTCACGGAGAATTTTCATAAAAAAGGTCATGGAGCATTGTGATGAGAAGGGCATAGAGCATTGTGATGACAAGGGCCTGGTGAATTGTGATGACAAGGTCATGGAGTTTTGTGAAGACAGTTGTCAGGGAGCATTGTGATGATATATGTCCTGGTCCATTGTGATGACAATGGCATGGAGCAATGTGATGCCAAGGGTCATGGAGGATTGTGATGACAAAGGTAATGGAGAATTGTGATGACAAGGGATTGGAGCATTCTGATGACAAGGGTCAAGAAGCATTGTGATGACAATGGCATGTAACATTGTGATGAAAAGGCATTGAGCTGTTTCATGACAGAGTTCAAGGAGACTTCTGACAAGTGTCAAGGAGCATTGTGATGACAAGTGTAATGAGTATTGTGATGGCATTGGTCATGGAGCATTGTGATGACAAGGACATGGAATATTGTAATGAAAGGCATCATGGAGCATTGTGATGACAAGGGTCATGGCGCATTGTAATGACAATGGCATGGAGCATTTTGTTGAGAATCCCCTGGAGCATTCTGATGTCATGTGTCATGAACCATTGTGATGACATATGTCCGTCCATTGTGATGACAATGGCATGGAGCCTTGTGATGCCAAGGGTCATGGAGGATTATGATGACAAAGGTAATGGAGCATTGTGGTGACAAGGGCTTGGAGCATTGTGCTGACAACGGCATAGAGCATTGTGATTACAGAGACATGGAGCATTGGTCTGACAAGTTTCATGGATTATTGTGATGACAGTGCGCATGGCACATTGTGATGACTAGGGCATGGAGCACTGTGATTACAAGGTCATGGAGTATTGTGTAGAGAGGTGTCAGGGAGCATTGTGCTGACATATATCATGGTCCATTGTGATGACAAGGGCTTGGAGCATTGTGAAGGCAAGGGCATGGAGCATTGTGATGATAAGGGAATGGAGCATTGTGATGAAAACGGCAGGGAGCTATTTCACGACTGACTTCAAGGAGACTTCTGACAATTGTCAGCGAGCATTGTGATGACAAGTGTATTGAGAATTGTGATGACAAATGTCATGGAGCATTGTGATGACAAGGGCATGGAATATTGTGATGACAGGCATGATGGAGTGCTATGATGACCAGTTTTATTGAACATTGTGATCACAAGTGTGTGGAGCATTGTGATGACAGAAGTCATGGATCATTTTGATTTCAAGGAGCATGGAGCATTGTGATGACAAGGGTAGAAAGCAATGTGATCACAAGTTTCATGGAGGATTGTGGTCACAATGCGAATGGAGTATTGTGATGACAAGCACATGGAGCATCGTGATGACAGGGTCATGTAGCATTTTGCTGATGAAGGCATGGAGCATTGGGATGACAATTTTCATGGAGCACTGTGATGACAAGCGTCATGGAGCATTGTGATTACAGTGGTCATGGAGCAATGAGATGACAAGGGAATGGATTATTGTGATGGCAAGTGTCATGGAGCATTTTGATGACAGGCGTCATGGAGCATTGTGATGACAGGTGTCATGGAGCATTGTGATGCGAAGTTCATGGAGCATTGGGCTGAAAATGTTCATGAAGTATTGTGATGACATGGTCATGGAGCAATGTTATGACAAGTGAATGGAGATTGTGATGAAAAGTTCCTGGAGCATTGTGATGAGACGACCTTGGAGCCTTGTGATGACAAGTCTCATGGAGCATTCTGATGAAACGGGTCCTGGAGCATTGTGATTACAGGGGTCATGGAGCAATTTGAAGAAAACGGTATTGATCACTGTGATGAAAAATACATAGAGCCTTATCATGAACGTGTTCAAGGAGCATACTGACGAAAAGTGTCGGGGAGCATTGTGATGACAAGTATATTGAACATTGTGATGACAAAGTTCATGAAGCATTGTGATGAGAAGAACATGGATAATTGTTATGACGAGTGTCATGTGGCGTTGTGAAGGCAATGGTTATGGAACATTGTGATCACAAGGGCTTGGAGCATTTTGATGACAGAGGTCATGGAGCATTCTGATTTCATTGTGATGAAAATAGCATGAAGCATTATGATGAAGGGCATGGTGCATTGTGATGACGGGTTCATGGAGCATTGAGATGAAATGGGTCATGGAGCATTTTGATGACAGGGGTTATGGAACATTGGGATGTCGGGTGTCATGGAGCATTTTGAAGATAAGGTCATGTAGCATTGCGATGACAGGGGTCATGGAACATTGTGATGACAGGGGTGAGGGAGTAGAGTGATGACTAGTGATGGAACACACTGATATCAGTGGTGAGAGAGCGTTTTGATGAAAAGTGCATGGAGCATTGGGATGACAAGGTTGTGAAGCATTATGATGACAAGCACATGGCATATTGTGATTACATGGGTCACGGAGCATTGTGCTGACAAGTGCAAAGACAACTATGATGACAAGGGTCATGGAGCATTGTGATGACAAGGGTCAGAGAGCATTGTGATGAGAAGTTCATGGAGCATTGTGGTGACATAAGTCACAGAGTCTTGTGATGACGAGGACATGGACAATTGTGATGACAAATGTCATGAAGCATTGTGATGACTGCAGCCACGGAGAATTTTCATAAATAAGGTCATGGAGCATTGTGATTACAAGGGCATGGAGCATTGTGATGACAAGGTCCTGGAGCATTGTGATGAGAAGTGCATGGAGTTTTGTTAAGACAGTTGTCAGGGAGCATTGTGATGATATATGTCATGGTCCATTGTGATGACAATGGCATGGAGCATTGTGATGCCAAGAGTAATGGAGGATTGTGATGACAAAGGTAATGGAACATTGTGATGACAAGGGATTGGAGCATTCTGATGACAAGCGTCATGAAGCATTGTGATGACAATGGCATGGAGCATTGTGATGATAAGGGCATGGAGCATTGTGTTGAAAAAGGCATTGAGATATCTCATGACAGAGTTCAAGGAGACTTCTGACAAGTTTCAGGGATCATTGTGATGACAAGTGTATTGAGCATTGTGATGACAATGGTCATGGAGCATTGTGATGACAAGGACATGGAATATTGTGATGACAGGCATCATGGAGCGTTGTGATGACAAGAGTCATGGAGCATTGTGATGACAATGGAATGGAGCAATTTGTTGAGAATCCCTTGCAGCATTCTGATGTCATGTGTCATGGAGCATTGTGATGACATATGTCCGGTACCTTCTGATGACAATGGCATGGAGCATTGTGAAGCCAAGTGTCATGGAGGATTATGATGAAAAAGGTAATGGAGCATTGTGATGACAAGGGCTTGGAGCATTGTGATGACAAGGGTCATGGAGCATTTTGATTTCATTGTGATGACAATAGCATGAAGCATTATGATGATGGGTATGGTGCATTGTGATGACAGGGTTCATGGAGCACTGAGATGAAAACGTCCCACAGCATTTTGATGACAGTGGTTATGGAACATTGTGATGTCAGGGGTCATGGAGCATTTTGATGATAAGGTCATGTAGCATTGCGATGACAGGTGTCAAGGAACATTGTGATGACAGCAGTGAGGGAGTATAGTGATGACTAGTGATGGAACACTCTGATATCAGTGGTGAGAGAGCATTTTGATGAAAAGTGCATGGAGCATTGTGATGACATCGTTTATGGAGCATTGTGATGGCAATGTTGTGGAGCATTATGATGATAAGCACATGGCATTTTGTGATGACACGGGTCAGGGAACATTGTGCTGTCAAGTGCATAGACAATTGTGATGACAAGGGTCATGGAGCATGGTGGTGACAACGGCATGGAGAATTGTGATGACAAGGGTCAGAGAGCATTGTGATGAGAATTTCATGGAGCATTGTGGTGACATAAGTCACAGAGTCTTGTGATGACGAGGACAAGGACAATTGTGATGACAAATGCCATGAAGCATTGTGATGACTGGAGTCACGGAGAATTTTCATAAAATAGGTCTTGGAGCATTGTGATGCCAAGGGCATGGAGCATTGTGATGACAAGGGCCTGGTGAATTGTGATGACAAGGTCATGGAGTTTTGTGAAGACAGTTGTCAGAGAGCATTGTGATGATATATGTCCTGGTCCATTGTGTGACAATGGTATGGAGCAATGTGATGCCAAGTGTCATGGAGGATTGTGATGACAAAGGTAATGGAGCATTGTGATGACAAGGGATTGGAGCATTCTGATGACAAGTGTCAAGAAGCATTGTGATGACAATGGCATGGAGTATTGTGATGAAAAGGCAGTGAGCTGTTTCATGACAGAGTTCAAGGAGACTTCTGATATGTGTCAGGGAGCATTGTGATGACAAGTGTATTGAGCATTGTGATGGCAATGGTCATGGAGCATTGTGATGACAAGGACTTGGAATATTGTAATGAAAGGCATCATGGAGCGTTGTGATGACAAGGGTCGGGGATCATTGGAATGACAATGGCATGGAGCATTTTGTTGAGAATCCCCTGGAGCATTCTGATGTCATGTGTCATGAAGCATTGTGATGACATAGGTCCGTCCATTGTGATGACAATGGCATGGAGCATTGTGATGCCAAGGGTCATGGAGGATTATGATGACATAGGTAATGGAGCATTGTGGTGACAAGGGCTTGGAGCATTGTGCTGACAAAGGCATAGAGCATTGGGATTAGAGAGTCATGAAGCATTGGTCTGACAAGTTTAATGGATTATTGTGATGATAGTGCACATGGCACATTGTGATGAATAGAACATGGAGCACTGTGATTACAAGGTCATGGATTATTGTGTAGAGAGGTGTCAGGGATCATTGTGATGACATATATCATGGTCCATTGTGATGGCAAGGGCATGGAACATTGTGATGATAAGGGAATGGAGCATTGTGATGAAAAAGGCATGGAGCTATTTCATGACAAATTTCAAGGAGCCTTCTGACAAGTGTCAGGGAGCATTTGGATGTCAAGTGTTTTGAGCATTGTGATGACACATGTCATAGAGAATTGTGATGACAAGGGCATGGGATATTGTAATGACAGGCATCATGGAGCGTTGTTATGACAAGGGGCATGGAGCATTGTGATGACAATGGCATGGAGCATTGTGATGAAAAAGGCATGGAGCTATTTCACGAATGACTTCAAGGAGACTTCTGACCATTGTCAGCGAGCATTGTGATGACAAGTGTATTGAGAATTGTGATGACAAATGTCATGGAGCATTGTGATGACAAGGGCATGGAATATTGTGATGACAGGCATGATGGATTGCTTTGATGACCAGTTTTATGGAACATTGTGATCACAAGTGTGTTGGGCATTGTGATGACAGAAGTCATGGATCACTTTGATTTCAAGGAGCATGGAGCATTGTGATGACAAGGGTAGAAAGCAATGTGATCCCAAGTTTCATGGAGGATTGTGTTCAAAATGGGAATGGAGTATTGTGATGACAAGCGCATGGAGCATCGTGATGACAAGGTCATGTAGCTTTTTGCTGATGAAGGCATGGAGCATTGGGATGACAAGTGTCATGGAGCACTGTGATGACAAGCGTCATGGAGCATTGTGATTACAGTGGTCATGGAGCAATGAGATGACAAGGGAATGGATTATTGTGATGGCAAGTGTCATGGAGCATTGTGATGACAGGCGTCATGGAGCATTGTGATGACAGGTGTCATGGAGCATTGTGATGAGAAGGTCATGGAGCATTGGGCTGAAAATGTTCATGGAGTATTGTGATGACATGGTCATGAAGCATTGTTATGACAAGTGAATGGAGATTGTGATGAAAAGTTCCTGGAGCATTGTGATGAGAAGACCTTGGAGCCTTGTGATGACAAGTCTCATGGAGCATTCTGATGAAACGGGTCCTGGAGCATTGTGATTACAGGGGTCATGGAGCAATTTGAAGAAAACGGTATTGATCACTGTGATGAAAAATACATAGAGCCTTATCATGAACGCGTTCAAGGAGCATACTGACGAAAAGTGTCGGGGGGAATAGTGATGACAAGTATATTGAACATTGTGATGACAAAGTTCATGAAGCATTGTGATGAGAAGAACATGGATAATTGTTATGACGAGTGTCATGGGGCGTTGTGAAGACAAAGGTTATGGAACATTGTGATCACAAGGGTTTGGAGCATTTTGGTGACAGAGGTCATGGAGCATTCTGATTTCATTGTGATGAAAATACCATGAAGGATTATGATGATGGGCATGGTGCATTGTGATGACAGGGTTCATGGAGCATTGAGATGAAAAGGGTCATGGAGCATTTTGATGACAGGTGTTATGGAACATTGTGATGTCGGGGGTCATGGAGCATTTTGATGATAAGGTCATGTAGCATTGCAATGACAGGGGTCATGGAACATTGTGATGACAGGGGTGAGGGAGTATAGTGATGACTAGTGATGGAACACTCTGATATCAGTGGTGAGAGAGCATTTTGATGAAAAGTGCATGGAGCATTGTGATGACATCGTTTATGGAGCATTGTGATGGCAATGTTGTGGAGCATTATGATGACAAGCACATGGCATTTTGTGATGACACGGGTCATGGAACATTGTGCTGTCAAGTGCATAGACAATTGTGATGACAAGGGTCATGGAGCATGGTGGTGACAACGGCATGGAGCATTGTGATGACAAGGGTCAGAGAGCATTGTGATGAGAATTTCATGGAGCATTGTGGTGACATAAGTCACAGAGTCTTGTGATGACGAGGACAAGGACAATTGTGACGACAAATGTCATGAAGCATTGTGATGACTGTAGTCACGGGAATTTTCATAAAAAAGGTCATGGAGCATTGTGATGACAAGGGCATGGAGCATTGTGATGACAAGGGCCTGCTGAATTGTGATGACAAGGTCATGGAATTTTGTGAAGACAGTTGTCAGGGAGCATTGTGATGATATATGTCATGGTCCATTGTGATGACAATGGCATGGAGCAATGTAATGCCAAGTGTCATGGAGAATTGTGATGACAAATGTAATGGAGCATTGTGATGACAAGGGATTGGAGCATTCTGATGAAAAGGGTCAAGAAGCATTGTGATGACAATGGCATGGAACATTGTGATGAAAAGGCATTGAGCTGTTTCATAACAGAGTTCATGGAGACTTGTGACAAGTGTCAGGGAGCATTGTGATGACAAGTGTATTGAGCATTGTGATGGCATTTGTCATGGAGCATTGTGATGAGAAGGACATGGAATATTGTAATGAAAGGCATCATGGAGCGTTGTGATGACAATGGCATGGAGCATTTTGTTGAGAATCCTCTGGTGCATTCTGATGTCATGTGTCATGAATCATTGTGATGACATATGTCCGTCCATTGTGGTGACAATGGCATGGAGCATGGTGATGCCAAGGGTCATGGAGGATTATGATGACAAAGGTAATGGAGCATTGTGCTGACAACGGCATAGAGCATTGTGATTACAGAGACATGGAGCATTGGTCTGACAAGTTTCATGGATTATTGTGATGACAGTGCGCATGGCACATTGTGATGACTAGGGCATGGAGCACTGTGATTACAAGGTCATGGATTATTGTGTAGAGAGGTGTCAGGGAGCATTGTGCTGACATATATCATGGTCCATTGTGATGACAAGGGCTTGGAGCATTGTGAAGGCAAGGGCATGGAGCATTGTGATGATAAGGGAATGGAGAATTGTGATGAAAAAGGCATGGAGCTATTTCTTGAGAGATTTCAAGGAGCCTTCTGACAAGTGTCAGGGAGCATTTGGATGACAAGTGTTTTGAGCATTGTGATGACACATGTCATAGAGCATTGTAATGACAAGGGCATGGGATATTGTGATGACAGGCATCATGGAGCGTTGTTATGACAAGGGGCATGGAGCATTGTGATGACAATGGCATGGAGCATTGTGATGAAAACGGCATGGAGCTATTTCACGACTGACTTCAAGGAGACTACTGACAATTGTCAACGAGCATTGTGATGACAAGTGTACTGAGAATTGTGATGACAAATGTCATGGAGCATTGTGATGACAAGGGCATGGGATATTGTGATGACAGGCATCATGGAGCGTTGTTATGACAAGGGGCATGGAGCATTGTGATGACAATGGCATGGAGCATTGTGATGAAAAAGGCATGGAGCTATTTCACGAATGACTTCAATGAGACTTCTGACAATTGTCAACGAGCATTGTGATGACAAGTGTACTGAGAATTGTGATGACAAATGTCATGGAGCATTGTGATGACAAGGGCATGGAATATTGTGATGACAGGCATGATGGAGTGCTATGATGACCCGTTTTATGGAACATTGTAATCACAAGTGTGTGGAACATTGTGATGCCAGAAGTCATGGATCATTTTGATTTCAAGGAGCATGGAGCATTGTGATAACAAGGGTAGAATTCAAAGTGATCCCAAGATTCATGGAGGATTGTGGTCACAAGGGGAATGGAGTATTGTGATGACAAGCGCATGGAGCATCGTGATGAGAAGGTCATGTAGCATTTTGCTGATGAAGGCATGGAGCATTGGGATGACAAGTGTCATAGAGCACTGTGATGACAAGCGTCATGGAGCATTGTGATTACAGTGGTCATGGAGCAATGAGATGACAAGGGAATGGATTATTGTGATGGCCAGGGTCATGGAGCATTTTGATGACAGGCTTCATGGAGCATTGTGATGACAGGTGTCATGGAGCATTGTGATGAGAAGGTCATGGAACATTGAGCTGAAAATGTTCATGTAGTATTGTGATGACATGGTTATGGAGCATTGTTATGACAAGTGAATGGAGATTGTGATGAAAAGTTCTTGGAGCATTGTGATGAGAAGACCTTGGAGCCTTGTGATGACAAGTCTCATGGAGCATTCTGATGAAACGGGTCCTGGAGCATTGTGATTATGGGGGTCATGGAGAAATTTGAAGAAAACGGTATTGATCACTGTGATGAAAAATACATAGAGCCTTATCATGAACGCGTTCAAGGAGCATACTGACGAAAAGTGTCGGGGAACATTGTGATGACAAGTATATTGAACATTGTGATGACAAAGTTCATGAAGCATTGTGATGAGAAGAACATGGATAATTGTTATGACGAGTGTCATGGGGCGTTGTGAAGACAAGGGTTATGGAACATTGTGATCACAAGGGTTTGGAGCATTTTGATGACAGAGGTCATGGAGCATTCTGATTTCATTGTGATGAAAATAGCATGAAGGATTATGATGATGGGCATGGTGCATTGTGATGACAGGGTTCATGGAGCATTGAGATGAAAAGTGTCATGAAGCATTTTGATGACAGGGGTTAAGGAACATTGTGATGTCGGGTGTCATGGAGCATTTTGATGATAAGGTAATGTAGCATTGCAATGACAGGGATCATGGAACATTGTGATGACAGGGGTGAGGGAGTATAGTGATGACGAGTGATGGAACACTCTGATATCAGTGGTGAGAGAGCATTTTGATGAAACGTGCCTGGAGCATTGGGATGACAAGGTTGTGAAGCATTATGATGACAAGCACATGGCATATTGTGATTATATTTGTCATGGAGCATTGTGCTAACAAGTGCAAAGACAACTATGACGACAAGGGTCATGGAGCATTGTGATGACAATGGTCAGAGAGCATTGTGATGAGAAGTTCATGGAGCATTGTTGTGACATAAGTCACAGAGTCTTGTGATGACGAGGACATGGACAATTGTGATGACAAATGTCATGAAGCATTGTGATGACTGGAGTCACGGAGAATTTTCATAAATAAGGTCATGGAGCATTGTTATGACAAGGGCATTGAGCATTGTGATGACAAGGTCCTGGAGCATTGTGATGAGAAGTTCATGGAGTTTTGTTAAGACAGTTGTCAGGGAGCATTGTGATGATATAGATCATGGTCTATTATGATGACAATGGCATGGAGCATTGTGATGCCAAGAGTAATGGAGGATTGTGATGACAAAGGTAATGGAACATTGTGATGACAAGGGATTGGAGCATTCTGATGACAAGCGTCATGAAGCATTGTGATGACAATGGCATGGAGCATTGTGATGATAAGGGCATGGAGCATTGTGTTGAAAAAGGCATTGAGATATCTCATGACAGAGTTCAAGGAGACTTCTGACAAGTTTCAGGGATCATTGTGATGACAAGTGTATTGAGCATTGTGATGACAATGGTCATGGAGCATTGTGATGACAAGGACATGGAATATTGTGATGACAGGCATCATGGAGCGTTGTGATGACAAGGGTCATGGAGCCTTGTGATGACAATGGAATGGAGCAATTTGTTGAGAATCCCCTTGCAGCATTCTGATGTCATGTGTCATGGAGCATTGTGATGACATATGTCCGGTCCCTTGTGATAACAATGGCATGGAGCATTGTGATGCCAAGTGTCATGGAGGATTATGATGACAAAGGTAATGGAGCATTGTGATGACAAGGGCTTGGAGCATTGTGATGACAAGGGTCATGGAGCATTGAGATGAAAAGGGTCCAAGAGCATTTTGATGACAGGGGTTATGGAACATTGTGATGTCAGGGGTCATGAAGCATTTTGATGATAAGGTCATGTAGCATTGCGATGACAGGCGTCAAGGAACATTGTGATGACAGCAGTGAGGGAGTATAGTGATGACTAGTGATGGAACACTCTGATATCAGTGGTGAGAGAGCATTTTGATGAAAAGTGCATGGAGCTTTGTGATTACAGGGGTTTGGAGCATTGTGATGACAAGCCCGTGGAACACTGTAATGGCAAGGGTCTTGGAGCATTGTTATGGCAGGGGTAATGGAGCCTTGTGATGACAAGGGCATTGAGGATTGGTCTGAAAAGTTTCATGTCTTACTGGGATGAGAGAGGGCAAGGAGCATTGTGATGGCAAGGGCACAGAACACTGTGATACATGGGTCATGGAGTTTTGTAATGAAAAGGGCAGGGAGCATTGTGATGAGAAGGGCATCGAGCATTGTGATGACAAGCGTCATAGAGTTTTGTGATGACAAGGGCATTGAGCAATGTGATGAGAGTGTTCATGGAGCAATGTGATGACAATGGCATGGAGCATTTTGATGGCAAGTGTCATGGAGCTTTGTGATGACATATGTTATGGAGCATTTTGATGAAAAGGCGTGGTGCATCGTGATGAGAAGGGCAGGAAGCATTGTGATGACATGATCATTGAGCCATCTGAGGAAAAGTGACATGGAACATTTTGTTGACAGAGTTTAGGGAACATTGTGATGTAAGGGGTCAAGGATCTTTGTGATGAAAAAGGTCATGGAGCATTTTGATGACAGGGTTTATGGAACATTTTGATGTTAGGGGTCATGGAGCATTGTGATGATAAGGGCATGTAACATTGGGATGACAGGGGTCATGGAACATTTTGACGACATGTGTGAGGGTGTACTGTGATGACTAGTGATGGAACATTGTGAGATCAGTGGTGACAGAGCACTTTGATGAGAAGTGCATGGAGCATTGTGATGACAAGGTTTATGGAGCATTGTGATGACAAGTTTGTGGAGCATTGTGATGACAAGTGCATGGCGCAATGTGATGACATGTGTCATGGAGCATTGTGCTGCCAAAGACATGGAACACTCTGATGAAAAGTGCCAGACATCATTGTGATGAAAAGTTCATGGAGTATTGTGGTGACAATTGTAACAGAGCCTCCTGATGATGAGGGCATGGACCATTGTGATGACAAATTTTATGAAGCATTGTGATGACTGGAGTCAAGAGCATTGTCATGACAGGGGTAATGGTGCATTGTGATGACAAGGGAATGGAGCATTGTGATGACAGTGGCATGAAGCATTGGTCTGAAAAATTTCAATGATTATTTTGATGACAGTGGGCATGGCGTATTGTGATAATTAGGGCATGGAGGCTTGCGATGAAAAGGTCACGGATTATTGTGAATACAGATGCCAGTTAGATATGTGATGATATATGTCATGATCCATTGTGATGACAATTGCATGGAATATTGCGAGGCCAGGTGTCATGGACGATTGTGATGACAAAGCCTTGGAGCATTGTGATCACAAGGGCATGGAGCATTGTCATGACAAGTGCCACTGAGAATGTCGATGACAAGGTCGGGAAGCATTTTGATGACAAGCGCATGGAGCTTGCTATGACAGGTGTCATGGAGCATTGTGATGACAAATGCATGGAGAATTATGATGACAAGAACATGTAACATTGTGACAATATGTGTCATGGTGCATTGTGACGACAAGGGTCATGTCGCATTGTGATGACCAGCGAATGGAGCATTGTGATGGCAAGACCTTGGAACATTTTGATGAGAAGACCATGGATAATTGTGCTGATGAGCGTCATGGAGCACTGTAACGACAAGGGTCATGGAGCCTTCTGATGAAATGGTTTTGGAGTATTGTCATGTCAAGGTCCTGGAACATTGTGATGACAAGTCCATGGAGTATTGTGAAGACAGGTGTCAGGGAGCATTGTGATGACATATGTCATGGTCCATTGTAATGATAATGGCAGGGAGCATTGTGCTGCCAAGTGTCATGGAGGATTGTGATGACAAATGTAATGGAGTATTGTGATGACAAGGGCTTGGAGCATTGTGATTACAGGGGCTTTGGAGCATTGTTATGACAAGGCCGTGGAACACTGTCATGGCAAGGGTCATGGAGCATTGTTATGACAAGGGTTATGGAGCCTTGTGATGACAAGGGAATGGAGCATTGGTCTGAAAAGTTTCATGTCTTACTGGGATGAGTGTGGACAAGGAGCATTGTGATGACAAGGTCACAGAACACTGTGATACATGGGTCATGGAGGATTGTAATGAAAAATGCATGGAGCATTGTGATGAGAAGGGCATCGAACATTGTGATGACAAGCGTCATAGAGCTTTGTGATGACAAGGGCATAGAGCAATGTGATTCGAGTGTTCATGGAGCAATGTGATGACAATGGCATGGAGCATTTTGATGGCAAGTGTCATGGAGCTTTGTGATGACAAATGTTATGGAGCATTTTGATGAAAAGGGCGTGGTGCATTGTGATGAGAAGGGCAGGGAGCATTGTGATAACATGATCATGGAACCATTTGATGAAAAGGGACATGGAACATTTTGTTGACAGGGTTTAGGGAACATTGTGATGTAAGGGGTCTAGGATCCTTGTGATGAAAAGGGTCATAGAGCATTTTGATGAGAGGGGTTATGGAACATTTTATTGTTAGGGGTCATGGAGCATTGTGATGATAAGGGCATGTAACATTGTGATGACAGGGTTCATGGAACATTGTGACGATTTGGGTGAGGGTGTACTGTGATGACTAGTGATGGAACATTGTGAGATCAGTGGTGACAGAGCATTTTGATGAGAAGTGCATGGAGCATTGTGATGACAAGTTTTATGGAGCATTGTGATGACAATGTTGTGGAGCATTGTGATGACAAGTGCATGGCGAATTTGATGGCATGGGTCATGGAGCATTGTGCTCCCAAAGGCATGGAACACTTTGATGACAACTGGCAGAGAGCATTGTGATGAAAAGTTCATGGAGTATTGTGATGACAATTGTAACAGAGCCTCCTGACGATAAGGGCATGGATCATTGTGATGACAAATTTTATGAAGCATTGTGAAGACTGGAGTCAGGAGCATTGTGATGACTGTGGTCATGGTGCATTGTGATGTCAAGGGGAATGGAGCATTGTGATGAAAGTGTCATGAAGCATTGGTCTGACAAATTTCAATGATTATTGTGATGACAGTGGTCATGGCGTCTTGTGATGATAAGTGCATGGAGCCTTGTGATGACAAGGTCACGGATTATTGTGAAGGCAGATGCCAGTTAGATTTGTGATGATATATGTCATGGTCCATTGTGATGACAATTGCATGGAACATTGCGAGGCCTGGTGTCATGTGTGATTGTGATGACAAGGGCATGGAGAATTGTGATGACAAGACACATCGAGAATTGTGATGACCAGGGCACGGAGCATTGTGATGGCAAGACCGAGGAGCATTGTGATGAGAATACAATGGATAATTGTGCTGAAGAGCGTCATGGAGCACTGTAATGCCAAGGGACATGAAACATTGTGATGACAGGTGTCATGGAGCATTGTGATGACAGGGGTCATTGAGAATTGTGAAGACAAGGGTCATGGAGCATTCTGATGACAAGCATGTGGAGTATTGTAATGACAATTGCATGGAGCATTGTGATGAAAAGGGCATGATGCATTGTGATGAATACTGCATGGGACTTATCATGACAGACTTCACGGAGCATTCTGAGGACAAGTGTCTGGGTGCATTGTGATGACAAGTGTATTGTGTAATGTGATGACATAGATCATGGAGCATTGTGATGACATGTTGATGTAGCATTTTGCTGACAAAGAAATGGAGCATTGTGATGGAAATGGTCACGGGGCACTGCGATGACAAGCGTCACGGAGCATTGTGATTTCAGGGGTCATGGAGAAATGGGATGAAAAGGGCATGGAGCATTGTGATGACAAGGGAATTGAGCAATGTGATGAGAGTGTTCATGGAGCTATGTGATGACAATGGCATGGAGCATTTTGATGGCAAGTGTCATGGAGCTTTGTGATGACAAATGTTATGGAGCCTTTTGATGAAAAGGGCGTGGTGCATTGTGATGAGAAGGGCAGGGAATATTGTGATGACATGATCATGGAGCCATTTGGTGAAAAGGGACATGGAACATTTTGCTGACAGAGTTTAGGGAACATTGTGATGTAAGGGGTCAAGGATACATGTAATGAAAATGGTCATAGCGCATTTTGATGACAGGGGTTATGGAACTTTGTGTTGTTAGGGGTCATGGAGCATTGTGATGACATGGGAATGGAGCATTATGATGACAAGCTCCTGGAGCATTGTGTTGAGAAGACCATGGAACCTTGTGATGACAAGTGTCATGGAGCATTCTGATGGAAAGTGGCATGGAGCCTTGTGATTACAGGGGTATTGGACCATTTTGATGACAAGGGCATGGAGCATTGTGATGAGAAGGCCATGGAGCATTCTGATGACATGCGTCTTGGACCATTGTGATGACAAGAGCATGGAGTATTGTTATTACAGGGTTCTTGTTGCATTGTGATGAAAAAAGCATGGATCATTGTGATGAAAGAGGTGTTGGGCCTCGTCATGACAGGGTTCAAGGAGCATATTGACGACAAGTGTCAGGGAGCATTGTGATAACAGGTGCATTGAGCATTGGGATGACAAAATTCATGGAGCATTGTGATGAGAAGACCATGGATAATTGTGATGACGAGCGTCAAGGGGCATTGTGATGACAATTGTTAAGGAATATTGTGATCACAGGGGTTTGGAGCATTGTGATGACAGAGGGCATGGAACATTTTGATTTCATTGTGATGACAATAGCATGAAGCATTATGATGATGGGCATGGTGCATTGGGATGACAGGGTTCATGGAGAATTGAGATGAAAAGGGGCATGGAACATTGTGATAACAGGGGCCATGGTGCATTGTTATGACAAGGGCATGGAGCATTGTTTTGACAAGTTTCATAGATTATTGTGATGACAGTGGGTATGGCACATTGTGATGACAAGGACATGGAGCCTTGTGATGACAAGGTCATGGAGTATTGTGAAGAGAGTTGTCTGGGACCATTGTGATGACATATGTCATGATCCATTGTGATGACAATGACATGGAGCATTGTGATGCCAAGTGTCATGGAGGTTTGTGATAGCAAAGGTAACGGGGCATTTTGATGACAAGGGCTTCGATCATTGTGATGACAAGGGCATGCAGCAACGTCATGACAAGGGCCATGGATAATTTTGATAACAAGTTCGTGAAGTATTGTGGTGACAAGCGCATGGAGCTTTCCTTGACAGGGGTCATGGAGCATTGCGATGACAAGTGCATAGAGAATTATGATGACAAGAGGCTGTAACATTGTGGTGAGAAGTGTCATTGTGCATTGTGATGACAAGGACGAGGAGAATTGTGATGACAAGACACTTGGAGAATTGTGATGACAAGGGCATGGAGCATTTGTCTGAAAAGTTTCATGTCTTACTGGGATGAGAGTGGGCAAGAGCATTGTGATGACAAGGGCACAGAACACTGTGATACATGGGTCATGGAGGATTGTAATTAAAAGGGCATGGAGCATTGTGATGAAAAGGGCATCGAGCATTGTGGTGACAATTGTAACAGCCTCCTGATGTTGAGGGGGTCGACCATTGTGAAGACAAATTTTATGAAGCATTGTGATGACTGGAGTCAAGGAGCATTGTGATGGCATGGGTCATGGTGCATTTTGATGACAAGGGAATGGAGCATTGTGATGACAGGGGCATGAAGCATTGGTCTTACAAATTTCAAGGATTATTGTGATGACAGTGGGCATGGCGTATTGTGATGATAAGGGCATGGAGCCTTGTGATGACAAGGTCACGGATTATTGTGAAGAGAGATGTCAGTTAGCATTGTGATGATATATGTCACGGTCCATTGTGATGACAATTGCATGGAACATTGTGAGGCCCGGTGTCATGGGCGATTGTGATGACAAGGTCTTGGATCATTGTGATGACAAGGGCATGGAGTATTGCCATGACAACTGCCAATGAGAATGTCGATGACAAGGTCGTGAAGCATTATGATGAAAATCTCGTGGAGTTTGCTATAACAGGTGTCTAGGAGCATTGCGATGACAAATGCATGGATAATTCTGATGACAAGAACATGTAACATTGGGACGAGAGGTGTCATGGTGCATTGTGACGACAAGGGACATGTAGCATTGTGATGACCAGCGAATGGAGCATTGTGATGGCAAGACCTTGGAACATTTTGATGAGAAGACCATGGATAATAGTGCTGATGAGCGTCATGGAGCACCGTAATGACAAGGGTCATGGAGCCTTCTGATGAAAAGCTTGTGGAGTATTGTCATGACAAGGGCCTGGAGCATTGTGAGGACATGTTCATGGATTAGTGTGAAGACAGGTGTCAGTGAGCTTTGTGATGCCGTTTGTCATGGTCCATTGTGATGATAATGGCAGGGAGCATTGTGATGCCAAGTGTCATGGAGGATTGTGATGACAAATGTAATGGAGTATTGTGATGACAAGGTCCTGGAGCATTGTGATGCCAAGGGTCATGGAGCAATGTGATGACAAGGGCAATAGAGAATTTTGATGAGAAGTTCGGGAAGCATTGTGATGAAAAGCGCATGTTGCTTGCTATGACAGTGGTCATGGATGATGACAAGTGCATGGAGAATTGTGATGACAAGGACGTGGAGAATCCTGATGAAAAGGGACATGGGACATTGTTATGACCAGGGCATGGAGCATTGTGATGGCAAGACCGTGGAGCATTGTGATGAGAACACCATGGATAATTGTGATGACGAGCATCACGGAGCACGGTAATGAAAAGGGACATGGAGCATTATGATGACAGGTGTCATGAGCATTTTGATGACAGGGTTCATGGAGCCTTGTGATGACAAGTTTCATGGAGCATTCTGTTGACAAGCTTGTGAACTATTGTGATGACAATGGCATTAAGCATTGTGATGAAAAGGGCATGGAACATTGTGATGAAAAAGGCATGGATCCTTTTCATGACACGGTTCAAGGAGCATTTTGACGATAAGTGTCATGGATCATTGTGATGACAAGTGCATTGAGCATTGTGATGACAAATGTCATGGAGCATTGTGATGACAAGGGCATGGAGTATTGTGATGACAGGCATCATGGAGGGTTGTGATGACAAGTGTTATGGAACATTATGATCACAAGGGTTTGGAGCATTGTGAAGACAGAGGTCATGGATCATTTTGATTTCAAAGACCGTGAAGCATTGTGATGACAGAAGCAAGAAGCAATGTGATCCCAATGTTCATGGAGGATTGTGATGACAAGCGCATTGAGCATTGTGATGGCAAGGTCATGTAGCATTTTGCTGACAAAAGCATGGACCATTGTGATGACAAGTGTCATCGAGCACTGTGATGACAAGCGTCATGGAGCATTGTGATTACAGGGGTCATGGAGCATTGGGATGAAAAGGGCATGAATCATTGTGATGACAAGTTTCATGGAGCATTATGATGACAATAGTTCTGAATCTTTTTTGTGTCATGGGTCATGGAGTGTTGTGATGACTTGAGAATGGAGCATTATGATGACAAGCTCCTGGAGCATTGTGCTCAGAAGACCATGGATCCTTGTGATGACAAGTGTCATGGAGCATTCTGCGGAAAAGTGCCATAGATCCTTGTGATTACAGCGTTATTGGAGCATTTTGATGACAAGGGCAAGGAGCATTGTGATGAGAAGGCCATGGAGCATTCTGATGACTTGCGTCATGAAGATTTGTGATGACAAGGGCATGGAGCATTGTGATTACAGGGGTTTTGGAGCATTGCGATGACAAGGCCGTGGAACACTGTAATGGCAAGGGTCATGGAGCATTGTTATGACAGGGGTAATGGAGCCTTGTGATGACAAGGGCATGGAGCATTGGTCTGAAAAGTTTCATGTCTTACTGGGATGAGAGTGGGCAAGAGCATTGTGATGACAAGGGCACAGAACACTGTGATACATGGGTCATGGAGGATTGTAATTAAAAGGGCATGGAGCATTGTGATGAAAAGGGCATCGAGCATTGTGGTGACAATTGTAACAGCCTCCTGATGTTGAGGGGGTCGACCATTGTGAAGACAAATTTTATGAAGCATTGTGATGACTGGAGTCAAGGAGCATTGTGATGGCATGGGTCATGGTGCATTTTGATGACAAGGGAATGGAGCATTGTGATGACAGGGGCATGAAGCATTGGTCTTACAAATTTCAAGGATTATTGTGATGACAGTGGGCATGGCGTATTGTGATGATAAGGGCATGGAGCCTTGTGATGACAAGGTCACGGATTATTGTGAAGAGAGATGTCAGTTAGCATTGTGATGATATATGTCACGGTCCATTGTGATGACAATTGCATGGAACATTGTGAGGCCCGGTGTCATGGGCGATTGTGATGACAAGGTCTTGGATCATTGTGATGACAAGGGCATGGAGTATTGCCATGACAACTGCCAATGAGAATGTCGATGACAAGGTCGTGAAGCATTATGATGAAAATCTCGTGGAGTTTGCTATAACAGGTGTCTAGGAGCATTGCGATGACAAATGCATGGATAATTCTGATGACAAGAACATGTAACATTGGGACGAGAGGTGTCATGGTGCATTGTGACGACAAGGGACATGTAGCATTGTGATGACCAGCGAATGGAGCATTGTGATGGCAAGACCTTGGAACATTTTGATGAGAAGACCATGGATAATAGTGCTGATGAGCGTCATGGAGCACCGTAATGACAAGGGTCATGGAGCCTTCTGATGAAAAGCTTGTGGAGTATTGTCATGACAAGGGCCTGGAGCATTGTGAGGACATGTTCATGGATTAGTGTGAAGACAGGTGTCAGTGAGCTTTGTGATGCCGTTTGTCATGGTCCATTGTGATGATAATGGCAGGGAGCATTGTGATGCCAAGTGTCATGGAGGATTGTGATGACAAATGTAATGGAGTATTGTGATGACAAGGTCCTGGAGCATTGTGATGCCAAGGGTCATGGAGCAATGTGATGACAAGGGCAATAGAGAATTTTGATGAGAAGTTCGGGAAGCATTGTGATGAAAAGCGCATGTTGCTTGCTATGACAGTGGTCATGGATGATGACAAGTGCATGGAGAATTGTGATGACAAGGACGTGGAGAATCCTGATGAAAAGGGACATGGGACATTGTTATGACCAGGGCATGGAGCATTGTGATGGCAAGACCGTGGAGCATTGTGATGAGAACACCATGGATAATTGTGATGACGAGCATCACGGAGCACGGTAATGAAAAGGGACATGGAGCATTATGATGACAGGTGTCATGAGCATTTTGATGACAGGGTTCATGGAGCCTTGTGATGACAAGTTTCATGGAGCATTCTGTTGACAAGCTTGTGAACTATTGTGATGACAATGGCATTAAGCATTGTGATGAAAAGGGCATGGAACATTGTGATGAAAAAGGCATGGATCCTTTTCATGACACGGTTCAAGGAGCATTTTGACGATAAGTGTCATGGATCATTGTGATGACAAGTGCATTGAGCATTGTGATGACAAATGTCATGGAGCATTGTGATGACAAGGGCATGGAGTATTGTGATGACAGGCATCATGGAGGGTTGTGATGACAAGTGTTATGGAACATTATGATCACAAGGGTTTGGAGCATTGTGAAGACAGAGGTCATGGATCATTTTGATTTCAAAGACCGTGAAGCATTGTGATGACAGAAGCAAGAAGCAATGTGATCCCAATGTTCATGGAGGATTGTGATGACAAGCGCATTGAGCATTGTGATGGCAAGGTCATGTAGCATTTTGCTGACAAAAGCATGGACCATTGTGATGACAAGTGTCATCGAGCACTGTGATGACAAGCGTCATGGAGCATTGTGATTACAGGGGTCATGGAGCATTGGGATGAAAAGGGCATGAATCATTGTGATGACAAGTTTCATGGAGCATTATGATGACAATAGTTCTGAATCTTTTTTGTGTCATGGGTCATGGAGTGTTGTGATGACTTGAGAATGGAGCATTATGATGACAAGCTCCTGGAGCATTGTGCTCAGAAGACCATGGATCCTTGTGATGACAAGTGTCATGGAGCATTCTGCGGAAAAGTGCCATAGATCCTTGTGATTACAGCGTTATTGGAGCATTTTGATGACAAGGGCAAGGAGCATTGTGATGAGAAGGCCATGGAGCATTCTGATGACTTGCGTCATGAAGATTTGTGATGACAAGGGCATGGAGCATTGTGATTACAGGGGTTTTGGAGCATTGCGATGACAAGGCCGTGGAACACTGTAATGGCAAGGGTCATGGAGCATTGTTATGACAGGGGTAATGGAGCCTTGTGATGACAAGGGCATGGAGCATTGGTCTGTAAAGTTTCATGTCTTACTGGGATGAGAGTGGGCAAGGAGCATTGTGTTGACAAGGGCATAGAATACTGTGATACATGGGTCATGGAGGATTGTAATGAAAAGGGCATGGAGCATTGTGAAGAGAAGGGCATCGAGCATTGTGATGACAAGCGTCATAGTGCTTTGTGATGACAAGGGCATTGAGCAATGTGATGAGAGTGTTCATGGAGCAATGTGATGACAATGGCATGGAGCATTTTGATGGCAAGTGTCATGGGGCTTTGTGATGACAAATGTTTTGGAGCATTTTGATGAAAAGGGCGTGGTGCATTGTGATGAGTAGGGCAGGGAGCATTGTGATGACATGATCATGGAGCCATTTGATGAAAAGGGACATGGAACATTTTGTTGACAGAGTTTAGGGAACATTGTAATGTTAGGTGTCCAGGAGCCTTGAGATGAAAAGGGTCATAGATCATTTTGATGACAGGGGTTATGGAACATTGTGATGTTAGGGGTCATGGAGCATTGTGATGACATAGGAATGGAGCATTATGATGACAAGCTCCTGGAGCATTGTGTTGAGAAGACCATGGAACCTTGTGATGACAAGTGTCATGGAGCATTCTGATGGAAAGTGGCATGGAGCCTTGTGATTACAGGGGTATTGGACCATGTTGATGACAAGGGCATGGAGCATTGTGATGAGAAGGCCATGGAGCATTCTGATGACATGCGTATTGGACCATTGTGATGACAAGAGCATGGAGTATTGTGATTACAGGGGTCTTGTTGCATTGTGTTGTAAAAGGCATGGATCATTGTGATGAAAGAGGTGTCGAGCCTCGTCATGACAGGGTTCAAGGAACATACTGACGACAAGTGTCAGGGAGCATTGTGATAACAGGTGCATTGAGCATTGGGATGATAAAATTCATGGAACATTGTGATGAGAAGACCATGGATAATTGTGATGACGAGGGTCATGGGGCATTGTGATGACAATTGTTATGGAATATTGTGATCACAAGGATTTGGAGCATTGTGATGACAGAGGGCATGGAACATTTTGATTTCATTGTGATGACAATAGCATGAAGCATTATGATGATGGGCATGGTGCATTGGGATGACAGGGTTCATGGAGAATTGAGATGACAAGAAGCTGTAACATTGTGGTGAGAAGTGTCATGGTGCATTGTGATGACAAGGACGAGGAGAATTGTGATGACAAGACACATGGAGTATTGTGATGACCAGGGCATGGAGCATTGTGATGGCAAAACCGAGGAGCATTGTGATGAGATGACTATGGATAATTGTGCTGACGAGCGTCATGGAGCACTGTAATGACAAGGGACATGAAACATTGTGATGACAGGTGTCATGGATCATTGTGATGACAGGGGTCATGGAGCATTGTGATGACAAGGGTCATGGAGCATTCTGATGACAAGCTTGTGGAGTATTGTAATGACAATGGCATGGAGCATTGTGATGAAAAGTGTATGGAGCATTGTGGTGAAAAAGGCATGGAGTCTTTTCATGACAGAGTTCCCGGAGCATTCTGAGGACAATGTCTGGGAGCATTGTGATGACAAGTGTATTGTGCATTGTGATGAAAAAGTTCATGGATAATTGTGATGACAAGTTTCATGGATTATTGTGATGACAGTGGGCATGGCACATAGTGATGACAAGGACATGGAGCCTTGAGATGACAAGGTCATGGAATATTGTGAAGAGAGGTGTCTGGGACCATTGTGATGACATATGTCGTGATCCATTGTGATGGCAATGACATGGAGCATTGTGATGCCAAGTGTCATGGAGGTTTGTGATGACAAAGGTAACGGAGACTTTTGATGACAACGGCTTGGAACATTGTGATGACAAGGACATGCAGCATTGTCATGACAAGGGCCATGGAGAATTTTTATGACAAGGTCGTGAAATATTGTGATGCCAAGCACATGGAGCTTTCTTGACAAGGGTCATGGAGCATTGCGATGACAAGTGCAAGGAGAATTGTGATGACAAGAGGCTGTAACATTGTGGTGAGAAGTGTCATGGTGCATTGTGATGACAAGGACGTGGAGAATTGTGATGACAAGACACATGGAGAATTGTGATGACCAGGGCATGGAGCATTGTGATGGCAAGACCGAGGAGCATTGTAATGAGAAGACCCTGGATAATTGTGCTGACGAGCATCATGGAGCACTGTAATGACAAGGGACATGAAACATTGTGATGACACGTGTCATGGAGCATTGTGATGAAAGGGTTCATGGAGCATTGTGATGACAAGGGTCATGGAGCATTCTGATGACAAGCTAGTGGAGTATTGTGATGACAATGGCATGGAGCATTGTGATGAAAACGGCATGGAGCATTGTGATGAAAAAGGCATGGAGGCTTTTCATGACAGAGTTCACTGAGCATTCTGAGGACAATGTATGGGAGCATTGTGATGACAAGTGTATTGTGAATTGTGATGACAACGATTATGGAGCATTGTGATGACAAGTTCATGTAGCATTTTGCTGACAAAGAAATGGAGCATTGTGATGACAAGGATCACGGGGCACTGTGTTGAAAAGCATCACGGACCATTGTGATTTCAGGTGCCATGGAGCAATGGGATAACAAGGACATTGAGCATTGTGATTAAATTGGTCTTGGAGAATTGTGATGACAAGAGCAGGGAGTATTGTAATGAGAAGGCCATGGAGCATTCTGATCACTTGCGTCATGGAACTTTGTGATGACAAGCACATGGAGCTTTGTGATTACAGGGGTTTTGGAGCATTGTGATGACAAGGCCGTGGAACACTATAATGGCAAGGGTCATGGAGCATTGTTATGACGGGAGTAATGGAGCTTTGTGATGACAACGCATAAAGCATTGGTCTGAAATGTTTCATGTCTTACTGGGATGAGAGTGGGCAAGGAGCATTGTGATGACAAGCTTCATGGAGCATTCTGATGACAAGCTTGTGAACTATTGTGATGAAAATGGCATGGAGCATTGTGATGAAACGGCATGGAGCATTGTGATGAAAAAGGCATGGATCTCTTTCATGACATGGTTCAAGGAGCATTTTAACGATAAGTGTCATGGATCATTGTGATGACATGTGTCTTGAGCATTGTGATGACAAATGTCATGGAGCATTGTGATGACAAGGGCATTGATTAATGTGATGATAGGCATCATGCAGAGTTGTGATGACAAGTGTTATGGAACATTATGATCACAAGGTTTTGGAGCATTGTGATGACAGTGGTCATGGATCATTTTGATTTCAAGGAGCGTGGAGCACTGTGATGACAGGAGCATGAAGCAATGTGATCCCAAGGTTGATGGAGGATTGTGATGACAAGCGCATGGAGCATTGTGATGGCAAGGTCATGTAGCATTTGCTGACAAAAGCATGGACCATTGTGATGACAAGAGTCATGGAGCACTGTGATGACAAGCGTCATGGAACATTGTGATTACAGGGGTCATGGAGCTCTGGGATGACAGGGGCATGAATCATTGTGATGACAAGGTTCATGGAGCATTTTGATGACAAGAGTACTGGATCAATGTTGTGTCATGGGTCATGGAGCGTTGTGATGACAGTGGTCATGGTGCATTGTGATGACATGGGAATGGAGCATTATGATGACAAGCTCCTGGAGCATTGTGTTGAGAAGACCGTGGAACCTTGTTATAACAAGTGTCATGGAGCATTCTGAGGAAAAGTGCCATGGAGCCTTGTGATTACAGGGGTATTGGAGCATTTTGATGACAAGGGCATGAAGCATTGTGATGAGAAGCCCATGGAGCATTCTGATGTCATGTGTCATGGAATATTGTGATGACAAGGGCATGGAGTATTGTGATTACAGGGCTCTTGGAGCATTGTGATGAAAAAGGCATGGATCATTGTGATGCAAAAGGCGCCGAGCCTCGTCATGACAGGGTTCAAGGAGCATACGGACGACAAGTGTCAGGGAGCATTGTGATAACAAGTGCATTGAGCATTGTAATGACAAAGTTCATGGAGCATTGTGATGAGAAGACCATGGATAAATAAGCTGACGAGCGTCATGGAGCACTGTAATGACAAGGGACATGAAATACTGTGATGACAGGTGTCATGGAGCATTGTGATGACAGGGGTCATGGAGCATCGTGATGAAAAGGGTCATGGAGCATTCCGATGACAAGCTTGTGGAGTATTGCGATGACAATGGCATGGAGCATTGTGATGAAAAGTGAATGAAGCATTGTGATGAAAAAGGCATGTAGGCTTTTCATGACAGAGTTAACGGAGCATTCTGAGGACAATGTCTGGGAGCATTGTGATGACAAGTGTATTGTGCATTGTGATGACAAACATCATGGAGCATTGTGATGACAAGTTGATGTAGCATTTTGCTGACAAAGAATTGGAGCATTGTGATGGCAATTGTCACGGGGCACTGTGATGACAAGCGTCTCGGAGCATTGTGATTTCAGGGGTCATGGAGCAATGGGATAACCAGGGCATTGAGCATTGTGATTAAATTGTTCTTGGAGAATTGTGATGACAAGAGCAGGGAGCATTGTAATGAGAAGGCCATGGAGCATTCTGATGACTTGCGTCATGAAGATTTTTGATGACAATGGCATGGAGCACAGTGATTACAGGGGTTTTGGAGCATTGTGATGACAAGGCCGTGAAACACTGTAACGGCAAGGGTCATGGAGCATTGTTATGAGAGGGGTAATGGAGCCTTGTGATGACAAGGGCATGGAGCATTGGTCTGAAAAGTTTCATGTCTTACTGGGATGAGAGTGGGCAAGGAGCATTGTGATGACAAGGGCACAGAACACTGTGATACATGGGTCATGGAGGATTGTAATGAAAAGGGCATGGAGAATTGTGATGAGAACGGCATCGAGCATTGTGATGACAAGCGTCATAGAGCTTTGTGATGACAAGGATATTGAGCAATGTGATGAGAGTGTTCATGGAACAATGTGATGACAATGGCATGGAGCATTTTGATGGCAAGTGTCATGGAGCTTTGTGATGACAAATGTTATGGAGCATTTTGATGAAAAGGGCGTGGTGCATTGTGATGAGTAGGACAGGGAGAATTGTGATGACATGATCATGGAGCCATTTGATGAAAAGGGACATGGAATATTTTGTTGACAGGCTTTAGGGAACATTGTGATGTAAGGGGTCAAGGATCCTTGAGATGAAAAGGGTCATAGAGCATTTTGATGACAGGGGTTATGGAACATTGTGATGTTAGGGGTCATGGAGCATTGTGATGATAAGGGCATGTAACATTGTGATGACAGGGGTCATGGAACATTGTGACCACATGGGTGAGGGTGTACTGTGATGACTAGTGATGGAACATTGTGAGATCAGTGGTGACAGAGCATTTTGATGAGAAGTGCATGGAGCATTGTGCTGAAAACGTTTATGGAGCATGGTGTTGACAAGGTTGTGGAGCATTGTGATGACAAGTGCATGGCACATTGTGATGACATGGGTCATGGAGCAGTGTGCTGCCAAAGGCATGGGACACTGTGATGACAAGTGCCAGAGAGCATTGTGATGCAAAGTTCATGGAGCATTGTGGTGACAATTGTAACAGAGCCTCCTGATGTTGAGGGCGTGGACCATTGTGAAGACAAATTTTATGAAGCATTGTGATGACTGGAGTCAAGGAGCATTGTGATGACAGTGGTCATGGTGCCTTGTGATGACAAGGGAATGGAGCATTGTGATGACAGGGGCATGAAGCACTGGTCTGACAAATTTCAAGGATTATTGTGATGACAGTGGGCATGGCGTATTGTGATGATAAGGGCATGGAGCCTTGAGATGACAAGGTCACGGATTATTGTGAATACAGATGTCAGTTAGCATTGTGATGATATATGTCATGGTCCATTGTGATGGCAATTGCATGGAACATTGTGAGGCCAGGTGTCATGGGCGATTGTGATGAAAAGGTCTTGGATCATTGTGAAGACAAGGGCATGGAGAATTGCCATGACAAGTGCCACTGAGAATGTCGATGACAAGGTCGTGAAGCATTGTGATGACAAGCGCGTGGAGCTTGCTATGACAGGTGTCAAGGAGCATTGCGATGACAAATGCATGGAGAATTGTGATGACAAGGACATGTAACATTGTGACGGGATGTGTCACGGTGCATTGTGACGAAAAGGGACATGTAGCATTGTGAGGACCAGCGAATGGTGCATTGTGATGGCAAGACCTTGGAACATTGTGATGAGAAGATCATGGATAATTGTGATGATGAGCGTCATGGAGCACTGTAATGACAAGGGTCATGGAGCCTTCTGATGAAAAGCTTGTGGAGTATTGTCATGACAAAGGCCTGGAGCATTGTGATGACAAGTTCTTGGATTGTATTGAAGACAGGTGTCAGCGAGCATTGTGATGCCATATGTCAGGTCCATTGTGATGATAATGGCAGGGAGCATTGTGATGCCAAGTGTCATGGAGGATTGTGGTGACAAATGTAATGGAGGATTGTGATGAAAAGAGCTTGGAGCATTGTGATTCCAAGGGTCATGGAGCATTGTGATGACAAGGGTAATTGAGAATTTTGATGATTAGGTCCGGAAGCATTGTGATGACAAGCACATGTTGCTTGCTATGACAGTGGTCATGGATGATGACAAGTGCCAGGAGAATTGTGATGACAAGGACCTGGAGAATCCTGATGAAAAGGGACATGGAACAATGTTATGACCAGGACATGGAGCATTGTGATGGCAAGACCGTGGAGCATTGTGATGAGAACTCCATGAATAATTGTGATGACGAGCATCACGGAGCACTGTAATGACAAGGGGCATGGAGCATTATGATGACAGGTGTCATGAGCATTTTGATGACAGTGTTCATGGAGCATTGTGATGACACGTTTCATGGAGCATACTGATGACAAGCTTGTGAACTATTGTGATGACAATGGCATTAATCATTGTGATGAAAAGGGCATGGAGCATTGTTATGAAAAAGACATGGATCCTTTTCATGACACGGTTCAAGGAGCATTTTGACGATAAGTGTCATGGATCATTGTGATGACAAGTGTCTTGAGCATTGTGATGACAAATGTCATGGAGCATTGTGATGACAAGGGCATGGAGTATTGTGATGACAGGCATCATGGAGGGTTGTGATGACAAGTGTTATGGAACATTATGATCACAAGGGTTTGGAACATTGTGATGACAGAGGTCATTGATCATTTTGATTTCAAGGAGCGTGAAGCATTGTGATGACTTGAGCATGAAGCAATGTGATCCCAAGGTTCTTGGAGGATTTTGATGACAAGCGCATGGAGCATTGTGATGGCAAGGGTATGTAGCATTTTGCTGACAAAGCAGGTACCATTGTGGTGACAAGGGTCATGGAGCACTGTGATGACAAGCGTCATGGAGCATTGTGATTACAGGGGTCATGGAGCATTGGGATGAAAAGGGCATGACTTATTGTGATGACAAGGTTCATGGAGCATTTTGATGACAAGAGTCCTGGATCATTGTTGTGTCATGGGTCATGGAGCGTTGTGATGACATGGGAATTGAGGATTATGATGACAAGCTCCTGGAGCATTGTGTTGAGAAGACCATGGAACATTGTGATGACAAGTGTCATGGAGCATTCTGAGGAAAAGTGCCATGGATCCTTGTGACTACAGGGTTATTGGAGCATTTTGATGACAAGGGCATGAAGCATTGTGATGAGAAGGCCATGGAGCATTCTGATGCTATGCGTCATGGAATATTGTGATGACAAGAGCTTGGAGTATTGTGATTACAGGGGTTTTGGAGCATTGTGATGAAAAAGGCATGGATCATTGTGATGAAAAAGGCGTCAAGGCTCCTCATGACAGGGTTCAAGGAGCATACTGACGACAAGTGTCCGGGAGCATTGTGATAACAAGTGCATTGAGCATTGTGATGACAAAGTTCATGGAGCATTGTGATGAGAAGACCATGGATAATTGTGATGACAAGCGTCATGGAGCACTGTAATGACAAGTGACATGAAACATTGTGATGACAGGTGTCATGGAGCATTGTGATGACAGGGGTCATGGAGTATTTTGATGACAAGGGTCATGGAGCATTCTGATTACAAGCTTGTGGAGTATTGTGATGACAACGGCATGGAGCATTTTGATGAAAAGTGCATGGAGCATTGTGATGAAAAAGGCATGGAGGCTTTTCATGACAGAGTTCACGGAGCATTCTGATTAAAAGTGTATGGGAGCATTGTGATGACAAGTGTATTGTGCATTGTGATGACAAAGATCATGGTGCATTGTGATGACAAGTTCATGTAGCATTTTGCTGACAAAGAAATGGAGCATTGTGATGAGAAGGGTCACGGGGCACTCTAATGACAAGCGTCATGGAGCATTGTGATTTCAGGGCTCATGGAGCAATGGGAAGACAAGGGCATGGAGCATTGTGATGAGAAGGCCATGGAACAACGATGACAAGTGTCAGGGAGCTTTGTGATGACAAGTGCATGGATCATTTAATTACAGGGGACATGGAGAATTGTGATGAAAAAGGCATGGATCATTGTGATGAAAAAGGCATGGAGCCTTGTCTTGACAGTGTTCAAGGAGCATACTACGACAAGTGTTAGGGAGCATTGCGATGACAAGTGTATTGAGCATTGTGATGACAAATGTCTTGGAGCATTGTGCTGAGAAGACCATGGATAATTGTGATGGCAAGCATCATTGTGCATTGTTATGACAAGTGTTCTGGGACATTGTGATCTAAAGCGTTTGGAGCATTGTGATGACAGAGGTCATGGAGCATTTTGATTTCATTGTGATGACATAGCATGAAGCATTATGATGATGGGCATGGTGCATTTTGAGGACAGGGTTCATGCAGCATTCAGATGAAGATGGGCATGGAGCATTGTGATTAAATTGGTCTTGGAGTATTGTGATGACAAGAGAGGGAGCATTGCAATGAGAAGGCCGTGGAACATTCTGATGTCTTGCGTCCTGGAGCTTTGTGATGACAAGGGCATGGAGCATTGTGATTACAGGGGTTTTGGAGCATTGTGATGACAAGGCCGTGGAACACTGTAATGACAAGTGTCATGGAGCATTGTTATGACGGGGGTAATGGAGCCTTGTGATGACAAGGGCATGGATCATTGGTCTGAAAACTTTCATGTCTTACTGGGATGAGAGTGGGCAAGGATCATTGTGATGAGAAGGGCACAGAACACTGTGATACATGGGTCATGGAGGATTGTAATGAAAAGGGCATGGAGCATTGTGATGAGAAGGGCATCGAGCATTGTGATGACAAGCCTCATAGAGCTTTGTGATGACAAGGGCATTGAGCAATGTGATGAGAGTGTTCATGGAGCAATGTGATGACAATGGTATGGAGCATTTTGATTTCAAGTGTCATGGAGTTTTGTGATGACAAATGTTATGGAGCATTTTGATGAAAAGGGCGTGGTGCATTGTGATGAGTATGGCAGGGTGAATTGTGATGACATGATCATGGAGCCACTTGATGAAAAGGGACATGGAACATTTTTTTGACAGAGTTTAGGGAACATTGTGATGTAAGGGGTCAAGGATCCTTGTGATGAAAATGGTCATAGAGCATTTTGATGACAGGGGTTATGGAACATTTTGATGTTAGGGGTCATGGAGCATTGTGAGGATAAGGACATGTACCATTGTGATGACAGGGGTCATGTAAAATTGTGACGACATGGGGGAGAGTGTACTGTGATGACTAGTGATGGAACATTGTGAGATCAGTGATGAAAGAGCATTTTGATGAGAAGTGCATGGGGCATTGTGATGACAAGTTTTATGGAGCATGGTGGTGACAAGGTTGTGGAGCATTGTGAATAGAAGTGCATGGCACATTGTGATGACATGGGTCATGGATTATTGTGCAGCCAAAGGCATGGGACACTGTGATGACAAGTGCCAGAGAGCATTATGATGAAAAGTTCATGGAGCATTGTGGTGACAATTGTAACAGAGCCTCCTGATGATGAGGGCGTGGACCATTGGGATGACAAATTTTATGAAGCTTTGTGATGACTGGAGTCAAGGGGCATTGTGATGATAGGGGTCATGGTGCATTGTAATGACATGGGAATGGAGCATTGTGATAACAGGGGCATGAAGCATTGGTCTGACAAATTTCGAGGATTATTGTGATGACAGTGGGCATGGCGTATTGTGATGATAAGGGCATGGAACCTTGTGATGACAAGGTCACGGATTATTGTGAAGACAGATGTCATTTAGCATTGTGATGATATATGTCATGGTCCATTGTGATGACATTTGCATGGAACATTGCGAGGCCAGGTGTAATGGGCGATTGTGATGACAAGGTGTTGGATCATTGTGATGACAACGGCATGGAGCATTGTCATGACAAGTGCCACTGAGAATGTCGATGACAAGGTCGTGAAGCATTGTGATGACAAGCGTGTGGATCTTGCTATGACAGGTGTCATGGAGCATTGCGATGACAAATGCATGGAGAATTTTGATGACAAGAACATGTAACATTGTGACGAGAAGTGTCATGGTTCATTGTGATGACAAGGGATATGTAGCATTGTGATGACCAGCGAATGGAGCATTGAGATGGCAAGACCTTGGAACATTGTGATGAGAAGACCATGGATAATTTTGATGATGAGTGTCATGGAGCACTGTAATGACAAGGGTCATGGAGCATTCTGATGAAATGCTTGTAGACTATTGTCATGAAAAGGGCCTGGAGCATTGTGATGACAAGTTCATGGAGTATTGTGAAGACGGGTGTCAGGGGGCATTGTGATGAAATATGTCATTGACCATTGTGATGATAATGGCGGGGAGCATTGTGATGCCAAGTGTCATGGAGGATTGTGATGACAAATGTAATGGAGTATTGTGATGACAAGCTCTTGGGGCATTGTGATGCCAAGGGTCATGGAGCATTGTGATGACAAGGGCAAATGAGAATTTTGATGAGAAGGTCGGGAAGCATTGTGATGACAAGCGCATGTTGCTTGCTTTGACAGGGGACATTGAGAATTGTGATGACAAGTGCATGGAGAATTGTGATGACAAGGACTTGGAGAATCCTGATGAAAAGTGACATAGAACATTGTTATGACCAGGGCATGGAGCATGGTGATGGCAAGACCGTGGAGCATTGTGATGAGAACACCATGGATAATTGTGATGACGAGCCTAATGGAGCACTCTAATGACAAGGGACATGGAGCATTATGATGACAGGTGTCATGAGCATTTTGATGACGGGGTCATGGAGCATTGTGATGACAAGTTTCATGGAGCATTCTGATGACAAGCTTGTGAAGTATTGTGATGACAATGGCATGGAGCATTGTGATGAAAAGGGCATGGAACATTGTGATGAAAAATGCATGGATCCTTTTGATGACAAGGTTCAAGGAGCATTTTGACGATAAGTGTCATGGATCATTGTGATGACAAGTGTATTGACCATTGTGATGACAAATGTCATGGAGCATTGTGATGACAAGGGCATAGAGAACTGTGATGACAGGCAGCATGGAGCATTGTGATGACAAGTGTTATTGAACATTATGATCACAAGGGTTTGGAGCATTGTGATGACAGACGTCATGGATCATTTTCATTTCAAGGAGCGAGAAGCATTGTGATGACAGGAGCATGAAGAAATGTGATCCCAAGCTTCATGGAGGATTGTGATGACAAGCACATGGAGCATTGTGATGGCAAGGTTATGTGGCATTTTGCTGACAAAAGCATGGACCATTGTGATAACAAGAGTCATGGAGCACTGTGATGACAAGCGTCATGGAACATTGTGAATACAGGGGTCATGGAGCATTGGGATGACAAGGGCATGAATCATTGTGATGACATGGGTCATGGAGCATTTTGATGACAAGAGTCCTGGATCATTGTTGTGTCATGGGTCATGGAGCGTTGTGATGACATGGGAAAGGAGCATTATGATGACAGGCTCCTGGAGCATTGTGTTGAGAAGACCCTGGAACCTTGTGATGACAAGAGTCATGGAGCATTCTGATGAAAAGTGCCATGGAGCCTTGTGATTACAGGGGTATAGGAGCATTTTATTGACAAGGGCATGGTTCATTGTGATGAGCAGGCCATGGAGCATTCTGATGCCATGTGTCATGGAATATTGTGATGACAAGAGCATGGAGTATTGTGGTTACAGGTGTCTTGGAGCATTGTGATGAAAAAGGCATGGATCATTGTGATGAAAAAGGCGTCGAGCCTCGTCATGAGAGGGTTCAAGGAGCATACTGACGACAAGTGTCAGGGAGCATTGTGATAACAAGTGCATTGAGCATTGTGATGACAATGTTCATGGAGCATTGTGAAGAGAAGTCCATGGATAATTGTGATGACAAGCGTCATGGAGCACTGTAATGACAAGTGACATGAAACATTGTGATGACAGGTGTCATGGAGCATTGTGATGACAGGGGTCATGGAGCATTTTGATGACATGGGTCACGGAGCATTCTGATGACAAGCTTGGGAGTATTGTGATGACAATGGCATTGAGCATTGTGTTGAAAAGGGCATGGAGCATTGTGATGAAAAAGGCATGGAGGATTTTCATGACAGAGTTCATGGAGCATTCTGAGGACAAGTGTCTGGGAGCATTGTGATGACAAGTGTATTGTGCATTGTGATGACAATGATCATGGAGCATTGTGATGACAAGTTGATGTAGCATTTTGCTGACAAAGAAATGGAGCATTGTGATGAGAAGGGTCACGGGGCACTGTGATGACAAGCGTCAAGGAGCATTGTGATTTCACGGGTCATGGAACAATGGGATGACAAGGGCATGGAGCATTCTGATGAGAAGGCCATGGAGCAACTGATGACATGCGTCAGGGAGCTTTGTGATGACAAGCGCATGGAGCATTGTGATTAAAGGGGGCATGGAGCATTGTGATGAAAAAGCATGGAGCCTTGTCTTGACAGTGTTCAAGAAGCATACTACGACAAGTGTTAGGGAGCATTGCGATGACAAGTATATTGAGCATTGTGATGACAAATATCATGGAGCATTGTGCTGAGAAGACCATGGATAATTTTGATGGCAAGCATCATTGTGAATTGTTATGTCAAGTGTTCTGGGACATTGTGATCTAAAGGTTTTGGAACATTGTGATGACAGAGGTCATGGAGCATTTTGATTTCATTGTGATGACAATAGCATGAAGCATTATGATGATGGGCATGGTGCATTTTCATGACTGGGTTTATAGAGCTTTCAGATGAAGAGGGGCATGGAACATTGTGATTAAATTGGTCTTGGAGAATTGTGATGACAAGAGCAGGGAGCATTGTAATGAGGAGGCCGTGGAACATTCTGATGACTTCCGTCATGGAGTTTTGTGATGACAAGGGCATGGAGCATTGTGATTACAGGGGTTTTGGAGCATTGTGATGACAAGGCCGTGGAACACTGAAATGGCAAGGGTCATAGAGCATTGCTATGACGGGGTTAATGGAGCTTTGTGATGACAAGGGCATGGAGCATTGGTATGAAAAGTTTCATGTCTTACTGGGATGAAAGTCGGCAAGGAGCATTGTGATGAAAAGGGCACAGAACACTGTGATACATGGGTCATGGAGGATTGTAATGAAAAGGGCTTGCAACATTGTGATGAGAAGGGCATCGAGCATTGTGATGACAAGCGTCATAGAGCTTTGTGATGACAAGGGCATTGAGCAATGTGATGAGAGTGTTCATGGAGCAATGTGATGACTATGACATGGAACATTTTGATGGCAAGTGTCATGGAGTTTTGTGATGACAAATGTTATGGAGCATTTTGATAAAAAGGCGAGGTGCATTGTGATGAGAAGGACAGGGAGCATTGTGATGACATGATCATGGAACCATTTGATGAAAAGGGACATGGAACATTTTCTTGACAGAGTTTAGGGAACATTGTGATGTAAGGGGTCAAGGATCCTTGTGATGAAAAGGGTCATAGAGCATTTTGATGCCAGGGGTTATGGAACATTTTGATGTTAGGGGTCATGGAGCATTGTGATGATAAGGGCATGTAACATTGTGATGACATGGGTCATGGAACATTGTGACGAAATGGGTGAGGGTGTACTGTGATGACTAGTGATGGAACATTGTGAGATCAGTGATGAAAGAGCATTTTGATGAGAAGTGCATGGAGCATTGTGTTGACAAGGTTTACGGAGCATGGTGGTAACAAGGTTGTGGAGCATTGTGATGACAAGTGCATGGCACATTATGATGACATGGGTCATGGAGCAGTGTGCTGCCAAAGGCATGGAACAATGTGATGACAAGTGCCAGAAAGCATTATGATGAAAAGTTCATGGAACATTGTGGTGACAATTGTAACAGAGCCTCCTGATGATAAGTGCGTGACCATTGTGATTGCAAATTTTATGAAGCATTGTGATGACTGGAGTCAAGGAGCATTGTGATGACTGGGGTCATGGTGCATTGAGATGACAATGGAATCGAGCATTGTGATGACAGGGGCATGAAGCATTGGTCTGACAAATTTCAAGGATTATTGTGATGACAGTGGGCATGGCGTATTGTGATGATAAGGGCATGGAGCCTTGTGATGACAAGGTCACGTATTATGTGAAGACAGATGTCAGTTAGCATTGTGATGATATATGTCATGGTCCATTGTGATGACAATTGCATGGAACATTGTGAGGCCAGGTGTCATGGGCGATTGTGATGACAAGGTCTTGGATCATTGTGATGACAAGGGCATGGAGCATTGTCATGACAAGTGCCACTGAGAATGTCGATGACAAGGTCATGAAGCATTGTGATGACAAGTGCATGGATCATTTAATTACAGGGGACATGGAGAATTGTGATGAAAAAGGCATGTATCATTGTGATGAAAAAGGCATGGAGCCTTGTCTTGACAGTGTTCAAGGAGCATACTACGACAAGTGTTAGGGAGCATTGCGATGACAAGTGTATTGAGCATTGTGATGACAAATGTCTTGGAGCATTGTGCTGAGAAGACCATGGATAATTGTGATGGCAAGCATCATTGTGCATTGTTATGACAAGTGTTCTGGGACATTGTGATCTAAAGGGTGTGGAGCATTGTGATGACAGAGGTCATGGAGAATTTTGATTTCATTGTGATGACATAGCATGAAGCATTATGATGATGGGCATGGTGCATTTTGAGGACAGGGTTCATGGAGCATTGAGATGAAAATGGGCATGGAGCATTGTGATTAAATTGGTCTTGGAGTATTGTGATGACAAGAGAGGGAGCATTGCAATGAGAAGGCTGTGGAACATTCTGATGTCTTGCGTCCTGGAGCTTTGTGATGATAAGGGCATGGAGCATTGTGATTACAGGGGTTTTGGAGCATTGTGATGACAAGGCCGTGGAACACTGTAATGAGAAGTGTCATGGAGCATTGTTATGACGGGCGTAATGGAGCCTTGTGATGACAAGGGCATGGATCATTGGTCTGAAAACTTTCATGTCTTACTGGGATGAGAGTGGGCAAGGATCATTGTGATGAGAAGGGCACAGAACACTGTGATACATGGGTCATGGAGGATTGTAATGAAAAGGGCATGGAGCATTGTGATGAGAAGGGCATCGAGCATTGTGATGACAAGCCTCATAGAGCTTTGTGATGACAAGGGCATTGAGCAATGTGATGAGAGTGTTCATGGAGCAATGTGATGACAATGGTATGGAGCATTTTGATTTCAAGTGTCATGGAGTTTTGTGATGACAAATGTTATGGAGCATTTTGATGAAAAGGGCGTGGTGCATTGTGATGAGTATGGCAGGGAGAACTGTGATGACATGATCATGGAGCGATTTGATGAAAAGGGACATGGAACATTTGGTTGACAGAGTTTCGGGAACATTGTGATGTAAGGGGTCAAGGATCCTTGTGATGAAAATGGTCATAGAGCATTTTGATGACAGGGGTTATGGAACATTTTGATGTTAGGGGTCATGGAGCATTGTGAGGGTAAGGACATGTACCATTGTGATGACAGGGGTCATGGAAAATTGTGACGACATGGGTGAGATTGTACTGTGATGACTAGTGATGGAACATTGTGAGATCAGTGATGAAAGAGCATTTTGATGAGAAGTGCATGGGGCATTGTGATGACAAGTTTTATGGAGCATGGTGGTGACAAGGTTGTGGAGCATTGTGATGAGAAGTGCATGGCACATTGTGATGACATGGGTCATGGATTATTGTGCAGCCAAAGGCATGGGACACTGTGATGACAAGTGCCAGAGAGCATTATGATGAAAAGTTCATGGAGCATTGTGGTGACAATTGTAACAGAGCCTCCTGATGATGAGGGCCTGGACCATTGGGATGACAAATTTTATGAAGCTTTGTGATGACTGGAGTCAAGGGGCATTGTGATGATAGGGGTCATGGTGCATTGTAATGACATGGGAATGGAGCATTGTGATAACAGGGACATGAAGCATTGGTCTGACAAATTTCGAGGATTATTGTGATGACAGTGGGCATGGCGTATTGTGATGATAAGGGCATGGAACCTTGTGATGACAAGGTCACGGATTATTGTGAAGACAGATGTCATTTAGCATTGTGATGATATATGTCATGGTCCATTGTGATGACATTTGCATGGAACATTGCGAGGCCAGGTGTAATGGGCGATTGTGATGACAAGGTGTTGGATCATTGTGATGACAACGGCATGGAGCATTGTCATGACAAGTGCCACTGAGAATGTCGATGACAAGGTCGTGAAGCATTGTGATGACAAGCGTGTGGATCTTGCTATGACAGGTGTCATGGAGCATTGCGATGACAAATGCATGGAGAATTTTGATGACAAGAACATGTAACATTGTGACGAGAAGTGTCATGGTTCATTGTGATGACAAGGGATATGTAGCATTGTGATGACCAGCGAATGGAGCATTGAGATGGCAAGACCTTGGAACATTGTGATGAGAAGACCATGGATAATTTTGATGATGAGTGTCATGGAGCACTGTAATGACAAGGGTCATGGAGCATTCTGATGAAATGCTTGTGGACTATTTTCAAGAAAAGGCTTGGAGCATTGTGATGACAAGTTCATGGAGTATTGTGAAGACGGGTGTCAGGGGGTATTGTGATGAAATATGTCATTGACCATTGTGATGATAATGGCGGGGAGCATTGTGATGCCAAGTGTCATGGAGGATTGTGATGACAAATGTAATGGAGTATTGTGATGACAAGCTCTTGGGGCATTGTGATGCCAAGGGTCATGGAGCATTGTGATGACAAGGGCAAATGAGAATTTTGATGAGAAGGTCGGGAAGCATTGTGATGACAAGCGCATGTTGCTTGCTTTGACAGGGGACATTGAGAATGTGATGACAAGTGCATGGAGAATTGTGATGACAAGGACTTGGAGAATCCTGATGAAAAGTGACATAGAACATTGTTATGACCAGGGCATGGAGCATGGTGATGGCAAGACCGTGGAGCATTGTGATGAGAACACCATGGATAATTGTGATGATGAGCCTAACGGAGCACTCTAATGACAAGGGACATGGAGCATTATGATGACAGGTGTCATGAGCATTTTGATGACGGGGTCATGGAGCATTGTGATGACAAGTTTCATGGAGCATTCTGATGACAAGCTTGTGAAGTATTGTGATGGAATATTGTGATGACAAGAGCATGGAGTATTGTGGTTACAGGTGTCTTGGAGCATTGTGATGAAAAAGGCATGGATCATTGTGATGAAAAAGGCGTCGAGCCTCGTCATGAGAGGGTTCAAGGAGCATACTGACGACAAGTGTCAGGGAGCATTGTGATAACAAGTGCATTGAGCATTGTGATGACAATGTTCATGGAGCATTGTGAAGAGAAGTCCATGGATAATTGTGATGACAAGCGTCATGGAGCACTGTAATGACAAGTGACATGAAACATTGTGATGACAGGTGTCATGGAGCATTGTGATGACAGGGGTCATGGAGCATTTTGATGACAAGGGTCACGGAGCATTCTGATGACAAGCTTGGGAGTATTGTGATGACAATGGCATTGAGCATTGTGTTGAAAAAGGCATGCAGCATTGTGATGCAAAAGGCATGGAGGATTTTCATGACAGAGTTCATGGAGCATTCTGAGGACAAGTGTCTGGGAGCATTGTGATGACAAGTGTATTGTGCATTGTGATGACAATGATCATGGAGCATTGTGATGACAAGTTGATGTAGCATTTTGCTGACAAAGAAATGGAGCATTGTGATGAGAAGGGTCACGGGGCACTGTGATGACAAGCGTCAAGGAGCATTGTGATTTCACGGGTCATGGAACAATGGGATGACAAGGGCATGGAGCATTCTGATGAGAAGGCCATGGAGCAACTGATGACATGCGTCAGGGAGCTTTGTGATGACAAGCGCATGGAGCATTGTGATTAAAGGGGGCATGGAGCATTGTGATGAAAAAGCATGGAGCCTTGTCTTGACAGTGTTCAAGAAGCATACTACGACAAGTGTTAGGGAGCATTGCGATGACAAGTATATTGAGCATTGTGATGACAAATATCATGGAGCATTGTGCTGAGAAGACCATGGATAATTTTGATGGCAAGCATCATTGTGAATTGTTATGTCAAGTGTTCTGGGACATTGTGATCTAAAGGTTTTGGAACATTGTGATGACAGAGGTCATGGAGCATTTTGATTTCATTGTGATGACAATAGCATGAAGCATTATGATGATGGGCATGGTGCATTTTCATGACTGGGTTTATAGAGCTTTCAGATGAAGAGGGGCATGGAACATTGTGATTAAATTGGTCTTGGAGAATTGTGATGACAAGAGCAGGGAGCATTGTAATGAGGAGGCCGTGGAACATTCTGATGACTTCCGTCATGGAGTTTTGTGATGACAAGGGCATGGAGCATTGTGATTACAGGGGTTTTGGAGCATTGTGATGACAAGGCCGTGGAACACTGAAATGGCAAGGGTCATAGAGCATTGCTATGACGGGGTTAATGGAGCTTTGTGATGACAAGGGCATGGAGCATTGGTATGAAAAGTTTCATGTCTTACTGGGATGAAAGTCGGCAAGGAGCATTGTGATGAAAAGGGCACAGAACACTGTGATACATGGGTCATGGAGGATTGTAATGAAAAGGGCTTGCAACATTGTGATGAGAAGGGCATCGAGCATTGTGATGACAAGCGTCATAGAGCTTTGTGATGACAAGGGCATTGAGCAATGTGATGAGAGTGTTCATGGAGCAATGTGATGACTATGACATGGAACATTTTGATGGCAAGTGTCATGGAGTTTTGTGATGACAAATGTTATGGAGCATTTTGATAAAAAGGCGAGGTGCATTGTGATGAGAAGGACAGGGAGCATTGTGATGACATGATCATGGAACCATTTGATGAAAAGGGACATGGAACATTTTCTTGACAGAGTTTAGGGAACATTGTGATGTAAGGGGTCAAGGATCCTTGTGATGAAAAGGGTCATAGAGCATTTTGATGCCAGGGGTTATGGAACATTTTGATGTTAGGGGTCATGGAGCATTGTGATGATAAGGGCATGTAACATTGTGATGACATGGGTCATGGAACATTGTGACGAAATGGGTGAGGGTGTACTGTGATGACTAGTGATGGAACATTGTGAGATCAGTGATGAAAGAGCATTTTGATGAGAAGTGCATGGAGCATTGTGTTGACAAGGTTTATGGAGCATGGTGGTGACAAGGTTGTGGAGCATTGTGATGACAAGTGCATGGCACATTATGATGACATGGGTCATGGAGCAGTGTGCTGCCAAAGGCATGGAACAATGTGATGACAAGTGCCAGAAAGCATTATGATGAAAAGTTCATGGAGCATTGTGGTGACAATTGTAACAGAGCCTCCTGATGATAAGTGCGTGGACCATTGTCATGACAAATTTTATGAAGCATTGTGATGACTGGAGTCAAGGAGCATTGTGATGACTGGGGTCATGGTGCATTGAGATGACAATGGAATCGAGCATTGTGATGACAGGGGCATGAAGCATTGGTCTGACAAATTTCAAGGATTATTGTGATGACAGTGGGCATGGCGTATTGTGATGATAAGGGCATGGAGCTATGTGATGACAAGGTCACGGATTATGTGAAGACAGATGTCAGTTAGCATTGTGATGATGTATGTCATGGTCCATTGTGATGACAATTGCATGGAACATTGTGACGCCAGGTGTCATGGGCGATTGTGATTACAAGGTCTTGGATCATTGTGATGACAAGGGCATGGAGCATTGTCATGACAAGTGCCACTGAGAATGTCGATGACAAGGTCATGAAGCATTGTGATCACAAGTGCGTGGAGCTTGCTATGACAGGTGTCATGGAGTATTGCGATGACAAATGCATGGAGAATTGTGATAAGAAAACATGTAACATTGTGACGAGAGGTGTCATGGTGAATTGTGACGACAAGGGACATGTAGCATTGTGATGACCAGCGAATGGAGCATTGTGATGGCAAGATCTTGGAACATTGTGATGAGATGACCATGGATAATTGTGATGATGAGCGTCATGGAGCACTGTAATGACAAGGGTCATGGAGCATTCTGATGAAAAGCTTGTGGAGTATTGTCATGAGAAGGGCCTGGAGCATTGTGATGAGAAGTTCATGGATTATTGTGAAGACAGGTGTCCGGGAGCATTGTGATGACATATGTCATGGTCCATTGTGATGATAATGGCAGGGAGCATTGTGATGCCAAGTGTCATGGAGGTTTGTGATGGCAAAGGTAACGGAGCATTTTGATGACAAGGGCTTGGATCATTGTGATGACAAGGGCATGCAGCATTGTCATGACAAGTGCCATGGAGAATTTTGATGCAAAGGTCGTGAACTATTGTGGTGACAAGCGCATGGAGCTTTCTTTGACAGGAGTCATGGACCATTGCGATGAAAAGTGCATGGAGAATTGTGATTACAAGAGGCTGTAACATTGTGGTGAGAAGTGTCATGGTGTATTGTGATGACAAGGACGTGGAGAATTGTGATGACAAGACACATGGAGAATTGTGATGACCAGGGCATGGAGCATTGTGATGGCAAGACCGAGGAGCATTGTGATGAGAAGACCCTGGATAATTGTGCTGACGAGCGTCATGGAGCACTGTAATGACAAGGGACATTAAACATTGTGATGACACGTGTCATGGAGCATTGTGATGACAGGGGTCATGGAGCATTTTGATGACAAGGGTCATGGAGCATTCTGATGACAAGCTAGTGGAGTATTGTGATGACAATGGCATGGAGCATTGTGATGAAAACGGCATGGAGCATTGTGATGAAAAAGGCATGGAGGCTTTTCATGACAGTGTTCACGGAGCATTCTGAGGACAATGTCTGGGAGCATTGTGATGACAAGTGTATTGTTAATTGTGATGACAAAGATCATGGAGCATTGTGATGACAAGTTCATGTAGCATTGTGCTGACAAAGAAATGGAGCATTTTGATGACAAGGGTCACGGGGCACTGTGATGACAAGCGTCATGGAGCATTGTGATTTCAGGGGCCATGGTGCAATGGGATAACAATGCATTGAGCATTGTGATTAAATTGGTCTTGGAGAATTGTGATGACAAGAGCAGGGAGCATTGTAATGAGAAGGCCGTTGAGCATTCTGATTACTTGTGTCATGGAGCTTTGTGATGACAAGGGCATGGAGCATTGTGATTACAGGGGTTTTGGAGCATTGTGATGACAAGGCCGTGGAACACTGTAATGGCAAGGGCCATGGAGCATTGTTATGTCGGGGGTAATGGAGCTTTGTGATGACAAGTGCATGGAGCATTGGTCTGAAAAGTTTCATGTCTTACTGGGATGAGAGTGGGCAAGGAGCATTGTGATGACAAGGGCACAGAACACTGTGATACATGGGTCATGGAGGATTGTAATGAAAAGGGCATGGAGCATTGTGATGAGAAGTGTATCGAGGATTGTGATGACAAGCGTCATAGAGCTTTGTGATGACAAGGGCATTGAGCAATGTGATGAGAGTGTTCATGGAGCAATGTGAGGACAATGGCATGGAGCATTTTGATGGCAAGTGTCATGGAGCTTTGTGATGACAAATATTATGGAGCATTTTGATGAAAAGGGCGTGGTGCTTTGTGATGAGAAGGGCAGGGAGCATTGTGATGACATGATCATGGAGCCATTTAATGTAAAGGGACATGGAACATTTTGTTGACAGAGTTTAGGGAACATTGTGATGTAAGGGGTCAAGGATCCTTGTGATGAAAAGGGTCATAGAGCATTTTGATGCCAGGGGTTATGGAACATTTTGATGTTAGGGGTCATGGAGCATTGTGATGATAAGGGCATGTAACATTGTGATGACATGGGTCATGGAACATTGTGACGAAATGGGTGAGGGTGTACTGTGATGACTAGTGATGGAACATTGTGAGATCAGTGAAGAAAGAGCATTTTGATGAGAAGTGCATGGAGCATTGTGTTGACAAGGTTTATGGAGCATGGTGGTGACAAGGTTGTGGAGCATTGTGATGACAAGTGCATGGCACATTATGATGACATGGGTCATGGAGCAGTGTGCTGCCAAAGGCATGGAACAATGTGATGACAAGTGCCAGAAAGCATTATGATGAAAAGTTCATGGAGCATTGTGGTGACAATTGTAACAGAGCCTCCTGATGATAAGTGCGTGGACCATTGTGATGACAAATTTTATGAAGCATTGTGATGACTGGAGTCAAGGAGCATTGTGATGACTGGGGTCATGGTGCATTGAGATGACAATGGAATCGAGCATTGTGATGACAGGGGCATGAAGCATTGGTCTGACAAATTTCAAGGATTATTGTGATGACAGTGGGCATGGCGTATTGTGTTGTTAAGGGCATGGAGCCATGTGATGACACGGTCACGGATTATTGTGAAGACAGATGTCAGTTAGCATTGTGATGATATATGTCATGGTCCATTGTGATGACAATTGCATGGAACATTGTGACGCCAGGTGTCATGGGCGATTGTGATGACAAGGTTTTGGATCATTGTGATGACAAGGGCATGGAGCATTGTCATGAGAAGTGCCACTGAGAATGTCGATGACAAGGTCGTGAAGCACTGTGATGACAAGCGCGTGGAGCTTGCTATGACAGGTGTCATGGAGCATTGCAATGACAAATGCACGGAGAATTGTGATGACAAGAACATGTAACATTGTGACGAGAGGTGACATGGTGCATTGTGACGACAAGGGACATGTAGCATTGTGATGACCAGCGAATGGAGCATTGTGATGGCAAGATCTTGGAACATTGTGATGAGATGACCATGGATAATTGTGATGATGAGCGTCATGGAGCACTGTAATGACAAGGGTCATGGAGCATTCTGATGAAAAGCTTGTGGAGTATTGTCATGAGAAGGGCCTGGAGCATTGTGATGAGAAGTTCATGGATTATTGTGAAGACAGGTGTCCGGGAGCACTGTGATGACATATGTCATGGTCCATTGTGATGATAATGGCAGGGAGCATTGTGATGCCAAGTGTCATGGAGGTTTGTGGTCACAATGGGAATGGAGTATTGTGATGACAAGCGCATGGAGCATCGTGATGACAAGGTCATGTAGCATTTTGCTGATGAAGGCATGGAGCATTGGGATGACAAGTGTCATAGAGCACTGTGATGTCAAGCGTCATGGAGCATTGTGATTTCAGTGGTCATGGAGCAATGAGATGACAAGGGAATGGATTATTGTGATGGCAAGGGTCATGGAGCATTTTGATGGCAGGCGTCATGGAGCATTGTGATGACAGGTGTCATGGAGTATTGTGATGAGAAGGTCCTGGAGCATTGGGCTGAAAATGTTCATGGAGTATTGTGATGACATGGTCATGGAGCATTGTTATGACAAGTTAATGGAGATTGTGATGAAATGTTCCTGGAGCATTGTGATGAGAAGACCTTGGAGCCATGTGATGACAAGTCTCATGGAGCATTCTGATGAAACGGGTCCTGGAGGATTGTGATTACAGGGGTCATGGAGCAATTTGAAGAAAACGGTATTGATCACTGTGATGAAAAATACATAGAGCCTTATCATGAACGGGTTCAAGGAGCATACTGAGGAAAAGTGTCGGGGAGCATTGTGATGACAAGTGTATTGAACATTGTGATGACAAAGTTCATGAAGCATTGTGATGAGAAGAACATGGATAATTGTTATGACGAGTGTCATGGGGCGTTGTGAAGACAAGGGTTATGGAACATTGTGATCACAAGGGTTTGGAGCATTTTGATGACAGAGGTCATGGAGCATTCTGATTTCATTGTGATGAAAATAGCATGAAGAATTATGATGATGGGCATGGTGCATTGTGATGACAGGGTTCATGGAGCATTGAGATGAAGAGGGTCATGGAGCATTTTGATGACAGGGGTTATGGAACATTGTGATGTCGGAGGTCATGGAGCATTTTGATGATAAGGTCATGTAGCATTGTGATGACAGGGTCATGGAACATTGTGATGACAGGGGTGAGGGAGTATAGTGATGACGAGTGATGGAACACTCTGATATCAGTGGTGAGAGAGCATTTTGATGAAAAGTGCATGGAGCATTGGGATGACAAGTTTGTGAAGCATTATGATGACAAGCACATGGCATATTGTGATTACATGGGTCATGGAGCATTGTGCTGACAAGTGCAAAGACAACTATGACGACAAGGGTCATGGAGCATTGTGATGACAATGGTCAGAGAGCATTGTGATGCGAAGTTCATGGAGCATTGTGGTGACATAAGTCACAGAGTCTTGTGATGACGAGGACATGGACAATTGTGATGACAAATGTCATGAAGCATTGTGATGACTGGAGTCACGGAGAATTTTCATAAATAAGGTCATGGAGCATTGTTGTGACAAGGGCATGGAGCATTGTGATGACAAGGTCCTGGAGCATTGTGATGAGAAGTGCATGGAGTTTTGTTAAGACAGTTGTCAGGGAGCATGGTGATGATATATGTCATGGTCCATTGTGATGACAATGGCATGGAGCATTGTGATGCCAAGAGTAATGGAGGATTGTGATGACAAAGGTAATGGAACATTGTGATGACAAGAGATTGGAGCATTCTGATGACAAGCGTCATGAAGCATTGTGATGACAATGGCATGGAGCATTGTGAAGATAAGTGCATGGAGCATTGTGTTGAAAAAGGCATTGAGATATGTCATGACAGGGTACAAGGAGACTTCTGACAAGTTTCAGGGATCATTGTGATGACAAGTGTATTGAGCATTGTGATGACAATGGTCATGGAGCATTGTGATGACAAGGACATGGAATATTGTGATGACAGGCATCAAGGAGCGTTGTGATGACAAGGGTCATGGAGCATTGTGATGACAATGGAATGGAGCATTTTGTTGAGAATCCCCTGAAGCATTCTGATGTCATGTGTCATGGAGCATTGTGATGACATATGTCCGGTCCCTTGTGATGACAATGGCATGGAGCATTGTGATGCCAAGTGTCATGGAGGATTATGATGACAAAGGTAATGGAGCATTGTGATGACAAGGGCTTGGAGCATTGTGATGACAAGGGTCATGGAGCATTTTGATTTCATTGTGATGACAATAGCATGAAGCATTATGATGATGGGTATGGTGCATTGTGATGACAGGGTTCATGGAGCATTGAGATGAAAAGTGTCCAAGAGCATTTTGATGACAGGGGTTATGGAACATTGTGATGTCAGGGGTCATGGAGCATTTTGGTGATAAGGTCATGTAGCAATGCGATGACAGGGGTCAAGGAATATTGTGATGACAGCAGTGAGGGAGTATAGTGATGACTAGTGATGGAACACTCTGATATCAGTGGTGAGAGAGCATTTTGATGAAAAGTGCATGGAGCATTGTGATGACATCGTTTATGGAGCATTGTGATGACAATATTGTGGAGCATTATGATGACAGGCGCATGGAATTTGAGATGACACGGGTCATGGAACATTGTGCTGACAAGTGCATAGACAATTGTGATGACAAGGGTCATGGAGCATGGTGGTGACAACGGCATGGAGCATTGTGATGACAAGGGTCAGAGAGCATTGTGATGAGAATTTCATGGAGCATTGTGGTGACATAAGTCACAGAGTCTTGTGATGACGAGGACAAGGACAATTGTGATGAAAAATGTCATGAAGCATTGTGATGACAGGAGTCACGGAGAATTTTCATAAAAAAGGTCATGGAGCATTGTGATGAGAAGGGCATAGAGCATTGTGATGACAAGGGCCTGGTGAATTGTGATGACAAGGTCATGGAGTTTTGTGAAGACAGTTGTCAGGGAGCATTGTGATGATATATGTCCTGGTCCATTGTGATGACAATGGCATGGAGCAATGTGATGCCAAGGGTCATGGAGGATTGTGATGACAAAGGTAATGGAGAATTGTGATGACAAGGGATTGGAGCATTCTGATGACAAGGGTCAAGAAGCATTGTGATGACAATGGCATGTAACATTGTGATGAAAAGGCATTGAGCTGTTTCATGACAGAGTTCAAGGAGACTTCTGACAAGTGTCAAGGAGCATTGTGATGAAAAGTGTAATGTGTATTGTGATGGCATTGGTCATGGAGCATTGTGATGACAAGGACATGGAATATTGTAATGAAAGGCATCATGGAGCATTGTGATGACAAGGGTCATGGCGCATTGTAATGACAATGGCATGGAGCATTTTGTTGAGAATCCCCTGGAGCATTCTGATGTCATGTGTCATGAAGCATTGTGATGACATATGTCCGTCCATTGTGATGACAATGGCATGGAGCCTTGTGATGCCAAGGGTCATGGAGGAATATGATGACAAAGGTAATGGAGCATTGTGGTGACAAGGGCTTGGAGCATTGTGCTGACAACGGCATAGAGCATTGTGATTACAGAGTCATGGAGCATTGGTCTGACAAGTTTCATGGATTATTGTGATGACAGTGCGCATGGCACATTGTGATGACTAGGGCATGGAGCACTGTGATTACAAGGTCATGGAGTATTGTGTAGAGAGGTGTCAGGGAGCATTGTGCTGACATATATCATGGTCCATTGTGATGACAAGGGCTTGGAGCATTGTGAAGGCAAGGGCATGGAGCATTGTGATGATAAGGGAATGGAGCATTGTGATGAAAAAGGCATGGAGCTATTTCATGACAGATTTCAAGGAGCCTTCTGACAAGTGTCAGGGAGCATTTGGATGACAAGTGTTTTGAGCATTGTGATGACACATGTCATAGAGCATTGTGATGACAAGGGCATGGGATGTTGTGACGACAGGCATCATGGAGCGTTGTTATGACAAGGGGCATGGAACATTGTGATGACAATGGCATGGAGCATTGTGATGAAAACGGCATGGAGCTATTTCACGACTGACTTCAAGGAGACTACTGACAATTGTCAGCGAGCATTGTGATGACAAGTGTATTGAGAATTGTGATGACAAATGTCATGGAGCATTGTGATGACAAGGGCATGGAATATTGTGATGACAGGCATGATGGAGTGCTATGATGACCAGTTTTATTGAACATTGTGATCGCAAGTGTGTGGAGCATTGTGATGACAGAAGTCATGGATCATTTTGATTTCAAGGAGCATGGAGCATTGTGATGACAAGGGTAGAAAGCAATGTGATCACAAGTTTCATGGAGGATTGTGGTCACAATGCGAATGGAGTATTGTGATGACAAGCACATGGAGCATCGTGATGACAGGGTCATGTAGCATTTTGCTGATGAAGGCATGGAGCATTGGGATGACAATTTTCATGGAGCACTGTGATGACAAGCGTCATGGAGCATTGTGATTACAGTGGTCATGGAGCAATGAGATGACAAGGGAATGGATTATTGTGATGGCAAGTGTCATGGAGCATTTTGATGACAGGCGTCATGGAGCATTGTGATGACAGGTGTCATGGAGCATTGTGATGCGAAGTTCATGGAGCATTGGGCTGAAAATGTTCATGAAGTATTGTGATGACATGGTCATGGAGCAATGTTATGACAAGTGAATGGAGATTGTGATGAAAAGTTCCTGGAGCATTGTGATGAGACGACCTTGGAGCCTTGTGATGACAAGTCTCATGGAGCATTCTGATGAAACGGGTCCTGGAGCATTGTGATTACAGGGGTCATGGAGCAATTTGAAGAAAACGGTATTGATCACTGTGATGAAAAATACATAGAGCCTTATCATGAACGTGTTCAAGGAGCATACTGACGAAAAGTGTCGGGGAGCATTGTGATGACAAGTATATTGAACATTGTGATGACAAAGTTCATGAAGCATTGTGATGAGAAGAACATGGATAATTGTTATGACGAGTGTCATGTGGCGTTGTGAAGGCAATGGTTATGGAACATTGTGATCACAAGGGCTTGGAGCATTTTGATGACAGAGGTCATGGAGCATTCTGATTTCATTGTGATGAAAATAGCATGAAGCATTATGATGAAGGGCATGGTGCATTGTGATGACGGGTTCATGGAGCATTGAGATGAAATGGGTCATGGAGCATTTTGATGACAGGGGTTATGGAACATTGGGATGTCGGGTGTCATGGAGCATTTTGAAGATAAGGTCATGTAGCATTGCGATGACAGGGGTCATGGAACATTGTGATGACAGGGGTGAGGGAGTAGAGTGATGACTAGTGATGGAACACACTGATATCAGTGGTGAGAGAGCGTTTTGATGAAAAGTGCATGGAGCATTGGGATGACAAGGTTGTGAAGCATTATGATGACAAGCACATGACATATTGTGATTACATGGGTCACGGAGCATTGTGCTGACAAGTGCAAAGACAACTATGATGACAAGGGTCATGGAGCATTGTGATGACAAGGGTCAGAGAGCATTGTGATGAGAAGTTCATGGAGCATTGTGGTGACATAAGTCACAGAGTCTTGTGATGACGAGGACATGGACAATTGTGATGACAAATGTCATGAAGCATTGTGATGACTGCAGCCACGGAGAATTTTCATAAATAAGGTCATGGAGCATTGTGATTACAAGGGCATGGAGCATTGTGATGACAAGGTCCTGGAGCATTGTGATGAGAAGTGCATGGAGTTTTGTTAAGACAGTTGTCAGGGAGCATTGTGATGATATATGTCATGGTCCATTGTGATGACAATGGCATGGAGCATTGTGATGCCAAGAGTAATGGAGGATTGTGATGACAAAGGTAATGGAACATTGTGATGACAAGGGATTGGAGCATTCTGATGACAAGCGTCATGAAGCATTGTGATGACAATGGCATGGAGCATTGTGATGATAAGGGCATGGAGCATTGTGTTGAAAAAGGCATTGAGATATCTCATGACAGAGTTCAAGGAGACTTCTGACAAGTTTCAGGGATCATTGTGATGACAAGTGTATTGAGCATTGTGATGACAATGGTCATGGAGCATTGTGATGACAAGGACATGGAATATTGTGATGACAGGCATCATGGAGCGTTGTGATGACAAGAGTCATGGAGCATTGTGATGACAATGGAATGGAGCAATTTGTTGAGAATCCCTTGCAGCATTCTGATGTCATGTGTCATGGAGCATTGTGATGACATATGTCCGGTACCTTCTGATGACAATGGCATGGAGCATTGTGAAGCCAAGTGTCATGGAGGATTATGATGAAAAAGGTAATGGAGCATTGTGATGACAAGGGCTTGGAGCATTGTGATGACAAGGGTCATGGAGCATTTTGATTTCATTGTGATGACAATAGCATGAAGCATTATGATGATGGGTATGGTGCATTGTGATGACAGGGTTCATGGAGCACTGAGATGAAAACGTCCCACAGCATTTTGATGACAGTGGTTATGGAACATTGTGATGTCAGGGGTCATGGAGCATTTTGATGATAAGGTCATGTAGCATTGCGATGACAGGTGTCAAGGAACATTGTGATGACAGCAGTGAGGGAGTATAGTGATGACTAGTGATGGAACACTCTGATATCAGTGGTGAGAGAGCATTTTGATGAAAAGTGCATGGAGCATTGTGATGACATCGTTTATGGAGCATTGTGATGGCAATGTTGTGGAGCATTATGATGATAAGCACATGGCATTTTGTGATGACACGGGTCAGGGAACATTGTGCTGTCAAGTGCATAGACAATTGTGATGACAAGGGTCATGGAGCATGGTGGTGACAACGGCATGGAGAATTGTGATGACAAGGGTCAGAGAGCATTGTGATGAGAATTTCATGGAGCATTGTGGTGACATAAGTCACAGAGTCTTGTGATGACGAGGACAAGGACAATTGTGATGACAAATGCCATGAAGCATTGTGATGACTGGAGTCACGGAGAATTTTCATAAAATAGGTCTTGGAGCATTGTGATGCCAAGGGCATGGAGCATTGTGATGACAAGGGCCTGGTGAATTGTGATGACAAGGTCATGGAGTTTTGTGAAGACAGTTGTCAGAGAGCATTGTGATGATATATGTCCTGGTCCATTGTGTGACAATGGTATGGAGCAATGTGATGCCAAGTGTCATGGAGGATTGTGATGACAAAGGTAATGGAGCATTGTGATGACAAGGGATTGGAGCATTCTGATGACAAGTGTCAAGAAGCATTGTGATGACAATGGCATGGAGTATTGTGATGAAAAGGCAGTGAGCTGTTTCATGACAGAGTTCAAGGAGACTTCTGATATGTGTCAGGGAGCATTGTGATGACAAGTGTATTGAGCATTGTGATGGCAATGGTCATGGAGCATTGTGATGACAAGGACTTGGAATATTGTAATGAAAGGCATCATGGAGCGTTGTGATGACAAGGGTCGGGGATCATTGGAATGACAATGGCATGGAGCATTTTGTTGAGAATCCCCTGGAGCATTCTGATGTCATGTGTCATGAAGCATTGTGATGACATAGGTCCGTCCATTGTGATGACAATGGCATGGAGCATTGTGATGCCAAGGGTCATGGAGGATTATGATGACATAGGTAATGGAGCATTGTGGTGACAAGGGCTTGGAGCATTGTGCTGACAAAGGCATAGAGCATTGGGATTAGAGAGTCATGGAGCATTGGTCTGACAAGTTTAATGGATTATTGTGATGATAGTGCACATGGCACATTGTGATGAATAGAACATGGAGCACTGTGATTACAAGGTCATGGATTATTGTGTAGAGAGGTGTCAGGGATCATTGTGATGACATATATCATGGTCCATTGTGATGGCAAGGGCATGGAACATTGTGATGATAAGGGAATGGAGCATTGTGATGAAAAAGGCATGGAGCTATTTCATGACAAATTTCAAGGAGCCTTCTGACAAGTGTCAGGGAGCATTTGGATGTCAAGTGTTTTGAGCATTGTGATGACACATGTCATAGAGAATTGTGATGACAAGGGCATGGGATATTGTAATGACAGGCATCATGGAGCGTTGTTATGACAAGGGGCATGGAGCATTGTGATGACAATGGCATGGAGCATTGTGATGAAAAAGGCATGGAGCTATTTCACGAATGACTTCAAGGAGACTTCTGACCATTGTCAGCGAGCATTGTGATGACAAGTGTATTGAGAATTGTGATGACAAATGTCATGGAGCATTGTGATGACAAGGGCATGGAATATTGTGATGACAGGCATGATGGATTGCTTTGATGACCAGTTTTATGGAACATTGTGATCACAAGTGTGTTGGGCATTGTGATGACAGAAGTCATGGATCACTTTGATTTCAAGGAGCATGGAGCATTGTGATGACAAGGGTAGAAAGCAATGTGATCCCAAGTTTCATGGAGGATTGTGTTCAAAATGGGAATGGAGTATTGTGATGACAAGCGCATGGAGCATCGTGATGACAAGGTCATGTAGCTTTTTGCTGATGAAGGCATGGAGCATTGGGATGACAAGTGTCATGGAGCACTGTGATGACAAGCGTCATGGAGCATTGTGATTACAGTGGTCATGGAGCAATGAGATGACAAGGGAATGGATTATTGTGATGGCAAGTGTCATGGAGCATTGTGATGACAGGCGTCATGGAGCATTGTGATGACAGGTGTCATGGAGCATTGTGATGAGAAGGTCATGGAGCATTGGGCTGAAAATGTTCATGGAGTATTGTGATGACATGGTCATGAAGCATTGTTATGACAAGTGAATGGAGATTGTGATGAAAAGTTCCTGGAGCATTGTGATGAGAAGACCTTGGAGCCTTGTGATGACAAGTCTCATGGAGCATTCTGATGAAACGGGTCCTGGAGCATTGTGATTACAGGGGTCATGGAGCAATTTGAAGAAAACGGTATTGATCACTGTGATGAAAAATACATAGAGCCTTATCATGAACGCGTTCAAGGAGCATACTGACGAAAAGTGTCGGGGGGAATAGTGATGACAAGTATATTGAACATTGTGATGACAAAGTTCATGAAGCATTGTGATGAGAAGAACATGGATAATTGTTATGACGAGTGTCATGGGGCGTTGTGAAGACAAAGGTTATGGAACATTGTGATCACAAGGGTTTGGAGCATTTTGGTGACAGAGGTCATGGAGCATTCTGATTTCATTGTGATGAAAATACCATGAAGGATTATGATGATGGGCATGGTGCATTGTGATGACAGGGTTCATGGAGCATTGAGATGAAAAGGGTCATGGAGCATTTTGATGACAGGTGTTATGGAACATTGTGATGTCGGGGGTCATGGAGCATTTTGATGATAAGGTCATGTAGCATTGCAATGACAGGGGTCATGGAACATTGTGATGACAGGGGTGAGGGAGTATAGTGATGACTAGTGATGGAACACTCTGATATCAGTGGTGAGAGAGCATTTTGATGAAAAGTGCATGGAGCATTGTGATGACATCGTTTATGGAGCATTGTGATGGCAATGTTGTGGAGCATTATGATGACAAGCACATGGCATTTTGTGATGACACGGGTCATGGAACATTGTGCTGTCAAGTGCATAGACAATTGTGATGACAAGGGTCATGGAGCATGGTGGTGACAACGGCATGGAGCATTGTGATGACAAGGGTCAGAGAGCATTGTGATGAGAATTTCATGGAGCATTGTGGTGACATAAGTCACAGAGTCTTGTGATGACGAGGACAAGGACAATTGTGACGACAAATGTCATGAAGCATTGTGATGACTGTAGTCACGGGAATTTTCATAAAAAAGGTCATGGAGCATTGTGATGACAAGGGCATGGAGCATTGTGATGACAAGGGCCTGCTGAATTGTGATGACAAGGTCATGGAATTTTGTGAAGACAGTTGTCAGGGAGCATTGTGATGATATATGTCATGGTCCATTGTGATGACAATGGCATGGAGCAATGTAATGCCAAGTGTCATGGAGAATTGTGATGACAAATGTAATGGAGCATTGTGATGACAAGGGATTGGAGCATTCTGATGAAAAGGGTCAAGAAGCATTGTGATGACAATGGCATGGAACATTGTGATGAAAAGGCATTGAGCTGTTTCATAACAGAGTTCATGGAGACTTGTGACAAGTGTCAGGGAGCATTGTGATGACAAGTGTATTGAGCATTGTGATGGCATTTGTCATGGAGCATTGTGATGAGAAGGACATGGAATATTGTAATGAAAGGCATCATGGAGCGTTGTGATGACAATGGCATGGAGCATTTTGTTGAGAATCCTCTGGTGCATTCTGATGTCATGTGTCATGAATCATTGTGATGACATATGTCCGTCCATTGTGGTGACAATGGCATGGAGCATGGTGATGCCAAGGGTCATGGAGGATTATGATGACAAAGGTAATGGAGCATTGTGCTGACAACGGCATAGAGCATTGTGATTACAGAGACATGGAGCATTGGTCTGACAAGTTTCATGGATTATTGTGATGACAGTGCGCATGGCACATTGTGATGACTAGGGCATGGAGCACTGTGATTACAAGGTCATGGATTATTGTGTAGAGAGGTGTCATGGAGCATTGTGCTGACATATATCATGGTCCATTGTGATGACAAGGGCTTGGAGCATTGTGAAGGCAAGGGCATGGAGCATTGTGATGATAAGGGAATGGAGAATTGTGATGAAAAAGGCATGGAGCTATTTCTTGAGAGATTTCAAGGAGCCTTCTGACAAGTGTCAGGGAGCATTTGGATGACAAGTGTTTTGAGCATTGTGATGACACATGTCATAGAGCATTGTAATGACAAGGGCATGGGATATTGTGATGACAGGCATCATGGAGCGTTGTTATGACAAGGGGCATGGAGCATTGTGATGACAATGGCATGGAGCATTGTGATGAAAACGGCATGGAGCTATTTCACGACTGACTTCAAGGAGACTACTGACAATTGTCAACGAGCATTGTGATGACAAGTGTACTGAGAATTGTGATGACAAATGTCATGGAGCATTGTGATGACAAGGGCATGGGATATTGTGATGACAGGCATCATGGAGCGTTGTTATGACAAGGGGCATGGAGCATTGTGATGACAATGGCATGGAGCATTGTGATGAAAAAGGCATGGAGCTATTTCACGAATGACTTCAATGAGACTTCTGACAATTGTCAACGAGCATTGTGATGACAAGTGTACTGAGAATTGTGATGACAAATGTCATGGAGCATTGTGATGACAAGGGCATGGAATATTGTGATGACAGGCATGATGGAGTGCTATGATGACCCGTTTTATGGAACATTGTAATCACAAGTGTGTGGAACATTGTGATGCCAGAAGTCATGGATCATTTTGATTTCAAGGAGCATGGAGCATTGTGATAACAAGGGTAGAATTCAAAGTGATCCCAAGATTCATGGAGGATTGTGGTCACAAGGGGAATGGAGTATTGTGATGACAAGCGCATGGAGCATCGTGATGAGAAGGTCATGTAGCATTTTGCTGATGAAGGCATGGAGCATTGGGATGACAAGTGTCATAGAGCACTGTGATGACAAGCGTCATGGAGCATTGTGATTACAGTGGTCATGGAGCAATGAGATGACAAGGGAATGGATTATTGTGATGGCCAGGGTCATGGAGCATTTTGATGACAGGCGTCATGGAGCATTGTGATGACAGGTGTCATGGAGCATTGTGATGAGAAGGTCATGGAACATTGAGCTGAAAATGTTCATGTAGTATTGTGATGACATGGTCATGGAGCATTGTTATGACAAGTGAATGGAGATTGTGATGAAAAGTTCTTGGAGCATTGTGATGAGAAGACCTTGGAGCCTTGTGATGACAAGTCTCATGGAGCATTCTGATGAAACGGGTCCTGGAGCATTGTGATTATGGGGGTCATGGAGAAATTTGAAGAAAACGGTATTGATCACTGTGATGAAAAATACATAGAGCCTTATCATGAACGCGTTCAAGGAGCATACTGACGAAAAGTGTCGGGGAACATTGTGATGACAAGTATATTGAACATTGTGATGACAAAGTTCATGAAGCATTGTGATGAGAAGAACATGGATAATTGTTATGACGAGTGTCATGGGGCGTTGTGAAGACAAGGGTTATGGAACATTGTGATCACAAGGGTTTGGAGCATTTTGATGACAGAGGTCATGGAGCATTCTGATTTCATTGTGATGAAAATAGCATGAAGGATTATGATGATGGGCATGGTGCATTGTGATGACAGGGTTCATGGAGCATTGAGATGAAAAGTGTCATGAAGCATTTTGATGACAGGGGTTAAGGAACATTGTGATGTCGGGTGTCATGGAGCATTTTGATGATAAGGTAATGTAGCATTGCAATGACAGGGATCATGGAACATTGTGATGACAGGGGTGAGGGAGTATAGTGATGACGAGTGATGGAACACTCTGATATCAGTGGTGAGAGAGCATTTTGATGAAACGTGCCTGGAGCATTGGGATGACAAGGTTGTGAAGCATTATGATGACAAGCACATGGCATATTGTGATTATATTTGTCATGGAGCATTGTGCTAACAAGTGCAAAGACAACTATGATGACAAGGGTCATGGAGCATTGTGATGACAATGGTCAGAGAGCATTGTGATGAGAAGTTCATGGAGCATTGTTGTGACATAAGTCACAGAGTCTTGTGATGACGAGGACATGGACAATTGTGATGACAAATGTCATGAAGCATTGTGATGACTGGAGTCACGGAGAATTTTCATAAATAAGGTCATGGAGCATTGTTATGACAAGGGCATTGAGCATTGTGATGACAAGGTCCTGGAGCATTGTGATGAGAAGTTCATGGAGTTTTGTTAAGACAGTTGTCAGGGAGCATTGTGATGATATAGATCATGGTCTATTATGATGACAATGGCATGGAGCATTGTGATGCCAAGAGTAATGGAGGATTGTGATGACAAAGGTAATGGAACATTGTGATGACAAGGGATTGGAGCATTCTGATGACAAGCGTCATGAAGCATTGTGATGACAATGGCATGGAGCATTGTGATGATAAGGGCATGGAGCATTGTGTTGAAAAAGGCATTGAGATATCTCATGACAGAGTTCAAGGAGACTTCTGACAAGTTTCAGGGATCATTGTGATGACAATTGTATTGAGCATTGTGATGACAATGGTCATGGAGCATTGTGATGACAAGGACATGGAATATTGTGATGACAGGCATCATGGCGCGTTGTGATGACAAGGGTCATGGAGCCTTGTGATGACAATGGAATGGAGCAATTTGTTGAGAATCCCCTTCAGCATTCTGATGTCATGTGTCATGGAGCATTGTGATGACATATGTCCGGTCCCTTGTGATAACAATGGCATGGAGCATTGTGATGCCAAGTGTCATGGAGGATTATGATGACAAAGGTAATGGAGCATTGTGATGACAAGGGCTTGGAGCATTGTGATGACAAGGGTCATGGAGCATTGAGATGAAAAGGGTCCAAGAGCATTTTGATGACAGGGGTTATGGAACATTGTGATGTCAGGGGTCATGAAGCATTTTGATGATAAGGTCATGTAGCATTGCGATGACAGGCGTCAAGGAACATTGTGATGACAGCAGTGAGGGAGTATAGTGATGACTAGTGATGGAACACTCTGATATCAGTGGTGAGAGAGCATTTTGATGAAAAGTGCATGGAGCTTTGTGATTACAGGGGTTTGGAGCATTGTGATGACAAGCCCGTGGAACACTGTAATGGCAAGGGTCTTGGAGCATTGTTATGGCAGGGGTAATGGAGCCTTGTGATGACAAGGGCATTGAGGATTGGTCTGAAAAGTTTCATGTCTTACTGGGATGAGAGAGGGCAAGGAGCATTGTGATGGCAAGGGCACAGAACACTGTGATACATGGGTCATGGAGTTTTGTAATGAAAAGGGCAGGGAGCATTGTGATGAGAAGGGCATCGAGCATTGTGATGACAAGCGTCATAGAGTTTTGTGATGACAAGGGCATTGAGCAATGTGATGAGAGTGTTCATGGAGCAATGTGATGACAATGGCATGGAGCATTTTGATGGCAAGTGTCATGGAGCTTTGTGATGACATATGTTATGGAGCATTTTGATGAAAAGGCGTGGTGCATCGTGATGAGAAGGGCAGGAAGCATTGTGATGACATGATCATTGAGCCATCTGAGGAAAAGTGACATGGAACATTTTGTTGACAGAGTTTAGGGAACATTGTGATGTAAGGGGTCAAGGATCTTTGTGATGAAAAAGGTCATGGAGCATTTTGATGACAGGGTTTATGGAACATTTTGATGTTAGGGGTCATGGAGCATTGTGATGATAAGGGCATGTAACATTGGGATGACAGGGGTCATGGAACATTTTGACGACATGTGTGAGGGTGTACTGTGATGACTAGTGATGGAACATTGTGAGATCAGTGGTGACAGAGCACTTTGATGAGAAGTGCATGGAGCATTGTGATGACAAGGTTTATGGAGCATTGTGATGACAAGTTTGTGGAGCATTGTGATGACAAGTGCATGGCGCAATGTGATGACATGTGTCATGGAGCATTGTGCTGCCAAAGACATGGAACACTCTGATGAAAAGTGCCAGACATCATTGTGATGAAAAGTTCATGGAGTATTGTGGTGACAATTGTAACAGAGCCTCCTGATGATGAGGGCATGGACCATTGTGATGACAAATTTTATGAAGCATTGTGATGACTGGAGTCAAGAGCATTGTCATGACAGGGGTAATGGTGCATTGTGATGACAAGGGAATGGAGCATTGTGATGACAGTGGCATGAAGCATTGGTCTGAAAAATTTCAATGATTATTTTGATGACAGTGGGCATGGCGTATTGTGATAATTAGGGCATGGAGGCTTGCGATGAAAAGGTCACGGATTATTGTGAATACAGATGCCAGTTAGATATGTGATGATATATGTCATGATCCATTGTGATGACAATTGCATGGAATATTGCGAGGCCAGGTGTCATGGACGATTGTGATGACAAAGCCTTGGAGCATTGTGATCACAAGGGCATGGAGCATTGTCATGACAAGTGCCACTGAGAATGTCGATGACAAGGTCGGGAAGCATTTTGATGACAAGCGCATGGAGCTTGCTATGACAGGTGTCATGGAGCATTGTGATGACAAATGCATGGAGAATTATGATGACAAGAACATGTAACATTGTGACAATATGTGTCATGGTGCATTGTGACGACAAGGGTCATGTCGCATTGTGATGACCAGCGAATGGAGCATTGTGATGGCAAGACCTTGGAACATTTTGATGAGAAGACCATGGATAATTGTGCTGATGAGCGTCATGGAGCACTGTAACGACAAGGGTCATGGAGCCTTCTGATGAAATGGTTTTGGAGTATTGTCATGTCAAGGTCCTGGAACATTGTGATGACAAGTCCATGGAGTATTGTGAAGACAGGTGTCAGGGAGCATTGTGATGACATATGTCATGGTCCCTTGTAATGATAATGGCAGGGAGCATTGTGCTGCCAAGTGTCATGGAGGATTGTGATGACAAATGTAATGGAGTATTGTGTTGACAAGGGCTTGGAGCATTGTGATTACAGGGGCTTTGGAGCATTGTTATGACAAGGCCGTGGAACACTGTCATGGCAAGGGTCATGGAGCATTGTTATGACAAGGGTTATGGAGCCTTGTGATGACAAGGGAATGGAGCATTGGTCTGAAAAGTTTCATGTCTTACTGGGATGAGTGTGGACAAGGAGCATTGTGATGACAAGGTCACAGAACACTGTGATACATGGGTCATGGAGGATTGTAATGAAAAATGCATGGAGCATTGTGATGAGAAGGGCATCGAACATTGTGATGACAAGCGTCATAGAGCTTTGTGATGACAAGGGCATAGAGCAATGTGATTCGAGTGTTCATGGAGCAATGTGATGACAATGGCATGGAGCATTTTGATGGCAAGTGTCATGGAGCTTTGTGATGACAAATGTTATGGAGCATTTTGATGAAAAGGGCGTGGTGCATTGTGATGAGAAGGGCAGGGAGCATTGTGATAACATGATCATGGAACCATTTGATGAAAAGGGACATGGAACATTTTGTTGACAGGGTTTAGGGAACATTGTGATGTAAGGGGTCTAGGATCCTTGTGATGAAAAGGGTCATAGAGCATTTTGATGAGAGGGGTTATGGAACATTTTATTGTTAGGGGTCATGGAGCATTGTGATGATAAGGGCATGTAACATTGTGATGACAGGGTTCATGGAACATTGTGACGATTTGGGTGAGGGTGTACTGTGATGACTAGTGATGGAACATTGTGAGATCAGTGGTGACAGAGCATTTTGATGAGAAGTGCATGGAGCATTGTGATGACAAGTTTTATGGAGCATTGTGATGACAATGTTGTGGAGCATTGTGATGACAAGTGCATGGCGAATTTGATGGCATGGGTCATGGAGCATTGTGCTCCCAAAGGCATGGAACACTTTGATGACAACTGGCAGAGAGCATTGTGATGAAAAGTTCATGGAGTATTGTGATGACAATTGTAACAGAGCCTCCTGACGATAAGGGCATGGATCATTGTGATGACAAATTTTATGAAGCATTGTGAAGACTGGAGTCAGGAGCATTGTGATGACTGTGGTCATGGTGCATTGTGATGTCAAGGGGAATGGAGCATTGTGATGAAAGTGTCATGAAGCATTGGTCTGACAAATTTCAATGATTATTGTGATGACAGTGGTCATGGCGTCTTGTGATGATAAGTGCATGGAGCCTTGTGATGACAAGGTCACGGATTATTGTGAAGGCAGATGCCAGTTAGATTTGTGATGATATATGTCATGGTCCATTGTGATGACAATTGCATGGAACATTGCGAGGCCTGGTGTCATGTGTGATTGTGATGACAAGGTCATGGATCATTGTGATGACAAGGGCATGGAGAATTGTGATGACAAGACACATCGAGAATTGTGATGACCAGGGCACGGAGCATTGTGATGGCAAGACCGAGGAGCATTGTGATGAGAATACAATGGATAATTGTGCTGAAGAGCGTCATGGAGCACTGTAATGCCAAGGGACATGAAACATTGTGATGACAGGTGTCATGGAGCATTGTGATGACAGGGGTCATTGAGAATTGTGAAGACAAGGGTCATGGAGCATTCTGATGACAAGCATGTGGAGTATTGTAATGACAATTGCATGGAGCATTGTGATGAAAAGGGCATGATGCATTGTGATGAATACTGCATGGGACTTATCATGACAGACTTCACGGAGCATTCTGAGGACAAGTGTCTGGGTGCATTGTGATGACAAGTGTATTGTGTAATGTGATGACATAGATCATGGAGCATTGTGATGACATGTTGATGTAGCATTTTGCTGACAAAGAAATGGAGCATTGTGATGGAAATGGTCACGGGGCACTGCGATGACAAGCGTCACGGAGCATTGTGATTTCAGGGGTCATGGAGAAATGGGATGAAAAGGGCATGGAGCATTGTGATGACAAGGGAATTGAGCAATGTGATGAGAGTGTTCATGGAGCTATGTGATGACAATGGCATGGAGCATTTTGATGGCAAGTGTCATGGAGCTTTGTGATGACAAATGTTATGGAGCCTTTTGATGAAAAGGGCGTGGTGCATTGTGATGAGAAGGGCAGGGAATATTGTGATGACATGATCATGGAGCCATTTGGTGAAAAGGGACATGGAACATTTTGCTGACAGAGTTTAGGGAACATTGTGATGTAAGGGGTCAAGGATACATGTAATGAAAATGGTCATAGCGCATTTTGATGACAGGGGTTATGGAACTTTGTGTTGTTAGGGGTCATGGAGCATTGTGATGACATGGGAATGGAGCATTATGATGACAAGCTCCTGGAGCATTGTGTTGAGAAGACCATGGAACCTTGTGATGACAAGTGTCATGGAGCATTCTGATGGAAAGTGGCATGGAGCCTTGTGATTACAGGGGTATTGGACCATTTTGATGACAAGGGCATGGAGCATTGTGATGAGAAGGCCATGGAGCATTCTGATGACATGCGTCTTGGACCATTGTGATGACAAGAGCATGGAGTATTGTTATTACAGGGTTCTTGTTGCATTGTGATGAAAAAAGCATGGATCATTGTGATGAAAGAGGTGTTGGGCCTCGTCATGACAGGGTTCAAGGAGCATATTGACGACAAGTGTCAGGGAGCATTGTGATAACAGGTGCATTGAGCATTGGGATGACAAAATTCATGGAGCATTGTGATGAGAAGACCATGGATAATTGTGATGACGAGCGTCAAGGGGCATTGTGATGACAATTGTTAAGGAATATTGTGATCACAGGGGTTTGGAGCATTGTGATGACAGAGGGCATGGAACATTTTGATTTCATTGTGATGACAATAGCATGAAGCATTATGATGATGGGCATGGTGCATTGGGATGACAGGGTTCATGGAGAATTGAGATGAAAAGGGGCATGGAACATTGTGATAACAGGGGCCATGGTGCATTGTTATGACAAGGGCATGGAGCATTGTTTTGACAAGTTTCATAGATTATTGTGATGACAGTGGGTATGGCACATTGTGATGACAAGGACATGGAGCCTTGTGATGACAAGGTCATGGAGTATTGTGAAGAGAGTTGTCTGGGACCATTGTGATGACATATGTCATGATCCATTGTGATGACAATGACATGGAGCATTGTGATGCCAAGTGTCATGGAGGTTTGTGATAGCAAAGGTAACGGGGCATTTTGATGACAAGGGCTTCGATCATTGTGATGACAAGGGCATGCAGCAACGTCATGACAAGGGCCATGGATAATTTTGATAACAAGTTCGTGAAGTATTGTGGTGACAAGCGCATGGAGCTTTCCTTGACAGGGGTCATGGAGCATTGCGATGACAAGTGCATAGAGAATTGTGATGACAAGAGGCTGTAACATTGTGGTGAGAAGTGTCATTGTGCATTGTGATGACAAGGACGAGGAGAATTGTGATGACAAGACACTTGGAGAATTGTGATGACAAGGGCATGGAGCATTTGTCTGAAAAGTTTCATGTCTTACTGGGATGAGAGTGGGCAAGAGCATTGTGATGACAAGGGCACAGAACACTGTGATACATGGGTCATGGAGGATTGTAATTAAAAGGGCATGGAGCATTGTGATGAAAAGGGCATCGAGCATTGTGGTGACAATTGTAACAGCCTCCTGATGTTGAGGGCGTCGACCATTGTGAAGACAAATTTTATGAAGCATTGTGATGACTGGAGTCAAGGAGCATAGTGATGGCATGGGTCATGGTGCATTTTGATGACAAGGGAATGGAGCATTGTGATGACAGGGGCATGAAGCATTGGTCTTACAAATTTCAAGGATTATTGTGATGACAGTGGGCATGGCGTATTGTGATGATAAGGGCATGGAGCCTTGTGATGACAAGGTCACGGATTATTGTGAAGAGAGATGTCAGTTAGCATTGTGATGATATATGTCACGGTCCATTGTGATGACAATTGCATGGAACATTGTGAGGCCCGGTGTCATGGGCGATTGTGATGACAAGGTCTTGGATCATTGTGATGACAAGGGCATGGAGTATTGCCATGACAACTGCCAATGAGAATGTCGATGACAAGGTCGTGAAGCATTATGATGAAAATCTCGTGGAGTTTGCTATAACAGGTGTCTAGGAGCATTGCGATGACAAATGCATGGATAATTCTGATGACAAGAACATGTAACATTGGGACGAGAGGTGTCATGGTGCATTGTGACGACAAGGGACATGTAGCATTGTGATGACCAGCGAATGGAGCATTGTGATGGCAAGACCTTGGAACATTTTGATGAGAAGACCATGGATAATAGTGCTGATGAGCGTCATGGAGCACCGTAATGACAAGGGTCATGGAGCCTTCTGATGAAAAGCTTGTGGAGTATTGTCATGACAAGGGCCTGGAGCATTGTGAGGACATGTTCATGGATTAGTGTGAAGACAGGTGTCAGTGAGCTTTGTGATGCCGTTTGTCATGGTCCATTGTGATGATAATGGCAGGGAGCATTGTGATGCCAAGTGTCATGGAGGATTGTGATGACAAATGTAATGGAGTATTGTGATGACAAGGTCCTGGAGCATTGTGATGCCAAGGGTCATGGAGCAATGTGATGACAAGGGCAATAGAGAATTTTGATGAGAAGTTCGGGAAGCATTGTGATGAAAAGCGCATGTTGCTTGCTATGACAGTGGTCATGGATGATGACAAGTGCATGGAGAATTGTGATGACAAGGACGTGGAGAATCCTGATGAAAAGGGACATGGGACATTGTTATGACCAGGGCATGGAGCATTGTGATGGCAAGACCGTGGAGCATTGTGATGAGAACACCATGGATAATTGTGATGACGAGCATCACGGAGCACGGTAATGAAAAGGGACATGGAGCATTATGATGACAGGTGTCATGAGCATTTTGATGACAGGGTTCATGGAGCCTTGTGATGACAAGTTTCATGGAGCATTCTGTTGACAAGCTTGTGAACTATTGTGATGACAATGGCATTAAGCATTGTGATGAAAAGGGCATGGAACATTGTGATGAAAAAGGCATGGATCCTTTTCATGACACGGTTCAAGGAGCATTTTGACGATAAGTGTCATGGATCATTGTGATGACAAGTGCATTGAGCATTGTGATGACAAATGTCATGGAGCATTGTGATGACAAGGGCATGGAGTATTGTGATGACAGGCATCATGGAGGGTTGTGATGACAAGTGTTATGGAACATTATGATCACAAGGGTTTGGAGCATTGTGAAGACAGAGGTCATGGATCATTTTGATTTCAAAGACCGTGAAGCATTGTGATGACAGAAGCAAGAAGCAATGTGATCCCAATGTTCATGGAGGATTGTGATGACAAGCGCATTGAGCATTGTGATGGCAAGGTCATGTAGCATTTTGCTGACAAAAGCATGGACCATTGTGATGACAAGTGTCATCGAGCACTGTGATGACAAGCGTCATGGAGCATTGTGATTACAGGGGTCATGGAGCATTGGGATGAAAAGGGCATGAATCATTGTGATGACAAGTTTCATGGAGCATTATGATGACAATAGTTCTGAATCTTTTTTGTGTCATGGGTCATGGAGTGTTGTGATGACTTGAGAATGGAGCATTATGATGACAAGCTCCTGGAGCATTGTGCTCAGAAGACCATGGATCCTTGTGATGACAAGTGTCATGGAGCATTCTGCGGAAAAGTGCCATAGATCCATGTGATTACAGCGTTATTGGAGCATTTTGATGACAAGGGCAAGGAGCATTGTGATGAGAAGGCCATGGAGCATTCTGATGACTTGCGTCATGAAGATTTGTGATGACAAGGGCATGGAGCATTGTGATTACAGGGGTTTTGGAGCATTGCGATGACAAGGCCGTGGAACACTGTAATGGCAAGGGTCATGGAGCATTGTTATGACAGGGGTAATGGAGCCTTGTGATGACAAGGGCATGGAGCATTGGTCTGTAAAGTTTCATGTCTTACTGGGATGAGAGTGGGCAAGGAGCATTGTGTTGACAAGGGCATAGAATACTGTGATACATGGGTCATGGAGGATTGTAATGAAAAGGGCATGGAGCATTGTGAAGAGAAGGGCATCGAGCATTGTGATGACAAGCGTCATAGTGCTTTGTGATGACAAGGGCATTGAGCAATGTGATGAGAGTGTTCATGGAGCAATGTGATGACAATGGCATGGAGCATTTTGATGGCAAGTGTCATGGGGCTTTGTGATGACAAATGTTTTGGAGCATTTTGATGAAAAGGGCGTGGTGCATTGTGATGAGTAGGGCAGGGAGCATTGTGATGACATGATCATGGAGCCATTTGATGAAAAGGGACATGGAACATTTTGTTGACAGAGTTTAGGGAACATTGTAATGTTAGGTGTCCAGGAGCCTTGTGATGAAAAGGGTCATAGATCATTTTGATGACAGGGGTTATGGAACATTGTGATGTTAGGGGTCATGGAGCATTGTGATGACATAGGAATGGAGCATTATGATGACAAGCTCCTGGAGCATTGTGTTGAGAAGACCATGGAACCTTGTGATGACAAGTGTCATGGAGCATTCTGATGGAAAGTGGCATGGAGCCTTGTGATTACAGGGGTATTGGACCATGTTGATGACAAGGGCATGGAGCATTGTGATGAGAAGGCCATGGAGCATTCTGATGACATGCGTATTGGACCATTGTGATGACAAGAGCATGGAGTATTGTGATTACAGGGGTCTTGTTGCATTGTGATGTAAAAGGCATGGATCATTGTGATGAAAGAGGTGTCGAGCCTCGTCATGACAGGGTTCAAGGAACATACTGACGACAAGTGTCAGGGAGCATTGTGATAACAGGTGCATTGAGCATTGGGATGATAAAATTCATGGAACATTGTGATGAGAAGACCATGGATAATTGTGATGACGAGGGTCATGGGGCATTGTGATGACAATTGTTATGGAATATTGTGATCACAAGGATTTGGAGCATTGTGATGACAGAGGGCATGGAACATTTTGATTTCATTGTGATGACAATAGCATGAAGCATTATGATGATGGGCATGGTGCATTGGGATGACAGGGTTCATGGAGAATTGAGATGACAAGAAGCTGTAACATTGTGGTGAGAAGTGTCATGGTGCATTGTGATGACAAGGACGAGGAGAATTGTGATGACAAGACACATGGAGTATTGTGATGACCAGGGCATGGAGCATTGTGATGGCAAAACCGAGGAGCATTGTGATGAGATGACTATGGATAATTGTGCTGACGAGCGTCATGGAGCACTGTAATGACAAGGGACATGAAACATTGTGATGACAGGTGTCATGGATCATTGTGATGACAGGGGTCATGGAGCATTGTGATGACAAGGGTCATGGAGCATTCTGATGACAAGCTTGTGGAGTATTGTAATGACAATGGCATGGAGCATTGTGATGAAAAGTGTATGGAGCATTGTGGTGAAAAAGGCATGGAGTCTTTTCATGACAGAGTTCCCGGAGCATTCTGAGGACAATGTCTGGGAGCATTGTGATGACAAGTGTATTGTGCATTGTGATGAAAAAGTTCATGGATAATTGTGATGACAAGTTTCATGGATTATTGTGATGACAGTGGGCATGGCACATTGTGATGACAAGGACATGGAGCCTTGAGATGACAAGGTCATGGAATATTGTGAAGAGAGGTGTCTGGGACCATTGTGATGACATATGTCGTGATCCATTGTGATGGCAATGACATGGAGCATTGTGATGCCAAGTGTCATGGAGGTTTGTGATGACAAAGGTAACGGAGACTTTTGATGACAACGGCTTGGAACATTGTGATGACAAGGACATGCAGCATTGTCATGACAAGGGCCATGGAGAATTTTTATGACAAGGTCGTGAAATATTGTGATGCCAAGCACATGGAGCTTTCTTGACAAGGGTCATGGAGCATTGCGATGACAAGTGCAAGGAGAATTGTGATGACAAGAGGCTGTAACATTGTGGTGAGAAGTGTCATGGTGCATTGTGATGACAAGGACGTGGAGAATTGTGATGACAAGACACATGGAGAATTGTGATGACCAGGGCATGGAGCATTGTGATGGCAAGACCGAGGAGCATTGTAATGAGAAGACCCTGGATAATTGTGCTGACGAGCATCATGGAGCACTGTAATGACAAGGGACATGAAACATTGTGATGACAGGTGTCATGGAGCATTGTGATGAAAGGGTTCATGGAGCATTGTGATGACAAGGGTCATGGAGCATTCTGATGACAAGCTAGTGGAGTATTGTGATGACAATGGCATGGAGCATTGTGATGAAAACGGCATGGAGCATTGTGATGAAAAAGGCATGGAGGCTTTTCATGACAGAGTTCACTGAGCATTCTGAGGACAATGTATGGGAGCATTGTGATGACAAGTGTATTGTGAATTGTGATGACAACGATTATGGAGCATTGTGATGACAAGTTCATGTAGCATTTTGCTGACAAAGAAATGGAGCATTGTGATGACAAGGATCACGGGGCACTGTGTTGAAAAGCATCACGGACCATTGTGATTTCAGGTGTCATGGAGCAATGGGATAACAAGGACATTGAGCATTGTGATTAAATTGGTCTTGGAGAATTGTGATGACAAGAGCACGGAGTATTGTAATGAGAAGGCCATGGAGCATTCTGATCACTTGCGTCATGGAACTTTGTGATGACAAGCACATGGAGCTTTGTGATTACAGGGGTTTTGGAGCATTGTGATGACAAGGCCGTGGAACACTATAATGGCAAGGGTCATGGAGCATTGTTATGACGGGAGTAATGGAGCTTTGTGATGACAACGCATAAAGCATTGGTCTGAAATGTTTCATGTCTTACTGGGATGAGAGTGGGCAAGGAGCATTGTGATGACAAGTTTCATGGAGCATTCTGATGACAAGCTTGTGAACTATTGTGATGAAAATGGCATGGAGCATTGTGATGAAACGGCATGGAGCATTGTGATGAAAAAGGCATGGATCTCTTTCATGACATGGTTCAAGGAGCATTTTAACGATAAGTGTCATGGATCATTGTGATGACATGTGTCTTGAGCATTGTGATGACAAATGTCATGGAGCATTGTGATGACAGTGGTCATGGATCATTTTGATTTCAAGGAGCGTGGAGCACTGTGATGACAGGAGCATGAAGCAATGTGATCCCAAGGTTGATGGAGGATTGTGATGACAAGCGCATGGAGCATTGTGATGGCAAGGTCATGTAGCATTTGCTGACAAAAGCATGGACCATTGTGATGACAAGAGTCATGGAGCACTGTGATGACAAGCGTCATGGAACATTGTGATTACAGGGGTCATGGAGCTCTGGGATGACAGGGGCATGAATCATTGTGATGACAAGGTTCATGGAGCATTTTGATGACAAGAGTACTGGATCAATGTTGTGTCATGGGTCATGGAGCGTTGTGATGACAGTGGTCATGGTGCATTGTGATGACATGGGAATGGAGCATTATGATGACAAGCTCCTGGAGCATTGTGTTGAGAAGACCGTGGAACCTTGTTATAACAAGTGTCATGGAGCATTCTGAGGAAAAGTGCCATGGAGCCTTGTGATTACAGGGGTATTGGAGCATTTTGATGACAAGGGCATGAAGCATTGTGATGAGAAGCCCATGGAGCATTCTGATGTCATGTGTCATGGAATATTGTGATGACAAGGGCATGGAGTATTGTGATTACAGGGCTCTTGGAGCATTGTGATGAAAAAGGCATGGATCATTGTGATGCAAAAGGCGCCGAGCCTCGTCATGACAGGGTTCAAGGAGCATACGGACGACAAGTGTCAGGGAGCATTGTGATAACAAGTGCATTGAGCATTGTAATGACAAAGTTCATGGAGCATTGTGATGAGAAGACCATGGATAAATAAGCTGACGAGCGTCATGGAGCACTGTAATGACAAGGGACATGAAATACTGTGATGACAGGTGTCATGGAGCATTGTGATGACAGGGGTCATGGAGCATCGTGATGAAAAGGGTCATGGAGCATTCCGATGACAAGCTTGTGGAGTATTGCGATGACAATGGCATGGAGCATTGTGATGAAAAGTGAATGAAGCATTGTGATGAAAAAGGCATGTAGGCTTTTCATGACAGAGTTAACGGAGCATTCTGAGGACAATGTCTGGGAGCATTGTGATGACAAGTGTATTGTGCATTGTGATGACAAACATCATGGAGCATTGTGATGACAAGTTGATGTAGCATTTTGCTGACAAAGAATTGGAGCATTGTGATGGCAATTGTCACGGGGCACTGTGATGACAAGCGTCTCGGAGCATTGTGATTTCAGGGGTCATGGAGCAATGGGATAACCAGGGCATTGAGCATTGTGATTAAATTGTTCTTGGAGAATTGTGATGACAAGAGCAGGGAGCATTGTAATGAGAAGGCCATGGAGCATTCTGATGACTTGCGTCATGAAGATTTTTGATGACAATGGCATGGAGCACAGTGATTACAGGGGTTTTGGAGCATTGTGATGACAAGGCCGTGGAACACTGTAACGGCAAGGGTCATGGAGCATTGTTATGAGAGGGGTAATGGAGCCTTGTGATGACAAGGGCATGGAGCATTGGTCTGAAAAGTTTCATGTCTTACTGGGATGAGAGTGGGCAAGGAGCATTGTGATGACAAGGGCACAGAACACTGTGATACATGGGTCATGGAGGATTGTAATGAAAAGGGCATGGAGAATTGTGATGAGAACGGCATCGAGCATTGTGATGACAAGCGTCATAGAGCTTTGTGATGACAAGGATATTGAGCAATGTGATGAGAGTGTTCATGGAACAATGTGATGACAATGGCATGGAGCATTTTGATGGCAAGTGTCATGGAGCTTTGTGATGACAAATGTTATGGAGCATTTTGATGAAAAGGGCGTGGTGCATTGTGATGAGTAGGACAGGGAGAATTGTGATGACAAGATCATGGAGCCATTTGATGAAAAGGGACATGGAATATTTTGTTGACAGGCTTTAGGGAACATTGTGATGTAAGGGGTCAAGGATCCTTGAGATGAAAAGGGTCATAGAGCATTTTGATGACAGGGGTTATGGAACATTGTGATGTTAGGGGTCATGGAGCATTGTGATGATAAGGGCATGTAACATTGTGATGACAGGGGTCATGGAACATTGTGACCACATGGGTGAGGGTGTACTGTGATGACTAGTGATGGAACATTGTGAGATCAGTGGTGACAGAGCATTTTGATGAGAAGTGCATGGAGCATTGTGCTGAAAAGGTTTATGGAGCATGGTGTTGACAAGGTTGTGGAGCATTGTGATGACAAGTGCATGGCACATTGTGATGACATGGGTCATGGATCATTGTGCTGCCAAAGGCATGGGACACTGTGATGAAAAGTGCCAGAGAGCATTGTGATGCAAAGTTCATGGAGCATTGTGGTGACAATTGTAACAGAGCCTCCTGATGTTGAGGGCGTGGACCATTGTGAAGACAAATTTTATGAAGCATTGTGATGACTGGAGTCAAGGAGCATTGTGATGACAGTGGTCATGGTGCCTTGTGATGACAAGGGAATGGAGCATTGTGATGACAGGGGCATGAAGCACTGGTCTGACAAATTTCAAGGATTATTGTGATGACAGTGGGCATGGCGTATTGTGATGATAAGGGCATGGAGCCTTGTGATGACAAGGTCACGGATTATTGTGAATACAGATGTCAGTTAGCATTGTGATGATATATGTCATGGTCCATTGTGATGGCAATTGCATGGAACATTGTGAGGCCAGGTGTCATGGGCGATTGTGATGAAAAGGTCTTGGATCATTGTGAAGACAAGGGCATGGAGAATTGCCATGACAAGTGCCACTGAGAATGTCGATGACAATGTCGTGAAGCATTGTGATGACAAGCGCGTGGAGCTTGCTATGACAGGTGTCAAGGAGCATTGCGATGACAAATGCATGGAGAATTGTGATGACAAGAACATGTAACATTGTGACGGGATGTGTCACGGTGCATTGTGACGAAAAGGGACATGTAGCATTGTGAGGACCAGCGAATGGTGAATTGTGATGGCAAGACCTTGGAACATTGTGATGAGAAGATCATGGATAATTGTGATGATGAGCGTCATGGAGCACTGTAATGACAAGGGTCATGGAGCCTTCTGATGAAAAGCTTGTGGAGTATTGTCATGACAAAGGCCTGGAGCATTGTGATGACAAGTTCTTGGATTATATTGAAGACAGGTGTCAGCGAGCATTGTGATGCCATATGTCAGGTCCATTGTGATGATAATGGCAGGGAGCATTGTGATGCCAAGTGTCATGGAGGATTGTGGTGACAAATGTAATGGAGGATTGTGATGAAAAGAGCTTGGAGCATTGTGATTCCAAGGGTCATGGAGCATTGTGATGACAAGGGTAATTGAGAATTTTGATGATTAGGTCCGGAAGCATTGTGATGACAAGCACATGTTGCTTGCTATGACAGTGGTCATGGATGATGACAAGTGCCAGGAGAATTGTGATGACAAGGACCTGGAGAATCCTGATGAAAAGGGACATGGAACATTGTTATGACCAGGACATGGAGCATTGTGATGGCAAGACCGTGGAGCATTGTGATGAGAACTCCATGAATAATTGTGATGACGAGCATCACGGAGCACTGTAATGACAAGGGACATGGAGCATTATGATGACAGGTGTCATGAGCATTTTGATGACAGTGTTCATGGAGCATTGTGATGACACGTTTCATGGAGCATACTGATGACAAGCTTGTGAACTATTGTGATGACAATGGCATTAATCATTGTGATGAAAAGGGCATGGAGCATTGTTATGAAAAAGACATGGATCCTTTTCATGACACGGTTCAAGGAGCATTTTGACGATAAGTGTCATGGATCATTGTGATGACAAGTGTCTTGAGCATTGTGATGACAAATGTCATGGAGCATTGTGATGACAAGGGCATGGAGTATTGTGATGACAGGCATCATGGAGGGTTGTGATGACAAGTGTTATGGAACATTATGATCACAAGGGTTTGGAACATTGTGATGACAGAGGTCATTGATCATTTTGATTTCAAGGAGCGTGAAGCATTGTGATGACTTGAGCATGAAGCAATGTGATCCCAAGGTTCTTGGAGGATTTTGATGACAAGCGCATGGAGCATTGTGATGGCAAGGGTATGTAGCATTTTGCTGACAAAGCAGGTACCATTGTGGTGACAAGGGTCATGGAGCACTGTGATGACAAGCGTCATGGAGCATTGTGATTACAGGGGTCATGGAGCATTGGGATGAAAAGGGCATGACTTATTGTGATGACAAGGTTCATGGAGCATTTTGATGACAAGAGTCCTGGATCATTGTTGTGTCATGGGTCATGGAGCGTTGTGATGACATGGGAATTGAGGATTATGATGACAAGCTCCTGGAGCATTGTGTTGAGAAGACCATGGAACATTGTGATGACAAGTGTCATGGAGCATTCTGAGGAAAAGTGCCATGGATCCTTGTGACTACAGGGTTATTGGAGCATTTTGATGACAAGGGCATGAAGCATTGTGATGAGAAGGCCATGGAGCATTCTGATGCTATGCGTCATGGAATATTGTGATGACAAGAGCTTGGAGTATTGTGATTACAGGGGTTTTGGAGCATTGTGATGAAAAAGGCATGGATCATTGTGATGAAAAAGGCGTCAAGGCTCCTCATGACAGGGTTCAAGGAGCATACTGACGACAAGTGTCCGGGAGCATTGTGATAACAAGTGCATTGAGCATTGTGATGACAAAGTTCATGGAGCATTGTGATGAGAAGACCATGGATAATTGTGATGACAAGCGTCATGGAGCACTGTAATGACAAGTGACATGAAACATTGTGATGACAGGTGTCATGGAGCATTGTGATGACAGGGGTCATGGAGTATTTTGATGACAAGGGTCATGGAGCATTCTGATTACAAGCTTGTGGAGTATTGTGATGACAACGGCATGGAGCATTTTGATGAAAAGTGCATGGAGCATTGTGATGAAAAAGGCATGGAGGCTTTTCATGACAGAGTTCACGGAGCATTCTGATTAAAAGTGTATGGGAGCATTGTGATGACAAGTGTATTGTGCATTGTGATGACAAAGATCATGGTGCATTGCGATGACAAGTTCATGTAGCATTTTGCTGACAAAGAAATGGAGCATTGTGATGAGAAGGGTCACGGGGCACTCTAATGACAAGCGTCATGGAGCATTGTGATTTCAGGGCTCATGGAGCAATGGGAAGACAAGGGCATGGAGCATTGTGATGAGAAGGCCATGGAACAACGATGACAAGTGTCAGGGAACTTTGTGATGACAAGTGCATGGATCATTTAATTACAGGGGACATGGAGAATTGTGATGAAAAAGGCATGGATCATTGTGATGAAAAAGGCATGGAGCCTTGTCTTGACAGTGTTCAAGGAGCATACTACGACAAGTGTTAGGGAGCATTGCGATGACAAGTGTATTGAGCATTGTGATGACAAATGTCTTGGAGCATTGTGCTGAGAAGACCATGGATAATTGTGATGGCAAGCATCATTGTGCATTGTTATGACAAGTGTTCTGGGACATTGTGATCTAAAGCGTTTGGAGCATTGTGATGACAGAGGTCATGGAGCATTTTCATTTCATTGTGATGACATAGCATGAAGCATTATGATGATGGGCATGGTGCATTTTGAGGACAGGGTTCATGCAGCATTCAGATGAAGATGGGCATGGAGCATTGTGATTAAATTGGTCTTGGAGTATTGTGATGACAAGAGAGGGAGCATTGCAATGAGAAGGCCGTGGAACATTCTGATGTCTTGCGTCCTGGAGCTTTGTGATGACAAGGGCATGGAGCATTGTGATTACAGGGGTTTTGGAGCATTGTGATGACAAGGCCGTGGAACACTGTAATGACAAGTGTCATGGAGCATTGTTATGACGGGGGTAATGGAGCCTTGTGATGACAAGGGCATGGATCATTGGTCTGAAAACTTTCATGTCTTACTGGGATGAGAGTGGGCAAGGATCATTGTGATGAGAAGGGCACAGAACACTGTGATACATGGGTCATGGAGGATTGTAATGAAAAGGGCATGGAGCATTGTGATGAGAAGGGCATCGAGCATTGTGATGACAAGCCTCATAGAGCTTTGTGATGACAAGGGCATTGAGCAATGTGATGAGAGTGTTCATGGAGCAATGTGATGACAATGGTATGGAGCATTTTGATTTCAAGTGTCATGGAGTTTTGTGATGACAAATGTTATGGAGCATTTTGATGAAAAGGGCGTGGTGCATTGTGATGAGTATGGCAGGGAGAATTGTGATGACATGATCATGGAGCCACTTGATGAAAAGGGACATGGAACATTTTTTTGACAGAGTTTAGGGAACATTGTGATGTAAGGGGTCAAGGATCCTTGTGATGAAAATGGTCATAGAGCATTTTGATGACAGGGGTTATGGAACATTTTGATGTTAGGGGTCATGGAGCATTGTGAGGATAAGGACATGTACCATTGTGATGACAGGGGTCATGTAAAATTGTGACGACATGGGGGAGAGTGTACTGTGATGACTAGTGATGGAACATTGTGAGATCAGTGATGAAAGAGCATTTTGATGAGAAGTGCATGGGGCATTGTGATGACAAGTTTTATGGAGCATGGTGGTGACAAGGTTGTGGAGCATTGTGATGAGAAGTGCATGGCACATTGTGATGACATGGGTCATGGATTATTGTGCAGCCAAAGGCATGGGACACTGTGATGACAAGTGCCAGAGAGCATTATGATGAAAAGTTCATGGAGCATTGTGGTGACAATTGTAACAGAGCCTCCTGATGATGAGGGCGTGGACCATTGGGATGACAAATTTTATGAAGCTTTGTGATGACTGGAGTCAAGGGGCATTGTGATGATAGGGGTCATGGTGCATTGTAATGACATGGGAATGGAGCATTGTGATAACAGGGGCATGAAGCATTGGTCTGACAAATTTCGAGGATTATTGTGATGACAGTGGGCATGGCGTATTGTGATGATAAGGGCATGGAACCTTGTGATGACAAGGTCACGGATTATTGTGAAGACAGATGTCATTTAGCATTGTGATGATATATGTCATGGTCCATTGTGATGACATTTGCATGGAACATTGCGAGGCCAGGTGTAATGGGCGATTGTGATGACAAGGTGTTGGATCATTGTGATGACAACGGCATGGAGCATTGTCATGACAAGTGCCACTGAGAATGTCGATGACAAGGTCGTGAAGCATTGTGATGACAAGCGTGTGGATCTTGCTATGACAGGTGTCATGGAGCATTGCGATGACAAATGCATGGAGAATTTTGATGACAAGAACATGTAACATTGTGACGAGAAGTGTCATGGTTCATTGTGATGACAAGGGATATGTAGCATTGTGATGACCAGCGAATGGAGCATTGAGATGGCAAGACCTTGGAACATTGTGATGAGAAGACCATGGATAATTTTGATGATGAGTGTCATGGAGCACTGTAATGACAAGGGTCATGGAGCATTCTGATGAAATGCTTGTAGACTATTGTCATGAAAAGGGCCTGGAGCATTGTGATGACAAGTTCATGGAGTATTGTGAAGACGGGTGTCAGGGGGCATTGTGATGAAATATGTCATTGACCATTGTGATGATAATGGCGGGGAGCATTGTGATGCCAAGTGTCATGGAGGATTGTGATGACAAATGTAATGGAGTATTGTGATGACAAGCTCTTGGGGCATTGTGATGCCAAGGGTCATGGAGCATTGTGATGACAAGGGCAAATGAGAATTTTGATGAGAAGGTCGGGAAGCATTGTGATGACAAGCGCATGTTGCTTGCTTTGACAGGGGACATTGAGAATTGTGATGACAAGTGCATGGAGAATTGTGATGACAAGGACTTGGAGAATCCTGATGAAAAGTGACATAGAACATTGTTATGACCAGGGCATGGAGCATGGTGATGGCAAGACCGTGGAGCATTGTGATGAGAACACCATGGATAATTGTGATGACGAGCCTAATGGAGCACTCTAATGACAAGGGACATGGAGCATTATGATGACAGGTGTCATGAGCATTTTGATGACGGGGTCATGGAGCATTGTGATGACAAGTTTCATGGAGCATTCTGATGACAAGCTTGTGAAGTATTGTGATGACAATGGCATGGAGCATTGTGATGAAAAGGGCATGGAACATTGTGATGAAAAATGCATGGATCCTTTTGATGACAAGGTTCAAGGAGCATTTTGACGATAAGTGTCATGGATCATTGTGATGACAAGTGTATTGACCATTGTGATGACAAATGTCATGGAGCATTGTGATGACAAGGGCATAGAGAACTGTGATGACAGGCAGCATGGAGCATTGTGATGACAAGTGTTATTGAACATTATGATCACAAGGGTTTGGAGCATTGTGATGACAGACGTCATGGATCATTTTCATTTCAAGGAGCGAGAAGCATTGTGATGACAGGAGCATGAAGAAATGTGATCCCAAGCTTCATGGAGGATTGTGATGACAAGCACATGGAGCATTGTGATGGCAAGGTTATGTGGCATTTTGCTGACAAAAGCATGGACCATTGTGATAACAAGAGTCATGGAGCACTGTGATGACAAGCGTCATGGAACATTGTGAATACAGGGGTCATGGAGCATTGGGATGACAAGGGCATGAATCATTGTGATGACATGGGTCATGGAGCATTTTGATGACAAGAGTCCTGGATCATTGTTGTGTCATGGGTCATGGAGCGTTGTGATGACATGGGAAAGGAGCATTATGATGACAGGCTCCTGGAGCATTGTGTTGAGAAGACCCTGGAACCTTGTGATGACAAGAGTCATGGAGCATTCTGATGAAAAGTGCCATGGAGCCTTGTGATTACAGGGGTATAGGAGCATTTTATTGACAAGGGCATGGTTCATTGTGATGAGCAGGCCATGGAGCATTCTGATGCCATGTGTCATGGAATATTGTGATGACAAGAGCATGGAGTATTGTGGTTACAGGTGTCTTGGAGCATTGTGATGAAAAAGGCATGGATCATTGTGATGAAAAAGGCGTCGAGCCTCGTCATGAGAGGGTTCAAGGAGCATACTGACGACAAGTGTCAGGGAGCATTGTGATAACAAGTGCATTGAGCATTGTGATGACAATGTTCATGGAGCATTGTGAAGAGAAGTCCATGGATAATTGTGATGACAAGCGTCATGGAGCACTGTAATGACAAGTGACATGAAACATTGTGATGACAGGTGTCATGGAGCATTGTGATGACAGGGGTCATGGAGCATTTTGATGACATGGGTCACGGAGCATTCTGATGACAAGCTTGGGAGTATTGTGATGACAATGGCATTGAGCATTGTGTTGAAAAGGGCATGGAGCATTGTGATGAAAAAGGCATGGAGGATTTTCATGACAGAGTTCATGGAGCATTCTGAGGACAAGTGTCTGGGAGCATTGTGATGACAAGTGTATTGTGCATTGTGATGACAATGATCATGGAGCATTGTGATGACAAGTTGATGTAGCATTTTGCTGACAAAGAAATGGAGCATTGTGATGAGAAGGGTCACGGGGCACTGTGATGACAAGCGTCAAGGAGCATTGTGATTTCACGGGTCATGGAACAATGGGATGACAAGGGCATGGAGCATTCTGATGAGAAGGCCATGGAGCAACTGATGACATGCGTCAGGGAGCTTTGTGATGACAAGCGCATGGAGCATTGTGATTAAAGGGGGCATGGAGCATTGTGATGAAAAAGCATGGAGCCTTGTCTTGACAGTGTTCAAGAAGCATACTAGGACAAGTGTTAGGGAGCATTGCGATGACAAGTATATTGAGCATTGTGATGACAAATATCATGGAGCATTGTGCTGAGAAGACCATGGATAATTTTGATGGCAAGCATCATTGTGAATTGTTATGTCAAGTGTTCTGGGACATTGTGATCTAAAGGTTTTGGAACATTGTGATGACAGAGGTCATGGAGCATTTTGATTTCATTGTGATGACAATAGCATGAAGCATTATGATGATGGGCATGGTGCATTTTCATGACTGGGTTTATAGAGCTTTCAGATGAAGAGGGGCATGGAACATTGTGATTAAATTGGTCTTGGAGAATTGTGATGACAAGAGCAGGGAGCATTGTAATGAGGAGGCCGTGGAACATTCTGATGACTTCCGTCATGGAGTTTTGTGATGACAAGGGCATGGAGCATTGTGATTACAGGGGTTTTGGAGCATTGTGATGACAAGGCCGTGGAACACTGAAATGGCAAGGGTCATAGAGCATTGCTATGACGGGGTTAATGGAGCTTTGTGATGACAAGGGCATGGAGCATTGGTATGAAAAGTTTCATGTCTTACTGGGATGAAAGTCGGCAAGGAGCATTGTGATGAAAAGGGCACAGAACACTGTGATACATGGGTCATGGAGGATTGTAATGAAAAGGGCTTGGAACATTGTGATGAGAAGGGCATCGAGCATTGTGATGACAAGCGTCATAGAGCTTTGTGATGACAAGGGCATTGAGCAATGTGATGAGAGTGTTCATGGAGCAATGTGATGACTATGACATGGAACATTTTGATGGCAAGTGTCATGGAGTTTTGTGATGACAAATGTTATGGAGCATTTTGATAAAAAGGCGAGGTGCATTGTGATGAGAAGGACAGGGAGCATTGTGATGACATGATCATGGAACCATTTGATGAAAAGGGACATGGAACATTTTCTTGACAGAGTTTAGGGAACATTGTGATGTAAGGGGTCAAGGATCCTTGTGATGAAAAGGGTCATAGAGCATTTTGATGCCAGGGGTTATGGAACATTTTGATGTTAGGGGTCATGGAGCATTGTGATGATAAGGGCATGTAACATTGTGATGACATGGGTCATGGAACATTGTGACGAAATGGGTGAGGGTGTACTGTGATGACTAGTGATGGAACATTGTGAGATCAGTGATGAAAGAGCATTTTGATGAGAAGTGCATGGAGCATTGTGTTGACAAGGTTTATGGAGCATGGTGGTAACAAGGTTGTGGAGCATTGTGATGACAAGTGCATGGCACATTATGATGACATGGGTCATGGAGCAGTGTGCTGCCAAAGGCATGGAACAATGTGATGACAAGTGCCAGAAAGCATTATGATGAAAAGTTCATGGAGCATTGTGGTGACAATTGTAACAGAGCCTCCTGATGATAAGTGCGTGACCATTGTGATTGCAAATTTTATGAAGCATTGTGATGACTGGAGTCAAGGAGCATTGTGATGACTGGGGTCATGGTGCATTGAGATGACAATGGAATCGAGCATTGTGATGACAGGGGCATGAAGCATTGGTCTGACAAATTTCAAGGATTATTGTGATGACAGTGGGCATGGCGTATTGTGATGATAAGGGCATGGAGCCTTGTGATGACAAGGTCACGTATTATGTGAAGACAGATGTCAGTTAGCATTGTGATGATATATGTCATGGTCCATTGTGATGACAATTGCATGGAACATTGTGAGGCCAGGTGTCATGGGCGATTGTGATGACAAGGTCTTGGATCATTGTGATGACAAGGGCATGGAGCATTGTCATGACAAGTGCCACTGAGAATGTCGATGACAAGGTCATGAAGCATTGTGATGACAAGTGCATGGATCATTTAATTACAGGGGACATGGAGAATTGTGATGAAAAAGGCATGTATCATTGTGATGAAAAAGGCATGGAGCCTTGTCTTGACAGTGTTCAAGGAGCATACTACGACAAGTGTTAGGGAGCATTGCGATGACAAGTGTATTGAGCATTGTGATGACAAATGTCTTGGAGCATTGTGCTGAGAAGACCATGGATAATTGTGATGGCAAGCATCATTGTGCATTGTTATGACAAGTGTTCTGGGACATTGTGATCTAAAGGGTGTGGAGCATTGTGATGACAGAGGTCATGGAGAATTTTGATTTCATTGTGATGACATAGCATGAAGCATTATGATGATGGGCATGGTGCATTTTGAGGACAGGGTTCATGGAGCATTGAGATGAAAATGGGCATGGAGCATTGTGATTAAATTGGTCTTGGAGTATTGTGATGACAAGAGAGGGAGCATTGCAATGAGAAGGCTGTGGAACATTCTGATGTCTTGCGTCCTGGAGCTTTGTGATGATAAGGGCATGGAGCATTGTGATTACAGGGGTTTTGGAGCATTGTGATGACAAGGCCGTGGAACACTGTAATGAGAAGTGTCATGGAGCATTGTTATGACGGGCGTAATGGAGCCTTGTGATGACAAGGGCATGGATCATTGGTCTGAAAACTTTCATGTCTTACTGGGATGAGAGTGGGCAAGGATCATTGTGATGAGAAGGGCACAGAACACTGTGATACATGGGACATGGAGGATTGTAATGAAAAGGGCATGGAGCATTGTGATGAGAAGGGCATCGAGCATTGTGATGACAAGCCTCATAGAGCTTTGTGATGACAAGGGCATTGAGCAATGTGATGAGAGTGTTCATGGAGCAATGTGATGACAATGGTATGGAGCATTTTGATTTCAAGTGTCATGGAGTTTTGTGATGACAAATGTTATGGAGCATTTTGATGAAAAGGGCGTGGTGCATTGTGATGAGTATGGCAGGGAGAACTGTGATGACATGATCATGGAGCGATTTGATGAAAAGGGACATGGAACATTTGGTTGACAGAGTTTCGGGAACATTGTGATGTAAGGGGTCAAGGATCCTTGTGATGAAAATGGTCATAGAGCATTTTGATGACAGGGGTTATGGAACATTTTGATGTTAGGGGTCATGGAGCATTGTGAGGGTAAGGACATGTACCATTGTGATGACAGGGGTCATGGAAAATTGTGACGACATGGGTGAGAGTGTACTGTGATGACTAGTGATGGAACATTGTGAGATCAGTGATGAAAGAGCATTTTGATGAGAAGTGCATGGGGCATTGTGATGACAAGTTTTATGGAGCATGGTGGTGACAAGGTTGTGGAGCATTGTGATGAGAAGTGCATGGCACATTGTGATGACATGGGTCATGGATTATTGTGCAGCCAAAGGCATGGGACACTGTGATGACAAGTGCCAGAGAGCATTATGATGAAAAGTTCATGGAGCATTGTGGTGACAATTGTAACAGAGCCTCCTGATGATGAGGGCGTGGACCATTGGGATGACAAACTTTATGAAGCTTTGTGATGACTGGAGTCAAGGGGCATTGTGATGATAGGGGTCATGGTGCATTGTAATGACATGGGAATGGAGCATTGTGATAACAGGGACATGAAGCATTGGTCTGACAAATTTCGAGGATTATTGTGATGACAGTGGGCATGGCGTATTGTGATGATTAGGGCATGGAACCTTGTGATGACAAGGTCACGGATTATTGTGAAGACAGATGTCATTTAGCATTGTGATGATATATGTCATGGTCCATTGTGATGACATTTGCATGGAACATTGCGAGGCCAGGTGTAATGGGCGATTGTGATGACAAGGTGTTGGATCATTGTGATGACAACGGCATGGAGCATTGTCATGACAAGTGCCACTGAGAATGTCGATGACAAGGTCGTGAAGCATTGTGATGACAAGCGTGTGGATCTTGCTATGACAGGTGTCATGGAGCATTGCGATGACAAATGCATGGAGAATTTTGATGACAAGAACATGTAACATTGTGACGAGAAGTGTCATGGTTCATTGTGATGACAAGGGATATGTAGCATTGTGATGACCAGCGAATGGAGCATTGAGATGGCAAGACCTTGGAACATTGTGATGAGAAGACCATGGATAATTTTGATGATGAGTGTCATGGAGCACTGTAATGACAAGGGTCATGGAGCATTCTGATGAAATGCTTGTGGACTATTTTCAAGAAAAGGCTTGGAGCATTGTGATGACAAGTTCATGGAGTATTGTGAAGACGGGTGTCAGGGGGTATTGTGATGAAATATGTCATTGACCATTGTGATGATAATGGCAGGGAGCATTGTGATGCCAAGTGTCATGGAGGATTGTGATGACAAATGTAATGGAGTATTGTGATGACAAGCTCTTGGGGCATTGTGATGCCAAGGGTCATGGAGCATTGTGATGACAAGGGCAAATGAGAATTTTGATGAGAAGGTCGGGAAGCATTGTGATGACAAGCGCATGTTGCTTGCTTTGACAGGGGACATTGAGAATTGTGATGACAAGTGCATGGAGAATTGTGATGTCAAGGACGTGGAGAATCCTGATGAAAAGTGACATAGAACATTGTTATGACCAGGGCATGGAGCATGGTGATGGCAAGACCGTGGAGCATTGTGATGAGAACACCATGGATAATTGTGATGATGAGCCTAACGGAGCACTCTAATGACAAGGGACATGGAGCATTATGATGACAGGTGTCATGAGCATTTTGATGACGGGGTCATGGAGCATTGTGATGACAAGTTTCATGGAGCATTCTGATGACAAGCTTGTGAAGTATTGTGATGACAATGGCATGGAGCATTGTGATGAAAAGGGCATGGAACATTGTGATGAAAAATGCATGGATCCTTTTGATGACAAGGTTCAAGGAGCATTTTGACGATAAGTGTCATGGATCATTGTGATGACAAGTGTATTGACCATTGTGATGACAAATGTCATGGAGCATTGTGATGACAAGGGCATAGAGAACTGTGATGACAGGCAGCATGGAGCATTGTGATGACAAGTGTTATTGAACATTATGATCACAAGGGTTTGGAGCATTGTGATGACAGACGTCATGGATCATTTTCATTTCAAGGAGCGAGAAGCATTGTGATGACAGGAGCATGAAGAAATGTGATCCCAAGCTTCATGGAGGATTGTGATGACAAGCACATGGAGCATTGTGATGGCAAGGTTATGTAGCATTTTGCTGACAAAAGCATGGACCATTGTGATAACAAGAGTCATGGAGCACTGTGATGACAAGCGTCATGGAACATTGTGAATACAGGGGTCATGGAGCATTGGGATGACAAGGGCATGAATCATTGTGATGACATGGGTCATGGAGCATTTTGATGACAAGAGTCCTGGATCATTGTTGTGTCATGGGTCATGGAGCGTTGTGATGACATGGGAAAGGAGCATTATGATGACAGGCTCCTGGAGCATTGTGTTGAGAAGACCCTGGAACCTTGTGATGACAAGAGTCATGGAGCATTCTGATGAAAAGTGCCATGGAGCCTTGTGATTACAGGGGTATAGGAGCATTTTATTGACAAGGGCATGGTTCATTGTGATGAGCAGGCCATGGAGCATTCTGATGCCATGTGTCATGGAATATTGTGATGACAAGAGCATGGAGTATTGTGGTTACAGGTGTCTTGGAGCATTGTGATGAAAAAGGCATGGATCATTGTGATGAAAAAGGCGTCGAGCCACGTCATGAGAGGGTTCAAGGAGCATACTGACGACAAGTGTCAGGGAGCATTGTGATAACAAGTGCATTGAGCATTGTGATGACAATGTTCATGGAGCATTGTGAAGAGAAGTCCATGGATAATTGTGATGACAAGCGTCATGGAGCACTGTAATGCCAAGTGACATGAAACATTGTGATGACAGGTGTCATGGAGCATTGTGATGACAGGGGTCATGGAGCATTTTGATGACAAGGGTCACGGAGCATTCTGATGACAAGCTTGGGAGTATTGTGATGACAATGGCATTGAGCATTGTGTTGAAAAAGGCATGCAGCATTGTGATGCAAAAGGCATGGAGGATTTTCATGACAGAGTTCATGGAGCATTCTGAGGACAAGTGTCTGGGAGCATTGTGATGACAAGTGTATTGTGCATTGTGATGACAATGATCATGGAGCATTGTGATGACAAGTTGATGTAGCATTTTGCTGACAAAGAAATGGAGCATTGTGATGAGAAGGGTCACGGGGCACTGTGATGACAAGCGTCAAGGAGCATTGTGATTTCACGGGTCATGGAACAATGGGATGACAAGGGCATGGAGCATTCTGATGAGAAGGCCATGGAGCAACTGATGACATGCGTCAGGGAGCTTTGTGATGACAAGCGCATGGAGCATTGTGATTAAAGGGGGCATGGAGCATTGTGATGAAAAAGCATGGAGCCTTGTCTTGACAGTGTTCAAGAAGCATACTACGACAAGTGTTAGGGAGCATTGCGATGACAAGTATATTGAGCATTGTGATGACAAATATCATGGAGCATTGTGCTGAGAAGACCATGGATAATTTTGATGGCAAGCATCATTGTGAATTGTTATGTCAAGTGTTCTGGGACATTGTGATCTAAAGGTTTTGGAACATTGTGATGACAGAGGTCATGGAGCATTTTGATTTCATTGTGATGACAATAGCATGAAGCATTATGATGATGGGCATGGTGCATTTTCATGACTGGGTTTATAGAGCTTTCAGATGAAGAGGGGCATGGAACATTGTGATTAAATTGGTCTTGGAGAATTGTGATGACAAGAGCAGGGAGCATTGTAATGAGGAGGCCGTGGAACATTCTGATGACTTCCGTCATGGAGTTTTGTGATGACAAGGGCATGGAGCATTGTGATTACAGGGGTTTTGGAGCATTGTGATGACAAGGCCGTGGAACACTGAAATGGCAAGGGTCATAGAGCATTGCTATGACGGGGTTAATGGAGCTTTGTGATGACAAGGGCATGGAGCATTGGTATGAAAAGTTTCATGTCTTACTGGGATGAAAGTCGGCAAGGAGCATTGTGATGAAAAGGGCACAGAACACTGTGATACATGGGTCATGGAGGATTGTAATGAAAAGGGCTTGGAACATTGTGATGAGAAGGGCATCGAGCATTGTGATGAAAAGCGTCATAGAGCTTTGTGATGACAAGGGCATTGAGCAATGTGATGAGAGTGTTCATGGAGCAATGTGATGACTATGACATGGAACATTTTGATGGCAAGTGTCATGGAGTTTTGTGATGACAAATGTTATGGAGCATTTTGATAAAAAGGCGAGGTGCATTGTGATGAGAAGGACAGGGAGCATTGTGATGACATGATCATGGAACCATTTGATGAAAAGGGACATGGAACATTTTCTTGACAGAGTTTAGGGAACATTGTGATGTAAGGGGTCAAGGATCCTTGTGATGAAAAGGGTCATAGAGCATTTTGATGCCAGGGGTTATGGAACATTTTGATGTTAGGGGTCATGGAGCATTGTGATGATAAGGGCATGTAACATTGTGATGACATGGGTCATGGAACATTGTGACGAAATGGGTGAGGGTGTACTGTGATGACTAGTGATGGAACATTGTGAGATCAGTGATGAAAGAGCATTTTGATGAGAAGTGCATGGAGCATTGTGTTGACAAGGTTTATGGAGCATGGTGGTAACAAGGTTGTGGAGCATTGTGATAACAAGTGCATGGCACATTATGACGACATGGGTCATGGAGCAGTGTGCTGCCAAAGGCATGGAACAATGTGATGACAAGTGCCAGAAAGCATTATGATGAAAAGTTCATGGAGCATTGTGGTGACAATTGTAACAGAGCCTCCTGATGATAAGTGCGTGACCATTGTGATTGCAAATTTTATGAAGCATTGTGATGACTGGAGTCAAGGAGCATTGTGATGACTGGGGTCATGGTGCATTGAGATGACAATGGAATCGAGCATTGTGATGACAGGGGCATGAAGCATTGGTCTGACAAATTTCAAGGATTATTGTGATGACAGTGGGCATGGCGTATTGTGATGATAAGGGCATGGAGCCTTGTGATGACAAGGTCACGTATTATGTGAAGACAGATGTCAGTTAGCATTGTGATGATATATGTCATGGTCCATTGTGATGACAATTGCATGGAACATTGTGAGGCCAGGTGTCATGGGCGATTGTGATGACAAGGTCTTGGATCATTGTGATGACAAGGGCATGGAGCATTGTCATGACAAGTGCCACTGAGAATGTCGATGACAAGGTCATGAAGCATTGTGATGACAAGTGCATGGATCATTTAATTACAGGGGACATGGAGAATTGTGATGAAAAAGGCATGTATCATTGTGATGAAAAAGGCATGGAGCCTTGTCTTGACAGTGTTCAAGGAGCATACTACGACAAGTGTTAGGGAGCATTGCGATGACAAGTGTATTGAGCATTGTGATGACAAATGTCTTGGAGCATTGTGCTGAGAAGACCATGGATAATTGTGATGGCAAGCATCATTGTGCATTGTTATGACAAGTGTTCTGGGACATTGTGATCTAAAGGGTGTGGAGCATTGTGATGACAGAGGTCATGGAGAATTTTGATTTCATTGTGATGACATAGCATGAAGCATTATGATGATGGGCATGGTGCATTTTGAGGACAGGGTTCATGGAGCATTGAGATGAAAATGGGCATGGAGCATTGTGATTAAATTGGTCTTGGAGAATTGTGATGACAAGAGCAGGGAGCATTGTAATGAGGAGGCCGTGGAACATTCTGATGACTTCCGTCATGGAGTTTTGTGATGACAAGGGCATGGAGCATTGTGATTACAGGGGTTTTGGAGCATTGTGATGACAAGGCCGTGGAACACTGAAATGGCAAGGGTCATAGAGCATTGTTATGACGGGGTTAATGGAGCTTTGTGATGACAAGGGCATGGAGCATTGGTATGAAAAGGTTCAGGTCTTACTGGGATGAAAGTCGGCAAGGAGCATTGTGATGAAAAGGGCACAGAACACTGTGATACATGGGTCATGGAGGATTGTAATGAAAAGGGCTTGGAACATTGTGATGAGAAGGGCATCGAGCATTGTGATGACAAGCGTCATAGAGCTTTGTGATGACAAGGGCATTGAGCAATGTGATGAGAGTGTTCATGGAGCAATGTGATGACTATGACATGGAACATTTTGATGGCAAGTGTCATGGAGTTTTGTGATGACAAATGTTATGGAGCATTTTGATAAAAAGGCGAGGTGCATTGTGATGAGAAGGACAGGGAGCATTGTGATGACATGATCATGGAACCATTTGATGAAAAGGGACATGGAACATTTTCTTGACAGAGTTTAGGGAACATTGTGATGTAAGGGGTCAAGGATCCTTGTGATGAAAATGGTCATAGAGCATTTTGATGACAGGGGTTATGGAACATTTTGATGTTAGGGGTCATGGAGCATTGTGAGGGTAAGGACATGTACCATTGTGATGACAGGGGTCATGGAAAATTGTGACGACATGGGTGAGAGTGTACTGTGATGACTAGTGATGGAACATTGTGAGATCAGTGATGAAAGAGCATTTTGATGAGAAGTGCATGGGGCATTGTGATGACAAGTTTTATGGAGCATGGTGGTGACAAGGTTGTGGAGCATTGTGATGAGAAGTGCATGGCACATTGTGATGACATGGGTCATGGATTATTGTGCAGCCAAAGGCATGGGACACTGTGATGACAAGTGCCAGAGAGCATTATGATGAAAAGTTCATGGAGCATTGTGGTGACAATTGTAACAGAGCCTCCTGATGATGAGGGCGTGGACCATTGGGATGACAAACTTTATGAAGCTTTGTGATGACTGGAGTCAAGGGGCATTGTGATGATAGGGGTCATGGTGCATTGTAATGACATGGGAATGGAGCATTGTGATAACAGGGACATGAAGCATTGGTCTGACAAATTTCGAGGATTATTGTGATGACAGTGGGCATGGCGTATTGTGATGATAAGGGCATGGAACCTTGTGATGACAAGGTCACGGATTATTGTGAAGACAGATGTCATTTAGCATTGTGATGATATATGTCATGGTCCATTGTGATGACATTTGCATGGAACATTGCGAGGCCAGGTGTAATGGGCGATTGTGATGACAAGGTGTTGGATCATTGTGATGACAACGGCATGGAGCATTGTCATGACAAGTGCCACTGAGAATGTCGATGACAAGGTCGTGAAGCATTGTGATGACAAGCGTGTGGATCTTGCTATGACAGGTGTCATGGAGCATTGCGATGACAAATGCATGGAGAATTTTGATGACAAGAACATGTAACATTGTGACGAGAAGTGCCATGGTTCATTGTGATGACAAGGGATATGTAGCATTGTGATGACCAGCGAATGGAGCATTGAGATGGCAAGACCTTGGAACATTGTGATGAGAAGACCATGGATAATTTTGATGATGAGTGTCATGGAGCACTGTAATGACAAGGGTCATGGAGCATTCTGATGAAATGCTTGTGGACTATTGTCAAGAAAAGGCTTGGAGCATTGTGATGACAAGTTCATGGAGTATTGTGAAGACGGGTGTCAGGGGGTATTGTGATGAAATATGTCATTGACCATTGTGATGATAATGGCAGGGAGCATTGTGATGCCAAGTGTCATGGAGGATTGTGATGACAAATGTAATGGAGTATTGTGATGACAAGCTCTTGGGGCATTGTGATGCCAAGGGTCATGGAGCATTGTGATGACAAGGGCAAATGAGAATTTTGATGAGAAGGTCGGGAAGCATTGTGATGAAAAGCGCATGTTGCTTGCTTTGACAGGGGACATTGAGAATTGTGATGACAAGTGCATGGAGAATTGTGATGACAAGGACGTGGAGAATCCTGATGAAAAGTGACATAGAACATTGTTATGACCAGGGCATGGAGCATGGTGATGGCAAGACCGTGGAGCATTGTGATGAGAACACCATGGATAATTGTGATGATGAGCCTAACGGAGCACTCTAATGACAAGGGACATGGAGCATTATGATGACAGGTGTCATGAGCATTTTGATGACGGGGTCATGGAGCATTGTGATGACAAGTTTCATGGAGCATTCTGATGACAAGCTTGTGAAGTATTGTGATGACAATGGCATGGAACATTGTGATGAAAAATGCATGGATCCTTTTGATGACAAGGTTCAAGGAGCATTTTGACGATAAGTGTCATGGATCATTGTGATGACAAGTGTATTGACCATTGTGATGACAAATGTCATGGAGCATTGTGATGACAAGGGCATAGAGAACTGTGATGACAGGCAGCATGGAGCATTGTGATGACAAGTGTTATTGAACATTATGATCACAAGGGTTTGGAGCATTGTGATGACAGACGTCATGGATCATTTTCATTTCAAGGAGCGAGAAGCATTGTGATGACAGGAGCATGAAGAAATGTGATCCCAAGCTTCATGGAGGATTGTGATGACAAGCGCATGGAGCATTGTATTGGCAAGGTTATGTAGCATTTTGCTGACAAAAGCATGGACCATTGTGATAACAAGAGTCATGGAGCACTGTGATGACTAGCGTCATGGAACATTGTGAATACAGGGGTCATGGAGCATTGGGATGACAAGGTCATGAATCATTGTGATGACATGGGTCATGGAGCATTTTGATGACAAGAGTCCTGGATCATTGTTGTGTCATGGGTCATGGAGCGTTGTGATGACATGGGAAAGGAGCATTATGATGACAGGCTCCTGGAGCATTGTGTTGAGAAGACCCTGGAACCTTGTGATGACAAGAGTCATGGAGCATTCTGATGAAAAGTGCCATGGAGCCTTGTGATTACAGGGGTATAGGAGCATTTTATTGACAAGGGCATGGTTCATTGTGATGAGCAGGCCATGGAGCATTCTGATGCCATGTGTCATGGAATATTGTGATGACAAGAGCATGGAGTATTGTGGTTACAGGTGTCTTGGAGCATTGTGATGAAAAAGGCATGGATCATTGTGATGAAAAAGGCGTCGAGCCTCGTCATGAGAGGGTTCAAGGAGCATACTGACGACAAGTGTCAGGGAGCATTGTGATAACAAGTGCATTGAGCATTGTGATGACAATGTTCATGGAGCATTGTGAAGAGAAGTCCATGGATAATTGTGATGACAAGCGTCATGGAGCACTGTAATGCCAAGTGACATGAAACATTGTGATGACAGGTGTCATGGAGCATTGTGATGACAGGGGTCATGGAGCATTTTGATGACAGGGGTCACGGAGCATTCTGATGACAAGCTTGGGAGTATTGTGATGACAATGGCATTGAGCATTGTGTTGAAAAGGGCATGGAGCATTGTGATGAAAAAGGCATGGAGGATTTTCATGACAGAGTTCATGGAGCATTCTGAGGACAAGTGTCTGGGAGCATTGTGATGACAAGTGTATTGTGCATTGTGATGACAATGATCATGGAGCATTGTGATGACAAGTTGATGTAGCATTTTGCTGACAAAGAAATGGAGCATTGTGATGAGAAGGGTCACGGGGCACTGTGATGACAAGCGTCAAGGAGCATTGTGATTTCACGGGTCATGGAACAATGGGATGACAAGGGCATGGAGCATTCTGATGAGAAGGCCATGGAGCAACTGATGACATGCGTCAGGGAGCTTTGTGATGACAAGCGCATGGAGCATTGTGATTAAAGGGGGCATGGAGCATTGTGATGAAAAAGCATGGAGCCTTGTCTTGACAGTGTTCAAGAAGCATACTACGACAAGTGTTAGGGAGCATTGCGATGACAAGTATATTGAGCATTGTGATGACAAATATCATGGAGCATTGTGCTGAGAAGACCATGGATAATTTTGATGGCAAGCATCATTGTGAATTGTTATGTCAAGTGTTCTGGGACATTGTGATCTAAAGGTTTTGGAACATTGTGATGACAGAGGTCATGGAGCATTTTGATTTCATTGTGATGACAATAGCATGAAGCATTATGATGATGGGCATGGTGCATTTTCATGACTGGGTTTATAGAGCTTTCAGATGAAGAGGGGCATGGAACATTGTGATTAAATTGGTCTTGGAGAATTGTGATGACAAGAGCAGGGAGCATTGTAATGAGGAGGCCGTGGAACATTCTGATGACTTCCGTCATGGAGTTTTGTGATGACAAGGGCATGGAGCATTGTGATTACAGGGGTTTTGGAGCATTGTGATGACAAGGCCGTGGAACACTGAAATGGCAAGGGTCATAGAGCATTGCTATGACGGGGTTAATGGAGCTTTGTGATAACAAGGGCATGGAGCATTGGTATGAAAAGTTTCATGTCTTACTGGGATGAAAGTCGGCAAGGAGCATTGTGATGAAAAGGGCACAGAACACTGTGATACATGGGTCATGGAGGATTGTAATGAAAAGGGCTTGGAACATTGTGATGAGAAGGGCATCGAGCATTGTGATGACAAGCGTCATAGAGCTTTGTGATGACAAGGGCATTGAGCAATGTGATGAGAGTGTTCATGGAGCAATGTGATGACTATGACATGGAACATTTTGATGGCAAGTGTCATGGAGTTTTGTGATGACAAATGTTATGGAGCATTTTGATAAAAAGGCGAGGTGCATTGTGATGAGAAGGACAGGGAGCATTGTGATGACATGATCATGGAACCATTTGATGAAAAGGGACATGGAACATTTTCTTGACAGAGTTTAGGGAACATTGTGATGTAAGGGGTCAAGGATCCTTGTGATGAAAAGGGTCATAGAGCATTTTGATGCCAGGGGTTATGGAACATCTTGATGTTAGGGGTCATGGAGCATTGTGATGATAAGGGCATGTAACATTGTGATGACATGGGTCATGGAACATTGTGACGAAATGGGTGAGGGTGTACTGTGATGACTAGTGATGGAACATTGTGAGATCAGTGATGAAAGAGCATTTTGATGAGAAGTGCATGGAGCATTGTGTTGACAAGGTTTATGGAGCATGGTGGTGACAAGGTTGTGGAGCATTGTGATGACAAGTGCATGGCACATTATGATGACATGGGTCATGGAGCAGTGTGCTGCCAAAGGCATGGAACAATGTGATGACAAGTGCCAGAAAGCATTATGATGAAAAGTTCATGGAGCATTGTGGTGACAATTGTAACAGAGCCTCCTGATGATAAGTGCGTGGACCATTGTGATGACAAATTTTATGAAGCATTGTGATGACTGGAGTCAAGGAGCATTGTGATGACTGGGGTCATGGTGCATTGAGATGACAATGGAATCGAGCATTGTGATGACAGGGGCATGAAGCATTGGTCTGACAAATTTCAAGGATTATTGTGATGACAGTGGGCATGGCGTATTGTGATGATAAGGGCATGGAGCCATGTGATGACAAGGTCACGGATTATGTGAAGACAGATGTCAGTTAGCATTGTGATGATGTATGTCATGGTCCATTGTGATGACAATTGCATGGAACATTGTGAGGCCAGGTGTCATGGGCGATTGTGATGACAAGGTCTTGGATCATTGTGATGACAAGGGCATGGAGCATTGTCATGACAAGTGCCACTGAGAATGTCGATGACAAGGTCATGAAGCATTGTGATGACAAGTGCGTGGAGCTTGCTATGACAGGTGTCATGGAGCATTGCGATGACAAATGCATGGAGAATTGTGATAAGAAAACATGTAACATTGTGACGAGAGGTGTCATGGTGAATTGTGACGACAAGGGACATGTAGCATTGTGATGACCAGCGAATGGAGCATTGTGATGGCAAGATCTTGGAACATTGTGATGAGATGACCATGGATAATTGTGATGATGAGCGTCATGGAGCACTGTAATGACAAGGGTCATGGAGCATTCTGATGAAAAGCTTGTGGAGTATTGTCATGAGAAGGGCCTGGAGCATTGTGATGAGAAGTTCATGGATTATTGTGAAGACAGGTGTGCGGGAGCATTGTGATGACATATGTCATGGTCCATTGTGATGATAATGGCAGGGAGCATTGTGATGCCAAGTGTCATGGAGGTTTGTGATGGCAAAGGTAACGGAGCATTTTGATGACAAGGGCTTGGATCATTGTGATGACAAGGGCATGCAGCATTGTCATGACAAGTGCCATGGAGAATTTTGATGCAAAGGTCGTGAACTATTGTGGTGACAAGCGCATGGAGCTTTCTTTGACAGGAGTCATGGACCATTGCGATGAAAAGTGCATGGAGAATTGTGATTACAAGAGGCTGTAACATTGTGGTGAGAAGTGTCATGGTGTATTGTGATGACAAGGACGTGGAGAATTGTGATGACAAGACACATGGAGAATTGTGATGACCAGGGCATGGAGCATTGTGATGGCAAGACCGAGGAGCATTGTGATGAGAAGACCCTGGATAATTGTGCTGACGAGCGTCATGGAGCACTGTAATGACAAGGGACATTAAACATTGTGATGACACGTGTCATGGAGCATTGTGATGACAGGGGTCACGGAGCATTTTGATGACAAGGGTCATGGAGCATTCTGATGACAAGCTAGTGGAGTATTGTGATGACAATGGCATGGAGCATTGTGATGAAAACGGCATGGAGCATTGTGATGAAAAAGGCATGGAGGCTTTTCATGACAGTGTTCACGGAGCATTCTGAGGACAATGTCTGGGAGCATTGTGATGACAAGTGTATTGTTAATTGTGATGACAAAGATCATGGAGCATTGTGATGACAAGTTCATGTAGCATTGTGCTGACAAAGAAATGGAGCATTTTGATGACAAGGGTCACGGGGCACTGTGATGACAAGCGTCATGGAGCATTGTGATTTCAGGGGCCATGGTGCAATGGGATAACAATGCATTGAGCATTGTGATTAAATTGGTCTTGGAGAATTGTGATGACAAGAGCAGGGAGCATTGTAATGAGAAGGCCGTTGAGCATTCTGATTACTTGTGTCATGGAGCTTTGTGATGACAAGAGCATGGAGCAATGTGATTACAGGGGTTTTGGAGCATTGTGATGACAAGGCCGTGGAACACTGTAATGGCAAGGGCCATGGAGCATTGTTATGTCGGGGGTAATGGAGCTTTGTGATGACAAGTGCATGGAACATTGGTCTGAAAAGTTTCATGTCTTACTGGGATGAGAGTGGGCAAGGAGAATTGTGATGACAAGGGCACAGAACACTGTGATACATGGGTCATGGAGGATTGTAATGAAAAGGGCATGGAGCATTGTGATGAGAAGTGTATCGAGGATTGTGATGACAAGCGTCATAGAGCTTTGTGATGACAAGGGCATTGAGCAATGTGATGAGAGTGTTCATGGAGCAATGTGAGGACAATGGCATGGAGCATTTTGATGGCAAGTGTCATGGAGCTTTGTGATGACAAATATTATGGAGCATTTTGATGAAAGGGGCGTGGTGCTTTGTGCTGAGAAGGGCAGGGAGCATTGTGATGACATGATCATGGAGCCATTTAATGTAAAGGGACATGGAACATTTTGTTGACAGAGTTTAGGGAACATTGTGATGTAAGGGGTCAAGGATCCTTGTGATGAAAAGGGTCATAGAGCATTTTGATGCCAGGGGTTATGGAACATTTTGATGTTAGGGGTCATGGAGCATTGTGATGATAAGGGCATGTAACATTGTGATGACATGGGTCATGGAACATTGTGACGAAATGGGTGAGGGTGTACTGTGATGACTAGTGATGGAACATTGTGAGATCAGTGAAGAAAGAGCATTTTGATGAGAAGTGCATGGAGCATTGTGTTGACAAGGTTTATGGAGCATGGTGGTGACAAGGTTGTGGAGCATTGTGATGACAAGTGCATGGCACATTATGATGACATGGGTCATGGAGCAGTGTGCTGCCAAAGGCATGGAACAATGTGATGACAAGTGCCAGAAAGCATTATGATGAAAAGTTCATGGAGCATTGTGGTGACAATTGTAACAGAGCCTCCTGATGATAAGTGCGTGGACCATTGTGATGACAAATTTTATGAAGCATTGTGATGACTGGAGTCAAGGAGCATTGTGATGACTGGGGTCATGGTGCATTGAGATGACAATGGAATCGAGCATTGTGATGACAGGGGCATGAAGCATTGGTCTGACAAATTTCAAGGATTATTGTGATGACAGTGGGCATGGCGTATTGTGATGATAAGGGCATGGAGCCATGTGATGACAAGGTCACGGATTATGTGAAGACAGATGTCAGTTAGCATTGTGATGATGTATGTCATGGTCCATTGTGATGACAATTGCATGGAACATTGTGAGGCCAGGTGTCATGGGCGATTGTGATGACAAGGTCTTGGATCATTGTGATGACAAGGGCATGGAGCATTGTCATGACAAGTGCCACTGAGAATGTCGATGACAAGGTCATGAAGCATTGTGATGACAAGTGCGTGGAGCTTGCTATGACAGGTGTCATGGAGCATTGCAATGACAAATGCACGGAGAATTGTGATGACAAGAACATGTAACATTGTGACGAGAGGTGACATGGTGCATTGTGACGACAAGGGACATGTAGCATTGTGATGACCAGCGAATGGAGCATTGTGATGGCAAGATCTTGGAACATTGTGATGAGATGACCATGGATAATTGTGATGATGAGCGTCATGGAGCACTGTAATGACAAGGGTCATGGAGCATTCTGATGAAAAGCTTGTGGAGTATTGTCATGAGAAGGGCCTGGAGCATTGTGATGAGAAGTTCATGGATTATTGTGAAGACAGGTGTGCGGGAGCATTGTGATGACATATGTCATGGTCCATTGTGATGATAATGGCAGGGAGCATTGTGATGCCAAGTGTCATGGAGGTTTGTGATGGCAAAGGTAACGGAGCATTTTGATGACAAGGGCTTGGATCATTGTGATGACAAGGGCATGCAGCATTGTCATGACAAGTGCCATGGAGAATTTTGATGCAAAAGTCGTGAACTATTGTGGTGACAAGCGCATGGAGCTTTCTTTGACAGGAGTCATGGACCATTGCGATGAAAAGTGCATGGAGAATTGTGATTACAAGAGGCTGTAACATTGTGGTGAGAAGTGTCATGGTGCATTGTGATGACAAGGACGTGGAGAATTGTGATGACAAGACACATGGAGAATTGTGATGACCAGGGCATGGAGCATTGTGATGGCAAGACCGAGGACAATTGTGATGAGAAGACCATGGATAATTGTGCTGACGAGCGTCATGGAGCACTGTAATGACAAGGGACAATAAACATTGTGATGACACGTGTCATGGAGCATTGTGATGACAGGGGTCATGGAGCATTTTGATGACAAGGGTCATGGAGCATTCTGATGACAAGCTAGTGGAGTATTGTGATGACAATGGCATGGAGCATTGTGATGAAAACGGCATGGAGCGTTGTGATGAAAAAGGCATGGAGGCTTTTCATGACAGTGTTCATGGAGCATTCAGAGGACAATGTCTGGGAGCATTGTGATGACAAGTGTATTGTTAATTGTGATGACAAAGATCATGGAGCATTGTGATGACAAGTTCATGTAGCATTGTGCTGACAAAGAAACGGAGCATTTTGATGACAAGGGTCACGGGGCACTATGATGACAAGCGTCATGGAGCATTGTGATTTCAGGGGCCATGGTGCAATGGGATAACAATGCATTGAGCATTGTGATTAAATTGGTCTTGGAGAATTGTGATGACAAGAGCAGGGAGAGATGTAATGAGAAGGCCGTTGAGCATTCTGATTACTTGTGTCATGGAGCTTTGTGATGACAATGGCATGGATCATTGTGATTACAGGGGTTTCCCAGCATTGTGATGACAAGGCCGTGGAACACTGTAATGGCAAGGGTCATGGAGCATTGTTATGTCAGGGGTAATGGAGCTTTGTGATGACAAGTGCATGGAGCATTGGTCTGAAAAGTTTCATGTCTTACTGGGATGAGAATGGGCAAGGAGCATTGTGATGACAAGGGCACAGAACACTGTGATACATGGGTCATGGAGGATTGTAATGAAAAGGGCCTGGAGCATTGTGATGAGAAGTGTATCGAGGATTGTGATGACAAGCGTCATAGAGCTTTGTGATGACAAGGGCATTGAGCAATGTGAAGAGAGTGTTCATGGAGCAATGTGAGGACAATGGCATGGAGCATTTTGATGGCAAGTGTCATGGAGCTTTGTGATGACAAATATTATGGAGCATTTTGATGAAAAGGGCGTGGTTCTTTGTGATGAGAAGGGCAGGGAGCATTGTGATGACATGATCATGGAACCATTTGATGAAAAGGGACATGGAACATTTTCTTGACAGAGTTTCGGGAACATTGTGATGTAAGGGGTCAAGGATCCTTGTGATGAAAAGGGTCATAGAGCATTTTGATGACAGGGGTTATGGAACATTTTGATGTTAGGGGTCATGGAGCATTGTGATGATAAGTGCATATAACATTGTGATGACAGTGGTCATGGAACATTGTGACGACATGGGTGAGGGTTTACTGTGATGACTAGTGATGGAACATTGTGAGATCAGTGATGAAAGAGCATTTTGATGAAAATTGCATGGGGCATTGTGATGACAATGTTTATGGTGCATGGTGGTGACAAGGTTGTGGAGCATTGTGATGACAAGTGCATGGCACATTGTGATGGCATGGGTCATGGATTATTGAGCTGCCAAAGGCATGGACCACTGTGAGGACAAGTGCCAGAGAGCATTATGATGAAAAGTTCATGGAGCATTGTGCTGACAATTGTAACAGAGCCTCCTGATGATGAGGGCGTGGACCATTGTGATGACAAATTTTATGAAGCATTGTGATGACAGGAGTCAAGGAGCATTGTGTTGACAGGGTTCATGGTGCATTGTGATGACAAGGGAAAGGAGCATTGTGATGACAGGGGCATGAAGCATTGGTCTGACAAATTTCAGGGATTATTGTGATGACAGTGGGCATGGCGTATTGTGATGTTAAGGGCATGGAGCCATGTGATGACACGGTCACGGATTATTGTGAAGACAGATGTCAGTTAGCATTGTGATGATATATGTCATGGTCCATTGTGATGACAATTGCATGGAACATTGTGACGCCAGGTGTCATGGGCGATTGTGATGACAAGGTTTTGGATCATTGTGATGACAAGGGCATGGAGCATTGTCATGAGAAGTGCCACTGAGAATGTCGATGACAAGGTCGTGAAGCACTGTGATGACAAGCGCGTGGAGCTTGCTATGACAGGTGTCATGGAGCATTGCAATGACAAATGCACGGAGAATTGTGATGACAAGAACATGTAACATTGTGACGAGAGGTGACATGGTGCATTGTGACGACAAGGGACATGTAGCATTGTGATGACCAGCGAATGGAGCATTGTGATGGCAAGACCTTGGAACATTGTGATGAGAAGACCATGGATAATTGTGATGATGAGCGTCATGGAGCACTGTAATGACAATTGTCATGGAGCAATCTGATGAAAAGCTTGTGGAGTATTGTCATGACAAGGGCCTGGAGCATTGTGATGACAAGTTCATGGAGTATTGTGAAAACAGGTGTCAGGGAGCTTTGTGATGACATATGGCATGGTCCATTGTGATGATAATGGCAGGGAGCTTTGTGATGCCAAGTGTCATGGAGGATTGTGATGACAAATGTAATGGAGTATTGTGATGACAAGGGCTTGGTACATTGTGATGCCAATGGTCATGGAGCATTGTGATGACAAGGGCAATTGATAATTTTGATGAGAAGGTCGGGAAGCATTGTGATGACAAGCACATGTTGCTTGCTATGACAGGGGTCATGGAGCATTGTGATGGCAAGTGCATGGAGAAATGTGATGACAAGGACGTGGAGAATCCTAATGAAAAGGGACATGGAAGATTTTTATGACCGGGGCATGGAGCACTCTTATGGCAAGACCGTGGAGCATTGTGATGCTAACACCATGGATAATTGTGATGACGAGCATCACGGAGCACTGTAATCACAAGGGACATGGAGCATTATGATGACAGGTGTCATGAGCATTTTGATGACAGGGTTCATGGAGCATTGTGATGACAAGTTTCATGGAGCATTCTGATGACAAGCTTGTGAACTATTGTGATGACAATGGCATGGAGCATTGTGATGAAAAGGGCATGGAGTACTGTGATGACAGGCATCATGGAGAGTTGTGATGAAAAGTGTTATGGAACATTATGATCACAAAGGTTTGGAGCATTGTGATGACAGAGGTCATGGATCATTTTGATTTCAAGGAGCGTGGAGTATTGTGATGACAGGAGCATGAAGCAATGTGATCCCAAGGTTCATGGAGGATTGTGATGACAAGCGCATGGAGCATTGTGATGGCAAGGTCATGTAGCATTTGCTGACAAAAGCATGGACCGTTGTGATGACAAGATTCATGGAGCACTGTGATGACAAGCGTCATGGAGCATTGTGATTACAGGGGTCATGGAGCATTGGGATGACAAGGGCATGAATCATTGTGATGAAAATGTTCATGGAGCATTTTGATGACAAGGGTCCTGGATCATTGTTGTGTCATGGGTCATGGAGTGTTGTGATGAGAGTGGTCAGGGTGCATTGTGATGACATGGGAATGGAGCATTATGATGACAAGCACATGGGGCTTTGTGTTGAGAAAACCGTGGAACCTTGTGACGACAAGTTGCATGGAGCATTCTGATGGAAAATGCCATTGAGCCTTGTGATTACATGGGTATTGGAGCATTTTGATGACAAGGGCATGGAACATTGTTATCAGAAGGCCATGGAGCAGTCTGATGACATGCAGCATGGAATATTTTGATGACAAGTGCATGGAGTATTGTGATTACAGGGGATTTGGAGCATTGTGATGAAAAACGCATGGATCATTGTGATGAAAAAGGCGTCGAGCCTCGTCATGACACGGTTCAAGGAGCATACTGACGACAAGTGTCAGGGAGCAGTGTGATAACAAGTGCATTGAGCATTGTGCTGACAAAGTTCATGGAGCATTGTGATGAGAAGACTATGGATAATTGTGATGGCAAGCATCATTGTGCATTGTTAAGACAAGTGTTCTGGGACATTGTGATCTAAAGGGTTTGGAGCATTGTGATGACAGAGGTCATGGAGCATTTTGATTTCATTGTGATGACATAGCATGAAGCATTATGATGATGGGCATGGTGCATTTTGAGGACAGGGTTCATGCAGCATTCAGATGAAGATGGGCATGGAGCATTGTGATTAAATTGGTCTTGGAGTATTGTGATGACAAGAGAGGGAGCATTGCAATGAGAAGGCCGTGGAACATTCTGATGTCTTGCGTCCTGGAGCTTTGTGATGACAAGGGCATGGAGCATTGTGATTACAGGGGTTTTGGAGCATTGTGATGACAAGGCCGTGGAACACTGTAATGACAAGTGTCATGGAGCATTGTTATGACGGGCGTAATGGAGCCTTGTGATGACAAGGGCATGGATCATTGGTCTGAAAACTTTCATGTCTTACTGGGATGAGAGTGGGCAAGGATCATTGTGAAGAGAAGGGCACAGAACACTGTGATACATGGGTCATGGAGGATTGTAATGAAAAGGGCATGGAGCATTGTGATGAGAAGGGCATCGAGCATTGTGATGACAAGCCTCATAGAGCTTTGTGATGACAAGGGCATTGAGCAATGTGATGAGAGTGTCCATGGAGCAATGTGATGACAATGGTATGGAGCATTTTGATTTCAAGTGTCATGGAGTTTTGTGATGACAAATGTTATGGAGCATTTTGATGAAAAGGGCGTGGTGCATTGTGATGAGTATGGCAGGGAGAATTGTGATGACATGATCATGGAGCCATTTGATGAAAAGGGACATGGAACATTTTGTTGACAGAGTTTAGGGAACATTGTGATGTAAGGGGTCTAGGATCCTTGTGATGAAAAGGGTCATAGAGCATTTTGATGACAGGGGTTATGGAACATTTTGATGTTAGCGGTCATGGAGCACTGTGATGATAAGGGCATGTACCATTGTGATGACAGGGGTCATGGAAAATTGTGACGACATGGGTGAGAGTGTACTGTGATGACTAGTGATGGAACATTGTGAGATCAGTGATGAAAGAGCATTTTGATGAGAGGTGCATGGGGCATTGTGATGACAAGTTTATGGAGCATGCTGGTGACAAAGTTGTGGAGCATTGTGATGACAAGTGCATGGCGCATTGTGATGACATGGGTCATGGAGCATTTTGATGACAAGAGTCCTGGATCATTGTTGTGTCATGGGTCATGGAGCGTTGTGATGACATGGGAAAGGAGCATTATGATGACAGGCTCCTGGAGCATTGTGTTGAGAAGACCCTGGAACCTTGTGATGACAAGAGTCATGGAGCATTCTGATGAAAAGTGCCATGGAGCCTTGTGATTACAGGGGTATAGGAGCATTTTATTGACAAGGGCATGGTTCATTGTGATGAGCAGGCCATGGAGCATTCTGATGCCATGTGTCATGGAATATTGTGATGACAAGAGCATGGAGTATTGTGGTTACAGGTGTCTTGGAGCATTGTGATGAAAAAGGCATGGATCATTGTGATGAAAAAGGCGTCGAGCCTCGTCATGAGAGGGTTCAAGGAGCATACTGACGACAAGTGTCAGGGAGCATTGTGATAACAAGTGCATTGAGCATTGTGATGACAATGTTCATGGAGCATTGTGAAGAGAAGTCCATGGATAATTGTGATGACAAGCGTCATGGAGCACTGTAATGCCAAGTGACATGAAACATTGTGATGACAGGTGTCATGGAGCATTGTGATGACAGGGGTCATGGAGCATTTTGATGACAAGGGTCATGGAGCATTCTGATGACAAGCTTGGGAGTATTGTGATGACAATGGCATTGAGCATTGTGTTGAAAAAGGCATGCAGCATTGTGATGCAAAATGCATGGAGGATTTTCATGACAGAGTTCATGGAGCATTCTGAGGACAAGTGTCTGGGAGCATTGTGATGACAAGTGTATTGTGCATTGTGATGACAATGATCATGGAGCATTGTGATGACAAGTTGATGTAGCATTTTGCTGACAAAGAAATGGAGCATTGTGATGAGAAGGGTCACGGGGCACTGTGATGACAAGCGTCAAGGAGCATTGTGATTTCACGGGTCATGGAACAATGGGATGACAAGGGCATGGAGCATTCTGATGAGAAGGCCATGGAGCAACTGATGACATGCGTCAGGGAGCTTTGTGATGACAAGCGCATGGAGCATTGTGATTAAAGGGGGCATGGAGCATTGTGATGAAAAAGCATGGAGCCTTGTCTTGACAGTGTTCAAGAAGCATACTAGGACAAGTGTTAGGGAGCATTGCGATGACAAGTATATTGAGCATTGTGATGACAAATATCATGGAGCATTGTGCTGAGAAGACCATGGATAATTTTGATGGCAAGCATCATTGTGAATTGTTATGTCAAGTGTTCTGGGACATTGTGATCTAAAGGTTTTGGAACATTGTGATGACAGAGGTCATGGAGCATTTTGATTTCATTGTGATGACAATAGCATGAAGCATTATGATGATGGGCATGGTGCATTTTCATGACTGGGTTTATAGAGCTTTCAGATGAAGAGGGGCATGGAACATTGTGATTAAATTGGTCTTGGAGAATTGTGATGACAAGAGCAGGGAGCATTGTGATTACAGGGGTTTTGGAGCATTGTGATGACAAGGCCGTGGAACACTGAAATGGCAAGGGTCATAGAGCATTGCTATGACGGGGTTAATGGAGCTTTGTGATGACAAGGGCATGGAGCATTGGTATGAAAAGCTTCATGTCTTACTGGGATGAAAGTCGGCAAGGAGCATTGTGATGAAAAGGGCACAGAACACTGTGATACATGGGTCATGGAGGATTGTAATGAAAAGGGCTTGGAACATTGTGATGAGAAGGGCATCGAGCATTGTGATGACAAGCGTCATAGAGCTTTGTGATGACAAGGGCATTGAGCAATGTGATGAGAGTGTTCATGGAGCAATGTGATGACTATGACATGGAACATTTTGATGGCAAGTGTCATGGAGTTTTGTGATGACAAATGTTATGGAGCATTTTGATAAAAAGGCGAGGTGCATTGTGATGAGAAGGACAGGGAGCATTGTGATGACATGATCATGGAACCATTTGATGAAAAGGGACATGGAACATTTTCTTGACAGAGTTTAGGGAACATTGTGATGTAAGGGGTCAAGGATCCTTGTGATGAAAAGGGTCATAGAGCATTTTGATGCCAGGGGTTATGGAACATCTTGATGTTAGGGGTCATGGAGCATTGTGATGATAAGGGCATGTAACATTGTGATGACATGGGTCATGGAACATTGTGACGAAATGGGTGAGGGTGTACTGTGATGACTAGTGATGGAACATTGTGAGATCAGTGAAGAAAGAGCATTTTGATGAGAAGTGCATGGAGCATTGTGTTGACAAGGTTTATGGAGCATGGTGGTGACAAGGTTGTGGAGCATTGTGATGACAAGTGCATGGCACATTATGATGACATGGGTCATGGAGCAGTGTGCTGCCAAAGGCATGGAACAATGTGATGACAAGTGCCAGAAAGCATTATGATGAAAAGTTCATGGAGCATTGTGGTGACAATTGTAACAGAGCCTCCTGATGATAAGTGCGTGGACCATTGTGATGACAAATTTTATGAAGCATTGTGATGACTGGAGTCAAGGAGCATTGTGATGACTGGGGTCATGGTGCATTGAGATGACAATGGAATCGAGCATTGTGATGACAGGGGCATGAAGCATTGGTCTGACAAATTTCAAGGATTATTGTGATGACAGTGGGCATGGCGTATTGTGATGATAAGGGCATGGAGCCATGTGATGACAAGGTCACGGATTATGTGAAGACAGATGTCAGTTAGCATTGTGATGATGTATGTCATGGTCCATTGTGATGACAATTGCATGGAACATTGTGAGGCCAGGTGTCATGGGCGATTGTGATGACAAGGTCTTGGATCATTGTGATGACAAGGGCATGGAGCATTGTCATGACAAGTGCCACTGAGAATGTCGATGACAAGGTCATGAAGCATTGTGATGACAAGTGCGTGGAGCTTGCTATGACAGGTGTCATGGAGCATTGCGATGACAAATGCATGGAGAATTGTGATAAGAAAACATGTAACATTGTGACGAGAGGTGTCATGGTGAATTGTGACGACAAGGGACATGTAGCATTGTGATGACCAGCGAATGGAGCATTGTGATGGCAAGATCTTGGAACATTGTGATGAGATGACCATGGATAATTGTGATGATGAGCGTCATGGAGCACTGTAATGACAAGGGTCATGGAGCATTCTGATGAAAAGCTTGTGGAGTATTGTCATGAGAAGGGCCTGGAGCATTGTGATGAGAAGTTCATGGATTATTGTGAAGACAGGTGTGCGGGAGCATTGTGATGACATATGTCATGGTCCATTGTGATGATAATGGCAGGGAGCATTGTGATGCCAAGTGTCATGGAGGTTTGTGATGGCAAAGGTAACGGAGCATTTTGATGACAAGGGCTTGGATCATTGTGATGACAAGGGCATGCAGCATTGTCATGACAAGTGCCATGGAGAATTTTGATGCAAAAGTCGTGAACTATTGTGGTGACAAGCGCATGGAGCTTTCTTTGACAGGAGTCATGGACCATTGCGATGAAAAGTGCATGGAGAATTGTGATTACAAGAGGCTGTAACATTGTGGTGAGAAGTGTCATGGTGCATTGTGATGACAAGGACGTGGAGAATTGTGAGGACAAGACACATGGAGAATTGTGATGACCAGGGCATGGAGCATTGTGATGGCAAGACCGAGGAGCATTGTGATGAGAAGACCATGGATAATTGTGCTGACGAGCGTCATGGAGCACTGTAATGACAAGGGACATTAAACATTGTGATGACACGTGTCATGGAGCATTGTGATGACAGGGGTCATGGAGCATTTTGATGACAAGGGTCATGGAGCATTCTGATGACAAGCTAGTGGAGTATTGTGATGACAATGGCATGGAGCATTGTGATGAAAACGGCATGGAGCGTTGTGATGAAAAAGGCATGGAGGCTTTTCATGACAGTGTTCACGGAGCATTCTGAGGACAATGTCTGGGAGCATTGTGATGACAAGTGTATTGTTAATTGTGATGACAAAGATCATGGAGCATTGTGATGACAAGTTCATGTAGCATTGTGCTGACAAAGAAATGGAGCATTTTGATGACAAGGGTCACGGGGCACTGTGATGACAAGCGTCATGGAGCATTGTGATTTCAGGGGCCATGGTGCAATGGGATAACAATGCATTGAGCATTGTGATTAAATTGGTCTTGGAGAATTGTGATGACAAGAGCAGTGAGAGTTGTAATGAGAAGGCCGTTGAGCATTCTGATTACTTGTGTCATGGAGCTTTGTGATGACAAGGGCATGGAGCATTGTGATTACAGGGGTTTTGGAGCATTGTGATGACAAGGCCGTGGAACACTGTAATGGTAAGGGTCATGGAGCATTGTTATGTCGGGGGTAATGGAGCTTTGTGATGACAAGTGCATGGAGCATTGGTCTGAAAAGTTTCATGTCTTACTGGGATGAGAGTGGGCAAGGAGCATTGTGATGACAAGGGCACAGAACACTGTGATACATGGGTCATGGAGGATTGTAATGAAAAGGGCATGGAGCATTGTGATGAGAAGTGTATCGAGGATTGTGATGACAAGCGTCATAGAGCTTTGTGATGACAAGGGCATTGAGCAATGTGATGAGAGTGTTCATGGAGCAATGTGAGGACAATGGCATGGAGCATTTTGATGGCAAGTGTCATGGAGCTTTGTGATGACAAATATTATGGAGCATTTTGATGAAAAGGGCGTGGTTCTTTGTGATGAGAAGGGCAGGGAGCATTGTGATGACATGATCATGGAGCCATTTAATGTAAAGGGACATGGAACATTTTGTTGACAGAGTTTAGGGAACATTGTGATGTAAGGGGTCTAAGATCCTTGTGATGAAAAGGGTCATAGAGCATTTTGATGACAGGGGTTATGGAACATTTTGATGTTAGGGGTCATGGAGCATTGTGATGATAAGTGCATATAACATTGTGATGACAGTGGTCATGGAACATTGTGACGACATGGGTGAGGGTGTACTGTGATGACTAGTGATGGAACATTGTGAGATCAGTGATGAAAGAGCATTTTGATGAAAATTGCATGGGGCATTGAGATGACAATGTTTATGGAGCATGGTGGTGACAAGGTTGTGGAGCATTGTGATGACAAGTGCATGGCACATTGTGATGGCATGGGTCATGGATTATTGAGCTGCCAAAGGCATGGAACACTGTGAGGACAAGTGCCAGAGAGCATTATGATGAAAAGTTCATGGAGCATTGTGCTGACAATTGTAACAGAGCCCCCTGATGATGAGGGCGTGGACCATTGTGATGACAAATTTTATGAAGCATTGTGATGACAGGAGTCAAGGAGCATTGTGTTGACAGGGTTCATGGTGCATTGTGATGACAAGGGAAAGGAGCATTGTGATGACAGGGGCATGAAGCATTGGTCTGACAAATTTCAAGGATTATTGTGATGACAGTGGGCATGGCGTATTGTGATGTTAAGGGCATGGAGCCATGTGATGACACGGTCACGGATTATTGTGAAGACAGATGTCAGTTAGCATTGTGATGATATATGTCATGGTCCATTGTGATGACAATTGCATGGAACATTGTGACGCCAGGTGTCATGGGCGATTGTGATGACAAGGTTTTGGATCATTGTGATGACAAGGGCATGGAGCATTGTCATGAGAAGTGCCACTGAGAATGTCGATGACAAGGTCGTGAAGCACTGTGATGACAAGCGCGTGGAGCTTGCTATGACAGGTGTCATGGAGCATTGCGATGACAAATGCACGGAGAATTGTGATGACAAGAACATGTAACATTGTGACGAGAGGTGACATGGTGCATTGTGACGACAAGGGACAAGTAGCATTGTGATGACCAGCGAATGGAGCATTGTGATGGCAAGACCTTGGAACATTGTGATGAGAAGACCATGGATAATTGTGATGATGAGCGTCATGGAGCACTGTAATGACAATTGTCATGGAGCAATCTGATGAAAAGCTTGTGGAGTATTGTCATGAGAAGGGCCTGGAGCATTGTGATGACAAGTTCATGGAGTATTGTGAAAACAGGTGTCAGGGAGCATTGTGATGACATATGGCATGGTCCATTGTGATGATAATGGCAGGGAGCATTGTGATGCCAAGTGTCATGGAGGATTGTGATGACAAATGTAATGGAGTATTGTGATGACAAGGGCTTGGAACATTGTGATGCCAATGGTCATGGAGCATTGTGATGACAAGGGCAATTGATAATTTTGATGAGAAGGTCGGGAAGCATTGTGATGACAAGCACATGTTGCTTGCTATGACAGGGGTCATGGAGCATTGTGATGTCAAGTGCATGGAGAAATGTGATGACAAGGACGTGGAGAATCCTAATGAAAAGGGACATGGAAGATTTTTATGACCGGGGCATGGAGCACTGTTATGGCAAGACCGTGGAGCATTGTGATGCTAACACCATGGATAATTGTGATGACGAGCATCACGGAGCACTGTAATCACAAGGGACATGGAGCATTATGATGACAGGTGTCATGAGCATTTTGATGACAGGGTTCATGGAGCATTGTGATGACAAGTTTCATGGAGCATTCTGATGACAAGCTTGTGAACTATTGTGATGACAATGGCATGGAGCATTGTGATGAAAAGGGCATGGAGTACTGTGATGACAGGCATCATGGAGAGTTGTGATGAAAAGTGTTATGGAACATTATGATCACAAAGGTTTGGAGCATTGTGATGACAGAGGTCATGGATCATTTTGATTTCAAGGAGCGTTGAGTATTGTGATGACAGGAGCATGAAGCAATGTGATCCCAAGGTTCATGGAGGATTGTGATGACAAGCGCCTGGAGCATTGTGATGGCAAGGTCATGTAGCATTTGCTGACAAAAGCATGGACCGTTGTGATGACAAGATTCATGGAGCACTGTGATGACAAGCGTCATGGAGCATTGTGATTACAGGGGTCATGGAGCTTTGGGATGACAAGGGCATGAATCATTGTGATGACAAGTTTCATGGAGCATTTTGATGACAAGAGTCCTGGATCATTGTTGTGTCATGGGTCATGGATCGTTGTGATGACAGTGGTAATGGTGCATTGTAATGACATGGGAATGGAACATTATGATGACAAGCTCCTGGAGCATTGTGTTGAGAAGAACATGGATCCTTGTGATGACAAGAGACATGGAGCATTCTGATGAAAAGTGCCATTGAGCCTTGTGATTACATGGGTATTGGAGCATTTTGATGACAAGGGCATGGGGCATTGTGATGAGAAGACCATGGAGCATTCTGATGCCATGCGTCATGGAATATTGTGATGACAAGAGCATGAAGTATTGTGATTACAGGGGTCTTGGAGCATTGTGATGAAAAAGGCATGGATCATTGTGATGAAAAAGGCGTCGAGCCTCGTCATGACAGGGTTCAAGGAGCATACTGACGACAAGTGTCAGGGAGCAGTGTGATAACAAGTGCATTGAGCATTGTGCTGACAAAGTTCATGGAGCATTGTGATGAGAAGACCATGGATAATTGTGATGGCAAGCATCATTGTGCATTGTTATGACAAGTGTTCTGGGACATTGTGATCTAAAGGGTTTGGAGCATTGTGATGACAGAGGTCATGGAGCATTTTGATTTCATTGTGATGACATAGCATGAAGCATTATGATGATGGGCATGGTGCATTTTGAGGACAGGGTTCATGCAGCATTCAGATGAAGATGGGCATGGAGCATTGTGATTAAATTGGTCTTGGAGTATTGTGATGACAAGAGAGGGAGCATTGCAATGAGAAGGCCGTGGAACATTCTGATGTCTTGCGTCCTGGAGCTTTGTGATGACAAGGGCATGGAGCATTGTGATTACAGGGGTTTTGGAGCATTGTGAAGACAAGGCCGTGGAACACTGTAATGACAAGTGTCATGGAGCATTGTTATGACGGGGGTAATGGAGCCTTGTGATGACAAGGGCATGGATCATTGGTCTGAAAACTTTCATGTCTTACTGGGATGAGAGTGGGCAAGGATCATTGTGATGAGAAGGGCACAGAACACTGTGATACATGGGTCATGGAGGATTGTAATGAAAAGGGCATGGAGCATTGTGATGAGAAGGGCATCGAGCATTGTGATGACAAGCCTCATAGAGCTTTGTGATGACAAGGGCATTGAGCAATGTGATGAGAGTGTCCATGGAGCAATGTGATGACAATGGTATGGAGCATTTTGATTTCAAGTGTCATGGAGTTTTGTGATGACAAATGTTATGGAGCATTTTGATGAAAAGGGCGTGGTGCATTGTGATGAGTATGGCAGGGAGAATTGTGATGACATGATCATGGAGCCATTTGATGAAAAGGGACATGGAACATTTTGTTGACAGAGTTTAGGGAACATTGTGATGTAAGGGGTCAAGGATCCTTGTGATGAAAAGGGTCATAGAGCATTTTGATGACAGGGGTTATGGAACATTTTGATGTTAGCGGTCATGGAGCACTGTGATGATAAGGGCATGTACCATTGTGATGACAGGGGTCATGGAAAATTGTGACGACATGGGTGAGAGTGTACTGTGATGACTAGTGATGGAACATTGTGAGATCAGTGATGAAAGAGCATTTTGATGAGAAGTGCATGGGGCATTGTGATGACAAGTTTATGGAGCATGCTGGTGACAAAGTTGTGGAGCATTGTGATGACAAGTGCATGGCGCATTGTGATGACATGGGTCATGGAGCATTTTGATGACAAGAGTCCTGGATCATTGTTGTGTCATGGGTCATGGAGCGTTGTGATGACATGGGAAAGGAGCATTATGATGACAGGCTCCTGGAGCATTGTGTTGAGAAGACCCTGGAACCTTGTGATGACAAGAGTCATGGAGCATTCTGATGAAAAGTGCCATGGAGCCTTGTGATTACAGGGGTATAGGAGCATTTTATTGACAAGGGCATGGTTCATTGTGATGAGCAGGCCATGGAGCATTCTGATGCCATGTGTCATGGAATATTGTGATGACAAGAGCGTGGAGTATTGTGGTTACAGGTGTCTTGGAGCATTGTGATGAAAAAGGCATGGATCATTGTGATGAAAAAGGCGTCGAGCCTCGTCATGAGAGGGTTCAAGGAGCATACTGACGACAAGTGTCAGGGAGCATTGTGATAACAAGTGCATTGAGCATTGTGATGACAATGTTCATGGAGCATTGTGAAGAGAAGTCCATGGATAATTGTGATGACAAGCGTCATGGAGCACTGTAATGCCAAGTGACATGAAACATTGTGATGACAGGTGTCATGGAGCATTGTGATGACAGGGGTCATGGAGCATTTTGATGACAAGGGTCACGGAGCATTCTGATGACAAGCTTGGGAGTATTGTGATGACAATGGCATTGAGCATTGTGTTGAAAAAGGCATGCAGCATTGTGATGCAAAAGGCATGGAGGATTTTCATGACAGAGTTCATGGAGCATTCTGAGGACAAGTGTCTGGGAGCATTGTGATGACAAGTGTATTGTGCATTGTGATGACAATGATCATGGAGCATTGTGATGACAAGTTGATGTAGCATTTTGCTGACAAAGAAATGGAGCATTGTGATGAGAAGGGTCACGGGGCACTGTGATGACAAGCGTCAAGGAGCATTGTGATTTCACGGGTCATGGAACAATGGGATGACAAGGGCATGGAGCATTCTGATGAGAAGGCCATGGAGCAACTGATGACATGCGTCAGGGAGCTTTGTGATGACAAGCGCATGGAGCATTGTGATTAAAGGGGGCATGGAGCATTGTGATGAAAAAGCATGGAGCCTTGTCTTGACAGTGTTCAAGAAGCATACTAGGACAAGTGTTAGGGAGCATTGCGATGACAAGTATATTGAGCATTGTGATGACAAATATCATGGAGCATTTTGCTGAGAAGACCATGGATAATTTTGATGGCAAGCATCATTGTGAATTGTTATGTCAAGTGTTCTGGGACATTGTGATCTAAAGGTTTTGGAACATTGTGATGACAGAGGTCATGGAGCATTTTGATTTCATTGTGATGACAATAGCATGAAGCATTATGATGATGGGCATGGTGCATTTTCATGACTGGGTTTATAGAGCTTTCAGATGAAGAGGGGCATGGAACATTGTGATTAAATTGGTCTTGGAGAATTGTGATGACAAGAGCAGGGAGCAATGTAATGAGGAGGCCGTGGAACATTCTGATGACTTCCGTCATGGAGTTTTGTGATGACAAGGGCATGGAGCATTGTGATTACAGGGGTTTTGGAGCATTGTGATGACAAGGCCGTGGAACACTGAAATGGCAAGGGTCATAGAGCATTGCTATGACGGGGTTAATGGAGCTTTGTGATGACAAGGGCATGGAGCATTGGTATGAAAAGTTTCATGTCTTACTGGGATGAAAGTCGGCAAGGAGCATTGTGATGAAAAGGGCACAGAACACTGTGATACATGGGTCATGGAGGATTGTAATGAAAAGGGCTTGGAACATTGTGATGAGAAGGGCATCGAGCATTGTGATGACAAGCGTCATAGAGCTTTGTGATGACAAGGGCATTGAGCAATGTGATGAGAGTGTTCATGGAGCAATGTGATGACTATGACATGGAACATTTTGATGGCAAGTGTCATGGAGTTTTGTGATGACAAATGTTATGGAGCATTTTGATAAAAAGGCGAGGTGCATTGTGATGAGAAGGACAGGGAGCATTGTGATGACATGATCATGGAACCATTTGATGAAAAGGGACATGGAACATTTTCTTGACAGAGTTTAGGGAACATTGTGATGTAAGGGGTCAAGGATCCTTGTGATGAAAAGGGTCATAGAGCATTTTGATGCCAGGGGTTATGGAACATCTTGATGTTAGGGGTCATGGAGCATTGTGATGATAAGGGCATGTAACATTGTGATGACAGGGGTCATGGAACATTGTGACGAAATGGGTGAGGGTGTACTGTGATGACTAGTGATGGAACATTGTGAGATCAGTGATGAAAGAGCATTTTGATGAGAAGTGCATTGAGCATTGTGTCGACAAGGTTTATGGAGCATGGTGGTGACAAGGTTGTGGAGCATTGTGATGACAAGTGCATGGCACATTATGATGACATGGGTCATGGAGCAGTGTGCTGCCAAAGGCATGGAACAATGTGATGACAAGTGCCAGAAAGCATTATGATGAAAAGTTCATGGAGCATTGTGGTGACAATTGTAACAGAGCCTCCTGATGATAAGTGCGTGGACCATTGTGATGACAAATTTTATGAAGCATTGTGATGACTGGAGTCAAGGAGCATTGTGATGACTGGGGTCATGGTGCATTGAGATGACAATGGAATCGAGCATTGTGATGACAGGGGCATGAAGCATTGGTCTGACAAATTTCAAGGATTATTGTGATGACAGTGGGCATGGCGTATTGTGATGATAAGGGCATGGAGCCATGTGATGACAAGGTCACGGATTATGTGAAGACAGATGTCAGTTAGCATTGTGATGATGTATGTCATGGTCCATTGTGATGACAATTGCATGGAACATTGTGAGGCCAGGTGTCATGGGCGATTGTGATGACAAGGTCTTGGATCATTGTGATGACAAGGGCATGGAGCATTGTCATGACAAGTGCCACTGAGAATGTCGATGACAAGGTCATGAAGCATTGTGATGACAAGTGCGTGGAGCTTGCTATGACAGGTGTCATGGAGCATTGCGATGACAAATGCATGGAGAATTGTGATAAGAAAACATGTAACATTGTGACGAGAGGTGTCATGGTGAATTGTGACGACAAGGGACATGTAGCATTGTGATGACCAGCGAATGGAGCATTGTGATGGCAAGATCTTGGAACATTGTGATGAGATGACCATGGATAATTGTGATGATGAGCGTCATGGAGCACTGTAATGACAAGGGTCATGGAGCATTCTGATGAAAAGCTTGTGGAGTATTGTCATGAGAAGGGCCTGGAGCATTGTGATGAGAAGTTCATGGATTATTGTGAAGACAGGTGTCCGGGAGCATTGTGATGACATATGTCATGGTCCATTGTGATGATAATGGCAGGGAGCATTGTGATGCCAAGTGTCATGGAGGTTTGTGATGGCAAAGGTAACGGAGCATTTTGATGACAAGGGCTTGGATCATTGTGATGACAAGGGCATGCAGCATTGTCATGACAAGTGCCATGGAGAATTTTGATGCAAAGATAGTGAACTATTGTGGTGACAAGCGCATGGAGCTTTCTTTGACAGGAGTCATGGACCATTGAGATGAAAAGTGCATGGAGAATTGTGATTACAAGAGGCTGTAACATTGTGGTGAGAAGTGTCATGGTGCATTGTGATGACAAGGACGTGGAGAATTGTGATGACAAGACACATGGAGAATTGTGATGACCAGGGCATGGAGCATTGTGATGGCAAGACCGAGGAGCATTGTGATGAGAAGACCATGGATAATTGTGCTGACGAGCGTCATGGAGCACTGTAATGACAAGGGACATTAAACATTGTGATGACACGTGTCATGGAGCATTGTGATGACAGGGGTCATGGAGCATTTTGATGACAAGGGTCATGGAGCATTCTGATGACAAGCTAGTGGAGTATTGTGATGACAATGGCATGGAGCATTGTGATGAAAACGGCATGGAGCGTTGTGATGAAAAAGGCATGGAGGCTTTTCATGACAGTGTTCACGGAGCATTCTGAGGACAATGTCTGGGAGCATTGTGATGACAAGTGTATTGTTAATTGTGATGACAAAGATCATGGAGCATTGTGATGACAAGTTCATGTAGCATTGTGCTGACAAAGAAATGGAGCATTTTGATGACAAGGGTCACGGGGCACTGTGATGACAAGCGTCATGGAGCATTGTGATTTCAGGGGCCATGGTGCAATGGGATAACAATGCATTGAGCATTGTGATTAAATTGGTCTTGGAGAATTGTGATGACAAGAGCAGGGAGCATTGTAATGAGAAGGCCGTTGAGCATTCTGATTACTTGTGTCATGGAGCTTTGTGATGACAATGGCATGGAGCATTGTGATTACAGGGGTTTTGGAGCATTGTGATGACAAGGCCGTGGAACACTGTAATGGCAAGGGTCATGGAGCATTGTTATGTCGGGGGTAATGGAGCTTTGTGATGACAAGTGCATGGAGCATTGGTATGAAAAGTTTCATGTCTTACTGGGATGAGAGTGGGCAAGGAGCATTGTGATGACAAGGGCACAGAACACTGTGATACATGGGTCATGGAGGATTGTAATGAAAAGGGCATGGAGCATTGTGATGAGAAGTGTATCGAGGATTGTGATGACAAGCGTCATAGAGCTTTGTGATGACAAGGGCATTGAGCAATGTGATGAGAGTGTTCATGGAGCAATGTGAGGACAATGGCATGGAGCATTTTGATGGCAAGTGTCATGGAGCTTTGTGATGACAAATATTATGGAGCATTTTGATGAAAAGGGCGTGGTGCTTTGTGCTGAGAAGGGCAGGGAGCATTGTGATGACATGATCATGGAGCCATTTAATGTAAAGGGACATGGAACATTTTGTTGACAGAGTTTAGGGAACATTGTGATGTAAGGGGTCAAGGATCCTTGTGATGAAAAGGGTCATAGAGCATTTTGATGCCAGGGGTTATGGAACATTTTGATGTTAGGGGTCATGGAGCATTGTGATGATAAGGGCATGTAACATTGTGATGACATGGGTCATGGAACATTGTGACGAAATGGGTGAGGGTGTACTGTGATGACTAGTGATGGAACATTGTGAGATCAGTGAAGAAAGCGCATTTTGATGAGAAGTGCATGGAGCATTGTGTTGACAAGGTTTATGGAGCATGGTGGTGACAAGGTTGTGGAGCATTGTGATGACAAGTGCATGGCACATTATGATGACATGGGTCATGGAGCAGTGTGCTGCCAAAGGCATGGAACAATGTGATGACAAGTGCCAGAAAGCATTATGATGAAAAGTTCATGGAGCATTGTGGTGACAATTGTAACAGAGCCTCCTGATGATAAGTGCGTGGACCATTGTGATGACAAATTTTATGAAGCATTGTGATGACTGGAGTCAAGGAGCATTGTGATGACTGGGGTCATGCTGCATTGAGATGACAATGGAATCGAGCATTGTGATGACAGGGGCATGAAGCATTGGTCTGACAAATTTCAAGGATTATTGTGATGACAGTGGGCATGGCGTATTGTGTTGTTAAGGGCATGGAGCCATGTGATGACACGGTCACGGATTATTGTGAAGACAGATGTCAGTTAGCATTGTGATGATATATGTCATGGTCCATTGTGATGACAATTGCATGGAACATTGTGACGCCAGGTGTCATGGGCGATTGTGATGACAAGGTTTTGGATCATTGTGATGACAAGGGCATGGAGCATTGTCATGAGAAGTGCCACTGAGAATGTCGATGACAAGGTCGTGAAGCACTGTGATGACAAGCGCGTGGAGCTTGCTATGACAGGTGTCATGGAGCATTGCAATGACAAATGCACGGAGAATTGTGATGACAAGAACATGTAACATTGTGACGAGAGGTGACATGGTGCATTGTGACGACAAGGGACATGTAGCATTGTGATGACCAGCGAATGGAGCATTGTGATGGCAAGATCTTGGAACATTGTGATGAGATGACCATGGATAATTGTGATGATGAGCGTCATGGAGCACTGTAATGACAAGGGTCATGGAGCATTCTGATGAAAAGCTTGTGGAGTATTGTCATGAGAAGGGCCTGGAGCATTGTGATGAGAAGTTCATGGATTATTGTGAAGACAGGTGTCCGGGAGCATTGTGATGACATATGTCATGGTCCATTGTGATGATAATGGCAGGGAGCATTGTGATGCCAAGTGTCATGGAGGTTTGTGATGGCAAAGGTAACGGAGCATTTTGATGACAAGGGCTTGGATCATTGTGATGACAAGGGCATGCAGCATTGTCATGACAAGTGCCATGGAGAATTTTGATGCAAAGGTCGTGAACTATTGTGGTGACAAGCGCATGGAGCTTTCTTTGACAGGAGTCATGGACCATTGCGATGAAAAGTGCATGGAGAATTGTGATTACAAGAGGCTGTAACATTGTGGTGAGAAGTGTCATGGTGCATTGTGATGACAAGGACGTGGAGAATTGTGAGGACAAGACACATGGAGAATTGTGATGACCAGGGCATGGAGCATTGTGATGGCAAGACCGAGGAGCATTGTGATGAGAAGACCATGGATAATTGTGCTGACGAGCGTCATGGAGCACTGTAATGACAAGGGACATTAAACATTGTGATGACACGTGTCATGGAGCATTGTGATGACAGGGGTCATGGAGCATTTTGATGACAAGGGTCATGGAGCATTCTGATGACAAGCTAGTGGAGTATTGTGATGACAATGGCATGGAGCATTGTGATGAAAACGGCATGGAGCGTTGTGATGAAAAAGGCATGGAGGCTTTTCATGACAGTGTTCACGGAGCATTCTGAGGACAATGTCTGGGAGCATTGTGATGACAAGTGTATTGTTAATTGTGATGACAAAGATCATGGAGCATTGTGATGACAAGTTCATGTAGCATTGTGCTGACAAAGAAATGGAGCATTTTGATGACAAGGGTCACGGGGCACTGTGATGACAAGCGTCATGGAGCATTGTGATTTCAGGGGCCATGGTGCAATGGGATAACAATGCATTGAGCATTGTGATTAAATTGGTCTTGGAGAATTGTGATGACAAGAGCAGTGAGAGTTGTAATGAGAAGGCCGTTGAGCATTCTGATTACTTGTGTCATGGAGCTTTGTGATGACAAGGGCATGGAGCATTGTGATTACAGGGGTTTTGGAGCATTGTGATGACAAGGCCGTGGAACACTGTAATGGTAAGGGTCATGGAGCATTGTTATGTCGGGGGTAATGGAGCTTTGTGATGACAAGTGCATGGAGCATTGGTCTGAAAAGTTTCATGTCTTACTGGGATGAGAGTGGGCAAGGAGCATTGTGATGACAAGGGCACAGAACACTGTGATACATGGGTCATGGAGGATTGTAATGAAAAGGGCATGGAGCATTGTGATGAGAAGTGTATCGAGGATTGTGATGACAAGCGTCATAGAGCTTTGTGATGACAAGGGCATTGAGCAATGTGATGAGAGTGTTCATGGAGCAATGTGAGGACAATGGCATGGAGCATTTTGATGGCAAGTGTCATGGAGCTTTGTGATGACAAATATTATGGAGCATTTTGATGAAAAGGGCGTGGTTCTTTGTGATGAGAAGGGCAGGGAGCATTGTGATGACATGATCATGGAGCCATTTAATGTAAAGGGACATGGAACATTTTGTTGACAGAGTTTAGGGAACATTGTGATGTAAGGGGTCTAAGATCCTTGTGATGAAAAGGGTCATAGAGCATTTTGATGACAGGGGTTATGGAACATTTTGATGTTAGGGGTCATGGAGCATTGTGATGATAAGTGCATATAACATTGTGATGACAGTGGTCATGGAACATTGTGACGACATGGGTGAGGGTGTTCTGTGATGACTAGTGATGGAACATTGTGAGATCAGTGATGAAAGAGCATTTTGATGAAAATTGCATGGGGCATTGTGATGACAATGTTTATGGAGCATGGTGGTGACAAGGTTGTGGAGCATTGTGATGACAAGTGCATGGCACATTGTGATGGCATGGGTCATGGATTATTGAGCTGCCAAAGGCATGGAACACTGTGAGGACAAGTGCCAGAGAGCATTATGATGAAAAGTTCATGGAGCATTGTGCTGACAATTGTAACAGAGCCTCCTGATGATGAGGGCGTGGACCATTGTGATGACAAATTTTATGAAGCATTGTGATGACAGGAGTCAAGGAGCATTGTGTTGACAGGGTTCATGGTGCATTGTGATGACAAGGGAAAGGAGCATTGTGATGACAGGGGCATGAAGCATTGGTCTGACAAATTTCAAGGATTATTGTGATGACAGTGGGCATGGCGTATTGTGATGTTAAGGGCATGGAGCCATGTGATGACACGGTCACGGATTATTGTGAAGACAGATGTCAGTTAGCATTGTGATGATATATGTCATGGTCCATTGTGATGACAATTGCATGGAACATTGTGACGCCAGGTGTCATGGGCGATTGTGATGACAAGGTTTTGGATCATTGTGATGACAAGGGCATGGAGCATTGTCATGAGAAGTGCCACTGAGAATGTCGATGACAAGGTCGTGAAGCACTGTGATGACAAGCGCGTGGAGCTTGCTATGACAGGTGTCATGGAGCATTGCAATGACAAATGCACGGAGAATTGTGATGACAAGAACATGTAACATTGTGACGAGAGGTGACATGGTGCATTGTGACGACAAGGGACAAGTAGCATTGTGATGACCAGCGAATGGAGCATTGTGATGGCAAGACCTTGGAACATTGTGATGAGAAGACCATGGATAATTGTGATGATGAGCGTCATGGAGCACTGTAATGACAATTGTCATGGAGCAATCTGATGAAAAGCTTGTGGAGTATTGTCATGAGAAGGGCCTGGAGCATTGTGATGACAAGTTCATGGAGTATTGTGAAAACAGGTGTCAGGGAGCATTGTGATGACATATGGCATGGTCCATTGTGATGATAATGGCAGGGAGCATTGTGATGCCAAGTGTCATGGAGGATTGTGATGACAAATGTAATGGAGTATTGTGATGACAAGGGCTTGGAACATTGTGATGCCAATGGTCATGGAGCATTGTGATGACAAGGGCAATTGATAATTTTGATGAGAAGGTCGGGAAGCATTGTGATGACAAGCACATGTTGCTTGCTATGACAGGGGTCATGGAGCATTGTGATGGCAAGTGCATGGAGAAATGTGATGACAAGGACGTGGAGAATCCTAATGAAAAGGGACATGGAAGATTTTTATGACCGGGGCATGGAGCACTGTTATGGCAAGACCGTGGAGCATTGTGATGCTAACACCATGGATAATTGTGATGACGAGCATCACGGAGCACTGTAATCACAAGGGACATGGAGCATTATGATGACAGGTGTCATGAGCATTTTGATGACAGGGTTCATGGAGCATTGTGATGACAAGTTTCATGGAGCATTCTGATGACAAGCTTGTGAACTATTGTGATGACAATGGCATGGAGCATTGTGATGAAAAGGGCATGGAGTACTGTGATGACAGGCATCATGGAGAGTTGTGATGAAAAGTGTTATGGAACATTATGATCACAAAGGTTTGGAGCATTGTGATGACAGAGGTCATGGATCATTTTGATTTCAAGGAGCGTTGAGTATTGTGATGACAGGAGCATGAAGCAATGTGATCCCAAGGTTCATGGAGGATTGTGATGACAAGCGCCTGGAGCATTGTGATGGCAAGGTCATGTAGCATTTGCTGACAAAAGCATGGACCGTTGTGATGACAAGATTCATGGAGCACTGTGATGACAAGCGTCATGGAGCATTGTGATTACAGGGGTCATGGAGCTTTGGGATGACAAGGGCATGAATCATTGTGATGACAAGTTTCATGGAGCATTTTGATGACAAGAGTCCTGGATCATTGTTGTGTCATGGGTCATGGATCGTTGTGATGACAGTGGTAATGGTGCATTGTAATGACATGGGAATGGAACATTATGATGACAAGCTCCTGGAGCATTGTGTTGAGAAGAACATGGATCCTTGTGATGACAAGAGACATGGAGCATTCTGATGAAAAGTGCCATTGAGCCTTGTGATTACATGGGTATTGGAGCATTTTGATGACAAGGGCATGGGGCATTGTGATGAGAAGACCATGGAGCATTCTGATGCCATGCGTCATGGAATATTGTGATGACAAGAGCATGAAGTATTGTGATTACAGGGGTCTTGGAGCATTGTGATGAAAAAGGCATGGATCATTGTGATGAAAAAGGCGTCGAGCCTCGTCATGACAGGGTTCAAGGAGCATACTGACGACAAGTGTCAGGGAGCAGTGTGATAACAAGTGCATTGAGCATTGTGCTGACAAAGTTCATGGAGCATTGTGATGAGAAGACCATGGATAATTGTGATGGCAAGCATCATTGTGCATTGTTATGACAAGTGTTCTGGGACATTGTGATCTAAAGGGTTTGGAGCATTGTGATGACAGAGGTCATGGAGCATTTTGATTTCATTGTGATGACATAGCATGAAGCATTATGATGATGGGCATGGTGCATTTTGAGGACAGGGTTCATGCAGCATTCAGATGAAGATGGGCATGGAGCATTGTGATTAAATTGGTCTTGGAGTATTGTGATGACAAGAGAGGGAGCATTGCAATGAGAAGGCCGTGGAACATTCTGATGTCTTGCGTCCTGGAGCTTTGTGATGACAAGGGCATGGAGCATTGTGATTACAGGGGTTTTGGAGCATTGTGAAGACAAGGCCGTGGAACACTGTAATGACAAGTGTCATGGAGCATTGTTATGACGGGGGTAATGGAGCCTTGTGATGACAAGGGCATGGATCATTGGTCTGAAAACTTTCATGTCTTACTGGGATGAGAGTGGGCAAGGATCATTGTGATGAGAAGGGCACAGAACACTGTGATACATGGGTCATGGAGGATTGTAATGAAAAGGGCATGGAGCATTGTGATGAGAAGGGCATCGAGCATTGTGATGACAAGCCTCATAGAGCTTTGTGATGACAAGGGCATTGAGCAATGTGATGAGAGTGTCCATGGAGCAATGTGATGACAATGGTATGGAGCATTTTGATTTCAAGTGTCATGGAGTTTTGTGATGACAAATGTTATGGAGCATTTTGATGAAAAGGGCGTGGTGCATTGTGATGAGTATGGCAGGGAGAATTGTGATGACATGATCATGGAGCCATTTGATGAAAAGGGACATGGAACATTTTGTTGACAGAGTTTAGGGAACATTGTGATGTAAGGGGTCAAGGATCCTTGTGATGAAAAGGGTCATAGAGCATTTTGATGACAGGGGTTATGGAACATTTTGATGTTAGCGGTCATGGAGCACTGTGATGATAAGGGCATGTACCATTGTGATGACAGGGGTCATGGAAAATTGTGACGACATGGGTGAGAGTGTACTGTGATGACTAGTGATGGAACATTGTGAGATCAGTGATGAAAGAGCATTTTGATGAGAAGTGCATGGGGCATTGTGATGACAAGTTTATGGAGCATGCTGGTGACAAAGTTGTGGAGCATTGTGATGACAAGTGCATGGCGCATTGTGATGACATGGGTCATGGAGCATTTTGATGACAAGAGTCCTGGATCATTGTTGTGTCATGGGTCATGGAGCGTTGTGATGACATGGGAAAGGAGCATTATGATGACAGGCTCCTGGAGCATTGTGTTGAGAAGACCCTGGAACCTTGTGATGACAAGAGTCATGGAGCATTCTGATGAAAAGTGCCATGGAGCCTTGTGATTACAGGGGTATAGGAGCATTTTATTGACAAGGGCATGGTTCATTGTGATGAGCAGGCCATGGAGCATTCTGATGCCATGTGTCATGGAATATTGTGATGACAAGAGCATGGAGTATTGTGGTTACAGGTGTCTTGGAGCATTGTGATGAAAAAGGCATGGATCATTGTGATGAAAAAGGCGTCGAGCCTCGTCATGAGAGGGTTCAAGGAGCATACTGACGACAAGTGTCAGGGAGCATTGTGATAACAAGTGCATTGAGCATTGTGATGACAATGTTCATGGAGCATTGTGAAGAGAAGTCCATGGATAATTGTGATGACAAGCGTCATGGAGCACTGTAATGACAAGTGACATGAAACATTGTGATGACAGGTGTCATGGAGCATTGTGATGACAGGGGTCATGGAGCATTTTGATGACAAGGGTCACGGAGCATTCTGATGACAAGCTTGGGAGTATTGTGATGACAATGGCATTGAGCATTGTGTTGAAAAAGGCATGCAGCATTGTGATGCAAAAGGCATGGAGGATTTTCATGACAGAGTTCATGGAGCATTCTGAGGACAAGTGTCTGGGAGCATTGTGATGACAAGTGTATTGTGCATTGTGATGACAATGATCATGGAGCATTGTGATGACAAGTTGATGTAGCATTTTGCTGACAAAGAAATGGAGCATTGTGATGAGAAGGGTCACGGGGCACTGTGATGACAAGCGTCAAGGAGCATTGTGATTTCACGGGTCATGGAACAATGGGATGACAAGGGCATGGAGCATTCTGATGAGAAGGCCATGGAGCAACTGATGACATGCGTCAGGGAGCTTTGTGATGACAAGCGCATGGAGCATTGTGATTAAAGGGGGCATGGAGCATTGTGATGAAAAAGCATGGAGCCTTGTCTTGACAGTGTTCAAGAAGCATACTAGGACAAGTGTTAGGGAGCATTGCGATGACAAGTATATTGAGCATTGTGATGACAAATATCATGGAGCATTGTGCTGAGAAGACCATGGATAATTTTGATGGCAAGCATCATTGTGAATTGTTATGTCAAGTGTTCTGGGACATTGTGATCTAAAGGTTTTGGAACATTGTGATGACAGAGGTCATGGAGCATTTTGATTTCATTGTGATGACAATAGCATGAAGCATTATGATGATGGGCATGGTGCATTTTCATGACTGGGTTTATAGAGCTTTCAGATGAAGAGGGGCATGGAACATTGTGATTAAATTGGTCTTGGAGAATTGTGATGACAAGAGCAGGGAGCATTGTAATGAGGAGGCCGTGGAACATTCTGATGACTTCCGTCATGGAGTTTTGTGATGACAAGGGCATGGAGCATTGTGATTACAGGGGTTTTGGAGCATTGTGATGACAAGGCCGTGGAACACTGAAATGGCAAGGGTCATAGAGCATTGCTATGACGGGGTTAATGGAGCTTTGTGATGACAAGGGCATGGAGCATTGGTATGAAAAGTTTCATGTCTTACTGGGATGAAAGTCGGCAAGGAGCATTGTGATGAAAAGGGCACAGAACACTGTGATACATGGGTCATGGAGGATTGTAATGAAAAGGGCTTGGAACATTGTGATGAGAAGGGCATCGAGCATTGTGATGACAAGCGTCATAGAGCTTTGTGATGACAAGGGCATTGAGCAATGTGATGAGAGTGTTCATGGAGCAATGTGATGACTATGACATGGAACATTTTGATGGCAAGTGTCATGGAGTTTTGTGATGACAAATGTTATGGAGCATTTTGATAAAAAGGCGAGGTGCATTGTGATGAGAAGGACAGGGAGCATTGTGATGACATGATCATGGAACCATTTGATGAAAAGGGACATGGAACATTTTCTTGACAGAGTTTAGGGAACATTGTGATGTAAGGGGTCAAGGATCCTTGTGATGAAAAGGGTCATAGAGCATTTTGATGCCAGGGGTTATGGAACATCTTGATGTTAGGGGTCATGGAGCATTGTGATGATAAGGGCATGTAACATTGTGATGACATCGGTCATGGAACATTGTGACGAAATGGGTGAGGGTGTACTGTGATGACTAGTGATGGAACATTGTGAGATCAGTGATGAAAGAGCATTTTGATGAGAAGTGCATTGAGCATTGTGTTGACAAGGTTTATGGAGCATGGTGGTGACAAGGTTGTGGAGCATTGTGATGACAAGTGCATGGCACATTATGATGACATGGGTCATGGAGCAGTGTGCTGCCAAAGGCATGGAAAAATGTGATGACAAGTGCCAGAAAGCATTATGATGAAAAGTTCATGGAGCATTGTGGTGACAATTGTAACAGAGCCTCCTGATGATAAGTGCGTGGACCATTGTGATGACAAATTTTATGAAGCATTGTGATGACTGGAGTCAAGGAGCATTGTGATGACTGGGGTCATGGTGCATTGAGATGACAATGGAATCGAGCATTGTGATGACAGGGGCATGAAGCATTGGTCTGTCAAATTTCAAGGATTATTGTGATGACAGTGGGCATGGCGTATTGTGATGATAAGGGCATGGAGCCATGTGATGACAAGGTCACGGATTATGTGAAGACAGATGTCAGTTAGCATTGTGATGATGTATGTCATGGTCCATTGTGATGACAATTGCATGGAACATTGTGAGGCCAGGTGTCATGGGCGATTGTGATGACAAGGTCTTGGATCATTGTGATGACAAGGGCATGGAGCATTGTCATGACAAGTGCCACTGAGAATGTCGATGACAAGGTCATGAAGCATTGTGATGACAAGTGCGTGGAGCTTGCTATGACAGGTGTCATGGAGCATTGCGATGACAAATGCACGGAGAATTGTGATGACAAGAACATGTAACATTGTGACGAGAGGTGACATGGTGCATTGTGACGACAAGGGACAAGTAGCATTGTGATGACCAGCGAATGGAGCATTGTGATGGCAAGACCTTGGAACATTGTGATGAGAAGACCATGGATAATTGTGATGATGAGCGTCATGGAGCACTGTAATGACAATTGTCATGGAGCAATCTGATGGAAAGCTTGTGGAGTATTGTCATGACAAGGGCCTGGAGCATTGTGATGACAAGTTCATGGAGTATTGTGAAAACAGGTGTCAGGGAGCATTGTGATGACATATGGCATGGTCCATTGTGATGATAATGGCAGGGAGCATTGTGATGCCAAGTGTCATGGAGGATTGTGATGACAAATGTAATGGAGTATTGTGATGACAAGGGCTTGGAACATTGTGATTCCAAGGGTCATGGAGCATTGTGATGACAAGGGCAATTGATAATTTTGATGAGAAGGTCGGGAAGCATTGTGATGACAAGCACATGTTGCTTGCTATGACAGGGTTCATGGAGCATTGTGATGGCAAGTGCATGGAGAAATGTGATGACAAGGACGTGGAGAATCCTAATGAAAAGGGACATGGAAGATTTTTATGACCAGGGCATGGAGCACTGTTATGGCAAGACCGTGGAGCATTGTGATGCTAACACCATGGATAATTGTGATGACGAGCATCACGGAGCACTGTAATCACAAGGGACATGGAGCATTATGATGACAGGTGTCATGAGCATTTTGATGACAGGGTTCATGGAGCATTGTGATGACAAGTTTCATGGAGCATTCTGATGACAAGCTTGTGAACTACTGTGATGACAATGGCATGGAGCATTGTGATGAAAAGGGCATGGAGTACTGTGATGACAGGCATCATGGAGAGTTGTGATGAAAAGTGTTATGGAACATTATGATCACAAAGGTTTGGAGCATTGTGATGACAGAGGTCATGGATCATTTTGATTTCAAGGAGCGTGGAGTATTGTGATGACAGGAGCATGAAGCAATGTGATCCCAAGGTTCATGGAGGATTGTGATGACAAGCGCATGGAGCATTGTGATGGCAAGGTCATGTAGCATTTGCTGACAAAAGCATGGACCGTTGTGATGACAAGATTCATGGAGCACTGTGATGACAAGCGTCATGGAGCATTGTGATTACAGGGGTCATGGAGCTTTGGGATGACAAGGGCATGAATCATTGTGATGACAAGTTTCATGGAGCATTTTGATGAGAAGAGTCCTGGATCATTGTTGTGTCATGGGTCATGGATCGTTGTGATGACAGTGGTAATGGTGCATTGTGATGACATGGGAATGTAACATTATGATGACAAGCTCCTGGAGCATTGTGTTGAGAAGAACATGGATCCTTGTGATGACAAGAGACATGGAGCATTCTGATGAAAAGTGCCATGGAGCCTTGTGATTACATGGGTATTGGAGCATTTTGATGACAAGGGCATGGGGCATTGTGATGAGAAGACCATGGAGCATTCTGATGCCATGCGTCATGGAATATTGTGATGACAAGAGCATGAAGTATTGTGATTACAGGGGACTTGGAGCATTGTGATGAAAAAGGCATGGATCATTGTGATGAAAAAGGCGTCGAGCCTCGTCATGACAGGGTTCAAGGAGCATACTGACGACAAGTGTCAGGGAGCAGTGTGATAACAAGTGCATTGAGCATTGTGCTGACAAATTTCATGGAGCATTGTGATGAGAAGACCATGGATAATTGTGATGGCAAGCATCATTGTGCATTGTTATGACAAGTGTTCTGGGACATTGTGATCTAAAGGGTTTGGAGCATTGTGATGACAGAGGTCATGGAGCATTTTGATTTCATTGTGATGACATAGCATGAAGCATTATGATGATGGGCATGGTGCATTTTGAGGACAGGGTTCATGCAGCATTCAGATGAAGATGGGCATGGAGCATTGTGATTAAATTGGTCTTGGAGTATTGTGATGACAAGAGAGGGAGCATTGCAATGAGAAGGCCGTGGAACATTCTGATGTCTTGCGTCCTGGAGCTTTGTGATGACAAGGGCATGGAGCATTGTGATTACAGGGGTTTTGGAGCATTGTGATGACAAGGCCGTGGAACACTGTAATGACAAGTGTCATGGAGCATTGTTATGACGGGGGTAATGGAGCCTTGTGATGACAAGGGCATGGATCATTGGTCTGAAAACTTTCATGTCTTACTGGGATGAGAGTGGGCAAGGATCATTGTGATGAGAAGGACACAGAACACTGTGATACATGGGTCATGGAGGATTGTAATGAAAAGGGCATGGAGCATTGTGATGAGAAGGGCATCGAGCATTGTGATGACAAGCCTCATAGAGCTTTGTGATGACAAGGGCATTGAGCAATGTGATGAGAGTGTCCATGGAGCAATGTGATGACAATGGTATGGAGCATTTTGATTTCAAGTGTCATGGAGTTTTGTGATGACAAATGTTATGGAGCATTTTGATGAAAAGGGCGTGGTGCATTGTGATGAGTATGGCAGGGAGAATTGTGATGACATGATCATGGAGCCATTTGATGAAAAGGGACATGGAACATTTTGTTGACAGAGTTTAGGGAACATTGTGATGTAAGGGGTCAAGGATCCTTGTGATGAAAAGGGTCATAGAGCATTTTGATGACAGGGGTTATGGAACATTTTGATGTTAGCGGTCATGGAGCACTGTGATGATAAGGGCATGTACCATTGTGATGACAGGGGTCATGGAAAATTGTGACGACATGGGTGAGAGTGTACTGTGATGACTAGTGATGGAACATTGTGAGATCAGTGATGAAAGAGCATTTTGATGAGAAGTGCATGGGGCATTGTGATGACAAGTTTAAGGAGCATGCTGGTGACAAAGTTGTGGAGCATTGTGATGACAAGTGCATGGCGCATTGTGATGACATGGGTCATGGAGCATTTTGATGACAAGAGTCCTGGATCATTGTTGTGTCATGGGTCATGGAGCGTTGTGATGACATGGGAAAGAAGCATTATGATGACAGGCTCCTGGAGCATTGTGTTGAGAAGACCCTGGAACCTTGTGATGACAAGAGTCATGGAGCATTCTGATGAAAAGTGCCACGGAGCCTTGTGATTACAGGGGTATAGGAGCATTTTATTGACAAGGGCATGGTTCATTGTGATGAGCAGGCCATGGAGCATTCTGATGCCTTGTGTCATGGAATATTGTGATGACAAGAGCATGGAGTATTGTGGTTACAGGTGTCTTGGAGCATTGTGATGAAAAAGGCATGGATCATTGTGATGAAAAAGGCGTCGAGCCTCGTCATGAGAGGGTTCAAGGAGCATACTGACGACAAGTGTCAGGGAGCATTGTGATAACAAGTGCATTGAGCATTGTGATGACAATGTTCATGGAGCATTGTGAAGAGAAGTCCATGGATAATTGTGATGACAAGCGTCATGGAGCACTGTAATGACAAGTGACATGAAACATTGTGATGACAGGTGTCATGAGCATTGTGATGACAGGGGTCATGGAGCATTTTGATGACAAGGGTCACGGAGCATTCTGATGACAAGCTTGGGAGTATTGTGATGACAATGGCATTGAGCATTGTGTTGAAAAGGGCATGGAGCATTGTGATGCAAAAGGCATGGAGGATTTTCATGACAGAATTCATGGAGCATTCTGAGGACAAGTGTCTGGGAGCATTGTGATGACAAGTGTATTGTGCATTGTGATGACAATGATCATGGAGCATTGTGATGACAAGTTGATGTAGCATTTTGCTGACAAAGAAATGGAGCATTGTGATGAGAAGGGTCACGGGGCACTGTGATGACAAGCGTCAAGGAGCATTGTGATTTCACGGGTCATGGAACAATGGGATGACAAGGGCATGGAGCATTCTGATGAGAAGGCCATGGAGCAACTGATGACATGCGTCAGGGAGCTTTGTGATGACAAGCGCATGGAGCATTGTGATTAAAGGGGGCATGGAGCATTGTGATGAAAAAGCATGGAGCCTTGTCTTGACAGTGTTCAAGAAGCATACTAGGACAAGTGTTAGGGAGCATTGCGATGACAAGTATATTGAGCATTGTGATGACAAATATCATGGAGCATTGTGCTGAGAAGACCATGGATAATTTTGATGGCAAGCATCATTGTGAATTGTTATGTCAAGTGTTCTGGGACATTGTGATCTAAAGGTTTTGGAACATTGTGATGACAGAGGTCATGGAGCATTTTGATTTCATTGTGATGACAATAGCATGAAGCATTATGATGATGGGCATGGTGCATTTTCATGACTGGGTTTATAGAGCTTTCAGATGAAGAGGGGCATGGAACATTGTGATTAAATTGGTCTTGGAGAATTGTGATGACAAGAGCAGGGAGCATTGTAATGAGGAGGCCGTGGAACATTCTGATGACTTCCGTCATGGAGTTTTGTGATGACAAGGGCATGGAGCATTGTGATTACAGGGGTTTTGGAGCATTGTGATGACAAGGCCGTGGAACACTGAAATGGCAAGGGTCATAGAGCATTGCTATGACGGGGTTAATGGAGCTTTGTGATGACAAGGGCATGGAGCATTGGTATGAAAAGTTTCATGTCTTACTGGGATGAAAGTCGGCAAGGAGCATTGTGATGAAAAGGGCACAGAACACTGTGATACATGGGTCATGGAGGATTGTAATGAAAAGGGCTTGCAACATTGTGATGAGAAGGGCATCGAGCATTGTGATGACAAGCGTCATAGAGCTTTGTGATGACAAGGGCATTGAGCAATGTGATGAGAGTGTTCATGGAGCAATGTGATGACTATGACATGGAACATTTTGATGGCAAGTGTCATGGAGTTTTGTGATGACAAATGTTATGGAGCATTTTGATAAAAAGGCGAGGTGCATTGTGATGAGAAGGACAGGGAGCATTGTGATGACATGATCATGGAACCATTTGATGAAAAGGGACATGGAATATTTTCTTGACAGAGTTTAGGGAACATTGTGATGTAAGGGGTCAAGGATCCTTGTGATGAAAAGGGTCATAGAGCATTTTGATGCCAGGGGTTATGGAACATTTTGATGTTAGGGGTCATGGAGCATTGTGATGATAAGGGCATGTAACATTGTGATGACATGGGTCATGGAACATTGTGACGAAATGGGTGAGGGTGTACTGTGATGACTAGTGATGGAACATTGTGAGATCAGTGATGAAAGAGCATTTTGATGAGAAGTGCATGGAGCATTGTGTTGACAAGGTTTATGGAGCATGGTGGTGACAAGGTTGTGGAGCATTGTGATGACAAGTGCATGGCACATTATGATGACATGGGTCATGGAGCAGTGTGCTGCCAAAGGCATGGAACAATGTGATGACAAGTGCCAGAAAGCATTATGATGAAAAGTTCATGGAGCATTGTGGTGACAATTGTAACAGAGCCTCCTGATGATAAGTGCGTGGACCATTGTGATGACAAATTTTATGAAGCATTGTGATGACCGGAGTCAAGGAGCATTGTGATGACTGGGGTCATGGTGCATTGAGATGACAATGGAATCGAGCATTGTGATGACAGGGGCATGAAGCATTGGTCTGACAAATTTCAAGGATTATTGTGATGACAGTGGGCATGGCGTATTGTGATGATAAGGGCATGGAGCCTTGTGATGACAAGGTCACGGATTATTTTGAAAACAGATGTCAGTTAGCATTGTGATGATATATGTCATGGTCCATTGTGATGACAATTGCATGGAACGTTGTGAGGCCAGGTGTCATGGGCGATTGTGATGACAAGGTCTTGGATCATTGTGATGACAAGGGCATGGAGCATTGTCATGACAAGTGCCACTGAGAATGTCGATGACAAGGTCGTGAAGCACTGTGATGACAAGCGCGTGGAGCTTGCTATGACAGGTGTCATGGAGCATTGCAATGACAAATGCACGGAGAATTGTGATGACAAGAACATGTAACATTGTGACGAGAGGTGACATGGTGCATTGTGACGACAAGGGACATGTAGCATTGTGATGACCAGCGAATGGAACATTGTGATGGCAAGATCTTGGAATATTGTGATGAGATGACCATGGAAATTGTGATGATGAGCGTCATGGAGCACTGTAATGACAAGGGTCATGGAGCATTCTGATGAAAAGCTTGTGGAGTATTGTCATGAGAAGGGCCTGGAGCATTGTGATGAGAAGTTCATGGATTATTGTGAAGACAGGTGTGCGGGAGCATTGTGATGACATATGTCATGGTCCATTGTGATGATAATGGCAGGGAGCATTGTGATGCCAAGTGTCATGGAGGTTTGTGATGGCAAAGGTAACGGAGCATTTTGATGACAAGGGCTTGGATCATTGTGATGACAAGGGCATGCAGCATTGTCATGACAAGTGCCATGGAGAATTTTGATGCAAAGGTCGTGAACGATTGTGGTGACAAGCGCATGGAGCTTTCTTTGACAGGAGTCATGGACCATTGCGATGAAAATTGAATGGAGAATTGTGATTACAAGAGGCTGTAACATTGTGGTGAGAAGTGTCATGGTGCATTGTGATGACAAGGACGTGGAGCATTGTGATGACAAGACACATGGAGAATTGTGATGACCAGGGCATGGAGCATTGTGATGGCAAGACCGAGGAGCATTGTGATGAGAAGACCATGGATAATTGTGCTGACGAGCGTCATGGAGCACTGTAATGACAAGGGACATTAAACATTGTGATGACACGTGTCATGGAGCATTGTGATGACAGGGGTCATGGAGCATTTTGATGACAAGGGTCATGGAGCATTCTGATGACAAGCTAGTGGAGTATTGTGATGACAATGGCATGGAGCATTGTGATGAAAACGGCATGGAGCGTTGTGATGAAAAAGGCATGGAGGCTTTCCATGACAGTGTTCACGGAGCATTCTGAGGACAATGTCTGGGAGCATTGTGATGACAAGTGTATTGTTAATTGTGATGACAAAGATCATGGAGCATTGTGATGACAAGTTTATGTAGCATTGTGCTGACAAAGATATGGAGCATTTTGATGACAAGGGTCACGGGGCACTGTGATGACAAGCGTCATGGAGCATTGTGATTTCAGGGGCCATGGTGCAATGGGATAACAATGCATTGAGCATTGTGATTAAATTGGTCTTGGAGAATTGTGATGACAAGAGCAGGGAGCATTGTAATGAGAAGGCCGTTGAGCATTCTGATTACTTGTGTCATGGAGCTTTGTGATGACAAGGGCATGGAGCATTGTGATTACAGGGGTTTTGGAGCATTGTGATGACAAGGCCGTGGAACACTGTAATGGCAAGGGTCATGGAGCATTGTTATGTCGGGGGTAATGGAGCTTTGTGATGACAAGTGCATGGAGCATTGGTCTGAAAAGTTTCATGTCTTACTGGGATGAGAGTGGGCAAGGAGCATTGTGATGACAAGGGCACAGAACACTGTGATACATGGGTCATGGAGGATTGTAATGAAAAGGGCATGGAGCATTGTGATGAGAAGTGTATCGAGGATTGTGATGACAAGCGTCATAGAGCTTTGTGATGACAAGGGCATTGAGCAATGTGATGAGAGTGTTCATGGAGCAATGTGAGGACAATGGCATGGAGCATTTTGATGGCAAGTGTCATGGAGCTTTGTGATGACAAATATTATGGAGCATTTTGATGAAAAGGGCGTGGTGCTTTGTGATGAGAAGGGCAGGGAGCATTGTGATGACATGATCATGGAGCCATTTAATGTAAAGGGACATGGAACATTTTGTTGACAGAGTTTAGGGAACATTGTGATGTAAGGGGTCTAGGATCCTTGTGATGAAAAGGGTCATAGAGCATTTTGATGACAGGGGTTATGGAACATTTTGATGTTAGGGGTCATGGAGCATTGTGATGATAAGTGCATATAACATTGTGATGACAGTGGTCATGGAACATTGTGACGACATGGGTGAGGGTGTACTGTGATGACTAGTGATGGAACATTGTGAGATCAGTGATGAAAGAGCATTTTGATGAAAATTGCATGGGGCATTGTGATGACAATGTTTATGGTGCATGGTGGTGACAAGGTTGTGGAGCATTGTGATGACTAGTGCATGGCACATTGTGATGGCATGGGTCATGGATTATTGAGCTGCCAAAGGCATGGAACACTGTGAGGACAAGTGCCAGAGAGCATTATGATGAAAAGTTCATGGAGCATTGTGCTGACAATTGTAACAGAGCCTCCTGATGATGAGGGCGTGGACCATTGTGATGACAAATTTTATGAAGCATTGTGATGACAGGAGTCAAGGAGCATTGTGTTGACAGGGTTCATGGTGCATTGTGATGACAAGGGAAAGGAGCATTGTGATGACAGGGGCATGAAGCATTGGTCTGACAAATTTCAAGGATTATTGTGATGACAGTGGGCATGGCGTATTGTGATGTTAAGGGCATGGAGCCATGTGATGACACGGTCACGGATTATTGTGAAGACAGATGTCAGTTAGCATTGTGATGATATATGTCATGGTCCATTGTGATGACAATTGCATGGAACATTGTGACGCCAGGTGTCATGGGCGATTGTGATGACAAGGTTTTGGATCATTGTGATGACAAGGGCATGGAGCATTGTCATGAGAAGTGCCACTGAGAATGTCGATGACAAGGTCGTGAAGCACTGTGATGACAAGCGCGTGGAGCTTGCTATGACAGGTGTCATGGAGCATTGCAATGACAAATGCACGGAGAATTGTGATGACAAGAACATGTAACATTGTGACGAGAGGTGACATGGTGCATTGTGACGACAAGGGACAAGTAGCATTGTGATGACCAGCGAATGGAGCATTGTGATGGCAAGACCTTGGAACATTGTGATGAGAAGACCATGGATAATTGTGATGATGAGCGTCATGGAGCACTGTAATGACAATTGTCATGGAGCAATCTGATGGAAAGCTTGTGGAGTATTGTCATGACAAGGGCCTGGAGCATTGTGATGACAAGTTCATGGAGTATTGTGAAAACAGGTGTCAGGGAGCATTGTGATGACATATGGCATGGTCCATTGTGATGATAATGGCAGGGAGCATTGTGATGCCAAGTGTCATGGAGGATTGTGATGACAAATGTAATGGGGTATTGTGATGACAAGGGCTTGGAACATTGTGATGCCAAGGGTCATGGAGCATTGTGATGACAAGGGCAATTGATAATTTTGATGAGAAGGTCGGGAAGCATTGTGATGACAAGCACATGTTGCTTGCTATGACAGGGTTCATGGAGCATTGTGATGGCAAGTGCATGGAGAAATGTGATGACAAGGACGTGGAGAATCCTAATGAAAAGGGACATGGAAGATTTTTATGACCAGGGCATGGAGCACTGTTATGGCAAGACCGTGGAGCATTGTGATGCTAACACCATGGATAATTGTGATGACGAGCATCACGGAGCACTGTAATCACAAGGGACATGGAGCATTATGATGACAGGTGTCATGAGCATTTTGATGACAGGGTTCATGGAGCATTGTGATGACAAGTTTCATGGAGCATTCTGATGACAAGCTTGTGAACTACTGTGATGACAATGGCATGGAGCATTGTGATGAAAAGGGCATGGAGTACTGTGATGACAGGCATCATGGAGAGTTGTGATAAAAAGTGTTATGGAACATTATGATCATAAAGGTTTGGAGCATTGTGATGACAGAGGTCATGGATCATTTTGATTTCAAGGAGCGTGGAGTATTGTGATGACAGGAGCATGAAGCAATGTGATCCCAAGGTTCATGGAGGATTGTGATGACAAGCGCAAGGAGCATTGTGATGGCAAGGTCATGTAGCATTTGCTGACAAAAGCATGGACCGTTGTGATGACAAGATTCATGGAGCACTGTGATGACAAGCGTCATGGAGCATTGTGATTACAGGGGTCATGGAGCTTTGGGATGACAAGGGCATGAATCATTGTGATGACAAGTTTCATGGAGCATTTTGATGACAAGAGTCCTGGATCATTGTTGTGTCATGGGTCATGGATCGTTGTGATGACAGTGGTAATGGTGCATTGTGATGACATGGGAATGGAACATTATGATGACAAGCTCCTGGAGCTTTGTGTTGAAAAGAACATGGATCCTTGTGATGACAAGAGACATGGAGCATTCTGATGAAAAGTGCCATGGAGCCTTGTAATTACATGGGTATTGGAGCATTTTGATGACAAGGGCATGGGGCATTGTGATGAGAAGACCATGGAGCATTCTGATGCCATGCGTCATGGAATATTGTGATGACAAGAGCATGAAGTATTGTGATTACAGGGGTCTTGGAGCATTGTGATGAAAAAGGCATGGATCATTGTGATGAAAAAGGCGTCGAGCCTCGTCATGACAGGGTTCAAGGAGCATACTGACGACAAGTGTCAGGGAGCAGTGTGATAACAAGTGCATTGAGCATTGTGCTGACAAAGTTCATGGAGCATTGTGATGAGAAGATCATGGATAATTGTGATGGCAAGTATCATTGTGCATTGTTATGACAAGTGTTCTGGGACATTGTGATCTAAAGGGTTTGGAGCATTGTGATGACAGAGGTCATGGAGCATTTTGATTTCATTGTGATGACATAGCATGAAGCATTATGATGATGGGCATGGTGCATTTTGAGGACAGGGTTCATGCAGCATTCAGATGAAGATGGGCATGGAGCATTGTGATTAAATTGGTCTTGGAGTATTGTGATGACAAGAGAGGGAGCATTGCAATGAGAAGGCCGTGGAACATTCTGATGTCTTGAGTCCTGGAGCTTTGTGATGACAAGGGCATGGAGCATTGTGATTACAGGGGTTTTGGAGCATTGTGATGACAAGGCCGTGGAACACTGTAATGACAAGTGTCATGGAGCATTGTTATGACGGGGGTAATGGAGCCTTGTGATGACAAGGGCATGGATCATTGGTCTGAAAACTTTCATGTCTTACTGGGATGAGAGTGGGCAAGGATCATTGTGATGAGAAGGGCACAGAACACTGTGATACATGGGTCATGGAGGATTGTAATGAAAAGGGCATGGAGCATTGTGATGAGAAGGGCATCGAGCATTGTGATGACAAGCCTCATAGAGCTTTGTGATGACAAGGGCATTGAGCAATGTGATGAGAGTGTTCATGGAGCAATGTGATGACAATGGTATGGAGCATTTTGATTTCAAGTGTCATGGAGTTTTGTGATGACAAATGTTATGGAGCATTTTGATGAAAAGGGCGTGGTGCATTGTGATGAGTATGGCAGGGAGAATTGTGATGACATGATCATGGAGCCATTTGATGAAAAGGGACATGGAACATTTTGTTGACAGAGTTTAGGGAACATTGTGATGTAAGGGGTCTAGGATCCTTGTGATGAAAAGGGTCATAGAGCATTTTGATGACAGGGGTTATGGAACATTTTGATGTTAGCGGTCATGGAGCATTGTGATGATAAGGGCATGTAGCATTGTGATGACAAGGGTCATGGAAAATTGTGACGACATGGGTGAGAGTGTACTGTGATGACTAGTGATGAAACATTGTGAGATCAGTGATGAAAGAGCATTTTGATGAGAAGTGCATGGGGCATTGTGATGACAATGTTTATGGAACATGGTGGTGACAAAGTTGTGGAGCATTGTGATGACAAGTGCATGGCGCATTGTGATGGCATGAGTCATGGAGCATTTTGATGACAAGAGTCCTGGATCATTGTTGTGTCATGGGTCATGGAGCGTTGTGATGACATGGGAAAGGAGCATTATGATGACAGGCTCCTGGAGCATTGTGTTGAGAAGACCCTGGAACCTTGTGATGACAAGAGTCATGGAGCATTCTGATGAAAAGTGCCATGGAGCCTTGTGATTACAGGGGTATAGGAGCATTTTATTGACAAGGGCATGGTTCATTGTGATGAGCAGGCCATGGAGCATTCTGATGCCATGTGTCATGGAATATTGTGATGACAAGAGCATGGAGTATTGTGGTTACAGGTGTCTTGGAGCATTGTGATGAAAAAGGCATGGATCATTGTGATGAAAAAGGCGTCGAGCCTCGTCATGAGAGGGTTCAAGGAGCATACTGACGACAAGTGTCAGGGAGCATTGTGATAACAAGTGCATTGAGCATTGTGATGACAATGTTCATGGAGCATTGTGAAGAGAAGTCCATGGATAATTGTGATGACAAGCGTCATGGAGCACTGTAATGCCAAGTGACATGAAACATTGTGATGACAGGTGTCATGGAGCATTGTGATGACAGGGGTCATGGAGCATTTTGATGACAAGGGTCACGGAGCATTCTGATGACAAGCTTGGGAGTATTGTGATGACAATGGCATTGAGCATTGTGTTGAAAAGGGCATGGAGCATTGTGATGAAAAAGGCATGGAGGATTTTCATGACAGAGTTCATGGAGCATTCTGAGGACAAGTGTCTGGGAGCATTGTGATGACAAGTGTATTGTGCATTGTGATGACAATGATCATGGAGCATTGTGATGACAAGTTGATGTAGCATTTTGCTGACAAAGCAATGGAGCATTGTGTTGGCATATGTCACGGGGCACTGTGATGACAGGCGTCATGGAGCATTGTGATTTCAGGGGTCAAGGAGAAATGGGATGACAAGTGCATGGAGCATTCTGATGAAAAGGCCATGGAACATCTGAGGACATGCGTCAGGGAGTTTTCTGATGACAAGTGCGTGGAGCATTGTGATTAAAGGGGGCATGGAGCATTGTGATGAAAAATGCGTGGATCATTGTGATGAAAAATGCATGGAGCCTTGTCATGACAGCGTTCAAGGAGCATACTACGACAAGTGTTAGGGAGCATTGTGATGACAAGTGTATTGAGCAATGTGATGACAAATATCATGGAGCATTTTGCTGAGAAGACAATGGATAATTTTGATGGCAAGCTTCATTGTGCATTGTTATGACAAGTGTTCTGGGACATTGTGATCTAAAGGGTTTGGAGCATTGTGATTACAGAGGTCATGGAGCATTTTGATTTCATTGTGATGACAATATCATGAAGCATTATGATGATGGACATGGTGCATTTTGATGACAGGGTTCATGGAGCATTCAGATGAAGAGGGGCATGGAGTATTGTGATTAAATTGGCCTTGGAGAATTGTGATGACAAGAGCATGGAGCATGGTAAGGAGGAGGCCATGGAACATTCTGATGAATGCGTCATGGAGCTTTGTGATGACAAGGGCATGGAGCATTGTGATTACAGTTGATTTGGAGCATTGTGATGACAAGGCCGTGGAACACTCTAATGACAAGGGTCATGGAGCATTGTTATGACAGGAGAAATGGAGCCTTTTGATGACGAGGGCACGGAGCATTGGTCTGAAAAATTTCATGTCTTACTGGGATGAGAGTGGGCAAGGAGCATTGTGATGACAAAGGCACAGAACACTGCAATACATGGGTCATGGAGGATTGTAATGAAAAGGGCATGGAGCATTGTGATGAGAAGGGCATCGAGCCTTGTGATGACAAGCGTCATAGAGCTTTGTGATGACAAGGGCGTTTAGCAATGTGATGAGAGTGTTCATGGAGCAATGTGATGACAATGGCATGGAGCATTTTGATGGCAAGTGTCATGGAGCTTTGTGATGACAAATTGTATGGAGCATTTTGATGAAAGGGCGTGGTGCATTGTGATGAGAAGGGCTGGGAGCATTGTGATGACATGATCATGGAGCCATTTGATGAAAAGGGACATGGAACATTGTGTTGACAGAGTTTAGGGAACATTGTGATGTAAGGGGTCAAGGATCCTTGTGATGAAAAGTGTCATAGAGCATTTTGATGACAGGGGTTATGGAACATTTTGACGTTAGGGGTCATGGAGCATTGTGATGATAAGGGCATGTAACATTGTGATAACAGAGGTCATGGAACATTGTGACAACATGGGAGAGGGTGTACTGTGATGACTAGTGATGGAACACTGTGAGAGCAGAGGTGACAGAGCATTTTGATGAGAAGTGCATGGAGCATTGTGATGACAAGATTTATGGAGCATTGTGATGACAAGGTTGTGGAACATTGTGATGAAAAGTGCATGGCGCATTGTGATGACATGTGTCATGGAGCATTGTGCTACCAAAGGCATGGGATATGGTGATGAAAAGTGCCAGAGAGCATTGTGATGAAAAGTTCATGGAGCATTGTGGTGACAATTGTAACAGATCCTCCTGATGATGAGGGAAAGGTCCATTGTGATGACAAATTTTACGAAGCATTGTGATGATTGGAGTCAAGGAGCATTTTGATGACAGGGGTCATGGTGCATTGTGATGACAAGGTAATGGATCATTGTGATGACAGGGGGATGAAGCATTGGTCTGACAAATTTCAAGGATTATTGTGATGACAGTGGGCATGGCGTATTGTGATGTTAAGGGCATGGAGCCTTGTGATGCCAAGGTCACGGGTTATTGTGAAGAGAGATGTCAGTTAACATTTTGATGATATATGTCATGGTCCATTGTGATGACAATTGCATGGAACATTGTGAGGCCAGGTGTCATGGTCGATTGTGATGAAAAGGTTTTCGATCACTGTGATGACCAGGGCATGTAGCATTTTCATGACAAGTGCCACTGAAAATGTCGATGACAAGGTCATGAAGGATTGTGATGACAAGCGCGTGGAGCTTGCTATGACAGGTGTCAAGGAGCATTGTGATGACAAATGCATAGAGAATTGTGATGACAAGAACATGTAACATTGTGACGAGAGGTGCCATGGTGCATTGTGACGACAAGGGACAGGTAGCATAATGATGACCAGCAAATGGAGCATTGTGATGGCAAGACCTTGGAACATTGTGATGAGATGACCATGGATATTTGTGATGATGAGCGTCATGGAGCACTGTAATGACAATGGTCATGGAGCATTCTGATGAAAAGCTTGTGGAGTATTGTCATGAGAAGTGCCTGGAGCATTGTGATGACATGTTCATGGAGTATTGTGAAGACAGGTGTCAGGGAGCATTGTGATGACGTATGTCATGGTCCATTGTGATGATAATGGCAGGGAGCATTGTGATGCCAAGTGTCATGGAGGATTGTGATGACAAATGTAATGGGGTATTGTGATGACAAGGGCTGGGAACATTGTGATGACAAGGGTCATGGAGAATTGTGATGACAAGGGCAATTGAGAATTTTGATGAGTAGGTCGGGAAGCATTTTGATGACAAGCGAAGGTTGCTTGCTATGACATGGGTCATGGAGCATTTTGATGACAAGTCCATGGAGAACTGTGATGACAAGGACGTGGAGAATCCTGATGAAAAGGGACATGGAGCATTGTTATGACCAGGACATGGAGCATTGTGATGGCAAGACCGTGGATCATTGTGATGCTAACACCATGGATAATTGTGATGACGAGCATCTCGGAGCACTGTAATGACAAGGGACATGGAGCATTATGATGACAGGTGTCATGAGGATTTTGATGATAGGGTTCATGGAGCATTGTGATGACAAGTTTCATGGAGCATTCTGATGACAAGCTTGTGAACTATTGTGATGACAATGGCATGGAGCATTGTGATGATAAGGGCATGTAACATTGTGGTGACAGGGGTCATGGAACATTGTGACCACATGGGTGAAGGTGTACTGTGATGACTAGTGATGGGACATTGTGAGATCAGTGGTGACAGCGCATTTTGATGAGAAGTTCATGGAGCATTGTGATGACAATGTTTATGGAGCATTGTGATGACAAGGTTGTGGAGCATTGTGATGACAAGTGCATGGCACATTGTGATGACATGGGTCACGAAGCATTGTGCTGCCAAAGGCATGGGACACTGTGAGGACAAGTACCAGCGAGCATTGTGATGAAACGTTCATGGAGCATTGTGGTGACATATGTAACTGAACCTCCTGATGATGAAGGCATGGACCATTGTGATGAAAAATTTTATGAAGCATTGTGATGACTGGAGTCAAGGAGCGTTGTGATGACAGGGTTCATGGTGCATTGTGATGACAAGGGATTGGAACATTGTGAGGCCAGGTGTCATGGGCGATTGTGATGACAAGGTCTTGGATCATTGTTATGACAAGGGCATGGAGCATTGTCATGACAAGTGACACGAGAATGTCGATGACAAGGCCGTGAAGCATTGTGATGACATGTGCGTGGAGCTTTCAATGACAGTTGTCATTTAGCATTGCGATGACAAATGAATGTAGAATTGTGATGACAAGAACATGTAACATTGTGAAGAGAGCTGTCATGGTGCATTTGACGACAAGGGACATGTAGCATGATGATGACCAGCGAATGGAGCATTGTGATGGCCATACCTTGGAACACTGTGATGGGAACCATGGATAATTGTGATGATGAGCGTCATGGAGCACTGTAATGACAAGGGTCATGGAGCATTCTGATGAAAAGCTTGTGGAGTATTGTCATGACAAGGGCCTGGAGCATTTTGATGGCAAGTTCATGGAGTATTGTGAAGACAGGTGTCAGGGAGCAATGTGATGACATATGTCATGGTCCATTGTGATGATAACGGTAAGGAGCATTGTGATGCCAAGTGTCATGGAGGATTTTGATGACAAATGTAATGGAGTATTGTGATGACAAGGGCTAGGAGCATTGTGATGCCAAGGGTCATGGAGCATTGTGATGACAATTGCAATTGAGAATTTTGATGAGAAGTTCGGGAAGCATTGTGATGACAAGCGCATGTTGCTTGCTATGACATGGGTCATGGAGCATTGTGCTGACAAGTGCATGGAGAATTGTGATGACAAGGACGTGGATAATCCTGATGAAAAAGGACATGGAGCATTGTTATGACCAGGTCATGGAACATTGTGATGGCAAGACTGCGGAGCATTCTGATGAGAACACTATGGATAATTGTGATGATGATCATCACAGAGCACTGTAATGACAAGGGACATGGAGCATTATGATGACAGGTGTCATGAGCATTTTGATGACAGGGGTCATGGAGCATTGTGATGACAAGTTTCATGGAGCATTCTGATGTCAAGCTTGTGAACTATTGTGATGGAAAGGGCATGGAGCATTGTGATGAAAAAGGCATGGATCCTTTTCATGACACGGTTCAATGAGCATTTTGTCGATAAGTATCATGGATCATTGTGATGACAAGTGTGTTGAACATTGTGATGACAAATGTCATGGAGCATTGTGGTGACAAATGCATGGAGTATTGTGATGACAAGGACATGGAGTATTGCGATGACAGGCATCATGGAGAGTTGTGATGACAAGTGTTATGGAACTTTATGATCACAACGGTTTGGAACATTGTGATGACAGAGGTCATGGATCATTTTGATTTCAAGGAGCGTGGAGCATTGTGATGACAGGAGCATGAAACAATGTGATCCCAAGGTTCATGGAGGATTGTGATGACAAGCGCATGGAGAATAGTGATGACAAGTTCATGTAGCATTTTGCTGACAAAAGCATGGAAGATTGTGATGAGAAGAGTCATGGAGCACTGTGATGACAAGCGTCATGGAGCATTGTGATTACAGGGTCATGGAGCATGGGGATAACAAGGGCATGAATCACTGTGATGGCAAGGTTCATGGAGCATTTTGATGACAAGAGTCCTGGATCATTGCTGTGTCATGGGTCATGGATCGTTGTGATGACAGTGGTCATGGTGCATTGTGATGATATGGGACTTGAGCATTATGGTGACAAGCTCCTGGAGCATTGTGTTGAGAAGACCGTGGATCCTTGTTATGACAAGTGTCATGGAGCATTCTGATGGAAAGTGCCATGGAGCCTTGTGATTACAGGCGTATTGGAGCATTTTGATGACAAGGGCATGGGGCATTGTGATGAGAAGGTCATGGAGCATTCTGATGACATGCATCATGGAACATTGTGATGACAAGAGCTTGGAGTATTGTGATTACAGGTGTCTTGGAGCATTGTGATGAAAATGGAATGGATCATTGTGATGAAAAAGGCGTCGAGCCTCATCATGACAGGGTTCAAGGAGCATACTGACGACAAGTGTCAGGGATCATTGTGATAACAAGTGCATTGAGCATTGTGATGACAAAGTTCATGGAGCATTGTGATGAGAAGACCATGGATAATTGTGATAATGAGTGTCATGTGGCATTGTGATGACAATAGTTATGTAATATTGTGATCACAAGTGTTTGGAGCATTGTGATGACAGAGGGCATGGAGCATATTGATTTCATTGTGATGACAATAGCATGAAGCATTATGATGATGGGCATGGTGCATTGTGATGACAGGGTTCATGGAGAATTGAAATGAAAATGGGCATGAGACATTGTGATTACAGTGGCCATGGTGCATTGTGATGACAAGGGCATGGAACATTGTCATGACAAGGGCCATGGTGAATTTTGATGACAATGTCGTGAAGTATTGTGATGACAAGCGCATGGAGCTTTCTTTGACAGTGGTCATGGAGCATTGTGATGACACGTGCATGGAGAATTGTGATGACAAGAGGCTGTAACATTGTGGTGAGAAGTGTCATGGTGCATTGTGATGGCAAGGACGTGGAGAATTGTGATGACAAGACACATGGAGAATTGTGATGACCAGGGCATGGAGCATTGTGATTGTAAGACCGATGAGCATTGTGATGAGAAGACCATGGATAATTGTGCTGACGAGCGTCATGGAGCACTTTAATGACAAGAGACATGAAACATTGTGATGACTGGTGTCATGGAGCATTGTGATGACAGGGGTCATGGAGCATTGTGATGGCAAGGGTCATGGAGCATTCTGAAGACAAGCTTGTGGAGTATTGTGATGACAATGGCATGGAGCATTGTGATGAAAAGGGCATGGAGCATTGTGATGAAAATGGCATGGAGGCTTTTCATGACAGAGTTCACGGAGCATTCCGAGGACAAGTGTCTGGGAGCATTGTGATGACAAGTGTATTGTGCATTGTGATGACAAAGATCATGGAGCCTTGTGATGACAAGTTCATGTAACATTTTGCTGACAAAGAAATGGAGCACTGTGATGACAATCGTCACGGAGCATTGTGATTTCAGGGGTCATGGAGCAATGGGATGACAAGGGCATGGAGCATTGTGATGAGAAGGCCATGGAACATCTGATGACATGCGTCATGGAGCTTTGTGATGACAAGTGCATGGAGCATTGTGATTACAGGGGGCATGGAGCATTCTGATGAAAATGGATTGGATCATTGTGATGACAGGGGCATCAAACTTTGGTCTGACAAATTTCTAGGATTATTGTGATGACAGTGGGCTTGGCGTATTGTGATGTTAAGGACATGGAGGCTTGTGATGACAAGGTTTATGGAGCATTGTATTGACAAGGTTGTGGAGCATTTTGATGACAAGTGCATGGCGCATTGTGATGACATGGGTCATGGAGCTTTGTGATGCCAAAGACATGGGACACTGTGATGACAAATGCCAGAGAGCATTGTGATGAAAAGTTCATGGAACTTTGTGGTGACAAATGTAACAGAGCCTCCTGATGATGAGGGCATGGACCATTGTGATGACAAATTTTATGAAGCAATGTGATGGCTGGAGTCAAGGAGCATTGTGATGACAGGGGTCAAGGTGCATTGTGATGACAAGGGAATGGAACATTGTGATGACAGGGGCATGAAGCATTGGTCTGACAAATGTCAAGGATTATTTTGATGACAGTGGGCACGGCGTATTGTGATGATAAGGGCATGGAGCCTTGTGATGACAAGGTCATAGATTATTGTGAAGACATATGTCAGTTAGCATTGTAATATTATATGTCATGGTCCATTTTGATGACAATTGCATGGAACATTGTGAGGCCAGGTGTCATGGGCGATTGTGATGACAAGGTCTTGGATCATTTTAATGACAAGGGCATGGAGCATTTTCATGACAAGTGCCACTGAGAATGTCGATGACAAGGTCGTGAAGCATTGTGATGACAAGCGCGTGGAGCTTGCTATGACAGGTGTCATGGAGCATTGCGATGACACATGCATGGAGAATTGTGATGACAAGAACATGTAACATTGTGACGAGAGGTGTCATGGTGCATTGTGACAAGGGACATGTAGCATTGTGATGACCAGCGAATGGAGCATTGTGATGGCACGACCTTGGAACATTGTGATGAGAATTCCATGGATAATTGTGATGATGAGCGTCATGGAGCACTGTAATGACAAGGGTCATGGAGCATTCTGATAAAATGCTTGTGGATTATTGTCATGAAAAGGGCCTGGAGCATTGTGATGACAAGTTCATGGAGTATTGTGAAGACAGGTGCCAGGGAGCATTGTGATGACATATGTCATGGGCCATTGTGATGACAATGGCAGGGAGCATTGTGATGCCAAGTGTCATGGAGGATTGTGATGACAAATGTAATGGAGTATTCTGATGACAAGGGCTTGGAAAATTGTGTTGCCATGGGTCATGGAGCATTGTGATGAAAAGGGCCATTGAGAATTTTGATGAGAAGGTCGGAAAGCATTGTGATGACAAGCACATGTTGCTTGCTATGACATGGGACATGGAGCATTGTGCTGACAAGTGCATGGAGAATTGTGATGAGAAGGACGTGGAGAATCCTGATGAAAAGGGACATGGAGCATTGTTATGAGCAGGGCATGGAGCATTGTGATGGCAAGACCGTGGAGCATTGTGATGAGAACACCATGGTTAATAGTGATGACGAGCATCACGGAGCACTGTAATGACAAGGGACATGGAGCATTATGATGACAGGTGTCATGAGCATTTTGATGACAGGGTTCATGGAGCATTGTGATGACAAGTTTCATGGAGCATTCTGATGACAAGCTTGTGAACTACTGTGATGACAATGGTATGGAGAATTGTGATAAAAAGTGCAAGGAGCATTGTGATGAAAAAGGCATGGATCCTTTTCATGACACGGTTCAAGGAGCATTTTGACGATAAGTGTCATGGATCATTGTGATGACAAGTGTCTTGAGCATTGTGATGAGAAATGTCATGGAGCATTGTGATGACAAGTGCATTGAGTATTGTGATGACAGGCATCATGGAGAGTTGTGATGACATGTGTTATGGAACATTATGATCACAAGGGTTTGGAGCATTGTGATGACAGAGGTCATGGATCATTTTGATTTCAAGGAGCTTGGAGCATTCTGATGACAGGAGCATGAAGCCATGTGATCCCAAGTTTCATGGAGGATTGTGATGACAAGGGCATGGAGCATTGTGATGGCAAGGTCATGTAGCATTTTGGTGACAAAAGCATGGAACATTGTGATAACAAGAGTCATGGAGCACTGTGATGACAAGCGTCATGGAACATTGTGATTACAGGGGTCATGTAGCATTGGGATGACAAGGGCATGAATCATTGTGATGACAAGGTTCATGGAGCATTTTGATGACAAGAGTCCTGGATCATTGTTGTGTCATGGGTCATGGAGCGGTGTGATGACAGTGGTCATGGTGCATTGTGATGACATGGGAATGGAGCATAATTATAACAAGCTCCTGGAGCATTGTGTTGAGAAGACCATGGAACCTTGTGGAACAAGTGTCATGGAGCATTCTGATGAAATGTGCCATGGAGCCTTGTGATTACAGGGGTATTGGAGCATTTTGATGACAAGGGCATGGAGCATTGTGATGAGAAGGCCATGGAGCATTCTGATGACATGCGTCTTGGAACATTGTGTTGACAAGAGCATGGAGTATTTTGATTACAGGGGTCTTGGAGCATTGCGATGAAAAAGGCATGGATCATTGTGATGAAAAAGGCGTCGAGCCTCGTCATGACAGTGTTAAAGGAGCATAATGACGACAAGTGTCAGGGAGCATTGTGATAACAAGTGCATTGAGCATTGGGATGATAAGTTCATGGAGCATTGTGATGAGAAGACCATGGATAATTGTGATGATGAGCCTCATGGGGCATTGTGATGAAAATGGTTATGGAATATTGTGATCACAAGGGTTTGGAGCATTGTGATGACAGAGGGCATGGAGCATATTTCTTTCATTGTGATGAAAAGAGCATGAAGCATTATGATGATGGGCATGGTGCATTGGGATTACAGGGTTCTTGGATAATTGAGATGAAAAGGGGCATGGAACATTGTGATTACAGGGGCCATGGTGCATTGTGATGACAAGGGCATGGAGCATTGTTCTGACAAGTTTCATGTCGTATTGTGATGACAATGGGCATATCACATTGTGATGACAAGGACATGGAGCCTTGTGATGACAAGGTCATGGAGTATTGTGAAGAGAGGTATTTGGGACCTTTGTGATAACATATATCATGATCCATTGTGATGACAATCACATGGAGCATTGTGATGCCAAGTGTCATGGAGGTTTGTGATGGCAAAGGTAACAGAGCATTTTGATGGCATGGGCTTGGAACATTGTGATGACAAGGGCATGCCGCATTGTCATGACAAGGGCCATGGAGGATTTTGATGACAATGTCGTGAAGTATTGTGGTGACAAGCGCATGGAGCTTTCATTGACAGGCGTCATGGAGCATTGCGATGACAAGTGCATAGAGAATTGTGATGACAAGAGGCTGTAACATTGTGGTGAGAAGTGTCATGGTGCATTGTGATGACAAGGACGTGGAGAATTGTGATGACAAGACACATGGAGAATTGTGATGACCAGGGCATGGAGCATTGTGATGGCAAGACCGAGGATCATTGTGATGAGAAGACCATGGATAATTGTGCTGACGAGCGTCATGGAGCACTGTAATGACAAGGGACATGAAACATTGTGATGACAGGTGTCATGGAGCATTGTGATGACAAGGGTCATGGAGAATTCTGATGACAAGCTTGTGGAGTATTGTGATAACAATGGCATGGAGCATTGTGATAAAAAGGGTATGGAGCATTGTGATGAAAAAGGCATGGAGGCTTTTCATGACAGAATTCACGGAGCATTCTGAGGACAAGTGTTTGGGAGCATTTTGATGACAAGTGTATTGAGCATTGTGATGACAAATATCATGGAGCATTGTGATGACAAGTTCATGTAGCATGTTGCTGACAAAGAAATGGAGCATTGTGATGACAAGGGTCAAGGGGCACTCTGATGACAAGGACATGGAGTATTGTGATGACAGGCATCATGGAGAGCTGTGATGACAAGTGTTATGGAACATTATGATCACAAGGGTTTGGAGCATTGTGATGACAGAGGTCATGGATCATTTTGATTTCAAAGAGCCTGGAGCACTGTGATGAGATTAGCATGAAGCAATATGATCCCAAGGTTGATGGAGGATTGTGATGACAAGCGCATGGAGCATTTTGATGGCAAGGTCATGTAGCATTTGCTGACAAAAGCATGGACCATTGTGATGACAAGGGTCATGGAGCATTGTGATGACAAGCGTCATGGAGCATTGTGATTAAAGGAGTCATGGAGCATTGCGATGACGAGGGCATGAATCTTTATGATGACAAGGTTCATGGAGCATTTTGATGACAAGAGTCCTCTTTCATTGTTGTGTCATGGTCATGGAGCGTTGTGATGACAGTGGTCATGTTGCATTGTGATGACATGGGAATGGAGCATTATGATGACAAGCCCCTGAGCATTGTGTTGAGAAGACAATGGAACCTTGTGATGACAAGTGTCATGGAGCATTCTGATGAAAAGTGTCATGGAGCCTTGTGATTACAGGGGTATTGGAGCATTTTGATGACAAGGGCATGGAACATTGTGATGAGAAGGCCATGGAGCATTCTGATGCCATGCGTCATGGAATATTGTGATGACAAGAGCAAGGAGTATTGTGATTACAGGGCTCTTGGAGCATTGTGATGAAAAAGGCATGTATCATTGTGATGAAAAAGGCATCGAGCTTCGTCAAGACAGGGTTCAAGGAGCATACTGACGACAAGTGTCAGGGAGCATTGTGATAACGAGTTCACTGAGCATTGTGATGACAAAGTTCATGGAACATTGTGATGAGAAGATCATGGATAATTGCGATGAACAGCGTCATGGAGCACTGTAATGACAAGGGTCATAGAGCATTCTGATGAAAAGCTTGTGGAGTATTGTCATGACAAGGGCCTGGAGCATTGTGATGACAAGTTCATGGAGTATTGTGAAGACTGGTGTCAGGGAGTATTGTTGTGAAATATGTCATGGTCCATTGTGATGATAAAGGAAGGGAGCATTGTGATGCCAAGTGTCATGGAGGATTGTGATGCTAAATGTAATGGAGTATTGTGATGAAAAGCTCTTGGGGCATTGTTATGCCAAGGGTCATGGAGCATTGTGATGACAAGGGCAATTGGGAATTTTGATGAGAAGGTCGGGAAGCATTGTGATGACATGATCATGGAGCCATTTGATGAAAAGGGACATGGAACATTTTGTTGACAGAGTTTAGGGAACATTGTGATGTAAGGGGTGAAGGATCCTTGTGATGAAAAGGGACATAGAGCATTTTAATGAGAGGGGTTATGGAACATTTTGATGTTAGGTGTCATGGGGCATTGTGATGATAAGGGCATGTAACATTGTGATGACAGGGGTCATGGAACATTGTGACCACATGGGTGAGGGTGTACTGTGATGACTAGTGATGGAACATTGTGAGATCAGTGGTGACAGAGCATTTTGATGAGAAGTGCATGGGGCATTGTGATGACAATTTTATGGAGCATGGTGGTGACAAGGATGTGGAGCATTGTGATGACAAGTGCATGGCACATTGTGATAACATGGGTCACGGAGCATTGTGCTGCCAAAGGCATGGAACACTGTGATGACAAGTGCCAGAGAGCATTGTGATGAAAAGTTCATGGAGCATTGTGATGACAATTGTAACAGAGCCTCCTGATGATGAGGGCATGGATCATTGTGATGACAAATTTTATTAAGCATTGTGATGATTGGAGTCAATGAGCATTGTGATGACAAGAGGCTGTAACATTGTGGTGAGAAGTTTCATGATGCATTGAGATGACAAGGACGTGGAGAATTGTGATGACAAGACACATGGAGAATTGTGATGACAAGCTCCTGGAGCATTGTGTTGAGAAGACCATGGAACCTTGTGATGACAAGAGTCATGGAGCATTCTGATGGAAAGTGGCATGGAGCCTTGTGATTACAGGGGTATTGGACCATTTTGATGACAAGGGCATGGAGCATTGTGATGAGAAGGCCATGGAGCATTCTGATGACATGCGTCTTGGACCATTGTGATGACAAGAGCATGGAGTATTGTGATTACAGGGTTCTTGTTGCATTGTGATGAAAAAGGCATGGATCATTGTGATGAAAGAGGTGTTGGGCCTCGTCATGACAGGGTTCAAGGAGCATATTGACGACAAGTGTCAGGGAGCATTGTGATAACAGGTGCATTGAGCATTGGGATGACAAAATTCATGGAGCATTGTGATGAGAAGACCATGGATAATTATGATGACGAGCGTCACGGGGCATTGTGATGACAATTGTTAAGGAATATTGTGATCACAGGTGTTTGGAGCATTGTGATGACAGAGGGCATGGAACATTTTGATTTCATTGTGATGACAATAGCATGAAGCATTATGATGATGGGCATGGTGCATTGGGATGACAGGGTTCATGGAGAATTGAGATGAAAAGGGGCATGGAACATTGTGATTACAAAGCCATGGTGCATTGTTATGACAAGGGCATGGAGCATTGTTTTGACAAGTTTCATAGATTATTGTGATGACAGTGGGTATGGCACATTGTGATGACAAGGACATGGAGCCTTGTGATGACAAGGTCATGGAGTATTGTGAAGAGAGGTGTCTGGGACCATTGTGATGACATATGTCATGATCCATTGTGATGACAATGACATGGAGCATTGTGATGCCAAGTGTCATGGAGGTTTGTGATAGCAAAGGTAACGGGGATTTTGATGACAAGGGCTTCGATCATTGTGATGACAAGGGCATGCAGCAACGTCATGACAAGGGCCATGGATAATTTTGATAACAAGTTCTTGAAGTATTGTGGTGACAAGCGCATGGAGCTTTCCTTGACAGGGGTCATGGAGCATTGCGATGACAAGTGCATAGAGAATTGTGATGACAAGAGGCTGTAACATTGTGGTGAGAAGTGTCATTGTGCATTGTGATGACAAGGACGAGGAGAATTGTGATGACAAGACACTTGGAGAATCGTGATGACAAGGGCATGGAGCATTTGTCTGAAAAGTTTCATGTCTTACTGGGATGAGAGTAGGCAAGAGCATTGTGATGACAAGGGCACAGAACACTGTGATACATGGGTCATGGAGGATTGTAATTAAAAGGGCATGGAGCATTGTGATGAAAAGGGCATCGAGCATTGTGGTGACAATTGTAACAGCCTCCTGATGTTAAGGGCGTGGACCATTGTGAAGACAAATTTTATGAAGCATTGTGATGACTGGAGTCAAGGAGCATTGTGATGACAGGGGTCATGGTGCATTTTGATGACAAGGGAATGGAGCATTGTGATGACAGGGCCATGAAGCATTGGGCTTACAAATTTCAAGGATTATTGTGATGACAGTGGGCATGGCGTATTGTGATGGTAAGGGCATGGAGCCTTGTGATGACAAGGTCACGGATTATTGTGAAGAGAGATGTCAGTTAGCATTGTGATGATATATGTCACGGTCCATTGTGATGACAATTGCATGGAACATTGTGAGGCCAGGTGTCATGGGCGATTGTGATGACAAGGTCTTGGATCATTGTGATGACAAGGGCAAGGAGTATTGCCATGACAACTGCCAATGAGAATGTCGATGACAAGGTCGTGAAGCATTATGATGACAATCGCGTGGAGCTTGCTATAACAGGTGTCTAGGAGCATTGCGATGACAAATGCATGGATAATTGTGATGACAAGAACATGTAACATTGGGACGAGAGGTGTCATGGTGCATTGTGACGACAAGGGACATGTAGCATTGTGATGACCAGCGAATGGAGCATTGTGATAGCAAGACCTTGGAACATTTTGATGAGAAGACCATGGATAATAGTGCTGATGAGCGTCATGGAGCACTGTAATGACAAGGGTCATGGAGCCTTCTGATGAAAAGCTTGTGGAGTATTGTCATGACAAGGGCCTGGAGCATTGTGAGGACATGTTCATGGATTAGTGTGAAGACAGGTGTCAGTGAGCATTGTGATGCCGTTTGTCATGGTCCATTGTGATGATAATGGCAGGGAGCATTGTGATGCCAAGTGTCATGGAGGATTGTGATGACAAATGTAATGGAGTATTGTGATGACAAGGGCTTGGAGCATTGTGATGCCAAGGGTCATGGAGCATTGTGATGACAAGGGCAATAGAGAATTTTGATGAGAAGTTCGGGAAGCATTGTGATGAAAAGCGCATGTTGCTTGCTATGACAGTGGCCATGGATGATGACAAGTGCATGGAGAATTGTGATGACAAGGACGTGGAGAATCCTGATGAAAAGGGACATGGGACATTGTTATGACCAGGGCATGGAGCATTGTGATGGCAAGACCGTGGAGCATTGTGATGAGAACACCATGGATAATTGTGATGACGAGCATCACGGAGCACGGTAATGAAAAGGGACATGGAGCATTATGATGACAGGTGTCATGCGCATTTTGATGACAGGGTTCATGGAGCCTTGTGATGACAAGTTTCATGGAGCATTCTGTTGACAAGCTTGTGAACTATTGTGATGACAATGGCATTAAGCATTGTGATGAAAAGGGCATGGATCCTTTTCATGACACGGTTCAAGGAGCATTTTGACGATAAGTGTCATGGATCATTGTGATGACAAGTGCCTTGAGCATTGTGATGACAAATGTCATGGACCATTGTGATGACAAGGGCATGGAGTATTGTGATGACAGGCATCATGGAGGGTTGTGATGACAAGTGTTATGGAATATTATGATAACAAGGGTTTGGAGCATTGTGAAACAGAGGTCATGGATCATTTTGATTTCAAAGACTGTGAAGCATTGTAATGACAGGAGCAAGAAGCAATGTGATCCCAAGGTTCATGGAGGATTGTGATGACAAGCGCATGGAGCATTGCGATGGCAAGGTCATGTAGCATTTTGCTGACAAAAGCATGCACCATTGTGATGACAAGTGTCATCGAGCACTGTGATGACAAGCGTCATGGAGCATTGTGATTACAGGGTTCATGGAGCATTGGGATGAAAAGGGCATGAATCATTGTGATGACAAGGTTCATGGAGCATTTTGATGAAAAGAGTCCTGAATCATTGTTGTGTCATGGGTCATGGAGCGTTGTGATGACATGAGAATTGAGCATTATGATTACAAGCTCCTGGAGCATTGTGTTGAGAAGACCATGGAATCTTGTGATGACAAGTGTCATGGAGCATTCTGAGGAAAAGTGCCATGGATCCTTGTGATTACAGGGTTATTGGAGCATTTTGATGAGAAGGGCATGGAGCATTGTGATGAGAAAGCCATGGAGCATTCTGATGACTTTCGTCATGAAGTTTTGTGATGACAAGGGCATGGAGCATTGTGATTACAGGGGTTTTGAGGCATTGCGATGACAAGGCCGTGGAACACTGTAATGGCAAGGGTCATGGAGCATTGTTATGACAGGGGTAATGGACCCTTGTGATGACAAGGGCATGGAGCATTGGTCTGAAAAGTTTCATGTCTTACTGGGATGAGAGTGGGCAAGGATCATTGTGATGACAATGGCAGAGAATACTGTGATACATGGGTCATGGAGGATTGTAATGAAAAGGGCATGGATTATTGTGATGAGAAGGGCATCGAGCTTTGTGATGACAAGCCTCATAGAGCTTTGTGATGACAAGGGCATTGAGCAATGCGATGAGAGTGTTCATGGAGCAATGTGATGACAATGGCATGGAGCATTTTGATGGCAAGTGTCATAGAGCTTTGTGATGACAAATGTTATGGAGCATTTTGATGAAAAGGGCGTGGTTCATTGTGATGAGTAGGGCAGGGAGCATTGTGATGACAAGGTCATGGAGCCATTTGATGAAAAGGGGCATGGAACATTTTGTTGACAGAGTATAGGGAACATTGTGATGTAAGTGGTCAAGGATCCTTGAGATGAAAAGGGTCATAGAGCATTTTGATGACAGGGGTTATGAAACATTGTGATGTTAGGGGTCATGGAGCATTGTGATGACATGGGAATGGAGCATTATGATGACAAGCTCCTGGAGCATTGTGTTGAGAAGACCATGGAACCTTGTGATGACAAGTGTCATGGAGCATTCTGATGGAAAGTGCCATGGAGCCTTGTGATTACAGGGGTATTGGACCATTTTGATGACAAGTGCATGGAGCATTGTGATGAGAAGTCCATGGCGCAATCTGATGGCTTGCGTTTTGGAACATTGTGATGACAAGAGCATGGAGTATTGTGATTACAGGGGTCTTGTTGCATTGTGATGTAAAAGGCATGGATCATTGTGATGAAAGAGGTGTCGAGCCTCGTCATGACAGGGTTCAAGGAGCATCCTCAATACAAGTGTCAGGGAGCATTGTGATAACAGGTGCATTGAGCATTGGGATGACAAAATTCATGGAGCATTGTGATGAGAAGACCATGGATAATTGTGATGACGAGAGTCATGGGGCATTGTGATGAAAATTGTTAAGGAATATTGTGATCACTAGGGTTTGGAGCATTTTGATGACAGAGGTAATGGAGCATTTTTATTTCATTGTGATGACAAGAGCATGAAGCATTATGATGATGGGCATGGTGCATTGGGATGACAGGGTTCATGGAGAAATGAGATGAAAAGGGGCATGGAACATTGTGATTACAGGGGCCATCGTGCATTGTGATGACAAGGGCATGGAATATTGTTCTGACAAGTTTCATGGATTATTGTGATGACAGTGGGCATGGCACATTGTGATGACAAGGACATGGAGCCTTGTGATGACAAGGTCATGGAGTATTGTGAAGAGAGGTGTCTGGCTCCATTGTGATGACATATCTCATGATCCATTGTGATGACAATGACATGGAGCATTGTGATGCATAGTGTCATGGAGGTTTGTGATGGCAAAGGTAACGGATCATTTTGATGACAAGAGCTTGGAGCATTGTGATGACAAGGGCATGCAGCATTGTCATGACAAGGGCCACGGTGAATTTTGATGATAATGTCGTGAAGTATTGTGATGAGAAGCGTATGGAGCTTTCTTTGACAGGAGTCATGGAGCATTGCGATGACAATTGCATGGAGAATTGTGATGACAAGTGGCTGTAACATTATGGTGAGAAATGTCATGGTGCATTGTGATGACAAGGACGTGGAGAATTGTGATGACAAGACACATGGAGAATTATGATGACCAGGGCACGGAGCATTGTGATGGCAAGACCGAGGAGCATTGTGATGAGAAGACAATGGATAATTTTGCTGACGAGCGTCATGGAGCACTGTAATGACAAGGGGCATGAAACATTTTGATGACAGGTGTCATGGAGCATTGTTATGACAGGGGTCATGGAGAATTGTGAAGACAAGGGTCAAGGTGCATTCTGATGACAAGCTTGTGGAGTATTGTAATGACAATGGCATGGAGCATTGTGATGAAAAAGGCATGGAGGCTTTTCATGACAGAGTTCACGGAGCATTCTGAGGACAAGTGTCTGGGAGCATTGTGATGACAAGTGAATTGTGCAATGTGATGACAAAGATCATGGAGCATTGTGATGACATGTTGATGTAGCATTTTGCTGACAAAAAATGGAGCATTGTGATTGCAAGGGTCACGGGGCACTGTGATGACAAGCGTCACGGAGCATTGTGATTTCAGGGGTCATGGAGAAATGGGATGACAAGGGCATGGAGCATTGTGATGACAAGGGCATTGAGCAATGTGATGAGAGTGTTCATGGAGCTATGTGATGACAATGGCATGGAGCATTTTGATGGCAAGTGTCATGGAGCTTTTTGATGACAAATGTTGTGGAGCATTTTGATGAAAAGGGTGTGGTGCATTATGATGAGAATGGCAGGGAGCATTGTGATGACATGATCATGGAGCCATTTGATGAAAAGGGACATTGAACATTTTTTTGACAGAGTTTAGGGAACATTGTGATGTAAGGGGTCAAGGATCCTTGTGATGAAATGGGTCATAGAGCATTTTGATGACAGGGGTTATGGAACATTGTGATGTAAGGGGTCATGGAGCATTGTGATGACATGGGAATGGAGCATTATGTTGACAAGCTCCTGGAGCATTGTGTTGAGAATACCATGGAACCTTGTGATGACAAGTGTCATGGAGCATTCTGATGGAAAGTGCCATGGAGCCTTGTGATTACAGGGGTATTGGATCATTTTGATGACAAGGGCATGGAGCATTGTGATGAGAAGGCCATGGAGCATTCTGATGACATGCGTCTTGGAACATTGTGATGAAAAGAGCATGGAGTATTGTGATTACAGGGGTCTTGTTGCATTTTGATGAAAAAGACATGGATCATTGTGATGAAAGAGGTGTCGAGCCTCGTCATGACAGGTTTCAAGGAGCATACTGACGACAAGTGTCAGGAAGCATTGTGATAACAGGTGCATTGAGCATTGGGATGACAAAATTCATGGAGCATTGTGATGAGAAGACCATGGATAATTGTGATGACGAGCGTCACGGGGCATTGTGATGACAATTGTTAAGGAATATTGTGATCACAAGGGTTTGGAGCATTGTGAAGACAGAGGGCATGGAACATTTTGATTTCATTGTGATGACAATAGCATGAAGCATTATGATGATGGGCATGGTGCATTGGGATGACAGGGTTCATGGAGAATTGAGATGAAAAGGGAATGGAACATTGTGATTACCGGGGCCATGGTGCATTGTTATGACAAGGGCATGGAGCATTGTTTTGACAAGTTTCATAGATTATTGTGATGAGAGTGGGTATGGCACATTGTGATGACAAGGACATGGAGTATTGTGCAGAGAGGTGTCTGGGACCATTGTGATGACATATGTCAGGATCCATTGTGATGGCAATGACATGAAGCTTTGTGATGCAAAGTGTCATGGAGGTTTGTGATGGGAAAGGTAACGGGGCATTTTGATGACAAGGGCTTGGATCATTGTGATGACAAGGGCATGCAGCAACGTCATGACAAGGGCCATGGATAAATTTGATGACAAGGTCGTGAAGTATTGTGGTGTCAAGCGCATGGAGCTTTCTTTGACAGGGTTCATGGAGCATTGCGATGACAAATGCATAGAGAATTGTGATGACAAGAGGCTGTAACATTGTGGTGAGAAGTGTCATGGTGCATTGTGATGACAAGGACGATGAGAATTGTGATGGCAAGACACATGGAGAATTGTGATGACCAGGGCATGGAGCATTGTGATGGCAAGACCGAGGAGCATTGTGATGAGAAGTCCATGGATAATTGTGCTGACGATAGTCATGGAGAACTGTAATGACAAGGGACAAGAAACATTGTGATGACAGGTGTCATGGAGCATTGTGATGACAAGGGTCATGGAGCATTCTGATGACAAGCTTGTGGAGTATTGCGATGACAATGGCATGGAGCATTGTGATGAAAAGTGAATGGAGCATTGTGATGAAAAAGGCATGTAGGCTTTTCATGACAGAGTTCAAGGAGCATTCTGAGGACAATGTATGGGAGCATTGTGATGACAAGTTGATGTAGCATTTTGCTGACAAAGAAATTGGGCATTGTGATGGCAATGGTCACGGGGCACTGTGATGACAAGAGTCTCGGAGCATTGTGATTTCATGGGTCATGGAGCAATGGGATAACCAGGGCATTGAGCATTGTGATTAAATTGTTCTTGGAGAATTGTGATGACAAGAGCAGGGAGCATTGTAATGAGAAGGCCATGGAGCATTCTGATGACTTGCGTCATGAAGGTTTGTGATGACATGGGCATGGACCATTGTGATTACAGGGGTTTTGGAGCATTGTGATGACAAGGCCGTGGAACACTGTAATGTCAAGGGTCATGGAGCATTGTTATGACAGGGGTAATGGAGCCTTGTGATGACAAGGGCATGGAGCATTGGTCTGAAAATTTTCATGTCTTACTGGGATGAGAGTGGGCAAGGAGCATTGTGATGACAAGGGCACAGAACACTGTGATACATGGGTCATGGAGGATTGTAAGGAAAAGGGCATGGAGCATTGTGATGAGAAGGGCATCGAGCATGGTGATGACAAGCGCCATAGAGATTTGTGATGACAAGGGCATTGAGCAATGTGATGAGAGTGTTCATGGAACAATGTGATGACAATGGCATGGAGCATTTTGATGGCAAGTGTCATGGAGCTTTGTGATGACAAATGTTATGGAGCATTTTGATGAAAAGGGCGTGGTGCATTGTGATTAGTATGGCAGGGAGAATTGTGATGACATGATCATGGAGCCATTTGATGAAAAGGGACATGGAACATTTTGTTGACAGAGTTTAGGGAACATTGTGCTGTAAGGGGTCAAGGATCCTTGAGATGAAAAGGGTCATAGAGCATTTTGATGACAGGGGTTATGGAACATTGTGATGTTAGGGGTCATGGAGCATTGTGATGATAAGGGCATGTAACATTGTGATGACAGGGTTCATGGAACATTGTGACCACATGGGTGAGGGTGTACTGTGATGACTAGTGATGGAACATTGTGAGATCAGTGGTGACAGAGCATTTTGATGAGAAGTGCATGGAGCGTTGTGTTGACAAGGTTTATGGAGCATGGTGGTGAAAAGGTTGTGGAGCATTCTGTTGACAAGTGCACGGTACATTGTGATTACATGGGTCATGGATCATGGTGCTGACAAAGGCATGGGACACTGTGATGACAAGTGCCAGAGAGCATTGTGATGAAAAGTTCATGGAGCATTGTGGTGACAATTGTAACAGAGCCTCCTGATGTTGAGGGCGTGGACAATTGTGAAGACAAATTTTATGAAGCATTGTGATGACTGGAGTCAAGGAGCATTGTGATGACAGGTGTCATGGTGCATTTTGATGACAAGGGAATGGAGCATTGTGATGACAGGGGCATGAAGCATTGGTCTTACAAATTTCAAGGATTATTGTGATGACAGTGGGCATGGCGTATTGTGATGATAAGGGCATGGAGCCTTGTGTTGACAAGGTCACGGATTATTGTGAAGAGAGATGTCAGTTAGCATTGTGATGATATATGTCATGGTCCATTGTGATGACAATTGCATGGAATATTGTGAGGCCAGGTGTCATGGGCGATTGTGATGACAAGGTCTTGGATCATTGTGATGACAAGGGCATGGAGTATTGCCATGACAACTGCCACTGAGAATGTCGATGACAAGGTCGTGAAGCATTATGATGACAAGCGCGTGGAGCTTGCTATAACAGGTGTCTAGGAGCATTGCGATGACAAATGCATGGAGAATTGTGATGACAAGAACATGCAACATTGGGACGAGAGGTGTCATGGTGCATTGTGACGACAAGGGACATGTAGCATTGTGATGACCAGCGAATGGAACATTGTGATGGCAAGACCTTGGAACATTGTGATGAGAAGACCATGGATAATAGTGCTGATGAGCGTCATGGAGCACTGTAATGACAAGGGTCATGGAGCCTTCTGATGAAAAGCTTGTGGAGTATTGTCATGACAAGGGCCTGGAGCATTGTGATGACAAGTTCATGGATTATTGTGAAGACAGGTGTCAGGGAGCATTGTGATGCCATTTGTCATGGTCCATTGTGATGATAATGGCAGGGAGCATTGAGATGCCAAGTGTCATGGAGGATTGTGATGACAAATGTAATGGAGTATTGTGATGACAAGGGCTTGTGCGCATTGTGATGCCAAGGGTCATGGAGCATTGTGATGACAAGGGCAGTAGAGAATTTTGATGAGAAGTTCGGGAAGCATTGTGATGACAAGCGCATGTTGCTTGCTATGACAGTGGTCATGGATGATGACAAGTGCATGGAGAATTGTGATGACAAGGAGGTGGAGAATCCTGATGAAAAGGGACATGGGACATTGTTATGACCAGGGCATGGAGCATTGTGATGGCAAGACCGTGGAGCATTGTGATGAGAACACCGTGGATAATTGTGATGACGAGCATCACGGAGCACGGTAATGAAAAGGGACATGGAGCATTATGATGACAGGTGTCATGAGCATTTTGATGACAGGGTTCATGGAGCCTTGTGATGACAAGTTTCATAGAGCATTCTGTTGATAAGCTTGTGAACTATTGTGATGACAATGGCATTAAGCATTGTGATGAAAAGGGCATGGAACATTGTGATGAAAAAGGCATGGATCCTTTTCATGACACGGTTCAAGGAGCGTTTTGACGATAAGTGTCATGGATCATTGTGATGACAAGTGTCTTGAGCATTGTGATGACAAATGTCATGGAGCATTGTGATGACAAGGGCATGGAGTATTGTGATGACAGGCATCATGGAGGGTTGTGATGACAAGTGTTATGGAACATTATGATCACAAGGGTTTGGAGCATTGTGAAGACAGAGGTCATGGATCATTTTGATTTCAAAGACTGTGAAGCATTGTGATGACAGAAGCAAGAAGCAATGTGATCCCAAGGTTCATGGAGGATTGTGATGACAAGCGCATGGAGCATTGTGATGGCAAGGTCATGTAGCATTTTGCTGACAAAAGCATGGAGCATTGTGATGACAAGTGTCATCGAGCACTGTGATGACAAGCGTCATGGAGCATTGTGATTACAGGGTTCATGGAGCATTGGGATGAAAAGGGCATGAATCATTGTGATGACAAGTTTCATGGAGCATTATGATGACAATAGTTCTGAATCTTTGTTGTGTCATGGGTCATGGATTGTTGTGATGACTTGAGAATGGAGCATTATGATGACAAGCTCCTGGAGCATTGTGTTCAGAAGACCATGGATCCTTGTGATGACAAGTGTCATGGAGCATTCTGCGGAAAAGTGCCATGGATCCTTGTGATTACAGCGTTATTGGAGCATTTTGATGACAAGGGCAAGGAGCATTGTGATGAGAAGGTCATGGAGCATTCTGATGACTTGCGTCATGAAGATTTGTGATGACGAGGGCTTGGAGCATTGTGATTACAGGGGTTTTGGAGCATTGCGATGACAAGGCCGTGGAACACTGTAATGGCAAGGGTCATGGAGCATTGTTATGACAGGGGTAATGGAGCCTTGTGATGACAAGGGCATGGAGCATTGGTCTGTAAAGTTTCATGTCTTACTGGGATGAGAGTGGGCAAGGAGCATTGTGTTGACAAGGGCATAGAATACTGTGATACATGGGTCATGGAGGATTGTAATGAAAAGGGCAGGGAGCATTGTGAAGAGAAGGGCATCGAGCATTGTGATGACAAGCGTCATAGTGCTTTGTGATGACAAGGGCATTGAGCAATGTGATGAGAGTGTTCATGGAGCAATGTGATGACAATGGCATGGAGCATTTTGATGGCAAGTGTCATAGAGCTTTGTGATGACAAATGTTATGGAGCATTTTGATGAAAAGGGCGTGGTGCATTGTGATGAGTAGGGCAGGGAGCATTGTGATGACATGATCATGGAGCCATTTGATGAAAAGGGACAAGGAACATTTTGTTGACAGAGTTTAGGGAACATTGTAATGTTAGGTGTCCAGGATCCTTGTGATGAAAAGGGTCAGAGATCATTTTGATGACAGGTGTTATGGAACATTGTGATGTTAGGGGTCATGGAGCATTGTGATGACATAGGAATGGAGCATTATGATGACAAGCTCCTGGAGCATTGTGTTGAGAAGACCATGGAACCTTGTGATGACAAGTGTCATGGAGCATTCTGATGGAAAGTAGCATGGAGCCTTGTGATTACAGGGGTATTGGACCATGTTGATGACAAGGGCATGGAGCATTGTGATGAGAAGGCCACGGAGCATTCTGATGACATGCGTATTGGACCATTGTGATGACAAGAGCATGGAGTATTGTGATTACAGGGGTCTTGTTGCATTGTGATGTAAAAGGCATGGATCATTGTTATGAAAGTGGTGTCGAGCCTCGTCATGACAGGGTTCAAGGAACATACTGACGACAAGTGTCAGGGAGCATTGTGATAACAGGTGCATTGAGCATTGGGATGATAAAATTCATGGAGCATTGTGATGAGAAGACCATGGATAATTGTGATGACGAGGGTCATGGGGCATTGTGATGACAATTGTTATGGAATATTGTGATCACAAGGATTTGGAGCATTGTGATGACAGAGGGCATGGAACATTTTGATTTCATTGTGATGACAATAGCATGAAGCATTATGATGATGGGCATGGTGCATTGGGATGACAGGGTTCATGGAGAATTGAGATGACAAGAGGCTGTAACATTGTCGTGAGAAGTGTCATGTTGCATTGTGATGACAAGGACGAGGAGTATTGTGATGACAAGACACATGGAGAATTGTGATGGCAAAACCGAGGAGCATTGTGATGAGATGACTATGGATAATTGTGCTGACGAGCGTCATGGAGCACTGTAATGACAAGGGACATGAAACATTGTGATGACAGGTGTCATGGATCATTGTGATGACAGGGGTCATGGAGCATTGTGATGACAAGGGTCATGGAGCATTCTGATGACAAGCTTGTGGAGTATTGTAATGACAATGGCATGGAGCATTGTGATGAAAAGTGTATGGAGCATTGTGGTGAAAAAGGCATGGAGTCTTTTCATGACAGAGTTCCCGGAGCATTCTGAGGACAATGTCTGGGAGCATTGTGATGACAAGTGTATTGTGCATTGTGATGAAAAAGTTCATGGATAATTGTGATGACAAGTTTCATGGATTATTGTGATGACAGTGGGCATGGCACATTGTGATGACAAGGACATGGAGCCTTGAGATGACAAGGTCATGGAATATTGTGAATAGAGGTGTCTGGGACCATTGTGATGACATATGTCGTGATCCATTGTGATGGCAATGACATGGAGCATTGTGATGCCAAGTGTCATGGAGGTTTGTGATGACAAAGGTAACGGAGACTTTTGATGACAACGGCTTGGAACATTGTGATGACAAGGACATGCAGCATTGTCATGACAAGGGCAATGGAGAATTTTTATGACAAGGTCGTGAAATATTGTGATGCCAAGCACATGGAGCTTTCTTGACAAGGGTCATGGAGCATTGCGATGACAAGTGCATGGAGAATTGTGATGACAAGAGGCTGTAACATTGTGGTGAGGAGTGTCATGGTGCATTGTGATGACAAGGACGTGGAGAATTGTGATGACAAGACACATGGAGAGTTGTGATGACCAGGGCATGGAGCATTGTGATGGCAAGACTGAGGAGCATTGTAATGAGAAGACCCTGGATAATTGTGCTGACGAGCATCATGGAGCACTGTAATGACAAGGGACATGAAACATTGTGATGACAGGTGTCATGGAGCATTGTGATGAAAGGGTTCATGGAGCATTGTGATGACAAGGGTCATGGAGCATTCTGATGACAAGCTAGTGGAGTATTGTGATGACAATGACATGGAGCATTGTGATGAAAAGGGCATGGAGCATTGTGATGAAAAAGGCATGGAGGGTTTTCATGACAGAGTTCACAGAGCATTCTGAGGACTATGTCTGGGAGCATTGTGATGACAAGTGTATTGTGAATTGTGATGACAACGATCATGGAGCATTGTGATGACAAGTTCATGTAGCATTTTGCTGACAAAGAAATGGAGCATTGTGATGTCAAGTATCACGGGGCACTGTGTTGACAAGCATCACGGATCATTGTGATTTCAGGTGTCATGGAGCAATGGGATAACAAGGACATTGAGCATTGTGATTAAATTGGTCTTGGAGAATTGTGATGACAAGAGCAGGGAGTATTGTAATGAGAAGGCCATGGAGCATTCTGATCACTTGCGTCATGGAACTTTGTGATGACAAGCACATGGAGCTTTGTGATTACAGGGGTTTTGGAGCATTATGATGACAAGGCCGTGGAACACTATAATGGCAAGGTCATGGAGCATTGTTATGACGGGAGTAATGGAGCTTTGTGATGACAACGCATAAAGCATTGGTCTGAAATGTTTCATGTCTTACTGGGATGAGAGTGGGCAAGGAGCATTGTGATGACAAGTTTCATGGAGCATTCTGATGACAAGCTTGTGAACTATTGTGATGAAAATGGCATGGAGCATTGTGATGAAACGGCATGGAGCATTGTGATGAAAAAGGCATGGATCTCTTTCATGACACGGTTCAAGGAGCATTTTAACGATAAGTGTCATGGATCATTGTGATGACATGTGTCTTGAGCATTGTGATGACAAATGTCATGGAGCATTGTGATGACAAGGGCATTGATTAATGTGATGACAGGCATCATGCAGAGTTGTGATGACAAGTGTTATGGAACATTATGATCACAAGGTTTTGGAGCATTGTGATGACAGTGGTCATGGATCATTTTGATTTCAAGGAGCGTGGAGCACTGTGATGACAGGAGCATGAAGCAATGTGATCCCAAGGTTGATGGAGGATTGTGATGACAAGCGCATGGAGCATTGTGATGGCAAGGTCATGTAGCATTTGCTGACAAAAGCATGGACCATTGTGATGACAAGAGTCATGGAGCACTGTGATGACAAGCGTCATGGAACATTGTGATTACAGGGGTCATGGAGCTCTGGGATGACAGGGGCATGAATCATTGTGATGACAAGGTTCATGGAGCATTTTGATGACAAGAGTACTGGATCAATGTTGTGTCATGGGTCATGGAGCGTTGTGATGACAGTGGTCATGGTGCATTGTGATGACATGGGAATGGAGCATTATGATGACAAGCTCCTGGAGCATTGTGTTGAGAAGACCGTGGAACCTTGTTATAACAAGTGTCATGGAGCATTCTGAGGAAAAGTGCCATGGAGCCTTGTGATTACAGGGGTATTGGAGCATTTTGATGACAGGGGCATGAAGCATTGTGATGAGAAGCCCATGGAGCATTCTGATGTCATGTGTCATGGAATATTGTGATGACAAGGGCATGGAGTATTGTGATTACAGGGCTCTTGGAGCATTGTGATGAAAAAGGCATGGATCATTGTGATGCAAAAGGCGCCGAGCCTCGTCATGACAGGGTTCAAGGAGCATACGGACGACAAATGTCAGGGAGCATTGTTATAACATGTGCATTGAGCACTGTAATGACAAACTTCATGGAGCATTGTGATGAGAAGACCATGGATAAATAAGCTGACGAGCGTCATGGAGCACTGTAATGACAAGGGACATGAAATATTGTGTTGAAAGGTGTCATGGAGCATGGTGATGACAGGGGTCATTGAGCATCGTAATGAAAAGGGTCATGGAGCATTCCGATGACAAGCTTGTGGAGTATTGCGATGACAATGGCATGGCGCATTGTGATGAAAAGTGAATGAAGCTTTGTGATGAAAAAGGGATGTAGGCTTTTCATGACAGAGTTAACTGAGCATTCTGAGGACAATGTCTGGGAGCATTGTGATGACAAGTGTATTGTGCATTGTGATGACAAACATCATGGAGCATTGTGATGACAAGTTGATGTAGCATTTTGCTGACAAAGAATTGGAGCATTGTGATGGCAATTGTCACGGGGCACTGTGATGACAAGCGTCTCGGAGCATTGTGATTTCAGGGGTCATGGAGCAATGGGATAACCAGGGCATTGAGCATTGTGATTAAATTGGTCTTGGAGAATTGTGATGACAAGAGCAGGGAGCATTGTAATGAGAAGGCCATGGAGCATTCTGATGACTTGCGTCATGAAGATTTTTGATGACAATGGCATGGAGCACTGTGATTACAGGGGTTTTGGAGCATTGTGATGACAAGGCCGTGGAACACTGTAACGGCAAGGGTCATGGAGCATTGTTATGAGAGGGGTAATGGAGCCTTGTGATGACAAGGGCATGGAGCATTGGTCTGAAAAGTTTCATGTCTTACTGGGATGAGAGTGGGCAAGGAGCATTGTGATGACAAGGGCACAGAACACTGTGATACATGGGTCATGGAGGATTGTAATGAAAAGGGCATGGAGAATTGTGATGAGAACGGCATCGAGCATTGTGATGACAAGCGTCATAGAGCTTTGTGATGACAAGGATATTGAGCAATGTGATGAGAGTGTTCATGGAACAATGTGATGACAATGGCATGGAGCATTTTGATGGCAAGTGTCATGGAGCTTTGTGATGACAAATGTAATGGAGCATTTTGATGAAAAGGGCGTGGTGCATTGTGATGAGTAGGACAGGGAGAATTGTGATGACATGATCATGGAGCCATTTGATGAAAAGGGACATGGAATATTTTGTTGACAGGCTTTAGGGAACATTGTGATGTAAGGGGTCAAGGATCCTTGAGATGTAAAGGGTCATAGAGCAAATTGATGACAGGGGTTATGAAACATTGTGATGTTAGGGGTCATGGAGCATTGTGATGATAAGGGCATGTAACATTGTGATGACAGGGGTCATGGAACATTGTGACCACATGGGTGAGGGTGTACTGTGATGACTAGTGATGGATCATTGTGAGATCAGTGGTGACAGAGCATTTTGATGAGAAGTGCATGGAGCATTGTGTTGAAAAGGTTTATGGAGCATGGTGTTGACAAGGTTGTGGAGCATTGTGATGACAAGTGCATGGCACATTGTGATGACATGGGTCATGGATAATTGTGCTGCCAAAGGCATGGGACACTGTGATGACAAGTGCCAGAGAGCATTGTGATGCAAAGTTCATGGAGCATTGTGGTGACAATTGTAACAGAGCCTCCTGATGTTGAGGGCGTGGACCATTGTGAAGACAAATTTTATGAAGCATTGTGATGACTGGAGTCAAGGAGCATTGTGATGACAGTGGTCATGGTGCCTTGTGATGACAAGGGAATGGAGCATTGTGATGACAGGGGCATGAAGCACTGGTCTGACAAATTTCAAGGATTATTGTGATGACAGTGGGCATGGCGTATTGTGATGACAAGGTCACGGATTATTGTGAATACAGATGTCAGTTAGCATTGTGATGATATATGTCATGGTCCATTGTGATGGTAATTGCATTGAACATTGTGAGGCCAGGTGTCATGGGCGATTGTGATGAAAAGGTCTTGGATCATTTTGAAGACAAGGGCATGGAGAATTGCCATGACAAGTGCCACTGAGAATGTCGATATCAAAGTCGTGAAGCATTGTGATGACAAGCGCGTGGAGCTTGCTATGACAGGTGTCAAGGAGCATTGCGATGACAAATGCATGGAGAATTGTGATGACAAGAACATGTAACATTGTGACGGGATGTGTCATGGTGCATTGTGACGAATAGGGACATGTAGCATTGTCAGGACCAGCGAATGGTGCATTGTGATGGCAAGACCTTGGAACATTTTGATGAGAAGACCATGGATAATTGTGATGATGAGCGTCATGGAGCACTGTAATGACAAGGGTCATGGAGCCTTCTGTTGAAAAGCTTGTGGAGTATTGTCATGACAAAGGCCTGGAGCATTGTGATGACAAGTTCTTGGATTATATTGAAGACAGGTGTCAGCGAGCATTGTGATGCCATATGTCAGGTCCATTGTGATGATAATGGCAGGGAGCATTGTGATGCCAAGTGTCATGGAGGATTGTGGTGACAAATGTAATGGAGGATTGTGATGACAAGAGCTTGGAGCATTGTGATTCCAAGGGTCATGGAGCATTGTGATGACAAGGGTAATTGATAATTTTGATGATTAGGTCCGGACGCATTGTGATGACAAGCACATGTTGCTTGCTATGACAGTGGTCATGGATGATGACAAGTGCCAGGAGAATTGTGATGACAAGGACCTGGAGAATCCTGATGAAAAGGGACATGGAACATTGTTATGACCAGGACATGGAGCATTGTGATGGCAAGACCGTGGAGCATTGTGATGAGAACTCCATGAATAATTGTGATGACGAGCATCACGGAGCACTGTAATGACAAGGGACATGGAGCATTATGATGACAGGTGTCATGAGCATTTTGATGACAGTGTTCATGGAGCATTGTGATGACACGTTTCATGGAGCATACTGATGACAATCTTGTGAACTATTGTGATGACAATGGCATTAATCATTGTGATGAAAAGGGCATGATGCATTGTTATGAAAAAGACATGGATCCTTTTCATGACACGGTTCAAGGAGCATTTTGACGATAAGTGTCATGGATCATTGTGATGACAAGTGTCTTGAGCATTGTGATGACAAAATCATGGAGCATTGTGATGACAAGGGCATGGAGTATTGTGATGACAGGCATCATGGAGGGTTGTGATGACAAGTGTTATGGAACATTATGATCACAAGGGTTTGGAACATTGTGATGACAGAGGTCATTGATCATTTTGATTTCAAGGAGCATGAAGCATTGTGATGACTTGAGCATGAAGCAATGTGATCCCAAGGTTCTTGGAGGATTTTGATGACAAGCGCATGGAGCATTGTGATGGCAAGGGTATGTAGCATTTTGCTGACAAAGCAGGTACCATTGTGGTGACAAGGGTCATGGAGCACTGTGATGACAAGCGTCATGGAGCATTGTGATTACAGGGGTCATGGAGCATTGGGATGAAAAGGGCATGACTTATTGTGATGACAAGGTTCATGGAGCATTTTGATGACAAGAGTCCTGGATCATTGTTGTGTCATGGGTCATGGAGCGTTGTGATGACATGGGAATTGAGGATTATGATGACAAGCTCCTGGAGCATTGTGTTGAGAAGACCATGGAACATTGTGATGACAAGTGTCATGGAGCATTCTGAGGAAAAGTGCCATGGATCCTTGTGACTACAGGGTTATTGGAGCATTTTGATGACAAGGGCATGAAGCATTGTGATGAGAAGGCCATGGAGCATTCTGATGCTATGCGTCATGGAATATTGTGATGACAAGAGCTTGGAGTATTGTGATTACAGGGGTTTTGGAGCATTGTGATGAAAAAGGCATGGATCATTGTGATGAAAAAGGCGTCAAGGCTCCTCATGACAGGGTTCAAGGAGCATACTGACGACAAGTGTCCGGGAGCATTGTGATAACAAGTGCATTGAGCATTGTGATGACAAAGTTCATGGAGCATTGTGATGAGAAGACCATGGATAATTGTGATGACAAGCGTCATGGAGCACTGTAATGACAAGTGACATGAAACATTGTGATGACAGGTGTCATGGAGCATTGTGATGACAGGGGTCATGGAGCATTTTTTTTTTGTTTTTTTTGCTGTATGCGGGCCTCTCACTGTTGTGGCCTCTCCCATTGCGGAGCACAGGCTCCGGACGCGCAGGCCCAACGGCCATGGCTCACGGGCCCAACCGCTCTGCGGCACATGGGATCTTCCCAGACCGGGGCACGAACCCGTGTCCCCTGCATCGGCAGGCGGACTCTCAACCACTGCGCCACCAGGGAAGCCCTGTCATGGAGCATTTTGATGACAAGGGTCATGGAGCATTCTGATGACAAGCTTGTGGAGTATTGTGATGACAACGGCAGGGAGCATTGTGATGAAAAGTGCATGGAGCATTGTGATGAAAAAGGCAGGGAGGCTTTTCATGACAGAGTTCACGGAGAATTCTGATTACAAGTGTATGGGAGCATTGTGATGACAAGTGTATTGTGCATTGTGATGACAAAGATCATGGAGCATTGTGATGACAAGTTCATGTAGCATTTTGCTGACAAAGAAATGGAGCATTGTGATGAGAAGGGTCACGGGGCACTCTAATGACAAGCGTCATGGAGCATTGTGATTTCAGGGCTCATGGAGCAATGGGAAGACAAGAGCATGGAGCATTGTGGTGAGAAGGCCATGGAACAACGATGACAAGTGTCAGGGAGCTTTGTGATGACAAGTGCATGGATCATTTAATTACAGGGGACATGGAGAATTGTGATGAAAAAGGCATGGATCATTGTGATGAAAAAGGCATGGAGCCTTGTCTTGACAGTGTTCAAGGAGCATACTACGACAAGTGTTAGGGAGCATTGCGATGACAAGTGTATTGAGCATTGTGATGACAAATGTCTTGGAGCATTGTGCTGAGAAGACCATGGATAATTGTGATGGCAAGCATCATTGTGCATTGTTATGACAAGTGTTCTGGGACATTGTGATCTAAAGGGTTTGGAGCATTGTGATGACAGACGTCATGGAGCATTTTGATTTCATTGTGATGACAATAGCATGAAGCATTATGATGATGGGCATGGTGCATTTTGAGGACAGGGTTCATGCAGCATTCAGATGAAAATGGGCATGGAGCATTGTGATTAAATTGGTCTTGGAGTATTGTGATGACAAGAGAGGGAGCATTGCAATGAGAAGGCCGTGGAACATTCTGATGTCTTGCGTCCTGGAGCTTTGTGATGACAAGGGCATGGAGCATTGTGATTACAGGGGTTTTGGAGCATTGCGATGACAAGGCCGTGGAACACTGTAATGACAAGTGTCATGGAGCATTGTTATGACGGGGGTAATGGAGCCTTGTGATGACAAGGGCATGGATCATTGGTCTGAAAACTTTCATGTCTTACTGGGATGAGAGTGGGCAAGGATCATTGTGATGAGAAGGGCACAGAACACTGTGATACATGGGTCATGGAGGATTGCAATGAAAAGGGCATGGAGCATTGTGATGAGAAGGGCATCGAGCATTGTGATGACAAGCCTCATAGAGCTTTGTGATGACAAGGGCATTGAGCAATGTGATGAGAGTGTTCATGGAGCAATGTGATGACAATGGTATGGAGGATTTTGATTTCAAGTGTCATGGAGTTTTGTGATGACAAATGTTATGGAGCATTTTGATGAAAAGGGCGTGGTGCATTGTGATGAGTATGGCAGGGAGAATTGTGATGACATGATCATGGGGCCATTTGATGAAAAGGGACATGGAACATTTTGTTGACAGAGTTTAGGGAACATTGTGATGTAAGGGGTCAAGGATCCTTGTGATAAAAATGGTCATAGAGCATTTTGATGACAGGGGTTATGGAACATTTTGATGTTAGGGGTCATGGAGCATTGTGAGGGTAAGGGCATGTACCACTGTGAGGACAGGGGTCATGGAAAATTGTGACGACATGGGTGAGAGTGTACTGTGATGACTAGTGATGGAACATTGTGAGATCAGTGATGAAAGAGCATTTTGATGAGAAGTGCATGGGGCATTGTGATGACAAGGTTTATGGAGCATGGTGGTGACAAGGTTGTGGAGCATTGTGATGAGAAGTGCATGGCGCATTGTGATGACATGGGTCATGGATTATTGTGCAGCCAAAGGCATGGGACACTGTGATGACAAGTGCCAGAGAGCATTATGATGAAAAGTTCATGGAGCATTGTGGTGACAATTGTAACAGAGCCTCCTGATGATGAGGGCGTGGACCATTGGGATGACAAATTTTATGAAGCTTTGTGAAGACTGGAGTCAAGGGGCATTGTGATGATAGGGGTCATGGTGCATTGTAATGACATGGGAATGGAGCATTGTGATAACAGGGGCATGAAGCATTGGTCTGACAAATTTCGAGGATTATTGTGATGACAGTGGGCATGGCGTATTGTGATGATAAGGGCATGGAACCTTGTGATGACAAGGTCACGGATTATTGTGAAGACAGATGTCATTTAGCATTGTGATGATATATGTCATGGTCCATTGTGATGACATTTGCATGGAACATTGCGAGGCCAGGTGTAATGGGCGATTGTGATTACAAGGTGTTGGATCATTGTGATGACAACGGCATGGAGCATTGTCATGACAAGTGCCACTGAGAATGTCGATGACAAGGTCGTGAAGCATTGTGATGACAAGCGTGTGGATCTTGCTATGACAGGTGTCATGGAGCATTGCGATGACAAATGCATGGAGAATTTTGATGACAAGAACATGTAACATTGTGACGAGAAGTGTCATGGTTCATTGTGATGACAAGGGATATGTAGCATTGTGATGACCAGCGAATGGAGCATTGAGATGGCAAGACCTTGGAACATTGTGATGAGAAGACCATGGATAATTTTGATGATGAGTGTCATGGAGCACTGTAATGACAAGGGTCATGGAGCATTCTGATGAAATGCTTGTGGACTATTGTCATGAAAAGGGCCTGGAGCATTGGGATGACAAGTTCATGGAGTATTGTGAAGACGGGTGTCAGGGGGTATTGTGATGAAATATGTCATTGACCATTGTGATGATAATGGCGGGGAGCATTGTGATGCCAAGTGTCATGGAGGATTGTGATGACAAATGTAATGGAGTATTGTGATGACAAGCTCTTGGGGCATTGTGATGCCAAGGGTCATGGAGCATTGTGATGACAATTGCAAATGAGAATTTTGATGAGAAGGTCGGGAAGCATTGTGATGACAAGCGCATGTTGCTTGCTTTGACAGGGGACATTGAGAATTGTGATGACAAGTGCATGGAGAATTGTGATGACAAGGACTTGGAGAATCCTGATGAAAAGTAACATAGAACATTGTTATGACCAGGGCATGGAGCATGGTGATGGCAAGACCGTGGAGCATTGTGATGAGAACACCATGGATAATTGTGATGACGAGCCTAACGGAGCACTCTAATGACAAGGGACATGGAGCATTATGATGACAGGTGTCATGAGCATTTTGATGACGGGGTCATGGAGCATTGTGATGACAAGTTTCATGGAGCATTCTGATGACAAGCTTGTGAAGTATTGTGATGACAATGGCATGGAGCATTGTGATGAAAAGGGCATGGAACATTGTGATGAAAAATGCATGGATCCTTTTGATGACAAGGTTCAAGGAGCATTTTGACGATAAGTGTCATGGATCATTGTGATGACAAGTGTATTGACCATTGTGATGACAAATGTCATGGAGCATTGTGATGACAAGGGCATAGAGAACTGTGATGACAGGCAGCATGGAGCATTGTGATGAAAAGTGTTATTGAACATTATGATCACAAGGGTTTGGAGCATTGTGATGACAGACGTCATGGATCATTTTCATTTCAAGGAGCGAGAAGCATTGTGATGACAGGAGCATGAAGAAATGTGATCCCAAGCTTCATGGAGGATTGTGATGACAAGCGCATGGAGCATTGTGATGGCAAGGTTATGTAGCATTTTGCTGACAAAAGCATGGACCATTGTGATAACAAGAGTCATGGAGCACTGTGATGACAAGCGTCATGGAACATTGTGAATACAGGGGTCATGGAGCATTGGGATGACAAGGGCATGAATCATTGTGATGACATGGGTCATGGGGCATTTTGATGACAAGAGTCCTGGATCATTGTTGTGTCATGGGTCATGGAGCGTTGTGATGACATGGGAAAGGAGCATTATGATGACAGGCTCCTGGAGCATTGTGTTGAGAAGACCATGGAACCTTGTGATGACAAGAGTCATGGAGCATTCTGATGAAAAGTGCCATGGAGCCTTGTGATTACAGGGGTATAGGAGCATTTTATTGACAAGGGCATGGTTCATTGTGATGAGCAGGCCATGGAGCATTCTGATGCCATGTGTCATGGAATATTGTGATGACAAGAGCATGGAGTATTGTGGTTACAGGTGTCTTGGAGCATTGTGATGAAAAAGACATGGATCATTGTGATGAAAAAGGCGTCGAGCCTCGTCATGAGAGGGTTCAAGGAGCATACTGACGACAAGTGTCAGGGAGCATTGTGATAACAAGTGCATTGAGCATTGTGATGACAATGTTCATGGAGCATTGTGAAGAGAAGTCCATGGATAATTGTGATGACAAGCGTCATGGAGCACTGTAATGACAAGTGACATGAAACATTGTGATGACAGGTGTCATGGAGCATTGTGATGACAGGGGTCATGGAGCATTTTGATGACAAGGGTCACGGAGCATTCTGATGACAAGCTTGGGAGTATTGTGATGACAATGGCATTGAGCATTGTGTTGAAAAGGGCATGGAGCATTGTGATGAAAAAGGCATGGAGGATTTTCATGACAGAGTTCATGGAGCATTCTGAGGACAAGTGTCTGGGAGCATTGTGATGACAAGTGTATTGTGCATTGTGATGACAATGATCATGGAGCATTGTGATGACAAGTTGATGTAGCATTTTGCTGACAAAGAAATGGAGCATTGTGATGAGAAGGGTCACGGGGCACTGTGATGACAAGCGTCAAGGAGCATTGTGATTTCACGGGTCATGGAACAATGGGATGACAAGGGCATGGAGCATTCTGATGAGAAGGCCATGGAGCAACTGATGACATGCGTCAGGGAGCTTTGTGATGACAAGCGCATGGAGCATTGTGATTAAAGGGGGCATGGAGCATTGTGATGAAAAAGCATGGAGCCTTGTCTTGACAGTGTTCAAGAAGCATACTACGACAAGTGTTAGGGAGCATTGCGATGACAAGTATATTGAGCATTGTGATGACAAATATCATGGAGCATTGTGCTGAGAAGACCATGGATAATTTTGATGGCAAGCATCATTGTGAATTGTTATGTCAAGTGTTCTGGGACATTGTGATCTAAAGGTTTTGGAACATTGTGATGACAGAGGTCATGGAGCATTTTGATTTCATTGTGATGACAATAGCATGAAGCATTATGATGATGGGCATGGTGCATTTTCATGACTGGGTTTATAGAGCTTTCAGATGAAGAGGGGCATGGAATAGTGTGATTAAATAGGTCTTGGAGAATTGTGATGACAAGAGCAGGGAGCATTGTAATGAGGAGGCCGTGGAACATTCTGATGACTTCCGTCATGGAGTTTTGTGATGACAAGGGCATGGAGCATTGTGATTACAGGGGTTTTGGAGCATTGTGATGACAAGGCCGTGGAACACTGAAATGGCAAGGGTCATAGAGCATTGTTATGACGGGGTTAATGGAGCTTTGTGATGACAAGGGCATGGAGCATTGGTATGAAAAGGTTCAGGTCTTACTGGGATGAAAGTCGGCAAGGATCATTGTGATGAGAAGGGCACAGAACACTGTGATACATGGGTCATGGAGGATTGTAATGAAAAGGGCATGGAGCATTGTGATGAGAAGGGCATCGAGCATTGTGATGACAAGCCTCATAGAGCTTTGTGATGACAAGGGTATTGAGCAATGTGATGAGAGTATTCATGGAGCAATGTGATGACAATGGTATGGAGCATTTTGATGGCAAGTGTCATGGAGTTTTGTGATGACAAATGTTATGGAGCATTTTGATGAAAAGGGCGTGGTGCATTGTGATGAGTATGGCAGGGAGAATTGTGATGACATGATCATGGAGCCATTTGATGAAAAGGGACATGGAACATTTTGTTGACAGAGTTTAGGGAACATTGTGATGTAAGGGGTCAGGGATCCTTGTGATGAAAATGGTCATAGAGCATTTTGATGCCAGGGGTTATGGAATATTTTGATGTTAGTGGTTATGGAACATTGTGAGGATAAGGGCATGTACCAATGTGAGGACAGGGGTCATGGAAAATTGTGACGACATGGGTGAGAGTGTACTGTGATGACTAGTGATGGAACATTGTGAGATCAGTGATGAAAGAGCATTTTGATGAGAAGTGCATGGGGCATTGTGATGACAAGGTTTATGGAGCATGGTGGTGACAAGGTTGTGGAGCATTGTGATGAGAAGTGCATGGCGCATTGTGATGACATGGGTCATGGATTATTGTGCAGCCAAAGGCATGGGACACTGTGATGACAAGTGCCAGAGAGCATTATGATGCAAAGTTCATGGAGCATTGTGGTGACAATTGTAACAGAGCCTCCTGATGATGAGGGCGTGGACCATTGGGATGACAAATTTTATGAAGCTTTGTGATGACTGGAGTCAAGGGGCATTGTGATGATAGGGGTCATGGTGCATTGTAATGACATGGGAATGGAGCATTGTGATAACAGGGGCATGAAGCATTGGTCTGACAAATTTCGAGGATTATTGTGATGACAGTGGGCATGGCGTATTGTGATGATAAGGGCATGGAACCTTGTGATGACAAGGTCACGGATTATTGTGAAGACAGATGTCATTTAGCATTGTGATGATATATGTCATGGTCCATTGTGATGACATTTGCATGGAACATTGCGAGGCCAGGTGTAATGGGCGATTGTGATGACAAGGTGTTGGATCATTGTGATGACAACGGCATGGAGCATTGCCATGACAAGTGCCACTGAGAATGTCGATGACAAGGTCGTGAATCATTGTGATGACAAGCGTGTGGATCTTGCTATGACAAGTGTCATGGAGCATTGCGATGACAAATGCATGGAGAATTTTGATGACAAGAACATGTAACATTGTGACGAGAAGTGTCATGGTTCATTGTGATGACAAGGGATATGTAGCATTGTGATGACCAGCGAATGGAGCATTGAGATGGCAAGACCTTGGAACATTGTGATGAGAAGACCATGGATAATTTTGATGATGAGTGTCATGGAGCACTGTAATGACAAGGGTCATGGAGCATTCTGATGAAATGCTTGTGGACTATTGTCATGAAAAGGGCCTGGAGCATTGTGATGACAAGTTCATGGAGTATTGTGAAGACGGGTGTCAGGGGGTATTGTGATGAAATATGTCATTGACCATTGTGATGATAATGGCGGGGAGCATTGTGATGCCAAGTGTCATGGAGGATTGTGATGACAAATGTAATGGAGTATTGTGATGACAAGCTCTTGGGGCATTGTGATGCCAAGGGTCATGGAGCATTGTGATGACAAGGGCAAATGAGAATTTTGATGAGAAGGTCGGGAAGCATTGTGATGACAAGCGCATGTTGCTTGCTTTGACAGGGGACATTGAGAATTGTGATGACAAGTGCATGGAGAATTGTGATGACAAGGACTTGGAGAATCCTGATGAAAAGTGACATAGAACATTGTTATGACCAGGGCATGGAGCATGGTGATGGCAAGACCGTGGAGCATTGTGATGAGAACACCATGGATAATTGTGATGACGAGCCTAACGGAGCACTCTAATGACAAGGGACATGGAGCATTATGATGACAGGTGTCATGAGCATTTTGATGACGGGGTCATGGAGCATTGTGATGACAAGTTTCATGGAGCATTCTGATGACAAGCTTGTGAAGTATTGTGATGACAATGGCATGGAGCATTGTGATGAAAAGGGCATGGAACATTGTGATGAAAAATGCATGGATCCTTTTGATGACAAGGTTCAAGGAGCATTTTGACGATAAGTGTCATGGATCATTGTGATGACAAGTGTATTGACCATTGTGATGACAAATGTCATGGAGCATTGTGATGACAAGGGCATAGAGAACTGTGATGACAGGCAGCATGGAGCATTGTGATGACAAGTGTTATTGAACATTATGATCACAAGGGTTTGGAGCATTGTGATGACAGACGTCATGGATCATTTTCATTTCAAGGAGCGAGAAGCATTGTGATGACAGGAGCATGAAGAAATGTGATCCCAAGCTTCATGGAGGATTGTGATGACAAGCGCATGGAGCATTGTGATGGCAAGGTTATGTAGCATTTTGCTGACAAAAGCATGGACCATTGTGATAACAAGAGTCATGGAGCACTGTGATGACAAGCGTCATGGAACATTGTGAATACAGGGGTCATGGAGCATTGGGATGACAAGGGCATGAATCATTGTGATGACATGGGTCATGGGGCATTTTGATGACAAGAGTCCTGGATCATTGTTGTGTCATGGGTCATGGAGCGTTGTGATGACATGGGAAAGGAGCATTATGATGACAGGCTCCTGGAGCATTGTGTTGAGAAGACCCTGGAACCTTGTGATGACAAGAGTCATGGAGCATTCTGATGAAAAGTGCCATGGAGCCTTGTGATTACAGGGGTATAGGAGCATTTTATTGACAAGGGCATGGTTCATTGTGATGAGCAGGCCATGGAGCATTCTGATGCCATGTGTCATGGAATATTGTGATGACAAGAGCATGGAGTATTGTGGTTACAGGTGTCTTGGAGCATTGTGATGAAAAAGGCATGGATCATTGTGATGAAAAAGGCATCGAGCCTCGTCATGAGAGGGTTCAAGGAGCATACTGACGACAAGTGTCAGGGAGCATTGTGATAACAAGTGCATTGAGCATTGTGATGACAATGTTCATGGAGCATTGTGAAGAGAAGTCCATGGATAATTGTGATGACAAGCGTCATGGAGCACTGTAATGACAAGTGACATGAAACATTGTGATGACAGGTGTCATGGAGCATTGTGATGACAGGGGTCATGGAGCATTTTGATGACAAGGGTCACGGAGCATTCTGATGACAAGCTTGGGAGTATTGTGATGACAATGGCATTGAGCATTGTGTTGAAAAGGGCATGGAGCATTGTGATGAAAAAGGCATGGAGGATTTTCATGACAGAGTTCATGGAGCATTCTGAGGACAAGTGTCTGGGAGCATTGTGATGACAAGTGTATTGTGCATTGTGATGACAATGATCATGGAGCATTGTGATGACAAGTTGATGTAGCATTTTGCTGACAAAGAAATGGAGCATTGTGATGAGAAGGGTCACGGGGCACTGTGATGACAAGCGTCAAGGAGCATTGTGATTTCACGGGTCATGGAACAATGGGATGACAAGGGCATGGAGCATTCTGATGAGAAGGCCATGGAGCAACTGATGACATGCGTCAGGGAGCTTTGTGATGACAAGCGCATGGAGCATTGTGATTAAAGGGGGCATGGAGCATTGTGATGAAAAAGCATGGAGCCTTGTCTTGACAGTGTTCAAGAAGCATACTACGACAAGTGTTAGGGAGCATTGCGATGACAAGTATATTGAGCATTGTGATGACAAATATCATGGAGCATTGTGCTGAGAAGACCATGGATAATTTTGATGGCAAGCATCATTGTGAATTGTTATGTCAAGTGTTCTGGGACATTGTGATCTAAAGGTTTTGGAACATTGTGATGACAGAGGTCATGGAGCATTTTGATTTCATTGTGATGACAATAGCATGAAGCATTATGATGATGGGCATGGTGCATTTTCATGACTGGGTTTATAGAGCTTTCAGATGAAGAGGGGCATGGAACATTGTGATTAAATTGGTCTTGGAGAATTGTGATGACAAGAGCAGGGAGCATTGTAATGAGGAGGCCGTGGAACATTCTGATGACTTCCGTCATGGAGTTTTGTGATGACAAGGGCATGGAGCATTGTGATTACAGGGGTTTTGGAGCATTGTGATGACAAGGCCGTGGAACACTGAAATGGCAAGGGTCATAGAGCATTGCTATGACGGGGTTAATGGAGCTTTGTGATAACAAGGGCATGGAGCATTGGTATGAAAAGTTTCATGTCTTACTGGGATGAAAGTCGGCAAGGAGCATTGTGATGAAAAGGGCACAGAACACTGTGATACATGGGTCATGGAGGATTGTAATGAAAAGGGCTTGGAACATTGTGATGAGAAGGGCATCGAGCATTGTGATGACAAGCGTCATAGAGCTTTGTGATGACAAGGGCATTGAGCAATGTGATGAGAGTGTTCATGGAGCAATGTGATGACTATGACATGGAACATTTTGATGGCAAGTGTCATGGAGTTTTGTGATGACAAATGTTATGGAGCATTTTGATAAAAAGGCGAGGTGCATTGTGATGAGAAGGACAGGGAACATTGTGATGACATGATCATGGAACCATTTGATGAAAAGGGACATGGAATATTTTCTTGACAGAGTTTAGGGAACATTGTGATGTAAGGGGTCAAGGATCCTTGTGATGAAAAGGGTCATAGAGCATTTTGATGCCAGGGGTTATGGAACATTTTGATGTTAGGGGTCATGGAGCATTGTGATGATAAGGGCATGTAACATTGTGATGACATGGGTCATGGAACATTGTGACGAAATGGGTGAGGGTGTACTGTGATGACTAGTGATGGAACATTGTGAGATCAGTGATGAAAGAGCATTTTGATGAGAAGTGCATGGAGCATTGTGTTGACAAGGTTTATGGAGCATGGTGGTGACAAGGTTGTGGAGCATTGTGATGACAAGTGCATGGCACATTATGATGACATGGGTCATGGAGCAGTGTGCTGCCAAAGGCATGGAACAATGTGATGACAAGTGCCAGAAAGCATTATGATGAAAATTTCATGGAGCATTGTGGTGACAATTGTAACAGAGCCTCCTGATGATAAGTGCGTGGACCATTGTGATGACAAATTTTATGAAGCATTGTGATGACTGGAGTCAAGGAGCATTGTGATGACTGGGGTCATGGTGCATTGAGATGACAATGGAATCGAGCATTGTGATGACAGGGGCATGAAGCATTGGTCTGACAAATTTCAAGGATTATTGTGATGACAGTGGGCATGGCGTATTGTGATGATAAGGGCATGGAGCCTTGTGATGACAAGGTCACGGATTATGTGAAGACAGATGTCAGTTAGCATTGTGATGATATATGTCATGGTCCATTGTGATGACAATTGCATGGAACATTGTGAGGCCAGGTGTCATGGGCGATTGTGATGACAAGGTCGTGGATCATTGTGATGACAAGGGCATGGAGCATTGTCATGACAAGTGCCACTGAGAATGTCGATGACAAGGTCATGAAGCATTGTGATGACAAGTGCGTGGAGCTTGCTATGACAGGTGTCATGGAGCATTGCGATGACAAATGCATGGAGAATTGTGATAAGAAAACATGTAACATTGTGACGAGAGGTGTCATGGTGAATTGTGACGACAAGGGACATGTAGCATTGTGATGACCAGCGAATGGAGCATTGTGATGGCAAGATCTTGGAACATTGTGATGAGATGACCATGGATAATTGTGATGATGAGCGTCATGGAGCACTGTAATGACAAGGGTCATGGAGCATTCTGATGAAAAGCTTGTGGAGTATTGTCATGAGAAGGGCCTGGAGCATTGTGATGAGAAGTTCATGGATTATTGTGAAGACAGGTGTCCGGGAGCATTGTGATGACATATGTCATGGTCCATTGTGATGATAATGGCAGGGAGCATTGTGATGCCAAGTGTCATGGAGGTTTGTGATGGCAAAGGTAACGGAGCATTTTGATGACAAGGGCTTGGATCATTGTGATGACAAGGGCATGCAGCATTGTCATGACAAGTGCCATGGAGAATTTTGATGCAAAGGTCGTGAACTATTGTGGTGACAAGCGCATGGAGCTTTCTTTGACAGGAGTCATGGACCATTGCGATGAAAAGTGCATGGAGAATTGTGATTACAAGAGGCTGTAACATTGTGGTGAGAAGTGTCATGGTGCATTGTGATGACAAGGACGTGGAGAATTGTGATGACAAGACACATGGAGAATTGTGATGACCAGGGCATGGAGCATTGTGATGGCAAGACCGAGGAGCATTGTGATGAGAAGACCATGGATAATTGTGCTGACGAGCGTCATGGAGCACTGTAATGACAAGGGACATTAAACATTGTGATGACACGTGTCATGGAGCATTGTGATGACAGGGGTCATGGAGCATTTTGATGACAAGGGTCATGGAGCATTCTGATGACAAGCTAGTGGAGTATTGTGATGACAATGGCATGGAGCATTGTGATGAAAACGGCATGGAGCGTTGTGATGAAAAAGGCATGGAGGCTTTTCATGACAGTGTTCACGGAGCATTCTGAGGACAATGTCTGGGAGCATTGTGATGACAAGTGTATTGTTAATTGTGATGACAAAGATCATGGAGCATTGTGATGACAAGTTCATGTAGCATTGTGCTGACAAATAAATGGAGCATTTTGATGACAAGGGTCACGGGGCACTGTGATGACAAGCGTCATGGAGCATTGTGATTTCAGGGGCCATGGTGCAATGGGATAACAATGCATTGAGCATTGTGATTAAATTGGTCTTGGAGAATTGTGATGACAAGAGCAGGGAGCAATGTAATGAGAAGGCCGTTGAGCATTCTGATTACTTGTGTCATGGAGCTTTGTGATAACAATGGCATGGAGCATTGTGATGAAAAGGGTATGGAGCATTGTGATGAAAACGGCATGGGACTTTTCATGGCAGAGTTCACGGAGCATTCTGAGGACAAGTGTCTGGGAGCATTGTGATGACAAGTGTATTGTGCACTGTGATGACAAAGATCATGGAGCATTGTGATGACATGTTGATGTAGCATTTTGCTGACAAAGCAATGGAGCATTGTGATGGCATGTGTCACGGGGCACTGTGATGACAGGCGTCATGGAGCATTGTGATTTCAGGGGTCAAGGAGAAATGGGATGACAAGTGCATGGAGCATTCTGATGAAAAGTCCATGGAACATCTCATGACATGCGTCAGGGAGTTTCTGATGACAAGTGCGTGGAGCATTGTGATTAATGGGGGCATGGAGCATTGTGATGAAAAAGGCGTGGATCATTGTGATGAAAAATGCATGGAGCCTTGTCATGACAGCGTTCAAGGAGCATACTACAACAAGTGTTAGGGAGCATTGTGATGACAAGTGTATTGAGCAATGTGATGACAAATATCATGGAGCATTTTGCTGAGAAGACAATGGATAATTTTGATGGCAAGCTTCATTGTGCATTGTTATGACAAGTGTTCTGGGACATGGTGATCTAAAGGGTTTGGTGCATTGTGATGATAGAGGTCATGGAGCATTTTGATTTCATTGTGATGACAATATCATGAAGCATTATGATGATGGACATGGTGCATTTTGATGACAGGGTTCATGGAGCATTCAGATGAAGAGGGGCATGGAGTATTGTGATTAAATTGGCCTTGGAGAATTGTGATGACAAGAGCATGGAGCATGGTAAGGAGGAGGCCATGGAACATTCTGATGAATGCGTCATGGAGCTTTGTGATGACAAGGGCATGGAGCATTGTGATTACAGTTGATTTGGAGCATTGTGATGACAAGGCCGTGGAACACTCTAATGACAAGGGTCATGGAGCATTGTTATGACAGGAGAAATGGAGCCTTTTGATGACGAGGGCACGGGGCATTGGTCTGAAAAATTTCATGTCTTACTGGGATGAGAGTGGGCAAGGAGCATTGTGATGACAAAGGCACAGAACACTGCAATACATGGGTCATGGAGGATTGTAATGAAAAGGGCATGGAGCATTGTGATGAGAAGGGCATCGAGCCTTGTGATGACAAGCGTCATAGAGCTTTGTGATGACAAGGGCGTTTAGCAATGTGATGAGAGTGTTCATGGAGCAATGTGATGACAATGGCATGGAGCATTTTGATGGTAAGTGTCATGGAGCTTTGTGATGACAAATTGTATGGAGCATTTTGATGAAAAGGGCATGGTGCATTGTGATGAGAAGTGCTGGGAGCATTGTGATGACATGATCATGGAGCCATTTGATGAAAAGGGACATGGATTATTTTGTTGACAGAGTTTAGGGAACATTGTGATGTAAGGGGTCAAGGATCCTTGTGATGAAAAGGGTCATAGAGCATTTTGATGACAGGGGTTATGGAACATTTTGATGTTAGGGGTCATGGAGCATTGTGATGATAAGGGCATGTAACATTGTGATAACAGAGGTCATGGAACATTGTGACAACATGGGAGAGGGTGTACTGTGATGACTAGTGATGGAACACTGTGAGATCAGTGGTGACAGAGCATTTTGATGAGAAGTGCATGGAGCATTGTGATGACAAGGTTTATGGAGCATTGTGATGTCAAGGTTGTGGAACATTGTGATGACAAGTGCATGGCGCATTGTGATGACATGTGTCATGGAGCATTGTGCTGCCAAAAGCATGGGATATGGTGATGAAAAGTGCCAGAGAGCATTGTGATGAAAAGTTCATGGAGCATTGTGGTGACAATTGTAACAGATCCTCCTGATGATGAGGGAAAGGTCCATTGTGATGACAAGTTTTACGAAGCATTGTGATGATTGGAGTCAAGGAACATTTTGATGACAGGGGTCATGGTGCATTGTGATGACAAGGTAATGGATCATTGTGATGACAGGGGGATGAAGCATTGGTCTGACAAATTTCAAGTATTATTGTGATGACAGTGGGCATGGCGTATTGTGATGTTAAGGGCATGGAGCCTTGTGATGCCAAGGTCACGGGTTATTGTGAAGAGAGATGTCAGTTAACATTTTGATGATATATGTCATGGTCCATTGTGATGACAATTGCATGGAACATTGTGAGGCCAGGTGTCATGGTCGATTGTGATGAAAAGGTTTTCGATCACTGTGATGACCAGGGCATGTAGCATTTTCATGACAAGTGCCACTGAAAATGTCGACGACAAGGTCATGAAGGATTGTGATGACAAGCGCGTGGAGCTTGCTATGACAGGTGTCAAGGAGCATTGTGATGACAAATGCATGGAGAATTGTGATGACAAGAACATGTAACATTGTGACGAGAAGTGCCATGGTGCATTTGACGACAAGGGACAGGTAGCATAATGATGACCAGCAAATGGAGCATTGTGATGGCAAGACCTTGGAACATTGTGATGAGAAGGCCATGGATATTTGTGATGATGAGCGTCATGGAGCACTGTAATGACAATGGTCATGGAGCATTCTCATGAAAAGCTTGTGGAGTATTGTCATGAGAAGTGCCTGGAGCATTGTGATGACATGTTCATGGAGTATTGTGAAGACAGGTGTCAGGGAGCATTGTGATGACGTATGTCATGGTCCATTGTGATGATAATGGCAGGGAGCATTGTGATGCCAAGTGTCATGGAGGATTGTGATGACAAATGTAATGGGGTATTGTGATGACAAGGGCTGGGAACATTGTGATGACAAGGGTCATGGAGAATTGTGATGACAAGGGCAATTGAGAATTTTGATGAGAAGGTCGGGAAGCATTTTGATGACAAGCGAAGGTTGCTTGCTATGACATGGGTCATGGAGCATTTTGATGACAAGTCCATGGAGAACTGTGATGACAAGGACGTGGAGAATCCTGATGAAAAGGGACATGGAGCATTGTTATGACCAGGACATGGAGCATTGTGATGGCAAGACCGTGGATCATTGTGATGCTAACACCATGGATAATTGTGATGACGAGCATCTCGGAGCACTGTAATGACAAGGGACATGGAGCATTATGATGACAGGTGTCATGAGGATTTTGATGATAGGGTTCATGGAGCATTGTGATGACAAGTTTCATGGAGCATTCTGATGACAAGCTTGTGAACTATTGTGATGACAATGGCATGGAGCATTGTGATGATAAGGGCATGTAACATTGTGGTGACAGGGGTCATGGAACATTGTGACCACATGGGTGAAGGTGTACTGTGATGACTAGTGATGGGACATTGTGAGATCAGTGGTGACAGCGCATTTTGATGAGAAGTTCATGGAGCATTGTGATGACAATATTTATGGAGCATTGTGATGACAAGGTTGTGGAGCATTGTGATGACAAGTGCATGGCACATTGTGATGACATGGGTCACGAAGCATTGTGCTGCCAAAGGCATGGGACACTGTGAGGACAAGTACCAGCGAGCATTGTGATGAAACGTTCATGGAGCATTGTGGTGACATATGTAACTGAACCTCCTGATGATGAAGGCATGGACCATTGTGATGAAAAATTTTATGAAGCATTGTGATGACTGGAGTCAAGGAGCATTGTGATGACAGGGTTCATGGTGCATTGTGATGACAAGGGATTGGAACATTGTGAGGCCAGGTGTCATGGGCGATTGTGATGACAAGGTCTTGGATCATTGTTATGACAAGGGCATGGAGCATTGTCATGACAAGTGACACGAGAATGTCGATGACAAGGCCGTGAAGCATTGTGATGACATGTGCGTGGAGCTTTCAATGACAGTTGTCATTTAGCATTGCGATGACAAATGAATGTAGAATTGTGATGACAAGAACATGTAACATTGTGAAGAGAGCTGTCATGGTGCATTTGACGACAAGGGACATGTAGCATGATGATGACCAGCGAATGGAGCATTGTGATGGCCATACCTTGGAACACTGTGATGGGAACCATGGATAATTGTGATGATGAGCGTCATGGAGCACTGTAATGACAAGGGTCATGGAGCATTCTGATGAAAAGCTTGTGGAGTATTGTCATGACAAGGGCCTGGAGCATTTTGATGGCAAGTTCATGGAGTATTGTGAAGACAGGTGTCAGGGAGCAATGTGATGACATATGTCATGGTCCATTGTGATGATAACGGTAAGGAGCATTGTGATGCCAAGTGTCATGGAGGATTTTGATGACAAATGTAATGGAGTATTGTGATGACAAGGGCTAGGAGCATTGTGATGCCAAGGGTCATGGAGCATTGTGATGACAATTGCAATTGAGAATTTTGATGAGAAGTTCGGGAAGCATTGTGATGACAAGCGCATGTTGCTTGCTATGACATGGGTCATGGAGCATTGTGCTGACAAGTGCATGGAGAATTGTGATGACAAGGACGTGGATAATCCTGATGAAAAAGGACATGGAGCATTGTTATGACCAGGTCATGGAACATTGTGATGGCAAGACTGCGGAGCATTCTGATGAGAACACTATGGATAATTGTGATGATGATCATCACAGAGCACTGTAATGACAAGGGACATGGAGCATTATGATGACAGGTGTCATGAGCATTTTGATGACAGGGGTCATGGAGCATTGTGATGACAAGTTTCATGGAGCATTCTGATGTCAAGCTTGTGAACTATTGTGATGGAAAGGGCATGGAGCATTGTGATGAAAAAGGCATGGATCCTTTTCATGACACGGTTCAATGAGCATTTTGTCGATAAGTATCATGGATCATTGTGATGACAAGTGTCTTGAACATTGTGATGACAAATGTCATGGAGCATTGTGGTGACAAATGCATGGAGTATTGTGATGACAAGGACATGGAGTATTGCGATGACAGGCATCATGGAGAGTTGTGATGACAAGTGTTATGGAACTTTATGATCACAACGGTTTGGAACATTGTGATGACAGAGGTCATGGATCATTTTGATTTCAAGGAGCGTGGAGCATTGTGATGACAGGAGCATGAAACAATGTGATCCCAAGGTTCATGGAGGATTGTGATTACAAGCGCATGGAGAATAGTGATCACAAGTTCATGTAGCATTTTGCTGACAAAAGCATGGAAGATTGTGATGAGAAGAGTCATGGAGCACTGTGATGACAAGCGTCATGGAGCATTGTGATTACAGGGTCATGGAGCATGGGGATAACAAGGGCATGAATCATTGTGATGGCAAGGTTCATGGAGCATTTTGATGACAAGAGTCCTGGATCATTGCTGTGTCATGGGTCATGGATCGTTGTGATGACAGTGGTCATGGTGCATTGTGATGATATGGGACTTGAGCATTATGGTGACAAGCTCCTGGAGCATTGTGTTGAGAAGACCGTGGATCCTTGTTTATGACAAGTGTCATGGAGCATTCTGATGGAAAGTGCCATGGAGCCTTGTGATTACAGGCGTATTGGAGCATTTTGATGACAAGGGCATGGGGCATTGTGATGAGAAGGTCATGGAGCATTCTGATGACATGCATCATGGAACATTGTGATGACAAGAGCTTGGAGTATTGTGATTACAGGTGTCTTGGAGCATTGTGATGAAAAAGGAATGGATCATTGTGATGAAAAAGGCGTCGAGCCTCGTCATGACAGGGTTCAAGGAGCATACTGACGACAAGTGTCAGGGATCATTGTGATAACAAGTGCATTGAGCATTGTGATGACAAAGTTCATGGAGCATTGTGATGAGAAGACCATGGATAATTGTGATAATGAGTGTCATGTGGCATTGTGATGACAATAGTTATGTAATATTGTGATCACAAGTGTTTGGAGCATTGTGATGACAGAGGGCATGGAGCATATTGATTTCATTGTGATGACAATAGCATGAAGCATTATGATGATGGGCATGGTGCATTGTGATGACAGGGTTCATGGAGAATTGAAATGAAAATGGGCATGAGACATTGTGATTACAGTGGCCATGGTGCATTGTGATGACAAGGGCATGGAACATTGTCATGACAAGGGCCATGGTGAATTTTGATGACAATGTCGTGAAGTATTGTGATGACAAGCGCATGGAGCTTTCTTTGACAGTGGTCATGGAGCATTGTGATGACACGTGCATGGAGAATTGTGATGACAAGAGGCTGTAACATTGTGGTGAGAAGTGTCATGGTGCATTGTGATGGCAAGGACGTGGAGAATTGTGATGACAAGACACATGGAGAATTGTGATGACCAGGGCATGGAGCATTGTGATTGTAAGACCTATGAGCATTGTGATGAGAAGACCATGGATAATTGTGCTGACGAGCGTCATGGAGCACTTTAATGACAAGAGACATGAAACATTGTGATGACTGGTGTCATGGAGCATTGTGATGACAGGGGTCATGGAGCATTGTGATGGCAAGGGTCATGGAGCATTCTGAAGACAAGCTTGTGGAGTATTGTGATGACAATGGCATGGAGCATTGTGATGAAAAGGGCATGGAGCATTGTGATGAAAATGGCATGGAGGCTTTTCATGACAGAGTTCACGGAGCATTCCGAGGACAAGTGTCTGGGAGCATTGTGATGACAAGTGTATTGTGCATTGTGATGACAAAGATCATGGAGCCTTGTGATGACAAGTTCATGTAACATTTTGCTGACAAAGAAATGGAGCACTGTGATGACAAGCGTCACGGAGCATTGTGATTTCAGGGGTCATGGAGCAATGGGATGACAAGGGCATGGAGCATTGTGATGAGAAGGCCATGGAACATCTGATGACATGCGTCACGGAGCTTTGTGATGACAAGTGCATGGAGCATTGTGATTACAGGGGGTATGGAGCATTCTGATGAAAATGGATTGGATCATTGTGATGACAGGGGCATCAAACTTTGGTCTGACAAATTTCTAGGATTATTGTGATGACAGTGGGCTTGGCGTATTGTGATGTTAAGGGCATGGAGGCTTGTGATGACAAGGTTTATGGAGCACTGTATTGACAAGGTTGTAGAGCATTTTGATGACAAGTGCATGGCGCATTGTGATGACATGGGTCATGGAGCTTTGTGATGCCAAAGACATGGGACACTGTGATGACAAATGCCAGAGAGCATTGCGATGAAAAGTTCATGGAACATTGTGGTGACAAATGTAACAGAGCCTCCTGATGATGAGGGCATGGACCATTGTGATGACAAATTTTATGAAGCAATGTGATGACTGGAGTCAAGGAGCATTGTGATGACAGGGGTCAAGGTGCATTTTGATGACAAGGGAAAGGAACATTGTGATGACAGGGGCATGAAGCATTGGTCTGAAAAAATCAAGGATTATTTTGATGACAGTGGGCACGGCGTATTGTGATGATAAGGGCATGGAGCCTTGTGATGACAAGGTCATAGATTATTGTGAAGACATATGTCAGTTAGCATTGTAATATTATATGTCATTGTCCATTTTGATGACAATTGCATGGAACATTGTGAGGCCAGGTGTCATGGGCGATTGTGATGACAAGGTCTTGGATCATTTTAATGACAAGGGCATGGAGCATTTTCATGACAAATGCCACTGAGAATGTCGATGACAAGGTCGTGAAGCATTGTGATGACAAGCGCGTGGAGCTTGCTATGACAGGTGTCATGGAACATTGCGATGACACATACATGGAGAATTGTGAGGACAAGAACATGTAACATTGTGACGAGAGGTGTCATGGTGCATTGTGACAAGGGACATGTAGCATGGTGATGACCAGCGAATGGAGCATTGTGATGGCACGACCTTGGAACATTGTGATGAGAATTCCATGGATAATTGTGATGATGAGCGTCATGGAGCACTGTAATGACAAGGGTCATGGAGCATTCTGATAAAATGCTTGTGGATTATTGTCATGAAAAGGGCCTGGAGCATTGTGATGACAAGTTCATGGAGTATTGTGAAGACAGGTGCCAGGGAGCATTGTGATGACATATGTCATGGGCCATTGTGATGACAATGGCAGGGAGCATTGTGATGCCAAGTGTCATGGAGGATTGTGATGACAAATGTAATGGAGTATTCTGATGACAAGGGCTTGGAGCATTGTGTTGCCATGGGTCATGGAGCATTGTGATGAAAAGGGCAATTGAGAATTTTGATGAGAAGGTCGGGAAGCATTGTGATGACAAGCACATGTTGCTTGCTATGACATGGGACATGGAGCATTGTGCTGACAAGTGCATGGAGAATTGTGATGAGAAGGACGTGGAGAATCCTGATGAAAAGGGACATGGAGCATTGTTATGAGCAGGGCATGGAGCATTGTGATGGCAAGACCGTGGAGCATTGTGATGAGAACACCATGGTTAATAGTGATGACGAGCATCACGGAGCACTGTAATGACAAGGGACATGGAGAATTATGATGACAGGTGTCATGAGCATTTTGATGACAGGGTTCATGGAGCATTGTGATGACAAGTTTCATGGAGCATTCTGATGACAAGCTTGTGAACTACTGTGATGACAATGGTATGGAGAATTGTGATAAAAAGTGCAAGGAGCATTGTGATGAAAAAGGCATGGATCCTTTTCATGACACGGTTCAAGGAGCATTTTGACGGTAAATGTCATGGATCACTGTGATGACAAGTGTCTTGAGCATTGTGATGACAAATGTCATGGAGCATTGTGATGACAAGTGCATTGAGTATTGTGATCACAGGCATCATGGAGAGTTGTGATGACATGTGTTATGGAACATTATGATCACAAGGGTTTGGAGCATTGTGATGACAGAGGTCATGGATCATTTTGATTTCAAGGAGCTTGGAGCATTGTGATGACAGGAGCATGAAGCAATGTGATCCCAAGGTTCATGGAGGATTGTGATGACAAGGGCATGGAGCACTGTGATGGCAAGGTCATGTAGCATTTTGGTGACAAAAGCATGGAACATTGTGATGACAAGAGTCATGGAGCACTGTGATGACAAGCGTCATGGAACATTGTGATTACAGGGGTCATGTAGCATTGGGATGACAAGGGCATGAATCATTGTGATGACAAGGTTCATGGAGCATTTTGATGACAAGAGTCCTGGATCATTGTTGTGTCATGGGTCATGGAGCGGTGTGATGACAGTGGTCATGGTGCATTGTGATGACATGGGAATGGAGCATAATGATAACAAGCTCCTGGAGCATTGTGTTGAGAAGACCATGGAACCTTGTGGAACAAGTGTCATGGAGCATTCTGATGAAAAGTGCCATGGAGCCTTGTGATTACAGGGGTATTGGAGCATTTTGATGACAAGGGCATGGAGCATTGTGATGAGAAGGCCATGGAGCATTCTGATGACATGCGTCTTGGAACATTGTGTTGACAAGAGCATGGAGTATTTTGATTACAGGGGTCTTGGAGCATTGCGATGAAAAAGACATGGATCATTGTGATGAAAAAGGCGTCGAGCCTCGTCATGACAGTGTTAAAGGAGCATAATGACGACAAGTGTCAGGGAGCATTGTGATAACAAGTGCATTGAGCATTGGGATGCCAAGTTCATGGAGCATTGTGATGAGAAGACCATGGATAATTGTGATGACGAGCCTCATGGGGCATTGTGATGACAATGGTTATGGAATATTGTGATCACAAGGGTTTGGAGCATTGTGATGACAGAGGTATTGGAACATTTTTCTTTCATTGTGATGAAAAGAGCATGAAGCATTATGATGATGGGCATGGTGCATTGGGATTACAGGGTTCTTGGATAATTGAGTGAAAAGGGGCATGGAACATTGTGATTACAGGGGCCATGGTGCATTGTGATGACAAGGGCAAGGAGCATTGTTCTGACAATTTTCATGTCGTATTGTGATGACAATGGGCATATCACATTGTGAAGACAAGGACATGGAGCCTTGTGATGACAAGGTCATGGACTATTGTGAAGAGAGGTGTTTGGGACCATTGTGATAACATATATCATGATCCATTGTGATGACAATCACATGGAGCATTGTGATGCCAAGTGTCATGGAGGTTTGTGATGGCAAAGGTAACAGAGCATTTTGATGGCATGGGCTTCGAACATTGTGATGACAAGGGCATGCAGCATTGTCATGACAAGGGCCATGGAGGATTTTGATGACAATGTCGTGAAGTATTGTGGTGACAAGCGCATGGAGCTTTCATTGACAGGCGTCATGGAGCATTGCGATGACAAGTGCATAGAGAATTGTGATGACAAGAGGCTGTAACATTGTGGTGAGAAGTGTCATGGTGCATTGTGATGACAAGGACGTGGAGAATTGTGATGAAAAGACACATATAGAATTGTGATGACCAGGGCATGGAGCATTGTGATGGCAAGACCGAGGATCATTGTGATGAGAAGACCATGGATAATTGTGCTGACGAGCGTCATGGAGTACTGTAATGACAAGGGACATGAAACATTGTGATGAAAGGTGTCATGGAGCATTGTGATGACAGGGTCATGGAGCATTGTGATGGCAAGCTTGTGGAGTATTGTGATGACAATGGCATGGAGCCTTGTGATGAAAAAGGAATGGAGTATTTTGATGAAAAAGGCATGGAGGATTTTCATGACAGAGCTCACGGAGCATTCTGAGGATAAGTGTCTGGGAGCATTGTGATGACAAGTGTATTGTGCATTTTGATGACAAATATCATGGAGCATTGTGATGACAAGTTCATGTAGCATTTTGCTGACAAAGAAATGGAGCATTGTGATGAGAAGGGTCACGGGACACTCTGATGACAAGAGTCACGGAGCATTGTGATTTCAGGGGTCATGGAGCAATGGAATGACAAGGGCATGGAACACTGTGATGAGAAGGCCATTGAACATCTGCTGACATGCGTCAGGGAGCTTTGTGATGACAAGTGCATGGAGCATTGTGATTACAGGGGGCATGGAGAATTGTGATGAAAAAGGCTTGGATCATTGTGATGAAAAAGGAACCGAGCCTTGTCATGACAGTGTTCAAGGAGCATACTACCACAAGTGTTAGGGAGCATTGTGATGACAAGTGTATTGAGCATTGTGATGACTAATGTCATGGAACATTGTGCTGAGAAGACCATGGATAATTTTTATGGCAAGCATCATTGTGCATTGTTATGACAAGTGTTCTGGGACATTGTGATCTAAAGGGTTTGGGGCATTGTGATGACAGAGGTCATGAAGCATTTTGATTTCATTGTGATGACTATAGCATAAAGCATTACGATGATGGGCATGGTGCATTTTGATGACAGGGATAATGGAGCATTCAGATGAAGATAGGCATGGAACATTATGATTAAATTGGTCTTGGAGAATTGTGATGACAAGAGCAAGGAGCATTGTGATTACAGGGGTTTTGGAGCATTGTGATGACAAGGCCGTGGAAAACTGCAATGGCAATGGTCATGGAACATTGTTATGACAGGGGTAATGGAACCTTGTGATGACGAGTGCATGGAGCATTGGTCTGAAAACTTTCATGTCTTACTGGGATGAGAGTGGGAAAGGAGTATTGTGATGACAAGGGCACAGAACACTGTGATACATGGGTCATGGAGGATTGTAATGAAAAGGGTATGGAACTTTGTAATGAGAAGAACATCGAGCATTGTGATGACAAGCGTCATAGAGCTTTGTGATGACAAGGGCGTTGAGCAATGTGATGAGAGTGTTCATGGAGCAATGTGATGACATTGGCATGGAGCATTTGATGGCAAATGTCATGGAGATTTGTGATGACAAATATTATGCAGCATTTTGATGAAAATGGCGTTGTGCATTGTGATGAGAGGGGCAGGGAGCATTGTAATGACATGATCATGGAGTCATTTGATGAAAAGGGACATGGAATATTTTGTAGACAGAGTTTAGGGAACATTGTGATGTAAGGGGTCAAGGATCCTTGAGATGAAAAGGGTCATAAAGCATTTTGATGACAGGGATTATGGAACATTTTAATGTTAGGGGTCACGGAACATTATGATGATAAGGGCATGTAACATTGTGATGAGTGGGGTCATGGAACATTGTGACGACATGGGTGAGGGTGTACTGTGATGACTAAAGATGGAACATTGTGAGATCAGTGGTGACAGAGCATTTTGATGAGAAGTGCATGGGGCATTGTGATGACAATGTTTATGGAGCATGGTGGTGACAAAGGTTGTGGAGCAATGTGATGACAAGTGCATGGCACATTGTGATGACATGTGTCATGGATCATTGTGCTTCCAAAGGCATGGAACACTGTGATGACAAGTGCCAAAGATCATTATGATGAAAAGTTCATGGAGCATTGTGGTGACAATTGTAACAGAGCCTCCTGATGAGGAGGGCATGGACCATTGTGATGACAAATTTTATGAAGCATTGTGATGACTGGAGTCAAGGAGCATTGTGATGACAGGGGTCATGGTTCATTGTAATGACAAGGAAATGGAGCATTGTGATGACAGGGGCATGCAGCATTGGTCTGAGAAATTTCAAGGATTATTGTGATCACAGTTGGCAAGGCGTATTGTGATGATAAGGGCATGGAGCCTTGTGAAGACAAGGTCACAGATTATTGTGAAGACGGATGTCAGTTAGCATTGTGATGATATATGTCATGGTACATTGTGATGACAATTGCATGGAACATTGTGAGGCCTGGTGTCATGGGCGATTGTGATGACAAGGTGTTGGATCATTGTGATGACAACGGCATGGAGCATTGTCATGACAAGTGCCACTGAGAATGTCGATGACAAGGTCGTGAACCATTGTGATGACAAGCACGTGGAGCTTGCTATGACAGGTGTAATGGAGCATTGTGATGACAAATGCATGGAGAATTTTGATGACAAGAACATGTAACATTGTGACGAGAGGTGTCATGGTGCATTGTGACGACAAGGGACATGTAGCATTGTGATGACCAGCGAATGGAGCATTGTGATGGCAGGACCTTGGAACATTGTGATGAGAAGACCATGGATAATTGTGATGATGAGTGTCATGAAGCACTGTAATGACAAGGGTCATGGAGCATTCTGATGAAAACCTTGTGGAGTATTGTCATGATAAGGGCCTGGAGCATTGTGATGACAAGTTCATGGAATATTGTGAAGACAGTTGTCAGGGAGCCTTGTGATGACATATGTCATGGTCCATTGTGATGATAATGGCAAGGAGCATTGAGATGCCAAGTGTCATGGAGGATAGTGATGACAAATGTAATGGAGTATTGTGATGACAAGGGCTTGGAGCATTGAGATGCCAAGGGTCATGGAGCATTGTGATGACAAGGGCAATTGAGAATGTTGATGAGAAGGTCGGGGAGCATTGTGATGACAAGCACATGTTGCTTGCTATGACAGGGGTCATGGAACATTGTGATGACAAGTGCTTGGAGAATTGTGATGACAAGTACGTGGAGAATCCTGATGAAAAGGGACATGGAGCATTGTTATGACCAGGTCATGGAGCATGGTGATGGCAAGACCTTGGAGCATTGTGATGCTAACACCATGGATAATTGTGATGACAAGCATCACGGAGCACTGTAATGACAAGGGACATGGAGCATTATGATGACAGGTGTCATGAGCATTTTGATGACAGGGTTCATGGAGCATTGTGATGACAAGTTTCATGGAGCATTCTGATGACAAGCTTGTGAACAATTGTGATGACAATAGCATGGAGCATTTTGATGAAAAGGGCATGGAGCATTGTGATGAAAAAGGCATGGAACCTTTTCATGACATGGTTCAAGGAGCATTTTGACGATAAGTGTCATGGATCATTGTGATGACAAGTGTCTTGAGCATTGTGATGACAAATGTCATGGAGCATTGTGATGACAAGGGCATGGGGTATTGTGATGGCAGGCATCATTGAGATTTGTGATGACAAGTGTTATGGAACATTATGATCATAAGGGTTTCGAGCACTGTGATGACAGAGGTCATGGATCATTTTGATTTCAAGGAGCGTGGAGCATTGTGATGACAGGAGCATGAAGCAATGTGATCCCAATGTTCATGGAGGATTGTGATGACAAGCGCATGGAGCATTCTGATGACAAGGTCATGTACCATTTTGCTGACAAAAGCATGGAATATTGTGATGACAAGAGTCATGGAGCACTGTGATGACAAGCGTCATGGAGCATTGTGATTACAGGGGTCATGGAGCACTGTGATGACAAGGGCAAGAATCTTTGTGATGACAAGATTCATGGAGCAATTTGATGACAAGAGTCCTGGATTATTGTTGTGTCATGTGTCATGGAGCGTTGTGATGACAGTGGTGATGGTGCATTGTGATGATATGGGAATGGAGCATTATGATGACCAGCTCCTGGAGCATTGTGTTGAGAAGACCATGGAACCTTGTGATGACAAGGGTCATGGAGCATTCTGATAAAAGTGCCATGGAGCTTTGTGATTACAGGGGTATTGGACCATTTTGATGACAAGGGCATGGAGCATTGTGATGAGAAGGCCATGGAGTATACTGATGACATGCGTCTTGGAACATTTTGATGACAAGAGCATGGAGTATTGTGATTACAGGGGTCTTGGTGCATTGTGATGAAAAAGGCATGAATCATTGTGATGAAAAAGGCGTCGAGCCTCGTCATGACATGGTTTAAGGAGCATACTGACGACAAGTGTCAGGGAGCATCGTGATAACAAGTGCATTGAGCATTGGGATGACAAAGTTCATGGAGCATTGTGATGAGAAGACCATGGATAATTGTGATGACTAGCGTCATGGGGCAGTGTAATGACAATTGTTATGGAATATTGTGATCACAAGGGTTTGGAACATTGTAATGACAGAGGGCATGGAGCATTTTGATTTCATTGTGATGACAATAGCATGAAGCATTATGATGATGGGCATGGTGCATTTGGATGACAGGGTTCATGGATTTTTCAGATGAAGAGGGGCATGGAGCATTGTGATTAAATTGGTCTAGGAGAATTGTGATGACAAGAGCAGGGAGCATTGCAATGAGAAGGCCGTGGAGCATTCTGATGACTTGGGTCATGGAGCTTTGTGATGACAAGGGCATGGAGCACTGTGATTACATGGGTTTTGGAGCATTGTGATGACAAGGCCGTGGAACACTGTAATGGCAAGGGTCATGGAGCATTGTTATGAGAGTGTTAATGGAGCCTTGTGATGACAAGGGCATGGATCATTGGTCTGAAAAGTTTCATGCCTTACTGGGATGAGAGAGGGCAAGGAGCATTGTGATGACAAGGGCACAGAACTCTGTGATACATGGGTCATGGATGATTGTAATGAAAAGGGCATGGAGCATTGTGATGAGAAGTACATCGAGCATTGTGATGACAAGCGTCATAGAGCTTGTGATGACAAGGGCATTGAGCAATGTGATGAGAGTGTTCAGGGGGAAATGTGATGACAATGGCATGGGGCATTTTGATGGCAAGTGTCGTGGAGCTCTGTGATGACAAATGTTATGGAGCCTTTGATGAAAAGGGCGTGGTGTATTGTGATGAGAAGGGCAGGGAGCATTGTGATGACATGATCATGGAGCCATTCGATGAAAAGGGACATGGATAATTTTGTTGAGAGTGTTTAGGGAACATTGTGATGTCAGGACTCAAGGATCCTTGTGATGAAAAGGGTCATAGAGCATTTTGATGACAGGGGTTATTGAACATTTTGATGTTAGGTGTCATGGAGCATTGTGATGATAAGGGCATGTAACATTGTGATGACAGGGTTCATGGAACATTGTGACAACATGGGTGAGGGTGTACTGTGATGACTAGTGATGGAACATTGTGAGATCAGTGGTGACAGAGCATTTTGATGAGAAGTGCATGGAGCATTGTGATGACAAGGCCGTGGAACACTGTACTGACAAGGGTCATGGAGAATTGTTATGACGGGGTTAAAGGAGCTTCGTGATGACAAATGTCATGGAGCATTGTGCTGAGAAGACCATGGATAATTTTGATGGCAAGCATCATTGTGCATTGTTATGACAAGTGTTCTGGGACATTGTGATCTAAAGGGTTTGGAGCATTGTGATGACAGTGGTCATGGAGCATTTTGATTTCTTTGTGATGACAATAGCATGAAGCATTATGATGTTGGGCATGGTGCATTTTCATGACTGGGTTCATGGAGCTTTCAGATGAAGAGGGGCATGGAACATTGTGATTAAATAGGTCTTGGAGAATTGTGATGACAAGAGCAGGGAGCATTGTAATGAGGAGGCCGTGGAGCATCCTGATGACTTCCGTCATGGAGCTTTGTGATGACAAGGGCATGGAGCATTGTGATTACAGGGGTTTTGGAGCATTGTGATGACAAGGCCGTGGAACACTGTAATGACAAGGGTCATGGAGAATTGTTATGACGGGGTTAATGGAGCTTTGTGATGACAAGGGCATGGATCATTGGTCTGAAAAGTTTCATGACTTACTGGGATGAGAGTGGACAAGGAGCATTGTGATGACAAGGGCACAGAACACTGTGAAACATGGGTCATGGAGGATTGTAATGAAAAGGGCGTGGTGCATTGTGATGAGAAGGGCATCGAGCATTGTGATGAGAAGCGTCATAGAGCTTTGTGATGATAAGGGCATTGAGCAATGTGATGAGAGTGTTCATGTGGCAATGTGATGACAATGGCATGGAGCATTTTGATGGCAAGTGTCATGCAGCTTTCTGATGACAAATGTTATAGTGCATTTTGATGAAAAGGGCGTGGTGCATTGTGTTGAGAACGGCAGGAAGCATTGTGATGACATGATCATGGAACCATTTGATGAAAAGGGACATGGATTATTTTGTTGACAGAGTTTAGGGAACATTGTGATGTTAGAGGTCAAGGATCCTTGTGATGAAAAGGGTCATAGAGCATTTTGATGACAGGGGTTATGGAACATTTTGATGTTAGGGGCCATGGAGCATTGTGATGATAAGGGCATGTAACATTGTGATGACAATGGTCATGGACTTTGTGAAGATATTGGTGAGGGTTTATTGTGATGACTAGTGATGGAACATTGTGAGATCAGTGGTGACAGAGCATTTTGATGAGAAGTGCATGGAGCATTGTGATGACAAGATTTATGGAGCATTGTGATGACAAGGTTGTGGAACATTGTGATGAAAAGTGCATGGTGCATTGTGATGATATGGGTCATGGAGCATTGTGCTGCCAAATACATGAAACACTCTGATGAAAAGTGCCAGAGAGCATTGTGATGAAAAGTTCATGGAGTATTGTGTTGAAAATTGTAACAGAACCTCCTGATGATGAGGTCATGGACCATTGTGATGACAAATTTTATGAAGCATTGTGATGACTGTAGTCAGGAGCATTGTGATGACAGGGGTAATGGTGCATTGTGATGACAAGGAAATGGAGCATTGTGATGACAGTGGCATGAAGCATTGGTCGGACAAATTTGAATGATTATTTTGATGACAGTAGGCATGGCGTATTGTGATGATAAGGGCATGGAGCCTTGTGATGACAAGGTCACGGATTATTGTGAAGACAGATGCCAGTTAGCATTGTGATGATATATGTCATGATCCATTGTGATGACAATTGCATGGAACATTGCGAGGCCAGGTGTCATGGACGATTTTGAATACAAGGTCTTGGATCATTGTGATGACAAGGGCATGGAGCCTTGTCATGACAAGTGCCACTGAGAATGTCGATGACAAGGTCGTGAAGCATTGTGATGACAAGCACGTGGAGCTTGCTATGACAGATGTCATGGAGCATTGTGATGACAAATGCATGGAGAATTGTGATGACAAGAACATGTAACATTTTGACGAGAGTTGTCATGGTGCATTGTGATGACAAGGGACATGTAGCATTGTGATGACCAGCGAATGGAGCATTGTGATGGCAAGACCTTGGAACATTGTGATGAGAAGACCATGGATATTTGTGCTGATGAGCGTCATGGAGCACTGTAATGACAAGGGTCATGGAGCCTTCTGATGAAAAGCTTGTGGAGTATTGTCATGACAAGGGCCTGGAGCATTGTGATGAGAAGTTCATGGAGTATTGTGAAGACAGGTGTCAGGGAGCATTGTGATGACATATGTCATGGTCCATTGTGATGATAATGGCAGGGAGCATTGTGATGCCAAGTGTCATGGAGGATTGTGATGACAAATGTAATGGAGTATTGTGATGACAAGGGCTTGGAGCATTGTGATGCCAAGGGTCATGGAGCATTGTGATGACAAGGGCAATTGAGAATTTAGATGAGAAGTTCGGGGAGCATTGTGATGACAAGCACATGTTGCTTGATATGACAGGGGTCATGGAGCATTGTGATGACAAGTGCATGGAGAATTGTGATGACAAGCACATGGAGAATCCTGATGAAATGGGACATGGTGCATTGTTATGACCAGGGCATGGAGCATTGTGATGGCAAGACCGTGGAGCAATGTGATGAGAATACCATGGATAATTGTGATGACGAGCATCACAGAGCATTGTAATGACAAGGGGCATGGAGCATTATGATGACAGGTGTCATGAGCATTTTGATGACAGTGGTCCTGGAGCATTGTGTTGACAAGTTTCATGGAGCATTTTGATGACAAGCTTGTGAACTGTTGTGATGACAATGGCATGGAGCATTTTGATGAAAAGGGCATGGAGCATTGTGATGAAAAAGGCATGGATCCTTTTCATGACACGGTTCAAGGAGCATTTTGACGATAAGTGTCATGGATCATTGTGATGACAAGTGCCTTGAGCATTGTGATGACAAATGTCATAGAGCATTGTGATGACAAGGGCATGGAGTATTGTGATGGCAGGCATCATGGAGAGTTGTGATGACAAGTGTTATGGAACATTATGATCACAAGGGTTTGGAGCATTGTGATGACAGAGATCATGGATCATTTTGATTTCAAGGAGCGTGGAGCATTGTGATGACAGGAGCATGAAGCAATGTGATCCCAAGGTTCAAGGAGGATTGTGATGACAAGCGCATGGAGCATTGTGATGGCAATGTCATGTAGCATTTTGCTGACAAAAGCATGGAACATTGTGATGACAAGAGTCATGGAGCACTGTGATGACAAGCGTCATGGAGCATTGTGATTACAGGGGTCATGGAGCATTGGGATGACAAGGGCATGAATCATTGTGATGAAAATGTTCATGGAGCATTTTGATGACAAGGGTCCTGGATCATTGTTGTGTCATGGGTCATGGAGTGTTGTGATGAGAGTGGTCAGGGTGCATTGTGATGACATGGGAATGGAGCATTATGATGACAAGCTCATGGGGCATTGTGTTGAGAAAACCGTGGAACCTTGTGACGACAAGTTGCATGGAGCATTCTGATGGAAAATGCCATGGAGCCTTGTGATTACAGGGGTATTGGAGCATTTTGATGACAAGGGCATGGAACATTGTTATCAGAAGGCCATGGAGCAGTCTGATGACATGCAGCATGGAATATTGTGATGACAAGTGCATGGGGTATTGTGATTACAGGGGATTTGGAGCATTGTGATGAAAAAGGCATGGATCATTGTGATGAAAATGGCATCGAGCCTCGTCATGGCAGGTTTCAAGGAGCATACTGACGACAAGTGTCAGGGATCATTGTGATAACAAGTGCATTGAGCATTGTGATGACAAAGTTCATGGAGCATTGTGATGATAGGACCATGGATAATTGTGATGATGAGAGTCATGGGGCATTTTGATGACAATGGTTATGGAATATTGTTATCACAAGTGTTTGGAGCATTGTGATGACAGAGGGCATGGAGCATTTTGATTTCATTTTGATGACCAGAGCATGAAGCATTATGATGATGTGCATGGTGTATTGGGATGACAGGGTTCATGGAGAATTGAGATGAAAAGGGGCATGGAACATTGTGATGAAAAAGGCATGGAGCCTTGTCATGACAGCGTTCAAGGAGCATACTACGACAAGTGTTAGGGAGCATTGTGATGACAATTGTATTGAGCATTGTGATGACAAATATCATGGAGCATTGTGCTGAGAAGACCATGGAAAATTTTGATGGCAAGCGTCATTGTGCAATATTATGACCAGTGTTCTGGGACATTGTGATCTAAATGGTTTGGAGCATTGTGATGACAGAGTTCATGGAGCATTTTGATTTCATTGTGATGACAATAGCATGAAGCATTATGATGATGGGCATGGTGCATTTGGATGACAGGGTTCATGGAACATTCAGAATAAGAGGGATATGGAGCATTGTGATTAAATTGATCTTGGTGAATTGTGATGATAAGAGCAGGGAGCATTGCAATGAGAAGGCCATGGAGCATTCTGATGACTTGGGTCATGGAGCTTTGTGATGACAAGGGCATGGAGCATTGTGATTACAGGGATTTTGGAGTATTGTGATGACAAGCCCGTGGAACACTGTAATGGCAAGGGTCATGGAGCATTGTTATGGCAGGGGTAATGGAGCCTTGTGATGACAAGGGCTTTGAGGATTGGTCTGAAATGTTTCATGTCTTACTGGGATGAGAGTGGGCAAGGAACTTTGTTATGACAAGGACACAGAACACTGTGATACATGGGTCATGGAGGAGTGTAATGAAAAGGGCATGGAGCATTGTGATGAGAAGGGCATCGAGCATTGTGATGACAAGCGTAATAGAGCTTTGTGATGACAAGGGCATTGAGCAATGTGATGAGAGTGTTCATGGAGCAATGTGATGACAATGGAATGGAGCATTTTGATGGCAAGTGTCATGCAGCTTTCTGATGACAAATGTTGTTGAGCTTTTTGATGAAAAGGCGTGGTGCATTGTGATGAGAAGGGCACGAAGCATTGTGATGACATGATCATGGAGCCATTTGATGAAAAGGGACATGGAACATTTTGTTGACAGATTTTAGGGAACATTGTGATGTAAGTGGTCAAGGATCATTGTGATGAAAAGGGTCATAGAACATTTTGATGACAGTGGTTATGGAACATTTTGATGTTAGGGGTCATGGAGCATTGTGATGATAAGGGCATGTAACATTGTGATGACAGGAGTCATGGAACATTGTGACGACATGGGTGAGGGTGTATTGTGATGACTAGGGATGGAACATTGTGAGATTAGTGATGACAGTGTAATTTAATGAGAAATGCATGGAGCATTGTGATGACAAGGGCATGGCGTATTGTGATGACAGGCATCATGGAGAGTTGTGATGACAAGTGTTATGGAACATTATGATCAAAAGGGTTTGGAGCATTGTGATGACAGAGATCATGGATCATTTTGATTTCAAGGAGCGTGGAGCATTGTGATGACAGGAGCATGAAGCAATGTGATCCCAAGGTTCATGGAGGATTGTGATGACAAGCGCATGGAGCATTGTGATGACAATGTCATGTAGCATTTTGCTGACAAAATCATGGAACATTGTGATGACAAGTGTCATGGGGCACTGTGATGACAAGCGTCATGGAGCATTGTGATTACAGGGGTCATGGAGCATTGGGATGACAAGGGCATGAAACATTGTGATGATAAGGTTCATGGGGCATTTTGATGACAAGAGTCCTAGATCATTGTTGTGTCATGGGTCATGGAGTGTTGTGATGAGATAGGTCAGGGTGCACTGTGATGACATGGGAATGGAGCATTATGATGACAAACTCCTGGAGCACTGTGTTGAGAAGACCGTGGAACCTTGTGATGACAAATGGCATGGAGCATTCTGATGGAAAGTGCCATGGAGCCTTGTGATTACAGGGGTATTGGAGCATTTTGATGACAAGGGCATGAAGCATTGTGATGAGAAGCCCATGGAGCATTCTGATGACATGCATCATGGAACATTGTGATGACATGAGCATGGAATATTGTGATTACAGGGGTCTTGGAGCATTGTGATGAAAAAGGCATTGATCATTGTGATGAAAAAGGCATCGATCCTCGTCATGGCAGTAATCATGGAGCATACTGACGACAAGTGTCAGGGATCATTGTGATAACAAGTGCATTGAGCATTGTGATGACAAAGTTCATGGAGCATTGTGATGAGAAGACCATGGATAATTGTGATGATGAGTGTCATGGGGTATTGTGATGACAATGGTTATGGAATATTGTGATCACAAGTGTTTGGAGCATTGTGATGACAGAGGGAATGGAGCATTTTTCTTTCATTGTGATGAGAAGAGCATGAATCTTTATGATGATGGGCATGGTGCATTGGGATGACAGGGTTCATGGAGAATTGAGATGAAAAAGGGCATGGAGAATTGTGAAGAAAATGGCATGGATCATTGTGATGAAAAAGTCATGGAGCCTTGTCATGACAGCGTTCAAGGAGTATACTACGACAAGTGTTAGGGAGCATTGTGATGACAAGTTTATTGAGCATTGTGATGACAAATGTCATGGAGTATTGTGCTGAGAAGACAATGGAATACTTTGATGGCAAGCATTATTGTGCATTGTTATGACCAGTGTTCTGGGACATTGTGATCTAAAGGGTTTGGAGCATTGTGATTACAGATGTCATGGAGCATTTTGATTTCATTGTGATGACAATAGCATGAAGCATTAATGATGATGGGCTTGGTGCATTTGGTTGACAGGTTTCATGGAGCGTTCAGATGAAGATGGGCATGGAGCATTGTGATTAAATTGGTCTTGGGGAATTGTGAAGACAAGAGCAGGGAGCATTGCAATGAGAAGGCCATGGAGCATTCTGATGACTTGCGTCATGGAGCTTTGTGATGACAAGGGCATGGAGCATTGTGATTACAGGGGTTTTGGAGCATTGTGATGACAAGGCCGTGGACAACTGCTATGGCAAGGGTCATGGAGCATTGTTATGACAGGGGTAATGGAGCCTTGTGATGACAAGGGCATGGAGCATTTGTCTGAAAAGTTTCATTTCTTACTGGGATGAGAGTGGGCAAGAAGCATTGTGATGACAAGGGCACAGAACACTGTGATACCTGGGTCATGGAGGATTTAAATGAAAAGGGCATGGAGCATTTTGATGAGACGGGCATCGAGCATTGTGATGACAAGCGTCATAGAGCTTTGTGATGACAAGGGCATTGAGCAATATGTTGAGAGTGTTCATAGAGCAATGTGAAGACAATGGCATGGAGCATTTTGATGGCAAGTGTCATGGAGCTTTGTGACGACAAATGTTATGGAGCATTTTGATGAAAAGCGCATGGTGCATTGTGATGAGAAGGGCAGGGAGCATTGTGATGACAGGGTTCATGGAACATTGTGACAACATGGGTGAGGGTGTTCTGTGATGACTAGTGATGGAACATTGTGAGATCAGTGGTGACAGAGCATTTTGATGAGAAGTGCATGGAGCATTGTGATGACAAGGCCGTGGAACACTGTACTGACAAGGGTCATGGAGAATTGTTATGACGGGGTTAAAGGAGCTTTGTGATGACAAATGTCATGGAGCATTGTGCTGAGAAGACCATGGATAACTTTGATGGCAAGCATCATTGTGCATTGTTATGACAAGTGTTCTGGGACATTGTGATCTAAAGGGTTTGGAGCATTGTGATGACAGTGGTCATGGAGCATTTTGATTTCTTTGTGATGACAATAGCATGAAGCATTATGATGTTGGGCATGGTGCATTTTCATGACTGGGTTCAAGGAGCTTTCAGATGAAGAGGGGCATGGAACATTGTGATTAAATTGGTCTTGGAGAATTGTGATGACAAGAGCAGGGAACATTGTAATGAGGAGGCCGTGGAGCATCCTGATGACTTCCGTCATGGAGCTTTGTGATGACAAGGGCATGGAGCATTGTGATTACAGGGGTTTTGGAGCATTGTGATGACAAGGCCGTGGAACACTGTAATGACAAGGGTCATGGAGAATTGTTATGACGGGGTTAATGGAGCTTTGTGATGACAAGGGCATGGAGCATTGGTCTGAAAAGTTTCATGTCTTACTGGGATGAGAGTGGGCAAGGAGTATTGTGATGACAAGGGCACAGAACACTGTGATACATGGGTCATGGAGGATTGTAATGAAAAGGGCGTGGTGCATTGTGATGAGAAGGGCATCGAGCATTGTGATGAGAAGCGTCATAGAGCTTTGTGATGACAAGGGCATTGAGCAATGTGATGAGAGTGTTCATGGGGCAATGTGATGACAATGGCATGGGGCGTTTTGATGGCAAGTGTCATGCAGCTTTCTGATGACAAGTGTTATAGAGCATTTTGATGAAAAGGGCGTGGTGCATTGTTTTGAGAACGGCAGGAAGCATTGTGATGACATGATCATGGAACCATTTGATGAAAAGGGACATGGATTATTTTGTTGACAGAGTTTAGGGAACATTGTGATGTTAGGGGTCAAGGATCCTTGTGATGAAAAGGGTCATAGAGCATTTTGATGACAGGGGTTATGGAACATTGTGATGTTAGGGGCCATGGAGCACTGTGATGATAAGGGTATGTAACATTGTGATGACAATGGTCATGGAACTTTGTGAAGATATTGGTGAGGGTTTATTGTGATGACTAGTGATGGAACATTGTGAGATCAGTGGTGACAGAGCATTTTGATGAGAAGTGCATGGAGCATTGTGATGACAAGGTTTATGGAGCATTGTGATGACAAGGTTGTGGAGCATTGTGATGAAAAGTGCATGGTGCATTGTGATGATATGGGTCATGGAGCATTGTGCTGCCAAAGACATGAAACACTCTGATGAAAAGTGCCAGAGAGCATTGTGATGAAAAGTTCCTGGAGTATTGTGTTGAAAATTGTAACAGAGCCTCCTGATGATGAGGTCACAGATCATTGTGATGACTGTAGTCAGGAGCATTGTGATGACAGGGGTAATGGTGCATTGTGATGACAAGGGAATGGAGCATTGTGATGACAGTGGCATGAAGCATTGGTCTGACAAATTTCAATGATTATTTTGATGACAGTAGGCATGGTGTATTGTGATGATTAGGGCATGGAGCCTTGTGATGACAAGGTCACGGATTATTGTGAAGACAGATGCCAGTTAGCATTGTGATGATATATGTCATGATCCATTGTGATGACAATTGCATGGAACATTGCGAGGCCAGGTGTCATGGACGATTTTGAATACAAGGTCTTGGATCATTGTGATGACAAGGGCATGGAGCCTTGTCATGACAAGTGCCACTGAGAATGTCGATGACAAGTCGTGAAGCATTGTGATGACAAGCACGTGGAGCTTGCTATGACAGATGTCATGGAGCATTGTGATGACAAATGCATGGAGAATTGTGATGACAAGGACATGTAACATTGTGACGAGAGTTGTCATGGTGCATTGTGATGACAAGGGACATGTAGCATTGTGATGACCAGCGAATGGAGCATTGTGATTGCAAGACCTTGGAACATTGTGATGAGAAGACCACGGATAATTGTGCTGATGAGCGTCATGTAGCACTGTAATGACAAGGGTCATAGAGTCTTCTGATGAAAAGCTTGTGGAATATTGTCATGACAAGGGCCTGGAGCATTGTGATGAGAAGTTCATGGAGTATTGTGAAGACAGGTGTCAAGGAGCATTGTGATGACATATGTCATGGTCCATTGTGATGATAATGGAAGGGAGCATTTTGCTGCCAAGTGTCATGGAGGATTGTGATGACAAATGTAATGGAGTATTGTGATGACAAGGGCTTGGAGCATTGTGATGCCAAGGGTCATGGAGCATTGTGATGACAAGGGCAATTGAGAATTTAGAAGAGAAGTTCGGGGAGCATTCTGATGACAAGCACATGTTGCTTGCTATGACAGGGGTCATGGAGCATTGTGATGACAAGTGCATGGAGAATTGTTATGAGAAGGACATGGAGAATCCTGATGAAAAGTGACATGGTGCATTGTTATGACCAGGGCATGGAGCATTGTGATGGCAAGACCGTGGAGCATTGTGATGAAAACACCATGGATAATTGTGATGACATGCATCAAGGAGCATTGTAATGACAAGGGGCATGGAGCATTATGATGACAGGTGTCATGAGAATTTGATGAGAGTGGTCATGGAGCATTGTGTTGACAAGTTTCATGGAGCATTCTGATGACAAGCTTGTGAATTATTGTGATGACAATGGCATGGAGCATTGTGATGAAAAGGGCATGGAGCATTGTGATGAAAAAGGCATGGATCCTTTTCATGACACGGTTCAAGGAGCATTTTGATGATAAGTGTCATGGATCATTGTGATGACAAGTGCCTTGAGCATTGTGATGACAAATGTCATAGAGCATTGTGATGACAAGGGCATGGATTACTGTGATGGCAGGCATCATGGAGAGTTGTGATGACAAGTGTTATGGAACATTATGATCACAAGGGTTTGGAGCATTGTGATGACAGAGATCATGGATCATTTTGATTTCAAGGAGCGTGGAGCATTGTGATGACAGGAGCATGAAGCAATGTGATCCCAAGGTTCATGGAGGATTGTGATGACAAGCGCATGGAGCATTGTGATGACAATGTCATGTAGCATTTTGCTGACAAAAGCATGGAACATTGTGATGACAAGAGTCATGGAGCACTGTGATGACAAGCGTCATGGAGCATTGTGATTACAGGGGTCATGGAGCATTGGGATGACAAGGGCATGAATCATTGTGATGACAAGGTTCATGGAACATTTTGATGACAAGGCTCCTGGATCATTGTTGTGTCATGGGTCATGGAGTGTTGTGATGAGAGTGGTCAGGGTGCATTGTGATGACATGGGAATGGAGCATTATGATGACAAGCTCCTGGAGCATTGAGTTGAGAAAACCGTGGAACCTTGTGACGACAAGTTGCATGGAGCAATCTGATGGAAAGTGCCATGGAGCCTTGTGATTACAGGGGTATTGGAGCATTTTGATGACAAGGGCATGGAACATTGTTATCAGAAGGCCATGGAGCATTCTGATGACATGCAGCATGGAATATTGTGATGACAAGTGCATGGGGTATTGTGATTACAGGGGTTTTGGAGCATTGTGATGAAAAATGCATGGATCATTGTGATGAAAATGGCATCGAGCCTCGTCATGGCAGGTTTCATGGAGCATACTGACGACAAGTGTCAGGGATCATTGTGATAACAAGTGCATTGAGCATTGTGATGACAAAGTTCATGGAGCATTGTGATGACAGGACCATGGATAATTGTGATGATGAGAGTCATGGGGCATTTTGATGACAATGGTTATGGAATATTGTGATCACAAGGGTTTGGAGCATTGTGATGACAGAGGGCATGGAGCATTTTGATTTCATTTTGATGACCAGAGCATGAAGCATTATGATGATGTGCATGGTGTATTGGGATGACAGGGTTCATGGAGAATTGAGTTGAAAAGGGGCATGGAACATTGTGATGAAATAGGCATGGAGCCTTTTCATGACAGCGTTCAAGGAGCATACTACGACAAGTGTTAGGGAGCATTGTGATGACAATTTTATTGAGCATTGTGATGACAAATATCATGGAACATTGTGCTGAGAAGACCATGGAAAATTTTGATGGCAAGCGTCATTGTGCATTGTTATGACCAGTGTTCTGGGACATTGTGATCTAAATGGTTTGGAGCATTGTGATGACAGAGGTCATGGAGCATTTTGATTTCATTGTGATGACAATAGCACGAAGCATTATGATGATGGGCATGGTGCATTTAGATGAAAGTGTTCATGGAATATTCAGATGAGGAGGGACATGGAGCATTGTGATTAAATTGGTCTTGGAGAATTGTGATGACAAGAGCAGGGAGCATTGTAATGAGAAGGCCATGGAGCATTCTGATGACTTGGGTCATGGAGCTTTGTGATGACAAGGGCCTGGGGCATTGTGATTACAGGGGTTTTGGAGCATTGTGATGACAAGCCCGTGGAACACTGTAATGGCAAGGGTCATGGAGCATTGTTATGGCAGGGGTAATGGAGCCTTGTGATGACAAGGGCATTGAGGATTGGTCTGAAAAGTTTCTTGTATTACTGGGATGAGAGTGGACAAGGAACATTGTGATGACAAAGACACAGAACACTGTGATACATGGGTCATGGAGGAGTGTAATGAAAAGGGCATGGAGCATTGTGATGAGAAGCGTCATAGAGCTTTGTGATGACAAGGGCATTGAGCAATGTGATGAGAGTGTTCATGGAGCAATGTGATGACAATGACATGGAGCATTTTGATGGCAAGTGTCATGCAGCTTTCTGATGACAAATGTTATTGAGCATTTTGATGAAAAGGGCGTGGTGCATTGTGATGAGAAGGGCACGAAGCATTGTGATAATATGATCATGGAGCCATTTGATGAAAAGGGACATGGAACATTTTGTTGACAGAGTTTAGGGAACATTGTGATGTAAGTGGTCAAGGACCATTGTGATTAAAAGGGTCATAGAGCATTTTGATGACAAGGGTTATGGATCATTTGGATGTTAGGGGTCATGGAGCATTGTGATGATAAGGTCATGAAACATTGTGATGACAGGGGTCATGGAACATTGTGACGACATGGGTGTGGGTGTATTGTGATGACTAGTGATGGAACATTGTGAGATCAGTGGTGACAGAGCACTTTGATGAGAAGTGCATGGAGCATTGTGATGACAAGGTTGTGGAGCATTGTGATGACAAGTGCATGGCACAATGTGATGACATGTGTCATGGAGCATTGTGCTGCCAAAGACATGAAACACTCTGATGAACAGTGCCAGAAAGCATTGTGATGAAAAATTCATGGAGTATTGTGGTGAAAATTGTAACAGAGCCTCCTGATGATGAGGGCATGGACCATTGTGATGACAAATTTTATGAAGCATTGTGATGACTGTAGTCAGGAGCATTGTGATGACAGGGGTAATGGTGCATTGTGATGACAAGGGAATGGAGCATTGTGATGACAGTGGCATGAAGCATTGGTCTGACAAATTTCAATGATTACTTTGATGACAGTAGGCATGGCGTATTGTGATGATAAGGGCATGGAGCCTTGTGATGACAAGGTCACGGATTATTGTGAAGACAGATGCCAGTTAGCATTGTGATGATATATGTCATGGTCCATTGTGATGACAATTGCATGGAGCATTGTGATGAAAAGGACATGGATCCTATTCATGACACGGTTCAAGGAGCATTTTGACACTAAGTGTCATGGATCATTGTGATGACACGTGTCTTGAGCATTGTGATGACAAATGTGATGGAGCATTGTGATGACAAGGGCATGGAATATTGTGATGACAGGCATCATGGAGAGTTGTGATGACAAGTGTTATGGAACATTATGATCAAAAGGGTTTGGAGCATTGTGATGACAGAGATCATGGATCATTTTGATTTCAAGGAGCGTGGAGCATTGTGATGACAGGAGCATGAAGCAATGTGATCCCAAGGTTCATGGAGGATTGTGATGACAAGCGCATGGAGCATCGTGATGACAAGGTCATGTAGCATTTTGCTGACAAAAGCATGGAACATTGTGATGACAAGAGTCATGGAACACTGTGATGACAAGCGTCATGGAGCATTGTGATTACAGGGGTCATGGAGCATTGGGATGACAAGGGCATGAATCATTGTGATGACAAGGTTCATGGAGCATTTTGATGACAAGAGTCCTGGATCATTGTTGTGTCATGGGTCATGGAGTGTTGTGATGAGATAGGTCAGGGTGCATTGTGATGACATGGGAATGGAGCATTATGATGAAAATCCCCTGGAGCACTGTGTTGAGAAGACCGTGGGAACTTGTGACGACAAATGGCATGGAGCATTCTGATGGAAAGTGCCATGGAGCCTTGTGATTACAGGGGTATTGGAGCATTTTGATGACAAGGGCATGAAGCATTGTGATGAGAAGCCCATGGAGCATTCTGATGACATGCATAATGTAATATTGTGATGACAAGAGCATGGAATATTGTGATTACAGGGGTCTTGGAGCATTGTGATGAAAAAGGCATTGATCATTGTGATGAAAAAGGCGTCGAACCTCGTCATGACAGGGTTCAAGGAGCTTACTGACGACAAGTGTCAGGGAGCAGTGTGATAACAAGTGCATTGAGAATTGTGATGACAAAGTTCATGGAGCATTGTGATGAGAAAACCATGGATAATTATGATGATGAGTGTCATGGGGCATTGTGATGACAATGGTTATGGAATATTGTGATCACAAGGGTTTGGAGCATTGTGATGACAGAGGGCATGGAGCATTTTTCTTTCATTTTGATGAAAAGAGCATGAAGCATCATGATGATGGGCATGGTGCATTGGGATGACAGGGTTCATGGAGAATTGAGATGAAAAAGGGCATGAAGCATTGTGAAGAAAATGGCATGGATCATTGTGATGAAAAAGGCATGGAGCCTTGTCATGACATCGTACAAGGTGCATACTACGACAAGTGTTAGGGAGCATTGTGATGACAAGTGTATTGAGCATTGTGATGACAAATGTCATGGAGTATTGTGCTGAGAAGACAATGGAATATTTGATGGCAAGCATCATTGTGCATTGTTATGACCAGTGTTCTGGGACATTGTGATCTAAAGGGTTTGGAGCATTGTGATTACAGATGTCATGGAGCATTTTGATTTCATTGTGATGACAATAGCATGAGGCATTAATGATCATGGGCTTGGTGCATTTGGTTGACAGGTTTCATGGAGCATTCAGATGAAGATGGGCATGGAGCATTGTGATTAAATTGGTCTTGGGGAATTGTGATGGCAAGAGCAGGGAGCATTGCATTAAGAAGACCATGGAGCATTCTGATAACATGTGTCATGGATATTTGTGATGACAAGGGCATGGAGCATTGTGATTACAGGGGTTTTGGAGCATTGTGATGACAAGGCCGTGGACCACTGCTATGGCAAGTGTCATGGAGCATTGTTATGACAGGGGTAATGGAGCCTTGTGATGACAAGGGCATGGAGCATTGGTCTGAAAAGTTTCATTTCTTACTGGGATGAGAGTGGGCAAGAAGCATTGTGATGACAAGGGCACAGAACACTGTGATACCTGGGTAATGGAGGATTGTAATGAAAAGGGCATGGAGCATTTTGATGAGAAGGACATCGAGCATTGTGATGACAAGCGTCATAGAGCTTTGTGATGACAAGGGCATTGAGCAATATGTTGAGAGTGTTCATGGATCAATGTGATGACAATGGCATGGAGCATTTTGATGGCAAATGTCATGGAGCTTTGTGATGACAAATGTTATGGAGCATTTTGATGAAAAGCGCATGGTGCATTGTGATGAGAAGGGCAGGGAGCATTGTGATGACATGATCATGGAGCCATTTGATGAAAAGGGACATGGAATATTTAGTTGACAGAGCTTAGGGATCATTGTGATGTAAGGGGTCAAGGATCTTTGTGATGAAAAGGGTCATAGAGCATTTTGATGACAGGGGTTATTGAACATTTTGATGTTAGGGGTCATGGAGCATTGTGATGATAAGGGCATGTAACATTGTGATGACAGGTGTCATGGAACATTGTGACGACATTGGTGAGGGTGTATTGTGATGACTAGTGATGGAACATTGTAAGATCAGTGGTGACAGAGCATTTTGATGAGAAGTGCATGGAGCATTGTGATGACAAGGTTTATGGAGCATTGTGATGACAAGGTTGTGGAGCATTGTGATGAAAAATGCATGGTGCATTGTGATGATATGTGTCTTGGAGCATTGTGCTGCCAAAGGCATAGAACACTCAAATGACAAGTGCCAGATAGCATTGTGATGAAAACTTCATGGAATATTGTGGTGACAATTGTAACAGAGCCTCCTGATGATGACGGCATGGACCATTGTGATGACAAATTTTATGAAGCCTTTTGATGACTGGAGTCAGGAGCATTGTGATGACAGGGGCCATGGTGCATTGTGATGACAATGGAATGGAACATTGTGATGACAGTGGCATGAAGCATTCGTCTGACAAATTCCAAAGATTATTGTGATGACAGTGGTCATGGCATATTGTGATGATAAGGGCATGGAGCCTTGTGATGACAAGGTCACGGATTATTGTGAAGACAGATGTCAGTTAGCATTGTGATGATATATGTCATGGTCCATTGTGATGACAATTGCATTGAACACTGCGAGGTCAAGTGTCATGGGCGATTGTGATGACAAGGTCTTGGATCATTGAGATGACAAGGGCATGGAGCATTGTCATTACAATTGCCACTGAGAATGTCGATGACAAGGTCGTGAAGCATTTTGATGACAAGCTCGTGGAGCTTGCTATGACAGGTGTCATGGAGCATTGTGATGACAAATGCATGGAGAATTGTGATGACAAGAACATGTAACATTGTGACGAGAGGTGTCATGGTGCATTGTGACGACAAGGGACATGTAGCATTGAGATGACCAGCGAATGGAGCATTGTGATGGCAAGACATTGGAATATTGTGATGAGAAGACCATGGATAATTGTGCTGATGAGCGTCATGGAGCACTGTAACAACAAGCGTCTTGCAGCCTTCTGATGAATATCTTGTGGAGTATTGTCATGACAAGGGCCTGGAGCATTGTGATGACAAGTTCATGGAGCATTGTGAAGACAGGTGTCAGGGAGCATTGTGATGACATATATCATGGTCCATTGTGATGATAATGGCAGGGAGCATTGTGATGCCAAGTGTCATTGAGGATTGTGATGACAAATGTAATGGAGTATTGTGATGACAAGGGCTTGGAGCATTGTGATGCCAAGGGTCATGGAGCATTGTGATGACAAGGGCAATTGAGAATTTTGATGGAAAGTTCGGGGAGCATTGTGATAACAAGCACATGTTGCTTGCTATGACAGGGGTCATGGAGCATTGTGATGACAAGTGCATGGAGAATTGTGATGACAAGGACGTGGAGAATCCTGATGAAAAGGGACATGGAGCATTGTTATGACCAGGTCATGGAGCATTGTGATGGCAAGACTGTGGAGCATTGTGATGAGTACACCACGGATAATTGTGATGACGAGCATCACGGAGCACTGTAATGACAAGGGACATGGAGCATGATGAGGACAGGTGCCATGAACATTTTGATGACAGGGGTCATGGAGCATTGTGATGAAAAGTTTCATGGATAATTCTGAAGACAAGCTTGTGAACTATTGTGATGACAATGGCATGGAGTATTGTGATGAAAGGGGCATGGAGCATTGTGATGAAAAAGGCATGGATGCTTTTCATGACACGGTTCAAGGAGTATTTTGACGATAAGTGTCATGGATCATTGTGATGACAAGTGTCTTGAGCATTGTGATGACAAATGTCATGGAGCATTGTGATGACAAGGGCATGGAGTATTGTGATGACAGGCATCATGGAGAGTTGTGATGACAAGTGTTATGGAACATTATGATCACAAGGGTTTGGAGCATTGTGATGACAGAGGTCATGGATCATTTTGATTTCAAGGAGCGAGGAGCATTGTGATGACAGGAGCATGAAGCCATGTGATCCCAAGTTTCATGGAGGATTGTGATGACAGGAGCATGGAGTATTGTGATGACAAGGTCATGTAGCATTTTGCTGACAAAAGCATGCAACATTGTGATGACAAGAGTCATGGAGCACTGTGATGACAAGCGTCATGGAGCATTGTGATTACCGGGGTCATGGAGCATTGGGATGACAAGGGCATGATTCATTGTGATGACAAGTTTCATGGAGCGTTTTGATGACAAGAGTCATGGAGCACTGTGTTGACAAGCGTCATGGCGCATTGTGAAGACATGGGTCATGTAGCATTGTGCTGCCAAACGCATGGAACACACTGATGAAAAGTGCCAGAGAGCATTGTGATGAAAAGTTCATACAGTATTGTGGTGACAATTGAAACAGAGCCTCCTGACGATGAGGGCATGGACCATTGTGATGACAAATTTTATGAAGCATTGTGATGACTGGAGTCAGGAGCATTGTGATGACACGGGTCATGGTGCATTGTGATGACAATGGAATGGAACATTGTGATGACAGTGGCACGAAGCATTGGTCTGACAAATTTCAATGACGATTGTGATGACAGTGGGAATGGCATATTTTGATGATAAGGGCATGGATCCTTGTGATGACAAGGTCACGGATTTTTGTGAAGACAGATGCCAGTTAGCATTGTGATGATATATGTCATGGTCCACTGTGATGACAATTGCATGGAACATTGTGAGGCCAGGTGTCATGGGCGATTGTGATGACAAGGTCTTGGATCATTGTGATGAGAAGGGCATGGAGCCTTGTCATGACAAGTGCCACAGAGAATGTCGATGACAAGGTCGTGAAGCATTGTGAAGACAAGCACGTGGAGCTTGCTATGACAGCTGTCATGGAGCATTGTGATGACAAATGCATGGAGAATTGTGATGACAAGAACATGTAACATTGTGACGAGAGGTGTCATGGTGCAATGTGACGACAAGGGACATGTAGCATTGTGATGACCAGCGAATGGAGCATTGTGATGGCAAGACCTGGGAACATTGTGATGAGAAGACCATGCATAATTGTGCTGATGAGAGTCATGGAGCACTGTAATGAGAAGGGTCTTGGAGCCTTCTGATGAAAAGCTTGTGGAGTATTGTCATGACAAGGGCCTGGAGCATTGTGATGACAAGTACATGGAGTATTGTGAAGACAGGTGTCAGGGATCATTGTGATGACCTATGTCATGGTCCATTGTGATGATAATGGCAGGGAGCATTGTGATGCCAATTGTCATGGAGCATTGTGATGACAAGGGCAATTGAGAATTTTGATGAGAAGGTCGGGAAGCATTGTGATGACAAGAACATGTTGCTTGCTATGACAGGGGTCATGGAGCATTGTGATGACAAGTGCATGGAGAATTGTGATGACAAGGACGGGGAGAATCCTGATGAAAAGGGACATGGAGCATTGTTATGACCAGGGCATGGAGCATTGTGATGGCAAGACCGTGGAGCATTGTGATGAGAACACCATGGATAATTGTGATGACGATCATCACGGAGCACTGTAATGACAAGGGACATGGAGCATTATGATGACAGGTGTCATGACCATTTTGATGACAGGGTTCAAGGAGCATTGTTATGGCAAGTTTCATGGAGCATTCTGATGAAAAGCTTGTGAACTATTGTGATGACAAATGCATGGAGCATTGTGATGAAAAGTGCATGGAGCATTTTGATCAAAAAGGCATGGATCCTTTTCATGACACGGTTCAAGGAGCATTTTGATGATAAGTGTCATGGATCATTGTGATGACAAGTGTCTTGAGCATTGTGATGACAAATGTCATGGAGCATTGTGATGACAAGGGCATGGATTATTGTGATGACAGGCATCATGGAGAGTTGTGATGACAAGTGTTATGGTACATAATGATAACAAGGGTTTGGAGCATTGTGATGACACATGTCATGGATCATTTTGATTTCAAGGAGCGCGGAGCATTTTGATGACAGGAGCATGAAGCAATGTGATCCCAAGGTTCAAGGAGGATTGTGATGACAAGCGCATGGAGCATTGTGATGACAATGTCATGTAGCATTTTGCTGACAAAAGCATGGAACATTGTGATGACAAGAGTCATGGAGCACTGTGATGACAAGCGTCATGGAGCATTGTGATTACAGGGGTCATGGAGCATTGGGATGACAAGGGCATGAATCATTGTGATGACAAGGTTCATGGAACATTTTGATGACAAGGCTCCTGGATCATTGTTGTGTCATGGGTCATGGAGTGTTGTGATGAGAGTGGTCAGGGTGCATTGTGATGACATGGGAATGGAGCATTATGATGACAAGCTCCTGGAGCATTGAGTTGAGAAAACCGTGGAACCTTGTGACGACAAGTTGCATGGAGCAATCTGATGGAAAGTGCCATGGAGCCTTGTGATTACAGGGGTATTGGAGCATTTTGATGACAAGGGCATGGAACATTGTTATCAGAAGGCCATGGAGCATTCTGATGACATGCAGCATGGAATATTGTGATGACAAGTGCATGGGGTATTGTGATTACAGGGGTTTTGGAGCATTGTGATGAAAAATGCATGGATCATTGTGATGAAAATGGCATCGAGCCTCGTCATGGCAGGTTTCATGGAGCATACTGACGACAAGTGTCAGGGATCATTGTGATAACAAGTGCATTGAGCATTGTGATGACAAAGTTCATGGAGCATTGTGATGACAGGACCATGGATAATTGTGATGATGAGAGTCATGGGGCATTTTGATGACAATGGTTATGGAATATTGTGATCACAAGGGTTTGGAGCATTGTGATGACAGAGGGCATGGAGCATTTTGATTTCATTTTGATGACCAGAGCATGAAGCATTATGATGATGTGCATGGTGTATTGGGATGACAGGGTTCATGGAGAATTGAGTTGAAAAGGGGCATGGAACATTGTGATGAAATAGGCATGGAGCCTTTTCATGACAGCGTTCAAGGAGCATACTACGACAAGTGTTAGGGAGCATTGTGATGACAATTTTATTGAGCATTGTGATGACAAATATCATGGAACATTGTGCTGAGAAGACCATGGAAAATTTTGATGGCAAGCGTCATTGTGCATTGTTATGACCAGTGTTCTGGGACATTGTGATCTAAATGGTTTGGAGCATTGTGATGACAGAGGTCATGGAGCATTTTGATTTCATTGTGATGACAATAGCACGAAGCATTATGATGATGGGCATGGTGCATTTAGATGAAAGTGTTCATGGAATATTCAGATGAGGAGGGACATGGAGCATTGTGATTAAATTGGTCTTGGAGAATTGTGATGACAAGAGCAGGGAGCATTGTAATGAGAAGGCCATGGAGCATTCTGATGACTTGGGTCATGGAGCTTTGTGATGACAAGGGCCTGGGGCATTGTGATTACAGGGGTTTTGGAGCATTGTGATGACAAGCCCGTGGAACACTGTAATGGCAAGGGTCATGGAGCATTGTTATGGCAGGGGTAATGGAGCCTTGTGATGACAAGGGCATTGAGGATTGGTCTGAAAAGTTTCTTGTATTACTGGGATGAGAGTGGACAAGGAACATTGTGATGACAAAGACACAGAACACTGTGATACATGGGTCATGGAGGAGTGTAATGAAAAGGGCATGGAGCATTGTGATGAGAAGCGTCATAGAGCTTTGTGATGACAAGGGCATTGAGCAATGTGATGAGAGTGTTCATGGAGCAATGTGATGACAATGACATGGAGCATTTTGATGGCAAGTGTCATGCAGCTTTCTGATGACAAATGTTATTGAGCATTTTGATGAAAAGGGCGTGGTGCATTGTGATGAGAAGGGCACGAAGCATTGTGATAATATGATCATGGAGCCATTTGATGAAAAGGGACATGGAACATTTTGTTGACCAAGTTTAGGGAACATTGTGATGTAAGTGGTCAAGGACCATTGTGATTAAAAGGGTCATAGAGCATTTTGATGACAAGGGTTATGGATCATTTGGATGTTAGGGGTCATGGAGCATTGTGATGATAAGGTCATGAAACATTGTGATGACAGGGGTCATGGAACATTGTGACGACATGGGTGTGGGTGTATTGTGATGACTAGTGATGGAACATTGTGAGATCAGTGGTGACAGAGCACTTTGATGAGAAGTGCATGGAGCATTGTGATGACAAGGTTGTGGAGCATTGTGATGACAAGTGCATGGCACAATGTGATGACATGTGTCATGGAGCATTGTGCTGCCAAAGACATGAAACACTCTGATGAACAGTGCCAGAAAGCATTGTGATGAAAAATTCATGGAGTATTGTGGTGAAAATTGTAACAGAGCCTCCTGATGATGAGGGCATGGACCATTGTGATGACAAATTTTATGAAGCATTGTGATGACTGTAGTCAGGAGCATTGTGATGACAGGGGTAATGGTGCATTGTGATGACAAGGGAATGGAGCATTGTGATGACAGTGGCATGAAGCATTGGTCTGACAAATTTCAATGATTACTTTGATGACAGTAGGCATGGCGTATTGTGATGATAAGGGCATGGAGCCTTGTGATGACAAGGTCACGGATTATTGTGAAGACAGATGCCAGTTAGCATTGTGATGATATATGTCATGGTCCATTGTGATGACAATTGCATGGAGCATTGTGATGAAAAGGACATGGATCCTATTCATGACACGGTTCAAGGAGCATTTTGACACTAAGTGTCATGGATCATTGTGATGACACGTGTCTTGAGCATTGTGATGACAAATGTGATGGAGCATTGTGATGACAAGGGCATGGAATATTGTGATGACAGGCATCATGGAGAGTTGTGATGACAAGTGTTATGGAACATTATGATCAAAAGGGTTTGGAGCATTGTGATGACAGAGATCATGGATCATTTTGATTTCAAGGAGCGTGGAGCATTGTGATGACAGGAGCATGAAGCAATGTGATCCCAAGGTTCATGGAGGATTGTGATGACAAGCGCATGGAGCATCGTGATGACAAGGTCATGTAGCATTTTGCTGACAAAAGCATGGAACATTGTGATGACAAGAGTCATGGAACACTGTGATGACAAGCGTCATGGAGCATTGTGATTACAGGGGTCATGGAGCATTGGGATGACAAGGGCATGAATCATTGTGATGACAAGGTTCATGGAGCATTTTGATGACAAGAGTCCTGGATCATTGTTGTGTCATGGGTCATGGAGTGTTGTGATGAGATAGGTCAGGGTGCATTGTGATGACATGGGAATGGAGCATTATGATGAAAATCCCCTGGAGCACTGTGTTGAGAAGACCGTGGGAACTTGTGACGACAAATGGCATGGAGCATTCTGATGGAAAGTGCCATGGAGCCTTGTGATTACAGGGGTATTGGAGCATTTTGATGACAAGGGCATGAAGCATTGTGATGAGAAGCCCATGGAGCATTCTGATGACATGCATAATGTAATATTGTGATGACAAGAGCATGGAATATTGTGATTACAGGGGTCTTGGAGCATTGTGATGAAAAAGGCATTGATCATTGTGATGAAAAAGGCGTCGAACCTCGTCATGACAGGGTTCAAGGAGCTTACTGACGACAAGTGTCAGGGAGCAGTGTGATAACAAGTGCATTGAGAATTGTGATGACAAAGTTCATGGAGCATTGTGATGAGAAAACCATGGATAATTATGATGATGAGTGTCATGGGGCATTGTGATGACAATGGTTATGGAATATTGTGATCACAAGGGTTTGGAGCATTGTGATGACAGAGGGCATGGAGCATTTTTCTTTCATTTTGATGAAAAGAGCATGAAGCATCATGATGATGGGCATGGTGCATTGGGATGACAGGGTTCATGGAGAATTGAGATGAAAAAGGGCATGAAGCATTGTGAAGAAAATGGCATGGATCATTGTGATGAAAAAGGCATGGAGCCTTGTCATGACATCGTACAAGGTGCATACTACGACAAGTGTTAGGGAGCATTGTGATGACAAGTGTATTGAGCATTGTGATGACAAATGTCATGGAGTATTGTGCTGAGAAGACAATGGAATATTTGATGGCAAGCATCATTGTGCATTGTTATGACCAGTGTTCTGGGACATTGTGATCTAAAGGGTTTGGAGCATTGTGATTACAGATGTCATGGAGCATTTTGATTTCATTGTGATGACAATAGCATGAGGCATTAATGATCATGGGCTTGGTGCATTTGGTTGACAGGTTTCATGGAGCATTCAGATGAAGATGGGCATGGAGCATTGTGATTAAATTGGTCTTGGGGAATTGTGATGGCAAGAGCAGGGAGCATTGCATTAAGAAGACCATGGAGCATTCTGATAACATGTGTCATGGATATTTGTGATGACAAGGGCATGGAGCATTGTGATTACAGGGGTTTTGGAGCATTGTGATGACAAGGCCGTGGACCACTGCTATGGCAAGTGTCATGGAGCATTGTTATGACAGGGGTAATGGAGCCTTGTGATGACAAGGGCATGGAGCATTGGTCTGAAAAGTTTCATTTCTTACTGGGATGAGAGTGGGCAAGAAGCATTGTGATGACAAGGGCACAGAACACTGTGATACCTGGGTAATGGAGGATTGTAATGAAAAGGGCATGGAGCATTTTGATGAGAAGGACATCGAGCATTGTGATGACAAGCGTCATAGAGCTTTGTGATGACAAGGGCATTGAGCAATATGTTGAGAGTGTTCATGGATCAATGTGATGACAATGGCATGGAGCATTTTGATGGCAAATGTCATGGAGCTTTGTGATGACAAATGTTATGGAGCATTTTGATGAAAAGCGCATGGTGCATTGTGATGAGAAGGGCAGGGAGCATTGTGATGACATGATCATGGAGCCATTTGATGAAAAGGGACATGGAATATTTAGTTGACAGAGCTTAGGGATCATTGTGATGTAAGGGGTCAAGGATCTTTGTGATGAAAAGGGTCATAGAGCATTTTGATGACAGGGGTTATTGAACATTTTGATGTTAGGGGTCATGGAGCATTGTGATGATAAGGGCATGTAACATTGTGATGACAGGTGTCATGGAACATTGTGACGACATTGGTGAGGGTGTATTGTGATGACTAGTGATGGAACATTGTAAGATCAGTGGTGACAGAGCATTTTGATGAGAAGTGCATGGAGCATTGTGATGACAAGGTTTATGGAGCATTGTGATGACAAGGTTGTGGAGCATTGTGATGAAAAATGCATGGTGCATTGTGATGATATGTGTCTTGGAGCATTGTGCTGCCAAAGGCATAGAACACTCAAATGACAAGTGCCAGATAGCATTGTGATGAAAACTTCATGGAATATTGTGGTGACAATTGTAACAGAGCCTCCTGATGATGACGGCATGGACCATTGTGATGACAAATTTTATGAAGCCTTTTGATGACTGGAGTCAGGAGCATTGTGATGACAGGGGCCATGGTGCATTGTGATGACAATGGAATGGAACATTGTGATGACAGTGGCATGAAGCATTCGTCTGACAAATTCCAAAGATTATTGTGATGACAGTGGTCATGGCATATTGTGATGATAAGGGCATGGAGCCTTGTGATGACAAGGTCACGGATTATTGTGAAGACAGATGTCAGTTAGCATTGTGATGATATATGTCATGGTCCATTGTGATGACAATTGCATTGAACACTGCGAGGTCAAGTGTCATGGGCGATTGTGATGACAAGGTCTTGGATCATTGAGATGACAAGGGCATGGAGCATTGTCATTACAATTGCCACTGAGAATGTCGATGACAAGGTCGTGAAGCATTTTGATGACAAGCTCGTGGAGCTTGCTATGACAGGTGTCATGGAGCATTGTGATGACAAATGCATGGAGAATTGTGATGACAAGAACATGTAACATTGTGACGAGAGGTGTCATGGTGCATTGTGACGACAAGGGACATGTAACATTGTGATGACCAGCGAATGGAGCATTGTGATGGCAAGACATTGGAATATTGTGATGAGAAGACCATGGATAATTGTGCTGATGAGCGTCATGGAGCACTGTAACAACAAGCGTCTTGCAGCCTTCTGATGAATATCTTGTGGAGTATTGTCATGACAAGGGCCTGGAGCATTGTGATGACAAGTTCATGGAGCATTGTGAAGACAGGTGTCAGGGAGCATTGTGATGACATATATCATGGTCCATTGTGATGATAATGGCAGGGAGCATTGTGATGCCAAGTGTCATTGAGGATTGTGATGACAAATGTAATGGAGTATTGTGATGACAAGGGCTTGGAGCATTGTGATGCCAAGGGTCATGGAGCATTGTGATGACAAGGGCAATTGAGAATTTTGATGGAAAGTTCGGGGAGCATTGTGATAACAAGCACATGTTGCTTGCTATGACAGGGGTCATGGAGCATTGTGATGACAAGTGCATGGAGAATTGTGATGACAAGGACGTGGAGAATCCTGATGAAAAGGGACATGGAGCATTGTTATGACCAGGTCATGGAGCATTGTGATGGCAAGACTGTGGAGCATTGTGATGAGTACACCACGGATAATTGTGATGACGAGCATCACGGAGCACTGTAATGACAAGGGACATGGAGCATGATGAGGACAGGTGCCATGAACATTTTGATGACAGGGGTCATGGAGCATTGTGATGAAAAGTTTCATGGATAATTCTGAAGACAAGCTTGTGAACTATTGTGATGACAATGGCATGGAGTATTGTGATGAAAGGGGCATGGAGCATTGTGATGAAAAAGGCATGGATGCTTTTCATGACACGGTTCAAGGAGTATTTTGACGATAAGTGTCATGGATCATTGTGATGACAAGTGTCTTGAGCATTGTGATGACAAATGTCATGGAGCATTGTGATGACAAGGGCATGGAGTATTGTGATGACAGGCATCATGGAGAGTTGTGATGACAAGTGTTATGGAACATTATGATCACAAGGGTTTGGAGCATTGTGATGACAGAGGTCATGGATCATTTTGATTTCAAGGAGCGAGGAGCATTGTGATGACAGGAGCATGAAGCCATGTGATCCCAAGTTTCATGGAGGATTGTGATGACAGGAGCATGGAGTATTGTGATGACAAGGTCATGTAGCATTTTGCTGACAAAAGCATGCAACATTGTGATGACAAGAGTCATGGAGCACTGTGATGACAAGCGTCATGGAGCATTGTGATTACCGGGGTCATGGAGCATTGGGATGACAAGGGCATGATTCATTGTGATGACAAGTTTCATGGAGCGTTTTGATGACAAGAGTCATGGAGCACTGTGTTGACAAGCGTCATGGCGCATTGTGAAGACATGGGTCATGTAGCATTGTGCTGCCAAACGCATGGAACACACTGATGAAAAGTGCCAGAGAGCATTGTGATGAAAAGTTCATACAGTATTGTGGTGACAATTGAAACAGAGCCTCCTGACGATGAGGGCATGGACCATTGTGATGACAAATTTTATGAAGCATTGTGATGACTGGAGTCAGGAGCATTGTGATGACACGGGTCATGGTGCATTGTGATGACAATGGAATGGAACATTGTGATGACAGTGGCACGAAGCATTGGTCTGACAAATTTCAATGACGATTGTGATGACAGTGGGAATGGCATATTTTGATGATAAGGGCATGGATCCTTGTGATGACAAGGTCACGGATTTTTGTGAAGACAGATGCCAGTTAGCATTGTGATGATATATGTCATGGTCCACTGTGATGACAATTGCATGGAACATTGTGAGGCCAGGTGTCATGGGCGATTGTGATGACAAGGTCTTGGATCATTGTGATGAGAAGGGCATGGAGCCTTGTCATGACAAGTGCCACAGAGAATGTCGATGACAAGGTCGTGAAGCATTGTGAAGACAAGCACGTGGAGCTTGCTATGACAGCTGTCATGGAGCATTGTGATGACAAATGCATGGAGAATTGTGATGACAAGAACATGTAACATTGTGACGAGAGGTGTCATGGTGCAATGTGACGACAAGGGACATGTAGCATTGTGATGACCAGCGAATGGAGCATTGTGATGGCAAGACCTGGGAACATTGTGATGAGAAGACCATGCATAATTGTGCTGATGAGAGTCATGGAGCACTGTAATGAGAAGGGTCTTGGAGCCTTCTGATGAAAAGCTTGTGGAGTATTGTCATGACAAGGGCCTGGAGCATTGTGATGACAAGTACATGGAGTATTGTGAAGACAGGTGTCAGGGATCATTGTGATGACCTATGTCATGGTCCATTGTGATGATAATGGCAGGGAGCATTGTGATGCCAATTGTCATGGAGCATTGTGATGACAAGGGCAATTGAGAATTTTGATGAGAAGGTCGGGAAGCATTGTGATGACAAGAACATGTTGCTTGCTATGACAGGGGTCATGGAGCATTGTGATGACAAGTGCATGGAGAATTGTGATGACAAGGACGGGGAGAATCCTGATGAAAAGGGACATGGAGCATTGTTATGACCAGGGCATGGAGCATTGTGATGGCAAGACCGTGGAGCATTGTGATGAGAACACCATGGATAATTGTGATGACGATCATCACGGAGCACTGTAATGACAAGGGACATGGAGCATTATGATGACAGGTGTCATGACCATTTTGATGACAGGGTTCAAGGAGCATTGTTATGGCAAGTTTCATGGAGCATTCTGATGAAAAGCTTGTGAACTATTGTGATGACAAATGCATGGAGCATTGTGATGAAAAGTGCATGGAGCATTTTGATCAAAAAGGCATGGATCCTTTTCATGACACGGTTCAAGGAGCATTTTGATGATAAGTGTCATGGATCATTGTGATGACAAGTGTCTTGAGCATTGTGATGACAAATGTCATGGAGCATTGTGATGACAAGGGCATGGATTATTGTGATGACAGGCATCATGGAGAGTTGTGATGACAAGTGTTATGGTACATAATGATAACAAGGGTTTGGAGCATTGTGATGACACATGTCATGGATCATTTTGATTTCAAGGAGCGCGGAGCATTTTGATGACAGGAGCATGAAGCAATGTGATCCCAAGGTTCAAGGAGGATTGTGATGACAAGCGCATGGAGCATTGTGAAGACAAGGTCATGTAGCATTTTGCTGACAAAAGCATGGAACATTGTGATGACAAGCGTCATGGAGCACTGTGATGACAAGCATCATGGAGCATTGTGATTACAGGGGTCATGGAAAATTGGGATGACAAGGGCATGAATCATTGAGATGACAAGGTTCATGGAGCATTTTGATGACAAGAGTCCTGGATCATTGATATGTCATGGGTCATGGAGCGGTGTGATGACAGTGGTCATGGTGCATTGTGATGACATGGGAATGGAGCATTATGATGACAAGCTCCTGGATCATTGTGTTGAGAAGACCATGGAACCTTGTGATGACAAGTTTCATGGAGCATTCTGATGGAAAGTGCCATGGAGCCTTGTGATTACAGGGGTTTTCGAGAATTTTGATGACAAGGGCATGGAGCATTGTGATGAGAAGGCCATGGAGCAATCTGATGACATGCATCATGGAACATTGTAATGACAAGCGCCTGGAGTATTGTTATTACAGGGGTCTTGGAACATTGTGATGAAAAATGCATGGATCATTGTGATGCAAAGACGCCGAGCCTTGTCATGACAGGGTTCAAGGAGAATACTGACGACAAGTGTCAGGGATCATTGTAATAACAAGTGCATTGAGCATTGTGATGACAAAGTTCATGGAGCATTGTGCTGAGAAGACCATGGATAATTGGGATGATGATTGTCATGGGGCATTATGATGACAATTGTTATAGAATATTGTGATCACAAGGGTTGGGAGCATTGTGATGACAGAGGGCATGGAGCATTTTATTTCATTATGATGACAAGAGCATGAAGCATTATGATGATGGGCATAGTGCATTGGGATGACAGTGCTCATGGAGAATTGAGATTATAAAGGGCGTGGAACATTGTGATGAAAAAGGCATGGAACCTTGTCATGACAGCGTTCAAGGAGCATACTATGACAGGTGTTAGGGAGCATTGTGATGACAAGTGTATTGAGCATTGTGATGACAAATGTCTTGGAGCATTGGGCTGAGAAGACCATGGATAATTTTGATGGCAAGCATCATTGTGTATTGTAATGACAAGTGTTCTGGGACATTGTGATCTAAAGGGTTTGGAGCATTGTGATGACAGAGGTCATGGAGCATTTTGATTTCATTGTGATGACAATAGCATGAAGCATTATGATGATGGGCATGGTGCATTTGGATGAAAGGGTTCATGGAGCATTCAGATGAAGAGGGGCATGGAGCCTTGTGATTAAATTGGTCTTGGAGAATTGTGATGACAGGAGCAGGGAGCATTGCAATAAGAAGGCCAGGGAGCATTCTGATGACTTGCGTCATGGAGATTTGTGATGACAAGGGCATGGAGCATTGTGATTACAGGGGTTTTGGAGCATTGTGATGACAAGGCCGTGGAACACTGTAATGGCAAGGGTCATGGAACATTGTTATGAGAGGGGAAATGGAGCCTTGTGATGACAAGGGCATGGATCATTGGTCTGAAAAGTTTCATGTCTTACTGGGATGTGAGTGGGCAAGGAGCATTGTAATGACAAGGGTACAGAACACTGTGATACATGGGTCAGGGAGGATTTTAATGAAAATTGCATGGAGCATTGTGATGAGAAGGGCATTGAGCAATGTGATGAGACTGTTCATGGAGCAATGTGATGACAATGGCATGGAGCATTTTGATGGCAAGTGTCATTGAGCTTTGTGATGACAAATGTTATGGAACATTTTGATGAAAAAGGCGTGGTGCATTGTGATGAGAAGGGCAGGGAGAATTGTGATGACATGATGATGGAGCCATTTGATGAAAAGGGACATGGAACATTTTGTTGACAGACTTTAGGGAACATTGTGATGTAAGGGGTCAAGGATCCTTGTGATGAAAAGGGTCATAGAGCATTTTGATGACAGGGGTTATGGAACATTTTGATGTTAGGTGTCATGGAGCATTTTGATGATAAGGGCATGCAACATTGTGATGACAGGGGTCATGGAACATTTTGTCGACATGGGTGAGGGTGTACTGTGATGACTAGTGATGGAACATTGTGAGATCAGTGGTGACAGAGCATTTTGATGAGAAGTGCATGGAGCATTGTGATGACAAGGTTTATGGAGCTTTGTGATGACAAGGTTGTGGAGCATTGTGATGACAACTGCATGGCACATTGTGATGACATGGGTCTTGGAGCATTGTGCTGCCAAAGGCATGAAACACTCTTATGACAAGTGCCCGAGAGCATTGTGATGAAAAATTCTTGGAGTATTGTGGTGACAATTGTAACAGAGCCTCCTGATGATGAGGGCATGGACCATTGTGATGACAAATTTTATGAAGCATTGTGATGACTGGAGTCAGGAGCATTGTGATGACAGGGGTCATGGTGCACTGTGATGACAAGGGAATGGAGCATTGTGATGACAGGGGCATGAAGCATTGGTCTGACAAATTTCAAGGATTATTGTGATGACAGTGGGTATGGCGTATTGTGATGAAAAGGGCATGGAGCCTTTTGATGACAAGGTCACGGATTATTGTGAAGACAGATGCCAGTTAGCATTGTGATGATATATGTCATGGTCCATTGTGATGACAATTGCATGGAACATTGCGAGGCCAGGTGTCATGGGCGATTGTGATGACAAGGTCTTGGATAATTGTGAGGACAAGGGCATGGAGCATTGTCATGACAAGTGCCACTGAGAATGTCGATGACAAGGTCGTGAAGCATTGTGATGACAAGCGCGTGGAAGTTGCTATGACAGGTGTCATGGAGCATTGTGATGACAAATGCATTGAGAATTGTGATGACAAGAACATGTAACATTGTGATGAGAGGTGTCATGGTGCATTGTGACGACAAGGGACATGTAGTATTGTGATGACCAGCGAATGGAGCATGGTGATGGCAAGACCTTGGAACATTGTGATAAGAAGACCATGGATAATTGTGCTGAGGAGCGTCATGCAGCACTGTAACGACAGGGGTCATGGAGCCTTCTGATGAAAGCTTGTGGAGTAGTGTCATGACAAAGGCCTAGAGCATGGTGATGACAAGGTTATGGAATATTGTGAAGACATGTGTCAGGGAGCATTGTGATGACATATGTCATGGTCCATTGTGATGACAATTGCATGGAGCATTGTGATGAAAAGGGTATGGATCCTTTTCATGACACGGTTCAAGGAGCATTTGGACGCTAAGTGTCATGGATCATTGTGATGACAAGTGTCTTGAGCATTATGATGACAAATGTGATGGAGCATTGTGATGACAAGGACATGGAGTATTGTGATGACAGGCATCATGGAGAGTTGTGATGACAAGTGTTATGTAACCTTATGATCACAAGTGTTTGGAGCATTGTGATGACAGAGATCATGGATCATATTGATTTCAAGGAGCGTGGAGCATTGTGATGACAGGAGCATGAAGCAATGTATTCCCAAGGTTCATGTAGGATTGTGATGACAAGCGCATGGAGCATTGTGATGACAAGGTCATGTAGCATTTTGCTGACAAAAGCATGGAACATTGTGATGACAAGAGTCATGGAGCACCGTGATGACAAGAGTCATGGAGCATTGTGATTACAGGGGTCATGGAGCATTGGGACTACAAGGGCATGAATCATTGTGATGACAAGTTTCATGGAGCATTTTGATGACAAGAGTCTTGGATCATTGTTGTGTCATGGGTCATGGAGCGTTGTGATGACAGTGGTCATCGTGCATTGCGATGACATGGGAATGGAGCATTATGATGACAAGCTCCTGGAGCATTGTGTTGAGAAGAAAGTGCAACTTGTGATGACGAGTGTCAATGAGCATTCTGATGGAAAGTGCCATGGAGCCTTGTGATTACAGGGGTATTGGAGCATTTTGATGACAAGGGCATGGAGCATTGTGATGAGAAGGCCATGGAGCATTCTGATGACATGCATCGTGGAACATTGCGATGACAAGAGCATCGAGTATTGTGATTAGAGGGGTCTTGGAGCACTGTGATGAAAAAGGCATGGATCATTGTGATGAAAAAGGCGTCGAGCCTCGTCATGGCAGGGTGCAAGGAGCATACTGACGACAAGTGTCAGGGATCATTGTGATAACAAGTGCATTGAGCATTGTGATGACAATGTTCATGGAGCATTGTGATGAGAAGACCATGGATAATTGTGATGATGAATGTCATGGGAAATTGTGATGACAATGGTTATGAAATATTGTTATCACAAGGGTTTGGAGCATTGTGATGACAGAGGGCATGGAGCATTTTGATTTCATTGTGATGACAATAGCATGAAGCATCATGATGATGGGCATGGTGCATTTGGATGACAGGGTTAATGGAGCATTCAAATGAAGAGGGGCATGGAGCATTGTGATTAAATTGGTCTGGGAGAATTGTGATGACAAGAACAGTGGGCATTGCAATGAGAAGGCCATGGAGCATTCTGATGACTTGCGTCATGGTGCTTTGTGATGACAAGGGCATGGAGCCTTGTGATTACATGGGTTTTGGAGCCTTGTGATGACAAGGCCGTGGAACACTGTAATGGCAAGGGTCATGGAGCGTTGTTATGGCAGGGGTAATGGAGCCTTGTGATGACAAGGGCAATGAGGATTGGTCTGAAAAGTTTCATGTCTTACTGGGATGAGAGTGGGCAAGGAGCATTGTGATGACAAGGGCACAGAACACTGTGATCCATGGGTCATGGAGGATTGTAATGAAAAGAGCATGGAGCATTGTGATGAGAAGGGCATCGAGCATTATGATGACAAGCGTCATAGAGCTTTGTGATGACAAGGGCATTGAGCAATGTGATGAGAGTGTTCATGGAGCAAAGTGATGAAAATGGCATGGAGCATTTTGATGGCAAGTGTCATGGAGCTTTGTGATGACAAATGTTATGGAGCATTTTGATGAAAAGGCGTGGTGCATTGTGATGAGAAGTGCAGGAAGCATTGTGATGACATGATCATGGAGCCATTAGATGAAAAGTGACATGGAACATTTTGTTGCCAGTGTTTAGGGAACATTGTGATGTAAGGGGTCAAGGATCCTTGTGATGAAAAGGGTCATAGATCATTTTGATGTCAGGGGTTATGGAACATTTTGATGTTTGGGGTCATGGAGCATTGTGATGATAAGGGCATGTAACATTGTGGTGACAGGTGTCATGGGACATTGTTACGACGTGGGTGAGGGTGTACTGTGATTACTAGTGATGGAACTTTGTGAGATCAGTGGTGAGAGAACACTTTGATGAGAAGTGCATGGAGCATTGTGATGACAAGGTTTATGGAGCATTGTGATGACAAGGTGGTGGAGCATTGTGATGACAACTGCATTGCGCTTTGTGATGACATGGGTCATGGAGCATTGTGCTGCCAAAGACATGGAAGACTCTGATGAAAAGTGCCAGAGAGCACTGTGATGAAAAGTTCATGGAGTATTGTGGTGACAATTGTAACAGAGCCTCCTGATGATGAGGGCATGGAACATTGTGATGACAAATTTTATGAGGAACTGTGATGACTGGTGTCAGGAGCATTGTGATGAGAGGGGTCATGGTGCATTGTGATGACAGGGGAATGGAGCATTGTGATGACAGTGGCATGAAGCATTGGTCTGACAAATTTCAAGGATTATTTTGATGACAGTGGGCATGGCGTATTGTGATGATAAGGGCATGGAGCCTTGTGATGACAAGGTCACGGATTATTGTGAAGACAGATGCCAGTTAGCATTGTGATGATATATGTCATGAAATATTGTGATGACAATTGCATGGAACATTGCGAGTCCCGGTGTCATGGACGATTGTGATGACAAGGTCTTGGAACACTGTGATGACAAGGGCATGGAGCATTGTCATGACAAGTGCTACTGAGAATATCGATGACAAGGTTGTGAAGCATTGTGATGACAAGCGCGGGTAGCTTGCTATGACAGGTGTCATGGAGAATTGTGATGAAAAATGCATGGAGAATTGTGATGAGAAGGACATGTAACATTTTAACGAGAGGTGTCATGGTGCATTATGACGACAAGGGACATGTAGCATTGTGATGACCAACGAATGGAGCATTGTGATGGCAAGACCTTGGAACATTGTGATGAGAAGACCATGGATAATTGTGAGGATGAGCGTCATGGAGCACTGTAATGACAAGGGTCATGGAGCCTTCTGATGAAAAGCTTCTGGTGTATTATCATAACAAGGGCCAAGAGAATTGTGATGACACTTTCATGGAGTAGTGTTAAGACAGGTGTCACGGAGCATTGTGATGACATATGTCATGGTCCATTGTGATGATAATGGCAGGGAACATTGTGCTGCCAAGTGTCATGGAGGATTGTGATGACAAATGTAATGGAGTATTGTGATGACAAGGGCTTGGAGCATTGTCATGCCACGGGTCATGGAGCATTGTGATGACAAGGGCAATTGAGAATTTTGATGAGAAGTTCGGGGAGCATTGTGATGATAAGCGCATGTTGCTTGCTATGACAGGGGTCATGGAGCATTGTGATGACAAGTGCATGGAGAATTGTGATGACAAGGACGTTGAGAATCCTGATGAAAATTGACATGTAGCATTGTTATGACCAGGGCATGGAGCATTTTGATGGCAAGACCGTGTAGCATTGTGATGAGAACACCATGGATAATTGTGATGACGAGCATCACGGAGCACTGTAATGACAAGGGACATGGAGCATTATGATGAAAGGTGCCATGAACATTTTGATGACAGGGGTCATGGAGCATTGTGATGACAAGTTTCATGGAGCATTCTGATGACAAGCTTGTGAACTATTGTGATGACAATGGCTTGGAGCATTGTGATGAAAAGGGCACGGAGCATTGTGATGAAAAAGGCATGGATCCTTTTCATGACACGGTTCAAGGAGCATTTTGACGATAAGTGTCATGGATCATTGTGATGACAAGAGTCTTGAGCATTGTGATGAAAAATGTCATGGAGCATTGTGATGAAAAGGGCATGGAGTATTGTGATGACAGGCATCATGGAGAGTAGTGATGACAAGTGTTATGGAACATTATGATCACAAGGGTTTGGAGCATAGTGATGACAGAGGTCATGGATCATTTTCATTTAAAGGAGCGTGGAACATTGTGATGACAGGAGCATGAAGCAATGTGATCCCAAATTTCGTGGAGGATTGTGATGACAAGCGCATGGAGCATTGTGATGAAAAGGTCATGTAGCATTTTGCTGACAAATGCATGGAATATTGTGATGACAACTGTCATGCAGCACTGTGATGACAAGCGTCATGGAGAATTGTGATTACAGGGGTCATGGAGCTTTGGGATGACAAGGGCATGAGTCATTGTGATGACAAGATTCATGGAACATTTTGATGACAAAAGTCCTGGTTCATTGTTGTGTCATGGGTCATGGAGCATTGTGATGACAGTGGTCATTGTGCATTGTGATGACATGGCAATGGTGCATTATGATGACAAGCTCCTGGAGCATTGTGTTGAGAACACAATGGAACCTTGTGATGACAAGTGTCATGGAGCATTCTGATGGAAAGTGCCATGGAGCCTTTTGATTACAGGGGTATTGGAGCATTTTGATGACAAGGGCATAAAACATTGTGATAAGAAGGCCATGGAGCATTCTGATGACATGCATCATGGAACTTTGTGATGACAAGACCATGGATTATTGTGATTACAGGGGTCTTGGAGCATTGTGACGAGAAAGGCATGGACCATTGTGATGAAAATGCGTCGTGCCTCATCATGGCAGGGTTCAAGGAGCATACTACGACAAGTGTTGGGGAGCATTGTGATGACAAGTGTATTGAGCATTGTGATGACAAATGTCATGGAGCATTGTGTTGAGAAGACCATAGATAATTTTGATGGCAAGCATCATTGTGCATTGTTATGACAAGTGTTCTGGGACATTGTGATCTAAAGGGTTGGGAACATTGTGATGACAGAAGTCATGGAGCATTTTGATTTCATTGTGATGACAATAACATGAAGCATTATGGTGATGGGAATGTTGCATTTGGATAAAAGGGTTCATGGAGCATTCAGATGAAGAGGGGCATGGAGCATTGTGATTAAATTGGTCTGGGAGAATTGTGATGACAAGAGCAGGGAGCATTGCAAAGATAAGGCCATGGAGCATTCTGATGATTTGCGTCATGGAGCTTTGTGATGACAAGGGCATGGAGCATTGTGATTACAGGAGTTTTGGAGCGTTGTGATGACAAGGCCGTGGAACACTGTAATGGAAAGGGTCATGGAGCATTGTTATGGCAGGGATAATGGAGCCTTGTGATGACAAGGGTATGGCGCATTTTGATGGCATGTGTCATGGATCACTGTGCTGGTCTGAAAAGCTTCATGTCTTACTGGGATGAGACTGGGCACGGAGCATTGTGATGACAATGGCACAGAACACTGTGATACATGGATCATGGAGGATTGTAATGAAAAGGGCATGGAGCATTGTGATGAGAAAGGCATCGCACATTGTGATGACAAGCGTCATAGAGCTTTGTGATGACAAGGGCATTGAACAATGTGATGAGAGTGTTCATGGTGCAATGTGATGAAAATGGCATGGAGCATTTTGATGGCAAGTGTCATGGAGCTTTGTGATGACAAATGTTATGGAGCATTTTGATGAAAAGGCATGGTGCATTGTGATGAGAAGGGCACGAAGCATTGTGATGACATGATCATGGAGCCATTTGATGAAAAGGAACATGAAACATTTTGTTGACAGATTTAGGGAACATTGTGATGTAAGGGGTCAAGGATCCTTGTGATGAAAAGGGTCATAGAGCATTTGGATGACAGGGGTTATGGAACATTTTGATGTTAGGGGTCATGGAGCCTTGTGATGATAAGGGCATGTAACATTGTGATGACAGGGTTCATGTAACATTGTGACGACATGGGTGAGGGTGTACTGTGATGACTAGTGATGGAACATTGTGAGATCAGTGGTGACAGAGCACATTGATGAGAAGTGAATGGAGCATTGTGTTGACAAGGTTGTGGAGCATTGTGATGACAAGTGCATGGTGCAATGTGATGACATGGGTCATGGAGCATTGTGCTGCCAAAGACTTGGAACACTCTGATGAAAAGTGCCAGAGAGCATTGTGATGAAAAGTTCATGGAGTATTGTGGTGACAATTGTTACAGAGCCTCCTGATGATGAGGGCATGAACCATTGTGATGACAAATTTTATGAAGCATTGTGATGACTGGAGTCAGGAGCATTGTGATGACAGTGGCATGAAGCATTGGTCTGACAAATTTCAATGATTATTTTGATAACAGTGGACATGGCGTACTGTGTTGATAAGGGCATGGAGCCTTGTTATGACAAGGTCACGGATTATTGTGAAGACAGAAGCCAGTTAGCATTGTGATGATATATGTCATGGTCCATTGTGATGACAATTGCATGGAGCATTGTGATGAAAAGGGCATGGAGCATTGTGATGAAAAAGGCATGGATCCTTTTCATGACACGGTTCAATGAGCATTTTGACGATAAGTGTCATGGATCATTGTGATGACAAGTGTCTTGAACATTGTGATGACAAATGTCATGGAGCATTGTGATGACAAGGGCATGGAGTATTGTGATGACAGGCATCATGGAGAGTTGTGATGACAAGTGTTATGGAACATTATGATCACAAGGGTTTGGAGCATTGTGATGACAGAGGTCATGAATCATTTTGATTTCAAGGAGCGTGGAGGATTGTGATGACAGGAGCATGAAGCAATGTGATCCCAAGTTTCAAGGAGGATTGTGATGACAAGCGCATGGAGCATTGTGATGACAAGGTCATGTAGCATTTTGCTGACAAAAGCATGGAACATTGTGATGACAAGAGTCATGGAGCACTGTGATGACAAACGTCATGGAGCATTGTGATTACAGGGGTCATGGAGCATTGGGATGACAAGGGCATGAATCATTGTGATGACAAGTTTCATGAAGCATTTTGATGACAAGAGTCCTGGATCATTGTTGTGTCATGTGTCATGGAGTGCTGTGATGACAGTGGCCATGGTGCATTGTGATAACATGGAAATGGAGCATTATGATGACAAGCTCCTGGAGCATTGTGTTGAGAAGACCGTGGAATCTTGTGACGATAAATGGCATGGAGCATTCTGATGGAAAGTGCCATGGAGTCTTGTGGTTACAAGGGTATTGGAGCATTTTCTTGACAAGGGCATGGAGCATTGTGATGAGAAGGCCATGGAGCATTCTGATGACATGCATCATGGAACTTTGTGATGACAAGAGCATGGAGTATTGTGATTACAGCGGTCTTGGAGCATTGTGATGAAAAAGGCATGGATCATTGTGATGAAAACGGCGTCGAGCCTCGTCATGGCAGGGATCAAGGAGCATACTGACAACAAGTGTCAGGGATCATTGTGATAACAAGTGCATTGAGCATTGTGATGACAAAGTTCATGGAGCACTGTGATGAGAAGACCATGGATAATTGTGATGATGAGTGTCATGGGGCATTGTGATGACAATGGTTATGGAATATTGTGATCACAAGGGTTTGGAGCATTGTGATGACAGAGGGCATGGAGCATTTTGATTTCATTGTGATGACAAGAACATGAAGCATTATGATGATTGGCATGGTGCATTGGGATGACAGGGTTCATGGAGAATTGACATGAAAAGGGGCATGGAACATTGTGATGAAAAAGGCATGGAGATTTGTCATGACAGCTATCAAGGAGCATACTACGATAAGTGTTAGGGAGCACTGTGATGACAAGTGTATTGAGCATTGTGATGACAAATGACATGAAGCATTGTGCTGAGAAGACCATGGAAATTTTGATGGCAAGCGTTATTGTGCATTGTTATGACAAGTGTTCTGGGACATTGTGATCTAAAGGGTTTGGATCATTGTGATGACAGAGGTCATGGAGCATTTTGATTTCATTGTGATGACAATAGCATGAAGCATTATGATGATGGGCATGGTGCATTTGGATGACAGGGTTCATGGATCATTCAGATGAAGAGGGGCATGGAGCATTGTGATTAAATTGGTCTTGGAGAATTGTGATGACAAGAGCAGGGAGCATTGCATTAAGAAGACCATGGAGCATTCTGAAGACTTGCCTCATGGAGTTTTGTGATGACAAGGGCATGGAGCATTGTGATTACAGGGGATTTGGAGCATTGTGATGACAAGCCCGTGGAACACTTTAATGGCAAGGGTCATGGAACATTGTTATGGCAATGGTAATGGAGCCTTGTGATGAAAAGTGCATTGAGAATTAGTCTGAGAAGTTTCATGTCTTACTGGGATGAGAGTGGGCAAGGAGCATTGTGATGACAAGGGCAGAGAACACTGTGATACATGGGTCATGGAGGATTGTAATGAAAAGAGCATGGAGCATTGTGATGTGAAGGACATCGAGCATTGTGATGACAAGCGTCATAGAGCTTTGTGATGACAAGGGCATTGAGCAATGTGATGAGAGTGTTCATGGAGCAATGTGATGACAATGGCATGGATCATTTTGATGGCAAGTGTCATGGAGCTTTGTGATGACATATGTTATGGAGCATTTTGATGAAAAGGCGTGGTGCACTGTGATGAGAAGGGCAGAAAGCATTGAGATGACATGATCATGGAGCCATTTGATGAAAAGGGACATGGAATACTTTGTTGACAGAGTTTAGGGAACATTGTGATGTAAGGGGTCAAGGATCCTTGTGTTGAAAAGGGTCATAGGGCATTTGGATGACAGGGGTTATGGAACATTTTGATGTTAGGGGTCATGTAGCATTGTGATGATAAGGGCATGTAACATTGTGATGACAGGGTTCATGGAACATTGTGACGACATGGGTGAGGGTGTACTGTGATGGCTTGTGATGGAACATTGTGAGATCAGTGGTGACAGAGCATTTTGATGAGAAGTGAATGGAGCATTGTGATGACAAGGTTTATGGAGCATTGTGATGACAAAGTTGTGGAGCATTGTGATGATAAGGGCATGGAGCCTTGTGATGACAAGGTCACGGATTATTGTGAAGACAGATGTCAGTTAGCATTGTGATGATATATATCATGGTCCATTGTGATGACAATTGCATGGAACATTTTGAGGCCAGGTGTCATGGGCGATTGTGATGACAAGGTCTTGGTTCATTGTGATGACAAGGGCATGGAGCATTGTCATGACAAGTGCCACTGAGAATGTCGATGACAAGGTCGTGAACCATTGTGATGACAAGCACGTGGAGCTTGCTATGACAGATGTCATGGAGCATTGTGATGACAAATGCATGGAGAATTGTGATGACAAGAACATGTAACATTGTGACGAGAGGTGTCATGGTGCATTGTGACGACAAGGGAGATGTAGCATTTTGATGACCAGTGAATGGAACATTGTGATGGCAAGACCTTGGAACATTGTGATGAGAAGACCATAGATAATTGTGCTGATGAGCGTCATGGAGCACTGTAATGACAAGGGTCATGGAGCCTTCTGATGAAAAGCTTGTGGAGTATTGTCATGAGAGTTGCCTGGAGCATTGTGATGGGAAGTTCATGGATTATTGTGATGAGAGGTGGCAGGGAGCATTGTGATGACATATGTCATTGTCCATTGTGATGGTAATGGCAGGGAGCATTGTGTTGCCAAGTGTCATGGAGGATTGTGATGACAAATGTAATGGAGTATTGCGATGACAAGAGCTTGGAGCATTGTGATTCCAAGGGTCATGGAGCATTGTGGTGACAAGGGCAATTGAGAAATTTGATGAGAAGTTCAGGGAGAATTGTGATGACAAGTGCATGTTGCTTGCTATGACAGGGGTCATGGAGCATTGTGATGAAAACTGCATGGAGAATTGTGATGAGAAGGACGTGGAGAATCCTGATGAAAAGGGACATGGAGCATTGTTATGACCAGGGCATGGAGCATTGTGATGGCAAGACTGTGGAGCATTGTGATGAGAACACCATGGATAATTGTGATGACGAGCATCACGGAGCACTGTAATGAAAAGGGACATGGAGAATTATGATGACAGGTGCCATGAGCATTTTAATGACAGGGGTCATGGAGCATTGTGATGACAAGTTTCATGGAGCATTCTGATGAGAAGCTTGTGAACTATTATGATGACAATGGCATGGAGCATTGTGATGAAAGGGGCATGGAACACTGTGATTAAAATGGCATGGATCCTATTCATGACACGGTTCAAGGAGCATTTTGACGATAAGTGTCATGGATCATTGTGATGACAAGTGTCTTGAGCATTGTGATGACAAATGTCATGGAGGGTTGTGATGACAAGGGCATGGAGTATTGTGATGACAGGCATCATGGAGAGTTGTGATGACAAGTGTAATGGAACCTTATGATCACAAGGGTTTGGAGCATTGTGATGACAGAGGTCATGGATCATTTTGATTTTCAGGAGCGTGGAGCATTGTGATGACAGGAGCATGAAGCAATGTGATCCCAAGGTTCATGGAGGATTGTGATGACAAGTGCATGGAGCATTGTGATGACAATGTTATGTAGCATTTTGCTGACAAAAGCATGGAACATTTTGATGACAAGCGTCATGGAGCATTGTGATTACAGGGGTCATGGAGCATTGGGATGAAAAGGGCATGAATCATTGTGATGACAAGGTTCATGGAGCATTTTGATGAAAAGGGCAAGGAGCATTGTGATGAAAAATGCATGGATCCGTTTCATGACACGGTTCAATGAGCATTTTGACGATAAGTGTCATGGATCATTGTGATGACAAGTGTCTTGAGCATTGTGATGAAAAATGTCATGGAGCAGGTGATGACAAGGGCATGGAGTATTGTGATTACAGGCCTCATGGAGAGTTGTTATGACAAGTGTTATGGAACATTATGATCACAAGGGTTTGGAGCATTGTGATGACAGAGGTCATGGATCATTTTGATTTCAAGGAGCGTGGAGCATTGTGATGACAGGAGCATGAAGCAATGTGATCCCAAGGTTCAAGGAGGATTGTGATGACAAGCACATGGAGCATTGTGATGAAAAGTTCATGTAGCATTTTGCTGACAAAAGCATGGAACATTGTGATGACAAGAGTCATGGAGCACTGTGATGACAAGCGTCATGGAGCATTGTGATTACAGGGGTCATGGAGCATTGGGATGACAAGGGCATGAATCATTGTGATGACAAGTTTCATGGAGCATTTTGATGACAAGAGTCCTGGATCATTGTTGTGTCATGTGTCATGGAGTGCTGTGATGACAGTGGTCATGGTGCATTGCGATAACATGGAAATGGAGCATTATGATGAAAAGCTCCTGGAGCATTGTGTTGAGAAGACCATGGAACCTTGTGACGTTAAGTGGCATGGAGCATTCTGATGGAACGTGCCATGGAGCCTTGTGATTACAGGGCTATTTGAGCATTTTGATGACAAGGGCATGGAGCATTGTGATGAGAAGGCCATGGAGCATTCTGATGACATGCATCATGGAACATTATGATGACAAGAGCATGGAGTATTGTGATTACAGCGGTCTTGGAGCATTGTGATGAAAAAGGCATGGATCATTGTGATGAAAAAGGCGTGGAGCCTCGTCATGGCAGGGTTCAAGGAGCATACTGACGACAAGTGTCAGGGATCATTGTGATAACAAGTGCATTGAGCATTGTGATGACAAAGTTCATGGGGCATTGTGATGAGAAGACCATGGATAACTGTGATAATGAGTGTCATGAGGCAATGTGATGACAATTGTTATGGAATATTGTGATCACAAGGGTTTGGAGCATTGTGATGACAGAGGGCATGGAGCATATTGATTTCATTGTGATGACAAGAACATGAAGCAGTATGACGATGGGCATGGTGCATTGGGATGACAGGGTTCATGGAGAATTGAGATGAATAGGGGCATGGAACATTGTGATGAAAAAGGCATGGAGCCTTGTCATGACAGCGTTCAAGGAGCATACTACCACAAGTGATAGGGAGCATTGTGATGACAAGTGTATTGAGCATTGTGATGACAAATGTCATGGAGCATTGGGCTGAGAAGACCATGGATAATTTTGATGGCAAGCATCATTGTGCATTGTTATGACAAGTGTTCTGGGACATTGTGATCTAAAGAGTTTGGTGCATTGTGATAACAGAGGTCATGGAGCATTTTGATTTCATTGTGATGACAATAGCATGAAGCATTATGATGACGGGCATGGTGCATTTGGATGACAGGGTTCATGGAGCATTCAGATGAAGAGGGGCATGGAGCATTGTGATTAAATTGGTCTTGGAGAATTGTGATGACAAAAGCAGGGAGCATTGCATTAAGAAGACCATGGAGCATTCTGATGACTTGCTTCATGGAGTTTTGTGATGACAAGGGCATGGAACATTGTGATTACAGGGGTTTTGGAGCATAGTGATGACAAGCCCGTGGAACACTGTAATGGCAATGATCATGAGGCATTGTTATGGCAGGGGTAATGGAGCCCTGGGATGAAAAGGGCATTGAGGATTGGTCTGAGAATTTTCATGTCTTCCTGGGATGAGAGTGGGAAAGGAGCATTGTGATGACTAGGGCACAGAACACTGTGATACATGTGTCATGGAGGATTGTAATGAAAAGGGCATGGAGCATTGTGATGAGAAGGGCATCGAGCATTGTGATGACAAGCGTCATAGAGCTTTGTGATGACAAAGGCATTGAGCAATGTGATGAGAGTGTTCATGGAGCAATGTGATGACAATGACATGGAGCATTTTGATGGCAAGTGTCATGGAGCTTTGTGATGATATATGTTATGGATCATTTTGATGAAAAGGCGTGGTGCATTGTGATGAGAAGGGCAGGAAGCTTTGTGATGACATGATCATGGAGCCATTTGATGAAAAGGGACATGGAACATTTTGTTGACAGAGTTTAGGAAACATTGTGATGTAAGGGGTCAAAGATCCTTGTGATGAAAAGGGTCATAGGGCATTTGGATGACAGGGGTTATGGAACATTGTGATGTTAGGGGTCATGTAGCATTGTGATGATAAGGGCATGAAACATTGTGAAGACAGGTGTCATGGAACATTGTGACGACATGGGTGAGGGTGTACTGTGATGACTTGTGATGGAACATTGTGAGATCAGTGGTGACAGAGCATTTTGAGGAGAAGTGCATGGAGCATTGTGATGAGAATGTTTATGGAGCATTCTGATGACAAGGTTGTGCATCATTGTGATGAAAAGTGCATGGCACATTGTGATGACATGGGTCATGGAGTATTGTCCTGCCAAACTCATGGAACACTCTGATGACAAGTGCCAGAGAGCATTGTGATGAAAAGTTCATAGAGTATTGTGATGACAATTGAAATAGCCTCCTGGTGATGAGGGCATGGACCATTGTGATGACAAATTTTATGAAGCATTGTGATGACTGGAGTCAGGAGCATTGTGATGACACGGGTCATGGTGCATTGTGATGACAATGGAATGGAACATTGTGATGACAGTGGCATGAAGCATTGGTCTCACAAATTTCAATGATGATTGTGATGACAGTGGGCATGGCATATTTTGATGACAAGGGCATGGATCCTTTTGATGACAAGGTCACGGATTATTGTGAAGACAGATGCCAGTTAGCATTGTGATGATATATGTCATGGTCCACTGTGATGACAATTGAATGGAACATTGCGAGGCCAGGTGTCATGGGCGATTGTGATGATAAGGTCTTGGATCATTGTGATGACAGGGGCCTGGAGCCTTGTCATGACAATTGCCAGTGAGAATGTCGATGACAAGGTCCTGAAGCATTGTGATGAGAAGCGCATGGAGCTTGCTATGAGAGGTGTCATCGAGCATTGTGATGACAAATGCATGGAGAATTGTGATGACAAGAACATGTAACATTGTGACGAGAGGTGTCATGGTGCATTGTGACGACAAGGGACATGTAGCATTGTGATGACCAGCGAATGGAGCATTGTGATGGCAAGACCTTGGAACATTGTGATGAGAAGACCATGGATATTTGTGCTGATGAGCGTCATGGAGCACTGTAATGACAAGGGTCATGGAGCCTTCTGATGAAAAGCTTGTGGAGTATTGTCATGACAAGGGCCTGGAGCATTGTGATGAGAAGTTCATGGACTATTGTGAAGACAGGTGTCAGGGAGCATTGTGATGACATATGTAGTGGTCCATTGTGATGATAATGGCAGGGAGCATTGTGATGCCAAGTGTCTTGGAGGAGTGTAATGACAAATGTAATGGAGTATTGTGATGACAAGGGCTTGGAGCATTGTGATGCCAATGGTCATGGATCATTGTGATGACAAGGGCAATTGAAAATTTTGATGAGAAGGTCGGGAAGCATTGTTATGAGAAGAACATGTTGCTTGCTATCACAGGGGTCATGGAGCATTGTGATGACAAGTGCATGAAGAATTGTGATGACACGGACGTGGAGAATCCTGATGAAAAGGGACATGGAGCATTGTTATGACCAGGGCATGGAGCATTGTGATGGTAAGACCGTGGAGCATTGTGATGAGAACACCATGGATAATTGTGATTACGAGCATCACGGAGCACTGTAATGACAAGGGACATGGAGCATTTTGATGACAGGTGTCATGAGCATTTTGAAGACAGGGGTCATGGAGCATTGTGATGGCAAGTTTCATGGAGCATTCTGTTGACAAGCTTGTGATCTATTGTGATGACAATGGCATGGAGCATTGTGATGAAAAGGGCATGGAGCATTGTGATGAAAAAGGCATGGATCCTTTTCATGACACGTTTCATGGAGCTTTTTGACGATAAAGTCATGGATCATTGTGATGACAACTGTCTTGAGCATTGTGATGACAAAAGTCATGGAACATTGTGATGACCAGGGCATGGAGTATTGTAATGACACACATCATGGAGATTTGTGATGACAATTGTTATGGAACATTATGATCACAAGGGTTTGGAGCATTGTGATGACAGAGGTCATGGATCATATTGATTTCAAGGATCGTGGAGCATTGTGATGACAACAGCATGAAGCAATGTGATCCCAAGGTTCATGGAGGATTGTGATGACAAGCACATGGAGCATTGTGATGACAAGGTCATGAAGCATTTTGCTGAAAAAAGCATGGAAGATTGTGATGACAACAGTCATGGAGCACTGTGATGACAAGCGTCATGGAGCATTGTGATTACAGGGGTCATGGAGCATTGGGATGACAAGGGCATGAATCATTGTGATGACAAGTTTCATGGAGCATTTTGATGACAAGAGTCCTGGATCATTGTTGTGTCATGGGTCATGGAGCGTTGTGATGACAGTGGTCATGGTGAATTGTGATGACATGGGAATGGAGCATTATGATGACAAGCTCCTGGAGCATTGTGTTGAGAAGACCGTGGATCCTTGTGATGACAATTGTCATGGAGCATTCTGATGGAAAGTGCCATGGAACCTTGTGATTACAGGGGTATTGGAGCATTTTGATGACAAGGGCAAGGAGAATTGTGATGAGAAGGCCATGGAGCATTCTGATGACATGCATCGTGGAACATTGTGATGACAGGAGCATGGAGTATTGTGATTACAGGGGTCTTGGAGCATTGTGATGAAAAAGGCATGGATCATTGTAATGAAAAAGGCGTTGAGCCTCGTCATGGCAGGGTTCAAGGAGCATACTGACGACAAGTTTGAGGGATCATTGTGATAACAAGTGCATTGAACATTGTGATGACAAAGTTCATGGAGCATTTTGATGAGAAGACCATGGATAATTGTGATGATGAGCGTCATGGGGCATTGTGATGACAATTGTTATGGAATATTGTGATCACAGTGTTTTGGAAAATTGTGATGACAGAGGGCATGGAACATTTTGATTTCATTGTGATGACAAGAGCATGAAGAATTATGATGATGGGAATGGTGCATTGGGATGACAGTGTTCATGGATAATTGAGATGAAAAGGGGCATGGAACATTGTCATGAAAAAGGCATGGAGCCTTGTAATGACAGCGTTCAAGGAGCATACTACCACAAGTGTTAGGGAGCATTGTGATGACAAGTGTATTGAGCATTGTGATGATAAATGTCATGGAGCATTGGGCTGAGAAGACCATGGATAATTTTGATGGCAAGCATCATTGTGCATTGTTATGACAAGAGTTCTGGGACATTGTGACCTAAAGAGTTTGCAGCATTGTGATGACAGAGGTCATGGAGCATTTTGATTTCATTGTGATGACAATAGCATGAAGCATTATGATGATGGGCATGGTGCATTTTGAGGACAGGGTTCATGGTGCATTCAGATGAAGAGGGGCATGGAGCATTGTGATTAAAATGGTCTTGGAGAATTGTGATGGCAAGAGCAGGGAGCATTGCAATGAGAAGGCCATGGAGCATTCTGATGACTTGCGTCATGGAGCTTTGTGATGACAAGGGCATGGAGCATTGCGATTACAGGGGTTTTGGAGCATTGTGATGACATGGCCGTGGAACACTGTAATGGCAAGGGTCATGGAGCATTGTTATGACAGTGGTAAAGGAGCCTTGTGATGACAAGGGCATGGAGCATTGGTCTGAAAAGTTTCATGGCTTACAGGGATGAGAGTAGGAAAGGAGCATTGTGATGACAAGGGCACAGAACACTGTGATACATGGGTCATGGAGGATTGTAATGAAAAGGGCATGGAGCATTGTGATGAGAAGGGCATCGAGCATTGTGATGACAAGCGTTATAGAGCTTTGTGATGACAAGGGCATTGAGCAAAGTGATGAGAGTGTTCATGGAGCAATGTGATGACAATGGCATGGAGCATTTTGATGGCAAGTGTCATGGAGCTTTGTGATGACAAATGTTATTGAGCATTTTGATGAAAAGGGCGTGGTGCATTGTGATGAGAAAGACAGGGAGCATTGTGATGACATGATCATGGAGCCATCTGATGAAAAGGGACATGGAACATTTTGTTGACTGAGTTTAGGGAACATTGTGATGTAAGGGGTCAAGGATCCTTGTGATGAAAAGAGTCATAAAGCATTTTGGTGACAGGGGTTATGGAACATTTTGATGTTAGGGGTCATGGAGCATTGTGATGATAAGGGCATGTAACATTGTGATGACAGTTGTCATGGAACATAGTGACGACATGGGTGAGGGTGTACTGTGATGACTAGTGATGGAACATTGCGAGATCAGTGGTGACACAGCATTTTGATGAGAAGTGCATGGAGCATTGTGATGACAAGGTTTATGGAGCATTGTGATGACAAGGTTGTGGAGCATTGTGATGACAAGTGCATGGTGCATTGTGATGACATGGGTCTTGGAGCATTGTACTGCCAAAGGCATGGAACACTCTGATGACTAGTGCCAGAGAGCATTGTGATGAAAAGTTCATGGAATATTGTGGTGACAAGTGTAACAGAGCCTCCTGATGATGAGGTCACGGACCATTGTGATGACAAATTTTATGAAGCATTGTGATGACTGGAGTCAGGAGCATTGTGATGACATGGGTCATGGTGCATTGTGATGACAATGGAATGGAACATTGTGATGACAGTGGCACGAAGCATTGGTCTGAGAAATTTCAATGATGATTGTGATGACAGTGGGCATGGCGTAATGTGATGATAAGGGCATGGAGCCTTGTGATGACAAGGTCACAGATTATTGTGAAGACAGATGCCAGTTAGCATTGTGATGATATATGTTAGGTTCCATTGTGATGACAATTGCATGGAGCATTGTGAGGCCATGTGTCATGGGTCATTGTGATGACAAGGTCTTGGATCATTATGATGACAAGGGCATGGAGCATTGTCATGACAAGTGCCACTGAGAATGTCGATGACAAGGTCCTGAAGCATTGTGATGACAAGCGCGTGGAGCTTGCTATGACAGGTGTCATGGAGCATTGTGATGACAAATGCATGGAGAATTGTGATGACAAGAACATGTAACATTGTGACGAGAGGTGTCATAGTGCATTGTGACGACAAGGGACATGTAGCATTGTGATGACCAGCGAATGGAGCATTGTGATGGCAAGACCTGGGAACATTGTGATGAGAAGACCATGGATAATTGTGCTGATGAGCGTCATGGAGCACTGTAATGGCAAAGGTCATGGAGCCTTCTGATGAAAAGCTCTTAGAGTATTGTCATGACAAGGGCCTGGAGCATTGTGATGACAAGTTCATGGAGTATTGTGAAGACAGGTGTCAGGGAGCATTGTGATGACATATGTCTTGGTCCATTGTGATGATAATGGCAGGGAGCATTGTGATGCTAAGTGTCATGGAGGATTGTGATGACAAATGTAATGGAGTATTGTCACTACAAGGGCTTGGAGCATTGTGATGCCAAGGGTCATGGAGCATTTTGATGACAAGTGCAATTGAGAATTTTGATGAGAAGTTCGGGGAGCATTGTGATGACAAGTGCATGTTGCAGTCTATCACAGGGGTCATGGAGCATTGTGATGACAAATGCACGGAGAATTGTGATGATAAGGACGTGGAGAATCCTGATGAAAAGGGACATGGAGCATTGATATGACCAGGGCATGGAGCATTGTGATGGCAAGACCGTGGAGCATTGTGATGAGAACACCATGGATAATTGTGATGACGAGCATCACGGAGCACTGTAATGACAAGGGGCATGGAGCATTATGATGACAGGTGTCATGAGCATTTTGATGACAGGGGTCATGGAGCATTGTGATGACAATTTTCATGGAGCATTCTGAGGACAAGCTTGTGAAATATTGTGATGACAATGGCAAGGAGCATTGTGATGAAAAGGGCATGGATCATTTTGATGAAAAAGGCATGGATTCTTTTCATGACACGTTTCATGGAGCATTTTGACGATAAGTGAAATGGATCTTTGTGATGACAAGTGTCTTGAGCATTGTGATGACCAATGTCATGGAGCATTGTGATGACAAGGGCATGGAGTATTGTGATGACAGGCATCATGGAGAGTTGTGATGACAAGTGTTATGGAACATTATGATCACAAGGGTTTGGAGCATTGTGATGACAGAGGTCATGGATTATTTTGATTTCAAGGAGCGTGGAGCATTTTGATGACAGGAGCATGAAGCAATGTGATCCCAAGTTTCACAGATGATTGTGATGACAAGCGCATGGAGCATTGTGATGACAAGGTTTATGGAGCATTGTGATGACAAGGTTGTGGAGCATTGTGATGACAAATGCATGGCACAGTGTGATGACATGGGTCATGGAGCATTGTGCTGCCAAAGGCATGGAACTCTCTGATGACAAGTGCCAGAGAACATTGAGATGAAATGTTCATGGAGTATTGTGGTGACAATTGTAACAGAGCCTCCTGATGATGAGGGCATGGACCATTGTGATGACAAATTTTATGAAGCATTGTAATGACTGGAGTCAGGAGCATTTTGATGACAGGGGTCATGTTGCATTGTGATGACAAGGGAATGGAGCATTGTGATGACAGTGGCATGAAGCATTGGTCTGACAAATTTCAATGATTATTGTGATGACAGTGGGCATGGCGTATTGTGATGATAAAGGCATGGATACTTGTGATGACAAGGTCACGGATTATTGTGAAGACAGATGTCAGTTAGCATTGTGATGATATATGTCATGGTCCATTGTGATGACAATTGCATGGAACATTGTGAGGCCAAGTGTCATGGGTGATTGTGATGACAAGGTCTTGGATCATTGTGATGACAAGGGCATGGAGCATTGTGATGACAAGTGCCACTGAGAATGTCGATGACAATGTCATGAAGCATTGTGATGACAAGCACTTGGAGCTTCCTATGACAGGTGTCATGGAGCATTGCAATGACAAATGCATAGAAAATTGTGATGACAAGAACATGTAACATTGTGACGAGAGGTGTCATGGTGCCTTGTGACGAAATGAGACATATAGCATTGTTATGACCAGCGAATGGAGCATTGTGATGGCAAGACATTGGAACATTGTGATGAGAAGACAATGGATAATTGTGCTGATGAGCGTCATGGAGCATTGTAATGACATGGGTCATGGAGCATTCTGATGAAAAGCTTGTGGAGTATTGTCATGACAAGGGCCTGGAGCATTGTGATGACAATTTCATGGATTATTGGGAAGACAGGTGTCAGGGAGCATTGTGATGACATATGGCATGGTCCATTGTGATGATAATGGCAGAGAGCATTGTGATGCCAAGTGTCATGGAGGATTGTGATGACAAATGTAATGGGGTATTGTGATGACAAGGGCTTGGAGCATTGTGATGCTAAGGGTCATGGAGCATTGTGATGACAAGGGCAAATGAGAATTTTGATGAGAAGGTCGGGAAGCATTGTGATGACAAGCACATGTTGCTTTCTGTGACAGTGGTCATGGAGCAATGTGATGACAAGTGCATGGAGAATTGTGATGACAAGGACCTGGAGAATCTTGATGAAAAGGGTCTTGGAGCATTGTTATGACGAGGGCATGGAGCATTGTGATGGCAAGACCGTGGAGCATTGTGATGAGAAAATTATGGATAATTGTGATGACGAGCATCACGGGGCACAGTAATGATAAGGGACATGGAGCATTATGATGACAGGTGTCATGAGCATTTTGATAACAGGGTTCATGGAGCATTTTAATGAAAAGTTTCATGGAGCATTCTGATGACAAGCTTGTGAACTATTGTGATGACAAGGGTATGGAGCATTGTGATGAAAAGGGCTTGGAGCATTGTGATGAAAAAGGCATGGATCCTTTTCATTACACGGTTCAAGGAGCATTTTAACGATAAGTGTCATGGATCATTGTGATGACAAGTGTCTTGAGCATTGTGATGACAAATGTCATGGAGCATTGTGATGACAAGTGTATGGAGTATTGTGTTGACAGGCGTCATGGAGAGTTGTGATGACAAGTGTTATGGAACATTATGATCACAAGGGTTTGGAGCATTGTGATGACAGAGGTCATGGATCATTTTGATTTCAAGGAGCGTGGAGCATTGTGATGACAGGAGCATGAAGCAATGTGATCCCAAGGTTCATGGAGGATTGTGATGACAAGCGCATGGAGCAATGTGATGACAAGGTCATGTAGCATTTTGCTGACAAACGCTTGGAACATATTGATGAGAAGATTCATGGAGCACTATGATGACAAGCGTCATGGAGCATTGTGGTTACAGGGGTCATGGACCATGGGGATGACAAGGACATGAATCATTGTGATGACAAGTTTCATGGAGCATTTTGATGACAAGAGTCCTGGATCATTGTTGTGTCATGGGTCATGGAGCGTTGTGATGACAGTAGTCATGGTGCATTGTTATGACATGGGAATGTGGCATTATGATGACAAGCTCCTGGAGCATTGTGTTGAGAAGACCATGGAACCTTGTGATGACAAGTGTCATGGAGCATTCTGATGGAAAGTGCCATGGAGCCTTGTGATTACAGGGGTATTGGAGCATTTTGATGACAAGGGCATGGAGCATTGTGATGAGAAGGCCATGAAGCATTCTGATGACATGCGTCATGGAACATTGTGATGACAAGAGCATGGAGTATTGTGATTACAGCGGTCTTGGAGCATTGTGATGAAAAAGGCATGGATCATTGTGATGAAAAATGTGTCAAGCCTCGTCATGACAGGTTTCAAGGAGCATACTGACGACAAGTGTCAGGGAGCATTGTGATAACAAGTGCATTGAGCATTGTGCTGACAAAGTTCATTGAGCATTGTGATGAGAAGACCATGGATAATTGTGATGACGAGCGTCATGGGACATTGTGATGACAATTGTTAATGAATATTGTGATCACAAGGTTTTGGAGCATTGTGAGGACGGAGGGCATGGAACATTTTGATTTCATTGTGATGACAATAGCATGAAGCCTTATGATGATGGGCATGGTGCATTGTGATGACAGGGTTAATGGAGCATTGAGATGAAAGGGGGCATGGATCCTTGTGTTTACAGGGGTTTTGGAGCATTGTGATGCCAAGGCCGTGGAACATTGTGATGGCAGTGGTCATGGAGCATTGTTATGACACGCTTAATGGGGCATTGTGATGACAAGTGCATGGAGCATTGGTCTGAAATGTTTCATCGATTATTGTGATGAGAGTGGGCATGGAACATTGTGATAACAAGTGCAAGGAACACTGTGATAAATGGGTTATGGAGGATTGTAATGAAAGGGCTTGGAATATTGTGATGAGAAGAGCATCGAGCATTGTGATGACAAGCGTCATTGAGCTTTGTGATGACAAGGGCATGATGCAATGTGCTGAGATTTTTCATGGAGCAATGTGATGACAATGGCATGGAACATTGTGATGACAAGGGTCATGAAGATTTGTGATGACATATGTCATGGAACATTTTGATGAAAATGGCGTTGTTCGCTGTGATAAGGAAGGCAGGGAGCATTGTGATGAAAGAGTCATGGAGCAATTTGATGAATAGGAAGATGGAACATTTTGGTGACAGTGGATATGGAACATTGTGATGTCAGTGGTTATGAAGCATTGTGATGATAAGGGTCATGGAGCATTCTGAAGACATGTTTGTGGAGTGTTGTGATGACAATTGCTTGGAGCATTGTGATGAAAATTGCATGGGGCATTGTGGTGATAAAGACACATAGCCTTTTCTTGACGGGGTTCATGGAACATTCTGATGAAAAAGGTCAAGGAGTACTGTGAGGACTAGTGTATTGAGCATTGTGATGATAAAGGTTAAGGAGCATTGTGAGGACAAGGGCATGAATCATTTTTATGAAAAAAGCATGGAGCTTTGTCATGACAGGGTTCAAGGAGCATACTAACGACAAGTGTCAGGGAGCATTGTGATGACAAGTGTATTGAGCATTGTGATGACAAAGGTCATGGAGCATAGTGTTGAGAAAACCTTGGATAATTGTGATGACAAGCGTCATGGAGCATTGTGATGACAATTGTTATGGAACATTGTGATCACAAGGGTTTGGAGCATTGTGATTAAATTGGTCTTGGAGAATTTTGATGACAATAGTATGGAGCATTGTAATGAGAAAGCCATGGAACATTCTGATGACATGCGTCATGGAGCTATGTGATGACAAATGTTATGGAGCATTTTGATGAAAAGGGCGTGTTGCATTCTGATGAGAAGGGCTGGGAGCATTGTGATGACATGATCATGGAGCCATTTGATGAAAAGGAACATGGAACATTTTGTTAACAGAGTTTAGGGAACATTGTGATGTAAGGGGTCAAGGATCCTTGTGATGAAAAGGGTCATAGAGCATTTTGATGACAGAGGTTATTGAACATTTTGATGTTAGGGGTCATGGAGCATTGTGATGATAAGGGCATGTAACATTGTGAAGACAGGGGTCATGGAATATTGTGACGACAAGGGTGAGGGTATACTGTGATGACTAGTGATGGAACATTGTGAGATCAGTGGTGACAGATCATTTTGAGGAGAAGTGCATGGAGCATTGTGATGACAAGGTTTATGGAGCATTGTGATGACAAGGTTGGGGAGCATTCTGATGACAAGTGCATGGCACATTGTGATGATATGGGTCATGGAGCATTGTGCTGCCAAAGGCAAGGGCCACTGTGATGACAAGTGCCAGAGAGCATTGTGATGAAAAGTTCATGGAGCATTGTGCTGACAAATGTAACAGAGCCTCCTGATGATGAAGGCAAGGACCATTGTGATGACAAATTTTATGAAGCATTGTGATGACTGGAGTCAAGGAGCATTGTGATGACAGGGGTCATGGTGCACTGTGATGACAAGGGAAGGGAGCATTGTGATGACAGGGGCATGAAGCATTGGTCTGACAAATTTCAAGGATTATTGTGATGACAGTGGGCATGGCGTATTGTGATGATAAGGGCATGGAGCCTTGTGATGACAAGGTCACGGATTATTGTGAAGACAGATGTCAGTTAGCATTGTGATGATATATGTCATGGTCCATTGTGATGACAATTGCATGGAACATTGTGAGTCCAGGTGTCATGGGCGATTGTGATGACAAGGTCTTGGATCATTGTGATGACAAGGGCATGGAGCATTGTTATGACAAGTGCCACTGAGAATGTCGATGACAAGGTCGTGAAGCATTGTGATGACAAGCGCGTGGAGCTTGCTATGACAGGTGTCATGGAGCATTGCGATGACAAATGCATGGAGAATTGTGATGACAAGAACATGTAACATTGTGACGAGAGGTGTCATGGTGCATTGTGACGACAAGGGACATGTAGCATTGTGATGACCAGCGAATGGAGCATTGTGATGGCAAGACCTTGGAATATTGTGATGAGAAGACCATGGATAATTGTGATGATGAGCGTCATGGAGCACAATAACGACAAGGGTCATGGAGCATTCTGATGAAAAGCTTGTGGAGTATTGTCATGTCAAGGACCTGGAGCTTTGTGATGACAATTTCATGGAGTATTGTGAAGACAGGTGTCAGGGAGCATTGTGATGACTTATGTCATGGTCCATTGTGATGATAATGGCAGGGAGCATTGTGATGCCAAGTGTCATGGAGGATTGTGATGACAAATGTAATGGAGTATTGTGATGACAAGCGCTTGGAGCATTGTAATGCCAAGGGTTATGGAGCATTGTGATGACAACGGCAATAGAGAATTTTGATGAGAAGGTCGGGAAGCATTGTGATGACAAGCACATGTTGCTTGCTATGACAGGGGTCATGGAGCATTGTGATGAGAAGTGCCTGGAGAATTGTGATGACAAGGACGTGGAGAATCCTGATGAAAAGGGACATGGAGCATTGTTATGACCAGGGCATGGAGCATTGTGATGGCAAGACCGTGGAGCATTGTGATGAGAACACCATGGATAATTGTGATGACGTGCAAACAGAACACTGTAATGACAAGGGACATGGAGCATTATGATGACAGGCGTCATGAGCATTTTGATGACAGGGTTCATGGAGCACTGTGATGACAAGATTCATGGAGCATTCTGACGACAATCTTGTGAACTATTGTGATGACAATGGCATGGAGCATTGTGATGAAAGGGCATGGAGCACTGTGATGAAAAAAGCATGGATCCTTTTCATGACACGGTTCAAGGAGCATTTTGTGGATAAGTGTCATGGTTCATTGTGATGACAAGTGTCTTGAGCATTGCGATGACAAATGTCATGGAGCATTGTGATGACAAGGGCATGGAGTATTGTGATGACAGGCATCATGGAGAGTTGTGATGACAAGTGTTTAGGAACATTATGATCACAAGTGTTTGGAGCATTGTGATGACAGAGGTCATAGATCATTTTGATTTCAAGGAGTGTGGAGCATTGTGATGACCGGAGCATGAAGCATTGTGATCCCAAGGTTCATGGAGGATTGTGATGACAAGCACATGGAGCATTGTGATGGCAAGGTGATGTAGCACTTTTCTGACAAATGTATGGAACATTGTGATGACAAGAGTCATGGAGCACTGTGATGACAAGCGTCATGGAGCATTGTGATTACAGGGGTCATGGACCATTGGGATGACAAGGGCATGAATCATTGTGATGACAATGTTCATGGGGCATTTTGATGACAAGAGTCCTGGATCATTGTTGTGTCATGGGTCATGGATCGTTGTGATGACAGTGGTCATGGTGCATTGTGATGGCATGGGTATGGAGCATTATGATGACAAGCTACTAGAGCATTGTGTTGAGAAGTCCTTGGAACCTTGTGATGACAAGTGTCATGGAGCATTCTGAGGGAAAGGGCCATGGATCCCTGTGATTACAGGGTTATTGGAGCATTTTGATGACATGGGCATGGAGCATTGTGATGAGAAGGCCATGGAGCGTTCTGATGACATGTATCATGGAACATTGTGATGACAAGAGCATGGAGTATTGTGATTACAGGGGTCTTGGAGCATTGTGATGAAAAATGCATGGATCATTGTGATGAAAATGGTGTCGAGCCTCGTCATGACAGGGTTCAGGGAGCATACTGGCGAGAAGTGTCAGGGATCATTGTGATAACAAGTGCATTGAGCATTGTGATGACAAAGTGCATGGAGACTTGTGATGAGAAGAACATGGATAATTGTGATGATGAGTGTCACGGGGCATTGTGATGACATTTGTTATGGAATATTGTTATCACAAGGGTTTGGAGCATTGTGAAGACAGAGGGCATGGAGCATTTTGATTTCATTGTGATGACAATAGCATGAAGCATTATGATGATGGGCATGGTGCATTGTGATGACAGGTTTCATGGAGAATGGAGATGAAAAGTTGCATGGAACATTGTGATTACAGGGGCCATGGTGCATTGTGATGACAAGGGCATGGAGCATTGTTCTGACAAGTATCATGGATTATTGTAATGACAGTGGGCATGGCGCAATGTGATGACAAGGACATGGATTCTTGTGATGACAAGGTCATGGGGTATTGTGAAGAGAGTTGTCTGGGACCTTTGTGATGACTTATGTCATGATCCATTGTGATGACAATGACATGGAGCATTGTGATTCCAAGTGTCATGGAGGTTTGTGATGGGAAAGGTAACGGAGCATTTTGATGACAAGGGCTTGGAGCATTGTGATGACAAGGGCATGCAGCATTGCCATGACAAGGGCCATGGAGAATTTTGATGACATGGTCTTGAAGTATTGTGCTGACAAGCACATGGAGCTTTCTTTGACAGGGGTCATGGAGCATTGCGATGACAAGTGCATGAAGAATTGTGATGACAACAGGTTGTAACATTTTGCTGAGAAGTGTCATGGTGCATTGTGATGACAAGGACGTGGAGAATTGTGATGACAAGACACATGGAGAATTGTGATGACCAGGACATGGAGCATTGTGATGGCAAGACCGAGGAGCTTTGTGATGCGAAGACCATGTTTAATTGTGTTTACGAGCGTCATGGAGCACTGTAATGACAAGGGACATGAAACATTGTGATGACAGGTGTCATGGAGCATTGTGATGACAGGGATCATGGAGCATTGTGATGACAAGGGTCATGGAGCATTCTGATGAAAAGCTTGTGGAGTATTGTGATGACAATGGCATGGAGCATTGTGATGAAAAGGGCATGGAGCATTGTGATGAAAAAGGCATGGAGGCTTTTCATGAAGAGTTCATGGAGCATTCTGAGGACAAGTGTCTGGGAGCATTGTGATGACAAGAGTATTGTGCATTGTGATGACAAAGATCATGGAGCACTGTGATGACAAGTTCTTGTAGCGTTTTGCTGACAAAGAAATGGAGCATTGTGATGACAAGGGTCACGGGGCACTGTGATGACAAGCGTCACGGAGCATTGTGATTTCCGCGGTCATGGAGCACTGGGATGACAAGGGCATTGTGATGAGAAGGCCATGGAACATCTGATGACATGCGTCAGTGAGCTTTGTGATGACAAGTGCATGGAACATTGTGATTAGAGGGGGCACATAGCATTGTGATGAAAAAGGCACGGATCATTGTGATGAAAAAGGCATGGAGCCTTGACATGACGGCGTTCAAGGAGAATACTATTACAAGTGATAGGGAGCATTGTGATGACAAGTGTATTGAGCATTGTGATGACAAATGTCATGGAGCATTGTGCTGAGAAGACCATATATAAATATGATGGAAAGCATCATTGTGCATTGTTATGACATCTGTTCTAGGACATTGTGATCTAAAGGGTTTGAGCATTGTGATGACAGAGGTCATGGAGCATTTTGATTTCATTGTTATGACAATAGCATGAAGGATTATGATGATGGCCATGGTGCATTTTGATGACAGATTCCTGGAGCATTCAGATGAAGAGAGGCATGGAGCATTGTGCTTAAATTGGTCTTGGAGAATTGTGATGACAAGAGCAGGGAGCATTGTAATGAGAAGGCAATGGAGCATTCTGATGACTTGAGTCATGGAGCTTAGTGATGACAAGGGCATCTAGCATTGTGATTACAGGGGTTTTGGAGCATTGTGATGACAAGGCTGTGGAACACTATAATGGCAAGGGTCATGGAGCAGTGTTATGACAGGGGTAATGGAGCCTTGTGATGACAAGGGCATGGAGCATAGGTCTGAAAAATTCCATGTCTTTCTGGGAGGACGGTGGGCAAGGAGCATTGTGATGACAAGGGCACAGAACACTGTGATACATGGGTCATGGAGGATTGTAATGAAAAGGGCATGGAGCATTGTGATGAGAAGGGCATCGAACATTGTGATGAGAAGCGTCATAGAGCTTTGTGATGACAAGGCCATTGAGCAATGTGATGAGAGTGTTCATGGAGCAATGTGATGACAATGGCATGGAGCATTTTGATGGCAAGTGTCATGGAGCTTTGTGATGACAAATGTTAAGGAGCATTTTGATGAAAAGGGCGTGGTGCTTTGTGATGAGAAGGGCAGGGAGCATTGTGATGACATGATCATGGAGCCATTTGATGAATAGGTACATGGAACATTTTGTTGACAGACTTTAGGGAACATTGTGATGTAAGGGGTCAAGGATCCTTGTGATGAAAAGGGTCATAGAGCATTTTGATGATAGGGGTTATGGAACATTTTGATGTTAGGGGTCATGGAGCATTGTGATGATAAGGGCATGTAACATTGTGATGACAGGGGTCATGGAACATTGTGACGACTTGGGTGAGGGTGTACTGTGATGACTAGTGATGGAACATTGTGAGATCAGTGGTGACAGAGCATTTTGATGAGAAGTGCATGGAGCATTGTGATGACAAGGTTTATGGAGCATTGTGATGACAAGGTTGTGGAGCATTGTGATGACAAATGCATGGCGCAGTGTGATGAAATGGGTCATGGAGCATTGTGCTGCCAAAGGCATGGAACACTATGATGAAAAGTGCCAGAGATTATTGTGATGAAATGTTCATGGAGTATTGTGGTGACAATTGTAACAGAGCCTCCTGATGATGAGGGCATGGACCATTGTGATGAAAAATTTTATGAAGCATTGTGATGACTGGAGTCAGGAGCATTGTGATGACAGGGGTCATGGTGCATTTTGATGACAAGGGAATGGAGCATTTTGATGACAGTGGCATGAAGCATTGGTCTGACAAATTTCAAAGATTATTGTGATGACAGTGGGCATGGCGTATTGTGAAGAACAGGGCATGGATCCTTGTGATGACAAGGTCATGGATTATTGAGAAGACAGATGTCAGTTAGCATTGTGATGATATATGTCATGGTCCATTGTGATGACAATTGCATGGAACATTGTGACGCCAGGTGTCATGGGCGATTGTGATGACAAGGTCTTGGATCATTGTGATGACAAGGGCATGGAGCATTGTCATGACAAGTGCCACTGAGAATATCGATGACAAGGTCGTGAAGCATTGAGATGACAAGCGCGTGGAGCTTGCTATGACAGGTGTCATGGAGCATTGCAATGGCAAATGCATGGAAAATTGTGATGACAAGAACATGTAACATTGTGACGAGAGGTGTCATGGTGCATTGTGACGAAAAGAGACATGTAGCATTGTGATGACCAGCGAATGGAGCATTGTGATGGCAAGACCTTGGAACACTGTGATGAGCAGACCATGGATAATTGTGATGATGAGCGTCATGGAGCACTGTAATGACAAGGGTCATGGAGCCTTCTGATGAAAAGCTTGTGGAGTATTGTCATGACAAGTGCCTGGAGCATTGTGATGACAAGTTCATGGAGTATTGTGAAGACAGGTGTCATGGAGCATTGTGGTGACATATGTCATGGTCCATTGTGATGATAATGGCAGGGAGCATTGTGATGCCAAGTGTCATGGTCGATTTTGATGACAAATGTAATGGAGTATTTTGATGACAAGGGCTTGGAGAATTGTGATGCCAAGGGTCATGGAGCATTGTGATGACAAGGGCAATTGAGAATTTTGATGAGAAGTTCAGGGAGCATTGTTATTACAAGCGCATGTTGCCTGCTATGACAGGGGTCGTGGAGCATTGTGATGACAAGTGCATGGAGAATTGTGATGACCAGTACGTGGAGAATCCTGATGAAAAGTGACATGGAGCATTGTTATGACCAGGGCATGGAGCATTGTGATGGCAAGACCGTGGAGCCTTGTGATGAGAACACCATGGATAATTGTGATGACGAGCATCACGGAGCACTGTAATGACAAGGGACATGGAGCATTATGATGACAGGTGTCATGAGCATTTTGATGACAGGGTTCATGGAGCATTGTAATGAAAAGTTTCATGGAGAATTCTGATGACAAGCTTGTGAACTATTGTGATGACAATGGTATGGAGCATGGTGATGAAAAGGGCATGGATCATTGTGATGAAAAAGCCATGGATCCTTTTCATGACACGGTTCAAGGAGCATTTTGACGATAAGTGTCATGGATCATTGTGATGACAAGTGTATTGACCATTGTGATGACAAATGTCATTGAGCATTGTGATGACAAGGGCATGGAGTATTGTGATGACAGGCATCATGGAGAGTAGTGATGACAAGTGTTATGGAACATTATGATCACAAGGGTTTGGAGCATTGTGATGACAGAGGTCATGGATCATTTTGATTTCAAGGAGCGTGGAGCATTGTGATGACAGGAGCATGAAGCAATGTGATCCCAAGGTTCATGGAGGATTGTGATGACAAGCGCATGGAGCATTGTGATGACAAGGTCATGTAGCATTTTGCTGACAAACGCATGGAACATTTTGATGACAAGAGTCATGGAGCACTCTGATGACAAGCGTCATGGAGCATTGTGATTACAGGGGTCATGGACCATTGGGATGAAAAGGACATGAATCATTGTGATGACAAGGTTCATGGAGCATTTTGATGACAAAAGTCCTGGATCATTGTTGTGTCATGGGTCATGGAGCGTTGTGATGACAGTGGTCATGGTTCATTGTGATGACATGGGAATGGAGCATTATGATGACAAGCTCCTGGAGCATTGTGTTGAGAAGACCATGGAACCTTGTGATGACAAGTGTCATGGAGCATTCTGATGCAAAGTGCCATGGAGCCTTCTGATTACAGGGGTTTTGGAGCATTTTGATGACAGGGTTCATGGAGCACTGTGATGACAAGTTTCATGGAGCATTCTGATGACAATCTTGTGAACTATTGGGATGACAATGGCATGGAACATTGTCATGAAAAGGGCATGGATCATTGTGATGAAAAAGGCATGGATCCTTTTCATGACACGGTTCAAGGAGCATTTTGATAAGTGTCATGGATCATTGTGATGACAAGTGTCTTGAGCATTGTGAGGACAAATGTCATGGAGCATTGTGATGACAAGGGCATGGAGTATTGTGATGACAGGCATCATGGAGAGTTGTGATGACAAGTGTTATGGAACATTATGATCACAAGGGTTTGGAGCATTGTGATGACAGAGGTCATGGATCATTTTGATTTCAAGGAGCGTGAAGCATTGTGATGACAGGAGCATGAAGCAATGTGATCACAAGGTTCATGGAGGATTGTGATGACAAGCGCATGGAGCATTGTGATGACAACGTCATGTAGCATTTTGCTGACAAACGCATGGAACATTGTGATGACAAGAGTCATGGAGCACTGTGATGACAAGCGTCATGGAGCATTGTGATTACAGGGGTCATGGAGCATTGGGATGACAAGGGCATGAATCATTGTGATGACAAGTTTCATGGAGCATTTTGATGACAAGAGTCCTGGATCATTGTTGTGTTATGGGTCCTGGAGCGTTGTGATGACAGTGGTCATGGTGCATTGTGATGACATGGGAATGGAGCATTATGATGACAAGCTCCTGAAGCATTGTGTTGAGAAGACCATGGATCCTTGTGATGACAAGTGTTATGGAGCATTCTGATGAAAAGTGCCATGGAGCCGTGTGATTAAAGGGGTATTGGAGCATTTTGATGGCAAGGGCATGGAGCATTGTGATGAGAAGTCCATGAAGCATTCTGATGATATGCGTCATGGAACATTGTGATGACAAGAGCATGGAGTATTGTGATTACAGGGGTCTTGGAGCATTGTGATGAAAAAGGCATGGATCATTTTGATGAAAAAGGTGTCGAGCCTCGTCATGACAGTGTTCAAGAAGCATACTGACGACAAGTGTCAGGGAGCATTGTGATATCAAGTGCATTGAGCATTGTGCTGACAAAGTTCATGGAGCATTGTGATGAGAAGACCATGGATAATTGTGATGACGAGCGTCATGTGGCATTGTGATGACAATGGTTATGGAATATTGTGATCACACGGGATTGGAGCATTGTGATGACAGAGGGCATGGAGCATTTTGATTTCATTGTGATGACTATAGCATGAAGCATTATGATGATGGGCATGGTGCAGTGTGATGGCAGTGTTTATGGAGAATTGAGATGAAAAGTGGCATGGACATTGTGATTACAGGGGTCTTGACACATTGTGATGACAAGGGCATGGAGCATTGTTATGAGAAGGCCATGGAACATTCTCATGACATGTGTCATGGAGCTATGTGATGACAAGTGCATGGAGCATTGTGATTACAGGGTCTTGGAGCGTTGTGATGACAAGGTTAGTGGAGCCTTGTGATGAAGAGGCCATGGCACATAGTGATGCGAGTGGGCATGGAGCCTTGTTATGACAGGGGTAATGGAGCATTGTGATGACAAGGGCATGGAACACTGGTGTGAAATATTTCATGAATTATTGGGATGAGAGTGGGCATGGATCGTTTTGATGACAAGGGCACCGAACACTGTGATACATGGGTCAAGGAGGATTGGAATGACAAGGGCAGGGAGCATTGTGATGAGAAGAGCATCGAACATTGTGAGATCAAGCGTCATGGAGCTTTTTGATGATAAGGGCATGGAGCAATGTGTTGAGAGTGTTCATGGAACATTGGGATGACAAGTGAATGGAGCATTGTGATGACAAGGTTCATGGAGCATTGTGATTACATGGGTCATGGAGCATTGGTATGACAACACATGGAGCATTGTGATGAGAAGGCCATGGAGCAGTCTGATGACATGGGCCATGGGGATTGTGATAACAAGGGCATGGTAAATTTTGACTACAGTTGTCTTAGAGCATTGTGATGGAAAGGGCGTGAATCATTGTGATGAAAAAGGCATGGAGCCTTTTCGGGGCATGTTTCAAGGAGCACACTGATGACAAGTGTCAGGGAGCATTGTGATGACAAGTGTATTGAGAATTGTGATGACAAAGGTCATGGAGCATTGTGATGAGAAGACCATGAATAAATGTGATGACGAGTGTCATGGGGCGTTGTGATCACAAGTGTTATGGAAAATTGTGATCAAAAGGGTATGGAGCATTGTGATGACAGAGGTCATGGAGCATTTTGCTTTCATTGTGATGCCAGTAGTATGAAGCATTATGAAGATGGGCATGGTGCATTGTGATGACAGGGTTCATGGAGCATTGATATGAAAATGGGCATGAAGCCCTGTGATTACAGGGTTTTGGAGCATTGTGATGACCAGGCCGTGGAACATTGTGATGGCAGGGGTCATGGAGCATTGTTATGACAGGGTTAATGGAGCAGTGTGATGACAAGGTCATGGATCATTGGTCTGAAATGTTTCGTGGATTATTGTGATGAGAGTGGGCATGGAGCATTGTGATGACAAGGGCTAGGAACACTGTGATAAATGGGTCATGGAGGATTGTAATGACAAGGTCATGGAATACTGTGCTGAGAAGAGCATCGAGCATTGTGATGACAAGCGTCTTTGAACTTTGTGATGACAAAGGCATGGAACAAAGTGCTGAGATTTTTCATGGAACAATGTGATGACAATGGCATGGAGCATTGTGATGACAAGGGTCATGAAGCTTTTTGATGACATATGTCATGGAGCATTTTGATAAACAGGGCGTGGTCCATTGTGATGAGAAGGGCAGGGAGCATTGTGATGACAGTGTCATGGAGCAATTGGATGAATAGGAAGATGGAACATTTTGGTGACAGTGGTTATGGAACATTGTGATGTCAGGGGTTATGAAGCATTGTGATGACAAGGGTCATGGAGCGTTTTGATGACAGGGGTTATGGAACATTGTGATGTCAGGAGTCATGGAGCATTGTGATGATAAGGGAATGTAGCATTGTGATGATAAATGTCATGGAACATTGTGATGACAGGAGTGAGGGTTTATTTTGATGACAAGTGATAAAACATTGTGATATCAGTGGTGAGAGAACAATTTGATTGTAAGTGCATGGAGCATTGTGATGACAAGGGTCATGGAGCATGGTGCTGACAAAGGCATGGAGCACTGTGATAACAAAGGTCACAGAGCATTGTGATGAAAAGTTCATGGAGCATTCTGGTAACCAATGTCACAGAGCTTTGTTATGAAGAGTGCATAGACCATTGTGATGGCAATGGTCATGCAGCATTGAGATGACTTTAGTCACGGAGCATTGTGATGACTGGGGTCATGGGGCATTGTGATGAAAAGGGCATGGAGCATTGTTCTGACAAGTTTCATGGATTATTGTGATGACAGTGGGCATGGCACATTGTGATGACAAGGTCATGGAGCCTTGTGATGACAAGGTCAGAGAGTACTGTGAAGAGAGGTGTTTGGGGCCATTGTGATGATATATGTCATGATCCATTGTGATGACAATGACATGGAGCATTGTGATGCCAAGTGTCATGGAGGTTTGTGATGACAAATGTAACGGAGCATTTTGATGGCAAGGGCTTGGAGCATTGTGATGACAAGGGCATGCAGAATTCTCATGACAAGGACCATTGAGAATTTTGATGACAAAGTCGTGAAGTATTTTGATGACAAGCACATGGAGGTTTCTATGACAGGGGTCATGGAGCATTGTGATGACAAGTGCATGGAGAATTGTGATGACAAGAGGCTGTAACATTGTGATGAGAAGTGTCATGGTGCATTGTGATGACAAGGACGTGGAGATTTGTGATGACAAGACACATGGAGAATTGCGATGACCAGGGCATGGAGCATTGTGATGGCAAGACCGAGGAGCATTGTGATGAGAAGACCATGGATAATTGTGGTGACGAGCGTCATGGAGCACTGTAATGACAAGGGACATGAGCCATTGTGATGACAGGTGTCATGGAGCATTGTGATGACAGGGATCATGGAGCATTATGATCCAAAGGGCCATGGAGCATTCTGATGAGAAGCTTGTGGAGTATTGTGATGACAAAGGCATGGAGCATTTTGATGAAAAGGGCATGGAGCCTTGTGATGAAAAAGGCATGGAGGATTTTCATGACAGAGTTCACGGAGCATTCTGAGGACAAGTGTCTGGGAGCATTGTGATTAAAAGTGTATTGTGCATTGTGATGACTAAGATCATGGAGCATTGTGATGACAAGTCCATGTAGCATTTTGCTGACAAAGAAATGGAGCATTGTGATGACAAGGGTCACAGGGCACTGTGATGACAAACGTCACGGAGCATTGTGATTTCAAGGGTCATGGAGCAATGGGATGACAAGGGCGTGGAGCATTGTGATGAGAAGGCCATGGAACATCTGATGACATGCGTCAGGGAGCTTTGTGATGACAAGTGCATGGAGCATTGTGATTAGAGGGGGCATGGATCATTGTGATGAAAAAGGCATGGATCATTGTGATGAAAAAGGCATTGAGCCTTCTCATGACAGCATTCAAGGAGCATATTACGACAACTGTTAGGGAGCATTGTGATGACAAGTGTGTTGAGCATTGTGATGACAAATGTCATGGAGCATTGTGCTGTGAAGACCATGGATAATTTTGATGGCAAGCATCATTGTGCATTGTTATGACAAGTGTTCTGGGATATTGTGATCTAAAGGGTTTGGAGCATTGTGATGACAGACGTCATGGAGCATTTTGATTTCATTGTGATGACAATAGCATGAAATATTATGATGATGGGCATGGTGCATTTTGATGACAGTGTTCATGGAGCATTCAGATGAAGAGCAGCATGGAGTATTGTGATTAAATTGGTCTTGGAGAATTGTGATGACAAGAGCAGTGAGCATTGTAATGCGAAGGCCATGGAGCATTATGATGACATGCGTCATGGAGCTTTGTGATGACAAGTGCATGGAGCATTGTGATTACATGGATTTTGGCGCATTGTGATGAGAAGGCCGTGGAACACTGTAATGGCAAGGGTCATGGAGCATTGTTATGACAGGGGTAAAGGAGACTTGTGATGGCAAGTGCATGGAGCATTGGTCTGAAAACTTTCATATCTTACTGGGATGAGAGAGGGCAAGGATCATTGTGATGACAAGGCCACAGAACACTATGATACATGGGTCATGGATGATTGTAATGAAAAGGGCATGGAGCATTGTGATGAGAAGGGCATCGAGCACTGTGATGACAAGCGTCATAGAGCTTTGTGATGATAAGGACATTGAGCAATGTGATGAGAGTGTTTATGGATGAATGTGATGACAATGGCATGGAGCATTTTGATGGCAAGTGTCATAGAGCTTTTTGATGACAAATGTTATGGAGCATTTTGATGAAAAGGGCGTGGTGTATTGTGATTAGTAAGGCAGAGAGCATTGTGATGATATGATCATGGAGCCATTTGATGAAAAGGGACATGGAACATTTTGTTGACAGAATTTAGGGAACATTGTGAAGTAAGGGGTCAAGGATCCTTGTGAAGAAAAGGGTCATAGAGCATTTTGATGACAGGGGTTATGGAACATTTTGATGTTAGGTGTCATGGAGCATTGTGATGATAAGGGCTAGTAACATTGTGATGACAGGGGTAATGGAACATTGTGACAACTTGGGTGAGGGTGTACTGTGATGACTATTATTGGAACCTTGTGAGATCTGTGGTGAGAGCGCATTTTGATGAGAAGTGCATGGAGCATTGTGTTGACAAGGTTTATGGAGCATGGTGGTGACAAGGTTGTGGAGCATTGTGATGACAAGTGCATGGCGCATTGTGATGACATGGGTCATGGATCATTGTGCTGCCAAAGGCATGGGACACTGTGATGACCAATGCCAGAGAGCATTGTGATGAAAAGTTCATGGAGTATTGTGGTGACATTTGTAACAGAGCCTCCTGATGATGAGGGCGTGGACCATTGTGATGACAAATTTTATGAAGCATTGTGATGACTGGAGTCAAGGAGCATTGTGATGACAGGGGCCATGGTGCATTGTGATGACAAGGGAATGGAGCATTGTGATGACAGGGACATGAAGCATTGGTCTGACATATTTCAAGGATTATTGTGATGACAGTGGGCATGGCGTATTGTGATGATAAGGGCATGGAGCCTTGTGATGACAAGGTCACAGATTATTGTGAAGACAGATGTCAGTTAGCATTGTGATGATATATGTCATGGACCATTGTGATGACAATTGCAGGGAATATTGTGAGGCCAGGTGTCATGGGGGATTGTGATGGCAAGGTCTTGGATCATTGTGATGACAAGGGCATTGAGCATTGTCATGACAAGTGCCACTGAGTATTTTGATGACAAGTTCGTGAAGCATTGTGATGACAAGTAAATCGAGCTTGCTATGACAGGTGTCATGGAGCATTGCCAAGACACGTGCATGGAGAATTGTGATGACAAGAGCATGTAACATTGTGATGAAAAGTGTCATGGACAATTGTGATGACAAGGATGTGGAGAATTGTGATGACATGTGACATGGAGCAGTGTGATTTCCATGGCATGGAACATTGTGATGAGAAGACCATGGATAATTGTGGTGATGAGCGTGATGGAGCACTGTAATGACAAGTGGCAAGGAGCATTGTGAGGACAGGTGTCATGGGGCCTTGTGATTACAGGGGTCATGGAGCATTGGGATGACAAAGGTAAAGGGGCATTCTGATGACAAGCTTGTGGAGTGTGTTATGACAATGACATGGAGCATTGTGAACAAAAGAGCATGGAGCATTGTGAAGAAAATGGCATGGAGACTTTTCAAGAAAGCGTTCCATTAGCATTCTGATGACAAGTGTCAGTGAGAATTGTTATGACAAGTGTATTGATCATTGAGATGAAAATGGTCATGAATCATTGTGATGATAAGGTCATGGAGTATGGTGATGACAAGCATCATGCAGCATTGTGATGACCAGTGTTATTGAACATTGTGCTCTCAAGAGTTTGGAGCATTGTGATGACAGAGGTCATGGATCATATTGATTTCAAGGAACATGGAGCATTGTGATGACATGCACATGGAGAATTATGATGACAAGTTCATGTAGCATTTTCCTGACAAAGCATTGAGAATTGTGATGACAAATGTCACGGAGCCCTGTGATGACAAGCTACACGAAGTATTGTGATTACAGGGGTCGTGGATCATTGGGCTGACAAGGGCAAGATGATGGTGATGACAAGTGTGTGGAGCATTTTGATGAAAATCATCCCGGATCATTGAGTTGTCAGGGGTCATGGAGCGCTGTGATGACATTGGTTATGGAGCATTGTGACCACAAGGGTCACGAGCATTATGATGAGAAGGTGATGGAGCATTGGGCTGAAAATATTCATGGAGTATTGTGATAACAGGGTACTTGGAGCATTGTGATGACAAGGGAATGGAGCATTGTGATGAGAAGGGCATGGAGCAATATGATGAGAGGGTTCTTGGAGCATTGTGATGACAATGGCATGGAGCACTGTGATGTCTACGGTCATCGAGCTCAGTTTTGACAAAGTCATGGAGAATTTTGATGACAAGGGCATTGTGCATTGTGATGAGAAATGCAGGGAGCATTGTGACGACAGCGTCGTGGAGCTTTTGATGAAAAGGGTCATGGAGCATTTTGATGTCACGGGTTATGGAACATTGTGATGTCAGGGGTCAAGGAGCATTGTGATGATAAGGGCATGTAGCATTGTGATGACAGTGGTCATGGAATATTGTGATGAGAGGGGTGTGGGAGTACTGTGTTGACTAATGATGGAACATTGTTATATTATTAGTGAGAGAGCATTTTGATGACAAGCGCATGGCACATTGTGATTACATGTGTCATGGAGCATTGTGCTGACAAGCACATGGAGTATTGTGATGAGAAGTGTTATGGAGCATTGTGCTGACAAAGGCACGGAACATTGTGATGACAAGGGGCAGAGAACATTGTGATGACAAAGTCATGAAGCATTGTGATGACTGGAGTCACAGAGCATTGTGATGACAGTGGTCATGAAACATTGTGATGAAAAATTCATGGACCATTGTGGTGACAAAGTCACAGAGCCTTGTAATGATGAGAGCATGGACCACTGCGATGACAAAGGACATGTAGCATTGTGATGACTGGAGTCATGGAGCATTTTGATGAATGTGGTTATGGAGCATTTTGATGACAAAGGCATGGAACATTTTGATGACAGGGGAAGGAGCATTATTCTGAAAGTTTCATGGATTATTTTGATGAGAGTGGGCATGGCACATTGTGATGACAAGGACATGGAGCATTGTGATGACAACTTCATGGAGTATTTTGAAGACATGTGTCAGTTATCATTGTTTTGACATATGTCATGATCCATTGTGATGACAATTGCATGAAACATTGTGATGCCAGGTGTCATGGAGGATTGTGATGACAAGTGCTTGGAGCATTATGATGACAAGGTCATGGAGCATTGTGACGATAAGGGCCATTGAGTATTTGATGGCAAGTTCGTGAAGCATTGTGATCTCAAGCGCATGGAGCTGAATATGAGAAGTGTCATGGAGCATTGTGATGACAAATGCATGGAGAATTTTGATGACAAAAGCATGTAACGTTGTGATAATAAGTGTCATGGAGCATTGTGATGACAAGGACCTGGAGAATTGTGATCACAAGGGACTTGGAGCATTGTGATGACCAGGGCATGGAGCACTGTGATGGCAATACTGTGGAGCATGGTGATGAGAAACCATGGATGATGGTGATGATGAGACTCATGGAGCACTGTAATGCCAAGGGCATAGAGCATTGTGATGACTGGGGTCATGGAGCATTGTGATGCCAAGGGTCATGGAGCTTTCTGATGACAAGCTTTTGGAGTATTGTGATGACAATGCCATGGAGCATTGTGATGAAAAAGGCATGGAGCATTGCAATGAAAAAGGCATGGAGGCTTTTCCTGACAGGATGCAAGGAGCATTCTGATGACAAGTGTCAGGGAGCATTGTGATGACAAAGTCATGGAGCATTTTAATGACCAGTGCATGACGTATTGTGATGACAGGCATCATGGAACATTGTGATGACAAGTGTTATGGAACATTGTGATCAACGGTTTGCAGCATTGGATGACAGAGGTCATGGATGATTTTGTTTTCAAGGAGCATGGAGCATTGTGATGACAATGGCATGAAGCAATGTGATCCCAAGTATCATGGAGGAGTGTGATAACAATGGTAATGGAGTATTTTGAGGACAATGATAATGGAACATTGATATGACAATCAAAATGATAATTTTGATGACAAGTGTATGAAGCAATGTGATCCCAAGGTTCATGGAGGACTGTATGACAATAGCATGGAGCATTGTGATGAAAAAGGCATGGAGCCTTTTCATGACAGGATTCAAGGAGCACTCTGACGACAAGTGTCAGGGATTATTGTGATGACAAGTGTATTGAGCATTGTGAAGACAAAGTCATGGAGCATTTTGATGACAAGGGCATGGAGTATTGTGATGACAGTCATATGGAACGTTGTGATGACAAGTGTTATGGAACATTGTGAACACAAGAGTTTGGAGCATTGTGATGAGAGAAGTCATGGATCATTTAGATTTCAAGGTGCATGGAGCATTGAGATGACAAGGGCATGAAGCAATGTGATCCCAAGTTTCATGGAGGATTGTGATGACAATGGTAATGGAGCATTGTGATGACAAGGTCATGTAGCATTTTGATGGCAAATGCATGGAGAAGTGTGATGACAATGGTCACGGAGCACTGTGATGAAAAGCGTCACAGAGCTTTGTGATTACAGGGCTCATGGAGCATTGGGCTGACAAGTGCAAGGATAATTGTGATAACAATGGACATGGAGCATTTTGCTGAAAAGAGTCCCGGATCATTGTGTTGTCAGGGGTCATGGGGTGTTGTGATGACAGTGGTTATGGAGCATTGTCACGACATGTGTCATGGAGCATTATGATGAGAAGGTCATGGAGCATTGGGCTGAAACTGTTCATGGAGTATTGTGATGACAGTTGTCATGGATCATTGTGAAGCCAAGGGAATGGAACATTGTGATGACAAGACCATGAAGCCTTGTGATGACAAGGGCATAGAGCAATGTGATGAAAGGATTCATGGAGCACTGTTATGACACCGGCATGGAGCATTGTGATGCCAAAGGTCATGGATCTTTGTGATGACAAAGGTCATGGAGCATTTTGATGACAAGGGCGTGGTGCATTGTGATGAGTAGGGCAGGGAGTATTGTGGTCACAGGGTCATGGAGCAAGTTGATGAAAAGAGTCATGGAACATTTTGATGACATTGGTTATGGAACATTGTGATGTCAGTGGTCATGCAGAATTGTGATGAAAAGGGTCATGGAGCATTTTGGTGACAGGGTTATGGAACATTGTGATGTCATGTGTCATGGAGCATTGTGATGATAAGTGCATGTAGCATTGTGATGACTGGGGTCATGGAACATTGTGATGACAGTGGTGAAGAAGTATTGTGATTACTAGTGATGGAACATTGTGATATCAGTGGTGAGAGAGCATTTTGTTGAGAAGTGCATGGAGCATTGTGATGACAAGGTTTATGGAGCATTGTGATGACAGAGGTATAGGATCATTTTGATTTCAAGAAACATGGAGGATTGTGATGACAAGGGCATGAAGCAATGTGATCCCAAGGTTCATGGAGGATTGTGATGACAATGGTAATGGAGGATTGTGATGGCAATGGTAATGGAGTATTGTGATGACAATCGCATGGAACATTGTGCTGACAAAGGCATGGAGCCTTGTGATGACTGGGGTCATGGAGCATTGTGATGAAATTTCATGGAGCTTTGTGGTGACAAAGGTCACAAAGCCTTGTGATGACGGGGGCATGGACCATTGTGATGACAAATTTCAGGAAGCACTGTGAAGACTGGAGTCATGGAGCATCGTGTTGATAGGGGTCACAGAGCATTGTGATGAAAAGTTCATGGAGCATTGTGGTGACAAATGTCACAGAGCCTTTTGATGACAAAAGCATGGACCATTGTGATGACAAAGGTCATGAGGCATTGTAATGACTGGATTCATAGAGCATTGTGATGACAGGGGTCATCGAGCTTTTTGATGACCAGTGCATGGAGTATTGTGATGACAGGGTCATGGTGCATTGGTCTGACAAGTTTCATGGATTATTGTGATGACAGTGGGCATGGCACATTGGGATTACTAGGGCATGGAGTACTGTGAAGACATGTGTCAGTTAGCATTGTTATGACATATTTCATGGTCCATTGTGATGACAATTGCATGGAGCATTGTGATGCCAGGTGTCATGGAGGATTGTAATGACAATGGCTTGGAGCATTGTGATGACAGGGCATGGAGTATTGTGATGGCAAGACAGTGGAGAATGGTGATGAGCAGACCATGGATAATTGTGATGACGAGCATCATGGAGCACTGTAATGACAAGGGGCAAGGAGCATTGTGATGACAAGTGTCATCGAGCATTATGATAACAGGAGTCATGAAGCATTGTGATGACAAGCTTGTGGTGTATTGTGATGACAATGGCATGGAGCATTGTGATGAAAAGTGCATGGAGCATTGTGATGACAATGTCATGTAGCCTTTTCCTGACAAATGCATGGAGCATCGTGATGACAAGTGTCATGGAGCTCTGTGATGACAGGCGTCAGGGAACAGTGTGATTACAGGTGTCATGGAGGTTTGGGATGACAAGGGCTTTGATCATTGTGATGCAAAGTGTCATGGAGCATTTTTTTGTCAAATGCAGGAAACATTGTGATGACAAATCTCATGGAGCATTTTGGTGACAAGAGTCCCGGATCATTGTGTCAGGGGACATGAAGCATTGTGATGAAAGTGGTCATGGAGCATTTCGATGACAGGGGTCATGGAGAATTGTGATGAGAATGTCATGGAGCATTGGGCTGAAAATGTTCATGGAGTATTGTGATGACAGGTTTCATGGAGCATTGTGATGAAAAGAGAAAGGAGCATTGTGATAAGTAGACCATGGAGCCTTGTGATGACAAGTCTCATGGAGCATTCTCATGAAAATGTGCATTGAGAATTGTGACTACAGGGTTCTTGGAGCATTGTGTTGACAAAGTCATGGAGCTTTGTGATGAGAATTCCATGGAGCATACTCATGGCATGTGTCATGGAGCTTTTTGACGACAAGGGCAGGGAGAATTTTGATTACAGGGGTCTTGGAGCATTAGGATGAAAATGAATGGATCATTGTGATGAAAAAGACATGGAGCCTTGTCATGACAGGGTTCAAGGAGCATACTGATGGCACGTGTCAGGGAGCGTTGTGATGACAACTGTATTGAGCATTGTGATGACAAAAGTCATGGAGCATTGTGATGATAAGACCATGGGTAATTGTGATGATGAGTGTCATGGGGCGCTGTAATGGTAAGTGTTATGGAACATTGTGATCACAAGGTTTTGGAGCATTGTGATGACAGAGGTCATGGAGAATACTGATTTCATTGCGATGACAATAGGATGAAGCATTATGATGATGGGCTTGGTGCCTTTTGATGAGAGGGTTCAGGATAATTGAGATGAAAACGGGCATGGAGCATTGTGTTTACAGGTGTCTTGGAACATTGTGATGAAAAGGGCATGGAACATTGTGAGGAGAAGGAAATGGAGCATTCTGATGACATGTGTCATGGAGCTTTATGATGACAAGGGCATGGAGCATTGTGATTAGAGGGGTCTTGGAGCATTGTAAGGACAAGGGTCATGGAGCCATGTGATGACAATGCCGTGGAACATTGTGATGGCAGCGGTCATGGAGCATTGTTATCACAGGTGTAATGGAGCATTTTGATGATAAGGCCATGGAGCATTGGTCTGAAAACTTTCATGGATTATTGTGATGAGAGTGGGCATGGAGCATTGTGATGACAAGGGCATGGAACACTGTGATACATGGGTCATGGAGGATTGTAATGACAAGGGCATGGACCATTGTGATGAGAAGGTCATCGAGCATTTTGATGACACGTGTCATGAAGCTTTGTGATGACAAGGGCATGGAACATTGCGATTACAAAGGCATGGATCATTGTGATGAAAAATGCATGGAGACTTTTCACGACAGAGGTCAAGGAGCATTTTCAAGACAAGTGTCAGGTAGCATTGTGATGACAAGTGTATTGAGCATTGTGATGACAATGGTCATGGAGCATTGGGATGATAAGGGCATGGAGTATTGTGATGAGAGTAATCATAGAACTTTGTGATGACAAGTGTTATGGAACACTGTGACCACAAGGGTTTGGAGCATTGTGATGAAAGAGGTCATGGATCTTTTTGATTTCAAGTGACATGGAGCATTGCTATGACAAGGGCATGAAACAATGTGATCCCAAATTTCATGCAGGACTGCAATGACAAACGCATGGAGCATTGTGATGAGAAGGTCATGTAGCACCGTGATGAAAAAGGCATGGGGCCTTTCATGACTGGGTTCATGGAGCATACTGATGACAAATGTCAAGGAGCCTTGTGATGACAAATGTATTGAATATTGTGATTATAAAAGTCATGGAACATTGTGATGACAAGGGCATGGAGTATTGTGATGACAGGCATCATGGAGCATTGTGATGACAAATGTTATGGAACATTGTGACCAAAAGGGTTTGGAGCATTGTGATGAGAGAGTTTATGGATCATTTTGATTACAAGTAGCATGAAGCATTGTGATGACAAGGGCATGAAGCAATGTGATCCCAAGTTTCATGGAGGATTGTGATGTCAATGGTAATAGAGGATTGTGATGGCAATGGTAATAGAGTATTGTGATGACAATCGCATGGAGCATTTTGCTGACAAAGGCATGGAGCATTGTGATGACTGGGGTCATGGAGCATTGTGATGAAAAGTTCATGGAACATTGTGGTGACAAAAGTCACAAAACTTTGTGATGACAGGGGCATGGACAATTTTGATGAAAAAGTTCATGAATTATTTTGATGAATGGGGTCACGGAGCACTGTGTTGACAGGGGTCACGGAGCATTGTGATGAAAAGTTCATGGAGCATTGTGGTGACAAATGTCACAGAGCCCTGTGTTGACAAAAGCATGGTCCATTGTGATGACAAAGTCATGAAGCATTGTAATGACTGCTGTCACAGAGCATTGGATGACAGGGGTCATGGAGCATTTTGATGACAAGGGCATGGAGCATTGTTCTGCCAAATTACATGGATTATTGTGATGACAGTGGGCATGGTGCATTGGGATTACAAGGGCATGGAGTTCTGTGAAGATAGTTTTCAGTTAGCATTGTGATGTCATATTTCATGGTCCATTGTGATGACAATTGCATGGAGCACTGTGTTGCCAGGTGTCATGTAGGACTGTGATGACAAGGGCTTGGAGCTTTGTGATGACCAGGGCATGGAGCATTGTGATGGCATGACCGTGGAGCATGTTGATGAGAAGACCATGGATAATTGTGAGGACGAGCGTCATGGAGCACTGTAATGACTAGGAGCAAGGAGCATTATGATGAGCAGAGTCATGGAGCATTGTGATGACAGGAGTCATGGAGCATTGTGATGAGAAGCTTGTGGAGAATTGTGATGACAATGGCATGGAGCATTGTGATGAGCAGTGCATGGAGCATTGTGAAGAAAATGGCATCGAGCCTTTTCATGACAGTGTTCAAGGATCATTGTGATGACAAGAGTCAGGGAGCATTGTGATGATAAGTGTATTGAGCATTGTGATGATAAAAGTCATGGAGCATTGTGATGACAACGTCATGGAATATTGTGATGACAGGCATTATGGAGCCTTGTGATGACAAGTGTTATGGAACATTGTGATCATAAGGGTTTGGAGCATGGTGATAACAGAAGTCATGGATCATTTTGATTTCAAGGAGCATGGAGCATTGTGATGACAAGGGGATAAAGCAATGTGATCCCAAGGTTCATGGAAGATTGTGATGACAAGTGCATGGAGCTTTGTGATGAAAAGTTCATGTAGCATTTTGCTGACAAATGCATGGAGCATTGAGATGACAAGTGTCATGGATCACTGTGATGACAAGCATCACGGAGCATTGTGATTACAGGGTTCATTGAGCATTGTGCTGAGAAGGTCCAGATCATTGTGATGAAAAGTGTCATTGAGCATTTTGATGACAAAAGTCCCGGATCATTGTGTTGTCAGGGGTCATGGAGCGTTGAGATGATAGTTGTTATGGAGCACTGTGACAACAAGTTTCATGGTGCATTATGATGAGAAGGTCATGGAGCATTGGTTTGAAAATATTCATGGAGTATTGTTATGAGAGCGTTCATGGAGCATTGTGATGACCAAGGAATGGAGCATTGTGATGACAAAGGCATGGAGCAATATGAAGACCGGTTTCATGGAGCATTGTGATGACAATGGCATGGAGTATTGTGATGCCAACGGTCATGGAGATTTGTGATGAGAAAATCATGGAGCATTTTGATGACAAGGGCATTGTGCCATGTGATGAGTAATGCAGGGATCATTGTGATGACAGGGTCACGGAGCAATTTGATGAAAAGGGCCATGGAACATTTTGATGACAGTGGTTATGGAACATTGTGATGACAAGGCACTTGGAGCATTGTGATGACCAGGGCATGGAGCACTGTGATGGCAATACCGTGGAGCATGGTAATGAGAAACCATGGATGATTGTGATGATGAGCCTCAAGGAACACTGTAATGACAAGGGCATGGAGCATTGTGATGACAGGTGTCATGGAGCACTGTGATGACAGGGGTCATGGAGCATTTTGATGACAAGGTTCATGAAGCATTCTGATGACAAGGTTGTGGAGTATTGTGATGACAATGGCATGGAGCATTGTGATGAAAAGGGCATGGAGCATTGTGATGAAAAAGGCATGGAGCCTTTTCATGACAGTGTTCATGGAGCATTTTGACGACAAGTGTCAGGGAGCATTGTGATGACAAGTGTATTGAGCATTGTGATGACTAAGGTCATGGATCATTGTGATTTCAAGGAGCATGGATCATTGTGAAGACAAGTGTCATGGAACACTGTGATGACAGGCGTCACAGAACATTGTGATTACAGGTGTCATGGAGCATTGGGATGACAAGGGCATGGATAATTTTGATGACAAGAATCCTGAATCATTGTGTTGTCAGTGGTCATGAAGCTTTGTCATGACAGTGGTCATGTAGAATTGTGAAGACTGGGTTCACGTAGCATTGTGATGACAAGGGTCAAGGAGCATACTGATAACAAGCTTGAGGAGAATTGTGAGGACAATGGAATGGAACATTGTGATGAAAAGTGTATAGAGCATTGTGAAGAAAAATGCATGGAGCCTTTTCATGACAGTGTTGAAGGATCATTCTGACGACAAGAGTCAGGGAGCATTGTGATGACAACTGTATTGAACATTGTGATGATAAAAGTCATGAAGCATTGTGATGACAAGTGCATGAAGCATTGTGATGACAGGGACATGGAGCATTGGTCTGACAAGTTTCATGGATTATTGTGATGACAGTGGTCATAGCACATTGGGATTACAAGGGCATGGAGTACGGTTAAGACAGGTTTCAGTTAGCATTGTGTTGACATATTTCATGGTCCATTGTGATGACAATTGCATGGAGCATTGTGATACCAGTGGTCATGGAGAATTGTGATGACAAGGGCTTGGAGCATTGTGATGACAAGCACATGGAACAATGTGATGACAAGGTCATGTAGCATTTTGATGAAAAAGGCATGGAGACGTGTGATGACAATGGTCAAAGAGCACTGTGATATAAAGCGTCATGGAGCTTTGTGATAACAGGTATTGTGGAGCATTGGGCTGACAAGTGCAAGGATAATTCTGATAACATTGGTCTTGGAGCATTTTGATGAAAAGAATCCCGGATCATTGTGTTGTCATGGGTCATAGAGCGTTGTGATGTCAGTGGTTATGGAGCATTGTCACAACATGTGTCATGGAGCATTATGATGAGAAGGTCATGGAGCATTGGGCTGAAAATGTTCATGGAGTATTGTGATGACAATTGTCATGGAGCCTAGTGAAGCCAAGGGAATGGAACATTGTGATGACAAGGGCCTGGAACATTGTGATGAGATGACCATGAACCCTTGTGATGACAAGGGCATGGAGCAATGTGATGAGAGGTTTCATGGAGCACTGTGATGACAATGGCATGGAGCATTTTGATGCCAAAGGTCATGGAGCTTTGTGATGCCAAAGGTCATGAAGTATTTTGATCACAGGTGTGTGGTGAATTGTGATGAGGAGGGCAGGGAGTATTGTGGTACCAGGGATATGGAGCAATTTGATGAAAAGAGTCATGGAACATTTTTATGACAGTTGTTATGGAACATTGTGATGTCAGTGGTCATGGAGAATTGTGATGAAAAGGGTCATGGAGCATTTTGATGACAGGGTTATTGAACATTGTGATGTCATGGGTCATGGAGCATTGTGATGATAAGTGCATGTAGCATTGTGATGACGGTGGTCATGGAACATTGTGATGACAGTGGTGAGGGTGTATTGTGATGACTAGTGATGGAACATTGTGAAATCAGTGGTGAGAGAGCATTTTGATGAGAAGTGCATGGAGCATTGTGATGACAAGGTTTATCAAGCATTGTGATGAGAGAGGAAAAAGATCATTTTGATTTCAAGAAGCATGGAGCATTGTGATGACACGGGCATGTAGCAATGTGATCCAAAGGTTCATGGAGGATTGTGATGACAATGGTAATGGAGGAATGTGATGGCAATGGTAATGGAGTATAGTGATGACAATTGCATGGAGCATTGTGCTGACAAAGGCATGGAGCATTGTGATAACTGGGGTCATGGAGCATTGTGATGAAAGTTTCATGGAGCAATGTGATGACAACGGTCACAAAGCCTTGTGATGTCGAGGGCATGGACCATTGTGATGACAAAGTTCATGAATCATTGTGAAGACTGGAGTCACGGAGCATTGTGTTGACAGGTTTCATGGAGCATTGTGATGAAAAGTTCATAGAGCATTGTGGTGACAAATGTCACAGAGCATTGTGATGACAAAAGGATGGACCATTGTCATAACAAAGGTCATGAAGCATTGTAATGACTGGAGTCACGGATCAATGTGATGACAGGGGTCATGGAGCATTTTGATCACAAGGTCATGGAGCATTGTGATGACTGGGGCAAGGAGGATTGGTCTGACAAGTTTCATGGATTATTGTGATGACAGTTGGCATGGTGCCTTGGGATTACAAGGGCTTGGAGTACTGTGAAGACATGTGTCAGTTAGCATTGTGATGACATAATTCATGGTCCATTGTGATGACAATTGCATGCAGCATTGTGATGTCAGGTATCATGGAGGATTTTAATGACAATGGCTTGGAGCATTGTGGAGACCAGGGCATGGAGCATTGTGATGGCAAGACAGTGGAGTATGGTGATGAGCATACCATGGATAATTGTGATGACGAGCGTCAAGGAAAACTGTAATGACAAGGGGCAAGGAGCATTGTGATGACAAGTGCCATGGAACATTGTGATGACAGGAGTCATGGAGCATTGTTATGTCAAGCTTTTGGAGTATTGTGATGATAATGGCTTGGAACATTGTGACGAAACGTGCATGGAGCAATGTGATGACTAAGTCATGTAGCCTTTTGCTGACAAATGCATTGATCATCGTGATGACAAGTGTCATGGAGCTCTGCGATGACATGCGTCACGGAATATTGTGGTTACAGGTGTCATGGAATATTGGGATGACAAGGGCTTAGATCATTGTGATGCAAATGGTCATAGAGCATTTTGATGACAAATACATGGAACATTGTGATGACAAGTGTCATGGAGCATTTTGTTGACAAGAGTCCCGGATCATTGTGTGTCAGGGGACATGAAGTGTTGTGATGACAGTGGTCATGGCGCATTTTGATTACAGGGGTCATGCAGCATTGTGAGGAGAAGGTCATGGAGCATTGGGCTGAAAATGTTCATGGAGTATAGTGATGACAGTGTCCATTGAGCATTGTGATGAAACGGGAAAGGAGCATTGTGATGACAAGGTCCTGGAGCATTGTGATCAGTAGACCATGGAGCATTGTGATGGCAAGTCTAATGGAGCATTCTGATGAAAAGTTGCGTGGACATTGTGATTACAGGGTTCTTGGAGCATTGTGATGAAAAAGTCATGGAGCATTGTGATGAGAAGTCCATGGAGCATTCTGATGACATGCGTCATGGAGCTTTTTGATGACAACGGCATGGAGAATTTTGCTTACAGGGGTCTTGGAGCATTAGGATGAAAAGGAATGGATCATTGTGATGAAAAAGACATGGAGCCTTGTCATGACAGGGTTCAAGGAGCTTCCTGATGGCACGTGTCAGGGAGTGTTGTGATGACAACTGTATTGAGCATTGTGATGTCAAAGGTCATGGAGCTTTGTGATGATAAGACCATGGGTAATTGTGATGATGAGCGTCATGAGGCGCTGTAATGACAAGTGTTATGGAACATTATGATCACAAGGTTTTGGAGCACTGTGATGACAGAGATCATTGAGAATTTTGATTTCATTGTGATGACAATAGGATGAAACATTATGATGATGGGCATGGTGCCTTTTGATGAGAGGTTTCATGTTTCATTGAGATGAAAATTGGCATGGAACATTGTGTTTACAGGTGTATTGGAACATTGTGATGACAGGTGAATGGAGCATTGTGATGAGAAGGAAATGGAGCATTCTGATGGCATGCGTCATGGAGCTTTGTGATGACAAGGGCATGGAGCATTGTGATTAGAGGGGTCTTGGAGCATTGTAACGGCAAGGGTCATGGAGCCATGTGATGACAATGCCGTGGAACATTGTAATGGCAGGGGTCATGGAGCATTGTTATCATAGGGGTATTGGAGCATTTTGATGATAAGGTCATGGAGCACTGGTCTGAAATTTTTCATGGATTATTGTGATGAGAGTGGGCACGGAGCATTGTGATGACAAGGGCACGGGACACTGTGATACATGGGTCATGGAGGATTGTAATGAGAAGTGCATGGAGCATTGTGATGAGAAGTGCATCGAGCATTTTGATGACAAGTGTCATGGAGCTTTGTGATGACAAGGGCATGGAGAATTGCGATTATAAAGGCATGGATCATTGTGATGAAAAAGGCTTGGAGACTTTTCACGACAGGGGTCAAGGAGCATTTTCAAGACAAGTGTCAGGGAGCATTGTGATGACAAGTGTACTGAGCATTGTGATGACAAACGTCATGGAGCATTGGGATGACAAGGGCATGAAGTATTGTGATGACAGTAATCATGGAACTTTGTAATGACACGTGTTATGGAACATTGTGACCACAAGGGTTTGGAGCATTGTGATGACAGCGATCATGGATCTTTTTGATTTCAAGGGACATGGAGCATTGTTATGACAAGGGCAAGAAGCAATTTGATCTGAAAGTTCATGGAGGACAGCAATGACAAGCGCATGGAGCATTGTGATGACAAGGTCATGTAGCATTTTGATGACAAAGGCATGGAGCATCGGGTTGACAATTGTCATGGAGCACTCTGATGACTGGTGTCACGGTTCATTGTGATTACAGGTTTAATGGAGCATTGGGATGACAGTGGTCATGGAGAATTTTAATGACAAGAGTCTCGGCTCATTGTTTTGTCAGGTTTCATGGAGCATTGTGATGTCAGTGGGCATGGACCATTGTGATCAGAAGGTCACGGAGCATTGGGCTGATAATATTCAAGGAGTATTGTGATGACAGGTGTCATGGAACATTGTGATGACAAAGGAATGGAGCGTTATGATGACAATGGAATGGAGCATTGTGATGAAAAGACCATAGAGCCTTGGGATGAAATGTCTCATGGAACAATCTGATGAAAAAGGGCATGAAGCATTGTGATTACAGGGGTCTTGGAGCATGGTGATGACAAGGGCATGGAGCACTGTGATGAGAAGGTCATGTAGGATTCTGATGACGTGCGTCATGGAGCTTTGTGATGACAAAGGCACGGAGGATTGTGATGAGAAGTCCACGGATAATGTTGATGACAAGTGTCATGGAGCGTTGTGATGACAAGTGTTATGGCACATTGTGATCACAAGGGTTTGGAGAATTGTGATGACAGAGGTCATGGAGCATTTTGATTTCATTTTGATGACAATAGCCTGAAGCATTATGATGATGGGCATGGTGCATTGTGATGACAGGGTTCATTGAGCATTGAGATGAAAAGGGGCATGGAGCTTTGTGATTACAGGTGTCTTGGAGCATTGTGATGACAAGGCTTTGGATCATTGTGATGACAAGGTCATGGATTATTGTGAAGACAGGTGTCAGGGAGTATTGTGATGACATATGTCAGTGTCCATTTTGATGACAATGACATGGAACATTGTGACGCCAAGTGTCATGGAGGATTGTGATGAAAAAAGTAATGGCATTGTGATGACCACGGCATGGAGCATTGTGATGACAAGGGCCATTGAGACTTTTGATGACAAGGTCGTGAAGCACTGTGATGACAAGCGCACAGAGCTTTCAATGCAAGGGTTAAGAAGCATTGCGATGACAAGTGCATGGAGAATTGTGATGACAAGAGCATGTAACCTTGTGATGACAAGCTTCATGGAGCATTCAGATGAAAAGTGGCATGTAGCATTGTGATTACAGGGGTCTAGGAGCATTGTGATGACAAGGCCGTGGAATATTCTTATGAAATGCGTCATGGAGCTTTGTGATGACAAGTGCATGGAGCATTGAGTTTACAGGGATTTTGGAGAATTGGGATGACAGGGGTTATGGAACACTGTGATGTCAGGGGCCATGGAGCATTTTGATGACAAGTTTCCCAGATCATTGTGTTGTCATTGGTCATGGAGTGTTGAGGTGACAGGGGTCATGGAGCATTGTGATGAGAAGGTCATGGAGCATTGGGCTGAACATGTTCATGGAGTATTGTGATGACAGGATTCATGGAGAATTGTGATGACAAGGGAATGGAGCCTTGTGATGACAAGGTCCTGGAGCATTGTGAATAAAAGATCATGAAACCTTGTAATGAAAAATCTCATAGAATATTGTGATGAAAAGGGGCGTGGATCATTGTGATTACAGTTGTCTTGGAGCATTGTGATGACAAGGGCATGGAGCATTGTGATGAGAAAGCCATGGAGAATTCTGATGGCCTGTGTCATGGAGCTTTGTGATGGCAAAGGCATGGAGAACTGTGATTACAGGGATCTAGGGAAATTGTGATGAAATGGGAATGGATCATTGTGATGAAAATGGCATGGAGACTTGACATGACAGTGTTCAAGCAGCATACTGACAACAAGGGCCATGGAGCATTGTGATGACAAGTGTATTGAGCATTGTGATGACAAAGGTCAAGGAGCATTTTGATGTGAAGCCAATGGATAACTGTGATGACGAGCATCATGGGGCAATCTGATGACAAGGGCATGGAACATTGTGATAACAAGGGTTCGGAGCATTGTGATGAGAGAGTTCATGGAGCATTTTGATTTCATTGTGATGACAATATCATGAAACATTATGGTGATGGTCATTGTGCATTGTGAAGACAATGTTCATGGAGCATTGAGATGAAAAGGGGCATGGAGCATTGTGATTACAGGGGTCTTCGAGCATTGTGATGGCAAGGGCATGGAGTATTGTGATGAGAAGGCAATGGAGCATTCTGATGACATGCATCATGGAGCTTCTGATGACAAGGACATGGATCATTGTGATTACAGTGTTCTTGGAGCATTGTGATGACAAGGGTGAAGGAGCCTTGTGATGACAATGTCGTGGAACACTGTGAGGTTAGAAGTCATGTAGCATTGTGATGACACGGGTCATGGAACATTGTGATGACAGGCATTAGGGTGTATTGTGATGACTAGTGATGGAACATTGTGATATCAGTGGTGAGAGAGCATTTTGAGGAGAAGTGCCTGGAGCATTGTGATGAAAATTTTTATGGAGCATTGTGATGACGAGGTTGTGGAGCATTGCGATGACAATAGCATTGCACATTGTGATGACATGGGTCATGGAGCATTGTGCTGACATGCCCATGGAGCATTGTGATGACAAGTTTCAGAGTGCATTGCGATGAAAAGTTCATGGAGCATAGTGGTGACAAAGGTCACAGAGCATTGTGATGATGAGGGCATGGACCATTTTGATGACAAAGATCATGAAGCATTGTGAAGACTGGAGTCACGGAAAATGTGATGACAAGGGTCATGGAGGATTGTGATGACAAGGGCATGGAGCATTGTTATGACAGGGGAATGGAGCATTGGTCTGACAATTTTCATGGATTATTGTGATGACAGTGGGCATAGCGCATTGTAATGATAAGACCATGGAACCTTGTGATGACAAGTTCATGGTGTATTGTGGAGAAAGTTTTCAGGGAGCATTGTGATGACATATGTCATGGTCCAATGTGATGATAATGGCAGGGAGCATTGTGATGCCAAGTGTCATGGAGGATTGTGATGACAAATGTAATGGAGTACTGTGATGCCAAGGGTCATGGAGCATTGTGATGCCAAGTGTCTTGGAGGATTGTGATGACAAAGTTAATGTAGCATTTTGATGACAAGGTGTTGGAGCATTGTGATGACAAGGGTCATGGTACGTTGTGATGACAAGTGCATTACAGGGGTCTTGGAGCATTTTGTTGAAAAGGGCATGGAACATTTTGATGAATAAGGCATGGAGCCTTGTCATGACAGGTTTCAAGGAGCATACTAACAGCAAGTGTTAGGGAGCATTGTGATGACAAGGGCCATTGGGAATTTTGATGACAATTTCATGAAGCATTTTGATGACAAGCGCAATAAGCTTACTCTGACAAGGGTCATGGAGAATTGTGATGACAAAAGCATGTAACATTGTGATGAGAAGTGTCATGGAGCATTGTGATGACAAGGACATGGAGAATTGTGATGGCAAGGGACGTGGAGCATTGTGATGACCAGGGCATGCAGCATTGTGATGGCAAGGCCGTGGAGCATGTTGATGAGAAGACCATGGACAATTGTGTTGACGAGCGTCATGGAGCACTGTAATGACAGGGGACATGGAGCATTGTGATGATAGGTGTCATGGATCTTTGTGATGAGAGTGGTCATGGAGCATTTTGATGTCAAGGTTCATGGAGCATTCTGAAGACAAGCTATGGAGTATTGTGATGACAATGGCTTGGAGCATTTTGATGAAAAAGGCATGGAGCATTGTGATGAATAATGCATGGTGCCTTATCATGACAGGGTTCATGTAGCAAACTGAGGACATGGGTCAGGGAGCATATTGATGACAAGTGTATTGAGCATTGTGATGACAATGGTCATGGATCATTGTGATGACAATGGCTTGGAGAATTTTGATGACAAGTATCATGGAGCGTTGTGATGACAAGTGTTATGGAACCTTGTCATGGCAAGGGTTTAGAGCATTGTGATGACAGAGGTCATGGATCATTTTGATTTCCAGGAGCAAGGAGCTTTGTGATGACAAGGGCATGAAGCAATGTGATCCCAAAGTTCATGGAGGATTTTGACGACAAGTGCATGGAGCATTGTGATGACAAGTTCAGGTAGCATTTTGAAAACAAAAGTCATGGAGCATTGTGATGACAAGAGCCATGGAAAACTGTGATGACAAGCGTCACGGAGCATTGTGATTATAGGCCTCATGGAGCATCGGGTTGAGAAGGGCATGGATCATTATGATGACCAGCGTCATGGAGCATTTTGATGACAAGAGTCCCTGATCATTTTGTTGTCAGTGGTAATGGAGCGTTGTGATGACTGTGGTCATGGAGCATTGTTATGACAGTGTCATGGAGCATTGTGATGAGAAGGTCATGTAACATTGGGCTGAAAATATTCATGGAGTATTTTGATGACAGGGGTCATGGAGCGTTGTGATGACTAGGGAAGGGAGCACTGTGATGACCAGGTCCTGGAGCATTGTGATGAGAAGGCCATGGATCCTTGTGATGACAAATCTCATGAAGCATTCTGATGAAATGGGGTCTGGAGCATTGTGATTATAGGGAGCTTGGAGCATCATGATGACAAGGCCATGGAACATTGTGATGAGAAGGCCATGCATCATTCTGATGACATGCATCATGGATCTTTGTTATGACAAGGGAAAGGAGCATTGTGATTACAGGGATTTTGGAGCATTGTGATGAAAAGGGCATTGATGATTGTGATGAAAACGGCATGGAGCCTTTTCATGACAGGTTTCAAGGAGCATACTGACGGAAAGTGTTAGAGAGCATTGTGATGACAAGTGTATTGAGCATTGTAATGACAAAGGTCATGGAGCATTGTGATGAGAAGGCCATGGATAACTGTGATGATGAGCGTCATGGGGCTTTGTGATGACAAGTATATGGAAGATTGTGATCACACGTGTTTGGAGCATTGTGATGACTGAAGTCATGGGGCATTTTGATTTCATTGTGTTGACAATATCATGAAGCATTATGATGATGGGCATGGTGAATTGTGATAACAGGGTTCGTGAAGCATTGAGATGAAAAGGGGCATGTACCATTGTGATTACAGGTGTCCTGGAGCATTGTGATGACATGGGCATGGAGCATTGTGAAGAGAATGCCATGGAGCCTTATGATGACATGTGCCATGAAGCTTTGTTATGACAAGGGCATGGAACATTGTGATTAGAGGCGTCTTGGATACTTGTGATGACAAGGGTCATGGAGCCTTGTGAGGACAAGGCCGTAAAACATTGTGATGGCAGGGGTCATGGAGCATTGTTATGACAGCGGTAATGGAGCATTGTGATGGCATGGGCATGAAACATTGGTCTGTAAAGTTTCATGGATTATTGTGATGAGAGTGAGCATGGAGCATTGTGATGACAAGGGCACGGAACACTGTGATACAAGGGTCTTGGAGGATTGTAATGACAAGGGCATGGAGTATTGTGCTGAGAAAAGCATCAAACATATTGATGAAAGTGTCATGGAGCTTTGTGATGACAAGTGCATGGAACAATATGATGAGAGTGTTCATGGAGCATTCTGATGACAATGGCATGGAGCATTGTGATGCCAAGGGTCAAGAAGCTTTGTGATGAAAAATGTCATGAAGTATTTTGATGACAAGGGTGTGGTGCATTGTGTTGAGAAGGACAGGGAGAATTGTGATGCCAGGGTTATTGAGCAATTTGATGAAATGGGTAATGGCTCATTTTGATGACAGTGGATATGGAACATTGTTGTGTCAGGGGTCATGGATCATTGCGATGCAAAGAGTCACGGATAATTTTGATGAGAGGGGTTATGGAACATTGTGTTCTCAGGGGTCCTGGAACTTTGGGAGGATAAGGGCATGCACCAGTGTGATGACGGGATCATGGAACATTGTGACGACAGGGGTGAGGGAGTATTGAGATCACTACTGATGGAACATTTTGATATCAGTAGTGAGAGAGCATTTTGATGAGAAGTGCACGGAACATTTTGATGACGGTTTATGGAGCATTGTGACGACACGGTTGTTGAGCATTGTGATGAGAATGCATGGCATATTGTGATGACATGGGTCATGGATCATTGTGCTTACAAGCGCAAGGAGCATTGGGATGACAAGGGTCATGGAGCATTGGGCTGACAAAGGCATGGGGCATTGTGATGACAAGTGTCACAGAGAATTGTGCTGAATAGTTCAAGGAGGATTGTGGTGACAAAGGTCACAGAACCTTGTGATGACGAGGGCATGGACCATTGTGATGACAATGGTTATGAAGCATAGTGCTGACTGGAGTCATGGTGCATTGTGATGAAATGGGTCATGAAGCATTTTGATGACAAGGGCATGGAGCATTGTGATGACAGGGGCATGGAGCATTGGTCTGTCAAGTTTCATGGATTATAGTGATGACAGTGGGCATGGCACTTTCTGATGACAAGGGCATGGAGCATTGTGATGACAAGGTCATGGAGTATTGTGAAGACACTTGTAAGGGAGCATTGTGATGACATATGTCATGGTCCATTGTGATGACAGTGGCATGGAGCATTGTGATGCCAAGTGTCATGGAGGATTGTGATGACAAAGGTAATGGAGCATTGTGATGACAAGGTCTTGGAGCATTGTAATGACAATGGCATGGCACATTGTGATGAGAAGATCATGGAGCATTCTGATGACACGCTCATGGAGCTTTGTGATGGCAAGCACATGGAGCATTGTGATTACAGGGGTGTTGGAGCATTGTGATGGCAAGGGTCATGGAGCCTTGTGATAACAAGGCCGTGGAACTTTGAGATGGCAGGGATCATGGAGCATTGTTATGATAGGGGTAATGGAGCATTGTGATGACGTGGCCATGGAGCATTGGTCTGAAGATTTTCATGGATTATTGTGATGAGAGTGGGACTGTAGAATTGTGATGACAAGGGAACGGAACACTGTGATACATGGGTCATGGAGGATTGTAATGACAAGGGCAAGGATCATTGTGATGAGAAGCGACCCGAGCCTTGTGATGACAAGCGTCAGGGAGCTTTGTGATGACAAGCGCATGGAGCAATATGATGAGAGGTTTCATGGAGCATTGTGATGACAATGGCATGGAGAATTGAGGAGCTAAATATCATGGAGCTTTGTGATGACAAATGTTGGAGCATTTTGATGACAAGGGCGTGGTGAATTGTGATGAGAAGGGCAGAGAGAACTGTGATGACCGGGTCATGGAACATTGAGATGAAAATTGTCCTTGAGCATTTTGATGACAGGGGTTATTGAACATTGTGATGTCAGGAGTCATGGAGCATTTTGATGATAAGGTCATGTAGCATTGCGTTGACAGGGGTCATGGAACATTGTGATGACAAAGTGAGGCTTTATTGTGATGACTAGTGATGGAACACTCTTATATCAGTGGTGAGAGAGGATTTTGATGATAAGTGCATGGAGCATTGTGATGACAAGGTTTATGGAGCATTGTGATGACAATGTTGTACAGCATTATGATGACAAGCGCATGGCACTTTGTGATGACATGTATCATGGAACATTGTGCTGACAATTGCATAGACCATTGTGATGACAAGTGTCATGGAGCATTTTGCTGACAACGGCATGGAGCATTGTGATGACAAAGTCAGAGAACACTGTGATGAGAAGTTCATGGAGCATTGTGGTGACAAATGTCACAGAGCCTTGTGATGAAGAGGTCATGGACAATTGTGATGAAAAATGACATGAAGCTTTGTGATGACTGGAGTCACGGAGAATTTTAATAAAAGAGGTCATGGAGCATTGTGATGACAAGCACATGGAGTATTGTGATGACAGGGGCATGGAGGATTGGTTGGACAATTTTCTTGGATTACTTTGTTGACAGTAAGCATGGTGCATTGTGATGACAAGGGCATGGAGCACTGTAATGACAAAGTCCTGGAGTACAGTGTAGAGAGGTGTCAGGGAGCATTGTGATGACATATATCATGGTCCATTGTGATGACAATGGCATGGAGCATTGTAATGCCACTTGTCATGGAGGATTGTGATGACAAAGGTAATGGAGCATTGTGATGACAAGGGCTTAGAGAATTGTGATGAAATGGGCATGGAGCATTGTAGTGACAGGGGCATGGATCTTTGGCCTGACACGTTTCATAGATTATTGTGATGACAGTGGGCATGGCATATTGTGATGAAAAGGGCATGGAGCACTGTGAGGACAAGGTCATGGAGTATTGTGTAGAGAGGTGTCAAGGAGCATTGTGAGACATATATCATGGTCCACTGTAATGAAAATGTCATGGTGCATTGTGATGCCAGGTGTCATGGAGGATTGTGATGACAATGGTAATGGAGCATTGTGATAAAAAGGGCTTGGAGCATTGGGATGACAAGGCAAGGAGCATTGTGATGACAGTGTCATGGAACATTGGTCTGAAAAGTTTCATGGATTATTTTGATGACAGCAGGCATGGCACATTGTGAGGATAAGGACATGGAGCATTGTGATGAAAAGGTCATGGAATATTTTGAAGCGAGTTGTCAGGGAGCATTGTGATGACATATGTCATGGTCCATTGTAATGACAATGGCATGGAGCATTGTGAGGCCAAGTGCCATAGAGGATTGTTATGACAAAGGTAATGGAGCATTGTGATGACAAGGGCTTGGAGCATTGTGATGGCAAGGGTCATGGAGCATTGTGATTACAAGGGCATGGAGCATTGTGATGAAATGGGCCATTGAAAATTTTATTGACAAAATCATGAAGCATTGTGATGACAAAGCACATGGAGCTTGCTATGACAGGGGTAATGGAGCATTGCGATGATAAGTGCATGAAAAATTGTGAGGGCAAGAGCATGTAACATTTTGATGAGATGTGTCATGGAGCATTGTGATGACAAGGGACATGGAGCATTGTGATGACAAGGGAATGGAGCAATGTGATGGCAAGACTGTGGAGCATTGTGATGAGAAGACCATGGAAAATTGTTATGACGAGCGTCATGGAGCACTGTAATGACAAGGGGCATGGAGCATTGCGAGGACAGGTGTCATGGAGAATAGTGATGACAGTTGTCATGGAGCATTGTGATGCCAAGGGTCATGGAGCACTCTGATGACAAGCTTGTGGAGTATTGTGATGACAATGGCATGGAGCATTTTGATGACAAGGACAAGGAGCATTGTGATGACAAGTGTCAGCGAGCATTGTGAATAAAAATTCATGGAGCATTGTGGTGACAAAAGTCACAGAGCCTTGTGTTGACGAAGACATGGACCATTGTGATGATAAAGGTCATGAAGCATTGTGATGACTGGAATCACGGACCATTATGATGTCAGGGTCATGAAGCATTGAGATGACAAGGGCATGGAGCATTGTGATGACAGGGGTCAGGGAGCATTGTGATGACAAGGGTCTTGGAGCATTCTGATAACAAGCTTGTGGAGTATTGTGATGGCAATAGCATGGATCATTGTGATGAAAAATGCATGGAGCCTTTTCATGAAAAATTTCATGGATTATTCAGATGACAGGTGTCATGGAGCACTGTGATGAATGGGGTCATGGAGCATTGTGATGACAAGGGTCATGGAGCATTGTGATGACTAGGGCATGGAGTATTGTGATGACACACATCATGGAGCATTGTGATGAAAAGTATTATGGAACATTGTGATCACAAGACTTTGGAGCATTGTGATGACAGAGGTCATGGATCATTTTGATTTCAAGGAGCAAGGAACATTGTGATGACAAGTGTATGAAGCAATGTGACCCCAAGGTTCATGGAAGATTTTGATGACAAGCGCATGGAGCATTGTGATGACAAAGTCATGTAGCATTTTGCTGACAAAGGCTTGGAGCATTGTGATGACAAGCGTCATGGAGGACAGTGATGACAAGCATCATGGAACATTGTGAATACACGGGTCATGGAGCATTGGGATGACAAGGGCATGGATCATTGTGACGAGTAGTGTCATGGAGCATTTTGATGACAGGAGCCCCGAATTATTGTGTTGTCAGGGGTCATGGAGCTTTGTGATGACAGTGGTCATGCAGCATTGTGATGACAGTTGTTATGGAGCATTGTGATGACAAGGTCATGGAGCATTGGGCACAACATATTCATGGAGTATTGTGATGAATGGGGTCATGGAGATTTGTGATAACAAGGGAATGGAGCATTTTGGTGACAACGTTCTGGAGCATTGTGATGAGAAGATCATTGAGACTTTTGATGACATTTCTCTTGGAGTACTTTGATGAAAAGGGGCATAGAGCACTGTGTTGACAAGGGCATGGAGCATTCTGTTTAGAATGCCATGGATCATTCTGATATCATGCCTCATGTAGCTTTGTAATGACAAGGACATGGAGTATTGTGATTACAGGTTTCAAGGAGCATATTGATGACAAGTATCAGGGAGCATTGTGATGAAAACTCTATTGAACATTGTGATGACAATGGTCATGGAGAATTGTGATGAGAAGCCCATGGATAATTGTGATGATGAGCGTCATGTGGCATTGTGATGACAGTGTTTTCGAACATTGTGTTCACAAGAGTTGGGAACATTGTGATGACAAGGTCACGGAGTATTATGAAGACAGGTGTCAGGGAGCATTGTGATGACATATGTCATGGTCCATTGTGAAGACAGTGGCATGGATCATTGTGATGCCAAGTGTTATGAAGGATTGTGATGACAATGGTAATGGAGCATTGTGATGACAAGGTCTTGGAGCATTGTGATAACAAGAGAATGGAGCATTGTGATGAGAAGGCTATGGAGCATTATGATAAAATGTGTCATGTAGCTTTGTGATGACAAGCACATGGAGCATTGTAATGACATGGTTCATGGAGCCTTGTGATGACAAGACCGTGGAACATTGTGATGGCAGGTGTCATGAAGCATTGTTATGACATGGGTAATGGAGCATTGTGATGACAAGGGCTTAGAGCATTTTGATGACAAGGACATGGAGCATTGTGATGACAATGACATGGAGCATTGTGATGAGAAGGACATGAAGCATTCTGCTGACATGCGTCATGGAGCTTTGAGATGGCAAACACATGGAGCATTGGGATTATAGGGGTCTTGGAGCATTGTGATGACATAGGTCATGGAGCCTTGGGATGACAGGACCGTGGAAAATAGTGATTGCAGGGGTCATGGCGCATTGTTATGACAGGGGTAATGGAGCATTGTGATGACCTGGGCAAGCAAGGTTGGTCTGAAATTTTTCATGGATTATTGGGATGAGAGTTGGCCTGGAGCATTGTGATGACAAGGACACGGAACACTGTGATAAAAGGGTCATGGAGGATTGTAATGACTAGGGCATGAATCATTGTGATGAGAAGGGCATCAAGCATCGTGATGACAAAGGTCATGGAGCTTTCTGATGACAAGGCCTTTGAGCAATATGACGCCAAATGTCATCGAGAATTTTGATGACAAATGGAGGAGCGTTTTCATGACAAGTGCGTGGTTAATTGTTAAGAGAAGGGCAGGGAGGATTGTGATGACAGGGTCATGGAGCAATTTGATGAAAAGTGTCATGGAATATTTTGGTGACAGGTGTTATGGAACACTGTGATGTCAGGTTTCATGGAGCATTCAGATGAAAAGGGTCATGGAGCATTTTGATGACAGAGGTTATGGAACATTGTGATGTCATCGGTCATGGAGCATTTGGATGATAAGGTCATGTGGCATTGCGATGACAGGGTTCATGGAACATTGTGATGACAGGGATGAGGGAGTATTGTGATGACTAGTGATGGAACACTCTGATATCAGTGGTGAGTGAGAATTTTGATAAGTGCATGGAGCATTGTGATGACAAGTTTTAAGGAGCATTGTGATGACAAGGCTTATGGAGCATTGTGATGACAAGGTTGTGCAGCATTATGATGACAAGCGCATGGCACATTTTGATGACATGTGTCATGGAGCATTGTGCTGACAAGTGCATAGACCATTGTGATGACAAGGGTCATGGAGCATTGTGCTGACAAAGGCCTGGAACATTGTGATGACAAGAGTCAGAGAGCATTGTGATGAGAAATTCATGGAGCATTGTGGTGAGAAAAGTCACAGAGCCTTGTGATGACGAGTGCATGGACAATTGTGATGACAAATGTCATGAAGCATTGTGATGAATGGAGTCAAGGAGAATTTTCATAAAAGCGGTCATGGAGCATTGTGATGACAAGGACATGGAGCATTGTGGTAACAGGGGCATGGACAATGGGTCTGACGATTTTCATGGATTATTGTGATGACAGTGGTCATGGCACATTGTGATGACAAGGGCATGGAGCACTGTGATAACAAGGTCAAGGAGTATTGTGTAGAGAGGTGTCAGGGAGAATTGTGATGACATATATCATGGACCATTGTGATGAGAATGGCGTGGAGCATTGTGATGCCAAATGTCATGGAGGACTGTGATGACAAAGGTAATGGAGCATTCTGATTACAAGGGCATGGAGCATTGTGATGACAAGGGCCTTTGAAAATTTTAATGAAAACTTCGGGAAGCATTGGGATGAAAAAGCACATGGAACTTGCCGTGACAGGGGTCATGGAGCACTGCGATGAGAAGTGCATGGAAAATTGTGATGACAAGAGCCTATAACATCGTGATGAGAAGTGTCATGGAGCATTGTGATGAAAAGAGCGTGGAGAATTGTGATGACAGGGGATATGGAACATTGTGATGACCAGGGCATGGAGCATGGTGATGGCAAGACCGTGGAGCATTGTGATGAGAAGACCATGGATCATTGTGATGAGGAGCGTAATGGAGCACTGTAATGACAAGGGACATTGAGCATTGTGAGGACAGGTGTCATGGATCATTGTGATGACAGGGGTCAGGGATCACTGTGATGACAAGTGTCATCGAGCATTCTGAAGACAATCTTGTGGAGTAATGTGATGACAATTGTATGGAGCATTGTGATGACAAGGGCATGGAGCACTGTGATGACAAGGTCATGGAGTTTTGTGAAAACAGTTGTCAGGGAGCATTTTGATGAAATATGTCATGGTCCATTGTGATGAAAATGGCATTGAGCATTGTGAGGCCAAGTGTCATGGAGGATTGTGATGACAGAGGTAATGGAGCATTGTGATGACAAGGGTCATCGAGCATTGTGATGAAAAGGGCATGGAGCGTTGTGATGAAAAAGGCATGGAGCTATTTCATGTCAGATTTCAAGGAGACTTCTCACAAGTGTCAGGGAGCATGGTGATGACAAGTGTATTGAGCATTGTGATGACAAAGATCACGGAGCATTGTGATGACTGGGACCTGGGGTATTGTGATGACAGGCATCATGGAGCATTGTGATGACAAGTGTCATGGAGCATTGCGATGACAATGGCATGCAGCATAGTTTTGAGAACGCCATGGAGCATTCTGATGATATGTGTCATAGATCATTGTGATGACATATGTCCGATTCATTGTGATGACAGTGGCATGGAGCATTGTGATGCCAAGTGTCATGGAGGATTGTGATGTCAAAGGTAATGGAGCATTGTGATGACAAGTGATTGGAACATTCTGATGACCAGGGTCATCAAGCATTGTGATGACAATGGCATGGAGCACTGTGATGAAAAGGGCATGGAGCATTGTGATGAAAAAGGAATGGTGCTATTTTATGACAGCGTCCAAGGAGACTTCCGACAATTGTCAGGAGGCATTTTGATGACAAGTGTATTGAGCATTGTGATGACACAGGTCATGGAGCATTGTGATGACAAAGACATTGAATATTGTGATGACAGGCATCATGGAGCGTTGTGGTGACAAGGGTAATGGAGCTTTCTGATGACAATGACTGTGAGCATAGTGTTGAGAATGCCATGGAGCATTCTGTTGACATGTGTCATGGAGATTTGTGATGACAATGGCATGGAGCATTGTAATTACAGGGGTCTGGGAAACTTATGATGAAAAGGACATGGATCAATGTGATGAAAAATGCATGGAACTTTGTCTGACAGGATTCAAGGAGCATAATGATGACAAGTATCAGGGAGCATTGTGATGACAACCCTATTGAGCATTGTGATGACAAAGGTCACGGAGCATTGAGATGAGAAGACCATGGATAATAGTGATGATGAGAGTCATGGGGTGTTGTGATGACAAGTGTTATGTAACATTGTGATCACAAAGTTTTGGAGTATTGTGATGATAAGGTCATGGAGTATTGTGAAGAGAGGTGTCAGGGAGCATTGTGATACCAAGTGTCATGGAGGATTGTTATGACAAAGGTAATGGAGCATTGTGATGACAAGGGATTAGGGCCTTTTGATGACAAGGACATGGAACATTGTGATGACAATGACATGGAGCATTGTGATGAGAAGGACATGAAGCATTCCGCTGACATGCGTCATGGAGCTTTGTGATGACAAGTGCATGGAGATTTGTGTTTACAGGGGTATTGGAACATTGTGATGACATAGGTCATGGAGTCTTGTGATGACAAGGCAGTGGAACATTGTGATTGCAGGTGTAACGGAGCATTGTTATGACAGGGGCAGTGGAGCATTGTGATGACCGGGGCATGCAGCATTGGTCTGAAAATTTTCATGGATTATTGTGAAGAGAGTTGGCCTGGAGCATTGTGATGACAAGGGAATGGAGCATTGTGATGACAATGTCCTGGAGCATCGTGATGAGAAGACCATTGAGCCTTGTGATGACAAGTCTGATGGAGCTCTTTCATGAAAAGGGGCTTGGAGCATTGTGATTACAGGGGTTGGAGCATTGTGATGAAAAGGGCATGGATCATTGTGATGAAAAAGGCATGGAGCCTTGTCATGTCTGGTTTCAAGGATCTTAATGATGACAAGTATCAGGGAGCATTGTGATGACAACTCTATTGAGCATTGTGATGACAAAAGTCATGGAGCATTGTGATGAGAAGCCCACGGATAATGGTGATGACGAGCGTCATGAGGCGTTGTGATGACAAGTGTTATGGAACATTGTGATCACAAGGGTTTGGAGCATTGTGATGACAAGGTCATGGAGTATTGTGAAGACACGTGTCAGGGAGCATTGTGATGACATATGTCATGGACAATTGTGATGACAGTGGCATGGAGCATTGTGATGCCAAGTGTCATGGAGGATTGTGATGACAAAGGTAATGGAGCATTGTGATGACAAGGTCTTGGAGCACTGTGTTGACAAGTGCATGGAGCATTTTGATGAGAAAGACATGGAGCATTCTGATGAAATTCATCATGGTGCATTGTGATGAAAAGCACATGGAGCATTGTGATTACAGGGGTCTTGGAGCATTTTGATGATATGGTCATCGAGCCTTGTAATGACAATGCCGTGGAACATTGAGATGGCAGGGTTCATGGAGCATTGTTATGACAGGGGTAATGGAGCCTTGTGATGAGCTGGGCATGCAGCACTGCTCTGAAAATTTTCATTAATTATGGTGAAGAGAGTGGGCCTGGAGTATTGTGATGACAAAGGCAAGGAACACTGGGATACATGGGTCATGGAGGATTGTAATGACAAGGGCATGGATCAGTGTGATGAGAAGGGCATCGAGCATTGTGATGACTAGCGTCATGGAGCATTGCAATGCCAATGGCATGGAGCATTGTGATGCCAAGTGTCATGGAGCTTTGCGATGGCAAATGTTGGAGCATTTTGATGACAATGGCAAGGTGCATTGTGATGAGAAGGGCAGGGAGCAATGTGATGACAAGGTTTATGGAGCATTGTGATGACAAGTTTGTTCAGCATTATGATGACAAACACATGGCACATTTTGATGACATGGGTCATGGAGCATTGTGCTGACAAGTGCATAGACCATTGTGATGACAAGCGTCATGGATTATTGAGATGACAAAGTCATGGAGCATTGTTATGACAAGGATCAGAGAGCTTTGAGATGAGAAGTACATGGAGCATGGTGGTGACAAAAGTCACAGAGCCTTGTGATGACGAGGGCATGGAAAATTGCGATGGCAAATGTCATGAAGCATTGTGATGACTGGAGTCAAGGAGAATTTTCATAACAGAGGTCATGGAGCATTGTGATGACAAGGGCATGGAGTATTGTGATGACAGGGGCATGGAGCATTGGTCTGACAATTTTCATGGATTATTGTGAAGACAGTGGGCATGGCGCACTGTGATGACAAGGGCATGGAGCACTGTGATGAAAAGGTCATGGAGTATAGTGTAGAGAGGTGTCAGGGAGAATTGTGATGACATATATCATGGTCCATTTTGATGACAATGGCATGGAGCATTTTGATGCCAAGTGACATGGAGGATTGTGATGACAATGGTAATGGAGCATTGGGCTGACAAGGGCTTGGAGCATTGTGATGTCAAGGGCATAGAGCATTGTGGTGACAGGGGCATGAAGCATTGGCCTGACAAGTTTCATGGAGTATTGTGATGACAGTGTGCATGGCGCATTGTGATGACTAGGGCATGGAACACTGTGATGACAAGGTCATGAAATATTGAGTAGAGAATTGTCAGGGAGCATTATGATGCCATATATCATGTTTCATTGTGATGACAATGGCATGGAGCATTGTGATACCAAGTGTCATGGAGGATTGTGTTGATAAAAGTAATGGAGCATTGTGATGACAAGGGCTTGGAGCATTGTGATGACAAGGACATGGGCCATTTTGTTGAAAATGCCATGGATCATTGTGGTGACATGCGTGATGGAGCTTTGTTATGACAAGGGAATGGAGCATTGTGCTTACAATATTCAAGAGCATAATGACGGCATGTATCTGGGAGCATTGTGTTGACAAGTCTATTGAGCATTGTGATGAAAAATTCATGAAGCATTGTGATGAGAAGACCATGGATAATTGTGATGATGAACGTCATGGGGCGTTGTGATGACAAGTGTTATGGAACATTGTGATGACAAGGGTTTGGAGCATTGTGATGACAAGGTCATGGAGTATTGTGAAGGCAGGTGTCAGTGAGCATTGTGATGACATATGTCATGGTCCACTGTGATGACAGTGTCATGGAGCATTGTCATGCCAAGTGTCATGGAGGATTGTGATGACAAAGATAATGGAGCATTGTGATGACAAGGTCTTGGAAAATTGTGATGACAAGGACATGGAGCATTGTGATGAGAATGATATGGAGCATTCTAATGACATGTGTCATGGAGCTATGAGATGACAAGCGCATGGAGCATTGTTATTAGAGGGGTCTTGGAGCATTGTGACGACATGGGTCATGGAGCCTTGTGATGACAAGGCCTTGGAACATTGTGATGGCAGGGGACATGGAACATTTTCATGACATAGTTAATGGAGCATTGTGATATCCTGGGCATGGAGCGTTTTTCTGAAAATTTTCATGGATTATTGTGATGAGAGTGGGCCTGCAGGATTGTGATGACAAAAGCAAGGAACACTGTCGTACATGGGTCATGGATGATTTTAATGACAAGGGCATGGACCATTGTGAGAGAAAGTCATCGAGCATTGTGATGACAAGCGTCATGGAGCCCTGTGATGTCAAGGGCAGGGAGCAATGTGATGAGAGGTTACATGGAGCATTGCGATGACAATGGCATGGAGCATTGTGATGCCAAGTGTGATGGAGATTTTTGATGACAAATATTGGATCATTTTGATGACAATGGCGTGGTGCATTGTGATGAGAAGAACAGGGAGCATTGTGATGACAGGGTGATGCAAGATCGAGATGAAAAGGGTCATGGATCATTTTGATGACTTGGGTTATGGAACATTGTGATGTCAAGGGTCATGGAGCATTTTGATGCTAAAGTCATGTAACATTGCGATGACAGGGTTCATGGAACATTGTGATAACAGGGATGAGGGAGTATTGTGATGACAAGTAATGGAACAGTCTGACATCAGTGGTGAGAGAGAATTTTGATGAGAAGCGCATGGATCATTGTGATTACAAGTTTTAAGGAGCATTGTGATGACAAGGCTTTTGGAGCATTGGGATGACAAGGTTGTGCAGCATTAAGATGACAACCGCATGACACATTTTGATGGCATGTGCCATGGAGCATTGTGCTGACAAGTGCATACACCATTGTGATGACAAGGGTCATGGAGCATTGTGCTGACAAAGGCATGGAACATTGTGATGACAAGGATCAGAGAGCATTGTGATGAGAACTTCATGGAGCATTGTTGTGAGAAAAGTCACAGAGCCTTGTGATGTCGAGGGCATGGACAACTGTGATGACAAATGTCATGAAGCATTGTGATGACTGGAGTCAAGGAGAATTTTCATAAAAGAGGTCATGGAGCATTGTGATGACAAGGGCATGGAGCATTGTGTTGACAGGGGCATGGACAATGGGTCTGACCATTTTCATGGATTATTGTGATGACAGTGGTCATGGCACATTGTGATGACAAGGGCATGGAGCACTGTGATAACAAGGTCATGGAGTATTGTGTAGAGAGGTGTCAGGGAGCATTGTGATGACAATGGCGTGGAGCATCTTGATGCCAAGTGTCATGGAGGATTGTGATGACAAAGGTAACGGCGCATTCTGATTACAAGGGCATGGAGCATTGTGATGACAAGGGCCATTGAAAATTTTAATGACCACTTCGGGAGGCATTGGGATGACAAAGCGCATGGAGCTTGCTATGACAGGGGTCATGGAGCATTGCGATGACAAGTGCATGGAAAATTGTGATGACAAGAGCCTGTATCATTGTGATGAGAACTGTCATGGAGCATTGTGATGAAAAGAACGTGGAGAATTGTGATGACAGGGGACATGGAACATTGTGATGACCAGGGCATGGAGCATTGTGATGGCAAGACCGTGGAGCATTGTGATGAGAAGATCATGGATAATTGTGATGAGGAGCGTCATGGAGCACTGTAATGACAAGGGGCATTGAGCATTGTTAGGACAGGTGTCATGGAGCATTGTGATGGCAGGAGTCATGGAGCATTGTGATGCCAAGCGTCATCGAGCATTCTGATCACAGGCTTGTGGAGTATTATGATGACAATGTATGGAGCATTGTGATGACAAGGGCATGGAGCACGGTGATGTCAAGTTCATGGAATTTTGTGAAAACAGTTGTCAGGGAGCATTTTGATGAAATATGTCATGGCCCATTGTGATGACAATGGCATGGAGCATTGTGAGGCCAAGTGTCATGGAGGATTGTGATGACAGAGGTAATGGAGCATCGTGATGACAAGGGTTTGGAGCATTGCGATCACAAGGGTCATCGAGCATTGTGATGAAAAGGGCATGAAGCATTGTCATGAAAAAGGCATGGAGCTATTTCATGACAGATTTCAAGGAGACTTCTGACCATTGTCAGGGAGCATGGTAATGTCAAGTGTATTGAGCATTGTGATGACAATGTTCATGCAGCACTGCAATGACATGGGCCTGTGATATTGTGATGACAGGCATCCTGGAGCGTTGTGATGACAAGTGTCATGGAGCATTGTGATGACAATGGCATGCAGCATTGTGTTGAGAACGCCATGGAGCATTCTGATGATATGCGTCATAGATCACTGTGATGACATATGTCCGGTTCATTGTGATGACAATGGCATGGAGCATTGTGATGCTAAGTGTCATGGAGGATTGTGATGACAAAGGTAATGGAGCATTGTGATGACAAGTGACTGGAGCATTCTGATGAGAAGGGTCATCAAGCATTGTGATGACAATGGCATGGAGCACTGTGATGAAAAGGGCATGGAGCACTGTGATGAAAAAGGAATGGAGCTATTTTATAATAGAGTTCAAGGAGACTTCTGACAGTTGTCAGCAGGCATTTTGATGACAAGTGTATTGAGCATTGTGATGACACAGGTCATGGAGCATTGTGATGACAAGGGCATGGAATATTGTGATGACAGACAACATGGTGCGTTGTGATGACAAGGGTAATGGAACATCCTGATGACAATGACATTGAGCATAGTGTTGAGAATGCCATGGAGCATTCTGATGACATGCGTCAAGGAGATTTGTGATGACAAGTTCATGGAGCATTGTAATTACAGGGGTCTGGGAACCTTGTGATGAAAAGGGCATGGATCATTGTGATGAAAATGGCATGGAGCCTTGTCATGCCAGGATTCAAGGAGCATAATGACAACAAGTATCAGGGAGCATTGTGATGACAACACTATTGAGCATTGTGATGACAAAGATCATGGAGCATTGAGATGAGAAGTCCATGGATAATTGTGATGATGAGCATCATGGGGCGTTGTGATGACAAGTATTATGGAACATTGTGATCACAAGGTTTTGGAGTATTGAGATGACAAGGTCATCGAGTATTGTGAAGACAGGTGTCAGGGAGCATTGTGACGCCAAGTGTCATGGAGGATTGTGATGACAAAGGTAATGGAGCATTGTGATGACAAGGGCTTGGAGCATTTTGATGACAAGGACATGGAACATTGTGATGACAATGACATGGAGCTTTGTGATGAGAAGGACATGAAGCATTCTGCTGACATGCGTCATGGAACTTTGTGATGACAAGTGCATGGAGCATTGTGATTACAGGGGTCTTGGAGCATTGTGATGACATAGGTCATGGAGTCTTGTGATGACAAGAAGTGGAACATTGTGATTGCAGGGGTCATGGAGCATTGTTATGACAGGGGTAATGGAGCATTGTGATGACCTGGGCATGTATCATTAGTCTGAAAATTTTCATGGATTATTGTGATGAGAGTTGGCCTGGAGCATTGTGATGACAAGGGAATGGAGCATTGTGATGAAAATGTCCTGGAGCATCGTGATGAGAAGACCATTGAGCCTTGTGATGACAAGTCTCATGGAGCTCTTTCATGAAAAGGGGCATGGAGCATTGTGATTACAGGGGTTGGAGCATTGTGATGACAAGGGCATGGAGCATTGTGTTGAGAATGCAAAGGATCATTCTGATGGCATGTGTCATGGAGATTTGTGATGACAAGGGCATGGAGCATTGTGATTACAGGGTTCTTGGAGCATTGTGATGAAAAGGGCATGGATCATTGTGATGAAAAAGGCATGGAGCCTTGTCATGACTGGTTTCAAGGAGCTTAATAACGACAAGTATCAGGGAGCATTGTGATGACAACTCTCTTGAGCACTGTGATGACAAAAGTCATGGAGCATTGTGATGAGAAGACCATGGATAATTGTGATGATGAGCGTCATGGGGCGTTGTGATGACAAGTGTTATGGAACATTGTGATCACAAGGGTTTGGAGCATTGTGATGACAAGGTCATGGATTATTGTGAAGACAGGTGTCAGGGAGCATTGTGATGACATATGTCATGGACAATTGTGATGACAGTGGCAAGGAGCATTGTGATGCCAAGTGTCATGGAGGATTGTGATGACAAAGGTAATGGAGCATTGTTATGACAAGGTCTTGGAGCATTGTGATGACAAGAGCATGGAGCATTTTGATGAGAAAGACATGGAGCATTCTGATGACATGCATCATGGTGCATTGTGATGACAAGCACATGGAGCATTGTGATTACAGGGGTCTTGGAGCACTTTGATGATATGGGTCATCGAGCCTTGTAATGACAATGCCATGGAACATTGTGATGGCAGGGTTCATGGAGCATTGTTATGACAGGGGTAATGGAGCCTTGTGATGAGCTGGGCATGCAGCACTGCTCTGAAAATTTTCATGAATTATTGTGAAGAGAGTGGGCCTGGAGTATTGTGATGACAAAGGCCAGGAACACTGTGATACATTGGTCATGGAGGATTGTAATGACAAGGGCATGGATCAGTGTGATGAGAAGGGCATCGAGCATTGTGATGACTAGCGTCATGGAGCATTGCAATGCCAATGGCATGGAGCATTGTGATGCCAAGTGTCATGGAGCTTTGTTATGGCAAATGTTGGAGCATTTTGATGACAAGGGCAAGGTGCATTGTGATGAGAAGGGCATTGAGCAATGTGATGACAAGGTGTATGGAGCATTGTGATGACAAGGCTGTTCAGCATTATGATGACAAACGCAATGAACATTTTGATGACATGGGTCATGGAGCATTGTGCTGACAAGTGTATGGACAATTGTGATGACAAGCGTCATGGATTATTGAGATGACAAAGTCATGGAGCATTGTTATGACAAGGATCAGAGAGCTTTGAGATGAGAAGTACATGGAGCATTGTGGTGACAAAAGTCACAGAGCCTTGTGATGACGAGGGCATGGAAAATTGCGATGGCAAATGTCATGAAGCATTGTGATGACTCGAGTCAAGGAGAATTTTCATAACAGAGGTCATGGAGCATTGTGATGACAAGGGCATGGAGTATTGTGATGACAGGGGCATGGAGCATTGGTCTGACAATTTTCATGGATTATTGTGATGACAGTGGGCATGGTGCATTGTGATGTCAAGGTCATGGAGAACTGTGATGAAAAGGTCATGGAGTATAGTGTAGAGAGGTGTCAGGGAGAATTGTGATGACATATATCATGGTCCATTGTGAGGACAATGGCATGGAGCCTTTTGATGCCAAGTGACATGGAGGATTGTGATGACAATGGTAATGGAGCATTGGGCTGACAAGGGCTTGGAGCATTGTGATGTCAAGGGCATAGAGCATTGTGGTGACAGGGGCATTGAGCATTGGCCTGAAAGTTTCATGGATTATTGTGATGACAGTGCCCATGGCGCATTGTGATGACTAGGGCATGGAGCACTGTGATGAAAAGGTCATGAAGTATTGAGTAGAGAGTTGTCAGGGAGCATTGTGATGACATATATCATGGTTCATTGTGATGACAATGACATGGAGCATTGTGATGCCAATGTTCATGGAGGATTGTGTTGATAAAAGTAATGGAGCATTGTGATGACAAGAGCTTGGAGCATTGTGATGACAAGGACATGGGCCATTGTGTTGAGAATGCCATGGATCATTGTGGTGACATGCGTGATGGAGCTCTGTTATGACAAAGGCATGGAGCATTGTGCTTACAGTATTCAAGAGCATAATGACGGCAAGTATCTGGGAGCATTGTGATGACAACTCTATTCAGCATTGTGATGAAAAAGTCATGGAGCTTTGTGATGAGAAGACCATGGATAATTGTGATGATGAACGTCATGGGGCGTTGTGATGACAAGTGTTATGGAACATTGTGATGACAAGGTTTTGGAGCATTGGGATGACAAGGTCATGGAGTATTGTAAAGACATGTGTCAGGGAGCATTGTGATGACATATGTCATGGTCCACTGTGATGACAGTGTCATGGAGCATTGTGATGCCAAGGGTCATGGAGGATTTTGATGACAAAGATAATGGAGCATTGTGATGACAAAGTCTTGGAACATTGTGATGTCAAGGGCATGGAGCATTGTGATGAGAATGATATGGAGCATTCTAGTGACATGTGTCATGGAGCTATGAGATGACAAGGGCATGGAGCATTGTTATTACAGGGGTCTTGGAGCATTGTGATGACATGGGTCTTGGAGCCTTGTGATGACAAGGTCTTGGAACATTGTGATGGCAGGGGACATGGAACATATTTATGACATAGTTAATGGAGCATTGTGATGTCCTGGGCATGGAGCGTTTTTCTGAAAATTTTCATGGATTATTGTGATGAGAGTGGGCCTGCAGGATTGTGATGACAACGGAAAGGAACACTGTCGTACATGGGTCATGGATGATTTTAATGACAAGGGCATGGACCATTGTGAGGAGAAGGTCATCGAGCATTGTGATCACAAGCCTCACGGAACCCTGTGATGACAAGGGCATGGAGCAATGTGATGAGAGTTTACATGGAGCATTGCGATGACAATGGCATGGAGCATTGTGATGCGAAGTATGATGGAGATTTTTGATGACAAATATTGGAGCATTTTGATGACAAGGGCGTGGTGCATTGTGATGAGAAGAACAGGGAGCATTGTGATGACAGGGTCATGCAAGATTGAGATGAAAAGGGTCATGGAGCATTTTGATGACTTGGGTTATGGAACATTGTGATGTCAAGGGTCATGGAGCATTTTGATGCTAGGGTCATGTAGTATTGCGATGACAGGGGTCATGGAACCTTTTGATGACAGGGATGGAGGAGTATTGTGATGACTAGTGATGGAACACTCTGATATCAGTGGTGAGAGAGAATTTTGATGAGAAGTGCATGGAGCATTGTGATGACAAATTTTAAGGAGCATTGTGATGACAAGGCTTATGGAGCATTGTGATGACAAGGTTGTGCAGCATTATGATGACAAGCGCATGGCACATTTTGATGACATGTGTCATGGAGCATTGTGCTGACAAGTGCATAGACCATTGTGATGATAAGGGTCATGGAGCATTGTGCTGACAAAGGCATGTGACATTGTGATGACAAGGATCAGAGAGCATTGTGATGAGAACTTCATGGAGCATTGTGGTGAGAAAAGTCACAGAGCCTTGTGATGTCGAGGGCATGGACAATTGTGATGACAAATGTCATGAAGCATTGTGATGACTGGAGTCAAGGAGAATTTTCATAAAAGAGGTCATGGAGCATTGTGATGACAAGGGCATGGAGCATTGTGATGAGAAGTGTCATTTAGCACTGTGATGAAAAGAACGTCTAGAATTGTGATGACATGGGACATGCAACATTGTGATGACCAGGGCATGAAGCATTTTAATGGCAAGACCGTGGAGCATTGTGATGAGACGACCATGGATCATTGTGATGAGGATCGTCATGGAGCACTGTAATGACAAGGGGCATTGAGCATTTTGAGGACAGGTGTCATGGAGCATTGTGATGGCAGGGGTCATGGAGCATTTTGATGCCAAGCGTCATCGAGCATTCTGATCACAAGCTTGTGGAGTGATATGATGACAATAGATTGAGGATTGTGATGACAAGGGCATGGAGCACGGTGATGACAAGGTCATGGAATTTAGTGAAAACTGTTGTCAGGGAGCATTTTGATGAAATATGTCATGGCCCATTGTGATGACAATGGCATGGAGCATCGTGAGGCCAATTGTCATGGAGGATTGTGATGACAGAAGTAATGGAGCATTGTGATGACAAGGGTTTGGAGCAATGTGATGACAAGGGTCATCGATCATTGTGATGAAAAGGGCATGCAGCATTGTGATGAAAAAGGCATGGAGCTATTTCATGACAGATTTCAAGGAGACTTCTGACAATTGTCAGGGAGCATTGTGATGTCAAGTGTATTGAGCATTGCGATGACAATGTTCGTGCAGAATTGCGATGACAGGGGCCTGTGATATTGTGATGGCATGCAACCTGGAGCGTTGTGATGACAAGTGTCATGGAGCATTGTGATGACAATGGCATGCAGCATTGTGTTGAGCACGCCGTGGATCATTCTATTGATATTCGTCAGAGTTCATTGTGATGACATATGTCCGGTTCATTGTGATGACAATGGCATGGAGCATTGTGATGCCAAGTGCCATGGAGGATTGTGATGACAAAGGTAATGGAGCATTGTGATGACAATGGACTGGAATATACTGATGACAAGGGTCACCAAGCATTGTGATGACAATGGCATGGAGCACTGTGATGAAAAGGGCATGGAGCATTGTGATGAAAAAGGAATGGAGCTATTTCATGACAGAGTTCAAGGAGACTTCTGACAGTTGTCAGGATGCATTTTGATGACAAGTGTATTGAGCATTGTGATGACACATGTCATGGAGCATTGGGATGACAAGGGCATGGAATATTGTGATGACAGGCATCATGGAGCGTTGTGATGACAAGGGTAATGTAGCATCCTGATGACAATGACATTGAGCATCATGTTGAGAATGCCATGGAGCATTCAGATGACATGCATCAAGGAGATTTGTGATGACAAGGACAAGGATCATTGTAATTACAGGGGTCTGGTAACCTTGTGTTGAAAAGGGCATGGATCATTGTGATGAAAAAGGCATGGAGCCTTGTCATGACGGGATTCAAGGAGCATAATGACAACAAGTATCAGGGAGCATTGTGATGACAACTTTCTTGAGCATTGTGATGACAAAGATCATTGAGCATTGAGATGAGAGGACCATGGATAATTGTGATGATGAGCGACATGGGGCGTTGTAATGACAAGTGTTATGCAACATTGTGATCACAAGGTTTGGAGTATTGTGATGACAAGGTCATCGAGTATTGTGAAGACAGGTGTCAGGGAGCATTGTGATGCCAAGTGTCATGGAGGATTGTGATGACAAAGGTAATGGAACATTGTGATGACAAGGGCTTGGAGCATTTTGATGACAAGGACATGGAACATTGTGATGACAATGACATGGAGCATTGTGATGAGAAGGACAGGAAGCATTCTGCTGACATGCGTCATGGAGCTTTGTGATGACAAGCGCATGGAGCATTGTGATTACAGGGGTCTTGGAGCATTGTTATGACAGGGGTAATGGAGCATTGTGATGACCTAGGCATGCATCATTAGTTTGAAAATTTTCGTGGATTATTGTGATGAGAGTTGGCCTGGAGCATTGTGATGACAAGGGAATGGAGCATTGTGATGACAATGTCCTGGAGCATCGTGATGAGAAGACCATTGAGCCTTGTGATGACAAGGCCTTGGAACATTGTGATGGCAGGGGACATGGAACATTTTTATGACATAGTTAATGGAGCATTGTGATGTCCTGGGCATGGAGCGTTTTTCTGAAAATTTTCATGGATTATTGTGATGAGAGTGGGCCTGCAGGATGGTGATGACAAAGGAAATGAACACTGTCGTACATGGGTCATGGATGATTTTAATGACAAGGGCATGGACCATTGCGATGAGAAGGTCATCGAGCATTGTGATGACAAGCGTCACGGGGCCCTGTGATGACAAGGGCATGGAGCAATGTGATGAGAGGTTACATGGAGCATTGCAAAGACAATGGCAGGGAGCATGGTGATGTCAAGTGTAAGGAGCATCGCGATGACAATGTTCATGCAGCACTGCGATGACAGGGACCTGTGATATTGTGATGACAGGCATCCTGGAGCGTTGTATTGACAAGTGTTATGGAACATTGTGATCACAAGGTTTGGAGTATTGTGATGACAAGGTCATCGAGTATTGTGAAGACAGGTGTCAGGGAGCATTGTGATGCCAAGTGTGATGGAGATATTTGATGACAAATATTGGAGCATTTTGATGACAAGGGCGTGGTGCATTGTGATGAGAAGAACAGGGAGCATTGTGATGACAGGGTCATGTAAGATTGAGATGAAAAGTGTCATGGATCATTTTGATGACTTGGGTTATGGAACATTGTATTGTCAAGTGTCATGGAGCATTTTGATGCTAAGGTCAGGTAGCATTGCCATGACAGGGTTCATGGAACATTGTGATAACAGGGATGAGGGTGTACTGTGATGACTAGTGATGGAACACTCGGAAATCAGTGGTGAGAGAGAATTTTGATGAGAAGTGCATGGAGCATTGTGATGACAAGTTTTAAGGAGCATTGTGATGACAAGGCTTATGGAGCATTGTGATGACAAGGCTGAGCAGCATTATGATGACAAACGCATGGCACATTTTGATGATATGTGTCATGGAGCATTGTGCTGACAAGTGCATAGACCATTGTGATGACAAGAGTCATGGAGCACTGTGCTGACAAAGGCATGGAACATTGTGATGACAAGGATCAGAGAGCATTGTGATGAGAACTTCATGGAGCATTGTGGTGAGAAAAGTCACAGAGCCTTGTGATGTCGAGGGCATGGAAAATTGTGATGACAAATGTCATGAAGCATTGTGATGACTGGAGTCAAGGAGAATTTTCATAAAAGAGGTCATGGAGCATTGTGATGACAAGGGCATGGAGCATTGTGGTGACAGGGCATGGACAATGGGTCTGACCATTTTCATGGATTATTGTGATGACAGTGGTCATGGCACTTTGTGATGACAAGTGCATGGAGCACTGTGATAACAAGGTCATGGAGTATTGTCTAGAGAGGTGTCAGGGAGCATTGTGATGACATATATCATGTACCATTGTGATGACAATGGCGTGGAGCATTGTGTCATGGAGGATTGTGATGACAAAGGTAATGGAGCATTCTGATTACAAGGGTATGGAGCATTGTGATGACAAGGGCCATTGAAAATTTTAATGACAACTTCGGGAAACATTGGGATGACAAAGCACATGGAGCTTGCTATGACAGGGGTCATGGAGCATTGTGATGACAAGTGCATGGAAAATTTTGATGACAAGAGCCTGTATCATTGCGATGAGAAGTGTCATGGAGCATTTTGATGAAAAGAACGTGGAGAAATGTGATGACAGGTGTCATGGAACATTGTGATGACCAGCGCAAGGAGCATTGTGATGGTAAGCCCGTGGAGCACTGTGATGAGAAGACCATGGAAAATAGTGATGAGGAGCATCATGGAGCACTGTAATGACAATGGACCTTGAGCATTGTGAGGACAGGTGCCATGGAGCATTGTGATGTCAGTGGTCATAGAGCATTGTGATGCCAAGCTTCATCGAGCATTCTGATCACAAGCTTGTGCAGTAATATGACGACAATAGATGGAGCAATGTGATGACAAGGGCATGGAGCACGGTGATGACAAGGTCATGGAATTTTGTGAAAACAGATGCCAGGGAGCATTTTGATGAAATATATCATGGCCCATTGTGATGACAATGGCATGGAGCATTGTGAGGCCAAGTGTCATGGAGGATTTTGATGACAGAGGTAATGGAGCATTGCGATGACAAGGGTTTGGAGCATTTTGATGGGAAGGGTCATCGAGCATTGTGATGAAAAGGGCATGAAGCATTTTGATGAAAATGACATGGAGCTATTTCATGACAGATTTCAAGGAGACTTCTGACAATTGTCAGGGAGCATGGTGATGTCAAGTGTATGGAGCATCGCGATGACAATGTTCATGCAGCACTGCGATGACAGGGACCTGTGATATTGTGATGACAGGCATCCTGGAGCGTTGTGATGACAAGTGTCATGGAGCATCGTGATGACAATGGCATGCAGCATTGTGTTGAGAACGCCATGGAGCATTCTGATGATATGTGTCATAGATCATTGTGATGACATATGTCCGGTTCATTGTGATGACAATGGCATGGAGGATTGTGATGCCAAGTGTCATGGAGGATTGTGATGACAAAGGTAATGGAGCATTGTGATGAAAAGGGACTGGAGCATTCTGATGAGAAGGGTCATCAAGCACTGTGATGACAATGGCATGGAGCACTGTGATGAAAAGGGCATGGAGCATTGTGATGAAAAAGGAATGGAGCTATTTCATGACAGGATTCAGGAGCATAATGACAACAAGTATCAGGGAGCATTGTGATGACAACTCTATTGAGCATTGTGATGACAAAGATCATGGAGCATTGAGATGAGAAGACCATGGATAATTGTGATGATTAGCGACATGGGGCGTTGTGATGACAAGTGTTATGGAACATTGTGATCACAAGTGTTTGGAGCATTGTGATGACAAAGTCATGGAGTATTGTGAAGACAGGTGTCAGGGAGCATTGTGATGACATATGTCATGGACAATTGTGATGACAGTGGCATGGAGCATTGTGATGCCAAGTGTCATGGAGGATTGTGATGACAAAGGTAATGGAGCATTGTGCTCACAAGGTCTTGGAGCTTTGTGACGACAAGAGCATGGAGCATTTTGATGAGAAAGACATGGAGCATTCTGATGACATGCATCATGGTGCATTGTGATGACAAGCACATGGAGCATTGTGATTACAGGGGTCTTGGAGCATTTTGATGATATGGGTCATAGAGCCTTGTAATGACAATGCCATGGAACATTGTGATGGCAGGGTTCATTGAGCATTGTTATGACAGGGGTAATGGAGCCTTGTGATGAGCTGGGCATGCAGCACTACTCTGAAAATTTTCATGAATTATTGTGAAGAGAGTGGGCCTGGAGTATTGTGATGACAAAGGCCAGGAACACTGTGATACATGGGTCATGGTGGATTGTAATGACAAGGGCATGGATCAGTGTGATGAGAAGGGCATCAAACATTGTGATGACTAGCGTCATGGAGCATTGCAATGCCAATGGCATGGAGCATTGTGATGCCAAGTGTCACGGAGCTTTGTGATGGCAAATGTTGGAGCATTTTGATGAAAAGGGCAAGGTGCATTGTGATGAGAAGGGCAGGGAGCAATGTGATGACAAGGTTTATGGAGCATTGTGATGACAAGGTTCTTCAGCATTATGATGACAAACATATGGCATATTTTGATGACATGGGTCATTGAGCATTGTGCTAACAAGTGCATAGACAATTGTGATGACAAGCGTCATGGATTATTGAGATGACAATGTCATGGAGCATTGTTATGACAGGGATCAGAGAGCTTTGAGATGAGAAGTACATGGAGCATTGTGGTGACAAAAGTCACAGAGCCTTGTGATGACGAGGGCATGGAAAATTACGATGGCAATTGTCATGAAGCATTGTGATGACTGGAGTCAAGGAGAATTTTCATAACAGAGGTCATGGAGCATTGTGATGACAAGGGCATGGAGTATTGTGATGACAGGGGCATGGAGCATTGGTCTCACAATTTTCATGGATTATTGTGATGAGAGTGGGCATGGCACATTGTGATGACAAGGGCATGGAGCACTGTGATGAAAAGATCATGGAATATAGTGTAGAGAGGTGTCAGGGAGAATTGTGATGACATATATCATGGTCCATTGTGATGACAATGGCATGGAGCATTTTGATGCCAAGTGAGTTTCCCTGGTGGCGCACTGGTTGAGAGTCCACCTGCCGGTGCAGGGGACACGGGTTCATGCCCCGGTCCGGGAGGATCCAGCATGTCGTGGAGCGGCTGGGCCCGTGAACCATGGACGCTGAGCCTGCGTGTCCGAAGCCTGTGCTCCGCAACGGGAGAGGCCACAGCAGGGAGAGGCCCGCGACATGGAGGATTGTGATGACAATGGTAATGGAGCATTGGGCTGACAAGGGCTTGGAGCATTGTGATGTCAAGGGCATAGAGCATTGTGGTGACAGGTGCATGGAGCATTGGCCTGAAAGTTTCATGGATTATTGTGATGACAGTGCACATGGCTCATTGTGAGGACTAGGGCATGGAGCACTGTGATGACAAGGTCATGATGTATTCAGTACAGAGTTGTCAGGGAGCATTGTGATGACATATATCATGGTTCATTGTGATGACAATGACATGGAGCATTTTGATGCCAAGGGTCATGGAGGATTGTGTTGATAAAGGTAATGGAGCATTGCGATGACAAGGGCTTGGAGCATTGTGATGACAAGGACATGGGCCATTGTGTTGAGAATGCCATGGATGATTGTTGTGACATGCGTGATGGAGCTTTGTTATGACAAGGGCATGGAGCATTGTGCTTACAGTATTCAAGAGCATAATGACGGCAATATCTGGGAGCATTGTGATGACAACTCTATGGAGCATTGTGATGAAAAAGTCATGGAGCATTGTGATGAGAAGACCATGGATAATTGTGATGATGAACGTCATGGGGCGTTGCGATGACAAGTGTTATGGAACATTGTGATGACAAGGGTTTGGAGCATTGTGATGACAAGGTCATGGAGTATTGTGAAGACAGGTGTCAGGGAGCATTGTGATGACATATGTCATGGTCCACTGTGATGACAGTGTCATGGAGCATTGTGATGCCAAGTGTCATGGAGGATTGTGATGACAAAGATAATGGAGCATTGTGATGACAAGGTCTTGGAACATTGTGATGACAAGGGCATGGAGCATTGTGATGAGAATGATATGGAGCATTCTAATGACATGTGTCATGGAGCTATGAGATGACAAGCGCATGGAGTATTGTTATTACAGGGGTCTTGGAGCATTGTGATGACATGGGACATGGAGTCTTGTGATGACAAGGCCTTGGAACATTGTGATGGCAGGGGACATGGAACATTTTTATGACATAGTTAATGGAGCTTTGTGATGTCCTGGGATGGAGCGTTTTTCTGAAAATTTTCATGGATTATTGTGATGAGAGTGGGCCTGCAGGATGGTGATGACAAAGGAAAGGAACACTGTCGTACATGGGTCATGGATGATTTTAATGACAAGGGCATGGACCATTGTGATGATAAGGTCATCGAGCATTTTGATGACAAGCGTCACGGAGCCCTGTGATGACAAGGGCATGGAGCAATGTGATGAGAGGTTACATGGAGCATTGCGATGACAATGGCATGGAGCATTGTGATGCCAAGTGTGATGGAGATTTTTGATGACAAATATTGGAGCATTTTGATGACAAGGGCGTGTTGCATTGTGATGAGAAGAACAGGGAGCATTGTGATGACAGGGTCATGCAAGATTGAGATGAAAAGGGTCATGGATCATTTTGATGACTTTGGTTATGGAACATTGTGATGTCAAGGGTCATGGAGCATTTTGATGCTAAGGTCATGTAGCATTGCGATGACAGGGTTCATGGAACATTGTGATAACATGGATGAGGGAGTATTGTGATGACTAGTGATGGAACACTCTGATATCAGTGGTGATAGAGAATTTTGATGAGAAGCGCATGGAGCATTATGATGACAAGTTTTAAGGAGCATTGTGATGACAAGGCTTATGGAGCATTGTGATGACAAGGTTGTGCAGCATTATGATGACAAGCGCATGGCACATTTTGATGACATGTGTCATGGAGCATTGTGCTGACAAGTGCATAGACCATTGTGATGACAAGGGTCATGGAGCATTGTGCTGACAAAGGCATGGAACATTTTGATGACAAGGATCAGAGAGCATTGTTATGAGAACTTCATGGAGCATTGTGGTGAGAAAAGTCACAGAGCCTTGTGTTGTCGAGAGCATGGACAATTGTGATGACAAATGTCATGAAGCATTGTGATGACTAGAGTCAAGGAGAATTTTCATAAAAGAGGTCATGGAGCATTGTGATGACAAGGGCATGGAGCATTGTGGTGACAGGGGCATGGACAATGGGTCTGACCATTTTCATGGATTATTGTGATGACAGTGGTCATGGCACACTGTGATGACAAGTGCATGGGGCACTGTGATAACAAGGTCATAGAGTATAGGGTAGAGAGGTGTCAGGGAGAATTGTGGTGACATATATCATGGTCCATTGTGATGACAATGTCATGGAGCATTTTGATGCCAAGTGACATGGAGGATTGTGATGACAATGATAATGGAGCATTGGGCTGACAAGGGCTTGGAGCATTGTGATGTCAAGGGCATAGAGCATTGTGGTGACAGGGGCATGGAGCATTGGCCTGACAAGTTTCATGGATTATTGTGATGACAGTGTGCATGGCGCATTGTGATGACTAGGGCATGGAGCACTGTGATGACAAGGTCATGAAGTATTGTGTAGAGAGTTGTCAGGGAGCATTGTTATGACATATATCGTGGTTCATTGTGATGAAAATGGCCTGGAGCATTGTGATGCCAAGGGTCATGGAGGATTGTGTTGATAAAGGAAATGGAACATTGTGATGACAAGGGCTTGGAACATTGTGATGTCAAGGACATGGGCCATTGTGTTGAGAATGCCATGGATCATTTTGGTGACATGCGTGATGGAGCTATGTTAGGACAAGGGCATGGAGCATTTTGATTACAGTATTCAAGAGCATAATGACGACAAGTATCTCGGAGTATTGTGATGACAACTCTATTGAGCATTGTGATGAAAAAGTCATGGAGCATTGTGATGAGAAGACCATGGATAATTGTGATGATGAACGTCATTGGGCATTGTGATGACAAGTGTTATGGAACATTGTGATAACAAGGGTTTGGAGCATTGTGATGACAAGGTCATGGAGTATTGTGAAGACAGGTGTCAGGGAGCATTGTGATGATATATGTCATGGTCCACTGTGATGACAGTGTCATGGAGCATTGTGATGCCAAGTGTCATGGAGGATTGTGATGGCAAAGGTAATGGAGAATTGTGATGACAAGGGCATGGAGCACTGTGATGAGAATGATATGGAACATTCTAATGAGATGTGTCATGGAGCTATGAGATGACAAGCTCATGGAGCATTGTTATTACAGGGGTATTGGAGCATTGTGATGACATGGCTCATGGAGACTTGTGATGAAAAGGCCTTGGAACATTGTGATGGCAGGGGACATGGTGCATTTTTATGACATAGTTAATGGAGCATTGTGATGTCCTGGGCATGGAGCGTTTTTCTGAAAATTTTCATGGATTATTGTGATGAGAGTGGGCCTGCAGGATTGTGATGACAAAGGAAAGGAACACTGTCGTACATGGGTCATGGATGATTTCAATGACAAGGACATGAACCATTGTGATGAGAAGCTCATCGAGCATTGTGATGACAAGCGTCATGGAGCCCTGTGATGACAAGGGCATGGAGCAATGTGATGAGAGGTTACATGGAGCATTGTGATGACAATGGCATGGAGCATTGTGATGCCAAGTGTGATGGAGATTTTTGATGACAAATATTGGAGCATTTTGATGACAAAGGCGTGGTGCATTGTGATGAGAAGAACAGGGAGCATTGTGATGACAGGGTCATGCAAGATTGAGATGAAAAGTGTCATGGATCATTTTGATGACTTGGGTTATGGAACATTGTGATGTCAAGGGTCATGGAGTATTTTGATGCTAAGGTGATGTAGCATTGAGATGACAGGGGTCATGTAACATTGTGATGACAGGGATGAGGGAGTATTGTGATGACTAGTGATGGATCACTCTGATATCATTGGTGAGAGAGAATTTTGATGAGAAGTGCATGCAGCATTGTGATGACAAGTTTTAAGGAGCATTGTGATGACAAGGCTTATGGAGCATTGTGATGACAAGGTTGAGCAGCATTATGATGACAAGCGCATGGCATATTTTGATGACATGTGTCATGGAGCATTGTGCTGACAAGTGCATAGTCCATTGTGATGACAAGGGTCATGGAGCATTGTGCTGACAAAGGCATGGAACATTGTGATGACAAGGATCAGAGAGCATTTTGATGAGAACTTCATGGATCATTGTGGTGAGAAAAGCCACAGAGCCTTGTGATGTCGAGGGCATGGACAATTGTGATGACATATGTCATGAAGCATTATGACGAATGGAGTCCAGGAAAATTTTCATAAAAGAGGTCATGGAGCATTGTGATGACAAGGGCATGGAGCATTGTGGTGACAGGGGAATGGTCAATGGGTCTGACCATTTTCATGGATAATTGTGATGACAGTGGTCATGGCACATTGTGATGACAAGGGCATGGAGCACTGTGATAACAAGGTCATGGAGTATTGTGTAGAGAGGTGTCAGGGAGCATTGTGATGACATATATCATGGACCATTGTGATGACAATGTCGTTGAACATTGTGATGCCAAGTGGCATGGAGGATTGTGATGACAAAGGTAATGGAGCATTGTGATTACAAGGGCATGGAGCACTGTGATGACAAGGGCCATTGACAATTTTAATGACAACTTCAGGAAGCATTGGGATGACAAAGCGTATGGAGCTTGCTATGACAGGGGTCATGGAGCATTGCGATGACAAGTGCATGTAAAATTGTGATGACAAGAGACTGTATCATTGTGATGAGAAGTGTCATGGAGCATTGTGATGAAAAGAACGTGGAGAATTGTGATGACAGGGGACATGGAACATTGTGATGACCAGGGCATGGAGCATTGTGATGGCAAGACCATGGAGCATTGTAATGAGAAGACCATGGATCATTGAGATGAGGAGCGTCATGGAGCACTGTAATGACAAGGGGCATTGAGCATTGTGAGGACAGGTGTCATGGAGCATTGTGATGACAAGCGTCATCGAGCATTCTGATCACAAGCTTGTGGAGTAATATGATGACAATAGATGGAGCATTGTGATGACAAGGGCATGGAGCACGGTGATGACAAGGTCAAGGAATTTTGTGAAACAGTTGTCAGGGAGCTTTTTGATGAAATATGTCATAGTCCATTGTGATGACAATGGCATGGAGCATTGTGAGGCCAAGTGTCATGGAGGATTGTGATGACAGAGGTAATGGAGCATCGTGATGACATGGGTTTGGAGCATTGTGATGACAAGGGTCATCGAGCATTGTGATGAAAAGGGCATGAAGCATTGTGATGAAAAAGGCATGTAGCTATTACATGACAGATTTCAAGGAGACTTCTGAACATTGTCAGGGAGCATGGTGATGTGAAGTGTATTGAGCATTGTGATGACAATGTTCATGCAGCACTGCGATGACAGGGTCCTGTGATATTGTGATGACAGGCATCCTGGAGCGTTGTGATGACAAGTGTCATGGAGCATTGTGATGACAATGGCATGCAGCATTGTGTTGAGAACGCCATGAGCATTCTGATGATATGCGTCATAGATCATTGTGATGACATATGTCCGGTTCATTGTGATGACAATGACATGGAGCATTGTGATGCCAAGTGTCATGGAGGATTGTGATGACAAGGTAATGGAGCATTGTGATGACAAGGGACTGGAGCATTCTGATGACAAGGGTCATCAAGCATTGTGATGACAATGGCATGGAGCACTGTGATGAAAAGGGCATGGAGCATTGTGATGAAAAAGGAATGGAGCTATTTCGTAACAGAGTTCAAGGAGACTTCTGACAGTTGTCAGGAGGCATTTTGATGACAAGTGTATTTAGCATTGTGATGACACAGGTCATGGAGCATTGTGATGAAAAGGGCATGATATATTGTGATGACAGGCATCATGGAGCGTTGTGATGACAAGGGTAATGGAGCATCCTAATGACAATGACATTGAGCATAGTGTTGAGAATGCCATGGAGCATTCTGATGACATGCGTCAAGGAGGTTTGTGATGACAAGTGCATGGAGCCTTGTAATTACAGGGGTCTGGGAACGTTGTGATGAAAAGGGCATGGATCATTGTGATGAAAAAGGCATGGAGCCTTGTCATGACAGGATTCAAGGAGCATAATGACAACAAGTATCAGGGAGCATTGTGATGACAAATCTATTGAGCATTGTGATGACAAAGATCATGGAGCATTGAGATGAGAAGACCATGGAAAATTGTGATGATGAGCGTCATGGGGCGTTGTGATGACAAGTGTTATGGAACATTGTGATCACAAGGTTTTGGAGTATTGTGATGACAAGGTCATCGAGTATTGTGAAGACAGGTGTCAGGGAGCATTATGATGCCCAGTTTCATGAAGGATTGTGGTGACAAATGTAATGGAGCATTGTGAAGACAAGGGCTTGGAGCATTTTGATGATAAGGACATGGAACATTGTTATGACAATGACATGGTGCATTCTGATGAGAAGTACATGAAGCATTCTGCTGACTAGCGTCATGGAGCTTTGTGATGACAAGCGCATGGAGCATTGTGATTACAGGGGTCTTGGAGCATTGTGATGACATAGGTCATGGTGTCTTGTGATGACAAGGCAGTGCAACATTGTGATTGCAGGGGTCATGGAGCATTGTTATGACAGGGGTAATGGAGCATTGTGATGACCTGGGCATGCATCATTAGTCTGAAAATTTTCATGGATTATTGTGATGAGAGTTGGCCTGGAGCATTGTGATGACAAGGGAATGGAGCATTGTGATGAAAATGTCCTGGAGCATCGTGATGAGAAGACCATTGATCCTTGTGATGACAAGTCTCATGGAGCTCGTTCATGAAAAGGGGCATGGAGCATTGTGATTACAGGGGTTGGAGCATTGTGATGACAAGGGCATGGAGCATTGTGTTGAGAATGCCATGGATCATTCTGATGGCATGCGTCATGGAGATTTGTGATGACAAGGGCATGGAGCATTGTGATTACAGGGTTCTTGGAGCATTGTGATGAAAAGAGCATGGATCATTGTGATGGAAAAGGCATGGAGCCTTGTCATGACTGGTTTCAAGGAGCTTAATGATGACAAGTATCAGGGAGCATTGTGATGACTACTCTATTGAGCATTGTGATGACAAAAGTCATGGAGCATTGTAATGAGAAGTCCATGGATAATTGTGATGATGAGCGTCATGGGGCGTTGTGATGACAAGTGTTATGGAACATTGTGATCACAAGGGTTTGGAGCATTGTGATGAGAAGGTCATGGATTATTGTGAAGACAGGTGTCAGGGAGCATTGTGATGACATATGTCATGGACAATTGTGATGACAGTGGCATGGAGCATTGTGATGCCAAGTGTCATGGAGGATTGTGATGACAAAGGTAATGGAACATTGTGACGACAAGGTCTTGGAGCATTGTGATGACAAGAGCATGGAGCATTTTGATGAGAAAGACATGGAGCATTCTGATGACATGCATCATGGTGCATTGTGATGACAAGCACATGGAGCATTGTGATTAGAGGGGTCTTGGAGCATTTTGATGATACGGGTCATCGAGCCTTGTAATGGCAATGCAGTGGAACATTGTGATGGCAGGGTTAATGGAACATTGTTATGAAAGGGGTAATGGAGCCTTGTGAAGAGCTGGGCGTTCAGCACTTTTCTGAAAATTTTCATTAATTATTGTGAAGAGAGTGGGCCTGGAGTATTGTGATGACAAAGGCCAGGAACACTGTGATACATGGGTCATGGAGGATTTTAATGACAAGGGCATTGGTCAGTGTGATGAGAAGGGCATCGAGCATTGTGATGACTAGCGTCATGGAGCATTGCAATGCCAATGGCATGGAGCATTGTGATTCCAAGTGTCATGGAGCTTTGTGATGGCAAATGTTGGAGCATTTTGATGACAAGGGCAAGGTGCATTGTGATGAGAAGGGCAGGGAGCAATGTGATGACAAGGTTTATGGAGCATTGTGATGACAAGGTTGTTCAGCATTATGATGACAAACGCATGGCACATTTTGATGACATGGGTCATGGAGCATTGTGCTGACAAGTGCATAGACCATTGTGATGACAAGCGTCATGGATTATTGAGATAACAAAGTCATGGAGCATTGTTATGACAAGGATCAGAGAGCATTGAGATGAGAAGTACATGGAGCATGGTGGTGACAAAAGTCACAGAGCCTTGTGACGACGAGGGCATGGAAATTTGCGATGGCAAATGTCAAGAAGCATTGTGATGACTGGAGTCAAGGAGAATTTTCATAACAGAGGTCATGGAGCATTGTGATGACAAGGGCATGGAGTATTGTGATGACAGGGGCATGGAGCATTGGTCTGACAATTTTCATGGATTATTGTGATGACAGTGGGCATGGCGCATTTTGATGACAAGGGCATGGAGCACTGTGATGAAAAGGTCATGGAGTATAGTGTAGAGAGGTGTCAGGGAGAATTGTGATGACATATATCATGGCCATTGTGATGAAAATGGCATGGAGCATTTTGATGATAAGTGACATGGAGGATTGTGATGACAATGGTAATGGAGCATTGGGCTGACAAGGGCTTGGAGCATTGTGATGTCAAGGGCATAGAGCATTGTGGTGACAGGGGCATGGAGCATTGGACTGAAAATTTCATGGATTAATGTGATGACAGTGTGCATGGCACATTGTGATGACTAGGGCATGGAGCACTGTGATGACAAGGTCATGAAGTATTGAGTAGAGAGTTGTCAGGGAGCATTGTGATGACATATATCATGGTTCATTGTGATGACAATGGCATGGAGCATTGTGATGCCAAGGGTCATAGAGGATTGTGTTGATAAAGGTAATGAAGTATTGTGATTACAAGGGCATGGAGCATTGTGATGAGAATGATATGGAGCATTCTAATGACATGTGTCATGGAGCTATGAGATGACAAGCGCATGGATCATTGTTATTACAGGGGTCTTGGAACATTGTGATGACATGGGTCATGGAGCCTTGTGATGACAAGGCCTTGGAACATTGTGATGGCAGGGGACATGGAACCTTTGTTTGACATAGTTAATGGAGCATTGTGATTTCCTGGGCATGGAGCGTTTTTCTGAATATTTTCATGGATTATTGTGATGAGAGTGGGCCTGCAGGATTGTGATGACAAAGGAAAGGAACACTGTCGTACATGGGTCATGGATGATTTTAATGACAAGGTCATGGACCATTGTGATGAGAAGGACATCGAGCATTGTGATGACAAGCGTCACGGAGCCCTGTGATGACAAGGGCATGGAGCAATGTGATGAGAGGTTACATGGAGCATTGCGATGACAATGGCATGGAGCATTGTGATGCCAAGTATGATGGAGATTTTTGATGACAAATATTGGAGCATTTTGATGACAAGGGCGTGGTGCATTGTGATAAGAAGAACAGGGAGCATTGTGATGACAGTGTCATGCAAGATTGAGATGAAAAGTGTCATGGAGCATTTTGATGACCTGGGTTATGGAACATTGTGATGTCAAGGGTCATGGAGCATGTTGATGCTAAGGTCATGTAGCATTGCGATGACAGGGGTCATGGAACATTGTGATAACATGGATGACGGAGTATTGTGATCACTAGTGATGGAACACTCAGATATCAGTTGTGAGAGAGAATTTTGATGAGAATTGCATGGAGCATTATGATGACAAGTTTTAAGGAGCATTGTGATGACAAGGTTGTGCAGCATTATGATGACAAGCGCATGGCACATTTTGATGACATGTGTCATGGAGCATTCTGCTGACAAGTGCATAGACCATTGTGATGACAAGGGTCATGGAGCATTGTGCTGACATAGGCATGGAACATTGTGATGACAAGGATCAGAGAGCATTGTGATGAGAACTTCATCGAGCATTGTGGTGAGAAATGTCACAGAGCCTTGTGATGTCGAGGGCATGGACAATTGTGATGACAAATGTCATGAAGCATTGTGATGACTGGAGTCAAGGAGAAATATCATAAAAGAGGTCATGGAGCATTGTGATGTCAAGGGTATGGAGCATTGTGGTGACAGGGGCATGGACAATGGGTCTGACCATTTTCATGGATAATTGTGATGACAGTGGTCATGGCACATTGTGATGACAAGGTCATGGAGCACTGTGATAACAAGGTCATGGAGTATTGTGTAGAGAGGGGTCAGGGAGCATTGTGATGACATATATCATGGACCATTGTGATGACAATGGCGTGGAGCATTGTGATGCCAAGTGTCATGGAGGATTGTGATGACAAAGTAATGGAGCGTTCTGATTACAAGGGCATGGAGCATTGTGATGACAAGGGCCATTGACAATTTTAATGACAACTTCGGGAAGCATTGGGATGACAAAGTTCATGGAGCTTGCTATGACAGGGGTCATGGAGCATTGTGATGACAAGTGCATGGAATATTGTGATGACAAGAGCCTGTATCATTGTGATGAGAAGTGTCATGGAGCATTGTGATGAAAAGAACGTGGAGAATTGTGATGACAGGGGACATAGAACATTGTGTTGACCAGGGCACGGAGCATTGTGATGTCAAGACCGTGGAGCATTGTGATGAGAAGACCATGGATCATTGTGATGAGGAGCGTCATGGAGCACTGTAATGACAAGGGGCATTGAGCATTGTGAGGACAGGTGTCATGGAGCATTGTGATGGCAGGGTTCATGGAGCATTGTGATGACAAGTGTCATCGAGCATTCTGATCACAAGCTTGTGGAGTAATATGATGACAATAGATGGAGCATTGTGATGACAAGGGCATGGAGCACGGTGATGACAAAGTCATGGAATTTTGTGAAAACAGTTGTCAGGGAGCTTTTTGATGAAATATGTCATAGTCCATTGTGATGACAATGGCATGGAGCATTGTGAGGCCAAGTGTCATGGAGGATTGTGATGACATAGGTAATGGAGCATCGTGATGACAAGGGTTTGGAGCATTGCGATCACAAGGGTCATCGAGCATTGTGATGAAAAGGGCATGAAGCATTGTCATGAAAAAGGCATGGAGCTATTTCATGACAGATTTCAAGGAGACTTCTGACCATTGTCAGGGAGCATGGTGATGTCAAGTGTATTGATCACTGTGATGACAAAGTTCATGCAGAACTGCGATGACAGGGTCCTGTGATATTGTGATGACAGGCATCCTGGAGCGTTGTGATGACGTATCATGGAGCATTGTGATGACAATGGCATGCAGCATTGTGTTGAGAACGCCATGGAGCATTCTGATGATACGCGTCATAGATCATGGTGATGACATATGTCCGGTTCATTGTGATGACAATGACATGGAGCATTGTGATGCCAAGTGTCATGGAGGATTGTGATGACAAGGTAATGGAGCATTGTGATGACAAGGGACTGGAGCATTCTGATGACAAGGGTCATCAAGCATTGTGATGACAATGGCATGGAGCACTGTGAAAAAAGGGCATGGAGCATTGTGATGAAAAAGGAATGGAGCTATTTCTTAACAGAGTTCAAGGAGACTTCTGACAGTTGTCAGGAGGCATTTTGATGACAAGTGTATTGAGCATTGTGATGACACAGGTCATGGAGCATTGTGATGACAAGGGCATGGAATATTGTGATGACAGACAACATGGTGCGTTGTGATGACAAGGGTAATGGAACATCCTGATGACAATGACATTGAGCATAGTGTTGAGAATTCCATGGAGCATTCTGATGACATGCATCATGGTGTATTGTGATGACAAGCACATGGAGCATTGTGATTACAGGGGTCTTTGAGCATTTTGATGATATGGGTCATCGAGCCTTGTAATGACAATGCTGTGGAACATTGTGATGGCAGGGTTAATGGAGCATTGTTATGAAAGGTGTAATGGAGCCTTGTGAAGAGCTGGGCATGCAGCACTTGTCTGAAAATTTTCATTAATTATTGTGAAGAGTGTGGGCCTGGAGTATTGTGATGACAAAGGCCAGGAACACTGTGATACATGGGTCATGGAGGATTGTAATGACAAGGGCATGGATCAGTGTGATGAGAAGGGCATCGGGCATGGTGATGACTAGCGTCATGGAGCATTGCAATGCCAATGGCATGGAGCATTGTGATTCCAAGTGTCATGGAGCTTTGTGATGGCAAATGTTGGAGCATTTTGATGACAAGGGCAAGGTGCATTGTGATGAGAAGGGCAGGGAGCAATGTGATGACAAGGTTTATGGAGCATTGTGATGACAAGGTTGTTCAGCATTATGATGACAAACGCATGACACATTTTGATGACATGGGTCATGGAGCATTGTGCTGACAAGTGCATAGACCATTGTGATGACAAGCGTCATGGATTATTGAGATAACAAAGTCATGGAGCATTGTTATGACAAGGATCAGAGAGCATTGAGATGAGAAGTACATGGAGCATGGTGGTGACAAAAGTCACAGAGCCTTGTGACGACGAGGGCATGGAAATTTGCGATGGCAAATGTCAAGAAGCATTGTGATGACTGGAGTCAAGGAGAATTTTCATAACAGAGGTCATGGAGCATTGTGATGACAAGGGCATGGAGTATTGTGATGACAGGGGCATGGAGCATTGGTCTGACAATTTTCATGGATTATTGTGATGACAGTGGGCATGGCGCATTGTGATGACAAGGGCATGGAGCACTGTGATGAAAAGGTCATGGAGTATAGTGTAGAGAGGTGTCAGGGAGAATTGTGATGACATATATCATCGTCCATTGTGATGACAATGGCATGGAGCATTTTGATGATAAGTGACATGGAGGATTGTGATGACAATAGTAATGAAACATTGGGCTGACAAGGGCTTGGAGCATTGTGATGTCAAGGGCATAGAGCATTGTGGTGACAGGGGCATGGAGCATTGGCCTTACAATTTCATGGATTATTGTGATGACAGTGTGCATGGCACATTGTGATGACTAGGGCATGGAGCACTGTGATGACAAGGTCATGAAGTATTGAGTAGAGAGTTGTCAGGGAGCATTGTGATGCCATATATCATGGTTCATTGTGATGACAATGGCATGGAGCATTGTGATGCCAAGTGTCATGGAGGATTGTGTTGATAAATGTAATGGAGTATTGTGATGAAAAGGGCTTGGAGCATTGTGATGACAAGGACATGGGCCATTGTGTTGAGAATGCCATGGATCATTTTGGTGACATGCGTCATGGAACTCTGTTATGACAAAGGCATGGAGCATTGTGCTTACAGTATTCAAGAGCATAATGACGGCAAGTATCTAGGAGCATTGTGATGACAACTCTATGGAGCATTGTGATGAAAAAGTCATGGAGCATTGTGATGAGAAGACCATGGATAATTATGATGATGAACGTCATGGGGTGTTGTGATGACAAGTGTTATGGAACTTTGTGATGACAAGGGTTTGGAGCATTGTGATGACAAGGTCATGGAGTATTGTGAAGACAGGTGTCAGGGAGCATTGTGATGAGATATGTCATGGTCCGCTGTGATGACAGTGTCATGGAGCATTGTTATGTCAAGTGTCATGGAGGATTGTGATGACCAAGAAAATGGAGCATTGTGATGACAACGTCTTGGAACATTGTGATGACAAGGGCATGGAGCATTGTGATGGGAATGATATGGAGCATTCTAATGACATGTGTCATGGAGCTATGAGATGACAAGCGCATGGATCATTGCTATTACAGAGGTCTTGGATCATTGTGATGACATGGGTCATGGAGCCTTGTGATGACAAGGCCTTGGAACATTGTGATGGCAGGGGACATGGAACATTTTTATGACATAGTTAATGGAGCTTTGTGATGTCCTGGGCATGGAGCGTTTTTCTGAAAATTTTCATGGATTATTGTGATGAGAGTGGGCCTGCAGGATTGTGATGACAAAGGAAAGGAACACTGTCGTACATGGGTCATGGATGATTTTAATGACATGGGCATGGAGCATTGTGATGAGAAGGACATCGAGCATTGTGATGACAAGCATCACGGAGCCCTGTGATGACAAGGGCATGGAGCAATGTGATGAGAGGTTACATGGAGCATTGCGATGACAATGGCATGGAGCATTGTGATGCCAAGTATGATGGAGATTTTTGATGACAAATATTGGAGCATTTTGATGACAAGGGCGTGGTGCATTGTGATAAGAAGAACAGGGAGCATTGTGATGACAGGTTCATGCAAGATTGAGATGAAAAGGGTCATGGAGCATTTTGATGACTTGGGTTATGGTACATTGTGATGTCAAGGGTCATGTAGCATTTTGATGCTAAGGTCATGTAGCATTGCCATGACAGGGTATATGGAACATTGTGATAACAGGGATGAGGGTGTACTGTGATGACTAGTGATGGAACACTCGGATATCAGTGGTGAGAGAGAATTTTGATGAGAATTGCATGGAGCATTATGATGACAAGTTTTAAGGAGCATTGTGATGACAAGGCTTATGGAGCATTGTGATGACAAGGTTGTGCAGCATTATGATGACAAGCGCATGGCACATTTTGATGACATGTGTCATGGAGCATTCTGCTGACAAGTGCATAGACCATTGTGATGACAAGGGTCATGGAGCATTGTGCTGACAAAGGTATGGAACATTGTGATGACAAGGATCAGAGAGCATTGTGATGAGAACTTCATGGAGCATTGTGGTGAGAAAAGTCACAGAGCCTTGTGATGTCGAGGGCATGGACAATTGTGATGACAAATGTCATGAAGCATTGTGATGACTGGAGTCAAGGAGAATTTTCATAAAAGCGGTCATGGAGCATTGTGATGACAAGGGCATGGAGCATTGTGGTGACAGGGGCATGGACAATGGGTCTGACCATTTTCATGGATAATTGTGATGACAGTGGTCATGGCACATTGTGATGACAAGGGCATGGAACACTGTGATAACAAGGTCATGGAGTATTGTGTAGAGAGGTGTCAGGGAGCATTGTGATGACATATATCATGGACCATTGTGATGACAATGGCGAGGAGCATTGTGATGCCAAGTGTCATGGAGGATTGTGATGACAAAGGTAATGGAGCATTCTGATTACAAGGGCATGGAGCATTGTGATGACAAGGGCCATTGACAATTTTAATGACAACTTCGGGAAGCATTGGTATGACAAAGCGCATGGAGCTTGCTATGACAGGGGTCATGGAGCATTGTGATGACAAGTGCATGGAATATTGTGATGACAAGAGCCTTTATCATTGTGATGAGAAGTGTCATGGAGCATTGTGATGAAAAGAACGTGGAGAATTGTGATGACAGGGGACATGGAACATTGTGATGACCAGGGCATGGAGCATTGTGATGGCAAGACCATGGAGCATTGTGATGAGAAGACCATGGATCATTGTGATGAGGAGCGTCATGGAGCACTGTAATGACAAGGGGCATTGAGCATTGTGAGGACAGGTGTCATGGAGCATTGTGATGGCAGGGGTCATGGAGCACTGTGATGCCAATCGTCATTGAGCGTTCTGATCACAAGCTTGTGGAGTAATTTGATGACAATAGATGGAACATTGTGATGACAAGGGCATGGAGCACGGTGATGACAAGGTCATGGAATTTTGTGAAAACAGTTGTCAGGGAGCTTTTTTATGAAATATGTCATAGTCCATTGTGATGACAATGGCATGGAGCATTGTGAGGCCATGTGTCATGGAGGATTGTGATGATAGAGGTAATGAAGCATCGTGATGACAAGGGTTTGGAGCATTGTGATGACAAGGATCATCGAGCATTGTGATGAAAAGGGCATGAAGCATTGTGATGAAAAAGCATGGAGGTATTTCATGACAGATTTCAAGGAGACTTCTGAACATTGTCAGGGAGCATGGTGTTGTCAAGTGTATTGAGCTTTGTGATGACAATGTTCATGCAGCACTGCGATGACAGGGTCCTGTGATATTGTGATGACAGGCATCCTGGAGCGTTGTGATGACAAGTGTCATGGAGCATTGTGATGACAATGGCATGCAGCATTGTGTTGAGAACGCCATGGAGCATTCTGATGATATGTGTCATAGATCATTGTGATGACATATGTCCGGTTCATTGTGATGACAATGACATGGAGCATTGTGATGCCAAGTGTCATGGAGGATTGTGATGACAAGGTAATGGAGCATTGTGATGACAAAGGACTGGAGCATTCTGATGACAAGGGTCATCAAGCATTGTGATGACAATGGCATGGAGCACTGTGATGAAAAGGGCATGGAGCATTGTGATGAAAAAGGAATGGAGCTATTTCTTAACAGAGTTCAAGGAGACTTCTGACAGTTGTCAGGAGGCATTTTGATGACAAGTGTATTTAGCATTGTGATGACACAGGTCATGGAGCATTGTGATGACAAGGGCATGATATATTGTGATGACAGGCATCATGGAGAGTTGTGATGACAAGGGTAATGGAGCATCCTAATGACAATGACATTGAGCATAGTTTTGAGAATGCCATGGAGCATTCTGATGACATGCGTCAAGGAGGTTTGTGATGACAAGTGCATGGAGCATTGTAATTACAGGGGTCTGGGAACCTTGTGATGAAAGGGGCATGGATCATTGTGATGAAAAAGGCATGGAGCCTTGTCATGACAGGATTCAAGGAGCATAATGACAACAAGTATCAGGGAGCATTGTGATGACAACTCTATTGAGCATTGTGATGACAAAGATCATGGAGCATTGAGATGAGAAGACCATGGAAAATTGTGATGATGAGCGTCATGGGGCGTTGTGATGACAAGTGTTATGGAACATTGTGATCACAAGGTTCTGGAGTATTGTGATGACAAGGTCATCGAGTATTGTGAAGACAGGTGTCAGGGAGCATTATGATGCCAAGTGTCATGAAAGATTGTGATGACGAAGGTAATGGAGCATTTTGAAGACAAGGGCTTGGAGCATTTTGATGACAAGGACATGGAACATTGTTATGACAATGACATGGTGCATTCTGATGAGAAGTACATGAAGCATTCTGCTGACTAGCGTCATGGAGCTTTGTGATGACAAGCGCATGGAGCATTGTGATTACAGGGGTCTTGGAGTATTGTGATGACATAGGTCATGGAGTCTTGTGATGAACAGGCAGTGGAACATTGTGATTGCAGGGGTCATGGAACATTGTTATGACAGGGGTAATGGAGCATTGTGATGACCTGGGCATGCATCATTAGTCTGAAAATTTTCATGGATTATTGTGATGAGAGTTGGCCTGGAGCATTGTGATGACAAGAGAATGGAGCATTGTGATGAAAATGTCCTGGAGCATCGTGATGAGAAGACCATTGATCCTTGTGATGACAAGTCTCATGGAGCTCGTTCATGAAAAGGGGCATGGAGCATTGTGATTACAGGGGTTGGAGCATTGTGATGACAAGGGCATGGAGCATTGTGTTGAGAATGCCATGGATCATTCTGATGGCATGCGTCATGGAGCTTTGTGATGACCAGGGCAAGGAGCATTGTGATTACAGGGTTCTTGGAGCATTGTGATGAAAAGGGCATGGATCATTGTGATGGAAAAGGCATGGAGCTTTGTCATGACTGGTTTCAAGGAGCTTAATGACGACAAGTATCAGGGAGCATTGTGATGACAACTCTATTGAGTATTGTGATGACAAAAGTCATGGAGCATTGTAATGAGAAGACAATGGATAATTGTGATGATGAGCGTCATGGGGCGTTGTGATAACAAGTGTTATGGAACATTGTGATCACAAGGGTTTGGAACATTGTGATGACAAGGTCATGGAGTATTGTGAAGACAGGTGTCAGGGAGCATTGTGATGACATATGTCATGGACAATTGTGATGACAGTGGCATGGAGCATTGTGATGCCAAATGTCATGGAGTTTTGTGATGACAAAGGTAATGGAGCATTGTTATGACAAGGTCTGGGAGCATTGTGATGACAAGAGCATGGAGCATTTTGATGAGAAAGACATGGAGCATTCTGCTGACATGCATCATGGTGCATTGTGATGACAAGCACATGGAGCATTGTGATTAGAGGGGTCTTGGAGCATTTTGATGATATGGGTCATCGAGCCTTGTAATGACAATGCTGTGGAACATTGTGATGGCAGGGTTAATGGAGCATTGTTATGAAAGGGGTAATGGAGCCTTGTGAAGAGCTGGGCATGCAGCACTTGACTGAAAATTTTCATTACTTATTGTGAAGAGAGAGGGACTGGAGTATTGTGATGACAAAGGCCAGGAACACTGTGATACATGGGTCATGGAGGATTGTAATGACAAGGGCATGGATCAGTGTGATGAGAAGGGCATCGAGCATTGTGATGACTAGCGTCATGGAGCATTGCAATGCCAATGGCATGGAGCATTGTGATTCCAAGTGTCATGGAGCTTTGTGGTGGCAAATGTTGGAACATTTTGATGACAAGGACAAGGTGCATTGTGATGAGAAGGGCAGGTAGCAATGTGATGACAAGTTTATGGAGCATTGTGATGACAAGGTTGTTCAGCATTAGAATGACAAACACATGGCACATTTTGATGACATGGGACATGGAGCATTGTGCTGACATGTGCATAGACCATTGTGATCACAAGCGTCATGGATTATTGAGATGACAAAGTCATGGAGCATTCTTATGACAAGGATCAGAGAGCATTGAGATGAGAAGTACATGGAGCATTGTGGTGACAAAAGTCACAGAGCCTTGTGATGACGAGGGCATGGAAATTTGCGATGGCAAATGTCAAGAAGCATTGTGATGACTGGAGTCAAGGAGAATTTTCATAACAGAGGTCATGGAGCATTGTGATGACAAGGGCATGGAGTATTGTGATGACAGGGGCATGGAACATTGGTCTGACAATTTTCATGGATTATTGTGATGACAGTGGGCATGGCACATTGTGATGACAAGGGCATGGAGCACTGTGATGAAAAGGTCATGGAGTATAGTGTAGAGAGTTGTCAGGGAGAATTGTGATGACATATATCATCGTCCATTGTGATGACAATGGCATGGAGCATTTTGATGCCAAGTGACATGGAGGATTGTGATGACAATGGTAATGTAGCATTGGGCTGACAAGGGCTTGGAGCATTGTGATGTCAAGGGCATAGAGCATTGTGGTGACAGGTGCATGGAGCATTGGCCTGAAAGTTTCATGGATTATTGTGATGACAGTGCACATGGCGCATTGTGATGACTAGGGCATGGAGCACTGTGATGACAAGGTCATGAAGTATTCAGTACAGAGTTTTCAGGGAGCATTGTGATGACATATATCATGGTTCATTGTGATGACAATGACATGGAGCATTGTGATGCCAAGGGTCATGGAGGATTGTGTTGATAAAGGTAATGGAGCATTGTGATGACAAGGGCTTGGAGCATTGTGATGACAAGGACATGGGCCATTGTGTTGAGAATGCCATGGATCATTGTGGTGACATGCGTGATGGAGCTTTGTTATGACAAGGGCATGGAGCATTGTGCTTACAGTATTCAAGAGCATAATGACGGCAATATCTGGGGGCATTGTGATGACAACTCTATGGAGCATTGTGATGAAAAAGTCATGGAGCATTGTGATGAGAAGACCATGGATAATTGTGATGATGAACGTCATGGGGCGTTGTGATGACAAGTGTTATGGAACATTGTGATGACAAGGGTTTGGAGCATTGTGATGACAAGTCATGGAGTATTGTGAAGACAGGTGTCAGGGAGCATTGTGATGACATATGTCATGGTCCATTGTGATGACAGTGTCATGGAGCATTGTGATGCCAAGTGTCATGGAGGATTGTGATGACAAAGATAATGGAGCATTGTGATGACAAGGTCTTGGATCATTGTGATGACAAGGGCATGGAGCATTGTAATGAGAATGATATGGAGCATTCTAATGACATGTGTCATGGAGCTATGAGATGACAAGCACATGGGGTATTGTTATTACAGGGGTCTTGGAGCATTGTGATGACATGGGACATGGAGTCTTGTGATGACAAGGCCTTGGAACATTGTGATGGCAGGGGACATGGAACATTTTTATGACATAGTTAATGGAGCTTTGTGATGTCCTGGGCATGGAGCGTTTTTCTGAAAATTTTCATGGATTATTGTGATGAGAGTGGGCCTGCAGGATGGTGATGACAAAGGAAAGGAACACTGTCGTACATGGGTCATGGATGATTTTAATGACATGGGCATGGAGCATTGTGATGAGAAGGACATCGAGCATTGTGATGACAAGCGTCACGGAGCCCTGTGATGACAAGGGCATGGAGCAATGTGATGAGAGTTTACATGGAGCATTGCGATGACAATGGCATGGAGCATTGTGATGCCAAGTATGATGGAGATTTTTGATGACAAATATTGGAGCATTTTGATGACAAGGGCGTGGTGCATTGTGATAAGAAGAACAGGGAGCATTGTGATGACAGGTTCATGCAAGATTGAGATGAAAAGGGTCATGGAGCATTTTGATGACTTGGGTTATGGAACATTGTGATGTCAAGGGTCATGGAGCATTTTGATGCTAAAGTCATGTAGCATTGCCATGACAGGGTATATGGAACATTGTGATAACAGGGATGAGGGTGTACTGTGATGACTAGTGATGGAACACTCGGATATCAGTGGTGAGAGAGAATTTTGATGAGAATTGCATGGAGCATTATGATGACAAGTTTTAAGGAGCATTGTGATGACAAGGCTTATGGAGCATTGTGATGACAAGGTTGTGCAGCATTATGATGACAAGCGCATGGCACATTTTGATGACATGTGTCATGGAGCATTGTGCTGACAAGTGCATAGACCATTGTGATGACAAGGGTCATAGAGCATTGTGCTGACAAAGGTATGGAACATTGTGATGACAACGATCAGAGAGCATTGTGATGAGAACTTCATGGAGCATTGTGGTGAGAAAAGTCACAGAGCCTTGTGATGTCGAGGGCATGGACAATTGTGATGACAAATGTCATGAAGCATTGTGATGACTGGAGTCAAGGAGAATTTTCATAAAAGCGGTCATGGAGCATTGTGATGACAAGGGCATGGAGCATTGTGGTGACAGGGGCATGGACAATGGGTCTGACCATTTTCATGGATAATTGTGATGACAGTGGTCATGGCACATTGTGATGACAAGGGCATGGAACACTGTGATAACAAGGTCATGGAGTATTGTGTAGAGAGGTGTCAGGGAGCATTGTGATGACATATATCATGGACCATTGTGATGACAATGGCGTGGAGCATTGTGATGCCAAGTGTCATGGAGGATTGTGATGACAAAGGTAATGGAGCATTCTGATTACAAGGGCATGGAGCATTGTGATGACAAGGGCCATTGACAATTTTAATGACAACTTCGGGAAGCATTGGTATGACAAAGCGCATGGAGCTTGCTATGACAGGGGTCATGGAGCATTGTGATGACAAGTGCATGGAATATTGTGATGACAAGAGCCTGTATCATTGTGATGAGAAGTGTCATGGAGCATTGTGATGAAAAGAACGTGGAGAATTGTGATGACAGGGGACATGGAACATTGTGATGACCAGGGCATGGAGCATTGTGATGGCAAGACCGTGGAGCATTGTGATGAGAAGACCATGGATCATTGTGATGAGGAGCGTCATGGAGCACTGTAATGACAAGGGGCATTGAGCATTGTGAGGACAGGTGTCATGGAGCATTGTGATGGCAGGGGTCATGGAGCATTGTGATGCCAATCGTCATTGAGCGTTCTGATCACAAGCTTGTGGAGTAATTTGATGACAATAGATGGAACATTGTGATGACAAGGGCATGGAGCACGGTGATGACAAGGTCATGGAATTTTGTGAAAACAGTTGTCAGGGAGCTTTTTTATGAAATATGTCATAGTCCATTGTGATGACAATGGCATGGAGCATTGTGAGGCCATGTGTCATGGAGGATTGTGATGATAGAGGTAATGAAGCATCGTGATGACAAGGGTTTGGAGCATTGTGATGACAAGGATCATCGAGCATTGTGATGAAAAGGGCATGAAGCATTGTGATGAAAAAGCATGGAGGTATTTCATGACAGATTTCAAGGAGACTTCTGAACATTGTCAGGGAGCATGGTGTTGTCAAGTGTATTGAGCTTTGTGATGACAATGTTCATGCAGCACTGCGATGACAGGGTCCTGTGATATTGTGATGACAGGCATCCTGGAGCGTTGTGATGACAAGTGTCATGGAGCATTGTGATGACAATGGCATGCAGCATTGTGTTGAGAACGCCATGGAGCATTCTGATGATATGTGTCATAGATCATTGTGATGACATATGTCCGGTTCATTGTGATGACAATGACATGGAGCATTGTGATGCCAAGTGTCATGGAGGATTGTGATGACAAGGTAATGGAGCATAGTGATGACAAGGGACTGGAGCATTCTGATGACAAGGGTCATCAAGCATTGTGATGACAATGGCATGGAGCACTGTGATGAAAAGGGCATGGAGCATTGTGATGAAAAAGGAATGGAGCTATTTCTTAACAGTGTTCAAGGAGACTTCTGACAGTTGTCAGGAGGCATTTTGATGACAAGTGTATTTAGCATTGTGATGACACAGGTCATGGAGCATTGTGATGACAAGGGCATGATATATTGTGATGACAGGCTTCATGGAGCGTTGTGATGACAAGGGTAATGGAGCATCCTAATGACAATGACATTGAGCATAGTGTTGAGAATGCCATGGAGCATTCTGATGACATGCGTCAAGGAGGTTTGTGATGACAAGTGCATGGAGCATTGTAATTACAGGGGTCTGGGAACCTTGTGATGAAAGGGGCATGGATCATTGTGATGAAAAAGGCATGGAGCCTTGTCATGACAGGATTCAAGGAGCATAATGACAACAAGTATCAGGGAGCATTGTGATGACAACTCTATTGAGCATTGTGATGACAAAGATCATGGAGCATTGAGATGAGAAGACCATGGAAAATTGTGATGATGAGCGTCATGGGGCGTTGTGATGACAAGTGTTATGGAACATTGTGATCACAAGGTTCTGGAGTATTGTGATGACAAGGTCATCGAGTATTGTGAAGACAGGTGTCAGGGAGCATTATGATGCCAAGTGTCATGAAGGATTGTGATGACGAAGGTAATGGAGCATTGTGAAGACAAGGGCTTGGAGCATTTTGATGACAAGGACATGGAACATTGTTATGACAATGACATGGAGCATTCTGATGAGAAGTACATGAAGCATTCTGCTGACTAGCGTCATGGAGCTTTTTGATGACAAGCGCATGGAGCATTGTGATTACAGGGGTCTTGGAGTATTGTGATGACATAGGTCATGGAGTCTTGTGATGAACAGGCATTGGAACATTGTGATGGCAGGGGTCATGGAACATTGTTATGACAGGGGTAATGGAGCATTGTGATGACCTGGGCATGCATCATTAGTCTGAAAATTTTCATGGATTATTGTGATGAGAGTTGGCCTGGAGCATTGTGATGACAAGGGAATGGAGCATTGTGATGAAAATGTCCTGGAGCATCGTGATGAGAAGACCATTGATCCTTGTGATGACAAGTCTCATGGAGCTCGTTCATGAAAAGGGGCATGGAGCATTGTGATTACAGGGGTTGGAGCATTGTGATGACAAGGGCATGGAGCATTGTGTTGAGAATGCCATGGATCATTCTGATGGCATGCGTCATGGAGCTTTGTGATGACCAGGGCAAGGAGCATTGTGATTACAGGGTTCTTGGAGCATTGTGATGAAAAGGCCATGGATCATTGTGATGGAAAAGGCATGGAGCCTTGTCATGACTGGTTTCAATGAGCTTAATGACGACAAGTATCAGGGAGCATTGTGATGACAACTCTATTGAGCATTGTGATGACAAAAGTCATGGAGCATTGTAATGAGAAGACCATGGATAATTGTGATGATGAGCGTCATGGGGCGTTGTGATGACAAGTGTTATGGAACATTGTGATCACAAGGGTTTGGAACATTGTGATGACAAGGTCATGGAGTATTGTGAAGACAGGTGTCAGGGAGCATTGTGATGACATATGTCATGGACAATTGTGATGACAGTGGCATGGAGCATTGTGATGCCAAATGTCATGGAGTTTTGTGATGACAAAGGTAATGGAGCATTGTTATGACAAGGTCTGGGAGCATTGTGATGACAAGAGCATGGAGCATTTTGATGAGAAAGACATGGAGCATTCTGCTGACATGCATCATGGTGCATTGTGATGACAAGCACATGGAGCATTGTGATTAGAGGGGTCTTGGAGCATTTTGATGATATGGGTCATCGAGCCTTGTAATGACAATGCTGTGGAACATTGTGATGGCAGGGTTAATGGAGCATTGTTATGAAAGGGGTAATGGAGCCTTGTGAAGAGCTGGGCATACAGCACTTGACTGAAAATTTTCATTACTTATTGTGAAGAGAGAGGGACTGGAGTATTGTGATGACAAAGGCCAGGAACACTGTGATACATGGGTCATGGAGGATTGTAATGACAAGGGCATGGATCAGTGTGATGAGAAGGGCATCGAGCATTGTGATGACTAGCGTCATGGAGCATTGCAATGCCAATGGCATGGAGCATTGTGATTCCAAGTGTCATGGAGCTTTGTGGTGGCAAATGTTGGAACATTTTGATGACAAGGACAAGGTGCATTGTGATGAGAAGGGCAGGTAGCAATGTGATGACAAGTTTATGGAGCATTGTGATGACAAGGTTGTTCAGCATTAGAATGACAAACACATGGCACATTTTGATGACATGGGACATGGAGCATTGTGCTGACATGTGCATAGACCATTGTGATCACAAGCGTCATGGATTATTGAGATGACAAAGTCATGGAGCATTCTTATGACAAGGATCAGAGAGCATTGAGATGAGAAGTACATGGAGCATTGTGGTGACAAAAGTCACAGAGCCTTGTGATGACGAGGGCATGGAAATTTGCGATGGCAAATGTCAAGAAGCATTGTGATGACTGGAGTCAAGGAGAATTTTCATAACAGAGGTCATGGAGCATTGTGATGACAAGGGCATGGAGTATTGTGATGACAGGGGCATGGAACATTGGTCTGACAATTTTCATGGATTATTGTGATGACAGTGGGCATGGCACATTGTGATGACAAGGGCATGGAGCACTGTGATGAAAAGGTCATGGAGTATAGTGTAGAGAGTTGTCAGGGAGAATTGTGATGACATATATCATCGTCCATTGTGATGACAATGGCATGGAGCATTTTGATGCCAAGTGACATGGAGGATTGTGATGACAATGGTAATGTAGCATTGGGCTGACAAGGGCTTGGAGCATTGTGATGTCAAGGGCATAGAGCATTGTGGTGACAGGTGCATGGAGCATTGGCCTGAAAGTTTCATGGATTATTGTGATGACAGTGCACATGGCGCATTGTGATGACTAGGGCATGGAGCACTGTGATGACAAGGTCATGAAGTATTCAGTACAGAGTTTTCAGGGAGCATTGTGATGACATATATCATGGTTCATTGTGATGACAATGACATGGAGCATTGTGATGCCAAGGGTCATGGAGGATTGTGTTGATAAAGGTAATGGAGCATTGTGATGACAAGGGCTTGGAGCATTGTGATGACAAGGACATGGGCCATTGTGTTGAGAATGCCATGGATCATTGTGGTGACATGCGTGATGGAGCTTTGTTATGACAAGGGCATGGAGCATTGTGCTTACAGTATTCAAGAGCATAATGACGGCAATATCTGGGGGCATTGTGATGACAACTCTATGGAGCATTGTGATGAAAAAGTCATGGAGCATTGTGATGAGAAGACCATGGATAATTGTGATGATGAACGTCATGGGGCGTTGTGATGACAAGTGTTATGGAACATTGTGATGACAAGGGTTTGGAGCATTGTGATGACAAGTCATGGAGTATTGTGAAGACAGGTGTCAGGGAGCATTGTGATGACATATGTCATGGTCCATTGTGATGACAGTGTCATGGAGCATTGTGATGCCAAGTGTCATGGAGGATTGTGATGACAAAGATAATGGAGCATTGTGATGACAAGGTCTTGGATCATTGTGATGACAAGGGCATGGAGCATTGTAATGAGAATGATATGGAGCATTCTAATGACATGTGTCATGGAGCTATGAGATGACAAGCACATGGGGTATTGTTATTACAGGGGTCTTGGAGCATTGTGATGACATGGGACATGGAGTCTTGTGATGACAAGGCCTTGGAACATTGTGATGGCAGGGGACATGGAACATTTTTATGACATAGTTAATGGAGCTTTGTGATGTCCTGGGCATGGAGCGTTTTTCTGAAAATTTTCATGGATTATTGTGATGAGAGTGGGCCTGCAGGATGGTGATGACAAAGGAAAGGAACACTGTCGTACATGGGTCATGGATGATTTTAATGACATGGGCATGGAGCATTGTGATGAGAAGGACATCGAGCATTGTGATGACAAGCGTCACGGAGCCCTGTGATGACAAGGGCATGGAGCAATGTGATGAGAGTTTACATGGAGCATTGCGATGACAATGGCATGGAGCATTGTGATGCCAAGTATGATGGAGATTTTTGATGACAAATATTGGAGCATTTTGATGACAAGGGCGTGGTGCATTGTGATAAGAAGAACAGGGAGCATTGTGATGACAGGTTCATGCAAGATTGAGATGAAAAGGGTCATGGAGCATTTTGATGACTTGGGTTATGGAACATTGTGATGTCAAGGGTCATGGAGCATTTTGATGCTAAAGTCATGTAGCATTGCCATGACAGGGTATATGGAACATTGTGATAACAGGGATGAGGGTGTACTGTGATGACTAGTGATGGAACACTCGGATATCAGTGGTGAGAGAGAATTTTGATGAGAATTGCATGGAGCATTATGATGACAAGTTTTAAGGAGCATTGTGATGACAAGGCTTATGGAGCATTGTGATGACAAGGTTGTGCAGCATTATGATGACAAGCGCATGGCACATTTTGATGACATGTGTCATGGAGCATTGTGCTGACAAGTGCATAGACCATTGTGATGACAAGGGTCATAGAGCATTGTGCTGACAAAGGTATGGAACATTGTGATGACAACGATCAGAGAGCATTGTGATGAGAACTTCATGGAGCATTGTGGTGAGAAAAGTCACAGAGCCTTGTGATGTCGAGGGCATGGACAATTGTGATGACAAATGTCATGAAGCATTGTGATGACTGGAGTCAAGGAGAATTTTCATAAAAGCGGTCATGGAGCATTGTGATGACAAGGGCATGGAGCATTGTGGTGACAGGGGCATGGACAATGGGTCTGACCATTTTCATGGATAATTGTGATGACAGTGGTCATGGCACATTGTGATGACAAGGGCATGGAACACTGTGATAACAAGGTCATGGAGTATTGTGTAGAGAGGTGTCAGGGAGCATTGTGATGACATATATCATGGACCATTGTGATGACAATGGCGTGGAGCATTGTGATGCCAAGTGTCATGGAGGATTGTGATGACAAAGGTAATGGAGCATTCTGATTACAAGGGCATGGAGCATTGTGATGACAAGGGCCATTGACAATTTTAATGACAACTTCGGGAAGCATTGGTATGACAAAGCGCATGGAGCTTGCTATGACAGGGGTCATGGAGCATTGTGATGACAAGTGCATGGAATATTGTGATGACAAGAGCCTGTATCATTGTGATGAGAAGTGTCATGGAGCATTGTGATGAAAAGAACGTGGAGAATTGTGATGACAGGGGACATGGAACATTGTGATGACCAGGGCATGGAGCATTGTGATGGCAAGACCGTGGAGCATTGTGATGAGAAGACCATGGATCATTGTGATGAGGAGCGTCATGGAGCACTGTAATGACAAGGGGCATTGAGCATTGTGAGGACAGGTGTCATGGAGCATTGTGATGGCAGGGGTCATGGAGCATTGTGATGCCAATCGTCATTGAGCGTTCTGATCACAAGCTTGTGGAGTAATTTGATGACAATAGATGGAACATTGTGATGACAAGGGCATGGAGCACGGTGATGACAAGGTCATGGAATTTTGTGAAAACAGTTGTCAGGGAGCTTTTTTATGAAATATGTCATAGTACATTGTGATGACAATGGCATGGAGCATTGTGAGGCCATGTGTCATGGAGGATTGTGATGATAGAGGTAATGAAGCATCGTGATGACAAGGGTTTGGAGCATTGTGATGACAAGGATCATCGAGCATTGTGATGAAAAGGGCATGAAGCATTGTGATGAAAAAGCATGGAGGTATTTCATGACAGATTTCAAGGAGACTTCTGAACATTGTCAGGGAGCATGGTGTTGTCAAGTGTATTGAGCTTTGTGATGACAATGTTCATGCAGCACTGCGATGACAGGGTCCTGTGATATTGTGATGACAGGCATCCTGGAGCGTTGTGATGACAAGTGTCATGGAGCATTGTGATGACAATGGCATGCAGCATTGTGTTGAGAACGCCATGGAGCATTCTGATGATATGTGTCATAGATCATTGTGATGACATATGTCCGGTTCATTGTGATGACAATGACATGGAGCATTGTGATGCCAAGTGTCATGGAGGATTGTGATGACAAGGTAATGGAGCATAGTGATGACAAGGGACTGGAGCATTCTGATGACAAGGGTCATCAAGCATTGTGATGACAATGGCATGGAGCACTGTGATGAAAAGGGCATGGAGCATTGTGATGAAAAAGGAATGGAGCTATTTCTTAACAGTGTTCAAGGAGACTTCTGACAGTTGTCAGGAGGCATTTTGATGACAAGTGTATTTAGCATTGTGATGACACAGGTCATGGAGCATTGTGATGACAAGGGCATGATATATTGTGATGACAGGCTTCATGGAGCGTTGTGATGACAAGGGTAATGGAGCATCCTAATGACAATGACATTGAGCATAGTGTTGAGAATGCCATGGAGCATTCTGATGACATGCGTCAAGGAGGTTTGTGATGACAAGTGCATGGAGCATTGTAATTACAGGGGTCTGGGAACCTTGTGATGAAAGGGGCATGGATCATTGTGATGAAAAAGGCATGGAGCCTTGTCATGACAGGATTCAAGGAGCATAATGACAACAAGTATCAGGGAGCATTGTGATGACAACTCTATTGAGCATTGTGATGACAAAGATCATGGAGCATTGAGATGAGAAGACCATGGAAAATTGTGATGATGAGCGTCATGGGGCGTTGTGATGACAAGTGTTATGGAACATTGTGATCACAAGGTTCTGGAGTATTGTGATGACAAGGTCATCGAGTATTGTGAAGACAGGTGTCAGGGAGCATTATGATGCCAAGTGTCATGAAGGATTGTGATGACGAAGGTAATGGAGCATTGTGAAGACAAGGGCTTGGAGCATTTTGATGACAAGGACATGGAACATTGTTATGACAATGACATGGAGCATTCTGATGAGAAGTACATGAAGATTCTGCTGACTAGCGTCATGGAGCTTTTTGATGACAAGCGCATGGAGCATTGTGATTACAGGGGTCTTGGAGTATTGTGATGACATAGGTCATGGAGTCTTGTGATGAACAGGCATTGGAACATTGTGATTGCAAGGGTCATGGAACATTGTTATGACAGGGGTAATGGAGCATTGTGATGACCTGGGCATGCATCATTAGTCTGAAAATTTTCATGGATTATTGTGATGAGAGTTGGCCTGGAGCATTGTGATGACAAGGGAATGGAGCATTGTGATGAAAATGTCCTGGAGCATCGTGATGAGAAGACCATTGATCCTTGTGATGACAAGTCTCATGGAGCTCGTTCATGAAAAGGGGCATGGAGCATTGTGATTACAGGGGTTGGAGCATTGTGATGACAAGGGCATGGAGCATTGTGTTGAGAATGCCATGGATCATTCTGATGGCATGCGTCATGGAGCTTTGTGATGACCAGGGCAAGGAGCATTGTGATTACAGGGTTCTTGGAGCATTGTGATGAAAAGGCCATGGATCATTGTGATGGAAAAGGCATGGAGCCTTGTCATGACTGGTTTCAATGAGCTTAATGACGACAAGTATCAGGGAGCATTGTGATGACAACTCTATTGAGCATTGTGATGACAAAAGTCATGGAGCATTGTAATGAGAAGACCATGGATAATTGTGATGATGAGCGTCATGGGGCGTTGTGATGACAAGTGTTATGGAACATTGTGATCACAAGGGTTTGGAACATTGTGATGACAAGGTCATCGAGTATTGTGAAGACAGGTGTCAGGGAGCATTGTGATGACATATGTCATGGACAATTGTGATGACAGTGGCATGGAGCATTGTGATGCCAAATGTCATGGAGGATTGTGATGACAAAGGTAATGGAGCATTGTTATGACAAGGTCTGGGAGCATTGTGATGACAAGAGCATGGAGCATTTTGATGAGAAAGACATGGAGCATTCTGCTGACATGCATCATGGTGCATTGTGATGACAAGCACATGGAGCATTGTGATTAGAGGGGTCTTGGAGCATTTTGATGATATGGGTCATCGAGCCTTGTAATGACAATGCTGTGGAACATTGTGATGGCAGGGTTAATGGAGCATTGTTATGAAAGGGGTAATGGAGCCTTGTGAAGAGCTGGGCATGCAGCACTTGACTGAAAATTTTCATTACTTATTGTGAAGAGAGAGGGACTGGAGTATTGTGATGACAAAGGCCAGGAACACTGTGATACATGGGTCATGGAGGATTGTAATGACAAGGGCATGGATCAGTGTGATGAGAAGGGCATCGAGCATTGTGATGACTAGCGTCATGGAGCATTGCAATGCCAATGGCATGGAGCATTGTGATTCCAAGTGTCATGGAGCTTTGTGATGGCAAATGTTGGAACATTTTGATGACAAGGACAAGGTGCATTGTGATGAGAAGGGCAGGTAGCAATGTGATGACAAGTTTATGGAGCATTGTGATGACAAGGTTGTTCAGCATTAGAATGACAAACACATGGCACATTTTGATGACATGGGACATGGAGCATTGTGCTGACATGTGCATAGACCATTGTGATGACAAGCGTCATGGATTATTGAGATGACAAAGTCATGGAGCATTCTTATGACAAGGATCAAAGAGCATTGAGATGAGAAGTACATGGAGCATTGTGGTGACAAAAGTCACAGAGCCTTGTGATGACGAGGGCATGGAAATTTGCGATGGCAAATGTCAAGAAGCATTGTGATGACTGGAGTCAAGGAGAATTTTCATAACAGAGGTCATGGAGCATTGTGATGACAAGGGCATGGAGTATTGTGATGACAGGGGCATGGAACATTGGTCTGACAATTTTCATGGATTATTGTGATGACAGTGGGCATGGCACATTGTGATGACAAGGGCATGGAGCACTGTGATGAAAAGGTCATGGAGTATAGTGTAGAGAGTTGTCAGGGAGAATTGTGATGACATATATCATCGTCCATTGTGATGACAATGGCATGGAGCATTTTGATGCCAAGTGACATGGAGGATTGTGATGACAATGGTAATGTAGCATTGGGCTGACAAGGGCTTGGAGCATTGTGATGTCAAGGGCATAGAGCATTGTGGTGACAGGTGCATGGAGCATTGGCCTGAAAGTTTCATGGATTATTGTGATGACAGTGCACATGGCGCATTGTGATGACTAGGGCATGGAGCACTGTGATGACAAGGTCATGAAGTATTCAGTACAGAGTTTTCAGGGAGCATTGTGATGACATATATCATGGTTCATTGTGATGACAATGACATGGAGCATTGTGATGCCAAGGGTCATGGAGGATTGTGTTGATAAAGGTAATGGAGCATTGTGATGACAAGGGCTTGGAGCATTGTGATGACAAGGACATGGGCCATTGTGTTGAGAATGCCATGGATCATTGTGGTGACATGCGTGATGGAGCTTTGTTATGACAAGGGCATGGAGCATTGTGCTTACAGTATTCAAGAGCATAATGACGGCAATATCTGGGGGCATTGTGATGACAACTCTATGGAGCATTGTGATGAAAAAGTCATGGAGCATTGTGATGAGAAGACCATGGATAATTGTGATGATGAACGTCATGGGGCGTTGTGATGACAAGTGTTATGGAACATTGTGATGACAAGGGTTTGGAGCATTGTGATGACAAGTCATGGAGTATTGTGAAGACAGGTGTCAGGGAGCATTGTGATGACATATGTCATGGTCCACTGTGATGACAGTGTCATGGAGCATTGTGATGCCAAGTGTCATGGAGGATTGTGATGACAAAGATAATGGAGCATTGTGATGACAAGGCCTTGGAACATTGTGATGGCAGGGGACATGGAACATTTTTATGACATAGTTAATGGAGCATTGTGATGTCCTGGGCATGGTGCGTTTTTCTGAAAATTTTCATGGATTATTGTGATGAGAGTGGGCCTGCAGGATTGTGATGACAAAGGAAAGGAACACTGTCGTACATGGGTCATGGATGATTTTAATGACAATGACATGAACCATTGTGATGAGAAGGTCATCGAGCATTGTGATGACAAGCGTCATGGAGCCCTGTGATGACAAGGGCATGGAGCAATGTGATGAGAGCTTACATGGAGCATTGTGATGACAATGGCATGGAGCATTGTGATGCCAAGTGTGATGGAGATTTTTGATGACAAATATTGGAGTATTTTGATGACAAGGGCGTGGTGCATTGTGATAAGAAGAACAGGGAGCATTGTGATGACAGGGTCATGCAAGGTTGAGATGAAAAGTGTCATGGATCATTTTGATGACTTGGGTTATGGAACATTGTGATGTCAATGGTCATGGAGAATTTTGATGCTAAGGTCATGTAGAACTGCGATGACAGGGATCATGGAACATTTTGATGACAGGGATGGAGGAGTTTTCCGATGACTAGTGATGGAACACTCGGATATCAGTGGTGAGAGAGAATTTGATGAGAAGCGCATGGAGCATTGTGATGACAAGTTTTAAGGAGCATTGTGATGACAAGGCTTATGGAGCATTGTGATGACAAGGTTGTGCAGCATTATGATGACAAGCGCATGGCACATTTTGATGACATGTGTCATGGAGCATTGTGCTGACAAGTGCATAGACCATTGTGATGACAAGGGTCATGGAGCATTGTGCTGACAAAGGCATGGAACATTGTGATGACAAGGATCAGAGAGCATTGTGATGAGAACTTCATGGAGCATTGTGGTGAGAAAAGTCACAGAGCCTTGTGATGTCGAGGACATGGACAATTGTGATGACAAATGTCATGAAGAATTGTGATGACTGGAGTCAAGGAGAATTTTCATAAAACAGGTCATCGAGAATTGTGATGACAAGGGCATGGAGCATTGTGGTGACAGGGGCATGGACAATGGGTCTGACCATTTTCGTGGATTATTGTGATGACAGTGGTCATGGCACATTGTGATGACAAGGGCATGGAGCACTGTGATAACAAGGTCTTGGAGTATTGTGTAGAGAGGTGTCAGGGAGCATTGTGATGACATATATCATGGACCATTGTGATGATAATGGCGTGGAACATTGTGATGCCAAGTGACATGGAGGATTGTGATGACAAAGGTAATGGAGCTTTCTGATTACAAGGGCATGGAGCATTGTGATGACAAGAGCCATTGACAATTTTAATGACAACTTCGGGAAGCATTTTAATGACAAAGCACATGGAACTTGCTATGACAGGGGTCATGGAGCATTGCGATAACAAGGGCATGGACAAATGTGATGACAAGAGACTGTATCATTGTGATGAGAAGTGTCATGGAGCATTGTGATGAAAAGAACGTGGAGAATTGTGATGACAGGGGACGTGGAACATTGTGATGACCAGTACATGAAGCATTGTGATGGCAAGACCGTGGAGCATTGTGATGAGAAGACCATGGATCATTGTGATGAGGAGCGTCATGGAGCACTGTAATGACAAGGGGCATGGCGCATTGTGAGGACAGGTGTCATGGAGCATTGTGATGGCCGGTGTCATGGAGCATTGTGATGCCAAGCGTCATCGAGCATTCTGATCACAAGCTTGTGGAGTGATATGATGACAATAGATGGAGGATTGTGACGACAAGGGCATTGAGCACGGTGATGACAAGATCATGGAATTTTGTGAAAACAGTTGTCAGGGAGCATTTTGATGAAATATGTCATGGCCCATTGTGTTGACAATGGCATGGAGCATTGTGAGGCCAAGTGTCATGGAGGATTGTGATGACAGAAGTAATGGAGCATTGTGATGACAAGGGTTTGGAGCATTGTGATGACAAGGGTCATCAAGCATTGTGATGAAAAGGGCATGCAGCATTGTGATGAAAAAAGCATGGAGCTATTTCATGACAGATTTCAAGGAGACTTCTGACAATTGTCAGGGAACATTGTGATGTCAAGTGTATTGAGCATTGCGATGACAATGTTCATGCAGCATTGCGATGACAGGGGCCTGTGATATTGTGATGGCAGGCATCCTGGAGCGTTGTGATGACAAGTGTCATGGAACATTGTGATGACAATGGCATGCAGCATTGTGTTGAGAACGCCACGGAGCATTCTATTGATATGCGTCAGAGTTCATTGTGATGACATATGTCCGGGTCATTGTGATGACAATGGCATGGAACATTGTGATGCCAAGTGCCATGGAGGATTGTGATGACAAAGGTAATGGAGCATTGTAATGACAAGGGACTGGAACATTCTGATGACTAGGGTCACCAAGCATTGTGATGACAATGGCATGGAGCACTGTGATGAAAAGGGCATGGAGCATTGTGATGAAAAAGGAATGGAGCTATTTCATGACAGAGTTCAAGGAGACTTCTGACAGTTGTCAGGATGCATTTTGATGACAAGTGTATTGAGCATTGTGATGACACAGGTCTTGGAGCATTGTGATGACCAGGGCATGGAATATTGTGATGACAGGCATCATGGAGCATTGTGATGACAAGGGTAATGGAGCATCCTGATGACAATGACATTGAGCATCATGTTGAGAATGCCTTGGAGCATTCTGATGACATGCATCATGGAGTTTTGTGATGACAAGGACATGGAGCATTGTAATTACAGGGGTCTGGGAACCTTGTGATGAAAAGGGCATGGATCATTGTGATGAAAAAGACATGGAGCCTTGTCATGACAGGATTCAAGGAGCATAATGACAACAAGTATCAGGGAGCATTGTGATGTCAACTCTATTGAGCATTGTGATGACAAAGATCATGGAGCATTGAGATGAGAGGACCATGGATAATTGTGATGATGAGCGACATGGGGCGTTGTGATGACAAGTGTTATGGAACATTGTGATCACAAGGTTTTGGAGTATTGTGATGACAAGGTCATCGAGTATTGTGAAGACAGATGTCAGGGAGCATTGTGATGCCAATTGTCATGGAGGATTGTGATGACAAAGGTAATGGAGAATTGTGATGACAAGGGCTTGGAGCATTTTGATGACAAGGGCATGGAACATTGTGATGACAATGACATGGAGCATTGTGATGAGAAGGACAGGAAGCATTCTGCTGACATGAGTCATGGAGCTTTGTGATGACAAGCGCATGGAGCATTGTGATTACAGGGGTCTTGGAGCATTGTGATGACATAGGTCATGGAGTCTTGTGATGACAAGGCAGTGGAACATTGTGATTGCAGGGGTCATGGAGCATTGTTATGACAGGGGTAATGGAGCATTGTGATGACCTAGGCATGCATCATTAGTCTGAAAATTTTCATTGATTATTTTGATGAGAGTTGGCCTGGAGCATTGTGATGACAAGGGAATGGAGCATTGTGATGACAATGTCCTGGAGCATTGTGATGAGAAGACCATTGAGCCTTGTGATGACAAGTCTCATGGAGCTCTTTCATGAAAAGGGGCATGGAGCATTGTGATTACAGGGGATGGAGCATTGTGATGACAAGGGCATGAAACATTGTGTTGAGAAATCCATGGATCATTCTGATGGCATGCGTCATGGAGCTTTGTGATGACAAGCACATGGAGCATTGTGATTACAGGGTTCTTGGAGCATTGTGATGAAAAGGCCATGGATCATTGTGATGAAAAAGGCATGGAGCCTTGTCATGACTGGTTTCAAGGAGCTTAATGAAGACAAGTATCAGGGAGCATTGTGATGACAACTCTATTGAGCATTGTGATGACAAAAGTCATGGAGCATTGTGATGAGAAGACCATGGATAATTGTGATGATGAGCGTCATTGGGCGTTGTGATGACAAGTGTTATGGAACATTGTGATCACAAGGGTTTGGAGCATTGTGGTGACAAGGTCATGGAGTATTGTGAAGACAGGTGTCAGGGAGCATTGTGATGACATATGTCATGGAAAATTGTGATTACATTGGCAAGGAGCATTGTGATGCCAAGTGTCATGGAGGATTGTGATGACAAAGGTAATGGAGCATTGTGATGACAAGGTGTTTGAGCATTGTGATGAAAAGAGCATGGAGCATTTTGATGAGAAAGACATGGAGCATTCTGATGACATGCATCATGATGCATTGTGATGACAAGCACATGGAGCATTTTGATTACAGGGGTCTTGGAGCATTTTGATGATATGGGACATCAAGCCTTGTAATGACAATGCCGTGGAACATTGTGATGGCAGGGTTCATGGAGCATTGTTATGACAGGTGGAATGGAGCCTTGTGATGAGCTGGGCATGCAGCACTACTCTGAAAATTTTCATGAATTATTGTGAAGAGAGTGGGCCTGGAGTATTGTGATGACAAAAGCAAGGAACACTGTGATACATGGTAATGGAGGATTGTAATGACAATGGCATGGATCAGTGTGATGAGAAGGGCATCGAACATTGTGATGACTAGCGTCATGGAGCATTGTGATGACAATGGCATGGAGCATTGGGATGCCAAGTGTCATGGAGCTTTGTGATGGCATATATTGGAGCATTTTGATGACAAGGGCAAGGTGCATTGTGATGAGAAGGGCAGGGAGCAATGTAATGACAATGTTTATGGAGCATTGTGATGACAAGGTTGTTCAGCTTTATGATGACAAACACATGGCACATTATGATGACATGGGTCATGGAGCATTGTGCTGACAAGTGCATAGACCATTGTGATGACAAGCATCATGGATTATTGAGATGACAATGTCATGGAGCATTGTTATGACAAGGATCAGAGAGCATTGAGATGAAAAGTACATGGAACATTGTGGTGACAAAAGTAACAGAGCCTTGTGATGACGAGGGCATGGAAAATTGCGATGGGAAATGTCATGAAGCATTGTGATGACTGGAGTCAAGGAGAATTTTCATATCTGAGGTCATGGAGCATTGTGATGACAAGGGCATGTAGTATTGTGATGTCAGGGGCATGGAGCATTGGTCTGACAATTTTCATGGATTATTGTGATGAGAGTGGGCATGGCACATTGTGATGACAAGGGCATGGAGCACTGTGATGAAAAGGTCATGGAGTATAGTGTAGAGAGGTGTCAGGGAGAATTGTGATGACATATATCATGGTCCATTGTGATGACAATGGCATGGAGCATTTCGATGCCAAGTGACATGGAAGGTTGTGATGACAATGGTAATGGAGCATTGGGCTGACAAGGGCTTGGATCATTCTCATGTCAAGGGCATAGAGCATAGTGGTGACAGGGGCATGGAGCATTGGCCTAACAAGTTTCAGGGATTATTGTGATGACAGTACGCATGGCGCATTGTGATGACTAGGGCATGGAGCACTGTGATGACAAGGACATGAAGTATTGAGTAGAGTGTTGTCAGGGAGCATTGCGATGACATATATCATGGTTCATTGTGATGACAATGGCATGGAGCATTGTGATGCCAAGAGTCATGGAGGATTGTGTTGATAAAGGTAATGGAGCATTGTGATGACAAGGGCTTAGAGCATTTTGATGACAAGGACATGGGCCATTTTGTTGAGAATGCCATGGATCATTGAGGTGACATGCGAAATGGAGCTTTGTTATGACAAGGGCATGGAGCATTGTGATTACAGTGTTCAAGGAGCATAATGACGACAAGTATCTGGGAGCATTGTGATGACAATTTATTGAGCACTGTGATGAAAAAGTCATGGAGCATTGTGATGAGAAGACCATGGATAATTGTGATGATGAACGTCATGGGGCGTTGTGATGACAAGTGTTATGGAACATTGTGATGACAAGGGTTTGGAGCATTGTGATGACAAGGTCATGGAGTATTGTGAAGAGAGGTGGCAGGGAGCATTGTGATGACATATGTCATGGTCCACTGTGATGACAGTGTCATGGAGCATTGTGATGCCAACTGTCATGGAGGATTGTGATGTCAAAGATAATGGAGCATTGTGATGACAAGGACTTGGAACATTGTGATGACAAGGGCATGGAGCCTTGTGATGAGAATGATATGGAACATTCTAATGACATGTGTCATGGAGCTATGAGATGACAAGCGCATGGAGCATTGTTATTACAGGGGTCTTGGAGCATTGTGATGACATGGGTCATGGAGCCTTGTGATGACAAGGCCTTGGAACATTGTGATGGCTGGGGACATTGAACATTTTTATGACATAGTTAATGGAGCATTGTGATTTCCTGGGCATGGAGCGTTTTTCTGAAAATTTTCACGGATTATTGTGATGAGAGTGGGCCTGCAGGATTGAGATGACAAAGGAAAGAAACACTGTCGTACACGGGTCATGGATGATTTTAATGACAAGGGCATGGACCATTGTGATGAGAAGGTCATCGAGCACTGTGATGACAAGCGTCACGGAGCCCTGTGATGACAAGGGCATGGAGCAATGTGATGAGAGGTTACATGGAGCATTGTGATGACAATGGCGTGGAGCAATGTGATGCCAAGTGTGATGGAGATTTTTGATGACAAATATTGGAGCATTTTGATGACACGGGCGTGGTGCATTGTGATGAGAAAAACAGGGAGCATTGTGATGACAGGGTCATGCAAGATTGAGATGAAAAGTGTCATGGATCATTTTGATGACTTGGTTTATGGAACATTGTGATGTCAAGGGTCATGGAGCATTTTGATGCTAAGGTCATGTAGCATTGCCATGACAGGGTATATGGAACATTGTGATAACAGGGATGAGGGTGTACTGTGATGACTAGTGATGGAACACTCTGATATCAGTGGTGAGAGAGAATTTTGATGAGAAGTGCATGGAGCATTGTGATGACAAGTTTTAAGGAGCATTGTGATGACAAGGCTTATGGAGCATTGTGATGACAAGGTTGAGCAGCATTATGATGACAAGCGCATGGCACATTTTGATGACATGTGTCATGGAGCATTGTGCTGACAAGTGCATAGACCATTGTGATGACAAGGGTCATGGAGCACTGTGCTGACAAAAGCATGGAACATTGTGATGACAAGGATCAGAGAGCATTGTGATGACAACTTCATGGAGCATTGTGGTGAGAAAAGTCACAGAGCCTTGTGATGTCGAGGACATGGACAATTGTGATGACAAATGTCATGAAGCATTGTGATGACTGGAGTCAAGGATAATTTTCATAAAAGAGGTCATGGAGCATTGTGATGACAAGGGCATGGAGCATTGTGGTGACAGGGGCATGGACAATGGGTCTGACCATTTTCATGGATTATTGTGATGACAGTGGTCATGGCACATTGTGATGCCAAGTGTCATGGAGGATTGTGATGACAAAGGTAATGGAGCATTCTGATTACAATGGCATGGAGCATTGTGATGGCAAGGGCCATTGAAAATTTTAATGACAACTTCGGAAGCATTGGGATGACAAAGCGCATGGAGCTTGCTATGACAGGGGTCATGGAGCATTGCGATGACAAGTGCATGGAATATTGTGATGACAAGAGCCTGTATCATTGTGATGAGAAGTGTCATGGAGCATTTTGATGAAAAGAACGTGGAGAATTGTGATGACAGGGGTCATGGAACATTGTGATGACCAGGGCACGGAGCATTGTGATGGCAAGCCCGTGGAGCACTGTGATGAGAAGACCATGGACAATAGTGATGAGGAGCGTCATGGAGCACTGTAATGACAATGGACCTTGAGCATTGTGAGGACAGGTGCCATGGAGCATTGTGATGTCAGGGGTCATGGAGCATTGTGATGCCAAGCTTCATCGAGCATTCTGGTCACAAGCTTGTGGAGTAATATGATGACAATAGATGGAGCATTGTAATGACAAGGGCATGGAGCATGGTGATGACAAGGTCATGGAATTTTGTGAAAACCGATGTCAGGTAGCATTTTGATGTAATATGTCATGGCCCATTGTGATGACAATGGCATGGAGCATTGTGAGGCCAAGTGTCATGGAGGATTGTGATGACAGAAGTAATGGAGCATTGTGATGACAAGGGCTTGAAGCATTGTGATAACAAGGACATGGGCCATTGTCTTGAGAATGCCATGGATCATTGTGGTGACATGCGTGTTGGAGCTTTGTTATGACAAGGGCATGGAGCATTGTGATTACAGTGTTCAAGGAGCATAATGACGACAAGTATCTGGGAGCATTGTGATGACAACTCTATTGAGCATTGTGATGAAAAAGTCATGGAGCATTGTGATGAGAAGACCATGGATAATTGTGATGATGAACGTCATGGGGCGTTGTGATGACAAGTGTTATGGAACATTGTGATGACAAGGGTTTGGAGCATTGTGATGACAAGGTCATGGAATATGGTGAAGACAGGTGTCAGGGAGCATTGTGATGACATATGTCATGGTCCACTGTGATGACAGTGTCATGGAGCATTGTGATGCAAAGTGTCATGGAGGATTGTGATGGCAAATCTAATGGAGCATTGGGATGAAAGTCTTGGAGCATTGTGATGACAAGACAAGGAACATTGTGATGAGAATGATATGGAGCATTCTAATGGCATGTGTCATGGTGCTATGAGATGACAAGCACATGGAGCATTGTTTATTACAGGGGTCTTGTAGCATAGTGATGACATGGTTCATGGAGCCTTGTGGTGACAAGGCTTTGGAACATTGTGATGGCAGGGGACATGGAGCATTTTTATGACATAGTTAATGGAGCATTGTGATGTGCTGGGCATGGAGCGTTTTTCTGAAAATTTTCATGGATTATTGTAATGAGAGTGGGCCTGCAGGATTGTGATGACAAAGGAAAGGAACACTGTCGGACATTTGTCATGTATGATTTTAATGACAGGGTCATGGACCATTGTGATGAGAAGGTCATCGAACTTTGTGATGACAAGCGTCATGGAGCCCTGTGATGGCAAGGGCATGGAGCAATGTGATGAAAGGTTACATGGAGCATTGCGTTGACAATGGCATGGAGCATTGTGATGCCAAGTGTGATGGAGATTTTTGTTGACAAATATTGGAGCATTTTGATGACATGGGCGTGGTGCTTTGTGATGAGAAGAACAGGGAGCATTGTGATGACAGGGTCATTCAAGATTGAGATAAAAAGGGCCATGGAGCATTTTGATGACTTGGGTTATGGAACATTGTGATGTCAAGGGTCATGGAGCATTTTGATGCTAAGGTCATGTAGCATTGCGATGACATGGGTCATGGAACATTGTGATGACAGGGATGATGGAGTATTGTGATGGCTAGTGATGGAACACTCTGAAGACAGTGGTGAGAGAGAATATTGTTGAGAAGTGCATGGAGCATTGTGATGACAAGTTTTAAGTAGCATTGTGATGACAAGGCTTATGGAGCATTGTGATGACAAGGTTGTGCAGCATTATGATGACAAGCACATGGCACATTTTGATGACATGTGTCATGGAGCATTGTGCTGACAAGTACATAGAACATTGTGATGACAAGGGTCATGGAGCATTGTGCTGATAAAGGCATGGAACATTGTGATGACAAGGATCAGAGAGCATTGTGATGAAAACTTCATGGAGCATTGTGGTGAGAAAAGTCACAGAGCCTTGTGATGTTGATGGCATGGACAATTGTGATGACAAATGTCATGAAGCATTGTGATGACTGGAGTCAAGGAGAATTTTCTTAAAAGAGGTCATGGAGCATTGTGATGACAAGGACATGGAGCATTGTGGTGACAGGGGCATGGACAATGGGTCTGACCATTTTCATGGATAATTGTGATGACAGTGGTCATGGCACATTGTGATGACAAGGGCATGGAGCACTGTGATAACAAGGTCATGGAGTATTATGTAGAGAGGTGTCAGGTAGCATTGTGATGACATATATCATGAACCATTGTGATGACAATGGCGTGGAGCCTTGTGATGCCAAGTGTCATGGAGGATTGTGATGTCAAAGGTAATGGAGCATTCTGATTACAAGGGCATGGAGCATTTTAATGGCAAGGGACATTGAAAATTTTAATGACAACTTCGGGAAGCATTGGGATGACAAAGCGCATGGAGCTTGCTATGACAGGTGTCATGGAGCATTGCGATGACAAGTGTATGGAAAATTGTGATGACAAGAGACTGTATCATTGTGATGAGAAGTGTCATGGAGCATTGTGATGAAAAGAACGTGGAGAATTGTGATGACAGGGGACATGGAACATTGTGATGACCAGGGCATGGAGCATTGTGATGGCAAGACCGTGGAGCACTGTGATGAGAAGACCATGGATAATTGTGATGAGGACCGTCATGGAGCACGGTAATGACAAGGGACCTTGAGCATTGTGAGGACAGGTTTCATGGAGCATTGTGATGGCAGGGGTCATGGAGCATTGTGATGCCAAGCTTCATCGAGCATTCTGATCAGAAGCTTGTGGAGTAGTATGATGATAATAGAGGAGCATTGTGATGACAAGGGTTTGGAGCATTTTGATGACAAGGGTCATCGAGCATTGTGATGAAAACGGCATGAAGCATTTTGATGAAAAAGGCATGGAGCTATTTCATGACAGATTTCAAGGAGACTTCTGGCTATTGTCAGGGAGCATGGTGATGTCAAGTGTATGGAGCATTGTGATGACAATATTCATGCAGCACTGCGATGACAGGGACCTGTGATATTGTGATGACAGGCATACTGGAGCGTTGTGATGACAATTGTCATGGAGCAATGTGATGACAATGGCATGCAGCATTGTGTTGAGAACGCCATGGAGCATTCTGATGATATGTGTCATAGATCATTGTGATGACATATGTCCGGTTCATTGTGATGACAATGGCATGGAGCATTGTGATGCCAAGTGTCATGGAGGATTGTGATGACAAAGGTAATGGAGCATTGTGATGACAAGGGACTGGAGCATTCTGATGACAAGGGTCATCAAGCATTGTGATGACAATGGCATGGAACACTGTGATGAAAAGGGCATGGAGCATTGTGATGAAAAAGGAATGGATCTATTTCATGACAGAATTCCAGGAGACTTCTGACAGTTGTCAGGAGGCATTTTGATAACAAGTGTATTGAGCATTGTGATGACACATGTCATGGAGCATAGTGAGGACAAGGGCATGGAATATTGTGATGACAGGCATCATGGAGCGTTGTGATGACAAGGGTAATGGAGCTTCCTGAAGACAATGACATTGAGCATAGTGTTGAGAATGTCATGGAGCGTTCTGATGACATGCGTCAAGGAGATTTGTGATGACAAGGGCATGGAGCATTGTAATTACAGGGGTCTGGGAACCTTGTGATGAAAAGGGCATGGATCATTGTGATGAAAAAGGCATGGAGTCTTGTCATGACAGGATTCAAGGAGCATAATGACAACAAGTATCAGGGAGCATTGTTATGACAACACTATTGAGCATTGTGATGACAAAGATCATGGAGCATTGAGATGAGAAGACCATGGATAATTGTGATGATGAGCGACATGGGGCGTTGTGATGACAAGTGTTATGGAACATTGTGATCACAAGGTTTTGGAGTATTGTGATGACAAGGTCATCGATTATTGTGAAGACAGTTGTCAGGGAGCATTGTGATGCCAAGTGTCATGGAGGATTGTGATGACAAAGGAAATGGAGCATTGTGATGACAAGGGCTTGGAGCATTTTGATGACAAGGACATGGAACATTGGGATGACAATGACATGGAGCATTGTGATGAGAAGGACATGAAACATTCTGCTGACATGCGTCATGGAGCTTTGTGATGACAAGCGCATGGAGCATTGTGATTACAGGGGTCTTGGAGCATTGTGATGACATAGGTCATGGAGTCTTGTGATGACAAGGCAGTGGAACATTGTGATTGCAGGGGTCATGGAGCATTGTTATGACAGGGGTAATGGAGCATTGTGATGACCTGGGCATGCATCATTAGTCTGAAAATTTTCATGGATTATTGTGATGAGAGTTGGCCTGGAGCATTGTGATGACAAGGGAATGGAGCATTGTGATGACAATGTCCTGGAGCATCGTGATGAGAAGACCATTGAGCCTTGTGATGACAAGTATCATGGAACTCTTTCATGAAAAGGGGCATGGAGCATTGTGATTACAGGGTTTGGAGCATTGTGATGACAAAGGCATGGAGCATTGTGATTACAGGGTTCTTGGAGCATTGTGATGAAAAGGGCATGGATCATTGTGATGAAAAAGGCATGGAGCCTTGTCATGACTGGTTTCAAGGAGCTTAATGACGACAAGTATCAGGGAGCATTGTGATTACAACTCTATTGAGCATTGTGATGACAAAAGTCATGGAGCATTGTGGTGAGAAGACCATGGATAATTGTGATGATGAGCGTCATGGGGCGTTGTGATGACAAGTGTTATGGAACATTGTGATCACAAGGGTTTGGAGCATTGTGATGACAAGGTCATGGAGTATTGTGAAGACACGTGTCAGGGAGCATTGTGATGACATATGCCATGGACAATTGTGATGACAGTGGAATGGAGCATTGTGATGCCAAGTGTCATGGAGGATTGCGATGACAAAGGTAGTGGAACATTGTGATGACAAGGTCTTGGAGCATTGTGATGACAAGAGCATGGAGCATTTTGATGAGAAAGTAATGGAGCATTCTGATGACATGCATCATGGTGCCTTGTGATGACAAGCACATGGAGCATTGTGATTACAGGGGTCTTGGGGCATTTTGATGATATGGGTCATCGAGCCTTGTAATGACAATGCCGTGGAACATTGTGATTGCAGGTTTCATGGAGCATTGTTATGACAGGTGTAATGGAGCCTTGTGATGAGCTGGGCATGCAGCACTGGTGAAAATTTTTATTAATTATTGTGAAAAGAGTGGGCCTGGAGTATTGTGATGACAAAGGCAAGGAACACTGGGATACATGGGTCATGGAGGATTGTAATGACAAGGGCATGGATCAGTGTGATGAGAAGGGCATCGAGCATTGTGATGACTAGCGTCATGGAGCATTGCAATGCCAATGGCATGGAGCATTGTGATTCCAAGTGTCATGGAGCTTTGTGATGGCAAATGTTGGAGCATTTTGATGACAAGGGCAAGGTGCATTGTGATGAGAAGGGCATTGAGCAATTTGATGACAAGGTTTATGGAGCATTGTGATGACAAGGTTGTTCAGCATTAGAATGACAAACACATGGCACATTTTGATGACATGGGACATGGAGCATTGTGCTGACATGTGCATAGACCATTGTGATGACAAGCGTCATGGATTATTGAGATGACATAGTCATGCAACATTGTTATGACAAGGATCAAAGAGCATTGAGATGAGAAGTACATGGAGCATTGTGGGACAAATGTCACAGAACCTTGTGATGACGAGGGCATGGAAAATTGCGATGGCAAATGTCATGAAGCATTGTGATGACTTGAGTCAAGGAGAATTTTCATATCAGAGGTCATGGAGCATTGTGATGACAAGGGCATGGAGTATTGTGATGAAAGGTGCATGGAGCATTGATCTGACAATTTTCATGGATTATTGTGATGACAGTGAGCATGGCACATTGCGATGACAAGGGCATGGAGCACTGTGATGAAAAGGTCATGGAGTATAGTGTAGAGAGGTGTCAGGGAGAATTGTGATGACATATATCATCGTCCATTGTGATGACAATGGCATGGAGCATTTTGATGCCAAGTGACATGGAGGATTGTGATGACAATGGTAATGGAGCATTGGGCTGACAAGGGCTTGGAGCATTGTGATGTCAAGGGCATAGAGCATTGTGGTGACAGCGGCATGGAGCATTTGCCTGACAAGTTTCATGGATTATTGTGATGACAGTGCACATGGCGCATTGTGATGACTAGGGCATGGAGCACTGTGATGACAAGGTCATGAAATATTGAGTAGAGAGTTGTCAGGGAGCATTGTGATGACATATATAATGGTTCATTTTGATGACAATGGCATGGAGCATTGTGATGCCAAGCGTCATAGAGGATTGTGTTGTTAAAGGTAATGGAGCATTGTGATGACAAGGGCTTGGAGCATTGTGATGACAAGGACATGGGCCATTGTGTTGAGAATGCCATGGATCATTGTGGTGACATGCGTGATGGAGCTGTGTTATGACAAGGGCATGGAGCATTGTGATTACAGGGTTCAAGGAGCATAATGACGACAAGTATCTGGGAGCATTGTGATGACAACTCTATTGAGCATTGTGATTTAAAAGTCATGGAGCATTGTGATGAGAAGACCATGGATAATTGTGATGATGAACGTCAAGGGGCGTTGTGATGACAAGTGTTATGGACATTGTGATGACAAGGGTTTGGAGCATTGTGATGACAAGGTCATGGAGTATTGTGAAGACAGGTGGCAGGGAGCATTGTGATGACATATGTCATGGTGCACTGTGATGACAGTGTCATGGAGCATTGTGATGACAAGTGTCATGGAGGATTGTGATGGCAAAGGTAATGGAGCATTGTGATGACAAGGTCTTGGAGCATTGTGATGAAAAGGGCATGGAGCATTTTGATGAGAATGATATGGAGCATTCTAATGACATGTGTCATGGAGCTATGAGATGACAAGCACAAGGAGCATTGTTATTGCAGGGGTCTTGTAGCATAGTGATGACATGGTTCATGGAGCCTTGTGATGACAAGGCCTTGGAACATTATGATGGCAAGGGACATGGAGCATTTTTATGACATAGTTAATTCAGCATTGTGATGTCCTGGGCATGGAGCGTTTTTCTGAAAATTTTCATGGATTATTGTGATGAGAGTGGGCCTTCAGGATTGTGATGACAAAGGAAAGGAACACTGTCGTACATGGGTCATGGATGATTATAATGACAAGGGAATGAACCATTGGGATGAGAAGGTCATCGAGCATTGTGATGACAAGCGTCATGGAGCACTGTGATGACAAGGGCATGGAGCAATGTGATGAGAGATTACATGGAGCATTGCGATGACAATGGCATGGAGCATTGTGATGCCAAGTGTGATGGAGATTTTTCATGACAAATATTGGAGCATTTTGATGACAAGGGCGTGGTGCATTGTGATGAGAAGAACAGGGAGCATTGTGATGACAGGGTCATGCTAGATTGAGATGAAAAGGGTCATGGTGCATTTTGATGACTTGGGTTATGGAACATTGTGATGTCAAGGGTCATGGAGCATTTTGATGCTAAGGTCATGTAGCATTGCGATGACATGGGTCATGGAACATTGTGATGACAGGGATGAGGGAGTATTGTGATGACTAGTGATGGAACACTCTGATATCAGTGGTGAGAGAGAATTTTGATGAGAAGTGCATGGAGCATTGTGATGACAAGTTTTAAGGAGCATTGTGATGACAAGGCTTATGGAGCATTGTGATGACAAGGTTGTGCAGCATTATGATGACAAGCGCATGGCACATTTTGATGACATGTGTCATGGAGCATTGTGCTGACAAGTGCATAGATCATTGTGATGACAAGGGTCATAGAGCATTGTGCTGACAAAGGCATGGAACATTGTGATGACAAGGATCAGAGAGCATTGTGATGAGATCTTAATGGATCATTGTGGTGAGAAAAGTCACAGAGCCTTGTGATGTCGAGGGCATGGACAGTTGTGATGACAAATGTCATGAAGCATTGTGATGACTGGAGTCAAGGAGAATTTTCATAAAGAGGTCATGGAGCATTGTGATGACAAGGGCATGGAGCATTGTGGGGACAGGGACATGGACAATGGGTCTGACCATTTTCATGGATTATTGTGATGACAGTAGTCATGGCACATTGTGTTGACAAGGGCATGGAACACTGTGATAACAAGGGTTGGAGTATTATATAGAGAGGTGTCAGGGAGAATTTTGATGACATATATCATGGACCATTGTGATGACAATGGCGTGGAGCATTTTGATGCCAAGTGTCATGGAGGATTGTGATGTCAAATGTAATGGAGCATTGTGATAACAAGGGCATGGAGCATTGTGATGACAAGGGCCATTGAAAATTTTAATGACAACTTCGGGAAGCATTGGAATGCAAAGCACATGGAGCTTGCTATGACAGGGGTCATGGAGCATTGTGATGACAAGTGCAAGAAATATTGTGATGACTAGAGCCTGTATCATTGTGATGAGAAGTGTCATGGAGCATTGTGATGAAAAGAACGTGGAGAATTGTGATGACAGGTGCCATGGAACATTGTGATGACCAGGGCATGGAGCATTGTGATGGCAAGACCGTGGAGCACTGTGTTGAGAAGACCATGGATAATTGTGATGACGAGCGTCATGGAGCACGGTAATGACAAGGGACCTTGAGCATTGTGAGGACAGGGTTCATGGAGCATTGTGAGGGCAAGTGTCATGGAGCATTGTGATGCCAAGCTTCATCGAGCATTCTGATCACAAGCTTGTGGAGTAACATTTTGACAATAGATGGAGCATTGTGAAGACAAGGGCATGGAGCACGGTGATGAGAAGTCCATGGAGCATTCTGACGACATGTGTCATGGAGCATTTTGATGACAAGGGCATGGATAATTTTGATTACAGGGGTCTTGGAGAATTAGGATGGAAAGGAATGGATCATTGTGATGAAAAAGACATGGAGCCTTGTCATGACAGTGTTCAAGGAGCATACTGATGGCACGTGTCAGGGAGCATTGTGATGACAACTGTATTGAACATTGTGATGACAAAGGTCATGGAGCATTGTGATGATAAGACCATGGGTAATTGTGATGATGAGCTTCATGGGGTGCTGTAATGACCAGTGTTATGGAAAATTGTGATCACATGGTTTTGGAGCATTGTGATGCCAGAGGTCATGGAGAATACTGATTTCATTGTGATGACAATACGATGAAGCATTATGATGATGGGCGTGGTGCCTTTTGATGAGAGGGTTCATGGATCATTGAGATGAAAACGGGCATGGAGCATTGTGTTTACAGGTGTCTTGGAACATTGTGATGACGAGGACATGGAGCATTGTGATGAGAAGGAAATGGAGCATTCTGATGACATGTGTCATGGAGCTTTATGATGACAAGGGCATGGAGCATTGTGATTAGTGGTGTCTTGGAGCATTGTGAGGACAAGGGTCATGGAGCCATGAGATGACAATGCCGTGGAACATTGTTATTGCAGGGGTCATGGAGCATTGTTATCACAGGTGTAATGGAGCATTTTGATGATAAGGACATGGAATATTGGTCTGAAAACTTTCATGGATTATTATGATGAGACTGGGCACGGAGCATTGTGATGACAAGGGCATGGATCACTGTGATACATGGGTCATGGAGGATTGTAATGACAAGGGCATGGAGCCTTGTGATGAGAAGGGCATCGAGCATTTTGATGACAAGTGTCATGAAGCTTTATGATATCAAGTGCATGGAACATTGCGATTAAAAAGGCATGGATCATTGTGATGAAAAATGCATGGAGACTTTTCACGACAGGGATCAAGGAGCATTTTCAAGACAAGTGTCAGGGAGAATTGTGATGACAAGTGTATTGAGCATTGTGATGACAATGATCATGGAGCATTGGGATGTTAAAGGCATGGAGTATTGTGATGACAGTAATCATAGAACTTTGTGATGACAAATGTCATGGATCACTGTGATGACATGCATCACTTAGCATTGTGATTACAGGTGTCATGGAGCATTGGGCTGAGAAGGGCCAGATTATTGTGATGACAAGTGTCATGGAGCATTTTGATGACAAGTGTCCCGGACCATTGTGTTGTCAGGGGTCATGGAGCGATGAGATGACAGTTGTTATGGAGCATTGTGACAACAAGGTTCATGGCGCATTATTATGAAAAGGTCAGGGAGCATTGGTTTGAAAATATTCATGGAGTATTGTTATTACAGGGTTTATGGAGCATTTTGATGACAAGGGAATGGAGCATTGTGATGAAAAACGCATGGAGCAATAAGGTGACAGGTTTCATGGAGCATTGTGATGACAATGGCATGGAGTATTTGATGCCAACGGTCATGGAGATTTGTGATGAGAAAATCATGGAGCATTTTGATGACAAGGACATTGTGCAATGTGATGAGAAATGCAGGGATCATTGTGATGACAGGGTCACGGAGCAATTTGATGAAAAGGGCCATGGAACATTTTGATGACAGTGGTTATGGAACATTGTGATGACAAGGGACTTGGAGCATTGTGATGACCAGGGCATGGATCACTGTGATGGCAATACCGTGGAGCATGGTGATGAGAAACCATGGAAGATTGTGATGACGAGCCTCATGGAGCACTGTAATGACAAGGGCATGGAGCATTTTGATGAAAGGTGTCACGGAGCACTGTGATGACAGGGGTCATGGAACATTGTGATGACAAGGTTCATGGAGCATTCTGATGACAAGCTTGTGGAGTATTGTGATGACAATGGCACGAAGCATTGTGATTGAAAGGACATGGAGCATTGTGATGAAAAATACATGGAACCTTTTCATGACAGGGTTCATGGAGCATTTTGACGACAAGTGTCAGGGAGCATTGTGATGACAAGTGTCATGGAGCATTTTGGTGACAAGTGTCCCGGACCATTGTGTTTCAGGGGACATGAAGCGTTGTGATGACAGTGGTCACGTAGCATTTTGATGACAGGTTTCATGGAGCATTGTGATGAGCAGGTCATGGAGCATTGGGCTGAAAATATTCATGGAGTATTGTGATGACAGGTTTCATGGAACATGTGATGAAAAGAGAAAGGAGCATTGTGATGACAATGTCCTGGAACATTGTGATCAGTAGACCATGGAGCCTTGTGATGACAAGTCTCATGGAGCATTCTGATGAAAAGTGGCATGGAGCATTGTGATTACCGGGTTCTTGGAGCATTGTGATGACAAAGTCATGGAGCATTGTGATGAGAAGTCCATGGAGCATTCTGATGACATGCGTCATGGAGCTTTTTGATGACAAGGGCATGGATAATTTTGATTACAGGGGTCTTGGAGCATTAGGATGAAAAGGAATGGATCATTGTGATGAAAAAGACATGGAGCCTTGTCAGGACAGGGTTCAAGGAACATACTGATGGCACGTGTCAGGGAGCGTTGTGATGACAACTCTATTGAGCATTCTGATGACAAATGTCATGGAGCATTGTGATGATAAGACCATGGGTAATTGTGATGATGAGCGTCATGGGGCGCTGTAATGACAAGTGTTATGGAACATTGTGATCACAAGGTTTTGGAGCATTGAGATGACAGAGGTCATGGAGAATACTGATTTCATTATGATGAAAATACGATGAATCATTATGAAGATGGGCATGTTGCCTTTTGATGAGAGGGTTCATGGATCATTGAGATGAAAACGGGCATGGAGCATTGTGTTTACAGGTGTCTTGAACATTGTGATGACAAGGGCATGGAGCATTGTGATGAGAAGGAAATGGAGCATTCTGATGACATGTGTCATGGAGCTTTATGATGACAAGGGCATGGAGCATTGTGATTAGTGGGGTCTTGGAGCATTGTGAGGACAAGGGTCATGGAGCCATGTGATGTCAATGCCGTGGAACATTGTGATTGCAGGGTTCATGGAGCATTGTTATCACAGGGATAATGGAGCATTTTGATGATAAGGGCATGGAACATTGGTCTGAAAACTTTCATGGATTATTGTGATGAGAGTGGGCATGGAGCATTGTGATGACAAGGGCACGGAACACTGTGATACATGGGTCATGGAGGATTGTAATGACAAGGGCATGGAGCCTTGTGATGAGAAGGGCATCGAGCATTTTGATGACAAGTGTCATGAAGCTTTGTGATGACAAGTGCATGGAACATTGCGATTAAAAAGGCATGGATCATTGTGATGAAAAATTCATGGAGACTTTTCACGACAGGGGTCAAGGAGCATTTTCAAGACAAGTGCCAGGGAGAATTGTGATGACAAGTGTATTGAGCATTTTGATGACAATGGTCATGGAGCATTGGGATGATAAGGGCATGGAGTATTGTGATGACAGTAATCATAGAACTTTGTGATGACAAGTGTTATGGAACACTGTGACCACAAGAGTTTGGAGCATTGTGATGACAGACGTCATGCATCTTGTTGATATCAAGTGACATGGAGCATTGTGATGATAAGGGCATGAAGCAATGTGATCCCAAAGTTCATGGAGGCCTGCAATGACAAGTGCATGGAGTATGGTGATGACAAGGTCATGTAACATTGTGATGAAAAAGGCATGGAGCCTTTCATGACACGGTTCATGCACAATACTGACGACAAGTGTCAAGGAGACTTGTGATTACAAGTGTATTGATTATTGTGATGATAAAGGTCATGGAGCATTGTGATGACAAGGGCATGGAGTATTGTGATGACAGGCATCATTGAGCGTTGTGATGACAAGTGTTATGGAACATTGTGACCACAAGAGTTTGGAGCATTGTGATGATAGAGGTTATGGATCATTTTGATTACAAGGAGCATGGAGCATTGTGATGACAAGGGCATGAAGCAATGTGATCCCAAGGTTCATGGAGGATTGTGATGACAATGGTAATGGAGGATTGTGATGGCAATGGTAATGGAGTATTGTGATGAAAATCGCATGGAGCATTTTGCTGACAAAGTCATGGAGCATTGTGATGACTGGGGTCATGGAGCATTGTGATGAAAAGTTCATGGAGCATTGTGGTGACAAAGGTCACAAAGCCTTGTGTTGACGGGGGCATGGACCATTGTGATGAAAATGTTCATGAAGCATTATGATGACTGGAGTCACGGAGCACTGTGTTGACAGGGGTCATGGAGCATTGTGATGAAAAGTTCATGGAGCATTTTCGTGACAAAGGTCACAGAGCCTTGTGTTGACAAAAGCATGGACCATTGTGATGACAAAGGTCATGAAGCATTGTAATGACTGGTGTCACGGAATATTGTGATGACAGGGGTCATGGAGCATCTTGGTGACAACGGCATGGAGCATTTTGATGACAGGGTCATGGTGCATTGGTCTGACAATTTTCAGGGATTATTGTGATGACAGTGGGCATGGCACACTGGGATTACAAGGGAATGGAGTTCTGTGAAGACATGTGTCAGTTAGCATTGTGATGTCATATTTCATGGTCCATTGTGATGACAATTGCATGCAGCATTGTGATGCCAGGTGTCATGGAGGATTGTATTGACAATGGCTTGGATCATTGTGATGACCAGGGCATGGAGCATTGTGATGTCAAGAGAGTGGAGAATGATGATGTGCAGACCATGGATAATTATGATGACGAGCGTCATGGAACACTGTAATGACAAGTTTCATGGAGCATTGTGATAACAGGAGTCATGGAGCATTGTGATGACAAGCTTGTGGAGTATTGTGATGACAATGGCATGGAGCATTGTAATGAGAAGTGCATGGAGCATTATGATGACAAGGTCATGTAGCCTTTTGCTGACAAATGCATGGAGCATCGTGATGACAAGTGTCATGGACCTCTTTGATGACAGGCATCACGGAACAGTGTGATTAAAGGTGTCATGGAGGGTTAGGATGACAAGGGCTTGGATCATTGTGATGCAAAGGGTCATGGAGCATTTTGATGACAAATGCATGGAACATTGTGATGACAAGTGTCATGGAGCATTTTGGTGACAAGAGTCCCGGACCATTGTGTTTCAGGGGACATGAAGCGTTGTGATGACAGTGGTCATGGAGCATTTTGATGACAGGGTTCATGGAGCATTGTGATGAGCAGGTCATGGAGCATTGTGCTGAAAACCTTCATGGAGTATTGTGATGACAGGTTTCATGGAGCATTGTGATGAAAAGGGAAAGGAGCATTGTGATGACAATGTCCTGGAACATTGTGATGAGTAGACCATGGAACCTTGTGATGACAAGTCTCATGGAGCATTCTGATGAAAAGTTGCTTGGAGCATTGTGATTACAGGGGTCTTGGAGCATTGTGATGACAAAGTCATGGAGCATTGTGATGAGAAGTCCATGGAGCATTCTGATGACATGCGTCATGGAGCTTTTTGATGACAAGGGCATGGATAATTTTGATTACAGGGGTCTTGGAGCATTAGGATGAAAAGGAATGGATCATTGTGATGAAAAAGACATGGAGCCTTGTCATGACAGGGTTCAAGGAGCATACTGATGGCACATGTCACGGAGTGTTGTGATGACAACTGTATTGAGCATTGTGATGACAAAGGTCATGGAGCATTGTGATGATAAGACCATGGGTAATTGTGATGATGAGCGTCATGGGGCGCTGTAATGACAAGTGTTATGGAACATTGTGATCACAAGGATTTGGAGTATTGTGATGACAGAGGTCATGGAGAATACTGATTTCATTGTGATGACAATACGATGAAGCATTATGATGATGGGCATGGTGCCTTTTGAGGAGAGGGTTCATGGATCATTGAGATGAAAATGGGCATGGAGCATTGTGTTTACAGGTGTCTTGAACATTGTGATGAAAAGGGCATGGAGCATTGTGATGAGAAGGAAATGGAGGATTCTGATGACATGTGTCATGGAGCTTTATGATGACAAGTGCATGGAGTATTGTGATTAGTGGTGTCTTGCAGCATTGTGAGGACAAGGGTCATGGAGCCATGTGATGACAATGCCGTGAAACATTGTTATTGCAGGGGTCATGGAGCATTGTTATCACAGGGGTAATGGAGCATTTTGATGATAAGGCCATGGAACATTTGTCTGAAAACTTTCATGGATTATTGTGATGAGAGTGGGCACGGAGCATTGTGATGACAACGGCATGGAGCACTGTGATACATCGGTCATGGAGGATTGTAATGACAAGGGCATGGAGCCTTGTGATGAGAAGGGCATCGAGCATTTTGATGACAATTGTCATGAAGCTTTGTGATGACAAGTGCATGGAACATTGCGATTAAAAAGGCATGGATCATTGTGATGAAAAATGCATGGAGACTTTTCACGACAGGGGTCAAGGAGCATTTTCAAGACAAGTGTCAGGGAGAATTGTGATGACAAGTATATTGAGCATTGTGATGACAATGGTCATGGAGCATTGGGATGATAAGTGCATGGAGTATTGTGATGACAGTAATCATAGAACTTTGTGATGACAAGAGTTATGGAACACTGTGACCACAAATATATGGAGCATTGTGATGACAGAGGTCATGGATCTTGTTGATATCAAGTGACATGGAGCATTGTGATGACCAGGGCATGAAGCAATGTGATCCCAAAGTTCATGGAGGACTGCAATGACAAGCGCATGGAGCATTTTGATGACAAGGTCATGTAGCATTGTGATGAAAAAGGCATGGAGCCTTTCATGACAGGGTTCATGGAGCATACTATCGACAAGTGTCAAGGAGCCTTGTGATGACCATTGTATTGATTATTGTGATGATAAAGGTCATGGAGCATTGTGATGACAAGGGCATGGAGTATTGTGATGACAGGCATCATGGAGCGTTGTGATGACAAGTGTTATGGAACATTGTGACAACAAGGGTTTGGAGCATTGTGATGAGACAGGTTATGGATCATTTTGATTACAAGGAGCATGGAGCATTGTGATGACAAGGGCATGAAGCAATGTGATCCCAAGGTTCATGGAGGATTGTGATGACAATGGTAATGGAGGATTGTGATGGCAATGGTAAAGGAATATTGTGATGAAAATCGCATGGAGCATTTTGCTGACAAAGGCATGGAGCATTGTGATGACTGGGGTCATGGAGCATTGTGATGAAAAGTTCATGGAGCATTGTGGTGACAAAGGTCACAAAGCCTTGTGTTGACGGGGGCATGGACCATTGTGATGAAAATGTTCATGAAGCATTGTGATGACTGGAGTCACGGAGCACTGTTTTGAAGGGGTCATGGAGCATTGTGATGAAAAGTTCATGGAGCATTTTCGTGACAAAGGTCACAGAGCCTTGTGTTGACAAAAGCATGGACCATTGTGATGACAAAGGTCATGAAGCATTGTAATGACTGGTGTCACGGAGCATTGTAATGACAGGGGTCATGGAGCATTTTGATGACAACGGCATGGAGCATTTTGATGACAGGATCATGGAACATTGGTCTGACAAGTTTCACGGATTACTGTGATGACAGTGGGCATGGCACATTGGGATTGCAAGGGAATGGAGTTCTGTGAAGACATGTGTCAGTTAGCATTGTGATGATATATTTTATGGTCCATTGTGATGACAATTGCATGCAGCATTGTAATGCCAGGTGTCATGGAGGATTGTATAGACAATGGCTTGGATCATTGTGAAGACCAGGGCATGGAGCATTGTGATGGCAAGAGAGTGGAGAATGATGATGTGCAGACCATGGATAATTGTGATGACGAGCGTCATGGAACACTGTAATGACAAGTTTCATGGAGCATTGTGATAACAGGAGTCATGGAGCATTGTGATGACAAGCTTGTGGAGTATTGTGATGACAATGGCATGGAGCATTGTGATGAGAACTGCATGGAGCATTGTGATGACAAGGTCATATAGCCTTTTGCTGACAAATGCATGGAGCATCGTGATGACAAGTGTCATGGACCTCTGTGATGACAGGCGTCACGGAACAGTGTGATTACAGGTGTCATGGAGGTTAGGATGACAAGGGCTTGGATCATTGTGATGCAAAGGGTCATGGAGCATTTTGATGACAAACGCATGGAACATTGTGATGACAAGTGTCATGGAGCATTTTGGTGACAAGAGTCCCGGACCATTGTGTTTCAGGGGACATGAAGTGTTGTGATGACAGTGGTCACGGAGTATTTTGATGACAGGGTTCATGGAGCATTGTGATGAGCAGGTCATGGAGCATTGTGCTGAAAATGTTCATGGAGTATTGTGATGACAGGTTTCATTGAGCATTGTGATGAAAAGGGAAAGGAGCATTGTGATGACAATGTCCTGGAACATTTTGATGAGTAGACCATGGAGCCTTGTGATGACAAGTCTCATGGAGCATTCTGATGAAAAGTTGCGTGGAGCATTGTGATTACAGGTGTCATGGAGGGTTAGGATGACAAGGGCTTGGATCTTTGTGATGCAAAGGGTCATGGAGCATTTTGATGACAAATACATGGAACATTGTAATGACAAGTGTCATGGAGCATTTTGGTGACAAGAGTCTCGGACCATTGTGTTTCAGGGGACATGAAGCGTTTTGATGACAGTGGTCACGGAGCATTTTGATGACAGGGTTCATGGAGCATTGTGATGAGCAGGTCATGGAGCATTGTGCTGAAAATGTTCATGGAGTATTGTGATGACAGGTTTCATTGAGCATTGTGATGAAAAGGGAAAGGAGCATTGTGATGACAATGTCCTGGAACATTGTGATGAGTAGACCATGGAGCCTTGTGATGACAACTCTCATGGAGCATTCTGATGAAAAGTTGAGTGGTGCATTTTGATTACAGGGCTCTTGGAGCACTGTGCTGACAAAGTCATGGAGCATTGTGATGACAGGGGCATGGAGCATTGGTCTGAGAAATTTCTTGGATTATTGTGATGACAGTGGGCATGGCGCATTGGGATTTCAAGGGCATGGAGTACTGTGAATACAGGTTTCAGTTAGCCTTGTGATGACATATTTCATGGTCCATTGTGATGACAATTGCATGCAGCCTTGTGATGCCAGGTGTCATGTAGGACTGTGATGACAAGGGTTTGGAGCTTTGTGATGACCAGGGCATGGAGCATTGTTATGTCATGACCGTGGAGCATGTTGATGAGAAGACATGTATAATTGTGATGACGAGAGTCATGGAGCACAGTAATGACAAGGAGCAAGGAGCATTATGATGACATTTTTCATGGAGAATTGTGATGACAGAAGTAATGGAGCATTCTGAGGATAAGCTTGCGGAGTATTATGATGACAATGGCATGGAGCATTGTGATGAAATGTGAGTGGAGCATTGTGTAGAAAATGGCATGGTACCTTTTCATGACAGGGTTCATGGAACATTCTGATGACAAGTGTCATGGAGTATTGTGAAGACAAGTGTATTGAGCATTGTGATGATAAAAGTCATGGAGCATTGTGATGACAAAGTCATGGAGAATTGTGATGAGAGGTATTATGGAACCTTGTGATGATAAGGTTTATGGAACATTGTGATCACAATGGTTTGGAGCATGGTGATGACAGAGGTCATGGATCATGTTGATTTCAAGGAGCATGGAGCATTGTGATGACAAGGGCATGAAGTAATGTGATCCCCAGGTTCATGGAGGATTGTGATGACAATGGTAATGGAGGATTGTGATGACAAGCACATGGAGCATTGTGATGAAAAAGTCATGTAGCATTTTGCTGACAAAAGCATGGAGCATTGTGATGACAAGTGTCATGGATCACTGTGATGACAACAACACGAAGCATTGTGATTACAGGGGTCATGGAGCATTGGGCTGAGAAGGGCCAGATCATTGTGATGACAAGTGTCATGGAGCATTTTGGTGACAAGAGTCCCGGAACATTGTGCTGTCAGGGGTCATGGAGCGATGAGATGACAGTTGTTATGGAGCATTGTGACAACAAGGTTCATGGCACATTATGATGAGAAGGTCATGGAGCATTGGATTGAAAATATACATGGAGTATTGTTATGACAGGGTTCATGGAACATTTTGATGACAAGGGAATGGAGCATTGTGACGACAAAGGAATGGAGCAATAAGATGATAGGTTTCATGGAGCATTGTGATGACAATGGCATGGAGTATTGTGATGCCAACGGTCATGGAGATTTGTGATGAGAAAATCATGGAGCATTTTGATGACAAGGACATTGTGCAAAGTGATGAGAAATGCAGGGTTCATTGTGATGACAGGGTCACGGAGCAATTTGATGAAAAGGGCCATGGAACATTTTGATGACAGTGGTTATGGAACATTGTGATGACAAGGGACTTGGAGCATTGTGATGACCAGGGCATGGAGCACTGTGATGGCAATACCATGGAGCATGGTGATGAGAAACCATGGAAGATTGTGATGACGAGCCTCATGGAGCACGGTAATGACAAGGGCATGGAGCATTTTGATGACAGTTGTCACGGAGCACTGTGATGACAGGGGTCATGGAGCATTGTGATGACAAGTTTCATGGAGCATTCTGATGACAAGCTTGTGGAGTATTTTGATGAAAATGGCACGGAGCATTGTGATTGAAAGGGCATGGAGCATTGTGATGAAAAATGCATGGAACCTTTTCATGACAGTGTTCATGGAACATTTTGACGACAAGACTCAGGGAGCATTGTGATGACAAGTGTATTGAGCATTGTGATGACTAAGGTCATGGATCATTGTTGTGAAAAGAGCATGGAGTATTGTGATGACAGGCATCATTGAGTGTTGTGATGACAAGTGTTATTTAACACTGTGATCACAATATTTTGGAGCATTGTGAAGACAGAGGTCAAGGATCATTTTGATTTCAAGGCACATGGAGCATTGTGAAGACAAGGGCATGAAGCAATGTGATCCCAAGATTGATGGAGGATTGTATGACAATGGCATGGAGCATTGTGAAGACAAGGGCATGCAGCATTGTGATGCCAGGTGTCATGGAGGATTGTATTGACAATGGCTTGGAGCATTGTTATGACCAGGGCATGGAGCATTGTGTTGGCAAGAGAGTGGAGAATGATGATGTGCATACCATGGATAATTGTGATGACGAGCGTCATGGAGCACTGTAATGACAATTTTCATGGAGCATTGTGATAACAGGAGTCATGGAGCTTTGTGATGACAAGCTTGTGGAGTATTGTGATGACAATGGCATGGAGCATTGTGATGAGAACTGCATGGAGCATTTTGATGACAAGGTCATGTAGTCTTTGCTGACAAATGCATGGAGCATCGTGATGACAAGTGTCATGGACCTCTGTGATGACAGGCGTCACGGAACAGTGTGATTACAGGTGTCATGGAGGGTTAGGATGATAAGGGCTTGGATCATTGTGATGCAAAGGGTCATGGAGCATTTTGATGACAAATGCATGGAACATTGTGATGACAAGTGTCATGGAGCATTTTGGTGACAAGAGTCCCGGACCATTGTGTTTCTGGGGATATGAAGCGTTGTGATGACAGTGGTCACGGAGCATTTTGATGACAGGGTTCATGGAGCATTGTGATGAGCAGGTCATGGAGCATTGGGCTGAAAATGTTCATGGAGTATTGTGATGACAGGTTTCATGGAGCATTGTGATGAAAAGGGAAAGGAGCATTGTGATGACAATGTCCTGGAACATTGAGATGAGTAGACCATGGAGCCTTGTGATGACAAGTCTCATGGAGCATTCTGATGAAATTTTGCTTGGAGCATTGTGATTACAGGGGTCTTGGAGCATTGTGATGACAAAGTCATGGAGCATTTTGATGAGAAGTCCATGGAGCATTCTGATGACATGCGTCATGGAGCATTTTGATGACAAGGGCATGGATAATTTTGATTACAGGGGTCTTGGAGCATTAGGATGAAAAGGAATGGATCATTGTGATGAAAAAGACATGGAGCCTTGTCATGACAGGGTTCAAGGAGCATACTGATGGCACGTGTCAGGGAGCGTTGTGATGACAACTGTATTGTGCATTGTGATGACAAAGGTCATGGAGCATTGTGATGATAAGACCATGGGTAACTGTGATGATGAGCGTCATGAGGCGCTGTAATGACAAGTGTTATGGAGCATTGTGATCACAACGTTTTGGAGAATTGTGATGACAGAGGTCATGGAGAATACTGATTTCATTGTGATGACAATACGATGAAGCATTATGATTATGGGCATGGTGCCTTTTGAAGAGAAGGTTCATGGATCATTGAGATGAAAATGGGCATGGAGCATTGTGTTTACAGGTGTCTTGGAACATTGTGATGACAAGGGCATGGGGCATTGTGATGAGAAGGAAATGGAGCATTCTTATGGCATGCGTCATGGTGCTTTATGATGACAAGGGCATGGAACATTGTGATTAGTGGGGTCTTGGAGCATTGTGAGGACAAGGGTCATGGAGCCATGTGATGACAATGCCGTGGAACATTGTGATTGCAGGGGTCATGGAGCATTGTTATCACAGGGGTAATGGAGCATTTTGTTGATAAGGGCATGGAACATTGGTCTGAAAACTTTCATGGATTATTGTGATGAGAGTGGGCACGGAGCATTGTGATGACAAGGGCACGGAACACTGTGATACATGGGTCATGGAGGATTGTAATGACAAGGGCATGGAGCCTTGTGATGAGAAGGGCATCGAGCATTTTGATGACAAGTGTCATGAAGCTTTGTGATGACAAGAGCATGGAACATTGCGATTAAAAAGGCATGGATCATTGTGATGAAAAATGCATGGAGACTTTTCATGACAGGGGTCAAGGAGCATTTTCAAGACAAGTGTCAGGGAGCATTGTGATGACAAGTGTATTGAGCATTGTGATGACAATGGTCATGGAGCATTGGGATGATAAGGGCATGGAGTGTTGTGATGACATTAATCATAGAACTTTGTGATGACAAGTGTTATGGAACACTGTGACCACAAGGATTTGGAGTATTGTGATGACAGAAGGCATAGATCTTGTTGATATCAAGTGACATGGAGCATTGTGATGACAAGGGCATGAAGCAATGTGATCTCAAAGTTCATGGAGGACTGCAATGACAAGCACATGGAGCATTGTGATGAAAAAGGCATGGAGCCTTTCAAGACAGGGTTCATGGAGCATACTGACGACAACTGTCAAGGAGCCTTGTGATGACCATTGTATTGATTATTGTGATGATAAAGGTCATGGAGCATTGTGATGACAAGGGCATGGAGTATTGAGATGACAGGCATCTTGGAGCGTTGTGATGACAAGTGTTATGGAACATTGTGACCACAAGGGTTTGGAGCATTGTGATGATAGAGATTATGGATCATTTTGATTACAAGGAGCATGGAGCATTGTGATGACAAGGGCATGAAGCAATGTGATCCCAAGGTTCATGGAGGATTGTGATGACAATAGTAATGGTGGATTTTGATGGCAATGGTAATGGAGTATTGTGATGAAAATCGCATGGAACATTTTGCTGACAAAGGCATGGAGCATTGTGATGACTGGGGTCATGGAGCATTGTGATGAAATGTTCATGGAGCATTGTGGTGACAGAGGTCACAAAGCCTTGTGTTGACGGGGGAATGTACCATTGTGATGATTGATCCATGTGATAACATGGGTTATGGATCTTTGTGATCACAATGGTTTGGAGCATGGTGATGACAGAGGTCATGGATCTTTTTGATTTCAAGGAGCATGGAGCATTGTGATGACAAGGGCATGGAGCAATGTGTTCCCAAGTTTCATGGAGGATTGTGATGACAATGGTAATGGAGGATTGTGATAACAAGCACATGGAGCATTTTGTTGAAAAGGTCATGTAGCATTTTGCTGACAAAAGCATGGAGCATTGTGATGACAAGTGTCATGGATCACTGTGATGACAAGCATCACGTAGCATTGTGATAACAGGGGTCATGGAGCATTGGGCTGATAAGGGCAAGATCATTGTGATGACAATTGTCATGGAGCATTTTGATGACAAGATTCCCGGACCATTGTGTTGTCAGGGGTCATGGAGCGATGAGATGACAGTTGTTATGGAGCATTGTGACAACAAATTTCATGGCACATTATGATGAGAATGTCATGGAGCATTGGTTTGAAAATATTCATGGAGTATTGTTATGACAGGTTTCATGGAACATTTTGATGACAAGGGAATGGAGCATTGTGATGACAAAGGAATGGAGCAATAAGATGACAGGTTTCATGGAGCATTGTGATGACAATGGCATGGAGTATTGTGATGCCAACGGTCATGGAGATTTGTGATGAGAAAATCATGGAGCATTTTGATGACAAGGGCATTGTGCAATGTGATGAGAAATGCAGGGATCATTGTGATGACAGGGTCACGGAGCAATTTGATGAAAAGGGCCATGGAACATTTTGATGACAGTGGTTATGGAACATTGTGATGACAAGGGACTTGGAGCATTGTGATGACCAGGGCATGGAGCACTGTGACGGCAATACCGTGGAGCATGGTGATGAGAAACCATGGAAGATTGTGATGACGAGCCTCATGGAGCACTGTAATGACAAGGGCATGAAGCATGGTGATGACAGATGTCACGGAGCACTGTGATGACAGGGGTCATGGAGCATTGTGATGACAAGGTTCATGGAGCATTCTGATGACAAGCTTGTGGAGTATTGTGATGACAATGGCACGGAGCATTGTGATTGAAAGGGCATGGAGCATTGTGATGAAAAATGCATGGAACCTTTTCATGACAGTGTTCATGGAGCATTTTGACGACAAGTGTCAGGGAGCATTGTGATGACAAGTGTATTGAGCATTGTGATGACTAAGGTCATGGATCATTGTTGTGAAAAGAGCATGGAGTATTGTGATGACAGGCATCATTGAGTGTTGTGATGACAAATGTTATTTAACATTGTGATCACAATATTTTGGAGCATTGTGAAGACAGAGGTCATGGATCATTTTGATTTCAAGGCGCATGGAGCATTGTGAAGACAAGGGCATTAAGCAATGTGATCCCAAGGTTGAAGGAGGATTGTATGACAATGGCATGGATCATTGTGATGAAAACGGCATGAAGCATTGTGATGAAAACATCATGGAAGCTTTTCATGACAGGATTCAAGGAGCATTCTGACCACAAGTGTCTGGGAGCATTGTGATGACAGCTGTATTGAGCATTGTGATGACAAAGTCATGGAGCATTCTGATGGCAAGTGCATGGAGTACTGTGATGACAGGCATCATTGAGCGTTTTGATGACAACAGTTATGGAACATTGCAGTCAATGGTTTGGAGCATTATCATGACAGAGGTCTCGGATGATTTTGATTTCAAGGAGCATGGTGTATTGTGCTGATAAGGGCATGAAGCAATGTGATACCAAGTATCATGGAGGATTGTGATGACAATGGTATTGGGATATTTTGATGACAATGATAATGGAGCACTGTTATGACAATGGCATGGAGCATCATGATGACAAGGGTCATGGAACACTGTGATGAGAGGCATCACGGTTCATTGTGATTAGAGGTGTCATGGAGCATTGTGATTTCAAGGGATTGGAGCATTCTGATGACCAGGGTCATGGAGCATTGTGATGACAAAGGTAATGGAGCATTGTGATGACAAGGGCTTGGAGCATTGTGATGACAAGAGTCATGGAAGAATGTGATTACAAGGGCATGGAGCATTGTGATGACACGGGCCATTGAAAATTTTAATGACAACTTCGTGAAGCTTTGTGATGACAAAGCGCATGGAGCTTGCTATGACAGGGATCATGGAGCATTAGGATTACAAGGGCACGGAAAATTGTGATGAGAAGAGCCTGTTTCATTGTGATGAGAAGTGTCATGGAGCATTGTGATAACAAGGACGTGGAGAATTTTGATGACAAGGGACATGGAGCATTGTGATGACCAGCGAATGGAGCATTTTGATTGCAAGACCGTGGAGCATTGTGATGAGAACACCACGCATAATTGTGATGTCGAGCGTCATGGAGCACTGTAATGACAAGGGGCATGGAGCATTGTGAGGACAGGTGTCATGGAGCATTGTGATGACAGGGATTATGGAGCATTGTGAGGCCAAGGGTCATGGGGCATTCTGATGACAAGCTGGTGGAGTATTGAGATGACAATGGCAAGGTGCATTGTGATGACAAGTGCATGGAGCATTGTGACGATATGGGCCATTGAGAATTTGATGACAACGTCGTGAAGCATTGTGATCTCATGCGCATGGAACTTGCTATGAGAAGTGTCATGGAGCATTGTGATGACAAGCTCATGGACTATTGTGAAGAAAGGTGTCAGGGAGCATTGTGATGACAAAGGAAATGGAGCATTGTGATGACAAGGGCTTGGAGCATTGTGATGAAAAGATGACAATGGCATGGAACATTGTCATGAAAAGGGTATGGAGCATTGTGAAGAAAAAGGCATGGAGACTTTTCATGATAGGGTTCAAGGAGCAATCTGACGACAAGTGTCATGGAGCACTGTGTTGACAACTGTATTGAGCATTGTGATGACAAAGGTCATGAAGCATTGTGATGACAATCGCATGGAGCATTGTGCTGACAAACGCATGGAGCATTGTGATGAGTGGGGTCATGGAGCATTTTGATGAAAATTTCATGGAGCATTGTGGTGACATAGGTCACAAAGCCTTGTGATGACAGGGGCATGGACCATTGGGATGACAAGGTTCTGGAAGCATTGTGAAGACTGGAGTCATGGAGCATTGTGTTGCCGTGGGTCATGGAACATTTTGATGGAAAGTTCATGGAGCATTGTGGTGACAAATGTCACAGAGCCTTGTGATGACAAAAGCATGGGCCATTGTGATGACAAAGGTCATGAAGCATTGTAATGACTGGTGTCACGGAGCATTGTGATGACAGGGGTCATGGAGCATTTTGAAGACAAGTGCATGGAGCATTGTGATGACAGGGTCATGGTGCATTGGTCTGACAAGTTTCATGGATTTTTGTGATGTCAGTGGGCATGTCACATTGGGATTACAAGGGCATGGAGTACTGTGAAGACAAGTGTCAGTTAGGATTGTGATGACATATTTCATGGGCCATTGTGATGACAATTGCATGGAGCATTATGATGCCAGGTGTTATGGAGGATTGTAATGACAATGGCTTGGAGCTTTCTGATGACCAGGGCATGGAGCATTGTGATGGCAAGGCAGTGGAGAATGGTTTTGAGCAGACCATGGATGATTGTGATGACGAGCGTCATGGAGCACTGTAATGACAAGGGGCAAGGAGCATAGTGATGAAAAGTGTCATGGAGCATTGTGATAACAGGAGTCATGGAGCATTGTGATGACAAGCTTGTGGAGTATTTTGATGACAATGGCTTGGAGTATTGTGATGAAAATTGCATGGAGGTTTGTGATGACAGTTTCATGTAGCCTTTTGATGACAAATACATGGAGTATCGTGATGCCACGTGTCATGGAGCTCTGTGATGACAGGCGTCACGGAACAGTGTGATTACAGGTGTCATGGAGGGTTGGGATGACAAGTGCTTGGATCATTGTGATGCAAAGGGTAATGGAGCATTTTGATGACACATGCATGGAACATTGTGATGACAAGTGTCATGGAGCATTTTGGTAACAAGAGTCCCGGATCATTGTGTGTCAGGGGACATGAAGCGTTGTGATGACAGTGGTCATGGAGCATTTTGATGACACGGGTCATGGAGCATTGTGATGAGAAGGTCATGGAACATTCCGCTGGAAATGTTCATGGGGTATTGTGATGACATGTTTCATGGAGCATTGTGATGAAAAGGGAAAGGAGCATTGTGATGACAAGGTCCTGGACCATTGTGATGAGGAGACAATGGAGCCTTGTGATGACAAGTCTCATGGAGCATTCTGATGAAAATTTGCGTAGAGCATTGTGATTACAGGGGTCTTGGAGCATTGTGATGACAAAGTCATGGAGCATTGTGATGAGAAGTCCATGGAGCATTCTGATGACATGCGTCATGGATCTTTTTGATGACAAGGGCATGGATAATTTGATTAGAGGGGTCTTGGAGCGTTAGGATGAAAAGGAATGGATCATTGTGATGAAAAAGACATGGAGCCTTGTCATGACAGGGTTCAAGGAGCATACTGATGGCACGTGTCAGGGAGCGTTGTGATGACAACTGTATTGAGCATTGTGATGACAAAGGTCATGGAGCATTGTGATGATAAGACCATGGGTAATTGTGATGATGAGCGTCATGGGGCGCTGTAATGACAACTGTTAGGGAACATTGTGATCACAAGGTTTTGGAGCATTGTGATGACAGAAGTCATGGAGAATACTGATTTCATTGTGATGACAGTAGGATGAAGCATTATGATGATGGGCATGGTGCCTTTTGATGAGAGGGTTCATGGACCATTGAGATGAAAACAGGCATAGAACATTGTGTTTACAGGTACTTGGAAAATTGTGATGATAAGGGCATCGAGCATTGTGATGAGATGGATATGGAGCATCCTGATGACATACGTCATGGAGCTTTATGATGACAAGCACATGGAGCATTTTGATGGCAAGACAGTGGAGAATGGTGATGAGCAGACCATGGATAATTGTGATGACGAGAGTCATGGAGCACTGTAATGACAAGGAGCTAGGAGCATTATGATGACAGGTGTCATGGAGCATTGTGATGACAGGAGTCATGAAGCATTGTGATGAGAAGCTTGTAGAGTATTGTGATGACAATGACATGGAGCATTGTGATGAACAGTGCATGGAGTATTGTGAAGAAAATGGCATGGAGACTTTCCATGACATGGTTCATGGAGCATACTGATGACAAGTGTCAAGGAGCATTGAGATGACAAGTGTATTGAGCATTGAGATGATAAAAGTCATGGAGCATTGTGATGACAAGATCATGGAGTATTGTGATGACAGGCATTATGGAGCCTTGTGATGACAAGGGTTATGGAACATTGTGATCACAAGTGTTTGGAGCATGGTGATGACAGAGGTCATGGATCATTTTGATTTCAAGGAGCATGGAGCATTGTGATGACAAGGGCATGAAGCAATGTGATCCCAACGTTCATGGAGGATTGTGATGACAATGGTAATGGAAGATTGTGATGACAAGCGCATGGAGCATTGTGATGAAAATGTCATGTAGCATTTTGCTGACAAAAGCATGTAGCATTGTGATGACAAGTGTCATGGATCACTGTGATCACATGCATCACGGAGCATTGTGATTACAGGGGTCATGGAGCATTGGGCTGCGAAGGGCAAGATCATTGTGATGACAAGTGTCATGGAGCATTTTGATGACAAGAGTCCCGGACCATTGTGTTGTCAGGGTCATGGAGCGATGAGATGACAGTTCTTATGTAGCATTGTGACAAAAAGTTTCATGGGGCATTATGATGAGGAGGTCATGGAGCATTGGTTTGAAAATATTCTTTGAGAATTGTTATGACAGTGTTCATGGAGCATTGTGATGAAAAGGGAATGGAGCATTGTGATGACAAAGGCATGGATCAATATGATGACAGGTTTCATAGAGCATTGTGATGACAATGGCATGGAGTATTGTGATGCCAATGGTCATGGAGATTTGTGATGAGAAAATCATGGAGCATTTTGATGACAAGGGCATTGTGCAATGTGATGAGAAATGCAGGGATCATTGTGATGAGAGGGTCATGGAGCAATTTGATGAAAAGGGCCATGGAACATTTTGATGACAGTGGTTATGGAACATTGTGATGACAAGGGACTTGGAGCATTGTGATGACCAGGGCGTGGAGCACTGTCATGGCTATACCGTGTAGCTTGGTGATGAGAAACCATGGAAGATTGTGATGACGAGCCTCATGGAGCACTGTAATGACCAGGGCATGGAACATTGTGATGACAGGTGTCATGGAGCACTGTGATGAGAGGTGTCATGGAGCATTGTGATGACCAGTTTCATGGAGCATTCTGATGACAAGCTTGTGGAGTATTGTGATGACAATGGCATGGAGCAATGTGATGAGAAGTGCATGGAGCATTGTGATGACAAGGTCATGTAGTCTTTTGTTGACAAATGCATGGAGCATCGTGATGACAAATGTCATGGACCTCTGTGATGACAGGCGTCACGGAACAGTGTGATTACAGGTGTCATGGAGGGTTAGGATGACAAGGGCTTGGATCATTGTGATGCAAAGGGTCATGGAGCTTTTTGATGACAAATGCATGGAACATTGTGATGACATGTGTCATGGAGCATTTTGGTGACAAGAGTCCCGGACCATTGTGTTTCAGGGGACATGAAGCATTGTGATGACAGTTGTCACGGAGCATTTTGATGACAGGGTTCATGGAGCATTGTGATGAGCAGGTCATGGAGCATTGGGCTGAAAACGTTCATGGAGTTTTGTGATGACATGTTTCATGGATCATTGTGATGAAAAGGGAAAGGAACATTGTGATGACAATGTCCTGGAACATTGTGATGAGTAGACCATGGAGCCTTGTGATGACAAGTCTCATGGAGCATCCTGATGAAAAGTTGCGTGGAGCATTGTGATTACAGGGGTCTTGGAGCATTGTGATGACAAAGTGATGGAGCATTGTGATGAGAAGTCCATGGAGCATTCTGACGACATGTGTCATGGAGATATTTGATGACAAGGGCATGGATAATTTTGATTACAGGGGTCTTGGAGCATTAGGATGAAAAGGAATGGATATTGTGATGAAAAAGACATGGAGCATTGTCATGACAGGGTTCAAGGAACATACTGATGGCACGTGTCAGGGAGCATTGTGATGACAACTGTATTGAGCATTGTGATGAAAAAGGTCATGGAGCATTGTGATGATAAGACCATGGGTAATTGTGATGATGAGCTTCATGGGGCGCTGTAATGACAAGTGTTATGGAACATTGTGATCACAACGTTTTGGAGCATTGTGATGACGGAGGTCATGGAGAATACTGATTTCATTGTGATGACAATACGATGAAGCATTATGATGATGGGCATGGTGCCTTTTGATGAGGGGGTTCATGGATCATTGAGATGAAAACGGGCATGGAGCATTGTGTTTACAGGTGTCTTGGAACATTGTGATGACAAGGGCATGGAGCATTGTGATGAGAAGGAAATGGAGCATTCTGATGACATGCGTCATGGAGCTTTATGATGACAAGAGCATGGAGCATTGTGATTAGTGGGGTCTTGGAGCATTGTGAGGACAAGGCTCATGGAGCCATGTGATGACAATGTCGTGGAACATTGTGATTGCAGGGGTCATGGAGCATTGTTATCACAGGGGTAATGGAGCATTTTGATGATAAGGTCATGGAACATTGGTCTGAAAACTTTCATGGATTATTGTGATGAGAGTGGGCACGGAGCATTGTGATGACAAGGGCATGGAGCACTGTGATACATGGGTCATGGAGGATTGTAATGACAAGGGCATGGAGCCTTGTGATGAGAAGCGCATCGAGCATTTTGATGACAAGTGTCATGAAGCTTTGTGATGACAAGAGCATGGAACATTGCGATTAAAAAGGCATGGATCATTGTGATGAAAAAGGCATGGAGACTTTTCACGACAGGGGTCAAGGAGCATTTTCAAGACAAGTGTCAGGGAGAATTGTGATGACAAGTGTATTGAGCATTGTGATGACAATGGTCATGGAGCATTGTGATGACAAGTGCATGGAGTACTGTGATGACAGTAATCATAGAACTATGTGATGACAAGTGTCATGGATCACTGAGATGACATGCATAACGTAGCATTGTGATTACAGGGGTCATGTAGCATTGGGTTGAGGAGGGCCAGATCATTGTGAGGACAAGTGTCATGGAGCATTTTGATGACAAGTGTCCCGGACTATTGTGTTGTCAGGGGTCATGGAGCGATGAGATAACAGTTGTTATGGAGCATTGTGACAACAAGGTTCATGGCGCATTATGATGAGAAGGTCAGGGAGCATTGGTTTGAAAATATTCATGGAGTATTGTTATGACAGGGTTCATGGAGCATTTTGATGACAAGGGAATGGAGCATTGTAATGACAAAGGAATGGAGCAATAAGATGACAGGTTTCATGGAGCATTGTGATGACAATGGCATGGAGTATTGTGATGCCAACGGTCATGGAGATTTGTGATGAGAAAATCATGGAGCATTTTGATGACAAGGGCATTGTGCAATGTGATGAGAAATGCAGGGATCATTGTGATGACAGGGTCACGGAGCAATTTGATGAAAAAGGCCATGGAACATTTTGATGACAGTGGTTATGGAACATTGTGATGACAAGGGACTTGGAGCATTGTGATGACCAGGGCATGGATCACTGTGATGGCAATACCGTGGAGCATGGTGATGAGAAACCATGGAAGATTGCGATGACGAGCCTCATGGAGCACTGTAATGACAAGGGTATGAAGCATTTTGATGAGAGGTGTCACGGAGCACTGTGATGACAGGGGTCATGGAGCATTGTGATGACAAGGTTCATGGAGCATTCTGATGACAAGCTTGTGTTGTATTGTGATGACAATGGCACGAAGCATTGTGATTGAAAGGGCATGGAGCATTGTGATGAAAAATGCATGGAACCTTTTCATGACAGGGTTCATGGAGCATTTTGACGACAAGTGTCAGGGAGCATTGTGATGACAAGTGTATTGAGCATTGTGATGACTAAGGTCATGGATCATTTTTGTGAAAAGAGCATGGAGTATTGTGATGACAGGCATCATTGAGTGTTGTGATGACAAGTGTTATTTAATATTGTGATCAGAATATTTTGGAGCATTGTGAAGACAGAAGTCATGGATCATTTTGATTTCAAGGCACATGGAGCATTGTGAAGACAAGGACATGAAGCAATGTGATCCCAAGGTGATGGAGGATTGTATGACAATGGCATGGAGCATTGTGAAGACAAGGGCATGCAGCTTTGTGATGCCAGGTGTCATGGAGGATTGCATTGACAATGGCTTGGAGCACTGTGATTACCAGGACATGGAGCATTGTGATGGCAAGAGAGTGGAGAATGATGATGTGCAGACCATGGATAATTGTGATGACGAGCGTCATGGAGCACTGTAATGACAAGTTTCATGGAGCATTGTGATAACAGGAGTCATGGAGCATTGTGATGACAAGCTTGTGGAGTATTGTGTTGACAATGGCATGGAGCATTGTGATGACAAGGTCATGTAGCCTTTTGCTGACAAATGCATGGAGCATCGTGATGACAAGTGTCATGGACCTCTGTGATGACAGGCATCACGGAACAGTGTGATTACAGGTGTCATGGAGGGTTAGGATGACAAGGGCTTGGATTATTGTGATGCAAAGGGTCATGGAGAATTTTGATGACAAATGCATGGAACATTGTGATGACAAGTGTCATGGAGCATTTTGGTGACAAGAGTCCTGGACCATTGTGTTTCAGGGGACATGAAGCATTGTGATGACAGTGGTCACGGAGCATTTTGATGACAGGGTTCATGGAGCATTGTGATGAGCAGGTCATGGAGCATTGTGCTGAAAATGTTCTTGGAGTATTGTGATGACATGTTTCATGGAGCATTGTGATGAAAAGGGAAAGGAGCATTGTGATGACAATGTCCTGGACCATTGTGATGAGTAGACCAAGGAGCCTTGTGATGACAAGTCTCATGGTGCATTCTGATTAAACGTGGCGTGGAGCATTGTGATTACAGGGGTCTTGGAGCATGGTGATGAAAAAGTCATGGATCATTGTGATGAGAAGTCCATGGAGCATTCTGATGACATGCATCCTGGAGCTTTTTGATAACAAGGGAATGGATAATTTTGATTACAGGGGTCTTGGAGCTGTAGGATGACAAGGAATGGATCATTGTGATGAAAAAGACATGGAGCCTTGTCATGACAGGGTTCAAGGAGCATACTGATGGCACGTGTCAGGGAGCATTGTGATGACAACTGTATTGAGCATTGTGATGACAAAGGTCATGGAGCATTGTGAGGATAAGACCATGGGTAATTGTGATGATGAGCGTCATGGGGCACTGTAATGACAAGTGTTATGGAACATTGTGATCACAAGGTTTTGGAGCATTGTGATGACGGAGGTCATGGAGAATAGTGATTTCATTGTGATGACAATACGATGAAGCATTATGATGATGGGCATGGTGCCTTTTGATGAGAGATTTCATGGATCATTGTGATGAAATCGGTCATGGAGCATTGTGTTTACAGGTGTCTTGGAACATTGTGATGACAAGGGCATGGAGCATTGTGATGAGAAGGAAATGGAGCATTCTGATGACATGCGTCATGGAGCTTTATGATGACAAGGGCATGGAGCATTGTGATTAGTGGGGTCTTGGAGCATTGTGAGGACAACGGTCATGGAGCCATGTGATGACAATGCCGTGGAACATTTTGATTGCAGGGGTCATGGAGCATTGTTATCACAGGGTAATGAAGCATTTTGATGATAAGGGCATGGAACATTTGTCTGAAAATTTTCATGGATTATTGTGATGAGAGTGGGCACGGAGCATTGTGATGACAAGGGCACGGAACACTGTGATACATGGGTCATGGAGGATTGTAATGACAAGGGCATGGAGCCTTGTGATGAGAAGGACATCGAGCATTTTGATGACAAGTGTCATGAAGCTTTGTGATGACAAGTGCATGGAACATTGCGATTAAAAAGGCATGGATCATTGTGATGAAAAAGGCATGGAGACTTTTCACGACAGGGATCAAGGAGCATTTTCAAGACAAGTGTCAGGGAGAATTGTGATGACAAGTGTATTGAGCATTGTGATGACAATGGTCATGGAGCATTGGGATGATAAGGTCATGGAGTATTGTGATGACAGTAATCATAGAACTTTGTGATGAGAAGTGTTATGGAACACTGTGACCACAAGGGTTTGGAGCATTGTGATGACAGAGGTCATGGATCTTGTTGATATCAAGTGACATGGAGCATTGTGATGACAAGGGCATGAAGCAATGTGATCCCAAAGTTCATGGAGGACTGCAATGACAAGCGCATGGAGCATTGTGATGCCAAGGTCATGTAGCATTGAGATGAAAAGGCATGGAGCCTTTCATGACAGGGTTCATGGAGCATACTGACTACAAGTGTCAAGGAGCCTTGTGATAACAAGTGTATTGATTATTGTGATGATAAAGGTCATGGAGCATTGTGATGACAAGGGCATGGAGTATTGTGATGACAGGCATCATGGAGCGTTGTGATGACAAGTGTTATGGAACATTGTGACCACAAGGGTTTGGAACATTGTGATGAGAGAGGTTATGGATCATTTTGATTACAAGGAGCATGGAGCATTGTGATGACAAGGGTATGAAGCAATGTGATCCCAAGTTTCATGGAGGATTGTGATGACAATGGTAATGGAGGATTGTGATGGCAATGGTAAAGGAGTATTGTGATGAAAATCGCATGGAGCATTTTGCTGACAAAGGCATGGAGCATTCTGATGACTGGGGTCATGGAGCATTGTGATGAAAATTTCATGGAGCATTGTGGTGACAGAGGTCACAAAGCCTTGTGTTGACGGGGACATGGAGATTGTGATGAAAAGGTTCATGAAGCATTGTGATGTCTGGAGACATGGAGCACTGTGTTGACAGGGTTCACGGAGCATTGTGATGAAAAGTTCATGGAGCATTTCCGTGACTAATGTCACAGAGACTTGTGTTGACAAAAACATGGACCATTGTGATGAGGAAGGTCATGAAGCATTGTAATGACTGGTGTCACGGAACATTGTGATGACAGGGGTCATGGAGCATTTTGATGACATCGGCATGGAGCATTGTGATGACAGAGGCACGGAGCATTGGTCTGACAAGTTTCATGGATTATTGTGATGACAGTGGGCATGGCACATTGGGATTACAAGGGCATGGGTTACTGTGAAGACAGGTTTCAGTTAGCATTGTGATGACATATTTCATGGTCCATTGTGATGACAATTGCATGCAGCATTGTGATGCCAGGTGTCATGTAGTTCTGTGATGACAAGGGCTTGGAGCTTTGTGATGACCAGGGCATGGAGCATTGTGATGGCATGACCGTGGAGCATGTTGATGAGAAGACATGGATAATTGTGATGACGAGAGTCATGGAGCACAGTAATGACAAGGAGCAAGGAGCATTATGATGACAATTGTCATGGAGAATTTTGATGACAGAAGTCATGGAGCATTGTGAGGAGAAGTTTGTGGAGTATTGTGATGACAACGGCAAGGAGCATTTTGATGAAAAGTGCATGGAGCATTGTGAAGAAATTGGCATGGAAACTTTTCATGACAGGGTTCATGGAGCATTCTGATGACAAGTGTCATGGAGCATTGTGATGACAAGTGTATTGAGCATTGTGATGATAAAAGTCATGGAGCATTGTGATGAAAAAGTCATGGAGAATTGTGATGACAGGTATTATGGAGCCTTGTGATGACAAGGGTTATGGAACATTGTGATCACAATGGTTTGGAGCATGGTGATGACAGAGGTGATGGATCATTTTGATTTCAAGGAGCATGGAGCATTGTGATGACAAGGGCATGAAGCAATGTGATCCCAAGGTTCATGGAGGAATGTGATGACAATGGTAATGGAGGATTGTGATGACAAGCACATGGAGCACTGTGATGAAAAGGTCATGTAGCATTTTGCTGACAAAAGCATGGAGAATTGTGATGACAGAGGTCATGGATCATTTTGATTTCAAGGAGCATGGAGCATTGTGATGACAAGGGCATGAAGTAATGTGATGTCAATGTTCATGGAGGATTGTGAATGACAATGGTAAAGAAGTATTGTGATGACAAGCGCATGGAGCATTGTGATGACAAGTCATGTAGCATTTTCCTGACATAGGCATGGAGCATTGTGATGACAAGGGTCATGGTACACTGCGATGACAATTGTCAGAGAGCATTGTGATTAGAGGGGTTATGGAACATTGTGACGACAAATGTCATGGAGCATTGTGATGAGAAGACCATGGATAATTGTGATGATGAGCGTCATGGGTCGTTGTGATGACAAGTGATATGGAACATTTGGATCACAAGGGTTTGGAGCATTGTGATGACAGAGGTCATGGAGCATGTTGATTTCATTGTGATGACAATAGCAAAAGGCATTATGATGATAGGCATGGTGCATTGTGATGACAGGGTTCATGGAGCATTGAGATGACAAGGGCATGGAGCATTGTGATGAGAAATCCATGGAGCATTCTGATGACATATATCATGGAGCTTTGTGATGACAAGGGCATGGAGTATTGTGATGACAGGCATCATAGAGCATTGTGATGACAAGTGTTATGGAACATTGTTATCACAAGGGTTTGGATCATTGTGATGACAGAGTTCATGGGTCATTTTGATTTCAAGGAGCATGGAGCATTGTGATGACAAGGGCATGAAGCAATGTGATCCCAAGGTTCATGGAGGATTGTGATGACAAGCGCATGGAGCATTGTGATGAAAAGGTCATGTAGCATTTTTCTGACAAAGCCATGGAGCACTGTAATGACAAGCGTCATGGAGCATTGTGATTACAGGGGACATGGAACATTGGGATGACATGAGCATGGATTATGTGAAGACAAGTGTCATGGAGTATTTTGATGAAAAATGTCCAGGATCATTGTGTTTTCAGGGGTCATGGAGCATTGTGATTAGAGGGGTCTTGGAGCATTATGATGACAAAGGGCATGGAGCCATGTGATGACAAGGCCATGGAACACTGTGATGGCAGGTTTCATGGAGCATTGATATGACAGTGATAATGGAGCATTGTGATGATAAGGTTATGGAGCATTGGTCTGTAAATTTTCACGGATTATTGTGATGAGATTTGGCATGGAGCATTGTGATTACCAGGGCACGGAACAGTGTGATACATGGGTCATGGAGGATTGTAATGACAAGGGCAGGGAGCATTGTGATGAGAAGGGCATCGTGTGTTGTGATGACAAGCGTCTTGGAGCGTTGTGATGACTAGGGCATGGAGCAATGTGATGAGAGGGTTCATGGAGCCTTGTGATGACAATGGCATGGAGCATTGTGATACCAAGGAACATGGAGATTTGTGATGACCAATGAAATGGAGCATTTTGATGACAAGGTCGTGGTGCAATGTGATGAGAAGGGCATGGAGCATTGTGATGAGAAGGCCATGGAGCATACTGATGACATGCGTCATGGAGCTTTGTGATGACAACGTCATGGAGCATATTGATTACAGGTGTCTTGGAGCATTGTCAAGAAAAGGGCATGGATCATTGTGATGAAAAAGGCATGGAGCCTTGTCATGACAGGTTTCAAGGAGCATTCTGACGAAAAGTGGCAGGGAGCATTGTGATGACAAGTGTATGGAGCATTGTGATGACAAAGGTCATGGAGCATGGTGATGAGAAGACCATGGATAATTGTAATGACGAGCGTCATGGGGCGATGTGATAACAAGTGTTATGGAACATTGTGATCACAAGGGTTTGGAGCATTGTGAAGACAGAGGTCATGGAGCCTTTTGATATCATTGTGATGACAATAGCATGAAGCATTATGATGATGGGGATGGTGCATTGTGATGACAGTGTTCATGGTGTTTTGAGATGAAAAGGGGCATGGAGAATTGGTCTGACAAGGTTCATGGATTATTGTGATGACAGTGGACATGGTGCATTGTGATGACTAGGGCATGGAACATTGTGATGACAAGGTCACGGAGTACTGTGAAGAGAGGTGTCATGGAGCATTGTGATGACATAGGTCATGGTCCATTGTGATGACAATCGCATGAAGCATTGTGATGCCATGTGTCATGGCGGATTGTGATGACAAAGGTAATGGAGCATTGTGATGACAAGGGCTTGGAGCATTGTGATGACAAGGCCCATTGCGAATTTTGGTGACAAGGTCGTGAAGCATTGAGATTACAAGCGCATGGAGCTTGCTATGACAGGGGTCATGGAGCATTGCAATGACAAGTGCATGGAGAATTGTGATGTCAAGAGCATGAAACATTGTGATGAGTAGTGTCATGGAACATTGTGATGAAAAGGACGTGGGGAATTTTGATGACAAAGGACATGTAGCATTGTGATGACCAGGGCAAGGAGCATTGTGATGGCAAAATCGTTGAACATTGTGATGAGAAGACCATGGATAATTGTAATGACGAGCGTCCTGGAGCACTGTAATGACAAGGGGCATGAAGCATTGTGATGATAGGTGTCATGGAGCATTGTGATGACAGGGGTCATGGAGCATTCTGATGACAAGGCTCATGGAGCATTCTGATGACAAGCTTGTGGAGTATTGTGATGACAATGGCATGGAGCATTGTGATGAAAAGGGCATGGAGCATTGTGATGAAAAAGGCATGGAGACTTTTCATGATAGGTTTCAAGGAGCATTTTGACGACAAGTGTCAGGGAGCATTGTGATGACATGTGTATTGAGCATTGTGATGACAAATTTCATGGAGCATTGTGATGACAAGTGCATGGAGTATTTTGATGAAAGGAATCATGGAGCCTTTGGATGACACGTGTTATGGAAAATTGGGATCACAAGTGTTTGGAGCATTGTGATGACAGAGGTCATGGATCATTTTGATTTCAAGGACCATGGAGCATTGTGATGACAAGGGCATGAAGAAATGTGATGCCAATGTTCATGGATGATTGTGAATGACAATTGTAAAGAAGTATTGTGATGACAAGCGCATGGAGCATTGTGATGACAAGTCATGTAGCATTTTGCTGACATAGGCATGGAGCATTGTGATGACAAGGGTCATGGTACACTGCGATGACAATTGTCAGAGAGCATTGTGATTAGAGGGGTTATGGAACATTGTCACGACAAATGTCATGAAGCATTGTGGTGAGAAGACCATGGATAATTGTGATGTTGAGCGTCATTGGGCGTTGTGATGACAAGTGATATGGAACATTTTGATCACCAGGGTTTGGAGCATTGTGATGACAGAGGTCATGGAGCATGTTGATTTCATTGTGATGACAATAGCATGAAGCATTATGATGATGGGCATGGTGCATTGTGATGACAATGTCCATGGAGCATTGAGATGACAAGGACATTCAGCATTGTGGTGAGAAAGCCATGGAGCATTCTGATGACATGTGTCATGGAGCCTTGTGATGACAAGGGCATGGAGCATTGTGAATACATGGGTCTTGGTGCACAGTGATGACAAGGGTCATGTTGAAGTGTCATGACAAGGCCATGGAAGATTGTGATGCCAGGGGTCATAGAGCCTTTTTATGACAGGGGTAATGGAGCATTGTGATGACAAGGACATGGACATTGTGATGAAATAACACGGAGCCTTGTCATGACAGGGTTCAAGGAGCATACTGACCACAAGTGTGAGGTAGCATTGTGATGACAAGTGGATTGAGCATTGTGATGACAAAGGCATGGAGCACAGTGATGAGAAGACCATGGATAATTGTGATGAGGAGCATCATGGGGCGTTGTGATGACCAGTGTTATGGAACAATGTGATCACACGGGTTTGGAGCATTATGATGACAGAGGTCTTGGTGCATTTTGATTTCATTGTGATGGCAATAGCATGAAGCATTATGATGAAGGGCATGGTGCATTGTGATGACAGTGTTCATGGTGCATTGAGATGAAAAGCGGCATGGAGCTTTGTGATTACAGGGTCTTGAAGCATTGTGATGACAAGGGCATGGAGCATTGTGATGAGAAAGCCATGGAGCATACTGATGACATGCGTCATGGAGCTTTGTGATGAAAAGGGCATGGATCATTGTGATGACAGGGGTCTTGGAGCCTTGTGATGACAAGTGTCATGGAGCTTTGTGATGACAAGACCGTGGAACATTGAGATGGCAGGGATCATGGAGCATTGTGACGACAATGGCATGGATCATTGGTCTCTAATGTTTCATGGATTATTTTGATGAGAGTGGGCATTGAGCATTGTGATGACAAGGGCACAGATCACTGTGATACATGAGTCAGGGAGGATTTTAATGACAAGGGCGTGGAGAATTGTGATGAGAAGTGAATCGAGCATTTTGATGACAAGAGTCATGGAGCATTTTGATGACAACGGCATTGAGCAATGTGATGAGAGGGGTCATGGAGCATTGTGACGACAATAGCATGGATCATTGTGATGCCAAGGATCAAGGAGCTTTGTGATGACAAAGGTCATGGAGCATTTTGATGACAAGGGCGTGGTGCATTGTGATGAGAAGTGAATCGAGCATTTTGATGACAAGAGTCATGGAGCATTGTGATGACAACGGCATTGAGCAATGTGATGAGAGGGTTCATGGAGCATTGTGATGACAATAGCATGGATCATTGTGATGCCAAGGATCAAGGAGCTTTGTGATGACAAAGGTCATGGAGCATTTTGATGGCAAGGGCGTGGTGCATTTTGATGAGAAGGGCATGGAGCTTGCTATGACAGGGGTCATGGAGCATTGCGATGACAAGTGCATGGAGAATTCTGATGACAAGAGCATGTAACATTGTGATGAGAAATGCCATGTAGCATTGTTATGAGGAGGACGTGGAGAAATGTGATGACAAGGGACTTGGAGCATTGTGATGATCAGGGAATGGATCATTGTGATGGCAAGACGGTGGAGTATAGTGATGAGAAGTCCATGGATTATGTTGATGACGAGTGTCATGGAGCACTCTAATTACAAGACCCATGGAGCATTGTGATTACAGGTGTCATGGAGCATTGTGATGACAGGGGTCATGGAGCATTGTGATGACAAGGGCATGAAGTAATGTGATGCCAATGTTCATGGAGGATTGTGAATGACAATGGTAAAGAACTATTGTGATGACAAGCACATGGAGTATTGTGATGACAAGTCATGTAGCATTTTGCTGACATAGGCATGGAGCATTGTGATGACAAGGGTCATGGTACACTGCGATGACAATTGTCAGAGAGCATTGTGATTAGAGGGGTTATGGAACATTGTGACGACAAATGTCATGGAGCATTGTGATGAGAAGACCATGGATAATTGTGATGTTGAGCGTCATGGTGCGTTGTGATGACAAGTGATATGGAACATTTTGATCACCAGGGTTTGGAGCATTGTGATGACAGAGGTCATGAGCATGTTGATTTCATTGTGATGACAATAGCATGAAGCATTATGGTGATGGGCATGGTGCATTGTGATGACAATGTTCATGGAGCATTGAGATGACAAGGGCATGGAGCATTGTGATGAGAAAGCCATGGAGCATTCTGATTGCATGTGTCATGGAGCTTTGTGATGACAAGGGCATGGAGCATTGTGAATACAGGGGTCTTGGTGCACAGTGATGACAAGGGTCATGGAGAATTGTTAACACAAGGCCATGGAAGATTGTGATGCCAGGGTTCATAGAGCGTTTTTATGACAGGGGTAATGGAGCATTGTGATGAAAAGGGGGTGGATCATTGTGATGAAATAAAAGGGAGCCTTGTCATGAGAGGGTTCAAGGAGCATACTGACCACAAGTGTGAGGTAGCATTGTGACGACAAGTGGATTGAGCATTGTGATGACAAAGGCATGGTGCACAGTGATGAGAAGACCATGGATAATTTTGATGAGGAGCATCATGGGGCGTTGGGATGATAAGAGTTATGGAACAATGTGATCACAAGGTTTTGGAGCATTATGATGACAGAGGTCTTGGTGCATTTTGATTTCATTATGATGGCAATAGCATGAAGCATTATGATGAAGGGCATGGTGCATTGTGATGATAGGGTTCATGGAGCATTGAGATGAAAAGCGGCATGGAGCTTTGTGATTACAGGGGTCTTGAAGCATTGTGCTGACAAGGGCAAGGAGCATTGTGATGAGAAAGCCATGGAGCATACTGATGACATGCGTCATGGAGCTTTGTGATGAAAAGGGCATAGATCATTGTGATGACAGGGGTCTTGGAGACTTGTGATGACAACTGTCATGGAGCCTTGTGATGACAAGACCGTGGAACATTGTGCTGGCATGGATCATGGAGCATTGTTATGACAGGGGTAATGGAGCATTGTGAGGAAAATGGCATGGATCATTGGTCTCAAATATTTCATGGATTATTTTGATGAGAGTGGGCATTGAGCATTGTGATGACAAGGGCACAGATCACTGTGATACATTAGTCAGGGAGGATTGTAATGACAAGTGCGTGGAGAATTGTAATGAGAAGTGAATCGAGCATTTTGATGACAAGTGTCATGGAGCATTGTGATGACAACGGCATTGAGCAATGTGATGAGAGGGTTCATGGAGCATTGTGATGTCAATAGCGTGGATTATTGAGATGCCAAGGATCAAGGAGATTTGTGATGACAAAGTTCATGGATCATTTTGATGACAAGGGCGTGGTGCATTGTGATGAGAAGGGCATGGAGCTTGCTATGACAGGGGACACGGAGCATTGCGATGACAAGTGCATGGAGAACTGTGATGACAAGAGCATGTAACATTGTGATGAGAAATGTCATGTAGCATTGTTATGAGGTGGACGTGGAGAAATGGGATGACAAGGGACTTGCAGCATTGTGATGATCAGGGAATGGATCATTGTGATGGCAAGACCGTGGAGTATACAGATGAGAAGTCCATGGATTATCTTGATGACTAGTGTCATGGAGCACTCTTATTACATGAGCCATGGAACATTGTGATTACAGGTGTCATGGAGCATTGTGATGACAGGGGTCATAGAGCATTGTGATGATAAGTGTCATGGAGCATTGTGATGACAAGCTTGTGGAGTATTGTGATGACATTTGGATGGAGCATTGTGATGAAAAAGGCATGTAGTATTTTTATGAGAGTGTTCAAGTTGCATTCTGATGACAAATGTCAAGGAGCATTGTGATGACAATGGCCATGGTGCATTGTGATGACAAGGGCACAGGAGTATTGTGATGACAGGCATCATGGAGCATTGTGATGACAAGTGTTATAGAACATTGTGTTCACAAGAAATTACAGCGTTGTGATGAAAGTGGTCATGGATCATTTTGATTATAAGGAGCATGGAGCCCTGTGATGGCAAGATCATGAAGAAATGTGATCACAAGGTTCATGGAGGTTTGGGATGACAAGCGCATGGAACATTGTGATGACAAGGTCATGTAGCATTTTTCTGACAAAGGCATGGAGCACTGTGATGACAAGGGTCATGGATCATTGTGATTACAGTGGACAATGAACATTGGGATGACATGAGGATGGATTATGTGAAGAAAAGTGTCATGGAGTATTTTGATGAAAAATGTCCAGGATCATTGTGTTGTCAGGGGTCATGGAGCATTGTGATTACTGTGGTCATGGAGCATTGAGATGCCAGGGGTCATGGAGCATTGTGAGGAGAAAGTCATGGAGCATTGAACTGAAAATATTCATGGAGTATTGAGATGACAAGGGAATGGAGCCTTTTGATGACATCGTCCTGGAGCATTGTGAGGAGTGGACCATGGAGCCTTGTGATGACAATTATCATGGAGTATTCTCACTAAAAGAGGTATGGGGCCTTGTGATTACAGGGGTCTTGGAGCATTGTGATGACAAGTGCTAATAGCATTGTGATGAGAAGGCCATGGAGCATTCTGATAACATGCATCATGGAGCTTTGTGATGACAAGGGCAAGGGACATTGTGATTACAGGGGTCTTGGGAGTATTGTGATGAAAAAGGCATGGATCATTGTGATGAAAAAGGCATGGAGCCTTGTCATGACAGGGTTCAAGGAGCATACTTACAACAAGTGTCAGGCAACATTGTGATGACAAGGGAATTGAGCACTGTGATGACAAAGTTTATGGAGCATTGTGATGAGAAGTCCACTGATAATTGTGATGACGAGCGTCATTGGAAATTGTGATGACAAGTGTTACGGAACACTGTGATCACAAGGGTTTGGAACATTGTGAAGACAGAGGTCATGGAGCCTTTTGATTTCATTGTGATGACAATAGCATGAAGCTTTATGATGATGGGCAAGGTGCATTGTGATGACAGGGTTCATGGAGCATTGAGATGAAAAGCGGCAAGGAGCATTGTGATTATAGGGGTCTTGGAGCATTATGATGAGAAGACCATGGAGCATACTGATGACATGCGTCATGGAGCTTTGTGATGACAAGGGTACAGAGCATTGTGATTACAGGGGTCTTGGAACATTATGATGACAAAGGTCATGGAGCCATGTGATGACAAGGCCATGGAACACTGTGATGGCAGGGTTCATGGAGCATGGTTATGACAGTGCTAATGGAGCATTGTGATGATAAGGGTATGGAGCATTGGAATGTAAAGTTTCACGGATTATTGTGATGAGATTGGGCATGGAGCATTGTGAGGACCAGGGCACGGAACACTGATACATGGGTCATGGAGGATTGTAATGACAAGGGCATGGAGCATTGTGATGAGAAGGGCATCGTGCGTTGTGATGACAAGCGTCATGGAGCGTTGTGATGACAAGGGCATGGAGCAATGTGATGAGAGTGTTCATGGAGCCTTGTGATGACAATGGCATGGAGCATTGTGATACCAAGGGTCATGGAGCTTTGTGATGACCAATGTCACGGAGCATTTTGATGACAAGGTCGTGGTGCATTGTGATGAGAAGGGCATGGAGCATTGTGTTGAGAAGGCCATGGAGCATACTGATGACATGCGTCATGGAGATTTGTGATGACAACGTCATGGAGCATATTGATTACAGGTGTCTTGGAGCATTGTCATGAAAAGGGCATGGATCATTGTGATGAAAAAGGCATGGAGCCTTGTCACGACAGGGTTCAAGGAGCATACTGACGAAATGTGGCAGGGAGCATTGTGATGACAAGTGTATGGAGCATTGTGATGACAAAGGTCATGGAGCATGGTGATGAGAAGACCATGGAAAATTGTAATGACGAGCGTCATGGGGCGATGTGATAACAAGTGTTATGGAACATTGTGATCACAAGGGTTTGGAGCATTGTGAAGACAGAGGTCATGGAGCGTTTTGATTTCATTGTGATGACAATAGCATGAAGCATTATGATGATGGGCATGGTGCATTGTGATGACAGGGTTCATGGTGTTTTGAGATGAAAAGGGGCATGGAGCATTGGTCTGACAAGTTTCATGGATTATTGTGATGACAGTGGACATGGTGCATTGTGATGACAAGGACATGGAACATTGTGATGACAAGGTCACGGAGTACTGTGAAGACAGGTGTCAGGGAGCATTGTGATGACATAGGTCAGGGTCCATTGTGATGACAATGGCATGAAGCATTGTGATGCCATGTGTCATGGAGGATTGTGATGACAAAGGTAATGGAGCATTGTGATGACAAGGGCTTGGAGCATTGTGATGACAATGCCCATTGCGAATTTTGATGACAAGGTCGTGAAGCATTGAGATTACAAGCACATGGAGCTTGCTATGACGGGGGTAATGGAGCATTGCGATGACAAGAGCATGGAGAATTGTGATGTAAAGAGCATGAAACATTGTGATGAGTAGTATCATGGAACATTGTGATGAGATGGACGTGGGGAATTTTGATGACAAAGGACATGTAGCATTGTGATGACCAGGGCATGGAGCATTGTGATGGCAAAATCGTGGAGCATTGTGATGAGAAGACCATGGACAATTGTAATGACGAGCGTCCTGGAGCACTGTAATGACAAAGGGCATGAAACATTGTGATGATAGGTGTCATGGAGCATTGTGATGACAGGTGTCATGGAGCATTCTGATGACAAGCCTCATGGAGCATTCTGATGACAAGCTTGTGGAGTATTGTGATGACAATGGCATGGAGCATTGTGATGAAAAGGGCATGGAGCATTGTGATGAAAAAGGCATGGAGACTTTTCATGATAGGTTTCAAGGAGCATTTGGACGACAAGTGTCAGGGAGCATTGTGATGACATGTGTATTGAGCATTGTGATGACAAAGTTCATGGAGAATTGTGATGACAAGTGCATGGAGTATTGTGATGAAAGGAATCATGGAGCCTTTGGATGACACGTGTTATGGAAAATTGGGATCACAAGGGTTTGGAGCATTGTGATGACAGAGGTCATGGATCATTTTGATTTCAAGGAGCATGGAGCATTGTGATGACAAGGGCTTGAAATAATGTGATACCAATATCCATGGAGGATTGTGAATGACAGTGGTAAAGAAGTATTGTGATGACAAGCGCATGGAGCATTGTGATGACAAGACATGTAGCATTTTGCTGACATAGGCATGGAGCATTGTGATGACAAGGGTCATGGTACACAGCGATGACAATTGTCAGAGAGCATTGTGATTAGAAGGGTTATGGAACATTGTGAAGACAAATGTCATGGAGCATTGTGATGAGAAGACCATGGATAATTGTGATGATGAGCGTCATGGTGCGTTGTGATGACAAGTGATATGGAACATTTTGATCACAAGGGTTTGGAGCATTGTGATGACAGAGGTCATGGAGCATGTTGATTTCATTGTGATGACAAGAGCATGAAGCATTATGATGATGGGCATGGTGCATTGTGATGACAGGGTTCATGGAGCATTGAGATGACAAGGGCATGGAGCATTGTGATGAGAAAGCCTTGGAGCATTCTGATGACATGTGTCATGGAGCTTTGTGATGACAAGGGCATGGAGCATTGTGAATACAGGGGTCTTGGTGCACAGTGATGACAAGGGTCATGGAGAAGTGTTATGACAAGGCCATGGAAGATTGTGATGCCAGGGGACATAGAGCCTTTTTATGACAGGGGTAATGGAGCACTGTGATGACAAGGGCATGGATCATTGTGATGAAATAACACGGAGCCTTGTCATGACAGGTTTCCAGGAGCATACTGACCACAAGTGTGAGGTAGCAGTGTGACGACAAGTGGATTGAGCATTGTGATGACAAAGGCATGGAGCACAGTGATGAGAAGACCATGGATAATTGTGTTGAGGAGCATCATGGGGCGTTGTGATGATAAGTGTTATGGAACAATGTGATCACAAGGGTTTGGAGCATTATGATGACAGAGGTCTTGGTGCATTTTGATTTCATTGTGATGGCAATAGCATGAAGCATTATGATGAAGGGCATGGTGCATTGTGATGACAGGGTTCATGGAGCATTGAGATGAATAGCGGCATGGAGCTTTGTGATTACAGGGGGCTTGAAGCATTGTGATGACAAGGGCATGGAGCATTGTGATGAGAAAGCCACGGAGCATACTGATGACATGCGTCATGGAGCTTTGTGATGAAAAGGGCATGGATCATTGTGATGACAGGGGTCTTAGAGCCTTGTGATGACAAGTGTCATGGTGCCTTGTGATGACAAGACCGTGGAACATTGTGATGGCAGGGATCATGGAGCATTGTTATGACAGGGGTAATGGAGCATTGTGACGACAATGGCATGGATCATTGGTCTCAAATGTTTCATGGATTATTTTAATGAGAGTGGGCAATGAGCATTGTGATGGCAAAAGCACAGATCACTGTGATACATGAGTCAGGGAGGATTGTAATGACAAGGGCGTGGAGAATTGTGATGGGAAGTGAATCGAGCATTTTGATGACGAGAGTCATGGAGAATTGTGATGACAACGACATTGAGCAATGTGATGAGAGGGTTCATGGAGCATTGTGATGACAATAGCATGGATCATTGTGATGCCAAGGATCAGGGAGCTTTGTGATGACAAAGGGCATGGAGCCTTTTGATGACAAAGGCGTGGTGCATTGTGATGAGAAGGGCATGGAGCTTGCTATGACAGGGTCATGGAGCATTGCGATGACAAGTGCATGGAGAATTGTGATGACAAGAGCATGTAACATTGTAATGAGAAATGTCATGTAGCATTGTTATGAGGAGGACGTGGAGAAATGTGATGAGATGGGACTTGGAGCATTGTGATGATCAGGGAATGGATCATTGTGATGGCAAGACCGTGGAGCATAGTGATGAGAAGTCCATGGATTATGTTGATGACGAGTGTCATGGAACACTCTAATTACAAGACCCATGGAGCATTGTGATTACAGGTGTCATGGAGCATTGTGATGACAGGGGTCATGGAGCATTGTGATGACAAGTGTCATGGAGCATTGTGATGACAAGCTTGTGGAGTATTGTGATGACATTTGGATGGAATATTGTGATGAAAAAGTCATGGAGTCTTTTTATGTGAGTGTTCAAAGAGCATTCTGATGACAAATGTCAAGGAGCATTGTGATGACAAGTGTATTGTGCATTGTGATGACAAAGATCATGGAGCATTGTGATGACAAGGGCATGGAGTATTGTGATTACAGGAATCATAGAGCATTGTGATGACAAGTGTTATGGAACATTGTGATCACAAGGGTTTGCATCATTGTGATGACAGAGTTCATGGATCATTTTGATTTCAAGGAGCATGCAGCATTGTGATGACAAGGGCATGAAGCAATGTGATCCCAAGGTTCATGGAGGATTGTGATGACATGCGCATGGAGCATTGTGATGACAAGGTCATGTAGCATTTTTCTGACAAAGGCATGGAGCACTATGATGACAAGCATCATGGAGCATTGTGATTAGAGGGGACATAGAACATTGGGATGACATGAGCATGGATTATGTGATGACAAGTGTCATGGAGTATTTTGATGAAAAATGTCCAGGATCATTGTGTTGTCAAGGGTCATGGAGCATTGTGATTACTGTGGTCATGGAGCATTGAAATGCCAGGGGTCATGGAGCATTGTGATGAGAAAGTCATGGATCATTGAGCTGAAAATATTCATGGAGTATTGAGATGTCAAGGGAATAGAGACTTTTTATGACAACGTCCTGGAGCATTGTGATGAGTGGACCATGGAGCCTTGTGATGACAATTATCATGGAGCATTCTCACTAAAAGAGGCATGGGGCATTGTGATTACAGGGGTCTTGGAGCATTGTGATGACAAGTGCTAATAGCATTGTGATGAGAAGGCCATCGAGCATCCTGATAACATGCATCATGGAGCTTTGTGATGACAAGGGCAAGGGCGATTGTGATTACAGGGGTCTTGGAGTATTGTGTTGAAAAAGGCATGGATCATTGTGATGAAAAAGGCATGGAGCCTTGTCATGACAGGGTTCAAGGAGCATACTTACAACAAGTGTCAGGCAACATTGTGATGACAAGTTAATTGAGCATTGTGATGACAAAGTTTATGGAGCATGGTGATGAGAAGTCCACTGATAATTGTGATGATGAGCATCATTGGACATTGTGATGACACGTGTTATGGAACACTGTGATCACTAGGGTTTGGAGCATGGGAATGACAGAGGTCATGGAGCATTTTGATTTCATTGTGATGACAATAGCATGAAGCTTTATGATGATGGGCAAGGTGCATTGTGATGACAGGGTACATGGAGAATTGAGATGAAAAGAGGCAAGGAGCATTGTGATTATAGGGGTCTTGGAGCATTATGAGGAGAAGACCATGGAGCATACTGATGACATTCGTCATGGAGCTTTGTGATGACAAGGGTATGGAGCATTGTGATTACAGGGGTCTTGGAACATTTCGATGACAAAGGTCATGGAGCCATGTGATGACAAGGCAATGGAACACTGTGATGGCAGGGTTCATGGAGCATGGTTATGACAGTGATAATGGAGCATTGTGATGATGAGGTTATGGAGCATTGGTCTGTAAATTTTCACGGATTATTGTGATGAGATTGGGCATGGAGCATTGTGAGGACCAGGGCACGGAACACTGTGATACATGGGTCATGGAGGATTGTAATGACAAGGGCATGGCGCATTGTGATGAGAAGTGCCTCGTGCGTTGTGATGACAAGCGTCATGGAGCGTTGTGATGACAAGGGCATGGAGCAATGTGATGAGAGTGTTCATGGAGCCTTGTGATGACAAGGGAATGGAGCATTGTGAAACCAAGTGTCATGGAGCTTTGTGATGACCAATGTCACGGAGCATTTTGATGACAAGGTCGTGGTGCATTGTGATGAGAAGGGCATGGATCATTGTGATGAGAAGCCCATGGAGCATACTGAGGACCTGCGTCATGGAGCTTTGTGATGACAACGTCATGGAGCATATTGATTACAGGTGTCTTGGAGCATTGTCATGAAAAGGGCATGGATCATTGTGATGAAAAAGGCATGGAGCCTTGTCATGACAGGGTTCAAGGAGCATACTGACGAAATGTGGCAGGGAGCATTGTGATGACAAGTGTATGGAGCATTGTGATGACAAAGGACATGGAGCATGGTGATGAGAAGACCATGGATAATTGTAATGACGAGCGTCATGGGGCGACGTGATAACAAGTGTTATGGAACATTGTGATCACAAGGGTTTGGAGCATTGTGAAGACAGAGGTCATGGAGCCTTTTGATTTCATTGTGATGACAATAGCATGAAGCATTATGATGATGGGCATGGTGCATTGTGATGACAGGGTTCATGGTGTTTTGAGATGAAAAGGGGCATGGAGTATTGGTCTGAAAAGTTTCATGGATTATTGTGATGACAGTGGACATGGTGCATTGTGATGACAAGGGCATGGAACATTGTGATGACAAGGTCACGGAGTACTGTGAAGACAGGTGTCAGGGAGCATTGTGATGACATAGGTCAGGGTCCATTGTGATGACAATGGCATGAAGCATTGTGATGCCATGTGTCATGGAGCTTTGTGATGACAAAGGTCATGGAGCATTTTGATGACAAGGGCGTGGTGCATTGTGATGAGAAGGGCATGGAGCTTGCTATGAGAGGGTTCATGGAGCATTGCGATGACAAGTGCATGGAGAATTGTGATGACAAGAGCATGTAACATTGTGATGAGAAATGTCATGTAGCATTTTTATGAGGAGGACATGGAGAAATGTGATGACAAGGGATTTGGAGAATTGTGATGATCAGGGAATGGATCATTATGATGGCAAGACCGTGGAGTATAGTGATGAGAAGTCCATGGATTATGTTGATGACGAGGGTCATGAAGCACTCTAATTACAAGAGCCATGGAGCATTGTGTTTACAGGTGTCATGGAGCATTGTGATGACAGGGGTCATGGAGCATTTTGATGACAAGTGTCATGGAGCATTGTGATGACAAGCTTGTGGAGTATTGTGATGACATTTGGTTGGAGCATTGTGATGAAAAAGGCATGGAGTCTTTTTATGAGAGTGTTCAAGGAGCATTCTGATGACAAATGTCAAGGAGCATTATGATGACAATTGTATTGAGCATTGTGATGACAATGGCCATGGCGCATTGTGATGACAAGGGCACAGGAGTATTGTGATGACAGGCATCAAGGAGCATTGTGATGACAAGTGTTATGGAACATTGTGATCACAAGCAATTAGAGCATTGTGATGAAAGAGGTCATGGATCATTTTGATTTCTAGGAGCATGGAGCCCTGTGATGCCAAGATCATGAAGCAATGTGATCCCAAGGTTCAGGATGGATTGGGATGACAAGCGCATGGAGCTTTGTGGTGAAAAGGTCTTGTAGCATTTTCCTGAAAATGGCATGGAGCATTGTGATTACAGGAGACTTGGAGCATTGTGATGGAAAGAGCATGGATCATTGTGATGAAAAAGGCATGGAGCATTGTCATGATATGGTTCAGTTGCATACTGATGGCAAGTGCCAGGGAGCATTTTGATGACAAGTGTATTGTGCATTGTGATAACAAAGGTCATGGAGCATTGTGATGACAAGGGCATGGAGTATTGTGATGACAGGCATCATAGAGCATTGTGATGACAAGTGTTATGGAACATTGTGATCACAAGGGTTTGGATCATTGTGATGACAGAGTTCATGGGTCATTTTGATTTCAAGGAGCATGGAACATTGTGATGACAAGGGCATGAAGCAATGTGATCCCAAGGTTCATGGAGGATTGTGATGACAAGCGCATGGAGCATTGTGATGACATGCTCATGTAGCATTTTTCTGACAAAGCCTTGGAGCACTGTGATGACAAGCGTCATGGAGCATTGTGATTACAGGGGACATGGAACATTGGGATGACATGAGCATGGATTATGTGAAGACAAGTGTCATGGAGTATTTTGATGAAAAATGTCCAGGATAATTGTGTTGTCAGGGGTCATGGAGCATTGTGATTACTGTGGTCATGGAGCATTGTGATGACAGGGGTCATGGAGCATTGGGATGAGAAGGTCATGGAGCATTGAGCTGAAAATATTCAATGAGTATTGAGATGACAAGGGAATGGGGCCTTTTGATGACAACGTCCTGGAGCATTTTGATGAGTGGACCATGGAGCCTTGTGATGAAAATTATCATGGAGCATTCTCACTAAAAGAGGAATGGGACATTGTGATTACAGGGGTCTTGGAGCATTGTAATGACAAGTGCTAATAGCATTGTGATGAGAAGGCCATGGCGCATTCTGATAAGATGCATCATGGAGCTTTGTGATGACAAGGGCATGGAACATTGTGATTACTGCGGTCTTGGGAGTATTGTGATGAAAAAGGCATGGATCATTGTGATGAAAAAGTCATGGAGCCTTGTCATGACAGGGTTCAAGGAGCATACTTACAACAAGCGTCAGGCAACATTGTGATGAGAAGTGAATTGAGCAATGTGATGACAAAATTTATGGAGCATTATGATGAGAAGTCCACTGATAATTGTAATGACGAGCGTCATTGGACATTTTGATGACAAGTGTTATGGAACACTGTGATCACTAGGGTTTGGAGCATGGTAATGACAGAGGTCATGGAGCCTTTTGATTTCATTTTGATGACAATAGCATGAAATATTATGATGATGGGCATGGTGCATTGTGATGACAGGGATCATGGAGCATTGAGATGAAAAGCGGCAAGGATCATTGTGATTATAGGGGTCTTGGAGCATTATGATGAGAAGACCATGGAGCATATGATGACATGCGTCATGGAGTTTTGTGATGACAAGGGTATGGAGCATTGTGATTACAGGTGTCTTGGAGCATTGTGATGAAAAGTGCATGAATCATTGTGATGAAAAAGGCATGGAGCCTTGTCATGACAGGGTTCAAGGAGCATAGTGACGAAAAGTGGCAGGGAGCATTGTGATGACAAGTGTATGGAGCATTGTGATGACAAAGTTCATGGAGCATGGTGATGAGAAGACCATGGATAAATGTAATGACGAGCGTCATGGGGCGATGTGATAACAAGTGTTATGGAACATTGTGATCACAAGGGTTTGGAGCATTGTGAAGACAGAGGTCATGGAGCATGTTGATATCACTGTGATGACAATAGCATGAAGCATTATGATGATGGGCATGGTGCATTGTGATGAAAGGGTTCATGGTGTTTTGAGATGAAAAGGGGCATGGAACATTGGTCTGACAAGTTTCATGGATTATTGTGATGAGAGTGGACATGGTGCATTGTGATGACAAAGACATGGAACATTGTGATGACAAGGTCATGGAGTACTGTGAAGACAGGTGTCAGGGAGCATTGTGATGACATAGGTCATGGTCCATTGTGATGAAAATGGCATGAAGCATTGTGATGCCATGTGTCATGTAGGATTGTGATGACAAAGGTAATGGAGCATTGTGATGACAAGGGCTTGGAGCATTGTGATGACAAGGCCCATTGAGAATTTTGATGACAAGGTCGTGAAGCATTGAGATTACAAGCGCATGGAGCTTGCTATGACAGGGGTCATGGAGCATTGCGATGACAAGTGCATGGAGAATTGTGATGTCAAGAGCATGAAACAATGTGATTAGTAGTGTCATGGAACATTGTGATGAGAAGGACGTGGGGAATTTTGATGACAAAGGACATGTAGCATTGTGATGACCAGGGCATGGAGCATTGTGATGGCAAAATCGTGGAACATTGTGATGAGAAGACCATGGATAATTGTAATGACGTGCGTCCGGGAGCACTGTAATGACAAGGGGCATGAAGCATTGTGATGATAGGTGTCATGGAGCATTGTGATGACAGGGGTCATGGAGCATTCTGATGTCAAGCTTGTGGAGTATTGTGATGACAATGGCATGAAACATTGTGATGAAAAGGACATGGAGCATTATGATGAAAAAGGCATGGAGACTTTTCATGATAGGTTTCAAGGAGCATTTTGACGACAAGTGTCAGGGAGCATTGTGATGACATGTGTCCTGAGCATTGTGATGACAATGTTCATGGAGCATTATGAGGACAAGTGCATGGAGTATTGTGATGAAAGGAATCATGGAGCCTCTGGCTGACACGTGCTATGGAAAATGGTTATCACAACGGTTTGGAGCTTTGTGATGACAGAGGTTATGGATCATATTGATTTCAAGGAGCATGGAGCATTGTGATAACAAGGGCATGAAGTAATGTGATGTCAATGTTCATGGAGGATTGTGAATGACAATGGTAAAGAAGTATTGTGATGACAAGCGCATGGAGCATTGTGATGACAAGTCATGTAGCATTTTGCTGACATAGGCATGGAGCATTGTGATGAGAAGGGTCATGGTACACTGCGATGACAATTGTCTGAGAGCATTGTGATTAGAGGGGTTATGGAACATTGTGACGACAAATGTCATGGAGCATTGTGATGAGAAGACCATGGATAATTGTGACGATGAGCGTCATGGTGCATTGTGATGACAAGTGATATGGTACATTTTGATCACAAGGGTTTGGAGCATTGTGATGACAGAGGTCATGGAGCATTTTGATTTCATGGTGATGACAATAGCTTGAAGCATTATGATGATGGGCATGGTGAATTGTGATGACAGGGTTCATGGTGTTTTGAGATGAAAAGGGGCATGGAGCATTGGTCTGACAAGTTTCATGGATTATTGTGATGAGAGTGGACATGGTGCATTGTGATGACAAGGGCATGGAACATTGTGATGACAAGGTCAAGGAGTACTGTGAAGAAAGGTCTCAGGGAGAATTTTGATGACATAGGTCAGGGTCCATTGTGATGAAAATGGCATGAAGCATTGTGATGCCCTGTGTCATGGAGGATTGTGAAGAAAAGGGCTTTGAGCATTGTGATGACAAGGCCCATTGAGAATTTTGATGACAAGGTCGTGAAGCATTGAGATTACAATCGCATGGAGCTTGCTATGACAGGGGTCATGGAGCATTGCGATGACAAGTGCATGGAGAATTATGATGTCAAGAGCATGAAACATTGTGATGAGTAGTGTCATGGAACATTGTGATGAAAAGGACGTGGGGAATTTTGATGACAAAGGACAAGTAGCATTGTGATGACCAGGGCATGGAGCATTGTGATGGCAAAATCGTGGAGCATTGTGATGAGAAGACCATGGATTATTGTAACGAGGAGCGTCCTGGAGCACTGTAATGACAAGGGGCATGAAGCCTTGTGATGATAGGTGTCATGGAGCATTGTGATGACAGGGGTCATGGAACATTCTGATGACAAGGCTCATGGAGCATTCTGATGACAAGCTTGTGGAGTATTGTGATGACAATGGCATGAAGCATTGTGATGAAAAGGGCATGGAGCATTATGATGAAAAAGGCATGGAGACTTTTCATGATAGGTTTCAAGGAGCATTTTGACGACAAGTGTCAGGGAGCATTGTGATGACATGTGTACTGAGCATTGTGATGACAATTTTCATGGAGCATTATGAGGACAAGTGCATGGAGTATTGTGATGAAAGGAATCATGGAGCCTCTGGCTGACACGTGCTATGGAAAATTGTGATCACAACGGTTTGGAGCTTTGTGATGACAGAGGTTATGGATCATATTGATTTCAAGGAGCATGGAGCATTGTGATAACAAGGACATGAAGTAATGTGATGCCAATGTTCATGGAGGATTGTGAATGACAATAGTAAAGAAGTATTGTGATGACAAGCGCATGGAGTATTGTGATGACAAGTCATGTAGCATTTTGCTGACATAGGCATGGAACATTGTGATGAGAAGGGTCATGGTACACTGCGATGACAATTGTCTGAGACCATTGTGATTAGAGGGGTTATGGAACATTGTGACGACAAATGTCATGGAGCATTGTGATGAGAAGACCATGGATAATTGTGATGATGAGCGTCATTGGGCATTGTGATGACAAGTGATATGGAACATTTTGATCACAAGGGTTTGGAGCATTGTGATGACAGAGGTCATGGAGCATTTTGATTTCATGGTGATGACAATAGCTTGAAGCATTATGATGATGGGCATGGTGCATTGTGATGACAGGGTTCATGGTGTTTTGAGATGAAAAGGGGCATGGAGCATTGGTCTGACAAGTTTCATGGATTATTGTGATGAGAGTGGACATGGTGCATTGTGATGACAAGGGAATGGAACATTGTGATGACAAGGTCACCAAGTACTGTGAAGACAGGTCTCAGGGAGCATTTTGATGACATAGGTCATGGTCCATTGTGATGATAATGGCATGAAGCATTGTGATGCCCTGTGTCATGGAGGATTGTGAAGAAAATGGCTTGGAGCGTTGTGATGACAAGGCCCATTGAGAATTTTGATGACAAGGTCGTGAAGCATTGAGATTACAAGCGCATGGAGCTTGCTATGACAGGGGTCATGGAGCATTGCGATGACAAGTTCATGGAGAGTTGTGATGTCAAGAGCATGAAACATTGTGATGAGTAGTGTCATGGAACATTGTGATGAAAAGGACGTGGGGAATTTTGATGACAAAGGACATGTAGCATTGTGATGACCAGGGCATGGAGCATTGTGATGGCAAAATCGTGGAGCATTGTGATGAGAAGACCATGGATTATTGTAATGACGAGCGTCCTGGAGCACTGTAATGACAAGGGGCATGAAGCCTTGTGATGATAGGTGTCATGGAGCATTGTGATGACAGGGGTCATGGAGCATTCTGATGACAAGGCTCATGGAGCATTCTGATGAGAAGCTTGTGGAGTATTGTGATGACAATGGCATGGAGCATTGTGATGAAAATTGCATGGAGCATTGTGATGAAAAAGGCATGGAAACTTTTCATGATAAGTTTCAAGGAGCATTTTGAGGACAAGTGTCAGGGAGCATTGTGATGACATGTGTATTGAGCATTGTGATGACAAAGTTCATGGAGCATTGTGAAGAGAAGTGCATGGAGTATTGTGATGAAAGGAATCATGGAGCCTTTGGATGACACGTGTTATGGAAAATTGGGATCACAAGGGTTTGGAGCATTGTGATGACAGAGGATATGTGTCATATTGATATCAAGGAGCATGGAGCATTATGATGAGAAGGGCATGAAGTAATGTGATGCCAATGTTCATGGAGGATTGTGAATGACAATGGTAAAGAAGTATTGTGATGACAAGCGCATGGAGCATTGTGATGACAAGTCATTTAGCATTTTGCTGACATAGGCATGGAGCATTGTGATGAGAAGGGTCATGGTACACTGCGATGACAATTGTCAGAGAGCATTGTGATTAGAGGGGTTATGGAACATTGTGACGACAAATGTCATGGAGCATTGTGATGAGAAGACCATGGATATTTGTGATGATGAGCGTCATGGGGCATTGTGATGACAAGTGATATGGAACATTTTGATCACAAGGGTTTGGAGCATTGTGATGACATAGGTCATGGAGCATGTTGATTTCATTGTGATGACAATAGCATGAAGCATTATGATGATGGGCATGATGCATTGTGATGACAGGGTTCATGGTGTTTTGAGATGAAAAGGGGCATGGAGCATTTGTCTGAGAAGTTTCATGGATTATTGTGATGAGAGTGGACATGGTGCATTGTGATGACAAGGGCATGGAACATTGTGATGAAGGTCACGCAGTACTGTGAAGACAGGTGTCAGGGAGCATTGTGATGACATAGGTCATCGTCCATTGTGATGAAAATGGCATGAAGCAATGTGATGCCCTGTGTCATGGTGGATTGTGATGAAAAGGGCTTGGAGCGTTGTGATGACAAGGCCCATTGAGAATTTTGAGGACAAGGTCGTGAAGCATTGAGATTACAAGCGCATGGAGCTTGCTATGACAGGGGTCATGGAGCATTGCGATGACAAGTGCATGGAGAGTTGTGATGTCAAGAGCATGAAACATTGTGATGAGTAGTGTCATGGAACATTGTGATGAAAAGGACGTGGGGAATTTTGATGACAAAGGACATGTAGCATTGTGATGACCAGGGCATGGAGCATTGTGATGGCAAAATCGTGGAGCATTGTGATGAGAAGACCACGAATAATTGTAATGAGGAGCTTCCTGGAACACTGTAATGAGAAGGGGCATGAAGCATTGTGATGATAGGTGTCATGGAGCATTGTGATGACAGGGGTCATGGAGCATTCTGATGACAAGCCCCATGTAGCATTCTGATGACAAGCTTGTGGAGTATTGTGATGACAATGGCATGGAGCATTGTGATGAAAAGGGCATGGAGCATTGTGATGAAAAAGGCATGGAGACTTTTCATGATAGGTTTCAAGGAGCATTTTGACGACAAGTGTCAGGGAGCATTGTGATGACATGTGTATTGAGCATTGTGATGACAAAGTTCATGGAGCATTGTGATGACAAGTGCATGGAGTATTGTGATGAAAGGAATCATGGAGCCTTTGGATGACACGTGTTATGGAAAATTGGGATCACAATGGTTTGGAGCATTGTGATGACAGAGGACATGGATCATTTTGATATCAAGGAGCATGGAGCATTATGATGACAAGGGCATGAAGTAATGTGATGCCAATGTTCATGGAGGATTGTGAATGACAATGGTAAAGAAGTATTGTGAAGACAAGCGCATGGAGCATTGTGATGACATGTCATGTAGCATTTTGCTGATATAGGCATGGAGCATTCTGATGACAAGGGTCATGGTACACTGCGAAGACAATTGTCAGAGAGCATTGTGATTAGAGGGGTTATGGAACATTGTGAGGACAAATGTCATGGAGCATTGTGATGAGAAGACCATGGATAATTGTGATGATGAGCGTCATGGGGCGTTGTGATGACAAGTGATATGGAACATTTTGAGCACAAGGGTTTGGAGCATTGTGATGACAGAGGTCATGGAGCATGTTGATTTCATTGTGATGACAAGAGCATGAAGCATTATGATGATGGGCATGGTGCATTTAGATGACAAGGGCATGGACCATTGTGATGAGAAAGCCATGGAGCATTCTGATGACATGTGTCATGGAGCTTTGTGATGACAAGGGCATGGAGCATTGTGAATACAGGGGTCTTGGTGCACAGTGATGACAAGGGTCATGGAGAAGTGCTATGACAAGGCCATGGAAGATTGTGATGCCAGGGGTCATAGAGCCTTTTTATGACAGGTGTAATGGAGCATTGTGATGACAAGGGCATGGATCATTGTGATGAAATAACACGGAGCCTTGTCATGACAGGGTTCAAGGAGCATACTGACCACAAGTGTCAGGCAGCATTGTGACGACAACTGGATTGAGTATTTTGATGACAAAGGCATGGAGCACAGTGATGAGAAGACCATGGATAATTGTGATGAGGAGCATCATGGGGCGTTGTGATGATAAGTGTTATGGAACAATGTGATCTCAAGGGTTTGGGGCATTATGATATCAGAGGTCTTGGTGCCTTTTGATTACATTGTGATGGCAATAGCATGAAGCATTATGATGAAGGGCATGGTGCATTGTGATGACAGGTTTCATGGAGCATTGAGATGAAAAGCGGCATGGAGCTTTGTGATTACAGTGGTCTTGAAGCATTGTGATGACAAGGGCATGGAGCATTGTGATGAGAAAGCCACGGAGCATACTGATGACATGCGTCATGGAGCTTTGTGCTGAAAAGGGCATGGATCATTGTGATGATAGGCGTGTTGGAGCCTAGTGATGACAAGTGTCATGGAGCCTTGTGATGACAAGAACGTGGAACATTGTGATGGCAGGGATCATGGAGCATTGTTATGACAGGGTTAATGGAGAATTGTGACGACAATGGCATGGATCATTGGTCTCAAATGTTTCATGGATTATTTTGATGAGAGTGGGCATTGAGCATTGTGATGGCAAAAGCACAGATCACTGTGATACATGAGTCAGGGAGGATTGTAATGACAAGGGCGTGGAGAATTGTGATGAGAAGTGAATCGAGCATTTGATGACAAGAGTCATGGAGCATTGTGATGACAACGGCATTGAGCAATGTGATGAGAGGGTTCATGGAGCATTGTGATGACAATAGCATGGATCATTGTGATGCCAAGGATCAAGGAGCTTTGTGATGACAAACGTCATGGAGCATTTTGATGACAAAGGCGTGGTGCATTGTGATGAGAAGGGCATGGAGCTTCCTATGACAGGGGTCATGGAGCATTGCGACGACAAGTGCATGGAGAATTGTGATGACAAGAGCATGTAACATTGTGATGAGAAATGTCAGGTAGCATTGTTATGAGGAGGACGTGGAGAAATGGGATGACAAGGGACTTGGAGCATTGTGATGATCTGTGAATGGATCATTGTGATGGCAAGACCGTGGAGCATAGTGATGAAAAGTCCATGGATTATGATAATGATGAGTGTCATGGAGCACTCTAATTACAAGAGCCATGGAGCATTGTGATTACAGGTGTCATGGAGCATTGTGATGACAGGAGTCATGGAGCATTGTGATTACAGGGGACATGGAACATTGGGATGACATGAACATGGATTATGTGATGACAAGTGTCATGGAGTATTTTGATGAAAAATGTCCAGGATCATTGTGTTGTCAGGGGTCATGGAGCATTGTGATTACTGTGGTCATGGTGCATTGTGATGCCAGGGGTGATGGAGCATTGTGATGAGAAGGTCATGGAGCATTGAGCAGAAAATATTCATGGAGTATTGAGATGACAAGGGAATAGAGTCTTTTGATGACAACGTCCTGGAGCATTGTGATGAGTGGACCATGGAGCCTTGTGATGACAATTATCATGGAGCATTCTCACAAAAAGAGGCATGGGGCATTGTGATTACAGGGGTCTTGGAGCATTGTGATGACAAGTGCTAACAGCATTGTGATGAGAAGGCCATGGAGCATCCTGATAACATGCATCATGGGGCTTTGTGATGACAAGGGCAAGGGACATTTTGATTACAGGGGTCTTGGAGTATTGTGATGAAAAAGGCATGGATCATTGTAATGAAAAAGGCATGGAGCCTTGTCATGACAGGGTTCAAGGAGCATACTTACAAGTGTCAGGCACATTGTGATGACAAGTGAATTGAGCATTGTGATGACAAAGTTTATGGAGCATTGTGATGAGAAGTCCACTGATTATTGTGATGACGAGCGTCATTGGACATTGTGATGACAAGTGTTATGGAACACTGTGATCACTAGGGTTTGGAGCATGGTAAAGACAGAGGTCATGGAGCATTTTGATTTCATTGTGATGACAATAGCATGAAGCTTTATGATGATGGGCAAGGTGCATTGTGATGACAGGGTTCATGGAGCATTGAGATGAAAAGCGGCAAAGAGCATTGTGATTATAGGTGTCTTGGAGCATTATGATGAGAAGACCATGGAGCATACTGATGACATGTGTCATGGAGCTTTGTGATGAAAAGGGTATGGAGCATTGTGATTACAGGGGTCTTGGAACATTATGATGACAAAGGTCATGGAGCCATGTGATGACAAGGCCATGGAACACTGTGATGGCAGGGTTCATGGAGCATTGTTATGACAGTGATAATGGAGCATTGTGATGATAAGGTTATGGAGCATTGGTCTGTAAAGTTTCACGGATTATTGTGATGAGATTGGGCATGGAGCATTGTGAGGACCAGGTCACGGAACACTGTGATACATGGGTCATGGAGGATTGTAATGACAAGGGCATGGAGCATTGTGATGAGAAGGGCATCGTGCGTTGTGATGACAAGCGTCAAGGAGTGTTGTGATGACAAGGGCATGGAGCAATGTGATGAGAGTGTTCATGGAGCCTTGTGATGACAATGGCAAGGAGCATTGTGATACCAAATGACATGGAGCTTTGTGATGACCAATGTCACGGAGCATTTTGATGACAAAGTCGTGGTGCATTGTGATGAGATGGGCATGGGGCATTGTGATGAGATGGCCATGGAATATACTGATGACATGCGTCATGGAGCTTTGTGATGACAACGTCATGGAGCATATTGATTACAGGTGTCTTGGAGCATTGTCATGAAAAGGGCATGGATCATTGTGATGAAAAGGGCATGGAGCCTTGTCATGACAGGGTTCAAGGAGCATACTGACGAAAAGTGGCAGGGAGCATTGTGATGACAAGTGTATGGAGCATTGTGATGACAAAGGTCATGGAGCATGGTGATGAGAAGACCATGGATAATTGTAATGACAAGCGTCATGGGGCGATGTGATAACAAGTGTTATGGAACATTGTGATCACAAGGGTTTGGAGCATTGTGAAGACAGAGGTCATGGAGCGTTTTGATTTCATTGTGATGACAATAGCATGAAGCATTATGATGATGGGCATGGTGCATTGTGATGACAGGGTTCATGGTGTTTTGAGATGAAAAGGGGAATGGAGCATTGGTCTGACAAGTTTCATGGATTACTGTGATGACAGTGGACATGGTGCATTGTGATGACAAGGGCTTGGAGCATTGTGATGACAAGGCCCATTGCGAATTTTGATGACAAGGTCGTGAAGCATTGAGATTACAAGCACATGGTGCTTGCTATGACGGGGGTCATGGAGCATTGCGATGACAAGTGCATGGAGAATTGTGATGTCAAGAGCATGAAACATTGTGATGAGTAGTATCAGGGAACATTGTGATGAAAAGGACGTGGGGAATTTTGATGACAAAGGACATGTAGCATTGTGATGACCAGGGCATGGAGCATTGTGATGGCAAAATCGTGGAGCATTGTGATGAGAAGACCATGGATAATTGTAATGACGAGCGTCCTGGAGCACTGTAATGACAAGGGACATGAAGCATTGTGATGATAGGTGTCATGGAGCATTGTGATGACAGTTGTCATGGAGCATTCTGATGACAAGCCTCATGGAGCATTCTGATGACAAGCTTGTGGAGTATTGTGATGACAATGGCATGGAGCATTGTGATGAAAAGGGCATGGAGCATTGTGATGAAAAAGGCATGGAGACTTTTCATGATAGGTTTCCAGGAGCATTTTGACGACAAGTGTCAGGGAGCATTGTGATGACATGTGTATTGAGCATTGTGATGACAAAGTTCATGGAGCATTGTGATGACAAGTGCATGGAGTATTGTGATGAAAGGAATCATGGAGCCTTTGGATGACAGGTGTTATGGAAAATTGGGATCACAAGGGTTTGGAGCATTGTGATGACAGAGGTCATGGATCATTTTGATTTCAAGGAGCATGGAGCATTGTGATGACAAGGGCATGAAGTAATGTGATGCCAATGTCCATGGAGGATTGTGAATGACAGTGGTAAAGAAGTATTGTGATGACAAGCACATGGAGCATTGTGATGACAAGTCATGTAGCATTTTGCTGACATAGGCATGGAGCATTATGATGACAAGGGTCATGGTACACTGTGATGACAATTGTCAGAGAGCATTGTGATTAGAGGGGTTATGGAACATTGTGACGACAAATGTCATGGAGCATTGTGATGAGAAGTCCATGGATAATTGTGATGATGAGTGTCATGGGGCGTTGTGATGACAAGTGATATGGAACATTTTGATCACAAGGATTTGGAGCATTGTGATGACAGAGGTCATGGAGCATGTTGATTTCATTGTGATGACAAGAGCTTGAAACTTTATGATGATGGGCAAGGTGCATTGTGATGACAGGTTTCATGGAGCATTGAGATGACAAGGGCATGGAGCATTGTGATGAGAAAGCCATGGAGCATTCTGATGACATGTGTCATGGATCTTTGTGATGACAAGGGCATGGAGCATTGTGAATACAGGGGTCTTAGTGCACAGTGATGACAAGGGTCATGGAGAAGTGTTATGACAAGGCCATGGAAGATTTTGAGGCCAGGGGTCATAGAGCCTTTTTATGACAGGGGTAATGGAGCATTGTGATGACAAGGGCATGGATCATTGTGATGAAATAACACGGAGCCTTGTCATGACAGGGTTCAAGGAGCATACTGACCACAAGTGTGAGGTAGCATTGTGACGACAAGTGGATTGAGCCTTGTGATGACAAAGGCATGGAGCACAGTGATGAGAAGACCATGGATAATTGTGATGAGGAGCATCATGGGGCGTTGTGATGATAAGTGTTATGGAATAATGTGATCACAAGGGTTTGGGGCATTATGATGACAGAGGTCTTGGTGCCTTTTGATTTCATTGTGATGGCAATACCATGAAGCATTATGATCAAGGGCATGGTGCATTGTGATGACAGGGTTCATGGAGCATTGAGATGAAAAGCGGCATGGAGCTTTGTGATTACAGGGGTCTTGAAGCATTGTGGTGACAAGGGCATGGAGCATTGTCATGAGAAAGCCACGGAGCATACTGATGACATGCTTCATGGAGCTTTGTGATGAAAAGGGCATGGATCATTGTGATGACAGGGGTCTTGGAGCCTTGTGATGACAAGTGTCATGGAGCCTTGTGATGACAAGACCGTGGAACATTGTGATGGCAGGTATCATGGAGCATTGTAATGAGAGGGGTAATGGAGCATTGTGACGACAATGGCATGGATCACTGGTCTCAAATGTTTCATGGATTCTTTTGATGAGAGTGGACATTGAGCATTGTGATGGCAAAAGCACAGATCACTGTGATACATGAGTCAGGGAGGATTGTAATGACAAGGGCGTGGAGAATTGTGATGAGAAGTGAAGCGAGCATTTTGATGACAAGTGTCATGGAGCATTGGGATGACAACGGCATTGAGCAATGTGATGAGAGGGTTCATGGAGCATTGTGATGACAATAGCATGGATCATTGTGATGCCAAGGATCAAGGAGCTTTGTGATGACAAAAGTCATGGAGCATTTTGATGACAAGGGCGTGGTGCATTGTGATGAGAAAGGCATGGAGCTTGCTATGACAGGGGTCATGGAGCATTGCGATGACAAGTGCATGGAGAATTGTGATGACAAGAGCATGCAACATTGTGATGAGAAATGTCATGTAGCATTGTTATGAGGAGGACGTGGAGAAATGTGATGACAAGGGACTTGGAGCATTGTGATGATCAGGGAATGGATCATTGAGATGGAAAGACCGTGGAGCATAGAGATGAGAAGTCCATGGATTATGTTGATGACGAGTGTCATGGAGCACTCTAATTACAAGACCCATGGAGCATTGTGATTATAGGTGTCATGGAGCATTGTGATGACAGGGGTCATGGAGCATTGTGATGACAAGTGTCATGGAGCATTGTGATGACAAGCTTGTGGAGTATTGTGATGACATTTGGATGGTGTATTGTGATGAAAAAGTCATGGAGTCTTTTTATGAGAGTGTTCAAGGAGCATTCTGATGACAAATGTCAAGGAGCATTGTGATGACAAGTGTATTGTGCATTGTGATGACAAAGGTCATGGAGCATTGTGATGACAAGGGCATGGAGTATTGTGATGACAGGCATCATAGAGCATTGTGATGACAAGTGTTATGGAACATTGTGATCACAAGGGTTTGGATCATTGTGATGACAGAGTTCATGGATCATTTTGATTTCAAGGAGCATGCAGCATTGTGATGACAAGGGCATGAAGCAATGTGATCCCAAGGTTCATGGAGGATTGTGATGACAAGCGCATGGTGCATTGTGATGACAAGGTCATGTAGCATTTTTCTGACAAAGGCATGGAGCACTATGATGACAAGCATCATGGAGCATTGTGATTATAGGGGACATACAACATTGGGATGACATGAGCATGGATTATGTGATGACAAGTGTCATGGAGTATTTTGATTATAAATGTCCAGGATCATTGTGTTGTCAGGGGTCATGGAGCATTGTGATTACTGTGGTCATGGTGCATTGTGATGCCAGGGGTCATGGAGCATTGTGATGAGAAGGTCATGGAGCATTTAGCTGAAAATATTAAGGAGTATTGAGATGACAAGAGAATAGAGCCTTTTGATGACAACGTCCTGGAGCATGGTGATGAGTGGACCATGGAGCCTTGTGATGAAAATTATCATGGAGCATTCTCACTAAAAGAGGCATGGGGCATTGTGATTACAGGGGTCTTGGAGCATTGTGATGACAAGTGCTAATAGCATTGTGATGAGAAGGCCATGGAGCATCCTGATAACATGCATCATGGGGCTTTGTGATGACAAGGGCAAGAGACATTGTGATTACAGGGGTCTTGGATTATTGTGATGAAAAAGGCATGGATCATTGTGATGAAAAAGGCATGGAGCCTTGTCGTGACAGGGTTCAAGGAGCATACATACAACAGGTGTCAGGCAACATTGTGATGACAAGTTAATTGAGCATTGTGATGACAAAGTTTATGGAGCATTGTGATGAGAAGTCCACTGATAATTGTGATGACGAGCGTCATTGGACATTGTGATGACAAGTGTTAAGGAACACAGTGATCACTGGGGTTTGGAGCATGGTAATGACAGAGGTCATGGAGCATTTTGATTTCATTTTGATGACAATAGCATGAAGCTTTATGATGATGGGCAAGGTGCATTGTGATGACAGGGTTCATGGAGCATTGAGATGAAAAGCGGCAAGGAGCATTGTGATTATAGGTGTCTTGGAGCATTATGATGAGAAGATCATGGAGCATACTGATGACATGCGTCATGGAGTATTGTCATGACAAGGGTAGGGAGCATTGTGATTACAGGGGTCTTGGAACATTATGATGACAAAGGTCATGGAGCCATGTGATGACAAGGCCATGGAACACTGTGATGGCAGGGTTCAAGGAGCATTGTTATGACAGTGATTATGGAGCATTGTGATGATAAGGTTATGGAGCATTGGTCTGTAAAGTTTCACGGATTATTGTGATGAGATTGGGCATGGAGCATTGTGAGGACCAGGTCACGGAACACTGTGATACATGGGTCATGGAGGATTGTAATGACAAGGGCATGGAGCATTGTGATGAGAAGGGCATCGTGCGTTGTGATGACAAGCGTCATGGAGCGTTGTGATGACAAGGGCATGGAGCAATGTGATGAGAGTGTTCATGGAGCCTTGTGATGACAATGGCATGGAGCATTGTGATACCAAGGGTCATGGAGCTTTGTGATGACCAATGTCACGGAGCATTTTGATGACAAGGTCGTGGTGAATTGTGATGAGAAGGGCATGGAGCATTGTGATGAGAAGGCCATGGCATATACTGATGACATGCGTCATGGAGCTTTGTGATGACAACGTCATGGAGCATATTGAATACAGGTGTCTTGGAACATTGTCATGAAAAGGGCATGGATCATTGTGATGAAAAAGACATGGAGCCTTGTCATGACAGGGTTCAAGGAGCATACTGACGAAAAGTGGCAGGGAGCATTGTGATGACAAGTGTATGGATCATTGTGATGACAAAGTTCATGGAGCATTGTTATGAGAAGTCCATGGATAATTGTAATGACGAGCGTCATGGGGCGATGTGATAACAAGTGTTATGGAACATTGTGATCACAAGGGTTTGGAGCATTGTGAAGACAGAGGTCATGGAGCCTTTTGAATTCATTTTGATGACAATAGCATGAAGCATTATGATGATGGGCATGGTGCATTGTGATGACAGGTATCATGGTGTTTTGAGATGAAAAGGGGCATGGAGCATTGGTCTGACAAGTTTCATGGATTATCGTGATGACAGTGGACATGGTGCATTGTGATGACAAGGGCATGGAACATTGTGATGACAAGGTAACGGAGTACTGTGAAGACAGGTGTCAGGGAGCATTGTGATGACATAGGTCATGGTCCATTGTGATGACAATGGCATGAAGCATTGTTTTGCCATGTGTCATGGAGGATTGTGATGACAAAGGTAATGGAGCATTGTGATGACAAGGGCTTGGAGCATTGTGATGACAAGGCCCATTGCGAATTTTGATGACAAGGTCGTGAAGCATTGAGATTACAAGCGCATGGAGCTTGCTATGTCAGGGGTCATGGAGCATTGCGATGACAATTGCATGGAGAATTGTGATGTCAAGAGCATGAAACATTGTGATGAGTAGTGTCATGGAACATTGTGATGAAAAGGACGTGGGGAATTTTGATGACAAAGGACATGTAGCATTGTGATGACCAGGGCATGGAGCATTGTGATGGCAAAATCGTGGAGCATTGTGATGAGAAGACCATGGATAATTGTAATGACGAGCGTCCTGGAGCACTGTAATGACAAGGGGCATGAAGCATTGTGATGATAGGTGTCATGGAGCATTGTGATGACAGGTGTCATGGAGCATTCTGATGACAAGCCCCATGTAGCATTCTGATGACAAGCTTGTGGAGTATTGTGATGACAATGGCATGGAGCATTGTGATGAAAAGGGCATGGAGCATTGTGATGAAAAATGGATGGAGACTTTTCATGATAGGTTTCAAGGAGCATTTTGACGACAAGTGTCAGGGAGCATTGTGATGACATGTGTATTGAGCATTGTGATGACAAAGTTCATGGAGCATTGTGATGACAAGTGCATGGAGTATTGTGATGAAAGGAATCATGGAGCCTTTGGATGACACGTGTTATGGAAAATTGGGATCACATGGGTTTGGAGCATTGTGATGACAGAGGTCATGGATAATTTTGATTTCAACGAGCATGGAGCATTGTGATGACAAGGGTATGAAGTAATGTGATGCCAATGTCCATGGAGGATTTTGAATGACAGTGGTAAAGAAGGATTGTGATGACAAGCGCATGGAGCATTCTGATGACAAGTCATGTAGCATTTTGCTGACATAGGCATGGAGCATTGTGATGACAAGGGTCATGGTACACTGCGATGACAATTGTCAGAGAGCATTGTGATTAGAAGGGTTATGGAACATTGTGACGACAAATGTCATGGAGCATTGTGATGAGAAGACCATGGATAATTGTGATGATGAGCGTCATGGGGCGTTGTGATGACACGTGATATGGAACATTTTGATCACAAGGATTTGGAGCATTGTGATGACAGAGGTCATGGAGCATGTTGATTTCATTGTGATGCCAAGAGCATGAAGCATTATGATGATGGGCATGGTGCATTGTGATGACAGGGTTCATGGAGCATTGAGATGACAAGGGCATGGAGCACTGTGATGAGAAAGCCATGGAGCATTCTGATGACATGTGTCATGGAGCTTTGTGATGACAAGGGCATGGAGCATTGTGAATACAGGGGTCTTGGTGCACAGTAATGACAAGGGTCATGGAGAAGTGTTATGACAAGGCCATGGAAGATTGTGATGCCAGGGGTCATAGAGCCTTTTTATGACAGGGGTAATGGAGCATTGTGACGACAATGGCATGGATCATCGGTCTCAAATGTTTCATGGATTATTTTGATGAGAGTGGGCATTGAGCATTGTGATGGCAAGGGCACAGATCACTGTGATACATGAGTCAGGGAGGATTGTAATGACAAGGGCGTGGAGAACTGTGATGAGAAGTGAATCGAGCATTTTGATGACAAGAGTCAAGGAGCATTGTGATGACAACGGCATTGAGCAATGTGATGAGAGGGTTCATGGAGCATTGTGATGACAATAGCATGGATCATTGTGATGCCAAGGATCAAGGAGCTTTGTGATGACAAAGGTCATGGAGCATTTTGATGACAAGGGCGTGGTGCATTGTGATGAGAAGGGCATGGAGCTTGCTATGACAGGGGTCATGGAGCATTGCGATGACAAGTGCATGGAGAATTGTGATGACAAGAGCATGTAACATTGAGATGAGAAATGTCATGTAGCACTGTTATGAGGAGGACGTGGAGAAATGTGATGACAAGAACTTGGAGCGTTGTGATGATCAGGGAATGGATCATTGTGATGGCAAGACCGTGGAGCATAGTGATGAGAAGTCCATGGATTATGTTGATGACGAGTGTCATGGAGCACTCTAATTACAAGACCCATGGAGCATTGTGATTACACGTGTCATGGAGCATTGTGATGACAGGGGTCATGGAGCATTGTGATGACAAGTGTCATGGAGCATTGTGATGACAAGCTTGTGGAGTATTGTGATGACATTTGGATGGAGCATTGTGATGAAAAAGTCATGGAGTCTTTTTATGAGAGTGTTCAAGGAGCATTCTGATGCAAATGTCAAGAAGCATTGTGATGACAATTGTATTGTGCATTGTGATGACAAAGGTCATGGAGCATTGTGATGACAAGGGCATGGAGTATTGTGATGACAGGCATCATAGAGCATTGTGATGACAAGTGTTATGGAACATTGTGATCACAAGGGTTTGGATCATTGTGATGACAGTGTTCATGGATCATTTTGATTTCAAGGGGCATGCAGCATTGTGATGACAAGGGCATGAAGCAATGTGATTCAAAGTTTCATGGAGGATTGTGATGACAAGCGCATGGAGCATTGTGATGACAAGGTCATGTAGCATTTTTCTGACAAAGGCATGGAGCTCTATGATGACAAGCATCATGGAGCATTGTGATTACAGGGGACATAGAACATTGGGATGACATGAGCATGGATTATGTGATGACAAGTGTCATGGAGTATTTTGATGAAAAATGTCCAGGATCATTGTGTTGTCAGGGGTCATGGAGCATTGTGATTACTGTGGTCATGGAGCATTGTGATGCCTGGGGTCAAGGAGCATTGTGATGACAAGGTCATGGAGCATTGAGCAGAAAATATTCCTGGAGTATTGAGATGACAAGGGAATAGAGCCTTTTGATGACAACGTCCTGGAGCATTGTGATGAGTGGACCATGGAGCCTTGTGATGACAATTATCATGGAGCATTCTCCCTAAAAGAGGCATGAGAAATTGTGATTACAGGTGTCTTGAGCATTGTGATGACAAGTGATAATAGCATTGTGATGAGAAGGCCATGGAGCATCCTGATAACATGCATCATGGAGCTTTGTGATGACAAGGGCAAGGGACATTGTGATTACAGGGGTCTTAGAGTATTGTGATGAAAAAGGCATGGATCATTGTGATGAAAAAGGCATGGAGCCTTGTCATGACAGGGTTCAAGGAGCATACATACAACAAGTGTCAGGCAACATTGTGATCACAAGTGAATTGAGCATTGTGATGACAAAGTTTAAGGAGCATTGTGATGAGAAATCCACTGATAATTGTGATGACGAGCGTCATTGGACATTGTGATGACAAGTGTTATGGAACACTGTGATCACTAGGGTTTGGAGCATGGTAATGACAGAGGTCATGGAGCATTTTGATTTCATTGTGATGACAATAGCATGAAGCATTATGATGATGGGCCAGGTGCATTGTGATGACAGGGTTCATGGAGCATTGAGATGAAAAGCGGCATGGAGCATTGTGATTATAGCGGTCTTGGAGCATTATGATGAGAAGACCATGGAGCATACTGATGACATGCGTCATGGAGCTTTGTGATGACAAGGGTATGGAGCATTGTGATTACAGGTGTCTTGGAACATTATGATGACAAAGATCATGGAGCCATGTGATGACAAGGCCATGGAACACTGTGATGGCAGGGTTCATGGAGCATTGTTATGACAGTGATAATGGAGCATTGTGATGATAAGGTTATGGAGCATTGGTCTGTAAAGTTTCACGGATTATTGTGATGAGATTGGGCATGGAGCATTGTGAGGACCAGGGCACGGAACACTGTGATACATGGGTCATGGAGGACTGTAATGACAAGGGCATGGAACATTGTGATGAGAAGGGCATCGTGCGTTGTGATGACAAGCGTCATGGAGCGTTGTGATGACAAGGGCATGGAGCAATGTGATGAGAGTGTTTATGGAGCCTTGTGATGACAATGGAATTGAGCATTGTGATACCAAGGGTCATGGAGCTTTGTGATGACCAATGTCATGGAGCATTTTGATGACAAGTTCGTGGTGCATTGTGATGAGAAGGGCATGGAGCATTGTGGTGAGAAGGCCATGGAGCATACTGATGATATGCGTCATGGAGCTTTCTGATGACAACGTCATGGAGCATATTGATTACAGGTGTCTTGGAGCATTGTGATGAAAAGGGCATGGATCATTGTGATGAAAAAGGCATGGATCCTTGTCATGACAGGGTTCAAGGAGCATAATGACGAAAAGTGACAGGGAGCATTGTAATGACAAGTGTATGGAGCATTGTGATGACAAAGGTCATGGAACATTGTGATGAGAAGACCATGGATAATTGTAATGACGAGCGTCATGGTGTGATGTGATAACAAGTGTTATGGAACATTGTGATCACAAGGGTTTGGAGCATTGTGAAGACAGAGGTCATGGAGCATTTTGATTTCATTTTGATGACAATGGCATGAAGCATTATGATGATGGGCATGGTGCACTGTGATGACAGGGTTCATGGTGTTTTGAGATGAAAAGGGGCATGGAGCATTGGTCTGAAAAATTTTATGGATTATTGTGATGACAATGGACATGGTGCATTGTGATGACAAGGGCATGGAACATTTTGATGACAAGGTCACGGAGTACTGTGAAGACAGGTGTCAGGGAGCATTGTGATGACATAGGTCATGATCCATTGTGATGACAATGGCATGAAGCATTGTGATGCCATGTGTCATGGAGGATTGTGATGACGAAGGTAATGGAGCATTGTGATGACAAGGGCTTGGAGCGTTGTGATGACAAGGCCCATTGCGAATTGTGATGACAAGTTCGTGAAGCATTGAGATTACAAGCGCTTGGAGCTTGCTATGACAGGGGTCATGGAGCATTGCGATGACAAGTGCATGGAGAATTGTGATGTCAAGAGCATGAAACATTGTGATGAGTAGTGTCATGGAACATTGTGATGAAAAGGACGTGGGGAATTTTGATGACAAAGGACATGTAGCATTGTGATGACCAGGGCATGGAGCATTGTGATGGCAAAATCGTGGAGCATAGTGATGAGAAGTCCATGGATAATTGTAATGAGGAGCGTCCTGGAGCACTGTAATGACAAGGGGCATGAAGCATTGTGATGATAGGTGTCATGGAGCTTTGTGATGACAGGGTTCATGGAGCATTCTGATGACAAGGCTCATGGAGCATTCTGATGACAAGCTTGTGGAGTATTGTGATGACAATGGCTAGGAGCATTGTGATGAAAAGGGCATGGAGCATTGTGATGAGAAAGGCATGGTGACTTTTCATGATAGGTTTCAAGGAGCATTTTGACGACAAGTGTCAGGGAGCATTGTGATGACATGTGTATTGAGCATTGTGATGACAAATTTCATGGAGCATTGTGATGACAAGTGCATGGAGTATTATGATGAAAGGAATCATGGAGCCTTTGGATGACACGTGTTATGGAAAATAGGGATCACAAGGATTTGGAGCATTGTGATGACAGAGGTCATGAATCATTTTGATTTCAAGGAGCATGGAGCTCTCTGATGACAAGGGCATGAGGTAATGTGATGCCAATGTTCACGGAGGATTGTGAATGACAATGGTAAAGAAATATTGTGATGACAAGCGCATGGAGCATTGTAATGACAAGTCATGTAGCATTTTGGTGACATAGGCATGGAGCATTGTGATGACAAGTGTCATGGTACACTGTGATGACAATTGTCAGAGAGCATTGTGATTAGAGGGGTTATGGAACATTGTGTCGACAAATGTCATGGAGCATTGTGATGAGAAGACCATGGATAATTGTGATGATGAGCGTCATGGGGCGTTGTGATGACAAGTGATATGGAACAATTTGATCACAAGGTTTTGGAGCATTGTGATGACAGAGGTCATGGAGCATGTTGATTTCATTGTGATGACAATAGCATGAAGCATTATGATGATGGGCATGGTGCATTGTGATGACAGGGTTCATGGAGCATTGAGATGACAAGGGCATGGAGCACTGTGATGAGAAAGCCATGGAGCATTCTGATGACATGTGTCATGGAGCTTTGTGATGACAAGGGCATGGAGCATTGTGAATACAGGTGTCTTGGTGCACAGTGATGGCAAGGGTCATGGAGAAGTGTTATGACAAGGCCATGGAAGATTGTGATGCCAGGGGTCTTAGAGCATTTTTATGACAGGGATAATGGAGCATTGTGATGACAAGGGCATGGATCATTGTGATGACATAACACGGAGCCTTGTCATGACAGGATTCAAGGAGCATACTGACCACAAGTGTTAGGTAGCATTGTGACGACAAGTGGATTGAGCATTGTGATGACCAAGGCATGGAGCACAGTGATGAGAAGACCATGGATAATTGTGATGAGGAGCATCATGGGGCGTTGTGATGATAAGTGTTATGGAACAATGTGACACAAGGGTATGGAGCATTATGATGACAGAGGTCTTGGTGCATTTTGATTTCATTGTGATGGCAATAGCATGAAGCATTATGATGAAGGGCATGGTGCATTGTGATGACAGGGTTCATGGAGCATTGAGATGAAAAGCGGCATGGAGCTTTGTGATTACAGGGGTCTTGAAGCATTGTGATGACAAGTGCATGGAGCATTGTGATGAGAAAGCCATGGAGCATACTGATGACATGCGTCATGGAGCTTTGTGATGAAAAGGGCATGGATCATTGTGATGACAGGGGTCTTGGAGCCTTGTGATGACAAGTGTCATGGAGCCTTGTGATGACAAGACCGTGGAACATTGTAATGGCAGGTTTCATGGAGCATTGTTATGAGAGGGGTAATGGAGCATTGTGATGACAATGGCATGGATCATTGGTCTCAAATGTTTCATGGATTACTTTGATGAGAGTGGGCATTGAGCATTGTGATGACAAGGGCACAGATCACAGTGATACATGAATCAGGGAAGATTGTAATGACAATGGCGTGGAGAATTGTGATGAGAAGTGAATCGAGCATTTTGATGACAAGAGTCATGGAGCATTGTGATGACAACGGCATTGAGCAATGTGATGAGAGGGTTCATGGAGCATTGTGGTGACAATAGCATGGATCATTGTGATGCCAAGGATCAAGGAGCTTTGCGATGACAAAGGTCATGGAGCATTTTGATGACAAGGGCGTGGTGCATTGTGATGAGAAGGGCATGGAGCTTGCTATGACAGGGGTCATGGAGCATTGCGATGACAAGTGCATGGAGAATTCTGATGACAAGAGCATGTAACATTGTGATGAGAAATGTCATGTAGCATTGTTATGAGGAGGACGTGGAGAAATGTGATGACAAGAGACTTGGAGCATTGTGATGATCAGGGAATGGATCATTGTGATGGCAAGACCGTGGAGTATAGTGATGAGAAGTCCATGGATTATGTTGATGACGAGGGTCATGGCCACTCTAATTACAAGAGCCATGGAGCATTGAGATTACAGGTGTCATGGAGCATTATGATGACAGGGTTCATGGAGCATTGTGATGACAAGTGTCATGGAGCATTGTGATGACAAGATTGTGGAGTATTGTGATGACATTTGGATGGAGCATTGTGATGAAAAAGGCATGGAGTCTTTTTATGACAGTGTTCAAGGAGCATTCTGATGACAAATGTCAAGGAGCATTGTGATGACAAGTGTATTGAGCATTGTGATTACAATGGCCATGGCGCATTGTGATGACAATGGCACAGGAGTATTGTGATGACTGGCATCATGGAGCATTGTGATGACAAGTGTTATGGAACATTGTGATCACAAGCAATTAGGGCGTTGTTATGAAAGTGGTCAGGGATCATTTTGATTTCAAGGAGCATGGAGCCCTTTGATGCCAAGATCAGGAAGCAATGTGATCCCAAGTTTCAGGGAGGATTGTGATGACAAGCGCATGGAGCTTTGTGGTGACAAGGTCTTGTAGCATTTTGCTGAAAAAGGCATGGAGCATTCTGATTACAGGAGACTTGGAGCATTGTGATGGAAAGGGCATGGATCACTGTGATGAAAAAGGCATGGAGCATTGTCATGACATGGTTCAAGTGCATACTGATGGCAAGTGCCAGGGAGCATTGTGATGACAAGTGTATTGTGCATTGTGATGACAAAGGTCATGGAGCATTGTGATGACAAGGGCATGGAGTATTGTGATGACAGGCATCATAGAGCATTGTGATGACAAGTGTTATGGAACATTGTGATCACAAGGGTTTGGATCGTTGTGATGACAGAGTTCATGGGTCATTTTGATTTCATGGAGCATGAAGCATTGTGATGACAAAAGCATGAAGTAATGTGATCCCAAGTTTCATGGAGGATTGTGATGACAAGCGCATGGAGCATTGTGATGACAAGGTCATGTAGCATTTTTCTGACAAAGGCATGGAGCACTGTGATGACAAGCGTCATGGAGCATTGTGATTACAGGGGGCATGGAACATTGTGATGACATGAGCATGGATTATGTGAAGACAAGTGTCATGGAGTATTTTGATGAAAAATGTCCAGGATCATTGTGTTGTCAGGGGTCATGGATCATTGTGATTACTGTGGTCATGGAGCATTTTGATGACAGGGGTCATGGAGCATTGTGATGAGAAGGTCATGGAGCATTGAGCTGAAAATATTCATGGAGTATTGAGATGGCAAGGGAATGGAGACTTTTGCTGACAACGTCCTGGAGTATTGTGATGAGTGGACCATAGAGCCTTGTGATGACAATTATCATGGAGCATTCTCACTAAAAGAGGCATGGGGCATTGTGATTACAGGGGTCTTGGAGCATTGTGATGACAAGTGCTAATAGCATTGTGATGAGAAGGCCATGGAGCATTCTGATAACATGCATCATGGAGCTTTTTGATGACAAGAGCATGGGACATTGTGATTAAAGGGTTCTTGGAGTATTGTTATGAAAAAGGCATGGATCATTGTGATGAAAAAGGCATGGAGCCTTGTCATGACAGGGCACAAGGAGCATACTTGCAACAAGTGTCAGGAAACATTGTGATGACAAGTGAATTGAGCATTGTGATGACAAAGTTTATGGAGCATTGTGATGAGAAGTCCACTGATTATTGTGATGACAGGCATCATAGAGCATTGTGATGACAAGTGTTATGGAACATTGTGATCACAAGGGTTTGGATCATTGTGATGACAGAGTTCATGGATCATTTTGATTTCAAGGAGCATGGAGCATTGTGATGACAAGGGCATGAAGCAATGTGATCCCAAGGTTCAAGGAGGATTGTGATGACAAGCACATGGAGCATTGTGATGACAAGGTCAAGTAGCATTTTTCTGACAAAGGCATGGAGCACTGTGATGACAAGCGTCATGGAGCATTGTGATTACAGGGGACATGAAACATTGGGATGACATGAGCATGGATTATGTGATGACAAGTGTCATGGTGTATTTTGATGAAAAATGTCCAGGATCATTGTGTTGTCAAGGGTCATGGAGCATTGTGATTACTGTGGTCATGGAACATTGTGATGACAGGGGTAATGGAGCATTGTGATGAGAAGGTCATGGAGCATTGAGCTGAAAATATTCATGGAGTATTGAGATGACAAGGGAATGGAGCCTTTTGATGACAACGTCGTGGAGCATTGTGATGAGTGGACCATGGAGCCTTGTGATGACAATTATCATGGAGCATTCTCACAAAAAGAGGCATGGGGCATTGTGATTACAGGGGTCTTGGAGCATTGTGATGACAAGTGCTAAAAGCATTGTGATGAGAAAGCCATGGAGCATTCGGATAACATGATTCATGGAGCTTTGTGATGACAACGTCATAGAGCATTTTGATTACAGGTGTTTTGGAGCATTGTGATAAAAAGGGCAAGGATCATTGTGAAGAAAAAGGCATGGAGGCTTGTCATGACAGGGTTCAAGGAGCATACTGACGAAAAGTGGCAGGGAGCATTGTGATGACAAGTGTATGGAGCATTGTGATGACAAAGGTCATGGAACATTGTGATGAGAAGACCATGGACAATTTTAATGACGAGCATCATGGGGCGATGTGATAACAAGTGTTGTGGAACATTGTGATCACAAGGGTTTGGAGCATTGTGAAGACAGAGGTCATGGAGCGTTTTGATTTCATTGTGATGACAATAGCATGAAGCATTATGATGATGGGCATGGTGCATTGTGATGACAGGGTTCATGGTGTTTTGAGATGAAAAGGGGCATGGAGCATTGGTCTGACAAGTTTCATGGATTATTGTGATGAGAGTGGACATGGTGCATTGTGATGACAAGGGCATGGAACATTGTGATGACAAGGTCACGGAGTACTGTGAAGACAGGTGTCAGGGAGCATTGTGATGACATAGGTCATGGTCCATTGTGATGATAATGGCATGAAGCATTGTGATGCCATGTGTCATGGAGGATTGTGATGACGAAGGTAATGGAGCATTGTGATGACAAGGGCTTGGAGCATTGTGATGACAAGGCCCATTGCGAATTTTGATGACAAGGTCGTGAAGCATTGAGATTACAAGCGCATGGAGCTTGCTATGACAGGGGTCATGGAGCATTGCGGTGACAAGTGCATGGAGAATTGTGATGTCAAGAGCATGAAACATTGTGATGAGTAGTGTCATGGAACATTGTGATGAAAAGGACGTGGGGAATTTTGATGACAAAGGACATGTAGCATTGTGATGACCAGGGCATGGAGCATTGTGATGGCAAAATCGTGGAGCATAGTGATGAGAAGACCATGGATAATTGTAATGAGGAGCGTCCTGGAGCACTGTAATGACAAGGGGCATGAAGCATTGTGATGATAGGTGTCATGGAGCTTTGTGATGACAGGGTTCATGGAGCATTCTGATGACAAGGCTCATGGAGCATTCTGATGACAAGCTTGTGGAGTATTGTGATGACAATGGCTAGGAGCATTGTGATGAAAAGGGCATGGAGCATTGTGATGAGAAAGGCATGGTGACTTTTCATGATAGGTTTCAAGGAGCATTTTGACGACAAGTGTCAGGGAGCATTGTGATGACATGTGTATTGAGCATTGTGATGACAAATTTCATGGAGCATTGTGATGACAAGTGCATGGAGTATTATGATGAAAGGAATCATGGAGCCTTTGGATGACACGTGTTATGGAAAATAGGGATCACAAGGATTTGGAGCATTGTGATGACAGAGGTCATGAATCATTTTGATTTCAAGGAGCATGGAGCTCTCTGATGACAAGGGCATGAGGTAATGTGATGCCAATGTTCACGGAGGATTGTGAATGACAATGGTAAAGAAATATTGTGATGACAAGCGCATGGAGCATTGTAATGACAAGTCATGTAGCATTTTGGTGACATAGGCATGGAGCATTGTGATGACAAGTGTCATGGTACACTGTGATGACAATTGTCAGAGAGCATTGTGATTAGAGGGGTTATGGAACATTGTGTCGACAAATGTCATGGAGCATTGTGATGAGAAGACCATGGATAATTGTGATGATGAGCGTCATGGGGCGTTGTGATGACAAGTGATATGGAACAATTTGATCACAAGGTTTTGGAGCATTGTGATGACAGAGGTCATGGAGCATGTTGATTTCATTGTGATGACAATAGCATGAAGCATTATGATGATGGGCATGGTGCATTGTGATGACAGGGTTCATGGAGCATTGAGATGACAAGGGCATGGAGCACTGTGATGAGAAAGCCATGGAGCATTCTGATGACATGTGTCATGGAGCTTTGTGATGACAAGGGCATGGAGCATTGTGAATACAGGTGTCTTTGTGCACAGTGATGACAAGGGTCATGGAGAAGTGTTATGACAAGGCCATGGAAGATTGTGATGCCAGGGGTCTTAGAGCATTTTTATGACAGGGATAAAGGAGCATTGTGATGACAAGGGCATGGATCATTGTGATGACATAACACGGAGCCTTGTCATGACAGGATTCAAGGAGCATACTGACCACAAGTGTTAGGTAGCATTGTGACGACAAGTGGATTGAGCATTGTGATGACCAAGGCATGGAGCACAGTGATGAGAAGACCATGGATAATTGTGATGAGGAGCATCATGGGGCGTTGTGATGATAAGTGTTATGGAACAATGTGATCACAAGTGTTTGGAGCATTATGATGACAGAGGTCTTGGTGCATTTTGATTTCATTGTGATGGCAATAGCATGAAGCATTATGATGAAGGGCATGGTGCATTGTGATGACAGGGTTCATGGAGCATTGAGATGAAAAGCGGCATGGAGCTTTGTGATTACAGGGGTCTTGAAGCATTGTGATGACAAGTGCATGGAGCATTGTGATGAGAAAGCCATGGAGCATACTGATGACATGCGTCATGGAGCTTTGTGATGAAAAGGGCATGGATCATTGTGATGACAGGGGTCTTGGAGCCTTGTGATGACAAGTGTCATGGAGCCTTGTGATGACAAGACCGTGGAACATTGTGATGGCAGGTTTCATGGAGCATTGTTATGAGAGGGGTAATGGAGCATTGTGATGACAATGGCATGGATCATTGGTCTCAAATGTTTCATGGATTCTTTTGATGAGAGTGGACATTGAGCATTGTGATGACAAGGGCACAGATCACAGTGATACATGAGTCAGGGAAGATTGTAATGACAATGGCGTGGAGAATTGTGATGAGATGTGAATCGAGCATTTTGATGACAAGAGTCATGGAGCATTGTGATGACAACGGCATTGAGCAATGTGATGAGAGGGTTCATGGAGCATTGTGATGACAATAGCAGGGATCATTGTGATGCCAAGGATCAAGGAGCTTTGTGATGACAAAGGTCATGGAGCATTTTGATGACAAGGGCGTGGTGCATTGTGATGAGAAGGGCATGGAGCTTGCTATGACAGGGGTCATGGAGCATTGCGATGACAAGTGCATGGAGAATTCTGATGACAAGAGCATGTAACATTGTGATGAGAAATGTCATGTAGCATTGTTATGAGGAGGACGTGGAGAAATGTGATGACAAGAGACTTGGAGCATTGTGATGATCAGGGAATGGATCATTGTGATGGCAAGACCGTGGAGTATAGTGATGAGAAGTCCATGGATTATGTTGATGACGAGGGTCATGGCCACTCTAATTACAAGAGCCATGGAGCATTGAGATTACAGGTGTCATGGAGCATTATGATGACAGGGTTCATGGAGCATTGTGATGACAAGTGTCATGGAGCATTGTGATGACAAGATTGTGGAGTATTGTGATGACATTTGGATGGAGCATTGTGATGAAAAAGGCATGGAGTCTTTTTATGACAGTGTTCAAGGAGCATTCTGATGACAAATGTCAAGGAGCATTGTGATGACAAGTGTATTGAGCATTGTGATTACAATGGCCATGGCGCATTGTGATGACAATGGCACAGGAGTATTGTGATGACTGGCATCATGGAGCATTGTGATGACAAGTGTTATGGAACATTGTGATCACAAGCAATTAGAGCGTTGTGATGAAAGTGGTCAGGGATCATTTTGATTTCAAGGAGCATGGAGCCCTTTGATGCCAAGATCAGGAAGCAATGTGATCCCAAGTTTCAGGGAGGATTGTGATGACAAGCGCATGGAGCTTTGTGGTGACAAGGTCTTGTAGCATTTTGCTGAAAAAGGCATGGAGCATTCTGATTACAGGAGACTTGGAGCATTGTGATGGAAAGGGCATGGATCATTGTGATGAAAAAGGCATGGAGCATTGTCATGACATGGTTCAAGTGCATACTGATGGCAAGTGCCAGGGAGCATTGTGATGACAAGTGTATTGTGCATTGTGATGACAAAGGTCATGGAGCATTGTGATGACAAGGGCATGGAGTATTGTGATGACAGGCATCATAGAGCATTGTGATGACAAGTGTTATGGAACATTGTGATCACAAGGGTTTGGATCGTTGTGATGACAGAGTTCATGGGTCATTTTGATTTCATGGAGCATGAAGCATTGTGATGACAAAAGCATGAAGTAATGTGATCCCAAGTTTCATGGAGGATTGTGATGACAAGCGCATGGAGCATTGTGATGACAAGGTCATGTAGCATTTTTCTGACAAAGGCATGGAGCACTGTGATGACAAGCGTCATGGAGCATTGTGATTACAGGGGGCATGGAACATTGTGATGACATGAGCATGGATTATGTGAAGACAAGTGTCATGGAGTATTTTGATGAAAAATGTCCAGGATCATTGTGTTGTCAGGGGTCATGGATCATTGTGATTACTGTGGTCATGGAGCATTTTGATGACAGGGGTCATGGAGCATTGTGATGAGAAGGTCATGGAGCATTGAGCTGAAAATATTCATGGAGTATTGAGATGGCAAGGGAATAGAGACTTTTGCTGACAACGTCCTGGAGCATTGTGATGAGTGGACCATGGAGCCTTGTGATGACAATTATCATGGAGCATTCTCACTAAAAGAGGCAAGGGGCATTGTGATTACAGGGGTCTTGGAGCATTGTGATGACAAGTGCTAATAGCATTGTGATGAGAAGGCCATGGAGCATTCTGATAACATGCATCATGGAGCTTTGTGATGACAAGAGCATGCGACATTGTGATTAAAGGGTTCTTGGAGTATTGTTATGAAAAAGGCATGGATCATTGTGATGAAAAAGGCATGGAGCCTTGTCATGACAGGGCACAAGGAGCATACTTGCAACAAGTGTCAGGCAACATTGTGATGACAAGTGAATTGAGCATTGTGATGACAAAGTTTATGGAGCATTGTGATGAGAAGTCCACTGATTATTGTGATGACGAGCGTCATTGGACATTGTGATGACAAGTGTTATGGAACACTGTGATCACTAGGGTTTGGAGCATGGTAATGACAGAGGTCATGGAGCATTTTGATTACATTGTGATGACAATAGCATGAAGCATTATGATGATGGGCATGGTGCATTGTGATGACATGGTTCATGGAGCATTGAGATGAAAAGCGGCAAGGAGCATTGTGATTATAGGGGTCTTGGAGCATTATGATGAGAAGACCATGGAGCATACTGATGACATGCGTCATGGAGCTTTGTGATGACAAGCGTATGGAGCATTGTGATTACAGTGGTCTTGGAGCATTATGATGACAAAGGTCATGGAGCCATGTGATGACAAGGCCATGGAACACTGTGATGGCAGGGTTCATGGAGCATTGTTATGACAGTGATAATGGAGCATTGTGATGATAGGGTTATGGAGCATTGGTCTGTAAAGTTTCACGGATTATTGTGTTGAGATTGAGCATGGAGCATTGTGATGAACAGAGCACGGAACAGTGTGATACATGGGTCGTGGAGGATTGTAATGACCAGGGCATGAAGCATTGTGATGAGAAGGGCATCGTGCGTTGTGATGACAAGCGTCATGGAGTGTTGTGATGACAAGGGCATGGAGCAATGTGATGAGAGGGTTCATGGAGCATTGTGATGACAATCGCATGGAGCATTGTGATACCAAGGGACATGGAGCTTTGTGATGACCAATGTCATGGAGCACTTTGATGACAAGGTCGTGGTGCATTGTGATGAGAAGGGCATGGAGCATTGTGATGCGAAGGCCATGGAGCATACTGATGAGATACGTCATGGAGCTTTGTGATGACAACGTCATGGAGCATTTTGTTTACAGGTGTCGTGGAGCATTGTGATGAAAAGGGCATGGAGAATTGTGATGAAAAAGGCATGGAGCATTGTCATGACATGGTTCAAGTGCATACTGATGGCAAGTGCCAGGGAGCATTGTGATGACAAGTGTATTGTGCATTGTGATGACAAAGGACATGGAGCATTGTGATGACAAGGGCATGGAATATTGTGATGACAGGCATCATAGAGCATTGTGATGACAAGTGTTATGGAACATTGTGATCACAAGGGTTTGGATCATTGTGATGACAGAGTTCATGGATCATTTTGATTTCAAGGAGCATGGAGCATTGTGATGACAAGGGCATGAAGCAATGTGATCCCAAGGTTCAAGGAGGATTGTGATGACAAGCACATGGAGCATTGTGATGACAAGGTCAAGTAGCATTTTTCTGACAAAGGCATGGAGCACTGTGATGACAAGCGTCATGGAGCATTGTGATTACAGGGGACATGAAACATTGGGATGACATGAGCATGGATTATGTGATGACAAGTGTCATGGTGTATTTTGATGAAAAATGTCCAGGATCATTGTGTTGTCATGGGTCATGGAGCATTGTGATTACTGTGGTCATGGAACATTGTGATGACAGGGGTAATGGAGCATTGTGATGAGAAGGTCATGGAGCATTGAGCTGAAAATATTCATGGAGTATTGAGATGACAAGGGAATGGAGCCTTTTGATGACAACGTCGTGGAGCATTGTGATGAGTGGACCATGGAGCCTTGTGATGACAATTATCATGGAGCATTCTCACAAAAAGAGGCATGGGGCATTGTGATTACAGGGGTCTTGGAGCATTGTGATGACATGTGCTAAAAGCATTGTGATGAGAAAGCCATGGAGCATTCGGATAACATGATTCATGGAGCTTTGTGATGACAACGTCATAGAGCATTTTGATTACAGGTGTTTTGGAGCATTGTGATGAAAAGGGCAAGGATCATTGTGAAGAAAAAGGCATGGAGGCTTGTCATGACAGGGTTCAAGGAGCATACTGACGAAAAGTGGCAGGGAGCATTGTGATGACAAGTGTATGGAGCATTGTGATGACAAAGGTCATGGAACATTGTGATGAGAAGACCATGGATAATTTTAATGACGAGCATCATGGGGCGATGTGATAACAAGTGTTGTGGAACATTGTGATCACAAGGGTTTGGAGCATTGTGAAGACAGAAGTCATTGACCGTTTTGATTTCATTCTGATGACAATAGCATGAAGCATTATGATGATGGGCATGGTGCATTGTGATGACAGGGTTCATGGTGTTTTGAGATGAAAAGGGGCATGGAGCATTGGTCTGACATGTTTCATGGATTATTGTGATGAGAGTGGACATGGTGCATTGTGATGACAAGGGCATGGAACATTGTGATGACAAGGTCACGGAGTACTGTGAAGACAGGTGTCAGGGAGCATTGTGATGACATAGGTCATGGTCCATTGTGATGATAATGGCATGAAGCATTGTGATGCCATGTGTCATGGAGGATTGTGATGACGAAGGTAATGGAGCATTGTGATGACAAGGGCTTGGAGCATTGTGATGACAAGGCCCATTGCGAATTTTGATGACAAGGTCGTGAAGCATTGAGATTACAAGCGCATGGAGCTTGCTATGACAGGGGTCATGGAGCATTGCGGTGACAAGTGCATGGAGAATTGTGATGTCAAGAGCATGAAACATTGTGATGAGTAGTGTCATGGAACATTGTGATGAAAAGGACGTGGGGAATTTTGATGACAAAGGACATGTAGCATTGTGATGACCAGGGCATGGAGCATTGTGATGGCAAAATCGTGGAGCATAGTGATGAGAAGACCATGGATAATTGTAATGAGGAGCGTCCTGGAGCACTGTAATGACAAGGGGCATGAAGCATTGTGATGATAGGTGTCATGGAGCTTTGTGATGACAGGGTTCATAGAGCATTCTGATGACAAGGCTCATGGAGCATTCTGATGACAAGCTTGTGGAGTATTGTGATGACAATGGCTAGGAGCATTGTGATGAAAAGGGCATGGAGCATTGTGATGAGAAAGGCATGGTGACTTTTCATGATAGGTTTCAAGGAGCATTTTGACGACAAGTGTCAGGGAGCATTGTGATGACATGTGTATTGAGCATTGTGATGACAAATTTCATGGAGCATTGTGATGCCAAGTGCATGGAGTATTATGATGAAAGGAATCATGGAGCCTTTGGATGACACGTGTTATGGAAAATAGGGATCACAAGGATTTGGAGCATTGTGATGACAGAGGTCATGAATCATTTTGATTTCAAGGAGCATGGAGCTCTCTGATGACAAGGGCATGAGGTAATGTGACGCCAATGTTCACGGAGGATTGTGAATGACAATGGTAAAGAAATATTGTGATGACAAGCGCATGGAGCATTGTAATGACAAGTCATGTAGCATTTTGCTGACATAGGCATGGAGCATTGTTATGACAAGGGTCATGGAACACTGCGATGACAATTGTCAGAGAGCATTGTGATTAGAGGGGTTATGGAACATTGTGACAACAAATGTCATGGAGCATTGTGATGAGAAGACCATGGATAATTGTGATGATGAGCGTCATGGGGCGTTGTGATGACAAGTGATATGGAATATTTTGATCACAAGGGTTTGGAGCATTGTGATGACAGAGGACATGTAGCATGTTGATTTCATTGTGATTTCAGTAGCATTAAGCATTATGATGATGGGCATGGTGCATTGTGATGACAGGGTTCATGGAGCATTGAGATGAAAAGGGCATGGAGCATTGTGATGAGAAAGCCATGGAGCATTCCGATGACATGTGTCATGGAGCTTTGTGATGACAAGGGCATGGAGCATTGTGAATACAGGGGTCTTGGTGCACAGTGATGACAAGGGTCAAGGAGAAGTGTTATGACAAGGCCATGGAAGACTGTGATGCCAGGGGTCATTGAGCGTTTTTATGACAGGGGTAATGGAGCATTGTGATGACAAGCGCATGGATCATTGTGATGAAATAACACGGAGCCTTGTCATGACAGGGTTCAAGGAGCATACTGACCACAAGTGTGAGGTAGCATTGTGACGACAAGTGGATTGAGCATTGTGATGACAAAGGCATGGAGCACAATGATGAGAAGACCATGGATAATTGTGATGAGGAGCATCATGGGGCGTTGTGATGATATGTGTTATGGAACAATGTGATCACAAGGGTTTGGAGCATTATGATGACAGAGGTCTTGGTGCATTTTGATTTCATTGTGATGGCAATAGCATGAAGCATTATGATGAAGGGCATGGTGCATTGTGATGACAGGGTTCATGGAGCATTGAGATGAAAAGCGGCATGGAGCTTTGTGATTACAGGGGTCTTGAAGCATTGTGATGACAAGGGCATGGAGCATTGTGAGGAGAAAGCCATGGAGCATATTGATGACATGCGTCATGGAGCTTTGTGATGAAAAGGGCATGGATCATTGTGATGACAGGGTTCTTGGAGCCTTGTGATGACAAGTGTCATGGAGCCTTGTGAAGACAAGACCGTGGAACATTGTGATGGCAGGGATAATGGAGCATTGTTATGACAGGTGTAATGGAGCATTGTGACGACAATGGCATGTATCATTGGTCCCAAATGTTTCATGGATTCTTTTGATGAGAGTGGGCATTGAGCACTGTGATGACAAGGGCACAGATCACTGTGATACATGAGTCAGCGAGGATTGTAATGAAAATGGGGTGGAGAATTGAGATGAGAAGTGAATCGAGCATTTTGATGACAAGAGTCATGGGGCATTGTGATGACAACGGCATTGAGCCATGTGATGAGAGGGTTCATGGAGCATTGTGATGACAATAGCATGGATCATTGTGATGCCAAGGATCAAGGAGCTTTGTGATGACAAAGGTCATGGAGCATTTTGATGACAAGGGCGTGGTGCATTGTGATGAGAAGGGCATGGAGCTTGCTATGGCAGGGGTCATGGAGCATTGCAATGACAAGTGCATGGAGAATTGTGATGACAAGAGCATGCAACATTGTGATGAGAAATGTCATGTAGCATTGTTATGAGGAGGACGTGGAGAAATGGGATGACAAGGGACTTGGAGCATTGTGATGATCAGGGAATGGTTCATTGTGATGGCAAGACCTTGGAGTATAGTGATGAGAAGTCAAAGGATTATGATGATGATGAGTGTCATGGAGCACTCTAATTACAAGAGCCATGGAGCATTGTGATTACAGGTGTCATGGAGCATTGTGATGACAGGGGTCATGGAGCATTGTGATGACATGTGTCATGGAGCATTGTGATGACAAGCTTGTGGAGTATTGTGATGACATTTGGATGGAGCATTGTGATGAAAAAGGCATGGATTCTTTTTATGAGAGTGTTCAAGGAGCATTCTGATGACAAATGTCAAGGAACATTGTGATGACAAGTGCATTGAGCATTGTGATTACAATGGCCATGGCGTATTGTGATGACAAGGGCACAGGAGTATTGTGATGACAGGCATCATGGAGAATTGTGATGACAAGTGTTATGGAATATTTTGATCACAAGCAATTAGATCGTTGTGATGAATGTGGTCATGGATCATTTTGATTTCAAGGAGCATGGAGCCCTGTGATGCCAAGATCATGAAGCAATGTGATCCCAAGGTTCATGGAGGATTGTGATGACAAGCGCATGGAGCTTTGTGGTGACGAGGTCTTGTAGCATTTTGCTGAAAAAGGCATGGAGCATTCTGATTACAGGAGACTTGTAGCATTGTGATGGAAAGGGCATGGATCATTGTGATGAAAAAGGCATGGAGGATTGTCATGACATGGTTCAAGTGCGTACTGATGGCATGTGCCAGGGAGCATTGTGATGACAAGTGTATTGTGCATTGTGATGACAAAGGACATGGAGCATTGTGATGACAAGGGCATGGAATATAGTGATGACAGGCATCATAGAGCATTGTGATGACAAGTGTTATGGAACATAGTGATCACAAGGGTTTGGAACATTGTGATGACAGAGTTCATGGATCATTTTGTTTCAAGGAGCATGGAGCATTGTGATGACAAGGGCATGAAGCAATGTGATCCCAAGGTTCATGGAGGATTGTGATGACAAGCGCATGGAGCATTGTGATGACAAGGTCAAGTAGCATTCTTCTGACAAAGGCATGGAGCACTGTGATGACAAGCGTCATGGAGCATTGTGATTAGAGGGGACATGGAACATTGGGATGACATGAGCATTGATTATGTGATGACAAGTGTCATGGAGTATTTTGATGAAAAATGTCCAGGATCATTGTGTTGTCATGGGTCATGGAGCATTGTGATTACTGTGGTCATGGAACATTGTGATGACAGGGGTCATGGAGCATTGTGATGAGAAGGTCATGGAGCATTGAGCTGAAAATATTCATGGAGTATTGAGATGACAATGGAATGGAGCCTTTTCATGACAACGTCCTGGAGCATTGTGATGAGTGGACCAAGGAGCATTGTGATGACAATTATCATGGAGCATTCTCACTAAAAGAGGCATGGGGCATTGTGATTACAGGGTTATTGGAGCATTCTGAGGACAAGTGCTAAAAGCATTGTGATGAGAAAGCCATGGAGCATTCGGATAACATGCATCATGGAACTTGTGATGACAACGTCATAGAGCATTTTGATTACAGGTGTCTTGGAGCATTGTGATGAAAAAGGCAAGGATCATTGTGAAGAAAAAGGCATGGAGCCTTGTCATGACAGGGTTCAAGGAGCATACTGACGAAAAGTGGCAGGGAGCATTGTGATGACAAGTGTATGGAGCATTGTGATGACAAAGGTCATGGAACATTGTGATGAGAAGACCATGGATAATTGTAATGACGAGCATCATGGGGCGATGTGATAACAAGTGTTATGGAACATTGTGATCACAAGGGTTTGGAGCATTGTGAAGACAGAAGTCATTGACCGTTTTGATTTCATTCTGATGACAATAGCATGAAGCATTATGATGATGGGCATGGTGCATTGTGATGACAGGGTTCATGGTGTTTTGAGATGAAAAGGGGCATGGAGCATTGTTCTGACAAGTTTCATGGATTATTGTGATGACAGTGGACATGGTGCATTGTGATGACAAGGGCATGGAACATTGTGATGACAAGGTCACGGAGTACTGTGAAGACAGGTGTCAGGGAGCATTGTGATGACATAGGTCAGGGTCCATTGTGATGACAATGGCATGAAGCATTGTGATGCCATGTGTCATGGAGGATTGTGATGACAAAGGTAATGGAGCATTGTGATGACAAGGGCTTGGAGCATTGTGATGACAAGGCCCATTGAGAATTTTGATGACATGGTCGTGAAGAATTGAGATTACAAACGCTTTCAGCTTGCTATGACAGGGGTCATGGAGCATTGCGGTGACACGTGCATAGAGAATTGTGATGTCAAGAGCATGAAACATTGTGATTAGTAGTGTCATGGAATATTGTGATGGAAAGGACGTGGGAAGATTTGAAGACAAAGACATGTAGCATAGTGATGACCAGGGCATGGAGCATTGTGATGGCAAAATCGTGGAGCATTGTGATGAGAAGACCATGGATAATTGTAATGAATAGCGTCCTGGACCACTGTAATGACAAGGGACATGAAGCATTGTGATGATAGGTGTCATGGAGCTTTGTGATGACAGGGGTCATGGAGCATTCTGATGACAAGGCTCATGGAGCATTCTGATGACAAGCTTGTGGAGTATTGTGATGACAATGGCATGGAGCATTGTGATGTAAAGGGCATGGAGCATTGTGATGAAAAAGGCAAGGAGACATTTCATGATAGATTTCAAGGAGCGTTTTGACGACAAGTGTCAGGGAGCATTGTGATGACATGTTTAATGAGCATTGTGATGACAAAGTTCATGGAGCATTGTGACGACAAGTGCATGGAGTATTGTGATGAACGGAATCATGGAGCCTTTGGATGACACGTGTTATGGAAAATTGGGATCACAAGGGTTTGGAGCATTGTGATGACAGAGGTCATGGATCATTTTGATTTCAAGGAGCATGGAGCACTGTGATGAAAAGGGCATGATGTAATGTGATGCCAATGTTCATGGAGGATTGTGAATGACAATGGTAAAGAAGTATTGTGATGACAAGCGCATGGAGCATTGTGATGACAAGTCATGTAGCATTTTGCTGACATAGGCATGGAGCTTTGTGATGACAAGGGTCATGTAACACTGCGATGACAATTGTCAGAGAGCATTGTGATTAGAGGGGTTATGGAACATTGTGAGGACAAATGTCATGGAGCATTGTGATGAGAAGACCATGGATAATTGTGATGATGAGCGTCATGGGGCGTTGTGATGACAAGTGATATGGAATATTTTGATCACAAGGGTTTGGAGCATTGTGATGACAGAGGACATGTAGCATGTTGATTTCATTGTGATTCCAATAGCATTAAGCATTATGATGATGGGCATGGTGCATTGTGAGACAGGGCTCATGGAGCAGTGAGATGAAAAGCGAATGGTGCATTGTGATGAGAAAGCCATGGAGCATCCCGATGACATGTGCATTGGAGTTTTGTGATGAAAAGGGCATGGAGCATTGTGAATACAGGGGTCTTGGTGCACAATGATGACAAGGGTCATGGAGAAGTGTTATGACAAGGCCATGGAAGTTTGTGATGCCAGGGGTCATAGAGCGTTTTTATGACAGTGGTAATGGAGCATTGTGATGACAAGGGCATGGATCATTGTGATGAAATAACACGTAGCCTTGTCATGACAGGTTTCAAGGAGCATACTGACCACAAGTGTGAGGTAGCATTGTGACGACAAGTGGATTGAGCATTGTGATGACATAGGCATGGAGCACAGTGATGAGAAGACCATGGATAATTGAGATGAGGAGCATCATGGGGCGTTGTGATGATATGTGTTATGGAACAATGTGATCACAAGGGTTTGGAGCATTATGATGACAGAGGTCTTGGTGCATTTTGATTTCATTGTGATGGCAATAGCATGAAGCATTATGATGAAGGGCATGGTGCATTGTGATGACAGGGTTCATGGAGCATTGAGATGAAAAGCGGCATGGAGCTTTGTGATTACAGGGGTCTTGAAGCATTGTGATGACAAGGGCATGGAGCATTGTGAGGAGAAAGCCATGGAGCATATTGATGACATGCGTCATGGAGCTTTGTGATGAAAAGGGCATGGATCATTGTGATGACAGGGTTCTTGGAGCCTTGTGATGACAAGTGTCATGGAGCCTTGTGATGACAAGACCGTGGAACATTGTGATGGCAGGGATCATTGAGCATTTTTATGACAGGTGTAATGGAGCATTGTGACGACAATGGCATGGATCATTGGTCTCAAATGTTTCATGGATTCTTTTGATGAGAGTGGGCATTGAGCACTGTGATGACAAGGGCACAGATCACTGTGATACATGAGTCAGGGAGGATTGTAATGAAAAAGGCCTGGAGAATTATGATGAGAAGTGAATCGAGCATTTTGATGACAAGTGTCATGGAGCATTGTGATGACAACGGCATTGAGCAATGTGATGAGGGGGTTCATGGAGCATTGTGATGACAATAGCATGGATCATTGTGATGCCAAGGATCAAGGAGCTTTGTGATGACAAAGGTCATGGAGCATTTTGATGACAAGGGCGTGGTGCATTGCGATGAGAAGGGCATGGAGCTTGCTATGACAGGGGTCATGGAGCATTGCGATGACAAGTGCATGGAGAATTGTGATGACAAGAGCATGCAACATTGTGATGAGAAATGTCATGTAGCATTGTTATGAGGGGGACGTGGAGAAATGGGATGACAAGGGATTTGGAGCATTGTGATAATCAGGGAATGGTCCATTGTGATGGCAAGACCTTGGAGTATAGTGATGAGAAGTCCATGGATTATGATGATGATGAGTGTCATGGAGCACTCTAATTACAAGAGCCATGGAGCATTGTGATTACAGGTGTCATGGAGCATTGTGATGACAGGGGTCATGGAGCATTGTGATGACAAGTGTCATGGAGCATTGTGATGACAAGCTTGTGGAGTATTGTGATGACATTTGGATGGAGCATTGTGATGAAAAAGGCATGGATTCTTTTTATGAGAGTGTTCAAGGAGCGTTCTGATGACAAATGTCAAGGAACATTGTGATGACAAGTGCATTGAGCATTGTGATTACAATGGCCATTGCGCATTGTGATGACAAGGGCACAGGAGTATTGTGATGACAGGCATCATGGAGAATTGTGATGACAAGTGTTATGGAAAATTTTGATCACAAGCAATTAGAGCGTTGTGATGAATGTGGTCATGGATCATTTTGATTTCAAGGAGCATGGAGCCCTGTGATGCCAAGATCATGAAGCAATGTGATCCCAAGGTTCATGGAGGATTGTGATTACAAGCGCATGGAGCTTTGTGGTGACAAGGTCTTGTAGCATTTTGCTGTAAAAGGAATGGTGCATTCTGATTACAGGAGACTTGGAGCATTGTGATGGAAAGGGCATGGATTATTGTGATGAAAAAGGCATGGAGCATTGTCATGAGATGGTTCAAGTGCATACTGATGGCAAGTGCCAGGGAGCATTGTGATGACAAGTGTATTGTGCATTGTGATGACAAAGGACATGAAGCATTGTGATGACAAGGGAATGGAATATTGTGATGACAGGCATCATAGAGCATTGTGATGACAAGTGTTATGGAACATTGTGATCACAAGGGTTTGGATCATTGTGATAACAGAGTTCATGGATCATTTTGATTTCAAGGAGCATGGAGCATTGTGATGACAAGGGCTTGAAGCAATGTGATCCCAAGGTTCATGGGGGATTGTGATGACAAGCACATGGAGCATTGTGATGAGAAGGTCAAGTAGCATTTTTCTGACAAAGGCATGGAGCACTGTGATGACAAGTGTCATGGAGCATTGTGATTACAGGGGACATGGAATATTGTGATGACATGAGCATGGACTATGTGATGACAAGTGTCATGGAGTATTTTGATGAAAAATGTCCAGGATCATTGTGTTGTCATGGGTCATGGAGCATTGTGATTACTGTGGTCATGGAACATTGTGATGACAGGGGTCATGGAGCATTGTGATGAGAAGGTCATGGATCATTGAGCTGAAAATATTCATGGAGTATTGTGATGACAAGGGAATGGAGCCTTTTCATGACAACGTCCTGGAGCATTGTGATGAGTGGACCATGGAGCATTGTGATGACAATTATCATGGAGCATTCTCACAAAAAGAGGCATGGGGCATTGCGATTACAGGGGTCTTGGAGCATTTTGATGACAAGTGCTAAAAGCATTGTGATGAGAAAGCCATGGAGAATTAGGATAACATGCATCATGGAGCTTTGTGATGACAACGTCATAGAGCATTTTGATTACAGGTGTCTTGGAGCATTGTGATAAAAAGGGCAAGGATCATTGTGAAGAAAAAGGCATGGAGGCTTGTCATGACAGGGTTCAAGGAGCATACTGACGAAAAGTGGCAGGGAGCATTGTGATGACAAGTGTATGGAGCATTGTGATGACAAAGGTCATGGAACATTGTGATGAGAAGACCATGGACAATTTTAATGACGAGCATCATGGGGCGATGTGATAACAAGTGTTGTGGAACATTGTGCTCACAAGGGTTTGGAGCATTGTGAAGACAGAGGTCATGGAGCGTTTTGATTTCATTGTGATGACAATAGCATGAAGCATTATGATGATGGGCATGGTGCATTGTGATGACAGGGTTCATGGTGTTTTGAGATGAAAAGGGGCATGGAGCATTGGTCTGACAAGTTTCATGGATTATTGTGATGACAGTGGACATGGTGCATTGTGATGACAAGGGCATGGAACATTGTGATGACAAGGTCACGGAGTACTGTGAAGACAGGTGTCAGGGAGCATTGTGATGACATAGGTCATGGTCCATTGTGATGATAATGGCATGAAGCATTGTGATGCCATGTGTCATGGAGGGTTGTGATGATGAAGGTAATGGAGCATTGTGATGACAAGGGCTTGGAGCATTGTGATGACAAGGCCCATTGAGAACTTTGATGACAAGGTCGTGAAGCATTGAGATTACAAGCGCATGGAGCTTGCTATGACAGGGGTCATGGAGCATTGCGGTGACAAGTGCATGGAGAATTGTGATGTCAAGAGCATGAAACATTGTGATGAGTAGTGTCATGGAACATTGTGATGAAAAGGACGTGGGGAATTTTGATGACAAAGGACATGTAGCATTGTGATGACCAGGGCATGGAGCATTGTGATGGCAAAATCGTGGAGCATTGTGATGAGAAGACCATGGATAATTGTAATGACGAGCGTCCTGGAGCACTGTAATGACAAGGGGCATGAAGCATTGTGATGATAGGTGTCATGGAGCTTTTTGATGACAGGGGTCATGGAGCATTCTGATGACAAGCTTGTGGAGTATTGTGATGACAATGGCATGGAGCATTGTGATGAGAAGGTCATGGAGCATTGAGCTGAAAATATTCATGGAGTATTGAGATGATAATGGAATGGAGCCTTTTCATGACAACGTCCTGGAGCATTGTGATGAGTGGACCAAGGAGCATTGTGATGACAATTATCATGGAGCATTCTCACTAAAAGAGGCATGGGGCATTGTGATTACAGGGTTATTGGAGCATTCTGAGGACAAGTGCTAAAAGCATTGTGATGAGAAAGCCATGGAGCATTCGGATAACATGCATCATGGAGCTTTGTGATGACAACATCACAGAGCATTTTGATTACAGGTGTCTTGGAGCATTGTGATGAAAAGGGCAAGGATCATTGTGAAGAAAAAGGCATGGAGCCTTGTCATGACAGGGTTCAAGGAGCATACTGACGAAAAGTGGCAGGGAGCATTGTGATGACAAGTGTATGGAGCATTGTGATGACAAAGGTCATGGAACATTGTGATGAGAAGACCATGGATAATTGTAATGACGAGCATCATGGGGCGATGTGATAACAAGTGTTATGGAACATTGTGATCACAAGGGTTTGGAGCATTGTGAAGACAGAGGTCATGGAGCGTTTTGATTTCATTGTGATGACAATTGCATGAAGCATTATGATGATGGGCATGGTGCATTGTGATGACAGGGTTCATGGTGTTTTGAGATGAAAAGGGGCATGGAGCATTGGTCTGACAAGTTTCATGGATTATTGTGATGAGAGTGGACATGGTGCATTGTGATGACAAGGGCATGGAACATTGTGATGACAAGGTCACGGAGTACTGTGAAGACAGGTGTCAGGGAGCATAGTGATGACATAGGTCATGGTCCATTTTGATGATAAAGGCATGAAGCATTGTGATGCCATGTGTCATGGAGGATTGTGATGACAAAGGTAATGGAGCATTGTGATGACAAGGGCTTGGAGCATTGTGATGACAAGGCCCATTGCGAATTTTGATGACAAGGTCGTGAAGCATTGAGATTACAAGCGCATGGATCTTGCTATGACAGGGATCATGGAGCATTGCGGTGACAAGTGCATGGAGAATTGTGATGTCAAGAGCAGGAAACATTGTGATGAGTAGTGTCATGTAACATTGTGATGAAAAGGACGTGGGGAATTTTGATGACAAAGACATGTAGCATTGTGATGACCAGGGCATGGAGCATTGTGATGGCAAAATCGTGGAGCATTGTGATGAGAAGACCATGGATAATTGTAATGACGAGCGTCCTGGAGCACTGTAATGACAAGGGGCATGAAGCATTGTGATGATAGGTGTCATGGAGCTTTGTGATGACAGGGGTCATGGAGCATTCTGATGACATGCCTCATGGAGCATTCTGATGACAAGCTTGTGGAGTATTGTGATGACAATGGCATGGAGCATTGTGATGAAAAGGGCATGGAGCATTGTGATGAAAAAGGCATGGAGACTTTTCATGATAGGTTTCAAGGAGCATTTTGACGACAAGTGTCAGGGAGCATTGTGATGACAAGTGTATTGAGCATTGTGATGACAAAGTTCATGGAACATTGTGATGACAAGTGCAAGGAGTATTGTGATGAAAGGAATCATGGAGCCTTTGGATGACAGGTGTTATGGAAAATTGGGATCACAAGGGTTTGGAGCATTGTGATAACAGAGGTCATGGATCATTTTGATTACAAGGAACATGGAGCATTGTGATGACAGGGGCATGAAGTAATGTGATGCCAATGTTCACGAAGGATTATGAATGACAATGGTAAAGAAGTATTGTGATGACAAGCGCATGGAGCATTGTGATGACAAGTCATGTAGCATTTTGCTGACATAGGCATGGAGCATTGTGATGACAAGGGTCATGGTACACTGCGATGACAATTGTCAGAGAGCATTGTGATTAGAGGCGTTATGGAACATTGTGATGACAAATGTCATGGAGCATAGTGATGAGAAGACCATGGATAATTGTGATGTTGAGCGTCATGGGGCGTTGTGATGACAAGTGATATGGAACATTTTGATCACAGGGGTTTGGAGCATTGTGATGACAGAAGTTATGGAGCATGTTGATTTCATTGTGATGACAATAGCATGAAGCATTATGATGATGGGCATGGTGCATTGTGATGACAGGGTTCATGGAACATTGAGATGACAAGGGCATGGAGCATTGTGATGAGAAAGCCATGGAGCATTCTGATGACATGTGTCATGGAGCTTTGTGATGACAAGGGCATGGAACATTGTGAATACAGGGGTCTTGGTGCACAGTGATGACAAGGGTCATGGAGAAGTGCTATGACAAGGCCATGGAAGATTGTGATGCCAGGGGTCATAGAGCCATTTATGACAGGGGTAATGGAGCATTCTGATGACAAGGGCATGGATCATTGTGATGAAATAACACGGAGCCTTGTCATGACAGGTTTTAAGGAGCATACTGACCACAAGTGAGAGGTAGCATTGTGACGACAAGTGGATTGAGCATTGTGATGACAAAGGCATGGAGCAGAGTGATGAGAAGACCATGGATAATTGTGATGAGGAGCATCATGGGGCGTTGTGATGATAAGTGTTATGGAACAATGTGATCACAAGTGTTTGGAGCATTATGATGACAGAGGTCTTGGTGCATTTTGATCTCATTGTGATGGCAATAGCATGAAGCATTATGATGAAGGACATGGTGCATTGTGATGACAGGGTTCATGGAGCATTGAGATGAAAAGCGGCATGGAGCTTTGTGATTACAGGGGTCTTGAAGCATTGTGATGACAAGGGCATGGAGCATTGTGATGAGAAAGCCATGGAGCATACTGATGACATGTGTCATGGAGGTTTGTGATGAAAAGGGCATGGATCATTGTGATGACACGGGTCTTGGAGCCTTGTGATGACAAGTGTCATGGAGCCTTGTAATGACAAGACCGTGGAACATTTTGATGGCAGGGATCATGGGGCATTGTTATGACAGTGGTAATGGAGCATTGTGACAACAATGACATGGATCATTGGTCTCAAATATTTCATGGATTATTTTGATGGGAGTGGGCATTTACCATTGTGATGACAAGGGCACAGATCACTGTGATACATGAGTCAGGGCGGATGGTAATGACAAGGGCGTGGAGAATTGTGATGAGAAGTGAATCGAGCATTTTGATGACAAGACTCATGGAGCATTGTGATGACAACGGCATTGAGCAATGTGATGAGAGGGTTCATGGAGCTTTGTGATGACAATAGCATGGATCATTGTGATGCCAAGGATCAAGGAGCTTTGTGATGACAAATGTCATGGAGCATTTTGATGACAAGTGCGTGGTGCATTGTGATGAGAAGGGCATGGAGCTTGCTATGACAGGGGTCATGGAGCATTGCAATGACAAGTGCATGGAGAATTGTGATGACAAGAGCATGTAACATTGTGATGAGAAATGGCATGTAGCATTGTTATGAGGAGGACGTGGAGAAATGTGATGACAAGGGACTTGGAGCATTGTGATGATCAGGGAATGGATCATTGTGATGGCAAGACCGTGGAGTATAGTGATGAGAAGTCCATGGATTATGTTGATGACGAGTGTCATGGAGCACTCTAATTTCAAGAGCCATGGAGCATTGTGATTACAGGTGTCATGGAGCATTGTGATGACAGGGGTCATGGAGCATTGTGATGAAAAGTGTCATGGAGCATTGTGATGACAAGCTTGTGGAGTATTGTAATGACATTTGGATGGAGCATTGTGATGAAAAAGGCATGGATTCTTTTTATGAGAGTGTTCAAGGAGCATTCTGATGACAAATGTCAAGGAGCATTGTGATGACAAGTGTATTGAGCATTGTGATGACAATGGCCATGGCGCATTGCGATGACAAGGGCACAGGAGTATTGTGATGACAGGCATCATGGAGCATTGTGATGACAACTGTTATGGAACATTGTGATCACAAGCAATTAGAGCATTGTGATGAAAGTGGTCATGGATCATTTTGATTTCAAGGAGCATGGAGCCCTGTGATCCCAAGATCATGAAGCAATGTGATCCCAAAGTTCATGGAGGATTGTGGTGACAAGTGCATGGAGCTTTGTGGTGACAAGGTCTTGTAGCATTTTGCTGAAAAAGGCATGGAGCATTGTGATTACAGGAGACTTGTAGCATTGTGATGGAAAGGGCATGGATCACTGTGATGAAAAAGGCATGGAGCATTGTCATGACATGGTTCAAGTGCATACTGATGGCAAGTACCAGGGAGCATTGTGATGACAAGTGTATTGTGCATTCTGATGACAAAGTCATGGAGCATTGTGATGACAAGGGCATGGAGTATTGTGATGAAAGGCATCATAGAGCATTGTGATGACAAGTGTTATGGAACATTGTGATCACAAGGGTTTGGATCATTGTGATGACAGAGTTCATGGATCATTTTGATTTCAAGGAGCATGGAGCATTGTGATGACAAGGGCATGAAGCAATGTGATCCCAAGGTTCATGGAGGATTGTGATGAAAAGCACATGGAGCATTGCGATGACAAGGTCATGAAGCATTTTTCTGAAAAAGGCACGGAGCACTGTGATGACAAGCGTCATGGAGCATTGTGATGACAAGGGCATGGAGCATTGTGATGAGAAAGCCATGGAGCATACTGATGACATGCGTCATGGAGCTTTGTGATGAAAAGGGCATGGATTATTGTGATGACAGGGGTCTTAGAGCCTTGTGATGACTAGTGTCATGGAGCCTTGTGATGACAAGGGCATGGAGTATTGTGATGACAGGCATCATAGAGCATTGTGATGACAAGTGTTATGGAACATTGTGATCACAAGCGTTTGGATCATTGTGATGACAGAGTTCATGGATCATTTTGATTTCAAGGAGCATGCAGCATTGTGATGACAAGGCCATGAAGCAATGTGATCCCAAGGTTCATGGAGGATTGTGATGACAAGCGCATGGAGCATTGTGATGACAAGGTCATGTAGCATTTTTCTGACAAAGGCATGGAGCACTATGATGACAAGCATCATGGAGCATTGTGATTACAGGGGACATAGAACATTGGGATGACATGAGCATGGATTATGTGATGACAAGTGTCATGGAGTATTTTGATGAAATATGTCCAGGATCATTGTGTTGTCAGGGGTCATGGAGCATTGTGATTACTGTGGTCATGGAGCATTGTGATGCCAGGGGTCATGGAGCATTGTGATGAGAAGGTCATGGAGCATTGAGCTGAAAATATTCATGGAGTATTGAGATGACAAGGGAATGGAGCCTTTGGATGACAACGTCCTGGAGCATTGTGATGAGTGGACCATGGAGCCTTGTGATGACAATTATCATGGAGCATTCTCACTTAAAGAGGCATGGGGCATAGTGATTACATGGGTCTTGGAGCATTGGGATGACAAGTGGTAATAACATTGTGATGAGAAGACCATGGAGCATCCTGATTACATGCATCATGGAGCTTTGTGATGACAAGGGAAAGGGCGATTGTGATTACAGGGGTCTTGGAGTATTGTGATGAAAAAGGCATGGATCATTGTGATGAAAAAGGCATGGAGCCTTGTCATGACAGGGTTCAAGGAGCATACTTAGAACAGGTGTCAGGCAACATTGTGATGACAAGTGAATTGAGCACTGTGATGACAAAGTTTATGGAGCATTGTGATGAGAAGTCCACTGATAATTGTGATGACGAGCGTCATTGGGCATTGTGATGACAAGTGTTATGGAACACTGTGATCACTAGGGTTTGGAGCATGGTAATGACAGAGGTCATGGAGCATTTTGATTTCATTGTGATGACAATAGCATGAAGCTTTATGATGATGGGCAAGGTGCATTGTGATGACAGGGTTCATGGAGCATTGAGATGAAAAGCGGCAAGGAGCATTGTGATTATAGGGGTCTTGGAGCATTATGAGGAGAAGACCATGGAGCATACTGATGACATGCGTCATGGAGCTTTGTGATGACAAGGGTATGGAGCATTGTGATTACAGGGGTCTTGGAAAATTATGATGACAAATGTCATGGAGCCATTTGATGACAAGGCCATGGAACACTGTGATGGCAGGGTTCATGGAGCATTGTTATGACAGTGATAATGGAGCATTGTGATGATAAGGTTATGGAGCATTGGTCTGTAAAGATTCACGGATTATTGTGATGAGATTGGGCATGGAGCATTGTGAGGACCAGGGCACGGAACACTGATACATGGGTCATGGAGGATTGTAATGACAAGGGCATGGAGCATTGTGATGAGAAGGGCATCGTGCGTTGTGATGACAAGCGTCATGGAGCGTTGTGATGACAAGGGCATGGAGCAATGTGATGAGAGTGTTCATGGAGCCTTGTGATGACAATGGCATGGAGCATTGTGATACCAAGGGTCATGGAGCTTTGTGATGACCAAAGTCATGGAGCATATTGATGACAAGGTCGTGGTGCATTGTGATGAGAAGGGCATGGAGCATTGTGATGAGAAGGCCATGGAGCATACTGATGACATGCGTCATGGAGCTTTGTGATGACAACGTCATGGAGCATATTGATTACAGGTGTCTTGGATCATTGTCAAGAAAAGGGCATGGATCATTGTGATGAACAAGGCATGGAGCCTTGTCATGACAGGTTTCAAGGAGCATACTGACGAAAAGTGGCAGGGAGCATTGTGATGACAAGTGTATGGAGCATTGTGACGACAAAGGTCATGGAGCATGGTGATGAGAAGACCATGGATAATTGTAATGACGAGTGTTTTGGGGCTATGTGATAATAAGTGTTATGGAACATTGTGATCACAAGGGTTTGGAGCATTGTGAAGACAGAGGTCATGGAGCATTTTGATGTCATTGTGATGACAATAGCATGAAGCATTATGATGATGGGCATGGTGCATTGTGATGACAGGGTTCATGGAGTTTTGAGATGAAAAGGGGCATGGAGCATTGGTCTGACAAGTTTCATGGATTATTGTGATGACAGTGGACATGGTGCATTGTGATGACAAGGGCATGGAACATTGTGATGACAAGGTCACGGAGTACTGTGAAGACAGGTGTCAGGGAGCATTGTGATGACATAGGTCAGGGTCCATTGTGATGACAATAGCATGAAGCATTGTGATGCCATGTGTCATGGAGGATTGTGATGACAGAGGTAATGGAGCATTGTGATGACAAGGGCTTGGAGCATTGTGATGACAATGCCCATTGCGAATTTTGAAGACAAGGTCGTGAAGCATTGAGATTACAAGCACATGGAGCTTGCTATGACGGGCGTCATGGAGCATTGCGATGACAAGTGCATGGAGAATTGTGATGTCAAGAGCATGAAACATTGTGATGAGTAGTGTCATGGAACATTGTGATGAAAAGGACGTGGGGAATTTTTATGACAAAGCAAATGTAGCATTTTGATGACCAGGGCATGGAGCATTGTTATGGCAAAATCGTGGAGCATTGTGATGAGAAGACCATGGATAATTGTAATGACGAGCGTCCTGGAGCACTGTAATGACAAGGGGCATGAAGCATTGTGATGATAGGTGTCAAGGAGCATTGTGATGACAGGGGTCATGGAGCATTCTGATGACAAGGCTCATGGAGCATTCTGATGACAAGCTTGTGGAGTATTGTGATGACAATGGCATGGAGCATTGTGATGAAAGGGGCATGGAGCATTGTGATGAAAAAGGCATGGAGACTTTTCGTGATAGGTTTCAAGGAGCATTTTGACGACAAGTGTCAGGGAGCATTGTGATGACATGTGTATTGAGCATTGTGATGACAAAGTTCATGGAGCATTGTGATGACAAGTGCATGGAGTATTGTGATGAAAGGAATCATGGAGCCTTTGGATGACACGTGTTATGGAAAATTGTGATCACAAGGGTTTGGAGCATTGTGATGAAAGAGGTCATGGATCATTTTGATTTCAAGGAGCATGGAGCACTGTGCTGACAAGGCCATGAAGTAACGTGATGCCAATGTCCATGGATGATTGCGAATGACAATGGTAAAGAAGTATTGTGATGACAAGCGCATGGAGCATTGTGATGACAAGTCATGTAGCATTTTGCTGACATAGGCATGGAGCATTGTGATGACAAGGGTCATGGTACACTGCAATGAAAATTGTCAGAGAGCATTGTGATTAGAGGGGTTATGGAACATTGTGAGGACAAATGTCATGGAGCATTGTGATGAGAAGACCAAGGATAATTGTGATGATGAGCGTCATGGGGCGTTGTGATGACACGTGATATGGAACATTTTGATCACAAGGGTTTGGAGCATTGTGATGACAGAGGTCATGGAGCATGTTGATTTCATTGTGATGACAATACCATGAAGCATTATGATGATGGGCATGGTGCATTGTGATGACAGGGTTCATGGATCATTGAGATGACAAGGGCATGGAGCATTGTGATGAGAAAGCCATGGAGCATTCTGATGACATGTGTCATGGAGCTTTGTGATGACAAGGGCATGGAGCATTGTGAATACAGGGGTCTTGGTGCACAGTGATGACAAGGGTCATGGAGAAGTGTTATGACAAGGCCATGGAAGATTGTGATGCCAGGGGTCATAGAGCCTATTTATGACAGGGGTAATGGAGCATTCTGATGACAAGGGCATGGATCATTGTGATGAAATAACACGGAGCCTTGTCATGACAAGATTCAGGGAGCATACTGACCACAAGTGTGAGGTAGCATTGTGACGACAAGTGGATTGAGCATTGTGATGACAAAGGCATGGAGCCCAGTGATGAGAAGACCATGGATAATTGTGATGAGGAGCATCATGGGGCGTTGTGATGATAAGTGTTATGGAACAGTGTGATCACAAGGGTTTGGAGCATTATGAAGACAGAGGTCTTGGTGCATATTGATTTCATTGTGATGGCAATAGCATGAAGCATTATGATAAAGGGCATGGTGCATTGTGATGACAGGGTTCATGGAGCATTGAGATGAAAAGCGGCATGGAACTTTGTGATTACAGGGGTCTGGAAGCATTGTGATGACAAGGGCATGGAGCATTGTGATGAGAAAGCCATGGAGCATACTGATGACATGCGTCATGGAACTTTGTGATGAAAAGGGCATGGATCATTGTGATGACAGGGGTCTTGGAGCCTTGTGATGACAAGTGTCATGGAGCCTTGTGATGACAACGCCGTGGAACATTGTGATGGCAGGGATCATGGTGCATTGTGACGACAATGGCATGGAGCATTGGTCTCAAATGTTTCATGGATTATTTTGATGAGAGTGGGCATTGAGCATTGTGATGGCAAGGGCACAGATCACTGTGATACAAGAGTCAGGGAGGATTGTAATGAAAAGGGCGTGGAGAATTGTGATGAGAAGTGAATCGAGCATTTTGATGACAAGAGTCATGGAGCATTGTGATGACAACCGCATTGAGCAATGTGATGAGAGGGTTCATGGAGCATTGTGATGACAATAGCATGGATCATTGTGATGCCAAGGATCAAGGAGCTTTGTGATGACAAAGGTCATGGAGCATTTTGATGGCAAGGGCGTGGTGCATTGTGATGAGAAGGGCATGGAGCTTGCTATGACAGGGGTCATGGAACATTGCGATAACAAGTGCATGGAGAATTGTGATGACAAGAGCATGTAATATTGTGATGAGAAATGTCATGTAGCATTGTTATGAAGAGGACGTGGAGAAATGTGATGAGAAGGGACTTGGAGCATTGTGATGATCAGGGAATGGATCATTGTGATGGCAAGACCGTGGAGTATAGTGATGAGAAGTCCATGGATTATGTTGATGACGAGTGTCAGGGAGCACTCTAATTACAAGACCCATGGAGCATTGTGATTACAGGTGTCATGGAGCATTGTGATGACAGGGGTCATGGAGCATTGTGATGACAAGTGTCATGGAGCATTGTGATGACAAGCTTGTGGAGTATTGTGATGACATTTGGATGGAGCATTGTGATGAAAAAGACATGGAGTCTTTTTATGAGAGTGTTCAAGGAGCATTCTGATGACAAATGTCAAGGAGCATTGTGATGACAAGTGTATTGTGCATTGTGATGACAAAGGTCATGGATCATTGTGATGACAAGGGCATGGAGTACTGTGATTACAGGCATCATAGAGCATTGTGATGACAAGTGTTATGGAACATTGTGATCACAAGCGTTTGGATCATTGTGATGACAGAGTTCATGGATCATTTTGATTTCAAGGAGCATGCAGCATTGTGATGACAAGGGCATGAAGCAATGTGATCCCAAGGTTCATGGAGGATTGTGATGACAAGCATCATGGAGCATTGTTATTACAGGGGACATAGAACATTGGGATGACATGAGCATGGATTATGTGATGACAAGTGTCATGGAGTATTTTGATGAAAAATGTCCAGGATCATTGTGTTGTCAGGGGTCATGGAGCATTGTGATTACTGTGGTCATGGAGCATTGTGATGCCAGGGGTCATGGAGTATTGTGATGAGAAGGTCATGGAGCATTGAGCTGAAAATATTCATGGAGTATTGAGATTACTAGGGAATGGAGCCTTTTGATGACAACGTCCTGGAGCATTGTGATGAGTGGACCATGGAGCCTTGTGATGACAATTATCATGGAGCAGTCTCACGAAAAGAGGCATGGGGCATAGTGATTACATGGGTCTTGGAGCATTGGGATGACAAGTGCTAATAACATTGTGATGAGAAGACCATGGAGCATCCTGATAACATGCATCATGGAGCTTTGTGATGACAAGGGCACGGGAGATTGTGGTTACAGGGGTCTTGGAGTATTGTGATGAAAAAGGCATGGATCATTGTGATGAAAAAGGCATGGAGCCTTGTCATGACAGGGTTCAAGGAGCATACTTAGAACAATTGTCAGGCAACATTGTGATGACAAGTGAATTGAGCATTGTGATGACAAAGTTTATGGAGCATTGTGATGAGAAGTCCACTGATAATTGTGATGACGAGCGTCATTGGGCATTTTGATGACAAGTGTTATGGAACACTGTGATCACTAGGGTTTGGAGCATGGTAATGACAGAGGTCATGGAGCATTTTGATTTCATTGTGATGACAATAGCATGAAGCTTTATGATGATGGGCAAGGTGCATTGTGATGACAGGGTTCATGGAGCATTGAGATGAAAAGCGGCAAGGAGCATTGTGATTATAGGGGTCTTGGAGCATTATGATGAGAAGACCATGGAGCATACTGATGACATGCGTCATGAAGCTTTGTGATGACAAGTGTATGGAGCATTGTGATTACAGGGGTCTTGGAACATTATGATGACAAATGTCATGGAGCCATGTGATGACAAGGCCATGGAACACTGTGATGGCAGGGTTCATGGAGCATTGTTATGACAGTGATAATGGAGCATTGTGATGATAAGGTTATGGAGCATTGGTCTGTAAAGTTTCACGGATTATTGTGATGAGATTGGGCATGGAGCATTGTGAGGACCAGGGCACGGAACACTGTGATACATGGGTCATGGAGGATTGTAATGACAAGGGCATGGAGCATTTTGATGAGAAGGGCATCGTGCGTTGTGATGACAAGCGTCATGGAGCGTTGTGATGACAAGGGTATGGAGCAATGTGATGAGAGTGTTCATGGAGCCTTGTGATGACAATGGCATGGAGCATTGTGATACCAAGGGTCATGGAGCATTGTGATGACCAAAGTCATGGAGCATTTTGATGAAAAGGTCGTGGTGCATTGTGATGAGAAGGGCATGGAGCATTGTGATGAGAAGGCCATGGAGCATACTGATGACATGCGTCATGGAGCTTTGTGATGACAACGTCATGGAGCATATTGATTACAGGTGTCTTGGATCATTGTCAAGAAAAGGGCATGGATCATTGTGATGAACAAGGCATGGAGCCTTGTCATGACAGGTTTCAAGGAGCATACTGACGAAAAGTGGCAGGGAGCATTGTGATAATAAGTGTATGGAGCATTGTGATGACAAAAGTCATGGAGCATGGTGATGAGAAGACCATGGATAATTGTAATGACGAGTGTCATGGGGCGATGTGATAACAAGTGTTATGGAACATTGTGATCAGAAGGGTTTGGAGCATTGTGAAGACAGAGGTCATGGAGCATTTTGATTTCATTGTGATGACAATAGCATGAAGCATTATGATGATGGGCATGGTGCATTGTGATGACAGGGTTCATGGAGTTTTGAGACGAAAAGTGGCATGGAGCATTGGTCTGACAAGTTTCATGGATTATTGTGATGACAGTGGACATGGTGCATTGTGATGACAAGGGCATGGAACATTGTGATGACAAGGTCACGGAGTACTGTGAAGACAGGTGTCAGGGAGCATTGTGATGACATAGGTCAGGGTCCATTGTGATGACAATGGCATGAAGCATTGTGATGCCATGTGTCATGGCGGATTGTGATGACAAAGGTAATGGAGCATTGTGATGACAAGGGCTTGGAGCATTGTGATGACAAGGCCCATTGCGAATTTTGATGACAAGGTCGTGAAGCATTGAGATTACAAGCGCTTGGAGCTTGCTATGACAGGGGTCATGGAGCATTGCGATGTCAAGTGCATGGAGAATTGTGATGTCAAGAGCATGAAACATTGTGATGAGTAGTGTCATGGAACATTGTGATGAAAAGGACGTGGGGAATTTTGATGACAAAGGACATGTAGCATTGTGATGACCAGGGCATGGAGCATTGTGATGGCAAAATCGTGGAGCATAGTGATGATAAGTCCATGGATAATTGTAATGAGGAGCGTCCTGGAGCACTGTAATGACAAGGGGCATGAAGCATTGTGATGATAGGTGTCATGGAGCTTTGTGATGACAGGGTTCATGGAGCATTCTGATGACAAGGCTCATGGAGCATTCTGATGACAAGCTTGTGGAGTATTGTGATGACAATGGCTAGGAGCATTGTGATGATAAGGGCATGGAGCATTGTGATGAAAAAGGCATGGAGACCTTTCATGATAGGTTTCAAGGAGCATTTTGGCGACAATTGTCAGGGAGCTTTGTGATGATATGTGTATTGAGCATTGTGATGACAAAGTTCATGGAGCATTGTGATGACAAGTGCATGGAGTATTGTGATGAAAGGAATCATGGAGCCTTTGGATGACACGTGTTATGCAAAATTGGGATCACAAGGGTTTGGAGCATTGTGATGACAGAGGTTATGGATCATATTATTTTCAAGGAGCATGGAGCATTGTGATGACAAGGGCATGAAGTAATGTGATGCCAATGTTCATGGAGGATTGTGAATGACAATGGTAAAGAAGTATTGTGATGACAAGCACATGGAGCATTGTGATGACAAGTCATGTAGCATTTTGCTGACATAGGCATGGAGCATTGTGATGACAAGGGTCATGGTACACCGCGATGACAATTGTCAGAGAGCATTGTGATTAGAGGGGTTATGGAACATTTTGAGGACAAATGTCATGGAGCATTGTGATGAGAAGACCATGGATAATTGTGATGATGAGCGTCATGGGGCGTTGTGATGACACGTGATATGGAACATTTTGATCACAAGGGTTTGGAGCATTGTGATGACAGAGGTCATGGAGCATGTTGATTTCATTGTGATGACAATACCGTGAAGCATTATGATGATAGGTATGGTACATTCTGAGACAGGGTTCATGGAGCATTGAGATGACAACGGCATGTAGCATTGTGATGAGAAAGCCATGGAGCATTCTGATGACATGTGTCATGGAGCTTAGTGATGACAAGGGCATGGATCTTTGTGAACACAGGGGTCTTGGTGCACAGTGATGACAAGGGTCATGGAGAAGTGTTATGACAAGGCCATGGAAGATTGTGATGCCAGGGGTCATAGAGCGTTTTTATGACAGGGGTCATGGAGCATTGTGATGACAAGGGCATGGATCATTGTAATGAAATAACACGGAGCCTTGTCATGACAGGGTTCAAGGAGCATACTGACCACAAGTGTGAGGTAGCATTGTGACGAAAAGTGGCTTGAGCATTGTGATGACAAAGGCATGGAGCAGAGTGATGAGAAGACCATGTATAATTGTGATGAGGAGCATCATGGGGCGTTGTGATGATAAGTGTTATGGAACAATGTGATCACAAGGGTTTTGAGCATTATGATGACAGAGGTCTTGGTGCATTTTGATTTCATTGTGATGGCAATAGCATGAAGCTTTATGATGAAGGGCATGGTGCATGGTGATGACAGGGTTCATGGAGCATTGAGATGAAAAGCGGCATGGAGCTTTGTGATTACAGGGGTCTTGAAGCATTGTGATGACAAGGGCATGGAGCATTGTGAAGAGAAAGCCATGGAGCATACTGATGACATGCGTCATGGAAATTTGTGATGAAAAGGGCATGGATCATTGTGATGACAGGGGTCTTGGAGCCTTGTGATGACAAGTGTCATGGAGCCTTGTGATGACAACGCCGTGGAACATTGTGATGGCAGGGATCATGGTGCATTGTGACGACAATGGCATGGAGCATTGGTCTCAAATGTTACATGGATTATTTTGATGAGAGTGGGCATTGAGCATTGTGATGGCAAGGGCACAGATCACTGTGATACAAGAGTCAGGGAGGATTGTAATGAAAAGGGCGTGGAGAATTGTGATGAGAAGTGAATCGAGCATTTTGATGACAAGAGTCATGGAGCATTGTGATGACAACGGCATTGAGCATTGTGATGAGAGAGTTCATGGAGCATTGTGATGACAATAGCATGGATCATTGTGATGCCAAGGATCAAGGAGCTTTGTGATGATAAAGGTCATGGAGCATTTTGATGGCAAGGGCGTGGTGCATTGTGATGAGAAGGGCATGGAGCTTGCTATGACAGGGGTCATGGAGCATTGCGATGACAAGTGCATGGAGAATTGTGATGACAAGAGCATGTAACATTGTGATGAGAAATGCCATGTAGCATTGTTATGAGGAGGACGTGGAGAAATGTGATGACAAGGGACTTGGAGCATTGTGATGATCAGGGAATGGATCATTGTGATGGCAAGACCGTGGAGTATAGTGATGAGAAGTCCATGGATTATGTTGATGACGAGTGTCATGGAGCACTCTAATTACAAGACCCATGGAGCATTGTGATTACAGGTGTCATGGAGCATTGTGATGACAGGGGTCCTGGAGCATTGTGATGACAAGTGTCATGGAGCACTGTGATGACAAGCTTGTGGAGTATTGTGATGACATTTGGATGAAGCATTGTAATGAAAAAGACATGGAGTCTTTTAATGAGAGTGTTCAAGGAGCATTCTGATGACAAATGTCAAGGAGCATTGTGATGACAAGTGCATTGTGCATTGTGATGACAAAGGTCATGGAGCATTGTGATGACAAGGGCATGGAGTATTGTGATTACAGGCATCATAGAGCATTGTGATGACAAGTGTTATGGAACATTGTGATCACAAGCGTTTGGATCATTGTGATGACAGAGTTCATGGATCATTTTGATTTCAAGGAGCATGCAGCATTGTGATGACAAGGCCATGAAGCAATGTGATCCCAAGGTTCATGGAGGATTGTGATGACAAGCGCATGGAGCATTGTGATGACAAGGTCATGTAGCATTTTTCTGACAAAAGCATGGAGCACTATGATGACAAGCATCATGGAGCATTGTGATTACAGGGGACGTAGAACATAGGGATGACATGAGCATGGATTATGTGATGACAAGTGTCATGGAGTATTTTGATGAAAAATGTCCAGGATCATTGTGTTGTCAGGGGTCATGGAGCATTGTGATTACTGTGGTCATGGAGCATTGTGATGCCAGGGGTCATGGAGCATTGTGATGAGAAGGTCATGGAGCATTGAGCTGAAAATATTCATGGAGTATTGAGATGACAAGGGAATGGAGCCTTTTGATGACAACGTCCTGGAGCATTGTGATGAGTGGACCATGGAGCCTTGTGATGACAATTATCATGGAGCAGTCTCACGAAAAGAGGCATGGGGCATAGTGATTACATGGGTCTTGGAGCATTGGGATGACAAGTGGTAATAACATTGTGATGAGAAGACCATGGAGCATCCTGATAACATGCATCATGGAGCTTTGTGATGACAAGGGCAAGGGAGATTGTGATTACAGGGGTCTTGGAGTATTGTGATGAAAAAGGCATGAATCATTGTGATGAAAAAGGCAAGGAGCCTTGTCATGACAGGGTTCAAGGAGCATACTTAGAACAAGTGTCAGGCAACATTGTGATGACAAGTGAATTGAGCATTGTGATGACAAAGTTTATGGAGCATTGTGATGAGAAGTCCACTGATAATTGTGATGACGAGCGTCATTGGGCATTGTGATGACAAGTGTTATGGAACACTGTGATCACTAGGGTTTGGAGCATGGTAATGACAGAGGTCATGGAGCATTTTGATTTCATTGTGATGACAATAGCATGAAGCTTTATGATGATGGGCAAGGTGCATTGTGATGACAGGGTTCATGGAGCATTGAGATGAAAAGCGGCAAGGAGCATTGTGATTATAGGGGTCTTGGAGCATTATGATGAGAAGACCATGGAGCATACTGATGACATGCGTCATGGAGCTTTGTGATGACAAGTGTATGGAGCATTGTGAATACAGGGGTCTTGGAACATTATGATGACAAAGGTCATGGAGCCATGTGATGACAAGGCCATGGAACACTGTGATGGCAGGGTTCATGGAGCATTGTTATGACAGTGATAATGGAGCATTGTGATGATAAGGTTATGGAGCATTGGTCTGTAAAGTTTCACGGATTATTGTGATGAGATTGGGCATGGAGCATTGTGAGGACCAGGGCACGGAACACTGTGATACATGGGTCATGGAGGATTGTAATGACAAGGGCATGGAGCATTGTGATGAGAAGGGCATCGTGCGTTGTGATGACAAGCGTCATGGAGCATTGTGATGACAAGGGTATGGAGCAATGTGATGAGAGTGTTCATGGAGCCTTGTGATGACAATGGCATGGAGCATTGTGATACCAAGGGTCATGGAGCATTGTGATGACCAAAGTCATGGAGCATTTTGATGAAAAGGTCGTGGTGCATTGTGATGAGAAGGGCATGGAGCATTGTGATGAGAAGGCCATGGAGCATACTGATGACATGCCTCATGGAGCTTTGTGATGACAACGTCATGGAGCATATTGATTACAGGTGTCTTGGAGCATTGTCAAGAAAAGGGCATGGATCATTGTGATGAAAAAGGCATGGAGCCTTGTCATGACAGGTTTCAAGGAGCATACTGACGAAAAGTGGCAGGGAGCATTGTGATGACAAGTGTATGGAGCATTGTGATGACAAAGGTCATGGAGCATGGTGATGAGAAGACCATGGATAATTGTAATGACGAGTGTCATGGGGCGATGTGATAACAAGTGTTATGGAACATTGTGATCAGAAGGGTTTGGAGCATTGTGAAGACAGAGGTCATGGAGCATTTTGATTTCATTTTGATGACAATAGCATGTAGCATTATGATGATGGGCATGGTGCATTGTGATGACAGGGTTCATGGAGTTTTGAGACGAAAAGTGGCATGGAGCATTGGTCTGACAAGTTTCATGGATTATTGTGATGACAGTGGACATGGTGCATTGTGATGACAAGGGCATGGAACATTGTGATGACAAGGTCACGGAGTACTGTGAAGACAGGTGTCAGGGAGCATTGTGATGACATAGGTCAGGGTCCATTGTGATGACAATGGCATGAAGCATTGTGATGCCATGTGTCATGGCGGATTGTGATGACAAAGGTAATGGAGCATTGTGATGACAAGGGCTTGGAGCATTGTGATGACAAGGCCCATGGCGAATTTTGATGACAAGTTCGTGAAGCATTGAGATTACAAGCACTTGGAGCTTGCTATGACAGGGGTCATGGAGCATTGCGATGACAAGTGCATGGAGAATTGTGATGTCAAGAGCATGAAACATTGTGATGAGTAGTGTCATGGAACATTGTGATGAAAAGGACGTGGGGAATTTTGATGACAAAGGACATGTAGCATTGTGATGACCAGGGCATGGAGCATTGTGATGGCAAAATCGTGGAGCATTGTGATGAGAAGACCATGGATAATTGTATGACGAGCGTCCTGGAGCACTGTAATGACATGGGGCATGAAGCATTGTGATGATAGGTGTCATGGAGCATTGTGATGACAGGGGTCATGGCGCATTCTGATGACAAGGCTCATGGAGCATTCTGATGACAAGCTTGTGGAGTATTGTGATGACAATGGCATGGAGCATTGTGATGATAAGGGCATGGAGCATTGTGATGAAAAAGGCATGGAGACCTTTCATGATAGGTTTCAAGGAGCATTTTGGCAACAATTGTCAGGGAGCATTGTGATGATATGTGTATTGAGCATTGTGATGACAAAGTTCATGGAGCATTGTGATGACAAGTGCATGGAGTATTGTGATGAAAGGAATCATGGAGCCTTTGGATGACACGTGTTATGCAAAATTGGGATCACAAGGGTTTGGAGCATTGTGATGACAGAGGTTATGGATCATATTATTTTCAAGGAGCATGGAGCATTGTGATGACAAGGGCATGAAGTAATGTGATGCCAATGTTCATGGAGGATTGTGAATGACAATGGTAAAGAAGTATTGTGATGACAAGCACATGGAGCATTGTGATGACAAGTCATGTAGCATTTTGCTGACATAGGCATGGAGCATTGTGATGACAAGGGTCATGGTACACCGCGATGACAATTGTCAGAGAGCATTGTGATTAGAGGGGTTATGGAACATTTTGAGGACAAATGTCATGGAGCATTGTGATGAGAAGACCATGGATAATTGTGATGATGAGCGTCATGGGGCGTTGTGATGACACGTGATATGGAACATTTTGATCACAAGGGTTTGGAGCATTGTGATGACAGAGGTCATGGAGCATGTTGATTTCATTGTGATGACAATACCGTGAAGCATTATGATGATAGGTATGGTGCATTCTGAGACAGGGTTCATGGAGCATTGAGATGACAACGGCATGGAGCATTGTGATGAGAAAGCCATGGAGCATTCTGATGACAGGTGTCATGGAGCTTAGTGATGACAAGGGCATGGAGCATTGTGAATACAGGGGTCTTGGTGCACAGTGATGACAAGGGTCATGGAGAAGTGTTATGACAAGGCCATGGAAGATTGTGATGCCAGGGGTCATAGAGCGTTTTTATGACAGTGGTCATGGAGCATTGTGTTGACAAGGGCATGGATCATTGTAATGAAATAACACGGAGCCTTGTCATGACAGGGTTCAAGGAGCATACTGACCACAAGTGTGAGGTAGCATTGTGACGAAAAGTGGCTTGAGCATTGTGATGACAAAGGCATGGAGCAGAGTGATGAGAAGACCATGGATAATTGTTATGAGGAGCATCATGGGGCGTTGTGATGATAAGTGTAATGGAACAATGTGATCACAAGGGTTTTGAGCATTATGATGACAGAGTTCTTGGTGCCTTTTGATTTCATTGTGATGGCAATAGCATGAAGCTTTATGATGAAGGGCATGGTGCATGGTGATGACAGGGTTCATGGAGCATTGAGATGAAAAGCGGCATGGAGCTTTGTGATTACAGGGGTCTTGAAGCATTGTGATGACAAGGGCATGGAGCATTGTGAAGAGAAAGCCATGGAGCATACTGATGACATGCGTCATGGAACTTTGTGATGAAAAGGGCATGGATCATTGTGATGACAGGGGTCTTGGAGCCTTGTGATGACAAGTGTCATGGAGCCTTGTGATGACAACGCCGTGGAACATTGTGATGGCAGGGTTCATGGAGTTTTTAGACGAAAAGGGGCATGGAGCATTGGTCTGACAAGTTTCATGGATTATTGTGATGACAGTGTGCATGGCTCATTGTGATGACAAGGGCATGGTGCCTTGTGATGACAAGGTCATGGAGTATTGTGAAGACTGGTGACAGGGAGCATTATGATGGCATATGTCATGGTCCATTATGATGACAATGGCATGGAGCATTGTGATGCCAAGTGTCATGGAGGATTGAGATGACAAAGGTAATTTAGCACTGTGTTGACAAGGGCTTTAAGCATTGTGATGACACGGGTCATAGAGCATTGTGATGACAAGAGCATGGAGCATTGTCATGACAATGACCAATGAGAATTTTGGTGACAAGTTCCTGAAGCATCGTGATGACAAGCACATGGAGCTTGCTATGACAGGGGTCATGGATCATTGTGATGACAAGTACATGGAGAATTGTGATGACAAGAGCATGTAACATTGTGATGAGGAGTGTCATGGAGCATTGTGTTGACAAAGACGTGGAGAATTGTGATGACAAGGGATATGGAGCATTTTGTTTAACAGGGTATGGGGCATTGTGATGGCAAGGCCGTCGAGCATTGTGATGAGAAGTTCATGAAGCATTGGGCTTAAAATGTTCATGGAGTATTGTGATGACAAGAGTCCCGGATATTTGTTTTGTTCAGGGTTCATGGAGCATTGTGATGAGAGTGGTCATGGAGCATTGTGATGACAGGAGTCATGAGGCATTGTGATGAGAAGGTCATGGAGCATTGGGCTGAAAATGTTCATGTAGTATTGTGATGACAGGGGCATGGAGCATTGTGATGACAAGGGAATGGAGCATAGTGATAGACAAGTTCCTGGAGCATTGTGATGAGAAGACCATGGAGCATTCTGATGACAAGTCTCATGGAGCATTCTGATGAAAAGGTACATGGAGCATTGTGATTACAGGGGTCTTGGAGCATTGTGATGACAAGGGAATGGAACTTGTAATGAGAAGGCCATGGAGCATTTTGATGACATGTGTCAAGGAGTTTTGTGATGTCAAGGGCATTGAGCATTGTGATTACAGTGGTCTTGGAGCATTGTGATGAAATTGGCATGGATCATTGTGATTAAAATGGCATGGAGCCTTGTCATGACAGGGTTCTAGGGGCATACTGACGACAAGTTTCTGGGAGCTTTGTGATGACAGATGTATTGAGCATTGTGATGACAAAGGTCACCGAGAATTGTGATGAGAAGACCATGTATAACTGTGATGATGAACGTCATTGGGCATTGTGATGACAAGTGTTATGGAACATTGTGATCACAAGGGTTTGGAGTATTGTGATGACAGAGGTCATGGAGCATTTTGATTTCATTGTGATGACAATAGGATGAAGCATTATGATGAAGGGCGTTGTGCATTGTGATGACAGGGTTCATGGAGCATTGCGATGAAAAGAGGCATGGATCATTGTGATTACAGGGGTCTTGGAGCATTGTGATGACAAGGGCATGGAGCATTGTGATGAGAAGGCCATGGAGCATTCTGATGATATGTGTCATGGAGATTTGTGATGATAAGGGCATGGAGCATTGTGATTACAGGGGTCTTGGAGCATTGTGATGACAAGGGTCATGGAGCCTTGTGATGCCAAGGCTATGGAACATTATGATGGCAGGTGTCATGGAGCATTGTTATGACAGTGGTAATGGAGCATTGTGATGACAGGTACATGGAGCACTGGTCTGAAAAGTTTCACAGATTATTGTGATGAGATTTGGTATGGAGCATTCTGATGACAAGGGCACGGAACACTGTGATACATGGGTCATGGAGGATTGTAATGACAAGGACATGGAGAATTGTGATGACAAGCGTCATGGAGCTTTCTGATGACAAGTGCATGGAGTGATGAGAGGGTTCATGGAGCAATGTGATGACAATGGAATGGAGCATTGTGAGGCCTAGTGTCATGGAGCTTTGTGATGACAATGGACATGGAGCATTTTGATGAGAAGTGCGTGGTACATTGTGATGAGAAGAGCAGTGAGCATTGAGATGACAGGGTCATGGAGCAATTTGATGAAAAGGGTCATGGAACATTTTGATGACAAGGGTTATGGAAAATTCTGATGACAGGGTTTATGGAACATTGTGATGTCAGGGGTCATGGAGCATTGTGATGAAAAGGGTCATGGAGCACTTTTAAGACAGGGCTTTTGGAACATTGTGATGTCAGTGGTCAAGGAGCATTGTGATGATAAGGGCATGTAGCATTGTGATGACAGGTGTCATGGAACATTGTGATGACATGGGAGAGTGAGTATTGTGATGACTAGTGATGTAACATTGTGATATCATTGGTGAGTGAGCATTTTGATGAGAAGTGCTTGGAGCATTGTGATAACAAGGTTTATGGAGCATGTGATGAGGAGGTTGTGCAGCATTGTGATGACAAGCTCATGGCACATTGTGATGACATGTATCATGGGGCATTGTTCAGACAAGCACATGGAGCATTGTGATGCTATGGGTCATGGAGAATTGTGCTGACAAATGCATGGAGCATTGTGATGACAAGGGTCACTGAGCATTGTGGGGAAATGTTCATGGAGCATTGTGGTGACAGAGGTAACAGAGCCTTGTTTTGACGAGGACATTGACCATTGTGATGACAAAGGTCATGAAGCATTGTGAAGACTGGAGTCACGGAGCATTGTGATGACAGGGGTCATGGAGCTTTGCGATGAAAAGGGGCATGGAGCATTGTGATTACAGCGGTCTTGGAGCATTGTGATGACTAGGGCATGGAGCATTGTGATGAGAAGTCCATGGAGCATTCTGATGATATGCATCATGGAGCTTTGTGATGACAAGGGCATGGTGCATTTTGATTACAGTGGTCTTGGAGCATTGTGATGAAAAAGGTCATGGAGCCTTGTGATGCCAAGTCCATGGAACATTGTGATAGCAGGGGTCATGGAGCATTGTTATGACAGGGGTAATGGAGTATTGTGATGACAAGGGCTTGGAGCATTGGTCTGAAAATTTTCTTAGATTATTGTGATGAGATTGGGTATGGAGCATTCTGATGACAAGGGCACGGAACACTGTGATACATGGGTCATGGAGGATTGTAATGAGAAGGGCATGGAGCATTGTGATGACAAGCGTCATGGAGCTTTCTGATGACAAGGGCATGGAGCAATGTGATGAGAGTGTTCATGGAGCACTGTGATGACAATGGAATGGAGCATTGTGAGGCCTAGTGTCATGGAGCTTTGTGATGACAATGGTCATGGAGCATTTTGATGACAATTGCGTGGTGCATTATGATGAGAAGGGCAGTGAGCATTGAGATGACAGGGTCATGGAGCAATTTGATGAAAAGGGTCATGGAACCTTTTGATGACAGGTGTTATGGAACATTGTGATGTCAGGGTTCATGGAGCATTGTGTTGAAAAGCGTCATGGAGCATTTTGATGACAGGGTTTATGGAACATTGTGATGTCAGGGGTCATGGAGCATTGTGATGATAAGGGCATGTAGCATTTTGATGATGGGGTCATGGAACATTGTGATGACAGGGCTGAGGGAGTATTGTGATGACTAGTGATGGAACATTGTGATATCAGTGGTGAGAGAGCACTTTGATGAGAAGGGCATGCAGCATTTTGATGACAAATTTATGGAGCATTGTGATGAGAAGTTTGTGGAGCGTTGTGATGACAAGCGCATGGTGCATTATGATGACATGGGTCATGGAGCATTGTGCTGAGAAGCTCATGGAGCATTGTGATGACAAGGGTCATGGAGCATTGTGATGAGAAATTCATGGAGCATTGTGGTGACAAATGTCACAGAGCCTTGTGATGACGAGGGCATGGACCATTGTGATGACAATGTTCATGAAGCATTGTGATGACTGGAGTCACAGAGCATTGTTATAACAGTGGTCATGGAGCATTTTGATGACAAGTGCATGGAGAATTGTGATGACAGGGGCATGGAGCATTGGTCTGACAAGTTTCATGGATTATTGTGATGACAGTGGGTATGGCTCATTGTGATGACAAGGGCATGGAGCATTGTGATGACAAGGTCATGGAGTATTGTGAAGACTGGTGACAGGGAGCATTATGATGGCATATGTCATGGTCCATTTTGATGACAATGGCATGGAGCATTGTGATGCCAAGTGTCATGGAGGATTGTGATGACAAAGGTAATTTAGCACTGTGTTGACAAGGGCTTTGAGCATTGTGATGACATGGGTCATGGAGCATTGTGATGACAAGGGCATGGAGCATTGTGATGAAAAGGACCAATGAGAATTTTGATGACAAGTTCCTGAAGCATTGTGATGACAAGCACATGGAGCTTGCTATGACAGGGGTCATGGAGCATTGTGATGACAAGTGCATGGAGAACTGTGATGACAAGAGCATGTAACATTGTGATGAGAAGTGTCATGGAGCATTGTGATGGCAAGGCCGTGGAGCATTGTGTTGAGAAGTTCATGAAGCATTGGGCTTTAAATATTCATGGAGTATTGTGATGACAAGAGTCCTGGATCTTTTATTTGTTCAGGGTTCATGGATCGTTGTGATGAGAGTGGTCATGGCACATTGTGATGACATGTGTCATGGGGCATTGTGATGAGAAGGTCATGGAGCATTGGGCTGAAAATATTCATGTAGTATTGTGATGACAGGGGGCATGGAGCATTGTGATGACAAGGGAATAGAGCATCGTGATAGAAAAGTTCCTGGAGCATTGTGATGAGAAGACCATGGAGCGTTCTGATGAAAAGGGGCATGGAGCATTTTGATTACAGGGGTCTTGGAGCATTGTCATGACAAGAGCATGGAGCATTGTGATGAGAATGCCATGGAGCATTCTGATGACATGTGTCAAGGAGTTTTGTGATGACAAGGGCATTGAGCATTGTGATTACAGTGGTCGTGGAGCATTGTGATGAAATTGGCATGAATCATTGTGATGAAAAAGGCATGGAGCCTTGTCATGACAGGGTTCAAGGGGCATACTGATGACAAGATTCCGGGAGCATTGTGATGACAAATGTATTGAGCATTGTGGTGACACAGGTCACCTAGCATTGTGATGAGAAGACCATGGATAACTGTGATGACGAGCGTCATTGGGCATTGTGATGACAAGTGATATGGGACATTGTGATCACAATGGTTTGGAGCATTTTGATGACAGAGGTCATGGTGCATTTTGATTTCATTGTGATGACAATAGCATGAAGCATTATGATGATGGGCGTGGTGCATTTTGATGACAGGGTTCATGGAGCATTGCGATGAAAAGGGGCATGGAACATTGTGATTACAGGGCTCTTGGAGCCTTGTGATGACAAGGGCATGGAGCATTGTGAAGAGAAGGCCATGGAGCATTCTGATGATATGCGTCATGGAGCTTTGTGATGACAAGTGCATGGAGTATTGTGATTACAGGGGTCTTGGAGCATTGTGATGACAAGGGTCATGGAGCCTTGTGATGCCAAGGCCATGGAACATTGTGATGGCAGGTGTCATGGAGCATTGTTATGACAGGGGTAATGGAGCATTGTGATGACAGGTAAATGGAGCATTGGTCTGAAAATTTTCACAGATTATTGTGATGAGATTGGGTATGGAGCATTCTGATGACAAGGGCACGGAACACTGTGGTACATGGGTCATGGAGGATTGTAATGACAAGGGCATGGAGCATTGTGATGACAAGCATCATGGAGCTTTCTGATGAAAAGGGCATGGAGCAATGTGATGAGAGGGTTCATGGAGCATTATGATGACAATGGAATGGAGCATTGTGAGGCCTTGTGTCATTGAGCTTTTTGATGACAATGGTCATGGAGCATTATGATGACAAGTGCGTGGTGCATTGTGATGAGAAGGGCCGTGAGCATTGAGATGAGAGGTTCATGTAGCAATTTTATGAAAATGGTCATGGAACATTTTGATGACAGGGGTTATGGAAAATTGTGATGACAATGTTATGGAACATTGTTATGTCAGGGGTCATGGAGCATTGTGATGAATAGGGTCATGGAACATTCTGATGACAGTTGTTATGGAGCATTGTGATGTCAGTGTTCATGGAGCATTGTGATGATAAGGCCATGTAGCATTGTGATGACAGGTGTCATGGAAGATTGTGATGACACGGGAGAGGGAGTATTGTGATGACTAGTGATGGAACATTGTGATATCACTGGTGAGTGAGCATTTTGATGAGAAGTGCATGGAGCATTGAGATAACAAGGTTTATGGAGAATTGTCATGAGAAGCTTGTGGAGAATTGTGATCACAAGCTCATGGCACATTGTGATGACATGGTCATGGAGCATGGCACAGACAAGCGCATGGAGCATTTTGATGATATGGGTCATGGAGAATTGTGCTGACAAATGCATGGAACATTGTGATGACAAGGGTCATGGAGCATTGTTAGGAAATATTCATGGAGCATTGTGGTGACAGAGGTCACAGAACCTTGTGATGACGAGGGCATTGACCATTGTGATGGCAAAGGTCATGAAGTACTGTGATGATTGGAGTCACGGAGCATTGTGATGACAGTGTCATGGAGCATTGTGATGACACGGTCATGGAGTATTGTGAAGACAGGTGTCAGGGAGCATTGTGATGACATATGTCATGGTCCATTATGATGACATGGCACGGAGCATTGTGATGCCTGGTGTCATGGAGGATTGTGATGACAAAGCAAATGGAGCATTGTGATGACAAGGGGATGGTACATTGTGATGAAAAGGGTCATGGAGCATTGTAATGACAAGTGCCATTGAGAATTTTGATGACAAGTTCGTGAAGCATTGTGATGACAAGCGCATGGAGCTTGCTATGACAGGGGTCATGGAGTATTGCGATGACAAATTCATTGAGAATTGTGATGACAAGAGCATGTAACATTGTGATTAGAAGTGTCATGCAGCATTTTGATGACAAGGACGTGGAAAATTGTGATGACGAGAGTCAAGGGGCATTGTGATGACAAGTGTTATGGAACATTGTGGTCACAAGGGTTTGGAGCATTGTGATGACAGGGTTCATGGAGTATTGAGATGAAAAGGGGCATGGAACATTCTGATTACAGCCATCTTGGAGCATTGTGATGAGAAGGGAATGTAGCATTACGATGAGAAGTCCATGGAGCATTCTGATGACATGCGTAATGGAGCATTGTGATGACAAGAGCTAAGGAGTCTTTTGAAGACCAGGCCGTGGAACATTGTGATGGCATTGTTCATGGAACATTGTTAAGACAGGGGTAATGGAGCATTGTGAGGACAAAGGAATGAAACATTGGTCTGAAATGTTTCATGGATTATTGTGATGAGATTGGGCATGGAGCATTGTGATAAAAAGGTCACGAAATACTGTGATACATGGGTCGTGGAGGCTTGTAATGACAAGTGCATGCAGCATTGTGATGAGAAATGAATCGAGCATTGTGATGAAAAGCGTCATGGAGCTTTGTGATGCCAAGAACATGGAGCAATGCGATGAGAGGGTTCATGGAGCATTGTGATGACAATTGTATGGAGCATTTTGATGCCAATGGTTATGGAGCTTTGTGATGACAATGGACATGGAGCATTTTATGACAAGGGCGTGGTGTATTGTGATGAGAAGGGCAGGGAGCATTGTGATGACAGGTTCATGAAGCACTTTGATGAAAAGTGTCATGGAATATTTTGATGACAGGGGATATGGAACATTGTGATATCAGGGGTTATGGAGCATTGTGATGAAAAGGGTCATGGAGAATTTCGAGGACAGGCATTATGGAACATTGTGATGTCAGGGGTCATGGAGCATTGTGATGATAAGGGTCATGGAGCATTTTGATGACAGGGTTCATGAAACATTTTGATTACAGGGGTGAGGGAGTATTGTGATGAGTAGTGATGGAACATTGTGATGTCAGTGGTGAGAGAGCATTTTGATGAGAAGTGCATGGAGCATTGTGATGACAAGGATTATGGAGCATTGTGATGACAAGTTTGAGTAGCATTGTGATGAGAAGTGCTTGTCGCTGTGTGATGACATGAGTCATGGGGCATGGTGCTGACAAGCACATGAAGAATTGTGATGACAATTGTCATGGAGCATTCTGATGAAAAGTTCATGGAGCATTGTGTTGACAAATGTCACAGAGCCTTCTGATGACGAGGGCATGGACCATTCTGATGACAAAGGTCATGAAGCATTGTCATGATTGGAGTCACGGAGCATTGGGTTGACAGGGGTCATGGAGCATTGTGATGACAAAGGCATGGTGCATTGTAATGACAAGTTCATGGACAATTGTGAAGACTGGTGTCAGGGAGCATTGAGATGACATATGTCATGGTCCCTTGTGATGACAATGGCATGGAGCATTGTGATGCCAAGTGTCACGGAGGTTTGTGATGACAAAGGTAAAGGAGCATTGTTATGACAAGTGCATGAAGCATTGTGATGACAAGGGTTATTGAGAATTTTCATGGAAAGTTCGTGAAGCATTGTGATGACAAGCACATGAAGCTTGCTATGACAGGGGTTATGGAGCATTGCCATGACAAGTGCATGGAGAATTGTGATGACAAGAGCATGTAACATTGAGATGAGAACTGTCATGGAGCATTGTGAAGACAAGGACAAGGAGATTTGTGATGACAATGGACATGGAGCATTTTGCTGGCAAAGGCGTTGAGCATTGTGATGGCAAGGGTCATGGAGCACTCTGATGACAAAGGAATGGAGCATTGTGATGACAAAGTCCTGGAGCTTTGTGAAGAGAAGACCATGGAGCCTTGTTATGACAAGTCTCATGGCGCATTCTGATGAAAAGGGGAATGGAACATTGTGATTACAGGGGTCTTGGAGCATTGTGATGACAAGGGCATGGTGCATTGTGATGAGAAGGGCAGGGAGCATTGTGATGACAGAGTTATGGAGCAATTTGTTGAATAGGGTCATGGAACATTTTGATGACAGGTGTTATGGAACACTGTGATGTCAGGGGTCATGGAGCACTGTGATGAAGCCTGTCATGGAGCATTTTGATGACAGGTGTTGTGGAACATTGTGATGTCAGGCTTCATGGAGTATTGTGAGTATAAGGACATGTAGCATTGTGATGATGGGGTCACGGAACATTGTGATGACAGGGGTGAGGTAGTATTGTGATGACTAGTGATGGAACATTGTGATATCAGTGGTGAGAGAGCATTTTGATGAGAAGTGCATGGAGCATTGTGACGACAATATTTATGGAGCATTGTGCTGACAAGCGCTTTGTGCTTTGTGATGACATGGTTCATGGAGTATTGTGCTGACAAGCGCATGGAGCATTGTGATGACAAAGGCGTGGAGCATTGTGCTGACAAAGGCGTGGAGCATTGTGATGACAAGGGTCACAGAGCATTGTGATGAAAAGCTCATGGAACATTGTGGTGACAAAGGTCACAGAGCCTTGTGATGAAGAGGGCATGGAGCATTGTGATTCCAGTGGTCTTGCAGCAGTGTGATGAAAAGGGCATGGATAATTGTTATGAAAAAGGCATGGAGCCTTGTCATGACAGTGTTCAAGGAGCATACTGACAGCATGTGTCAGGGAGCATTGTGATGACAACTGTATTGAGCATTGTAATGACAACGTTCATGGAGCCTTGTGATGAGAAGACCATGGATAATTGTGATGACAAGCATCATGGGACGTTGTGATGACAAGTGTTATGGAACATTGTGATCTCAAGGGTTTGGATCATTGTGATGACAGAGGTCATGGAGCATTTTGATTTCATTTTAATGACAATAGCATGAAGCATTATGATAATGGGCATGGTGCATTGTGATGATAGTGTTCATGGAGCATTGAGATGAAAAGTGGCATGGAGCATTGTGATTACAGGGGTCTGGGAGCATTGTGATGACAATGACATGGAGCATTGTGATGAGAAGTCCATGGAGCAATCTGATGACATGCGTCATGGAGCTTTGTGTTGACAAGGGAATTGAGCATTTTGATTACAGGGGTCTTGGAGCATTGTGATGACAAGGGTCATGGAGCCTTGTGATGACACGGCCTTGGAACATTGTGATGGCAGGGGTCATGGAGCACTGTTATGACAGGTGTAATGGATCATTGTGATGACAAGGTCATGGAGCATTGTTCTGAAATGTTCCATGGATTATTGTGATGAGAGTGGGCAATGAGCATTGTGATGACCACGGCACAGAACCCTGTGATTCATGGTCATGGAGGATTGTAATGACAAGGGCAAGGAGCATTGTGAGGTGAAAGTGCTCATGATGAGAGTGCCCATGTTGGTAGTTCCATTGGTGACAGTGCTCACAGTGATAGTGACCATGGTAAGATTGCAGATGATGGCCATGGCATTGGTGACATTGCCCATGATTACAGTGCCCATAGTGAACAGTGCCCACGGTGACATTTCCTATGGAGACACTTCTCATGGTGACATTGCACATTGTGTCAGGGCTCATGGTGACAGCCTGCATTGTGCCGGTGCCGATGGTGACAGTGCTAACAGTGACAGTGTCCATGGTGACAGTGACCAATGTGAGAGTGCTCACGGTGATAGTGCCCATGGTGACAGGGCTTATGGGGACAGTCCACATTGTGCCAATGCCCATGGTTGCAGTGCTCATAGTGAAAGTGCTCATGGTAATACTGCTCACTGTGACAGTGCCCAATGTGAAATTTCCCATGGTGACAGTACTCATCGAGAAAATGCCCATTGTGGCAATTCTCATAATGATAGTTCTCATGGTGACAAAGGTCATGGTGCAAGTACCCTGGGTGGAAGTGCTCATGGTGACAGTGCTGATGGTGGCAGATCCCATGGTGAGAGTACCAATGGGGTAGTGCATAAGGTGAGAGTGCCCATTGTAACCATGCTCATGGTGATAGTGCAAACGGTGATAGTGCCCATTGTGACATTGCCAATGGAGACCATCCTCACTGTGACAGTGCTCATGGTTACAGTGCTCATGCTGGAAACGCCCATGGTGACATTGCTCATTGTGGCAGTGCTAAAGGGGCAGTGCCGATGATGACAGTGCTTATGGTGATAGTGTTCACAGTGTCTGTGCTCAAGGTTATAGTGCCCTTGGTGACAGTGCACATGGTGATAGTTCTCACAGTGACAGTGCCTATTGTGAGAATACTCATGGTGACAGTTCCCATGGTGACCATTCTCACATTGATAGTGCCCCTGGTGACAGTTCGCTTGGTGAAAATTCTCCTGATGACAGTGTCCATGTTGGTAGTACCATTGGTGACAGTGCTCACAGTGATAGTGACCATGGCAAAATTGCAGATGATGGCCGTGACATTGGTGACATTGCCCATGATGACAGTCCTCATGATGACAGTTCTTATGGTGATAGTGTCCATAGTGACAGTGCACATTGTTGTAATGCACATGGTGGCAGTGAAAAATGGTGACAGAGCCCATGGTGATAGTGCTCATGGTGACAGTGCACAGGGTGACAGGGCTCATGGTTGCATTACATATTGTGACAGTGCTCACAGTTAGAGTGCCCATTGTAACCGGGCTCACCATAATAGTGTCCATAGTGACAGTGATCACTGTGATAGTGTCGATGGTAATAGTGCTCACAGTGATAGTGCCCATGGTTAAGTTGCCCATGGTGACAGTGCTAACGGTCATAGTGAGCACAGTGATAGTGCACATGTTGACCGTGCCCATGCTGACAGTACACATGGTGATAATTCTCAAGTGGGTAGTGCCCATGGTGGCAGTGCCCATGGACACCACCCTCAATGTGATAGTGCTCACTGTGACAGGGCCCATGGGGACAGTGCAAACCGTGACTTTGCCTATCAAGACTGTGCTCACAGTCCATGGTGACAGTGATGATGGTGACAGTTCTAATGCTGCAAGTACCCATAGTGACAATACCCATGTTGACAGTACTCATGGTGATAATTCTCAAGGTGATAGTGCCCATGGCGATAGTGCCCATGGTGAGAGTCCTCACGCTGATAGTGCCCATGGTGATAGTTCCCATTCTGAAAGTGCTCATGATGACAGGGCCTATGTTGGTAATTCCCATGGTGTCAGTGCTCACAGTGATACAGATGATGGTAACAGTTCACATGGTGGCCATGCCCTTGGTGACAGTGCCCATGATGACAGTACTCATTGTGACAGTGCTCACGGTGATAGTGCCCATGGTGAGAGTGCACATGGTGGGAGTGCACATGGTGACAGTGCTCAACGTGACAGTGCACACAGTGAAAACCCATGCTGACAGTACTCACAGTGACACTGCTCATGGTTGCAGTACCCATGGTGACAGAGCTCACAGTGACAGTGCCCACGGTATGAGTGCCCATGGTGACAGTGCTCATGGTGACACTGCCCATGATGACAGTGCCCATGGTGACATTGCGTATGCTGAGAGTGCTCACGGAGACAGTGCACATGGTGACACTGACCACAGTGAGAGTGCTCATGGCGATAGTGCCCATGGGGACAACACTCATGGTGACAGTCCCCATTTTGCCATTGCCCATCGTGACAGTGCCCATGGTGACAGTGACCATGGTGAGAGGTCTCACGGTGATAGTGCTCATGGTAATAGTGCTCATGGTGACAGTGCCAATGGTGACAATACCCAGGGTTACAGTACTCATGGTGAAAATACACATGGTGGAAGTTCTCATAGTGAAAGTGCTCATGGTGGAAGTGCCCATGCTGACAGTGCTCATTGTGGCAGTGCTCATGGTGACAGTGACATTGATGCCAGTGCTTATGGTGATGGTGTTCACAGTGGCTGTGCTCATGGAGATAGTGCTCACGGTGACAGTGCCTATGATGACAGTGCCCAGGGTGACAGTGCTCACGGGGAAACTGTCCATAATAATATTAACCATGATGATAGTGCCCATGGTGACAGTGCCCAAGGTGACATTGCTTATGGTGACAGTGCCTTTGGTGACAGTGCTCATGGTGAAATTGCCCATCCTGACAATGCTCATGGTGACACTGCTCTTCGACAGAGTACCCATATTGACAGTGCCCATGGTGACGTGCTCATGTTGACAGTGCTCCAGTGATAGTGCCCATGGTGACATTGCCCATGGTGACATTGCCCATGGTGGAAGTGCCCACAGTGCCATTGCCAACAGTGACAGTGCCCACGCTGACAGTTCTCATGGTGATAATGCCCAGGGTGACAGTGCACATGGTGATACTGCAAATGGCGACAGTGCTCATGGTTGCAGTACCCATGGTGACAGTGCTCAAAATAACAGTGCCAATGGTGGCAGTGCCCATGATGACAGTGCCCACGGTGACATTGGCTATGGTGACAGTTCTCATGGTGACATTTCCCATGGTGACAGGCCACAATGTGACAGTCTGCATTGTGCCAGTGCCGAAGGTGACGGTGCTCATGGTGACAGTGACCAAGGTGAGAGTGCTCATGGTGATAGTGCCCATGGTGACAGGGCTCATGTTGACAGTTCGCATTGTGCCAGTGCCCATGGTGACAGTGTCCATGGTGACAGTGACCAAGGTGAGAGTGCTCACGGTGATAGTGCCCATGGTGACAGGGCTCATGTTGACAGTTCACATTGTGCCAGTGCCCATGGTGACAATTCTCACAGTGAAAGTGCTCATGGTAATACTGCTCATGGTGACAGTGCCCAAGGTGAAATTACCCATGGTGACAGTACTCATTGTGAAAGTGCCCATGGTGGCAATTCTCATAATGACAGTTTTCATGGTGACAGTGCTCATGGTAGCAGTGCCCTGGGAGGCAGTGCTCGTGGTGACAGTGCTCATGGTGACAATGCTCATGGTGGCAGTCCCCATGGTGAGAGTAACGATGGGGTAGTGCACAAGGTGACAGTGCCTATGGTAACCGTGCTCACGGTGATAGTGCACACGGTGATAGTGCCCATTGTGACATTGCCCATGGAGACCCTCCTCATTGTGACAGTACTCATGGTTACAGTGCTCATGGTGGAAGTTCCCATGGTGACAGTGCTCATTGTGGCACTGCTCATGGGGACAGTGCCAATGATGAGAGTGCTTATGATGAGAGTGTTCACAGTGTCTGTGCTCAAGGTGATAGTGCTCATGGTGGCAGTGCCCATAGTGACACTGCTCATGCTGGCAATACCCACGACGATAGACCCATGTTGAGAGTGCCCTAGATCACAGAGCAATGTTGAGAGAGCTCACGGTGACAGTGAAAAGGTGACAGTGCCACCGGAGGCAATCGTCATAGAGACAATACTCATCGTGACAGTGCTCATGGTGAAAATGTCCATGATGGCACAGCCCATGGTGACAGTGCTCATGAGGAAAGTGCGAATGATAACATTAACCACGGTGATAGTGCCCCTGCTGACAGTGCCCATGGTGACATTGCTCATGGAAATATTGCCTTTGTTGACAGTACTCATGGTGAAATTGCCCATGCTGACAATGCTCACGGTGACATTGCCATTGGAGAGAGTACACATGTTGAGATTTCGCATGGTGACGTGCTCATGTTTACAGTGCTCACAGTGCTAGTTCCCATGGTGACAATGCCCATGGTGGAATTGCTCACGATATCAGTGCCAACAGTGACAGTGCTCATGCTGACAGTTCTCATGGTGACAGTGCCCATGGTGACAGTGCACATGGTGATACTGCCAATGGTGACAGTACTCAAGGTGACAGTGCCAATATTTGCAGTACCCATGGTGACAGTGCTCAAAATGGCATTGCCCATGGTGACATTGCCAATGGTGACATTGCCCATTGTGACACTTCTCATGGTGAAATTGCCCATAGTGACAGGGCTCATGGTGACAGTCCACATTGTGCCAGTGCCCATGGTGAGAGTGCTCACAGTGAAACTGCTCGTGGTAATATTGTTTACGGTGAGAGTGCCCAAGGTAAAAATACCCATGGTGAGAGTACTCATCGAGAAATTGCCCATGGTTGCATTTCTCATAGTAACAGTTCTCACGGTGACAGTGCTCATCGTGGCAGTGCCCTTGGTGGCAATGTTCGTGGTGTCAGTGCTCATGGTGAAAGTGCTCATGGTGGCAGTTCGCATGATGAGAGTACCGATGGGGCATTGCACATGGTGACAGTGCCCATGGCAAACGTGCCCACAGTGATATGACCCATGGTGACAGTTATCACGCCTGTTGTGCCGATGCTGATAATGCTCCCGGTGATAGTGCCCATGGTTATGGTGCCCATGGTGACAGTGTTCAGAGTTATAGTGAGCAAAGTGATAGTGTACTTGGTGAGTGTGCCCATGGTGACTGTGCCCAGGATGACAGTACACATGGTGATACAGCTCAATGTGATAGTGCCCTTGTGGACAGTGTGCATGGTGATAGTTCTCACGGTGAGAGTGCCTATGATGAAAATGCTCATGGTGACAGTGCCATGGCAACCGTTCTAACGTTCATAGTGCCCATGGTGACAGTTCATATGGTGAAAGTGCTCATGATGACAGTGCCCATGTTGGTAGATCCATTGGTGACAGTGCTCACCGTGATAGTGACCATGGTAAGATTGCAGATGGTGGCTGTGCCATTGCCCATGATGACAGTACTCATGGTGACAGTGCTCATGGTGATAGTGTCCAAGGTGACAGTGCACATGGTGGCACTGAAAAATAGTTATAGTGCCCATGGTGACAGTGCTCATGCTGACAGTGCACAAGGTGACAACCCATGCTGACAGTGCTCACGGTGACTGGGCTCATGGTTGCATTACCCATTGTGACAGTGCTCACAGTTACAATGCTCATGCTAACTGTGCTCACCATGATAGTGTCTATGGTGACAGTGATCACAGTGATAGTGCCGATGGTGATAGTGCTCACGGTGATAGTGCCCATGGTTAAGTTGCCCATGGTGACAGTGCTCACGGTAAGAGTGAGAAAAGTGATAGTGCACTTCTTGACCTTGCCCAAGCTGAGAGTACACATGGTGATAATTCTCAAGTTGGGAGTGCCCATGGTGGCAGTGCACATGGACACTACCATCAAAGTGATAGCGCTGACTCTGACAGGGCCCATGAGGACAGTGCAAACCGTGACTTTGCTTATCATGACAGTGCTCACAGTGACAAATTCCACCGTGACAGTGAACACGGTGACAGTTCTAATGCTGAGAGTGCCCATAGTGACAATACCCATGGTGACAGTACTCATGGTGATAATTCTCAAGGTGTTAGTGCCCATGGTCACAGTGCCCATGGTGAGAGTCCTCACGGTGATAGTGCCCATGGTGACAGTTCCCATTCTGAAAGTGCTCATGATGACAGTGCCTATGTTGGTAATTCCCATGGTGACACTGCTCACAGTGATATTGACGATGCTAACAGTTCACATGTTGGCCGTGCCCTTGGTGACAGTGCCCATGAAGACAGTACTCATGGTGACACTTCGCAAGGTGATAGTGCCCCTGGTGAGAGTGCGCATGGTGGTAGTGCACATGCTGTCACTGAAAACTGGTGACAGGGCTCATGGTGACAGTGCTCACGGTAAAAACCCATGCTGACAGTACTCACAGATACACTGATCATGGTGGCAGTACCCATAGTGACAGTGCTCACAGTGACAGTTCCCTCTGTATGAGTGCCCATGTTGACAGTGCTCATGGTGACACTGACCACGGTGACTTTGCCTATGGTGACAGTGCTCATGGTGACAGTGCCCATGGTGACACTGACCACAGTGAGAATGCTCACAGTGATAGTGCCAATGGTGACAGCACTCATGTTGACAGCCCCCATTGTGCAAGGTGCCATGGTGACAGTGACCATGGTGAGAGATCTCATGGTGATAGCGAGCACGGTAATAGTCTTCATGGTGACAGTGCAAATGGTGACAATACACAGGGTGACAGTACTCATGGTGAACATACCCATGGTAGCAGTTCTCATAGTGACAGTGCTCATGGGGGAAGTGCCCATGCTGACAGTGCTCATTGTGGAAGTGCTCATGGTGACAGTACCGATGAGGCCAGTGATTATGGTGATGGTGTTCACAGTGGCTGTGCTCATGGAGATAGTGCTCACGGTGACTGTGCCCATGATGACAGTGCCCAGGGTGACAGTGCTCACAGGGAAAGTGCCAATGATAACATTAACCATGGTGATAGTGCCCCTGGTGACACGGCCCACAGTGACATTGCTCATGGCGATAGTTCCTTTGGTGACACTGCTCATGGTGAAGTTGCCCATCATGACAATGCTTATGGTGACATTGCCCTTCGAGATAGTACCCATGTTGACAGTGCCCATGGTGACGTGCTCATGTTGACAGTGCTCACAGTGATAGTGCCCATGGTGACATTGCCTATGGTGGAGGTGGCCATGGTGCCCTTGCCAACAGTGACAGTGCCAACGCTGACAGTTCTCATTGTGATAGTGCCCATGGTGACAGTGCACATGGTGATACTCGCAATGGTGACAGTGCTCATGGTGACAGTGCTCATGGTTGCAGTACCCATGATGACAGTGCTCAAAATGACAGTAAGAGTGGTGGCAGTGACCATGGTGACAGTGCCCACGGTGACATTGCCTATGGTAAAACTTCTCACAGTGACATTGCCCATGGTGACAGGGCTCATGGTGACGTGCTCATGTTGAGAGTGCTCACAGCGTTAGTGCCCATGGTGACATTGCCCATGGTGGAATTGCTCACGATGCCAGTGCCCACAGTGACAGTGCTCACTCTGAGAGTTTTCATGGTGATAGTGCCCATGGTGACAGTGCGCCTGGTGATACTGCCAATGGTGACGGTACTCATGGTGACAGTACTCATGGTTGCAGTACCCATGGTGACAGTGCTCAAAATGGCAGTTCCCATGGTGACATTGCCCATGGTGACATTGCCTATGGTGACACTTCTCACGGTGACATTTCCCATGGTGACATGGCTCATGGTGACACTCCGCATTGTGACAGTGCCCATGGTGACAGTGCTCACAGTGAAAGTGCTCATGGTAATACTGTTTACGTTGAGAGTGCCCAAGGTGAAAATACCCATGGTGAGAGTACTCATCGAGAAATTGCCCATGGTTACATTTCTTATAGTAACAGTTCTCATGGTGACAGTGCTCATGGTTGCAGTTCCCTCGGTGGCAGTGCTCGTGGTGTCGGTGCTCATGGTGACAGTGCTCATGGTGGCAGTTCCCATGGTGAGAGTACCAATGGGGCATTGCACATCGTGACAGTGCCCATGGCAACCGTGCTCACGGTGATATGACCCATGGTGACAGTTATCACGCCTGTTGTGCTGATGCTGATAATGCTACCGGTGATAGTGCCCATGTTACGGTGCCCATGGTGACAGTGTTCAGAGTAATAGTGAGCATAGTGATAGTGAACTTGGTGAGTGTGCCCTTGGTGACTGTGCGCAAGATGACAGTACACATGGTGATACAACTCAATGTGATAGTGCCCTTGTGGACAGTGCGCATGGTGATAGTTCTCACGGTGACATTGCCTATGATGACAATGCTCATGGTGACAGTGCCCATGGTGACCGTTCTCACGTTCATAGTGCCCATGGTGACAGTTCATATGGTGAAAGTGCTCATGATGACAGTGCCCATGTTGGTAGTTCCATTGGTGACAGTGCTCACAGTGATAGTGACCATGTTAAGATTGCAGATGGTGACTGTGCCATTGCCCATGATGACAGTACTCATGGTGACAGTGCTCATGGTGATAGTGTCCAAGGTGACAGTGCACATGGTGGCACTGAAAAATAGTTATAGTGCCCATGGTGACAGTGCTCATGCTGACAGTGCACAAGGTGACAACCATGCTGACAGTGCTCACGGTGACTGGGCTCATGGTTGCATTACCCATTGTGACAGTGCTCACAGTTACAATGCTCATGTTAACTGTGCTCACCATGATAGTGTCTATGGTGACAGTGATCACAGTGATAGTGCCGATGGTGATAGTGCTCATGGTGATAGTGCACATGATTAAGGTGCCCATGGTGACAGTGCTCACGGTCATAGGGAGCATAGTGAGAGTGCACTTGTTGACTGTGACCATGCTGAGAGTACAAATGGTGATAATTCTCAAGTTGGGAGTGTCCATGGTGGCAGTGCCCATGGACACCACCGTCAAAGTGATAGTGCTCACTGTGACAGGGCCCAAGGGGACAGTGCAAACCGTGACTTTGCCTATCGTGACAGTGCTCACAGTGACAAATTCCATCGTGACAGTGACCACGGTGACAGTTCTAATGCTGATAGTGCCCATGGCGATAATTCCCATGGTGAGAGTCCTCACGGTGATAGTGCCCATGGTGACAGTTCCCGTTCTGAAAGTGCTCATGATGACAGTGCCTATGTGGGTAATTCCCATGGTGACACTTCTCACAGTGATACTGACAATGGTTACAGTTCACATGTTGGCCGTGCCCTTGGTGACAGTGCCCATGAAGACAGTACTTATGGTGACAGTTTTCTCGGTGACAGTGCCCATGGTGAGAGTGTGCATGGTGGTAGTGCACATGGTGTCACTGAAAAATGGTGACAGGGCTCATGGTGACAGTGCTCACGGTAAAAACCCATGCTGACAGTACTCACAGAGACACTGCTCATTGTGGCAGTACCCATGGTGACAGTGCTCACAGTGACAGTGCCCACTGTATGAGTGCCCATGTTGACAGTGCTCAGGGTGACACTGACCACGGTGACTTTGCCTATGGTGACAGTGCTCATGGTGACAGTGCCCATGGTGACACTGACCACAGTGAGAATGCTCACAGTGATAGTGCCAATGGTGACAGCACTCATGTTGACAGCCCCCATTGTGCAAGGTGCCATGGTGACAGTGACCATGGTGAGAGATCTCATGGTGATAGCGAGCACGGTAATAGTCTTCATGGTGACAGTGCAAATGGTGACAATACACAGGGTGACAGTACTCATGGTGAACATACCCATGGTAGCAGTTCTCATAGTGACAGTGCTCATGGGGGAAGTGCCCATGCTGACAGTGCTCATTGTGGAAGTGCTCATGGTGACAGTACCGATGAGACCAGTGTTTATGGTGGTGGTGTTCACAGTGGTTGTGCTCATGGAGATAGTGCTCACGGTGACTGTGCCCATAATGACAGTGCCTGGAGTGACAGTGCTCACGGTAAAAACCCATGCTGACAGTACTCACAGAGACACTGCTCATGATGGCAGTACCCATGGTGACAGTGCTCACAGTGACAGTGCCCACTGTATGAGTGCCCATTTTGACAGTGCTCATGGTGACACTGACCACGGTGACATTGTCTATGGTGACAGTGCTCATGGTGACAGTGCCCATGGTAACACTGACCACAGTGAGAATGCTTACGGTGACAGTGCCAATGGTGACATCACTCATGTTGACAGCCCCCATTGTGCAAGGTGCCAGGGTGACAGTGACCAAGGTGAGAGATCTCACGGTGATAGCGCTCACGGTAATAGTCTTCATGGTGACAGTGCAAATAGTGACAATACACAGGGTGACAGTACTCATGGTGAAAATACCCATGGTAGCATTTCTCATAGTGACAGTGCTCATGGGGGAAGTGCCCATGCTGACAGTGCTCATTGTGGCAGTGCTCATGGTGACAGTACCGATGAGGCCAGTGATTATGGTGATGGTGTTCACAGTGGCTGTGCTCATGGAGATAGTGCTCACGGTGACCGTGCCCATGATGACAGTGCCCAGAGTGATAGTGCTCACGGTAAAAAAACATGCTGACAGTACTCACAGAGACACTGCTCATGGTTGCAGTACCCATGGTGACAGTGCTCACAGTGACAGTCCCACTGTATGTGTGCCCATGTTGACAGTGCTCATGGTGACACTGACCACGGTGACATTACCTATGTTTACAGTGCTCACGGTGACCGTGCCCATGATGACAGTGCCCAGGGTGACAGTGCTCACTGGGAAAGTGCCAATGATAACATTAACCATGGTGATAGTGCCCATGGTGACACGGCCCACAGTGACATTGCTCATGGTGATTGTGCCTCTGGCGACAGTGCTCGTGGTGAAATTGCCCATCCTGACAATGCTCATGGTGACATTGCCCTTCGAGATAGTACCCATGTTGACAGTGCCCATGGTGACATGCTCATGTTGACAGTGCTCACAGTGATAGTGCCCATGGTGACATTGCCCATGGTGGAAGTGGCCATGGTGCCCTTGCCAACAGTGACAGTGCCCACGCTGACAGTTCTCATTGTGATAGTGCCCATGGTGACAGTGCACATGGTGATATTCGCAATGGTGACAGTGCTCATAGTGACAGTGCTCATGGTTGCAGTACCCATGGTGACAGTGCTCAAAATGACAGTGACAGTGGTGGCAGTGACCATGGTGACAGTGCCCACGGTGACATAGCCTATAGTGACTCTTCTCATGGTGACATAGCCCATGGTGACAGGGCTCATGTTGACGTGCTCATGTTGAGAGTGCTCACAGTGATAGTGCCCATGGTGACATTGCTCATTGTGGAATTGCACACAATGCCAGGTCCCACAGTGACAGTGCTGACGCTGAGAGTTGTCATGGTGATAGTGCCCATGGTGACAGTGCACATTGTGATACTGCCAATGGTGACAGTACTCATGGTGACAGTACTCATGGTGGCAGTACCCATGGTGACAGTGCTCAAAATGGCAGTTCCCATGGTGACATTGCCCATGGTGACATTGCCTATGGTGACACTTCTCACGGTGACATTTCCCATGGTGACATGGCTCATGGTGACACACCACATTGTGCCAGTGCCCATGGTGACAGTGCTCACAGTGAAAGAGCTCATGGTAATACTGTTTACGTTGAGAGTGCCCAAGGTGAAAATACACATGGTGACATTACTCTTTGAGAAATTGCCCATGGTTACAATTCTCATAGCAACAGTTATGGTGACAGTGCTCATGGTGGCACTGCCCTGGGTGGCAGTGCTCGTGGTGTCATTGTTCATGGTGACAGTGCTCACGGTGGCAGTTCCCATGGTGAGAGTACCAATGGGGCAGTGCACATGGTGACAGTGCCCATGGTAAACGTGCTTACGGTGATATGACCCATGGTTACAGTTATCATGATTGTGGTACCGATGCTGTTAATGCACACGGAAATAGTGCCCATGGTTAAGGTGCCCTTGGTGACAGTGTTCAGAGTAATAGTGAGCATAGTGATAGTGTACTTGGTGACCGTGCCCATGGTGACAGTGCCTAAGGTGACAGTACACATGGTGATACTGCTCCATGTGATAGTGCCCTTGTTGATCCTGCGCATGGTCTCAGTTCTCATGGTGACAGTGCCTATGGTGACAATGCTCATGGTGACAGTGGCCATGGTGACCGTTCTCACGTTCATAGTGCCCATGGTGACAGTTCGTATGGTGAAAGTGCTCATGATGACAGTGCCCATGTTGGTAGTTCCATTGGTGACAGTGCTCACAGTGATAGTGACCAAGGTAAGATTGCAGATGGTGACTGTGCCATTGCCCATGATGACAGTACTCATAGTGACAGTACTCATGGTGATAGTGTGCAAGGTGACAGTGCACATGGTTGTAATGCACATGGTGGCACTGAAAAATAGTTATAGTGCCCATGGTGACAGTGCTCATGCTGACAGTGCACAAGGTGTAACCCATGCTGACAGTGCTCATGGTGACTGGGCTCATGGTTGCATTATCCATTGTTACAGTGCTCACAGTTACAATGCTCATGTTAACTGTGCTCACCATGATAGTGTCTATGGTGACAGTGATCACAGTGATAGTGCCGATGGTGATAATGCTCACGGTGATAGTGCCCATGATTAAGGTGCCCATGGTGACAGTGCTCACAGTCATAGTGAGGACAGTGAGAGTGCACTTGTTGACCGTGACCATGCTGAGAGTACAAATGGTGATAATTCTCAAGTTGGTAGTGTCCATGGTGGCAGTGCCCATGGACACCACCGTCAAAGTGATAGTGCTCACTGTGACAGGGCCCAAGGGGACAGTGCAAACCGTGACTTTGCCTATCGTGACAGTGCTCACAGTGACAAATTCCATCGTGACAGTGACCACGGTGACAGTTCTAATGCTGATAGTGCCCATGGCGATAATTCCCATGGTGAGAGTCCTCACGGTGATAGTGCCCATGGTGACAGTTCCCATTCTGAAAGTGCTCATGATGACAGTGCCTATGTGGGTAATTCCCATGGTGACACTTCTCACAGTGATACTGACAATGGTTACAGTTCACATGTTGGCCGTGCCCTTGGTGACAGTGCCCATGAAGACAGTGCTTATGGTGACAGTTTTCTCAGTGATAGTGCCCATGATGATATTGCTCATGGTGACAGTGCCCATGGTGACAGAGCCCCTGGTGACAGTGCACACCGTGAGAGTGCCCATGGTGGCCGTGCCCTTGTTGACAGTTTTTATCATGGTAGTGCTCACGGTAGCAGTGTTCATGGTAATTGTGCTGACAGTGGCAGTGCCAACAATGAGAGTGCCAATGATGAGAATACTGTGACAGTGCCCATGGTGACTTTCCTCTCTGTGACAGTGCCCTTGGGAACAGTTAGCATGGTGAGATTTCTCACGGTGATAGTGCCCATTGTTTCCGTGCTCATAGTGACAAGACCCATGGCGCCAGTGCCCATCATGGCATTGCTCACGATGATAGTTCTCTCGGTGACAGTGCCCATGGTGCTATTATCCATGGTGACAGTACTCAGTGATAGAGTGCTCATGGTCACAGTGCCTAAGGTGATAGTGCACATGGTGGCAGTGCAAAATGGTGACAGTGCCCATTGTGACATTGCTTAATGTGATAGTCCTTGTGGTGATAGTGCCCATGGTGACACTGCCCACCGTGACAGTGCTCTCATTGACAGTGCTCGTTGTGATAGTGCCAATGTTGGAAGTGCCCATCGTTAAAATGCCCATGGTGACAGTTCTTAAGGTGAGAGTAGTCAGAGTGGCATTGCTCATGGTGAAATTGCCCATGGTCCCAGAGCTCACGGTGACAGTGCCCATAATTATAGTGTCCATGGTGACAGTACTAACAGTGAAATTGTCCATGGGGTCACTGTCCATGGTGACAGTGCCCATGGTCACAACCCTCATGGTGATAGTGCTCATGGTGACAGTGCCCATGGTGACAGTGACCATGGTGACAGTTCTAACGGTAATAGTGCCCATGATGACAGTGCTCATGGTGACAGTCTACATTGTGCCAGTGCCCAAGGTGACAGTGCTCATGGTGATAGTGCCCAAAGTCACAATACCCATGGTGACAGTGCCCAGACTGACAGTTTTTATGTTGATAGTGCCCATGGTGACAGTGCACATGGTGATACTGAGAATGGTGACTGTGCTTATGGTGACAGTGGTCATCATTGCAGTACCCATGGTGATAGTGCAGAAACTGACAGTGCCCTTTGTGACAGTGCCCATGGTGAGTGTGCTCATGTTAATAGTGACCATGGTGGCAGTTCCCATTGTGAAAGTGCTCATGGTGACAGTGTCCATGTTGGTAGTTCCCATGGTGACAGTGCTCACGGTGATAGTGACCATGGTGACAGTGCACATGGTGGTAGTGCACATGGTGGCAGTGAAAAATGGTGACAGTGCCCATGCTGACAGTTCTCATGGTGACAGTGCACACAGTCACAACCCATGCTGACAGTGCTCATGGTAGCAGTACCTGTGGTGCCAGTGCTCACAGTGATAGTGCCCATGGTGGCAGTGCCCATGGAGACACTGCCAACAGTGACAAAGCCCATGATGACAGTGCCCATGGTGACAGTGTCCACGGTGCCATTGCCTTTGGTGACAGTGCTCACAGTGACAGTACACATGGTAACAGTGACCACGGTGAGAGTGCTCATGGTGGTAGTGTCCATGGTAACAGGGCTCATTTTTGACAGTCCGCATTGTGCCAGTCCCCATAGTGAAAGTGCTCACGGTGAGAGTGCCCATGGTGAGAGTTACCACAGTGAGAGTGCTCACGGTGGTAGTGCTCACAGTAATAGTGCTCATGATGACAGTGCCGACGTTGAAAGTGCACATGGTGACAGTGCCCATAGTGATAGTGTCCGTGTTGAGAGTCCGCACATTGATAGTGCCCATGGTGGCAGTTCCCATTGTGAAAGTGCTCATGATGACGTTGCCCATGTTGGTAGTTCCCATGGTGACAGTGCTCACGGTGATAGTGACCATGGTAACAGTGCACATGGTGGCAGTGCCCTTGGTGACAGTGCCCATGATGACAGGACTCATCGTGACAGTTCTAATTGTGATAGTGCCCACGGTGACACTGCGTATGGTGGCAGTGAGAAATGGTGACAGTGCCCATGTTGACAGTTCTCATGGTGACAGTGCACACGGTGACAACCCATGTGGACAGTACTCACGGTGACAGTTCTCTTTGTTGCAGTACCCATGGTGACAGTGCTCACAGTGATATTGCCCATGGTGGCAGTGCCCATGGTGACAGTTCCCATGGTGACACTTCCCATGATGACTGTGCCCATGGTGAGAGTGCCCACGGCGCCATTGCCTTTGGTGAAAGTGCTCATGGTAACCGTGCCCATGGTGACAGTGACCACGGAGAGAGTGCTCACAGTGATAGTGCCCATGGTGACAGGGCTCATGGTGCCAGTCGGCATTGTGCCACTACCCATGGCGACAGTGCTCATGGTGACAATGACCACAGTGAGAGTGCTCCCGGTAATAGTGCTCATGGTGACAATGCAAATGGTGACAATACCCATGGTGACAGTACTCGTGTTGAAAATACACATGGTGACAGTTCTCATAGCGACAGTTTTCATGGTGACAGTTCTCATAATAGCAGTGCCCAAGGTGGCAGTGCTCACTAATGCTGACAGTGCACTTGGTGGCAGTTCCTATGGGGACAGTACCAATGGTGACACTGTGCATTGTTACAGTGCCCATGGTAACTGGCTCACGGTGATAGTGCACATCGTGACAGTGCCCATGGTGGTAGTTCACCTGGTGACAGTGCTAAATAGTGAGAGTGCACATGCTGACAGTGCTCATGGTGATAATGGGCATTGTTACAGTGTTCATGGTGACATAACCCAAGGTGGCAGTGGCCATGGTGACAGTGCCCACAATGAGAGTGCCCATGGTGACAGTGCCAACAATGACAGTGCCCATGGTGACACTTCTCACGGTGACAGTGTCCATGGGGACAGTTAGCATGGTGAGATTTCTCACGGTGATAGTGCCCATTGTGACGGTGCTCACAGTGACCTTGCCCTTGGTGCCAGTTCCCATAGAGACATTCTGCAAGGTCACATTTCTCACAGTGAAAATGCCTATGGTGATATTACCCATGGTGACACTGCACATGGTGGCAGTGCAAAATGGTGACAGTGCCCCTGGTGATATTGCTTATTGTGACATTGCTTATGGTGATTGTCCTTACAGTCATAGTGTGTATGGTGAAACTGCACACAATGACAATGCTCATGGTGACAGTGTTCACGGCGATAGTGTCGATGGTGAATGTACCCATGGTGACAGTGCCCATAGTCACAATTCTCACGGTGTAGTGCTCACGGTGACAGTGCCCATGGTGACAATACACAGGTTGACAGTATTCATGGTGACATTGCTCATGGTGATAGTGTCCACAGTGAGCGTGCCCATGTTCACAACTCTCAAGGTGATAGTGTCCATGGTGACAATTATCAGGGTGACAGAGCTCATGGTAAAAGTGCTCAAGGTGACAGTGCCAATGGTGACAGTAACTAAGGTGAGAATTCCCATGGTGAGAGTGCTTATGGTGATATTGCCCATGGTGACAATACCCAGTGTGTCCTGCCCAAGGTGACAGTGATCATGGTGACACTGCTCATGTGGACAGTGCCATAAGTGACAGTGCTCATTGTGGCAGTGCTCATGGTGACCGTTCTCATGGTGACAGTGCCCATGGTTACAGTGCTTATGGTGATAGATGTCACGGTGGCCATGTCCACGGTAAAAGTGCCCAGGCTGACAAAGCCCATGGTGATACTTCCAATTGTGACAGTGCCCACGGTTACAGAGCCCATGGTGACAGTGCCCAAGATCACAGTGCCCATGGTGACAGTGCTAACGGTGACTGTGCCCATGGTGGCAGTGCTAAGTGTGACAACTCCCATTGTGACAGTGCTCACGGTGACCGTGTTGATGCTGACAGTGCCGATGGTTATAATGCCAATAGTGAGTGCTCACGATGAAAGTGCCCATGGAGACACTGCCCATGTTGATAGTGCTCATCGTGACAACCCCTCGGAGGCAGTGTGAATGGTGAGAATCCCCGTGGTAAAAGTTCTCACAGTGAAAGTGACCCTGTTGAAATTGCTCATGGTGACAGTGCTCAAGGTGATAGTCTCCATGTTGACAGTGCCCATGGTGACTGTTCTAATGGTGACAGTGCCTATGGTGATAATGCTCTTAGTGACAGTGCTCACGGTGAGAGTACCCATGGTGACAGTGACCACGGTGACTGTTCTCACCATGATAGTGCCCATGGTGACACTGTTCATGGTGACAGTCCACATTGAGGCTGTGCCCGTGGTGACAGTGCTCAGTGTGATGGTGCTCATGGTGATAGTACTCACGTTGACAGTGCCCAAGGTGACAATAAGCACGGTGACATTAATCATGGTGAAAGTGCCCATGGTGGCAGTTCTCATAGTGACAGTTCTTGTGACAGTGCTCATGGGGTCAGTGCTCATGGTGCAAGTGCTTTTGGTGACAGTGCTCATGGTGGCAGTGCTCACGGTGAGACTACTGATGGTGACACTGCCCCTGGTGACACTGCACATGGTCATGGTGCATCTGGTGGCAGTGCAAAATAGTGAAAGGGCCGGTGGTGATATTGCTCATGGTAATAGTGCCCATGGTGAGATTGCCCATGGTTACAGTGCTCATGGTGAAAGTGCCCATGGTGACATTGCTTAATGTGATAGTCCTTGAGGTGATTGTGCACATGGTGACACTGCCCACCGTGACAGTGCTCTTGCTGACAGCGCTCACGGTGATAGTGCCATTGTTGGAAGTGCCCATCGTGAAAGTGCCCATGGTGCTATTTCTTATGTTAAGAATGGTCACAGTGGCAGTGCTCATGATGAAAGTGCCCATTGTGACAGAGCTCACGGTGACAGTGTCCATAGTTATAGTGTCCAGGGTGACAGTACTAACAGTGAAATGTTCCATGGGGACACTGCCATGGGGACAGTGCCCATTGTCACTACCCTCACAGTGATAGTGCTCACGGTGACAGTGCCCATGGTGACAGTGACCATGGTGAGAGTTCTAATGGTAATAGTGCCCATGATGACAGTGCTCATGGTGACAGTCCACATTGTGCCAGTGCCCAAGGTGACAGTGCTCATGGTGACAGTGCCCTAAGTCACAATACCCATGGTGATAGTGCCCAGGCTGACAGTTCTCATGGTGATACTGAGAATGATGAGAGTGCTTATGGTGACAATGGTCATGGTTGCAGGACCCATGGTGATAGTGCTGAAACTGACAGTGCCCTTCGTGATACTTCCCATGGTGAGTGTGCTCACGTTAATAGTGCCCATGGTGGAAGTTCCCATTGTGAAAGTGCTCATGGTGACCGTGCCCATGTTGGTAGTTCCCTTGGTGAGAGTCCTCACGGGGATAGTGACCATGATAACGGTGCACATGGTAGCTGTGCCCTTGGTGACAGTGCCCATGATGACAGCACTCATGCATAATCAAGTGCAAGGCCGAAAATATATATAAAACTAGAACTGAAACAAGGAACAAGGATGTTTTAAAAGACTGGTAGGATCTTTAAAATATTTTTTAAAGTACATGTCATTGATAAAGCTAAAAACACGAAGTTTGTGTAATACAATAGATTAATCATGGAGAAGAGTGAAAGTATGCTGTTTTGAAAAATATGGCAGATCATATATTCTGACTAATTATATAAGAAGTTTTATCTTAAAATATACACATTATTTTAAAGACTTGTTGGCTGTAAAATAATTTAAGTGTATTTTAAATGGCTTGTCCGCAAAGATAGGTGAGATGTAGGGAAACACAGAATGTTGAGTGTAAAATATGTCAATATATACATTGCTATATGGTGAACTAAGCCTTAGACCAGCAACAATGTGGAGGACCTGACCCTTAGTTACTTACAAGTAAGCTGGAATCTTCAAAAAGTTCAACACTTTATAATTAAGAAGATTTATTAAAATTAATAACCATGGGATTTACTTGACATCAGAAGATCAAAACAATAAACTCTGAGAACATAGAAAAATATAAATAAAGATATGAGCAGAACTTAATAAAACAGGAAACGTATAAAATTTAGGTGATTTAGGAAGTCAAAAGAATATTCTTTGAAACGATTGAAAAAACACACATTGATTAAGCAAAACAAAAACATAAGTAAAGAATACACAGAAAGAATCAGGACAATGTTATAGCAGAGAATATAGGAAATGCCAGTAAATTTGAATATTTCTGTAAAGTGGACAATTTCCTAGCTCCTAAAGTTTATCAGAACTGAAACAAGTGGAAATCATTTAAGGCCATCATGTCTGCCCTTGGCATCCTCGGAGCACCCTGGGATCAGGATGCAGCTTCTGTAGTCATGGCAAACTGCAGAGAAGAGGCAGGGCTGCAGGAGGTTGGAACACAGCCCTCACTGAGGGTGTTTGAATGGCCATCTCTGCTGTGACTGAACAAAGGGCAGGGGAGCAGGGGACCCAGGGAAGGGCCATCAGAAGCTGGCAGGTCCAGGGGTGTGGCACAAGCATTTAGGCCCAGCCCGCCCTCCTACTTGAAGTGTGTGTGGAACTTGTCCGCAGATTACGCCTCCCTGCACAGGTAACCATAGGTCTGGGCATCGTAGTTTCCAGCCAGGTGACCGAAGGTAGCAGGCAGTAGTGTCCCTGGGACACACGCGGAGAGGTTCCTGCCCAGGCCCCTCACCACCCAGTGCCCCTTCCCCAGAGCAGGGGCATCAAAGCAGCCCTGCCTGAGTCCCCTGCCTCTAGAGGGAGTATTGGACAACACTTCTAGATAACGGGGTAATTACATACAAATCATTGGAGGGAAACAAATAAACGTTTGCTGACTTTCTGCTGAAGCTTATGAGCGTTCACACCTAAGCCTTTTTCAGGGACAGCTGTTTAGCTAAACATGAGCTCATGATCTAAATTTACACAATAATGAAGAAATCAGCTACAAGTGGAGACAATCAGCAAAAACAATCAATACCAGAATTAGATTCCCAAGACCATCCATCAGATCTTGGCATAATCAGCTGCAAGGCAGAAAATATACATAAAACTAGAACTGAAACAAGGAACAAGAATGTTTTAAATGTATGGTAGGATCCTTAAAACATTTTAAAGTACATGTCACTGATAAAGCTAAATAGTTGAAGGTTGTGTAATACAACAGATTCATCATGGAGATGAGTGAAATTATGCTGTTTTGAAAAATATGGCAGATCAGATTTTCTGCCTAATTATATAAGAAGATTTATCTTAAAAATACACAGTATTTCAAAGACTTATTGGCTGTGAAATAATTTAAGGGTATTTCAAATGGCTTGTCTGCAAAGAAAGGTGAGATGTAGGGAAACACAGAAAGTAGAGGAGAAAATATGTCAATATATACATTACTATATGTTGAACTAAGCCTTAGGCCAGCAACAATGTGAAGGACCTGACCCTTTGAAACTTACAAGTAAGCTGGAATCTTTAAAAATTTAAACACATTATAAATAAAAAGATTTATTAAAATTAATAACCAAGTGTTTTATTTGATTTCAAAAAATGAAAACAATAAACCCTGAGAACATAGAAAACATATAATTAAAGATATGAACAGAACTTAATAAAACAGAAAACATATAAAATTGAGGTGATTTAGTAAGTCAAAAGAATATTCTTTGAAAAGATGTAAAAACACACTTTGATTAAGCAAAACAAAACATAAGTAAATAATATACTGAAAGAATCAGGATAATGTTATAGCATAGAATATATGAAATGCCAGTAAATTTGAACATTTCTGAAAAGTGGACAATCTCCTAGCTAGTAAAGTTTACCAGAACTGAGAGAAGGGGAAATCATTTAAGGCCATCATGTCTGACCTTGGTATCCTTGGAACTCCCTGGCCTCAGGTTTCAGCTTCTGTAGCCCATGGCAACCTGAGGAGAAGGGGCCAGGCTGAGGAGTTTGCAACACAGCCCACACTGAGGGTGTGTGTGTGGCCATCTCTGCTGTGACTGAACAAAGGGCAGGGGAGCAGGGGGCCCAGTGCAGGGCCCTCAGAGCCCGGCAGGTCCAGGGGCGTGACACAACCATTTAGGCCCAGTTCAAAGAGCACCTTTTTGGTATTTGCCTCAGCCCGACCTCTCACTTTTCCACACAGGACGCCCTCCTACTTAAAGTGTGTGTGGAACGAGTCCACCCAGTACACCTCGCTGTACAGGTAACCATAGGTCTGGGCATCATAACTTCCTGCCAGGTGACTGAAGGTCGCAGGGAGGTGGGTCCCTGGGAAATTCATGGAGCGACTCCTGCCCAGGCCACTGGCCGCTCGGTGCACCTTCCCCAATGTGGGGCCCACAAAGCAGCTGTGTTTGAATCCCCTGCCTCTAGAGGGAGTATTGGCCCAACACTTCTAGAAAACGGGTTTTTTGTGGGAAATTTAGTTGTGGGTCACAACTAAATCTTTGCTGACTTTCTGCTGAACCTCACGAGCATTCTCACCTATGCCTGTTACAAAGTCAGCTGTTTAGCTAAACATGAGCTCATTATCTAAATTAACACAATAATGAAGAAATCAGCTACAAGTGGAGACAATCACCAAAAGGAATCAATACCAGAATTAAATTCCCAAGGCCATCCATCAGATGTTGGCATAAGCAAGTGCAAGGCCGAAAATATATATAAAACTAGAACTGTAACAAGGAATAAGGATGTTTTAAAAGACTGGTAGTATCTTTAAAATATTTTTTAAAGTACATGTCATTGATAAAGCTAAAAACACGAAGTTTGTGTAATACAATAGATTAATCATGGAGAAGAGTGAAAGTATGCTGTTTTGAAAAATATGGCAGATCAGATTTTCTGCACAATTATATAAGAAGTTTTATCTTAAAATATACACATTATTTTAAAGACTTGTTGGCTGTGAAATAAGTAAAGGGTAATTCAAATGGCTTGTCCGCAAATGTAGGTGAGATGTAGGGAAACACAGAATGTCAAGGGGAAAATATGTCAATATATACATTGCTATATGGTGAACTAAGTCTTAGGCCAGCAATAATGTGGAGGTCCTGACCCTTAGATACTTACAAGTAAGCTGGAATCTTCAAAAAGTTCTACACTTTATAATTAAAAAGATTTATTAAAATAAATAAACAAGGGTTTTATTTGACATCAGAAGATCAAAACAATAAACTCTGAGAACATAGAAAAATATAAATAAAGATATGAGCAGGGCTTCCCTGGTGGCGCAGTGGTTGAGAGTCCGCCTGCCGATACAGGGGACACGGGTTCGTGCCCTGGTCCAGGAAGGTCCCACATGCCGCAGAGCGGCTGGGCCCGTGAGCCATGGCCACTGTGCCTGTGCGTCCGGAGCCTGTGCTCCGCAACGGGAGAGGCCACAACAGTGAGAGGCCCGCATAACACACACAAAAAAAAATATATGAGCAGAACTTAATAAAACAGAAAACGTATAAAACTGAGGTGATTTAGTAAGTCAAAAGGATATTCTTTGAAAAGATTTAAAAAACACACTTTGATTAAGCAAAACAAAACATAAGTAAAGAATATACAGAAAGAATCACGACAATGTTATAGTAGAGAATATATAAAATGCCAGTAAATTTGAACATTTCTGTAAAGTGGACAATTTCCTAGCTCCTAAAGTTTACCAGAACTGACACAAAGGGAAATCATTTAAGGCCATCATGTCTGCCCTTGGCATCCTCGAAACGCCCTGGCCTCAGGATGCAGCTTCTGCAGTCCATGGCAACCTGCGGAGAAGGGGCGGGGCTGCAAAAGTTTGGAACACAACACTAACTGAGGGTGTTTGTGTGGCCATCTCTGCTGTGACTGAACAAAGGGCAGGGGAGCAGGGGGCCCAGGGAAGGGCCAACAGAAGCTGGCAGGTCCAGGGAGTGGCACAAGCATTTAGGCCCACGCCACAGAGTGCTTTCTTGATATGCACATCTGCCCAGGCTCTCACCTATCCACCCAGGCCGCCCTCCTATTTGAAGTGTGTGTGGAACTTGTCCGCAGAATACACCTCCCTATACAGGTATCCATAGGTCTGGGCATTGTAGTTTCCAGCCAGGTGACCGAAGGTAGCAGGCAGTAGTGTCCCTGGGACACACGTGGCGAGGTTCCTGCCCAGGCCCCTCACCACCCAGTGCCCCTTCCCCAGAGCAGGGGCATCAAAGCAGCCCTGTCTGAGTCCCCTGCCTCTAGAGGGAGTATTGGACAACACTTCTAGATAACGGGGTAATTGCGTGCAAATCATTGGAGGGACACAAATAAACGTTTGCCGACTTTCTGCTGAAGCTTATGAGCGTTCACACCTAAGCCTCTTTCAGGGACAGCTGTTTAGCTAAACATGAGCTCATGATCTAAATTTACACAATAATGAAGAAATCAGCTACAAGTGGAGACAATCAGCAAAAACAATCAATACCAGAATTAGATTCCCAAGGCCATCCATCAGATGTTGGCATAATCAGGTTCAAGGCAGAAAATATACATAAATTTAGAACTGAAACAAGGAACAAGGATGTTTTATAAGACTGGTAGGATACTTAAAACACGTTTAAAGTACATGACATTGATAAAACTAAAAACTCAAAGGTTGTGTAATACAACAGATTAATCATGGAGAAGAGTGAAATTATGCTGTTTTGAAAAATATGGCAGATCAAATTTTCTGCCTAATTATATAAGTAGATTTATCTAAAAAAATACAGAGTATTTCAAAGACTTATTGGCTGTGAAATAAGTTAAGGGTATTTCAAATATTTTGTCTGCAAAAAAGGTGAGATGTAGGTAAACACAGAAAGTCGATGGGAAAATATGTCAAAATATACATTGTTATAGGGTGAACTAAGCCTTAGGCCAGCAACAATGTGGAGAACCTGACCCTAAGATACTTAAATGTAAGCTGGAATCTTCAAAAATTTCAACTCTTTATAATTAAAAGGATTTATTAAAATTAATAACCAATTGTTTTATTTTACATTAGAAGATCAAAACAATAAATCGTGAGAACAAAGAAAACATATAAATAAAGATATGAACAGAACTTAATAAAACAGAAAACGTATAAAATTGAGGTGATTTAGTAAGTCAAAAGAATATTCTTTGAAAAGATTTTAAAAACACACTTTGATTAAGCAAAAGAAAACAGAAGAAAATAATATACTGAAAGAATCAGGACAATGTTATACCAGAGAATATTAAAATGCCAGTAAATTTGAACATTTCTGTAAAGTGGACAATTTCCTAGCTCCTAAAGTTTACCAAAACTGACACAAGGTGTACTCATTTAAGGCCATCATGTGTGCCCTTGGCATCCTCTGTATGCCCAGGGCTAAGGATGCAGCCTCTGGAGTTCATGGCCACCTGTGGAAAGAGGGCGGGGCTGCAGGAGGTTGGAACACTGTCCTTACTGAGGGTGTGTGTGTGGCCATCTCTGGTGTGACTGAACAAATGGCAGTGGAGCAGGGGCGCCAGGGCAGGGCCCTCAGAGCATGGCAGGACCAATGGTGTGGCACAAGCATTAAGGCTCAGGACAAAGAGAACATTCTTGCGCTGCATGGCAGCACGACGTCTCATTTTTCCTCTCAGGCCACCCTCCTACTTGAATTGTGTGTGGAAGCTTTCCACGTAGTACACCAAGCTGAACAGTTAACCATAGGTTTGGGTATCGTAACTTCCTGCCACGTGACCGAATGTCGCAGCAGGTGGGTCCCTGGGAAATTCACGGAGAGGCTCCTGCCCGGGCCCTGGGCCACTCGATGCCCCTTCCCCAAAGCGGGGGCCACAAACAGCTGGGTCTGAGTCCCATGCCTCTAGAGGGAGTATTGGACCAACACTTCTATAAAATGTTTTTTTTTTTTGTATGGGAAATTTAGTTGTGGGTCAAAACTAAATCTTTCTGACTTTCTGCTGAAGCTCACGTGCGTTCACACCTACGACTCTTACAAAGTCAGCTGTTTAGCTAAACATGAGCTCATGATCTAAATTTACACAATAATGAAGAAATCAGCTACAAGTGGAGACAATCAGCAAAAGCAATCAATACCAGAATTAGATTCCCAAGTCCATCCATCAGATGGTGGAATAATCAGCTGCAAGGTAGACAATATACATACAACTGGAACTGAAACAAGGAACAAGGATGTTTTAAAAGACTGGTAGGATCTTTAAAACATTTTTAAAGTACATGTCATTGATAAAGCTAAATACTCAAAGGTTGTGTAATACAACAGATTCATCATTGAGAAGAGTGAAATTATGCTGTTTTGAAAAATATGGCAGGTCAGATTTTCTGCCTAATTATATATAGAAGAATTATCTAAAAAATACACCTTATTTCAAAGACTTATTGGCTGTGATATAAGTTAAGGGTATTTCAAATGGCTTGTCTGCAAAGGTGAGATGTAGGAAACACAGAAAGTCGAGGAGAAAATATGTCAATATATACATTGTTATATGGTGAACTAAGCCTTAGGCCAGCAATAATATGGAGGACCTGAACCTTAGATACTTACAAGTAAGCTGGGTTCTTCAGAAATTTCAAGTCTTTATAATTAAAAAGATTTTTTAAAATTAATTACCAAGTGTTTTATTTGACATCACATGATCAAAACAATGAACCCTGAGAACATAGAAAAAATATAAATAAATATATGAGCAGAACTTAGTAAAACAGAAAACGTATAAAAGTGAGGTGATTTAGTAAGTCAAAAGAATATTCTTTGAAAATATGCCTTTTTCATCACAATGCTCCATGCCCTTTTCATCACAATGCTCCATGACCCTGGTCATCACAATACTCCACAAGCTTGTCATCAGAATGCTCCATGATACTTGTCATCACAATGCTACATGTCCACTGTCATCACAATGCTCCATGACACCTGTTATCACAATGTTCAAAGCCACTTGTCATTACAGTGCTCCATGACGCTCGTCATCACAATTATCCATGGTTTTCTCATCAAAAGGCTACACGGTCTTGCCATCACAATGCTCCTTGCACTAGTCATCACAATGCTCCATGTCCCTTGTCATCACAATTCTCGCCGTCCTTGTCATCACAATGCTCCATGACACTTCTCATCAAAATGTTACATGCTCTTTTCATCACAATTCTCCATGCACTTGTCATCGCAATGCTCCATGACCGCTTTCATAGCAAGCTCCATGCGCTTGTCATCACAATGCTTCATGACCTTGTCATCAAAATTCTCATTGGCCCTTGTCATCACAATGTTCCATGTCCTTGTCATCACAATACTGCATGACCCTTGTCATCACAATGCTCCAAGCCCTTGTCATCACAATGCTCCATTACCTTTGTCATCAGTCCGCCATGACACTTGGCATCACAATGCTCCATGCAATTGTCATCACAATGGACCATGACATATATCATCACAATGTTCACTGACACATGTCTTCTCAATAATCCATGACCTTGTCATCACAATGCTCCATGCCCTTGTCATCACAATGTGCCATGCCCACTGTCATCACAATAATCCATGAAACTTGTCAAACAAATGCTCCAAGCCCCTGTCATCACAATGCTCCATACCTGTGTCATCACAATGCTTCATGACCGCTGTCATCACAGTGCCCCATGACGCCAGTCATCACAATGCTTTATACCCTTTGTCACCACAATGCTCCATGAACATTTCATCACAATGCTCTATGACCCTTCTCATCAAAATGCTCCATGAACTTGTCAATACATTCCTCCTTGACCCATGTATCACAGTGTTCCGTGCCCTTGTCATCACAATGCTCATTACCCAATCTCAATACAATAATCAATGAAATTTTTCAGACCAATGCACCATGCGCTTGTCATCAAAATGCTCCATTACCCCTGTCATAACAATGCTCCCTGACCCCTGCCATCACAATGTTCCACGGCCTTCTCATCACAAGGCTCCATGACCCTTGTCATCACAATGCTCCAAGACCCCTGTAATCACAATGCACCAAGCCCTTGTCATCACAAATCTCCATGATGCATGTCATCAGAATGCTCCATGGCCTTCTCATCACAATGCTCCTTTCCCTTGTCATCACAATGCTCCACGAGCCCTGTAATCACAATGTTCCATGTCCATTTTCATCAGAATGCTCCATGAGACTTGTCATCACAAGGCTCCATGACAGTCTCATCACAATGCTCCAGGACTTTTTCATCAGAATTCTCCAATCCCTTGTCATCACAAAGCTCCAAGACGCTTGTCATCACAATACTCGATGCACTTCTCATCAAAATGCTCCATGCCATTGTCATTACAATCTTCCATGACCCATGTATCACAGTGTTCCGTGCCCTTGTCATCACAATTCTCCATGTCCACTCTCATCACAATAATCTGTGAAAGTTTTCAGACTTATGCTCCATGTCCTTTTAATCACAATGTTCCATTACACCTGTCATAACAATGCTCCATGACCCCTGCCATCACAATATTCCACGGCCTTGTCATCACAATGCTCCATGACCCTTGTCATCACTGTGCTCCAAGATCACTGTAATCACAATGCTCCATTCCCTTGTCATCACAAAGCTCCATGACGCATGTCATCAGAATGCTCCATGGCCTTCTCATCACAATTCACCATGCCTTTTTCAGCACAATGCTCCAAGAGCCCTGTAATCTCAATGTTCCATGCCCTTTTTCATCTCAATGCCGTTTGAACCCTGTCATCACAATGAACCAGGCCCATCATCATAATGCTTACATGCTATTGTCATCACAATGAAATCAAAATGCTCCATGATCTCTGTCATCACAATGCTCCAAACCCTTGTGATCACAATGTTCCATAACACTTGTCATCACAATACTCCATGACCATTGTCATCACAACGCTCCACGAACACTGACAATATAATGATTTTGGACACTTGACATAAAAATGCTCCATATCATTTTCATCAAAATGCTCCATGCCCTTGTCATTACAATCCTCCATGACCCATGTATCACAGTGTTCATTGCCCTTGTCTTCACAATGCCCCATGTCCGCTCTCATCACAATAATCAATGAAACATTTAAGACCTATGCTCCATGCACTTGTCGTGACAATGCTCCATTACACCTGTCATAACAATGCTCCATGACCCCTGCCATCACAGTGTTCCACGGCCTTGTCATCACAAGGCTCCATAACCCTTGTCATCACAGTTCTCCAAAACTCCTGTAATCACAAAGCTCCATGCCTTTGTCATCAAAAAGCTCCATGATGCATGTCATCAGAATGCTCCATGGACTTCTCATCACAATGCTCCATGGCCTTGTCATCACAAAGCTCCAAGACCCATGTAATCACAGTGCTCCATGCCCCTTTATATCTCAATGATCTATGAACCCTGTCATCACAATGCACCATGACCCTTTTCATCACAATGCTCCATAACCAACGACATCAAAATGTTCCATAACCACTGTCATCAAAATGTTCCATGACATTTTTCATCAAATTGCTCCAGGACCCTGTCATCACAATGCTCCCTGCCATTCTCATCACAATGCACCACGCCCTTCTCATCAAAATGCTCCATGACATTTGTCATCACAAAGCTCCATGACCCTTGGCATCACAATGCTCCGTGACTCCAGTCATCACAATGCTTCATGACCTTTGTCATCACAACGGTCCATGCACTCATCGTCACAAGGCTCTGTGACATTTGTCACCACAATGCTCCTTGAACTTTCAATCACAATGCTCTCTGACCCTTGTCATCACAGTGCTCCATGCCTTTGTCAGCACAATGCTCCATGAAGCTTGTCATCACAATGCATCATGCTCTTGTCGTGTCAATGTTCCACAACCTTGTCATCACAGTGTTCCATAAACCTTGTAATCACAATGCTTCATTAACTTCTCATCAAAAACCTCTCTCACCACTGATATAACAATGTTCCTTCTGTAGTCATCACGATAAGCCCTCACCCCTGTCATCACATTGTTCCATGACCCCGTCATCACAATGCTACATGCCCTTATCATCAGAGTGCTCCATGACCCCTAACATCACAATGTTCCCTCACCCCTGTCATCAAAATGCTTCATGACCCTTTTCATCACAATGCTCCATGACCCCTGTCCTCACAATGCTCTGTGACTCCAGTCATCACAATGCTTCATGACCATTGTCATCACAATGCTCCATGCCTTTGTCAGCACAATGCTCCATGACCATTGTCATCACAATGCTCCATGCCTTTGTCAGCACAATGCTCCATGACCATTGTCATCACAATGCTCCATGCGCTTGTCAGCACAATGCTCCATGACCCATGTCATCACAATGTGCCATGAGTTCGTCATCACATTGCTCCACAACCTTGTCATCACAATGCTCCATAAATCTTGTCATCGCAGTGCTCCATGCACTTCTCATCAGAATGCTCTCTCACCACTGATATCACAATGTTCCTTCACTAGTCATCACCATACACCCTCACCCCTGTCATCACATTGTTCCATGACCCCGTCATCACAATGCTACATGCCCTTATCATCACAATGCTCCATGACCACGAACATCACAATGTTCCCTAAACCCTTTCATCAAAATGCTTCATGACCCTTTTCATCACAATGCTCCTTGACCCGTTTCATCACAATGCTCTGTGACTTCAGTCATCAATATGCTTCATGAACTTTTCATCACAATGCTCTGTGACGCTTGCCAGCAGAGTGCTCCATGCATATGTCAGCACAATGCTCCATGACCCATGTCATCACAATGTGCCATGCACATGTCATCAGAATGCTCCATGACCTTTGGAATCACAATGCTCCATTACCCTTGTCATCACAATGCTCCATGACCCTTGTCATCTCAATACTCCATGCGCTTGTTAGCACAATGCTCCATGACCGATGTCATCACAATGTGCCATGCTTTTGTCATCAGAATGCTCCATGACCTTTGGCATCACAATGCTCCATTACCCTTGTCATAACAATGTGACATGACCGCTGCCATCACAATTTTCCACGGCCTTGTCATCACAAGGCTCCATGACCCTTCTCATCACAATGCACCAAGACGACTGTAATCACAATGTGAAATGCCCTTGTCATCACAAAGCTCCATGAAGCATGTCATAAGAATGCTCCTTGGCCTTCTCATCACATTACTGCATGCCCTTGTCATCACAATGCTCCATGACCCATGTCATCACAATGCACCATGCTCTTGTCATCTCAATGCTCCACAACCTAGTCATCACAATGCTAAATAAACCTTGTCATCACAATGCTCTATGTCTTCTCATCAAAATGCTCACTCACCACTGATATCACAATGTTCCATCTCTAGTCATCACAATACTCCCTCACCCCTGTCATCACAATGATCCATGACCCCATCATCACAAAGATACGTGCCCTTATCATCACAATGCTCCATGACCCCAGACATCACAATGTTCCATAACACCTGTCATCAAAATGCTCCATGACCTTTGCCATCACAATGCTCCATGACCCCTGTTATCACAATGCTCCATGACTCCAGTCATCACAATGCTTCATGACCTTTGTCATCAAAATGGTCCATGCCCTCATCATCACAAGTCTCTGTGACATTTGTCACCACAATGTTCCGTAAACTTTTCATCACAATGCTCTCTGACCCTTGTCATCACAATGCTCAATGCTTTTATCAGCACAATGCTCAATGACAATTGCCATTAAAATGCACCATGCTCTTGTCATGTCAATGCTCCACAACCTTGTCATCACAATGCTCCATAAACCTTGTCATCACAATGCTCCATGCACTTCTCATCAAAATGCTCTCTCACCGCTGACATCACAATGTTCCTTCACTAGTCATCACCATACTCCCTCATCCCTGTCATCACATTGTTCCATGACACCGTCATCACAATGCTACATGCCCTTATCATCCCAATGCTCCATGACCCCTACCATCAAAATGTTCCCTAAACCCTGTCATCAAAATGATCCATGACCCTTTTCATCACAATGCTCCATGACCCCTGACATCACAATGTTCCATAACCCCTGTCATCAAAATGTTCCATGACACTTTTCATCAAATTGCTCCAGGAGCCTGTCATCACAATGCTCCCTGCCATTCTCATCACAATGCACCACGCACATGTCACCACAATGCTCCATCCTCTTGTCATCACAATGGTCCATACCCTCGTCATCACAAGGCTCTGTGACAGTGTCAACACAATGCTCAATGAACTTTTCATCACAAAGCTCTCTGACCCTTGTCACCACAATGTTCCATGCCTTTGTCAGCACAATGCTCAATGACCCTTGTCATCACAATGCTCCATGCGCTTGTCAGCACAATGCTCCAGGACACATATCATCACAATGCACCATGCGTTTGTCATCACAATGCTCCACAACCTTGTCATCACAATGTTCCATAAACCTTTTCATCACAATGTTCCATGCACTTCTCATCAAAATGCTCCCTCTCCTCTCATATCACAAAGTTCCATCACTAGTCATCACAATACACAGTCAACCCTGTCATCACAATATCCCATGACCCCAGTAATCATAATGCTACATGCCCTAATCGTCACAATGCTCCATGACCCTTGACATCACAATGTTCCATAACCCCTGTAATCAAAATGCTCCATGACCCTTTTCATCACAATGCTCCATGACCACTGACATCACAATGTTCAATATCCTCTCTCATCAAAATGTTCCTTGACTCTTTTCATCAAATTGCCCCATAACCCTGTCATCAGAATACTCCCTGCCCTTCTCATCACAATGCACCACGCACTTGTCATCAAAATGCTCCATGACCCTTGTCATCACAATGCTCCATGCGCTTCTCAGCACAATGCTACGTGACCCTTGTCATCACAATGCTCCATGCCTTTGTCAGCACAATGCTCCATGAAACATGTCATCACAATACTCCATGTGATTGTCAGCACAATGCTACACGACAAATGTCATCACAATGTGCCATGCACTAGTCCATTACCTTGGTCATCACAATGGACAATGACATATGTCATCACAATGTTCCATCACTAGTCATCACAATACTCCCTCAGCCCTGTCATCACTATGTTCCATGACCCAAGTCATCACAACGTTACATGCCCTTTTCAGCAGAATTCTTCATGACCCGAGACATCACAGTGTTCCATAACCCATTTCATCAAAATGTTCCATGACACTTTTCGTCAAATTGGCCCATGACCCGGTCATCAAAATGTACGCTGCCCTTCTCACCACAATGCACCACGCGCTTGTCATCAAAATGCTCCATGACGTTTGTCATCACGAAGATCCATGACACTTGGCATCACAATGATTCATGCCATTGTCATCACCATGATCCATGAAGCTTTTCAACACAATGCTCCATACCACTGTCAAAACAATGCTCCATGAAACCTCTCATCACATTGCTCCATGCCCTGGTCATCACAAAGCTCCATGACGCTTGTCATCATAATGCTCCATGCCCTTCTCATCACAATGCTCCATGCACTTGTCATTACAATCCTCCATGACCCAAGTATCACAGTGTTTTGTGCCCTTGTCATCACAAAGCTCCATGCCCATTCTCATCACAATAATCCATGCAAATTTTCAGAACAATGGTCCATGCCCTTGTCATCACAATGCTCCATTACACCTGTCATAACAATGCTCCATGACCCCTGCCATCACACAGTTCCACAGCCTTGTTATCACAAGGCTTCATGACCCATGACATCACAATGGTCCAAGAACCCTGTAATCACAATGCTCCATGCCCTTGTCATCACAAAGCTTCATGACGCATGTCATCAGAATGCTCCATGGCCTTTTCATCACAATGCTCCATGCACTTGTCATCACAATGCTCCAAGAACCTTGTAATCACTATGCTCCATGCCCCTTTGCATCTCAATGCTCCATGAATCCTGTCATCAAAATGCACCATGACCATCATCATAATGTTTCATGCTATTGTCATCACAATGAAATCAAAATGCTCCATGACCTCTGTCATCACAATGCTCCATGTGCTTGTCATCACAATCTTCCATGAAACTTGGGATCTCATTGCTTCATACCCTTGTCATCACAATGCTCCATGCTCCTTGAAATCAAAATGCACGATGACCTCTATCATCACAATGCTCCAAACTCCTGTGATCACAATGTTCCATAACACTTTTCATCACAATGCCCCATCACACCCGTTATCACAATTATCCATGATCTTCTCATCACTATTCTGTATGACCTTTGTCATCACAATGCTCAATAAACATTTCATCACAATGCTCCCTGACACTTGTCATCAGAATGCTCTTTGAAAACTGTCATAAAAAGGCTCCATGCGTTTTTCATCACGATGATACATGCCCTTTTCATCAAAATGCTCCATTCCATTGTCATCACAATACTCCACAAGCTTGTCATCAGAATGCTCCATGACCCTTGTCATCACAATGCTCCATGACCCCTGTCATCACAATGCTCCATGAAACCTGTCATCACAATGTTCCATGCCCTGGTCATCACAATGCTCCATGTCCCTTGTCATCACAATTCTCCACGTCCTTGTCATCACAATGTTCCATGACACTTCTCATCACAATGTTACATGCTCTGGTCATCACAATTCTCCATGCACTTGTCATTGCAATGCTCCATGCCCCTGTCACAGCAAGATCCATACACTTGCCATCACAATCCTTCACGACCTTGTCATCAAAATTCTCAATGGCCCTTGTTATCACAATGCTCCATGACCCTTGTCATCACAATGCTCCAAGCCCTTGTCATCACAATGCTCCATTACCATTGTCATCACAATCCTCCATGACCCTTGGCATCACAATGCTCCATGCCATTGTAATCACAATGCTCCATGAACACTCTCATAACATTGCTCCATGCCTTTGTCATCACAATTCTCCATGATCATTGTCATCACAATGCTCGATGCCCATCTCATCACAATGCTCCACGCCATTGTCATTACAATCCTCCATCACCCATGTATCACAGTTTTCCATGCCCTTGTCATCACAATGCTCCATGCCCACACTCATCACAATAATCCAAGAAATATTTCAGACGAATGCTCCATGCCCTTGTCATCACAATGCTCCATTATCCCTGTCATTACAGTGCTCCATGAACCCAGCCATCACAATGTTCCAAGGCCTTGTCATCACAAGGCTCCAGGACGCATGTCATCAGAATGATCCATGGCCTTCTCATCACAATGCTTCATGCTCTGGTCATCACAATTCTCCAACACCCCTGAAATCACAATGTTCCATGTCCCTTTTCATCTCAATGCTCCATGAAACCTGTCATCAAAATGCACCATGCCCATAATCATAATGCTTCATGTTATTGTCATCACAATGAAACCAAAATGCTTCATGACCTCTGTCATCACAATGCTCCTAACACTTGTGATCACAATGTTCCATAACTCTTGTCATCACAACGCCCCATGATGCTCGTCATCACAGTTATCCATGGTCTTCTCATCACAAAGCTCCATGACCTTTGTCCTCAAAATGCTCAATACACTTGTCATCACAATGCTGCCTGAAACTTGTCGTCTGTATGCTCCTTGAATCCTGTCATGACAAGGCTCCATGCCTTTTTCCTCAAAATGATCCACGCCCTTTTCATCACAATATTCCAAGCCCCTGTAATCACAATGCTCCATGCCCTTGTCATCAAAAAGCTCCATGACACATGTCATCAGAATGCTCCATGGCTTTCTCATCACAATGCTCCATGTCCTTGTCATCACAATGCTCCAAGACCCCTGTAATCACAATGCTCCATGCTCCTTTTCATCAGAATGCTCCATGAGACTTGTCATCAAAAGGCTCCATGGTATTCTCATCACAATGCTCCAGGACCTTATCATTACAATGCTCTATTCCCTTCTCATCACAATGCTCCATGACGCCTGTCATCACAATAACCCATGAATATTTTCAGCCCAATGCTGCATGACCTTCTCTTCACAACGCTCCATGACCCCTGAGAACACAATGGTCTGGGACCCTTGTAATCAAAATCCAAATGATATTTCTCATCACAATGATCTATGCCGTTGTTATCCCAATGCTCCATGACCCCTGTAATTACAATGCTTCTTGACACTTGTCATCACAGTGCTCCATGACCCTTGTCATCACAATGCTCCATTCCTTTGTTGGCAAAATGTTACATGATCTTGTCATCACAATGCTCCATGCACTTGTCATCAAAATATTCCATTACCATTGTCATCACAATCCTCCATGAACCTTGGGATCACATTGCTTCATGACCTTGTCATCACAGTGCTCCTGACCCTTGTCTTCACAATGCTCCATGCCACTTGGCATCACAATGCTCCATGCCACTGTCATCACAATTGACCATGACATATGTCATCACAATGCTCCCTGACACCAGTCTTCAAAATACTCCATGACCTTGTCATCACAATGCTCCATGACCTTTTCATCACAAAGCTCCATGACGTATGCCATCAGAATGCTCCATGGCCTTCTCATCACAATGCTCCATGGTCTTGTCATTACAATGCTACAAGAACCTTGTAATGCCAATGCTCCATGGCCCTTTTCATCAGAATTATCCATGAGACTTGACATCACAAGGCTCCATGGTTTTCTCATCACAATGCTCCATGACCCTTGTCATCAAAATGCTCCATGCGCTTGTCATCAAAATACTCCAATACCATTGTCATAACAATCCTCCACCAACATCGGGATCACATTGCTTCATGTCCTTGTCATCACAATGCTCCATGCTCCTAGAAATCTGAATGATCCATGAACTCTGTCATCACAATGCTCCAAACCCTTGTGATCACAATGTTCCATAACACTTGTCATCACAATGCTCCATGATGCCTGTGATCACAATACTCCATACCCGTGTCATCACAATGCTCCATGAACACCGACATCACAATGTTCCCTAAACCCTGTCATCAAAATGCTCCATGACACTTTTCATCTCAATTATCAATTAACCCAGTCATCACAATGCACCATGCCCATCACCATAATGCTTCATGCTATTGTCATCATAATGAAATCAAAATGCTCCATGACCTCTGTCATCACAATGGTCCAAACCCTTGTGATCACCATATTCCATAACACTTGTCATCACACGTATCCATGGTCTTCTCATCACAATACTCCATGACCTTTTTCATCACAATGCTCAATACACTTGTCATCACAATGCTCCCTGACACTTGTCGTCAGTATGCTCCTTGAACATGGTCATGACAAAGCTACATGCCTTTTTCATCACAATGCTCCAAGGCGCCTGTAATCACAATGCTCCATGTCCTTGTCATCACAAAGATCCATGACACATGTCATCACAATGCTCCATGGCCTTCTCATCACAATGCTCCATGGCCTTGTCATTACAGTGCTCCTAGAACCCTGGAATCACAATGCTCCATGCCCCTTTTAATCAGAGTGCTCCATTAGACTTGTTATCAAAGGGCTCCATGGTCTTCTCAACACAATACTCCAGGACCATGTCATCACAATGCTCCATTCCCTTGTCATTACAATCCTCCATGACCCGTGTATCATAGTGTTTTGTGCCCTTGTCATCACAATGTTCCATGCCAATTCTCATCACAATAATCCATGAAATTTTTCAGGACAATGCTCCATACCCTTTTATTCACAATGCTCCATTACAACTCTCATAACAATGCTCCATGACCGCTGCCATCACAATGTCCTATGGCCGTGTCATCAAAAGGCTCCATGACCCTTGTCATAACAGTGCTCCAAGACCACTGTAATCACAATGCTCCATGCATTTGTCATCACAAAGCTCCATGACGCATGTCATCAGAATGCTTCATGGTATTCTCATCACAATGCTCCATGCCCTTGTCATCACAATGCTCCAAGACCCCTAAAATCACAATGCTCCATGCCCGTTTTTATCTCAGTGATCTATGAACCCTGTCATCACAATGCACCATGACCCCTGAAAGCAAAATGATCAGGGACTCTTGTCATTAAAATGCGCCATGACCGTTGTCATCACAATGATCCATTCCCTTGTCATCCCAGTGCCCCATGAACCATGTAATCACAATGCACCATGACGATTGTCATCACAGTGCTCCATGACCCTTGTCATCACAATGCTTCATGCCTTTGTCAGCAAAATGCTACATGACTTTGTCATCAACATGCTCCAAGCACTTGTCATCACAATCCTCCATGAACTTTGGGATCACATTGCTTCATGCCCTTGTCATCACAATGCGCCATGGCCATTGTCATCACAATGCTCAATACACTTGTCATCACAATGCTCCCTGAGATTTGTCGTCAGAATGCTCCTTGAACACTCTCATAAAAAGACTCCATGCCTTTTTCATCACAATGCTCCATCCAAATGTCACCAAAATACTCCACAAGCTTGTCATCACAATGCTCCATGACACTTCTCATCACAATGCTCCATGCCTATGTCAGCAAAATGCTACATGACTTATCATCACAATGCTCCGTGACACTTGTCGTCAAAATGCTCCTTGAAGCCTATCATGAAAAGTCTCCATGCCTTTTTCATCACAATGCTCCATGCCTTTTTCATCACAATTATCCATGCCATTGTCATCACATTACTCCACAAGCTTGTCATCAGAATGCTCCATAAGCCTTGTCATCACAATGCTCCATGACCCCTGTCATCACAATGCTTCATGCCCCTTGTCATTACAGTGCTCCAAGAAGCTCGACATTACAATTATCCATGTTTTTTTCATCACAATGCTCCACGATTTTGCCATCACAATGCACCATGCCCTGGTCATCACAGTGCTACATGTCCTTTGTCATCAAAATTCACCACGTCCTTTTCATCACAATGTTCCATTACACTACTCAACACAATGTTTCATGCTCTTGACATCACAATTCTCCATGCACTTGTCATCACAATGCTCCATGACACCTCTCATAGCAAGCTCCATGCGTTATTAATCTCAATGCTTCACGACCTTGTCATCAAAATTCTCAATGGCCCTTGTCATCACAATGCGCTAAGCCCTTGTCATCACAATGCTCCATTACCCTTGTCATCACAATCCTCCATGACATATGGCATCACAATGCTTCATGCCATTGTCATCACAATGGACCATGACCTATGTCATCACAATGCTCCCTGACACCTGTCTTCACAATAATCTGTAACCTTGTCATCACAATGTTCCATGCCCTTGTCATCACAATGTGTCATGCCCACTGTCATCACAATAATCCATGAAACTTGTCAGACCAATGCTCCATGACACTTTTCATCTCAAAACACCATGAACCCTGTCATCACAATGCACCATACCCATCATCATAATGCTTCATGCTATTGTCATCACAATGAAATCAAAATGCTCCATGACCTCTGTCTTCACAATGCTCCAAACCCTTGTGATCACAATGTTTCATAACACTTGTTATCACATCGCCCCATGACGCTCGTCATTACAATTATCCATGGTCTTCTCATCACAATGCTCAATAAACTTGTCATCACAATGCTCCCTGCCAGTTTTCGTCACTATGCTCCTTGAACCCTGTCATGACAAGGCTCCATGCCTTTTTCATCACAATGATTCATGCCCTTTTCATCACAATGCTCCAAGACACCTGTAATCAAAAGGCTCCATGACGTTGTCATCACATAAATCCATGATGCATGTCATCAGTATGGACAATCGCGTTCTCATCACAATGATCCATGCCATTCTCATCACAATGCCCCACGACCTTGTCATCAAAATGCTCCATGACATTGGCCATCACAAAGCTCCAAGACCCTTGGTATCACAATGCTCCATGCCATTGTCATCACAATGCTCCATGAACAGTCTCATTATATTGCTCCATGCCCTTGTCATCAGAACGCTCCATGACGCTTGTCATCACAACGCACGATGCCCTTGTCATCACAATGCTCCATGCCCTTGTCATTACAATCCTCCATGACCCATGTAACACAGTGTTCTGTGCCCTTGTCATCACAATGCTCCATGCCCAATCTCATCACAATAATCCGTGAAACTTTTCAGACCAATGCTCCATAACTTTATCATGACAATGCTCCATTATCTCTGTCATAACAATGCTCCATGAACCCTGCCATCACCGTGTTCCACGGCCTTGTCATCACATGCTCCATGCCCTTGTCATCACAAAGCTCCATGACGCATGTCATCAGTATGCTCCATGGTCATCTCATCATAATGCTCCATGGCCTTCTCATCACAATGCTCCAAGACACCTATAATCACAATGCTCCTTGCTGCTTTTCATCTCAATGATCCATGAACCCTGTCATCAAAATGCACCATGCCCATCATCATAATGCTTCATGTTATTGTCATCACAATAAAATCAAAATGCTCCATGACCTCTGTCATTACCATGCTCCAAACCCTAGTGATACCATTGTTCCATAACAATTGTCATCACAATGCCCAATGATGCTCGTCATCACAATTATCAATGGTCTTCTCATCACAATGCTCCATACATTTTGTCATCACAATGCTCAATTCACTTGTCATCACAATGTTGCCTGACACTTGTCGTCAGTATGCTCCTTGAACCCTGTCATGACGAGGCTCCATGCCTTTTTCCTCACAATGATCCATGCCCTTTTCATCACAGTACTCCAAGACACCTGTAATCACAATGTCCCATGCCCTTGTCATCACAACGCTCCATGATGCATGTTAGCAGAATGCTCCATGGCCTTCTCATCACAATGCTATTAGCACTTGTCATCACAATGATCCAAGACATCTGTAATCACAATGCCCCATGTCTCTTTTAGTGAGAATGCTCCATGATTATTGTCATCACAAGGCTCCATGGTCCACTCATCACAATGCTCCAGGACGTTGTCATCAAAAGGCTCCATTCCCTTGTCATCACAATACTCCATGAATATTTTCAGCACAATGTTCCATGACCTTCTCATCACAATGCTCCATGACCCCTCTCATCACAATGTTCCATGACCACAGTAATCAAAATGCTCCATGACCCCTGACAACACAATGATCCTGGAATCCTGTCATCAAAATACACCATGACACTTGTCATCACAAGATCCATGCTCAATTCATCCTAATGTTCCATGTCCCCTGTAATCACAATGATACGTGACGCTTGTCATCACAGTGCTACATCACCTTTGTCATCACAATGCTCCATGCGTTTATCAGAAAAATGCTACATGACCTTGTCATCACAATGCTCCATGCGCTTTTCATCACAATCCTCCATGAACCTTCGGATCACATTGCTTCATACCCTTGTCATCACAATGCTCCATGCTCCTTGAAATCAAAATGATCCATGAAATCTGTCATCATAATGATACAAACCCTTCTGATCACACTGTTCCATAAGACTTGTCATCACAATGCTCCATGATGCCTGTCATCGCAATACTCCATGCCCTTGTCTTCACAATGCTCCATGAACTTTGTCATCACAATGCACTATACACTTGTCATCACAGTGCTCCCTGGCACTTGCCATCAGTATGCAGTTGAACCATGTCATGACAATGCTCCGTGCCTTTTTCATCACAATGATCCATGCCCTTTACATCACAATGCTCCAAGACTCCTGTAATCACTATGCTCCATGCCTTTTTCAGCAAAATGCTACAAGACCTTGTCACCACAGTGTTCCATGTGCTTGTCATCACAAACCTCCATGAACCTTGGGATCACATTGCTTCATGATCTTGGCATCACAATGCTGCATGCTCTTTAAATCAAAATGATCCATGACCACTTTTATCACAATGCTTTAAATGCTTGTGATCACAATATTCCATAACACTTGTCATCACAACGCTCCATGATGCCTGTCATCACAATACTCCATGCCCTTGTCATCACATTGCGCCATGACCATTGTCATCACAATGCTCAATACACTTGTCATCACAATGCTCCATGACATTTGTCATCAGAATGCTCCTTGAACACTGCATAAAAAGACTCCATGCATTTTTCATCACAATGCTCCATCCAAATATCATCACAGTACTCCACAAGCTTGTCATCACAATGCTCCATGACACTTGTCATCACAATGCTCCATGACTCCTGTCATCACAGTGCTCCATGACACCTGTAATCACAATGCTCCATGGTTCTTGTAGTTAGAGTGCTCCATGACACTCCTCATCAACAAAATCCATGGACTTCTCATCACTATGCTCCACGGTCTTGCCATCACAATGATCCATTCCCTGATCATCACAATGCTCCAAGTCCCTTGTCATCACATTTCTCCACGTCCTCCTCATAACAATGCTACATGACATTTCTCATCACAATGTTACATGCTCTTGTCATCACAATTCTCCATGCACTTGTCATCGAAATGCTCCATGACCCCTGTCATAGCAAGCTCCATGCCCTTCTCATCACAATGCACCACGCCCTTGTCATCAAAATGCTCCATGACATTTGTCGTCACAAAGCTCCTTGATCCTTTGCATCTCAATGCTCCATGCTATTGTCATCACAAAGCTCCATGAACCCTCTCATCACATTGCTCAATGCCATTGTCATCACAATGCTCCATGACGATTGTCATCAAAATGCTCGATTCACTTCTCATCACAATTCTCCACGCTCTTCTCACTACAATCTTCCCTGACTCATGTATCACAGTGATCCGTGCCCTTGTCATCACAATGCTCCATGCCCACTCTCATCAAAATAAACCATGAAATATTTCAGACCAATGATCCATGCCCTTGTCATCACAATGCTCCATTACCACTGTCATAACAATGCTCCATGATACCTGCCATTACAATGTTCCACTGTCTTGTCAACACAAGGCTCCATGACACTTGTCATCACAATGCTCCAAGACACCTGTAATCACAATGCTCCATGTCCTTTTCATCACTAAGCTCCATGACGCATGTCATCCATATGCTCCATGGCTTTTTCATCACAATGCTCCATGCCCTTGTCATCACAATGCTTCAAGAACCCTGTAATCACAAAGCTCCATGCCGCTTTTCATCTCAATGCTCCATGAACCCTGTCATCACAATGCTACATGCCCGTAACCTCACAATGCTCCATGACCCCTTACATCACAGTGTTCCATAACCTCTGTCATCAAAATATTCCTTGACACTTTTCATCAAATTGCTCCTTGATCCTGTCATCACAATGCTTCGTGCCCTTCTCATCACAATGCACAACGCCCTTGTCATCAAAATGCTCCATAACCTTTGTCATCACAAAGCTCCATGACCCTTGGCATCACAATGCTCCATGACGCTTGTCATCACAATGCTCGATGCCCTTCTCATCAAAACACTCCTTGGCTTTGTCATTACAATCCTCCATGACCCATGTATCACAGTGTTCCGTGGCCTTTTCATCACAATGTTCCATGTCCACGCTCATCATAATAATCCATGAAACATTTCAGACTTATGCTCCAGGACCCCTGACATCACAATGTTCCTCGGCTTTGTCATCACAATGCTCCATGAACCCTCTCATCACATTGCTCAATGCCGTTGTCATCACAATGCTCCATGACGCTTGTCATCAAAATGCTCGATTCACTTCTCATCACAATTCTCCAAGCCCTTGTCATTACAATCCTCCCTGACTCATGTATCACAGTGATCCGTGCCCTTGTCATCACAATGCTCCATGCCCACTCTCATCAAAATAATCCATGAAACATTTCAGACCAATGATCCATGCCCTTGTCATCACAATGCTCCATTAACCCTGTCATAACAATGCTCCATCATCCCTGCCATCACAATGTTCCACGGTCTTGTCATCACAATGCTCCAAGAAACCTGTAATCACAATTGTCCATGCCCTTTTCATCACAAAGCTCCATGACGGATGTCATCAGAAGGCTCCCTAGCATACTCATCACATTGCTCGAAGCCCTTGTCATCACAATGCTCCATAACCTTTGTCATCACAATCCTCCATGACACTTGGCATCACAATGCTCCATTCCATTGTCATCACAATGGAGCATGACATATGTCATCACAATGCTCCCTGACACCTGTCTTCACAATATTCCATGACCTTGTCGTCACAATACTCCATGCCCTTGTCTTCACAATGCTCCATGACCGCTGTCATCACAATATTCCGTGACTCCAGTCATCACAATGCTTCATGACTTTTGTCATCACAATGGTCCATGCCCTCGTCATCACAAGGCTCTGTGACATTTGTCACCACAATGCTCCATGAAGTTTTCATCACAAAGCTCCTTGACCCATGTCATCACAATGCTCCATTCACTTCTCATCAAAATGCTCTCTGTTTACTGATATCACAAGGTTCCATCACTAGTCATCACAATAATCCCTCACCCCTGTCATCACAGTGTTCCATGACCCCTGTCATCACAATGCTACATGCCCTTATCCTCACAATGCTCCATGACCCGACATCACAATGTTCCATAACCTCTGTCATCAAAATATTCCTTGACACTTTTCATCAAATTGCTCCTTGATCCTGTCATCACAATGCTTCCTAGCCTTCTCATCACAATGCACAACGCCCTTGTCATCAAAATGCTCCATAACCTTTGTCATCACAAAGCTCCATGACCCTTGGCATCACAATGCTCCATGACGCTTGTCATCACAATGCTCGATGATCTTCTCATCAAAATACTCCATGGCTTTGTCATTACAATCCTCCAAGACCCATGTATCACAGTGTTCCGTGGCCTTTTCATCACAATGCTCCATGTCCACGCTCATCATAATAATCCATGAAACATTTCAGACTTATGCTCCATGACCCCTGACATCACAATGTTCCACAACCTTGTCATCACAAGGTTCCATGACCCTTGTCATCACAATGCTCCAAGACCCCTGTTATCACAATGCTCCATGCCCTTATCATCACAAAGCTCCATGACGCATGTCAGTATGCTCCATGGATTTCTCATCACAATGCTCCATGTCCTTGTCATCACAATGCTTCAAGACCCCTGTAATCACAAAGCTCCATGCCGCTTTTCATCTCAATGCTCCATGAACGCTGTCATCACAATGCACCATGCCCTTCATCATAATGCTTCATGCTATTGCCATCACAATGAAATCAAAATGCACCAAGACCTCTGTCATCATAATGCTCCAAACCTTTGTGATCACAATGTTCCATAACACTTGTCATCACAACGCCCCATGATGCTCCTCATCACAATTATCCATGGTCTTCTCATCACAATGCTCCATGTCTCTGTCATCACAATGCTCAATACACTTGTCATCATCATGCTCCCTGGCACTTGTCATCAGTATGCTCCTTGAACCCTGTCATGACAAGGCTCTGTGTTATTTCATCACATTGATCCATGCCCTTTTCATCACAATGCTCCAAGACCCCTGTAATGACAATGCTCCATGCCATTGTGATCACAAAGCTCCATGACCCCTGTCATCACAATGCTACATGCCCTTATCATCACAATGATCCATCACACATGACCTCTTAATGTTCCATAACACATGTCATCAAAATATTCCATGACATTTTTCACCAAATTGCTCCATGAACCTGTCATCACAATGCTCCCTGCCCATCTCATCACAGTGCACCACACACTTGTCATCAAATGCTCCATGACATTTGTCATCACAAACCTCCATGACCCTTGGCATCACAATGCTCAATGCCATTGTCATCACAATGCTCCATGAACCTTCTTATCACATTGCTCCATGCCATTTTCATCACAAAACTCCACGACGCTTGTCATCACAATGCTTGATGCACTTCTCATCACAATGCTTCATGCCCTTCTCATTACAATCCTCCATGTCCCATGTATCACAGTGTTCCGTGCCCTTGTCATCACAGTGCTCCATGCCCACTCTCATCACAATAATCCATGAAACTTTTCAGACCAATGTTCCATGCCCTTGTCATCACAATGTTCCATTGACCCTCTCATAAAAATGCTCCATGACCCCTGGCATCACAATATTCAATGTCCTTGTCATAACACTTCCCCATGACCCTTGTCATCACAGTGCTCCATCACCCTTGTCATCACAATGCGCCATGCCTTTGTCAGAAATATGCTCCATGACCTTGTCATCAAAATGCTCCATGCACTTGTCATCACAATCCTCCATGAACCTTGGGATCACAATGATTCATGTCCTTGTCATCACAATGCTCCATGCTCCTTGAAATCAAAATGATCCATGAAAACTGTCATCACAATTATCAAAACCCTTGTGATCACAATGTTCCATAACACTTGTCATAACAATGCTCCATGATGCCTGTCATCACAATACTCCATGCCCTTGTCATCACAATGCTCCATGTCCTTTGTCATCACAATGCACAATACACTTGTCATCACAATGCTCCCTGACACTTGCCATCAGTATGCACTTGAACCATGTCATGACAATGCTCCATGCCTTTTTCTTCACAATGATCCATGCCCTTTTCATCACAATGCTCCAAGACTCCTGTAATCACAATGCTCCATGCCTTTTTCAGCAAAATGCTACAAGAACTTGTCACCACAAAGCTCCATGCGCTTGTCATCACAATCCTCCATGAACCCTGGGATCACATTGCTTCATGATCTTGGCATCACAAAGTTCCATGCTCTTTAAATCAAAATGATCCATGACCACTTTCATCACAACGCTCTAAATGCTTTTGATCACAATGTTCCATAACACTTTTCATCACAACGCTTCATGATGCCTGTCATCACAATACTCCATGCCCTTGTCATCACAATGCGCCATGACCAGTGTCATCACAATGCTTAATACACTTGTCATCACAATGCTCCCTGACCTTTGTCGTCAGAATGCTTCTTGAACTCTTTCATAAAAAGACTCCATGCCTTTTTCATCACAATGCTCCATCCAAATGTCATCACAATACTCCACAAGCTTGTCATCACAATGCTCCATGACACTTGTCATCACAATGCTCCATGACCCCTGTCATCACAATGCTCCATGACACCTGTAATCACAATGCTCCATGGCTCTTGGAATTAGAGTGCTCCATGACACTCGTCATCAACAAAATCCATGGACTTCTCATCACTATGCTCCACGGTCTTGCCATCACAATGATCCATTCCCTGATCATCACAATGCTCCAAGTCCCTTGTCATCATATTTCTCCACGTCCTCCTCATAACAATGCTACATGACATTTCTCATCACAATGTTACATGCTCTTGTCATCACAATTCTCCATGCACTTGTCATCGAAATGCTCCATGACCTCTATCATAGCAAGCTCCATGCCCTTCTCATCACAATGCTTCACGACCTTGACATCAAAATTCTCAATGACTCTTGTCATCACAATGCTCCATGCCTTTATCAGAACTATTCTCCATAACCCTTGTTATTACAATGCTCTATTACCCCTGTCATAACAATGCTCCATGACCCCTTTCATCACAATGCTCCAAGCACTTTTCATCACAATGCTCCATTACCTTTGTCATGACAATCCTCCATGACACTTGGAATCACAATGCTCCATGCCATTGTCATCACAATGGACCATGACATATTTCATCAAAATGCTCCCTGACACCTGTCTTCACAATATTCCATGACCTTGTCATCACAATGCTCCGTGCCCTTGTCATCACAATGCTCAATGCCTTTGTCATCACAATGTGCAGTGCCCACTGTCATCGCAATAGTCCATGAAACTTGTCAGACCTATGCTCCATGCCCTTATCATCACAATGCTCCATGCCCTTGTCATCAAAATGCTCCATGACCCCTTTCATCCTAATGCTCCAAACCCTAGTGATCACAATGTTCCCAACCACTTGTCATCACAACGCCCCATGACGCTCGTCATCACAATTATCCATGGTCTTCTCATCACAATGCTCCATGACCTTTGTCATCACAATGCTCAATACACTTGTCATCACAATGCTCCCTGCCACTTTTCGTCAGTATACTCCTTGAACGCTGTCGTGACAAGGCTCCATGCCATTTTCATCACAATTATCCATGCCCTTTTGATCACAATGTTCCAAGAACCCTGTAATCACAAAGCTCCATGCACTTGTCATCACGAAGCTCCATGACGCATGTCATCAGAAGGCTCCATGGCCTTCTCATCACAATGCTCCATGCCCTTGTCATCACAATGCTCCAAGACCCCTTTAATCACAATGCTCCATGCCCCTTTTCATTAGAATGCTCCATGAGACTTGTAATCACAAGGTTCCATGGTCTTATCATCACAATGTTCCTGGACATTGTTATCAGAATGCTCCATTCCGTTTTCATCACAATTCTCCATTTGTTTGTCAGCAAAATGCAACATGACCTTGTCATCTCTATGCTCCATGCACTTGTCATCACAATCCTCCATGAACCTTGGGATCACATTGCTTCATGGCCTTGTCATCACAATGCTCCATGCTCCTTGAAATCAAAATGATCAATAACATCTCTCATCACAATGCCTCAAGCCCTTTTGATCACAATTTTCCATAATACTTGTCATCACAACACTCCATGAATCCTTTCATCACAATATTCCATGCCCTTGTCATCACAATACTCCATGACCTTTGTCATCACAATGCTCAATACACTTGTCATCCCAATGCTCCCTGACACTTGGCATCAGAATGCTCCTTGAAACCTGTCATGGAAAGTCTCCATCCCTTTTTCATCACAATGCTTCATGCCATATTCATCACAATGCTCCATGCCATTGTCATCACAATACTCCACAAGCTGTTCATCAGAATGTTCCATGACCCTTTGTATCACTATTCTCCATGGCCCCTGGCATCACAATGCTCCATGACACCCATCATTACAATGCTCCATGCCTCGTGTCATTACAGTGCTCCTTGACGCTCTTCATCACAATAATCCATGGTCTTCTAATCACAAAACTCCACGGTCTTGCCATCACAATGCTCCATGCCCTGGTAATCACAATGATACATGCCCTTGTCATCACAATGTTCCATGACCACTGTCAACACAGGGTTCCATGACCCCTGACCACACAATGATCCGGGATTCTTTTCATCAAAATGCTCCATGACCCTTGTCATCACAGTGATCCATGCCCTTGTCATCCCAGTGCTCCATGACCCCTGTAATCACAATGCTCCCTGACACTTATCATCACAGGGCTTCGTGACATTTGTCATCATAATGCTCCATGCCTTTCTCAGCAAAATGCTACATGACATTGTCATCACAATGCTCCATGCGCTTGTCATAACAATCCTCCATGAACCTTAGGATCACATTGTTTCCTGCCCTTGTCATCACAATGCTCCATCTTGTTTGAAATCAAAATGATCCATGACTTTGGCATCACAATTCTCCAAACCCTTGTGATCACAATGTTCCATAACACTTTTCATCACAACGCTCCATGATGCCTGTCATCATAATACTCCTTGACCTTGTCATCACAATGTTCCATGACCTTTGTCATCACAGTGCTCAATACACTTGTCATCACAATGCTACCTGACAATTTTCGTCAGAATGCTCCTTGAACCCCGTCATGAAAAGGCTCCATGACTTTTTCATCACCATCCTCCATGCCCTTTTCATCACAATGCTCCGTGCCCACTGTCATCACTGTAATCCATGAAACTTTTCAGACCAATGCTCCATGCCCGTGTCATCACATTGCTCCATACCCTTGTCATCACAATGCTCTGTGACTCCAGTCATCACAATGCTTCATGACCTTTTTCATCACAATGCTCCTAGACACTTGTCATCACAATGCTCCAAACCCTTGTCATCACAATGCTCCATTACCCCTGTCGTAACAATGCTCCATGACCCCTGCCATCACAACGTTCCAAGGCCTTGTCATCACAAGCCTCCATGACCCTTGTCATCACAATGCTCCAAGACCCCTGTAAGCACAATGCGCCATGCACTTGTCATCACAATGCTCCACAACTTTGTCATCGCAATGCTCCATAAATCTCGTCATCACAATGCTCAATGCACTTCTCATCAAAATGCTCTCTCACCACTGATATCACAATGTTCCATCACTAGTCATCACAATACTCCCTCACCCCTTTCATCACAATGTTCCATGACCCCTGTCAACACATGCTCCATGACCTTGTCATCACAATGCTCCATGCCCACTCTCATCACAATAATCCATGCAACTTCTCAGACAAATGCTTCATGGCCTTGTCCTCACAATGCTCCATTACAACTGTCATAACAATGCTCCATGACCCCTGCCATCAGAATGTTCCACGGCCTTGTCATCACAAGGCTCCATGACCCTTGTCATCACAATTCTCCAAGAATACTATAATTACAATGCTCCATGCCCTTGTCTTCACAAAGCTCCATGACCCCTGTCATCACAATACTCCATGAACACTTTCAGCCAAATTCTCCATGACATTCTCATCACAATGCTCCATAACACCTGTCATCACAACACTCCATGACCCATGAAAACACAATGATCCGGGACTCTTGTCATCAAAATGCTCCATGACACTTGTCATCACAATGATCCATGCCCTTCTCATCCCAATGCTCGATGAACCCTGTAATCACAATGCTCCATGTCGCTTACCATCACAATACTCTATGCCTTTGTCAGCAAAATGCTAAATGACCTTGTCATCACAAGGTTCCATGCTCTTATCATCACAATCCTCCATGAATCTTGGGATCACATTGCTTCAGGCTCTTGTCATCACAATGTTCTAATCTTTTGTCAGTACAATGCTCCATGACCCTTGTCATCACAATGTTCCATGCGCTTGTCAGCACAATGTTCCTTGACCCACGTCATCACAATGTGCCATGCGCTAGTCATCACAATGCTCCACAACCTTGTCACCACAATGCTCCATAAATCTTTTCATCACAATGCTCCATGCACTTCTCATCAAAATGCTCTCTCACAACTGATACCACAATGTTCCATCACTAGTCATCACAATACTCCCTCACCTCTGTCATCACAATGTTCCATGACCCCTCTCATCAGAAAGATACAGGCCCTTATCATCACAATGCTCCATGACCCCTGACATCAAAATGTTCCATAACCTCTGTCATCAAAGGCTCCATGACCCTTTTCATCACAATGTTACATAACCACTGTCATCAACATGTTCCATGACACTTTTCATCAAATTGCTCCATGACCCTGTCGTCACAATGCTCCCTGCCATTCTCATCACATCGCACCACGACCTTCTCATCAAAATGCTCCATGATCTTTGTCATCACAAACTCCATGACCCTTGGCATCACAATGCTCCATGCCATTGTCATCACAATGCTCCATGAAACCTCTCATCATATTGCTCCATGCCCTTGTCATCACAAAGCTCCATGACGCTTGTCATCACAGTGCTCGATGACCTGCTCATCACAATGCCCCACGCCCTTGTCATTACAATCCTCTGTGACACATGTATCACAGTGTTCCATGCCCTATTCATCACAAGGCGCCATGCCGACTCTCAGCACAATAATCCATGAAAATTTTCAGAACTATGCTCCATGCCCTTGTCATCACGATGCTCCATTACCCCTGTCATAACAATGCTCCATGACCACTGCCATCACAATTTTCCACGGCCTTGTCATCACAAGGCTACATGACACTTTTCATCACAATGCTCCAAACCCCTGTAATCACAATGCTCCATGTCCTTGTCATCACAAAGTTCCATGACTAATGTCATCAGAATGCTCCATGGCCTTCTCTTCACAATGTTCCATGCCCTTTTCATTACCATGCTCCATGACCCCTGTAATCAAAATTCTCCATGACCATTTTCTTCAGAATGCTCTATGAGCCTTGTCATCACAAGGCTTCATGGTCTTCTCATCACAATGATCCAGGACCTTGTCATCACAATGCTCCATTCCCTTGTCATCAGTATGCTCCATTACCCCTGTCATCACACTGCTCCATGACCACTGTCAACACAACACTCCATGACCCCTGACAACAGAGTGATCTGGGACTCTTGTCAGCAAAATGCTCCATGACCCTTGTCATCACAATGATCCATCCCCTTGTCATCCCAAAGCTCCATGACGCCTGTAAACAAAATGCTCTGTGACGTTGGTCATCACATTGCTCCATGGCACTTGTCAGCACAATGCTCCATGCCTTTGTCAGCAAAATGCTACATGACCTTGTCATCACTATGCTTCATGCGCTTGTCATCACAATCCTCCCTGAACCTGGGGACCACATTGCTTCATGCCCTTGTCATCACAATGTTCCATGCTCCCTGAAATCAAAATGATCCATGACTTCTGTCATCACAATGCTCCAAACGCTTGTGATCGCAATGTTCCATAACACTTGTCATCACAATGCTCCATGATGACTTTCATCACAATGCTCCATGACGTTTGTCATCACAATGCTCAATACACTTTTCATCACAATGCTCCCTGACACTTGTCGCAGAATGCTCCATGACACCTGCCATGAAAAGGCTCCATGCCTTTTTCATCACAATGCCCCATGCCCCTTTCATCACAATGCTCCATGCCATTGTCATCACAATACTCCACCAGATTGGCATCACAATGCTACATGACCCTTGTCATCACAGTGCTCCATGTCCCCTGTCATAACAATGCTCCATGAACGCTGTCATCACAATGCTCCATGCCCATTGTCATTACAGTTCTCCATGATGCTCATCATCACAATTATCCATGGCCTTCTCATCACAATGCTCCACGGTCTTGCCATCACAATGCTCCATGCCCTGATCAGCACAATGCTCCATGTCCATTGTCATCACAATTCTCCACGTCCTTGTCATCACAATGCTCCATGACATTTCTCATCACAATGTTACATGCTCTTGTCATCACAATTCTCCATGCAATTGTCATCGCAATGTTCCATGACGGCTGTCATAGCAAGCTCCATGCACTTGTCATCACAATGCTTCACAAAAGTGTGATCAAAATTCTCAATGGCCCTTGTCATCACAATGCTCCATGCCCTTGTCATCACAATGCTCCATGACCCTTGTCATCACAATGCTCCAAGCCCTTGAAATCACAATGCTTCATTAAGTTTGTCATCACAATCCTACATGACACTTGGCATCACATTGCTACATGCCATTGTCCTCACAATGGACCATGACATATGTCATCACAATGCTCCCTGACACCTGTCTTCACAATACTTCATGATCTTGTCATCACAATGCTCCATGCCCTTGACATCACAATGCATCATGCCCACTGTCATCACAATACTCCATGAAACTTGTCAGACCTATGCTCCATGCCCTTATCATCGCAATGCTCCATGACCCCTGTCATCACAATGTTCCATGGCCTTGTCATCACAAGGCTCCATGACCCTTGTATTCACCATGCTCCAAGAACCCTGTAGTCACAATGCTCCATGCCCTTCTCATCACTCAACTCCAAGACAGATGTCATCAGAATGCTCCATGGCCTTCTCATCACAATGCTCATGCCCTTGTCATCACAATGCACCAAGACGCCTCTAATCACAATGTTCCATGCCCCTTTTCATCTCAATGCTCCATGAACCCTGTCATCACAGTGCACCATATCCACCATCATAATGCTTCATGTTATTGTCATCACAATGAAATCAAAATGCTCCATGACCTCTGTCATCACAATTCTCCAAACCCTTGTGGTCACAATGTTCCATAACACTTTTCATCACCATGCCCCATGACGCTCGTCATCACAATTATCCATGGTCTTCTCATCACAATGGTCCATGTCCTTTGTCATCACAATGCTCAGTACTCTTGTCATCACAATGCTCCCTGACACTTGTCGTCAGTAAGCTTCTTGAACACTGTCATGACAAGTCTTCATGTGTTTTTCATCACAATGATCTATGCCCTTTTCACCTCAATGCTACAAGAGACCTGTAATCACAATGCTATATGCATTTGTCATCACGAATCTCCATGACACATGTCATCAGAATGCTCCATGGCCTTCTCATCACAATGCTCCATGCCCTTGTCATCACAATTCTCCTAGACCCCGGTAATCAAAATGTTCCATGCCCATTTTCATCAGAATGCTCCATGAGACTTTTCTTCACAAGGCTCCATGGTTTTCTCATCACTATGCTCCAGGACCTTGTCATCACAATGCTCCTTTCCCTTGTCATCACAATGCTCCATGACCACTGTCATAACAATACTCCATGAATATTTTCAACCCAATGCTCCATGATATTCTCATCACAATGCTCCATGAACCTGTCATCACAACGTTCCATGACCCCTGACAACACAATGATCCGGGTCTCTTGTCATCAAAATGCTACATGAAAGTTGTCATCACAATGATCCATGCCCTTTTCATCCCAATGCTCCAGGAACATGAGGTTTAAGGCTAGGGCTCAGTGCTTGGTTCAGGATTAGAGGTCAGAGCAATATGGTTGGGGGGCTCCCTCTTTCCCAGGTCTCTCCTTACTCCCACCTCTTCTCTGTGGTCCTAAGTCTACTAGAGTGGGAAAGATAGGACACAGCTGGTCCCCCAGATTCCCTAAGGACAATGGCAAGTAGCATGGTAAGACTGGGGAAGATCTCACCAAGGTCTCCATAGGCCTATCACAGTGACTGCATATCCCTCATCTGAGACCTACTCCTCTCTTTGACAAACAGGGCTAAAGGGAAAGTTCTTTGGAAGCAGGTCCATCTCCATATCACCCATTTCAGGACTCTAGGGCTTCACTCTGCTGGCCCAGCCAGTACTGTCCCTCTCCCCCATTATTTTCCTGTGCCGCAAACTGAGTCAGAGAATTATCGATAGCATGAGGGGAACCTGGCTTAGAACAACCCCTTCTGCCATGCCTTCCCTATCCTGGGAATTGAGAGGGGATTTCTGAGGAGAGGGGCTGGTGAGCTCCCAGGGACACAAGGAAACTAGAGATGAGGGAGGGGAGCAAGTGTTTCCCACACCTGATGAGAGGGATCCAAGAGACAGAGATCAGAGGAGGAGACCTCTCAGGAGACACCAATTGTAGAGTGATGCCCCTTTAACTTAACTCTGTGGCGCCCTCCCTGGTGCTGGGGCCAGTCCCTAACTGAAAGCAGACCCACTAGGAGTCCCTGACCCTTCATCACTTCAGTAGCTAGTCGATTTCAGCCCAACTCGGTGACAAGACAGAAAGGAAAGGTAAGAAGCAGTGGCCCTTGGGTTCTCCTAGGGAGGTTACACTTCGGGGGGTTGATGCCAAGTATCTAAGTAACATTTTAATTTTATTTTGGCTGCGCCATGTGGCATGCAGTATCTTAATTCCCCAGCCAGGGATAGAACTTATACCCCCTGCAGTGGGAGCATGGAGTCTTATCCACTGGACCATCAGGGAAGTCCCTGATGCACAGTATCTTTCAACTTGGGATCCAACTGAAGGAGCCAGAAGCTGGGGTGTTAACTGTAGGAAAGACCTCCAACAGTTCTCAGTCATTCCCCTATGGCAGGCCAAGGGTGGCAGCTTCTAGTAGTCTTTCCCTCCTCTCACAGCCTACTTCCTACAACTATGGGCTTGAAATATTTTTGATCCACTCCCAGGAGGAGGAGATGCTTCAGGCACCAGGCAAAGTCCTGTCTAGGAGGAAGGTGGCAGCAGAGTGCTGGGATTGTGAGGATTTATGGACGTGGGGACAAGGCTGGGAGGAAGATAAAGCCAGGATTATTTAGCTCCCTCCATACAGGCCACTCACAGAGACGAGTGTGTGTGTGGTGGGGCGGGGGGCTTAGGTGGTGGAAGGCAATCACTGGTAGTAAGGGGAGGCCTGACTCTGATGAGGGGCCCTTAGGAATAATGGGAGCCTGGACACGGATGGACACCTTATCAGGGAGAGAGGCCCTGTCGATATGGAAACAGCCGGCATGGAGAATGGCTCCCAGCCCGAATGGCAGCGGCGGCGGCAGAATCAGGAGGGCAGGATGGTGGCTTCGGTTTAAATCTTTAACTCACCAGCTGGCTAGGCAGCGGCAGCAGGGGTGCGGTGGGGGATGTTGCGACCGGAGCCCTGGAGAGCAGTGCCCAGTCCGCTTGACAAACAGCTCATCAGGCCCCGCAGAAGCTCCAGCTTCTGCTCCCGAGGGTGCGCTGAGCTCTGTGGGGACCCGACACAGGCATGAGGCGGGGCGGGGGCTCCCGGCTTCCCCGCGACCGGTTCTCCTGGACTGAGCCTCGTCCATGCCCTGGGCGGGTGCGCGGGTATCCCAAGCCCTTCGCCTCCCCTCCCTCCACCACATGTGCAGCCAGGGTAAAAAGTAGAAACAACCCCTGCAGATCCTGGAAAGAGAAGGCAGAGCAGGGCGGGGCGGGGCGGGGCTGACCCCACTGACTCCGCCCCTTGGACGCTTCTACCCTCTCGTGGAAGGCTCCGCCCTTTTAGAGGCGGTTAGACGCGGTTAGAGGCGGTTTACAGGCGGTTTTTAGAGGCGGTTCCTCCAGTCCACGCACCCTAAGAGGCCCCTCCCCTCCCGCTTCTCCCGCCCCAGAGAACTCGCGCCCTCCCCGCCCCTTCCCCACCAACCAGGAGCGTCTAGGTTCCTCCTTCGCAGAACCCCGCCTCCACTCACGCCTCCTCCTCCTCCTCCTCGTCAGCGTCCTGCATCACCTTGTATCTCCTCAATCCCGACATGTCCTGGGTTCCCAACGTCTCCTGGTGAGCGGCATGATTGGATCAAGGATTCCCCAAATCCTTGGGAGGATCCCCTTCTCTGTCATTCTCTGGACCAGTCTGAATTGTTCTCAGATAATATGAGACAGGTGCCCCCGGGAAGACTCAGTTGCCACACTGGGACAGGGTTGGATTGAAGATTTGGAAGGCACTAGTCGTTAAGGGATTGGGTGGTAGGGGCCCTCGGGGGCATGGGGCATTTAGGAGGTTAGAGCCAAAGGCCTTCGAGGTCATGGGGCTGGGTTATTTGGGGTCCCGCGTGAGGATTTTCGGGGATTGTGGTCACCCGGATGGGGGTTGAGGGTTCGGCACAGCCTAAATGCCCACCCTCTCTGGCTCCACCCTGGAAACACGCCGGTGCATTAGGTCACAAAGACAGCATCATGCACTAGGGGTGGGGCTTACCTATTACCAGGAAGGGGCGGAGCCAGGGCATTTCTTCAGAGGAGGGGTAGTCCAGAAGGTGGAGCCAGAGCCTATCAATAAAGAGGTGGAGTTAGGGTTTGTTACAAAGAGGCAGGGCACGGACCCTCTTTTATAAGGGTGGAGTCAGATTTCAGAGCTGCACCCTGGGAAGACGGAGACCTCAGCACCAGGCAGCAAGAAAAGAGCTTTGGGACGCTGTCCAGTACTGTTTTGCCAATCCCCTCTCCTCTCTGTCTTCCTGGCTTCTGCTCCGACAATTACCTTTCTTGTCTGCCCCATTCTGTTTGTACGATTCTGGGCAGAGGAGGAATAGGGCTCCAGAGAGGGCCCAGTCTAGACAGGCCAGGCTATGGGAACACTTGTTGGCTGAGTGGCCTTGGCCCAGTCACTTCATGGTTAGAGGGTCACAGCCCTTCCTCTCTGAGCTGAGACCTCCTTTCATGTGATTTCTGTTCCTGCAGTCACTAATCAACAAATATTTATCGAGTGACTACTAGGTGCCGGGTGATGTGCTTGGGCATGAGGATACAGCAGAGAAGACAGGCACAGACTCTTCCCTCAGAGAGCTTGTCATCTGGGTTGGACAGGGCAGGGGAATCAAAAGAGACAATAAGATCACTACAATAGATGAAGCTGACTGGCTGGGGGCCGTGGAGGGTGCTTTGCAAAGCCAAGAAAGAGCAATTAACCCAGTGTGGGAGGTTGGAAATAGCTGCCCTATTTGGTCTGGGGAGGGGGGAAGGGAGCCTTGTGGCTGGACGGTATGGGAGAGAATGACCAGAAATGAGTGAAATAAAAGACCCCTCAGGCTGAAGTGTGGAGAATGGATTCACCTATCCTCTTCCCACCATTCCACACTCTTTTCCCCTCTCATACCTATCTTCCCCTGCCTGGGCTACATACAGACAGGTGACAGACAGACCCACGGATGCCAGTGGGAAGCATTGCAGTCTGGGCATGGAGAAGCTGTGCTTCCACCGCACTCACCCTCACTTACACTCACACTCACAGTGACACTCCTGCCCTGCTGCAGCTGGGTCAAGTCTGGTGCACGGGAAGAGGAGGCCTGGTCCCCAGGGCTTCAGTAATTCACATCCCTTCACTCAGATGCAGGGCTCTGTCTGTTGTATACTACACAATTTGGCTTTTGTCCCTGGTTCCTGAGAGGGAGGCTCTAAATCTTTGGAATACCTCAAGTAATACGAGTGTCTTTGTTATCTACGAGTCCCTTGGCTCACACCTGAGTTGATGCTAAGAGATGAGGTGACTTGGGCTGAGGCCTGGTCAGCAGAAAGACCAACCATATCATTGCAGAATTGGGGTTTTGAGCCAATCCTTCAGAGGAGATCGAGTCATGTTGCCAACAATTCATTCCTGCCTATGTATGAAATCTCAGTAAAAGCTCTGTACACCAAAGCTCATGGAACTTCCTGGTTGGTGAACATATTGATGTACTGGGAGGGTGACATGCCCTTTGTGTCTCCATGGGGAGAGAGCATGGGAGCTCTGCACTGAGACCCTCCTTGTGTGTCTTTTCATTTGGATGTTCCTGATATATGTACTTTATAAAAAAATAGATGTCAGGATAGCACTTCCGAGTTGTGTAAGTCATTCTAGTGAACCATTGGACCTGAGGGGTGTTTGAAGACCTCTGGACTTGTAGCTAGTTAGGCAGAAATGCAGGTGTCCTGGGGACCCCACTTGTGACTGGAAGTTCTAGTGGAGGCAGTCTTGTTGGGACTGTGCCCTTAAACCTGTGGAGTCTAACACTAGTTCTGGGTAGTCAGTGTCTGAATTGAATTGCAGTACACGGGTTGGTAGCAGAATACCTTTCCACTGAGTGCACTCCCCACTGTCTCCATCTATCTGGAACGTTTTATCCCTTTCATAACTCCTTAGTAGCCTCCCTGTCCCCATTTCCCACTCTTTGTCTTTAGCTCTGAGAACCTCAGCACTCAACATTTTGGACAAGGGAAGTGGGTTGCATTGTCCCTGTTAGGGGAAGGTTTGCAGTGTCGTCCCCTTGAAGGCATTTGAACATGAGTTTTAAGGCTAGGGGTCAGAGCTTGGTTCAGGACTAGAGGTCAGAGCCATATGGTTGGGGGGCTCCCTCTTTCCCAGGTTTCTCCTTATTCCCACCTCTTCTCTGTGGTCCTAAGACTACTGGAGTGGGAAAGATGGGACCCAGCTTGTCCCCCAGATTACCTGAGGACAATGGCAAGTAGCAGGGTAAGACTGGGGAAGATCTCCTCCCAGGTCTCCATAGGCCTATCACAGTGACTACACATCCCTCATCTGAGACCTACTCCTCTCTTCGACAAGCAGGGCTAAAGGGAAAGTTCTTTGGAAGCAGGTCCAGTTCCCATATCTCACATCTCAGGACTCTAGGGCTTCCCCCTCCTGGCCCAGCCAGTACTGTCCCTCTCCCCCATTATTTTCCTGTGCCCCAAGCTGAGTCAGAGAATTATCGATAGCATGAGGGGAACCCGGCTTAGAACACACCCTTCTGCCATGCCTTCCCTATCCTGGGAATTGAAAGGGGATTTCTGAGAAGAGGGGCTGGTGAGCTCCCAGGGACACAAGGAACGTAGAGATGAGGGAGGGGAGCAAGTGTTTCTCCCACCTGATGAGAGGGACCCAAGAGACAGAGACCAGAGGAGGAGACCTCTCAGGAGCCACCAATTGTAGAGTGCTGTCCCTTTCCCATTCCCAGCCCTAGAGCATATGATGTGACAAACTTAACTGTGACCCCTTTTTTTCTGCCTTATCTTTCCATCATCCATCCATCCATTTATCAATTGATCGATCCGTCCATCTATGTGTCCATATGTCTCCCCATCTTTGTCTCTTCATTGGTCCATTCTCCCATCTTTACTTTCATCTGTGTTTTCACATCTTTCTCTTCATTTATTCATCTGTATGTTTAACCATTAGCTGTGTATTTAATGCATCCATTCATCTATTTATCAGTTACGGTAATAATGAACATTTGTCGATACTTAAGTGCCATGCACCATGCTAAGAGCTCTAAAATCATTTTCTCATGACAAATATATGAAGTAGAATGTTGTGAGTGATGTTTTTGTTCATGCAGACACTTTTTTATACTCCTTTTCCTGCTTCCTTTAGGGAAGTTCTCTCTCACTTCACGTGGTCTTTGTGGCTATGTTCACAATAGTGATGTGATCAGAGTACTCCATTCCCTGGGCACTGTAATATATTGAAGAACTGAGTATGTGTCACAAGCACAGTTCAAAGCTTTTCATGAGCTTTTATGTTAGGAGAAAGAGGCCCTGCGTTTTGGATCGCTCACTATACAAATGTGGATTTGAGGCTTCCAGTGGTCATATTTTCTTCTGCTAGAAGATCACCTGTCTATAACCGGAATGAAGTCTCCACATAAAAAAAAAATAGAGATAATTCGGGGCTTCCCTGGTGGTGCAGTGGTTGAGAGTCCACCTGACGATGCAGGGGACGCGGGTTCGTGCCCCGGTCTGGGAAGATCCCACATGCCGCAGAGCAGCTGTGCCCATGAGCCCTGGCCACTGAGCCTGTGCGTCCGGAGCCTGTGCGCCACAACGGGAGAGGCCACAGCTGTGAGAGGCCTGCTTGCCACAAAAAAAAAAAAAAAAAAAAAAAAGAAAATTAGAGAGAAGTCAAGTTAAAAGATGGAGATAACATAATTTGATTCCCTGAGTCCAACCAGTGCTGAAGTAGACCAAATCTTAATCTAGTTATGTGATATGACAAATTTAACTTTTTGCTTAAGCTTCTTTAACTTGGGTTTTTTTCACTCACAATAGAAAGAGCCCTAGATAATGATCATTGTATTATTATCCCCATTTTACAGATAAGGAAACTAATATCCAGAAAGATTAATTTACCCCATGTTTCACCGCTTATAAATGGCAGAACATTGGTACATATTTGGAGCAAAACTCTGACATATTACCCATATATGTCTGTCCATCTGTTGGTTCAGTCCATCCATCTATCCATCCATCCCAGTTATTTATTTATCTGACTATCCTTCAATGCCAAGGCACCAAAGGCAATAAGACTTGCCAACTCCAATTTGAGGCTGGGTTTGGATCAGAGATTAGCAAACTTTTTTGTTAAAGGTTCAGCTAGGGGCTTCCCTGGTGGCGCAGTGGTTGAGAGTCCGCCTGCCGATGCAGGGGACACGGGTTCGTGCCCCGGTCCGGGAGGATCCCACGTGCCGCGGAGCGGCTGGGCCCGTGAGCCATGGCCGCTGAGCCTGTGCGTCCGGAGCCTGTGCTCCGCAACGGGAGAGGCCACAACAGTGAGAGGCCCGCGTAACGCAAAAAAAAAAAAAAAAAAAAGGTTCAGCTAGGAAATAAGGTTTGCAGGCCATACTGTCTCTGTAGTCACTTGTAAGCTTTGCTGTTGTAGCCCCAAAGCAGCCATAGACAGTATGTAAATGAACAGGCATGGCTACATTCCAATAAAATTTTATTTACAAAAACAGGCAGCAGTCTGGCTGGGCCATAGTTTGCCAATCACTGATCTGGATCAGTGGGGAAAACACATACGTTCTGTCATTGTTGGGAACATGAGTAGGGAATGGAAACGTATATTCCTTGCATTTGCCATTACTAATGTAGTGGAAACAACAGGGTTTTTATACTCAAACTCTTGTATTTGAATCCGGTTTTAGAACCCTGGACAGTCGAGGGAACAGGATCTGTAAAATGGGAATAATATGTATCTTGTGAGGTGGTCCATGTGCCTGACACACAGTGGGTGCATTCAGTGGTGGTTAGGTCCATCCCCTTTTCTCATTCATCACCTCCCATATATTACCAGCATCAGGAGGCCTCTCTCTTTTTAGGGTGTCCTGGGATACAGTGAGGAGAGTTCAATCTGGCTTTCTGAGTTCAGGAGCCCAACTTCTAAGAATGTGCTTTCATACAAGTTATATAGATTAAGCTCTTGCAAACTCCAAATTTCTCTTTTTAGTAACTCTACCCCAACTCTTGTCCATACTGTTCCACAACTGTAACCACTCCAGTGCCCAGCAAAACAAAAGGCTCTCTAGTCAACAGGCCCCATTAGACTGAGAGGCAGTTTAGATACCTTCTTTTATCAAGTCCACCATTGATGATATTACCCTGTTCCCCAGGTGGCTTTTTAACCTATTTATTCCAAACAAATACTCTTCTCTGGGAGGAAGGATTGTGTCCATATGTGTCTTTGTGTCTGTGTGCCCATGACGGTTTGTGTGTAATTGTGTATGTGTGTCTATATGTCCCCTTGTGTCCGTACTGTGATTATACGCTTAACTATCTGTGGTGTGTCCTTGGTAGATGCGCGTGATTGGCTGTGTGATTGATTATATGCCTGTGTATGTGTGTGTGGGTATGGACGTATGTAAGTGGGTAAGGGTGTCCCCACTTTTGTGCTTGTGTGTATATGTGTGTTCTGTTTAATCCATCCCATTGTGGCTCTCAACCTCACAAGGCCTGCAGGGGGCATCCAGTGCACAGGGAAAGGGGATGCGAGTCCCCTGTCCTGTGCTCCAACCTCATGGGGCCTGCAGAGGGCATATAGTGTCTAGAGAAAAATAGATTGTGTTGCCTGAGGAAGTGGGGCTCTGGTCTGAGAAGCCTGGGCTCTCTTATTCCAGAAAGGAGCCTGGAAATGAGCAAGAAGCCTGATGACTCAGCTTCTGAAAGTCCCTGATCCTAGGAGGGGGTCGGCTTCACCCCGCAAATCCTTCTCCAAACCCTCTGTCCACATCCAGAGGTTCCTGACACAGCCTGCAGGGCAGAGCTTGTCCCTTTAGTCCAAGTGTGGGTAGGATATTGCACAGCACTTCTGGAGGTGACTGGACATCAGGATGGGGGGGAAGTCTTGAGCAATAGTACACCCTCCTTCTTTGCCTCCTGCCCTCAGCATCTTGAAGGACTGCCTCAGTCACTGCCAGGATTTCCTGAACACCCCCTCTCTTTCATTTTCTGCAGTTTGGGCCACTCTGGGCCCCAGGATTTCTGGGCCTGGACTGAGCCTTCTCAGTAGACGTGCAGGAAACAAGGGCCTCTGAAACCAAGCAGAAGGTGACCTGTGTCGCTGGTGATGAGCCTGGTGGGTAGGGTGGCCAGAGGGAAGGCAAGGGAGTCTCCATGTAACAGGGAGCTCTGCAGAGCCTTGAGGATGGGTGAGGCAGGAGGTAGGACATTCCATGTGGTATGAACAGCAAGCACAGAGGCTCAGGAGGGACAGGGCTTTGTGATTAATCCTGATGTGGGTGAGGCAGCGGAAAGCAAGTGGTGTGAGAAGCTATGTATGTGGGGGTAATCCCTGGGTACTTGGGGCACCTCCTAGTGATGCCATGCCCAGTGGTCAAAGTTCATGGAAGACCCCTGTAACCTTAATCAGGCAGGACCATCAGGGACCAGTATTCCCTAGGCATGAAGGTTTGTGTCCCTTAGCAGGCATAGAATGTCAACCAGCTGAAGTGCCAGTTGGAGGTAAAGGGAATGAATCATAGACGAAGTGTGGCAAACAGAATTTAAGACTCCTCCCTCCTGGTGTGCATATCCTGTATAATCTCGCTTTGAGGGGATCCCCTTGGCCTCCTGGCTTGTGAATATGATGGGATATCAGTGATGTGGTTAGGTTATGCTATATGGCAAAAATGAAGGAGCATTGCAGATGTAATTAAGGACGCAAAATCAGTTGACTTTGAGTTAGTTGAAAGGGAGATTACCCTGGGTGGGCCTGACCTAATCAGGCGAGCCCTTTAAAAAAGTGTCTAGGGCTAAGAAACAAAAAGCAGCAGCAGGGAGGAAGATGGTGGAAGAGTAAGACACGGAGATCACCTTCCTCCCCACAGATACATCAGAAATTCATCTACACGTGGAACAACTCCTACAGAACACCTAGTGAACGATGACAGAAGACCTCAGACTCCCCAAAAGGCAAGAAACTCCCCACATACCTGGGTAGGGCAAAAGAAAAAAAGAATAAACAGAAACAAAAGGATAGGGAAGGGACCTGCACCAGTGGGAGGGAGCCGTGAAGGAGGAAAGGTTCCACACACTAGAAGGCCCTTCACGGGCGGAGACTGTGGGTGGCGGAGGGGGAAATCTTCAGAGTAGCAGAGGAGATCACAGCAACAGGGGTGTGGAGGGCAAAGCGGAGAGATTCTGGCACAGAGGATCGGTACCCTCAGGCACACACCAGCCCGAGAGGCTTGTTTGCTCGGCCGCCGGGGCAGGTGGGGCTGGGAGCTGAGGCTCGGGTATCGGGTTTCAGTCGGAGCACAGGGAGAGGACTGGGGCTGGTGGCAGGAAGAGAGCCTGAAGGGGTTAGTGCACCATGGCTAACCCGGAGGGAGTCTGCGGAAAAAGTCTCGAGCTGTGTTTCGTGGTGCGCAAGGAGAGGTCATTAAGAGCGCTGCTTAAAGAAGCTCCAGAGACAGACGCGAGCCACGGCTAAAGGCACAGACACCGGAGATGGGCGTGGGATGCTGGAGTTCCTGCTACTGCAGCCACAAGGCCTGTGTGCGAGCGCAGGTCACTGTCCACCCCGCCTTCCGGGGAGGCTGTGCAGCCCGCCACTGCTGGGGTCCCGGGACCCTGGGATGGCTTCCCCAGGAAAGTGCACGGAGCCACCTTGGGCTGCTGCAACATCACGCCAGCCTCTGCTGCCGCAGGCCCGCCCCGCACTGCGTGCCCCTCGCTCCCCTCTGCCTGAGTGAGCCAGAGACCCCGAATCAGCGGCTCCTTTAAACCCGTCCTGTCTGAGCGAAGCACGGACACCCTTCGGTGACCTACGTGCAGAGGCGGGGCCAGGTCCAAGGCTGAGACCGGGGAGCTGTGAGAGCAGAGAAGAGACAGGGAAATCTCTCTGTGCAGCCTCAGAGGCAGCGGATTAAAGCTCCACGGTCCACTTGATGTGCCCTGTGTCTGTGGAGTGCATGAATGGACAGAGAATCATCCCAAATTGAGGAGGTGGACTTTGAGGGCAAGATTTAAGACTTTTTCCCCTTTCCCTCTTTTTACAACAAACTATCCCAAATTAAGGATGTGGACTTTGAGAGCTAGATTTCAGACTTTTTCCCCTTTTCCTCTTTTTACAACGAATTATCCCAAATTGAGGAGGTGGACTTTGAGAGCAAGATTTTCGATTTTTTTCCCTGTTCTCTTTTTGTGAATTTGTATGTGTATGCTTCTGTGTGAGATTTGCTCTGTATAGCTTGACTTCCACCATATGTCCCAGGGTTCTATCTGTCCGTTTTTTTTCAATAATTACATTTTAATTTTAATAATGCTACTATATTTTATACATTATTCTATTTTACTTTACCTGATTTTTTTCATACCTTCCCTTCCTCCCAACCTCCTTCCCTCCTGTCTTTCTTTCCTTCTCTCTTTCTTTCTTTCTTTCTTTCCTCCCTCCCTCCCTCCCTCCCTTCTTCCTTGCACTCTTTCTATTCCATTCCTTCCTTCCTCCATTGTTCCTTTCACTCTTTCTTTTCCTTTCCTTCTTTCCTCCATTGTTCCTTTCACTATTTCTTTCTTTCCTTCCTCCCTCCCTCCCTCCTTTCTTTCTTTCTTTCCATCCTTCCTCCCTCCCTCTCTCCTTTCTTTCTTTCTTTCTTTCTTTCTTTCTTTCTTTCTTCCTTCCTTCCTTCCTTCCTTCCTTTCTATCCTTCTTCCTTTCTTTCTCTCTCTCTTTCTTCTTCTACTAATTCTTTCTTTCTACTTTTTCTCCCTTCAATTCTGAGCCGGGTAGATGAAAGGCTCTTGGTGCTGCAGCCAGGAGTCAGTGCTGTGCCTCTGAAGTGGGAGAGCCAACTTCAGGACACAGGTCCACAAGAGACCTCCCAGCTCCACATAATATCAAGTGGCAAAAATCTCCCAGAGATCTCCATCTGAACACCAGCAGCCAGCATCAGTCAACGAACAGCAAGCTACAGTGCTGGTCACCCTATGCCAAGCAACTAGCAAGACAGGAACACAACCCCACCCATTAGCAGAGAGGCTGCCTAAAAACATAATAAGGCCAAAGGCACCATAAAACACACCACCAGAAGAGGACCTGTCCACCAGAAAGACAAGATTGAGACTCAACCACCAGAACACAGGCACTAGTCCACCCACACCAGGAAGCCTACACAACCTACTGAAACAACCTTAGCCACTGGGGACAGACAACAAACACAATGGGAACTACGAACCTGCAGCCTGCAAAAAGGAGACCCCACACACAGTAACATAAGCAAAATGAGAAGACAGAAAAACACACAGCAGGTGAAGGAGCAAGATAAAAACCTACCAGACCTAACAAATGAAGAGGTAATAGGCAGTCTACCTGAAAAAGAATTCAGAATAATGATAGTAAAGCTGATCCAAGATTCTATTTCCAAGATCCAAAATCTTGGAAATAGAATAGACAAAATGCAAGAAACAGTTAACAAGGACCTAGAAGAACTAAAGATGAATCAAGCATCGATTAAAAACACAATAAATGAAATGAAAAGTACTCTAGATGGGATCAATAGCAGAATAACTGAGGGAGAAGAACGGATAAGTGAGGTGGAAGATAAAATAGTGGAAATAACTACTGCAGAGCAAAATAAAGAAAAAAGAATGTAAAGAATAGAGGACAGTCTCAGAGACCTCTGGGACAACACTAAACGCACCAACATTCGAATTATAGGGGTTCCAGAAGAAGAAGAGAAAAAGAAAGGGACTGAGAAAATATTTGAAGATATTATAGTTGAAAACTTCCCTAATATGGGAAAGGAAATAGTTAATCAAGTCCAGGAGGCACAGAGAGTGCGATACAGAATAAATCCAAGGAAAAATATGCCAAGACACATATTAATCAAACTGTCAAAAATTAAACACAAAGAAACCATAATAAAAGCCACAAGGGAAAAACAACAAATAACACACAAGGGAATCGCCATAAGGTTAACAGCTGATCTCTCAGCAGAAACTCTACAAGCCAGAAGGGAGTGGCAGGACATAATTAAAGTGATGAAGGAGAAAAACCTGCAACCAAGATTACTCTACCCAGCAAGGATCTCATTCAGATTTGATGGAGAAATTAAAACCTTTACAGACAAGCAAAAGCTGAGAGAGTTTAGCACCACCAAACCAGCTTTACAACAAATGCTAAAGGAACTTCTCTAGGCAAGAAACACAACAAAAGGAAAATACCTACAATAACGAACCCAAAGCAATTAAGGAAATGGGAATAGGAACATACATACCAATAATTACCTTAAATGTAAATGGACTAAATGCTCCCACCAAAAGAGACAGGTTGGCTGAATGGATACAAAAACAAGACATATTTATATGCTGTCTACAAGAGACCCATTTAAGACTTAGAGACACATACAGATTGAAAGTAAGGGGATGAAAAAGATATTCCATGCAAATGGAAATCAAAAGAAAGCTGGAGTAGCAATTCTCATATAAGACAAAATAGACTTTAAAAGAAAGACTACTAGAAGAGACAAAGAAGGACACTACATAATAATCAAGGGATTGATCCAGGAAGAAGATATAACAATTGTAAATAATTATGCACCCAACATAGGAGCACCTCAATACATAAGGCAAATACTAACAGCCATAAAAGGGGAAATCGACAGTAACACACTCATAGTAGGGGACTTTAACACCCCACTTTCACCAGTGGACAGATCATCCAAAATGAAAATAAATAAGGAAACACAAGCTTTAAATGCTACATTAAACAAGATGGACTTAATGGATATTTATTGGACATTCCATCCAAAAACAACAGAATACACATTTTTCCCAAGTACTCATGGAACATTCTCCAGGATAGATCATATCTTGGGTCACAAATCAAGCCTTGGTAAATTTAAGAAAATTGAAATTGTATCAAGTATCTTTTCCGACCACAATGCTGTGAGAGTAGACATCAATTACAAGAAAAGATCTGTAAAAAATACAAACACATGGAGGCTAAAAAATACACTACTCAATAACGAAGTGATCACTGAGGAAATCAAAGAGGAAATAAAAAATAATACCTAGAAACAAATGACAATGGAGACACGACGACCCAAAACCTATGGGACGCAGCAAAAGCAGTTCTAAGGGGGAAGTATATAGCAATACAATACCACCTTAAGAAACCGGAAACATCTCGAGTAAACAACCTGACCCTGTACCTAAAGCAATTAGAGAAAGAAGAACAAAAATCCCCCAAAGTTAGCAGAAGAAAAGAAATCATAAAGATCAGATTAGAAATAAATGAAAAAGAATTGAAGGAAACGATAGCAAAGATCAATAAAACTAAAAGCTGGTTCTTTGAGAAGATAAACAAAATTGACAAACCATTAGCCCGACTCATCGAGAAAAAAGGGAGAAGACTCAAATCAATAGAATTAGAATTGAAAAAGGAGAGGTAACAACTGACACTACAGAAATAAAAAAGATCATGAGAGATTACTACAAGCAACTCTATGCCAATAAAATGGATAACTTGGAAGAAATGGACAAACTCTTAGAAATGCACAACCTGCCAAGACTGACTCAGGATGAAATAGAAAATATGAATACACCAATCACAAGCACTGAAATTCAAACTGTGATTAAAAATCTTCCAACAAACAAAAGCCCATGACCAGATGGCTTCACAGGCGAATTCTATCAAGCATTTAGAGAAGAGCTAACACCTATCCTTCTCAAACTCTTCCAAAATATAGCAGAGGGAGGAGCACTCCCAAACTCATTCTACGCGGCCACCATCACCTTGATACCAAAACCAGGCAAGGATGTCTCAAAGAAAGAAATCTACAGGCCAATATCACTGATGAACATAGATGCAAAAATCCTCAACAAAATACTAGCAAACAGAGTCCAGCAGCACATTAAAAGGATCATACACCATGATCAAGTGGGGTTTATTTCAGGAATGCAAGGATTCTTCAATATACACAAATCAATTAATGTGATACACCATATTAACAAATTGAAGAAGAAAAACCATATGATCATCTCAATAGATGCAGAGAAAGCTTTTGACAATATTCAACACCCATTTATGATAAAAACCCTGCAGAAAGTAGGCATAGAGGGAACTTTCCTCAACATAATAAAGGCCATATAGGACAAACCCACAGCCAACATCATCCTCAATGGTGAAAAACTGAAACCATTTCCACTAAGATCAGGAATAAGACAAGGCTGCCCACTCTCACCACTCTTATTCAACTTAGTTTTGGAAGTTTTAGCCACAACAATCAGAGAAGAAAAGGAAATAAAAGGAATCCAAATTGGAAAAGAAGTAAAGCTGTCACTGTTTGCAGATGACATGATACTATACATAGAGAATCCTAAAGAGGCTACCAGAAAATTACTAGAGCTAATCAATGAATTTGGTAAAGTAGCAGGATACAAAATTAATGCACAGAAATCTCTGGCATGCCTGTACACTAATGATGAACAATCTGAAAGTGAAATCAAGAAAACACTCCCATTTACCATTGCAACAAAGAGAATAAAATATCTAGGAATAAACCTACCTAAGGAGACAAAAGACCTTTATGCAGAAAATTATAAGACACTCATGAAAGAAATTAAAGATGATACAAATAGATGGAGAAATATACCATGCTCCTGGATTGGAACAGTCAATAATGTGAAAATGACTCTACTACCGAAAGCAATCTACAGATTCAATGCAATCCCTATGAAACTACCACTGGCATTTTTCACAGAACTAGAACAAAAAATTTCACAATTTGTTTGGAAAAACAAAAGATCCCGAATAGTGAAAGCAATCTTGAGAATGAAAAATGGAGCTGGAGGTATCAAGCTCCCTGACTTCAGACTATACTACAAAGCCACAGTAATCAAGACAGTGTGGTACTGGCACAAAAACAGAAATATAGATCAATGGAACAGGATAGAAAGCCCAGATATGAACCCACGCACATATGGTCAACTTATCTTTGATAAAGGAGGCAGGAATGTACAGTGGAGAAAGGGACAGTCTCTTCAATAAGTGGTGCTGGGAAAATTGGACAGGGACATGTAAAAGTATGAGATTAGATCATTTCCTAACACCATACACAAAAATAAGCTCAAAATGGATTAAAGACCTAAATGTAAGGCCAGAAACTATCAAACTCTTAGAGGAAAACATAGGCAGAGCACTCTATGAAATAAATCACAGCAAGATCCTTTTTGACACACTTCCTAGAGAAATGGAAATAAAAACAAAGATAAACAAATGGGCTCTAATGAAACTTAAAAGGTTTTGCACAGCAAAGGAAACCATAAACAAGACCAAAAGACAACTCTCAGAATGGGAGAAAATATTTGCAAATGAAGCAACTGAAAAAGGATTAATTTCCAAAATTTGTAAATAGCTCATGCAGCTCAATAGCAAAAAAACAAACAACCCAATCCAAAAATGGGCAGGAGACTTAAATAGGCATTTCTCCAAAGAAGATACACAGACTGCCAACAAACACATGAAAGAATGCTCAACCTCATTAATCATTAGAGAAATGAAAGTCAAAACTAAAATGAGATATCTTCTCACACCAGTCAGAATGGCCATCATCAAGAAATATAGAAACAATAAAAGCTGGAGAGGGTGTGGAGAAAAGGGAACACTCTTGCACTGCTGGTGGGAGTGTGAATTGGTACAGCCACTATGGAGAACGGTATGGAGGTTCCTTAAAAAACTAAAAATAGAACTACCATATGACCCAGCAATCCCACTACTTGGCATATACCCTGAGAAAACCATAATTCAAAAAGAGACATGTACCAGGGCTTCCCTGGTGGCGCAGTGGTTGAGAGTCCGCCTGCCGATGCAGGGGACACGGGTTCGTGCCCCTATCCCGGAAGATCCCACATGCCGCGGAGCGGCTGGGCCCGCGAGCCGTGGCCGCGGAGCCTGTGTGTCCGGAGCCTGTGCTCCGCAACGGGAGAGGCCACAGCAGTGAGAGGCCCGCGTACAGCAAAAAAAAAAAAAAAAAAAAAAAAAAAAAGAGACATGTACCAAAATGTTCATAGCAGCCCTACTTACAATAGCCCGGAGATGGAAACAACCTAAGTGTCCATCATCGGATGAATGGGTAAAGAAGATGTGGCACATATATACAATGGAATGTTACTCAGCCATAAAAAGAAATGAAATTGAGCTATTTGTAATGAGGTGGATGGACCTAGAGTCTGTCATACAGAGTGAAGTAAGTCAGAAAGAGAAAGACAATAACTGTATGCTGACACATATATATGGAATTTAAGAAAAAAAATGTCATGAAGAACATAGGGGTAAGACAGGAATAAAGACACAGACCTACTAGAGAATGGACTTGAGGATATGGGGAGGGGGAAGGGTGAGCTGTAACAAAGTGAAAGAGAGGCATGGGCATATATACACTACCAAACGTAAGGTAGATAGCTAGTGGGAAGCAGCCGCATAACACAGGGAGATCAGCTTGCTGCTTTGTGACCGCCTGGAGGGGTGGGAGAGGGAGGGTGGGAGGGAGACACAAAAGGGAGGAGATATGGGAACATATGTATATGTATAACTGATTAAATTTGTTATAAAGCAAAAAAAACAGATTTGAACTTTTAAAGATTCCAGCTTACTTGTAAGGTTCTAAGGGTCAGGTCCTCTACATTGTTCCTGGGGTAAGGCTTAGTTCACCGTATAGCAATGTATATATTGACATATTTTCCCCTCGAATTTCTGTGATTCCCTACATCTCACCTTTCTTTGCAGACAAGCCATTTGAAATACCCTTAATTATTTCACAGCCAATAAGTCGTTGAACTAATGTGTATTTTTTAGGGAAATCTTCTTATATAATTAGGCAGAAAATCTGACCTGCCATAGTTTTCAAAACAACATAATTTCACTCTTCTCAATGATTAATCAGTTGTATTACACAACTTTGAGTATATAGATTTATCAATGACATGTACTTTAAAAATGTTTTAGAGATCCTACCAGTCTTTGAAAACATCCTTGTTCTTCTTTCAGTTAGAGTATTATGTATATTTTCTGCCTTGCACCTGATTATTCCAACATCTGACGGATGGCCTAGGGAATGTAATGCTGGTATTGATTGTTTTTGCTGATTGTCTCCCCTTGTAGCTGATTTCTTCATTATTGTGTAAATTTAGATCATGAGCTCATGTTTAGCTAAACAGCTGACTATGTAAGAGGCTTAGGTGTGAATGCTCGTAAGCTTCACCAGAAAGTCGGCAAAGATATATTTGTGTCCCTCCAATGAGTTGCACAAAAGGACCACGTTTTCTAGAAGTGTCGGTCCAATACTCCCTCTAGAGGCAGGGGACTCAGACAGGGCAGTTTTGCGGCCCATGATCTGGGGCAGGGGCACTGGGCGGACTGTGGCCCGGGCAGGAGACTCTCCGAGTCTGTCCCAGGTAGCCATCTGCCTGCAAACTTCAGTCACCTGGCAGGAAGCTACGATGCCCAGACCTATGGTAAGCTGTGCAGCGAGGTGTACTGCGCAGACAGGTTCCACACACACTTCAAGTAAGAGGGCGGCCTGAGTGGAAAGGTGAGAGTTTGGGCAGCTGTGCAGACAAAGAAGGCGCCCTTTGGCCTGGGAATAAATGCTTGTGACACCTCACTGGGCCTTCCGGGCTCTGTGGGTGCTGCCCTGTGCCCCTTGCTCCACTGCCATTTGTTCAGTCACAGCAGAGATGGCCACACCCACACCCTCAGTGAGAGCCGTGTTACAATCTCCCTCACCCCGCCCCTTCTCCGCAGGTTACCATGGACTACAGATGCTGCCTTCTGAGGCCAGGGCGTTCCGAGAATGCCAAGGTCAGAAATGATGACCTTAAATGATTTCCTCTTGTGTCCGTTTTGGTAAACTTTAGGAGCTAGGAAATGGTCCCCTTTACAGAAATGTTCAAATTTACTGGCATTTCATATATTCTCTGCTATAACAATGTCCTGACTCTTTCTGTATATTCTTTACATATCTTTTTGTTTTCCTTTATCAAAGTGTGTCTTTTAAATCTTTTCAAAGTATATTCTTTGGAGTTACTAAATCACCTCAATTTTATACGTTTTCTGTTGTATTAAGTTCTGTTCATCACTTTATTTATCTTTTTTCTATGTTCTCAGGGTTTATTGTTTTGATTTTCTGATATCAATTTAATCACTTGTTAATTCATTATAATAAATACTTTCTACTTATAAAGATTAGAACTTTTAAAGATTCCAGGTTACTTGTAATTTTCTAAGGATCAGGTCCACTATATTGTTGCTGGCCTAAGCCTTAGTTCACCATAGAGCAATGTATATATTGACATATTTTCCCCTCGACTTTCTGTGATTCCGTACATCTCAGCTTTCTTTGCGGACAAGCCATTTGAAATACCCTTAACTTATTTCACAGCAAATAGGTCTTTGAAATAATGTGTATTTTTTTGATAAATCTTATATATTTAGGAAGAAAATCTGACCTGCCATAGTTTTCAAAACAGCATAATTTCACTCTTCTCAATGATGAATCTGTTGTATTACACAACCTTTGATTATTTAGCTTTATCAATGACGTGTACTTTAAAAATGTTTTAGAGATCCTACAAGTCTTTGAAAACATCCTTGTTCCTTCTTTCAGTTCGAGTTATGTGTACACTTTCTGCTTTGCACCTGATTATTCCAACATCTGATGGATGGCCTTGGGAATCTAATTCTGGTATTGATTGTTTTTGCTGATTGTCTCCCCTTGTAGCTGATTTCTTCATTATTGTGTAAATTTAGATCATGAGCTCATGTTTAGCTAAACAGCTGACCTTGTAAGAGGCTTAGGTGTGAACACTGGTAAGTTTCAGCAGAAAGTCGGGAAAGATTTATTTGTGTCCCTGCAATGAGCTGCCCGCGAGGACCCCGTTTTATAGAAGTGTTGGTCCAGTATTCCCTGTTGTGGCTAGGGACACATACAGGGCTGCTTGGCGTCCCCCGATCAGGGGCAGGGGAAGTGGGCGACCTGTGGGCCGAGCAGGATCCTCTCCGCGTGTGTCCCAGGAACCCATCTGCCTGCGAACTTCGGTCACCTGGCAGGAAGCTACAATGCCCAGACCTATGGTTAGCTGTGCAGCGAGGTGTACTGTGCAGACAGGTTCCACACACACTTCAAGTAACAGGGCGACCTGAGTGGAAAGGTGGGAGTTTGGGCAGCTGTGCAGACAAAGAAGGCGCCCTTTGGCCTGGGCTTAAATGCTTGTGACACCCCACTGGGCCTTATATGATTTCCTCTTGTGTCAGTTTTGGTAAAGTTTAGTAGCTAGGAAATGGTCCCCTTTACCGAAATGTTCAAATTTACTGGCATTTCATATATTCTCTGCTATAACATTGTACTGATTCTTTCTGTATATTCTTTACTTATGTTTTTGTTTTCCTTAATCAAAGTGTGTCTTTTAAATCTTTTCAAAAAATATTCTTTGTACTTACTATATCACCTCAATTTTATACGTTTTCTGTTGTATTAAGTTCTACTCATATCTTTATTTATCTTTTTTCTATGTTCTCAGGTTTTATTGGTTTGTTCTTCTGATGTCAATTAAAACACTTGGTTATTCCTTTTAATAAATCTTTTTACTTATAAAGATTTGAACTTTTGAAGATTCCAGCTTACTTGTAAGTTTCTAAGGTCAGGTCCTCTACTTTCTTGCTGGCCAAAGGCTTAGTTCAACATATAGCAAAGTATATATTGAACTATTTTCCCCTCGACTTTCTGTGGTTCCCTATATCTCACCTTTCTTTGCAGACAAGACATTTGAAATACCCTTAATGTATTTCACAGCCAATAAGTCTTGAAATAATGTGTATTTTTTAGAGAAATCTACTTATATAATTAGGCAGAAAATCTGACCTGCCATTGTTTTCAAGACAGCATAATTTCACTCTTCTCAATGATTAATGTGTTTTATTACACAACTTTTGAGTATTTAGCTTTATCAATGACATATACTTTAAAAAGGTTTTAGAGATCCTACCAGTCTTTGGGAACATCCTTGTTCCTATATTCAGTTCCAGTTTTATGTATATTTCCTGCCTTGCACCTGATTATTCCAACATCTGATGGATGGCCTTGGGAATCTAATTCTGGTATTGATTGTTTCAGATGATTGTCTCCCCTTGTAGCTGATTTCTTCATTATTGTGTAAATTTAGATCATGAGCTCATGTTTTGCTATACAGCTGACACTGTAAGAGGCTTAGGTGTGAACGCTCGTAAATTTCAGCAGAAAGTTGGCAAAGATTTATGTGTGTCCCTCAAATTAGTTGCCCGCCAGACCCCGTTTTATAGAAGTGTTGGTCCAATATACCCTCCAGAGGCTAGGGATTCAGACAGGCCTGCTTGGCGGCCCGTGATCTGGGGCAGGGGCAGTGGGCGGCCTGTGGCCCTGGCAGGAGCCTCAGAGCGTGTGTCCCAGGGACCCATCTGCCTGCGAACTTCGGTCACCTGGCAGGAAGCTACGATGCCCAGACCTATGGTTAGCTTTACAGCGAGGTGTACTGTGCAGACAGGTTCCACACACACTTCAAGTAAGAGTGCGGCCTGAGTGGAAAGGTGAAAGTTTGGGCAGCTGTGCAGACAAAGAAGGCGCCCTGTGGCATTGGCCTAAATGCTTTTGAAACCACACTGGGCCTGCCGGGCACTGAGGGCACTGCCCTAGACCTCCTGCTCCCCTGCCCTTTGTTCAGTCACATCAGAGATGGCCACACCCACTTCCTCAGTGACGACAGTTTTCCAACCTGCCTCAGCTCCTCCCACTCTCCGCAGGTTACCATGGACTACAGATGCTGCATTCTGAGTCCAGGGCGTTCTGAGAATGACAAAGGCAGACATGACGACCTTAAATGATTTCCTTTTGTGTCAGATTTGGTAAACTTTAGGAGCTAGGAAATGGTCCCCTTTACAGAAATGTTCAAATTTACTGCTATTTCATATTTTCTCTGCTATAACATTGTCCTGATTCTTTCTGTATATTCTTTACTTATGTTATTTTTTCCTTAATCAAAGTGTGTCTTTTAAATCTTTTCAAAGAATATTCTTTGGACTTACAAAATCACCTCAATTTTATACGTTTTCTGTTGTATTAAGTTCTGCTCATATCTTTATTTACCTTTTTTCCATGTTCTCAGGGTTTATTGTTTTGATCTTCTGATGTCAATTAAAATACTTGGTTATTCATTTTAATATTTTTTTACATATAAAGATTTGAACTTTTGAAGATTCCAGCTTACATGTAAGTTGGTAAGGGTCAGGTCCTCTACATTGTTGCTGGCCTAAGGCTTAGTTCACCCTATAGCAATGTATATATTGACATATTTTCCCCTCGACTTTCTGTGATTCCCTATATCTCAACTTTCTTTGCAGACAAGCCATTTGAAATACCCTTAACTTATTTCACTGCCAATAAGTCTTTGAAATAATGTGTATATTTAGCGAAATCTTCTTATATAATTAGGCAGAAAATCTCACGTGCCATAGTTTTCAAAACAGCATAATTTCACTCTTCTCAATGATTAATCTGTTGTATTACACAACCTTTGAGTATTTAGCTTTTTCAATGACATGTACTTTAAAAATGTTTTAAAAATCCTTCCAGTCTTTTTTTTTTTTTTTCTTTTGCGGTATGCGGGCCTCTCACTGTTGTGGCCTCTCCCGTTGCGGAGCACAGGCTCCGGACGCGCAGGCCCAGCGGCCATGGCTCACGGGCCCAGCTGCTCCGCGGCATATGGGATCCTCCCAGACCGGGGCACGAACCCGTATCCCCTGCATCGGCAGGCGTACTCTCAACCACTGCGCCACCAGGGAGGCCCCCTTCCAGTCTTTGAAAACATTCTTGTTCCTTGTTTCAGTTCCAGTTTTATGTATATATTTGTGCCTTTCACCTGATTATTCCAACATATGATGGATGGCCTTGGGAATCTAATTCTGGTAGTGAATGTTTTTGCTGATTGTCTCCCCTTTTAGCTGATTTTTTCATTATTGTGTAAATTTACATCATGGGCTCATGTTTAGCTAAACAGCTGATCTTGTAAGGGGCTTAGGTGTGAACGCTCAAAATTTCCGCAGAAAGTCGGCAAAGATTTATTTGTGTCCCTCCAATGAGTTGCCCACGAGGACCCCATTTTCTACAAGTGTTGGTCAAATACTCCCTCTAAAGGCAGTGGACACAGACTGCGCTCCTAGGCGGTCCCCGATCAGGGACAGGGGTAGTAGTGTGGCCTGTGGACCGAGCAGGAGCCTCTCTGCGTGTGACCCAGGGACCCATTTGCCTGCGAATTTAGGTCTCCTGGCAGGAAGCCACGAGGCCCTGACCTATGGTTAGCTGTGCAGCGAGGTGTACTACGTGGACACGTTCCACAGACACTTCAAGTAAGAGGGCGGCCTGAGTGGAAAGGTGAGAGTTTGGGCAGCTGTGCAGACTAAGATGGCACCATTTGGCCTGGGCCTTCATGCTTGTGACACACCACTGGGTCTGTCAGGCTCTGAGGTCCCTGCCCTGGGCCCCCTGCTCCACTGCCATTTGTTCAGTCACAGCAGAGATGGCCACACCCACTCCCTCAGTGAGGGCCGTGTTACAATCTCCCTCACCCCGCCCCTTCTCCGCAGGTTACCATGGACTACAGATGCTGCCTTCTGAGGCCAGGGCGTTCCGAGAATGCCAAGGTCAGAAATGATGACCTTAAATGATTTCCTCTTGTGTCCGTTTTGGTAAACTTTAGGAGCTAGGAAATGGTCCCCTTTACAGAAATGTTCAAATTTACTGGCATTTCATATATTCTCTGCTATAACATTGTCCTGACTCTTTCTGTATATTCTTTACATATCTTTTTGTTTTCCTTTATCAAAGTGTGTCTTTTAAATCTTTTCAAAGTATATTCTTTGGAGTTACTAAATCACCTCAATTTTATACGTTTTCTGTTGTATTAAGTTCTGCTCATAACTTTATTTATCTTTTTCCTATGTTCTCAGGGTTTATTGTTTTGATCTTCTGATATCAATTTAATCACTTGTTAATTCATTATAATAAATACTTTCTACTTATAAAGATTAGAACTTTTAAAGATTCCAGGTTACTTGTAATTTTCTAAGGATCAGGTCCACGATATTGTTGCTGGCCTAAGCCTTAGTTCACCGTAGAGCAATGTATATATTGACATATTTTCCCCTCGACTTTCTGTGATTCCGTACATCTCACCTTTCTTTGCGGACAAGCCTTTTGAAATACCCTTACTTATTTCACAGCAAATAAGTCTTTGAAATAATGTGTATTTTTTAGATAAATCTTCTTATATAATTAGGAAGAAAATCTGACCTGCCATAGTTTTCAAAACAGCATAATTTCACTCTTCTCAATGATGAATCTGTTGTATTACACAACCTTTGATTATTTAGCTTTATCAATGACGTGTACTTTAAAAATGTTTTAGAGATCCTACCAATCTTTGAAAACATCCTTGTTCCTTGTTTCAGTTCGAGTTTTATCTATATATTCTGCCTTGCACCTGATTATTCCAACATCTGATGGATGGCCATGGGAATCTAATTCTGGTATTGATTGTTTTTGCTGATTGTCTCCCCTTGTAGCTGATTTCTTCATTATTGTGTAAATTTAGATCATGAGCTCATATTTAGCTAAACAGCTGACCTTGTAACAGGCTTATTTGTGAACTCTCGTAAGTTTCAGCAGAAAGTCGGCAAAGATTTATTTGTGTCCCTTAAATGAGTTGCCCACAAGGACCCCGTTTTCTAGAAGTGTTGGTCCAATACCTCCTCTAGAGGCAGGGGACTCAGACAGGGTTGCTTTGTGGCCTCCAATCTGGGTCAGGGGCTGTGGGCAGCCTGTGGCCCGGGCAGGAGCCTCTACTTGTGTGTCCCAAGTACACATCTGCCTGTAAACTTTGGTCACCTGGTAGGAAGCGACGATGCCCAGACCTATGGTTAGCTGTGCAGCGAGGTGTACTGTGCGGACAGGTTCCACACACACTTCAAGTAAGAGGGCGGCCTGAGTGGAAAGGTGAGAGTTTGGGCAGCTGTGCACACGAAGAAGGCGCCCTTTGGCCTGGGCCAAAATGCTTTAGACACCCCACTGGGCCTGCCGTGCTCTGAGGGCCCTTCCCTGGGCCCCCTGTTCTCCTGCCCTATGTTCAGTCACAGCACAGATGGCCACACCCACTCCCTCAGCGAGGGCTGTGTTCTAACCTCCTCAGCCCCGCCCCCTCGCCGCAGGTTACCATGGACTACAGATGCTGCCTTCTGAGGCCAGGGCGTTCTGAGAATGCCAATGGGAGACATGGTGACCTTAAATGATTTCCTTTTGTGTCAGTTTTGGTAAACTTTAAGAGCTAAGTAATGTTCCCCTTTACAGAAATGTTCAAATTTACTGCTATTTCATATTTTCTCTGCTATAACATTGTCCTGATTCTTTCTGTATATTCTTTACTTATGTTTTTGTTTTCCTTAATCAAAGTGTGTCTTTTAAATCTTTTCAAAGAATATTCTTTGGACTTACTAAATCACCTGAATTTTATACGTTTTCTGTTGTATTAAGTTCTGCTCATATCTTTATTTATCTTTTTTCTATGTTCTCAGGGTTTATTGGTTTGATATTCTGATGTCAATTAAAACACTTGGTTAATCATTTTAATAAATATTTTTACTTATAAAGATTTGAGCTTTTGAAGATTCCAACTTACTTGTAACTTTCTAATGGTCAGGTTCTGTACATTGTTGCTTGCCTGAGTCTTAGTTCAAAATATAGCAATGTATATATTTACATATTTTCCCTTCGAATTCCTGTGATTCCCTACATCTCACCTTTCTTTGCAGACATGCCATTTGAAATACCCTTAACTTATTTCACTGCCAATAATCTTTTAAATAATGTGTATATTTAGCGAAATCTTCTTATATAATTAGGCAGAAAATCTCGCGTGCCATATTTTTCCAAACAGCATAATTTCACTCTTCTCAAAGATTAATCTGTTGTATTACACAACCTTTGAGTATTTACCTTTTTCAATGACATGTACTTTAAAAATGTTTTATAGATCCTTCCAGTCTTTGAAAATATTCTTGTTCCTTGTTTCAGTTCCAGTTTTATGTATATATTTGTGCCTTTCACCTGATTATTCCAACATATGATGGATGGCCTTGGGAATCTAATTCTGGTAGTGATTGTTTTTGCTGATTGTCTCCCCTTGTAGCTGATTTCTTCATTATTGTGTAAATTTAGATCATGAGCTCATGTTTAGCTAAACAGCTGACCTTGTAAGAGGCATAGGTGTGAACACTGGTAAGTTTCAGCAGAAAGTCGGGAAAGATTTATTTGTGTCCTTGCAATGAGCTGCCCGCGAGGACCCCGTTTTATAGAAGTGTTGGTCCAGTATTCCCTGTTGTGGCTAGGGACACACACAGGGCTGCTTGGCGTCCCCCGATCAGGGGCAGGGGATGTGGGCAACCTGTGGGCCGAGCAGGAGCCTCTCTGCGTGTGTCCCAGGGACCCATCTGCCTGCGAACTTCGGTCACCTGGCAGGAAGCTACGATGCCCAGACCTATGGTTAGCTGTGCAGCGAGGTGTACTGTGCAGACAGGTTCCACACACACTTCAAGTAACAGGGCGGCCTGAGTGGAAAGGTGGGAGTTTGGGCAGCTGTGCAGACAAAGAAGGCGCCCTTCGGCCTGGGCTTAAATGCTTGTGACACCCCACTGGGCCTTATATGATTTCCTCTTGTGTCAGTTTTGGTAAAGTTTAGTAGGTAGGAAATGGTCCCCTTTATCAAAATGTTCAAATTTACTGGCATTTCATATATTCTCTGCTATAACATCGTACTGATTCTTTCTGTATATTCTTTACTTATGTTTTTGTTTTCCTTAATCAAAGTGTGTCTTTTAAATCTTTTCAAAAAATATTCTTTGTACTTACTATATCACCTCAATTTTATACGTTTTCTGTTGTATTAAGTTCTGCTCATATCTTTATTTATCTTTTTTCTATGTTCTCAGGTTTTATTGGTTTGGTCTTCTGATGTCAGTTAGAACACTTGGTTATTCCTTTTAATAAATCTTTTTACTTATAAAGATTTGAACTTTTGAAGATTCCAGCTTACTTGTAAGTTTCTAAGGTCAGGTCCTCTACTTTCTTGCTGGCCAAGGGCTTAGTTCAACATATAGCAAAGTATATATTGAACTATTTTCCCCTCGACTTTCTGTGGTTCCCTATATCTCACCTTTCTTTGCAGACAAGTCATTTGAAATACCCTTAACGTATTTCACAGCCAATAAGTCTTGAAATAATGTGTATTTTTTAGAGAAATCTACTTATATAATTAGGCAGAAAATCTGACCTGCCATTGTTTTCAAAACAGCATAATTTCACTCTTCTCAATGATTAATGTGTTGTATTACACAACTTTTGAGTATTTAGCTTTATCAATGACATATACTTTGAAAAGGTTTTAGAGATCCTACCAGTCTTTGGGAATATCCTTGTTCCTTTATTCAGTTCCAGTTTTATGTATATTTCCTGCCTTGCACCTGATTATTCCAACATCTGATGGATGGCCTTGGGAATCTAATTCTGGTATTGATTGTTTCAGATGATTGTCTCCCCTTGTAGCTGATTTCTTCATTATTGTGTAAATTTAGATCATGAGCTCATGTTTAGCTATACAGCTGACACTGTAAGAGGCTTAGGTGTGAACGCTCATAAGTTTCAGCAGAAAGTTGGCAAAGATTTATGTGTGTCCCTCCAATGAGTTGCCCGCGAGACCCTGTTTTAAGAAGTGTTGGTCCAATATACCCTCCAGAGGCTAGGGATTCAGACAGGCCTGCTTGGCGGCCCCCGACCTTGGGCAGGGGCAGTGGGCGGCCTGTGGCCCTGGCAGGAGCCTCACAGCGTGTGTCCCAGGGACCGATCTGCCTGCGAACTTCGGTCACCTGGCAGGAAGCTACGATGCCCAGACCTATGGTTAGCTTTGCAGCGAGGTGTACTATGCAGACAGGTTCCACACACACTTCAAGTAAGAAGGCGGCCTGAGTGGAAAGGTGACAGTTTGGGCAGCTCTGCACACAAAGAAGGCGCCCTTTGGCCTTGGCCTAAATGCTTGTGAAACCACACTGGGCCTGCCGGGCTCTGAGGGCCCGGCCCTTGTCCTCCTGCTCCCCTGCCCTTTGTTCAGTCACATCAGAGATGGCCACACCCACTTCCTCAGTGACGACAGTTTTCCAACCTGCCTCAGTTCCTCCCCCTCTCCGCAGGTTACCATGGACTACAGATGCTGCATTCTGAGGCCAGGGCGTTCTGAGAATGACAAAGGCAGACATGATGACCTTAAATGATTTCCTTTTGTGTCAGATTTGGTAAACTTTAGGAGCTAGGAAATGGTCCCCTTTACAGAAATGTTCTAATTTACTGCTATTTCATATTTTCTCTGCTATAACATTGTCCTGATTCTTTCTGTATATTCTTTACTTATGTTTTTTTTTCCTTAATCAAAGTGTGTCTTTTAAATCTTTTCAAAGAATATTCTTTGGACTTACTAAATCACCTCAATATTATACGTTTTCTGTTGTATTAAGTTCTGCTCATATCTTTATTTATCTTTTTTCCATGTTCTCAGGGTTTATTGTTTTGATCATCTGATGTCAATTAAAACACTTGGTTATTCATTTTAATAAATTTTTCCTTATAAAGATTTGAACTTTTGAAGATTCCAGCTTACATGTAAGTTGCTAAGGGTCAGGTCCTCTACATTGTTGCTGGCCTAAGGCTTAGTTCACCCTATAGCAATGTATATATTGACATATTTTCCCCTCGACTTTCTGTGATTCCCTACATCTCACCTTTCTTTGCAGACAAGCCATTTGAAATACCCTTAACTTATTTCACTGCCAATAATCTTTTAAATAATGTGTATATTTAGCGAAATCTTCTTATATAATTAGGCAGAAAATCTCGCGTGCCATATTTTTCCAAACAGCATAATTTCACTCTTCTCAAAGATTAATCTGTTGTATTACACAACCTTTGAGTATTTACCTTTTTCAATGACATGTACTTTAAAAATGTTTTATAGATCCTTCCAGTCTTTGAAAATATTCTTGTTCCTTGTTTCAGTTCCAGTTTTATGTATATATTTGTGCCTTTCACCTGATTATTCCAACATATGATGGATGGCCTTGGGAATCTAATTCTGGTAGTGATTGTTTTTGCTGATTGTCTCCCCTTGTAGCTGATTTCTTCATTATTGTGTAAATTTAGATCATGAGCTCATGTTTAGCTAAACAGCTGACCTTGTAAGAGGCATAGGTGTGAACACTGGTAAGTTTCAGCAGAAAGTCGGGAAAGATTTATTTGTGTCCTTGCAATGAGCTGCCCGCGAGGACCCCGTTTTATAGAAGTGTTGGTCCAGTATTCCCTGTTGTGGCTAGGGACACACACAGGGCTGCTTGGCGTCCCCCGATCAGGGGCAGGGGATGTGGGCAACCTGTGGGCCGAGCAGGAGCCTCTCTGCGTGTGTCCCAGGGACCCATCTGCCTGCGAACTTCGGTCACCTGGCAGGAAGCTACGATGCCCAGACCTATGGTTAGCTGTGCAGCGAGGTGTACTGTGCAGACAGGTTCCACACACACTTCAAGTAACAGGGCGGCCTGAGTGGAAAGGTGGGAGTTTGGGCAGCTGTGCAGACAAAGAAGGCGCCCTTCGGCCTGGGCTTAAATGCTTGTGACACCCCACTGGGCCTTATATGATTTCCTCTTGTGTCAGTTTTGGTAAAGTTTAGTAGGTAGGAAATGGTCCCCTTTATCAAAATGTTCAAATTTACTGGCATTTCATATATTCTCTGCTATAACATCGTACTGATTCTTTCTGTATATTCTTTACTTATGTTTTTGTTTTCCTTAATCAAAGTGTGTCTTTTAAATCTTTTCAAAAAATATTCTTTGTACTTACTATATCACCTCAATTTTATACGTTTTCTGTTGTATTAAGTTCTGCTCATATCTTTATTTATCTTTTTTCTATGTTCTCAGGTTTTATTGGTTTGGTCTTCTGATGTCAGTTAGAACACTTGGTTATTCCTTTTAATAAATCTTTTTACTTATAAAGATTTGAACTTTTGAAGATTCCAGCTTACTTGTAAGTTTCTAAGGTCAGGTCCTCTACTTTCTTGCTGGCCAAGGGCTTAGTTCAACATATAGCAAAGTATATATTGAACTATTTTCCCCTCGACTTTCTGTGGTTCCCTATATCTCACCTTTCTTTGCAGACAAGTCATTTGAAATACCCTTAACGTATTTCACAGCCAATAAGTCTTGAAATAATGTGTATTTTTTAGAGAAATCTACTTATATAATTAGGCAGAAAATCTGACCTGCCATTGTTTTCAAAACAGCATAATTTCACTCTTCTCAATGATTAATGTGTTGTATTACACAACTTTTGAGTATTTAGCTTTATCAATGACATATACTTTGAAAAGGTTTTAGAGATCCTACCAGTCTTTGGGAATATCCTTGTTCCTTTATTCAGTTCCAGTTTTATGTATATTTCCTGCCTTGCACCTGATTATTCCAACATCTGATGGATGGCCTTGGGAATCTAATTCTGGTATTGATTGTTTCAGATGATTGTCTCCCCTTGTAGCTGATTTCTTCATTATTGTGTAAATTTAGATCATGAGCTCATGTTTAGCTATACAGCTGACACTGTAAGAGGCTTAGGTGTGAACGCTCATAAGTTTCAGCAGAAAGTTGGCAAAGATTTATGTGTGTCCCTCCAATGAGTTGCCCGCGAGACCCTGTTTTAAGAAGTGTTGGTCCAATATACCCTCCAGAGGCTAGGGATTCAGACAGGCCTGCTTGGCGGCCCCCGACCTTGGGCAGGGGCAGTGGGCGGCCTGTGGCCCTGGCAGGAGCCTCACAGCGTGTGTCCCAGGGACCGATCTGCCTGCGAACTTCGGTCACCTGGCAGGAAGCTACGATGCCCAGACCTATGGTTAGCTTTGCAGCGAGGTGTACTATGCAGACAGGTTCCACACACACTTCAAGTAAGAAGGCGGCCTGAGTGGAAAGGTGACAGTTTGGGCAGCTCTGCACACAAAGAAGGCGCCCTTTGGCCTTGGCCTAAATGCTTGTGAAACCACACTGGGCCTGCCGGGCTCTGAGGGCCCGGCCCTTGTCCTCCTGCTCCCCTGCCCTTTGTTCAGTCACATCAGAGATGGCCACACCCACTTCCTCAGTGACGACAGTTTTCCAACCTGCCTCAGTTCCTCCCCCTCTCCGCAGGTTACCATGGACTACAGATGCTGCATTCTGAGGCCAGGGCGTTCTGAGAATGACAAAGGCAGACATGATGACCTTAAATGATTTCCTTTTGTGTCAGATTTGGTAAACTTTAGGAGCTAGGAAATGGTCCCCTTTACAGAAATGTTCTAATTTACTGCTATTTCATATTTTCTCTGCTATAACATTGTCCTGATTCTTTCTGTATATTCTTTACTTATGTTTTTTTTTTCCTTAATCAAAGTGTGTCTTTTAAATCTTTTCAAAGAATATTCTTTGGACTTACTAAATCACCTCAATATTATACGTTTTCTGTTGTATTAAGTTCTGCTCATATCTTTATTTATCTTTTTTCCATGTTCTCAGGGTTTATTGTTTTGATCATCTGATGTCAATTAAAACACTTGGTTATTCATTTTAATAAATTTTTCCTTATAAAGATTTGAACTTTTGAAGATTCCAGCTTACATGTAAGTTGCTAAGGGTCAGGTCCTCTACATTGTTGCTGGCCTAAGGCTTAGTTCACCCTATAGCAATGTATATATTGACATATTTTCCCCTCGACTTTCTGTGATTCCCTACATCTCACCTTTCTTTGCAGACAAGCCATTTGAAATACCCTTAACTTATTTCACTGCCAATAATCTTTTAAATAATGTGTATATTTAGCGAAATCTTCTTATATAATTAGGCAGAAAATCTCGCGTGCCATATTTTTCCAAACAGCATAATTTCACTCTTCTCAAAGATTAATCTGTTGTATTACACAACCTTTGAGTATTTACCTTTTTCAATGACATGTACTTTAAAAATGTTTTATAGATCCTTCCAGTCTTTGAAAATATTCTTGTTCCTTGTTTCAGTTCCAGTTTTATGTATATATTTGTGCCTTTCACCTGATTATTCCAACATAAGATGGATGGCCTTGGGAATCTAATTCTGGTAGTGATTGTTTTTGCTGATTGTCTCCCCTTTTAGCTGATTTTTTCATTATTGTGTAAATTTACATCATGAGCTCATGTTTAGCTAAACAGCTGACCTTGTAAGGGGCTTAGGTGTGAACGCTCATAAATTTCCGCAGAAAGTCGGCAATGATTTATTTGTGTCCCTCTAATGAGTTGCCCAGGAGGACCCCATTTTCTACAAGTGTTGGTCAAACACTCCCTCTAGAGGCAGTGGACACAGACTACGCTCCTAGGCGGTCCCCGATCTGGGGCAGGGGTAGTAGTGTGGCCTGTGGCCCGAGCAGGAGCCTCTCTGCGTGTGACCCAGGGACCCATTTGCCTGCGAATTTAGGTCTCCTGACAGGAAGCCACGAGGCCCTGACCTATGGTTAGCTGTGCAGCGAGGTGTACTACGTGGACACGTTCCACAGACACTTCAAGTAAGAGGGCGGCCTGAGTGGAAAGGTGAGAGTTTGGGCAGCTGTGCAGACTAAGAAGGCACCCTTTGGCCTGGGCCTTCATGCTTGTGACACAACACTGGGTCTGTCAGGCTCTGAGGTCCCTGCCCTGGGCCCCCTGCTCCACTGCCATTTGTCCAGTCACAGCAGAGATGGCCACACCCACTCCCTCAGTGAGGGCCGTGTTACAATCTCCCTCACCCCGCCCCTTCTCCGCAGGTTACCATGGACTACAGATGCTGCCTTCTGAGGCCAGGGCGTTCCGAGAATGCCAAGGTCAGAAATGATGACCTTAAATGATTTCCTCTTGTGTCCGTTTTGGTAAACTTTAGGAGCTAGGAAATGGTCCCCTTTACAGAAATGTTCAAATTTACTGGCATTTCATATATTCTCTGCTATAACATTGTCCTGACTCTTTCTGTATATTCTTTACATATCTTTTTGTTTTCCTTTATCAAAGTGTGTCTTTTAAATCTTTTCAAAGTATATTCTTTGGAGTTACTAAATCACCTCAATTGTATACGTTTTCTGTTGTATTAAGTTCTGTTCATCACTTTATTTATCTTTTTTCTATGTTCTCAGGGTTTATTGTTTTGATCTTCTGATATCAATTTAATCACTTGTTAATTCATTATAATAAATACTTTCTACTTATAAAGATTAGAACTTTTAAAGATTCCAGGTTACTTGTAATTTTCTAAGGATCAGGTCCACTATATTGTTGCTGGCCTAAGCCTTAGTTCACCATAGAGCAATGTATATATTGACATATTTTCCCCTCGACTTTCTGTGATTCCGTACATCTCACCTTTCTTTGCGGACAAGCCTTTTGAAATACCCTTACTTATTTCACAGCAAATAAGTCTTTGATATAATGTGTATTTTTTAGATAAATCTTCTTATATAATTAGGAAGAAAATCTGACCTGCCATAGTTTTCAAAACAGCATAATTTCACTCTTCTCAATGATGAATCTGTTGTATTACACAACCTTTGATTATTTAGCTTTATCAATGACGTGTACTTTAAAAAGGCTTTAGAGATCCTACCAGTCTTTGAAAACATCCTTGTTCCTTGTTTCAGTTCGAGTTTTATGTATATATTCTGCCTTGCACCTGGTTATTCCAACATCTGATGGATGGCCTTGGGAATCTAATTCTGGTATTGATAGTTTTTGCTGATTGTCTCCCCTTGTAGCTGATTTCTTCATTATTGTGTAAATTTAGATCATGAGCTCATATTTAGCTAAACAGCTGACCTTGTAACAGGCTTATTTGTGAACTCTCGTAAGTTTCAGCAGAAATTCGGCAAAGATTTATTTGTGTCCCTTAAATGAGTTGCCCACAAGGACCCCGTTTTCTAGAAGTGTTGGTCCAATACCTCCTCTAGAGGCAGGGGACTCAGACAGGGTTGCTTTGTGGCCTCCGATCGGGGTCAGGGGCTGTGGGCAGCCTGAGGCCCGGGCAGGAGCCTCTACTTGTGTGTCCCAAGTACACATCTGCCTGCAAACTTTGGTCACCTGGCAGGAAGCGACGATGCCCAGACCTATGGTTAGCTGTGCAGCGAGGTGTACTGTGCGGACAGGTTCCACACACACTTCAAGTAAGAGGGCGGCCTGAGTGGAAAGGTGAGAGTTTGGGCAGCTGTGCACACAAAGAAGGCGCCCTTTGGCCTGGGCCAAAATGCTTTAGACACCCCACTGGGCCTGCCTGGCTCTGAGGGCCATGCCCTTGGCCCTCGGATCTCCTGCCCTATGTTCAGTCACAGCACAGATGGCCACACCCACTCCGTCAGCAAGGGCAGGGTTCTAACCTCCTTCAGCCCCGCCCCCACTCCGCAGGTTACCATGGACTACAGATGCTGCATTCTGAGGCCAGGGCGTTCTGAGAATGCCAATGGGAGACATGATGACCTTAAATGATTTCCTTTTGTGTCAGTTTTGGTAAACTTTAAGAGCTAGGTAAAGTTCCCCTTTACAGAAATGTTCAAATTTACTGCTATTTCATATTTTCTCTGCTATAACATTGTCCTGATTCTTTCTGTATATTCTTTACTTATGTTTTTGTTATCCTTAATCAAAGTGTGTCTTTTAAATCTTTTCAAAGAATATTCTTTGGACTTACTAAATCACCTGATATTTATACGTTTTCTGTTGTATTAAGTTCTGCTCATATCTTTATTTATCTTTTTTCTATGTTCTCAGGGTTTATTGGTTTGATCTTCTGATGTCAATTAAAACACTTGGTTATTCATTTTAATAAATATTTTTACTTATAAAGATTTGAGCTTTTGAAGATTCCAACTTACTTGTAACTTTCTAATGGTCAGGTTCTGTACATTGTTGCTGGCCTGAGTCTTAGTTCAACATAGAGCAATGTATATATTGACATATTTTCCCTTCGAATTTCTGGGATTCCCTACATCTCACCTTTCTTTGCAGACATGCCATTTGAAATACCCTTAACTTATTTCACAGCCAATAAGTCTTTGAAATAATGTGTATTTTTTAGATAAATCTTCTTATATAATTAGGCAGAAAATCTGACCTGCCATCATTTTCAAAACAGCATAATTTCACTCTTCCCAATGATTAATCTGTTGTATTACACATCCTTTGACTATTTAGCTTTATCAATGACATGTACTTTAAAAATATTTTAGAGAGCCTACTAGTCTTTGAAAACATCCTTGTTCCTTGTTTCAGTTCGAGTTTAATGTATATTTCCTGCCTTGCACCTGATTATTCCAACATCTGATGGATGGCCTTGGGAATCTAATTCTGGTATGGATTGTTTTTGCTGATTGTCTCCCCTTGTAGCTGATTTCTTCATTATTGTGTAAATTTAGATCATGAGCTCATGTTTAGCTAAACAGCTGACCTTGTAAGAGGCTTAGGTGCGAACACTGGTAAGTTTCAGCAGAAAGTCGGGAAAGATTTATTTGTGTCCTTGCAATGAGCTGCCCGCGAGGAACCCGTTTTATAGAAGTGTTGGTCCAGTATTCCCTGTTGTGGCTAGGGAAACATACAGGGCTGCTTGGCGTCCCCCGATCAGGGGCAGGGGAAGTGGGCAACCTTTGGGCCGAGCAGGAGCCTCCCCGCGTGTGTCCCAGGTACCCATCTGCCTGCGAACTTCGGTCACCTGGCAGGAAGCTACGATGCCCAGACCTATGGTTAGCTGTGCAGCGAGGTGTACTGTGCAGACAGGTTCCACACATACTTCAAGTAACAGGGCGGCCTGAGTGGAAAGGTGGGAGTTTGGGCAGCTGTGCAGACAAAGAAGGCGCCCTTTGGCCTGGGCTTAAATGCTTGTGACACCCCACTGGGCCTTATATGATTTCCTCTTGTGTCAGTTTTGGTTAAGTTTAGTAGCTAGGAAATGGTCCCCTTTACCGAAATGTTCAAATTTACTGGCATTTCATATATTCTCTGCTATAACATCGTACTGATTCTTTCTGTATATTCTTTACTTATGTTTTTGTTTTCCTTAATCAAAGTGTGTCTTTTAAATCTTTTCAAAAAATATTCTTTGTACTTACTATATCACCTCAATTTTATACGTTTTCTGTTGTATTAAGTTCTGCTCATAGCTTTATTTATCTTTTTTCTATGTTCTCAGGTTTTATTGGTTTGATCTTCTGATGTCAATTAAAACACTTGGTTATTCCTTTTAATAAATCTTTTTACTTATAAAGATTTGAACTTTTGAAGATTCCAGCTTACTTGTAAGTTTCTAAGGCCAGGTCCTCTACTTTCTTGCTGGCCAAAGGCTTAGTTCAACATATAGCAAAGTATATATTGAACTATTTTCCCCTCGACTTTCTGTGGTTCCCTATATCTCACCTTTCTTTGCAGACAAGTCATTTGAAATACCCTTAACGTATTTCACAGCCAATAAGTCTTGAAATAATGTGTATTTTTTAGAGAAATCTACTTATATAATTAGGCAGAAAATCTGACCTGCCGTTGTTTTCAAAACAGCATAATTTCACTCTTCTCAATGATTAATGTGTTGTATTACACAACTTTTGAGTATTTAGCTTTATCAATGACATATACTTTAAAAAGGTTTTAGAGATCCTACCAGTCTTTGGGAACATCCTTGTTCCTTTATTCAGTTCCAGTTTTATGTATATTTCCTGCCTTGCACCTGATTATTCCAACATCTGATGGATGGCCTTGGGAATCTAATTCTGGTATTGATTGTTTCAGATGATTGTCTCCCCTTGTAGCTGATTTCTTCATTATTGTGTAAATTTAGATCATGAGCTCATGTTTAGCTATACAGCTGACACTGTAAGAGGCTTAGGTGTGAACGCTCATACGTTTCAGCAGAAAGTTGGCAAAGATATATGTGTGTCCCTCCAATGAGTTGCCCGCGAGACCCCGTTTTAAGAAGTGTTGGTCCAATATACCCTCCAGAGGCTAGGGATTCAGACAGGCCTGCTTGGCGGCTCCCGATCTGGGGCAGGGGCTGTGGGCGGCCTGTGGCCCTGGCAGGAGCCTCACAGCGTGTGTCCCAGGAACCCATCTGCCTGCGAACTTCGGTCACCTGGCAGGAAGCTACGATGCCCAGACCTATGGTTAGCTTTGCAGCGAGGTGTACTATGCAGACAGGTTCCACACACACTTCAAGTAAGAGGGCGGCCTGAGTGGAAAGGTGACAGTTTGGGCAGCTCTGCACACAAAGAAGGCGCCCTTTGGCCTTGGCCTAAATGCTTGTGAAACCACACTGGGCCTGCCGGGCTCTGAGGGCCCGGCCCTTGTCCTCCTGCTCCCCTGCTCTTTGTTCAGTCACATCAGAGATGGCCACACCCACTTCCTCAGTGACGACAGTTTTCCAAACTGCCTCAGTTCCTCCCCCTCTCCGCAGGTTACCATGGACTACAGATGCTGCCTTCTGAGGCCAGGGCGTTCTGAGAATGACAAAGGCAGACATGATGACCTTAAATGATTTCCTTTTGTGTCAGATTTGGTAAACTTTAGGAGCTAGGAAATGGTCCCCTTTACAGAAATGTTCTAATTTACTGCTATTTCATATTTTCTCTGTTATAACATTGTCCTGATTCTTTCTGTATATTCTTTACTTATGTTTTTTTTTTTCCTTAATCAAAGTGTGTCTTTTAAATCTTTTCAAAGAATATTCTTTGGACTTACTAAATCACCTCAATATTATACGTTTTCTGTTGTATTAAGTTCTGCTCATATCTTTATTTATCTTTTTTCCATGTTCTCAGGGTTTATTGTTTTGATCATCTGATGTCAATTAAAACACTTGGTTATTCATTTTAATAAATTTTTCTTTATAAAGATTTGAACTTTTGAAGATTCCAGCTTACATGTAAGTTGCTAAGGGTCAGGTCCTCTACATTGTTGCTGGCCTAAGGCTTAGTTCACCCTATAGCAATGTATATATTGACATATTTTCCCCTCGACTTTCTGTGATTCCCTACATCTCACCTTTCTTTGCAGACAAGCCATTTGAAATACACTTAACTTATTTCACTGCCAATAATCTTTTAAATAATGTGTATATTTAGCGAAATCTTCTTATATAATTAGGCAGAAAATCTCACGTGCCATAGTTTTCCAAACAGCATAATTTCACTCTTCTCAAAGATTAATCTGTTGTATTACACAACCTTTGAGTATTTAGCTTTTTCAATGACATGTACTTTAAAAATATTTTATAGATCCTTCCAGTCTTTGAAAACATTCTTGTTCCTTGTTTCAGTTCCAGTTTTATGTATATATTTGTGCCTTTCACCTGATTATTCCAACATATGATGGATGGCCTTGGGAATCTAATTCTGGTAGTGATTGTTTTTGCTGATTGTCTCCCCTTTTAGCTGATTTTTTCATTATTGTGTAAATTTACATCATGAGCTCATGTTTAGCTAAACAGCTGACCTTGTAAGGGGCTTAGGTGTGAACGCTCATAAATTTCCGCAGAAATTCGGCAATGATTTATTTGTGTCCCTCTAATGAGTTGCCCAGGAGGACCCCATTTTCTACAAGTGTTGGTCAAATACTCCCTCTAGAGGCAGTGGACACAGACTGCGCTCCTAGGCTGTCCCCGATCTGGGGCAGGGGTAGTAGTGTGGCCTGTGGCCCGAGCAGGAGCCTCTCTGCGTGTGACCCAGGGACCCATTTGCCTGCGAATTTAGGTCTCCTGACAGGAAGCCACGAGGCCCTGACCTATGGTTAGCTGTGCAGCGAGGTGTACTACGTGGACACGTTCCACAGACACTTCAAGTAAGAGGACGGCCTGAGTGGAAAGGTGAGAGTTTGGGCAGCTGTGCAGACTAAGAAGGCACCCTTTGGCCTGGGCCTTCATGCTTGTGACACAACACTGGGTCTGTCAGGCTCTGAGGTCCCTGCCCTGGGCCCCCTGCTCCACTGCCATTTGTCCAGTCACAGCAGAGATGGCCACACCCACTCCCTCAGTGAGGGCCGTGTTACAATCTCCCTCACCCCGCCCCTTCTCCGCAGGTTACCATGGACTACAGATGCTGCCTTCTGAGGCCAGAGCGTTCCGAGAATGCCAAGGTCAGAAATGATGACCTTAAATGATTTCCTCTTGTGTCCGTTTTGGTAAACTTTAGGAGCTAGGAAATGGTCCCCTTTACAGAAATGTTCAAATTTACTGGCATTTCATATATTCTCTGCTATAACATTGTCCTGACTCTTTCTGTATATTCTTTACATATCTTTTTGTTTTCCTTTATCAAAGTGTGTCTTTTAAATCTTTTCAAAGTATATTCTTTGGAGTTACTAAATCACCTCAATTGTATACGTTTTCTGTTGTATTAAGTTCTGTTCATCACTTTATTTATCTTTTTTCTATGTTCTCAGGGTTTATTGTTTTGATCTTCTGATATCAATTTAATCACTTGTTAATTCATTATAATAAATACTTTCTACTTATAAAGATTAGAACTTTTAAAGATTCCAGGTTACTTGTAATTTTCTAAGGATCAGGTCCACTATATTGTTGCTGGCCTAAGCCTTAGTTCACCATAGAGCAATGTATATATTGACATATTTTCCCCTCGACTTTCTGTGATTCCGTACATCTCACCTTTCTTTGCGGACAAGCCTTTTGAAATACCCTTACTTATTTCACAGCAAATAAGTCTTTGATATAATGTGTATTTTTTAGATAAATCTTCTTATATAATTAGGAAGAAAATCTGACCTGCCATAGTTTTCAAAACAGCATAATTTCACTCTTCTCAATGATGAATCTGTTGTATTACACAACCTTTGATTATTTAGCTTTATCAATGACGTGTACTTTAAAAAGGCTTTAGAGATCCTACCAGTCTTTGAAAACATCCTTGTTCCTTGTTTCAGTTCGAGTTTTATGTATATATTCTGCCTTGCACCTGGTTATTCCAACATCTGATGGATGGCCTTGGGAATCTAATTCTGGTATTGATTGTTTTTGCTGATTGTCTCCCCTTGTAGCTGATTTCTTCATTATTGTGTAAATTTAGATCATGGGCTCATATTTAGCTAAACAGCTGACCTTGTAACAGGCTTATTTGTGAACTCTCGTAAGTTTCAGCAGAAATTCGGCAAAGATTTATTTGTGTCCCTTAAATGAGTTGCCCACAAGGACCCCGTTTTCTAGAAGTGTTGGTCCAATACCTCCTCTAGAGGCAGGGGACTCAGACAGGGTTGCTTTGTGGCCTCCGATCGGGGTCAGGGGCTGTGGGCAGCCTGTGGCCCGGGCAGGAGCCTCTACTTGTGTGTCCCAAGTACACATCTGCCTGCAAACTTTGGTCACCTGGCAGGAAGCGACGATGCCCAGACCTATGGTTAGCTGTGCAGCGAGGTGTACTGTGCGGACAGGCTCCACACACACTTCAAGTAAGAGGGCGGCCTGAGTGGAAAGGTGAGAGTTTGGGCAGCTGTGCACACAAAGAAGGCGCCCTTTGGCCTGGGCCAAAATGCTTTAGACACCCCACTGGGCCTGCCGGGCTCTGAGGGCCCTGCCCTGGGCCCCCTGTTCTCCTGCCCTATGTTCAGTCACAGCACAGATGGCCACACCCACTCCCTCAGCAAGGGCAGTGTTCTAACCTCCTTCAGCCCCGCCCCCACTCCGCAGGTTACCATGGACTACAGATGCTGCATTCTGAGGCCAGGGCGTTCTGAGAATGCCAATGGGAGACAGGATGACCTTAAATGATTTCCTTTTGTGTCAGTTTTGGTAAACTTTAAGAGCTAGGTAAAGTTCCCCTTTACAGAAATGTTCAAATTTACTGCTATTTCATATTTTCTCTGCTATAACATTGTCCTGATTCTTTCTGTATATTCTTTACTTATGTTTTTGTTATCCTTAATCAAAGTGTGTCTTTTAAATCTTTTCAAAGAATATTCTTTGGACTTACTAAATCACCTGATATTTATACGTTTTCTGTTGTATTAAGTTCTGCTCATATCTTTATTTATCTTTTTTCTATGTTCTCAGGGTTTATTGGTTTGATCTTCTGATGTCAATTAAAACACTTGGTTATTCATTTTAATAAATATTTTTACTTATAAAGATTTGAGCTTTTGAAGATTCCAACTTACTTGTAACTTTCTAATGGTCAGGTTCTGTACATTGTTGCTGGCCTGAGTCTTAGTTCAACATAGAGCAATGTATATATTGACATATTTTCCCTTCGAATTTCTGGGATTCCCTACATCTCACCTTTCTTTGCAGACATGCCATTTGAAATACCCTTAACTTATTTCACAGCCAATAAGTCTTTGAAATAATGTGTATTTTTTAGATAAATCTTCTTATATAATTAGGCAGAAAATCTGACCTGCCATCATTTTCAAAACAGCATAATTTCACTCTTCCCAATGATTAATCTGTTGTATTACACATCCTTTGACTATTTAGCTTTATCAATGACATGTACTTTAAAAATATTTTAGAGAGCCTACTAGTCTTTGAAAACATCCTTGTTCCTTGTTTCAGTTCGAGTTTAATGTATATTTCCTGCCTTGCACCTGATTATTCCAACATCTGATGGATGGCCTTGGGAATCTAATTCTGGTATGGATTGTTTTTGCTGATTGTCTCCCCTTGTAGCTGATTTCTTCATTATTGTGTAAATTTAGATCATGAGCTCATGTTTAGCTAAACAGCTGACCTTGTAAGAAGCTTAGGTGCGAACACTGGTAAGTTTCAGCAGAAAGTCGGGAAAGATTTATTTGTGTCCTTGCAATGAGCTGCCCGCGAGGAACCCGTTTTATAGAAGTGTTGGTCCAGTATTCCCTGTTGTGGCTAGGGAAACATACAGGGCTGCTTGGCGTCCCCCGATCAGGGGCAGGGGAAGTGGGGGACCTTTGGGCCGAGCAGGAGCCTCACAGCGTGTGTCCCAGGTACCCATCTGCCTGCGAACTTCGGTCACCTGGCAGGAAGCTACGATGCCCAGACCTATGGTTAGCTGTGCAGCGAGGTGTACTGTGCAGACAGGTTCCACACATACTTCAAGTAACAGGGCGGCCTGAGTGGAAAGGTGGGAGTTTGGGCAGCTGTGCAGACAAAGAAGGCGCCCTTTGGCCTGGGCTTAAATGCTTGTGACACCCCACTGGGCCTTATATGATTTCCTCTTGTGTCAGTTTTGGTTAAGTTTAGTAGCTAGGAAATGGTCCCCTTTACCGAAATGTTCAAATTTACTGGCATTTCATATATTCTCTGCTATAACATCGTACTGATTCTTTCTGTATATTCTTTACTTATGTTTTTGTTTTCCTTAATCAAAGTGTGTCTTTTAAATCTTTTCAAAAAATATTCTTTGTACTTACTATATCACCTCAATTTTATACGTTTTCTGTTGTATTAAGTTCTGCTCATAGCTTTATTTATCTTTTTTCTATGTTCTCAGGTTTTATTGGTTTGGTCTTCTGATGTCAATTAAAACACTTGGTTATTCCTTTTAATAAATCTTTTTACTTATAAAGATTTGAACTTTTGAAGATTCCAGCTTACTTGTAAGTTTCTAAGGCCAGGTCCTCTACTTTCTTGCTGGCCAAAGGCTTAGTTCAACATATAGCAAAGTATATATTGAACTATTTTCCCCTCGACTTTCTGTGGTTCCCTATATCTCACCTTTCTTTGCAGACAAGTCATTTGAAATACCCTTAACGTATTTCACAGCCAATAAGTCTTGAAATAATGTGTATTTTTTAGAGAAATCTACTTATATAATTAGGCAGAAAATCTGACCTGCCGTTGTTTTCAAAACAGCATAATTTCACTCTTCTCAATGATTAATGTGTTGTATTACACAACTTTTGAGTATTTAGCTTTATCAATGACATATACTTTAAAAAGGTTTTAGAGATCCTACCAGTCTTTGGGAACATCCTTGTTCCTTTATTCAGTTCCAGTTTTATGTATATTTCCTGCCTTGCACCTGATTATTCCAACATCTGATGGATGGCCTTGGGAATCTAATTCTGGTATTGATTGTTTCAGATGATTGTCTCCCCTTGTAGCTGATTTCTTCATTATTGTGTAAATTTAGATCATGAGCTCATGTTTAGCTATACAGCTGACACTGTAAGAGGCTTAGGTGTGAACGCTCATACGTTTCAGCAGAAAGTTGGCAAAGATATATGTGTGTCCCTCCAATGAGTTGCCCGCGAGACCCCGTTTTAAGAAGTGTTGGTCCAATATACCCTCCAGAGGCTAGGGATTCAGACAGGCCTGCTTGGCGGCTCCCGATCTGGGGCAGGGGCTGTGGGCGGCCTGTGGCCCTGGCAGGAGCCTCACAGCGTGTGTCCCAGGAACCCATCTGCCTGCGAACTTCGGTCACCTGGCAGGAAGCTACGATGCCCAGACCTATGGTTAGCTTTGCAGCGAGGTGTACTATGCAGACAGGTTCCACACACACTTCAAGTAAGAGGGCGGCCTGAGTGGAAAGGTGACAGTTTGGGCAGCTCTGCACACAAAGAAGGCGCCCTTTGGCCTTGGCCTAAATGCTTGTGAAACCACACTGGGCCTGCCGGGCTCTGAGGGCCCGGCCCTTGTCCTCCTGCTCCCCTGCTCTTTGTTCAGTCACATCAGAGATGGCCACACCCACTTCCTCAGTGACGACAGTTTTCCAAACTGCCTCAGTTCCTCCCCCTCTCCGCAGGTTACCATGGACTACAGATGCTGCCTTCTGAGGCCAGGGCGTTCTGAGAATGACAAAGGCAGACATGATGACCTTAAATGATTTCCTTTTGTGTCAGATTTGGTAAACTTTAGGAGCTAGGAAATGGTCCCCTTTACAGAAATGTTCTAATTTACTGCTATTTCATATTTTCTCTGTTATAACATTGTCCTGATTCTTTCTGTATATTCTTTACTTATGTTTTTTTTTTTCCTTAATCAAAGTGTGTCTTTTAAATCTTTTCAAAGAATATTCTTTGGACTTACTAAATCACCTCAATATTATACGTTTTCTGTTGTATTAAGTTCTGCTCATATCTTTATTTATCTTTTTTCCATGTTCTCAGGGTTTATTGTTTTGATCATCTGATGTCAATTAAAACACTTGGTTATTCATTTTAATAAATTTTTCTTTATAAAGATTTGAACTTTTGAAGATTCCAGCTTACATGTAAGTTGCTAAGGGTCAGGTCCTCTACATTGTTGCTGGCCTAAGGCTTAGTTCACCCTATAGCAATGTATATATTGACATATTTTCCCCTCGACTTTCTGTGATTCCCTACATCTCACCTTTCTTTGCAGACAAGCCATTTGAAATACCCTTAACTTATTTCACTGCCAATAATCTTTTAAATAATGTGTATATTTAGCGAAATCTTCTTATATAATTAGGCAGAAAATCTCACGTGCCATAGTTTTCCAAACAGCATAATTTCACTCTTCTCAAAGATTAATCTGTTGTATTACACAACCTTTGAGTATTTAGCTTTTTCAATGACATGTACTTTAAAAATGTTTTATAGATCCTTCCAGTCTTTGAAAACATTCTTGTTCCTTGTTTCAGTTCCAGTTTTATGTATATATTTGTGCCTTTCACCTGATTATTCCAACATATGATGGATGGCCTTGGGAATCTAATTCTGGTAGTGATTGTTTTTGCTGATTGTCTCCCCTTTTAGCTGATTTTTTCATTATTGTGTAAATTTACATCATGAGCTCATGTTTAGCTAAACAGCTGACCTTGTAAGGGGCTTAGGTGTGAACGCTCATAAATTTCCGCAGAAATTCGGCAATGATTTATTTGTGTCCCTCTAATGAGTTGCCCAGGAGGACCCCATTTTCTACAAGTGTTGGTCAAATACTCCCTCTAGAGGCAGTGGACACAGACTGCGCTCCTAGGCTGTCCCCGATCTGGGGCAGGGGTAGTAGTGTGGCCTGTGGCCCGAGCAGGAGCCTCTCTGCGTGTGACCCAGGGACCCATTTGCCTGCGAATTTAGGTCTCCTGACAGGAAGCCACGAGGCCCTGACCTATGGTTAGCTGTGCAGCGAGGTGTACTACGTGGACACGTTCCACAGACACTTCAAGTAAGAGGACGGCCTGAGTGGAAAGGTGAGAGTTTGGGCAGCTGTGCAGACTAAGAAGGCACCCTTTGGCCTGGGCCTTCATGCTTGTGACACAACACTGGGTCTGTCAGGCTCTGAGGTCCCTGCCCTGGGCCCCCTGCTCCACTGCCATTTGTCCAGTCACAGCAGAGATGGCCACACCCACTCCCTCAGTGAGGGCCGTGTTACAATCTCCCTCACCCTGCCCCTTCTCCGCAGGTTACCATGGACTACAGATGCTGCCTTCTGAGGCCAGAGCGTTCCGAGAATGCCAAGGTCAGAAATGATGACCTTAAATGATTTCCTCTTGTGTCCGTTTTGGTAAACTTTAGGAGCTAGGAAATGGTCCCCTTTACAGAAATGTTCAAATTTACTGGCATTTCATATATTCTCTGCTATAACATTGTCCTGACTCTTTCTGTATATTCTTTACATATCTTTTTGTTTTCCTTTATCAAAGTGTGTCTTTTAAATCTTTTCAAAGTATATTCTTTGGAGTTACTAAATCACCTCAATTGTATACGTTTTCTGTTGTATTAAGTTCTGTTCATCACTTTATTTATCTTTTTTCTATGTTCTCAGGGTTTATTGTTTTGATCTTCTGATATCAATTTAATCACTTGTTAATTCATTATAATAAATACTTTCTACTTATAAAGATTAGAACTTTTAAAGATTCCAGGTTACTTGTAATTTTCTAAGGATCAGGTCCACTATATTGTTGCTGGCCTAAGCCTTAGTTCACCATAGAGCAATGTATATATTGACATATTTTCCCCTCGACTTTCTGTGATTCCGTACATCTCACCTTTCTTTGCGGACAAGCCTTTTGAAATACCCTTACTTATTTCACAGCAAATAAGTCTTTGATATAATGTGTATTTTTTAGATAAATCTTCTTATATAATTAGGAAGAAAATCTGACCTGCCATAGTTTTCAAAACAGCATAATTTCACTCTTCTCAATGATGAATCTGTTGTATTACACAACCTTTGATTATTTAGCTTTATCAATGACGTGTACTTTAAAAAGGCTTTAGAGATCCTACCAGTCTTTGAAAACATCCTTGTTCCTTGTTTCAGTTCGAGTTTTATGTATATATTCTGCCTTGCACCTGGTTATTCCAACATCTGATGGATGGCCTTGGGAATCTAATTCTGGTATTGATTGTTTTTGCTGATTGTCTCCCCTTGTAGCTGATTTCTTCATTATTGTGTAAATTTAGATCATGGGCTCATATTTAGCTAAACAGCTGACCTTGTAACAGGCTTATTTGTGAACTCTCGTAAGTTTCAGCAGAAATTCGGCAAAGATTTATTTGTGTCCCTTAAATGAGTTGCCCACAAGGACCCCGTTTTCTAGAAGTGTTGGTCCAATACCTCCTCTAGAGGCAGGGGACTCAGACAGGGTTGCTTTGTGGCCTCCGATCGGGGTCAGGGGCTGTGGGCAGCCTGTGGCCCGGGCAGGAGCCTCTACTTGTGTGTCCCAAGTACACATCTGCCTGCAAACTTTGGTCACCTGGCAGGAAGCGACGATGCCCAGACCTATGGTTAGCTGTGCAGCGAGGTGTACTGTGCGGACAGGCTCCACACACACTTCAAGTAAGAGGGCGGCCTGAGTGGAAAGGTGAGAGTTTGGGCAGCTGTGCACACAAAGAAGGCGCCCTTTGGCCTGGGCCAAAATGCTTTAGACACCCCACTGGGCCTGCCGGGCTCTGAGGGCCCTGCCCTGGGCCCCCTGTTCTCCTGCCCTATGTTCAGTCACAGCACAGATGGCCACACCCACTCCCTCAGCAAGGGCAGTGTTCTAACCTCCTTCAGCCCCGCCCCCACTCCGCAGGTTACCATGGACTACAGATGCTGCATTCTGAGGCCAGGGCGTTCTGAGAATGCCAATGGGAGACAGGATGACCTTAAATGATTTCCTTTTGTGTCAGTTTTGGTAAACTTTAAGAGCTAGGTAAAGTTCCCCTTTACAGAAATGTTCAAATTTACTGCTATTTCATATTTTCTCTGCTATAACATTGTCCTGATTCTTTCTGTATATTCTTTACTTATGTTTTTGTTATCCTTAATCAAAGTGTGTCTTTTAAATCTTTTCAAAGAATATTCTTTGGACTTACTAAATCACCTGATATTTATACGGTTTCTGTTGTATTAAGTTCTGCTCATATCTTTATTTATCTTTTTTCTATGTTCTCAGGGTTTATTGGTTTGATCTTCTGATGTCAATTAAAACACTTGGTTATTCATTTTAATAAATATTTTTACTTATAAAGATTTGAGCTTTTGAAGATTCCAACTTACTTGTAACTTTCTAATGGTCAGGTTCTGTACATTGTTGCTGGCCTGAGTCTTAGTTCAACATAGAGCAATGTATATATTGACATATTTTCCCTTCGAATTTCTGGGATTCCCTACATCTCACCTTTCTTTGCAGACATGCCATTTGAAATACCCTTAACTTATTTCACAGCCAATAAGTCTTTGAAATAATGTGTATTTTTTAGATAAATCTTCTTATATAATTAGGCAGAAAATCTGACCTGCCATCATTTTCAAAACAGCATAATTTCACTCTTCCCAATGATTAATCTGTTGTATTACACATCCTTTGACTATTTAGCTTTATCAATGACATGTACTTTAAAAATATTTTAGAGAGCCTACTAGTCTTTGAAAACATCCTTGTTCCTTGTTTCAGTTCGAGTTTAATGTATATTTCCTGCCTTGCACCTGATTATTCCAACATCTGATGGATGGCCTTGGGAATCTAATTCTGGTATGGATTGTTTTTGCTGATTGTCTCCCCTTGTAGCTGATTTCTTCATTATTGTGTAAATTTAGATCATGAGCTCATGTTTAGCTAAACAGCTGACCTTGTAAGAAGCTTAGGTGCGAACACTGGTAAGTTTCAGCAGAAAGTCGGGAAAGATTTATTTGTGTCCTTGCAATGAGCTGCCCGCGAGGAACCCGTTTTATAGAAGTGTTGGTCCAGTATTCCCTGTTGTGGCTAGGGAAACATACAGGGCTGCTTGGCGTCCCCCGATCAGGGGCAGGGGAAGTGGGGGACCTTTGGGCCGAGCAGGAGCCTCACAGCGTGTGTCCCAGGTACCCATCTGCCTGCGAACTTCGGTCACCTGGCAGGAAGCTACGATGCCCAGACCTATGGTTAGCTGTGCAGCGAGGTGTACTGTGCAGACAGGTTCCACACATACTTCAAGTAACAGGGCGGCCTGAGTGGAAAGGTGGGAGTTTGGGCAGCTGTGCAGACAAAGAAGGCGCCCTTTGGCCTGGGCTTAAATGCTTGTGACACCCCACTGGGCCTTATATGATTTCCTCTTGTGTCAGTTTTGGTTAAGTTTAGTAGCTAGGAAATGGTCCCCTTTACCGAAATGTTCAAATTTACTGGCATTTCATATATTCTCTGCTATAACATCGTACTGATTCTTTCTGTATATTCTTTACTTATGTTTTTGTTTTCCTTAATCAAAGTGTGTCTTTTAAATCTTTTCAAAAAATATTCTTTGTACTTACTATATCACCTCAATTTTATACGTTTTCTGTTGTATTAAGTTCTGCTCATAGCTTTATTTATCTTTTTTCTATGTTCTCAGGTTTTATTGGTTTGGTCTTCTGATGTCAATTAAAACACTTGGTTATTCCTTTTAATAAATCTTTTTACTTATAAAGATTTGAACTTTTGAAGATTCCAGCTTACTTGTAAGTTTCTAAGGCCAGGTCCTCTACTTTCTTGCTGGCCAAAGGCTTAGTTCAACATATAGCAAAGTATATATTGAACTATTTTCCCCTCGACTTTCTGTGGTTCCCTATATCTCACCTTTCTTTGCAGACAAGTCATTTGAAATACCCTTAACGTATTTCACAGCCAATAAGTCTTGAAATAATGTGTATTTTTTAGAGAAATCTACTTATATAATTAGGCAGAAAATCTGACCTGCCGTTGTTTTCAAAACAGCATAATTTCACTCTTCTCAATGATTAATGTGTTGTATTACACAACTTTTGAGTATTTAGCTTTATCAATGACATATACTTTAAAAAGGTTTTAGAGATCCTACCAGTCTTTGGGAACATCCTTGTTCCTTTATTCAGTTCCAGTTTTATGTATATTTCCTGCCTTGCACCTGATTATTCCAACATCTGATGGATGGCCTTGGGAATCTAATTCTGGTATTGATTGTTTCAGATGATTGTCTCCCCTTGTAGCTGATTTCTTCATTATTGTGTAAATTTAGATCATGAGCTCATGTTTAGCTATACAGCTGACACTGTAAGAGGCTTAGGTGTGAACGCTCATACGTTTCAGCAGAAAGTTGGCAAAGATTTATGTGTGTCCCTCCAATGAGTTGCCCGCGAGACCCCGTTTTAAGAAGTGTTGGTCCAATATACCCTCCAGAGGCTAGGGATTCAGACAGGCCTGCTTGGCGGCCCCCGATCTGGGGCAGGGGCAGTGGGCGGCCTGTGGCCCTGGCAGGAGCCTCACAGCGTGTGTCCCAGGGACCCATCTGCCTGCGAACTTCGGTCACCTGGGAGGAAGCTACGATGCCCAGACCTATGGTTAGCTTTGCAGCGAGGTGTACTATGCAGACTGGTTCCACACACACTTCAAGTAAGAGTGCGGCCTGAGTGGAAAGGTGAAAGTTTGGGCAGCTCTGCACACAAAGAAGGCGCCCTTTGGCCTTGGCCTAAATGCTTGTGAAACCACACTGGGCCTGCCGGGCTCTGAGGGCCCGGCCCTTGTCCTCCTGCTCCCCTGCCCTTTGTTCAGTCACATCAGAGATGGCCACACCCACTTCCTCAGTGACGACAGTTTTCCAACCTGCCTCAGTTCCTCCCCCTCTCCGCAGGTTACCATGGACTACAGATGCTGCCTTCTGAGGCCAGGGCGTTCTGAGAATGACAAAGGCAGACATGATGACCTTAAATGATTTCCTTTTGTGTCAGATTTGGTAAACTTTAGGAGCTAGGAAATGGTCCCCTTTACAGAAATGTTCTAATTTACTGCTATTTCATATTTTCTCTGCTATAACATTGTCCTGATTCTTTCTGTATATTCTTTACTTATGTTTTTTTTTTCCTTAATCAAAGTGTGTCTTTTAAATCTTTTCAAAGAATATTCTTTGGACTTACTAAATCACCTCAATATTATACGTTTTCTGTTGTATTAAGTTCTGCTCATATCTTTATTTATCTTTTTTCCATGTTCTCAGGGTTTATTGTTTTGATCTTCTGATGTCAATTAAAACACTTGGTTATTCATTTTAATAAATTTTTCTTTATAAAGATTTGAACTTTTGAAGATTCCAGCTTACATGTAAGTTGCTAAGGGTCAGGTCCTCTACATTGTTGCTGGCCTAAGGCTTAGTTCACCCTATAGCAATGTATATATTGACATATTTTCCCCTCGACTTTCTGTGATTCCCTACATCTCACCTTTCTTTGCAGACAAGCCATTTGAAATACCCTTAACTTATTTCACTGCCAATAATCTTTTAAATAATGTGTATATTTAGCGAAATCTTCTTATATAATTAGGCAGAAAATCTCACGTGCCATAGTTTTCCAAACAGCATAATTTCACTCTTCTCAAAGATTAATCTGTTGTATTACACAACCTTTGAGTATTTAGCTTTTTCAATGACATGTACTTTAAAAATGTTTTATAGATCCTTCCAGTCTTTGAAAACATTCTTGTTCCTTGTTTCAGTTCCAGTTTTATGTATATATTTGTGCCTTTCACCTGATTATTCCAACATATGATGGATGGCCTTGGGAATCTAATTCTGGTAGTGATTGTTTTTGCTGATTGTCTCCCCTTTTAGCTGATTTTTTCATTATTGTGTAAATTTACATCATGAGCTCATGTTTAGCTAAACAGCTGACCTTGTAAGGGGCTTAGGTGTGAACGCTCATAAATTTCCGCAGAAATTCGGCAATGATTTATTTGTGTCCCTCTAATGAGTTGCCCAGGAGGACCCCATTTTCTACAAGTGTTGGTCAAATACTCCCTCTAGAGGCAGTGGACACAGACTGCGCTCCTAGGCTGTCCCCGATCTGGGGCAGGGGTAGTAGTGTGGCCTGTGGCCCGAGCAGGAGCCTCTCTGCGTGTGACCCAGGGACCCATTTGCCTGCGAATTTAGGTCTCCTGACAGGAAGCCACGAGGCCCTGACCTATGGTTAGCTGTGCAGCGAGGTGTACTACGTGGACACGTTCCACAGACACTTCAAGTAAGAGGGCGGCCTGAGTGGAAAGGTGAGAGTTTGGGCAGCTGTGCAGACTAAGAAGGCACCCTTTGGCCTGGGCCTTCATGCTTGTGACACAACACTGGGTCTGTCAGGCTCTGAGGTCCCTGCCCTGGGCCCCCTGCTCCACTGCCATTTGTCCAGTCACAGCAGAGATGGCCACACCCACTCCCTCAGTGAGGGCCGTGTTACAATCTCCCTCACCCCGCCCCTTCTCCGCAGGTTACCATGGACTACAGATGCTGCCTTCTGAGGCCAGGGCGTTCCGAGAATGCCAAGGTCAGAAATGATGACCTTAAATGATTTCCTCTTGTGTCCGTTTTGGTAAACTTTAGGAGCTAGGAAATGGTCCCCTTTACAGAAATGTTCAAATTTACTGGCATTTCATATATTCTCTGCTATAACATTGTCCTGACTCTTTCTGTATATTCTTTACATATCTTTTTGTTTTCCTTTATCAAAGTGTGTCTTTTAAATCTTTTCAAAGTATATTCTTTGGAGTTACTAAATCACCTCAATTGTATACGTTTTCTGTTGTATTAAGTTCTGTTCATCACTTTATTTATCTTTTTTCTATGTTCTCAGGGTTTATTGTTTTGATCTTCTGATATCAATTTAATCACTTGTTAATTCATTATAATAAATACTTTCTACTTATAAAGATTAGAACTTTTAAAGATTCCAGGTTACTTGTAATTTTCTAAGGATCAGGTCCACTATATTGTTGCTGGCCTAAGCCTTAGTTCACCATAGAGCAATGTATATATTGACATATTTTCCCCTCGACTTTCTGTGATTCCGTACATCTCACCTTTCTTTGCGGACAAGCCTTTTGAAATACCCTTACTTATTTCACAGCAAATACGTCTTTGATATAATGTGTATTTTTTAGATAAATCTTCTTATATAATTAGGAAGAAAATCTGACCTGCCATAGTTTTCAAAACAGCATAATTTCACTCTTCTCAATGATGAATCTGTTGTATTACACAACCTTTGATTATTTAGCTTTATCAATGACGTGTACTTTAAAAAGGCTTTAGAGATCCTACCAGTCTTTGAAAACATCCTTGTTCCTTGTTTCAGTTCGAGTTTTATGTATATATTCTGCCTTGCACCTGGTTATTCCAACATCTGATGGATGGCCTTGGGAATCTAATTCTGGTATTGATTGTTTTTGCTGATTGTCTCCCCTTGTAGCTGATTTCTTCATTATTGTGTAAATTTAGATCATGGGCTCATATTTAGCTAAACAGCTGACCTTGTAACAGGCTTATTTGTGAACTCTCGTAAGTTTCAGCAGAAATTCGGCAAAGATTTATTTGTGTCCCTTAAATGAGTTGCCCACAAGGACCCCGTTTTCTAGAAGTGTTGGTCCAATACCTCCTCTAGAGGCAGGGGACTCAGACAGGGTTGCTTTGTGGCCTCCGATCGGGGTCAGGGGCTGTGGGCAGCCTGTGGCCCGGGCAGGAGCCTCTACTTGTGTGTCCCAAGTACACATCTGCCTGCAAACTTTGGTCACCTGGCAGGAAGCGACGATGCCCAGACCTATGGTTAGCTGTGCAGCGAGGTGTACTGTGCGGACAGGCTCCACACACACTTCAAGTAAGAGGGCGGCCTGAGTGGAAAGGTGAGAGTTTGGGCAGCTGTGCACACAAAGAAGGCGCCCTTTGGCCTGGGCCAAAATGCTTTAGACACCCCACTGGGCCTGCCGGGCTCTGAGGGCCCTGCCCTGGGCCCCCTGTTCTCCTGCCCTATGTTCAGTCACAGCACAGATGGCCACACCCACTCCCTCAGCAAGGGCAGTGTTCTAACCTCCTTCAGCCCCGCCCCCACTCCGCAGGTTACCATGGACTACAGATGCTGCATTCTGAGGCCAGGGCGTTCTGAGAATGCCAATGGGAGACAGGATGACCTTAAATGATTTCCTTTTGTGTCAGTTTTGGTAAACTTTAAGAGCTAGGTAAAGTTCCCCTTTACAGAAATGTTCAAATTTACTGCTATTTCATATTTTCTCTGCTATAACATTGTCCTGATTCTTTCTGTATATTCTTTACTTATGTTTTTGTTATCCTTAATCAAAGTGTGTCTTTTAAATCTTTTCAAAGAATATTCTTTGGACTTACTAAATCACCTGATATTTATACGTTTTCTGTTGTATTAAGTTCTGCTCATATCTTTATTTATCTTTTTTCTATGTTCTCAGGGTTTATTGGTTTGATCTTCTGATGTCAATTAAAACACTTGGTTATTCATTTTAATAAATATTTTTACTTATAAAGATTTGAGCTTTTGAAGATTCCAACTTACTTGTAACTTTCTAATGGTCAGGTTCTGTACATTGTTGCTGGCCTGAGTCTTAGTTCAACATAGAGCAATGTATATATTGACATATTTTCCCTTCGAATTTCTGGGATTCCCTACATCTCACCTTTCTTTGCAGACATGCCATTTGAAATACCCTTAACTTATTTCACAGCCAATAAGTCTTTGAAATAATGTGTATTTTTTAGATAAATCTTCTTATATAATTAGGCAGAAAATCTGACCTGCCATCATTTTCAAAACAGCATAATTTCACTCTTCCCAATGATTAATCTGTTGTATTACACATCCTTTGACTATTTAGCTTTATCAATGACATGTACTTTAAAAATATTTTAGAGAGCCTACTAGTCTTTGAAAACATCCTTGTTCCTTGTTTCAGTTCGAGTTTAATGTATATTTCCTGCCTTGCACCTGATTATTCCAACATCTGATGGATGGCCTTGGGAATCTAATTCTGGTATGGATTGTTTTTGCTGATTGTCTCCCCTTGTAGCTGATTTCTTCATTATTGTGTAAATTTAGATCATGAGCTCATGTTTAGCTAAACAGCTGACCTTGTAAGAAGCTTAGGTGCGAACACTGGTAAGTTTCAGCAGAAAGTCGGGAAAGATTTATTTGTGTCCTTGCAATGAGCTGCCCGCGAGGAACCCGTTTTATAGAAGTGTTGGTCCAGTATTCCCTGTTGTGGCTAGGGAAACATACAGGGCTGCTTGGCGTCCCCCGATCAGGGGCAGGGGAAGTGGGGGACCTTTGGGCCGAGCAGGAGCCTCACAGCGTGTGTCCCAGGTACCCATCTGCCTGCGAACTTCGGTCACCTGGCAGGAAGCTACGATGCCCAGACCTATGGTTAGCTGTGCAGCGAGGTGTACTGTGCAGACAGGTTCCACACATACTTCAAGTAACAGGGCGGCCTGAGTGGAAAGGTGGGAGTTTGGGCAGCTGTGCAGACAAAGAAGGCGCCCTTTGGCCTGGGCTTAAATGCTTGTGACACCCCACTGGGCCTTATATGATTTCCTCTTGTGTCAGTTTTGGTTAAGTTTAGTAGCTAGGAAATGGTCCCCTTTACCGAAATGTTCAAATTTACTGGCATTTCATATATTCTCTGCTATAACATCGTACTGATTCTTTCTGTATATTCTTTACTTATGTTTTTGTTTTCCTTAATCAAAGTGTGTCTTTTAAATCTTTTCAAAAAATATTCTTTGTACTTACTATATCACCTCAATTTTATACGTTTTCTGTTGTATTAAGTTCTGCTCATAGCTTTATTTATCTTTTTTCTATGTTCTCAGGTTTTATTGGTTTGGTCTTCTGATGTCAATTAAAACACTTGGTTATTCCTTTTAATAAATCTTTTTACTTATAAAGATTTGAACTTTTGAAGATTCCAGCTTACTTGTAAGTTTCTAAGGCCAGGTCCTCTACTTTCTTGCTGGCCAAAGGCTTAGTTCAACATATAGCAAAGTATATATTGAACTATTTTCCCCTCGACTTTCTGTGGTTCCCTATATCTCACCTTTCTTTGCAGACAAGTCATTTGAAATACCCTTAACGTATTTCACAGCCAATAAGTCTTGAAATAATGTGTATTTTTTAGAGAAATCTACTTATATAATTAGGCAGAAAATCTGACCTGCCGTTGTTTTCAAAACAGCATAATTTCACTCTTCTCAATGATTAATGTGTTGTATTACACAACTTTTGAGTATTTAGCTTTATCAATGACATATACTTTAAAAAGGTTTTAGAGATCCTACCAGTCTTTGGGAACATCCTTGTTCCTTTATTCAGTTCCCGTTTTATGTATATTTCCTGCCTTGCACCTGATTATTCCAACATCTGATGGATGGCCTTGGGAATCTAATTCTGGTATTGATTGTTTCAGATGATTGTCTCCCCTTGTAGGTGATTTCTTCATTATTGTGTAAATTTAGATCATGAGCTCATGTTTAGCTATACAGCTGACACTGTAAGAGGCTTAGGTGTGAACGCTCATACGTTTCAGCAGAAAGTTGGCAAAGATTTATGTGTGTCCCTCCAATGAGTTGCCCGCGAGACCCCGTTTTAAGAAGTGATGGTCCAATATACCCTCCAGAGGCTAGGGATTCAGACAGGCCTACTTGGCGGCCCCCGATCTGGGGCAGGGGCAGTGGGCGGCCTGTGGCCCTGGCAGGAGCCTCACAGCGTGTGTCCCAGGGACCCATCTGCCTGCGAACTTCGGTCACCTGGCAGGAAGCTACGATGCCCAGACCTATGGTTAGCTTTGCAGCGAGGTGTACTATGCAGACAGGTTCCACACACACTTCAAGTAAGAGTGCGGCCTGAGTGGAAAGGTGAAAGTTTGGGCAGCTCTGCACACAAAGAAGGCGCCCTTTGGCCTTGGCCTAAATGCTTGTGAAACCACACTGGGCCTGCCGGGCTCTGAGGGCCCGGCCCTTGTCCTCCTGCTCCCCTGCCCTTTGTTCAGTCACATCAGAGATGGCCACACCCACTTCCTCAGTGACGACAGTTTTCCAACCTGCCTCAGTTCCTCCCCCTCTCCGCAGGTTACCATGGACTACAGATGCTGCCTTCTGAGGCCAGGGCGTTCTGAGAATGACAAAGGCAGACATGATGACCTTAAATGATTTCCTTTTGTGTCAGATTTGGTAAACTTTAGGAGCTAGGAAATGGTCCCCTTTACAGAAATGTTCTAATTTACTGCTATTTCATATTTTCTCTGCTATAACATTGTCCTGATTCTTTCTGTATATTCTTTACTTATGTTTTTTTTTTCCTTAATCAAAGTGTGTCTTTTAAATCTTTTCAAAGAATATTCTTTGGACTTACTAAATCACCTCAATATTATACGTTTTCTGTTGTATTAAGTTCTGCTCATATCTTTATTTATCTTTTTTCCATGTTCTCAGGGTTTATTGTTTTGATCTTCTGATGTCAATTAAAACACTTGGTTATTCATTTTAATAAATTTTTCTTTATAAAGATTTGAACTTTTGAAGATTCCAGCTTACATGTAAGTTGCTAAGGGTCAGGTCCTCTACATTGTTGCTGGCCTAAGGCTTAGTTCACCCTATAGCAATGTATATATTGACATATTTTCCCCTCGACTTTCTGTGATTCCCTACATCTCACCTTTCTTTGCAGACAAGCCATTTGAAATACCCTTAACTTATTTCACTGCCAATAATCTTTTAAATAATGTGTATATTTAGCGAAATCTTCTTATATAATTAGGCAGAAAATCTCACGTGCCATAGTTTTCCAAACAGCATAATTTCACTCTTCTCAAAGATTAATCTGTTGTATTACACAACCTTTGAGTATTTAGCTTTTTCAATGACATGTACTTTAAAAATGTTTTATAGATCCTTCCAGTCTTTGAAAACATTCTTGTTCCTTGTTTCAGTTCCAGTTTTATGTATATATTTGTGCCTTTCACCTGATTATTCCAACATATGATGGATGGCCTTGGGAATCTAATTCTGGTAGTGATTGTTTTTGCTGATTGTCTCCCCTTTTAGCTGATTTTTTCATTATTGTGTAAATTTACATCATGAGCTCATGTTTAGCTAAACAGCTGACCTTGTAAGGGGCTTAGGTGTGAACGCTCATAAATTTCCGCAGAAATTCGGCAATGATTTATTTGTGTCCCTCTAATGAGTTGCCCAGGAGGACCCCATTTTCTACAAGTGTTGGTCAAATACTCCCTCTAGAGGCAGTGGACACAGACTGCGCTCCTAGGCTGTCCCCGATCTGGGGCAGGGGTAGTAGTGTGGCCTGTGGCCCGAGCAGGAGCCTCTCTGCGTGTGACCCAGGGACCCATTTGCCTGCGAATTTAGGTCTCCTGACAGGAAGCCACGAGGCCCTGACCTATGGTTAGCTGTGCAGCGAGGTGTACTACGTGGACACGTTCCACAGACACTTCAAGTAAGAGGGCGGCCTGAGTGGAAAGGTGAGAGTTTGGGCAGCTGTGCAGACTAAGAAGGCACCCTTTGGCCTGGGCCTTCATGCTTGTGACACAACACTGGGTCTGTCAGGCTCTGAGGTCCCTGCCCTGGGCCCCCTGCTCCACTGCCATTTGTCCAGTCACAGCAGAGATGGCCACACCCACTCCCTCAGTGAGGGCCGTGTTACAATCTCCCTCACCCCGCCCCTTCTCCGCAGGTTACCATGGACTACAGATGCTGCCTTCTGAGGCCAGGGCGTTCCGAGAATGCCAAGGTCAGAAATGATGACCTTAAATGATTTCCTCTTGTGTCCGTTTTGGTAAACTTTAGGAGCTAGGAAATGGTCCCCTTTACAGAAATGTTCAAATTTACTGGCATTTCATATATTCTCTGCTATAACATTGTCCTGACTCTTTCTGTATATTCTTTACATATCTTTTTGTTTTCCTTTATCAAAGTGTGTCTTTTAAATCTTTTCAAAGTATATTCTTTGGAGTTACTAAATCACCTCAATTGTATACGTTTTCTGTTGTATTAAGTTCTGTTCATCACTTTATTTATCTTTTTTCTATGTTCTCAGGGTTTATTGTTTTGATCTTCTGATATCAATTTAATCACTTGTTAATTCATTATAATAAATACTTTCTACTTATAAAGATTAGAACTTTTAAAGATTCCAGGTTACTTGTAATTTTCTAAGGATCAGGTCCACTATATTGTTGCTGGCCTAAGCCTTAGTTCACCATAGAGCAATGTATATATTGACATATTTTCCCCTCGACTTTCTGTGATTCCGTACATCTCACCTTTCTTTGCGGACAAGCCTTTTGAAATACCCTTACTTATTTCACAGCAAATACGTCTTTGATATAATGTGTATTTTTTAGATAAATCTTCTTATATAATTAGGAAGAAAATCTGACCTGCCATAGTTTTCAAAACAGCATAATTTCACTCTTCTCAATGATGAATCTGTTGTATTACACAACCTTTGATTATTTAGCTTTATCAATGACGTGTACTTTAAAAAGGCTTTAGAGATCCTACCAGTCTTTGAAAACATCCTTGTTCCTTGTTTCAGTTCGAGTTTTATGTATATATTCTGCCTTGCACCTGGTTATTCCAACATCTGATGGATGGCCTTGGGAATCTAATTCTGGTATTGATTGTTTTTGCTGATTGTCTCCCCTTGTAGCTGATTTCTTCATTATTGTGTAAATTTAGATCATGAGCTCATATTTAGCTAAACAGCTGACCTTGTAACAGGCTTATTTGTGAACTCTCGTAAGTTTCAGCAGAAATTCGGCAAAGATTTATTTGTGTCCCTTAAATGAGTTGCCCACAAGGACCCCGTTTTCTAGAAGTGTTGGTCCAATACCTCCTCTAGAGGCAGGGGACTCAGACAGGGTTGCTTTGTGGCCTCCGATCGGGGTCAGGGGCTGTGGGCAGCCTGTGGCCCAGGCAGGAGCCTCTACTTGTGTGTCCCAAGTACACATCTGCCTGCAAACTTTGGTCACCTGGCAGGAAGCGACGATGCCCAGACCTATGGTTAGCTGTGCAGCGAGGTGTACTGTGCGGACAGGCTCCACACACACTTCAAGTAAGAGGGCGGCCTGAGTGGAAAGGTGAGAGTTTGGGCAGCTGTGCACACAAAGAAGGCGCCCTTTGGCCTGGGCCAAAATGCTTTAGACACCCCACTGGGCCTGCCGGGCTCTGAGGGCCCTGCCCTGGGCCCCCTGTTCTCCTGCCCTATGTTCAGTCACAGCACAGATGGCCACACCCACTCCCTCAGCAAGGGCAGTGTTCTAACCTCCTTCAGCCCCGCCCCCACTCCGCAGGTTACCATGGACTACAGATGCTGCATTCTGAGGCCAGGGCGTTCTGAGAATGCCAATGGGAGACAGGATGACCTTAAATGATTTCCTTTTGTGTCAGTTTTGGTAAACTTTAAGAGCTAGGTAAAGTTCCCCTTTACAGAAATGTTCAAATTTACTGCTATTTCATATTTTCTCTGCTATAACATTGTCCTGATTCTTTCTGTATATTCTTTACTTATGTTTTTGTTATCCTTAATCAAAGTGTGTCTTTTAAATCTTTTCAAAGAATATTCTTTGGACTTAGTAAATCACCTGAAATTTATACGTTTTCTGTTGTATTAAGTTCTGCTCATATCTTTATTTATCTTTTTTCTATGTTCTCAGGGTTTATTGGTTTGATCTTCTGATGTCAATTAAAACACTTGGTTATTCATTTTAATAAATATTTTTACTTATAAAGATTTGAGCTTTTGAAGATTCCAACTTACTTGTAACTTTCTAATGGTCAGGTTCTGTACATTGTTGCTGGCCTGAGTCTTAGTTCAACATAGAGCAATGTATATATTGACATATTTTCCCTTCGAATTTCTGGGATTCCCTACATCTCACCTTTCTTTGCAGACATGCCATTTGAAATACCCTTAACTTATTTCACAGCCAATAAGTCTTTGAAATAATGTGTATTTTTTAGATAAATCTTCTTATATAATTAGGCAGAAAATCTGACCTGCCATCATTTTCAAAACAGCATAATTTCACTCTTCCCAATGATTAATCTGTTGTATTACACATCCTTTGACTATTTAGCTTTATCAATGACATGTACTTTAAAAATATTTTAGAGAGCCTACTAGTCTTTGAAAACATCCTTGTTCCTTGTTTCAGTTCGAGTTTAATGTATATTTCCTGCCTTGCACCTGATTATTCCAACATCTGATGGATGGCCTTGGGAATCTAATTCTGGTATGGATTGTTTTTGCTGATTGTCTCCCCTTGTAGCTGATTTCTTCATTATTGTGTAAATTTAGATCATGAGCTCATGTTTAGCTAAACAGCTGACCTTGTAAGAAGCTTAGGTGCGAACACTGGTAAGTTTCAGCAGAAAGTCGGGAAAGATTTATTTGTGTCCTTGCAATGAGCTGCCCGCGAGGAACCCGTTTTATAGAAGTGTTGGTCCAGTATTCCCTGTTGTGGCTAGGGAAACATACAGGGCTGCTTGGCGTCCCCCGATCAGGGGCAGGGGAAGTGGGGGACCTTTGGGCCGAGCAGGAGCCTCACAGCGTGTGTCCCAGGTACCCATCTGCCTGCGAACTTCGGTCACCTGGCAGGAAGCTACGATGCCCAGACCTATGGTTAGCTGTGCAGCGAGGTGTACTGTGCAGACAGGTTCCACACATACTTCAAGTAACAGGGCGGCCTGAGTGGAAAGGTGGGAGTTTGGGCAGCTGTGCAGACAAAGAAGGCGCCCTTTGGCCTGGGCTTAAATGCTTGTGACACCCCACTGGGCCTTATATGATTTCCTCTTGTGTCAGTTTTGGTTAAGTTTAGTAGCTAGGAAATGGTCCCCTTTACCGAAATGTTCAAATTTACTGGCATTTCATATATTCTCTGCTATAACATCGTACTGATTCTTTCTGTATATTCTTTACTTATGTTTTTGTTTTCCTTAATCAAAGTGTGTCTTTTAAATCTTTTCAAAAAATATTCTTTGTACTTACTATATCACCTCAATTTTATACGTTTTCTGTTGTATTAAATTCTGCTCATAGCTTTATTTATCTTTTTTCTTTGTTCTCAGGTTTTATTGGTTTGGTCTTCTGATGTCAATTAAAACACTTGGTTATTCCTTTTAATAAATCTTTTTACTTATAAAGATTTGAACTTTTGAAGATTCCAGCTTACTTGTAAGTTTCTAAGGCCAGGTCCTCTACTTTCTTGCTGGCCAAAGGCTTAGTTCAACATATAGCAAAGTATATATTGAACTATTTTCCCCTCGACTTTCTGTGGTTCCCTATATCTCACCTTTCTTTGCAGACAAGTCATTTGAAATACCCTTAACGTATTTCACAGCCAATAAGTCTTGAAATAATGTGTATTTTTTAGAGAAATCTACTTATATAATTAGGCAGAAAATCTGACCTGCCGTTGTTTTCAAAACAGCATAATTTCACTCTTCTCAATGATTAATGTGTTGTATTACACAACTTTTGAGTATTTAGCTTTATCAATGACATATACCTTAAAAAGGTTTTAGAGATCCTACCAGTCTTTGGGAACATCCTTGTTCCTTTATTCAGTTCCAGTTTTATGTATATTTCCTGCCTTGCACCTGATTATTCCAACATCTGATGGATGGCCTTGGGAATCTAATTCTGGTATTGATTGTTTCAGATGATTGTCTCCCCTTGTAGGTGATTTCTTCATTATTGTGTAAATTTAGATCATGAGCTCATGTTTAGCTATACAGCTGACACTGTAAGAGGCTTAGGTGTGAACGCTCATATGTTTCAGCAGAAAGTTGGCAAAGATTTATGTGTGTCCCTCCAATGAGTTGCCCGCGAGACCCCGTTTTAAGAAGTGTTGGTCCAATATACCCTCCAGAGGCTAGGGATTCAGACAGGCCTGCTTGGCGTCCCCCGATCTGGGGCAGGGGCAGTGGGCGGCCTGTGGCCCTGGCAGGAGCCTCACAGCGTGTGTCCCAGGGACCCATCTGCCTGCGAACTTCGGTCACCTGGCAGGAAGCTACGATGCCCAGACCTATGGTTAGCTTTGCAGCGAGGTGTACTATGCAGACAGGTTCCACACACACTTCAAGTAAGAGTGCGGCCTGAGTGGAAAGGTGAAAGTTTGGGCAGCTCTGCACACAAAGAAGGCGCCCTTTGGCCTTGGCCTAAATGCTTGTGAAACCACACTGGGCCTGCCGGGCTCTGAGGGCCCGGCCCTTGTCCTCCTGCTCCCCTGCCCTTTGTTCAGTCACATCAGAGATGGCCACACCCACTTCCTCAGTGACGACAGTTTTCCAACCTGCCTCAGTTCCTCCCCCTCTCCGCAGGTTACCATGGACTACAGATGCTGCCTTCTGAGGCCAGGGCGTTCTGAGAATGACAAAGGCAGACATGATGACCTTAAATGATTTCCTTTTGTGTCAGATTTGGTAAACTTTAGGAGCTAGGAAATGGTCCCCTTTACAGAAATGTTCTAATTTACTGCTATTTCATATTTTCTCTGCTATAACATTGTCCTGATTCTTTCTGTATATTCTTTACTTATGTTTTTTTTTCCTTAATCAAAGTGTGTCTTTTAAATCTTTTCAAAGAATATTCTTTGGACTTACTAAATCACCTCAATATTATACGTTTTCTGTTGTATTAAGTTCTGCTCATATCTTTATTTATCTTTTTTCCATGTTCTCAGGGTTTATTGTTTTGATCTTCTGATGTCAATTAAAACACTTGGTTATTCATTTTAATAAATTTTTCTTTATAAAGATTTGAACTTTTGAAGATTCCAGCTTACATGTAAGTTGCTAAGGGTCAGGTCCTCTACATTGTTGCTGGCCTAAGGCTTAGTTCACCCTATAGCAATGTATATATTGACATATTTTCCCCTCGACTTTCTGTGATTCCCTACATCTCACCTTTCTTTGCAGACAAGCCATTTGAAATACCCTTAACTTATTTCACTGCCAATAATCTTTTAAATAATGTGTATATTTAGCGAAATCTTCTTATATAATTAGGCAGAAAATCTCACGTGCCATAGTTTTCCAAACAGCATAATTTCACTCTTCTCAAAGATTAATCTGTTGTATTACACAACCTTTGAGTATTTAGCTTTTTCAATGACATGTACTTTAAAAATGTTTTATAGATCCTTCCAGTCTTTGAAAACATTCTTGTTCCTTGTTTCAGTTCCAGTTTTATGTATATATTTGTGCCTTTCACCTGATTATTCCAACATATGATGGATGGCCTTGGGAATCTAATTCTGGTAGTGATTGTTTTTGCTGATTGTCTCCCCTTTTAGCTGATTTTTTCATTATTGTGTAAATTTACATCATGAGCTCATGTTTAGCTAAACAGCTGACCTTGTAAGGGGCTTAGGTGTGAACGCTCATAAATTTCCGCAGAAATTCGGCAATGATTTATTTGTGTCCCTCTAATGAGTTGCCCAGGAGGACCCCATTTTCTACAAGTGTTGGTCAAATACTCCCTCTAGAGGCAGTGGACACAGACTGCGCTCCTAGGCTGTCCCCGATCTGGGGCAGGGGTAGTAGTGTGGCCTGTGGCCCGAGCAGGAGCCTCTCTGCGTGTGACCCAGGGACCCATTTGCCTGCGAATTTAGGTCTCCTGACAGGAAGCCACGAGGCCCTGACCTATGGTTAGCTGTGCAGCGAGGTGTACTACGTGGACACGTTCCACAGACACTTCAAGTAAGAGGGCGGCCTGAGTGGAAAGGTGAGAGTTTGGGCAGCTGTGCAGACTAAGAAGGCACCCTTTGGCCTGGGCCTTCATGCTTGTGACACAACACTGGGTCTGTCAGGCTCTGAGGTCCCTGCCCTGGGCCCCCTGCTCCACTGCCATTTGTCCAGTCACAGCAGAGATGGCCACACCCACTCCCTCAGTGAGGGCCGTGTTACAATCTCCCTCACCCCGCCCCTTCTCCGCAGGTTACCATGGACTACAGATGCTGCCTTCTGAGGCCAGGGCGTTCCGAGAATGCCAAGGTCAGAAATGATGACCTTAAATGATTTCCTCTTGTGTCCGTTTTGGTAAACTTTAGGAGCTAGGAAATGGTCCCCTTTACAGAAATGTTCAAATTTACTGGCATTTCATATATTCTCTGCTATAACATTGTCCTGACTCTTTCTGTATATTCTTTACATATCTTTTTGTTTTCCTTTATCAAAGTGTGTCTTTTAAATCTTTTCAAAGTATATTCTTTGGAGTTACTAAATCACCTCAATTGTATACGTTTTCTGTTGTATTAAGTTCTGTTCATCACTTTATTTATCTTTTTTCTATGTTCTCAGGGTTTATTGTTTTGATCTTCTGATATCAATTTAATCACTTGTTAATTCATTATAATAAATACTTTCTACTTATAAAGATTAGAACTTTTAAAGATTCCAGGTTACTTGTAATTTTCTAAGGATCAGGTCCACTATATTGTTGCTGGCCTAAGCCTTAGTTCACCATAGAGCAATGTATATATTGACATATTTTCCCCTCGACTTTCTGTGATTCCGTACATCTCACCTTTCTTTGCGGACAAGCCTTTTGAAATACCCTTACTTATTTCACAGCAAATACGTCTTTGATATAATGTGTATTTTTTAGATAAATCTTCTTATATAATTAGGAAGAAAATCTGACCTGCCATAGTTTTCAAAACAGCATAATTTCACTCTTCTCAATGATGAATCTGTTGTATTACACAACCTTTGATTATTTAGCTTTATCAATGACGTGTACTTTAAAAAGGCTTTAGAGATCCTACCAGTCTTTGAAAACATCCTTGTTCCTTGTTTCAGTTCGAGTTTTATGTATATATTCGGCCTTGCACCTGGTTATTCCAACATCTGATGGATGGCCTTGGGAATCTAATTCTGGTATTGACTGTTTTTGCTGATTGTCTCCCCTTGTAGCTGATTTCTTCATTATTGTGTAAATTTAGATCATGAGCTCATATTTAGCTAAACAGCTGACCTTGTAACAGGCTTATTTGTGAACTCTCGTAAGTTTCAGCAGAAATTCGGCAAAGATTTATTTGTGTCCCTTAAATGAGTTGCCCACAAGGACCCCGTTTTCTAGAAGTGTTGGTCCAATACCTCCTCTAGAGGCAGGGGACTCAGACAGGGTTGCTTTGTGGCCTCCGATCGGGGTCAGGGGCTGTGGGCAGCCTGTGGCCCGGGCAGGAGCCTCTACTTGTGTGTCCCAAGTACACATCTGCCTGCAAACTTTGGTCACCTGGCAGGAAGCGACGATGCCCAGACCTATGGTTAGCTGTGCAGCGAGGTGTACTGTGCGGACAGGCTCCACACACACTTCAAGTAAGAGGGCGGCCTGAGTGGAAAGGTGAGAGTTTGGGCAGCTGTGCACACAAAGAAGGCGCCCTTTGGCCTGGGCCAAAATGCTTTAGACACCCCACTGGGCCTGCCGGGCTCTGAGGGCCCTGCCCTGGGCCCCCTGTTCTCCTGCCCTATGTTCAGTCACAGCACAGATGGCCACACCCACTCCCTCAGCAAGGGCAGTGTTCTAACCTCCTTCAGCCCCGCCCCCACTCCGCAGGTTACCATGGACTACAGATGCTGCATTCTGAGGCCAGGGCGTTCTGAGAATGCCAATGGGAGACATGATGACCTTAAATGATTTCCTTTTGTGTCAGTTTTGGTAAACTTTAAGAGCTAGGTAAAGTTCCCCTTTACAGAAATGTTCAAATTTACTGCTATTTCATATTTTCTCTGCTATAACATTGTTCTGATTCTTTCTGTATATTCTTTACTTATGTTTTTGTTTTCCTTAATCAAAGTGTGTCTTTTAAATCTTTTCAAAGAATATTCTTTGGACTTACTAAATCACCTCAATTTTATACGTTTTTTGTCGTATTATGTTCTGCTCATATCTTTATTTATCTTTTTTCTATGTTCTCAGGGTTTATTGGTTTGATCTTCTGATGTCAATTAAAACACTTGGTTATTCATTTTAATAAATATTTTTACTTATAAAGATTTGAGCTTTTGAAGATTCCAACTTACTTGTAACTTTCTAATGGTCAGGTTCTGTACATTGTTGCTGGCCTGAGTCTTAGTTCAACATAGAGCAATGTATATATTGACATATTTTCCCTTCGAATTTCTGGGATTCCCTACATCTCACCTTTCTTTGCAGACATGCCATTTGAAATACCCTTAACTTATTTCACAGCCAATAAGTCTTTGAAATAATGTGTATTTTTTAGATAAATCTTCTTATATAATTAGGCAGAAAATCTGACCTGCCATCATTTTCAAAACAGCATAATTTCACTCTTCCCAATGATTAATCTGTTGTATTACACATCCTTTGACTATTTAGCTTTATCAATGACATGTACTTTAAAAATATTTTAGAGAGCCTACTAGTCTTTGAAAACATCCTTGTTCCTTGTTTCATTTCGAGTTTAATGTATATTTCCTGCCTTGCACCTGATTATTCCAACATCTGCTGGATGGCCTTGGGAATCTAATTCTGGTATGGATTGTTTTTGCTGATTGTCTCCCCTTGTAGCTGATTTCTTCATTATTGTGTAAATTTAGATCATGAGCTCATGTTTAGCTAAACAGCTGACCTTGTAAGAGGCTTAGGTGCGAACCCTGGTAAGTTTCAGCAGAAAGTCGGGAAAGATTTATTTGTGTCCTTGCAATGAGCTGCCCGCGAGGACCCCGTTTTATAGAAGTGTGGGTCCAGTATTCCCTGTTGTGGCTAGGGACACATACAGGGCTGCTTGGCGTCCCCCGATCAGGGGCAGGGGAAGTGGGCGACCTGTGGGCCGAGCAGGAGCCTCCCCGCGTGTGTCCCAGGGACCCATCTGCCTGCGAACTTCGGTCACCTGGCAGGAAGCTACGATGCCCAGACCTATGGTTAGCTGTGCAGCGAGGTGTACTGTGCAGACAGGTTCCCACACACTTCAAGTAACAGGGCGGCCTGAGTGGAAAGGTGGGAGTTTGGGCAGCTGTGCAGACAAAGAAGGCGCCCTTTGGCCTTGGCGTAAATGCTTGTGACACCCCCTGGGCCTTATATGATTTCCTCTTGTGTCCGTTTTGGTAAAGTTTAGTAGCTAGGAAATGGTCCCCTTTACCGAAATGTTCAAATTTATTGGCATTTCTTATATTCTCTGCTATAACATTGTACTGATTCTTTCTGTATATTCTTTACTTATGTTTTTGTTTTCCTTAATCAAAGTGTGACTTTTAAATCTTTTCAAAAACTATTCTTTGTACTTACTATATCACCTCAATTTTATACGGTTTCTGTTGTATTAAGTTCTGCTCATAGCTTTATTTATCTTTTTTCAATGTTCTCAGGTTTTATTGGTTTGATCTCCTGATGTCAATTAAAACACTTGGTTATTCCTTTTAATAAATCTTTTTACTTATAAGATTTGAACTTTTGAAGATTCCAGCTTACTTGTAAGTTTCTAAGGTCAGGTCCTCTACTTTCTTGCTGGCCAAAGGCTTAGTTCAACATATAGCAAAGTATATATTGAACTATTTTCCCCTCGACTTTCTGTGGTTCCCTATATCTCACCTTTCTTTGCAGACAAGTCATTTGAAATACCCTTAACGTATATCACAGCCAATAAGTCTTGAAATAATGTGTATTTTTTAGAGAAATCTACTTATATAATTAGGCAGAAAATCTGACAGGCCATTGTTTTCAAGACAGCATAATTTCACTCTTCTCAATGATTAATGTGTTGTATTACACAGCTTTTGTGTATTTAGCTTTATCAATGACATATACTATAAAAAGGTTTTAGAGATCCTACCAGTCTTTGGGAACATCCTTGTTCCTTTATTCAGTTCCAGTTTTATGTATATTTCCTGCCTTGCACCAGATTATTCCAACATCTGATGGATGGCCTTGGGAATCTAATTCTGGTATTGATTGTTTCAGATGATTGTCTCCCCTTGTAGGTGATTTCTTCATTATTGTGTAAATTTAGATCATAAGCTCATGTTTAGCTATACAGCTGACACTGTAAGAGGCTTAGGTGTGAACGCTCATACGTTTCAGCAGAAAGTTGGCAAAGATTTATGTGTGTCCCTCCAATGAGTTGCCCGCGAGACCCCGTTTTAAGAAGTGTTGGTCCAATATACCCTCCAGAGGCTAGGGATTCAGACAGGCCTGCTTGGCGGCCCCCGATCTGGGGCAGGGGCAGTGGGCGGCCTGTGGCCCTGGCAGGAGCCTCGCAGCGTGTGTCCCAGGGACCCATCTGCTTGCGAACTTCGGTCACCTGGGAGGAAGCTACGATGCCCAGACTTATGGTTATCTTTGCAGCGAGGTGTACTGTGCAGACAGGTTCCACACACACTTCAAGTAAGAGGGCGGCCTGAGTGGAAAGGTGACAGTTTGTGCAGCTGTGCACACAAAGAAGGCGCCCTTTGGCCTTGGCCTAAATACTTGTGAAGCCACACTGCGCCTGCCTGGCTCTGAGGGCCCTGCCCTAGACCTCCTGCTCCCCTGCCCTTTGTTCAGTCACATCAGAGATTGCCACACCCACTTCCTCAGTGACGGCAGTTTTCCAACCTGCCTCAGCTCCTCCCCCTCTCCGCAGGTTACCATGGACTACAGATGCTGCCTTCTGAGGCCAGGGCGTTCTGAGAATGCCAAAGGCAGACATGATGACCTTAAATGATTTCCTTTTGTGTCAGATTTGGTAAACTTTAGGAGCTAGGAAATGGTCCCTTTACAGAAATGTTCAAATTCACTGCTATTTCATATTTTCTCTGCTATAACATTGTCCTGATTCTTTCTGTATATTCTTTACTTATGTTTTTGTTTTCCTTAATCAAAGTGTGTCTTTTAAATCTTTTCAAAGAATATTCTTTGGACTTACTAAATCACCCCAATTTTATACGTTTTCTGTTGTATTAAGTTCTGCTCATATCTTTATTTATCTTTTTTCCATGTTCTCAGGGTTTATTGTTTTGATCTTCTGATGTCAATTAAAACACATGGTTATTCATTTTAATAAAGTTTTCCTTATAAAATTTGAACTTTTGAAGATTCCAGCTTACATGTAAGTTGCTAAGTGTCAGGTCCTCTACATTGTTGCTGGCCTAAGGCTTAGTTCACCCTATAGCAATGTATATATTGACATATTTTCCCCTTGACTTTCTGTGATTCCCTACATCTCACCTTTCTTTGCAGACAAGCCATTTGAAATACCCTTAACTTATTTCACTGCCAATAATCTTTTAAATAATGTGTATATTTAGCGAAATCTTCTTATATAATTAGGCAGAAAATCTCACGTGCCATAGTTTTCCAAACAGCATAATTTCACTCTTCTCAATGATTAATCTGTTGTATTACACAACCTTTGAGTATTTAGCTTTTTCAATGACATGTACTTTAAAAATGTTTTATAGATCCTTCCAGTCTTTGAAAACATTCTTGTTCCTTGTTTCAGTTCCAGTTTTATGTATATATTTGTGCCTTTCACCTGATTATTCCAACATATGATGGATGGCTTTTGGAATCTAATTCTGGTAGTGATTGTTTTTGCTGATTGTCTCCCCTTTTAGCTGATTTTTTCATTATTGTGTAAATTTACAACATGAGCTCACGTTTAGCTAAACAGCTGTCCTTGTAAGAGGCTTAGGTGTGAACGCTCATAAATTTCCGCAGAAAGTCGGCAATGATTTATTTGTGTCCCTCCAATGAGTTGCCTACGAGGACCCCATTTTCTACAAGTGTAGGTCAAATACTCCCTCTAGAGGCAGTGGACACAGACTGCGCTCCTAGGCGGTCCCCGATCTGGGGCAGGGGTAGTAGTGTGGCCTGTGGCCCGAGCAGGAGCCTCTCTGCGTGTGACCCATGGACCCATTTGCCTGCGAATTATGTCTCCTGGCAGGAAGCCACGAAGCCCTGACCTATGGTTAGCTGTGCAGCGAGGTGTACTACGTGGACACGTTCCACAGACACTTCAAGTAAGAGGGCGGCCTGAGTGGAAAGGTGAGAGTTTGGGCAGCTGTGCAGACTAAGAAGGCACCCTTTGGCCTGGGCCTTCATGCTTGTGACACACCACTGGGTCTGTCAGGCTCTGAGGTCCCTGCCCTGGACCCCCTGCTCCACTTCCATTTGTTCAGTCACAGCAGAGATGGCCACACCCACTCCCTCAGTGAGGGCCGTGTTACAATCTCCCTCACCCCGCCCCTTCTCAGCAGGTTATCATGGACTACAGATGCTGCCTTCTGAGGCCAGGGCGTTCCGAGAATGCCAAGGTCAGAAATGATGACCTTAAATGATTTCCTCTTGTGTCCGTTTTGGTAAACTTTAGGAGCTAGGAATGGTCCCCTTTACAGAAATGTTCAAATTTACTGGCATTTCATATATTCTCTGCTATAACATTGTCCTGACTCTTTCTGTATATTCTTTACATATGTTTTTGTTTTCCTTTATCAAAGTGTGTCTTTTAAATCTTTTCAAAGTATATTCTTTGGAGTTACTAAGTCACCTCAATTTTATACGTTTTCTGTTGTATTAAGTTCTGCTCATAACTTTATTTATCTTTTTTCTATGTTCTCAGGGTTTATTGTTTTGATCTTCTGATATCAATTTAATCACTTGTTAATTCATTATAATAAATACTTTCTACTTATATAGATTAGAACTTTTAAAGATTCCAGGTTACTTGTAATTTTCTAAGGATCAGGTCCACTATATTGTTGCTGGCCTAAGCCTTAGTTCACCATAGAGCAATGTATATATTGACATATTTTCCCCTCGACTTTCTGTGATTCCGTACATCTCACCTTTCTTTGCGGACAAGCCTTTTGAAATACCCTTACTTATTTCACAGCAAATAAGTCTTTGATATAATGTGTATTTTTTAGATAAATCTTCTTATATAATTAGGAAGAAAATCTGACCTGCCATAGTTTTCAAAACAGCATAATTTCACTCTTCTCAATGATGAATCTGTTGTATTACACAACCTTTGATTATTTAGCTTTATCAATGACGTGTACTGTAAAAAGGCTTTAGAGATCCTACCAGTCTTTGAAAACATCCTTGTTCCTTGTTTCAGTTCGAGTTTTATGTATATATTCTGCCTTGCACCTGATTATTCCAACATCTGATGGATGACCTTGGGAATCTAATTCTGGTATTGATTGTTTTTGCTGATTGTCTCCCCTTGTAGCTGATTTCTTCATTATTGTGTAAATTTAGATCATGAGCTCATATTTAGCTAAACAGCTGACCTTGTAACAGGCTTATTTGTGAACTCTCGTAAGTTTCAGCAGAAAGTCGGCAAAGATTTATTTGTGTCCCTTAAATGAGTTGCCCACAAGGACCCCGTTTTCTAGAAGTGTTGGTCCAATACCTCCTCTAGAGGCAGGGGACTCAGACAGGGTTGCTTTGTGGCCTCCGATCTGGGTCAGGGGCCGTGGGCAGCCTGTGGCCCGGGCAGGAGCCTCTACTTGTGTGTCCCAAGTACACAACTGCCTGCAAACTTTGGTCACCTGGCAGAAAGCGACGATGCCCAGACCTATGGTTAGCTGTGCAGCGAGGTGTACTGTGCGGACAGGTTCCACACACACTTCAAGTAAGAGGGCGGCCTGAGTGGAAAGGTGAGAGTTTGGGCAGCTGTGCACACAAAGAAGGCGCCCTTTGGCCTGGGCCAAAATGCTTTAGACACCCCACTGGGCCTGCCGGGCTCTGAGGGCCCTGCCCTGGGCCCCCTGTTCTCCTGCCCTATGTTCAGTCACAGCACAGATGGCCACACCCACTCCCTCAGCGAGGGCAGTGTTCTAACCTCCCTCAGCCCCGCCCCCTCTGCGCAGGTTACCATGGACTACAGATGCTGCATTCTGAGGCCAGGGCGTTCTGAGAATGCCAATGGGAGACATGATGACCTTAAATGATTTCCTTTTGTGTCAGTTTTGGTAAACTTTAAGAGCTAGGTAATGTTCCCCTTTACAGAAATGTTCAAATTTACTGCTATTTCATATTTTCTCTGCTATAACATTGTCCTGATTCTTTCTGTATATTCTTTACTTATGTTTTTTTTTCCTTAATCAAAGTGTGCCTTTTAAATCTTTTCAAAGAATATTCTTTGGACTTACTAAATCACCTGAATTTTATACGTTTTCTGTTGTATTAAGTTCTGCTCATATCTTTATTTATCTTTTTTCTATGTTCTCAGGGTTTATTGGTTTGATCTTCTGATGTCAATTAAAACACTTGGTTATTCATTTTAATAAATATTTTTACTTATAAAGATTTGAGCTTTTGAAGATTCCAACTTACTTGTAACTTTCTAATGGTCAGGTTCTGTACATTGTTGCTGGCCTGAGTCTTAGTTCAACATAGAGCAATGTATATATTGACATATTTTCCCTTCGAATTTCTGGGATTCCCTACATCTCACCTTTCTTTGCAGACATGCCATTTGAAATACCCTTAACTTATTTCACAGCCAATAAGTCTTTGAAATAATGTGTATTTTTTAGATAAATCTTCTTATATAATTAGGCAGAAAATCTGACCTGCCATCATTTTCAAAACAGCATAATTTCACTCTTCCCAATGATTAATCTGTTGTATTACACATCCTTTGACTATTTAGCTTTATCAATGACATGTACTTTAAAAATATTTTAGAGAGCCTACTAGTCTTTGAAAACATCCTTGTTCCTTGTTTCATTTCGAGTTTAATGTATATTTCCTGCCTTGCACCTGATTATTCCAACATCTGCTGGATGGCCTTGGGAATCTAATTCTGGTATGGATTGTTTTTGCTGATTGTCTCCCCTTGTAGCTGATTTCTTCATTATTGTGTAAATTTAGATCATGAGCTCATGTTTAGCTAAACAGCTGACCTTGTAAGAGGCTTAGGTGCGAACCCTGGTAAGTTTCAGCAGAAAGTCGGGAAAGATTTATTTGTGTCCTTGCAATGAGCTGCCCGCGAGGACCCCGTTTTATAGAAGTGTGGGTCCAGTATTCCCTGTTGTGGCTAGGGACACATACAGGGCTGCTTGGCGTCCCCCGATCAGGGGCAGGGGAAGTGGGCGACCTGTGGGCCGAGCAGGAGCCTCCCCGCGTGTGTCCCAGGGACCCATCTGCCTGCGAACTTCGGTCACCTGGCAGGAAGCTACGATGCCCAGACCTATGGTTAGCTGTGCAGCGAGGTGTACTGTGCAGACAGGTTCCCACACACTTCAAGTAACAGGGCGGCCTGAGTGGAAAGGTGGGAGTTTGGGCAGCTGTGCAGACAAAGAAGGCGCCCTTTGGCCTTGGCGTAAATGCTTGTGACACCCCCTGGGCCTTATATGATTTCCTCTTGTGTCCGTTTTGGTAAAGTTTAGTAGCTAGGAAATGGTCCCCTTTACCGAAATGTTCAAATTTATTGGCATTTCTTATATTCTCTGCTATAACATTGTACTGATTCTTTCTGTATATTCTTTACTTATGTTTTTGTTTTCCTTAATCAAAGTGTGACTTTTAAATCTTTTCAAAAACTATTCTTTGTACTTACTATATCACCTCAATTTTATACGGTTTCTGTTGTATTAAGTTCTGCTCATAGCTTTATTTATCTTTTTTCAATGTTCTCAGGTTTTATTGGTTTGATCTCCTGATGTCAATTAAAACACTTGGTTATTCCTTTTAATAAATCTTTTTACTTATAAGATTTGAACTTTTGAAGATTCCAGCTTACTTGTAAGTTTCTAAGGTCAGGTCCTCTACTTTCTTGCTGGCCAAAGGCTTAGTTCAACATATAGCAAAGTATATATTGAACTATTTTCCCCTCGACTTTCTGTGGTTCCCTATATCTCACCTTTCTTTGCAGACAAGTCATTTGAAATACCCTTAACGTATATCACAGCCAATAAGTCTTGAAATAATGTGTATTTTTTAGAGAAATCTACTTATATAATTAGGCAGAAAATCTGACAGGCCATTGTTTTCAAGACAGCATAATTTCACTCTTCTCAATGATTAATGTGTTGTATTACACAGCTTTTGTGTATTTAGCTTTATCAATGACATATACTATAAAAAGGTTTTAGAGATCCTACCAGTCTTTGGGAACATCCTTGTTCCTTTATTCAGTTCCAGTTTTATGTATATTTCCTGCCTTGCACCAGATTATTCCAACATCTGATGGATGGCCTTGGGAATCTAATTCTGGTATTGATTGTTTCAGATGATTGTCTCCCCTTGTAGGTGATTTCTTCATTATTGTGTAAATTTAGATCATAAGCTCATGTTTAGCTATACAGCTGACACTGTAAGAGGCTTAGGTGTGAACGCTCATACGTTTCAGCAGAAAGTTGGCAAAGATTTATGTGTGTCCCTCCAATGAGTTGCCCGCGAGACCCCGTTTTAAGAAGTGTTGGTCCAATATACCCTCCAGAGGCTAGGGATTCAGACAGGCCTGCTTGGCGGCCCCCGATCTGGGGCAGGGGCAGTGGGCGGCCTGTGGCCCTGGCAGGAGCCTCGCAGCGTGTGTCCCAGGGACCCATCTGCTTGCGAACTTCGGTCACCTGGGAGGAAGCTACGATGCCCAGACTTATGGTTAGCTTTGCAGCGAGGTGTACTGTGCAGACAGGTTCCACACACACTTCAAGTAAGAGGGCGGCCTGAGTGGAAAGGTGACAGTTTGTGCAGCTGTGCACACAAAGAAGGCGCCCTTTGGCCTTGGCCTAAATACTTGTGAAGCCACACTGCGCCTGCCTGGCTCTGAGGGCCCTGCCCTAGACCTCCTGCTCCCCTGCCCTTTGTTCAGTCACATCAGAGATTGCCACACCCACTTCCTCAGTGACGGCAGTTTTCCAACCTGCCTCAGCTCCTCCCCCTCTCCGCAGGTTACCATGGACTACAGATGCTGCCTTCTGAGGCCAGGGCGTTCTGAGAATGCCAAAGGCAGACATGATGACCTTAAATGATTTCCTTTTGTGTCAGATTTGGTAAACTTTAGGAGCTAGGAAATGGTCCCTTTACAGAAATGTTCAAATTCACTGCTATTTCATATTTTCTCTGCTATAACATTGTCCTGATTCTTTCTGTATATTCTTTACTTATGTTTTTGTTTTCCTTAATCAAAGTGTGTCTTTTAAATCTTTTCAAAGAATATTCTTTGGACTTACTAAATCACCCCAATTTTATACGTTTTCTGTTGTATTAAGTTCTGCTCATATCTTTATTTATCTTTTTTCCATGTTCTCAGGGTTTATTGTTTTGATCTTCTGATGTCAATTAAAACACATGGTTATTCATTTTAATAAAGTTTTCCTTATAAAATTTGAACTTTTGAAGATTCCAGCTTACATGTAAGTTGCTAAGTGTCAGGTCCTCTACATTGTTGCTGGCCTAAGGCTTAGTTCACCCTATAGCAATGTATATATTGACATATTTTCCCCTTGACTTTCTGTGATTCCCTACATCTCACCTTTCTTTGCAGACAAGCCATTTGAAATACCCTTAACTTATTTCACTGCCAATAATCTTTTAAATAATGTGTATATTTAGCGAAATCTTCTTATATAATTAGGCAGAAAATCTCACGTGCCATAGTTTTCCAAACAGCATAATTTCACTCTTCTCAATGATTAATCTGTTGTATTACACAACCTTTGAGTATTTAGCTTTTTCAATGACATGTACTTTAAAAATGTTTTATAGATCCTTCCAGTCTTTGAAAACATTCTTGTTCCTTGTTTCAGTTCCAGTTTTATGTATATATTTGTGCCTTTCACCTGATTATTCCAACATATGATGGATGGCTTTTGGAATCTAATTCTGGTAGTGATTGTTTTTGCTGATTGTCTCCCCTTTTAGCTGATTTTTTCATTATTGTGTAAATTTACAACATGAGCTCACGTTTAGCTAAACAGCTGTCCTTGTAAGAGGCTTAGGTGTGAACGCTCATAAATTTCCGCAGAAAGTCGGCAATGATTTATTTGTGTCCCTCCAATGAGTTGCCTACGAGGACCCCATTTTCTACAAGTGTAGGTCAAATACTCCCTCTAGAGGCAGTGGACACAGACTGCGCTCCTAGGCGGTCCCCGATCTGGGGCAGGGGTAGTAGTGTGGCCTGTGGCCCGAGCAGGAGCCTCTCTGCGTGTGACCCATGGACCCATTTGCCTGCGAATTATGTCTCCTGGCAGGAAGCCACGAAGCCCTGACCTATGGTTAGCTGTGCAGCGAGGTGTACTACGTGGACACGTTCCACAGACACTTCAAGTAAGAGGGCGGCCTGAGTGGAAAGGTGAGAGTTTGGGCAGCTGTGCAGACTAAGAAGGCACCCTTTGGCCTGGGCCTTCATGCTTGTGACACACCACTGGGTCTGTCAGGCTCTGAGGTCCCTGCCCTGGACCCCCTGCTCCACTTCCATTTGTTCAGTCACAGCAGAGATGGCCACACCCACTCCCTCAGTGAGGGCCGTGTTACAATCTCCCTCACCCCGCCCCTTCTCAGCAGGTTATCATGGACTACAGATGCTGCCTTCTGAGGCCAGGGCGTTCCGAGAATGCCAAGGTCAGAAATGATGACCTTAAATGATTTCCTCTTGTGTCCGTTTTGGTAAACTTTAGGAGCTAGGAATGGTCCCCTTTACAGAAATGTTCAAATTTACTGGCATTTCATATATTCTCTGCTATAACATTGTCCTGACTCTTTCTGTATATTCTTTACATATGTTTTTGTTTTCCTTTATCAAAGTGTGTCTTTTAAATCTTTTCAAAGTATATTCTTTGGAGTTACTAAGTCACCTCAATTTTATACGTTTTCTGTTGTATTAAGTTCTGCTCATAACTTTATTTATCTTTTTTCTATGTTCTCAGGGTTTATTGTTTTGATCTTCTGATATCAATTTAATCACTTGTTAATTCATTATAATAAATACTTTCTACTTATATAGATTAGAACTTTTAAAGATTCCAGGTTACTTGTAATTTTCTAAGGATCAGGTCCACTATATTGTTGCTGGCCTAAGCCTTAGTTCACCATAGAGCAATGTATATATTGACATATTTTCCCCTCGACTTTCTGTGATTCCGTACATCTCACCTTTCTTTGCGGACAAGCCTTTTGAAATACCCTTACTTATTTCACAGCAAATAAGTCTTTGATATAATGTGTATTTTTTAGATAAATCTTCTTATATAATTAGGAAGAAAATCTGACCTGCCATAGTTTTCAAAACAGCATAATTTCACTCTTCTCAATGATGAATCTGTTGTATTACACAACCTTTGATTATTTAGCTTTATCAATGACGTGTACTGTAAAAAGGCTTTAGAGATCCTACCAGTCTTTGAAAACATCCTTGTTCCTTGTTTCAGTTCGAGTTTTATGTATATATTCTGCCTTGCACCTGATTATTCCAACATCTGATGGATGACCTTGGGAATCTAATTCTGGTATTGATTGTTTTTGCTGATTGTCTCCCCTTGTAGCTGATTTCTTCATTATTGTGTAAATTTAGATCATGAGCTCATATTTAGCTAAACAGCTGACCTTGTAACAGGCTTATTTGTGAACTCTCGTAAGTTTCAGCAGAAAGTCGGCAAAGATTTATTTGTGTCCCTTAAATGAGTTGCCCACAAGGACCCCGTTTTCTAGAAGTGTTGGTCCAATACCTCCTCTAGAGGCAGGGGACTCAGACAGGGTTGCTTTGTGGCCTCCGATCTGGGTCAGGGGCCGTGGGCAGCCTGTGGCCCGGGCAGGAGCCTCTACTTGTGTGTCCCAAGTACACAACTGCCTGCAAACTTTGGTCACCTGGCAGAAAGCGACGATGCCCAGACCTATGGTTAGCTGTGCAGCGAGGTGTACTGTGCGGACAGGTTCCACACACACTTCAAGTAAGAGGGCGGCCTGAGTGGAAAGGTGAGAGTTTGGGCAGCTGTGCACACAAAGAAGGCGCCCTTTGGCCTGGGCCAAAATGCTTTAGACACCCCACTGGGCCTGCCGGGCTCTGAGGGCCCTGCCCTGGGCCCCCTGTTCTCCTGCCCTATGTTCAGTCACAGCACAGATGGCCACACCCACTCCCTCAGCGAGGGCAGTGTTCTAACCTCCCTCAGCCCCGCCCCCTCTGCGCAGGTTACCATGGACTACAGATGCTGCATTCTGAGGCCAGGGCGTTCTGAGAATGCCAATGGGAGACATGATGACCTTAAATGATTTCCTTTTGTGTCAGTTTTGGTAAACTTTAAGAGCTAGGTAATGTTCCCCTTTACAGAAATGTTCAAATTTACTGCTATTTCATATTTTCTCTGCTATAACATTGTCCTGATTCTTTCTGTATATTCTTTACTTATGTTTTTTTTTCCTTAATCAAAGTGTGCCTTTTAAATCTTTTCAAAGAATATTCTTTGGACTTACTAAATCACCTGAATTTTATACGTTTTCTGTTGTATTAAGTTCTGCTCATATCTTTATTTATCTTTTTTCTATGTTCTCAGGGTTTATTGGTTTGATCTTCTGATGTCAATTAAAACACTTGGTTATTCATTTTAATAAATATTTTTACTTATAAAGATTTGAGCTTTTGAAGATTCCAACTTACTTGTAACTTTCTAATGGTCAGGTTCTGTACATTGTTGCTGGCCTGAGTCTTAGTTCAACATAGAGCAATGTATATATTGACATATTTTCCCTTCGAATTTCTGGGATTCCCTACATCTCACCTTTCTTTGCAGACATGCCATTTGAAATACCCTTAACTTATTTCACAGCCAATAAGTCTTTGAAATAATGTGTATTTTTTAGATAAATCTTCTTATATAATTAGGCAGAAAATCTGACCTGCCATCATTTTCAAAACAGCATAATTTCACTCTTCCCAATGATTAATCTGTTGTATTACACATCCTTTGACTATTTAGCTTTATCAATGACATGTACTTTAAAAATATTTTAGAGAGCCTACTAGTCTTTGAAAACATCCTTGTTCCTTGTTTCATTTCGAGTTTAATGTATATTTCCTGCCTTGCACCTGATTATTCCAACATCTGCTGGATGGCCTTGGGAATCTAATTCTGGTATGGATTGTTTTTGCTGATTGTCTCCCCTTGTAGCTGATTTCTTCATTATTGTGTAAATTTAGATCATGAGCTCATGTTTAGCTAAACAGCTGACCTTGTAAGAGGCTTAGGTGCGAACCCTGGTAAGTTTCAGCAGAAAGTCGGGAAAGATTTATTTGTGTCCTTGCAATGAGCTGCCCGCGAGGACCCCGTTTTATAGAAGTGTGGGTCCAGTATTCCCTGTTGTGGCTAGGGACACATACAGGGCTGCTTGGCGTCCCCCGATCAGGGGCAGGGGAAGTGGGCGACCTGTGGGCCGAGCAGGAGCCTCCCCGCGTGTGTCCCAGGGACCCATCTGCCTGCGAACTTCGGTCACCTGGCAGGAAGCTACGATGCCCAGACCTATGGTTAGCTGTGCAGCGAGGTGTACTGTGCAGACAGGTTCCCACACACTTCAAGTAACAGGGCGGCCTGAGTGGAAAGGTGGGAGTTTGGGCAGCTGTGCAGACAAAGAAGGCGCCCTTTGGCCTTGGCGTAAATGCTTGTGACACCCCCTGGGCCTTATATGATTTCCTCTTGTGTCCGTTTTGGTAAAGTTTAGTAGCTAGGAAATGGTCCCCTTTACCGAAATGTTCAAATTTATTGGCATTTCTTATATTCTCTGCTATAACATTGTACTGATTCTTTCTGTATATTCTTTACTTATGTTTTTGTTTTCCTTAATCAAAGTGTGACTTTTAAATCTTTTCAAAAACTATTCTTTGTACTTACTATATCACCTCAATTTTATACGGTTTCTGTTGTATTAAGTTCTGCTCATAGCTTTATTTATCTTTTTTCAATGTTCTCAGGTTTTATTGGTTTGATCTTCTGATGTCAATTAAAACACTTGGTTATTCCTTTTAATAAATCTTTTTACTTATAAGATTTGAACTTTTGAAGATTCCAGCTTACTTGTAAGTTTCTAAGGTCAGGTCCTCTACTTTCTTGCTGGCCAAAGGCTTAGTTCAACATATAGCAAAGTATATATTGAACTATTTTCCCCTCGACTTTCTGTGGTTCCCTATATCTCACCTTTCTTTGCAGACAAGTCATTTGAAATACCCTTAACGTATATCACAGCCAATAAGTCTTGAAATAATGTGTATTTTTTAGAGAAATCTACTTATATAATTAGGCAGAAAATCTGACCTGCCATTGTTTTCAAGACAGCATAATTTCACTCTTCTCAATGATTAATGTGTTGTATTACACAGCTTTTGAGTATTTAGCTTTATCAATGACATATACTTTAAAAAGGTTTTAGAGATCCTACCAGTCTTTGGGAACATCCTTGTTCCTTTATTCAGTTCCAGTTTTATGTATATTTCCTGCCTTGCACCAGATTATTCCAACATCTGATGGATGGCCTTGGGAATCTAATTCTGGTATTGATTGTTTCAGATGATTGTCTCCCCTTGTAGCTGATTTCTTCATTATTGTGTAAATTTAGATCATGAGCTCATGTTTAGCTATACAGCTGACACTGTAAGAGGCTTAGGTGTGAACGCTCATAAGTTTCAGCAGAAAGTTGGCAAAGATTTATGTGTGTCCCTCCAATGAGTTGCCCGCGAGACCCCGTTTTAAGAAGTGTTGGTCCAATATACCCTCCAGAGGCTAGGGATTCAGACAGGCCTGCTTGGCGGCCCCCGATCTGGGGCAGGGGCAGTGGGCGGCCTGTGGCCCTGGCAGGAGCCTCACAGCGTGTGTCCCAGGGACCCATCTGCCTGCGAACTTCGGTCACCTGGGAGGAAGCTACGATGCCCAGACTTATGGTTAGCTTTGCAGCGAGGTGTACTGTGCAGACAGGTTCCACACACACTTCAAGTAAGAGGGCGGCCTGAGTGGAAATGTGACAGTTTGTGCAGCTGTGCACACAAAGAAGGCGCCCTTTGGCCTTGGCCTAAATACTTGTGAAGCCACACTGCGCCTGCCTGGCTCTGAGGGCCCTGCCCTAGACCTCCTGCTCCCCTGCCCTTTGTTCAGTCACATCAGAGATGGCCACACCCACTTCCTCAGTGACGGCAGTTTTCCAACCTGCCTCAGCTCCTCCCCCTCTCCGCAGGTTACCATGGACTACAGATGCTGCCTTCTGAGGCCAGGGCGTTCTGAGAATGCCAAAGGCAGACATGATGACCTTAAATGATTTCCTTTTGTGTCAGATTTGGTAAACTTTAGGAGCTAGGAAATGGTCCCTTTACAGAAATGTTCAAATTCACTGCTATTTCATATTTTCTCTGCTATAACATTGTCCTGATTCTTTCTGTATATTCTTTACTTATGTTTTTGTTTTCCTTAATCAAAGTGTGTCTTTTAAATCTTTTCAAAGAATATTCTTTGGACTTACTAAATCACCCCAATTTTATACGTTTTCTGTTGTATTAAGTTCTGCTCATATCTTTATTTATCTTTTTTCCATGTTCTCAGGGTTTATTGTTTTGATCTTCTGATGTCAATTAAAACACATGGTTATTCATTTTAATAAAGTTTTCCTTATAAAATTTGAACTTTTGAAGATTCCAGCTTACATGTAAGTTGCTAAGGGTCAGGTCCTCTACATTGTTGCTGGCCTAAGGCTTAGTTCACCCTATAGCAATGTATATATTGACCTATTTTCCCCTCGACTTTCTGTGATTCCCTACATCTCACCTTTCTTTGCAGACAAGCCATTTGAAATACCCTTAACTTATTTCACTGCCAATAATCTTTTAAATAATGTGTATATTTAGCGAAATCTTCTTATATAATTAGGCAGAAAATCTCACGTGCCATAGTTTTCCAAACAGCATAATTTCACTCTTCTCAATGATTAATCTGTTGTATTACACAACCTTTGAGTATTTAGCTTTTTCAATGACATGTACTTTAAAAATGTTTTATAGATCCTTCCAGTCTTTGAAAACATTCTTGTTCCTTTTTTCAGTTCCAGTTTTATGTATATATTTGTGCCTTTCACCTGATTATTCCAACATATGATGGATGGCTTTTGGAATCTAATTCTGGTAGTGATTGTTTTTGCTGATTGTCTCCCCTTTTAGCTGATTTTTTCATTATTGTGTAAATTTACAACATGAGCTCACGTTTAGCTAAACAGCTGTCCTTGTAAGAGGCTTAGGTGTGAACGCTCATAAATTTCCGCAGAAAGTCGGCAATGATTTATTTGTGTCCCTCCAATGAGTTGCCTACGAGGACCCCATTTTCTACAAGTGTAGGTCAAATACTCCCTCTAGAGGCAGTGGACACAGACTGCGCTCCTAGGCGGTCCCCGATCTGGGGCAGGGGTAGTAGTGTGGCCTGTGGCCCGAGCAGGAGCCTCTCTGCGTGTGACCCATGGACCCATTTGCCTGCGAATTATGTCTCCTGGCAGGAAGCCACGAAGCCCTGACCTATGGTTAGCTGTGCAGCGAGGTGTACTACGTGGACACGTTCCACAGACACTTCAAGTAAGAGGGCGGCCTGAGTGGAAAGGTGAGAGTTTGGGCAGCTGTGCAGACTAAGAAGGCACCCTTTGGCCTGGGCCTTCATGCTTGTGACACACCACTGGGTCTGTCAGGCTCTGAGGTCCCTGCCCTGGACCCCCTGCTCCACTTCCATTTGTTCAGTCACAGCAGAGATGGCCACACCCACTCCCTCAGTGAGGGCCGTGTTACAATCTCCCTCACCCCGCCCCTTCTCAGCAGGTTATCATGGACTACAGATGCTGCCTTCTGAGGCCAGGGCGTTCCGAGAATGCCAAGGTCAGAAATGATGACCTTAAATGATTTCCTCTTGTGTCCGTTTTGGTAAACTTTAGGAGCTAGGAATGGTCCCCTTTACAGAAATGTTCAAATTTACTGGCATTTCATATATTCTCTGCTATAACATTGTCCTGACTCTTTCTGTATATTCTTTACATATGTTTTTGTTTTCCTTTATCAAAGTGTGTCTTTTAAATCTTTTCAAAGTATATTCTTTGGAGTTACTAAGTCACCTCAATTTTATACGTTTTCTGTTGTATTAAGTTCTGCTCATAACTTTATTTATCTTTTTTCTATGTTCTCAGGGTTTATTGTTTTGATCTTCTGATATCAATTTAATCACTTGTTAATTCATTATAATAAATACTTTCTACTTATAAAGATTTGAGCTTTTGAAGATTCCAACTTACTTGTAACTTTCTAATGGTCATGTTCTGTACATTGTTGCTGGCCTGAGTCTTAGTTCAACATAGAGCAATGTATATATTGATATATTTTACCTTCGAATTTCTGGGATTCCCTACATCTCACCTTTCTTTGCAGACATGCCATTTGAAATACCCTTAACTAATTTCACAGCCAATAAGTCTTTAAAATAATGTGTATTTTTTAGATAAATCTTCTTATATAATTAGGCAGAAAATCTGACCTGCCATTATTTTCAAAACAGCATAATTTCACTCTTCCCATTGATTAATCTGTTGTATTACACATCCTTTGACTATTTAGCTTTATCAATGACATGTACTTTAAAAATATTTTAGAGAGCCTACTAGTCTTTGAAAACATCCTTGTTCCTTGTTTCAGTTCGAGTTTAATGTATATTTCCTGCCTTGCACCTGATTATTCCAACATCTGATGGATGGCCTTGGGAATCTAATTCTGGTATGGATTGTTTTTGCTGATTGTCTCCCCTTGTAGCTGATTTCTTCATTATTGTGTAAATTTAGATCATGAGCTCATGTTTAGCTAAACAGCTGACCTTGTAAGAGGCTTAGGTGCGAACACTGGTAAGTTTCAGCAGGAAGTCGGGAAAGATTTATTTGTGTCCTTGCAATGAGCTGCCCGCGAGGACCCCGTTTTATAGAAGTGTTGGTCCATTATTCCCTGTTGTGGCTAGGGAAACATACAGGGCTGCTTGGCGTCCCCCGATCAGGGGCAGGGGAAGTGGGCGACCTGTGGACCGAGCAGGAGCCTCACAGCGTGTGTCCCAGGTACCCATCTGCCTGCGAACTTCGGTCACCTGGCAGGAAGCTACGATGCCCAGACCTATGGTTAGCTGTGCAGCGAGGTGTACTGTGCAGACAGGTTCCACACACACTTCAAGTAAGAGAGCGGCCTGAGTGGAAAGGTGGGAGTTTGGGCAGCTGTGCAGACAAAGAAGGCGCCCTTTGGCCTTGGCGTAAATGCTTGTGACACCCCACTGGGCTTTATATGATTTCCTCTTGTGTCAGTTTTGGTAAAGTTTAGTAGCTAGGAAATGGTCCCCTTTACCGAAATGTTCAAATTTATTGGCATTTCATATATTTTCTGCTATAACATTGTACTGATTCTTTCTGTATATTCTTTACTTATGTTTTTGTTTTCCTTAATCAAAGTGTGTCTTTTAAATCTTTTCAAAAACTATTCTTTGAACTTACTATATCACCTCAATTTTATACGTTTTCTGTTGTATTAAGTTCTGCTCATACTTTATTTATCTTTTTTCAATGTTCTCAGATTTTATTGGTTTGATCTTCTGATGTCAATTAAAACACTTGGTTATTCCTTTTAATAAATCTTTTTACTTATAAGATTTGAACTTTTGAAGATTCCAGCTTACTTGTAAGTTTCTAAGGTCAGGTCCTCTACTTTCTTGCTGGCCAAAGGCTTAGTTCAACATATAGCAAAGTATATATTGAACTATTTTCCCCTCGACTTTCTGTGTTTCCCTATATCTCTCCTTTCTTTGCAGACAAGTCATTTAAAATACCCTTAACGTATTTCACTGCCAATAAGTCTTGAAATAATGTGTATTTTTTAGGGAAATCTACTTATATAATTAGGCAGAAAATCTGACCTGCCATTGTTTTCAAAACAGCATAATTTCACTCTTCTCAATGATTAATGTGATGTATTACACAAATTTTGAGTATTTAACTTTATCAATGACATATACTTTAAAAAGGTTTTAGAGATCCTACCAGTCTTTGGGAACATCCTTGTTCCTTTATTCAGTTCCAGTTTTATGTATATTTCTTGCCTTGCACCTGATTATGCCAACATCTGATGGATGGCCTTGGGAATCTAATTCTGGTATTGATTGTTTCAGATGATTGTCTCCCCTTGTAGCTGATTTCTTCATTATTGTTTAAATTTAGATCATGAACTCATGTTTAGCTATGCAGCTGACACTGTAAGAGGCTTAGGTGTGAACGCTCATAAGTTACAGCAGAAAGTTGGCCATGATTTATGTGTGTCCCTCCAATGAGTTGCCCCCGAGACCCCGTTTTATAGAAGTGTTGGTCCAATATACCCTCCAGAGGCTAGGGATTCAGACAGGCCTTCTTGGCGGCCCCCGATCTGGGGCAGGAGCAGCGGGCGGCCTGTGGCCCAGGCAGGAGCCTCACAGCGTGTGTCCCAGGGACCCAACTTCCTGCGAACTACGGTCACTTGGCAGGAAGCTATGATGCCCAGACCTATAGTTAGCTTTGCAGCGAGGTGTACTGTGCGGACAGGTTCCACACACACTTCAAGTAAGAGTGCGGCCTGAGTGGAAAGTTGACAGTTTGGGCAGCTGTGCAGACAAAGAAGGCGCCCTTTGGCCTTGGCCTAAATGCTTGTGAAACCACACTGGGCCTGCCGGGCTCTGAGGGCCCTGCACTAGACCTCCTGCTCCCCTGCTCTTTGTTCAGTCACATCAGAGATTGCCACACCCACTTCCTCAGTGACGGAAGTTTTCCAACCTGACTCAGCTCCTCCTACTCTCCGCAGGTTACCATGGACTACAGATGCTGCATTCTGAGACCAGGGCGTTCTGAGAATGCCAAAGGCATACATAATGACCTTAAATGATTTCCTTTTCTGTCAGATTTGGTAAACTTTGGAGCTAGGAAATGGTCCCCTTTACAGAAATGTTCAAATTTACTGCTCTTTCATATTTTCTCTGCTATAACATTGTCCTGGTTCTTTCTGTATATTCTTTACTTATGTTTTTTTTTTCCTTAATCAAATTGTGTCTTTATTTTATTTTATTTTATTTTTTTATTTTTTATTTTTTTTTGCGGTAGGTGGGCCTCTCACTGTTGTGGCCTCTCCCCTTGCGGAGCACAGGCTCGGGACGCGCAGGCTCAGCAGCCATGGCTCACGGGCCCAGCCACTCCGTGGCATGTGGGATCCTCCCAGACCGGGGCGCGAACCCGAGTCCCCTGCATCGGCAGGCGGACTCTCAACCACTGCGCCACCAGGGAAGCCCCAAATTGTGTCTTTTAAATCTTTTCAAAGAATATTCTTTGGACTTACTAAATCACCTCAATTTTATACGTTTTCTGTTGTATTAAGTTCTGCTCATATCTTTATTTATCTTTTTTCCATGTTCTCAGGGTTTATTGTTTTGATCTTCTGATGTCAATTAAAACACTTGGTTATTCATTTTAATAAATCTTTTTACTTATAAAGATTTGAACTTTTGAAGATTCCAGCTTACATGTAAGTTGCTAAGGGTCAGGTCCTCTACATTGTTGCTGGCCTAAGGCTTAGTTCACCCTATAGCAATGTATATATTGACCTATTTTCCCCTCGACTTTCTGTGATTCCCTACATCTCACCTTTCTTTGCAGACAAGCCATTTGAAATACCCTTAACTTATTTCACAGCCAATAAGTCTTTGAAATAATGTGTATTTTTAGAGAAATCTTCTTATATAATTAGGCAGAAAGTCGCACGTGCCATAGTTTTCAAAACAGCATAATTCCACTCTTCTCAATGATGAATCTGTTGTATTACACAACCTTTGAGTATTTAGCTTTATCAATGACATGTACTTTAAAAATGTTTGAGAACCTACCAGTCTTTGAAAACATCCTTGTTCCTTGTTTCAGTTCCAGTTTTATGTATATTTTCTGCCTTGCACCTGATTATTCCAACATCTGATGGATGGCCTAGGGAATCTAATTCTGCTATGAATTGTTTTTGCTGATTGTCTCCCCTTGTAGCTGCTTTCTTCCTTATTGTGTAAATTTAGATCATGAGCACATATTTAACTAAACAGCTGACCTTGTAAGAGGATTAGGTGTAAACGCTCGTAAGCTTCAGCAGAAAGTCGGCAAAGATTTATTTCTGTCCCTCCAATGAGTTGCCCGCGAGGTCCCCGTTTTCTACAGTGTTGGTCCAATACTCCCTCTAGACGCAGGGGACTCAGACAGGGATGTTTGCAGTCCCCGATTTGGGGCAGGGGCAGTGGGCGGTCTGCGGCCCGGGCAGGAGCATCTCCGCGTGTGTCCCAGGGACACATCAGCCTGCAAACTTCGGTCACCTGGCACAAGCTATGGTGCCCAGACCTATGGTTAACTGTGCAGCGAGGTGTACTGCTCGGACAGTTTCCACAGACACTTCAAGTAAGTGGGCGGCCTGAGTTGAAAGGTGAGAGATTGGGCAGCTGTGCCGACAATGAAGGCACACTTTGTCCTGGGCCTAAATGCTTGTGACACCCCACTGGGCCTGCCGGGCTCTAAGTGTCCTGCCCTGGGCAGCCTGCTCCCCTGCCCTTTGTTCAGTCACAGCAGAGATGGCCACACCCACTCCCTCAGTGAGGGCCATGTTCCAAACTCCCTCAGCCCTGCCCCCACTCCGCAGGTTACCATGGACTACAGATGCTGCATTCTGAGGCCAGGGCGTTCCGAGAATGCCAAGGGCAGACATGACGACCTGAAATGATTTCCTCTTGTGTCAGTTTTGGTAAACTTTAGGAGCTAGGTAATGGTCCACTTTACAGAAATGTTCAGATTTACTGGCATTTCATATATTCTCTGCTATAACATTGTCCTGGTTCTTTCTGTATATTCTTGACTTATGTTTTTGTTTTCCTTAATCAAAATCTGTCCTTTAAATCTTTTCAAAAAATATTCTTTGGACTTCCTACATCACCTGAATTGTATACGTTTTCTGTTGTATTAAGTGATGCTCATATCTTTATTTATCTTTTTTCTATGTTCTCAGGGTTCACTGCTTAGATCTTCTGATGTCAATTAAAACACTTGGTTATTCATTTTAATAAATGTTTTTACTTATAAAGATTTGAACTTTTGAAGATTCCAGCTTACTTGTAAGTTTCTAAGGGTCAGGTCCTCTACGTTGTTGCTGGCCTAAGGCTTAGTTCACCCTATAGCAATGTATATATTGACCTATTTTCCCCTCGACTTTCTGTGATTCCCTACATCTCACCTTTCTTTGCAGACAAGCCATTTGAAATACCCTTTACTTATTTCACAACCAAGAAGTCTTTGAAATAATGTGTATTTTTTAGAGAAATCTTCTTATATAATTAGGCAGAAAATCTGACCGGCCATAGTTTTCAAAACAGCATAATTCCACTCTTCTCAATGATGAATCTGTTGTATTACACAACCTTTGAGTATTTAGCTTTATCAATGACATGTACTTTAAAAATGTTTGAGAACCTACCAGTCTTTGAAAACATCCTTGTTCCTTGTTTCAGTTCCAGTTTTATGTATATTTTCTGCTTTGCACCTGATTATTCCAACATCTGATGGATGGCCTAGGGAATCTAATTTTGGTATTGATTGTTTTTGCTGATTGTCTCTCACTGTAGCTCATTAATTCATTACTGTGTAAATTTAGATCATGAGCTCATGTTTAGCTAAACAGCCTACCTTGTAAGAGGCTTAGGTGTGAACGCTCGTAAGCTTCAGCAGAAAGTCTGCAAAGATTTATTTGTGTCCCTCCAATGAGTTGCCCACGAGGACCCCGTTTTCTACATGTGTTTGTCCAAAACTCCCTCTAGACGCAGGGGACTCAGACAGGGCTGTTTGCAGCCCCCGATCTGGGGAAGGGGCAGAGGGTGGCCTGTGGCCCGGGCAGGAGCCTCTCCATGTGTGTCCCAGGGACACATCTGCCTGTGAACTTCGGTCACCTGGCAGGAAGCTACGATGCCCAGACCTATGGTTAGCTGTGCAGCGAGGTGTACTGCGTGGACTGGTTCCACACACACTTCAAGTAAGAGTGAGGCCTGATTGGAAAGGTCAGAGTTTGGGCAGCTGTGCAGACAAAGAAGGCGCCCTTTGGCCTGGGCCTAAATGCTAGTGACACCCCAGTGGGCCTGCCGGGCTCTGAGGGGCCTGCCCTGTGACCACTCCTCTCCTGCAATTTGTTCAGTCACAGCAGAGATGGCCACACCCATTCCCTCAGTGAGGGCAGTGTTCCAACCTCCTCAGCACCACCCACTTTTCGCAGGTTACCATGGACTACACATGCTGCATTCTGAGGCCAGGGCGTTCCGAGAATGCCAAGGGCAGACATGACGACCTTAAATGATTCCCTCTTGTGTCAGTTTTGGTAAACTTTAGGAGCTAGGAAATGGTCCCCTTTACAGAAATGTTCAAATTTACTGGCATTTCATATATTCTCTGCTATAACATTGTCCTGATTCTTTCTGTATATTCTTTACTTATGTTTTTGTTTTCCTTAATCAAAATCTGTCCTTTATATCTTTTCAAAGAATATTCTTTGGACTTACTACATCACCTGAAATGTATACGTTTTCTGTTGTATTAATTTCTGCTCATATCTTTATTTATCTTTTTCTATGTTCTCAGGGTTTATTGTTTCGATTTTCTGATGTCAATTAAAACACTTGGTTATTCATTTTAATAAATCTTTTTACTTATAAAGATTTGAACTTTTGAAGATTCCAGCTTACTTGTAAGTTTCTAAGGGTCCATTCCTCTACAATGTTGCCGGCCTAAAGCTTAGTTCACCATATAGCAATGTATATATTGACATATTTTCCCCTCAACTTTCTGTGATTCCCTACATCTATCCTTTCTTTGCAGACAAGACATTTGAAATGCCCTTAACTTATTTCACAGCCAATAAGTCTTTGAAATAATGTGTATTTTTTAGAGAAATCATCTTATATAATTAGGCAGAAAATCTCACCTTCCATAGTTTTCTAAACAGCATAATTTCACTCTTCTCACTCCTTAATTTGTTGTATTAAACAACCTTTGAGTATTTAGCTTTATCAATGACATGTACTTTAAAAATGTTTTAGAGATCCTACCAGTCTTTGAAAGCATCCTTGTTCCTTGTTTCATTTCCAGGTTTATGTATATTTTCTGCCTAGCACCTGATTTTTCCAACATCTGATGGATGGCCTAGGGAATCTAATTCTGGTATTGATTGTTTTTTGCTGATTGTCTCCCTCTGTAGCTGATTTCTTCATTATTGTGTAAATTTAGATCATGAGCTCATGTTATCTAAACAGCTGACCTTGTAAGAGGCTTAGGTGTGAACGCTCGTAAGTTTCAGCAAAAAGTCGGCAAAGATTTATTTGTGTCCCTCCAATGAGTTGCCCACAAGGACCCCGTTTTCTAGAAGTGTTGGTCCAATACTCCCTCTAGGGGTAGGGGACTTAGACAGGGCTGCTTTCGGCCCCCGATCTTGGGCAGGGGCAGTGGGCGGCCTGTGGCCCAGGCAGGAGCCTCTCTGCGTGTGAACCTGGGAATCATCTCTCCTGCGAACTTCGGTCACCGGGCAGGAAGTTACGATGCCCAGACCTATGGTTAGCTGTGCAGCGAGTAGTATTGCGCAGACAGGTTCCACACACCCTTCAACTAACTGGGCGGCCTGAGTGGAAAAGTGAGAGTTTGGGCAGCTGTGCAGACAAAGAAGGCGCCCTATGGCCGGGGCCTAAATGCTTGTGAAACGCCGCTTGGCCTGCCGGGTACTGAGGTCCCTGTCCTGGGCCCCCTGCTCCCCTTCCCTTTGTTGAGTCACAGCAGAGATGGCCACACCCACTCCCTCAGTGAGGGCAGTGTTCCAGCCTCCCTCAGCCCCGCCCACTCTCCGCAGGTTACCATGGACTACAGATTCTGCATTCTGACGCCAGGGCGTTACGAGAATGCCAATGGCAGACATCACGACTTTAAATGCTTTCCTCTTATGTCAGTTTTGGTAAACTTTAGGAGCTAGGAAATGGTCAACTTTACAGAAATGTTCAAATTTACTGGCATTTCATATTTTCTCTGCTATAACATTGTCTTGATTCTTTCTGTATATTCTTTATTTATGTTTTTGTTTTCCTTAATCAAAGTGTGACTTTTAAATCTTTTCAAAGAATATTATTAGCACTTACTACATCACCTGAATTCTATACGTTTTCTGTTGTATTAAGTGCTGCTCATATATTTATTTACCTTTTTTCTATGTTCTCAGGGTTTATTGTTTTGATCTTCTGATGTCAATTAAAACACTTGGTTATTCATTTTAATAAATCTTTTTACTTATAAAGGTTTGAACTTTTGAAGATTCCAGCTTACTTGTAAGTTTCTAAGGGTCATGTCCTCTACATTGATGCTGGCCTAAGGCTTAGTTCACCCTATAGCAATGTATATATTGACCTATTTTCCCTTCGACTTTCTGTGATTCCCTACATCTCACCTTTCTTTGCAGACAAGCCATTTGAAATACCCTTTACTCATTTCACAGCCAAAAAGTCTTTGAAATAATGTGTATAATTTAGAGAAATCTTCTTATATAATTAGGAAGAAAATCTGACCTGCCATAGTTTTCAAAACAGCATAATTCCACTCTTCTCATTGATGAATTTGTTGTATTACACAACCTTTGATTATTTAGCTTTATCAATGACATCTACTTTAAAAATGTTTGAGAGATCCTACCAGTCTTTGAAAACATCCTTGTTCCATGTTTCAGTCCCAGTTATATGTATATTTTCTGCCTTCCACCTGATTATTCCAACATCTAATGGATGGCCTAGGGAATCTAATTCTGTTATTGATTGTTTTTGCCGATTGCCTCCCCTTGTAGCTGATTAATTCATTACTGTGTAAATTTAGATCATGAGCTCATGTTTATGTAAACCGCTGACCTTGGAAGAGGCTTAGGTGTGAACGCTCGTAAGCTTCAGCAGAAAGTCGGCAAAGATTTATTTGTGTCCCTCCAATGAGTTGCCCACGAGGACCCCGTTTTCTACAAGTGTTGGTCCAATACTCCCTCTAGACGCAGGGGACTCAGACAGGGCTGTTTGCAACCCCCAATCTGGGGAAGGGGCAGAGGGCCGCCTTTGGCCCGGGCAGGAGCCTCTCCACGTGTGTCCCAGGGACCCATCTGCCTGCGAACTTCGGTCACCTGGCAGGAAGCTACGATGCCCAGACCTATGGTTAGCTGTGCAGCGAGGTGTACTGTGCGGACTGGTTCCACACACACTTCAAGTAAGTGGGCGGCCTGAGTGGAAAGGTCAGAGTTTGGGCAGCTGTGCCGACAAAGAAGGCGCCCTTTGACCTGAGCCTTAATCCTTGTGACACACCACTGGGCCTGCCGGGCTCTGAGGGGCCTGCCCTGAGACCCCTCCTCTCCTGCAATTTGTTCAGTCACAGCAGAGATGGCCACACCCATTCCCTCAGTGAGGGAAGTGTTCCAACCTCCTCAGCACCACCCACTTTTCGCAGGTTACCATGGACTACACATGCTGCATTCTGAGGCCAGGGCGTTCCGAGAATACCAAGGGCAGACATGACGACCTTAAATGATTTCCTCTTGTGTCAGTTTTGGTAAACTTTAGGAGCTAGGAAATGGTCCACTTTACAGAAATGTTCAAATTTACTGGCATTTCATATATTCTCTGCTATAACATTGTCCTGATTCTTTATGTATATTCTTTAATTATGTTTTTGTTTTCCTTAATCAAGGGTGTCTTTTAAATCTTTTCAAAGAATATTCTTTGGACTTACTAAATCACCTGAATTGTATACGTGTTCTGTTGTATTAAGTTCTGCTCATATCTTTATTTATCTTTTTCTATGTTCTCAGGGTTTATTGTTTCGATTTTCTGATGTCAATTAAAACACTTGGTTATTCATTTTAATAAATCTTTTTACTTATACAGATTTGAACTTTTAAAGATTCCAGCTTACTTGTAAGTTTCTAAGGGTCCATTCCTCTACACTGTTGCCGGCCTGAGGCTTAGTTCACCATATAGCAATGTATATATTGACATATTTTCCCCTCGACTTTCTGTGATTCCCTACATCTATCCTTTCTTTGCAGACAAACCATTTGAAATACCCTTAACTTATTTCACAGCCAATAAGTCTTTGATATAATGTGTATTTTTTAGAGAAATCATCTTATATAATTAGGCAGAAAATCTCACCTTCCATAGTTTTCTAAACAGCATAATTTCACTCTTCTCACTCCTTAATTTGTTGTATTAAACAACCTTTGAATATTTAGCTTTATCAATGACATGTACTTTAAAAATGTTTTAGAGATCCTACCAGTCTTTGAAAACATCCTTGTTCCTTGTTTCATTTCCAGGTTTATGTATATTTTCTGCCTAGCACCTGATTATTCCAACATCTGATGGATGGCCTTGGGAATCTAATTCTGGTATTGATTGTTTTTGCTGATTGTCTCCCTTTGTAGCTGATTTTTTCATTATTGTGTAAATTTAGATCATGAGCTCATGTTATCTAAACAGCTGACCTTGTAAGAGGCGTAGGTGTGAACGCTCGTAAGTTTCAGCAAAAAGTCGGCAAAGATTTTTTTGTGTCCCTCCAATGAGTTGCCCACAAGGACCCCGTTTTCTAGAAGTGTTGGTCCAATACTCCCTCTAGGGGTAGGGGACTTAGACAGGGCTGCTTTCAGCCACCATTCTTGGGCAGGGGCAGTAGGCGGCCTGTGGCCCAGGCAGGAGCCTCTCTGCGTGTGAACCTGGGAATCATCTCTCCTGCGAACTTCGGTCACCGGGCAGGAAGCTACGATGCCCAGACCTATGGTTAGCTGTGCAGCGAGGTGTATTGCGTGGACAGGTTCCACACACACTTCAACTAAGTGGGCGGTCTGAGTGGAAAAGTGAGAGTTTGAGCAGCTGTGCAGACAAAGAAGGCGCCCTTTGGCCTGGGCCTAAATGCTTGTGAAACACCACTGGGCCTGCCGGGATCTGAGGGCCCTGCCCTTGGCCCCCTGCTCCCCTGCCCTTTGTTCAGTCACAGCAGAGATGGCCACACCCACTCCCTCAGTGAGGGCAGTGTTCCTGCCTCCCTCAGCCACGCCCACACTCCGCAGTTTACCATGGACTACAGATGCTGCATTCTGAGGCCAGGGTGTTTCGAGAATGCCAAGGGCAGTCATGACGACTTTAAATGCTTTCCTCTTATGTCAGTTTTGGTAAACGTTAGGAGCTAGGAAATGGTCCACTTTACAGAAAAGTTCAAATTTACTGGCATTTCATATATTCTCTGCTATAACATTGTCCTGATTCTTTCCTTATATTCTTTAATTATGTTTGTGTTTTCCTTAATCAAAGTGTGTCTTTTAAATCTTTTCAAAGAATATTCTTTGGAATTACTACATCACCTGAATTTTATACGTTTTCTGTGGTATTAAGTTCTGCTCATATCTTTATTTCTCTTTTTTCTATATTCTCAGGGTTTATGGTTTTGATCTTCTGATGTCAATTAAAACACTTGGTTATTCATTTTAATAAAACTTTTTACTTATAAATATTTGAACTTTTGAAGATTCCAGCTTACTTGTAAGTTTCTAATGTCAGGTCCTCTACATTGTTGCTGGCCTAAGGCTTAGTTCACCCTATAGCAATGTATATATTGACCTAATTTCCCCTCAACTTTCTGTGATTCCCTATATCTCACCTTTCTTTGCAGACAAGCCATTTGAAATACCCTTTACTTCTTTCACAGCCAATAAGTCTTTGAAATAATGTGTATTTTTTAGAGAAATCTTCTTATATAATTAGGCAGAAAATCTGACCTGCCATAGTTTTCAAAACAGCATAATTCCTCTCTTCTCAATGATGAATCTGTTGTATTACACAACCTTTGAGTATTTAGTTTATCAATGACATGTACTTTAAAAATGTTTTAGAGATCCTATCAGTCTTTGAAAACATCCTTTTTCCTTGTTTCAGTTCCAGTTTTATGTATATATTTGTGCCTTGCACCTGATTATTCCAACATCTGATGGATGGCCAAGGGAATCTAATTCTGGTATTGATTGTTTTTGCTGATTGTCTCCCCTTGTAGCTGATTTCTTCCTTTTTTGTAAATTGAGATTATGAGCTCATGTTTAGCTAAACAGCTGACCTTGTAAGAGGCTTAGGTGTGAACTCTCGGAAGCTTCAGCAGAAAGTCGGCAAAGATTTATTAGTTTCCCTCAAATGAGTTGCCCTCGAGGACCCCGTTTTCGACAAGTGTTGGTCCAATACGCCCTCTAGAGGCAGGGGATTCAGACAGGGCTGCTTTGCAGCCCCTGATCTGGGGCAGGGGCAGTTGGCCGCCTGTGGCCCGGGCAGGAGACTCTCCACGTGTTTCCCAGGGACCCATCTGCCTGCGAACTTCGGTCCCCGGGCAGGAAGCTATGATGCTCATACGTATGGTTAGCTGTGCAGCGAGGTGTACGGGGCGGACAGGTTCAACACACACTTCAAGTAAGAGGGCGGCCTGAGTGGAAAGGTGATAGTTTGGGCAGCTGTGCAGAAAATGAAGGCGCCCTTTGGCCTGGGCCTAAATGCTTGTGACCACCCCCTGGGCCTGCCGGGTTCTGAGGGCACTGCCCTGGGCCCCTGCTCCCCTGCCCTTTGTTCAGTCACAGCAGAGATGGCCACACCCACTCCCTCAGTGAGGGTATTGTTCCAACCTCCCTCAGCACCGCCCCCTCTCAGCAGGTTACCATGGACTACAAATGCTGCATTCTGAGGCCAGGGCTTTCCGAGAATGCCAAGGGCAGACATGATGACCTGAAATGATTTCCTCTTGTGTCAGTTTTGGTAAACTTTAGGAGCTAGGAAATGGTCCACTTTACAGAAATGTTCAAATTTACGGGCATTTCATATATTCTCTGCTATAACATTGTCCTGATTCTTTCTGTATATTCTTTATTTATGTTTTTGTTTTCCTTAATCAAAGTGTGTCTTTTAAATCTTTTCAAAGAATATTCTTTGGACTTACTACATCACCTGAATTGTATACGTTTTCTGTTGTATTAAATGCTGCTCATATCTTTATTTATCTTTTTTCTATGTTCTCAGTTTTTATTGTTATGATTTTCTGATATCAATTAAAACACTTGGTTATTCATTTTAATAAATCTTTTTACTTATAATGATTTTAACTTTCAAAGATTCCAGCTCACTTGTAAGTTTCTAAGGGTCAGGTCCTCTACATTGTGGCTGGCCTAAGGCTTAGTTCACCACCTAGCAATGTATATATTGACATTTTCCCCTCGACTTTCTGTGATTCCCTACATCTCACCTTTCTTTGCAGACAAGCCATTTGAAATACCCTTTACTTATTTCACAGCCAATAAGTCTTTTAAACAATGTGTATTTTTTAGAGAAATATTCTTATATATTTAGGCAGAAAATCTGACCTGCCATAGTTTTCAAAACAGCATAATTCCACTCTTCTCAATGATGAATCTGTTGTATTACACAACCTTTGAGTATTTAGCTTTATCAGTGACATGTACTTTAAAAATGTTTGAGAGATCCTACCAGTCTTTGAAAACATCCTTGTTCCTTGTTTCAGTTCCAGTTATATGTATATTTTCTGCCTTGCACCTGATTATTCCAACATCTCAAGGATGGCCTAGGGAATCTAATTCTGGTATGGATTGTTTTTGCTGATTGTCTCACTTTGTAGCTGATTTCTTCATTATTGTGTAAATTTAGATCATGAGCTCATGTTATCTAAACAGCTGACCTTGTAAGAGGCTTAGGTGTGAACGCTCGTAAGTTTCAGCAAAAAGTCGGCAAAGATTTTTTTGTGTCCCTCCAATGAGTTGCCCACAAGGACCCCGTTTTCTAGAAGTGTTGGTCCAATACTCCCTCTAGGGGTAGGGGACTTAGACAGGGCTGCTTTCGGCCCCTGATCTTGGGCAGGGGCAGTGGGCGGCCTGTGGCCCAGGCAGGAGCCTCTCTGCGTGTGAACCTGGGAATCATCTCTCCTGCGAACTTCGGTCACCGGGCAGGAAGTTACGATGCCCAGACCTATGGTTAGCTGTGCAGCGAGGTGTATTGCGCGGACAGGTTCCACACACCCTTCAACTAACTGGGCGGCCTGAGTGGAAAAGTGAGAGTTTGGGCAGCTGTGCAGACAAAGAAGGCGCCCTATGGCCGGGGCCTAAATGCTTGTGAAACGCCACTTGGCCTGCCGGGTTCTGAGGTCCCTGCCCTGGGCCCCCTGCTCCCCTGCCCTTTGTTCAGTCACAGCAGAGATGGCCACACCCACTCCCTCAGTGAGGGCAGTGTTCCAGCCTCCCTCAGCCCCGCCCACTCTCGGCAGGTTACCATGGACTACAGATTCTTCATTCTGACGCCAGGGCGTTTCGAGAATGCCAATGGCAGACATCACGATTTTAAATGCTTTCCTCTTATGTCAGTTTTGGTAAACTTTAGGAGCTAGGAAATGGTCAACTTTACAGAAATGTTCAAATTTACTGGCATTTCATATTTTCTCTGCTATAACATTGTCTTGATTCTTTCTGTATATTCTTTATTTATGTTTTTGTTTTCCTTAATCAAAGTGTGACTTTTAAATCTTTTCAAAGAATATTATTTGCACTTACTACATCACCTGAATTGTATACGTTTTCTGTTGTATTAAGTGCTGCTCATATATTTATTTACCTTTTTTCTATGTTCTCAGGGTTTATTGTTTTCATCTTCTGATGTCAATTAAAACACTTGGTTATTCATTTTAATAAATCTTTTTACTTATATAGGTTTGAACTTTTGAAGATTCCAGCTTACTTGTAAGTTTCTAAGGGTCAGGTCCTCTACATTGATGCTGGCCTAAGGCTTAGTTCACCCTATAGCAATGTATATATTGACCTATTTTCCCTTCGACTTTCTGTGATTCCCTACATCTCACCTTTCTTTGCAGACAAGCCATTTGAAATACCCTTTACTTATTTCACAGCCAAAAAGTCTTTGAAATAATGTGTATTATTTAGAGAAATCTTCTTATATAATTAGGCAGAAAATCGGACCTGCCATAGTTTTCAAAACAGCATAATTCCACTCTTCTCATTGATGAATTTGTTGTATTACACAACCTTTGATTATTTAGCTTTATCAATGACATCTACTTTAAAAATGTTTGAGAGATCCTACCAGTCTTTGAAAACATCCTTGTTCCATGTTTCAGTCCCAGTTATATGTATATTTTCTGCCTTCCACCTGATTATTCCAACATCTAATGGATGGCCTAGGGAATCTAATTCTGGTAGTGATTGTTTTTGCCGATTGCCTCCCCTTGTAGCTGATTAATTCATTACTGTGTAAATTTAGATCACGAGCTCATGTTTATCTAAACCGCTGACCTTGGAAGAGGCTTAGTTGTGAACGCTCGTAAGCTTCAGCAGAAAGTCGGCAAAGATTTATTTGTGTCCCTCCAATGAGTTGCCCACGAGGACCCCGTTTTCTACAAGTGTTGGTCCAATACTCCCTCTAGACGCAGGGGACTCAGACAGGGCTGTTTGCAGCCCCCAATCTGGGGAAGGGGCAGAGGGCCGCCTTTGGCCCGGGCAGGAGCCTCTCCACGTGTGTCCCAGGGACCCATCTGCCTGCGAACTTCGGTCACCTGGCAGGAAGCTACGATGCCCAGACCTATGGGTAGCTGTGCAGCGAGGTGTACTCCGCGGACTGGTTCCACACACACATCAAGTAAGAGGGCGGCCTGAGTGGAAAGGTCAGAGTTTGGGCAGCTGTGCCGACAAAGAAGGCGCCCTTTGGCCTGGGCCTAAATCCTTGTGACACCCCACTGGGCCTGCTGGGCTCTGAGGGGCCTGCCCTGAGACCCCTCCTCTCCTGCAATTTGTTCAGTCACATCAGAGATGGCCACACCCATTCCCTCAGTGAGGGCAGTGTTCCAACATCCTCAGCACCACCCACTTTTCGCAGGTTACCATGGACTACACATGCTGCATTCTGAGGCCAGGGCGTTCCGAGAATACCAAGGGCAGACATGACGACCTTAAATTATTTCCTCTTGTGTCAGTTTTGGTAAACTTTAGGAGCTAGGAAATGGTCCACTTTACAGAAATATTCAAATTTACTTGCATTTCATATATTCTCTGCTATAACATTGTCCTGATTCTTTATGTATATTCTTTAATTATGTTTTTGTTTAACTTAATCAAGGGTGTCTTTTAAATCTTTTCAAAGAATATTCTTTGGACTTACTAAATCACCTGAAATGTATACGTTTTCTGTTGTATTAAGTTCTGCTCATAACTTTATTTATCTTTTTCTATGTTCTCAGGGTTTATTGTTTCGATTTTCTGATGTCAATTAAAACACTTGGTTATTCATTTTAATAAATCTTTTTACTTATAAAGATTTGAACTTTTAAAGATTCCAGCTTACTTGTAAGTTTCTAAGGGTCCATTCCTCTACACTGTTGCCGGCCTAAGGCTTAGTTCACCGTATAGCAATGTATATATTGACATATTTTCCCCTCAACTTTCTGTGATTCCCTACATCTATCCTTTCTTTGCAGACAAGCCATTTGAAATACCCTTAACTTATTTCACAGCCAATAAGTCTTTGAAATAATGTGTATTTTTTAGAGAAATCATCTTATATAATTAGGCAGAAAATCTCACCTTCCATAGTTTTCTAAACAGCATAATTTCACTCTTCTCACTCCTTAATTTGTTGTATTAAACAACCTTTGAGTATTTAGCTTTATCAATGACATGTACTTTAAAAATGTTTTAGAGATCCTACCAGTCTTTGAAAGCATCCTTGTTCCTTGTTTCATTTCCAGTTTTATGTATATTTTCTGCCTAGCACCTGATTATTCCAACATCTGATGGATGGCCTAGGGAATCTAATTCTGGTATTGATTGTTTTTTGCTGATTGTCTCCCTTTGTAGCTGATTTCTTCATTATTGTGTAAATTTAGATCATGAGCTCATGTTATCTAAACAGCTGACCTTGTAAGAGGCTTAGGTGTGAACGCTCGTAAGTTTCAGCAAAAATTCGGCAAAGATTTTTTTGTGTCCCTCCAATGAGTTGCCCACAAGGACCCCGTTTTCTAGAAGTGTTGGTCCAATACTCCCTCTAGGGGTAGGGGACTTAGACAGGGCTGCTTTCGGCCCCTGATCTTGGGCAGGGGCAGTGGGCGGCCTGTGGCCCAGGCAGGAGCCTCTCTGCGTGTGAACCTGGGAATCATCTCTCCTGCGAACTTCGGTCACCGGGCAGGAAGTTACGATGCCCAGACCTATGGTTAGCTGTGCAGCGAGGTGTATTGTGCGGACAGGTTCCACACACCCTTCAACTAACTGGGCGGCCTGAGTGGAAAAGTGAGAGTTTGGGCAGCTGTGCAGACAAAGAAGGCGCCCTATGGCCGGGGCCTAAATGCTTGTGAAACGCCACTTGGCCTGCCGGGTTCTGAGGTCCCTGCCCTGGGCCCCCTGCTCCCCTGCCCTTTGTTCAGTCACAGCAGAGATGGCCACACCCACTCCCTCAGTGAGGGCAGTGTTCCAGCCTCCCTCAGCCCCGCCCACTCTCGGCAGGTTACCATGGACTACAGATTCTTCATTCTGACGCCAGGGCGTTTCGAGAATGCCAATGGCAGACATCACGATTTTAAATGCTTTCCTCTTATGTCAGTTTTGGTAAACTTTAGGAGCTAGGAAATGGTCAACTTTACAGAAATGTTCAAATTTACTGGCATTTCATATTTTCTCTGCTATAACATTGTCTTGATTCTTTCTGTATATTCTTTATTTATGTTTTTGTTTTCCTTAATCAAAGTGTGACTTTTAAATCTTTTCAAAGAATATTATTTGCACTTACTACATCACCTGAATTGTATACGTTTTCTGTTGTATTAAGTGCTGCTCATATATTTATTTACCTTTTTTCTATGTTCTCAGGGTTTATTGTTTTCATCTTCTGATGTCAATTAAAACACTTGGTTATTCATTTTAATAAATCTTTTTACTTATATAGGTTTGAACTTTTGAAGATTCCAGCTTACTTGTAAGTTTCTAAGGGTCAGGTCCTCTACATTGATGCTGGCCTAAGGCTTAGTTCACCCTATAGCAATGTATATATTGACCTATTTTCCCTTCGACTTTCTGTGATTCCCTACATCTCACCTTTCTTTGCAGACAAGCCATTTGAAATACCCTTTACTTATTTCACAGCCAAAAAGTCTTTGAAATAATGTGTATTATTTAGAGAAATCTTCTTATATAATTAGGCAGAAAATCGGACCTGCCATAGTTTTCAAAACAGCATAATTCCACTCTTCTCATTGATGAATTTGTTGTATTACACAACCTTTGATTATTTAGCTTTATCAATGACATCTACTTTAAAAATGTTTGAGAGATCCTACCAGTCTTTGAAAACATCCTTGTTCCATGTTTCAGTCCCAGTTATATGTATATTTTCTGCCTTCCACCTGATTATTCCAACATCTAATGGATGGCCTAGGGAATCTAATTCTGGTAGTGATTGTTTTTGCCGATTGCCTCCCCTTGTAGCTGATTAATTCATTACTGTGTAAATTTAGATCACGAGCTCATGTTTATCTAAACCGCTGACCTTGGAAGAGGCTTAGTTGTGAACGCTCGTAAGCTTCAGCAGAAAGTCGGCAAAGATTTATTTGTGTCCCTCCAATGAGTTGCCCACGAGGACCCCGTTTTCTACAAGTGTTGGTCCAATACTCCCTCTAGACGCAGGGGACTCAGACAGGGCTGTTTGCAGCCCCCAATCTGGGGAAGGGGCAGAGGGCCGCCTTTGGCCCGGGCAGGAGCCTCTCCACGTGTGTCCCAGGGACCCATCTGCCTGCGAACTTCGGTCACCTGGCAGGAAGCTACGATGCCCAGACCTATGGGTAGCTGTGCAGCGAGGTGTACTCCGCGGACTGGTTCCACACACACATCAAGTAAGAGGGCGGCCTGAGTGGAAAGGTCAGAGTTTGGGCAGCTGTGCCGACAAAGAAGGCGCCCTTTGGCCTGGGCCTAAATCCTTGTGACACCCCACTGGGCCTGCTGGGCTCTGAGGGGCCTGCCCTGAGACCCCTCCTCTCCTGCAATTTGTTCAGTCACATCAGAGATGGCCACACCCATTCCCTCAGTGAGGGCAGTGTTCCAACATCCTCAGCACCACCCACTTTTCGCAGGTTACCATGGACTACACATGCTGCATTCTGAGGCCAGGGCGTTCCGAGAATACCAAGGGCAGACATGACGACCTTAAATTATTTCCTCTTGTGTCAGTTTTGGTAAACTTTAGGAGCTAGGAAATGGTCCACTTTACAGAAATATTCAAATTTCCTGGCATTTCATATATTCTCTGCTATAACATTGTCCGGATTCTTTATGTATATTCTTTAATTATGTTTTTGTTTAACTTAATCAAGGGTGTCTTTTAAATCTTTTCAAAGAATATTCTTTGGACTTACTAAAATCACCTGAATTGTATACGTTTTCTGTTGTATTAAGTTCTGCTCATATCTTTATTTATCTTTTTTCTATGTTCTCAGGGTTCATTGCTTTGATCTTCTGATGTCAATTAAAACACTTGGTTATTCATTTTAATAAATCTTTTTAATTATAAAGATTCGAACTTTTAAAGATTCCAGCTTACTTGTAAGTTTCTAAGGGTCCATTCCTCTACACTGTTGCTGGCCTAAAGCTTAGTTCACCATATAGCAATGTATATATTGACATATTTTCCCCTCAACTTTCTGTGATTCCCTACATCTATCCTTTCTTTGCAGACAAGCCATTTGAAATACCCTTAACTTATTTCACATCCAATAAGACTTTGAAATAATGTGTATTTATTAGAGAAATCATCTTATATAATTAGGCAGAAAATCTCACCTTCCATAGTTTTCTAAACAGCATAATTTCACTCTTCTCACTCCTTAATTTGTTGTATTAAACAACCTTTGAGTATTTAGCTTTATCAATGACATGTACTTTAAAAATGTTTTAGAGATCCTACCAGTCTTTGAAAGCATCCTTGTTCCTTGTTTCATTTCCAGGTTTATGTATATTTTCTGCCTAGCACCTGATTATTCCAACATCTGATGGAAGGCCTAGGGAATCTAATTCTGGTATAGATTGTTTTTTGCTGATTGTCTCCCTTTGTAGCTGATTTCTTCATTATTGTGTAAATTTAGATCATGAGCTCATGTTATCTAAACAGCTGACCTTGTAAGAGGCTTAGGTGTGAACGCTCGTAAGTTTCAGCAAAAAGTCGGCAAAGATTTTTTTGTGTCCCTCCAATGAGTTGCCCACAAGGACCCCGTTTTCTAGAAGTGTTGGTCCAATACTCCCTCTAGGGGTAGGGGACTTAGACAGGACTGCTTTCGGCCCCCGATCTTGGGCAGGGGCAGTGGGCGGCCTGTGGCCCAGGCAGGAGCCTCTCTGTGTGTGAACCTGGGAATCATCTCTCCTGCGAACTTCGCTCACCGGGCAGGAAGTTACGATGCCCAGACCTATGGTTAGCTGTGCAGCGAGGTGTATTGCGTGGCCAGGTTCCACACACCCTTCAACTAACTGGGCGGCCTGAGTGGAAAAGTGAGAGTTTGGGCAGCTGTGCAGACAAAGAAGGCGCCCTATGGCCGGGGCCTAAATGCTTGTGAAACGCCACTTGGCCTGCCGGGTTCTGAGGTCCCTGCCCTGGGCCCCCTGCTCCCCTGCCCTTTGTTCAGTCACAGCAGAGATGGCCACACCCACTCCCTCAGTGAGGGCAGTGTTCCAGCCTCCCTCAGCCCCGCCCACTCTCCGCAGGTTACCATGGACTACAGATTCTGCATTCTGACGCCAGGGCGTTTCGAGAATGCCAGTGGCAGACATCACGACTTTAAATGCTTTCCTCTTATGTCAGTTTTGGTAAACTTTAGGAGCTAGGAAATGGTCAACTTTACAGAAATGTTCAAATTTACTGGCATTTCATATTTTCTCTGCTATAACATTGTCTTGATTCTTTCTGTATATTCTTTATTTATGTTTTTGTTTTCCTTAATCAAAGTGTGACTTTTAAATCTTTTCAAAGAATATTATTTGCACTTACTACATCACCTGAATTGTATACGTTTTCTGTTGTATTAAGTGCTGCTCATATATTTATTTACCTTTTTTCTATGTTCTCAGGGTTTATTGTTTTCATCTTCTGATGTCAATTAAAACACTTGGTTATTCATTTTAATAAATCTTTTTACTTATATAGGTTTGAACTTTTGAAGATTCCAGCTTACTTGTAAGTTTCTAAGGGTCAGGTCCTCTACATTGATGCTGGCCTAAGGCTTAGTTCACCCTATAGCAATGTATATATTGACCTATTTTCCCTTCGACTTTCTGTGATTCCCTACATCTCACCTTTCTTTGCAGACAAGCCATTTGAAATACCCTTTACTTATTTCACAGCCAAAAAGTCTTTGAAATAAAGTGTACTATTTAGAGAAATCTTCTTATATAATTAGGCAGAAAATCTGACCTGCCATAGTTTTCAAAACAGCATAATTCCACTCTTCTCATTGATGAATTTGTTGTATTACACAACCTTTGATTATTTAGCTTTATCAATGACATCTACTTTAAAAATGTTTGAGAGATCCTACCAGTCTTTGAAAACATCCTTGTTCCATGTTTCAGTCCCAGTTATATGTATATTTTCTGCCTTCCACCTGATTATTCCAACATCTAATGGATGGCCTAGGGAATCTAATTCTGGTAGTGATTGTTTTTGCCGATTGCCTCCCCTTGTAGCTGATTAATTCATTACTGTGTAAATTTAGATCACGAGCTCATGTTTATCTAAACCGCTGACCTTGGAAGAGGCTTAGGTGTGAACGCTCGTAAGCTTCAGCAGAAAGTCGGCAAAGATTTATTTGTGTCCCTCCAATGAGTTGCCCACGAGGACCCCGTTTTCTACAAGTGTTGGTCCAATACTCCCTCTAGACGCAGGGGACTCAGACAGGGCTGTTTGCAGCCCCCAATCTGGGGAAGGGGCAGAGGGCCGCCTTTGGCCCGGGCAGCAGCCTCTCCACGTGTGTCCCAGGGACCCATCTGCCTGCGAACTTTGGTCACCTGGCAGGAAGCTACGATGCCCAGACCTATGGTTAGCTGTGCAGCGAGGTGTACTCCGCGGACTGGTTCCACACACACTTCAAGTAAGAGGGCGGCCTGAGTGGAAAGGTCAGAGTTTGGGCAGCTGTGCCGACAAAGAAGGCACCCTTTGGCCTGGGCCTAAATCCTTGTGAAACCCCAGTGGGCCTGCCGGGCTCTGAGCGTCCTGCCCTGAGACCCCTCCTCTCCTGCAATTTGTTCAGTCACAGCAGAGATGGCCACACCCATTCCCTCAGTGAGGGCAGTGTTCCAACCTCCTCAGAACCACCCACTTTTCGCAGGTTACCATGGACTACACATGCTGCATTCTGAGGCCAGGGCGTTCCGAGAATACCAAGGGCAGACATGACGACCTTAAATGATTTCCTCTTGTGTCAGTTTTGGTAAACTTTAGGAGCTAGGAAATGGTCCACTTTACAGAAATATTCAAATTTACTGGCATTTCATATATTCTCTGCTATAACATTGTCCTGATTCTTTATGTATATTCTTTAATTATGTTTTTGTTTTCCTTAATCAAGGGTGTCTTTTAAATCTTTTCAAAGAATATTCTTTGGACTTACTAAATCACCCCAATTTTATACGTTTTCTGTTGTATAAAGTTCTGCTCATATCTTTATTTATCTTTTTCTATGTTCTCAGGGTTCATTGCTTTGATCTTCTGATGTCAATTAAAACACTTGGTTATTCATTTTAATAAATCTTTTTAATTATAAAGATTCGAACTTTTAAAGATTCCAGCTTACTTGTAAGTTTCTAAGGGTCCATTCCTCTACACTGTTGCTGGCCTAAAGCTAGTTCACCATATAGCAATGTATATATTGACATATTTTCCCCTCAACTTTCTGTGATTCCCTACATCTATCCTTTCTTTGCAGACAAGCCATTTGAAATACCCTTAACTTATTTCACAGCCAATAAGTCTTTGAAATAATGTGTATTTATTAGAGAAATCATCTTATATAATTAGGCAGAAAATCTCACCTTCCATAGTTTTCTAAACAGCATAATTTCACTCTTCTCACTCCTTAATTTGTTGTATTAAACAACCTTTGAGTATTTAGCTTTATCAATGACATGTACTTTAAAAATGTTTTAGAGATCCTACCAGTCTTTGAAAGCATCCTTGTTCCTTGTTTCATTTCCAGGTTTATGTATATTTTCTGCCTAGCACCTGATTATTCCAACATCTGATGGAAGGCCTAGGGAATCTAATTCTGGTATAGATTGTTTTTTGCTGATTGTCTCCCTTTGTAGCTGATTTCTTCATTATTGTGTAAATTTAGATCATGAGCTCATGTTATCTAAACAGCTGACCTTGTAAGAGGCTTAGGTGTGAACGCTCGTAAGTTTCAGCAAAAAGTCGGCAAAGATTTTTTTGTGTCCCTCCAATGAGTTGCCCACAAGGACCCCGTTTTCTAGAAGTGTTGGTCCAATACTCCCTCTAGGGGTAGGGGACTTAGACAGGACTGCTTTCGGCCCCCGATCTTGGGCAGGGGCAGTGGGCGGCCTGTGGCCCAGGCAGGAGCCTCTCTGTGTGTGAACCTGGGAATCATCTCTCCTGCGAACTTCGCTCACCGGGCAGGAAGTTACGATGCCCAGACCTATGGTTAGCTGTGCAGCGAGGTGTATTGCGTGGCCAGGTTCCACACACCCTTCAACTAACTGGGCGGCCTGAGTGGAAAAGTGAGAGTTTGGGCAGCTGTGCAGACAAAGAAGGCGCCCTATGGCCGGGGCCTAAATGCTTGTGAAACGCCACTTGGCCTGCCGGGTTCTGAGGTCCCTGCCCTGGGCCCCCTGCTCCCCTGCCCTTTGTTCAGTCACAGCAGAGATGGCCACACCCACTCCCTCAGTGAGGGCAGTGTTCCAGCCTCCCTCAGCCCCGCCCACTCTCCGCAGGTTACCATGGACTACAGATTCTTCATTCTGACGCCAGGGCGTTTCGAGAATGCCAATGGCAGACATCACGACTTTAAATGCTTTCCTCTTATGTCAGTTTTGGTAAACTTTAGGAGCTAGGAAATGGTCAACTTTACAGAAATGTTCAAATTTACTGGCATTTCATATTTTCTCTGCTATAACATTGTCTTGATTCTTTCTGTATATTCTTTATTTATGTTTTTGTTTTCCTTAATCAAAGTGTGACTTTTAAATCTTTTCAAAGAATATTATTTGCACTTACTACATCACCTGAATTGTATACGTTTTCTGTTGTATTAAGTGCTGCTCATATATTTATTTACCTTTTTTCTATGTTCTCAGGGTTTATTGTTTTCATCTTCTGATGTCAATTAAAACACTTGGTTATTCATTTTAATAAATCTTTTTACTTATATAGGTTTGAACTTTTGAAGATTCCAGCTTACTTGTAAGTTTCTAAGGGTCAGGTCCTCTACATTGATGCTGGCCTAAGGCTTAGTTCACCCTATAGCAATGTATATATTGACCTATTTTCCCTTCGACTTTCTGTGATTCCCTACATCTCACCTTTCTTTGCAGACAAGCCATTTGAAATACCCTTTACTTATTTCACAGCCAAAAAGTCTTTGAAATAAAGTGTACTATTTAGAGAAATCTTCTTATATAATTAGGCAGAAAATCTGACCTGCCATAGTTTTCAAAACAGCATAATTCCACTCTTCTCATTGATGAATTTGTTGTATTACACAACCTTTGATTATTTAGCTTTATCAATGACATCTACTTTAAAAATGTTTGAGAGATCCTACCAGTCTTTGAAAACATCCTTGTTCCATGTTTCAGTCCCAGTTATATGTATATTTTCTGCCTTCCACCTGATTATTCCAACATCTAATGGATGGCCTAGGGAATCTAATTCTGGTAGTGATTGTTTTTGCCGATTGCCTCCCCTTGTAGCTGATTAATTCATTACTGTGTAAATTTAGATCACGAGCTCATGTTTATCTAAACCGCTGACCTTGGAAGAGGCTTAGGTGTGAACGCTCGTAAGCTTCAGCAGAAAGTCGGCAAAGATTTATTTGTGTCCCTCCAATGAGTTGCCCACGAGGACCCCGTTTTCTACAAGTGTTGGTCCAATACTCCCTCTAGACGCAGGGGACTCAGACAGGGCTGTTTGCAGCCCCCAATCTGGGGAAGGGGCAGAGGGCCGCCTTTGGCCCGGGCAGCAGCCTCTCCACGTGTGTCCCAGGGACCCATCTGCCTGCGAACTTTGGTCACCTGGCAGGAAGCTACGATGCCCAGACCTATGGTTAGCTGTGCAGCGAGGTGTACTCCGCGGACTGGTTCCACACACACTTCAAGTAAGAGGGCGGCCTGAGTGGAAAGGTCAGAGTTTGGGCAGCTGTGCCGACAAAGAAGGCACCCTTTGGCCTGGGCCTAAATCCTTGTGAAACCCCAGTGGGCCTGCCGGGCTCTGAGCGTCCTGCCCTGAGACCCCTCCTCTCCTGCAATTTGTTCAGTCACAGCAGAGATGGCCACACCCATTCCCTCAGTGAGGGCAGTGTTCCAACCTCCTCAGAACCACCCACTTTTCGCAGGTTACCATGGACTACACATGCTGCATTCTGAGGCCAGGGCGTTCCGAGAATACCAAGGGCAGACATGACGACCTTAAATGATTTCCTCTTGTGTCAGTTTTGGTAAACTTTAGGAGCTAGGAAATGGTCCACTTTACAGAAATATTCAAATTTACTGGCATTTCATATATTCTCTGCTATAACATTGTCCTGATTCTTTATGTATATTCTTTTATTATGTTTTTGTTTTCCTTAATCAAGGGTGTCTTTTAAATCTTTTCAAAGAATATTCTTTGGACTTACTAAATCACCCCAATTTTATACGTTTTCTGTTGTATTAAGTTCTGCTCATATCTTTATTTATCTTTTTCTATGTTCTCAGGGTTTATTGTTTCGATTTTCTGATGTCAATTAAAACACTTGGTTATTCATTTTAATAAATCTTTTTACTTATACAGATTTGAACTTTTAAAGATTCCAGCTTACTTGTAAGTTTCTAAGGGTCCATTCCTCTACACTGTTGCCGGCCTAAGGCTTAGTTCACCATATAGCAATGTATATATTGACATATTTTCCCCTCGACTTTCTGTGATTCCCTACATCTATCCTTTCTTTGCAGACAAACCATTTGAAATATCCTTAACTTATTTCACAGCCAATAAGTCTTTGATATAATGTGTATTTTTTAGAGAAATCATCTTATATAATTAGGCAGAAAATCTCACCTTCCATAGTTTTCTAAACAGCATAATTTCACTCTTCTCACTCCTTAATTTGTTGTATTAAACAACCTTTGAGTATTTAGTTTATCAATGACATGTACTTTAAAAATGTTTTAGAGATCCTATCAGTCTTTGAAAACATCCTTGTTCCTTGTTTCAGTTCCAGTTTTATGTATATATTTGTGCCTTGTACCTAATTATTCCAACATCTGATGGATGGCCTAGGGAATCTAATTCTGGTATTGATTGTTTTTGCTGATTGTCTCCCCTTGTAGCTGATTTCTTCCTTTTTTGTAAATTGAGATTATGAGCTCATGTTTAGCTAAACAGCTGACCTTGTAAGAGGCTTAGGTGTGAACTCTCGGAAGCTTCAGCAGAAAGTCGGCAAAGATTTATTAGTTTCCCTCAAATGAGTTGCCCTCGAGGACCCCGTTTTCGACAAGTGTTGGTCCAATACGCCCTCTAGAGGCAGGGGATTCAGACAGGGCTGCTTTGCGGCCCCTGATCTGGGGCAGGGGCAGTTGGCCGCCTGTGGCCCGGGCAGGAGACTCTCCACGTGTTTCCCAGGGACCCATCTGCCTGCGAACTTCGGTCCACGGGCAGGAAGCTACGATGCTCATACGTATGGTTAGCTGTGCAGCGAGGTGTACTGAGCGGACAGGTTCCACACACACTTCAAGTAAGAGGGCGACCTGAGTGGAAAGGTGATAGTTTGGGCAGCTGTGCAGAAAATGAAGGCGCCCTTTCGCCTGGGCCTAAATGCTTGTGACCCCCCCCTGGGCCTGCCGGGTTCTGAGGGCCCTGCCCTGGGCCCCTGCTCCCCTGCCCTTTGTTCAGTCACAGCAGAGATGGCCACACCCACTCCCTCAGTGAGGGTAGTGTTCCAACCTCCCTCAGCACCGCCCCCTCTCAGCAGGTTACCATGGACTACAAATGCTGCATTCTGAGGCCAGGGCTTTCCGAGAATGCCAAGGGCAGACATGATGACCTTAAATGATTTCCTCTTGTGTCAGTTTTGGTAAACTTTAGGAGCTAGGAAATGGTCCACTTTACAGAAATGTTCACATTTACTGGCATTTCATATATTCTCTGCTATAACATTGTCCTGATTCTTTCTGTATATTCTTTATTTATGTTTTTGTTTTCCTTAATTAAAGTGTGTCTTTTAAATCTTTTCAAAGAATATTCTTTGGTCTTACTACATCACCTGAATTGTATACGTTTTCTGTTGTATTAAGTGCTGCTCATATCTTTATTTATCTTTTTTCTATGTTCTCAGTGTTTATTGTTATGATCTTCTGATGTCAATTAAAACACTTGGTTATTCATTTTAATAAATCTTTTTACTTATAATGATTTGAACTTTCAAAGATTCCAGCTCACTTGTAAGTTTCTAAGGGTCAGGTCCTCTACATTGTGGCTGGCCTAAGGCTTAGTTCACCACATAGCAATGTATATATTGACATTTTCCCCTCGACTTTCTGTGATTCCCTACATCTCACCTTTCTTTGCAGACAAGCCATTTGAAATACCCTTTACTTATTTCACAGCCAATAAGTCTTTTAAACAATGTGTATTTTTTAGAGAAATATTCTTATATATTTAGGCAGAAAATCTGACCTGCCATAGTTTTCAAAACAGCATAATTCCACTCTTCTCAATGATGAATCTGTTGTATTACACAACCTTTGAGTATTTAGCTTTATCAGTGACATGTACTTTAAAAATGTTTGAGAGATCCTACCAGTCATTGAAAACATCCTTGTTCCTTGTTTCAGTTCCAGTTATATGTATATTTTCTGCCTTGCACCTGATTATTCCAACATCTGATGGATGTCCTAGGGAATCTAATTCTGGTATGGATTGTTTTTGCTGATTGTCTCCCTTTGTAGCTGATTTCTTCATTATTGTGTAAATTTAGATCATGAGCTCATGTTATCTAAACAGCTGACCTTGTAAGAGGCATAGGTGTGAACGCTCGTAAGTTTCAGCAAAAAGTCGGCAAAGATTTATTTGTGTCCCTCCAATGAGTTGCCCTCGAGGACCCCGTTTTCTACAAGTGTTGGTACAATACGCCCTCTAGAGGCAGGGGATTCAGACAGGGCTGCTTTGCGGCCCCCGAACTTTGGCAGGGGCACTGCGTTGCCTGTGGCCCGGGCAGGACACTCTCCACGTGAGTCCCAGGGACCCATCTGCCTGCGAACTTCGGTGCACGGGCAGGAAGCTACGAGGCTCAGACGTATGGTTAGCTGTGCAGCGAGGTGTACTGGGCGGACAGGTTCCACACACACTTCAAGTAAGGGGGCGGCCTGAGTGGAAAGGTGAGAGTTTGGGCAGCGGTGCAGACAAAGAAGGCGCCCTATGGCCTGGGCCTAAATGCTTGTGACACCCCACTGGGTCTGCCGGTCTCTGAGGGCCCTGCCCTTGGCCCCCTGCTCCCCTGCCCTTTGTTCAGTCACAGCAGAGATGGCCACACCCAATCGCACAGTGAGGGCAGTCTTCCAACCTCCCTCAGCGACGCCCCCTCTGCCCAGGTTACCATGGACCTCAGATGCTGCATTCTGAGGCGAGGGTGTTCAGAGAATGCCAATGGCAGACATGATGACCTTAAATGATTTCCTCTTGTGTCGGTTTTGGTAAACTTTAGGAGCTAGGAAATGGTCCAATTTACAGAAATGTTCAAATTTACTGGCATTTCATATATTCTCTGCTATAACATTGTCTGGATTCTTTCTGTATATTCTTTACATATGTTTTTGTCTTCCTTAATCAAAATCTGTCCTTTAAATCTTTTCAAAGAATATTCTTTGGACTTACTACATCACCTGAATTTTATACGTTTTCTGTTGTATTAAGTTCTGCTCATATCTTTATTTATCTTTTTTCTATGTTCTCAGGGTTCATTGTTTTGATCTTCTGATGTCAATTAAAACACTTGCTTATTCATTTTAATAAATCTTTTTACTTATAAAGATTTGAACTTTTGAAGATTCCAGTTTACTTGTTAGTTTCTAAGTGTCAGTTCCTCTACATTGTTGCTGGCCTAAGGCTTAGTTCACCCTATAGCAATGTATATAGTGACCTATTTTCCCCTCGACTTTCTGTGATTCCCTACATCTCACCTTTCTTTGCAGACAAGCCATTTCAAATACCCTTTACTTATTTCACAGCCAATAAGTCTTTGAAATAACGTGTATTTTTTAGAGAAATCTTCTTATATAATTAGGCAGAAAATCTGACCTGCCATAGTTTTCAAAACAGCATAATTCCACTCTTCTCAATGATGAATCTGTTGTATTACACAACCTTTGAGTATTTAGCTTTATCAATGACATGTACTTTAAAAATGTTTGAGAGATCCTACCAGTCTTTGAAAACATCCTTGTTCCTTGTTTCAGTTCCAGTTTTATGTATATTTTCTGCCTTGCACCTGATTATTCCACCATCTGATGGATGGCCTAGGGAATCTAATTCTGGTATGGATTGTTTTTGCTGATTCTCTCCCCTTGTAGCTGATTTCTTCCTTATTGTGTAAATTTAGATCATGAGCACATGTTTAGCTAAACAGCTGACCTTGTAAGAGGCTTAGGTGTGAACGCTCGTAAGCTTCAGCAGAAAGTCGGCAAAGATTTATTTGTGTCCCTCCAATGAGTTGCCCGCGAGGACCCCGTTTTCTACAAGTGTGGGTCCAATACTCCCTCTAGACGCAGGGGACTCAGACAGGACTGTTTGCATCTCCCGATTTGGGGCAGGGTCATAGGGCGGCCTGTGGCCCTGGCAGGAGCCTCTCCACGTGTGTCCCAGGGACACATCTACCTGCGAACTTCGGTCACCTGGCACAAGCTACGATGCCCAGACCTATGGTTAGCTGTGCAGCGACTTGTACTGCGTGGAAAGGTTCCACACACTCTTCAAGTATGTGGGCGGCCTGTGTGGAAAGGTGAGAGATTGGGCAGCTGTGCCGACAATGAAGGCACCCTTTGTCCTGGGCCTAAATGCTTGTGACACCCCACTGGGCCTGCCGGGCTCTGAAGGCCCTGTCCTGGGCCCCCTGCTCCCCTGCACTTTGTTCAGCCACAGCAGAGATGGCCGCACCCACTCCCTCAGTGAGGGCCGTGTTCCAAACTCCCTCAGCCCCGCCCACTCTCCGCAGGTTACCATGGACTACAGATGCTGCATTCTGAGGCCAGGGCGTTCCGAGAATGCCAAGGGCAGACATGATGACCTTAAATGATTTCCTCTAGTGTCAGTTTTGGTAAACATTAGGAGCAAGGAGATGGTCCACTTTACAGAAATGTCCAAATTTACTGGCATTTCATATATTCTCTGCTATAACATTGTCCTGATTCTTTCTGTATATTCTTTACTTATGTTTTTGTTTTCCTTAATCAAGGGTGTCTTTTAAATCTTTTCAAAGAATATTCTTTGGACTTCCTAAATCACCCCAATTTTAAACGTTTTCTTTTGTATTAAGTTCTGCTCATATCTTTACCTTTTTTCTATGTTCTCAGGGTTTATTGTTTTGATCTTCTGATGTCAAGTAAAACACTTGGCTTTTCATTTTAATAAATCTATTTACTTATAAAGGTTTGTAGATTTGAAGATTCGAACTTACTTGTAAGTTTTTAAGGGTCAGGTCCTCTACATTGTTGCTCACCTAACGCTTAGTTCAACATATAGCAATGCACATATTGACCTATTTTCCCCTCGACTTTCTGTGACTCCCTATATCTCACCATTCTTTGCAGACAAGCCATTTGAAATACCCTTTACTTATGTCACAACAAATAAGTCTTTGAAATAATGTGTATTTTTTTGAGAAATCTTCTTATATAATTAGGCAGAAAATCTGGCCTGCCATAGTTTTCAAAACAGCATAATTCCACTCTTCTCAATGATGAATCTGTTGTATTACACAACCTTTGAGTATTTAGCTTTATCAATGACATGTACTTTAAAAATGTTTGAGAGTTCCTACCAGTCTTTGAAAACATCCTTGTTCCTTGTTTCAGTTCCAGTTTTATGTATATTTTCTGCCTTGCACCTGATTATTCCAACATCTGATGGATGGCCTAGGGAATCTAATTCTGGTATTGATTGTTTTTGCTGATTGTCTCCCCTTGTAGCTGATTAATTCATTACTGTGTAAATTTAGATCATGAGCTCATGTTTAGCTAAACAGCTGACCTTGTAAGAGGCTTAGTTGTGAACGCTCTTAAGCTTCAGCAGAAAGTCGGCAGGCAAAGATTTATTTGTGTCCCTCCAATGAGTTGCCCACGAGGACCCCGTTTTCTTCAAGTGTTGGTGCAATACTCCCTCTAGACGCAGGGGACACAGACAGGGCTGTTTGCAGCCCCCGATCTGGGGAAGGGGCAGAGGGCGGCCTGTGGCCCGGGCAGGTGCCTCTCCACGTTTGTCCCAGGGACTCATCTGCCTGCGAACTTCGGTCACATGGCAGGAAGCTACGATGCCCATACCTATGGTTAGCTGTGCAGCGAGGTGTACTGCGCGGACTGGTTCAACACACACTTCAAGTAAGAGGGCGGCCTGAGTGGAAAGGTAAGATTTTGGGAAGCTGTGCAGACAAAGAAGGCGCCCTTTGGCCTGGGCCTAAATGCTTGGGACACACCACTGGGCCTGCCAGGCTCTGAGGGCCCTGCCCTGAGACCCCTCCTCTCCTGCAATTTGTTCCGTCACAGCAGATATGGCCACACCCATTCCCTCAGTAAGGGCAGTGTTCCAACCTCCCTCAGCACAACCCCCTTTCAGCAGGATACCATGGACTACAGATGCTGCATTCTGAGGCCAGGGCATTCCGAGAATGCCAAGGGCAGACACGATGACCTTAAATGATTACCTCTTGTGTCAGTTTTGGTAAACTTTACTAGCTAGGAAATGGTCCACTTTACAGAAATGTTCAAATTTACTGGCATTTCATATATTCTCTGCTATAACATTGTCCTGATTCTTTCTGTATATTCTTTACTTATGTGTTTGTTTTCCTTAATCAAAATCGGTCCTTTAAAACTTTTCAAAGAATATTCTTTGGACTTACTACATCACCTGAATTGTATACCTTTTCTGTTGTATTAAGTGATGCTCATATCTTTATTTATCTTTTTTCTATGTTCTCAGGTTTCATTGTTTAGATCTTCTGATGTCAATTAAAACACTTGGTTATTCATTTTAATAAATATTTTTACTAATAAAGATTTGAACTTTTGAAGATTCCAGCTTACTTGTAAGTTTCTAAGTGTCAGGTACTCTACATTGTTGCTGGCCTAAGCTTAGTTCACCCTATAGCAATGTATATATTGACCTTTTTTCCCCTCGACTTTCTGTGATTCCCTACATCTCACCTTTCTTTGCAGACAAGCCATTTCAAATAACCTTGACTTATTTCACAGCCAATAAGTCTTTGAAATAACGTGTATTTTTCAGAGAAATCTTCTTATATAATTAGGCAGAAAATCTGACCTGCCATAGTTTTCAAAACAGCATAATTCCACTCTTCTCAATGATGAATCTGTTGTATTACACAACCTTTGAGTATTTAGCTTTATCAATGACATGTACTTTAAAAATGTTTGAGAGATCCTACCAGTCTTTGAAAACATCCTTGTTCCTTGTTTCAGTTCCAGTTTTATGTATATTTTCTGCCTTGCACCTGATTATTCCACCATCTGATGGATGGCCTAGGGAATCTAATTCTGGTATGGATTGTTTTTGCTGATTGTCTCCCCTTGTAGCTGATTTCTTCCTTATTGTGTAAAGATAGATCATGAGCACATGTTTAGCTAAACAGCTGACCTTGTAAGAGGCTTAGGTGTGAACGCTCGTAAGCTTCAGCAGAATGTCGGCAAAGATTTATTTGTGTCCCTCCAATGAGTTGCCCGTGAGGACCCCGTTTTCTACAAGTGTTGGTCCAATACTCCCTCTAGACGCAGGGGACTCAGACAGGACTGTTTGCATCTCCCGATTTGGGGCAGGGTCATAGGGCGGCCTGTGGCCCTGGCAGGAGCCTCTCCACGTGTGTCCCAGGGACACATCTGCCTGCGAACTTCGGTCACCTGGCACAAGATACGATGCCCAGACCTATGGTTAGCTGTGCAGCGACGTGTACTGCGCGGAAAGGTTCCACACACTCTTCAAGTATGTGGGCGGCCTGTGTGGAAAGGTGAGAGATTGGGCAGCTGTGCCGACAATGAAGGCACCCTTTGTCCTGGGCCTAAATGCTTGTGACACCCCACTGGGCCTGCCGGGCTCTGAAGGCCCTGCCCTGGGCACCCTGCTCCCCTGCACTTTGTTCAGTCACAGCAGAGATGGCCACACCCACTCCCTCAGTGAGGGCCGTGTTCCAAACACCCTCAGCCCCGCCCCCTCTCCGCCGGTTACCATGGACTACAGATGCTGCATTCTGAGGCCAGGGCGTTCCGAGAATGCCAAGGGCAGACAGGATGACCTTAAATGATTTCCCCTAGTGTCAGTTTTGGTAAACTTTAGGAGCAAGGAAATGGTCCACTTTACGGATATGTCCAAATTTACTGGCATTTCATATATTCTCTGCTATAACATTGTCCTGATTCTTTCTTTATATTCTTTACTTATGTTTTTGTTTTCCTTAATCAAGGGTGTCTTTTAAATCTTTTCAAAGAATATTCTTTGGACTTCCTAAATCACCCCATTTTAAACGTTTTATTTGTATTAAGTTCTGCTCATATCTTTACCTTTTTTCTATGTTCTCAGGGTTTATTGTTTTGATCTTCTGATGTCAAGTAAAACACTTGGCTTTTCATTTTAATAAATCTATTTACTTATAAAGGTTTGTAGATTTGAAGATTCGAACTTACTTGTAAGTTTTTAAGGGTCAGGTCCTCTACATTGTTGCTCACCTAACGCTTAGTTCAACATATAGCAATGCACATATTGACCTATTTTCCCCTCGACTTTCTGTGACTCCCTATATCTCACCATTCTTTGCAGACAAGCCATTTGAAATACCCTTTACTTATGTCACAACAAATAAGTCTTTGAAATAATGTGTATTTTTTTGAGAAATCTTCTTATATAATTAGGCAGAAAATCTGGCCTGCCATAGTTTTCAAAACAGCATAATTCCACTCTTCTCAATGATGAATCTGTTGTATTACACAACCTTTGAGTATTTAGCTTTATCAATGACATGTACTTTAAAAATGTTTGAGAGTTCCTACCAGTCTTTGAAAACATCCTTGTTCCTTGTTTCAGTTCCAGTTTTATGTATATTTTCTGCCTTGCACCTGATTATTCCAACATCTGATGGATGGCCTAGGGAATCTAATTCTGGTATTGATTGTTTTTGCTGATTGTCTCCCCTTGTAGCTGATTAATTCATTACTGTGTAAATTTAGATCATGAGCTCATGTTTAGCTAAACAGCTGACCTTGTAAGAGGCTTAGTTGTGAACGCTCTTAAGCTTCAGCAGAAAGTCGGCAGGCAAAGATTTATTTGTGTCCCTCCAATGAGTTGCCCACGAGGACCCCGTTTTCTTCAAGTGTTGGTGCAATACTCCCTCTAGACGCAGGGGACACAGACAGGGCTGTTTGCAGCCCCCGATCTGGGGAAGGGGCAGAGGGCGGCCTGTGGCCCGGGCAGGAGCCTCTCCACGTTTGTCCCAGGGACTCATCTGCCTGCGAACTTCGGTCACATGGCAGGAAGCTACGATGCCCATACCTATGGTTAGCTGTGCAGCGAGGTGTACTGCGCGGACTGGTTCAACACACACTTCAAGTAAGAGGGCGGCCTGAGTGGAAAGGTAAGATTTTGGGAAGCTGTGCAGACAAAGAAGGCGCCCATTGGCCTGGGCCTAAATGCTTGGGACACACCACTGGGCCTGCCAGGCTCTGAGGGCCCTGCCCTGAGACCCCTCCTCTCCTGCAATTTGTTCCGTCACAGCAGATATGGCCACACCCATTCCCTCAGTAAGGGCAGTGTTCCAACCTCCCTCAGCACAACCCCCTTTCAGCAGGATACCATGGACTACAGATGCTGCATTCTGAGGCCAGGGCATTCCGAGAATGCCAAGGGCAGACACGATGACCTTAAATGATTACCTCTTGTGTCAGTTTTGGTAAACTTTACTAGCTAGGAAATGGTCCACTTTACAGAAATGTTCAAATTTACTGGCATTTCATATATTCTCTGCTATAACATTGTCCTGATTCTTTCTGTATATTCTTTACTTATGTTTTTGTTTTCCTTAATCAAAATCGGTCCTTTAAAACTTTTCAAAGAATATTCTTTGGACTTACTACATCACCTGAATTGTATACCTTTTCTGTTGTATTAAGTGATGCTCATATCTTTATTTATCTTTTTTCTATGTTCTCAGGTTTCATTGTTTAGATCTTCTGATGTCAATTAAAACACTTGGTTATTCATTTTAATAAATATTTTTACTAATAAAGATTTGAACTTTTGAAGATTCCAGCTTACTTGTAAGTTTCTAAGTGTCAGGTACTCTACATTGTTGCTGGCCTAAGCTTAGTTCACCCTATAGCAATGTATATATTGACCTATTTTCCCCTCGACTTTCTGTGATTCCCTACATCTCACCTTTCTTTGCAGACAAGCCATTTCAAATAACCTTGACTTATTTCACAGCCAATAAGTCTTTGAAATAACGTGTATTTTTCAGAGAAATCTTCTTATATAATTAGGCAGAAAATCTGACCTGCCATAGTTTTCAAAACAGCATAATTCCACTCTTCTCAATGATGAATCTGTTGTATTACACAACCTTTGAGTATTTAGCTTTATCAATGACATGTACTTTAAAAATGTTTGAGAGATCCTACCAGTCTTTGAAAACATCCTTGTTCCTTGTTTCAGTTCCAGTTTTATGTATATTTTCTGCCTTGCACCTGATTATTCCACCATCTGATGGATGGCCTAGGGAATCTTATTCTGGTATGGATTGTTTTTGCTGATTGTATCCCCTTGTAGCTGATTTCTTCCTTATTGTGTAAAGATAGATCATGAGCACATGTTTAGCTAAACAGCTGACCTTGTAAGAGGCTTAGGTGTGAACGCTCGTAAGCTTCAGCAGAAAGTCGGCAAAGATTTATTTGTGTCCCTCCAATGAGTTGCCCGTGAGGACCCCGTTTTCTACAAGTGTTGGTCCAATACTCCCTCTAGACGCAGGGGACTCAGACAGGACTGTTTGCATCTCCCGATTTGGGGCAGGGTCATAGGGCGGCCTGTGGCCCTGGCAGGAGCCTCTCCACGTGTGTCCCAGGGACACATCTGCCTGCGAACTTCGGTCACCTGGCACAAGATACGATGCCCAGACCTATGGTTAGCTGTGCAGCGACGTGTACTGCGCGTAAAGGTTCCACACACTCTTCAAGTATGTGGGCGGCCTGTGTGGAAAGGTGAGAGATTGGGCAGCTGTGCCGACAATGAAGGCACCCTTTGTCCTGGGCCTAAATGCTTGTGACACCCCACTGGGCCTGCCGGGCTCTGAAGGCCCTGCCCTGGGCACCCTGCTCCCCTGCACTTTGTTCAGTCACAGCAGAGATGGCCGCACCCACTCCCTCAGTGAGGGCCGTGTTCCAAACACCCTCAGCCCCGCCCCCTCTCCGCCGGTTACCATGGACTACAGATGCTGCATTCTGAGGCCAGGGCGTTCCGAGAATGCCAAGGGCAGACAGGATGACCTTAAATGATTTCCTCTAGTGTCAGTTTTGGTAAACTTTAGGAGCAAGGAAATGGTCCACTTTACGGATATGTCCAAATTTACTGGCATTTCATATATTCTCTGCTATAACATTGTCCTGATTCTTTCTTTATATTCTTTACTTATGTTTTTGTTTTCCTTAATCAAGGGTGTCTTTTAAATCTTTTCAAAGAATATTCTTTGGACTTCCTAAATCACCCCATTTTAAACGTTTTATTTGTATTAAGTTCTGCTCATATCTTTACCTTTTATCTATGTTCTCAGGGTTTATTGTTTTGATCTTCTGATGTCAAGTAAAACACTTGGCTTTTCATTTTAATAAATCTATTTACTTATAAAGGTTTGTAGATTTGAAGATTCGAACTTACTTGTAAGTTTTTAAGGGTCAGGTCCTCTACATTGTTGCTCACCTAACGCTTAGTTCAACATATAGCAATGCACATATTGACCTATTTTCCCCTCGACTTTCTGTGACTCCCTATATCTCACCATTCTTTGCAGACAAGCCATTTGAAATACCCTTTACTTATGTCACAACAAATAAGTCTTTGAAATAATGTGTATTTTTTTGAGAAATCTTCTTATATAATTAGGCAGAAAATCTGGCCTGCCATAGTTTTCAAAACAGCATAATTCCACTCTTCTCAATGATGAATCTGTTGTATTACACAACCTTTGAGTATTTAGCTTTATCAATGACATGTACTTTAAAAATGTTTGAGAGTTCCTACCAGTCTTTGAAAACATCCTTGTTCCTTGTTTCAGTTCCAGTTTTATGTATATTTTCTGCCTTGCACCTGATTATTCCAACATCTGATGGATGGCCTAGGGAATCTAATTCTGGTATTGATTGTTTTTGCTGATTGTCTCCCCTTGTAGCTGATTAATTCATTACTGTGTAAATTTAGATCATGAGCTCATGTTTAGCTAAACAGCTGACCTTGTAAGAGGCTTAGTTGTGAACGCTCTTAAGCTTCAGCAGAAAGTCGGCAGGCAAAGATTTATTTGTGTCCCTCCAATGAGTTGCCCACGAGGACCCCGTTTTCTTCAAGTGTTGGTGCAATACTCCCTCTAGACGCAGGGGACACAGACAGGGCTGTTTGCAGCCCCCGATCTGGGGAAGGGGCAGAGGGCGGCCTGTGGCCCGGGCAGGAGCCTCTCCACGTTTGTCCCAGGGACTCATCTGCCTGCGAACTTCGGTCACATGGCAGGAAGCTACGATGCCCATACCTATGGTTAGCTGTGCAGCGAGGTGTACTGCGCGGACTGGTTCAACACACACTTCAAGTAAGAGGGCGGCCTGAGTGGAAAGGTAAGATTTTGGGAAGCTGTGCAGACAAAGAAGGCGCCCTTTGGCCTGGGCCTAAATGCTTGGGACACACCACTGGGCCTGCCAGGCTCTGAGGGCCCTGCCCTGAGACCCCTCCTCTCCTGCAATTTGTTCCGTCACAGCAGATATGGCCACACCCATTCCCTCAGTAAGGGCAGTGTTCCAACCTCCCTCAGCACAACCCCCTTTCAGCAGGATACCATGGACTACAGATGCTGCATTCTGAGGCCAGGGCATTCCGAGAATGCCAAGGGCAGACACGATGACCTTAAATGATTACCTCTTGTGTCAGTTTTGGTAAACTTTACTAGCTAGGAAATGGTCCACTTTACAGAAATGTTCAAATTTACTGGCATTTCATATATTCTCTGCTATAACATTGTCCTGATTCTTTCTGTATATTCTTTACTTATGTTTTTGTTTTCCTTAATCAAAATCGGTCCTTTAAAACTTTTCAAAGAATATTCTTTGGACTTACTACATCACCTGAATTGTATACCTTTTCTGTTGTATTAAGTGATGCTCATATCTTTATTTATCTTTTTTCTATGTTCTCAGGTTTCATTGTTTAGATCTTCTGATGTCAATTAAAAAACTTGGTTATTCATTTTAATAAATATTTTTACTAATAAAGATTTGAACTTTTGAAGATTCCAGCTTACTTGTAAGTTTCTAAGTGTCAGGAACTCTACATTGTTGCTGGCCTAAGCTTAGTTCACCCTATAGCAATGTATATATTGACCTATTTTCCCCTCGACTTTCTGTGATTCCCTACATCTCACCTTTCTTTGCAGACAAGCCATTTCAAATACCCTTTACTTATTTCACAGCCAATAAGTCTTTGAAATAACGTGTATTTTTTAGAGAAATCTTCTTATATAATTAGGCAGAAAATCTGACCTGCCATAGTTTTCAAAACAGCATAATTCCACTCTTCTCAATGATGAATCTGTTGTATTACACAACCTTTGAGTATTTAGCTTTATCAATGACATGTACTTTAAAAATGTTTGAGAGATCCTACCAGTCTTTGAAAACATCCTTGTTCCTTGTTTCAGTTCCAGTTTTATGTATATTTTCTGCCTTGCACCTGATTATTCCACCATCTGATGGATGGCCTAGGGAATCTTATTCTGGTATGGATTGTTTTTGCTGATTGTATCCCCTTGTAGCTGATTTCTTCCTTATTGTGTAAAGATAGATCATGAGCACATGTTTAGCTAAACAGCTGACCTTGTAAGAGGCTTAGGTGTGAACGCTCGTAAGCTTCAGCAGAAAGTCGGCAAAGATTTATTTGTGTCCCTCCAATGAGTTGCCCGTGAGGACCCCGTTTTCTACAAGTGTTGGTCCAATACTCCCTCTAGACGCAGGGGACTCAGACAGGACTGTTTGCATCTCCCGATTTGGGGCAGGGTCATAGGGCGGCCTGTGGCCCTGGCAGGAGCCTCTCCACGTGTGTCCCAGGGACACATCTGCCTGCGAACTTCGGTCACCTGGCACAAGATACGATGCCCAGACCTATGGTTAGCTGTGCAGCGACGTGTACTGCGCGTAAAGGTTCCACACACTCTTCAAGTATGTGGGCGGCCTGTGTGGAAAGGTGAGAGATTGGGCAGCTGTGCCGACAATGAAGGCACCCTTTGTCCTGGGCCTAAATGCTTGTGACACCCCACTGGGCCTGCCGGGCTCTGAAGGCCCTGCCCTGGGCACCCTGCTCCCCTGCACTTTGTTCAGTCACAGCAGAGATGGCCGCACCCACTCCCTCAGTGAGGGCCGTGTTCCAAACACCCTCAGCCCCGCCCCCTCTCCGCCGGTTACCATGGACTACAGATGCTGCATTCTGAGGCCAGGGCGTTCCGAGAATGCCAAGGGCAGACAGGATGACCTTAAATGATTTCCTCTAGTGTCAGTTTTGGTAAACTTTAGGAGCAAGGAAATGGTCCACTTTACGGATATGTCCAAATTTACTGGCATTTCATATATTCTCTGCTATAACATTGTCCTGATTCTTTCTTTATATTCTTTACTTATGTTTTTGTTTTCCTTAATCAAGGGTGTCTTTTAAATCTTTTCAAAGAATATTCTTTGGACTTCCTAAATCACCCCATTTTAAACGTTTTATTTGTATTAAGTTCTGCTCATATCTTTACCTTTTATCTATGTTCTCAGGGTTTATTGTTTTGATCTTCTGATGTCAAGTAAAACACTTGGCTTTTCATTTTAATAAATCTATTTACTTATAAAGGTTTGTAGATTTGAAGATTCGAACTTACTTGTAAGTTTTTAAGGGTCAGGTCCTCTACATTGTTGCTCACCTAACGCTTAGTTCAACATATAGCAATGCACATATTGACCTATTTTCCCCTCGACTTTCTGTGACTCCCTATATCTCACCATTCTTTGCAGACAAGCCATTTGAAATACCCTTTACTTATGTCACAACAAATAAGTCTTTGAAATAATGTGTATTTTTTTGAGAAATCTTCTTATATAATTAGGCAGAAAATCTGGCCTGCCATAGTTTTCAAAACAGCATAATTCCACTCTTCTCAATGATGAATCTGTTGTATTACACAACCTTTGAGTATTTAGCTTTATCAATGACATGTACTTTAAAAATGTTTGAGAGTTCCTACCAGTCTTTGAAAACATCCTTGTTCCTTGTTTCAGTTCCAGTTTTATGTATATTTTCTGCCTTGCACCTGATTATTCCAACATCTGATGGATGGCCTAGGGAATCTAATTCTGGTATGGATTGTGTTTGCTGATTGTCTCCCCTTGTAGCTGATTAATTCATTACTGTGTAAATTTAGATCATGAGCTCATGTTTAGCTAAACAGCTGACCTTGTAAGAGGCTTAGTTGTGAACGCTCTTAAGCTTCAGCAGAAAGTCGGCAGGCAAAGATTTATTTGTGTCCCTCCAATGAGTTGCCCACGAGGACCCCGTTTTCTTCAAGTGTTGGTGCAATACTCCCTCTAGACGCAGGGGACACAGACAGGGCTGTTTGCAGCCCCCGATCTGGGGAAGGGGCAGAGGGCGGCCTGTGGCCCGGGCAGGAGCCTCTCCACGTGTGTCCCAGGGACTCATCTGCCTGCGAACTTCGGTCACATGGCAGGAAGCTACGATGCCCATACCTATGGTTAGCTGTGCAGCGAGGTGTACTGCGCGGACTGGTTCAACACACACTTCAAGTAAGAGGGCGGCCTGAGTGGAAAGGTAAGATTTTGGGAAGCTGTGCAGACAAAGAAGGCGCCCTTTGGCCTGGGCCTAAATGCTTGGGACACACCACTGGGCCTGCCAGGCTCTGAGGGCCCTGCCCTGATACCCCTCCTCTCCTGCAATTTGTTCCATCACAGCAGATATGGCCACACCCATTCCCTCAGTAAGGGCAGTGTTCCAACCTCCCTCAGCACAACCCCCTTTCCGCAGGATACCATGGACTACAGATGCTGCATTCTGAGGCCAGGGCGTTCCGAGAATGCCAAGGGCAGACACGATGACCTTAAATGATTACCTCTTGTGTCAGTTTTGGTAAACTTTACTAGCTAGGAAATGGTCCACTTTACAGAAATGTTCAAATTTACTGGCATTTCATATATTCTCTGTTATAACATTGTCCTGATTCTTTCTGTATATTCTTTACTTATGTTTTTGTTTTCCTTAATCAAAATCGGTCCTTTAAAACTTTTCAAAGAATATTCTTTGGACTTACTACATCACCTGAATTGTATACCTTTTCTGTTGTATTAAGTGATGCTCATATCTTTATTTATCTTTTTTCTATGTTCTCAGGTTTCATTGTTTAGATCTTCTGATGTCAATTAAAACACTTGGTTATTCATTTTAATAAATATTTTTACTAATAAAGATTTGAACTTTTGAAGATTCCAGCTTACTTGTAAGTTTCTAAGGGTCAGGTACTCTACATTGTTGCTGGCCTAAGCTTAGTTCACCCTATAGCAATGTATATATTGACCTATTTTCCCCTCGACTTTCTGTGATTCCCTACATCTCACCTTTCTTTGCAGACAAGCCATTTGAAATACCCTTTACTTATTTCACAACCAATAAGTCTTTGAAGTAATGTGTATATTTTAGAGAAATCTTCTTATATAATTAGGCAGAAAATCTGACCTGCCATAGTTTTCAAAACAGCATAATTCCACTCTTCTCAATGATGAATCTGTTGTATTACACAACCTTTGAGTATTTAGCTTTATCAATGACGTGTACTTTAAATATGTTTGACAGATCCTACCAGTCTTTGAAAACATCCTTGTTCCTTGTTTCAGTTCCAGTTTTATGTATATTTTCTGCCTTGCACCTGATTATTCCAACATCTGATGGATGGCCTAGGGAATCTAATTCTGCTATGAATTGTTTTTGCTGATTGTCTCCCCTTGTAGCTGATTTCTTCCTTATTGTGTAAATTTAGATCATGAGCACATGTTTAACTAAACAGCTGACCTTGTAAGAGGCTTAGGTGTAAACGCTCGTAAGCTTCAGCAGAAAGTCGGCAAAGATTTATTTCTGTCCCTCCAATGAGTTGCCCGCGAGGTCCCCGTTTTCTACAAGTGTTGGTCCAATACTCCATCTAGACGCAGGGGACTCAGACAGGGCTGTTTGCAGCCCCCGATTTGGGGCAGGGGCAGAGGGCGGCCTGTGGCCCTTGCAGGAGCCTCTCCACGTGTGTCCCAGGGACACATCTGCCTGCGAACTTCGGTCACCTGGCACAAGCTATGGTGCCCAGACCTTTGGTTAACGGTGCAGCGAGGTGTACTCCTCGGACAGGTTCCACAGGCACTTCAAGTTAGTGGGCGGCCTGAGTTGAAACGTGAGAGATTGGGCAGCTGTGCCGACAATGAAGGCACCCTTTGTCCTGGGCCTAAATTCTTGTGACACCCCACTGGGCCTGCCGGGCTCTGAGTGTCCTGCCCTGGGCAGCCTGCTCCCCTGCCCTTTGTTCAGTCACAGCAGAGATTGCCACACCCACTCCCTCAGGGAGGGCTGTGTTCCAAACTCCCTCAGCCCCGCCCCCACTCCGCAGGTTACCATGGACTACAGATGCTGCATTCTGAGGCCAGGGCGTTCCGAGAATGCCAAGGGTAGATATGACGACCTTAAATGATTTCCTCTAGTGTCAGTTTTGGTAAACTTTAGGAGCTAGGTAATGGTCCACTTTACAGAAATGTTCAAATTTACTGGCATTTCATATATTCTCTGCTATAACATTGACCTGGTTCTTTCTGTATATTCTTTACATATGTTATTGTTTTCCCTAATCAAAATCTGTCCTTTAAATCTTTTCAAAGAATATTCTTTGGACTTACTACATCACCTGAATTGTATACGTTTCCTCTTGTATTAAGTGATGCTCATAACTTTATTTATCTTTTTTCTATGTTCTCAGGGTTCATTGCTTTGATCTTCTGATGTCAATTAAAACACTTGGTTATTCATTTTAATAAATCTTTTTACTTATAAAGATTTGAACTTTAGAAGATTCCAGCTTACTTGTAAGTTTCTAAGGGTCAGGTCCTCTACGTTGTTGCCGGCCTAAGGCTTAGTTCACCCTATAGCAATGTATATATTGACCTATTTTCCCCTCGACTTTCTGTGATTCCCTACATCTCACCTTTCTTGCTGACAAGCCCTTTGAAATACCCTTTACTTATTTCACAACCAAGAAGTCTTTGAAATAATGTGTATTTTTTAGAGAAATCTTCTTATAAAATTAGGCAGAAAATCTGACCTGCCATAGTTTTCAAAACAGCATAATTCCACTCTTCTCAATGATGAATCTGTTGTATTACACAACCTTTGAGTATTTAGCTTTATCAATGACATGTACTTTAAAAATGTTTGAGAACCTACCAGTCTTTGAAAACATCCTTGTTCCTTGTTTCAGTTCCAGTTTTATGTATATTTTCTGCCTTGCACCTGATTATTCCAACATCTGATGGATGGCCTAGGGAATCTAATTCTGGTATTGATTGTTTTTGCTGATTGTCTCCCCTTGTAGCTGATTAATTCATTAACGTGTAAATTTAGATCATGAGCTCATGTTTAGCTAAACAGCCTACCTTGTAAGAGGCTTAGGTGTGAACGCTCGTAAGCTTCAGCAGAAAGTCTGCAAAGATTTATTTGTGTCCCTCCAATGAGTTGCCCACGAGGACCACGTTTTCTACATGTGTTTGTCCAATACTCCCTCTAGACGCAGGGGACTCAGACAGGGCTGTTTGCAGCCCCCGATCTGGGGAAGGGGCAGAGGGCGGCCTGTGGCCCGGGCAGGAGCCTCTCCACGTGTGTCCCAGGGACACATCTGCCTGCGAACTTCGGTCACCTGGCAGGAAGCTACGATTCCCAGACCTATGGTTAGGTGTGCAGCGAGGTGTTTTGTGCTGACTGGTTCAGCACACACTTCAAGTAAGAGGGCGGCCTGAGTGGAAAGGTCAGAGTTTGGGCAGCTGTGCAGACAAAGAAGGCGCCCTTTGGCATGGGCCTAAATGCTTGTGACACCCCACTGGGCCTGCCGGGCTCTGAGGGCCCTGCCCTGAGACCCCTCCTCTCCTGTAATTTGTTCAGTCACATCAGAGATGGCCACACCCATTCCCTCAGGGTGGGCAGTGTTCCAACCACCCTCAGCACCACCCCCTTTCCGCAGGTTACCATGGACTACAGATGCTGCATTCTGAGGCCAGAGTGTTCCGAGAATGCCAAGGGCAGACATGACGACCTTAAATTATTTCCTCTTGTGTCAGTTTTGGTAAACTTTAGGAGCTAGGAAATGGTCCACTTTACAGAAATGTTCAAATTTACTGGCATTTCATATATTCTCTGCTAAAACATTGTCCTGATTCTTTCTATATATTCTTTAATTATGTTTTTGTTTTCCTTAATCAAGGGTGTCTTTTAAATCTTTTCAAAGAATATTCTTTGGACTTACTACATCACCTGAATTGTATACGTTTTTTGTTGTATTAAGTGCTGCTCATATCTTTATTTATCTTTTTGCTATGTTCTCAGTGTTTAATGTTATGATCTTCTGATGTCAATTAAAACACTTGGTTATTCATTTTAATAATTTTTTTACTTATAATGATTTGAACTTTCAAATATTCCAGCTCACTTGTAAATTTCTAAGGGTCAGGTCCTCTACATTGTGGCTGGCCTAAGGCTTAGTTCACCATATAGCAATGTATATATTGACATTTTCCAATCGACTTTCTGTGATTCCCTACATCTCACCTTTCTTTGCAGACAAGCCATTTGAAATACACTTAACTTATTTCACACCCAATAAGTCTTTGAATTAATGTCAGTTTTTTAGAGAAATCTTCTTATATAATTAGGTAGAAAATCTCACCTTCCATAGTTTTCAAAACACAATAATTTCTCTCTTCTCAATGCTTAATCTGTGGTATTAAACAACCTTTGAGTATTTAGGTTTATCAACGACATGTACTTCAAAAATGTTTTAGAGATCCTACCAGCCTTTGAAAACCTCCTTGTTCCTTCTTTCAGTTCCAGTTTTATGTATATTTACTGCCTTCCACCTGATTATTCCAACATCTAATGGATGGCCTAGGGAATCTATTTCTGGTATTGATTGTTTTTGCCGATTGCCTCCCCTTGTAGCTGATTAATTCATTACTGTGTAAATTTAGATCACGAGCTCATGTTTATGTAAACCGCTGACCTTGGAAGAGGCTTAGTTGTGAACGCTCGTAAGCTTCAGCAGAAAGTCGGCAAAGATTTATTTGCGTCCCTCCAATGAGTTGCCCACGAGGACCCCGTTTTCTACAAGTGTTGTTCCAATACTCCCTCTAGTCGCAGGGGACTCAGACAGGGCTGTTTGCAACCCCCGATCTGGGGAAGGGGCAGAGGGTCGCCTGTGGCCTGGGCAGGAGACTCTCCACGTGTGTCCCAGGGACACATCTGCCTGTGAACTTCGGTCACCTGGCAGGAAGCTACGATGCCCAGACCTATGGGTAGCTGTGCAGCGAGGTGTACTGCGTGGACTCTTTCCACACACACTTCAAGTAAGAGTGCGGCCTGAGTGGAAAGGTCAGAGTTTGGGCAGCTGTGCAGACAAAGAAGGCGCCCTTTGTCCTGGGCCTAAATGCTAGTGACACCCCAGTGGGCCTGCCGTGCTCTGAGGGGCCTGCCCTGAGACCACTCCTCTCCTGCAATTTGTTCAGTCACAGCAGAGATGGCCACACCCATTCCCTCAGTGAAGGCAGTGTTCCAACCTCCTCAGCACCACCCACTTTTCGCAGGTTACCATGGACTACACATGCTGCATTCTGAGGCCAGGGCGTTCCGAGAATGCCAAGGGCAGACATGACGACCTTAAATGATTTCCTCTTGTGTCAGTTTTGGTAAACTTTAGGAGCTAGGAAATGGTCCGCTTTACAGAAATGTTCAAATTTACTGGCATTTCATATATTCTCTGCTATAACATTTTCCTGATTCTTTCTGTATATTCTTTACTTATGTTTTTGTTTTCCTTAATCAAAATCTGTCCTTTAAATCTTTTCAAAGAATATTCTTTGGACTTACTACATCACCTGAAATGTATACGTTTTCTGTTGTATTAAGTTCTGCTCATAACTTTATTTATCTTTTTCTATGTTCTCAAGGTTTATTGTTTCGATTTTCTGATGTCAATTAAAACACTTGGTTATTCATTTTAATAAATCTTTTTACTTATAAAGATTTGAACTTTTAAAGATTCCAGCTTACTTGTAAGTTTCTAAGGGTCCATTCCTCTACACTGTTGCCGGCCTAAGGCTTAGTTCACCGTATAGCAATGTATATATTGACATATTTTCCCCTCAACTTTCTGTGATTCCCTACATCTATCCTTTCTTTGCAGACAAGCCATTTGAAATACCCTTAACTTATTTCACAGCCAATAAGTCTTTGAAATAATGTGTATTTTTTAGAGAAATCATCTTATATAATTAGGCAGAAAATCTCACCTTCCATAGTTTTCTAAACAGCATAATTTCACTCTTCTCACTCCTTAATTTGTTGTATTAAACAACCTTTGAGTATTTAGCTTTATCAATGACATGTACTTTAAAAATGTTTTAGAGATCCTACCAGTCTTTGAAAGCATCCTTGTTCCTTGTTTCATTTCCAGTTTTATGTATATTTTCTGCCTAGCACCTGATTATTCCAACATCTGATGGATGGCCTAGGGAATCTAATTCTGGTATTGATTGTTTTTTGCTGATTGTCTCCCTTTGTAGCTGATTTCTTCATTATTGTGTAAATTTAGATCATGAGCTCATGTTATCTAAACAGCTGACCTTGTAAGAGGCTTAGGTGTGAACGCTCGTAAGTTTCAGCAAAAAGTCGGCAAAGATTTTTTTGTGTCCCTCCAATGAGTTGCCCACAAGGACCCCGTTTTCTAGAAGTGTTGGTCCAATACTCCCTCTAGGGGTAGGGGACTTAGACAGGGCTGCTTTCGGCCCCTGATCTTGGGCAGGGGCAGTGGGCGGCCTGTGGCCCAGGCAGGAGCCTCTCTGCGTGTGAACCTGGGAATCATCTCTCCTGCGAACTTCGGTCACCGGGCAGGAAGTTACGATGCCCAGACCTATGGTTAGCTGTGCAGCGAGGTGTATTGCGCGGACAGGTTCCACACACCCTTCAACTAACTGGGCGGCCTGAGTGGAAAAGTGAGAGTTTGGGCAGCTGTGCAGACAAAGAAGGCGCCCTATGGCCGGGGCCTAAATGCTTGTGAAACGCCACTTGGCCTGCCGGGTTCTGAGGTCCCTGCCCTGGGCCCCCTGCTCCCCTGCCCTTTGTTCAGTCACAGCAGAGATGGCCACACCCACTCCCTCAGTGAGAGCAGTGTTCCAGCCTCCCTCAGCCCCGCCCACTCTCCGCAGGTTACCATGGACTACAGATTCTGCATTCTGACGCCAGGGCGTTTCGAGAATGCCAATGGCAGACATCACGACTTTAAATGCTTTCCTCTTATGTCAGTTTTGGTAAACTTTAGGAGCTAGGAAATGGTCAACTTTACAGAAATGTTCAAATTTACTGGCATTTCATATTTTCTCTGCTATAACATTGTCTTGATTCTTTCTGTATATTCTTTATTTATGTTTTTGTTTTCCTTAATCAAAGTGTGACTTTTAAATCTTTTCAAAGAATATTATTTGCACTTACTACATCACCTGAATTGTATACGTTTTCTGTTGTATTAAGTGCTGCTCATATATTTATTTACCTTTTTTCTATGTTCTCAGGGTTTATTGTTTTCATCTTCTGATGTCAATTAAAACACTTGGTTATTCATTTTAATAAATCTTTTTACTTATATAGGTTTGAACTTTTGAAGATTCCAGCTTACTTGTAAGTTTCTAAGGGTCAGGTCCTCTACATTGATGCTGGCCTAAGGCTTAGTTCACCCTATAGCAATGTATATATTGACCTATTTTCCCTTCGACTTTCTGTGATTCCCTACATCTCACCTTTCTTTGCAGACAAGCCATTTGAAATACCCTTTACTTATTTCACAGCCAAAAAGTCTTTGAAATAATGTGTATTATTTAGAGAAATCTTCTTATATAATTAGGCAGAAAATCGGACCTGCCATAGTTTTCAAAACAGCATAATTCCACTCTTCTCATTGATGAATTTGTTGTATTACACAACCTTTGATTATTTAGCTTTATCAATGACATCTACTTTAAAAATGTTTGAGAGATCCTACCAGTCTTTGAAAACATCCTTGTTCCATGTTTCAGTCCCAGTTATATGTATATTTTCTGCCTTCCACCTGATTATTCCAACATCTAATGGATGGCCTAGGGAATCTAATTCTGGTAGTGATTGTTTTTGCCGATTGCCTCCCCTTGTAGCTGATTAATTCATTACTGTGTAAATTTAGATCACGAGCTCATGTTTATCTAAACCGCTGACCTTGGAAGAGGCTTAGTTGTGAACGCTCGTAAGCTTCAGCAGAAAGTCGGCAAAGATTTATTTGTGTCCCTCCAATGAGTTGCCCACGAGGACCCCGTTTTCTACAAGTGTTGGTCCAATACTCCCTCTAGACGCAGGGGACTCAGACAGGGCTGTTTGCAGCCCCCAATCTGGGGAAGGGGCAGAGGGCCGCCTTTGGCCCGGGCAGGAGCCTCTCCACGTGTGTCCCAGGGACCCATCTGCCTGCGAACTTCGGTCACCTGGCAGGAAGCTACGATGCCCAGACCTATGGGTAGCTGTGCAGCGAGGTGTACTCCGCGGACTGGTTCCACACACACATCAAGTAAGAGGGCGGCCTGAGTGGAAAGGTCAGAGTTTGGGCAGCTGTGCCGACAAAGAAGGCGCCCTATGGCCTGGGCCTAAATCCTTGTGACACCCCACTGGGCCTGCTGGGCTCTGAGGGCCCTGCCCTGAGACCCCTCCTCTCCTGCAATTTGTTCAGTCACATCAGAGATGGCCACACCCATTCCCTCAGTGAGGGCAGTGTTCCAACATCCTCAGCACCACCCACTTTTCGCAGGTTACCATGGACTACACATGCTGCATTCTGAGGCCAGGGCGTTCCGAGAATACCAAGGGCAGACATGACGACCTTAAATTATTTCCTCTTGTGTCAGTTTTGGTAAACTTTAGGAGCTAGGAAATGGTCCACTTTACAGAAATATTCAAATTTCCTGGCATTTCATATATTCTCTGCTATAACATTGTCCTGATTCTTTATGTATATTCTTTAATTATGTTTTTGTTTAACTTAATCAAGGGTGTCTTTTAAATCTTTTCAAAGAATATTCTTTGGACTTACTAAATCACCTGAAATGTATACGTTTTCTGTTGTATTAAGTTCTGCTCATAACTTTATTTATCTTTTTCTATGTTCTCAGGGTTTATTGTTTCGATTTTCTGATGTCAATTAAAACACTTGGTTATTCATTTTAATAAATCTTTTTACTTATAAAGATTTGAACTTTTAAAGATTCCAGCTTACTTGTAAGTTTCTAAGGGTCCATTCCTCTACACTGTTGCCGGCCTAAGGCTTAGTTCACCGTATAGCAATGTATATATTGACATATTTTCCCCTCAACTTTCTGTGATTCCCTACATCTATCCTTTCTTTGCAGACAAGCCATTTGAAATACCCTTAACTTATTTCACAGCCAATAAGTCTTTGAAATAATGTGTATTTTTTAGAGAAATCATCTTATATAATTAGGCAGAAAATCTCACCTTCCATAGTTTTCTAAACAGCATAATTTCACTCTTCTCACTCCTTAATTTGTTGTATTAAACAACCTTTGAGTATTTAGCTTTATCAATGACATGTACTTTAAAAATGTTTTAGAGATCCTACCAGTCTTTGAAAGCATCCTTGTTCCTTGTTTCATTTCCAGTTTTATGTATATTTTCTGCCTAGCACCTGATTATTCCAACATCTGATGGATGGCCTAGGGAATCTAATTCTGGTATTGATTGTTTTTTGCTGATTGTCTCCCTTTGTAGCTGATTTCTTCATTATTGTGTAAATTTAGATCATGAGCTCATGTTATCTAAACAGCTGACCTTGTAAGAGGCTTAGGTGTGAACGCTCGTAAGTTTCAGCAAAAAGTCGGCAAAGATTTTTTTGTGTCCCTCCAATGAGTTGCCCACAAGGACCCCGTTTTCTAGAAGTGTTGGTCCAATACTCCCTCTAGGGGTAGGGGACTTAGACAGGGCTGCTTTCGGCCCCTGATCTTGGGCAGGGGCAGTGGGCGGCCTGTGGCCCAGGCAGGAGCCTCTCTGCGTGTGAACCTGGGAATCATCTCTCCTGCGAACTTCGGTCACCGGGCAGGAAGTTACGATGCCCAGACCTATGGTTAGCTGTGCAGCGAGGTGTATTGCGCGGACAGGTTCCACACACCCTTCAACTAACTGGGCGGCCTGAGTGGAAAAGTGAGAGTTTGGGCAGCTGTGCAGACAAAGAAGGCGCCCTATGGCCGGGGCCTAAATGCTTGTGAAACGCCACTTGGCCTGCCGGGTTCTGAGGTCCCTGCCCTGGGCCCCCTGCTCCCCTGCCCTTTGTTCAGTCACAGCAGAGATGGCCACACCCACTCCCTCAGTGAGGGCAGTGTTCCAGCCTCCCTCAGCCCCGCCCACTCTCGGCAGTTTACCATGGACTACAGATTCTGCATTCTGACGCCAGGGCGTTTCGAGAATGCCAATGGCAGACATCACGATTTTAAATGCTTTCCTCTTATGTCAGTTTTGGTAAACTTTAGGAGCTAGGAAATGGTCAACTTTACAGAAATGTTCAAATTTACTGGCATTTCATATTTTCTCTGCTATAACATTGTCTTGATTCTTTCTGTATATTCTTTATTTATGTTTTTGTTTTCCTTAATCAAAGTGTGACTTTTAAATCTTTTCAAAGAATATTATTTGCACTTACTACATCACCTGAATTGTATACGTTTTCTGTTGTATTAAGTGCTGCTCATATATTTATTTACCTTTTTTCTATGTTCTCAGGGTTTATTGTTTTCATCTTCTGATGTCAATTAAAACACTTGGTTATTCATTTTAATAAATCTTTTTACTTATATAGGTTTGAACTTTTGAAGATTCCAGCTTACTTGTAAGTTTCTAAGGGTCAGGTCCTCTACATTGATGCTGGCCTAAGGCTTAGTTCACCCTATAGCAATGTATATATTGACCTATTTTCCCTTCGACTTTCTGTGATTCCCTACATCTCACCTTTCTTTGCAGACAAGCCATTTGAAATACCCTTTACTTATTTCACAGCCAAAAAGTCTTTGAAATAATGTGTATTATTTAGAGAAATCTTCTTATATAATTAGGCAGAAAATCGGACCTGCCATAGTTTTCAAAACAGCATAATTCCACTCTTCTCATTGATGAATTTGTTGTATTACACAACCTTTGATTATTTAGCTTTATCAATGACATCTACTTTAAAAATGTTTGAGAGATCCTACCAGTCTTTGAAAACATCCTTGTTCCATGTTTCAGTCCCAGTTATATGTATATTTTCTGCCTTCCACCTGATTATTCCAACATCTAATGGATGGCCTAGGGAATCTAATTCTGGTAGTGATTGTTTTTGCCGATTGCCTCCCCTTGTAGCTGATTAATTCATTACTGTGTAAATTTAGATCACGAGCTCATGTTTATCTAAACCGCTGACCTTGGAAGAGGCTTAGGTGTGAACGCTCGTAAGCTTCAGCAGAAAGTCGGCAAAGATTTATTTGTGTCCCTCCAATGAGTTGCCCACGAGGACCCCGTTTTCTACAAGTGTTGGTCCAATACTCCCTCTAGACGCAGGGGACTCAGACAGGGCTGTTTGCAGCCCCCAATCTGGGGAAGGGGCAGAGGGCCGCCTTTGGCCCGGGCAGGAGCCTCTCCACGTGTGTCCCAGGGACCCATCTGCCTGCGAACTTCGGTCACCTGGCAGGAAGCTACGATGCCCAGACCTATGGGTAGCTGTGCAGCGAGGTGTACTCCGCGGACTGGTTCCACACACACATCAAGTAAGAGGGCGGCCTGAGTGGAAAGGTCAGAGTTTGGGCAGCTGTGCCGACAAAGAAGGCGCCCTTTGGCCTGGGCCTAAATCCTTGTGACACCCCACTGGGCCTGCTGGGCTCTGAGGGGCCTGCCCTGAGACCACTCCTCTCCTGCAATTTGTTCAGTCACATCAGAGATGGCCACACCCATTCCCTCAGTGAGGGCAGTGTTCCAACATCCTCAGCACCACCCACTTTTCGCAGGTTACCATGGACTACACATGCTGCATTCTGAGGCCAGGGCGTTCCGAGAATACCAAGGGCAGACATGACGACCTTAAATTATTTCCTCTTGTGTCAGTTTTGGTAAACTTTAGGAGCTAGGAAATGGTCCACTTTACAGAAATATTCAAATTTCCTGGCATTTCATATATTCTCTGCTATAACATTGTCCTGATTCTTTATGTATATTCTTTAATTATGTTTTTGTTTAACTTAATCAAGGGTGTCTTTTAAATCTTTTCAAAGAATATTCTTTGGACTTACTAAAATCACCTGAATTGTATACGTTTTCTGTTGTATTAAGTTCTGCTCATATCTTTATTTATCTTTTTTCTATGTTCTCAGGGTTCATTGCTTTGATCTTCTGATGTCAATTAAAACACTTGGTTATTCATTTTAATAAATCTTTTTAATTATAAAGATTCGAACTTTTAAAGATTCCAGCTTACTTGTAAGTTTCTAAGGGTCCATTCCTCTACACTGTTGCTGGCCTAAAGCTTAGTTCACCATATAGCAATGTATATATTGACATATTTTCCCCTCAACTTTCTGTGATTCCCTACATCTATCCTTTCTTTGCAGACAAGCCATTTGAAATACCCTTAACTTATTTCACAGCCAATAAGTCTTTGAAATAATGTGTATTTTTTAGAGAAATCATCTTATATAATTAGGCAGAAAATCTCACCTTCCATAGTTTTCTAAACAGCATAATTTCACTCTTCTCACTCCTTAATTTGTTGTATTAAACAACCTTTGAGTATTTAGCTTTATCAATGACATGTACTTTAAAAATGTTTTAGAGATCCTACCAGTCTTTGAAAGCATCCTTGTTCCTTGTTTCATTTCCAGGTTTATGTATATTTTCTGCCTAGCACCTGATTATTCCAACATCTGATGGAAGGCCTAGGGAATCTAATTCTGGTATAGATTGTTTTTTGCTGATTGTCTCCCTTTGTAGCTGATTTCTTCATTATTGTGTAAATTTAGATCATGAGCTCATGTTATCTAAACAGCTGACCTTGTAAGAGGCTTAGGTGTGAACGCTCGTAAGTTTCAGCAAAAAGTCGGCAAAGATTTATTTGTGTCCCTCCAATGAGTTGCCCACAAGGACCCCGTTTTCTAGAAGTGTTGGTCCAATACTCCCTCTAGGGGTAGGGGACTTAGACAGGACTGCTTTCGGCCCCCGATCTTGGGCAGGGGCAGTGGGCGGCCTGTGGCCCAGGCAGGAGCCTCTCTGTGTGTGAACCTGGGAATCATCTCTCCTGCGAACTTCGCTCACCGGGCAGGAAGTTACGATGCCCAGACCTATGGTTAGCTGTGCAGCGAGGTGTATTGCGTGGACAGGTTCCACACACCCTTCAACTAACTGGGCGGCCTGAGTGGAAAAGTGAGAGTTTGGGCAGCTGTGCAGACAAAGAAGGCGCCCTATGGCCGGGGCCTAAATGCTTGTGAAACGCCACTTGGCCTGCCGGGTTCTGAGGTCCCTGCCCTGGGCCCCCTGCTCCCCTGCCCTTTGTTCAGTCACAGCAGAGATGGCCACACCCACTCCCTCAGTGAGGGCAGTGTTCCAGCCTCCCTCAGCCCCGCCCACTCTCGGCAGGTTACCATGGACTACAGATTCTTCATTCTGACGCCAGGGCGTTTGGAGAATGCCAATGGCAGACATCACGATTTTAAATGCTTTCCTCTTATGTCAGTTTTGGTAAACTATAGGAGCTAGGAAATGGTCAACTTTACAGAAATGTTCAAATTTACTGGCATTTCATATTTTCTCTGCTATAACATTGTCTTGATTCTTTCTGTATATTCTTTATTTATGTTTTTGTTTTCCTTAATCAAAGTGTGACTTTTAAATCTTTTCAAAGAATATTATTTGCACTTACTACATCACCTGAATTCTATACGTTTTCTGTTGTATTAAGTGCTGCTCATATATTTATTTACCTTTTTTCTATGTTCTCAGGGTTTATTGTTTTCATCTTCTGATGTCAATTAAAACACTTGGTTATTCATTTTAATAAATCTTTTTACTTATATAGGTTTGAACTTTTGAAGATTCCAGCTTACTTGTAAGTTTCTAAGGGTCAGGTCCTCTACATTGATGCTGGCCTAAGGCTTAGTTCACCCTATAGCAATGTATATATTGACCTATTTTCCCTTCGACTTTCTGTGATTCCCTACATCTCACCTTTCTTTGCAGACAAGCCATTTGAAATACCCTTTACTTATTTCACAGCCAAAAAGTCTTTGAAATAAAGTGTACTATTTAGAGAAATCTTCTTATATAATTAGGCAGAAAATCTGACCTGCCATAGTTTTCAAAACAGCATAATTCCACTCTTCTCATTGATGAATTTGTTGTATTACACAACCTTTGATTATTTAGCTTTATCAATGACATCTACTTTAAAAATGTTTGAGAGATCCTACCAGTCTTTGAAAACATCCTTGTTCCATGTTTCTGTCCCAGTTATATGTATATTTTCTGCCTTCCACCTGATTATTCCAACATGTAATGGATGGCCTAGGGAATCTAATTCTGGTAGTGATTGTTTTTGCCGATTGCCTCCCCTTGTAGCTGATTAATTCATTACTGTGTAAATTTAGATCACGAGCTCATGTTTATCTAAACCGCTGACCTTGGAAGAGGCTTAGGTGTGAACGCTCGTAAGCTTCAGCAGAAAGTCGGCAAAGATTTATTTGTGTCCCTCCAATGAGTTGCCCACGAGGACCCCGTTTTCTACAAGTGTTGGTCCAATACTCCCTCTAGACGCAGGGGACTCAGACAGGGCTGTTTGCAGCCCCCAATCTGGGGAAGGGGCAGAGGGCCGCCTTTGGCCCGGGCAGCAGCCTCTCCACGTGTGTCCCAGGGACCCATCTGCCTGCGAACTTTGGTCACCTGGCAGGAAGCTACGATGCCCAGACCTATGGTTAGCTGTGCAGCGAGGTGTACTCCGCGGACTGGTTCCACACACACTTCAAGTAAGAGGGCGGCCTGAGTGGAAAGGTCAGAGTTTGGGCAGCTGTGCCGACAAAGAAGGCACCCTTTGGCCTGGGCCTAAATCCTTGTGAAACCCCAGTGGGCCTGCCGGGCTCTGAGCGTCCTGCCCTGAGACCCCTCCTCTCCTGCAATTTGTTCAGTCACAGCAGAGATGGCCACACCCATTCCCTCAGTGAGGGCAGTGTTCCAACCTCCTCAGAACCACCCACTTTTCGCAGGTTACCATGGACTACACATGCTGCATTCTGAGGCCAGGGCGTTCCGAGAATACCAAGGGCAGACATGACGACCTTAAATGATTTCCTCTTGTGTCAGTTTTGGTAAACTTTAGGAGCTAGGAAATGGTCCACTTTACAGAAATATTCAAATTTACTGGCATTTCATATATTCTCTGCTATAACATTGTCCTGATTCTTTATGTATATTCTTTTATTATGTTTTTGTTTTCCTTAATCAAGGGTGTCTTTTAAATCTTTTCAAAGAATATTCTTTGGACTTACTAAATCACCCCAATTTTATACGTTTTCTGTTGTATTAAGTTCTGCTCATATCTTTATTTATCTTTTTCTATGTTCTCAGGGTTTATTGTTTCGATTTTCTGATGTCAATTAAAACACTTGGTTATTCATTTTAATAAATCTTTTTACTTATACAGATTTGAACTTTTAAAGATTCCAGCTTACTTGTAAGTTTCTAAGGGTCCATTCCTCTACACTGTTGCCGGCCTAAGGCTTAGTTCACCATATAGCAATGTATATATTGACATATTTTCCCCTCGACTTTCTGTGATTCCCTACATCTATCCTTTCTTTGCAGACAAACCATTTGAAATACCCTTAACTTATTTCACAGCCAATAAGTCTTTGATATAATGTGTATTTTTTAGAGAAATCATCTTATATAATTAGGCAGAAAATCTCACCTTCCATAGTTTTCTAAACAGCATAATTTCACTCTTCTCACTCCTTAATTTGTTGTATTAAACAACCTTTGAGTATTTAGTTTATCAATGACATGTACTTTAAAAATGTTTTAGAGATCCTATCAGTCTTTGAAAACATCCTTGTTCCTTGTTTCAGTTCCAGTTTTATGTATATATTTGTGCCTTGCACCTAATTATTCCAACATCTGATGGATGGCCTAGGGAATCTAATTCTGGTATTGATTGTTTTTGCTGATTGTCTCCCCTTGTAGCTGATTTCTTCCTTTTTTGTAAATTGAGATTATGAGCTCATGTTTAGCTAAACAGCTGACCTTGTAAGAGGCTTAGGTGTGAACTCTCGGAAGCTTCAGCAGAAAGTCGGCAAAGATTTATTAGTTTCCCTCAAATGAGTTGCCCTCGAGGACCCCGTTTTCGACAAGTGTTGGTCCAATACGCCCTCTAGAGGCAGGGGATTCAGACAGGGCTGCTTTGCGGCCCCTGATCTGGGGCAGGGGCAGTTGGCCGCCTGTGGCCCGGGCAGGAGACTCTCCACGTGTTTCCCAGGGACCCATCTGCCTGCGAACTTCGGTCCACGGGCAGGAAGCTACGATGCTCATACGTATGGTTAGCTGTGCAGCGAGGTGTACTGAGCGGACAGGTTCCACACACACTTCAAGTAAGAGGGCGACCTGAGTGGAAAGGTGATAGTTTGGGCAGCTGTGCAGAAAATGAAGGCTCCCTTTCGCCTGGGCCTAAATGCTTGTGACCCCCCCTTGGCCTGCCGGGTTCTGAGGGCCCTGCCCTGGGCCCCTGCTCCCCTGCCCTTTGTTCAGTCACAGCAGAGATGGCCACACCCACTCCCTCAGTGAGGGTAGTGTTCCAACCTCCCTCAGCACCGCCCCCTCTCAGCAGGTTACCATGGACTACAAATGCTGCATTCTGAGGCCAGGGCTTTCCGAGAATGCCAAGGGCAGACATGATGACCTTAAATGATTTCCTCTTGTGTCAGTTTTGGTAAACTTTAGGAGCTAGGAAATGGTCCACTTTACAGAAATGTTCACATTTACTGGCATTTCATATATTCTCTGCTATAACATTGTCCTGATTCTTTCTGTATATTCTTTATTTATGTTTTTGTTTTCCTTAATTAAAGTGTGTCTTTTAAATCTTTTCAAAGAATATTCTTTGGACTTACTACATCACCTGAATTGTATACGTTTTCTGTTGTATTAAGTGCTGCTCATATCTTTATTTATCTTTTTTCTATGTTCTCAGTGTTTATTGTTATGATCTTCTGATGTCAATTAAAACACTTGGTTATTCATTTTAATAAATCTTTTTACTTATAATGATTTGAACTTTCAAAGATTCCAGCTCACTTGTAAGTTTCTAAGGGTCAGGTCCTCTATATTGTGGCTGGCCTAAGGCTTAGTTCACCACATAGCAATGTATATATTGACATTTTCCCCTCGACTTTCTGTGATTCCCTACATCTCACCTTTCTTTGCAGACAAGCCATTTGAAATACCCTTTACTTATTTCACAGCCAATAAGTCTTTTAAACAATGTGTATTTTTTAGAGAAATATTCTTATATATTTAGGCAGAAAATCTGACCTGCCATAGTTTTCAAAACAGCATAATTCCACTCTTCTCAATGATGAATCTGTTGTATTACACAACCTTTGAGTATTTAGCTTTATCAGTGACATGTACTTTAAAAATGTTTGAGAGATCCTACCAGTCTTTGAAAACATCCTTGTTCCTTGTTTCAGTTCCAGTTATATGTATATTTTCTGCCTTGCACCTGATTATTCCAACATCTGATGGATGTCCTAGGGAATCTAATTCTGGTATGGATTGTTTTTGCTGATTGTCTCCCTTTGTAGCTGATTTCTTCATTATTGTGTAAATTTAGATCATGAGCTCATGTTATCTAAACAGCTGACCTTGTAAGAGGCATAGGTGTGAACGCTCGTAAGTTTCAGCAAAAAGTCGGCAAAGATTTATTTGTGTCCCTCCAATGAGTTGCCCTCGAGGACCCCGTTTTCTACAAGTGTTGGTACAATACGCCCTCTAGAGGCAGGGGATTCAGACAGGGCTGCTTTGCGGCCCCCGAACTTTGGCAGGGGCACTGCGTTGCCTGTGGCCCGGGCAGGACACTCTCCACGTGTGTCCCAGGGACCCATCTGCCTGCGAACTTCGGTGCACGGGCAGGAAGCTACGAGGCTCAGACGTATGGTTAGCTGTGCAGCGAGGTGTACTGGGCGGACAGGTTCCACACACACTTCAAGTAAGGGGGCGGCCTGAGTGGAAAGGTGAGAGTTTGGGCAGCGGTGCAGACAAAGAAGGCGCCCTATGGCCTGGGCCTAAATGCTTGTGACACCCCACTGGGTCTGCCGGTCTCTGAGGGCCCTGCCCTTGGCCCCCTGCTCCCCTGCCCTTTGTTCAGTCACAGCAGAGATGGCCACACCCAATCGCACAGTGAGGGCAGTCTTCCAACCTCCCTCAGCGACGCCCCCTCTGCCCAGGTTACCATGGACCTCAGATGCTGCATTCTGAGGCGAGGGTGTTCAGAGAATGCCAATGGCAGACATGATGACCTTAAATGATTTCCTCTTGTGTCGGTTTTGGTAAACTTTAGGAGCTAGGAAATGGTCCAATTTACAGAAATGTTCAAATTTACTGGCATTTCATATATTCTCTGCTATAACATTGTCTGGATTCTTTCTGTATATTCTTTACATATGTTTTTGTCTTCCTTAATCAAAATCTGTCCTTTAAATCTTTTCAAAGAATATTCTTTGGACTTACTACATCACCTGAATTTTATACGTTTTCTGTTGTATTAAGTTCTGCTCATATCTTTATTTATCTTTTTTCTATGTTCTCAGGGTTCATTGTTTTGATCTTCTGATGTCAATTAAAACACTTGCTTATTCATTTTAATAAATCTTTTTACTTATAAAGATTTGAACTTTTGAAGATTCCAGTTTACTTGTTAGTTTCTAAGTGTCAGTTCCTCTACATTGTTGCTGGCCTAAGGCTTAGTTCACCCTATAGCAATGTATATAGTGACCTATTTTCCCCTCGACTTTCTGTGATTCCCTACATCTCACCTTTCTTTGCAGACAAGCCATTTCAAATACCCTTTACTTATTTCACAGCCAATAAGTCTTTGAAATAACGTGTATTTTTTAGAGAAATCTTCTTATATAATTAGGCAGAAAATCTGACCTGCCGTAGTTTTCAAAACAGCATAATTCCACTCTTCTCAATCATGAATCTGTTGTATTACACAACCTTTGATTATTTAGCTTTATCAATGACATGTACTTTAAAAATGTTTGAGAGATCCTACCAGTCTTTGAAAACATCCTTGTTCCTTGTTTCAGTTCCTGTTTTATGTATATTTTCTGCCTTGCACCTGATTATTCCACCATCTGATGGATGGCCTAGGGAATCTAATTCTGGTATGGATTGTTTTTGCTGATTCTCTCCCCTTGTAGCTGATTTCTTCCTTATTGTGTAAATTTAGATCATGAGCCCATGTTTAGCTAAACAGCTGACCTTGTAAGAGGCTTAGGTGTGAACGCTCGTAAGCTTCAGCAGAAAGTCGGCAAAGATTTATTTGTGTCCCTCCAATGAGTTGCCCGCGAGGACCCCGTTTTCTACAAGTGTTGGTCCAATACTCCCTCTAGACGCAGGGGACTCAGACAGGACTGTTTGCATCCCCCGATTTGGGGCAGGGTCATAGGGCGGCCTGTGGCCCTGGCAGGAGCCTCTCCACGTGTGTCCCAAGGACACATCTGCCTGCGAACTTCGGTCACCTGGCACAAGCTACGATGCCCAGACCTATGCATAGCTGTGCAGCGAGGTGTACTGCGCGGAAAGGTTCCACACACTCTTCAAGTATGTGGGCGGCCTGTGTGGAAAGGTGAGAGATTGGGCAGCTGTGCCGACAATGAAGGCACCCTTTGTCCTGGGCCTAAATGCTTGTGACACCCCACTGGGCCTGCCGGGCTCTGAAGGCCCTGCCCTGGGCACCCTGCTCCCCTGCACTTTGTTCAGTCACAGCAGAGATGGCCGCACCCACTCCCTCAGTGAGGGCCGTGTTCCAAACACCCTCAGCCCCGACCCCTCTCCGCAGGTTACCATGGACTACAGATGCTGCATTCTGAGGCCAGGGCGTTCCGAGAATGCCAAGGGCAGACAGGATGACCTTAAATGATTTCCTCTAGTGTCAGTTTTGGTAAACTTTAGGAGCAAGGAAATGGTCCACTTTACGGAAATGTCCAAATTTACTGGCATTTCATATATTCTCTGCTATAACATTGTCCTGATTCTTTCTTTATATTCTTTACTTATGTTTTTGTTTTCCTTAATCAAAGTGTGACTTTTAAATCTTTTCAAAGAATATTATTTGCACTTACTACATCACCTGAATTGTATACGTTTTCTGTTGTATTAAGTGCTGCTCATATATTTATTTACCTTTTTTCTATGTTCTCAGGGTTTATTGTTTTCATCTTCTGATGTCAATTAAAACACTTGGTTATTCATTTTAATTAATCTTTTTACTTATATAGGTTTGAACTTTTGAAGATTCCAGCTTACTTGTAAGTTTCTAAGGGTCAGGTCCTCTACATTGATGCTGGCCTAAGGCTTAGTTCACCCTATAGCAATGTATATATTGACCTATTTTCCCTTCGACTTTCTGTGATTCCCTACATCTCACCTTTCTTTGCAGACAAGCCATTTGAAATACCCTTTACTTATTTCACAGCCAAAAAGTCTTTGAAATAAAGTGTACTATTTAGAGAAATCTTCTTATATAATTAGGCAGAAAATCTGACCTGCCATAGTTTTCAAAACAGCATAATTCCACTCTTCTCATTGATGAATTTGTTGTATTACACAACCTTTGATTATTTAGCTTTATCAATGACATCTACTTTAAAAATGTTTGAGAGATCCTACCAGTCTTTGAAAACATCCTTGTTCCATGTTTCAGTCCCAGTTATATGTATATTTTCTGCCTTCCACCTGATTATTCCAACATCTAATGGATGGCCTAGGGAATCTAATTCTGGTAGTGATTGTTTTTGCCGATTGCCTCCCCTTGTAGCTGATTAATTCATTACTGTGTAAATTTAGATCACGAGCTCATGTTCATCTAAACCGCTGACCTTGGAAGAGGCTTAGGTGTGAACGCTCGTAAGCTTCAGCAGAAAGTCGGCAAAGATTTATTTGTGTCCCTCCAATGAGTTGCCCACGCGGACCCCGTTTTCTACAAGTGTTGGTCCAATACTCCCTCTAGACGCAGGGGACTCAGACAGGGCTGTTTGCAGCCCCCAATCTGGGGAAGGGGCAGAGGGCCGCCTTTGGCCCGGGCAGCAGCCTCTCCACGTGTGTCCCAGGGACCCATCTGCCTGCGAACTTCGGTCACCTGGCAGGAAGCTACGATGCCCAGACCTATGGTTAGCTGTGCAGCGAGGTGTACTCCGCGGACTGGTTCCACACACACTTCAAGTAAGAGGGCGGCCTGAGTGGAAAGGTCAGAGTTTGGGCAGCTGTGCCGACAAAGAAGGCACCCTTTGGCCTGGGCCTAAATCCTTGTGAAACCCCAGTGGGCCTGCCGGGCTCTGAGCGTCCTGCCCTGAGACCCCTCCTCTCCTGCAATTTGTTCAGTCACAGCAGAGATGGCCACACCCATTCCCTCAGTGAGGGCAGTGTTCCAACCTCCTCAGAACCACCCACTTTTCGCAGGTTACCATGGACTACACATGCTGCATTCTGAGGCCAGGGCGTTCCGAGAATACCAAGGGCAGACATGACGACCTTAAATGATTTCCTCTTGTGTCAGTTTTGGTAAACTTTAGGAGCTAGGAAATGGTCCACTTTACAGAAATATTCAAATTTACTGGCATTTCATATATTCTCTGCTATAACATTGTCCTGATTCTTTATGTATATTCTTTAATTATGTTTTTGTTTTCCTTAATCAAGGGTGTCTTTTAAATCTTTTCAAAGAATATTCTTTGGACTTACTAAATCACCCCAATTTTATACGTTTTCTGTTGTATTAAGTTCTGCTCATATCTTTATTTATCTTTTTCTATGTTCTCAGGGTTTATTGTTTCGATTTTCTGATGTCAATTAAAACACTTGGTTATTCATTTTAATAAATCTTTTTACTTATACAGATTTGAACTTTTAAAGATTCCAGCTTACTTGTAAGTTTCTAAGGGTCCATTCCTCTACACTGTTGCCGGCCTAAGGCTTAGTTCACCATATAGCAATGTATATATTGACATATTTTCCCCTCGACTTTCTGTGATTCCCTACATCTATCCTTTCTTTGCAGACAAACCATTTGAAATATCCTTAACTTATTTCACAGCCAATAAGTCTTTGATATAATGTGTATTTTTTAGAGAAATCATCTTATATAATTAGGCAGAAAATCTGACCTGCCATAGTTTTCTAAACAGCATAATTTCACTCTTCTCACTCCTTAATTTGTTGTATTAAACAACCTTTGAGTATTTAGTTTATCAATGACATGTACTTTAAAAATGTTTTAGAGATCCTATCAGTCTTTGAAAACATCCTTGTTCCTTGTTTCAGTTCCAGTTTTATGTATATATTTGTGCCTTGCACCTAATTATTCCAACATCTGATGGATGGCCTAGGGAATCTAATTCTGGTATTGATTGTTTTTGCTGATTGTCTCCCCTTGTAGCTGATTTCTTCCTTTTTTGTAAATTGGGATTATGAGCTCATGTTTAGCTAAACAGCTGACCTTGTAAGAGGCTTAGGTGTGAACTCTCGGAAGCTTCAGCAGAAAGTCGGCAAAGATTTATTAGTTTCCCTCAAATGAGTTGCCCTCGAGGACCCCGTTTTCGACAAGTGTTGGTCCAATACGCCCTCTAGAGGCAGGGGATTCAGACAGGGCTGCTTTGCGGCCCCTGATCTGGGGCAGGGGCAGTTGGCCGCCTGTGGCCCGGGCAGGAGACTCTCCACGTGTTTCCCAGGGACCCATCTGCCTGCGAACTTCGGTCCACGGGCAGGAAGCTACGATGCTCATACGTATGGTTAGCTGTGCAGCGAGGTGTACTGAGCGGACAGGTTCCACACACACTTCAAGTAAGAGGGCGGCCTGAGTGGAAAGGTGATAGTTTGGGCAGCTGTGCAGAAAATGAAGGCGCCCTTTCGCCTGGGCCTAAATGCTTGTGACCCCCCCCTGGGCCTGCCGGGTTCTGAGGGCCCTGCCCTGGGCCCCTGCTCCCCTGCCCTTTGTTCAGTCACAGCAGAGATGGCCACACCCACTCCCTCAGTGAGGGCAGTGTTCCAACCTCCCTCAGCACCGCCCCCTCTCAGCAGGTTACCATGGACTACAAATGCTGCATTCTGAGGCCAGGGCTTTCCGAGAATGCCAAGGGCAGACATGATGACCTTAAATGATTTCCTCTTGTGTCAGTTTTGGTAAACTTTAGGAGCTAGGAAATGGTCCACTTTACAGAAATGTTCACATTTACTGGCATTTCATATATTCTCTGCTATAACATTGTCCTGATTCTTTCTGTATATTCTTTATTTATGTTTTTGTTTTCCTTAATTAAAGTGTGTCTTTTAAATCTTTTCAAAGAATATTCTTTGGACTTACTACATCACCTGAATTGTATACGTTTTCTGTTGTATTAAGTGCTGCTCATATCTTTATTTATCTTTTTTCTATGTTCTCAGTGTTCATTGTTATGATCTTCTGATGTCAATTAAAACACTTGGTTATTCATTTTAATAAATCTTTTTACTTATAATGATTTGAACTTTCAAAGATTCCAGCTCACTTGTAAGTTTCTAAGGGTCAGGTCCTCTACATTGTGGCTGGCCTAAGGCTTAGTTCACCACATAGCAATGTATATATTGACATTTTCCCCTCGACTTTCTGTGATTCCCTACATCTCACCTTTCTTTGCAGACAAGCCATTTGAAATACCCTTTACTTATTTCACAGCCAATAAGTCTTTTAAACAATGTGTATTTTTTAGAGAAATATTCTTATATATTTAGGCAGAAAATCTGACCTGCCATAGTTTTCAAAACAGCATAATTCCACTCTTCTCAATGATGAATCTGTTGTATTACACAACCTTTGAGTATTTAGCTTTATCAGTGACATGTACTTTAAAAATGTTTGAGAGATCCTACCAGTCTTTGAAAACATCCTTGTTCCTTGTTTCAGTTCCAGTTATATGTATATTTTCTGCCTTGCACCTGATTATTCCAACATCTGATGGATGTCCTAGGGAATCTAATTCTGGTATGGATTGTTTTTGCTGATTGTCTCCCTTTGTAGCTGATTTCTTCATTATTGTGTAAATTTAGATCATGAGCTCATGTTATCTAAACAGCTGACCTTGTAAGAGGCATAGGTGTGAACGCTCGTAAGTTTCAGCAAAAAGTCGGCAAAGATTTATTTGTGTCCCTCCAATGAGTTGCCCTCGAGGACCCCGTTTTCTACAAGTGTTGGTACAATACGCCCTCTAGAGGCAGGGGATTCAGACAGGGCTGCTTTGCGGCCCCCGAACTTTGGCAGGGGCACTGCGTTGCCTGTGGCCCGGGCAGGACACTCTCCACGTGTGTCCCAGGGACCCATCTGCCTGCGAACTTCGGTGCACGGGCAGGAAGCTACGAGGCTCAGACGTATGGTTAGCTGTGCAGCGAGGTGTACTGGGCGGACAGGTTCCACACACACTTCAAGTAAGGGGGCGGCCTGAGTGGAAAGGTGAGAGTTTGGGCAGCGGTGCAGACAAAGAAGGCGCCCTATGGCCTGGGCCTAAATGCTTGTGACACCCCACTGGGTCTGCCGGTCTCTGAGGGCCCTGCCCTTGGCCCCCTGCTCCCCTGCCCTTTGTTCAGTCACAGCAGAGATGGCCACACCCAATCGCACAGTGAGGGCAGTCTTCCAACCTCCCTCAGCGACGCCCCCTCTGCCCAGGTTACCATGGACCTCAGATGCTGCATTCTGAGGCGAGGGTGTTCAGAGAATGCCAATGGCAGACATGATGACCTTAAATGATTTCCTCTTGTGTCGGTTTTGGTAAACTTTAGGAGCTAGGAAATGGTCCAATTTACAGAAATGTTCAAATTTACTGGCATTTCATATATTCTCTGCTATAACATTGTCTGGATTCTTTCTGTATATTCTTTACTTATGTTTTTGTTTTCCTTAATCAAAATCTGTCCTTTAAATCTTTTCAAAGAATATTCTTTGGACTTACTACATCACCTGAATTTTATACGTTTTCTGTTGTATTAAGTTCTGCTCATATCTTTATTTATCTTTTTTCTATGTTCTCAGGGTTCATTGTTTTGATCTTCTGATGTCAATTAAAACACTTGCTTATTCATTTTAATAAATCTTTTTACTTATAAAGATTTGAACTTTTGAAGATTCCAGTTTACTTGTTAGTTTCTAAGTGTCAGTTCCTCTACATTGTTGCTGGCCTAAGGCTTAGTTCACCCTATAGCAATGTATATATTGACCTATTTTCCCCTCGACTTTCTGTGATTCCCTACATCTCACCTTTCTTTGCAGACAAGCCATTTCAAATACCCTTTACTTATTTCACAGCCAATAAGTCTTTGAAATAACGTGTATTTTTTAGAGAAATCTTCTTATATAATTAGGCAGAAAATCTGACCTGCCATAGTTTTCAAAACAGCATAATTCCACTCTTCTCAATCATGAATCTGTTGTATTACACAACCTTTGATTATTTAGCTTTATCAATGACATGTACTTTAAAAATGTTTGAGAGATCCTACCAGTCTTTGAAAACATCCTTGTTCCTTGTTTCAGTTCCAGTTTTATGTATATTTTCTGCCTTGCACCTGATTATTCCACCATCTGATGGATGGCCTAGGGAATCTAATTCTGGTATTGATTGTTTTTGCTGATTGTCTCCCCTTGTAGCTGATTTCTTCCTTTTTTGTAAATTGGGATTATGAGCTCATGTTTAGCTAAACAGCTGACCTTGTAAGAGGCTTAGGTGTGAACTCTCGGAAGCTTCAGCAGAAAGTCGGCAAAGATTTATTAGTTTCCCTCAAATGAGTTGCCCTCGAGGACCCCGTTTTCGACAAGTGTTGGTCCAATACGCCCTCTAGAGGCAGGGGATTCAGACAGGGCTGCTTTGCGGCCCCTGATCTGGGGCAGGGGCAGTTGGCCGCCTGTGGCCCGGGCAGGAGACTCTCCACGTGTTTCCCAGGGACCCATCTGCCTGCGAACTTCGGTCCACGGGCAGGAAGCTACGATGCTCATACGTATGGTTAGCTGTGCAGCGAGGTGTACTGAGCGGACAGGTTCCACACACACTTCAAGTAAGAGGGCGGCCTGAGTGGAAAGGTGATAGTTTGGGCAGCTGTGCAGAAAATGAAGGCGCCCTTTCGCCTGGGCCTAAATGCTTGTGACCCCCCCCTGGGCCTGCCGGGTTCTGAGGGCCCTGCCCTGGGCCCCTGCTCCCCTGCCCTTTGTTCAGTCACAGCAGAGATGGCCACACCCACTCCCTCAGTGAGGGCAGTGTTCCAACCTCCCTCAGCACCGCCCCCTCTCAGCAGGTTACCATGGACTACAAATGCTGCATTCTGAGGCCAGGGCTTTCCGAGAATGCCAAGGGCAGACATGATGACCTTAAATGATTTCCTCTTGTGTCAGTTTTGGTAAACTTTAGGAGCTAGGAAATGGTCCACTTTACAGAAATGTTCACATTTACTGGCATTTCATATATTCTCTGCTATAACATTGTCCTGATTCTTTCTGTATATTCTTTATTTATGTTTTTGTTTTCCTTAATTAAAGTGTGTCTTTTAAATCTTTTCAAAGAATATTCTTTGGACTTACTACATCACCTGAATTGTATACGTTTTCTGTTGTATTAAGTGCTGCTCATATCTTTATTTATCTTTTTTCTATGTTCTCAGTGTTCATTGTTATGATCTTCTGATGTCAATTAAAACACTTGGTTATTCATTTTAATAAATCTTTTTACTTATAATGATTTGAACTTTCAAAGATTCCAGCTCACTTGTAAGTTTCTAAGGGTCAGGTCCTCTACATTGTGGCTGGCCTAAGGCTTAGTTCACCACATAGCAATGTATATATTGACATTTTCCCCTCGACTTTCTGTGATTCCCTACATCTCACCTTTCTTTGCAGACAAGCCATTTGAAATACCCTTTACTTATTTCACAGCCAATAAGTCTTTTAAACAATGTGTATTTTTTAGAGAAATATTCTTATATATTTAGGCAGAAAATCTGACCTGCCATAGTTTTCAAAACAGCATAATTCCACTCTTCTCAATGATGAATCTGTTGTATTACACAACCTTTGAGTATTTAGCTTTATCAGTGACATGTACTTTAAAAATGTTTGAGAGATCCTACCAGTCTTTGAAAACATCCTTGTTCCTTGTTTCAGTTCCAGTTATATGTATATTTTCTGCCTTGCACCTGATTATTCCAACATCTGATGGATGTCCTAGGGAATCTAATTCTGGTATGGATTGTTTTTGCTGATTGTCTCCCTTTGTAGCTGATTTCTTCATTATTGTGTAAATTTAGATCATGAGCTCATGTTATCTAAACAGCTGACCTTGTAAGAGGCATAGGTGTGAACGCTCGTAAGTTTCAGCAAAAAGTCGGCAAAGATTTATTTGTGTCCCTCCAATGAGTTGCCCTCGAGGACCCCGTTTTCTACAAGTGTTGGTACAATACGCCCTCTAGAGGCAGGGGATTCAGACAGGGCTGCTTTGCGGCCCCCGAACTTTGGCAGGGGCACTGCGTTGCCTGTGGCCCGGGCAGGACACTCTCCACGTGTGTCCCAGGGACCCATCTGCCTGCGAACTTCGGTGCACGGGCAGGAAGCTACGAGGCTCAGACGTATGGTTAGCTGTGCAGCGAGGTGTACTGGGCGGACAGGTTCCACACACACTTCAAGTAAGGGGGCGGCCTGAGTGGAAAGGTGAGAGTTTGGGCAGCGGTGCAGACAAAGAAGGCGCCCTATGGCCTGGGCCTAAATGCTTGTGACACCCCACTGGGTCTGCCGGTCTCTGAGGGCCCTGCCCTTGGCCCCCTGCTCCCCTGCCCTTTGTTCAGTCACAGCAGAGATGGCCACACCCAATCGCACAGTGAGGGCAGTCTTCCAACCTCCCTCAGCGACGCCCCCTCTGCCCAGGTTACCATGGACCTCAGATGCTGCATTCTGAGGCGAGGGTGTTCAGAGAATGCCAATGGCAGACATGATGACCTTAAATGATTTCCTCTTGTGTCGGTTTTGGTAAACTTTAGGAGCTAGGAAATGGTCCAATTTACAGAAATGTTCAAATTTACTGGCATTTCATATATTCTCTGCTATAACATTGTCTGGATTCTTTCTGTATATTCTTTACTTATGTTTTTGTTTTCCTTAATCAAAATCTGTCCTTTAAATCTTTTCAAAGAATATTCTTTGGACTTACTACATCACCTGAATTTTATACGTTTTCTGTTGTATTAAGTTCTGCTCATATCTTTATTTATCTTTTTTCTATGTTCTCAGGGTTCATTGTTTTGATCTTCTGATGTCAATTAAAACACTTGCTTATTCATTTTAATAAATCTTTTTACTTATAAAGATTTGAACTTTTGAAGATTCCAGTTTACTTGTTAGTTTCTAAGTGTCAGTTCCTCTACATTGTTGCTGGCCTAAGGCTTAGTTCACCCTATAGCAATGTATATATTGACCTATTTTCCCCTCGACTTTCTGTGATTCCCTACATCTCACCTTTCTTTGCAGACAAGCCATTTCAAATACCCTTTACTTATTTCACAGCCAATAAGTCTTTGAAATAACGTGTATTTTTTAGAGAAATCTTCTTATATAATTAGGCAGAAAATCTGACCTGCCATAGTTTTCAAAACAGCATAATTCCACTCTTCTCAATCATGAATCTGTTGTATTACACAACCTTTGATTATTTAGCTTTATCAATGACATGTACTTTAAAAATGTTTGAGAGATCCTACCAGTCTTTGAAAACATCCTTGTTCCTTGTTTCAGTTCCAGTTTTATGTATATTTTCTGCCTTGCACCTGATTATTCCACCATCTGATGGATGGCCTAGGGAATCTAATTCTGGTATGGATTGTTTTTGCTGATTCTCTCCCCTTGTAGCTGATTTCTTCCTTATTGTGTAAATTTAGATCATGAGCACATGTTTAGCTAAACAGCTGACCTTGTAAGAGGCTTAGGTGTGAACGCTCGTAAGCTTCAGCAGAAAGTCGGCAAAGATTTATTTGTGTCCCTCCAATGAGTTGCCCGCGAGGACCCCGTTTTCTACAAGTGTGGGTCCAATACTCCCTCTAGACGCAGGGGACTCAGACAGGACTGTTTGCATCCCCCGATTTGGGGCAGGGTCATAGGGCGGCCTGTGGTCCTGGCAGGAGCCTCTCCACGTGTGTCCCAGGGACACATCTACCTGCGAACTTCGGTCACCTGGCACAAGCTACGATGCCCAGACCTATGGTTAGCTGTGCAGCGACGTGTACTGCGTGGAAAGGTTCCACACACTCTTCAAGTATGTGGGAGGCCTGTGTGGAAAGGTGAGAGATTGGGCAGCTGTGCCGACAATGAAGGCACCCTTTGTCCTGGGCCTAAATGCTTGTGACACCCCACTGGGCCTGCCGGGCTCTGAAGGCCCTGTCCTGGGCCCCCTGCTCCCCTGCACTTTGTTCAGCCACAGCAGAGATGGCCGCACCCACTCCCTCAGTGAGGGCCGTGTTCCAAACTCCCTCAGCCCCGCCCCCTCTCCGCAGGTTACCATGGACTACAGATGCTGCATTCTGAGGCCAGGGCGTTCCGAGAATGCCAAGGGCAGACATGATGACCTTAAATGATTTCCTCTAGTGTCAGTTTTGGTAAACATTAGGAGCAAGGAAATGGTCCACTTTACAGAAATGTCCAAATTTACTGGCATTTCATATATTCTCTGCTATAACATTGTCCTGATTCTTTCTGTATATTCTTTACTTATGTTTTTGTTTTCCTTAATCAAGGGTGTCTTTTAAATCTTTTCAAAGAATATTCTTTGGACTTCCTAAATCACCCCAATTTTAAACGTTTTCTTTTGTATTAAGTTCTGCTCATATCTTCACCTTTTTTCTATGTTCTCAGGGTTTATGGTTTGATCTTCTGATGTCAAGTAAAACACTTGGCTTTTCATTTTAATAAATCTATTTACTTATAAAGGTTTGTAGATTTGAAGATTCGAACTTACTTGTAAGTTTTTAAGGGTCAGGTCCTCTACATTGTTGCTCACCTAACGCTTAGTTCAACATATAGCAATGCACATATTGACCTATTTTCCCCTCGACTTTCTGTGACTCCCTATATCTCACCATTCTTTGCAGACAAGCCATTTGAAATACCCTTTACTTATGTCACAACAAATAAGTCTTTGAAATAATGTGTATTTTTTAGAGAAATCTTCTTATATAATTAGGCAGAAAATCTGGCCTGCCATAGTTTTCAAAACAGCATAATTCCACTCTTCTCAATGATGAATCTGTTGTATTACACAACCTTTGAGTATTTAGCTTTATCAATGACATGTACTTTAAAAATGTTTGAGAGTTCCTACCAGTCTTTGAAAACATCCTTGTTCCTTGTTTCAGTTCCAGTTTTATGTATATTTTCTGCCTTGCACCTGATTATTCCAACATCTGATGGATGGCCTAGGGAATCTAATTCTGGTATTGATTGTTTTTGCTGATTGTCTCCCCTTGTAGCTGATTAATTCATTACTGTGTAAATTTAGATCATGAGCTCATGTTTAGCTAAACAGCTGACCTTGTAAGAGGCTTAGTTGTGAACGCTCTTAAGCTTCAGCAGAAAGTCGGCAGGCAAAGATTTATTTGTGTCCCTCCAATGAGTTGCCCACGAGGACCCCGTTTTCTTCAAGTGTTGGTGCAATACTCCCTCTAGACGCAGGGGACACAGACAGGGCTGTTTGCAGCCCCCGATCTGGGGAAGGGGCAGAGGGCGGCCTGTGGCCCGGGCAGGAGCCTCTCCACGTTTGTCCCAGGGACTCATCTGCCTGCGAACTTCGGTCACATGGCAGGAAGCTACGATGCCCATACCTATGGTTAGCTGTGCAGCGAGGTGTACTGCGCGGACTGGTTCAACACACACTTCAAGTAAGAGGGCGGCCTGAGTGGAAAGGTAAGATTTTGGGAAGCTGTGCAGACAAAGAAGGCGCCCTTTGGCCTGGGCTTGGGACACACCACTGGGCCTGCCAGGCTCTGAGGGCCCTGCCCTGAGACCCCTCCTCTCCTGCAATTTGTTCCGTCACAGCAGATATGGCCACACCCATTCCCTCAGTAAGGGCAGTGTTCCAACCTCCCTCAGCACAACCCCCTTTCCACAGGATACCATGGACTACAGATGCTGCATTCTGAGGCCAGGGCGTTCCGAGAATGCCAAGGGCAGACACGATGACCTTAAATGATTACCTCTTGTGTCAGTTTTGGTAAACTTTACTAGCTAGGAAATGGTCCACTTTACAGAAATGTTCAAATTTACTGGCATTTCATATATTCTCTGCTATAACATTGTCCTGATTCTTTCTGTATATTCTTTACTTATGTTTTTGTTTTCCTTAATCAAAATCGGTCCTTTAAATCTTTTCAAAGAATATTCTTTGGACTTACTACATCACCTGAATTGTATACCTTTTCTGTTGTATTAAGTGATGCTCATATCTTTATTTATCTTTTTTCTATGTTCTCAGGGTTCATTGCTTTGATCTTCTGATGTCAATTAAAACACTTGCTTATTCATTTTAATAAATCTTTTTACTTATAAAGATTTGAACTTTTGAAGATTCCAGTTTACTTGTTAGTTTCTAAGTGTCAGTTCCTCTATATTGTTGCTGGCCTAAGGCTTAGTTCACCCTATAGCAATGTATATATTGACCTATTTTTCCCTCGACTTTCTGTGATTCCCTACATCTCACCTTTCTTTGCAGACAAGCCATTTGAAATACCCTTTACTTATTTCACAGCCAATAAGTCTTTGAAATAACGTGTATTTTTTAGAGAAATCTTCTTATATAATTAGGCAGAAAATCTGACCTGCCATAGTTTTCAAAACAGCATAATTCCACTCTTCTCAATGATGAATCTGTTGTATTACACAACCTTTGATTATGTAGCTTTATCAATGACATGTACTTTAAAAATGTTTGAGAGATCCTACCAGTCTTTGAAAACATCCTTGTTCCTTGTTTCAGTTCCAGTTTTATGTATATTTTCTGCCTTGCACCTGATTATTCCACCATCTGATGGATGGCCTAGGGAATCTAATTCTGGTATGGATTGTTTTTGCTGATTCTCTCCCCTTGTAGCTGATTTCTTCCTTATTGTGTAAAGATAGATCATGAGCACATGTTTAGCTAAACAGCTGACCTTGTAAGAGGCTTAGGTGTGAACGCTCGTAAGCTTCAGCAGAAAGTCGGCAAAGATTTATTTGTGTCCCTCCAATGAGTTGCCCGCGAGGACCCCGTTTTCTACAAGTGTTGGTCCAATACTCCCTCTAGACGCAGGGGACTCAGACAGGACTGTTTGCATCTCCCGATTTGGGGCAGGGTCATAGGGCGGCCTGTGGCCCTGGCAGGAGCCTCTCCACGTGTGTCCCAGGGACACATCTGCCTGCGAACTTCGGTCACCTGGCACAAGATACGATGCCCAGACCTATGGTTAGCTGTGCAGCGACGTGTACTGCGCGGAAAGGTTCCACACACTCTTCAAGTATGTGGGCGGCCTGTGTGGAAAGGTGAGAGATTGGGCAGCTGTGCCGACAATGAAGGCACCCTTTGTCCTGGGCCTAAATGCTTGTGACACCCCACTGGGCCTGCCGGGCTCTGAAGGCCCTGCCCTGGGCACCCTGCTCCCCTGCACTTTGTTCAGTCACAGCAGAGATGGCCGCACCCACTCCCTCAGTGAGGGCCGTGTTCCAAACACCCTCAGCCCCGACCCCACTCCGCCGGTTACCATGGACTACAGATGCTGCATTCTGAGGCCAGGGCGTTCCGAGAATGCCAAGGGCAGACAGGATGACCTTAAATGATTTCCTCTAGTGTCAGTTTTGGTAAACTTTAGGAGCAAGGAAATGGTCCACTTTACGGATATGTCCAAATTTACTGGCATTTCATATATTCTCTGCTATAACATTGTCCTGATTCTTTCTTTATATTCTTTACTTATGTTTTTGTTTTCCTTAATCAAGGGTGTCTTTTAAGTCTTTTCAAAGAATATTCTTTGGACTTCCTAAATCACCCCATTTTAAACGTTTTATTTGGATTAAGTTCTGCTCATATCTTTACCTTTTTTCTATGTTTTCAGGGTTTATTGTTTTGATCTTCTGATGTCAAGTAAAACACTTGGCTTTTCATTTTAATAAATCTATTTACTTATAAAGGTTTGTAGATTTGAAGATTCGAACTTACTTGTAAGTTTTTAAGGGTCAGGTCCTCTATATTGTTGCTCGCCTAACGCTTAGTTCAACATATAGCAATGCACATATTGACCTATTTTCCCCTCGACTTTCTGTGACTCCCTATATCTCACCATTCTTTGCAGACAAGCCATTTGAAATACCCTTTACTTATGTCACAACAAATAAGTGTTTGAAATAATGTCTATGTTTTAGAGAAATCTTCTTATATAATTAGGCAGAAAATCTGGCCTGCCATAGTTTTCAAAACAGCATAATTCCACTCTTCTCAATGATGAATCTGTTGTATTACACAACCTTTGAGTATTTAGCTTTATCAATGACATGTACTTTAAAAATGTTTGAGAGTTCCTACCAGTCTTTGAAAACATCCTTGTTCCTTGTTTCAGTTCCAGTTTTATGTATATTTTCTGCCTTGCACCTGATTATTCCAACATCTGATGGATGGCCTAGGGAATCTAATTCTGGTATTGATTGTGTTTGCTGATTGTCTCCCCTTGTAGCTGATTAATTCATTACTGTGTAAATTTAGATCATGAGCTCATGTTTAGCTAAACAGCTGACCTTGTAAGAGGCTTAGTTGTGAACGCTCGTAAGCTTAAGCAGAAAGTCGGCAAAGATTTATTAGTGTCCCTCCAATGAGTTGCCCACGAGGACCCCGTTTTCTTCAAGTGTTGGTGCAATACTCCCTCTAGACGCAGGGGACACAGACAGGGCTGTTTGCAGCCCCCGATCTGGGGAAGGGGCAGAGGGCGGCCTGTGGCCCGGGCAGGAGCCTCTCCACGTGTGTCCCAGGGACTCATCTGCCTGCGAACTTCGGTCACATGGCAGGAAGCTACGATGCCCATACCTATGGTTAGCTGTGCAGCGAGGTGTACTGCGCGGACTGGTTCAACACACACTTCAAGTAAGAGGGCGGCCTGAGTGGAAAGGTAAGATTTTGGGAAGCTGTGCAGACAAAGAAGGCGCCCTTTGGCCTGGGCCTAAATGCTTGGGACACACCATTGGGCCTGCCAGGCTCTGATGGCCCTGCCCTGAGACCCCTCCTCTCCTGCAATTTGTTCCGTCACAGCAGATATGGCCACACCCATTCCCTCAGTAAGGGCAGTGTTCCAACCTCCCTCAGCACAACCCCCTTTCCGCAGGATACCATGGACTACAGATGCTGCATTCTGAAGCCAGGGCGTTCCGAGAATGCCAAGGGCAGACACGATGACCTTAAATGATTACCTCTTGTGTCAGTTTTGGTAAACTTTACTAGCTAGGAAATGGTCCACTTTACAGAAATGTTCAAATTTACTGGCATTTCATATATTCTCTGTTATAACATTGTCCTGATTCTTTCTGTGTATTCTTTACTTATGTTTTTGTTTTCCTTAATCAAAATCGGTCCTTTAAAACTTTTCAAAGAATATTCTTTGGACTTACTACATCACCTGAATTGTATACCTTTTCTGTTGTATTAAGTGATGCTCATATCTTTATTTATCTTTTTTCTATGTTCTCAGGTTTCATTGTTTAGATCTTCTGATGTCAATTAAAACACTTGGTTTTTCATTTTAATAAATATTGTTACTAATAAAGATTTGAACTTTTGAAGATTCCAGCTTACTTGTAAATTTCTAAGGGTCAGGTACTCTACATTGTTGCTGGCCTAAGCTTAGTTCACCCTATAGCAATGTATATATTGACCTATTTTCCCCTCGACTTTCTGTGATTCCCTACATCTCACCTTTCTTTGCAGACAAGCCATTTGAAATACCCTTTACTTATTTCACAACCAATAAGTCTTTGAAGTAATGTGTATATTTTAGAGAAATCTTCTTATATAATTAGGCAGAAAATCTGACCTGCCATAGTTTTCAAAACAGCATAATTCCACTCTTCTCAATGATGAATCTGTTGTATTACACAACCTTTGAGTATTTAGCTTTATCAATGACGTGTACTTTAAAAATGTTTGAGAGATCCTACCAGTCTTTGAAAACATCCTTGTTCCTTGTTTCAGTTCCAGTTTTATGTATATTTTCTGCCTTGCACCTGATTATTCCAACATCTGATGGATGGCCTAGGGAATCTAATTCTGCTATGAATTGTTTTTGCTGATTGTCTCCCCTTGTAGCTGATTTCTTCCTTATTGTGTAAATTTAGATCATGAGCACATGTTTAACTAAACAGCTGACCTTGTAAGAGGCTTAGGTGTAAACGCTCGTAAGCTTCAGCAGAAAGTCGGCAAAGATTTATTACTGTCCCTCCAATGAGTTGCCCGCGAGGTCCCCGTTTTCTACAAGTGTTGGTCCAATACTCCATCTAGACGCAGGGGACTCAGACAGGGCTGTTTGCAGCCCCCGATTTGGGGCAGGGGCAGAGGGCGGCCTGTGGCCCTTGCAGGAGCCTCTCCACGTGTGTCCCAGGGACACATCTGCCTGCGAACTTCGGTCACCTGGCACAAGCTATGGTGCCCAGACCTTTGGTTAACGGTGCAGCGAGGTGTACTCCTCGGACAGGTTCCACAGGCACCTCAAGTAAGTGGGCGGCCTGAGTTGAAATGTGAGAGATTGGGCAGCTGTGCCGACAATGTAGGCACCCTTTGTCCTGGGCCTAAATGCTTGTGACACCCCACTGGGCCTGCCGGGCTCTGAGTGTCCTGCCCTGGGCAGCCTGCTCCCCTGCCATTTGTTCAGTCACAGCAGAGATGGCCACACCCACTCCCTCAGTGAGGGCCGTGTTCCAAACTCCCTCAGCCCCGCCCCCACTCCGCAGGTTACCATGGACTACAGATGCTGCATTCTGAGGCCAGGGCGTTCCGAGAATGCCAAGGGCAGACATGACGACCTTAAATGATTTCCTCTAGTGTCAGTTTTGGTAAACTTTAGGAGCTAGGTAATGGTCCACTTTACAGAAATGTTCAAATTTACTGGCATTTCATATATTCTCTGCTATAACATTGTCCTGGTTCTTTCTGTATATTCTTTACTTATGTTTTTGTTTTCCTTAATCAAAATCTGTCCTTTAAATCTTTTCAAAGAATATTCTTTGGACTTACTACATCACCTGAATTGTATACGTTTCCTCTTGTATTAAGTGATGCTCATATCTTTATTTATCTTTTTTCTATGTTCTCAGGGTTCATTGCTTTGATCTTCTGATGTCAATTAAAACACTTGGTTATTCATTTTAATAAATCTTTTTACTTATAAAGATTTGAACTTTTGAAGATTCCAGCTTACTAATAAGTTTCTAAGGGTCAGGTCCTCTACGTTGTTGCTGGCCTAAGGCTTAGTTCACCCTATAGCAATGTATATATTGACCTATTTTCCCCTCGACTTTCTGTGATTCCCTACATCTCACCTTTCTTTGCTGACAAGCCATTTGAAATACCCTTTACTTATTTCACAACCAAGAAGTCTTTGAAATAATGTGTATTTTTTAGAGAAATCTTCTTATATAATTAGGCAGAAAATCTGACCTGCCATAGTTTTCAAAACAGCATAATTCCACTCTTCTCAATGATGAATCTGTTGTATTACACAACCTTTGAGTATTTAGCTTTATCAATGACATGTACTTTAAAAATGTTTGAGAACCTACCAGTCTTTGAAAACATCCTTGTTCCTTGTTTCAGTTCCAGTTTTATGTATATTTTCTGCCTTGCACCTGATTATTCCAACATCTGATGGATGGCCTAGGGAATCTAATTTTGGTATTGATTGTTTTTGCTGATTGTCTCTCACTGTAGCTCATTAATTCATTACTGTGTAAATTTAGATCATGAGCTCATGTTTAGCTAAACAGCCTACCTTGTAAGAGGCTTAGGTGTGAACGCTCGTAAGCTTCAGCAGAAAGTCTGCAAAGATTTATTTGTGTCCCTCCAATGAGTTGCCCACGAGGACCCCGTTTTCTACATGTGTTTGTCCAATACTCCCTATAGACGCAGGGGACTCAGACAGGGCTGTTTGCAGCCCCCGATCTGGGGAAGGGGCAGAGGGAGGCCTGTGTCCCGGGCAGGAGCCTCTCCACGTGTGTCCCAGGGACACATCTGCCTGCGAACTTCGGTCACCTGGCAGGAAGCTACGACGCCCAGACCTATGGTTAGCTGTGCAGCGAGGTGTTTTGTGCCGACTGGTTCAGCACACACTTCAAGTAAGAGGGCGGCCTGAGTGGAAAGGTCAGAGTTGGGGCAGCTGTGCAGACAAAGAAGGCGCCCTTTGGCCTGGGCCTAAATGCTTGTGACACCCCACTGGGCCTGCCGGGCTCTGAGGGCCCTGCCCTGAGACCCCTCCTCTCCTGCTATTTGTTCAGTCACTGCAGAGATGGCCACACCCATTCCCTCAGTGTGGGCAGTGTTACAACCACCCTCAGCACCACCCCCTTTCCGCAGGTTACCATGGACTACAGATGCTGCATTCTGAGGCCAGAGCGTTCCGAGAATGCCAAGGGCAGACATGACGACCTTAAATTATTTCCTCTTGTGTCAGTTTTGGTAAACTTTAGGAGCTAGGAAATGGTCCACTTTACAGAAATGTTCAAATTTACTGGCATTTCATATATTCTCTGCTATAACATTGTCCTGATTCTTTCTATATATTCTCTAATTATGTTTTTGTTTTCCTTAATCAAGGGTGTCTTTTAAATCTTTTCAAAGAATATTCTTTGGACTTACTACATCACCTGAATTGTATACGTTTTTTGTTGTATTAAGTGCTGCTCATATCTTTATTTATCTTTTTTCTATGTTCTCAGGGTTTATTGTTTTCATCTTCTGATGTCAATTAAAACACTTGGTTATTCATTTTAATAAATCTTTTTACTTATAAAGGTTTGAACTTTTGAAGATTCCAGCTTACTTGTAAGTTTCTAAGGGTCAGGTCCTCTACATTGATGCTGGCCTAAGGCTTAATTCACCCTATTGCAATGTATATATTGACCTATTTTCCCTTCGACTTTCTGTGATTCCCTATATCTCACCTTTCTTTGCAGATACGACATTTGAAATACCCTTTACTTATTTCACAGCCAAAAAGACTTTGAAATAATGTGTATTATTTAGAGAAATCTTCTTATATAATTAGGCAGAAAATCGGACCTGCCATAGTTTTCAAAACAGCATAATTCCACTCTTCTCATTGATGAATTTGTTGTATTACACAACCTTTGATTATTTAGCTTTATCAATGACATCTACTTTAAAAATGTTTGAGAGATCCTACCAGTCTTTGAAAACATCCGTGTTCCATGTTTCAGTCCCAGTTATATGTATATTTTCTGCCTTCCACCTGATTATTCCAACATCTAATGGATGGCCTAGGGAATCTAATTCTGGTATTGATTGTTTTTGCCGATTGCCTCCCCTTGTAGCTGATTAATTCATTACTGTGTAAATTTAGATCACGAGCTCATGTTTATCTAAACCGCTGACCTTGGAAGAGGCTTAGGTGTGAACGCTCGTAAGCTTTAGCAGAAAGTCGGCAAAGATTTATTTGTGTCCCTCCAATGAGTTGCCCACGAGGACCCCGTTTTCTACAAGTGTGGGTCCAATACTCCCTCTAGACGCAGGGGACTCAGACAGGGCTGTTTGCAGCCCCCAATCTGTGGAAGGGGCAGAGGGCCGCCTTTGGCCCGGGCAGGAGCACCTCCACGTGTGTCCCAGGGACACATCTGCCTGCGAACTTCGGTCACCTGTCAGGAAGCTACGATGCCCAGACCTATGGTTAGCTGTGCAGCGAGGTGTACTCCGCGGACTTGTTCCACAGACACATCAAGTAAGAGGGCGGCCTGAGTGGAAAGGTCAGAGTTTGGGCAGCTGTGCCGACAAAGAAGGCGCCCTTTGGCCTGGGCCTAAATCCTTGTGACACCCCACTGGGCCTGCCGGGCACTGAGGGGCCTGCCCTGAGACCCCTTCTCTCCTGCAATTTGTTCAGTCACAGCAGAGATGGCCACACACATTCCCTCAGTGAGGGCAGTGTTCAAACCTCCTCAGCACCACCCACTTTTCGCAGGTTACCATGGACTACACATGCTGCATTCTGAGGCCAGGGCGTTCTGAGAATACCAAGGGCAGACATGACGACCTTAAATGATTTCCTCTTGTGTCAGTTTTGGTAAACTTTAGGAGCTAGGAAATGGTCCACTTTACAGAAATATTCAAATTTACTGGCATTTCATATATTCTCTGCTATAACATTGTCCTGATTCTTTATGTATATTCTTTAATTATGTTTTTGTTTTCCTTAATCAAGGGTGTCTTTTAAATCTTTTCAAAGAATATTCTTTGGACTTACTAAATCACCTGAATTGTATACGTTTTCTGTTGTATTAAGTTCTGCTCATATCTTTATTTATCTTTTTCTATGTTCTCAGGGTTTATTGTTTCGATTTTCTGATGTCAATTAAAACACTTGGTTATTCATTTTAATAAATCTTTTTACTTATAAAGATTTGAACTTTTAAAGATTCCAGCTTACTTGTAAGTTTCTAAGGGTCCATTCCTCTACACTGTTGCCGGCCTAAGGCTTAGTTCACCATATAGCAATGTATATATTGACATATTTTCCCCTCGAATTTCTGTGATTCCCTACATCTATCCTTTCTTTGCAGACAAACCATTTGAAATACCCTTAACTTATTTCACAGTCAATAAGTCTTTGATATAATGTGTATTTTTTAGAGAAATCATCTTATATAATTAGGCAGAAAATCTCACCTTCCATAGTTTTCTAAACAGCATAATTTCACTCTTCTCACTCCTTAATTTGTTGTATTAAACAACATTTGAACGTTTAGCTTTATCAATGACATGTACTTTAAAAATGTTTGAGAGATCCTACCAGTCTTTGAAAACATCCTTGTTCCTTGTTTCAGTTCCAGTTATATGTATATTTTCTGCCTTGCACCTGATTATTCCAACATCTGATGGATGGCCTAGGGAATCTAATTCTGGTATGGATTGTTTTCGCTGATTGTCTCCCTTTGTAGCTGATTTCTTCATTATTGTGTAAATTTAGATCATGAGCTCATGTTATCTAAACAGCTGACCATGTAAGAGGCTTAGGTGTGAACGCTCGTAAGTTTCAGCAAAAAGTCGGCAAAGATTTATTTGTGTCCCTCCAATGAGTTGACCTCGAGGACCCCGTTTTCTACAAGTGTTGGTACAATACGCCCTCTAGAGGCAGGGGATTCAGACAGGGCTGCTTTGCGGCCCCCGAACTTTGGCAGGGGCACTGCGTTGCCTGTGGCCCGGGCAGGACAATCTCCACGTGTGTCCCAGGGACCCATCTGCCTGCGAACTTCGGTGCACGGGCAGGAAGCTACGAGGCTCAGACGTATGGTTAGCTGTGCAGCGAGGTGTACTGGGCGGACAGGTTCCACACACACTTCAAGTAAGGGGGCGGCCTGAGTGGAAAGGTGAGAGTTTGGGCAGCGGTGCAGACAAAGAAGGCGCCCTATGGCCTGGGCCTAAATGCTTGTGACACCCCACTGGGTCTGCCGGTCTCTGAGGGCCCTGCCTTGGGCCCCCTGCTCCCCTGCCCTTTGTTCAGTCACAGCAGAGATGGCCACACCCAATCGCTCAGTGAGGGCAGTCTTCCAACCTCCCTCAGCCATGCCCCCTCTGCCCAGGTTACCATGGACCTCAGATGCTGCATTCTGAGGCGAGGGTGTTCAGAGAATGCCAATGGCAGACATGATGACCTTAAATGATTTCCTCTTGTGTCAGTTTTGGTAAACTTTAGGAGCTAGGAAATGGTCCAATTTACAGAAATGTTCAAATTTACTGGCATTTCATATATTCTCTGCTATAACATTGTCTGGATTCTTTCTGTATATTCTTTACTTATGTTTTTGTTTTCCTTAATCAAAATCTGTCCTTTAAATCTTTTCAAAGAATATTCTTTGGACTTACTACATCACCTGAATTTTATACGTTTTCTGTTTTATTAAGTGATGCTCATATCTTTATTTATCTTTTTTCTATGTTCTCAGGGTTCATTGTTTTGATCTTCTGATGTCAATTAAAACACTTGCTTATTCATTTTCATAAATCTTTTTACTTATAAAGATTTGAACTTTTGAAGATTCCAGTTCACTTGTTAGTTTCTAAGTGTCAGTTCCTCTACATTGTTGCTGGCCTAAGGCTTAGTTCACCCTATAGCAATGTATATATTGACCTATTTTCACCTCGACTTTCTGTGATTCCCTACATCTCACCTTTCTTTGCAGACAAGCCATTTCAAATACCCTTTACTTATTTCACAGCCAATAAGTCTTTGAAATAACGTGTATTTTTTAGAGAAATCTTCTTATGTAATTAGGCAGAAAATCTGACCTGCCATATTTTTCAAAACAGCATAATTCCACTCTTCTCAATCATGAATCTGTTGTATTACACAACCTTTGATTATTTAGCTTTATCAATGACATGTACTTTAAAAATGTTTGAGAGATCCTACCAGTCTTTGAAAACATCCTTGTTCCTTGTTTCAGTTCCAGTTTTATGTATATTTTCTGCCTTGCACCTGATTATTCCACCATCTGATGGATGGCCTAGGGAATCTAATTCTGGTATGGATTGTTTTTGCTGATTCTCTCCCCTTGTAGCTGATTTCTTCCTTATTGTGTAAATTTAGATCATGAGCACATGTTTAGCTAAACAGCTGACCTTGTAAGAGGCTTAGGTGTGAACGCTCGTAAGCTTCAGCAGAAAGTCGGCAAAGATTTATTTGTGTCCCACCAATGAGTTGCCCGCGAGGACCCCGTTTTCTACAAGTGTGGGTCCAATACTCCCTCTAGACGCAGGGGACTCAGACAGGACTGTTTGCATCTCCCGATTTGGGGCAGGGTCATAGGGCGGCCTGTGGCCCTGGCAGGAGCCTCTCCACGTGTGTCCCAGGGACACATCTGCCTGCGAACTTCGGTCACCTGGCACAAGCTACGATGCCCAGACCTATGCTTAGCTGTGCAACGAGGTGTACTGCGCGGAAAGGTTCCACACACTCTTCAAGTATGTGGGCGGCCTGTGTGGAAAGGTGAGAGATTGGGCAGCTGTGCCGACAATGAAGGCACCCTATGTCCTGGGCCTAAATGCTTGTGACACACCACTGGGCCTGCCGGGCTCTGAAGGCCCTGCCCTGGGCCCCCTGCTCCCCTGCGCTTTGTTCAGCCACAGCAGAGATGGCCGCACCCACTCCCTCAGTGAGGGCCGTGTTCCAAACTCCCTCAGCCCCGCCCCCTCTCCGCAGGTTACCATGGACTACAGATGCTGCATTCTGAGGCCAGGGCGTTCCGAGAATGCCAAGGGCAGACATGATGACCTTAAATGATTTCCTCTAGTGTCAGTTTTGGTAAACTTTAGGAGCAAGGAAATGGTCCACTTTACGGAAATGTCCAAATTTACTGGCATTTCATATATTCTCTGCTATAACATTGTCCTGATTCTTTCTGTATATTCTTTACTTATGTTTTTGTTTTCCTTAATCAAGGTTGTCTTTTAAATCTTTTCAAAGAATATTCTTTGGACTTCCTAAATCACCCCAATTTAAACGTTTTCTTTTGTATTAAGTTCTGCTCATATCTTCACCTTTTTTCTATGTTCTCATGGTTTATTGTTTTGATCTTCTGATGTCAAGTAAAACACTTGGCTTTTCATTTTTATAAATCTATTTACTTATAAAGGTTTGTAGATTTGAAGATTCGAACTTACTTGTAAGTTTTTAAGGGTCAGGTCCTCTACATTGTTGCTCGCCTAACGCTTAGTTCAACATATAGCAATGCACATATTGACCTATTTTCCCCTCGACTTTCTGTGACTCCCTATATCTCACCATTCTTTGCAGACAAGCCATTTGAAATACCCTTTACTTATTTCACAGCAAATAAGTCTTTGAAATAACGTGTATTTTTTAGAGAAATCTTCTTATATAATTAGGCAGAAAATCTGACCTGCCATACTTTTCAAAACAGCATAATTCCACTCTTCTCAATGATGAATCTGTTGTATTACACAACCTTTGATTATTTAGCTTTATCAATGACATGTACTTTAAAAATGTTTGAGAGATCCCACCAGTCTTTGAAAACATCCTTGTTCCTTGTTTCAGTTCCAGTTTTATGTATATTTTCTGCCTTGCACCTGATTATTCCACCATCTGATGGATGGCCTAGGGAATCTAATTCTGGTATGGATTGTTTTTGCTGATTCTCTCCCCTTGTAGCTGATTTCTTCCTTATTGTGTAAATTTAGATCATGAGCACATGTTTAGCTAAACAGCTGACCTTGTAAGAGGCTTAGGTTTGAACGCTCGTAAGCTTCAGCAGAAAGTCGGCAAAGATTTATTTGTGTCCCTCCAATGAGTTGCCCGCGAGGACCCCGTTTTCTACAAGTGTTGGTCCAATACTCCCTCTAGACGCAGGGGACTCAGACAGGACTGTTTGCATCTCCCGATTTGGGGCAGGGGCATTGGGCGGCCTGTGGCCCTGGCAGGAGCCTCTCCACGTGTGTCCCAGGGACACATCTGTCTGCGAACTTCGGTCACCTGGCACAAGCTACGATGCCCAGACCTATGGTTAGCTGTGCAGCGAGGTGTACTGCGTGGAAAGATTCCACACACTCTTCAAGTATGTGGGCGGCCTGTGTGGAAAGGTGAGAGATTGGGCAGCTGTGCCGACAATGAAGGCACCCTTTGTCCTGGGCCTAAATGCTTGTGACACCCCACTGGGCCTGCCGGGCTCTGAAGGCCCTGCCCTGGGCCCCCTGCTCCCCTGCACTTTGTTCAGTCACAGCAGAGATGGCCGCACCCACTCCCTCAGTGAGGGCCGTGTTCCAAACTCCCTCAGCCCCGCCCCCTCTCCGCAGGTTACCATGGACTACAGATGCTGCATTCTGAGGCCAGGGCGTTCCGAGAATGCCAAGGGCAGACATGATGACTTTAAATGATTTCCTCTAGTGTCAGTTTTGGTAAACTTTAGGAGCAAGGTAATGGTCCACTTTACGGAAATGTCCAAATTTACTGGCATTTCATATATTCTCTGCTATAACATTGTCCTGATTCTTTCTGTATATTCTTTACTTATGTTTTTGTTTTCCTTAATCAAGGGTGTCTTTTAAATCTTTTCAAAGAATATTCTTTGGACTTCCTAAATCACCCCAATTTTAAACGTTTTCTTTTGTATTAAGTTCTGCTCATATCTTTACCTTTTTTCTATGTTCTCAGAGTTTATTGTTTTGATCTTCTGATGTCAAGTAAAACACTTGGATTTCATTTTTATAAATCTATTTACTTATAAAGGATTGTAGATTTGAAGATTCGAACTTACGTGTAAGTTTTTAAGGGTCAGGTCCTCTACATTGTTGCTCGCCTAACGCTTAGTTCAACATATAGCAATGCACATATTGACCTATTTTCCCCTCGACTTTCTGTGACTCCCTATATCTCACAATTCTTTGCAGACAAGCCATTTGAAATACCCTTTACTTATGTCACAACAAATAAGTCTTGAAATAATGTGTATTTTTTAGAGAAATCTTCTTATATAATTAGGCAGAAAATCTGGCCTGCCATAGTTTTCAAAACAGCATAATTCCACTCTTCTCAATGATGAATCTGTTGTATTACACAACCTTTGAGTATTTAGCTTTATCAATGACATGTACTTTAAAAATGTTTGAGAGTTCCTACCAGTCTTTGAAAACATCCTTGTTCCTTGTTTCAGTTCCAGTTATATGTATATTTTCTGCCTTGCACCTGATTATTCCAACATCTGATGGATGGCTTAGGGAATCTAATTCTGGTATTGATTGATTTGCTGATTGTCTCCCCTTGTAGCTGATTAATTCATTACTGTGTAAATTTAGATCATGAGCTCATGTTTAGCTAAACAGCTGACCTTGTAAGAGGCTTAGTTGTGAACGCTCGTAAGCTTCAGCAGAAAGTCGGCAGGCAAAGATTTATTTGTGTCCCTCCAATGAGTTGCCCACGAGGACCCCGTTTTCTTCAAGTGTTGGTGCAATACTCCCTCTAGACGCAGGGGACACAGACAGGGCTGTTTGCAGCCCCCGATCTGGGGAAGGGGCAGAGGGCGGCCTGTGGCCCGGGCAGGAGCCTCTCCACGTGTGTCCCAGGGACTCATCTGCCTGCGAACTTCGGTCACATGGCAGGAAGCTACGATGCCCATACCTATGGTTAGCTGTGCAGCGAGGTGTACTGCGCGGACTGGTTCAACACACACTTCAAGTAAGAGGGCGGCCTGAGTGGAAAGGTAAGATTTTGGGAAGCTGTGCAGACAAAGAAGGCGCCCTTTGGCCTGGGCCTAAATGCTTGGGACACACCACTGGGCCTGCCAGGCTCTGAGGGCCCTGCCCTGAGACCCCTCCTCTCCTGCAATTTGTTCCGTCACAGCAGAGATGGCCACACCCACTCCCTCAGTAAGGGCAGTGTTCCAACCTCCCTCAGCACAACCCCCTTTCCGCAGGATACCATGGACTACAGATGCTGCATTCTGAGGCCAGGGCGTTCCGAGAATGCCAAGGGCATACACGATGACCTTAAATGATTACCTCTTGTGTCAGTTTTGGTAAACTTTACTAGCTAGGAAATGGTCCACTTTACAGAAATGTTCAAATTTACTGGCATTTCATATATTCTCTGCTATAACATTGTCCTGATTCTTTCTGTATATTCTTTACTTATGTTTTTGTTTTCCTTAATCAAAATCGGTCCTTTAAAACTTTTCAAAGGACATTGTTTGGACTTACTACATCACCTGAATTGTATACCTTTTCTGTTGTATTAAGTGATGCTCATATCTTTATTTATCTTTTTTCTATGTTCTCAGGGTTCATTGCTTTGATCTTCTGATGTCAAATAAACACTTGGTTATTCATTTTAATAAATATTTTTACTAATAAAGAATTGAACTTTTGAAGATTCCAGCTTACTTGTAAGTTTCTAAGGGTCAGGTACTCTACATTGTTGCTGGCCTAAGCTTAGTTCACCCTATAGCAATGTATATATTGACCTATTTTCCCCTCGACTTTCTGTGATTCCCTACATCTCAACTTTCTTTGCAGACAAGCCATTTGAAATACCCTTTACTTATTTCACAACCAATAAGTCTTTGAAGTAAAGTGTATATTTTAGAGAAATCTTCTTATATAATTAGGCAGAAAATCTGACCTGCCATAGTTTTCAAAACAGCATAATTCCACACTCTCAATGATGAATCTGTTGTATTACACAACCTTTGAGTATTTAGCTTTATCAATGACGTGTACTTTAAAAATGTTTGAGAGTTCCTACCAGTCTTTGAAAACCTCCTTGTTCCTTGTTTCAGTTCCAGTTTTATGTATATTTTCTGCCTTGCACCTGATTATTCCAACATCTGATGTATGTCCTAGGGAATCTAATTCTGCTATGAATTGTTTTTGCTGATTGTCTCCTCTTGTAGCTGATTTCTTCCTTATTGTGTAAATTTAGATCATGAGCACATGTTTAACTAAACAGCTGACCTTGTAAGAGGCTTAGGTGTAAAGGCTCGTAAGCTTCAGCAGAAAGTCGGCAGAGATTTATTTCTGTCCCTCCAATGAGTTGCCCGCGAGGTCCCCGTTTTCTACAAGTGTTGGTCCAATACTCTCTCTAGACGCAGGGGTCTCAGACAGGTCTGTTTGCAGCCCCCGATTTGGGGCAGGGGCAGAGGACCGCCTGTGGCCCGGGCAGGAGCCTCTCCACGTGTGTCCCAGGGACACATCTGCCTGCGAACTTCGTCACCTGGCACAAGCTATGATGCCCAACCTATGGTTAACTGTGCAGCGAGGTGTACTGCTCGGACAGGTTCCACAGACACTTCAAGTAAGTGGGCGGCCTGAGTTGAAAGGTGAGAGATTGGGCAGCTGTGCCGACAATGAAGGCACACTTTGTCCTGGGCCTAAATGCTTGTGACACGCCACTGGGCCTGCCGGGCTCTGAGTGTCCTGCTCTGGGCCGCCTGCTCCCCTGCCCTTTGTTCAGTCACAGCAGAGATGGCCACACCCACTCCCTCAGTGAGGGCCGTGTTCCAAACTCCCTCAGCCCCGCCCCCACTCCGCAGGTTACCATGGACTACAGATGCTGCATTCTGAGGCCAGGGCGTTCCGAGAATGCCAAGGGCAGACATGACGACCTTAAATGATTTCCTCTAGTGTCAGTTTTGGTAAACTTTAGGAGCTAGGAAATGGTCCACTTTACAAAAATGTTCAAATTTACTGGCATTTCATATATTCTCTGCTATAACATTGTCCTGATTCTTTCTGTATATTCTTTACTTATGTTTTTGTTTTCCTTAATCAAAATCTATCCTTTAAATCTTTTCAAAGAATATTCTTTGGACTTACTACATCACCTGAATTGTATACGTTTTCTGTTGTATTAAGTGATGCTCATATCTTTATTTATCTTTTTTCTATGTTCTCAGGGTTCATTGCTTTGATCTTCTGATGTCAATTAAAACACTTGGTTATTCATTTTAATAAATCTTTTTACTTATAAAGATTTGAACTTTTGAAGATTCCAGCTTACTTGTAAGTTTCTAAGGGTCAGGTCCTCTACATTTTTGCTGGCCAAAGGCTTAGTTCACCATAGAACAAGGTATATATTGACCTATTTTCCCCTCGACTTTCTGTGATTCCCTACATCTCACCTTTGTTTGCAGACAAGCCATTTGAAATACCCTTAACTTATTTCACAGCCAATAAGTCTTTGAAATAATGTGTATTTTTTAGAGAAATCTTCTTATATAATTAGGCAGAAAATCTGACCTGCCGTAGTTTTCAAAACAGCATAATTCCACTCTTCTCAATGATGAATCTGTTGTATTACACAACCTTTGAGTATTTAGCTTTATCAAAGACATGTACTTTAAAATTATTTTAGAGATCCTACCAGTCTTTGAAAACATCCTTGTTCCTTGATTCAGTTCCAGTTTTATGTATATTTTCTGCCTTGCACCTGATTATTCCAACATCTGATGGATGGCTTAGGGAATCTAATTCTGGTATTGATTGTTTTTGCTGGTTGTCTCCCCCTTGTAGCTTATTTCTTCAATATTGTGTAAATTTATATAATGAGCTCATGTTTAGCCAAACAGCTGACCTTGTAAGAGGCTTAGGTGTGAACGCTCGTAAGCTTCATGAGAAAGTCGGCAAAGATATATTTGTGTCCCTCCAATGAGTTTCCTGCGAGGACCCCGTTTTCTACAAGTGTTGGTCAAATACTCCCTCTAGAGGCAGTGACTTGGACAGGGCTGCTTTGCGGCCTCCGATCTGGGGCAGGGGCAGTGGGCGGCTTGTGGCCCAGTCAGGAGCCTCACCGCGTGTGTCCCAGGGACCCATCTGCCTGTGATCCTCGGTCACCTGGCAGGAAGCTACGATGCCCCGACCTATGGCTATCTGTGCAGCGATGTGTACTGCGCGGACAGGTTCCACACACACTTTATTTAAGAAGGCGGACTGAGTGGAAAGATGAGAGTTTGGGCAGCTGTGCAGACAAAGAAGACGCCCTTTGGCCTGGGTCTAAATGCTTGTGAAACCGCACTGGACATGCCAGGCTCTGAGGGCCCTGCACTGGACGCCCTGCTCCCCTGCCCTTTGTTCCCTCACAGCAGAGATGGCCACACCCACTCCCTCAGTGAGGGCAGTGTTCCAGCCTCCCTCAGCCCCGCCCCCTCTCCGCAGGTTACCATGGACTACAGATGCTGCATTTTGAGGCCAGGGCGTTCCGAGAATGCCAAGGGCAGACATGATGACCTTAAATGATTTCCTCTTGTGTCAGTTTTGGTAAATTTAGGAGCTAGGAAATGGTCCACTTTACAGAAATGTTCAAATTTACTGGCATTTCAGATCTTCTCTGCTATAACATTGTCCTAATTCTTTCTTTATATTCTTGACTTATGTTTTTGTTTTCCTTAATCAAAGTGTGTCTTTTAAATCTTTTCAAAGAATATTCTTTGGACTTACTACATCACCTGAATTTTATACGTTTTCTGTTGTATTAAGTTCTGCTCATATCTTTATTTATCTTTTTTCTATGTTCCCAGGGTTTAGTGTTTTGAACTTCTGATGTCAACTAAAACACTTGGTTATTCATTTTCATAAATCTTTTTTAATTATAAAGATTTGAACTTTTGAAGATTCCAGCTTACTTGTAAGTTTCTAAGCGTCAGGTCCTCTACATTGTTGCTGGCCTAAGGCTTATTTCACCATAGAGCAATGTATATATTGACCTATTTTCCCCTCGACTTTCTGTGATTCCCTACATCTCACCTTTGTTTGCAGACAAGCCATTTGAAATACCCTTAACTTATTTCACAACCAATAAGTCTTTGAAATAATGTGTATTTTTTAGAGAAATCTTCTTATATAATTAGGCAGAAAATCTGACCTGCCATAGTTTTCAAAACAGCATAATTTCACTCTTCTAAATGATGAATCTGTTGTATTACACAACCTTTGATTATTTAGATTTATCAATGGCATGTACTTTAAAAATATTTTAGAGATCCTACCAGTCTTTGAAAACATCCTTGTTCCTTGTTTCAGTTCCATTTTTATGTATATTTTCTGCCTTGCACCTGATTATTCCAACATCTGATGGATGGCCTAGGGAATCTAATTCTGGTAATGATTGTTTTTGCTGATTGTCTCCCCCTTGTAGCTGATTTCTTCATTACTGTGTAAATTTAGATGATGAGTTCATGGTTAGCCAAACAGCTCACCTTTTATGAGGCTTAGGTGTGAATGCTCGTAAGCTTCATCACAAAGTCGACAAAGATTTATTTGTGTCCCTCCAATGAGTTTCCTGCGAGGACCCCGTTTTCTACAAGAGTTGGTCAAATACTCCCTCTAGAGGTCAGGGACACGGACAGGGCTGCTTTGTGGCCCCCGGTCTGGTGCAGGGGCAGTGTGCAGCCTGTGGCCCGGTCAGGAGCCTCTCCGCGTGTGTCCCAGGGACCCATCTGCCTGCAATCCTCGGTCACCAGGCAGGAAGCTACGATGCCCCGACCAATTGTTAGCTGCGCAGCGAGGTGTACTGAGCGGACAGGTTCCACACACACTTCAAGTACGAGGGCGGCCTGAGTGGAAAGATGAGAGTTTGGGCAGCTGTGCAGACAAAGAAGGCGGCCTTTGGCCTGGGCCTAAATGCTTGTGAAACCGAACAGGGCCTGCCAGTCTCTGAGGGCCCTGCACAGGACGCCCTGCTCCCCTGCCCTTTGTTCAGTCACAGCAGATATGGCCACACCCACTCCCTCAGTGAGGGCAGTGTTCCAGCCTCCCTCAGCCCCGCCCCCTCTCCGCAGGTTACCATGGACTACAGATGCTGCATTCTGAGGCCAGGGCGTTCCGAGAATGCCAAGGACAGGCATGATGACCTTAAATGATTTCCTCTTTTGTCAGTTTTGGTAAACTTTAGGAGCTAGGAAATGGTCCACTTTACAGAAATGTTTAAATTTACTGGCATTTCAGATCTTCTCTGCTATAACATTGTCCTGATTCTTTCTGTATATTCTTGACTTATGTTTTTGTTTTCCTTAATCAAAGTGTGTCTTTTAAATCTTTTCAAAGAATATTCTTTGGACTTACTACATCACCTGAATTTTATACGTTTTCTGTTGTATTAAGTTCTGCTCATATCTTTTTTTTTTTTTTTTTTTTTTTTTTTTTTGCTGTACGCGGGCCTCTCACTGCTGTGGCCTCTCCCGTTGCAGAGCACAGGCTCCGGACACACAGGCTCCGCGGCCATGGCTCGCGGGCCCAGCCGCTCCGCGGCACGTGGGATCTTCCGGGATAGGGGCACGAACCCGTGTCCCCTGCATCGGCAGGCGGACTCTCAACCACTGCGCCACCAGGGAAGCCCTGCTCATATCTTTATTTATCTTTTTTCTCTGTTCTCAGGGTCTATTGTTTTGATCTTCTGATGTCAATTAAAACACTTGGATATTCATTTTCATAAATCTTTTTACTTATAATGATTTGAACTTTTGAAGATTCCAGCTTACATGTAAGTTTCTAAGGGTCAGGTCCTCTACATTTTTGCTGGCCTAAGGCTTAGTTCATCATAGAGCAATGTATATATTGACCTATTTTCCCCTCGACTTTCTGTGATTCCCTACATCTCACCTTTCTTTGCAGACAAGCCATTTGAAATACCCTTAACTTATTTCACAGCTAATAAGTCTTTGAAATAATGTGTATTTTTATAGAGAAATTTTCTTATATAATTAGGCAGAAAATCTGACCTGCCATAGTTTTCAAAACAGCATACTTTCACTCTTCTCAATGTTGAATCTGTTGTATTACACAACTTTGAGTATTTACCTTTTTCAAAGACATGTACTTTAAAAATATTTTAGGGACCCTACCACTCTTTGAAAACATCCTTATTCCTTGTTTCAGTTCCAGTTTTATGTATATTTTCTGCCTTGCACCTGATTATTCCAACATCTGATGGATGGCCTAGGGAATCTAATTCTGGTATTGATTGTTTTTGCTGATTGTCTCCTCCTTGTAGCTGATTTCTTCAATATTGTGTAAATTTATATCATGAGCTCATGTTTAGCCAAACAGCTGAACTTGTAAGAGGCTTAGGTGTGAACGCACGTAAGCTTCATGAGAAAGTCTGCGAAGATTTATTTGTGTCCCTCCAATGAGTTTCCTGCGAGGACCCCGTTTTCTACAAGTGTTGGTCAAATACTCCCTCTAGAGGCAGGGACTCGGACAGGACTGCTTTGCGTCCCCCGATCTGGGGCAGGGGCAGTGGGCGGCCTGTGGCCCAGTCAGGAGCCTCACCGCGTGTGTCCCAGGGACCCATCTGTCTGAGATGCTCGGTCACCAGGCAGGAAGCTACGATGCCCCGACCTATGGTTATCTGCGCAGCGATGAGTACTGCGCGGACAGGTTCCAACCACACTTTAAGTAAGAAGGCGGCCTGAGTGGAAAGGTGAGAGTTTGGCAGCTGTGCAGACAAAGAAGGCGCCCTTTATCCTGGGTCTAAATGCTTGTGAAACCGCACTGGGCATGCCAGGCTCTGAGGGCCCTGCACTGGACGCCCTGCTCCCCTGCCCTTTGTTCCGTCACAGCAGAGATGGCCACACCCACTCCCTCAGTGAGGGCAGTGTTCCAGCCTCCCTCAGCCCCGCCCCATCTCCACAGTTACCATGGACTACAGATGCTGCATTCTGAGGCCAGGGCGTTCCGAGAATGCCAAGGGCAGACATGATGACCTTAAATGATTTCCTCTTGTGTCAGTTTTGGTAAATTTAGGAGCTAGGAAATGGTCCACTTTACAGAAATGTTCAAATTTACTGGCATTTCAGATCTTCTCTGCTATAACATTGTCCTAATTCTTTCTTTATATTCTTGACTTATGTTTTTGTTTTCCTTAATCAAACTGTGTCTTTTAAATCTTTTCAAAGAATATGCTTTGGACTTACTACATCCCCTGAATTTTATACGTTTTCTGTTGTATTAAGTTCTGTTCATACCTTTATTTATCTTTTTTCTATGTTCTCAGGGTTTATTGTTTTGATCTTCTGATGTCAACTAAAACACTTGGATATTCATTTTCATAAATCTTTTTACTTATAAATATTTGAACTTTTGAAGATTCCAGCTTACTTGTAAGTTTCTAAGCGTCAGGTCCTCTACATTGTTGCTGGCCTAAAGCTTAGTTCAACATAGAGCCATGTATATATTGACCTATTTTCCCCTGACATTCTGTGATTCCCTACATCTCACCTTTGTTGGCAGACAAGCCATTTGAAATACCCTTAACTTATTTCACAGCCAACAAGTCTTTGAAATAATGTGTATTTTTTAGAGAAATCTTCTTATATAATTAGGCAGAAAATCTGATCCGCCATAGTTTTCAAAACAGCATAATTTCACTCTTCTCAATGATGAATCTGTTGTATTACACAACCTTTGAGTATTTAGCTTTATCAATGACATGTACTTTAAAAATATTTTAGAGATCCTACCAGTGTTTGAAAATATCCTTGTTCCTTGTTTCAGTTCCAGTTTTATGTATATTTTCTGCCTTGCACCTGATTATTCCAACATCTGATGGATGGCCTAGGGAATCTAATTCTGGTAATGATTGTTTTTGCTGATTGTCTCCCCCTTGTAGCTGATTTCTTCATTACTGTGTAAATTTAGATCATGAGCTCATGTTTAGCCAAACAGCTGACCTTTTAAGAGGCTTAGGTGTGAACGCTCGTAAGCTTCATCACAAAGTCGGCAAAGATTTATTTGTGTCCCTCCAATGAGTTTCCTGCGAGGACCCCGTTTTCTACAAGTGTTGGTCAAATACTCCCTCTAGAGGTCAGGGACACGGACAGGGCTGCTTTGCGGCCCCCGGTCTGGGGCAGGGGCAGTGTGCACCCTGTGGCCCGGCCAGGAGCCTCTCCGCGTGTGTCCCAGGGACCCATCTGCCTGCGATCCTCGGTCACCAGGAAGGAAGCTACGATGCCCCGACCAATTGTTAGCTGTGCAGCGAGGTGTACTGAGCGGACAGGTTCCACACACACTTCAAGTAAGAGGGCGGCCTGAGTGGAAAGATGAGAGTTTGGGCAGCTGTGCAGACAAAGAAGGCGGCCTTTGGCCTGGGCCTAAATGCTTGTGAAACCGCACAGGGCCTGCCAGTCTCTGAGGGCCCTGCACAGGACGCCCTGCTCCCCTGCCCTTTGTTCAGTCACAGCAGATATGGCCACACCCACTCCCTCAGTGAGGGCAGTGTTCCAGCCTCCCTCAGCCCCGCCCTCTCTCCGAAGGTTACCATGGACTACAGATGCTGCATTCTGAGGCCAGGGCGTTCCGAGAATGCCAAGGACAGGCATGATGACCTTAAATGATTTCCTGTTTTGTCAGTTTTGGTAACCTTTAGGAGCTAGGAAATGGTCCACTTTACCGAAAAGTTTAAATTTACTGGCATTTCAGATCTTCTCTGCTATAACATTGTCCTGATTCTTTCTGTATATTCTTGACTTATGTTTTTGTTTTCCTTAATCAAAGTGTGTCTTTTAAATCTTTTCAAAGAATATTCTTTGGACTTACTACATCACCTGAATTTTATACGTTTTCTGTTGTATTAAGTTCTGCTCATATCTTTATTTATCTTTTTTCCCTGTTCTCAGGGTTTATTGTTTTGATCTTCTGATGTCAATTAAAACACTTGGATATTCATTTTCATAAATATTTTAATTATAATGATTTGAACTTTTGAAGATTCCAGCTTACTTGTAAGTTTCTAAGGGTCAGGTCCTCCTCATTTTTGCTGGCCTAAGGCTTAGTTCACCATAGAGCAATGTATATATTGACCTAATTTCCCCTCGACTTTCTGTGATTCCCTACATCTCACCTTTCTTTGCAGACAAGCCATTTGAAATACCCTTAACTTATTTCACAGCCAATAAGTCTTTGAAATAATGTGTATTTTTATAGAGAAATTTTCTTATATAATTAGGCAGAAAATCTGACCTGCCATAGTTTTCAAAACAGCATACTTTCACTCTTCTCAATGTTGAATCTGTTGTATTACACAACTTTGAGTATTTACCTTTTTCAAAGACATGTACTTTAAAAATATTTTAGAGATCCTACCACTCTTTGAAAACATCCTTATTCCTTGTTTCAGTTCCATTTTTATGTATATTTTCTGCCTTGCACCTGATTATTCCAACATCTGATGGATTGCCTAGGGAATCTAATTCTGGTATTGATTGTTTTTGCTGATTGTCTCCCCCTTGTAGCTGATTTCTTCATTATTGTATAAATTTACATCATGAGCTCATGTTTAGCCAAACAGCTTACCGTGTAAGAGGCTTAGGTGTGAACGCTCAAAAGCTTCATGAGAAAGTCTGCGAAGATTTATTTGTGTCCCTCCAATGAGTTTCCTGCGAGGACCCCGTTTTCTACAAGTGTTGGTCAAATACTCCCTCTAGAGGCAGGGACTCGGACAGGGCTGCTTTGCGTCCCCCGATCTGGGGCAGGAGCAGTGGGCGGCCTGTGGCCCAGTCAGGAGCCTCACCGCGTGTGTCCCAGGGACCCATCTGCGAGTGATCCTCGGTCACCTGGCAGGAAGCTACAATGCCCGACCTATGGTTATCTGTGCAGCGATGTGTACTGTGCGGACAGGTTCCACACACACTTTAAGTAAGAAGGCGGCCTGAGAGGAAAGATTAGTGTTTCGCAGCTGTGCACACAAAGAAGGTGCCCATTGGCCTGGGTCTAAATGCTTGTGAAACCGCACTGGGCATGCCAGGCTCTGAGGGCCCTGCACTGGACGCCCTGCTCCCCTGCCCTTTGCTCCGTCAATGCAGAGATGGCCACACCCACTCCCTCAGTGAGGGCAGTGTTCCAGCCTCCCTCAGCCCCGCCCCCTCTCCGCAGGTTACCATGGACTACAGATGCTGCATTCTGAGGCCAGGGCGTTCCGAGAATGCCAAGGGCATACATGATGACCTTAAATGATTTCCTCTTGTGTCAGTTTTGGTAAATTTAGGAGCTAGGAAATGGTCCACTTTACAGAAATGTTCAAATTTACTGGCATTTCAGATCTTCTCTGCTATAACATTGTCCTAATTCTTTCTTTATATTCTTGACTTATGTTTTTGTTTTCCTTAATCAAAGTGTGTCTTTTAAATCTTTTCAAAGAATATTGTTTGGACTTACTACATCACCTGAATTTTATACGTTTTCTGTTGTATTAAGTTCTGGTCATATCTTTATTTATATTTTTTCTATATTCTCAGGGTTTAGTGATTTGAACTTCTGATGTCAACTAAAACACTTGGTTATTCATTTTCATAAATCTTTTTTACTTATAAAGATTTGAACTTTTGAAGATTCCAGCTTACTTGTAAGTTTCTAAGCGTCAGGTCCTCTACATTGTTGCTGGCCTAAGGCTTAGTTCACCATAGAGCAATGTATATATTGACCTATTTTCCCCTCGACTTTCTGTGATTCCCTACATCTCATCTTGTTTGCAGACAAGCCATTTGAGATACCCTTAACTTATTTCACAGCCAATAAGTCTTTGAAATAATGTGTATTTTTTAGAGAAATCTTCTTACATAATTAGGCAGAAAATCTGACCTGCCATAGTTTTCAAAACAGCATAATTTCACTCTTCTCAATGATGAATCTGTTGTATTACACAACCTTTGATTATTTAGCTTTATCAATGACATGTACTTTAAAAATATTTTAGAGATCCTACCAGTCTTTGAAAACATCCTTGTTCCTTGTTTTAGTTCCAGTTTTATGTATATTTTCTGCCTTGCACCTGATTATTCCAACATCTGATGGATGGCACAGGGAATCTAATTCTGGTATTGATTGTTTTTGCTGATTGTCTCCCCCTTGTAGCTGCTTTCTTCATTATTGTGTAAATTTACATCATGAGCTCATGTTTAGCCAAACAGCTGACCTTTTAAGAGGCTTAGGTGTGAACGCTCAAAAGCTTCATGAGAAAGTCGGCGAAGATTTATTTGTGTCCCTCCAATGAGTTTCCTGCGAGGACCCCGTTATCTACAAGTGTTGGTCAAATACTCCCTCTAGAGGCAGGGACTCGGACAGGGCTGCTTTACGGCCCGCGATCTGGGGCAGGGTCTCTGGGCGGCTTGTGGCCCGGTCAGCAGCCTCTCCGAGTGTGTCCCAGGGACCCATCTGCGTGTGATCCTCGGTCACCTGGCAGGAAGTTACGATGCCCCGACCTATGGTTAGCTGTGCAGCGAGGTGTACTGTGCGGACAGGTTCCACACACACTTTAAGTAAGAGGGCGGCCTGAGTGGAAAGATGAGAGTTTGGGCAGCTGTGCAGACAAAGAAGGCGCCCTTTGGCCTGGGCCCAACTGCTTGTGAAACCGCACTGGGCCTGCCAGGCTCTGAGGGCCCTGCACTGGACGCCCTGCTCCCCTGCCCTTTGTTCAGTCACAGCAGAGATGGCCACTCCCACTCCCTCAGTGAGGGCAGTGTTCCAGCCTCCCTCAGCTCCTGCCCCTCTCCACAGGTTACCATGGACTACAGATGCTGCATTCTGAGGCCAGGGCGTTCCGAGAATGCCAAGGGCAGACATGATGACCTTAAATGATTTCCTCTTGTGTCAGTTTTGGTAAACTTTAGGAGCTAGGAAATGGTCCACTTTACAGAAATGTTCAAATTTACTGGCATTTCAGATCTTCTCTGCTATAACATTGTCCTGATTCTTTCTGTATATTCTTGACTTATGTTTTTTGTTTTCCTTAATGAAAGTGTGTCTTTTAAATCTTTTCAAAGAATATTCTTTGGACTTACTACATCACCTGAATTTTATACGTTTTTTGTTGTATTAAGTTCTGTTCATATATTTATTTATCTTTTTTCTATGTTCTCAGGGTTTATTGTTTTGATCTTCTGATGTCAACTAAAACACTTGGATATTCATTTTCATAAATCTTTTTACTTATAAATATTTGAACTTTTGAAGATTCCAGCTTACTTGTAAGTTTCTAAGCGTCAGGTCCTCTACATTGTTGCTGGCCTATGGCTTAGTTCACCATAGAGCAATGTATATATTGACCTATTTTCCCCTGACTTTCTGTGATTCCCTACATCTCACCTTTGTTAGCAGACAAGCCATTTGAAATACCCTTAACTTATTTCACAGCCAATAAGTCTTTGAAATAATGTGTATTTTTTAGGGAAAACTTCCTATATAATTAGGCAGAAAATCTGACCTGCCATAGTTTTCAATACAGCATAATTTCACTCTTCTCAATGATGAATCTGTTGTATTACACAATCTTTGAGTATTTAGCTTTATCAATGACATGTACTTTAAAAATATTTTAGAGATTCTACCAGTCTTTGAAAACATGCTTGTTCCTTGTTTCAGTTCCATTTTTATGTATATCTTCTGCCTTGCACCTGATTATTCCAACATCTGATGGATGGCCTAGGGAATCTAATTCTGGTATTGATTGTTTTTGCTGATTGTCTCCCCCTTGTAGCTGATTTCTTCATTATTGTATAAATTTAGATTATGAGCTCATGTTTAGCCAAACAACTGACCTTGTAAGAGGCTTAGGTGTGAACGCTCGTAAGCTTCATCAGAAAGTCAGCAAAGATTTATTTGTGTCCCTCCAATGAGTTTCCTGTGAGGACCCCGTTTTCTACAAGTGTTGGTCAAATACTCCCTCTAGAGTCAGTGACTCAGACAGGGCTGCTTTGCGGCCCCCGATCAGGGGCAGGCACAGTGGGTGGCCTGTGGCCCAGTCAGGAGCCTCTCCGCGTGTGTCCCAGGGACCCATCTGCCTGTGATCCTCGGTCACCTGGCAGGAAGCTACGATGCCCCGACCTATGGCTATCTGTGCAGCGATGTGTACTGCGCGGACAGGTTCCACACACACTTTATTTAAGAAGGCGGCCTGAGTGGAAAGATGAGAGTTTGGGCAGCTGTGCAGACAAAGAAGACGCCCTTTGGCCTGGGTCTAAATGCTTGTGAAACCGCACTGGGCATGCCAGGCTCTGAGGGCCCTGCCCTGGACGCCCTGCTCCCCTGCCCTTTGTTCCCTCACAGCAGAGATGGCCACACCCACTCCCTCAGTGAGGGCAGTGTTCCAGCCTCCCTCAGCCCCGCCCCCTCTCCGCAGGTTACCATGGAGTACAGATGCTGCATTCTGAGGCCAGGGCGTTCCGAGAATGCCAAGGGCAGACATGATGACCTTAAATGATTTCCTCTTGTGTCAGTTTTGGTAAATTTAGGAGCTAGGAAATGGTCCACTTTACAGAAATGTTCAAATTTACTGGCATTTCAGATCTTCTCTGCTATAACATTGTCCTAATTCTTTCTTTATATTCTTGACTAATGTTTTTGTTTTCCTTAATCAAAGTGTGTCTTTTAAATCTTTTCAAAGAATATTCTTTGGACTTACTACATCACCTGAATTTTATACGTTTTCTGTTGTATTAAGTTCTGCTCATATCTTTATTTATATTTTTTCTATGTTCTCAGGGTTTAGTGTTTTGAACTTCTGATGTCAACTAAAACACTTGGTTATTCATTTTCATAAATCTTTTTTACTTATAAAGATTTGAACTTTTGAAGATTCCAGCTTACTTGTAAGTTTCTAAGCGTCAGGTCCTCTACATTGTTGCTGGCCTAAGGCTTAGTTCACCATAGAGCAATGTATATATTGACCTATTTTCCCCTCGACTTTCTGTGATTCCCTACATCTCATCTTGTTTGCAGACAAGCCATTTGAGATACCCTTAACTTATTTCACAGCCAATAAGTCTTTGAAATAATGTGTATTTTTTAGAGAAATCTTCTTACATAATTAGGCAGAAAATCTGACCTGCCATAGTTTTCAAAACAGCATAATTTCACTCTTCTCAATGATGAATCTGTTGTATTACACAACCTTTGATTATTTAGCTTTATCAATGACATGTACTTTAAAAATATTTTAGAGATCCTACCAGTCTTTGAAAACATCCTTGTTCCTTGTTTTAGTTCCAGTTTTATGTATATTTTCTGCCTTGCACCTGATTATTCCAACATCTGATGGATGGCACAGGGAATCTAATTCTGGTATTGATTGTTTTTGCTGATTGTCTCCCCCTTGTAGCTGCTTTCTTCATTATTGTGTAAATTTACATCATGAGCTCATGTTTAGCCAAACAGCTGACCTTTTAAGAGGCTTAGGTGTGAACGCTCAAAAGCTTCATGAGAAAGTCGGCGAAGATTTATTTGTGTCCCTCCAATGAGTTTCCTGCGAGGACCCCGTTATCTACAAGTGTTGGTCAAATACTCCCTCTAGAGGCAGGGACTCGGACAGGGCTGCTTTACGGCCCGCGATCTGGGGCAGGGTCTCTGGGCGGCTTGTGGCCCGGTCAGCAGCCTCTCCGAGTGTGTCCCAGGGACCCATCTGCGTGTGATCCTCGGTCACCTGGCAGGAAGTTACGATGCCCCGACCTATGGTTAGCTGTGCAGCGAGGTGTACTGTGCGGACAGGTTCCACACACACTTTAAGTAAGAGGGCGGCCTGAGTGGAAAGATGAGAGTTTGGGCAGCTGTGCAGACAAAGAAGGCGCCCTTTGGCCTGGGCCCAACTGCTTGTGAAACCGCACTGGGCCTGCCAGGCTCTGAGGGCCCTGCACTGGACGCCCTGCTCCCCTGCCCTTTGTTCAGTCACAGCAGAGATGGCCACTCCCACTCCCTCAGTGAGGGCAGTGTTCCAGCCTCCCTCAGCTCCTGCCCCTCTCCACAGGTTACCATGGACTACAGATGCTGCATTCTGAGGCCAGGGCGTTCCGAGAATGCCAAGGGCAGACATGATGACCTTAAATGATTTCCTCTTGTGTCAGTTTTGGTAAACTTTAGGAGCTAGGAAATGGTCCACTTTACAGAAATGTTCAAATTTACTGGCATTTCAGATCTTCTCTGCTATAACATTGTCCTGATTCTTTCTGTATATTCTTGACTTATGTTTTTTGTTTTCCTTAATGAAAGTGTGTCTTTTAAATCTTTTCAAAGAATATTCTTTGGACTTACTACATCACCTGAATTTTATACGTTTTTTGTTGTATTAAGTTCTGTTCATATATTTATTTATCTTTTTTCTATGTTCTCAGGGTTTATTGTTTTGATCTTCTGATGTCAACTAAAACACTTGGATATTCATTTTCATAAATCTTTTTACTTATAAATATTTGAACTTTTGAAGATTCCAGCTTACTTGTAAGTTTCTAAGCGTCAGGTCCTCTACATTGTTGCTGGCCTATGGCTTAGTTCACCATAGAGCAATGTATATATTGACCTATTTTCCCCTGACTTTCTGTGATTCCCTACATCTCACCTTTGTTAGCAGACAAGCCATTTGAAATACCCTTAACTTATTTCACAGCCAATAAGTCTTTGAAATAATGTGTATTTTTTAGGGAAAACTTCCTATATAATTAGGCAGAAAATCTGACCTGCCATAGTTTTCAATACAGCATAATTTCACTCTTCTCAATGATGAATCTGTTGTATTACACAATCTTTGAGTATTTAGCTTTATCAATGACATGTACTTTAAAAATATTTTAGAGATTCTACCAGTCTTTGAAAACATGCTTGTTCCTTGTTTCAGTTCCATTTTTATGTATATCTTCTGCCTTGCACCTGATTATTCCAACATCTGATGGATGGCCTAGGGAATCTAATTCTGGTATTGATTGTTTTTGCTGATTGTCTCCCCCTTGTAGCTGATTTCTTCATTATTGTATAAATTTAGATTATGAGCTCATGTTTAGCCAAACAACTGACCTTGTAAGAGGCTTAGGTGTGAACGCTCGTAAGCTTCATCAGAAAGTCAGCAAAGATTTATTTGTGTCCCTCCAATGAGTTTCCTGTGAGGACCCCGTTTTCTACAAGTGTTGGTCAAATACTCCCTCTAGAGTCAGTGACTCAGACAGGGCTGCTTTGCGGCCCCCGATCAGGGGCAGGCACAGTGGGTGGCCTGTGGCCCAGTCAGGAGCCTCTCCGCGTGTGTCCCAGGGACCCATCTGCCTGTGATCCTCGGTCACCTGGCAGGAAGCTACGATGCCCCGACCTATGGCTATCTGTGCAGCGATGTGTACTGCGCGGACAGGTTCCACACACACTTTATTTAAGAAGGCGGCCTGAGTGGAAAGATGAGAGTTTGGGCAGCTGTGCAGACAAAGAAGACGCCCTTTGGCCTGGGTCTAAATGCTTGTGAAACCGCACTGGGCATGCCAGGCTCTGAGGGCCCTGCCCTGGACGCCCTGCTCCCCTGCCCTTTGTTCCCTCACAGCAGAGATGGCCACACCCACTCCCTCAGTGAGGGCAGTGTTCCAGCCTCCCTCAGCCCCGCCCCCTCTCCGCAGGTTACCATGGAGTACAGATGCTGCATTCTGAGGCCAGGGCGTTCCGAGAATGCCAAGGGCAGACATGATGACCTTAAATGATTTCCTCTTGTGTCAGTTTTGGTAAATTTAGGAGCTAGGAAATGGTCCACTTTACAGAAATGTTCAAATTTACTGGCATTTCAGATCTTCTCTGCTATAACATTGTCCTAATTCTTTCTTTATATTCTTGACTAATGTTTTTGTTTTCCTTAATCAAAGTGTGTCTTTTAAATCTTTTCAAAGAATATTCTTTGGACTTACTACATCACCTGAATTTTATACGTTTTCTGTTGTATTAAGTTCTGCTCATATCTTTATTTATATTTTTTCTATGTTCTCAGGGTTTAGTGTTTTGAACTTCTGATGTCAACTAAAACACTTGGTTATTCATTTTCATAAATCTTTTTTACTTATAAAGATTTGAACTTTTGAAGATTCCAGCTTACTTGTAAGTTTCTAAGCGTCAGGTCCTCTACATTGTTGCCGGCCTAAGGCTTAGTTCACCATAGAGCAATGTATATATTGACCTATTTTCCCCTCGACTTTCTGTGATTCCCTACATCTCACCTTTGTTTGCAGCCAAGCCATTTGAAATACCCTTAACTTATTTCACAGCCAATAAGTCTTTGAAATAATGTGTATTTTTTAGAGAAATCTTCTTATATAATTAGGCAGAAAATCTGACCTGCCATAGTTTTCAAAACAGCATAATTTCACTCTTCTAAATGATGAATCTGTTGTATTACACAACCTTTGATTATTTAGATTTATCAATGGCATGTACTTTAAAAATATTTTAGAGATCCTACCAGTCTTTGAAAACATCCTTGTTCCTTGTTTCAGTTCCAGTTTTATGTATATTTTCTGCCTTGCACCTGATTATTCCAACATCTGATGGATGGCCTAGGGAATCTAATTCTGGTAATGATTGTTTTTGCTGATTGTCTCCCCCTTGTAGCTGATTTCTTCATTACTGTGTAAATTTAGATGATGAGTTCATGGTTAGCCAAACAGCTCACCTTTTATGAGTCTTAGGTGTGAATGCTCGTAAGCTTCATCACAAAGTCGACAAAGATTTATTTGTGTCCCTCCAATGAGTTTCCTGCGAGGACCCCGTTTTCTACAAGAGTTGGTCAAATACTCCCTCTAGAGGTCAGGGACACGGACAGGGCTGCTTTGTGGCCCCCCGGTCTGGTGCAGGGGCAGTGTGCAGCCTGTGGCCCGGTCAGAAGCCTCTCCGCGTGTGTCCCAGGGACCCATCTGCCTGCGATCCTCGGTCACCAGGCAGGAAGCTACGATGCCCCGACCAATTGTTAGCTGCGCAGCGAGGTGTACTGAGCGGACAGGTTCCACACACACTTCAAGTACGAGGGCGGCCTGAGTGGAAAGATGAGAGTTTGGGCAGCTGTGCAGACAAAGAAGGCGGCCTGTGGCCTGGGCCTAAATGCTTGTGAAACCGCACAGGGCCTGCCAGTCTCTGAGGGCCCTGCACAGGACGCCCTGCTCCCCTGCCCTTTGTTCAGTCACAGCAGATATGGCCACACCCACTCCCTCAGTGAGGGCAGTGTTCCAGCCTCCCTCAGCCCCGCCCCCTCTCCGCAGGTTACCATGGACTACAGATGCTGCATTCTGAGGCCAGGGCGTTCCGAGAATGCCAAGGACAGGCATGATGACCTTAAATGATTTCCTCTTTTGTCAGTTTTGGTAAACTTTAGGAGCTAGGAAATGGTCCATTTCACAGAAATGTTTAAATTTACTGGCATTTCAGATCTTCTCTGCTATAACATTGTCCTGATTCTTTCTGTATATTCTTGACTTATGTTTTTGTTTTCCTTAATCAAAGTGTGTCTTTTAAATCTTTTCAAAGAATATTCTTTGGACTTACTACATCACCTGAATTTTATACGTTTTCTGTTGTATTAAGTTCTGCTCATATCTTTATTTATCTTTTTTCTCTGTTCTCAGGGTTTATTGTTTTGATCTTCTGATGTCAATTAAAACACTTGGATATTCATTTTCATAAATCTTTTTACTTATAATGATTTGAACTTTTGAAGATTCCAGCTTACATGTAAGTTTCTAAGGGTCAGGTCCTCTACATTTTTGCTGGCCTAAGGCTTAGTTCACCATAGAGCAATGTATATATTGACCTATTTTCCCCTCGACTTTCTGTGATTCCCTACATCTCACCTTTCTTTGCAGACAAGCCATTTGAAATGCCCTTAACTTATTTCACAGCCAATAAGTCTTTGAAATAATGTGTATTTTTATAGAGAAATTTTCTTATATAATTAGGCAGAAAATCTGACCTGCCATAGTTTTCAAAACAGCATACTTTCACTCTTCTCAATGTTGAATCTGTTGTATTACACAACTTTGAGTATTTACCTTTTTCAAAGACATGTACTTTAAAAATATTTTAGAGATCCTACCACTCTTTGAAAACATCCTTATTCCTTGTTTCAGTTCCAGTTTTATGTATATTTTCTGCCTTGCACCTGATTATTCCAACATCTGATGGATGGCCCAGGGAATCTAATTCTGGTATTGCTTCTTTTTGCTGATTGTCTCCCCCTTGTAGCTGCTTTCTTCCTTATTGTGTAAATTTAGATCATGAGCTCATGTTTAGCTAAACAGCTGACCTTGTAAGAGGCTTAGGTGTGAAAACTCGTAAGCTTCATCAGAAAGTCGGCAAAGATTTATTTGTGTCCCTCCAATGAGTTTCCTGCGAGGACCACGTTTTCTTCAAGTGTTGGTCAAATACTCCCTCTAGAGGCAGGGACTCGGACAGGGCTGCTTTGCGGCCCCCGATCAGGGGCAGGGGCTCTGGGCGGCCTGTGGCCCGGTCAGGAGCCTCTCCGCGTGTGTCCCAGGGACCCATCTGCGTGTGATCCTCGGTCACCTGGCAGGAAGTTTCGATGCCCCGACCTATGGTTAGCTGTGCAGCGAGGTGTACTGTGCGGACAAGTTCCACACACACTTTAAGTAAGAGGGCGGCCTGAGTGGAAAGATGAGAGTTTGGGCAGCTGTGCAGACAAGAAGGCGCCCTTTGGCCTGGACCCAAATGCTTGTGAAACCGCACTGGGCCTGCGAGGTTCTGAGGGCCCTGCACTGGACGCCCTGATCCCCTGCCCTTTGTTCAGTCACAGCAGAGATGGCCACTCCCACTCCCTCAGTGAGGGCAGTGTTCCAGCCTCCCTCAGCCCCGGCCCCTCTCCGCAGGTTACCATGGACTACAGATGCTGCATTCTGAGACCAGGGCGTTCCGAGAATGCCAAGGGCAGACATGATGACCTTAAATGATTTCCTCTTGTGTCAGTTTTGGTAAACTTTAGGAGCTAGGAAATGGTCCACTTTACAGAAATGTTCAAATTTACTGGCATTTCAGATCTTCTCTGCTATAACATTTTCATGATTCTTTCTGTATATTCTTGACTTATGTTTTTTGTTTTCCTTAATGAAAGTGTGTCTTTTAAATCTTTTCAAAGAATATGCTTTGGACTTACTACATCCCCTGAATTTTATACGTTTTCTGTTGTATTAAGTTCTGTTCATATCTTTATTTATCTTTTTTCTATGTTCTCAGGGTTTATTGTTTTGATCTTCTAATGTCAACTAAAACACTTGGATATTCATTTTCATAAATCTTTTTACTTATAAATATTTGAACTTTTGAAGATTCCAGCCTACTTGTAAGTTTCTAAGCGTCAGGTCCTCTACATTGTTGCTGGCCTAAGGCTTAGTTCACCAGATAGCAATGTATATATTGACCTAATTTCCCCTGACTTTCTGTGATTCCCTACATCTCACCTTTGTTTGCAGACAAGCCATTTGAAATACCCTTAACTTATTTCACAGCCAACAAGTCTTTGAAATAATGTGTATTTTTTAGAGAAATCTTCTTATATAATTAGGCAGAAAATCTGACCCGCCATAGTTTTCAAAACAGCATAATTTCACTCTTCTCAATGATGAATCTGTTGTATTACACAACCTTTGATTATTTAGCTTTATCAATGACATGTACTTTAAAAATATTTTAGAGATCCTACCAGTGTTTGAAAATATCCTTGTTCCTTGTTTCAGTTCCAGTTTTATGTATATTTTCTGCCTTGCACCTGATTATTCCAACATCTGATGGATGGCCTAGGGAATCTAATTCTGGTAATGATTGTTTTTGCTGATTGTCTCCCCCTTGTAGCTGATTTCTTCATTACTGTGTAAATTTAGATCATGAGCTCATGTTTAGCCAAACAGCTGACCTTTTAAGAGGCGTAGGTGTGAACGCTCGTAAGCTTCATCACAAAGTCGGCAAAGATTTATTTGTGTCCCTCCAATGAGTTTCCTGCGAGGACCCCGTTTTCTACAAGTGTTGGTCAAATACTCCCTCTAGAGGTCAGGGACACGGACAGGGCTGCTTTGCGGCCCCCGGTCTGGGGCAGGGGCAGTGTGCACCCTGTGGCCCGGCCAGGAGCCTCTCCGCGTGTGTCCCAGGGACCCATCTGCCTGCGATCCCCGGTCATCAGGAAGGAAGCTACGAAGCCCCGACCAATTGTTAGCTGCCCAGCGAGGTGTACTGAGCGGACAGGTTCCACACACACTTCAAGTAAGAGGGCGGCCTGAGTGGAAAGATGAGAGTTTGGGCAGCTGTGCAGACAAAGAAGGCGGCCTTTGGCCTGGGCCTAAATGCTTGTGAAACAGCACAGGGCCTGCCAGTCTCTGAGGGCCCTGCACAGGACGCCCTGCTCCCCTGCCCTTTGTTCAGTCACAGCAGATATGGCCACACCCACTCCCTCAGTGAGGGCAGTGTTCCAGCCTCCCTCAGCCCCGCCCCCTCTCCACAGGTTACCATGGACTACAGATGCTGCATTCTGAGGCCAGGGCGTTCCGAGAATGCCAAGGACAGGCATGATGACCTTAAATGATTTCCTCTTTTGTCAGTTTTGGTAAACTTTAGGAGCTAGGAAATGGTCCACTTTACAGAAATGTTTAAATTTACTGGCATTTCAGATCTTCTCTGCCATAACATTGTCCTGATTCTTTCTGTATATTCTTGACTTATGTTTTTGTTTTCCTTAATCAAAGTGTGTCTTTTAAATCTTTTCAAAGAATATTCTTTGGACTTACTACATCACCTGAATTTTATACGTTTTCTGTTGTATTAAGTTCTGCTCATATCTTTATTTATCTTTTTTCCCTGTTCTCAGGGTTTATTGTTTTGATCTTCTGATGTCAATTAAAACACTTGGATATTCATTTTCATAAATATTTTAATTATAATGATTTGAACTTTTGAAGATTCCAGCTTACTTGTAAGTTTCTAAGGGTCAGGTCCTCCTCATTTTTGCTGGCCTAAGGCTTAGTTCACCATAGAGCAATGTATATATTGACCTAATTTCCCCTCGACTTTCTGTGATTCCCTACATCTCACCTTTCTTTGCAGACAAGCCATTTGAAATACCCTTAACTTATTTCACAGCCAATAGGTCTTTGAAATAATGTGTATTTTTATAGAGAAATTTTCTTATATAATTAGGCAGAAAATCTGACCTGCCATAGTTTTCAAAACAGCATACTTTCACTCTTCTCAATGTTGAATCTGTTGTATTACACAACTTTGAGTATTTACCTTTTTCAAAGACATGTACTTTAAAAATATTTTAGAGATCCTACCACTCTTTGAATACATCCTTATTCCTTGTTTCAGTTCCATTTTTATGTATATTTTCTGCCTTGCACCTGATTATTCCAACATCTGATGGATTGCCTAGGGAATCTAATTCTGGTATTGATTGTTTTTGCTGATTGTCTCCCCCTTGTAGTTGATTTCTTCATTATTGTGTAAATTTACATCATGAGCTCATGTTTAGCCAAACAGCTTACCGTGTAAGAGGCTTAGGTGTGAACGCTCAAAAGCTTCATGAGAAAGTCTGCGAAGATTTATTTGTGTCCCTCCAATGAGTTTCCTGCGAGGACCCCGTTTTCTACAAGTGTTGTTCAAATACTCCCTCTAGAGGCAGGGACTCGGACAGGACTGCTTTGTGTCCCCCGATCTGGGGCAGGGGCAGTGGGCGGCCTGTGGCCCAGTCAGGAGCCTCACCGGGTGTGTCCCAGGGACCCATCTGCCTGTGATCCTTGGTCACCTGGCAGGAAGCTACGATGCCCGACCTATGGTTATCTGCGCAGCGATGTGTACTGTGCGGACAGGTTCCACACACACTTTAAGTAAGAAGGCGGCCTGAGAAGAAAGATGAGAGTTTGGCAGCTGTGCACACAAAGAAGGCGCCCATTGGCCTGGGTCTAAATGCTTGTGAAACCGCACTGGGCATGCCAGTCTCTGAGGGCCCTGCACTGGACGCCCTGCTCCCCTGCCTTTTGCTCCGTCAAAGCAGAGATGGCCACACCCACTCCCTCAGTGAGGGCAGTGTTCCAGCCTCCCTCAGCCCCGCCCCCTCTCCGCAGGTTACCATGGACTACAGATGCTGCATTCTGAGGCCAGGGCGTTCCGAGAATGCCAAGGGCATACATGATGACCTTAAATGATTTCCTCTTGTGTCAGTTTTGGTAAATTTAGGAGCTAGGAAATGGTCCACTTTACAGAAATGTTCAAATTTACTGGCATTTCAGATCTTCTCTGCTATAACATTGTCCTAATTCTTTCTTTATATTCTTGACTTATGTTTTTGTTTTCCTTAATCAAAGTGTGTCTTTTAAATCTTTTCAAAGAATATTCTTTGGACTTACTACATCACCTGAATTTTATACGTTTTCTGTTGTATTAAGTTCTGCTCATATCTTTATTTATCTTTTTTCTATGTTCTCAGGGTTTAGTGTTTTGAACTTCTGATGTCAACTAAAACACTTGGTTATTCATTTTCATGAATCTTTTTTACTTATAAAGATTTGAACTTTTGAAGATTCCAGCTTACTTGTAAGTTTCTAAGCGTCAGGTCCTCTACATTGTTGCTGGCCTAAGGCTTAGTTCACCATAGAGCAATGTATATATTGACCTATTTTCCCCTCGACTTTCTGTGATTCCCTACATCTCATCTTGTTTGCAGACAAGCCATTTGAGATACCCTTAACTTATTTCACAGCCAATAAGTCTTTGAAATAATGTGTATTTTTTAGAGAAATCTTCTTATATAATTAGGCAGAAAATCTGACCTGCCATAGTTTTCAAAACAGCATAATTTCACTCTTCTCAATGATGAATCTGTTGTATTACACAACCTTTGATTATTTAGCTTTATCATTGACATGTACTTTAAAAATATTTTAGAGATCCTACCAGTCTTTGAAAACATCCTTGTTCCTTGTTTTAGTTCCAGTTTTATGTATATTTTCTGCCTTGCACCTGATTATTCCAACATCTGATGGATGGCCCAGGGAATCTAATTCTGGTATTGATTGTTTTTGCTGATTGTCTCCCCCTTGTAGCTGCTTTCTTCATTATTGTGTAAATTTACATCATGAGCTCATGTTTAGCCAAACAGCTGACCTTTTAAGAGGCTTAGGTGTGAACGCTCAAAAGCTTCATGAGAAAGTCGGCGAAGATTTATTTGTGTCCCTCCAATGAGTTTCCTGCGAGGACCCCGTTATCTACAAGTGTTGGTCAAATACTCCCTCTAGAGGCAGGGACTCGGACAGGGCTGCTTTGCGGCCCGCGATCTGTGGCAGGGGCTCTGGGCGGCTTGTGGCCCGGTCAGGAGCCTCTCCGAGTGTGTCCCAGGGACCCATCTGCGTGTGATCCTCGGTCACCTGGCAGGAAGTTACGATGCCCCGACCTATGGTTAGCTGTGCAGCGAGGTGTACTGTGCGGAAAGGTTCCACACACACTTTAAGTAAGAGGGCGGCCTGAGTGGAAAGATGAGAGTTTGGGCAGCTGTGCAGACAAAGAAGGCGCCCTTTGGCCTGGGCCCAACTGCTTGTGAAAGTGCACTGGGCCTGCCAGGCTCTGAGGGCCCTGCACTGGACGCCCTGCTCCCCTGCCCTTTGTTTAGTCACAGCAGAGATGGCCACTCCCACTCCCTCAGTGAGGGCAGTGTTCCAGCCTCCCTGAGCTCCTGCCCCTCTCCACATGTTACCATGGACTACAGATGCTGCATTCTGAGGCCAGGGCGTTCCGAGAATGCCAAGGGCAGACATGATGACCTTAAATGATTTCCTCTTGTGTCACTTTTGGTAAACTTTAGGAGCTAGGAAATGGTCCACTTTACAGAAATGTTCAAATTTACTGGCATTTCAGATCTTCTCTGCTATAACATTGTCCTGATTCTTTCTGTATATTCTTGACTTATGTTTTTTGTTTTCCTTAATGAAAGTGTGTCTTTTAAATCTTTTCAAAGAATATTCTTTGGACTTACTACATCACCTGAATTTTATACGTTTTTTGTTGTATTAAGTTCTGTTCATATATTTATTTATCTTTTTTCTATGTTCTCAGGGTTTATTGTTTTGATCTTCTGATGTCATCTAAAACACTTGGATATTCATTTTCATAAATCTTTTTTACTTATAAAGATTTGAACTTTTGAAGATTCCAGCTTACTTGTAAGTTTCTAAGCGTCAGGTCCTCTACATTGTTGCTGGCCTATGGCTTAGTTCACCATAGAGCAATGTATATATTGACCTATTTTCCCCTGACTTTCTGTGATTCCCTACATCTCACCTTTGTTAGCAGACAAGCCATTTGAAATACCCTTAACTTATTTCACAGCCAATAAGTCTTTGAAATAATGTGTATTTTTTAGGGATAACTTCCTATATTATTAGGCAGAAAATCTGACCTGCCATAGTTTTCAAAACAGCATAATTTCACTCTTCTCAATGATGAATCTGTTGTATTACACAATCTTTCAGTATTTAGCTTTATCAATGACATGTACTTTAAAAATATTTTAGAGATTCTACCAGTCTTTGAAAACATGCTTGTTCCTTGTTTCAGTTCCATTTTTATGTATATTTTCTGCCTTGCACATGATTATTCCAACATCTGATGGATGGCCTAGGGAATCTAATTCTGGTATTGATTGTTTTTGCTGATTGTCTCCCCCTTGTAGCTGATTTCTTCATTATTGTGTAAATTTAGATCATGAGCTCATGTTTAGCCAAACAACTGACCTTGTAAGAGGCTTAGGTGTGAACGCTCGTAAGCTTCATCAGAAAGTCGGCAAAGATTTATTTGTGTCCCTCCAATGAGTTTCCTGCGAGGACCCCGTTATCTACAAGTGTTGGTCAAATACTCCCTCTAGAGTCAGTGACTCGGACAGGGCTGCTATGCGGCCCCCGATCAGGGGCAGGGGCAGTGGGTGGCCTGTGGCCCCGTCAGGAGCCTCTCTGCGTGTGTCCCAGGGACACATCTGCCTGTGATCCTCTGTCACCTGGCAGGAAGCTACGATGCCCAGACCTATGGTTAGCTGTGCAGCGAGGTGTACTGCGCGGACAGGTTCCACACACACTTTAAGTAAGGGGGCAGCCTGAGTGGAAAGATGAGAGTTTGGGCAGCTGTGCACACAAAGAAGGCGCCCTTTTGCCTGGGCCTAAATGCTTGTGAAACAGCACTGGGCCTGCCAGGCTCTGAGGGCCCTGTACTGGACGCCCTGCTCCCCTGCCCTTTGTTCAGACACAGCAGAGATGGCCACACCCACTCCCTCAGTGAGGGCAGTGTTCCAGCCTCCCTCAGCCCCGCCCCCTCTCCGCAGGTTACCATGGACTACAGATGCTGCATTCTGAGGCCAGGGCGTTCCGAGAATGCCAAGGGCAGACATGATGACCTTAAATGATTTCCTCTTGTGTCACTTTTGGTAAACTTTAGGAGCTAGGAAATGGCCCACTTTACAGAAATGTTCAAATTTACTGGCATTTCAGATCTTCTCTGCTATAACATTGTCCTGATTCTTTCTGTATATTCTTGACTTATGTTTTTGTTTTCCTTAATCAAAGTGTGTCTTTTAAATCTTTTCAAAGAATATTCTTTGGACATACTACATCACCTGAATTTTAAACGTTTTCTGTTGTATTAAGTTCTGCTCATATCTTTATTTATCTTTTTCCTATGTTCTCAGGGTTTACTGTTTTGTTCTTCTGATGTCAACTAAAACACTTGGTTATTTATTTTCATAAATCTTTTTACTTATAAAGATTTGAACTTTTGAAGATTCCAGCTTAACTGTAAGTTTCTGAGCGTCAGGTCCTCTACATTGTTGCTGGCCTAAGGCTTATTTCACCATAGAGCAATGTATATATTGACCTATTTACCTGAATTTCTGTGATTCCCTACATCTCACAATTGTTTGCAGACAAGCCATTTGAAATACCCTTAACTTATTTCACAGCCAATAAGTCTGTGAAATAATGTGTATTTTTTAGAGAAATCTTCTTATATAATTAGGCAGAAAATCTGACCTGCCATAGTTTTCAAAACAGCATAATTTCACTCTTCTCAATGATGAATCTGTTGTATTACACAACCTTTGATTATTTAGCTTTATCGATGACATGTACTTTAAAAATATTTTAGAGATCCTACCAGTCTTTGAAAACATCCTTGTTCCTTGTTTCAGTTCCATTTTTATGTATATTTTCTTCCTTGCACCTGATTATTCCAACATCTGATGGATGGCCTAGGGAATCTAATTCTGGTAATGATTGTTTTTGCTGATTGTCTCCCCCTTGTAGCTGATTTCTTCATTACTGTGTAAATTTAGATCATGAGCTCATGTTTAGCCAAACAGCTGACCTTTTAAGAGGCTTAGGTGTGAACGCTCGTAAGCTTCATCACAAAGTCGACAAAGATTTATTTGTGTCCCTCCAATGAGTTTCCTGCGAGGACCCCGTTTTCTACAAGAGTTGGTCAAATACTCCCTCTAGAGGTCAGGGACACGGACATGGCTGCTTTGTGGCCCCCGGTCTGGGTCAGGGGCAGTGTGCGGCCTGTGGCCCGGTCAGGAGCCTCTCCGCGTGTGTCCCAGGGACCCATCTGCCTGCGATCCTCGGTCACCAGGCAGGAAGCTACGATGCCCCGACCAATGGTTAGCTGCGCAGCGAGGTGTACTGAGCGGACAGGCTCCACACACACTTCAAGTAAGAGGGCGGCCTGAGTGGAAAGATGAGAGTTTGGGCAGCTGTGCAGACAAAGAAGGCGGCCTTTGGCCTGGGCCTAAATGCTTGTGAAACCGCACAGGGCCTGCCAGTCTCTGAGGGCCCTGCACAGGACGCCCTGCTCCCCTGCCCTTTGTTCAGTTACAGCAGATATGGCCACACCCACTCTCTCAGTGAGGGAAGTGTTCCAGCCTCCCTCAGCCCCGCCCCCTCTCCGAAGGTTACCATGGACTACAGATGCTGCATTCTGAGGCCAGGGCGTTCCGAGAATGCCAAGGGCAGACATGATGACCTTAAATGATTTCCTCTTTTGTCAGTTTTGGTAAACTTTAGGAGCTAGGAAATGGTCCATTTCACAGAAGTGTTTAAATTTACTGGCATTTCAGATCTTCTCTGCTATAACATTGTCCTGATTCTTTCTGTATATTCTTGACTTATGTTTTTGTTTTCCTTAATCAAAGTGTGTCTTTTAAATCTTTTCAAAGAATATTCTTTGACTTACTACTTCACCTGAATTTTATACGTTTTCTGTTGTATTAAGTTCTGTTCATATCTTTATTTATCTTTTTTCTCTGTTCTCAGGGTTTATTGTTTTGATCTTCTGATGTCAATTAAAACACTTGGATATTCATTTTCATAAATCTTTTTACTTATAATGATTTGAACTTTTGAAGATACCAGCTTACTTGTAAGTTGCTAAGGGTCAGGTCCTCTACATTTTTGCTGGCCTAAGGCTTAGTTCACCATAGAGCAATGTATATATTGACCTATTTTCCCCTCGACTTTCTGTGATTCCCTACATCTCACCTTTCTTTGCAGACAAGCCATTTGAAATACCCTTAACTTATTTCTCAGCCAATAAGTCTTTGAAATAATGTGTATTTTTATAGAGTAATTTTCTTATATAATTAGGCAGAAAATCTCACCTGCCATAGTTTTCAAAACAGCATACTTTCACTCTTCTCAATGTTGAATCTGTTGTATTACACAACTTTGAGTATTTACCTTTTTCAAAGACATGTACTTTAAAAATATTTTAGAGATCCTACCAGTCTTTGAAAACATCCTTGTTCCTTGTTTCAGTTCCAGTTTTATGTATATTTTCTGCCTTGCACCTGATTATTCCACCATCTGATGGATGGCCTAGGGAATCTAATTCTGGTATTGACTGTTTTTGCTGATTGTCTACCCCTTGTAGCTGATTTCTTCATTATTGTGTAAAGTTAGATCATGAGCTCATGTTTAGCCAAACAGCTTACCTTGTAAGAGGCTTAGATGTGAACGCTCGTAAGCTTCATGAGAAAGTCGGGAAAGATTTATTTGTGTCCCTCCAATGAGTTTCCTGCGAGGACCCCGTTTTCTACAAGTGTTGGTCAAATACTCCCTCTAGAGGCAAGGACTCGGACAGGGCTGCTTTGCGTCCCCCGATCTGGGACAGGGGCAGTGGGCGTCATTTGGCCCAGTCAGGAGCCTCTCCGCGTGTGTCCCATGGACCCATCTGCCTGTGATCCTCGGTCACCTGACAGTAAGCTACGATGCCCCGACCTATGGTTATCTGTGCAGCGATGTGTACTGCGTGGACAGGTTCCACAAACACTTTAAGTAAGAAGGCGGCCTGAGTGGAAAGATGAGAGTTTGCGCAGCTCTGCAGACAAAGAAGACGCCCTTTGGCCTGGGCCTAAATTCTTGTGAAACCGCACTGGGCCTGCCAGGCCCTGAGGGCCTTGCACTGGACGCCCTGCACCCCTGCCCTTTGTTCAGTCACAGCAGAGATGGCCACTGCCACTCCCTCAGTGAGGGCAGTGTTCCAGCCTCCCTCAGCCCCGCCCCCTCTCTGCAGGTTACCATGGACTACAGATGCTGCATTCTGAGGCCAGGGCGTTCCGAGAATGCAAAGGGCAGACATGATGACCTTAAATGATTTCCTCTTTTGTCAGTTTTGGTAAATTTTAGGAGCTAGGAAATGGTCCACTTTACAGAAATGTTCAAATTTACTGGCATTTCAGATCTTCTCTGCTATAACATTGTCCTAATTCTTTCTTTATATTCTTGACTTATGTTTTTGTTTTCCTTAATCAAAGTGTGTCTTTTAAATCTTTTCAAAGAATATTCTTTGGACTTACTACATCCCCTGAATTTTATACGTTTTCTGTTGTATTAAGTTCTGTTCATATCTTTATTTATCTTTTTTCTATGTTCTCAGGGTTTATTGTTTTGATCTTCTGATGTCAATTAAAACACTTGGATATTCATTTTCATAAATCTTTTTACTTATAATGATTTGAACTTTTGAAGATACCAGCTTACTTGTAAGTTGCTAAGGGTCAGGTCCTCTACATTTTTGCTGGCCTAAGGCTTAGTTCACCATAGAGCAATGTATATATTGACCTATTTTCCCCTCGACTTTCTGTGATTCCCTACATCTCACCTTTCTTTGCAGACAAGCCATTTGAAATACCCTTAACTTATTTCTCAGCCAATAAGTCTTTGAAATAATGTGTATTTTTATAGAGAAATTTTCTTATATAATTAGGCAGAAAATCTGACCTGCCATAGTTTTCAAAACAGCATACTTTCACTCTTCTCAATGTTGAATCTGTTGTATTACACAACTTTGAGTATTTACCTTTTTCAAAGACATGTACTTTAAAAATATTTTAGAGATCCTACCACTCTTTGAAAACATCCTAATTCCTTGTTTCAGTTCCAGTTTTATGTATATTTTCTGCCTTGCACCTGATTATTCCAATATCTGATGGATGGCCTAGGGAATCTAATTCTGGTATTGATTGTTTTTGCTGATTGTCTCCCCCTTGTAGCTGATTTCTTCATTATTGTGTAAAGTTAGATCATGAGCTCATGTTTAGCCAAACAGCTTACCTTGTAAGAGGCTTAGTTGTGAACGCTCGTAAGCTTCATGAGAAAGTCGGGAAAGATTTATTTGTGTCCCTCCAATGAGTTTCCTGCGAGGACCTCGTTTTCTACAAGTGTTGGTCAAATACTCCCTCTAGAGGCAAGGACTCGGACAGGGCTGCTTTGCGTCCCACGATCTGGGACAGGGGCAGTGGGCGTCCTGTGGCCCAGTCAGGAGCCTCACCGCGTGTGTCCCATGGACCCATCTGCCTGTGATCCTCGGTCACCTGGCAGGAAGCTACGATGCCCCGACCTATGGTTATCTGTGCAGCTATGTGTACTGCGCGGACAGGTTCCACACACACTTTAAGTAAGAAGGCGGCCTGAGTGGAAAGATGAGAGTTTGGGCAGCTCTGCAGACAAAGAAGGCGCCCTTTGGAATGGGCCTAAATGCTTGTGAAACCGCACTGGGCCTGCCAGGCTCTGAGGGCCTTGCACTGGACGCCCTGCACCCCTGCCCTTTGTTCAGTCACAGCAGAGATGGCCACTCCCACTCCCTCAGTGAGGGCAGTGTTCCAGCCTCCCTCAGCCCCGCCCCCTCTCTGCAGGTTACCATGGACTACAGATGCTGCATTCTGAGGCCAGGGCGTTCCGAGAATGCCAAGGGAAGACATGATGACCTTAAATTATTTCCTCTTGTGTCAGTTTTGGTATATTTTAGGAGCTAGGAAATGGTCCACTTTACAGAAATGTTCAAATTTACTGGCATTTCAGATCTTCTCTGCTATAACATTGTCTTAATTCTTTCTTTATATTCTTGACTTATGTTTTTGTTTTCCTTAATCAAAGTGTGTCTTTTAAATCTTTTCAAAGAATATTCTTTGGACTTACTACATCACCTGAATTTTATACGTTTTCTGTTGTATTAAGTTCTGCTCATATCTTTATTTATCTGTTTTCTATGTTCTCAGGGTTTATTGTTTTGAAATTCTGATGTCAACTAAAACACTTGGTTATTCATTTCCAGAAATCTTTTTACTTATAAATATTTGAAATTTTGAAGATTCCAGCTTACTTGTAAGTTTCTAAGCGACAGGTTCTCTACATTGTTGCTGGCCTAAGGCTTAGTTCACCATAGAGCAATGTATATATTGACATATTTTCCCCTCGACTTTCTGTGATTACCTACATCTCACCTTTGTTTGCAGACAAGCCATTTGAAATACCCTTAACTTATTTCACAGCCAATAAGTCTTTGAAATAATGTGTATTTTTTTAGAGAAATCTTCTTATACAACATTTGTTTTTCTCTTTCTGAGGTACTTCACTGTGTATGACAGTCTCTAGATCCATCAACTTCTCTACAAATGACCCAGTTTCATTCCTTTTTATGGCTGAGTAATATTCCATTTTATATATGTACCACATCTTTATCCATTCGTCTGTCTGTGGGCATTTAGGTTGTTTCCATTACCTGGCTATTGTAAATAGTGCTGCAATGAACATTGTGGTGAATGTGTCTTTGTGATTTATGGTTTTCTCTGGGTATATGCCCAGAAGTGGGATTGCTGGATCCTATGGTAATTCTCTTTTTAGTTTTTTAAAGGAAACTCCATACTGTTCTCCATAGTGACTGTATCAATTTACATACCCACCAATAGCGGACGAGGGTTCCTTTTGTCCAGATCCTCCCCAGAATTTTTTGTTTGTACATTATCTGATGATGCGGATTCTAACAGGTGTGAGGTCTTACCTCATTGTAGTTTTGATTTGCATTTCTCTAATAATTAGTGATGTTGAGCAGCTTTTCATGTGCGTCTTGGCCATCTCTGTGTCTTCTTTGAAGAGACGTCTATTTAGATCTTCTGCCCATTTTTGTATTGGGTTGTTTGTTTTATTAATATTAAGCTGCATGAGCTGTTCATATATATATTGGAGATTAAACCTTTGTCCATTGATTCGTTTGTGAACGTTTTTGCCCATTCTGAGGGTTCCCTTTTTCCATTCCCATTTTTTTAACAAAGAAAGAAAAAAGCAAAAGAAGCAGAACACTAATGTGCATGAAATATGCCTCTTGAAACTGTCGTTTTGAAATATGGACGTCTTTTGAATTTTTTGGTCAATATATGACCCCAGGATTTGTTTTCAGGGCAGGTGTCATTTACAGGCCTGTAATGATTTAGAATATCCACTGACCATTAGCGCTCTGATTAAAGCTGCAGTTGTGAGAAACGGCCACAAGGTGGCAGCAGTTCTCCCTAACCAAATCTGGTTATTAAGGCAGCAGAGCCTCAATGGAAGTCGCGTTCTAGATTGGAATGTAGAACGGAATGTGCCAGGAGAAAGCCCCTCAAGTGTGTCTCACTACTTCTTGTTCTTGTTTTTAATTTAATCTTTTATTTTTTATTACAGCAAGTTTGAGTACAACGTTTAGCTTGTTGTAGGTGTGCAAGAGGTGGTTCTTTTACACATATACATATGTCTGTTTTTACTGGGATCCTTTTCCCATGTACGTTATGACAGAATGTTGAGTAGTCTTCTCTTGGTACTCCGTAGGTCTTTGGTGATTATATACGTCTACTGTGTTTGTATATGTCTGTTAACCCCAATATCGTAATGAATTCAATCCTCACAACTTTCCTTTGGTGAACCATAAGTTTCTTTAATGAATCTGTGATTGCCCTTCTCCGTGGAAATATCTGCCCTGGTATCAATTTATAGGTAACACCTATAAGTGATATGATACGATATGTGTCTTTCACTTTCTGACTTACTCCAAGTCACGTGATTACCTCGAGACTCATCTACGGTGCTGCAAATGGCATTGTGTCCTTTTTTTCCTTGGCGAATATTCTGTCTTAGCGAGGTCCATTTTCTGCAATGTGATTCCCTGAGGGCTGAGGATTAGCTGCCCTGGGCAGCCTGACCCTGCCGGCAAGCCCTCCCCAGGTGTGCCTGGGTTGAGGTCAATATAAACAGCACTCCAGGCAGCAATAGCCCCTGCAGCTGTGCCTGACTCCATATTCTCTGCCCCGTCAGCAGTCTCGGGGCTGTGCTGGTGGGAGGGTGGGAGGGTCCACGGCTTTGTGGGTGGCCCGGTGTGAGTGGGGCTCTGCTGGACTTTCGGCAGGAGTTGCCAGGCTGCCACCTGTAAAGAAGAGGATGTGTCACCCATAACTTCCACTGGAATATCTCTCCGGGCTGAGGTGAGGAAGGAAAAAAAGGAGTGGGGGCCGGGACAGGAAGGGTATCTCAGGCAGGGCAATGGAAAGATTCCAGAAGAGCGCCCGTGGCCAGGACCATCCTGGCTGACCTGCAGACACCAAGTTGGCCTGCGTGCCGTCGCTGGTGTGGCTCCACGGCCCTCCCTCTAGGCTTTCAAGCCCTTGTACATATTCAGGTGTTTCACCTGGGAAGGGTGGGAACAGTTCAGCAGCATCTGGCCTGGGGCTCAGCTCACGTTTACTCACAGAGGCCTGGGCACGGTCTCCCAGCTTTGCAATAAGGACGCTCCTTGCGTGGGCGGGTGGGGCTGCTGGCTGTATGGGAGATGATTCTCCACCTCTGACCAATTTCAGAATTGTTTACCACTGGAGCAAGTGCCTTGGTAGTGTTTTCCTCTGTATAACTGTTAGGTTCAGTTTTTTTTTTTTTCTTTTTTGGTTCAAGTTAGATTTTATTCCTCTTTTATGTATTTATAGATATAAGCATGGAAATAATTCATTGTTATATATACATCAGTGTGAATGGAAGAACTTTTTTCTGTTTTATTTTTACATTTTATTTTTAAAAATTTTGAAATTTAATTTTGTTTATTTTTTTATACAGTAGGTTATTATTAGTTATCTATTTTATGCATATACATGTATACAGGTCAATCCCAATCTCCCAACTCATCCCACCACCACCACCCCATGGCTTCCCCGACTTTGTGTCCATACGTCTGTTCTCTACCTCTGTGTCTCTATTTCTGCCCTGCAAACCAGTTCATCTGTACCATTTTTCTAGGTTCCACATATAGGCATTAGTATACAATATTTGTTTTTCTCTTTCTGACTTACTTCACTCTGTATGACAGTCTCCAGATCCATCAACTTCTCTACAAATGACCCAGTTTCATTCCTTTTTATGGCTGAGTACTATTCCATTTTATATATGTACCACATCTTTATCCATTCGTCTGTCTGTGGGCATTTAGGTTGCTTCCATTACCTGGCTATTGTAAATAGTGCTGCAATGAACATTGTGGTGAATGTGTCTTGTGATTTATGGTTTTCTCTGGGTATATGCCCAGAAGTGGGATTGCTGGATCCTATGGTAATTCTCTTTTTAGTTTTTTAAAGGAACCTCCATACTGTTCTCCATAGTGACTGTATCAATTTACATTCCCACCAATAGCGGAAGAGGGTTCCTTTTGTCCACACCCTCCCCAGAATTTGTTGTTTGTACATTATCTGATGATGCCGATTCTAACAGGTGTGAGGTCTTACCTCATTGTAGTTTTGATTTGCATTTCTCTAATAATTAGTGATGTTGAGCAGCTTCTCATGTGCGTCTTGGCCATCTCTGTGTCTTCTTTGAAGAAACGTCTCTTTAGATCTTCTGCCCATTTTTGTATTGGGTTGTTTGTTTTATTAATATTAAGCTGCATGAGCTGTTTATATATATTGGAGATTAAACCTTTGTCCATTGATTCGTTTGTGAACGTTTTCGCCCATTCTGAGGGTTGCCTTTTTCCATTCCCGTTTTTTTAACAAAGAAAGAAAGAAAGCAAAAGAAGCAGAACACTAATGTGCCTGAAATATGCCTCTTGAAACTGTCGTTTTGAAATATGGACGTCTTTTGAATTTTTTGGTCGATATATGACCCCAGGATTTGTTTTCAGGGCAGGTGTCATTTACAGGCCGGTAATGATTTGGAATATCCTCTGACCATTAGCGCTGGGATTAAAGCTGCAGTTGTGAGAAACGGCCACAAGGTGGCAGCAGTTCTCCCTTACCAAATCTGGTTACTAGGGCAGCAGAGCCTCAATGGAAGTCGCGTTCTAGATTGGAATGTAGAACGGAATGTGCCAGGAGAAAGCCCCTCAAGTGTGTCTCACTACTTCTTGTTCTTGTTTTTAATTTATTTTTTTTATTTTTTATTACAGCAAGTTTGAGTACAACGTTTAGCTTGTTGTAGGTGTGCAATAGGTGGTTCTTTTACACATATACATATGTCTGTTCTTCCTGGGATCCTTTTCCCATGTACGTTATGACAGAATGTTGAGTAGTCTTCTCTTGGTACTCCGTAGGTCTTTGGTGATTATATACGTCTACTGTGTTTGTATATGTCTGTTAACCCCAATATCGTAATGAATTCAATCCTCACACCTTTCCTTTGGTGAACCATAAGTTTCTTTAATGAATCTGTGATTGCCCTTCTCCGTGGAAATATCTGCCCTGGTATCAATTTATAGGTAACACCTATAAGTGATATGATACGATATGTGTCTTTCACTTTCTGACTTACTCCAAGTCACGTGATTACCTCGAGACTCATCTACGGTGCTGCAAATGGCATTGTGTCCTTTTTTTCCTTGGCGAATATTCTGTCTTAGCGAGGTCCATTTTCTGCAATGTGATTCCCTGAGGGCTGAGGATTAGCTGCCCTGGGCAGCCTGACCCTGCCGGCAAGCCCTCCCCAGGTGTGCCTGGGTTGAGGTCAATATAAACAGCACTCCAGGCAGCAATAGCCCCTGCAGCTGTGCCTGACTCCATATTCTCTGCCCCGTCAGCAGTCTCGGGGCTGTGCTGGTGGGAGGGTGGGAGGGTCCACGGCTTTGTGGGTGGCCCGGTGTGAGTGGGGCTCTGCTGGACTTTCGGCAGGAGTTGCCAGGCTGCCACCTGTAAAGAAGAGGATGTGTCACCCATAACTTCCACTGGAATATCTCTCCGGGCTGAGGTGAGGAAGGAAAAAAAAGGAGTGGGGGCCGGGACAGGAGGGGTATCTCAGGCAGGGCAATGGAAAGCTTCCAGAAGAGCGCCCGTGGCCAGGACCATCCTGGCTGACCTGCAGGCACCAAGTTGGCCTGCGTGCCGTCGCTGGTGTGGCTCCACGGCCCTCCCTCTAGGCTTTCAAGCCCTTGTACATATTCAGGTGTTTCACCTGGGAAGGGTGGGAACAGTTCAGCAGCATCTGGCCTGGGGCTCAGCTCACCTTTACTCACAGAGGCCTGGGCACGGTCTCCCAGCTTTGCAATAAGGACGCTCCTTGCGTGGGCGGGTGGGGCTGCTGGCTGTATGGGAGATGATTCCCCACCTCTGACCAATTTCAGAATTGTTTACCACTGGAGCAAGTGCCTTGGTAGTGTTTTCCTCTGTATAACTGTTAGGTTCAGTTTTTTTTTTTTTTCTTTTTTGGTTCAAGTTAGATTTTATTCCTCTTTTATGTATTTATAGATATAAGCATGGAAATAATTCATTGTTATATATACATCAGTGTGAATGGAAGAACTTTTTTTCTGTTTTATTTTTACATTTTATTTTTAAAAATTTTGAAATTTAATTTTGTTTATTTTTTTATACAGTAGGTTATTATTAGTTATCTATTTTATGCATATACATGTATACAGGTCAATCCCAATCTCCCAACTCATCCCACCACCACCACCCCATGGCTTCCCCCACTTTGTGTCCATACGTCTGTTCTCTACCTCTATGTCTCTATTTCTGCCCTGCAAACCAATTCATCTGTACCATTTTTCTAGGTTCCACATATAGGCATTAGTATACAATATTTGTTTTTCTCTTTCTGACTTACTTCACTCTGTATGACAGTCTCTAGATCCATCAACTTCTCTACAAATGACCCAGTTTCATTCCTTTTTATGGCTGAGTAATATTCCATTTTATATATGTACCACATCTTTATCCATTCGTCTGTCTGTGGGCATTTAGGTTGCTTCCATTACCTGGCTATTGTAAATAGTGCTGCAATGAACATTGTGGTGAACGTGTCTTTGTGATTTATGGTTTTCTCTGGGTATATGCCCAGAAGTGGGATTGCTGGATCCTATGGTAATTCTCTTTTTAGTTTTTTAAAGGAACCTCCATACTGTTCTCCATAGTGACTGTATCAATTTACATTCCCACCAATAGCGGAAGAGGGTTCCTTTTGTCCACACCCTCCCCAGAATTTGTTGTTTGTACATTATCTGATGATGCCGATTCTAACAGGTGTGAGGTCTTACCTCATTGTAGTTTTGATTTGCATTTCTCTAATAATTAGTGATGTTGAGCAGCTTCTCATGTGCGTCTTGGCCATCTCTGTGACTTCTTTGAAGAAACGTCTCTTTAGATCATCTGCCCATTTTTGTATTGGGTTGTTTGTTTTATTAATATTAAGCTGCATGAGCTGTTTATATACATTGGAGATTAAACCTTTGTCCATTGATTCGTTTGTGAACGTTTTCGCCCATTCTGAGGGTTGCCTTTTTCCATTCCCGTTTTTTTAACTAAGAAAGAAAGAAAGCAAAAGAAGCAGAACACTAATGTGCCTGAAATATGCCTCTTGAAACTGTCGTTTTGAAATATGGACGTCTTTTGAATTTTTTGGTCGATATATGACCCCAGGATTTGTTTTCAGGGCAGGTGTCATTTACAGGCCGGTAATGATTTGGAATATCCACTGACCATTAGCGCTGGGATTAAAGCTGCAGTTGTGAGAAACGGCCAGAAGGTGGCAGCAGTTCTCCCTTACCAAATCTGGTTACTAGGGCAGCAGAGCCTCAATGGAAGTCGCCTTCTAGATTGGCATGTAGAACGGAATGTGCCAGGAGGAAGCCCCTCAAGTGTGTCTCACTACTTCTTGTTCTTGTTTTTAATTTAATTTTTTATTTTTTATTACAGCAAGTTTGAGTACAACGTTTAGCTTGTTGTAGGTGTGCAAGAGGTGGTTCTTTTACACATATACATATGTCTGTTCTTCCTGGGATCCTTTTCCCATGTACGTTATGACAGAATGTTGAGTAGTCTTCTCTTGGTACTCCGTAGGTCTTTGGTGATTATATACGTCTACTGTGTTTGTATATGTCTGTTAACCCCAATATCGTAATGAATTCAATCCTCACACCTTTCCTTTGGTGAACCATAAGTTTCTTTAATGAATCTGTGATTGCCCTTCTCCGTGGAAATATCTGCCCTGGTATCAATTTATAGGTAACACCTATAAGTGATATGATACGATATGTGTCTTTCACTTTCTGACTTACTCCAAGTCACGTGATTACCTCGAGACTCATCTACGGTGCTGCAAATGGCATTGTGTCCTTTTTTTCCTTGGCGAATATTCTGTCTTAGCGAGGTCCATTTTCTGCAATGTGATTCCCTGAGGGCTGAGGATTAGCTGCCCTGGGCAGCCTGACCCTGCCGGCAAGCCCTCCCCAGGTGTGCCTGGGTTGAGGTCAATATAAACAGCACTCCAGGCAGCAATAGCCCCTGCAGCTGTGCCTGACTCCATATTCTCTGCCCCGTCAGCAGTCTCGGGGCTGTGCTGGTGGGAGGGTGGGTGGGTCCACGGCTTTGTGGGTGGCCCGGTGTGAGTGGGGCTCTGCTGGACTTTCGGCAGGAGTTGCCAGGCTGCCACCTGTAAAGAAGAGGATGTGTCACCCATAACTTCCACTGGAATATCTCTCCGGGCTGAGGTGAGGAAGGAAAAAAAAGGAGTGGGGGCCGGGACAGGAGGGGTATCTCAGGCAGGGCAATGGAAAGCTTCCAGAAGAGCGCCCGTGGCCAGGACCATCCTGGCTGACCTGCAGGCACCAAGTTGGCCTGCGTGCCGTCGCTGGTGTGGCTCCACGGCCCTCCCTCTAGGCTTTCAAGCCCTTGTACATATTCAGGTGTTTCACATGGGAAGGGTGGGAACAGTTCAGCAGCATCTGGCCTGGGGCTCAGCTCACCTTTACTCACAGAGGCCTGGGCACGGTCTCCCAGCTTTGCAATAAGGACGCTCCTTGCGTGGGCGGGTGGGGCTGCTGGCTGTATGGGAGATGATTCCCCACCTCTGACCAATTTCAGAATTGTTTACCACTGGAGCAAGTGCCTTGGTAGTGTTTTCCTCTGTATAACTGTTAGGTTCAGTTTTTTTTTTTTTTCTTTTTTGGTTCAAGTTAGATTTTATTCCTCTTTTATGTATTTATAGATATAAGCATGGAAATAATTCATTGTTATATATACACCAGTGTGAATGGAAGAACTTTTTTTCTGTTTTATTTTTACATTTTATTTTTAAAAATTTTGAAATTTAATTTTGTTTATTTTTTTATACAGTAGGTTATTATTAGTTATCTATTTTATGCATATACATGTATACAGGTCAATCCCAATCTCCCAACTCATCCCACCACCACCACCCCATGGCTTCCCCCACTTTGTGTCCATACGTCTGTTCTCTACCTCTGTGTCTCTATTTCTGCCCTGCAAACCAGTTCATCTGTACCATTTTTCTAGGTTCCACATATAGGCATTAGTATACAATATTTGTTTTTCTCTTTCTGACTTACTTCACTCTGTATGACAGTCTCCAGATCCATCAACTTCTCTACAAATGACCCAGTTTCATTCCTTTTTATGGCTGAGTAATATTCCATTTTATATATGTACCACATCTTTATCCATTCGTCTGTCTGTGGGCATTTAGGTTGCTTCCATTACCTGGCTATTGTAAATAGTGCTGCAATGAACATTGTGGTGAATGTGTCTTTGTGATTTATGGTTTTCTCTGGGTATATGCCCAGAAGTGGGATTGCTGGATCCTATGGTAATTCTCTTTTTAGTTTTTTAAAGGAACCTCCATACTGTTCTCCATAGTGACTGTATCAATTTACATTCCCACCAATAGCGGAAGAGGGTTCCTTTTGTCCACACCCTCCCCAGAATTTGTTGTTTGTACATTATCTGATGATGCCGATTCTAACAGGTGTGAGGTCTTACCTCACTGTAGTTTTGATTTGCATTTCTCTGATAATTCGTGATGTTGAGCAGCTTCTCATGTGCGTCTTGGCCATCTCTGTGTCTTCTTTGAAGAAACGTCTCTTTAGATCTTCTGCCCATTTTTGTATTGGGTTGTTTGTTTTATTAATATTAAGCTGCATGAGCTGTTTATATATATTGGAGATTAAACCTTTGTCCATTGATTCGTTTGTGAACGTTTTCGCCCATTCTGAGGGTTGCCTTTTTCCATTCCCGTTTTTTTAACAAAGAAAGAAAGAAAGCAAAAGAAGCAGAACACTAATGTGCCTGAAATATGCCTCTTGAAACTGTCGTTTTGAAATATGGACGTCTTTTGAATTTTTTGGTCGATATATGACCCCAGGATTTGTTTTCAGGGCAGGCGTCATTTTCAGGCCTGTAATGATTTGGAATATCCACTGACCATTAGCGCTGGGATTAAAGCTGCAGTTGTGAGAAACGGCCACAAGGTGGCAGCAGTTCTCCCTTACCAAATCTGGTTACTAGGGCAGCAGAGCCTCAATGGAAGTCGCGTTCTAGATTGGAATGTAGAACGGAATGTGCCAGGAGAAAGCCCCTCAAGTGTGTCTCACTACTTCTTGTTCTTGTTTTTAATTTAATCTTTTATTTTTTATTACAGCAAGTTTGAGTACAACGTTTAGCTTGTTGTAGGTGTGCAAGAGGTGGTTCTTTTACACATGTACATATGTCTGTTCTTCCTGGGATCCTTTTCCCATGTACGTTATGACAGAATGTTGAGTAGTCTTCTCTTGGTACTCCGTAGGTCTTTGGTGATTATATACGTCTACTGTGTTTGTATATGTCTGTTAACCCCAATATCGTAATGAATTCAATCCTCACACCTTTCCTTTGGTGAACCATAAGTTTCTTTAATGAATCTGTGATTGCCCTTCTCCGTGGAAATATCTGCCCTGGTATCAATTTATAGGTAACATCTATAAGTGATATGATACGATATGTGTCTTTCACTTTCTGACTTACTCCAAGTCACGTGATTACCTCGAGACTCATCTACGGTGCTGCGAATGGCATTGTGTCCTTTTTTTCCTTGGCGAATATTCTGTCTTAGCGAGGTCCATTTTCTGCAATGTGATTCCCTGAGGGCTGAGGATTAGCTGCCCTGGGCAGCCTGACCCTGCCGGCAAGCCCTCCCCAGGTGTGCCTGGGTTGAGGTCAATATAAACAGAACTCCAGGCAGCAATAGTCCCTGCAGCTGTGCCTGACTCCATATTCTCTGCCCCGTCAGCAGTCTCGGGGCTGTGCTGGTGGGAGTGTGTGAGGGTCCACGGCTTTGTGGGTGGCCCGGTGTGAGTGGGGCTCTGCTGGACTTTCGGCAGGAGTTGCCAGGCTGCCACCTGTAAAGAAGAGGATGTGTCACCCATAACTTCCACTGGAATATCTCTCCGGGCTGAGGTGAGGAAGGAAAAAAAGGAGTGGGGGCCGGGACAGGAGGGGTATCTCAGGCAGGGCAATGGAAAGCTTCCAGAAGAGCGCCCGTGGCCAGGACCATCCTGGCTGACCTGCAGGCACCAAGTTGGCCTGCGTGCCGTCGCTGGTGTGGCTCCACGGCCCTCCCTCTAGGCTTTCAAGCCCTTGTACATATTCAGGTGTTTCACCTGGGAAGGGTGGGAACAGTTCAGCAGCATCTGGCCTGGGGCTCAGCTCACGTTTACTCACAGAGGCCTGGGCACGGTCTCCCAGCTTTGCAATAAGGACGCTCCTTGCGTGGGCGGGTGGGGCTGCTGGCTGTATGGGAGATGATTCCCCACCTCTGACCAATTTCAGAATTGTTTACCACTGGAGCAAGTGCCTTGGTAGTGTTTTCCTCTGTATAACTGTTAGGTTCAGTTTTTTTTTTTTTTCTTTTTTGGTTCAAGTTAGATTTTATTCCTCTTTTATGTATTTATAGATATAAGCATGGAAATAATTCATTGTTATATATACATCAGTGTGAATGGAAGAACTTTTTTTCTGTTGTATTTTTACATTTTATTTTTAAAAATTTTGAAATTTAATTTTGTTTATTTTTTTATACAGTAGGTTATTATTAGTTATCTATTTTATGCATATACATGTATACAGGTCAATCCCAATCTCCCAACTCATCCCACCACCACCACCCCATGGCTTCCCCCACTTTGTGTCCTTACGTCTGTTCTCTACCTCTGTGTCTCCGTTTCTGCCCTGCAAACCAGTTCATCTGTACCATTTTTCTAGGTTCCACATATAGGCATTAGTATACAATATTTGTTTTTCTCTTTCTGACTTACTTCACTCTGTATGACAGTCTCTAGATCCATCAACTTCTCTACAAATGACCCAGTTTCATTCCTTTTTATGGCTGAGTAATATTCCATTTTATATATGTACCACATCTTTATCCATTCGTCTGTCTGTGGGCATTTAGGTTGCTTCCATTACCTGGCTATTGTAAATAGTGCTGCAATGAACATTGTGGTGAATGTGTCTTTGTGATTTATGGTTTTCTCTGGGTATATGCCCAGAAGTGGGATTGCTGGATCCTATGGTAATTCTCTTTTTAGTTTTTTAAAGGAACCTCCATACTGTTCTCCATAGTGACTGTATCAATTTACATTCCCACCAATAGCGGAAGAGGGTTCCTTTTGTCCACACCCTCCCCAGAATTTGTTGTTTGTACATTATCTGATGATGCCGATTCTAACAGGTGTGAGGTCTTACCTCATTGTAGTTTTGATTTGCATTTCTCTAATAATTAGTGATGTTGAGCAGCTTCTCATGTGCGTCTTGGCCATCTCTGTGTCTTCTTTGAAGAAACGTCTCTTTAGATCTTCTGCCCATTTTTGTATTGGGTTGTTTGTTTTATTAATATTAAGCTGCATGAGCTGTTTATATATATTGGAGATTAAACCTTTGTCCATTGATTCGTTTGTGAACGTTTTCGCCCATTCTGAGGGTTGCCTTTTTCCATTCCCGTTTTTTTAACAAAGAAAGAAAGAAAGCAAAAGAAGCAGAACACTAATGTGCGTGAAATATGCCTCTTGAAACTGTCGTTTTGAAATATGGACGTCTTTTGAATTTTTTGGTCGATATATGACCCCAGGATTTGTTTTCAGGGCAGGTGTCATTTACAGGCCGGTAATGATTTGGAATATCCACTGACCATTAGCGCTGGGATTAAAGCTGCAGTTGTGAGAAACGGCCACAAGGTGGCAGCAGTTCTCCCTTACCAAATCTGGTTACTTGGGCAGCAGAGCCTCAATGGAAGTCGCCTTCTAGATTGGCATGTAGAACGGAATGTGCCAGGAGGAAGCCCCTCAAGTGTGTCTCACTACTTCTTGTTCTTGTTTTTAATTTAATCTTTTATTTTTTATTACAGCAAGTTTGAGTACAACGTTTAGCTTGTTGTAGGTGTGCAAGAGGTGGTCCTTTTACACATATACATATGTCTGTTCTTCCTGGGATCCTTTTCCCATGTACGTTATGACAGAATGTTGAGTAGTCTTCTCTTGGTACTCCGTAGGTCTTTGGTGATTATATACGTCTACTGTGTTTGTATATGTCTGTTAACCCCAATATCGTAATGAATTCAATCCTCACACCTTTCCTTTGGTGAACCATAAGTTTCTTTAATGAATCTGTGATTGCCCTTCTCCGTGGAAATATCTGCCCTGGTATCAATTTATAGGTAACACCTATAAGTGATATGATACGATATGTGTCTTTCACTTTCTGACTTACTCCAAGTCACGTGATTACCTCGAGACTCATCTACGGTGCTGCAAATGGCATTGTGTCCTTTTTTTCCTTGGCGAATATTCTGTCTTAGCGAGGTCCATTTTCTGCAATGTGATTCCCTGAGGGCTGAGGATTAGCTGCCCTGGGCAGCCTGACCCTGCCGGCAAGCCCTCCCCAGGTGTGCCTGGGTTGAGGTCAATATAAACAGCACTCCAGGCAGCAATAGCCCCTGCAGCTGTGCCTGACTCCATATTCTCTGCCCCGTCAGCAGTCTCGGGGCTGTGCTGGTGGGAGGGTGGGAGGGTCCACGGCTTTGTGGGTGGCCCGGTGTGAGTGGGGCTCTGCTGGACTTTCGGCAGGAGTTGCCAGGCTGCCACCTGTAAAGAAGAGGATGTGTCACCCATAACTTCCACTGGAATATCTCTCCGGGCTGAGTTGTGGAAGGAAAAAAAGGAGTGGGGGCCGGGACAGGAGGGGTATCTCAGGCAGGGCAATGGAAAGCTTCCAGAAGAGCGCCCGTGGCCAGGACCATCCTGGCTGACCTGCAGGCACCAAGTTGGCCTGCGTGCCGTCGCTGGTGTGGCTCCACGGCCCTCCCTCTAGGCTTTCAAGCCCTTGTACATATTCAGGTGTTTCACCTGGGAAGGGTGGGAACAGTTCAGCAGCATCTGGCCTGGGGCTCAGCTCACGTTTACTCACAGAGGCCTGGGCACGGTCTCCCAGCTTTGCAATAAGGACGCTCCTTGCGTGGGCGGGTGGGGCTGCTGGCTGTATGGGAGATGATTCCCCACCTCTGACCAATTTCAGAATTGTTTACCACTGGAGCAAGTGCCTTGATAGTGTTTTCCTCTGTATAACTGTTAGGTTCAGTTTTTTTTTTTTTTCTTTTTTGGTTCAAGTTAGATTTTATTCCTCTTTTATGTATTTATAGATATAAGCATGGAAATAATTCATTGTTATATATACATCAGTGTGAATGGAAGAACTTTTTTTCTGTTTTATTTTAACATTTTATTTTTAAAAATTTTGAAATTTAATTTTGTTTATTTTTTTATACAGTAGGTTATTATTAGTTATCTATTTTATGCATATACATGTATACAGGTCAATCCCAATCTCCCAACTCATCCCACCACCACCACCCCATGGCTTCCCCCACTTTGTGTCCATACGTCTGTTCTCTACCACTGTGTCTCTATTTCTGCCCTGCAAACCAGTTCATCTGTACCATTTTTCTAGGTTCCACATATAGGCATTAGTATACAATATTTGTTTTTCTCTTTCTGACTTACTTCACTCTGTATGACAGTCTCCAGATCCATCAACTTCTCTACAAATGACCCAGTTTCATTCCTTTTTATGGCTGAGTAATATTCCATTTTATATATGTACCACATCTTTATCCATTCGTCTGTCTGTGGGCATTTAGGTTGCTTCCATTACCTGGCTATTGTAAATAGTGCTGCAATGAACATTGTGGTGAATGTGTCTTTGTGATTTATGGTTTTCTCTGGGTATATGCCCAGAAGTGGGATTGCTGGATCCTATGGTAATTCTCTTTTTAGTTTTTTAAAGGAACCTCCATACTGTTCTCCATAGTGACTGTATCAATTTACATTCCCACCAATAGCGGAAGAGGGTTCCTTTTGTCCACACCCTCCCCAGAATTTGTTGTTTGTACATTATCTGATGATGCCGATTCTAACAGGTGTGAGGTCTTACCTCATTGTAGTTTTGATTTGCATTTCTCTGATAATTCGTGATGTTGAGCAGCTTCTCATGTGCGTCTTGGCCATCTCTGTGTCTTCTGTGAAGAAACGTCTCTTTAGATCTTCTGCCCATTTTTGTATTGGGTTGTTTGTTTTATTAATATTAAGCTGCATGAGCTGTTTATATATATTGGAGATTAAACCTTTGTCCATTGATTCGTTTGTGAACGTTTTCGCCCATTCTGAGGGTTGCCTTTTTCCATTCCCGTTTTTTTAACAAAGAAAGAAAGAAAGCAAAAGAAGCAGAACACTAATGTGCCTGAAATATGCCTCTTGAAACTGTCGTTTTGAAATATGGACGTCTTTTGAATTTTTTGGTCGATATATGACCCCAGGATTTGTTTTCAGGGCAGGTGTCATTTACAGGCCGGTAATGATTTGGAATATCCACTGACCATTAGCGCTGGGATTAAAGCTGCAGTTGTGAGAAACGGCCACAAGGTGGCAGCAGTTCTCCCTTACCAAATCTGGTTACTAGGGCAGCAGAGCCTCAATGGAAGTCGCCTTCTAGATTGGCATGTAGAACGGAATGTGCCAGGAGAAAGCCCCTCAAGTGTGTCTCACTACTTCTTGTTCTTGTTTTTAATTTAATCTTTTATTTTTTATTACAGCAAGTTTGAGTACAACGTTTAGCTTGTTGTAGGTGTGCAAGAGGTGGTTCTTTTACACATGTACATATGTCTGTTCTTCCTGGGATCCTTTTCCCATGTACGTTATGACAGAATGTTGAGTAGTCTTCTCTTGGTACTCCGTAGGTCTTTGGTGATTATATACGTCTACTGTGTTTGTATATGTCTGTTAACCCCAATATCGTAATGAATTCAATCCTCACACCTTTCCTTTGGTGAACCATAAGTTTCTTTAATGAATCTGTGATTGCCCTTCTCCGTGGAAATATCTGCCCTGGTATCAATTTATAGGTAACATCTATAAGTGATATGATACGATATGTGTCTTTCACTTTCTGACTTACTCCAAGTCACGTGATTACCTCGAGACTCATCTACGGTGCTGCGAATGGCATTGTGTCCTTTTTTTCCTTGGCGAATATTCTGTCTTAGCGAGGTCCATTTTCTGCAATGTGATTCCCTGAGGGCTGAGGATTAGCTGCCCTGGGCAGCCTGACCCTGCCGGCAAGCCCTCCCCAGGTGTGCCTGGGTTGAGGTCAATATAAACAGCACTCCAGGCAGCAATAGCCCCTGCAGCTGTGCCTGACTCCATATTATCTGCCCCGTCAGCAGTCTCGGGGCTGTGCTGGTGGGAGGGTGGGAGGGTCCACGGCTTTGTGGGTGGCCCGGTGTGAGTGGGGCTCTGCTGGACTTTCGGCAGGAGTTGCCAGGCTGCCACCTGTAAAGAAGAGGATGTGTCACCCATAACTTCCACTGGAATATCTCTCCGGGCTGAGGTGAGGAAGGAAAAAAAGGAGTGGGGGCCGGGACAGGAGGGGTATCTCAGGCAGGGCAATGGAAAGCTTCCAGAAGAGCGCCCGTGGCCAGGACCATCCTGGCTGACCTGCAGGCACCAAGTTGGCCTGCGTGCCGTCGCTGGTGTGGCTCCACGGCCCTCCCTCTAGGCTTTCAAGCCCTTGTACATATTCAGGTGTTTCACCTGGGAAGGGTGGGAACAGTTCAGCAGCATCTGGCCTGGGGCTCAGCTCACGTTTACTCACAGAGGCCTGGGCACGGTCTCCCAGCTTTGCAATAAGGACGCTCCTTGCGTGGGCGGGTGGGGCTGCTGGCTGTATGGGAGATGATTCCCCACCTCTGACCAATTTCAGAATTGTTTACCACTGGAGCAAGTGCCTTGGTAGTGTTTTCCTCTGTATAACTGTTAGGTTCAGTTTTTTATTTTTTTTCTTTTTTGGTTCAAGTTAGATTTTATTCCTCTTTTATGTATTTATAGATATAAGCATGGAAATAATTCATTGTTATATATACATCAGTGTGAATGGAAGAACTTTTTTTCTGTTTTATTTTTACATTTTATTTTTAAAAATTTTGAAATTTAATTTTGTTTATTTTTTTATACAGTAGGTTATTATTAGTTATATATTTTATGCATATACATGTATACAGGTCAATCCCAATCTCCCAACTCATCCCACCACCACCACCCCATGGCTTCCCCCACTTTGTGTCCATACGTCTGTTCTCTACCTCTGTGTCTCTATTTCTGCCCTGCAAACCAGTTCATCTGTACCATTTTTCTAGGTTCCACATATAGGCATTAGTATACAATATTTGTTTTTCTCTTTCTGACTTACTTCACTCTGTATGACAGTCTCTAGATCCATCAACTTCTCTACAAATGACCCAGTTTCATTCCTTTTTATGGCTGAGTAATATTCCATTTTATATATGTACCACATCTTTATCCATTCGTCTGTCTGTGGGCATTTAGGTTGCTTCCATTACCTGGCTATTGTAAATAGTGCTGCAATGAACATTGTGGTGAATGTGTCTTTGTGATTTATGGTTTTCTCTGGGTATATGCCCAGAAGTGGGATTGCTGGATCCTATGGTAATTCTCTTTTTAGTTTTTTAAAGGAACCTCCATACTGTTCTCCATAGTGACTGTATCAATTTACATTCCCACCAATAGCGGAAGAGGGTTCCTTTTGTCCACACCCTCCCCAGAATTTGTTGTTTGTACATTATCTGATGATGCCGATTCTAACAGGTGTGAGGTCTTACCTCATTGTAGTTTTGATTTGCATTTCTCTAATAATTAGTGATGTTGAGCAGCTTCTCATGTGCGTCTTGGCCATCTCTGTGTCTTCTTTGAAGAAACGTCTCTTTAGATCTTCTGCCCATTTTTGTATTGGGTTGTTTGTTTTATTAATATTAAGCTGCATGAGCTGTTTATATATATTGGAGATTAAACCTTTGTCCATTGATTCGTTTGTGAACGTTTTCGCCCATTCTGAGGGTTGCCTTTTTCCATTCCCGTTTTTTTAACAAAGAAAGAAAGAAAGCAAAAGAAGCAGAACACTAATGTGCGTGAAATATGCCTCTTGAAACTGTCGTTTTGAAATATGGACGTCTTTTGAATTTTTTGGTCGATATATGACCCCAGGATTTGTTTTCAGGGCAGGTGTCATTTACAGGCCGGTAATGATTTGGAATATCCACTGACCATTAGCGCTGGGATTAAAGCTGCAGTTGTGAGAAACGGCCACAAGGTGGCAGCAGTTCTCCCTTACCAAATCTGGTTACTTGGGCAGCAGAGCCTCAATGGAAGTCGCCTTCTAGATTGGCATGTAGAACGGAATGTGCCAGGAGGAAGCCCCTCAAGTGTGTCTCACTACTTCTTGTTCTTGTTTTTAATTTAATCTTTTATTTTTTATTACAGCAAGTTTGAGTACAACGTTTAGCTTGTTGTAGGTGTGCAAGAGGTGGTTCTTTTACACATATACATATGTCTGTTCTTCCTGGGATCCTTTTCCCATGTACGTTATGACAGAATGTTGAGTAGTCTTCTCTTGGTACTCCGTAGGTCTTTGGTGATTATATACGTCTACTGTGTTTGTATATGTCTGTTAACCCCAATATCGTAATGAATTCAATCCTCACACCTTTCCTTTGGTGAACCATAAGTTTCTTTAATGAATCTGTGATTGCCCTTCTCCGTGGAAATATCTGCCCTGGTATCAATTTATAGGTAACACCTATAAGTGATATGATACGATATGTGTCTTTCACTTTCTGACTTACTCCAAGTCACGTGATTACCTCGAGACTCATCTACGGTGCTGCAAATGGCATTGTGTCCTTTTTTTCCTTGGCGAATATTCTGTCTTAGCGAGGTCCATTTTCTGCAATGTGATTCCCTGAGGGCTGAGGATTAGCTGCCCTGGGCAGCCTGACCCTGCCGGCAAGCCCTCCCCAGGTGTGCCTGGGTTGAGGTCAATATAAACAGCACTCCAGGCAGCAATAGCCCCTGCAGCTGTGCCTGACTCCATATTCTCTGCCCCGTCAGCAGTCTCGGGGCTGTGCTGGTGGGAGGGTGGGAGGGTCCACGGCTTTGTGGGTGGCCCGGTGTGAGTGGGGCTCTGCTGGACTTTCGGCAGGAGTTGCCAGGCTGCCACCTGTAAAGAAGAGGATGTGTCACCCATAACTTCCACTGGAATATCTCTCCGGGCTGAGGTGAGGAAGGAAAAAAAGGAGTGGGGGCCGGGACAGGAGGGGTATCTCAGGCAGGGCAATGGAAAGCTTCCAGAAGAGCGCCCGTGGCCAGGACCATCCTGGCTGACCTGCAGGCACCAAGTTGGCCTGCGTGCCGTCGCTGGTGTGGCTCCACGGCCCTCCCTCTAGGCTTTCAAGCCCTTGTACATATTCAGGTGTTTCACCTGGGAAGGGTGGGAACAGTTCAGCAGCATCTGGCCTGGGGCTCAGCTCACGTTTACTCACAGAGGCCTGGGCACGGTCTCCCAGCTTTGCAATAAGGACGCTCCTTGCGTGGGCGGGTGGGGCTGCTGGCTGTATGGGAGATGATTCCCCACCTCTGACCAATTTCAGAATTGTTTACCACTGGAGCAAGTGCCTTGGTAGTGTTTTCCTCTGTATAACTGTTAGGTTCAGTTTTTTTTTTTTTTCTTTTTTGGTTCAAGTTAGATTTTATTCCTCTTTTATGTATTTATAGATATAAGCATGGAAATAATTCATTGTTATATATACATCAGTGTGAATGGAAGAACTTTTTTTCTGTTTTATTTTAACATTTTATTTTTAAAAATTTTGAAATTTAATTTTGTTTATTTTTTTATACAGTAGGTTATTATTAGTTATCTATTTTATGCATATACATGTATACAGGTCAATCCCAATCTCCCAACTCATCCCACCACCACCACCCCATGGCTTCCCCCACTTTGTGTCCATACGTCTGTTCTCTACCTCTGTGTCTCCATTTCTGCCCTGCAAACCAGTTCATCTGTACCATTTTTCTAGGTTCCACATATAGGCATTAGTATACAATATTTGTTTTTCTCTTTCTGACTTACTTCACTCTGTATGACAGTCTCTAGATCCATCAACTTCTCTACAAATGACCCAGTTTCATTCCTTTTTATGGCTGAGTAATATTCCATTTTATATATGTACCACATCTTTATCCATTCGTCTGTCTGTGGGCATTTAGGTTGCTTCCATTACCTGGCTATTGTAAATAGTGCTGCAATGAACATTGTGGTGAATGTGTCTTTGTGATTTATGGTTTTCTCTGGGTATATGCCCAGAAGTGGGATTGCTGGATCCTATGGTAATTCTCTTTTTAGTTTTTTAAAGGAACCTCCATACTGTTCTCCATAGTGACTGTATCAGTTTACATTCCCACCAATAGCGGAAGAGGGTTCCTTTTGTCCACACCCTCCCCAGAATTTGTTGTTTGTACATTATCTGATGATGCCGATTCTAACAGGTGTGAGGTCTTACCTCATTGTAGTTTTGATTTGCATTTCTCTAATAATTAGTGATGTTGAGCAGCTTCTCATGTGCGTCTTGGCCATCTCTGTGTCTTCTTTGAAGAAACGTCTCTTTAGATCTTCTGCCCATTTTTGTATTGGGTTGTTTGTTTTATTAATATTAAGCTGCATGAGCTGTTTATATATATTGGAGATTAAACCTTTGTCCATTGATTCGTTTGTGAACGTTTTCGCCCATTCTGAGGGTTGCCTTTTTCCATTCCCGTTTTTTTAACAAAGAAAGAAAGAAAGCAAAAGAAGCAGAACACTAATGTGCGTGAAATATGCCTCTTGAAACTGTCGTTTTGAAATATGGACGTCTTTTGAATTTTTTGGTCGATATATGACCCCAGGATTTGTTTTCAGGGCAGGTGTCATTTACAGGCCGGTAATGATTTGGAATATCCACTGACCATTAGCGCTGGGATTAAAGCTGCAGTTGTGAGAAACGGCCACAAGGTGGCAGCAGTTCTCCCTTACCAAATCTGCTTACTAGGGCAGCAGAGCCTCAATGGAAGTCGCGTTCTAGATTGGAATGTAGAACGGAATGTGCCAGGAGAAAGCCCCTCAAGTGTGTCTCACTACTTCTTGTTCTTGTTTTTAATTTAATCTTTTATTTTTTATTACAGCAAGTTTGAGTACAACGTTTAGCTTGTTGTAGGTGTGCAAGAGGTGGTTCTTTTACACATATACATATGTCTGTTCTTCCTGGGATCCTTTTCCCATGTACGTTATGACAGAATGTTGAGTAGTCTTCTCTTGGTACTCCGTAGGTCTTTGGTGATTATATACGTCTACTGTGTTTGTATATGTCTGTTAACCCCAATATCGTAATGAATTCAATCCTCACACCTTTCCTTTGGTGAACCATAAGTTTCTTTAATGAATCTGTGATTGCCCTTCTCCGTGGAAATATCTGCCCTGGTATCAATTTATAGGTAACACCTATAAGTGATATGATACGATATGTGTCTTTCACTTTCTGACTTACTCCAAGTCACGTGATTGCCTCGAGACTCATCTACGGTGCTGCGAATGGCATTGTGTCCTTTTTTTCCTTGGCGAATATTCTGTCTTAGCGAGGTCCATTTTCTGCAATGTGATTCCCTGAGGGCTGAGGATTAGCTGCCCTGGGCAGCCTGACCCTGCCGGCAAGCCCTCCCCAGGTGTGCCTGGGTTGAGGTCAATATAAACAGCACTCCAGGCAGCAATAGCCCCTGCAGCTGTGCCTGACTCCATATTCTCTGCCCCGTCAGCAGTCTCGGGGCTGTGCTGGTGGGAGGGTGGGAGGGTCCACGGCTTTGTGGGTGGCCCGGTGTGAGTGGGGCTCTGCTGGACTTTCGGCAGGAGTTGCCAGGCTGCCACCTGTAAAGAAGAGGATGTGTCACCCATAACTTCCACTGGAATATCTCTCCGGGCTGAGGTGAGGAAGGAAAAAAAGGAGTGGGGGCCGGGACAGGAGGGGTATCTCAGGCAGGGCAATGGAAAGCTTCCAGAAGAGCGCCCGTGGCCAGGACCATCCTGGCTGACCTGCAGGCACCAAGTTGGCCTGCGTGCCGTCGCTGGTGTGGCTCCACGGCCCTCCCTCTAGGCTTTCAAGCCCTTGTACATATTCAGGTGTTTCACCTGGGAAGGGTGGGAACAGTTCAGCAGCATCTGGCCTGGGGCTCAGCTCACGTTTACTCACAGAGGCCTGGGCACGGTCTCCCAGCTTTGCAATAAGGACGCTCCTTGCGTGGGCGGGTGGGGCTGCTGGCTGTATGGGAGATGATTCCCCACCTCTGACCAATTTCAGAATTGTTTACCACTGGAGCAAGTGCCTTGGTAGTGTTTTCCTCTGTATAACTGTTAGGTTCAGTTTTTTTTTTTTTCTTTTTTGGTTCAAGTTAGATTTTATTCCTCTTTTATGTATTTATAGATATAAGCATGGAAATAATTCATTGTTATATATACATCAGTGTGAATGGAAGAACTTTTTTTCTGTTTTATTTTAACATTTTATTTTTAAAAATTTTGAAATTTAATTTTGTTTATTTTTTTATACAGTAGGTTATTATTAGTTATCTATTTTATGCATATACATGTATACAGGTCAATCCCAATCTCCCAACTCATCCCACCACCACCACCCCATGGCTTCCCCCACTTTGTGTCCATACGTCTGTTCTCTACCACTGTGTCTCTATTTCTGCCCTGCAAACCAGTTCATCTGTACCATTTTTCTAGGTTCCACATATAGGCATTAGTATACAATATTTGTTTTTCTCTTTCTGACTTACTTCACTCTGTATGACAGTCTCCAGATCCATCAACTTCTCTACAAATGACCCAGTTTCATTCCTTTTTATGGCTGAGTAATATTCCATTTTATATATGTACCACATCTTTATCCATTCGTCTGTCTGTGGGCATTTAGGTTGCTTCCATTACCTGGCTATTGTAAATAGTGCTGCAATGAACATTGTGGTGAATGTGTCTTTGTGATTTATGGTTTTCTCTGGGTATATGCCCAGAAGTGGGATTGCTGGATCCTATGGTAATTCTCTTTTTAGTTTTTTAAAGGAACCTCCATACTGTTCTCCATAGTGACTGTATCAATTTACATTCCCACCAATAGCGGAAGAGGGTTCCTTTTGTCCACACCCTCCCCAGAATTTGTTGTTTGTACATTATCTGATGATGCCGATTCTAACAGGTGTGAGGTCTTACCTCATTGTAGTTTTGATTTGCATTTCTCTGATAATTCGTGATGTTGAGCAGCTTCTCATGTGCGTCTTGGCCATCTCTGTGTCTTCTGTGAAGAAACGTCTCTTCAGATCTTCTGCCCATTTTTGTATTGGGTTGTTTGTTTTATTAATATTAAGCTGCATGAGCTGTTTATATATATTGGAGATTAAACCTTTGTCCATTGATTCGTTTGTGAACGTTTTCGCCCATTCTGAGGGTTGCCTTTTTCCATTCCCGTTTTTATAACAAAGAAAGAAAGAAAGCAAAAGAAGCAGAACACTAATGTGCGTGAAATATGCCTCTTGAAACTGTCGTTTTGAAATATGGACGTCTTTTGAATTTTTTGGTCGATATATGACCCCAGGATTTGTTTTCAGGGCAGGTGTCATTTACAGGCCGGTAATGATTTGGAATATCCACTGACCATTAGCGCTGGGATTAAAGCTGCAGTTGTGAGAAACGGCCACAAGGTGGCAGCAGTTCTCCCTTACCAAATCTGGTTACTAGGGCAGCAGAGCCTCAATGGAAGTCGCCTTCTAGATTGGCATGTAGAACGGAATGTGCCAGGAGAAAGCCCCTCAAGTGTGTCTCACTACTTCTTGTTCTTGTTTTTAATTTAATCTTTTATTTTTTATTACAGCAAGTTTGAGTACAACGTTTAGCTTGTTGTAGGTGTGCAAGAGGTGGTTCTTTTACACATGTACATATGTCTGTTCTTCCTGGGATCCTTTTCCCATGTACGTTATGACAGAATGTTGAGTAGTCTTCTCTTGGTACTCCGTAGGTCTTTGGTGATTATATACGTCTACTGTGTTTGTATATGTCTGTTAACCCCAATATCGTAATGAATTCAATCCTCACACCTTTCCTTTGGTGAACCATAAGTTTCTTTAATGAATCTGTGATTGCCCTTCTCCGTGGAAATATCTGCCCTGGTATCAATTTATAGGTAACATCTATAAGTGATATGATACGATATGTGTCTTTCACTTTCTGACTTACTCCAAGTCACGTGATTACCTCGAGACTCATCTACGGTGCTGCGAATGGCATTGTGTCCTTTTTTTCCTTGGCGAATATTCTGTCTTAGCGAGGTCCATTTTCTGCAATGTGATTCCCTGAGGGCTGAGGATTAGCTGCCCTGGGCAGCCTGACCCTGCCGGCAAGCCCTCCCCAGGTGTGCCTGGGTTGAGGTCAATATAAACAGCACTCCAGGCAGCAATAGCCCCTGCAGCTGTGCCTGACTCCATATTCTCTGCCCCGTCAGCAGTCTCGGGGCTGTGCTGGTGGGAGGGTGGGAGGGTCCACGGCTTTGTGGGTGGCCCGGTGTGAGTGGGGCTCTGCTGGACTTTCGGCAGGAGTTGCCAGGCTGCCACCTGTAAAGAAGAGGATGTGTCACCCATAACTTCCACTGGAATATCTCTCCGGGCTGAGGTGAGGAAGGAAAAAAAGGAGTGGGGGCCGGGACAGGAGGGGTATCTCAGGCAGGGCAATGGAAAGCTTCCAGAAGAGCGCCCGTGGCCAGGACCATCCTGGCTGACCTGCAGGCACCAAGTTGGCCTGCGTGCCGTCGCTGGTGTGGCTCCACGGCCCTCCCTCTAGGCTTTCAAGCCCTTGTACATATTCAGGTGTTTCACCTGGGAAGGGTGGGAACAGTTCAGCAGCATCTGGCCTGGGGCTCAGCTCACGTTTACTCACAGAGGCCTGGGCACGGTCTCCCAGCTTTGCAATAAGGACGCTCCTTGCGTGGGCGGGTGGGGCTGCTGGCTGTATGGGAGATGATTCCCCACCTCTGACCAATTTCAGAATTGTTTACCACTGGAGCAAGTGCCTTGGTAGTGTTTTCCTCTGTATAACTGTTAGGTTCAGTTTTTTTTTTTTTCTTTTTTGGTTCAAGTTAGATTTTATTCCTCTTTTATGTATTTATAGATATAAGCATGGAAATAATTCATTGTTATATATACATCAGTGTGAATGGAAGAACTTTTTTTCTGTTTTATTTTAACATTTTATTTTTAAAAATTTTGAAATTTAATTTTGTTTATTTTTTTATACAGTAGGTTATTATTAGTTATCTATTTTATGCATACACATGTATACAGGTCAATCCCAATCTCCCAACTCATCCCACCACCACCACCCCATGGCTTCCCCCACTTTGTGTCCATACGTCTGTTCTCTACCTCTGTGTCTCCATTTCTGCCCTGCAAACCAGTTCATCTGTACCATTTTTCTAGGTTCCACATATAGGCATTAGTATACAATATTTGTTTTTCTCTTTCTGACTTACTTCACTCTGTATGACAGTCTCTAGATCCATCAACTTCTCTACAAATGACCCAGTTTCATTCCTTTTTATGGCTGAGTAATATTCCATTTTATATATGTACCACATCTTTATCCATTCGTCTGTCTGTGGGCATTTAGGTTGCTTCCATTACCTGGCTATTGTAAATAGTGCTGCAATGAACATTGTGGTGAATGTGTCTTTGTGATTTATGGTTTTCTCTGGGTATATGCCCAGAAGTGGGATTGCTGGATCCTATGGTAATTCTCTTTTTAGTTTTTTAAAGGAACCTCCATACTGTTCTCCATAGTGACTGTATCAATTTACATTCCCACCAATAGCGGAAGAGGGTTCCTTTTGTCCACACCCTCCCCAGAATTTGTTGTTTGTACATTATCTGATGATGCCGATTCTAACAGGTGTGAGGTCTTACCTCATTGTAGTTTTGATTTGCATTTCTCTAATAATTAGTGATGTTGAGCAGCTTCTCATGTGCGTCTTGGCCATCTCTGTGTCTTCTTTGAAGAAACGTCTCTTTAGATCTTCTGCCCATTTTTGTATTGGGTTGTTTGTTTTATTAATATTAAGCTGCATGAGCTGTTTATATATATTGGAGATTAAACCTTTGTCCATTGATTCGTTTGTGAACGTTTTCGCCCATTCTGAGGGTTGCCTTTTTCCATTCCCGTTTTTTTAACAAAGAAAGAAAGAAAGCAAAAGAAGCAGAACACTAATGTGCGTGAAATATGCCTCTTGAAACTGTCGTTTTGAAATATGGACGTCTTTTGAATTTTTTGGTCGATATATGACCCCAGGATTTGTTTTCAGGGCAGGTGTCATTTACAGGCCGGTAATGATTTGGAATATCCACTGACCATTAGCGCTGGGATTAAAGCTGCAGTTGTGAGAAACGGCCACAAGGTGGCAGCAGTTCTCCCTTACCAAATCTGGTTACTAGGGCAGCAGAGCCTCAATGGAAGTCGCGTTCTAGATTGGAATGTAGAACGGAATGTGCCAGGAGAAAGCCCCTCAAGTGTGTCTCACTACTTCTTGTTCTTGTTTTTAATTTAATTTTTTATTTTTTTATTACAGCATGTTTGGGTACAACGTTTAGCTTGTTGTAGGTGTGCAAGAGGTGGTTCTTTTACACATATACATATGTCTGTTCTTCCTGGGATCCTTTTCCCATGTACGTTATGACAGAATGTCGAGTAGTCTTCTCTTGGTACTCCGTAGGTCTTTGGTGATTATATACGTCTACTGTGTTTGTATATGTCTGTTAACCCCAATATCGTAATGAATTCAATCCTCACACCTTTCCTTTGGTGAACCATAAGTTTGTTTAATGAATCTGTGATTGCCCTTCTCCGTGGAAATATCTGCCCTGGTATCAATTTATAGGTAACACCTATAAGTGATATGATACGATATGTGTCTTTCACTTTCTGACTTACTCCAAGTCACGTGATTGCCTCGAGACTCATCTACGGTGCTGCGAATGGCATTGTGTCCTTTTTTTCCTTGGCGAATATTCTGTCTTAGCGAGGTCCATTTTCTGCAATGTGATTCCCTGAGGGCTGAGGATTAGCTGCCCTGGGCAGCCTGACCCTGCCGGCAAGCCCTCCCCAGGTGTGCCTGGGTTGAGGTCAATATAAACAGCACTCCAGGCAGCAATAGCCCCTGCAGCTGTGCCTGACTCCATATTCTCTGCCCCGTCAGCAGTCTCGGGGCTGTGCTGGTGGGAGGGTGGGAGGGTCCACGGCTTTGTGGGTGGCCCGGTGTGAGTGGGGCTCTGCTGGACTTTCGGCAGGAGTTGCCAGGCTGCCACCTGTAAAGAAGAGGATGTGTCACCCATAACTTCCACTGGAATATCTCTCCGGGCTGAGGTGAGGAAGGAAAAAAAGGAGTGGGGGCCGGGACAGGAGGGGTATCTCAGGCAGGGCAATGGAAAGCTTCCAGAAGAGCGCCCGTGGCCAGGACCATCCTGGCTGACCTGCAGGCACCAAGTTGGCCTGCGTGCCGTCGCTGGTGTGGCTCCACGGCCCTCCCTCTAGGCTTTCAAGCCCTTGTACATATTCAGGTGTTTCACCTGGGAAGGGTGGGAACAGTTCAGCAGCATCTGGCCTGGGGCTCAGCTCACGTTTACTCACAGAGGCCTGGGCACGGTCTCCCAGCTTTGCAATAAGGACGCTCCTTGCGTGGGCGGGTGGGGCTGCTGGCTGTATGGGAGATGATTCCCCACCTCTGACCAATTTCAGAATTGTTTACCACTGGAGCAAGTGCCTTGGTAGTGTTTTCCTCTGTATAACTGTTAGGTTCAGTTTTTTTTTTTTTCTTTTTTGGTTCAAGTTAGATTTTATTCCTCTTTTATGTATTTATAGATATAAGCATGGAAATAATTCATTGTTATATATACATCAGTGTGAATGGAAGAACTTTTTTTCTGTTTTATTTTAACATTTTATTTTTAAAAATTTTGAAATTTAATTTTGTTTATTTTTTTATACAGTAGGTTATTATTAGTTATCTATTTTATGCATACACATGTATACAGGTCAATCCCAATCTCCCAACTCATCCCACCACCACCACCCCATGGCTTCCCCCACTTTGTGTCCATACGTCTGTTCTCTACCTCTGTGTCTCCATTTCTGCCCTGCAAACCAGTTCATCTGTACCATTTTTCTAGGTTCCACATATAGGCATTAGTATACAATATTTGTTTTTCTCTTTCTGACTTACTTCACTCTGTATGACAGTCTCTAGATCCATCAACTTCTCTACAAATGACCCAGTTTCATTCCTTTTTATGGCTGAGTAATATTCCATTTTATATATGTACCACATCTTTATCCATTCGTCTGTCTGTGGGCATTTAGGTTGCTTCCATTACCTGGCTATTGTAAATAGTGCTGCAATGAACATTGTGGTGAATGTGTCTTTGTGATTTATGGTTTTCTCTGGGTATATGCCCAGAAGTGGGATTGCTGGATCCTATGGTAATTCTCTTTTTAGTTTTTTAAAGGAACCTCCATACTGTTCTCCATAGTGACTGTATCAATTTACATTCCCACCAATAGCGGAAGAGGGTTCCTTTTGTCCACACCCTCCCCAGAATTTGTTGTTTGTACATTATCTGATGATGCCGATTCTAACAGGTGTGAGGTCTTACCTCATTGTAGTTTTGATTTGCATTTCTCTAATAATTAGTGATGTTGAGCAGCTTCTCATGTGCGTCTTGGCCATCTCTGTGTCTTCTTTGAAGAAACGTCTCTTTAGATCTTCTGCCCATTTTTGTATTGGGTTGTTTGTTTTATTAATATTAAGCTGCATGAGCTGTTTATATATATTGGAGATTAAACCTTTGTCCATTGATTCGTTTGTGAACGTTTTCGCCCATTCTGAGGGTTGCCTTTTTCCATTCCCGTTTTTTTAACAAAGAAAGAAAGAAAGCAAAAGAAGCAGAACACTAATGTGCGTGAAATATGCCTCTTGAAACTGTCGTTTTGAAATATGGACGTCTTTTGAATTTTTTGGTCGATATATGACCCCAGGATTTGTTTTCAGGGCAGGTGTCATTTACAGGCCGGTAATGATTTGGAATATCCACTGACCATTAGCGCTGGGATTAAAGCTGCAGTTGTGAGAAACGGCCACAAGGTGGCAGCAGTTCTCCCTTACCAAATCTGGTTACTAGGGCAGCAGAGCCTCAATGGAAGTCGCGTTCTAGATTGGAATGTAGAACGGAATGTGCCAGGAGAAAGCCCCTCAAGTGTGTCTCACTACTTCTTGTTCTTGTTTTTAATTTAATTTTTTATTTTTTTATTACAGCATGTTTGGGTACAACGTTTAGCTTGTTGTAGGTGTGCAAGAGGTGGTTCTTTTACACATATACATATGTCTGTTCTTCCTGGGATCCTTTTCCCATGTACGTTATGACAGAATGTCGAGTAGTCTTCTCTTGGTACTCCGTAGGTCTTTGGTGATTATATACGTCTACTGTGTTTGTATATGTCTGTTAACCCCAATATCGTAATGAATTCAATCCTCACACCTTTCCTTTGGTGAACCATAAGTTTGTTTAATGAATCTGTGATTGCCCTTCTCCGTGGAAATATCTGCCCTGGTATCAATTTATAGGTAACACCTATAAGTGATATGATACGATATGTGTCTTTCACTTTCTGACTTACTCCAAGTCACGTGATTGCCTCGAGACTCATCTACGGTGCTGCGAATGGCATTGTGTCCTTTTTTTCCTTGGCGAATATTCTGTCTTAGCGAGGTCCATTTTCTGCAATGTGATTCCCTGAGGGCTGAGGATTAGCTGCCCTGGGCAGCCTGACCCTGCCGGCAAGCCCTCCCCAGGTGTGCCTGGGTTGAGGTCAATATAAACAGCACTCCAGGCAGCAATAGCCCCTGCAGCTGTGCCTGACTCCATATTCTCTGCCCCGTCAGCAGTCTCGGGGCTGTGCTGGTGGGAGGGTGGGAGGGTCCACGGCTTTGTGGGTGGCCCGGTGTGAGTGGGGCTCTGCTGGACTTTCGGCAGGAGTTGCCAGGCTGCCACCTGTAAAGAAGAGGATGTGTCACCCATAACTTCCACTGGAATATCTCTCCGGGCTGAGGTGAGGAAGGAAAAAAAGGAGTGGGGGCCGGGACAGGAGGGGTATCTCAGGCAGGGCAATGGAAAGCTTCCAGAAGAGCGCCCGTGGCCAGGACCATCCTGGCTGACCTGCAGGCACCAAGTTGGCCTGCGTGCCGTCGCTGGTGTGGCTCCACGGCCCTCCCTCTAGGCTTTCAAGCCCTTGTACATATTCAGGTGTTTCACCTGGGAAGGGTGGGAACAGTTCAGCAGCATCTGGCCTGGGGCTCAGCTCACGTTTACTCACAGAGGCCTGGGCACGGTCTCCCAGCTTTGCAATAAGGACGCTCCTTGCGTGGGCTGGTGGGGCTGCTGGCTGTATGGGAGATGATTCCCCACCTCTGACCAATTTCAGAATTGTTTACCACTGGAGCAAGTGCCTTGGTAGTGTTTTCCTCTGTATAACTGTTAGGTTCGGTTTTTTTTTTTTCTTTTTTGATTCAAGTTAGATTTTATTCCTCTTTTATGTATTTATAGATATAAGCATGGAAATAATTCATTGTTATATATACATCAGTGTGAATGGAAGAACTTTTTTTCTGTTTTATTTTTACATTTTATTTTTAAAAATTTTGAAATTTAATTTTGTTTATTTTTTTATACAGTAGGTTATTATTAGTTATCTATTTTATGCATATACATGTATACAGGTCAATCCCAATCTCCCAACTCATCCCACCACCACCACCCCATGGCTTCCCCCACTTTGTGTCCATACGTCTGTTCTCTACCTCTGTGTCTCTATTTCTGCCCTGCAAACCAGTTCATCTGTACCATTTTTCTAGGTTCCACATATAGGCATTAGTATACAATATTTGTTTTTCTCTTTCTGACTTACTTCACTCTGTATGACAGTCTCTAGATCCATCAACTTCTCTACAAATGACCCAGTTTCATTCCTTTTTATGGCTGAGTAATATTCCATTTTATATATGTACCACATCTTTATCCATTCGTCTGTCTGTGGGCATTTAGGTTGCTTCCATTACCTGGCTATTGTAAATAGTGCTGCAATGAACATTGTGGTGAATGTGTCTTTGTGATTTATGGTTTTCTCTGGGTATATGCCCAGAAGTGGGATTGCTGGATCCTATGGTAATTCTCTTTTTAGTTTTTTTAAAGGAACCTCCATACTGTTCTCCATAGTGACTGTATCAATTTACATTCCCACCAATAGCGGAAGAGGGTTCCTTTTGTCCACACCCTCCCCAGAATTTGTTGTTTGTAGATTATCTGATGATGCCGATTCTAACAGGTGTGAGGTCTTACCTCATTGTAGTTTTGATTTGCATTTCTCTAATAATTAGTGATGTTGAGCAGCTTCTCATGTGCGTCTTGGCCATCTCTGTGTCTTCTTTGAAGAAACGTCTCTTTAGATCTTCTGCCCATTTTTGTATTGGGTTGTTTGTTTTATTAATATTAAGCTGCATGAGCTGTTTATATATATTGGAGATTAAACCTTTGTCCATTGATTCGTTTGTGAACGTTTTCGCCCATTCTGAGGGTTGCCTTTTTCCATTCCCGTTTTTTTAACAAAGAAAGAAAGAAAGCAAAAGAAGCAGAACACTAATGTGCGTGAAATATGCCTCTTGAAACTGTCGTTTTGAAATATGGACGTCTTTTGAATTTTTTGGTCGATATATGACCCCAGGATTTGTTTTCAGGGCAGGTGTCATTTACAGGCCGGTAATGATTTGGAATATCCACTGACCATTAGCGCTGGGATTAAAGCTGCAGTTGTGAGAAACGGCCACAAGGTGGCAGCAGTTCTCCCTTACCAAATCTGGTTACTTGGGCAGCAGAGCCTCAATGGAAGTCGCCTTCTAGATTGGCATGTAGAACGGAATGTGCCAGGAGGAAGCCCCTCAAGTGTGTCTCACTACTTCTTGTTCTTGTTTTTAATTTAATCTTTTATTTTTTATTACAGCAAGTTTGAGTACAACGTTTAGCTTGTTGTAGGTGTGCAAGAGGTGGTTCTTTTACACATATACATATGTCTGTTCTTCCTGGGATCCTTTTCCCATGTACGTTATGACAGAATGTTGAGTAGTCTTCTCTTGGTACTCCGTAGGTCTTTGGTGATTATATACGTCTACTGTGTTTGTATATGTCTGTTAACCCCAATATCGTAATGAATTCAATCCTCACACCTTTCCTTTGGTGAACCATAAGTTTCTTTAATGAATCTGTGATTGCCCTTCTCCGTGGAAATATCTGCCCTGGTATCAATTTATAGGTAACACCTATAAGTGATATGATACGATATGTGTCTTTCACTTTCTGACTTACTCCAAGTCACGTGATTGCCTCGAGACTCATCTACGGTGCTGCGAATGGCATTGTGTCCTTTTTTTCCTTGGCGAATATTCTGTCTTAGCGAGGTCCATTTTCTGCAATGTGATTCCCTGAGGGCTGAGGATTAGCTGCCCTGGGCAGCCTGACCCTGCCGGCAAGCCCTCCCCAGGTGTGCCTGGGTTGAGGTCAATATAAACAGCACTCCAGGCAGCAATAGCCCCTGAAGCTGTGCCTGACTCCATATTCTCTGCCTCGTCAGCAGTCTCGGGGCTGTGCTGGTGGGAGGGTGGGAGGGTCCACGACTTTGTGGGTGGCCCGGTGTGAGTGGGGCTCTGCTGGACTTTCGGCAGGAGTTGCCAGGCTGCCACCTGTAAAGAAGAGGATGTGTCACCCATAACTTCCACTGGAATATCTCTCCGGGCTGAGGTGAGGAAGGAAAAAAAGGAGTGGGGGCCGGGACAGGAGGGGTATCTCAGGCAGGGCAATGGAAAGCTTCCAGAAGAGCGCCCGTGGCCAGGACCATCCTGGCTGACCTGCAGGCACCAAGTTGGCCTGCGTGCCGTCGCTGGTGTGGCTCCACGGCCCTCCCTCTAGGCTTTCAAGCCCTTGTACATATTCAGGTGTTTCACCTGGGAAGGGTGGGAACAGTTCAGCAGCATCTGGCCTGGGGCTCAGCTCACGTTTACTCACAGAGGCCTGGGCACGGTCTCCCAGCTTTGCAATAAGGACGCTCCTTGCGTGGGCGGGTGGGGCTGCTGGCTGTATGGGAGATGATTCCCCACCTCTGACCAATTTCAGAATTGTTTACCACTGGAGCAAGTGCCTTGGTAGTGTTTTCCTCTGTATAACTGTTAGGTTCAGTTTTTTTTTTTTTTCTTTTTTGGTTCAAGTTAGATTTTATTCCTCTTTTATGTATTTATAGATATAAGCATGGAAATAATTCATTGTTATATATACATCAGTGTGAATGGAAGAACTTTTTTTCTGTTTTATTTTAACATTTTATTTTTAAAAATTTTGAAATTTAATTTTGTTTATTTTTTTATACAGTAGGTTTTTATTAGTTATCTATTTTATGCATATACATGTATACAGGTCAATCCCAATCTCCCAACTCATCCCACCACCACCACCCCATGGCTTCCCCCACTTTGTGTCCATACGTCTGTTCTCTACCTCTGTGTCTCTATTTCTGCCCTGCAAACCAGTTCATCTGTACCATTTTTCTAGGTTCCACATATAGGCATTAGTATACAATATTTGTTTTTCTCTTTCTGACTTACTTCACTCTGTATGACAGTCTCTAGATCCATCCACTTCTCTACAAATGACCCAGTTTCATTCCTTTTTATGGCTGAGTAATATTCCATTTTATATATGTACCACATCTTTATCCATTCGTCTGTCTGTGGGCATTTAGGTTGCTTCCATTACCTGGCTATTGTAAATAGTGCTGCAATGAACATTGTGGTGAATGTGTCTTTGTGATTTATGGTTTTCTCTGGGTATATGCCCAGAAGTGGGATTGCTGGATCCTATGGTAATTCTCTTTTTAGTTTTTTAAAGGAACCTCCATACTGTTCTCCATAGTGACTGTATCAATTTACATTCCCACCAATAGCGGAAGAGGGTTCCTTTTGTCCACACCCTCCCCAGAATTTGTTGTTTGTACATTATCTGATGATGCCGATTCTAACAGGTGTGAGGTCTTACCTCATTGTAGTTTTGATTTGCATTTCTCTGATAATTAGTGATGTTGAGCAGCTTCTCATGTGCGTCTTGGCCATCTCTGTGACTTCTTTGAAGAAACGTCTCTTTAGATCTTCTGCCCATTTTTGTATTGGGTTGTTTGTTTTATTAATATTAAGCTGCATGAGCTGTTTATATATATTGGAGATTAAACCTTTGTCCATTGATTCGTTTGTGAACGTTTTCGCCCATTCTGAGGGTTGCCTTTTTCCATTCCCGTTTTTTTAACAAAGAAAGAAAGAAAGCAAAAGAAGCAGAACACTAATGTGCGTGAAATATGCCTCTTGAAACTGTCGTTTTGAAATATGGACGTCTTTTGAATTTTTTGGTCGATATATGACCCCAGGATTTGTTTTCAGGGCAGGTGTCATTTACAGGCCGGTAATGATTTGGAATATCCACTGACCATTAGCGCTGGGATTAAAGCTGCAGTTGTGAGAAACGGCCACAAGGTGGCAGCAGTTCTCCCTTACCAAATCTGGTTACTTGGGCAGCAGAGCCTCAATGGAAGTCGCCTTCTAGATTGGCATGTAGAACGGAATGTGCCAGGAGGAAGCCCCTCAAGTGTGTCTCACTACTTCTTGTTCTTGTTTTTAATTTAATCTTTTATTTTTTATTACAGCAAGTTTGAGTACAACGTTTAGCTTGTTGTAGGTGTGCAAGAGGTGGTTCTTTTACACATATACATATGTCTGTTCTTCCTGGGATCCTTTTCCCATGTACGTTATGACAGAATGTTGAGTAGTCTTCTCTTGGTACTCCGTAGGTCTTTGGTGATTATATACGTCTACTGTGTTTGTATATGTCTGTTAACCCCAATATCGTAATGAATTCAATCCTCACACCTTTCCTTTGGTGAACCATAAGTTTCTTTAATGAATCTGTGATTGCCCTTCTCCGTGGAAATATCTGCCCTGGTATCAATTTATAGGTAACACCTATAAGTGATATGATACGATATGTGTCTTTCACTTTCTGACTTACTCCAAGTCACGTGATTACCTCGAGACTCATCTACGGTGCTGCAAATGGCATTGTGTCCTTTTTTTCCTTGGCGAATATTCTGTCTTAGCGAGGTCCATTTTCTGCAATGTGATTCCCTGAGGGCTGAGGATTAGCTGCCCTGGGCAGCCTGACCCTGCCGGCAAGCCCTCCCCAGGTGTGCCTGGGTTGAGGTCAATATAAACAGCACTCCAGGCAGCAATAGCCCCTGCAGCTGTGCCTGACTCCATATTCTCTGCCCCGTCAGCAGTCTCGGGGCTGTGCTGGTGGGAGGGTGGGAGGGTCCACGGCTTTGTGGGTGGCCCGGTGTGAGTGGGGCTCTGCTGGACTTTCGGCAGGAGTTGCCAGGCTGCCACATGTAAAGAACAGGATGTGTCACCCATAACTTCCACTGGAATATCTCTCCGGGCTGAGGTGAGGAAGGAAAAAAAAGGAGTGGGGGCCGGGACGGGAGGGGTATCTCAGGCAGGGCAATGGAAAGCTTCCAGAAGAGCGCCCGTGGCCAGGACCATCCTGGCTGACCTGCAGGCACCAAGTTGGCCTGCGTGCCGTCGCTGGTGTGGCTCCACGGCCCTCCCTCTAGGCTTTCAAGCCCTTGTACATATTCAGGTGTTTCACCTGGGAAGGGTGGGAACAGTTCAGCAGCATCTGGCCTGGGGCTCAGCTCACGTTTACTCACAGAGGCCTGGGCACGGTCTCCCAGCTTTGCAATAAGGACGCTCCTTGCGTGGGCGGGTGGGGCTGCTGGCTGTATGGGAGATGATTCCCCACCTCTGACCAATTTCAGAATTGTTTACCACTGGAGCAAGTGCCTTGGTAGTGTTTTCCTCTGTATAACTGTTAGGTTCAGTTTTTTTTTTTTCTTTTTTGGTTCAAGTTAGATTTTATTCCTCTTTTATGTATTTATAGATATAAGCATGGAAATAATTCATTGTTATATATACATCAGTGTGAATGGAAGAACTTTTTTTCTGTTTTATTTTAACATTTTATTTTTAAAAATTTTGAAATTTAATTTTGTTTATTTTTTTATACAGTAGGTTATTATTAGTTATCTATTTTATGCATATACATGTATACAGGTCAATCCCAATCTCCCAACTCATCCCACCACCACCACCCCATGGCTTCCCCCACTTTGTGTCCATACGTCTGTTCTCTACCTCTGTGTCTCTATTTCTGCCCTGCAAACCAGTTCATCTGTACCATTTTTCTAGGTTCCACATATAGGCATTAGTATACAATATTTGTTTTTCTCTTTCTGACTTACTTCACTCTGTATGACAGTCTCTAGATCCATCAACTTCTCTACAAATGACCCAGTTTCATTCCTTTTTATGGCTGAGTAATATTCCATTTTATATATGTACCACATCTTTATCCATTCGTCTGTCTGTGGGCATTTAGGTTGCTTCCATTACCTGGCTATTGTAAATAGTGCTGCAATGAACATTGTGGTGAATGTGTCTTTGTGATTTATGGTTTTCTCTGGGTATATGCCCAGAAGTGGGATTGCTGGATCCTATGGTAATTCTCTTTTTAGTTTTTTAAAGGAACCTCCATACTGTTCTCCATAGTGACTGTATCAATTTACATTCCCACCAATAGCGGAAGAGGGTTCCTTTTGTCCACACCCTCCCCAGAATTTGTTGTTTGTACATTATCTGATGATGCCGATTCTAACAGGTGTGAGGTCTTACCTCATTGTAGTTTTGATTTGCATTTCTCTAATAATTAGTGATGTTGAGCAGCTTCTCATGTGCGTCTTGGCCATCTCTGTGACTTCTTTGAAGAAACGTCTCTTTAGATCTTCTGCCCATTTTTGTATTGGGTTGTTTGTTTTATTAATATTAAGCTGCATGAGCTGTTTATATATATTGGAGATTAAACCTTTGTCCATTGATTCGTTTGTGAACGTTTTCGCCCATTCTGAGGGTTGCCTTTTTCCATTCCCGTTTTTTTAACAAAGAAAGAAAGAAAGCAAAAGAAGCAGAACACTAATGTGCGTGAAATATGCCTCTTGAAACTGTCGTTTTGAAATATGGACGTCTTTTGAATTTTTTGGTCGATATATGACCCCAGGATTTGTTTTCAGGGCAGGTGTCATTTTCAGGCCGGTAATGATTTGGAATATCCACTGACCATTAGCGCTGGGATTAAAGCTGCAGTTGTGAGAAACGGCCACAAGGTGGCAGCAGTTCTCCCTTACCAAATCTGGTTACTAGGGCAGCAGAGCCTCAATGGAAGTCGCGTTCTAGATTGGAATGTAGAACGGAATGTGCCAGGAGAAAGCCCCTCAAGTGTGTCTCACTACTTCTTGTTCTTGTTTTTAATTTAATCTTTTATTTTTTATTACAGCAAGTTTGAGTACAACGTTTAGCTTGTTGTAGGTGTGCAAGAGGTGGTTCTTTTACACATATACATATGTCTGTTCTTCCTGGGATCCTTTTCCCATGTACGTTATGACAGAATGTTGAGTAGTCTTCTCTTGGTACTCCGTAGGTCTTTGGTGATTATATACGTCTACTGTGTTTGTATATGTCTGTTAACCCCAATATCGTAATGAATTCAATCCTCACACCTTTCCTTTGGTGAACCATAAGTTTCTTTAATGAATCTGTGATTGCCCTTCTCCGTGGAAATATCTGCCCTGGTATCAATTTATAGGTAACACCTATAAGTGATATGATACGATATGTGTCTTTCACTTTCTGACTTACTCCAAGTCACGTGATTACCTCGAGACTCCTCTACGGTGCTGCAAATGGCATTGTGTCCTTTTTTTCCTTGGCGAATATTCTGTCTTAGCGAGGTCCATTTTCTGCAATGTGATTCCCTGAGGGCTGAGGATTAGCTGCCCTGGGCAGCCTGACCCTGCCGGCAAGCCCTCCCCAGGTGTGCCTGGGTTGAGGTCAATATAAACAGCACTCCAGGCAGCAATAGCCCCTGCAGCTGTGCCTGACTCCATATTCTCTGCCCCGTCAGCAGTCTCGGGGCTGTGCTGTTGGGAGGGTGGGAGGGTCTACGGCTTTGTGGGTGGCCCGGTGTGAGTGGGGCTCTGCTGGACTTTCGGCAGGAGTTGCCAGGCTGCCACATGTAAAGAACAGGATGTGTCACCCATAACTTCCACTGGAATATCTCTCCGGGCTGAGGTGAGGAAGGAAAAAAAAGGAGTGGGGGCCGGGACGGGAGGGGTATCTCAGGCAGGGCAATGGAAAGCTTCCAGAAGAGCGCCCGTGGCCAGGACCATCCTGGCTGACGTGCAGGCACCAAGTTGGCCTGCGTGCCATCGCTGGTGTGGCTCCACGGCCCTCCCTCTAGGCTTTCAAGCCCTTGTACATATTCAGGTGTTTCACCTGGGAAGGGTGGGAACAGTTCAGCAGCATCTGGCCTGGGGCTCAGCTCACGTTTACTCACAGAGGCCTGGGCACGGTCTCCCAGCTTTGCAATAAGGACGCTCCTTGCGTGGGCGGGTGGGGCTGCTGGCTGTATGGGAGATGATTCCCCACCTCTGACCAATTTCAGAATTGTTTACCACTGGAGCAAGTGCCTTGGTAGTGTTTTCCTCTGTATAACTGTTAGGTTCAGTTTTTTTTTTTTTCTTTTTTGGTTCAAGTTAGATTTTATTCCTCTTTTATGTATTTATAGATATAAGCATGGAAATAATTCATTGTTATATATACATCAGTGTGCATGGAAGAACTTTTTTTCTGTTTTATTTTTACATTTTATTTTTAAAAATTTTGAAATTTAATTTTGTTTATTTTTTTATACAGTAGGTTATTATTAGTTATCTATTTTATGCATATACATGTATGCAGGTCAATCCCAATCTCCCAACTCATCCCACCACCACCACCCCATGGCTTCCCCCACTTTGTGTCCATACGTCTGTTCTCTACCTCTGTGTCTCTATTTCTGCCCTGCAAACCAGTTCATCTGTACCATTTTTCTAGGTTCCACATATAGGCATTAGTATACAATATTTGTTTTTCTCTTTCTGACTTACTTCACTCTGTATGACAGTCTCTAGATCCATCAACTTCTCTACAAATGACCCAGTTTCATTCCTTTTTATGGCTGAGTAATATTCCATTTTATATATGTACCACATCTTTATCCATTCGTCTGTCTGTGGGCATTTAGGTTGCTTCCATTACCTGGCTATTGTAAATAGTGCTGCAATGAACATTGTGGTGAATGTGTCTTTGTGATTTATGGTTTTCTCTGGGTATATGCCCAGAAGTGGGATTGCTGGATCCTATGGTAATTCTCTTTTTAGTTTTTTAAAGGAACCTCCATACTGTTCTCCATAGTGACTGTATCAATTTACATTCCCACCAATAGCGGAAGAGGGTTCCTTTTGTCCACACCCTCCCCAGAATTTGTTGTTTGTACATTATCTGATGATGCCGATTCTAACAGGTGTGAGGTCTTACCTCATTGTAGTTTTGATTTGCATTTCTCTAATAATTAGTGATGTTGAGCAGCTTCTCATGTGCGTCTTGGCCATCTCTGTGTCTTCTTTGAAGAAACGTCTCTTTAGATCTTCTGCCCATTTTTGTATTGGGTTGTTTGTTTTATTAATATTAAGCTGCATGAGCTGTTTATATATATTGGAGATTAAACCTTTGTCCATTGATTCGTTTGTGAACGTTTTCGCCCATTCTGAGGGTTGCCTTTTTCCATTCCCGTTTTTTTAACAAAGAAAGAAAGAAAGCAAAAGAAGCAGAACACTAATGTGCGTGAAATATGCCTCTTGAAACTGTCGTTTTGAAATATGGACGTCTTTTGAATTTTTTGGTCGATATATGACCCCAGGATTTGTTTTCAGGGCAGGTGTCATTTACAGGCCGGTAATGATTTGGAATATCCACTGACCATTAGCGCTGGGATTAAAGCTGCAGTTGTGAGAAACGGCCACAAGGTGGCAGCAGTTCTCCCTTACCAAATCTGGTTACTTGGGCAGCAGAGCCTCAATGGAAGTCGCCTTCTAGATTGGCATGTAGAACGGAATGTGCCAGGAGGAAGCCCCTCAAGTGTGTCTCACTACTTCTTGTTCTTGTTTTTAATTTAATCTTTTATTTTTTATTACAGCAAGTTTGAGTACAACGTTTAGCTTGTTGTAGGTGTGCAAGAGGTGGTTCTTTTACACATATACATATGTCTGTTCTTCCTGGGATCCTTTTCCCATGTACGTTATGACAGAATGTTGAGTAGTCTTCTCTTGGTACTCCGTAGGTCTTTGGTGATTATATACGTCTACTGTGTTTGTATATGTCTGTTAACCCCAATATCGTAATGAATTCAATCCTCACACCTTTCCTTTGGTGAACCATAAGTTTCTTTAATGAATCTGTGATTGCCCTTCTCCGTGGAAATATCTGCCCTGGTATCAATTTATAGGTAACACCTATAAGTGATATGATACGATATGTGTCTTTCACTTTCTGACTTACTCCAAGTCACGTGATTACCTCGAGACTCATCTACGGTGCTGCAAATGGCATTGTGTCCTTTTTTTCCTTGGCGAATATTCTGTCTTAGCGAGGTCCATTTTCTGCAATGTGATTCCCTGAGGGCTGAGGATTAGCTGCCCTGGGCAGCCTGACCCTGCCGGCAAGCCCTCCCCAGGTGTGCCTGGGTTGAGGTCAATATAAACAGCACTCCAGGCAGCAATAGCCCCTGCAGCTGTGCCTGACTCCATATTCTCTGCCCCGTCAGCAGTCTCGGGGCTGTGCTGGTGGGAGGGTGGGAGGGTCCACGGCTTTGTGGGTGGCCCGGTGTGAGTGGGGCTCTGCTGGACTTTCGGCAGGAGTTGCCAGGCTGCCACCTGTAAAGAAGAGGATGTGTCACCCATAACTTCCACTGGAATATCTCTCCGGGCTGAGGTGAGGAAGGAAAAAAAGGAGTGGGGGCCGGGACAGGAGGGGTATCTCAGGCAGGGCAATGGAAAGCTTCCAGAAGAGCGCCCGTGGCCAGGACCATCCTGGCTGACCTGCAGGCACCAAGTTGGCCTGCGTGCCGTCGCTGGTGTGGCTCCACGGCCCTCCCTCTAGGCTTTCAAGCCCTTGTACATATTCAGGTGTTTCACCTGGGAAGGGTGGGAACAGTTCAGCAGCATCTGGCCTGGGGCTCAGCTCACGTTTACTCACAGAGGCCTGGGCACGGTCTCCCAGCTTTGCAATAAGGACGCTCCTTGCGTGGGCGGGTGGGGCTGCTGGCTGTATGGGAGATGATTCCCCACCTCTGACCAATTTCAGAATTGTTTACCACTGGAGCAAGTGCCTTGGTAGTGTTTTCCTCTGTATAACTGTTAGGTTCAGTTTTTTTTTTTTTCTTTTTTGGTTCAAGTTAGATTTTATTCCTCTTTTATGTATTTATAGATATAAGCATGGAAATAATTCATTGTTATATATACATCAGTGTGAATGGAAGAACTTTTTTTCTGTTTTATTTTAACATTTTATTTTTAAAAATTTTGAAATTTAATTTTGTTTATTTTTTTATACAGTAGGTTATTATTAGTTATCTATTTTATGCATATACATGTATGCAGGTCAATCCCAATCTCCCAACTCATCCCACCACCACCACCCCATGGCTTCCCCCACTTTGTGTCCATACGTCTGTTCTCTACCTCTGTGTCTCTATTTCTGCCCTGCAAACCAGTTCATCTGTACCATTTTTCTAGGTTCCACATATAGGCATTAGTATACAATATTTGTTTTTCTCTTTCTGACTTACTTCACTCTGTATTACAGTCTCTAGATCCATCCACTTCTCTACAAATGACCCAGTTTCATTCCTTTTTATGGCTGAGTAATATTCCATTTTATATATGTACCACATCTTTATCCATTCGTCTGTCTGTGGGCATTTAGGTTGCTTCCATTACCTGGCTATTGTAAATAGTGCTGCAATGAACATTGTGGTGAATGTGTCTTTGTGATTTATGGTTTTCTCTGGGTATATGCCCAGAAGTGGGATTGCTGGATCCTATGGTAATTCTCTTTTTAGTTTTTTAAAGGAACCTCCATACTGTTCTCCATAGTGACTGTATCAATTTACATTCCCACCAATAGCGGAAGAGGGTTCCTTTTGTCCACACCCTCCCCAGAATTTGTTGTTTGTACATTATCTGATGATGCCGATTCTAACAGGTGTGAGGTCTTACCTCATTGTAGTTTTGATTTGCATTTCTCTAATAATTAGTGATGTTGAGCAGCTTCTCATGTGCGTCTTGGCCATCTCTGTGACTTCTTTGAAGAAACGTCTCTTTAGATCTTCTGCCCATTTTTGTATTGGGTTGTTTGTTTTATTAATATTAAGCTGCATGAGCTGTTTATATATATTGGAGATTAAACCTTTGTCCATTGATTCGTTTGTGAACGTTTTCGCCCATTCTGAGGGTTGCCTTTTTCCATTCCCGTTTTTTTAACAAAGAAAGAAAGAAAGCAAAAGAAGCAGAACACTAATGTGCGTGAAATATGCCTCTTGAAACTGTCGTTTTGAAATATGGACGTCTTTTGAATTTTTTGGTCGATATATGACCCCAGGATTTGTTTTCAGGGCAGGTGTCATTTACAGGCCGGTAATGATTTGGAATATCCACTGACCATTAGCGCTGGGATTAAAGCTGCAGTTGTGAGAAACGGCCACAAGGTGGCAGCAGTTCTCCCTTACCAAATCTGGTTACTTGGGCAGCAGAGCCTCAATGGAAGTCGCCTTCTAGATTGGCATGTAGAACGGAATGTGCCAGGAGGAAGCCCCTCAAGTGTGTCTCACTACTTCTTGTTCTTGTTTTTAATTTAATCTTTTATTTTTTATTACAGCAAGTTTGAGTACAACGTTTAGCTTGTTGTAGGTGTGCAAGAGGTGGTTCTTTTACACATATACATATGTCTGTTCTTCCTGGGATCCTTTTCCCATGTACGTTATGACAGAATGTTGAGTAGTCTTCTCTTGGTACTCCGTAGGTCTTTGGTGATTATATACGTCTACTGTGTTTGTATATGTCTGTTAACCCCAATATCGTAATGAATTCAATCCTCACACCTTTCCTTTGGTGAACCATAAGTTTCTTTAATGAATCTGTGATTGCCCTTCTCCGTGGAAATATCTGCCCTGGTATCAATTTATAGGTAACACCTATAAGTGATATGATACGATATGTGTCTTTCACTTTCTGACTTACTCCAAGTCACGTGATTACCTCGAGACTCATCTACGGTGCTGCAAATGGCATTGTGTCCTTTTTTTCCTTGGCGAATATTCTGTCTTAGCGAGGTCCATTTTCTGCAATGTGATTCCCTGAGGGCTGAGGATTAGCTGCCCTGGGCAGCCTGACCCTGCCGGCAAGCCCTCCCCAGGTGTGCCTGGGTTGAGGTCAATATAAACAGCACTCCAGGCAGCAATAGCCCCTGCAGCTGTGCCTGACTCCATATTCTCTGCCCCGTCAGCAGTCTCGGGGCTGTGCTGGTGGGAGGGTGGGAGGGTCCACGGCTTTGTGGGTGGCCCGGTGTGAGTGGGGCTCTGCTGGACTTTCGGCAGGAGTTGCCAGGCTGCCACATGTAAAGAACAGGATGTGTCACCCATAACTTCCACTGGAATATCTCTCCGGGCTGAGGTGAGGAAGGAAAAAAAAGGAGTGGGGGCCGGGACGGGAGGGGTATCTCAGGCAGGGCAATGGAAAGCTTCCAGAAGAGCGCCCGTGGCCAGGACCATCCTGGCTGACCTGCAGGCACCAAGTTGGCCTGCGTGCCGTCGCTGGTGTGGCTCCACGGCCCTCCCTCTAGGCTTTCAAGCCCTTGTACATATTCAGGTGTTTCACCTGGGAAGGGTGGGAACAGTTCAGCAGCATCTGGCCTGGGGCTCAGCTCACGTTTACTCACAGAGGCCTGGGCACGGTCTCCCAGCTTTGCAATAAGGACGCTCCTTGCGTGGGCGGGTGGGGCTGCTGGCTGTATGGGAGATGATTCCCCACCTCTGACCAATTTCAGAATTGTTTACCACTGGAGCAAGTGCCTTGGTAGTGTTTTCCTCTGTATAACTGTTAGGTTCAGTTTTTTTTTTTTTCTTTTTTGGTTCAAGTTAGATTTTATTCCTCTTTTATGTATTTATAGATATAAGCATGGAAATAATTCATTGTTATATATACATCAGTGTGAATGGAAGAACTTTTTTTCTGTTTTATTTTAACATTTTATTTTTAAAAATTTTGAAATTTAATTTTGTTTATTTTTTTATACAGTAGGTTATTATTAGTTATCTATTTTATGCATATACATGTATACAGGTCAATCCCAATCTCCCAACTCATCCCACCACCACCACCCCATGGCTTCCCCCACTTTGTGTCCATACGTCTGTTCTCTACCTCTGTGTCTCTATTTCTGCCCTGCAAACCAGTTCATCTGTACCATTTTTCTAGGTTCCACATATAGGCATTAGTATACAATATTTGTTTTTCTCTTTCTGACTTACTTCACTCTGTATGACAGTCTCTAGATCCATCCACTTCTCTACAAATGACCCAGTTTCATTCCTTTTTATGGCTGAGTAATATTCCATTTTATATATGTACCACATCTTTATCCATTCGTCTGTCTGTGGGCATTTAGGTTGCTTCCATTACCTGGCTATTGTAAATAGTGCTGCAATGAACATTGTGGTGAATGTGTCTTTGTGATTTATGGTTTTCTCTGGGTATATGCCCAGAAGTGGGATTGCTGGATCCTATGGTAATTCTCTTTTTAGTTTTTTAAAGGAACCTCCATACTGTTCTCCATAGTGACTGTATCAATTTACATTCCCACCAATAGCGGAAGAGGGTTCCTTTTGTCCACACCCTCCCCAGAATTTGTTGTTTGTACATTATCTGATGATGCCGATTCTAACAGGTGTGAGGTCTTACCTCATTGTAGTTTTGATTTGCATTTCTCTAATAATTAGTGATGTTGAGCAGCTTCTCATGTGCGTCTTGGCCATCTCTGTGACTTCTTTGAAGAAACGTCTCTTTAGATCTTCTGCCCATTTTTGTATTGGGTTGTTTGTTTTATTAATATTAAGCTGCATGAGCTGTTTATATATATTGGAGATTAAACCTTTGTCCATTGATTCGTTTGTGAACGTTTTCGCCCATTCTGAGGGTTGCCTTTTTCCATTCCCGTTTTTTTAACAAAGAAAGAAAGAAAGCAAAAGAAGCAGAACACTAATGTGCGTGAAATATGCCTCTTGAAACTGTCGTTTTGAAATATGGACGTCTTTTGAATTTTTTGGTCGATATATGACCCCAGGATTTGTTTTCAGGGCAGGTGTCATTTACAGGCCGGTAATGATTTGGAATATCCACTGACCATTAGCGCTGGGATTAAAGCTGCAGTTGTGAGAAACGGCCACAAGGTGGCAGCAGTTCTCCCTTACCAAATCTGGTTACTAGGGCAGCAGAGCCTCAATGGAAGTCGCATTCTAGATTGGAATGTAGAACGGAATGTGCCAGGAGAAAGCCCCTCAAGTGTGTCTCACTACTTCTTGTTCTTGTTTTTAATTTAATCTTTTATTTTTTATTACAGCAAGTTTGAGTACAACGTTTAGCTTGTTGTAGGTGTGCAAGAGGTGGTTCTTTTACACATATACATATGTCTGTTCTTCCTGGGATCCTTTTCCCATGTACGTTATGACAGAATGTTGAGTAGTCTTCTCTTGGTACTCCGTAGGTCTTTGGTGATTATATACGTCTACTGTGTTTGTATATGTCTGTTAACCCCAATATCGTAATGAATTCAATCCTCACACCTTTCCTTTGGTGAACCATAAGTTTCTTTAAAGAATCTGTGATTGCCCTTCTCCGTGGAAATATCTGCCCTGGTATCAATTTATAGGTAACACCTATAAGTGATACGATACGATATGTGTCTTTCACTTTCTGACTTACTCCAAGTCACGTGATTACCTCGAGACTCATCTACGGTGCTGCGAATGGCATTGTGTCCTTTTTTTCCTTGGCGAATATTCTGTCTTAGCGAGGTCCATTTTCTGCAATGTGATTCCCTGAGGGCTGAGGATTAGCTGCCCTGGGCAGCCTGACCCTGCCGGCAAGCCCTCCCCAGGTGTGCCTGGGTTGAGGTCAATATAAACAGCACTCCAGGCAGCTATAGCCCCTGCAGCTGTGCCTGACTCCATATTCTCTGCCCCGTCAGCAGTCTCGGGGCTGTGCTGGTGGGAGGGTGGGAGGGTCCACGGCTTTGTGGGTGGCCCGGTGTGAGTGGGGCTCTGCTGGACTTTCGGCAGGAGTTGCCAGGCTGCCACCTGTAAAGGAGAGGATGTGTCACCCATAACTTCCACTGGAATATCTCTCCGGGCTGAGGTGAGGAAGGAAAAAAAGGAGTGGGGGCCGGGACGGCAGGGGTATCTCAGGCAGGGCAATGGAAAGCTTCCAGAAGAGCGCCCGTGGCCAGGACCATCCTGGCTGACCTGCAGGCACCAAGTTGGCCTGCGTGCCATCGCTGGTGTGGCTCCACGGCCCTCCCTCTAGGCTTTCAAGCCCTTGTACATATTCAGGTGTTTCACCTGGGAAGGGTGGGAACAGTTCAGCAGCATCTGGCCTGGGGCTCAGCTCACGTTTACTCACAGAGGCCTGGGCACGGTCTCCCAGCTTTGCAATAAGGACGCTCCTTGCGTGGGCGGGTGGGGCTGCTGGCTGTATGGGAGATGATTCCCCACCTCTGACCAATTTCAGAATTGTTTACCACTGGAGCAAGTGCCTTGGTAGTGTTTTCCTCTGTATAACTGTTAGGTTCAGTTTTTTTTTTTTTTCTTTTTTGGTTCAAGTTAGATTTTATTCCTCTTTTATGTATTTATAGATATAAGCATGGAAATAATTCATTGTTATATATACATCAGTGTGAATGGAAGAACTTTTTTTCTGTTTTATTTTTACATTTTATTTTTAAAAATTTTGAAATTTAATTTTGTTTATTTTTTTATACAGTAGGTTATTATTAGTTATCTATTTTATGCATATACATGTATGCAGGTCAATCCCAATCTCCCAACTCATCCCACCACCACCACCCCATGGCTTCCCCCACTTTGTGTCCATACGTCTGTTCTCTACCTCTGTGTCTCTATTTCTGCCCTGCAAACCAGTTCATCTGTACCATTTTTCTAGGTTCCACATATAGGCATTAGTATACAATATTTGTTTTTCTCTTTCTGACTTACTTCACTCTGTATGACAGTCTCTAGATCCATCAACTTCTCTACAAATGACCCAGTTTCATTCCTTTTTATGGCTGAGTAATATTCCATTTTATATATGTACCACCTCTTTATCCATTCGTCTGTCTGTGGGCATTTAGGTTGCTTCCATTACCTGGCTATTGTAAATAGTGCTGCAATGAACATTGTGGTGAATGTGTCTTTGTGATTTATGGTTTTCTCTGGGTATATGCCCAGAAGTGGGATTGCTGGATCCTATGGTAATTCTCTTTTTAGTTTTTTAAAGGAACCTCCATACTGTTCTCCATAGTGACTGTATCAATTTACTTCCCACCAATAGCGGAAGAGGGTTCCTTTTGTCCACACCCTCCCCAGAATTTGTTGTTTGTACATTATCTGATGATGCCGATTCTAACAGGTGTGAGGTCTTACCTCATTGTAGTTTTGATTTGCATTTCTCTAATAATTAGTGATGTTGAGCAGCTTCTCATGTGCGTCTTGGCCATCTCTGTGACTTCTTTGAAGAAACGTCTCTTTAGATCTTCTGCCCATTTTTGTATTGGGTTGTTTGTTTTATTAATATTAAGCTGCATGAGCTGTTTATATATATTGGAGATTAAACCTTTGTCCATTGATTCGTTTGTGAACGTTTTCACCCATTCTGAGGGTTGCCTTTTTCCATTCCCGTTTTTTTAACAAAGAAAGAAAGAAAGCAAAAGAAGCAGAACACTAATGTGCGTGAAATATGCCTCTTGAAACTGTCGTTTTGAAATATGGACGTCTTTTGAATTTTTTGGTCGATATATGACCCCAGGATTTGTTTTCAGGGCAGGTGTCATTTACAGGCCGGTAATGATTTGGAATATCCACTGACCATTAGCGCTGGGATTAAAGCTGCAGTTGTGAGAAACGGCCACAAGGTGGCAGCAGTTCTCCCTTACCAAATCTGGTTACTAGGGCAGCAGAGCCTCAATGGAAGTCGCGTTCTAGATTGGAATGTAGAACGGAATGTGCCAGGAGAAAGCCCCTCAAGTGTGTCTCACTACTTCTTGTTCTTGTTTTTAATTTAATCTTTTATTTTTTATTACAGCAAGTTTGAGTACAACGTTTAGCTTGTTGTAGGTGTGCAAGAGGTGGTTCTTTTACACATATACATATGTCTGTTCTTCCTGGGATCCTTTTCCCATGTACGTTATGACAGAATGTTGAGTAGTCTTCTCTTGGTACTCCGTAGGTCTTTGGTGATTATATACGTCTACTGTGTTTGTATATGTCTGTTAACCCCAATATCGTAATGAATTCAATCCTCACACCTTTCCTTTGGTGAACCATAAGTTTCTTTAATGAATCTGTGATTGCCCTTCTCCGTGGAAATATCTGCCCTGGTATCAATTTATAGGTAACACCTATAAGTGATATGATACGATATGTGTCTTTCACTTTCTGACTTACTCCAAGTCACGTGATTACCTCGAGACTCATCTACGGTGCTGCAAATGGCATTGTGTCCTTTTTTTCCTTGGCGAATATTCTGTCTTAGCGAGGTCCATTTTCTGCAATGTGATTCCCTGAGGGCTGAGGATTAGCTGCCCTGGGCAGCCTGACCCTGCCGGCAAGCCCTCCCCAGGTGTGCCTGGGTTGAGGTCAATATAAACAGCACTCCAGGCAGCAATAGCCCCTGCAGCTGTGCCTGACTCCATATTCTCTGCCCCGTCAGCAGTCTCGGGGCTGTGCTGGTGGGAGGGAGTGAGGGGCCACAGCTTTGTTTGTGGCCCGGTGTGACTGGAGTTCTGCTGGGCTTTCTGCAGGAGTTGCCAGGCTGCCTCCTGTAAAGAAGAGGATGTGTCACCCATACCTTCCGATGGAATTTCTCTCCGGACAGAGGTGAGGAAGGAAAAAAGCGGTGGGGGCCGGGACAGGTGCCGTATCTCAGGCAGGACAATGGAAAGCTTCCGGAAGAGCGCCCGGTGCCAGGACCATCCTGGCTGACCTGCAGGCACCAAGTTGGCCTGCGTGCCGTCGCTGGTGTGGCTCCACGGCCCTCCCTCTAGGCTTTCAAGCCCTTGTACATATTCAGGTGTTTCACCTGGGAAGGGTGGGAACAGTTCAGCAGCATCTGGCTTGGGGCTCAGCTCACATTTACTCACAGAGGCCTGGGCACGGTCTCCCAGCTTTGCAATAAGGACGCTCCTTGCATGGGCGGGTGGGGCTGCTGGCTGTATGGGAGATGATTCCCCACCTCTGACCAATTTCAGAATTGTTTACCACTGGAGCAAGTGCCTTGGTAGTGTTTTCCTCTGTATAACTGTTAGGTTCAGTTTGTTTGTTTTTTTTTTTTCTTTTTTGGTTCAAGTTAGATTTTATTCCTCTTTTATGTATTTATAGATATAAGCATGGAAATAATTCATTGTTATATATACATCAGTGTGAATGGAAGAACTTTTTTTCTGTTTTATTTTTACATTTTATTTTTAAAAATTTTGAAATTTAATTTTGTTTATTTTTTTATACAGTAGGTTATTATTAGTTATCTATTTTATGCATATACATGTATACAGGTCAATCCCAATCTCCCAACTCATCCCACCACCACCACCCCATGGCTTCCCCCACTTTGTGTCCATACGTCTGTTCTCTACCTCTGTGTCTCTATTTCTGCCCTGCAAACCAGTTCATCTGTACCATTTTTCTAGGTTCCACATATAGGCATTAGTATACAATATTTGTTTTTCTCTTTCTGACTTACTTCACTCTGTATGACAGTCTCTAGATCCATCAACTTCTCTACAAATGACCCAGTTTCATTCCTTTTTATGGCTGAGTAATATTCCATTTTATATATGTACCACATCTTTATCCATTCGTCTGTCTGTGGGCATTTAGGTTGCTTCCATTACCTGGCTATTGTAAATAGTGCTGCAATGAACATTGTGGTGAATGTGTCTTTGTGATTTATGGTTTTCTGTGGGTATATGCCCAGAAGTGGGATTGCTGGATCCTATGGTAATTCTCTTTTTAGTTTTTTAAAGGAACCTCCATACTGTTCTCCATAGTGACTGTATCAATTTACATTCCCACCAATAGCGGAAGAGGGTTCCTTTTGTCCACACCCTCCCCAGAATTTGCTGTTTGTACATTATCTGATGATGCCGATTCTAACAGGTGTGAGGTCTTACCTCATTGTAGTTTTGATTTGCATTTCTCTGATAATTAGTGATGTTGAGCAGCTTCTCATGTGCGTCTTGGCCATCTCTGTGACTTCTTTGAAGAAACATCTCTTTAGATCTTCTGCCCATTTTTGTATTCGGTTGTTTGTTTTATTAATATTAAGCTGCATGAGCTGTTTATATATATTGGAGATTAAACCTTTGTCCATTGATTCGTTTGTGAACGTTTTCGCCCATTCTGAGGGTTGCCTTTTTCCATTCCCGTTTTTTTAACAAAGAAAGAAAGAAAGCAAAAGAAGCAGAACACTAATGTGCGTGAAATATGCCTCTTGAAACTGTCGTTTTGAAATATGGACGTCTTTTGAATTTTTTGGTCGATATATGACCCCAGGATTTGTTTTCAGGGCAGGCGTCATTTACAGGCCGGTAATGATTTGGAATATCCACTGAGCATTAGCGCTGGGATTAAAGCTGCAGTTGTGAGAAACGGCCACAAGGTGGCAGCAGTTCTCCCTTACCAAATCTGGTTACTAGGGCAGCAGAGCCTCAATGGAAGTCGCGTTCTAGATTGGAATGTAGAACGGAATGTGCCAGGAGAAAGCCCCTCAAGTGTGTCTCACTACTTCTTGTTCTTGTTTTTAATTTAATCTTTTATTTTTTATTACAGCAAGTTTGAGTACAACGTTTAGCTTGTTGTAGGTGTGCAAGAGGTGGTTCTTTTACACATATACATATGTCTGTTCTTCCTGGGATCCTTTTCCCATGTACGTTATGACAGAATGTTGAGTAGTCTTCTCTTGGTACTCCGTAGGTCTTTGGTGATTATATACGTCTACTGTGTTTGTATATGTCTGTTAACCCCAATATCGTAATGAATTCAATCCTCACACATTTCCTTTGGTGAACCATAAGTTTCTTTAATGAATCTGTGATTGCCCTTCTCCGTGGAAATATCTGCCCTGGTATCAATTTATAGGTAACACCTATAAGTGATATGATACGATATGTGTCTTTCACTTTCTGACTTACTCCAAGTCACGTGATTACCTCGAGACTCATCTACGGTGCTGCAAATGGCATTGTGTCCTTTTTTTCCTTGGCGAATATTCTGTCTTAGCGAGGTCCATTTTCTGCAATGTGATTCCCTGAGGGCTGAGGATTAGCTGCCCTGGGCAGCCTGACCCTGCCGGCAAGCCCTCCCCAGGTGTGCCTGGGTTGAGGTCAATATAAACAGCACTCCAGGCAGCAATAGCCCCTGCAGCTGTGCCTGACTCCATATTCTCTGCCCCGTCAGCAGTCTCGGGGCTCTGCTGGTGGGAGAGTGGGAGGGTCCACGGCTTTGTGGGTGGCCCGGTGTGAGTGGGGCTCTGCTGGACTTTCGGCAGGAGTTGCCAGGCTGCCACCTGTAAAGAAGAGGATGTGTCACCCATAACTTCCACTGGAATATCTCTCCGGGCTGAGGTGAGGAAGGAAAAAAAGGAGTGGGGGCCGGGACAGGAGGGGTATCTCAGGCAGGGCAATGGAAATCTTCCAGAAGAGCGCCCGTGGCCAGGACCATCCTGGCTGACCTGCAGGCACCAAGTTGGCCTGCGTGCCGTCGCTGGTGTGGCTCCACGGCCCTCCCTCTAGGCTTTCAAGCCCTTGTACATATTCAGGTGTTTCACCTGGGAAGGGTGGGAACAGTTCAGCAGCATCTGGCCTGGGGCTCAGCTCACGTTTACTCACAGAGGACTGGGCACGGTCTCCCAGCTTTGCAATAAGGACGCTCCTTGCGTGGGCGGGTGGGGCTGCTGGCTGTATGGGAGATGATTCCCCACCTCTGACCAATTTCAGAATTGTTTACCACTGGAGCAAGTGCCTTGGTAGTGTTTTCCTCTGTATAACTGTTAGGTTCAGTTTTTTTTTTTTTCTTTTTTGGTTCAAGTGAGATTTTATTCCTCTTTTATGTATTTATAGATATTAGCATGGAAATAATTCATTGTTATATATACATCAGTGTGCATGGAAGAACTTTTATTCTGTTTTATTTTTACATTTTATTTTTAAAAATTTTGAAATTTAATTTTGTTTATTTTTTTATACAGTAGGTTATTATTAGTTATCTATTTTATGCATATACATGTATACAGGTCAATCCCAATCTCCCAACTCATCCCACCACCACCACCCCATGGCTTCCCCCACTTTGTGTCCATACGTCTGTTCTCTACCTCTGTGTCTCTATTTCTGCCCTGCAAACCAGTTCATCTGTACCATTTTTCTAGGTTCCACATATAGGCATTAGTATACAATATTTGTTTTTCTCTTTCTGACTTACTTCACTCTGTATGACAGTCTCTAGATCCATCAACTTCTCTACAAATGACCCAGTTTCATTCCTTTTTATGGCTGAGTAATATTCCATTTTATATATGTACCACATCTTTATCCATTCGTCTGTCTGTGGGCATTTAGGTTGCTTCCATTACCTGGCTATTGTAAATAGTGCTGCAATGAACATTGTGGTGAATGTGTCTTTGTGATTTATGGTTTTCTCTGGGTATATGCCCAGAAGTGGGATTGCAGGATCCTATGGTAATTCTCTTTTTAGTTTTTTAAAGGAACCTCCATACTGTTCTCCATAGTGACTGTATCAATTTACATTCCCACCAATAGCGGAAGAGGGTTCCTTTTGTCCACACCCTCCCCAGAATTTGTTGTTTGTACATTATCTGATGATGCCGATTCTAACAGGTGTGAGGTCTTACCTCATTGTAGTTTTGATTTGCATTTCTCTGATAATTAGTGATGTTGAGCAGCTTCTCATGTGCGTCTTGGCCATCTCTGTGACTTCTTTGAAGAAACGTCTCTTTAGATCTTCTGCCCATTTTTGTATTGGGTTGTTTGTTTTATTAATATTAAGCTGCATGAGCTGTTTATATATATTGGAGATTAAACCTTTGTCCATTGATTCGTTTGTGAACGTTTTCGCCCATTCTGAGGGTTGCCTTTTTCCATTCCCGTTTTTTTAACAAAGAAAGAAAGAAAGCAAAAGAAGCAGAACACTAATGTGCGTGAAATATGCCTCTTGAAACTGTCGTTTTGAAATATGGACGTCTTTTGAATTTTTTGGTCGATATATGACCCCAGGATTTGTTTTCAGGGCAGGTGTCATTTACAGGCCTGTAATGATTTGGAATATCCACTGACCATTAGCGCTGGGATTAAAGCTGCAGTTGTGAGAAACGGCCACAAGGTGGCAGCAGTTCTCCCTTACCAAATCTGGTTACTAGGGCAGCAGAGCCTCAATGGAAGTCGCGTTCTAGATTGGCATGTAGAACAGAATGTGCCAGGAGAAAGCCCCTCAAGTGTGTCTCACTACTTCTTGTTCTTGTTTTTAATTTAATCTTTTATTTTTTATTACAGCAAGTTTGAGTACAACGTTTAGCTTGTTGTAGGTGTGCAAGAGGTGGTTCTTTTACACATATACATATGTCTGTTCTTCCTGGGATCCTTTTCCCATGTACGTTATGACAGAATGTTGAGTAGTCTTCTCTTGGTACTCCGTAGGTCTTTGGTGATTATATACGTCTACTGTGTTTGTATATGTCTGTTAACCCCAATATCGTAATGAATTCAATCCTCACACCTTTCCTTTGGTGAACCATAAGTTTCTTTAATGAATCTGTGATTGCCCTTCTCCGTGGAAATATCTGCCCTGGTATCAATTTATAGGTAACACCTATAAGTGATATGATACGATATGTGTCTTTCACTTTCTGACTTACTCCAAGTCACGTGATTACCTCGAGACTCATCTACGGTGCTGCGAATGGCATTGTGTCCTTTTTTTCCTTGGCGAATATTCTGTCTTAGCGAGGTCCATTTTCTGCAATGTGATTCCCTGAGGGCTGAGGATTAGCTGCCCTGGGCAGCCTGACCCTGCCGGCAAGCCCTCCCCAGGTGTGCCTGGGTTGAGGTCAATATAAACAGCACTCCAGGCAGCAATAGCCCCTGCAGCTGTGCCTGACTCCATATTCTCTGCCCCGTCAGCAGTCTCGGGGCTGTGCTGGTGGGAGGGTGTGAGGGTCCACGGCTTTGTGGGTGGCCCGGTGTGAGTGGGGCTCTGCTGGACTTTCGGCAGGAGTTGCCAGGCTGCCACCTGTAAAGGAGAGGATGTGTCACACATAACTTCCACTGGAATATCTCTCCGGGCTGAGGTGAGGAAGGAAAAAAAGGAGTGGGGGCCGGGACAGGAGGGGTATCTCAGGCAGGGCAATGGAAAGCTTCCAGAAGTGCGCCCGTGGCCAGGACCATCCTGGCTGACCTGCAGGCACCAAGTTGGCCTGCGTGCCGTCGCTGGTGTGGCTCCACGGCCCTCCCTCTAGGCTTTCAAGCCCTTGTACATATTCAGGTGTTTCACCTGGGAAGGGTGGGAACAGTTCAGCAGCATCTGGCCTGGGGCTCAGCTCACGTTTACTCACAGAGGCCTGGGCACGGTCTCCCAGCTTTGCAATATGGACGCTCCTTGCGTGGGCGGGTGGGGCTGCTGGCTGTATGGGAGATGATTCCCCACCTCTGACCAATTTCAGAATTGTTTACCACTGGAGCAAGTGCCTTGGTAGTGTTTTCCTCTGTATAACTGTTAGGTTCAGTTTTTTTTTTTTTCTTTTTTGGTTCAAGTTAGATTTTATTCCTCTTTTATGTATTTATAGATATAAGCATGGAAATAATTCATTGTTATATATACATCAGTGTGAATGGAAGAACTTTTTTTCTGTTTTATTTTTACATTTTATTTTTAAAAATTTTGAAATTTAATTTTGTTTATTTTTTTATACAGTAGGTTATTATTAGTTATCTATTTTATGCATATACATGTATACAGGTCAATCCCAATCTCCCAACTCATCCCACCAGCACCACCCCATGGCTTCCCCCACTTTGTGTCCATACGTCTGTTCTCTACCTCTGTGTCTCTATTTCTGCCCTGCAAACCAGTTCATCTGTACCATTTTTCTAGGTTCCACATATAGGCATTAGTATACAATATTTGTTTTTCTCTTTCTGACTTACTTCACTCTGTATGACAGTCTCTAGATCCATCAACTTCTCTACAAATGACCCAGTTTCATTCCTTTTTATGGCTGAGTAATATTCCATTTTATATATATACCACATCTTTATCCATTCGTCTGTCTGTGGGCATTTAGGTTGCTTCCATTACCTGGCTATTGTAAATAGTGCTGCAATGAACATTGTGGTGAATGTGTCTTTGTGATTTATGGTTTTCTCTGGGTATATGCCCAGAAGTGGGATTGCTGGATCCTATGGTAATTCTCTTTTTAGTTTTTTAAAGGAACCTCCATACTGTTCTCCATAGTGACTGTATCAATTTACATTCCCACCAATAGCGGAAGAGGGTTCCTTTTGTCCACACCCTCCCCAGAATTTGCTGTTTGTACATTATCTGATGATGCCGATTCTAACAGGTGTGAGGTCTTACCTCATTGTAGTTTTGATTTGCATTTCTCTGATAATTAGTGATGTTGAGCAGCTTCTCATGTGCGTCTTGGCCATCTCTGTGACTTCTTTGAAGAAACATCTCTTTAGATCTTCTGCCCATTTTTGTATTGGGTTGTTTGTTTTATTAATATTAAGCTGCATGAGCTGTTTATATATACTGGAGATTAAACCTTTGTCCATTGATTCGTTTGTGAACGTTTTCGCCCATTCTGAGGGTTGCCTTTTTCCATTCCCGTTTTTTTAACAAAGAAAGAAAGAAAGCAAAAGAAGCAGAACACTAATGTGCGTGAAATATGCCTCTTGAAACTGTCGTTTTGAAATATGGACGTCTTTTGAATTTTTTGGTCGATATATGACCCCAGGATTTGTTTTCAGGGCAGGCGTCATTTACAGGCCTGGAATGATTTGGAATATCCACTGACCATTAGCGCTGGGATTAAAGCTGCAGTTGTGAGAAACGGCCACAAGGTGGCAGCAGTTCTCCCTTACCAAATCTGGTTACTAGGGCAGCAGAGCCTCAATGGAAGTCGCGTTCTAGATTGGCATGTAGAACGGAATGTGCCAGGAGAAAGCCCCTCAAGTGTGTCTCACTACTTCTTGTTCTTGTTTTTAATTTAATCTTTTATTTTTTATTACAGCAAGTTTGAGTACAACGTTTAGCTTGTTGTAGGTGTGCAAGAGGTGGTTCTTTTACACATATACATATGTCTGTTCTTCCTGGGATCCTTTTCCCATGTACGTTATGACAGAATGTTGAGTAGTCTTCTCTTGGTACTCCGTAGGTCTTTGGTGATTATATACGTCTACTGTGTTTGTATATGTCTGTTAACCCCAATATCGTAATGAATTCAATCCTCACACATTTCCTTTGGTGAACCATAAGTTTGTTTAATGAATCTGTGATTGCCCTTCTCCGTGGAAATATCTGCCCTGGTATCAATTTATAGGTAACACCTATAAGTGATATGATACGATATGTGTCTTTCACTTTCTGACTTACTCCAAGTCACGTGATTACCTCGAGACTCATCTACGGTGCTGCGAATGGCATTGTGTCCTTTTTTTCCTTGGCGAATATTCTGTCTTAGCGAGGTCCATTTTCTGCAATGTGATTCCCTGAGGGCTGAGGATTAGCTGCCCTGGGCAGCCTGACCCTGCCGGCAAGCCCTCCCCAGGTGTGCCTGGGTTGAGGTCAATATAAACAGCACTCCAGGCAGCAATAGCCCCTGCAGCTGTGCCTGACTCCATATTCTCTGCCCCGTCAGCAGTCTCGGGGCTGTGCTGGTGGGAGGGTGTGAGGGTCCACGGCTTTGTGGGTGGCCCGGTGTGAGTGGGGCTCTGCTGGACTTTCGGCAGGAGTTGCCAGGCTGCCACCTGTAAGGAAGAGGATGTGTCACCCATAACTTCCACTGGAATATCTCTCCGGGCTGAGGTGAGGAAGGAAAAATAGGAGTGGCGGCCGGGACAGGAGGGGTATCTCAGGCAGGGCAATGGAAAGCTTCCAGAAGAGCGCCCGTGGCCAGGACCATCCTGGCTGACCTGCAGGCACCAAGTTGGCCTGCGTGCCGTCGCTGGTGTGGCTCCACGGCCCTCCCTCTAGGCTTTCAAGCCCTTGTACATATTCAGGTGTTTCACCTGGGAAGGGTGGGAACAGTTCAGTAGCATCTGGCCTGGGGCTCAGCTCACGTTTACTCACAGAGGCCTGGGCACGGTCTCCCAGCTTTGCAATAAGGACGCTCCTTGCGTGGGCGGGTGGGGCTGCTGGCTGTATGGGAGATGAATCCCCACCTCTGACCAATTTCAGAATTGTTTACCACTGGAGCAAGTGCCTTGGTAGTGTTTTCCTCTGTATAACTGTTAGGTTCAGTTTTTTTTTTTCTTTTTTGGTTCAAGTTAGATTTTATTCCTCTTTTATGTATTTATAGATATAAGCATGGAAATAATTCATTGTTATATATACATCAGTGTGAATGGAAGAACTTTTTTTCTGTTTTATTTTTACATTTTATTTTTAAAATTTTTGAAATTTAATTTTGTTTATTTTTTTATACAGTAGGTTATTATTAGTTATCTATTTTATGCATATACATGTATACAGGTCAATCCCAATCTCCCAACTCATCCCACCACCACTACCCCATGGCTTCCCCCACTTTGTGTCCATACGTCTGTTCTCTACCTCTGTGTCTCTATTTCTGCCCTGCAAACCAGTTCATCTGTACCATTTTTCTAGGTTCCACATATAGGCATTAGTATACAATATTTGTTTTTCTCTTTCTGACTTACTTCACTCTGTATGACAGTCTCTAGATCCATCAACTTCTCTACAAATGACCCAGTTTCATTCCTTTTTATGGCTGAGTAATATTCCATTTTATATATGTACCACATCTTTATCCATTCGTCTGTCTGTGGGCATTTAGGTTGCTTCCATTACCTGGCTATTGTAAATAGTGCTGAAATGAACATTGTGGTGAATGTGTCTTTGTGATTTATGGTTTTCTCTGGGTATATGCCCAGAAGTGGGATTGTTGGATCCTATGGTAATTCTCTTTTTAGTTTTTTAAAGGAACCTCCATACTGTTCTCCATAGTGACTGTATCAATTTACATTCCCACCAATAGCGGAAGAGGGTTCCTTTTGTCCACACCCTCCCCAGAATTTGTTGTATGTACATTATCTGATGATGCCGATTCTAACAGGTGTGAGGTCTTACCTCATTGTAGTTTTGATTTGCATTTCTCTGATAATTAGTGATGTTGAGCAGCTTCTCATGTGCGTCTTGGCCATCTCTGTGTCTTCTTTGAAGAAACATCTCTTTAGATCTTCTGCCCATTTTTGTATTGGGTTGTTTGTTTTATTAATATTAAGCTGCATGAGCTGTTTATATATACTGGAGATTAAACCTTTGTCCATTGATTCGTTTGTGAACGTTTTCGCCCATTCTGAGGGTTGCCTTTTTCCATTCCCGTTTTTTTAACAAAGAAAGAAAGAAAGCAAAAGAAGCAGAACACTAATGTGCGTGAAATATGCCTCTTGAAACTGTCGTTTTGAAATATGGACGTCTTTTGAATTTTTTGGTCGATATATGACCCCAGGATTTGTTTTCAGGGCAGGCGTCATTTACAGGCCGGTAATGATTTGGAATATCCACTGACCATTAGCGCTGGGATTAAAGCTGCAGTTGTGAGAAACGGCCACAAGGTGGCAGCAGTTCTCCCTTACCAAATCTGGTTACTAGGGCAGCAGAGCCTCAATGGAAGTCGCGTTCTAGATTGGCATGTAGAACGGAATGTGCCAGGAGAAAGCCCCTCAAGTGTGTCTCACTACTTCTTGTTCTTGTTTTTAATTTAATCTTTTATTTTTTATTACAGCAAGTTTGAGTACAACGTTTAGCTTGTTGTAGGTGTGCAAGAGGTGGTTCTTTTACACATGTACATATGTCTGTTCTTCCTGGGATCCTTTTCCCATGTACGTTATGACAGAATGTTGAGTAGTCTTCTCTTGGTACTCCGTAGGTCTTTGGTGATTATATACGTCTACTGTGTTTGTATATGTCTGTTAACCCCAATATCGTAATGAATTCAATCCTCACACCTTTCCTTTGGTGAACCATAAGTTTGTTTAATGAATCTGTGATTGCCCTTCTCCGTGGAAATATCTGCCCTGGTATCAATTTATAGGTAACACCTATAAGTGATATGATACGATATGTGTCTTTCACTTTCTGACTTACTCCAAGTCACGTGATTACCTCGAGACTCATCTACGGTGCTGCGAATGGCATTGTGTCCTTTTTCTCCTTGGCGAATATTCTGTCTTAGCGAGGTCCATTTTCTGCAATGTGATTCCCTGAGGGCTGAGGATTAGCTGCCCTGGGCAGCCTGACCCTGCCGGCAAGCCCTCCCCAGGTGTGCCTGGGTTGAGGTCAATATAAACAGCACTCCAGGCAGCAATAGCCCCTGCAGCTGTGCCTGACTCCATATTCTCTGCCCTGTCAGCAGTCTCGGGGCTGTGCTGGTGGGAGGGTGTGAGGGTCCACGGCTTTGTGGGTGGCCCGGTGTGAGTGGGGCTCTGCTGGACTTTCGGCAGGAGTTGCCAGGCTGCCACCTGTAAAGGAGAGGATGTGTCACCCATAACTTCCACTGGAATATCTCTCCGGGCTGAGGTGAGGAAGGAAAAAAAGGAGTGGGGGCCGGGACAGGAGGGGTATCTCAGGCAGGGCAATGGAAAGCTTCCAGAAGAGCGCCCGTGGCCACGACCATCCTGGCTGACCTGCAGGCACCAAGTTGGCCTGCGTGCCGTCGCTGGTGTGGCTCCACGGCCCTCCCTCTAGGCTTTCAAGCCCTTGTACATATTCAGGTGTTTCACCTGGGAAGGGTGGGAACAGTTCAGCAGCATCTGGCCTGGGGCTCAGCTCACGTTTACTCACAGAGGCCTGGGCACGGTCTCCCAGCTTTGCAATAAGGACGCTCCTTGCGTGGGCGGGTGGGGCTGCTGGCTGTATGGGAGATGATTCCCCACCTCTGACCAATTTCAGAATTGTTTACCACTGGAGCAAGTGCCTTGGTAGTGTTTTCCTCTGTATAACTGTTAGGTTCAGTTTTTGTTTTTTTTTTCTTTTTTGGTTCAAGTTAGATTTTATTCCTCTTTTATGTATTTATAGATATAAGCATGGAAATAATTCATTGTTATATATACATCAGTGTGAATGGAAGAACATTTTTTCTGTTTTATTTTTACATTTTATTTTTAAAAATTTTGAAATTTAATTTTGTTTATTTTTTTATACAGTAGGTTATTATTAGTTATCTATTTTATGCATATACATGTATACAGGTCAATCCCAATCTCCCAACTCATCCCACCACCACCACCCCATGGCTTCCCCCACTTTGTGTCCATACGTCTGTTCTCTACTTCTGTGTCTCTATTTCTGCCCTGCAAACCAGTTCATCTGTACCATTTTTCTAGGTTCCACATATAGGCATTAGTATACAATATTTGATTTTCTCTTTCTGACTTACTTCACTCTGTATGACAGTCTCTAGATCCATCAACTTCTCTACAAATGACCCAGTTTCATTCCTTTTTATGGCTGAGTAATATTCCATTTTATATATGTACCACATCTTTATCCATTCGTCTGTCTGTGGGCATTTAGGTTGCTTCCATTACCTGGCTATTGTAAATAGTGCTGCAATGAACATTGTGGTGAATGTGTCTTTGTGATTTATGGTTTTCTCTGGGTATATGCCCAGAAGTGGGATTGCTGGATCCTATGGTAATTCTCTTTTTAGTTTTTTAAAGGAACCTCCATACTGTTCTCCATAGTGACTGTATCAATTTACATTCCCACCAATAGCGGAAGAGGGTTCCTTTTGTCCACACCCTCCCCAGAATTTGTTGTTTGTACATTATCTGATGATGCCGATTCTAACAGGTGTGAGGTCTTACCTCATTGTAGTTTTGATTTGCATTTCTCTGATAATTAGTGATGTTGAGCAGCTTCTCATGTGCGTCTTGGCCATCTCTGTGTCTTTGAAGAAACGTCTATTTAGATCTTCTGCCCATTTTTGTATTGGGTTGTTTGTTTTATTAATATTAAGCTGCATGAGCTGTTTATATATATTGGAGATTAAACCTTTGTCCATTGATTCGTTTGTGAACGTTTTCGCCCATTCTGAGGGTTGCCTTTTTCCATTCCCGTTTTTTTAACAAAGAAAGAAAGAAAGCAAAAGAAGCAGAACACTAATGTGCGTGAAATATGCCTCTTGAAACTGTCGTTTTGAAATATGGACGTCTTTTGAATTTTTTGGTCGATATATGACCCCAGGATTTGTTTTCAGGGCAGGCGTCATTTACAGGCCTGGAATGATTTGGAATATCCACTGACCATTAGCGCTGGGATTAAAGCTGCAGTTGTGAGAAACGGCCAGAAGGTGGCAGCAGTTCTCCCTTACCAAATCTGGTTACTAGGGCAGCAGAGCCTCAATGGAAGTCGCGTTCTAGATTGGCATGTAGAACGGAATGTGCCAGGAGAAAGCCCCTCAAGTGTGTCTCACTACTTCTTGTTCTTGTTTTTAATTTAATCTTTTATTTTTTATTACAGCAAGTTTGAGTACAACGTTTAGCTTGTTGTAGGTGTGCAAGAGGTGGTTCTTTTACACATGTACATATGTCTGTTCTTCCTGGGATCCTTTTCCCATGTACGTTATGACAGAATGTTGAGTAGTCTTCTCTTGGTACTCCGTAGGTCTTTGGTGATTATATACGTCTACTGTGTTTGTATATGTCTGTTAACCCCAATATCGTAATGAATTCAATCCTCACACCTTTCCTTTGGTGAACCATAAGTTTCTTTAATGAATCTGTGATTGCCCTTCTCCGTGGAAATATCTGCCCTGGTATCAATTTATAGGTAACACCTATAAGTGATATGATACGACATGTGTCTTTCACTTTCTGACTTACTCCAAGTCACGTGATTACCTCGAGACTCATCTACGGTGCTGCGAATGGCATTGTGTCCTTTTTCTCCTTGGCGAATATTCTGTCTTAGCGAGGTCCATTTTCTGCAATGTGATTCCCTGAGGGCTGAGGATTAGCTGCCCTGGGCAGCCTGACCCTGCCGGCAAGCCCTCCCCAGGTGTGCCTGGGTTGAGGTCAATATAAACAGCACTCCAGGCAGCAATAGCCCCTGCAGCTGTGCCTGACTCCATATTCTCTGCCCCGTCAGCAGTCTCGGGGCTGTGCTGGTGGGAGGGTGGGAGGGTCCACGGCTTTGTGGGTGGCCCGGTGTGAGTGGGGCTCTGCTGGACTTTCGGCAGGAGTTGCCAGGCTGCCACCTGTAAAGGAGAGGATGTGTCACCCATAACTTCCACTGGAATATCTCTCCGGGCTGAGGTGAGGAAGGAAAAAAAGGAGTGGGGGCCGGGACAGGAGGGGTATCTCAGGCAGGGCAATGGAAAGCTTCCAGAAGAGCGCCCGTGGCCAGGACCATCCTGGCTGACCTGCAGGCACCAAGTTGGCCTGCGTGCCGTCGCTGGTGTGGCTCCACGGCCCTCCCTCTAGGCTTTCAAGCCCTTGTACATATTCAGGTGTTTCACCTGGGAAGGGTGGGAACAGTTCAGCAGCATCTGGCCTGGGGCTCAGCTCACGTTTACTCACAGAGGCCTGGGCACGGTCTCCCAGCTTTGCAATAAGGACGCTCCTTGCGTGGGCGGGTGGGGCTGCTGGCTGTATGGGAGATGATTCCCCACCTCTGACCAATTTCAGAATTGTTTACCACTGGAGCAAGTGCCTTGGTAGTGTTTTCCTCTGTATAACTGTTAGGTTCAGTTTTTTTTTTTTTTTCTTTTTTGGTTCAAGTTAGATTTTATTCCTCTTTTATGTATTTATAGATATAAGCATGGAAATAATTCATTGTTATATATACATCAGTGTGAATGGAAGAACTTTTTTTCTGTTTTATTTTTACATTTTATTTTTAAAAATTTTGAAATTTAATTTTGTTTATTTTTTTATACAGTAGGTTATTATTAGTTATCTATTTTATGCATATACATGTATACAGGTCAATCCCAATCTCCCAACTCATCCCACCACCACCACCCCATGGCTTCCCCCACTTTGTGTCCATACGTCTGTTCTCTACTTCTGTGTCTCTATTTCTGCCCTGCAAACCAGTTCATCTGTACCATTTTTCTAGGTTCCACATATAGGCATTAGTATACAATATTTGATTTTCTCTTTCTGACTTACTTCACTCTGTATGACAGTCTCTAGATCCATCAACTTCTCTACAAATGACCCAGTTTCATTCCTTTTTATGGCTGAGTAATATTCCATTTTATATATGTACCACATCTTTATCCATTCGTCTGTCTGTGGGCATTTAGGTTGCTTCCATTACCTGGCTATTGTAAATAGTGCTGCAATGAACATTGTGGTGAATGTGTCTTTGTGATTTATGGTTTTCTCTGGGTATATGCCCAGAAGTGGGATTGCTGGATCCTATGGTAATTCTCTTTTTAGTTTTTTAAAGGAACCTCCATACTGTTCTCCATAGTGACTGTATCAATTTACATTCCCACCAATAGCGGAAGAGGGTTCCTTTTGTCCACACCCTCCCCAGAATTTGTTGTTTGTACATTATCTGATGATGCCGATTCTAACAGGTGTGAGGTCTTACCTCATTGTAGTTTTGATTTGCATTTCTCTGATAATTAGTGATGTTGAGCAGCTTCTCATGTGCGTCTTGGCCATCTCTGTGTCTTTGAAGAAACGTCTATTTAGATCTTCTGCCCATTTTTGTATTGGGTTGTTTGTTTTATTAATATTAAGCTGCATGAGCTGTTTATATATATTGGAGATTAAACCTTTGTCCATTGATTCGTTTGTGAACGTTTTCGCCCATTCTGAGGGTTGCCTTTTTCCATTCCCGTTTTTTTAACAAAGAAAGAAAGAAAGCAAAAGAAGCAGAACACTAATGTGCGTGAAATATGCCTCTTGAAACTGTCGTTTTGAAATATGGACGTCTTTTGAATTTTTTGGTCGATATATGACCCCAGGATTTGTTTTCAGGGCAGGCGTCATTTACAGGCCTGGAATGATTTGGAATATCCACTGACCATTAGCGCTGGGATTAAAGCTGCAGTTGTGAGAAACGGCCACAAGGTGGCAGCAGTTCTCCCTTACCAAATCTGGTTACTAGGGCAGCAGAGCCTCAATGGAAGTCGCGTTCTAGATTGGCATGTAGAACGGAATGTGCCAGGAGAAAGCCCCTCAAGTGTGTCTCACTACTTCTTGTTCTTGTTTTTAATTTAATCTTTTATTTTTTATTACAGCAAGTTAGAGTACAACGTTTAGCTTGTTGTAGGTGTGCAAGAGGTGGTTCTTTTACACATGTACATATGTCTGTTCTTCCTGGGATCCTTTTCCCATGTACGTTATGACAGAATGTTGAGTAGTCTTCTCTTGGTACTCCGTAGGTCTTTGGTGATTATATACGTCTACTGTGTTTGTATATGTCTGTTAACCCCAATATCGTAATGAATTCAATCCTCACACCTTTCCTTTGGTGAACCATAAGTTTGTTTAATGAATCTGTGATTGCCCTTCTCCGTGGAAATATCTGCCCTGGTATCAATTTATAGGTAACACCTATAAGTGATATGATACGACATGTGTCTTTCACTTTCTGACTTACTCCATGTCACGTGATTACCTCGAGACTCATCTACGGTGCTGCGAATGGCATTGTGTCCTTTTTCTCCTTGGCGAATATTCTGTCTTAGCGAGGTCCATTTTCTGCAATGTGATTCCCTGAGGGCTGAGGATTAGCTGCCCTGGGCAGCCTGACCCTGCCGGCAAGCCCTCCCCAGGTGTGCCTGGGTTGAGGTCAATATAAACAGCACTCCAGGCAGCAATAGCCCCTGCAGCTGTGCCTGACTCCATATTCTATGCCCCGTCAGCAGTCTCGGGGCTGTGCTGGTGGGAGGGTGGGAGGGTCCACGGCTTTGTGGGTGGCCCGGTGTGAGTGGGGCTCTGCTGGACTTTCGGCAGGAGTTGCCAGGCTGCCACCTGTAAAGGAGAGGATGTGTCACCCATAACTTCCACTGGAATATCTCTCCGGGCTGAGGTGAGGAAGGAAAAAAAGGAGTGGGGGCCGGGACAGGAGGGGTATCTCAGGCAGGGCAATGGAAAGCTTCCAGAAGAGCGCCCGTGGCCAGGACCATCCTGGCTGACCTGCAGGCACCAAGTTGGCCTGCGTGCCGTCGCTGGTGTGGCTCCACGGCCCTCCCTCTAGGCTTTCAAGCCCTTGTACATATTCAGGTGTTTCACCTGGGAAGGGTGGGAACAGTTCAGCAGCAGCTGGCCTGGGGCTCAGCTCACGTTTACTCACAGAGGCCTGGGCACGGTCTCCCAGCTTTGCAATAAGGACGCTCCTTGCGTGGGCGGGTGGGGCTGCTGGCTGTATGGGAGATGATTCCCCACCTCTGACCAATTTCAGAATTGTTTACCACTGGAGCAAGTGCCTTGGTAGTGTTTTCCTCTGTATAACTGTTAGGTTCAGTTTTTTTTTTTTTTTTCTTTTTTGGTTCAAGTTAGATTTTATTCCTCTTTTATGTATTTATAGATATAAGCATGGAAATAATTCATTGTTATATATACATCAGTGTGAATGGAAGAACTTTTTTTCTGTTTTATTTTTACATTTTATTTTCAAAAATTTTGAAATTTAATTTTGTTTATTTTTTTATACAGTAGGTTATTATTAGTTATCTATTTTATGCATATACATGTATACAGGTCAATCCCAATCTCCCAACTCATCCCACCACCACCACCCCATGGCTTCCCCCACTTTGTGTCCATACGTCTGTTCTCTACTTCTGTGTCTCTATTTCTGCCCTGCAAACCAGTTCATCTGTACCATTTTTCTAGGTTCCACATATAGGCATTAGTATACAATATTTGATTTTCTCTTTCTGACTTACTTCACTCTGTATGACAGTCTCTAGATCCATCAACTTCTCTACAAATGACCCAGTTTCATTCCTTTTTATGGCTGAGTAATATTCCATTTTATATATGTACCACATCTTTATCCATTCGTCTGTCTGTGGGCATTTAGGTTGCTTCCATTACCTGGCTATTGTAAATAGTGCTGCAATGAACATTGTGGTGAATGTGTCTTTGTGATTTATGGTTTTCTCTGGGTATATGCCCAGAAGTGGGATTGCTGGATCCTATGGTAATTCTCTTTTTAGTTTTTTAAAGGAACCTCCATACTGTTCTCCATAGTGACTGTATCAATTTACATTCCCACCAATAGCGGAAGAGGGTTCCTTTTGTCCACACCCTCCCCAGAATTTGTTGTTTGTACATTATCTGATGATGCCGATTCTAACAGGTGTGAGGTCTTACCTCATTGTAGTTTTGATTTGCATTTCTCTGATAATTAGTGATGTTGAGCAGCTTCTCATGTGCGTCTTGGCCATCTCTGTGTCTTTGAAGAAACGTCTATTTAGATCTTCTGCCCATTTTTGTATTGGGTTGTTTGTTTTATTAATATTAAGCTGCATGAGCTGTTTATATATATTGGAGATTAAACCTTTGTCCATTGATTCGTTTGTGAACGTTTTCGCCCATTCTGAGGGTTGCCTTTTTCCATTCCCGTTTTTTTAACAAAGAAAGAAAGAAAGCAAAAGAAGCAGAACACTAATGTGCGTGAAATATGCCTCTTGAAACTGTCGTTTTGAAATATGGACGTCTTTTGAATTTTTTGGTCGATATATGACCCCAGGATTTGTTTTCAGGGCAGGCGTCATTTACAGGCCTGGAATGATTTGGAATATCCACTGACCATTAGCGCTGGGATTAAAGCTGCAGTTGTGAGAAACGGCCACAAGGTGGCAGCAGTTCTCCCTTACCAAATCTGGTTACTAGGGCAGCAGAGCCTCAATGGAAGTCGCGTTCTAGATTGGCATGTAGAACGGAATGTGCCAGGAGAAAGCCCCTCAAGTGTGTCTCACTACTTCTTGTTCTTGTTTTTAATTTAATCTTTTATTTTTTATTACAGCAAGTTTGAGTACAACGTTTAGCTTGTTGTAGGTGTGCAAGAGGTGGTTCTTTTACACATGTACATATGTCTGTTCTTCCTGGGATCCTTTTCCCATGTACGTTATGACAGAATGTTGAGTAGTCTTCTCTTGGTACTCCGTAGGTCTTTGGTGATTATATACGTCTACTGTGTTTGTATATGTCTGTTAACCCCAATATCGTAATGAATTCAATCCTCACACCTTTCCTTTGGTGAACCATAAGTTTCTTTAATGAATCTGTGATTGCCCTTCTCCGTGGAAATATCTGCCCTGGTATCAATTTATAGGTAACACCTATAAGTGATATGATACGATATGTGTCTTTCACTTTCTGACTTACTCCAAGTCACGTGATTACCTCGAGACTCATCTACGGTGCTGCGAATGGCATTGTGTCCTTTTTCTCCTTGGCGAATATTCTGTCTTAGCGAGGTCCATTTTCTGCAATGTGATTCCCTGAGGGCTGAGGATTAGCTGCCCTGGGCAGCCTGACCCTGCCGGCAAGCCCTCCCCAGGTGTGCCTGGGTTGAGGTCAATATAAACAGCACTCCAGGCAGCAATAGCCCCTGCAGCTGTGCCTGACTCCATATTCTATGCCCCGTCAGCAGTCTCGGGGCTGTGCTGGTGGGAGGGTGGGAGGGTCCACGGCTTTGTGGGTGGCCCGGTGTGAGTGGGGCTCTGCTGGACTTTCGGCAGGAGTTGCCAGGCTGCCACCTGTAAAGGAGAGGATGTGTCACCCATAACTTCCACTGGAATATCTCTCTGGGCTGAGGTGAGGAAGGAAAAAAAGGAGTGGGGGCCGGGACAGGAGGGGTATCTCAGGCAGGGCAATGGAAAGCTTCCAGAAGAGCGCCCGTGGCCAGGACCATCCTGGCTGACCTGCAGGCACCAAGTTGGCCTGCGTGCCGTCGCTGGTGTGGCTCCACGGCCCTCCCTCTAGGCTTTCAAGCCCTTGTACATATTCAGGTGTTTCACCTGGGAAGGGTGGGAACAGTTCAGCAGCATCTGGCCTGGGGCTCAGCTCACGTTTACTCACAGAGGCCTGGGCACGGTCTCCCAGCTTTGCAATAAGGACGCTCCTTGCGTGGGCGGGTGGGGCTGCTGGCTGTATGGGAGATGATTCCCCACCTCTGACCAATTTCAGAATTGTTTACCACTGGAGCAAGTGCCTTGGTAGTGTTTTCCTCTGTATAACTGTTAGGTTCAGTTTTTTTTTTTTTTTCTTTTTTGGTTCAAGTTAGATTTTATTCCTCTTTTATGTATTTATAGATATAAGCATGGAAATAATTCATTGTTATATATACATCAGTGTGAATGGAAGAACTTTTTTTCTGTTTTATTTTTACATTTTATTTTTAAAAATTTTGAAATTTAATTTTATTTATTTTTTTATACAGTAGGTTATTATTAGTTATCTATTTTATGCATATACATGTATACAGGTCAATCCCAATCTCCCAACTCATCCCACCACCACCACCCCATGGCTTCCCCCACTTTGTGTCCATACGTCTGTTCTCTACTTCTGTGTCTCTATTTCTGCCCTGCAAACCAGTTCATCTGTACCATTTTTCTAGGTTCCACATATAGGCATTAGTATACAATATTTGATTTTCTCTTTCTGACTTACTTCACTCTGTATGACAGTCTCTAGATCCATCAACTTCTCTACAAATGACCCAGTTTCATTCCTTTTTATGGCTGAGTAATATTCCATTTTATATATGTACCACATCTTTATCCATTCGTCTGTCTGTGGGCATTTAGGTTGCTTCCATTACCTGGCTATTGTAAATAGTGCTGCAATGAACATTGTGGTGAATGTGTCTTTGTGATTTATGGTTTTCTCTGGGTATATGCCCAGAAGTGGGATTGCTGGATCCTATGGTAATTCTCTTTTTAGTTTTTTAAAGGAACCTCCATACTGTTCTCCATAGTGACTGTATCAATTTACATTCCCACCAATAGCGGAAGAGGGTTCCTTTTGTCCACACCCTCCCCAGAATTTGTTGTTTGTACATTATCTGATGATGCCGATTCTAACAGGTGTGAGGTCTTACCTCATTGTAGTTTTGATTTGCATTTCTCTGATAATTAGTGATGTTGAGCAGCTTCTCATGTGCGTCATGGCCATCTCTGTGTCTTTGAAGAAACGTCTATTTAGATCTTCTGCCCATTTTTGTATTGGGTTGTTTGTTTTATTAATATTAAGCTGCATGAGCTGTTTATATATATTGGAGATTAAACCTTTGTCCATTGATTCGTTTGTGAACGTTTTCGCCCATTCTGAGGGTTGCCTTTTTCCATTCCCGTTTTTTTAACAAAGAAAGAAAGAAAGCAAAAGAAGCAGAACACTAATGTGCGTGAAATATGCCTCTTGAAACTGTCGTTTTGAAATATGGACGTCTTTTGAATTTTTTGGTCGATATATGACCCCAGGATTTGTTTTCAGGGCAGGCGTCATTTACAGGCCTGGAATGATTTGGAATATCCACTGACCATTAGCGCTGGGATTAAAGCTGCAGTTGTGAGAAACGGCCACAAGGTGGCAGCAGTTCTCCCTTACCAAATCTGGTTACTAGGGCAGCAGAGCCTCAATGGAAGTCGCGTTCTAGATTGGAATGTAGAACGGAATGTGCCAGGAGAAAGCCCCTCAAGTGTGTCTCACTACTTCTTGTTCTTGTTTTTAATTTAATCTTTTATTTTTTATTACAGCAAGTTTGAGTACAACGTTTAGCTTGTTGTAGGTGTGCAAGAGGTGGTTCTTTTACACATGTACATATGTCTGTTCTTCCTGGGATCCTTTTCCCATGTACGTTATGACAGAATGTTGAGTAGTCTTCTCTTGGTACTCCGTAGGTCTTTGGTGATTATATACGTCTACTGTGTTTGTATATGTCTGTTAACCCCAATATCGTAATGAATTCAATCCTCACACCTTTCCTTTGGTGAACCATAAGTTTCTTTAATGAATCTGTGATTGCCCTTCTCCGTGGAAATATCTGCCCTGGTATCAATTTATAGGTAACACCTATAAGTGATATGATACGATATGTGTCTTTCACTTTCTGACTTACTCCAAGTCACGTGATTACCTCGAGACTCATCTACGGTGCTGCGAATGGCATTGTGTCCTTTTTCTCCTTGGCGAATATTCTGTCTTAGCGAGGTCCATTTTCTGCAATGTGATTCCCTGAGGGCTGAGGATTAGCTGCCCTGGGCAGCCTGACCCTGCCGGCAAGCCCTCCCCAGGTGTGCCTGGGTTGAGGTCAATATAAACAGCACTCCAGGCAGCAATAGCCCTTGCAGCTGTGCCTGACTCCATATTCTATGCCCCGTCAGCAGTCTCGGGGCTGTGCTGGTGGGAGGGTGGGAGGGTCCACGGCTTTGTGGGTGGCCCGGTGTGAGTGGGGCTCTGTTGGACTTTCGGCAGGAGTTGCCAGGCTGCCACCTGTAAAGGAGAGGATGTGTCACCCATAACTTCCACTGGAATATCTCTCCGGGCTGAGGTGAGGAAGGAAAAAAAGGAGTGGGGGCCGGGACAGGAGGGGTATCTCAGGCAGGGCAATGGAAAGCTTCCAGAAGAGCGCCCGTGGCCAGGACCATCCTGGCTGACCTGCAGGCACCAAGTTGGCCTGCGTGCCGTCGCTGGTGTGGCTCCACGGCCCTCCATCTAGGCTTTCAAGCCCTTGTACATATTCAGGTGTTTCACCTGGGAAGGGTGGGAACAGTTCAGCAGCATCTGGCCTGGGGCTCAGCTCACGTTTACTCACAGAGGCCTGGGCACGGTCTCCCAGCTTTGCAATAAGGACGCTCCTTGCGTGGGCGGGTGGGGCTGCTGGCTGTATGGGAGATGATTCCCCACCTCTGACCAATTTCAGAATTGTTTACCACTGGAGCAAGTGCCTTGGTAGTGTTTTCCGCTGTATAACTGTTAGGTTCAGTTTTTTTTTTCTTTTTTGGTTCAAGTTAGATTTTATTCCTCTTTTATGTATTTATAGATATAAGCATGGAAATAATTCATTGTTATATATACATCAGTGTGAATGGAAGAACTTTTTTTCTGTTTTATTTTTACATTTTATTTTTAAAAATTTTGAAATTTAATTTTGTTTATTTTTTTATACAGTAGGTTATTATTAGTTATCTATTTTATGCATATACATGTATACAGGTCAATCCCAATCTCCCAACTCATCCCACCACCACCACCCCATGGCTTCCCCCACTTTGTGTCCATACGTCTGTTCTCTACTTCTGTGTCTCTATTTCTGCCCTGCAAACCAGTTCATCTGTACCATTTTTCTAGGTTCCACATATAGGCATTAGTATACAATATTTGATTTTCTCTTTCTGACTTACTTCACTCTGTATGACAGTCTCTAGATCCATCAACTTCTCTACAAATGACCCAGTTTCATTCCTTTTTATGGCTGAGTAATATTCCATTTTATATATGTACCACATCTTTATCCATTCGTCTGTCTGTGGGCATTTAGGTTGCTTCCATTACCTGGCTATTGTAAATAGTGCTGCAATGAACATTGTGGTGAATGTGTCTTTGTGATTTATGGTTTTCTCTGGGTATATGCCCAGAAGTGGGATTGCTGGATCCTATGGTAATTCTCTTTTTAGTTTTTTAAAGGAACCTCCATACTGTTCTCCATAGTGACTGTATCAATTTACATTCCCACCAATAGCGGAAGAGGGTTCCTTTTGTCCACACCCTCCCCAGAATTTGTTGTTTGTACATTATCTGATGATGCCGATTCTAACAGGTGTGAGGTCTTACCTCATTGTAGTTTTGATTTGCATTTCTCTGATAATTAGTGATGTTGAGCAGCTTCTCATGTGCGTCTTGGCCATCTCTGTGTCTTTGAAGAAACGTCTATTTAGATCTTCTGCCCATTTTTGTATTGGGTTGTTTGTTTTATTAATATTAAGCTGCATGAGCTGTTTATATATATTGGAGATTAAACCTTTGTCCATTGATTCGTTTGTGAACGTTTTCGCCCATTCTGAGGGTTGCCTTTTTCCATTCCCGTTTTTTTAACAAAGAAAGAAAGAAAGCAAAAGAAGCAGAACACTAATGTGCGTGAAATATGCCTCTTGAAACTGTCGTTTTGAAATATGGACGTCTTTTGAATTTTTTGGTCGATATATGACCCCAGGATTTGTTTTCAGGGCAGGCGTCATTTACAGGCCTGGAATGATTTGGAATATCCACTGACCATTAGCGCTGGGATTAAAGCTGCAGTTGTGAGAATCGGCCAGAAGGTGGCAGCAGTTCTCCCTTACCAAATCTGGTTACTAGGGCAGCAGAGCCTCAATGGAAGTCGCGTTCTAGTTTGGAATGTAGAACGGAATGTGCCAGGAGAAAGCCCCTCAAGTGTGTCTCACTACTTCTTGTTCTTGTTTTTTTTTTTTTTTTTTTTTTTTTCTTTTTGTGGTATGCGGGCCTCTCACTGTTGTGGCCTCTCCCGTTGCGGAGCACAGGCTCCGGACGCGCAGGCCCAGCGGCCACGGCTCACAGGCCCAGCCGCTCCGCGGCATATGGGATCCTCCCAGACCGGGGCACGAACCCGTATCCCCTGCATCGGCAGGCGGACTCTCAACCACTGCGCCACCAGGGAGGCCCTTGTTCTTGTTTTTAATTTAATCTTTTATTTTTTATTACAGCAAGTTTGAGTACAACGTTTAGCTTGTTGTAGGTGTGCAAGAGGTGGTTCTTTTACACATGTACATATGTCTGTTCTTCCTGGGATCCTTTTCCCATGTACGTTATGACAGAATGTTGAGTAGTCTTCTCTTGGTACTCCGTAGGTCTTTGGTGATTATATACGTCTACTGTGTTTGTATATGTCTGTTAACCCCAATATCGTAATGAATTCAATCCTCACACCTTTCCTTTGGTGAACCATAAGTTTGTTTAATGAATCTGTGATTGCCCTTCTCCGTGGAAATATCTGCCCTGGTATCAATTTATAGGTAACACCTATAAGTGATATGATACGATATGTGTGTTTCACTTTCTGACTTACTCCAAGTCACGTGATTACCTCGAGACTCATCTACGGTGCTGCGAATGGCATTGTGTCCTTTTTCTCCTTGGCGAATATTCTGTCTTAGCGAGGTCCATTTTCTGCAATGTGATTCCCTGAGGGCTGAGGATTAGCTGCCCTGGGCAGCCTGACCCTGCCGGCAAGCCCTCCCCAGGTGTGCCTGGGTTGAGGAAAATATAAACAGCACTCCAGGCAGCAATAGCCCCTGCAGCTGTGCCTGACTCCATATTCTCTGCCCCGTCAGCAGTCTTGGGGCTGTGCTGGTGGGAGGGTGTGAGGGTCCACGGCTTTGTGGGTGGCCCGGTGTGAGTGGGGCTCTGCTGGACTTTCGGCAGGAGTTGCCAGGCTGCCACCTGTAAAGGAGAGGATGTGTCACCCATAACTTCCACTGGAATATCTCTCCGGGCTGAGGTGAGGAAGGAAAAAAAGGAGTGGGGGCCGGGACAGGAGGGGTATCTCAGGCAGGGCAATGGAAAGCTTCCAGAAGAGCGCCCGTGGCCACGACCCTCCTGGCTGACCTGCAGGCACCAAGTTGGCCTGCATGCCGTCGCTGGTGTGGCTCCACGGCCCTCCCTCTAGGCTTTCAAGCCCTTGTACATATTCAGGTGTTTCACCTGGGAAGGGTGGGAACAGTTCAGCAGCATCTGGCCTGGGGCTCAGCTCACGTTTACTCACAGAGGCCTGGGCACGGTCTCCCAGCTTTGCAATAAGGACGCTCCTTGCGTGGGCGGGTGGGGCTGCTGGCTGTATGGGAGATGATTCCCCACCTCTGACCAATTTCAGAATTGTTTACCACTGGAGCAAGTGCCTTGGTAGTGTTTTCCTCTGTATAACTGTTAGGTTCAGTTTTTTTTTTTTTTTCTTTTTTGGTTCAAGTTAGATTTTATTCCTCTTTTATGTATTTATACATATAAGCATGGAAATAATTCATTGTTATATATACATCAGTGTGAATGGAAGAACTTTTTTTCTGTTTTATTTTTACATTTTATTTTTAAGAATTTTGAAATTTAATTTTGTTTATTTTTTTATACAGTAGGTTATTATTAGTTATCTATTTTATGCATATACATGTATACAGGTCAATCCCAATCTCCCAACTCATCCCACCAGCACCACCCCATGGCTTCCCCCACTTTGTGTCCATACGTCTGTTCTCTACCTCTGTGTCTCTATTTCTGCCCTGCAAACCAGTTCATCTGTACCATTTTTCTAGGTTCCACATATAGGCATTAGTATACAATATTTGTTTTTCTCTTTCTGACTTACTTCACTCTGTATGACAGTCTCTAGATCCATCAACTTCTCTACAAATGACCCAGTTTCATTCCTTTTTATGGCTGAGTAATATTCCATTTTATATATGTACCACATCTTTATCCATTCGTCTGTCTGTGGGCATTTAGGTTGCTTCCATTACCTGGCTATTGTAAATAGTGCTGCAATGAACATTGTGGTGAATGTGTCTTTGTGATTTATGGTTTTCTCTGGGTATATGCCCAGAAGTGGGATTGCTGGATCCTATGGTAATTCTCTTTTTAGTTTTTTAAAGGAACCTCCATACTGTTCTCCATAGTGACTGTATCAATTTACATTCCCACCAATAGCGGAAGAGGGTTCCTTTTGTCCACACCCTCCCCAGAATTTGCTGTTTGTACATTATCTGATGATGCCGATTCTAACAGGTGTGAGGTCTTACCTCATTGTAGTTTTGATTTGCATTTCTCTGATAATTAGTGATGTTGAGCAGCTTCTCATGTGCATCTTGGCCATCTCTGTGACTTCTTTGAAGAAACGTCTCTTTAGATCTTCTGCCCATTTTTGTATTGGGTTGTTTGTTTTATTAATATTAAGCTGCATGAGCTGTTTATATATATTGGAGATTAAACCTTTGTCCATTGATTCGTTTGTGAACGTTTTCGCCCATTCTGAGGGTTGCCTTTTTCCATTCCCGTTTTCTTAACAAAGAAAGAAAGAAAGCAAAAGAAGCAGAACACTAATGTGCGTGAAATATGCCTCTTGAAACTGTCGTTTTGAAATATGGACGTCTTTTGAATTTTTTGGTCGATATATGACCCCAGGATTTGTTTTCAGGGCAGGTGTCATTTACAGGCCGGTAATGATTTGGAATATCCACTGACCATTAGCGCTGGGATTAAAGCTGCAGTTGTGAGAAACGGCCAGAAGGTGGCAGCAGTTCTCCCTTACCAAATCTGGTTACTAGGGCAGCAGAGCCTCAATGGAAGTCGCGTTCTAGATTGGCATGTAGAACGGAATGTGCCAGGAGAAAGCCCCTCAAGTGTGTCTCACTACTTCTTGTTCTTGTTTTTAATTTAATCTTTTATTTTTTATTACAGCAAGTTTGATTACAACGTTTAGCTTGTTGTAGGTGTGCAAGAGGTGGTTCTTTTACACATATACATATGTCTGTTCTTCCTGGGATCCTTTTCCCATGTACGTTATGACAGAATGTTGAGTAGTCTTCTCTTGGTACTCCGTAGGTCTTTGGTGATTATATACGTCTACTGTGTTTGTATATGTCTGTTAACCCCAATATCGTAATGAATTCAATCCTCACACCTTTCCTTTGGTGAACCATAAGTTTCTTTAATGAATCTGTGATTGCCCTTCTCCGTGGAAATATCTGCCCTGGTATCAATTTATAGGTAACACCTATAAGTGATATGATACGATATGTGTCTTTCACTTTCTGACTTACTCCAAGTCACGTGATTACCTCGAGACTCATCTACAGTGCTGCGAATGGCATTGTGTCCTTTTTTTCCTTGGCGAATATTCTGTCTTAGCGAGGTCCATTTTCTGCAATGTGATTCCCTGAGGGCTGAGGATTAGCTGCCCTGGGCAGCCTGACCCTGCCGGCAAGCCCTCCCCAGGTGTGCCTGGGTTGAGGTCAATATAAACAGCACTCCAGGCAGCAATAGCCCCTGCAGCTGTGCCTGACTCCATATTCTCTGCCCCGTCAGCAGTCTCGGGGCTGTGCTGGTGGGAGGGTGGGAGGGTCCACGGCTTTGTGGGTGGCCCGGTGTGAGTGGGGCTCTGCTGGACTTTCGGCAGGAGTTGCCAGGCTGCCACCTGTAAAGGAGAGGATGTGTCACCCATAACTTCCACTGGAATATCTCTCCGGGCTGAGGTGAGGAAGGAAAAAAAGGAGTGGGGGCCGGGACAGGAGGGGTATCTCAGGCAGGGCAATGGAAAGCTTCCAGAAGAGCGCCCGTGGCCAGGACCATCCTGGCTGACCTGCAGGCACCAAGTTGGACTGCGTGCCGTCGCTGTTGTGGCTCCACGGCCCTCCCTCTAGGCTTTCAAGCCCTTGTACATATTCAGGTGTTTCACCTGGGAAGGGTGGGAACAGTTCAGCAGCATCTGGCCTGGGGCTCAGCTCACGTTTACTCACAGAGTCCTGGGCAAGGTCTCCCAGCTTTGCAATAAGGACGCTCCTTGCGTGGGCGGGTGGGGCTGCTGGCTGTATGGGAGATGATTCCCCACCTCTGACCAATTTCAGAATTGTTTACCACTGGAGCAAGTGCCTTGGTAGTGTTTTCCTCTGTATAACTGTTAGGTTCAGTTTTTTTTTTTTTCTTTTTTGGTTCAAGTTAGATTTTATTCCTCTTTTATGTATTTATAGATATAAGCATGGAAATAATTCATTGTTATATATACATCAGTGTGAATGGAAGAACTTTTTTTCTGTTTTATTTTTACATTTTATTTTTAAAAATTTTGAAATTTAATTTTGTTTATTTTTTTATACAGTAGGTTATTATTAGTTATCTATTTTATGCATATACATGTATACAGGTCAATCCCAATCTCCCAACTCATCCCACCACCACCACCCCATGGCTTCCCCCACTTTGTGTCCATACGTCTGTTCTCTACCTCTGTGTCTCTATTTCTGCCCTGCAAACCAGTTCATCTGTACCATTTTTCTAGGTTCCACATATAGGCATTAGTATACAATATTTGTTTTTCTCTTTCTGACTTACTTCACTCTGTATGACAGTCTCTAGATCCATCAACTTCTCTACAAATGACCCAGTTTCATTCCTTTTTATGGCTGAGTAATATTCCATTTTATATATGTACCACATCTTTATCCATTCGTCTGTCTGTGGGCATTTAGGTTGCTTCCATTACCTGGCTATTGTAAATAGTGCTGCAATGAACATTGTGGTGAATGTGTCTTTGTGATTTATGGTTTTCTCTGGGTATATGCCCAGAAGTGGGATTGCTGGATCCTATGGTAATTCTCTTTTTAGTTTTTTAAAGGAACCTCCATACTGTTCTCCATAGTGACTGTATCAATTTACATTCCCACCAATAGCGGAAGAGGGTTCCTTTTGTCCACACCCTCCCCAGAATTTGTTGTTTGTACATTATCTGATGATGCCGATTCTAACAGGTGTGAGGTCTTACCTCATTGTAGTTTTGATTTGCATTTCTCTGATAATTAGTGATGTTGAGCAGCTTCTCATGTGCGTCTTGGCCATCTCTGTGTCTTTGAAGAAACGTCTATTTAGATCTTCTGCCCATTTTTGTATTGGGTTGTTTGTTTTATTAATATTAAGCTGCATGAGCTGTTTATATATATTGGAGATTAAACCTTTGTCCATTGATTCGTTTGTGAACGTTTTCGCCCATTCTGAGGGTTGCCTTTTTCCATTCCCGTTTTTTTAACAAAGAAAGAAAGAAAGCAAAAGAAGCAGAACACTAATGTGCGTGAAATATGCCTCTTGAAACTGTCGTTTTGAAATATGGACGTCTTTTGAATTTTTTGGTCGATATATGACCCCAGGATTTGTTTTCAGGGCAGGCGTCATTTACAGGCCTGGAATGATTTGGAATATCCACTGACCATTAGCGCTGGGATTAAAGCTGCAGTTGTGAGAAACGGCCACAAGGTGGCAGCAGTTCTCCCTTACCAAATCTGGTTACTAGGGCAGCAGAGCCTCAATGGAAGTCGCGTTCTAGATTGGCATGTAGAACGGAATGTGCCAGGAGAAAGCCCCTCAAGTGTGTCTCACTACTTCTTGTTCTTGTTTTTAATTTAATCTTTTATTTTTTATTACAGCAAGTTTGAGTACAACGTTTAGCTTGTTGTAGGTGTGCAAGAGGTGGTTCTTTTACACATGTACATATGTCTGTTCTTCCTGGGATCCTTTTCCCATGTACGTTATGACAGAATGTTGAGTAGTCTTCTCTTGGTACTCCGTAGGTCTTTGGTGATTATATACGTCTACTGTGTTTGTATATGTCTGTTAACCCCAATATCGTAATGAATTCAATCCTCACACCTTTCCTTTGGTGAACCATAAGTTTCTTTAATGAATCTGTGATTGCCCTTCTCCGTGGAAATATCTGCCCTGGTATCAATTTATAGGTAACACCTATAAGTGATATGATACGATATGTGTCTTTCACTTTCTGACTTACTCCAAGTCACGTGATTACCTCGAGACTCATCTACGGTGCTGCGAATGGCATTGTGTCCTTTTTTTCCTTGGCGAATATTCTGTCTTAGCGAGGTCCATTTTCTGCAATGTGATTCCCTGAGGGCTGAGGATTAGCTGCCCTGGGCAGCCTGACCCTGCCGGCAAGCCCTCCCCAGGTGTGCCTGGGTTGAGGTCAATATAAACAGCACTCCAGGCAGCAATAGCCCCTGCAGCTGTGCCTGACTCCATATTCTCTGCCCCGTCAGCAGTCTCGGGGCTGTGCTGGTGGGAGGGTGTGAGGGTCCACGGCTTTGTGGGTGGCCCGGTGTGAGTGGGGCTCTGCTGGACTTTCGGCAGGAGTTGCCAGGCTGCCACCTGTAAAGGAGAGGATGTGTCACCCATAACTTCCACTGGAATATCTCTCCGGGCTGAGGTGAGGAAGGAAAAAAAGGAGTGGGGGCCGGGACAGGAGGGGTATCTCAGGCAGGGCAATGGAAAGCTTCCAGAAGAGCGCCCGTGGCCAGGACCATCCTGGCTGACCTGCAGGCACCAAGTTGGCCTGCGTGCCGTCGCTGGTGTGGCTCCACGGCCCTCCCTCTAGGCTTTCAAGCCCTTGTACATATTCAGGTGTTTCACCTGGGAAGGGTGGGAACAGTTCAGCAGCATCTGGCCCGGGGCTCAGCTCACCTTTACTCACAGAGGCCTGGGCACGGTCTCCCAGCTTTGCAATAAGGATGCTCCTTGCGTGGGCGGGTGGGGCTGCTGGCTGTATGGGAGATGATTCCCCACCTCTGACCAATTTCAGAATTGTTTACCACTGGAGCAAGTGCCTTGGTAGTGTTTTCCTCTGTATAACTGTTAGGTTCAGTTTTTTTTTTCTTTTTTGGTTCAAGTTAGATTTTATTCCTCTTTTATGTATTTATAGATATAAGCATGGAAATAATTCATTGTTATATATACATCAGTGTGAATGGAAGAACTTTTTTTCTGTTTTATTTTTACATTTTATTTTTAAAAATTTTGAAATTTAATTTTGTTTATTTTTTTATACAGTAGGTTATTATTAGTTATCTATTTTATGCATATACATGTATACAGGTCAATCCCAATCTCCCAACTCATCCCACCACCACCACCCCATGGCTTCCCCCACTTTGTGTCCATACGTCTGTTCTCTACTTCTGTGTCTCTATTTCTGCCCTGCAAACCAGTTCATCTGTACCATTTTTCTAGGTTCCACATATAGGCATTAGTATACAATATTTGTTTTTCTCTTTCTGACTTACTTCACTCTGTATGAAGGTCTCTAGATCCATCAACTTCTCTACAAATGACCCAGTTTCATTCCTTTTTATGGCTGAGTAATATTCCATTTTATATATGTACCACATCTTTATCCATTCGTCTGTCTGTGGGCATTTAGGTTGCTTCCATTACCTGGCTATTGTAAATAGTGCTGCAATGAACATTGTGGTGAATGTGTCTTTGTGATTTATGGTTTTCTCTGGGTATATGCCCAGAAGTGGGATTGCTGGATCCTATGGTAATTCTCTTTTTAGTTTTTTAAAGGAACCTCCATACTGTTCTCCATAGTGACTGTATCAATTTACATTCCCACCAATAGCGGAAGAGGGTTCCTTTTGTCCACACCCTCCCCAGAATTTGCTGTTTGTACATTATCTGATGATGCCGATTCTAACAGGTGTGAGGTCTTACCTCATTGTAGTTTTGATTTGCATTTCTCTGATAATTAGTGATGTTGAGCAGCTTCTCATGTGCGTCTTGGCCATCTCTGTGTCTTTGAAGAAACGTCTATTTAGATCTTCTGCCCATTTTTGTATTGGGTTGTTTGTTTTATTAATATTAAGCTGCATGAGCTGTTTATATATATTGGAGATTAAACCTTTGTCCATTGATTCGTTTGTGAACGTTTTCGCCCATTCTGAGGGTTGCCTTTTTCCATTCCCGTTTTTTTAACAAAGAAAGAAAGAAAGCAAAAGAAGCAGAACACTAATGTGCGTGAAATATGCCTCTTGAAACTGTCGTTTTGAAATATGGACGTCTTTTGAATTTTTTGGTCGATATATGACCCCAGGATTTGTTTTCAGGGCAGGCGTCATTTACAGGCCTGTAATGATTTGGAATATCCACTGACCATTAGCGCTGGGATTAAAGCTGCAGTTGTGAGAAACGGCCACAAGGTGGCAGCAGTTCTCCCTTACCAAATCTGGTTACTAGGGCAGCAGAGCCTCAATGGAAGTCGCGTTCTAGATTGGCATGTAGAACGGAATGTGCCAGGAGAAAGCCCCTCAAGTGTGTCTCACTACTTCTTGTTCTTGTTTTTAATTTAATCTTTTATTTTTTATTACAGCAAGTTTGAGTACAACGTTTAGCTTGTTGTAGGTGTGCAAGAGGTGGTTCTTTTACACATGTACATATGTCTGTTCTTCCTGGGATCCTTTTCCCATGTACGTTATGACAGAATGTTGAGTAGTCTTCTCTTGGTACTCCGTAGGTCTTTGGTGATTATATACGTCTACTGTGTTTGTATATGTCTGTTAACCCCAATATCGTAATGAATTCAATCCTCACACCTTTCCTTTGGTGAACCATAAGTTTCTTTAATGAATCTGTGATTGCCCTTCTCCGTGGAAATATCTGCCCTGGTATCAATTTATAGGTAACACCTATAAGTGATATGATACGATATGTGTCTTTCACTTTCTGACTTACTCCAAGTCACGTGATTACCTCGAGACTCATCTACGGTGCTGCGAATGGCATTGTGTCCTTTTTCTCCTTGGCGAATATTCTGTCTTAGCGAGGTCCATTTTCTGCAATGTGATTCCCTGAGGGCTGAGGATTAGCTGCCCTGGGCAGCCTGACCCTGCCGGCAAGCCCTCCCCAGGTGTGCCTGGGTTGAGGTCAATATAAACAGCACTCCAGGCAGCAATAGCCCCTGCAGCTGTGCCTGACTCCATATTCTCTGCCCCGTCAGCAGTCTCGGGGCTGTGCTGGTGGGAGGGTGTGAGGGTCCACGGCTTTGTGGGTGGCCCGGTGTGAGTGGGGCTCTGCTGGACTTTCGGCAGGAGTTGCCAGGCTGCCACCTGTAAAGGAGAGGATGTGTCACCCATAACGTCCACTGGAATATCTCTCCGGGCTGAGGTGAGGAAGGAAAAAAAGGAGTGGGGGCCGGGACAGGAGGGGTATCTCAGGCAGGGCAATGGAAAGCTTCCAGAAGAGCGCCCGTGGCCAGGACCATCCTGGCTGACCTGCAGGCACCAAGTTGGCCTGTGTGCCGTCGCTGGTGTGGCTCCACGGCCCTCCCTCTAGGCTTTCAAGCCCTTGTACATATTCAGGTGTTTCACCTGGGAAGGGTGGGAACAGTTCAGCAGCATCTGGCCTGGGGCTCAGCTCACGTTTACTCACAGAGGCCTGGGCACGGTCTCCCAGCTTTGCAATAAGGACGCTCCTTGCGTGGGCGGGTGGGGCTGCTGGCTGTATGGGAGATGATTCCCCACCTCTGACCAATTTCAGAATTGTTTACCACTGGAGCAAGTGCCTTGGTAGTGTTTTCCTCTGTATAACTGTTAGGTTCAGTTTTTTTTTTTTTCTTTTTTGGTTCAAGTTAGATTTTATTCCTCTTTTATGTATTTATAGATATAAGCATGGAAATAATTCATTGTTATATATACATCAGTGTGAATGGAAGAACTTTTTTTCTGTTTTATTTTTACATTTTATTTTTAAAAATTTTGAAATTTAATTTTGTTTATTTTTTTATACAGTAGGTTATTATTAGTTATCTATTTTATGCATATACATGTATACAGGTCAATCCCAATCTCCCAACTCATCCCACCACCACCACCCCATGGCTTCCCCCACTTTGTGTCCATACGTCTGTTCTCTACCTCTGTGTCTCTATTTCTGCCCTGCAAACCAGTTCATCTGTACCATTTTTCTAGGTTCCACATATAGGCATTAGTATACAATATTTGTTTTTCTCTTTCTGACTTACTTCACTCTGTATGACAGTCTCTAGATCCATCAACTTCTCTACAAATGACCCAGTTTCATTCCTTTTTATGGCTGAGTAATATTCCATTTTATATATGTACCACATCTTTATCCATTCGTCTGTCTGTGGGCATTTAGGTTGCTTCCATTACCTGGCTATTGTAAATAGTGCTGCAATGAACATTGTGGTGAATGTGTCTTTGTGATTTATGGTTTTCTCTGGGTATATGCCCAGAAGTGGGATTGCTGGATCCTATGGTAATTCTCTTTTTAGTTTTTTAAAGGAACCTCCATACTGTTCTCCATAGTGACTGTATCAATTTACATTCCCACCAATAGCGGAAGAGGGTTCCTTTTGTCCACACCCTCCCCAGAATTTGCTGTTTGTACATTATCTGATGATGCCGATTCTAACAGGTGTGAGGTCTTACCTCATTGTAGTTTTGATTTGCATTTCTCTGATAATTAGTGATGTTGAGCAGCTTCTCATGTGCGTCTTGGCCATCTCTGTGACTTCTTTGAAGAAACGTCTCTTTAGATCTTCTGCCCATTTTTGTATTGGGTTGTTTGTTTTATTAATATTAAGCTGCATGAGCTGTTTATATATATTGGAGATTAAACCTTTGTCCATTGATTCGTTTGTGAACGTTTTCGCCCATTCTGAGGGTTGCCTTTTTCCATTCCCGTTTTTTTAACAAAGAAAGAAAGAAAGCAAAAGAAGCAGAACACTAATGTGCGTGAAATATGCCTCTTGAAACTGTCGTTTTGAAATATGGACGTCTTTTGAATTTTTTGGTCGATATATGACCCCAGGATTTGTTTTCAGGGCAGGTGTCATTTACAGGCCGGTAATGATTTGGAATATCCACTGACCATTAGCGCTGGGATTAAAGCTGCAGTTGTGAGAAACGGCCAGAAGGTGGCAGCAGTTCTCCCTTACCACATCTGGTTACTAGGGCAGCAGAGCCTCAATGGAAGTCGCGTTCTAGATTGGCATGTAGAACGGAATGTGCCAGGAGAAAGCCCCTCAAGTGTGTCTCACTACTTCTTGTTCTTGTTTTTAGTTTAATCTTTTATTTTTTATTACGGCAAGTTTGAGTACAACGTTTAGCTTGTTGTAGGTGTGCAAGAGGTGGTTCTTTTACACATATACATATGTCTGTTCTTCCTGGGATCCTTTTCCCATGTACGTTATGACAGAATGTTGAGTAGTCTTCTCTTGGTACTCCGTAGGTCTTTGGTGATTATATACGTCTACTGTGTTTGTATATGTCTGTTAACCCCAATATCGTAATGAATTCAATCCTCACACCTTTCCTTTGGTGAACCATAAGTTTGTTTAATGAATCTGTGATTGCCCTTCTCCGTGGAAATATCTGCCCTGGTATCAATTTATAGGTAACACCTATAAGTGATATGATACGATATGTGTCTTTCACTTTCTGACTTACTCCAAGTCACGTGATTACCTCGAGACTCATCTACGGTGCTGCGAATGGCATTGTGTCCTTTTTCTCCTTGGCGAATATTCTGTCTTAGCGAGGTCCATTTTCTGCAATGTGATTCCCTGAGGGCTGAGGATTAGCTGCCCTGGGCAGCCTGACCCTGCCGGCAAGCCCTCCCCAGGTGTGCCTGGGTTGAGGTCAATATAAACAGCACTCCAGGCAGCAATAGCCCCTGCAGCTGTGCCTGACTCCATATTCTCTGCCCCGTCAGCAGTCTCGGGGCTGTGCTGGTGGGAGGGTGTGAGGGTCCACGGCTTTGTGGGTGGCCCGGTGTGAGTGGGGCTCTGCTGGACTTTCGGCAGGAGTTGCCAGGCTGCCACCTGTAAAGGAGAGGATGTGTCACCCATAACGTCCACTGGAATATCTCTCCGGGCTGAGGTGAGGAAGGAAAAAAAGGAGTGGGGGCCGGGACAGGAGGGGTATCTCAGGCAGGGCAATGGAAAGCTTCCAGAAGAGAGCCCGTGGCCAGGACCATCCTGGCTGACCTGCAGGCACCAAGTTGGCCTGCGTTCCGTCGCTGGTGTGGCTCCACGGCCCTCCCTCTAGGCTTTCAAGCCCTTGTACATATTCAGGTGTTTCACCTGGGAAGGGTGGGAACAGTTCAGCAGCATCTGGCCTGGGGCTCAGCTCACGTTTACTCACAGAGGCCTGGGCACGGTCTCCCAGCTTTGCAATAAGGACGCTCCTTGCGTGGGCGGGTGGGGCTGCTGGCTGTATGGGAGATGATTCCCCACCTCTGACCAATTTCAGAATTGTTTACCACTGGAGCAAGTGCCTTGGTAGTGTTTTCCTCTGTATAACTGTTAGGTTCAGTTTTTTTTTTTTTTCTTTTTTGGTTCAAGTTAGATTTTATTCCTCTTTTATGTATTTATAGATATAAGCATGGAAATAATTCATTGTTATATATACATCAGTGTGAATGGAAGAACTTTTTTTCTGTTTTATTTTTACATTTTATTTTTAAAAATTTTGAAATTTAATTTTGTTTATTTTTTTATACAGTAGGTTATTATTAGTTATCTATTTTATGCATATACATGTATACAGGTCAATCCCAATCTCCCAACTCATCCCACCACCACCACCCCATGGCTTCCCCCACTTTGTGTCCATACGTCTGTTCTCTACCTCTGTGTCTCTATTTCTGCCCTGCAAACCAGTTCATCTGTACCATTTTTCTAGGTTCCACATATAGGCATTAGTATACAATATTTGTTTTTCTCTTTCTGACTTACTTCACTCTGTATGACAGTCTCTAGATCCATCAACTTCTCTACAAATGACCCAGTTTCATTCCTTTTTATGGCTGAGTAATATTCCATTTTATATATGTACCACATCTTTATCCATTCGTCTGTCTGTGGGCATTTAGGTTGCTTCCATTACCTGGCTATTGTAAATAGTGCTGCAATGAACATTGTGGTGAATGTGTCTTTGTGATTTATGGTTTTCTCTGGGTATATGCCCAGAAGTGGGATTGCTGGATCCTATGGTAATTCTCTTTTTAGTTTTTTAAAGGAACCTCCATACTGTTCTCCATAGTGACTGTATCAATTTACATTCCCACCAATAGCGGAAGAGGGTTCCTTTTGTCCACACCCTCCCCAGAATTTGTTGTTTGTACATTATCTGATGATGCCGATTCTAACAGGTGTGAGGTCTTACCTCATTGTAGTTTTGATTTGCATTTCTCTGATAATTAGTGATGTTGAGCAGCTTCTCATGTGCGTCTTGGCCATCTCTGTGACTTCTTTGAAGAAACGTCTCTTTAGATCTTCTGCCCATTTTTGTATTGGGTTGTTTGTTTTATTAATATTAAGCTGCATGAGCAGTTTATATATATTGGAGATTAAACCTTTGTCCATTGATTCGTTTGTGAACGTTTTCGCCCATTCTGAGGGTTGCCTTTTTCCATTCCCGTTTTTTTAACAAAGAAAGAAAGAAAGCAAAAGAAGCAGAACACTAATGTGCGTGAAATATGCCTCTTGAAACTGTCGTTTTGAAATATGGACGTCTTTTGAATTTTTTGGTCGATATATGACCCCAGGATTTGTTTTCAGGGCAGGTGTCATTTACAGGCCGGTAATGATTTGGAATATCCACTGACCATTAGCGCTGGGATTAAAGCTGCAGTTGTGAGAAACGGCCAGAAGGTGGCAGCAGTTCTCCCTTACCACATCTGGTTACTAGGGCAGCAGAGCCTCAATGGAAGTCGCGTTCTAGATTGGCATGTAGAACGGAATGTGCCAGGAGAAAGCCCCTCAAGTGTGTCTCACTACTTCTTGTTCTTGTTTTTAGTTTAATCTTTTATTTTTTATTACGGCAAGTTTGAGTACAACGTTTAGCTTGTTGTAGGTGTGCAAGAGGTGGTTCTTTTACACATATACATATGTCTGTTCTTCCTGGGATCCTTTTCCCATGTACGTTATGACAGAATGTTGAGTAGTCTTCTCTTGGTACTCCGTAGGTCTTTGGTGATTATATACGTCTACTGTGTTTGTATATGTCTGTTAACCCCAATATCGTAATGAATTCAATCCTCACACCTTTCCTTTGGTGAACCATAAGTTTGTTTAATGAATCTGTGATTGCCCTTCTCCGTGGAAATATCTGCCCTGGTATCAATTTATAGGTAACACCTATAAGTGATATGATACGATATGTGTCTTTCACTTTCTGACTTACTCCAAGTCACGTGATTACCTCGAGACTCATCTACAGTGCTGCGAATGGCATTGTGTCCTTTTTTTCCTTGGCGAATATTCTGTCTTAGCGAGGTCCATTTTCTGCAATGTGATTCCCTGAGGGCTGAGGATTAGCTGCCCTGGGCAGCCTGACCCTGCCGGCAAGCCCTCCCCAGGTGTGCCTGGGTTGAGGTCAATATAAACAGCACTCCAGGCAGCAATAGCCCCTGCAGCTGTGCCTGACTCCATATTCTCTGCCCCGTCAGCAGTCTCGGGGCTGTGCTGGTGGGAGGGTGTGAGGGTCCACGGCTTTGTGGGTGGCCCGGTGTGAGTGGGGCTCTGCTGGACTTTCGGCAGGAGTTGCCAGGCTGCCACCTGTAAAGGAGAGGATGTGTCACCCATAACTTCCACTGGAATATCTCTCCGGGCTGAGGTGAGGAAGGAAAAAAAGGAGTGGGGGCCGGGACAGGAGGGGTATCTCAGGCAGGGCAGTGGAAAGCTTCCAGAAGAGCGCCCGTGGCCAGGACCATCCTGGCTGACCTGCAGGCACCAAGTTGGCCTGCGTGCCGTCGCTGGTGTGGCTCCACGGCCCTCCCTCTAGGCTTTCAAGCCCTTGTACATATTCAGGTGTTTCACCTGGGAAGGGTGGGAACAGTTCACCAGCATCTGGCTTGGGGCTCAGCTCACGTTTACTCACAGAGGCCTGGGCACGGTCTCCCAGCTTTGCAATAAGGACGCTCCTTGCGTGGGCGGGTGGGGCTGCTGGCTGTATGGGAGATGATTCCCCACCTCTGACCAATTTCAGAATTGTTTACCACTGGAGCAAGTGCCTTGGTAGTGTTTTCCTCTGTATAACTGTTAGGTTCAGTTTTTTTTTTTCTTTTTTGGTTCAAGTTAGATTTTATTCCTCTTTTATGTATTTATAGATATAAGCATGGAAATAATTCATTGTTATATATACATCAGTGTGAATGGAAGAACTTTTTTTCTGTTTTATTTTTACATTTTATTTTTAAAAATTTTGAAATTTAATTTTGTTTATTTTTTTATACAGTAGGTTATTATTAGTTATCTATTTTATGCATATACATGTATACAGGTCAATCCCAATCTCCCAACTCATCCCACCACCACCACCCCATGGCTTCCCCCACTTTGTGTCCATACGTCTGTTCTCTACCTCTGTGTCTCCATTTCTGCCCTGCAAACCAGTTCATCTGTACCATTTTTCTAGGTTCCACATATAGGCATTAGTATACAATATTTGTTTTTCTCTTTCTGACTTACTTCACTCTGCATGACAATCTCTAGATCCATCAACTTCTCTACAAATGACCCAGTTTCATTCCTTTTTATGGCTGAGTAATATTCCATTTTATATATGTACCACATCTTTATCCATTCGTCTGTCTGTGGGCATTTAGGTTGCTTCCATTACCTGGCTATTGTAAATAGTGCTGCAATGAACATTGTGGTGAATGTGTCTTTGTGATTTATGGTTTTCTCTGGGTATATGCCCAGAAGTGGGATTGCTGGATCCTATGGTAATTCTCTTTTTAGTTTTTTAAAGGAACCTCCATACTGTTCTCCATAGTGACTGTATCAATTTACATTCCCACCAATAGCGGAAGAGGGTTCCTTTTGTCCACACCCTCCCCAGAATTTGCTGTTTGTACATTATCTGATGATGCCGATTCTAACAGGTGTGAGGTCTTACCTCATTGTAGTTTTGATTTGCATTTCTCTGATAATTAGTGATGTTGAGCAGCTTCTCATGTGCGTCTTGGCCATCTCTGTGACTTCTTTGAAGAAACGTCTCTTTAGATCTTCTGCCCATTTTTGTATTGGGTTGTTTGTTTTATTAATATTAAGCTGCATGAGCTGTTTATATATATTGGAGATTAAACCTTTGTCCATTGATTCGTTTGTGAACGTTTTCGCCCATTCTGAGGGTTGCCTTTTTCCATTCCCGTTTTTTTAACAAAGAAAGAAAGAAAGCAAAAGAAGCAGAACACTAATGTGCGTGAAATATGCCTCTTGAAACTGTCGTTTTGAAATATGGACGTCTTTTGAATTTTTTGGTCGATATATGACCCCAGGATTTGTTTTCAGGGCAGGTGTCATTTACAGGCCTGTAATGATTTGGAATATCCACTGACCATTAGCGCTGGGATTAAAGCTGCAGTTGTGAGAAACGGCCACAAGGTGGCAGCAGTTCTCCCTTACCAAATCTGGTTACTAGGGCAGCAGAGCCTCAATGGAAGTCGCGTTCTAGATTGGCATGTAGAACGGAATGTGCCAGGAGAAAGCCCCTCAAGTGTGTCTCACTACTTCTTGTTCTTGTTTTTAATTTAATCTTTTATTTTTTATTACAGCAAGTTTGAGTACAACGTTTAGCTTGTTGTAGGTGTGCAAGAGTTGGTTCTTTTACACATATACATATGTCTGTTCTTCCTGGGATCCTTTTCCCATGTACGTTATGACAGAATGTTGAGTAGTCTTCTCTTGGTACTCCGTAGGTCTTTGGTGATTATATACGTCTACTGTGTTTGTATATGTCTGTTAACCCCAATATCGTAATGAATTCAATCCTCACACCTTTCCTTTGGTGAACCATAAGTTTGTTTAATGAATCTGTGATTGCCCTTCTCCGTGGAAATATCTGCCCTGGTATCAATTTATAGGTAACACCTATAAGTGATATGATACGATATGTGTCTTTCACTTTCTGACTTACTCCAAATCACGTGATTACCTCGAGACTCATCTACGGTGCTGCGAATGGCATTGTGTCCTTTTTTTCCTTGGCGAATATTCTGTCTTAGCGAGGTCCATTTTCTGCAATGTGATTCCCTGAGGGCTGAGGATTAGCTGCCCTGGGCAGCCTGACCCTGCCGGCAAGCCCTCCCCAGGTGTGCCTGGGTTGAGGTCAATATAAACAGCACTCCAGGCAGCAATAGCCCCTGCAGCTGTGCCTGACTCCATATTCTCTGCCCCGTCAGCAGTCTCGGGGCTGTGCTGGTGGGAGGGTGTGAGGGTCCACGGCTTTGTGGGTGGCCCGGTGTGAGTGGGGCTCTGCTGGACTTTCGGCAGGAGTTGCCAGGCTGCCACCTGTAAAGGAGAGGATGTGTCACCCATAACTTCCACTGGAATATCTCTCCGGGCTGAGGTGAGGAAGGAAAAAAAGGAGTGGGGGCCGGGACAGGAGGGGTATCTCAGGCAGGGCAATGGAAAGCTTCCAGAAGAGCGCCCGTGGCCAGGACCATCCTGGCTGACCTGCAGGCACCAAGTTGGCCTGCGTGCCGTCGCTGGTGTGGCTCCACGGCCCTCCCTCTAGGCTTTCAAGCCCTTGTACATATTCAGGTGTTTCACCTGGGAAGGGTGGGAACAGTTCAGCAGCATCTGGCCTGGGGCTCAGCTCACGTTTACTCACAGAGGCCTGGGCACGGTCTCCCAGCTTTGCAATAAGGACGCTCCTTGCGTGGGCGGGTGGGGCTGCTGGCTGTATGGGAGATGATTCCCCACCTCTGACCAATTTCAGAATTGTTTACCACTGGAGCAAGTGCCTTGGTAGTGTTTTCCTCTGTATAACTGTTAGGTTCAGTTTTTTTTTTTTTCTTTTTTGGTTCAAGTTAGATTTTATTCCTCTTTTATGTATTTATAGATATAAGCATGGAAATAATTCATTGTTATATATACATCAGTGTGAATGGAAGAACTTTTTTTCTGTTTTATTTTTACATTTTATTTTTAAAAATTTTGAAATTTAATTTTGTTTATTTTTTTATACAGTAGGTTATTATTAGTTATCTATTTTATGCATATACATGTATACAGGTCAATCCCAATCTCCCAACTCATCCCACCACCACCACCCCATGGCTTCCCCCACTTTGTGTCCATACGTCTGTTCTCTACCTCTGTGTCTCCATTTCTGCCCTGCAAACCAGTTCATCTGTACCATTTTTCTAGGTTCCACATATAGGCATTAGTATACAATATTTGTTTTTCTCTTTCTGACTTACTTCACTCTGCATGACAGTCTCTAGATCCATCAACTTCTCTACAAATGACCCAGTTTCATTCCTTTTTATGGCTGAGTAATATTCCATTTTATATATGTACCACATCTTTATCCATTCGTCTGTCTGTGGGCATTTAGGTTGCTTCCATTACCTGGCTATTGTAAATAGTGCTGCAATGAACATTGTGGTGAATGTGTCTTTGTGATTTATGGTTTTCTCTGGGTATATGCCCAGAAGTGGGATTGCTGGATCCTATGGTAATTCTCTTTTTAGTTTTTTAAAGGAACCTCCATACTGTTCTCCATAGTGACTGTATCAATTTACATTCCCACCAATAGCGGAAGAGGGTTCCTTTTGTCCACACCCTCCCCAGAATTTGCTGTTTGTACATTATCTGATGATGCCGATTCTAACAGGTGTGAGGTCTTACCTCATTGTAGTTTTGATTTGCATTTCTCTGATAATTAGTGATGTTGAGCAGCTTCTCATGTGCGTCTTGGCCATCTCTGTGACTTCTTTGAAGAAACGTCTCTTTAGATCTTCTGCCCATTTTTGTATTGGGTTGTTTGTTTTATTAATATTAAGCTGCATGAGCTGTTTATATATATTGGAGATTAAACCTTTGTCCATTGATTCGTTTGTGAACGTTTTCGCCCATTCTGAGGGTTGCCTTTTTCCATTCCCGTTTTTTTAACAAAGAAAGAAAGAAAGCAAAAGAAGCAGAACACTAATGTGCGTGAAATATGCCTCTTGAAACTGTCGTTTTGAAATATGGACGTCTTTTGAATTTTTTGGTCGATATATGACCCCAGGATTTGTTTTCAGGGCAGGTGTCATTTACAGGCCTGTAATGATTTGGAATATCCACTGACCATTAGCGCTGGGATTAAAGCTGCAGTTGTGAGAAACGGCCACAAGGTGGCAGCAGTTCTCCCTTACCAAATCTGTTTACTAGGGCAGCAGAGCCTCAATGGAATTCGCGTTCTAGATTGGCATGTAGAACGGAATGTGCCAGGAGAAAGCCCCTCAAGTGTGTCTCACTACTTCTTGTTCTTGTTTTTAATTTAATCTTTTATTTTTTATTACAGCAAGTTTGAGTACAACGTTTAGCTTGTTGTAGGTGTGCAAGAGGTGGTTCTTTTACACATATACATATGTCTGTTCTTCCTGGGATCCTTTTCCCATGTACGTTATGACAGAATGTTGAGTAGTCTTCTCTTGGTACTCCGTAGGTCTTTGGTGATTATATACGTCTACTGTGTTTGTATATGTCTGTTAACCCCAATATCGTAATGAATTCAATCCTCACACCTTTCCTTTGGTGAACCATAAATTTCTTTAATGAATCTGTGATTGCCCTTCTCCGTGGAAATATCTGCCCTGGTATCAATTTATAGGTAACACCTATAAGTGATATGATACGATATGTGTCTTTCACTTTCTGACTTACTCCAAATCACGTGATTACCTCGAGACTCATCTACGGTGCTGCGAATGGCATTGTGTCCTTTTTTTCCTTGGCGAATATTCTGTCTTAGCGAGGTCCATTTTCTGCAATGTGATTCCCTGAGGGCTGAGGATTAGCTGCCCTGGGCAGCCTGACCCTGCCGGCAAGCCCTCCCCAGGTGTGCCTGGGTTGAGGTCAATATAAACAGCACTCCAGGCAGCAATAGCCCCTGCAGCTGTGCCTGACTCCATATTCTCTGCCCCGTCAGCAGTCTCGGGGCTGTGCTGGTGGGAGGGTGTGAGGGTCCACGGCTTTGTGGGTGGCCCGGTGTGAGTGGGGCTCTGCTGGACTTTCGGCAGGAGTTGCCAGGCTGCCACCTGTAAAGGAGAGGATGTGTCACCCATAACTTCCACTGGAATATCTCTCCGGGCTGAGGTGAGGAAGGAAAAAAAGGAGTGGGGGCCGGGACAGGAGGGGTATCTCAGGCAGGGCAATGGAAAGCTTCCAGAAGAGCGCCCGTGGCCAGGACCATCCTGGCTGACCTGCAGGCACCAAGTTGGCCTGCGTGCCGTCGCTGGTGTGGCTCCACGGCCCTCCCTCTAGGCTTTCAAGCCCTTGTACATATTCAGGTGTTTCACCTGGGAAGGGTGGGAACAGTTCAGCAGCATCTGGCCTGGGGCTCAGCTCACGTTTACTCACAGAGGCCTGGGCACGGTCTCCCAGCTTTGCAATAAGGACGCTCCTTGCGTGGGCGGGTGGGGCTGCTGGCTGTATGGGAGATGATTCCCCACCTCTGACCAATTTCAGAATTGTTTACCACTGGAGCAAGTGCCTTGGTAGTGTTTTCCTCTGTATAACTGTTAGGTTCAGTTTTTTTTTTTTTTCTTTTTTGGTTCAAGTTAGATTTTATTCCTCTTTTATGTATTTATAGATATAAGCATGGAAATAATTCATTGTTATATATACATCAGTGTGAATGGAAGAACTTTTTTTCTGTTTTATTTTTACATTTTATTTTTAAAAATTTTGAAATTTAATTTTGTTTATTTTTTTATACAGTAGGTTATTATTAGTTATCTATTTTATGCATATACATGTATACAGGTCAATCCCAATCTCCCAACTCATCCCACCACCACCACCCCATGGCTTCCCCCACTTTGTGTCCATACGTCTGTTCTCTACCTCTGTGTCTCCATTTCTGCCCTGCAAACCAGTTCATCTGTACCATTTTTCTAGGTTCCACATATAGGCATTAGTATACAATATTTGTTTTTCTCTTTCTGACTTACTTCACTCTGCATGACAGTCTCTAGATCCATCAACTTCTCTACAAATGACCCAGTTTCATTCCTTTTTATGGCTGAGTAATATTCCATTTTATATATGTACCACATCTTTATCCATTCGTCTGTCTGTGGGCATTTAGGTTGCTTCCATTACCTGGCTATTGTAAATAGTGCTGCAATGAACATTGTGGTGAATGTGTCTTTGTGATTTATGGTTTTCTCTGGGTATATGCCCAGAAGTGGGATTGCTGGATCCTATGGTAATTCTCTTTTTAGTTTTTTAAAGGAACCTCCATACTGTTCTCCATAGTGACTGTATCAATTTACATTCCCACCAATAGCGGAAGAGGGTTCCTTTTGTCCACACCCTCCCCAGAATTTGCTGTTTGTACATTATCTGATGATGCCGATTCTAACAGGTGTGAGGTCTTACCTCATTGTAGTTTTGATTTGCATTTCTCTGATAATTAGTGATGTTGAGCAGCTTCTCATGTGCGTCTTGGCCATCTCTGTGACTTCTTTGAAGAAACGTCTCTTTAGATCTTCTGCCCATTTTTGTATTGGGTTGTTTGTTTTATTAATATTAAGCTGCATGAGCTGTTTATATATATTGGAGATTAAACCTTTGTCCATTGATTCGTTTGTGAACGTTTTCGCCCATTCTGAGGGTTGCCTTTTTCCATTCCCGTTTTTTTAACAAAGAAAGAAAGAAAGCAAAAGAAGCAGAACACTAATGTGCGTGAAATATGCCTCTTGAAACTGTCGTTTTGAAATATGGACGTCTTTTGAATTTTTTGGTCGATATATGACCCCAGGATTTGTTTTCAGGGCAGGCGTCATTTACAGGCCTGTAATGATTTGGAATATCCACTGACCATTAGCGCTGGGATTAAAGCTGCAGTTGTGAGAAACGGCCACAAGGTGGCAGCAGTTCTCCCTTACCAAATCTGGTTACTAGGGCAGCAGAGCCTCAATGGAAGTCGCGTTCTAGATTGGCATGTAGAACGGAATGTGCCAGGAGAAAGCCCCTCAAGTGTGTCTCACTACTTCTTGTTCTTGTTTTTAATTTAATCTTTTATTTTTTATTACAGCAAGTTTGAAAACAACGATTAGCTTGTTGTAGGTGTGCAAGAGGTGGTTCTTTTACACATATACATATGTCTGTTCTTCCTGGGATCCTTTTCCCATGTACGTTATGACAGAATGTTGAGTAGTCTTCTGTTGGTACTCCGTAGGTCTTTGGTGATTATATACGTCTACTGTGTTTGTATATGTCTGTTAACCCCAATATCGTAATGAATTCAATCCTCACACCTTTCCTTTGGTGAACCATAAGTTTGTTTAATGAATCTGTGATTGCCCTTCTCCGTGGAAATATCTGCCCTGGTATCAATTTATAGGTAACACCTATAAGTGATATGATACGATATGTGTCTTTCACTTTCTGACTTACTCCAAGTCACGTGATTACCTCGAGACTCATCTACGGTGCTGCGAATGGCATTGTGTCCTTTTTTTCCTTGGCGAATATTCTGTCTTAGCGAGGTCCATTTTCTGCAATGTGATTCCCTGAGGGCTGAGGATTAGCTGCCCTGGGCAGCCTGACCCTGCCGGCAAGCCCTCCCCAGGTGTGCCTGGGTTGAGGTCAATATAAACAGCACTCCAGGCAGCAATAGCCCCTGCAGCTGTGCCTGACTCCATATTCTCTGCCCCGTCAGCAGTCTCGGGGCTGTGCTGGTGGGAGGGTGTGAGGGTCCACGGCTTTGTGGGTGGCCCGGTGTGAGTGGGGCTCTGCTGGACTTTCGGCAGGAGTTGCCAGGCTGCCACCTGTAAAGGAGAGGATGTGTCACCCATAACTTCCACTGGAATATCTCTCCGGGCTGAGGTGAGGAAGGAAAAAAGGGAGTGGGGGCCGGGACAGGAGGGGTATCTCAGGCAGGGCAATGGAAAGCTTCCAGAAGAGCGCCCGTGGCCAGGACCATCCTGGCTGACCTGCAGGCACCAAGTTGGCCTGCGTGCCGTCGCTGGTGTGGCTCCACGGCCCTCCCTCTAGGCTTTCAAGCCCTTGTACATATTCAGGTGTTTCACCTGGGAAGGGTGGGAACAGTTCAGCAGCATCTGGCCTGGGGCTCAGCTCACGTTTACTCACAGAGGCCTGGGCACGGTCTCCCAGCTTTGCAATAAGGACGCTCCTTGTGTGGGCGGGTGGGGCTGCTGGCTGTATGGGAGATGATTCCCCACCTCTGACCAATTTCAGAATTGTTTACCACTGGAGCAAGTGCCTTGGTAGTGTTTTCCTCTGTATAACTGTTAGGTTCAGTTTTTTTTTTTTTCTTTTTTGGTTCAAGTTAGATTTTATTCCTCTTTTATGTATTTATAGATATAAGCATGGAAATAATTCATTGTTATATATACATCAGTGTGAATGGAAGAACTTTTTTTCTGTTTTATTTTTACATTTTATTTTTAAAAATTTTGAAATTTAATTTTGTTTATTTTTTTATACAGTAGGTTATTATTAGTTATCTGTTTTATGCATATACATGTATACAGGTCAATCCCAATCTCCCAACTCATCCCACCACCACCACCCCATGGCTTCCCCCACTTTGTGTCCATACGTCTGTTCTCTACCTCTGTGTCTCCATTTCTGCCCTGCAAACCAGTTCATCTGTACCATTTTTCTATGTTCCACATATAGGCATTAGTATACAATATTTGTTTTTCTCTTTCTGACTTACTTCACTCTGCATGACAGTCTCTAGATCCATCAACTTCTCTACAAATGACCCAGTTTCATTCCTTTTTATGGCTGAGTAATATTCCATTTTATATATGTACCACATCTTTATCCATTCGTCTGTCTGTGGGCATTTAGGTTGCTTCCATTACCTGGCTATTGTAAATAGTGCTGCAATGAACATTGTGGTGAATGTGTCTTTGTGATTTATGGTTTTCTCTGGGTATATGCCCAGAAGTGGGATTGCTGGATCCTATGGTAATTCTCTTTTTAGTTTTTTAAAGGAACCTCCATACTGTTCTCCATAGTGACTGTATCAATTTACATTCCCACCAATAGCGGAAGAGGGTTCCTTTTGTCCACACCCTCCCCAGAATTTGCTGTTTGTACATTATCTGATGATGCCGATTCTAACAGGTGTGAGGTCTTACCTCATTGTAGTTTTGATTTGCATTTCTCTGATAATTAGTGATGTTGAGCAGCTTCTCATGTGCGTCTTGGCCATCTCTGTGACTTCTTTGAAGAAACGTCTCTTTAGATCTTCTGCCCATTTTTGTATTGAGTTGTTTGTTTTATTAATATTAAGCTGCATGAGCTGTTTATATATATTGGAGGTTAAACCTTTGTCCATTGATTCGTTTGTGAACGTTTTCGCCCATTCTGAGGGTTGCCTTTTTCCATTCCCGTTTTTTTAACAAAGAAAGAAAGAAAGCAAAAGAAGCAGAACACTAATGTGCGTGAAATATGCCTCTTGAAACTGTCGTTTTGAAATATGGACGTCTTTTGAATTTTTTGGTCGATATATGACCCCAGGATTTGTTTTCAGGGCAGGCGTCATTTACAGGCCTGTAATGATTTGGAATATCCACTGACCATTAGCGCTGGGATTAAAGCTGCAGTTGTGAGAAACGGCCAGAAGGTGGCAGCAGTTCTCCCTTACCAAATCTGGTTACTAGGGCAGCAGAGCCTCAATGGAAGTCGCGTTCTAGATTGGCATGTAGAACGGAATGTGCCAGGAGAAAGCCCCTCAAGTGTGTCTCACTACTTCTTGTTCTTGTTTTTAATTTAATCTTTTATTTTTTATTACAGCAAGTTTGAATACAACGTTTAGCTTGTTGTAGGTGTGCAAGAGGTGGTTCTTTTACACATATACATATGTCTGTTCTTCCTGGGATCCTTTTCCCATGTACGTTATGACAGAATGTTGAGTAGTCTTCTCTTGGTACTCCGTAGGTCTTTGGTGATTATATACGTCTACTGTGTTTGTATATGTCTGTTAACCCCAATATCGTAATGAATTCAATCCTCACACCTTTCCTTTGGTGAACCATAAGTTTCTTTAATGAATCTGTGATTGCCCTTCTCCGTGGAAATATCTGCCCTGGTATCAATTTATAGGTAACACCTATAAGTGATATGATACGATATGTGTCTTTCACTTTCTGACTTACTCCAAGTCACGTGATTACCTCGAGACTCATCTACGGTGCTGCGAATGGCATTGTGTCCTTTTTTTCCTTGGCGAGTATTCTGTCTTAGCGAGGTCCATTTTCTGCAATGTGATTCCCTGAGGGCTGAGGATTAGCTGCCCTGGGCAGCCTGACCCTGCCGGCAAGCCCTCCCCAGGTGTGCCTGGGTTGAGGTCAATATAAACAGCACTCCAGGCAGCAATAGCCCCTGCAGCTGTGCCTGACTCCATATTCTCTGCCCCGTCAGCAGTCTCGGGGCTGTGCTGGTGGGAGGGTGTGAGGGTCCACGGCTTTGTGGGTGGCCCGGTGTGAGTGGGGCTCTGCTGGACTTTCGGCAGGAGTTGCCAGGCTGCCACCTGTAAAGGAGAGGATGTGTCACCCATAACTTCCACTGGAATATCTCTCCGGGCTGAGGTGAGGAAGGAAAAAAAGGAGTGGGGGCCGGGACAGGAGGGGTATCTCAGGCAGGGCAGTGGAAAGCTTCCAGAAGAGCGCCCGTGGCCAGGACCATCCTGGCTGACCTGCAGGCACCAAGTTGGCCTGCGTGCCGTCGCTGGTGTGGCTCCACGGCCCTCCCTCTAGGCTTTCAAGCCCTTGTACATATTCAGGTGTTTCACCTGGGAAGGGTGGGAACAGTTCAGCAGCATCTGGCCTGGGGCTCAGCTCACGTTTACTCACAGAGGCCTGGGCACGGTCTCCCAGCTTTGCAATAAGGACGCTCCTTGCGTGGGCGGGTGGGGCTGCTGGCTGTATGGGAGATGATTCCCCACCTCTGACCAATTTCAGAATTGTTTACCACTGGAGCAAGTGCCTTGGTAGTGTTTTCCTCTGTATAACTGTTAGGTTCAGTTTTTTTTTTTTTTTCTTTTTTGGTTCAAGTTAGATTTTATTCCTCTTTTATGTATTTATAGATATAAGCATGGAAATAATTCATTGTTATATATACATCAGTGTGAATGGAAGAACTTTTTTTCTGTTTTATTTTTACATTTTATTTTTTAAAATTTTGAAATTTAATTTTGTTTATTTTTTTATACAGTAGGTTATTATTAGTTATCTATTTTATGCATATACATGTATACAGGTCAATCCCAATCTCCCAACTCATCCCACCACCACCACCCCATGGCTTCCCCCACTTTGTGTCCATACGTCTGTTCTCTACCTCTGTGTCTCCATTTCTGCCCTGCAAACCAGTTCATCTGTACCATTTTTCTAGGTTCCACATATAGGCATTAGTATACAATAATTGTTTTTCTCTTTCTGACTTACTTCACTCTGCATGACAGTCTCTAGATCCATCAACTTCTCTACAAATGACCCAGTTTCATTCCTTTTTATGGCTGAGTAATATTCCATTTTATATATGTACCACATCTTTATCCATTCGTCTGTCTGTGGGCATTTAGGTTGCTTCCATTACCTGGCTATTGTAAATAGTGCTGCAATGAACATTGTGGTGAATGTGTCTTTGTGATTTATGGTTTTCTCTGGGTATATGCCCAGAAGTGGGATTGCTGGATCCTATGGTAATTCTCTTTTTAGTTTTTTAAAGGAACCTCCATACTGTTCTCCATAGTGACTGTATCAATTTACATTCCCACCAATAGCGGAAGAGGGTTCCTTTTGTCCACACCCTCCCCAGAATTTGCTGTTTGTACATTATCTGATGATGCCGATTCTAACAGGTGTGAGGTCTTACCTCATTGTAGTTTTGATTTGCATTTCTCTGATAATTAGTGATGTTGAGCAGCTTCTCATGTGCGTCTTGGCCATCTCTGTGTCTTCTTTGAAGAAACGTCTCTTTAGATCTTCTGCCCATTTTTGTATTGAGTTGTTTGTTTTATTAATATTAAGCTGCATGAGCTGTTTATATATATTGGAGATTAAACCTTTGTCCATTGATTCGTTTGTGAACGTTTTCGCCCATTCTGAGGGTTGCCTTTTTCCATTCCCGTTTTTTTAACAAAGAAAGAAAGAAAGCAAAAGAAGCAGAACACTAATGTGCGTGAAATATGCCTCTTGAAACTGTCGTTTTGAAATATGGACGTCTTTTGAATTTTTTGGTCGATATATGACCCCAGGATTTGTTTTCAGGGCAGGTGTCATTTACAGGCCTGTAATGATTTGGAATATCCACTGACCATTAGCGCTGGGATTAAAGCTGCAGTTGTGAGAAACGGCCACAAGGTGGCAGCAGTTCTCCCTTACCAAATCTGGTTACTAGGGCAGCAGAGCCTCAATGGAATTCGCGTTCTAGATTGGCATGTAGAACGGAATGTGCCAGGAGAAAGCCCCTCAAGTGTGTCTCACTACTTCTTGTTCTTGTTTTTAATTTAATCTTTTATTTTTTATTACAGCAAGTTTGAGTACAACGTTTAGCTTGTTGTAGGTGTGCAAGAGGTGGTTCTTTTACACATATACATATGTCTGTTCTTCCTGGGATCCTTTTCCCATGTACGTTATGACAGAATGTTGAGTAGTCTTCTCTTGGTACTCCGTAGGTCTTTGGTGATTATATACGTCTACTGTGTTTGTATATGTCTGTTAACCCCAATATCGTAATGAATTCAATCCTCACACCTTTCCTTTGGTGAACCATAAGTTTCTTTAATGAATCTGTGATTGCCCTTCTCCGTGGAAATATCTGCCCTGGTATCAATTTATAGGTAACACCTATAAGTGATATGATACGATATGTGTCTTTCACTTTCTGACTTACTCCAAATCACGTGATTACCTCGAGACTCATCTACGGTGCTGCGAATGGCATTGTGTCCTTTTTTTCCTTGGCGAATATTCTGTCTTAGCGAGGTCCATTTTCTGCAATGTGATTCCCTGAGGGCTGAGGATTAGCTGCCCTGGGCAGCCTGACCCTGCCGGCAAGCCCTCCCCAGGTGTGCCTGGGTTGAGGTCAATATAAACAGCACTCCAGGCAGCAATAGCCCCTGCAGCTGTGCCTGACTCCATATTCTCTGCCCCGTCAGCAGTCTCGGGGCTGTGCTGGTGGGAGTGTGGGAGGGTCCACGGCTTTGTGGGTGGCCCGGTGTGAGTGGGGCTCTGCTGGACTTTCGGCAGGAGTTGCCAGGCTGCCACCTGTAAAGGAGAGGATGTGTCACCCATAACTTCCACTGGAATATCTCTCCGGGCTGAGGTGAGGAAGGAAAAAAAGGAGTGGGGGCCGGGACAGGAGGGGTATCTCAGGCAGGGCAATGGAAAGCTTCCAGAAGAGCGCCCGTGGCCAGGACCATCCTGGCTGACCTGCAGGCACCAAGTTGGCCTGCGTGCCGTCGCTGGTGTGGCTCCACGGCCCTCCCTCTAGGCTTTCAAGCCCTTGTACATATTCAGGTGTTTCACCTGGGAAGGGTGGGAACAGTTCAGCAGCATCTGGCCTGGGGCTCAGCTCACGTTTACTCACAGAGGCCTGGGCACGGTCTCCCAGCTTTGCAATAAGGACGCTCCTTGCGTGGGCGGGTGGGGCTGCTGGCTGTATGGGAGATGATTCCCCACCTCTGACCAATTTCAGAATTGTTTACCACTGGAGCAAGTGCCTTGGTAGTGTTTTCCTCTGTATAACTGTTAGGTTCAGTTTTTTTTTTTTTTCTTTTTTGGTTCAAGTTAGATTTTCTTCCTCTTTTATGTATTTATAGATATAAGCATGGAAATAATTCATTGTTATATATACATCAGTGTGAATGGAAGAACTTTTTTTCTGTTTTATTTTTACATTTTATTTTTAAAAATTTTGAAATTTAATTTTGTTTATTTTTTTATACAGTAGGTTATTATTAGTTATCTATTTTATGCATATACATGTATACAGGTCAATCCCAATCTCCCAACTCATCCCACCACCACCACCCCATGGCTTCCCCCACTTTGTGTCCATACGTCTGTTCTCTACCTCTGTGTCTCCATTTCTGCCCTGCAAACCAGTTCATCTGTACCATTTTTCTATGTTCCACATATAGGCATTAGTATACAATATTTGTTTTTCTCTTTCTGACTTACTTCACTCTGCATGACAGTCTCTAGATCCATCAACTTCTCTACAAATGACCCAGTTTCATTCCTTTTTATGGCTGAGTAATATTCCATTTTATATATGTACCACATCTTTATCCATTCGTCTGTCTGTGGGCATTTAGGTTGCTTCCATTACCTGGCTATTGTAAATAGTGCTGCAATGAACATTGTGGTGAATGTGTCTTTGTGATTTATGGTTTTCTCTGGGTATATGCCCAGAAGTGGGATTGCTGGATCCTATGGTAATTCTCTTTTTAGTTTTTTAAAGGAACCTCCATACTGTTCTCCATAGTGACTGTATCAATTTACATTCCCACCAATAGCGGAAGAGGGTTCCTTTTGTCCACACCCTCCCCAGAATTTGCTGTTTGTACATTATCTGATGATGCCGATTCTAACAGGTGTGAGGTCTTACCTCATTGTAGTTTTGATTTGCATTTCTCTGATAATTAGTGATGTTGAGCAGCTTCTCATGTGCGTCTTGGCCATCTCTGTGTCTTCTTTGAAGAAACGTCTCTTTAGATCTTCTGCCCATTTTTGTATTGAGTTGTTTGTTTTATTAATATTAAGCTGCATGAGCTGTTTATATATATTGGAGATTAAACCTTTGTCCATTGATTCGTTTGTGAACGTTTTCGCCCATTCTGAGGGTTGCCTTTTTCCATTCCCGTTTTTTTAACAAAGAAAGAAAGAAAGCAAAAGAAGCAGAACACTAATGTGCGTGAAATATGCCTCTTGAAACTGTCGTTTTGAAATATGGACGTCTTTTGAATTTTTTGGTCGATATATGACCCCAGGATTTGTTTTCAGGGCAGGTGTCATTTACAGGCCTGTAATGATTTGGAATATCCACTGACCATTAGCGCTGGGATTAAAGCTGCAGTTGTGAGAAACGGCCACAAGGTGGCAGCAGTTCTCCCTTACCAAATCTGGTTACTAGGGCAGCAGAGCCTCAATGGAATTCGCGTTCTAGATTGGCATGTAGAACGGAATGTGCCAGGAGAAAGCCCCTCAAGTGTGTCTCACTACTTCTTGTTCTTGTTTTTAATTTAATCTTTTATTTTTTATTACAGCAAGTTTGAGTACAACGTTTAGCTTGTTGTAGGTGTGCAAGAGGTGGTTCTTTTACACATATACATATGTCTGTTCTTCCTGGGATCCTTTTCCCATGTACGTTATGACAGAATGTTGAGTAGTCTTCTCTTGGTACTCCGTAGGTCTTTGGTGATTATATACGTCTACTGTGTTTGTATATGTCTGTTAACCCCAATATCGTAATGAATTCAATCCTCACACCTTTCCTTTGGTGAACCATAAGTTTCTTTAATGAATCTGTGATTGCCCTTCTCCGTGGAAATATCTGCCCTGGTATCAATTTATAGGTAACACCTATAAGTGATATGATACGATATGTGTCTTTCACTTTCTGACTTACTCCAAATCACGTGATTACCTCGAGACTCATCTACGGTGCTGCGAATGGCATTGTGTCCTTTTTTTCCTTGGCGAATATTCTGTCTTAGCGAGGTCCATTTTCTGCAATGTGATTCCCTGAGGGCTGAGGATTAGCTGCCCTGGGCAGCCTGACCCTGCCGGCAAGCCCTCCCCAGGTGTGCCTGGGTTGAGGTCAATATAAACAGCACTCCAGGCAGCAATAGCCCCTGCAGCTGTGCCTGACTCCATATTCTCTGCCCCGTCAGCAGTCTCGGGGCTGTGCTGGTGGGAGTGTGGGAGGGTCCACGGCTTTGTGGGTGGCCCGGTGTGAGTGGGGCTCTGCTGGACTTTCGGCAGGAGTTGCCAGGCTGCCACCTGTAAAGGAGAGGATGTGTCACCCATAACTTCCACTGGAATATCTCTCCGGGCTGAGGTGAGGAAGGAAAAAAAGGAGTGGGGGCCGGGACAGGAGGGGTATCTCAGGCAGGGCAATGGAAAGCTTCCAGAAGAGCGCCCGTGGCCAGGACCATCCTGGCTGACCTGCAGGCACCAAGTTGGCCTGCGTGCCGTCGCTGGTGTGGCTCCACGGCCCTCCCTCTAGGCTTTCAAGCCCTTGTACATATTCAGGTGTTTCACCTGGGAAGGGTGGGAACAGTTCAGCAGCATCTGGCCTGGGGCTCAGCTCACGTTTACTCACAGAGGCCTGGGCACGGTCTCCCAGCTTTGCAATAAGGACGCTCCTTGCGTGGGCGGGTGGGGCTGCTGGCTGTATGGGAGATGATTCCCCACCTCTGACCAATTTCAGAATTGTTTACCACTGGAGCAAGTGCCTTGGTAGTGTTTTCCTCTGTATAACTGTTAGGTTCAGTTTTTTTTTTTTTTCTTTTTTGGTTCAAGTTAGATTTTCTTCCTCTTTTATGTATTTATAGATATAAGCATGGAAATAATTCATTGTTATATATACATCAGTGTGAATGGAAGAACTTTTTTTCTGTTTTATTTTTACATTTTATTTTTAAAAATTTTGAAATTTAATTTTGTTTATTTTTTTATACAGTAGGTTATTATTAGTTATCTATTTTATGCATATACATGTATACAGGTCAATCCCAATCTCCCAACTCATCCCACCACCACCACCCCATGGCTTCCCCCACTTTGTGTCCATACGTCTGTTCTCTACCTCTGTGTCTCCATTTCTGCCCTGCAAACCAGTTCATCTGTACCATTTTTCTATGTTCCACATATAGGCATTAGTATACAATATTTGTTTTTCTCTTTCTGACTTACTTCACTCTGCATGACAGTCTCTAGATCCATCAACTTCTCTACAAATGACCCAGTTTCATTCCTTTTTATGGCTGAGTAATATTCCATTTTATATATGTACCACATCTTTATCCATTCGTCTGTCTGTGGGCATTTAGGTTGCTTCCATTACCTGGCTATTGTAAATAGTGCTGCAATGAACATTGTGGTGAATGTGTCTTTGTGATTTATGGTTTTCTCTGGGTATATGCCCAGAAGTGGGATTGCTGGATCCTATGGTAATTCTCTTTTTAGTTTTTTAAAGGAACCTCCATACTGTTCTCCATAGTGACTGTATCAATTTACATTCCCACCAATAGCGGAAGAGGGTTCCTTTTGTCCACACCCTCCCCAGAATTTGCTGTTTGTACATTATCTGATGATGCCGATTCTAACAGGTGTGAGGTCTTACCTCATTGTAGTTTTGATTTGCATTTCTCTGATAATTAGTGATGTTGAGCAGCTTCTCATGTGCGTCTTGGCCATCTCTGTGACTTCTTTGAAGAAACGTCTCTTTAGATCTTCTGCCCATTTTTGTATTGGGTTGTTTGTTTTATTAATATTAAGCTGCATGAGCTGTTTATATATATTGGAGATTAAACCTTTGTCCATTGATTCGTTTGTGAACGTTTTCGCCCATTCTGAGGGTTGCCTTTTTCCATTCCCGTTTTTTTAACAAAGAAAGAAAGAAAGCAAAAGAAGCAGAACACTAATGTGCGTGAAATATGCCTCTTGAAACTGTCGTTTTGAAATATGGACGTCTTTTGAATTTTTTGGTCGATATATGACCCCAGGATTTGTTTTCAGGGCAGGTGTCATTTACAGGCCTGTAATGATTTGGAATATCCACTGACCATTAGCGCTGGGATTAAAGCTGCAGTTGTGAGAAACGGCCACAAGGTGGCAGCAGTTCTCCCTTACCAAATCTGGTTACTAGGGCAGCAGAGCCTCAATGGAAGTCGCGTTCTAGATTGGCATGTAGAACGGAATGTGCCAGGAGAAAGCCCCTCAAGTGTGTCTCACTACTTCTTGTTCTTGTTTTTAATTTAATCTTTTATTTTTTATTACAGCAAGTTTGAGTACAACGTTTAGCTTGTTGTAGGTGTGCAAGAGGTGGTTCTTTTACACATATACATATGTCTGTTCTTCCTGGGATCCTTTTCCCATGTACGTTATGACAGAATGTTGAGTAGTCTTCTCTTGGTACTCCGTAGGTCTTTGGTGATTATATACGTCTACTGTGTTTGTATATGTCTGTTAACCCCAATATCGTAATGAATTCAATCCTCACACCTTTCCTTTGGTGAACCATAAGTTTCTTTAATGAATCTGTGATTGCCCTTCTCCGTGGAAATATCTGCCCTGGTATCAATTTATAGGTAACACCTATAAGTGATATGATACGATATGTGTCTTTCACTTTCTGACTTACTCCAAATCACGTGATTACCTCGAGACTCATCTACGGTGCTGCGAATGGCATTGTGTCCTTTTTTTCCTTGGCGAATATTCTGTCTTAGCGAGGTCCATTTTCTGCAATGTGATTCCCTGAGGGCTGAGGATTAGCTGCCCTGGGCAGCCTGACCCTGCCGGCAAGCCCTCCCCAGGTGTGCCTGGGTTGAGGTCAATATAAACAGCACTCCAGGCAGCAATAGCCCCTGCAGCTGTGCCTGACTCCATATTCTCTGCCCCGTCAGCAGTCTCGGGGCTGTGCTGGTGGGAGGGTGTGAGGGTCCACGGCTTTGTGGGTGGCCCGGTGTGAGTGGGGCTCTGCTGGACTTTCGGCAGGAGTTGCCAGGCTGCCACCTGTAAAGGAGAGGATGTGTCACCCATAACTTCCACTGGAATATCTCTCCGGGCTGAGGTGAGGAAGGAAAAAAGGGAGTGGGGGCCGGGACAGGAGGGGTATCTCAGGCAGGGCAATGGAAAGCTTCCAGAAGAGCGCCCGTGGCCAGGACCATCCTGGCTGACCTGCAGGCACCAAGTTGGCCTGCGTGCCGTCGCTGGTGTGGCTCCACGGCCCTCCCTCTAGGCTTTCAAGCCCTTGTACATATTCAGGTGTTTCACCTGGGAAGGGTGGGAACAGTTCAGCAGCATCTGGCCTGGGGCTCAGCTCACGTTTACTCACAGAGGCCTGGGCACGGTCTCCCAGCTTTGCAATAAGGACGCTCCTTGTGTGGGCGGGTGGGGCTGCTGGCTGTATGGGAGATGATTCCCCACCTCTGACCAATTTCAGAATTGTTTACCACTGGAGCAAGTGCCTTGGTAGTGTTTTCCTCTGTATAACTGTTAGGTTCAGTTTTTTTTTTTTTTCTTTTTTGGTTCAAGTTAGATTTTATTCCTCTTTTATGTATTTATAGATATAAGCATGGAAATAATTCATTGTTATATATACATCAGTGTGAATGGAAGAACTTTTTTTCTGTTTTATTTTTACATTTTATTTTTAAAAATTTTGAAATTTAATTTTGTTTATTTTTTTATACAGTAGGTTATTATTAGTTATCTGTTTTATGCATATACATGTATACAGGTCAATCCCAATCTCCCAACTCATCCCACCACCACCACCCCATGGCTTCCCCCACTTTGTGTCCATACGTCTGTTCTCTACCTCTGTGTCTCCATTTCTGCCCTGCAAACCAGTTCATCTGTACCATTTTTCTATGTTCCACATATAGGCATTAGTATACAATATTTGTTTTTCTCTTTCTGACTTACTTCACTCTGCATGACAGTCTCTAGATCCATCAACTTCTCTACAAATGACCCAGTTTCATTCCTTTTTATGGCTGAGTAATATTCCATTTTATATATGTACCACATCTTTATCCATTCGTCTGTCTGTGGGCATTTAGGTTGCTTCCATTACCTGGCTATTGTAAATAGTGCTGCAATGAACATTGTGGTGAATGTGTCTTTGTGATTTATGGTTTTCTCTGGGTATATGCCCAGAAGTGGGATTGCTGGATCCTATGGTAATTCTCTTTTTAGTTTTTTAAAGGAACCTCCATACTGTTCTCCATAGTGACTGTATCAATTTACATTCCCACCAATAGCGGAAGAGGGTTCCTTTTGTCCACACCCTCCCCAGAATTTGCTGTTTGTACATTATCTGATGATGCCGATTCTAACAGGTGTGAGGTCTTACCTCATTGTAGTTTTGATTTGCATTTCTCTGATAATTAGTGATGTTGAGCAGCTTCTCATGTGCGTCTTGGCCATCTCTGTGACTTCTTTGAAGAAACGTCTCTTTAGATCTTCTGCCCATTTTTGTATTGAGTTGTTTGTTTTATTAATATTAAGCTGCATGAGCTGTTTATATATATTGGAGGTTAAACCTTTGTCCATTGATTCGTTTGTGAACGTTTTCGCCCATTCTGAGGGTTGCCTTTTTCCATTCCCGTTTTTTTAACAAAGAAAGAAAGAAAGCAAAAGAAGCAGAACACTAATGTGCGTGAAATATGCCTCTTGAAACTGTCGTTTTGAAATATGGACGTCTTTTGAATTTTTTGGTCGATATATGACCCCAGGATTTGTTTTCAGGGCAGGCGTCATTTACAGGCCTGTAATGATTTGGAATATCCACTGACCATTAGCGCTGGGATTAAAGCTGCAGTTGTGAGAAACGGCCAGAAGGTGGCAGCAGTTCTCCCTTACCAAATCTGGTTACTAGGGCAGCAGAGCCTCAATGGAAGTCGCGTTCTAGATTGGCATGTAGAACGGAATGTGCCAGGAGAAAGCCCCTCAAGTGTGTCTCACTACTTCTTGTTCTTGTTTTTAATTTAATCTTTTATTTTTTATTACAGCAAGTTTGAATACAACGTTTAGCTTGTTGTAGGTGTGCAAGAGGTGGTTCTTTTACACATATACATATGTCTGTTCTTCCTGGGATCCTTTTCCCATGTACGTTATGACAGAATGTTGAGTAGTCTTCTCTTGGTACTCCGTAGGTCTTTGGTGATTATATACGTCTACTGTGTTTGTATATGTCTGTTAACCCCAATATCGTAATGAATTCAATCCTCACACCTTTCCTTTGGTGAACCATAAGTTTCTTTAATGAATCTGTGATTGCCCTTCTCCGTGGAAATATCTGCCCTGGTATCAATTTATAGGTAACACCTATAAGTGATATGATACGATATGTGTCTTTCACTTTCTGACTTACTCCAAGTCACGTGATTACCTCGAGACTCATCTACGGTGCTGCGAATGGCATTGTGTCCTTTTTTTCCTTGGCGAATATTCTGTCTTAGCGAGGTCCATTTTCTGCAATGTGATTCCCTGAGGGCTGAGGATTAGCTGCCCTGGGCAGCCTGACCCTGCCGGCAAGCCCTCCCCAGGTGTGCCTGGGTTGAGGTCAATATAAACAGCACTCCAGGCAGCAATAGCCCCTGCAGCTGTGCCTGACTCCATATTCTCTGCCCCGTCAGCAGTCTCGGGGCTGTGCTGGTGGGAGGGTGTGAGGGTCCACGGCTTTGTGGGTGGCCCGGTGTGAGTGGGGCTCTGCTGGACTTTCGGCAGGAGTTGCCAGGCTGCCACCTGTAAAGGAGAGGATGTGTCACCCATAACTTCCACTGGAATATCTCTCCGGGCTGAGGTGAGGAAGGAAAAAAAGGAGTGGGGGCCGGGACAGGAGGGGTATCTCAGGCAGGGCAGTGGAAAGCTTCCAGAAGAGCGCCCGTGGCCAGGACCATCCTGGCTGACCTGCAGGCACCAAGTTGGCCTGCGTGCCGTCGCTGGTGTGGCTCCACGGCCCTCCCTCTAGGCTTTCAAGCCCTTGTACATATTCAGGTGTTTCACCTGGGAAGGGTGGGAACAGTTCAGCAGCATCTGGCCTGGGGCTCAGCTCACGTTTACTCACAGAGGCCTGGGCACGGTCTCCCAGCTTTGCAATAAGGACGCTCCTTGCGTGGGCGGGTGGGGCTGCTGGCTGTATGGGAGATGATTCCCCACCTCTGACCAATTTCAGAATTGTTTACCACTGGAGCAAGTGCCTTGGTAGTGTTTTCCTCTGTATAACTGTTAGGTTCAGTTTTTTTTTTTTTTTCTTTTTTGGTTCAAGTTAGATTTTATTCCTCTTTTATGTATTTATAGATATAAGCATGGAAATAATTCATTGTTATATATACATCAGTGTGAATGGAAGAACTTTTTTTCTGTTTTATTTTTACATTTTATTTTTTAAAATTTTGAAATTTAATTTTGTTTATTTTTTTATACAGTAGGTTATTATTAGTTATCTATTTTATGCATATACATGTATACAGGTCAATCCCAATCTCCCAACTCATCCCACCACCACCACCCCATGGCTTCCCCCACTTTGTGTCCATACGTCTGTTCTCTACCTCTGTGTCTCCATTTCTGCCCTGCAAACCAGTTCATCTGTACCATTTTTCTAGGTTCCACATATAGGCATTAGTATACAATAATTGTTTTTCTCTTTCTGACTTACTTCACTCTGCATGACAGTCTCTAGATCCATCAACTTCTCTACAAATGACCCAGTTTCATTCCTTTTTATGGCTGAGTAATATTCCATTTTATATATGTACCACATCTTTATCCATTCGTCTGTCTGTGGGCATTTAGGTTGCTTCCATTACCTGGCTATTGTAAATAGTGCTGCAATGAACATTGTGGTGAATGTGTCTTTGTGATTTATGGTTTTCTCTGGGTATATGCCCAGAAGTGGGATTGCTGGATCCTATGGTAATTCTCTTTTTAGTTTTTTAAAGGAACCTCCATACTGTTCTCCATAGTGACTGTATCAATTTACATTCCCACCAATAGCGGAAGAGGGTTCCTTTTGTCCACACCCTCCCCAGAATTTGCTGTTTGTACATTATCTGATGATGCCGATTCTAACAGGTGTGAGGTCTTACCTCATTGTAGTTTTGATTTGCATTTCTCTGATAATTAGTGATGTTGAGCAGCTTCTCATGTGCGTCTTGGCCATCTCTGTGTCTTCTTTGAAGAAACGTCTCTTTAGATCTTCTGCCCATTTTTGTATTGAGTTGTTTGTTTTATTAATATTAAGCTGCATGAGCTGTTTATATATATTGGAGATTAAACCTTTGTCCATTGATTCGTTTGTGAACGTTTTCGCCCATTCTGAGGGTTGCCTTTTTCCATTCCCGTTTTTTTAACAAAGAAAGAAAGAAAGCAAAAGAAGCAGAACACTAATGTGCGTGAAATATGCCTCTTGAAACTGTCGTTTTGAAATATGGACGTCTTTTGAATTTTTTGGTCGATATATGACCCCAGGATTTGTTTTCAGGGCAGGTGTCATTTACAGGCCTGTAATGATTTGGAATATCCACTGACCATTAGCGCTGGGATTAAAGCTGCAGTTGTGAGAAACGGCCACAAGGTGGCAGCAGTTCTCCCTTACCAAATCTGTTTACTAGGGCAGCAGAGCCTCAATGGAATTCGCGTTCTAGATTGGCATGTAGAACGGAATGTGCCAGGAGAAAGCCCCTCAAGTGTGTCTCACTACTTCTTGTTCTTGTTTTTAATTTAATCTTTTATTTTTTATTACAGCAAGTTTGAGTACAACGTTTAGCTTGTTGTAGGTGTGCAAGAGGTGGTTCTTTTACACATATACATATGTCTGTTCTTCCTGGGATCCTTTTCCCATGTACGTTATGACAGAATGTTGAGTAGTCTTCTCTTGGTACTCCGTAGGTCTTTGGTGATTATATACGTCTACTGTGTTTGTATATGTCTGTTAACCCCAATATCGTAATGAATTCAATCCTCACACCTTTCCTTTGGTGAACCATAAGTTTGTTTAATGAATCTGTGATTGCCCTTCTCCGTGGAAATATCTGCCCTGGTATCAATTTATAGGTAACACCTATAAGTGATATGATACGATATGTGTCTTTCACTTTCTGACTTACTCCAAGTCACGTGATTACCTCGAGACTCATCTACGGTGCTGCGAATGGCATTGTGTCCTTTTTTTCCTTGGCGAATATTCTGTCTTAGCGAGGTCCATTTTCTGCAATGTGATTCCCTGAGGGCTGAGGATTAGCTGCCCTGGGCAGCCTGACCCTGCCGGCAAGCCCTCCCCAGGTGTGCCTGGGTTGAGGTCAATATAAACAGCACTCCAGGCAGCAATAGCCCCTGCAGCTGTGCCTGACTCCATATTCTCTGCCCCGTCAGCAGTCTCGGGGCTGTGCTGGTGGGAGGGTGTGAGGGTCCACGGCTTTGTGGGTGGCCCGGTGTGAGTGGGGCTCTGCTGGACTTTCGGCAGGAGTTGCCAGGCTGCCACCTGTAAAGGAGAGGATGTGTCACCCATAACTTCCACTGGAATATCTCTCCGGGCTGAGGTGAGGAAGGAAAAAAAGGAGTGGGGGCCGGGACAGGAGGGGTATCTCAGGCAGGGCAATGGAAAGCTTCCAGAAGAGCGCCCGTGGCCAGGACCATCCTGGCTGACCTGCAGGCACCAAGTTGGCCTGCGTGCCGTCGCTGGTGTGGCTCCACGGCCCTCCCTCTAGGCTTTCAAGCCCTTGTACATATTCAGGTGTTTCACCTGGGAAGGGTGGGAACAGTTCAGCAGCATCTGGCCTGGGGCTCAGCTCACGTTTACTCACAGAGGCCTGGGCACGGTCTCCCAGCTTTGCAATAAGGACGCTCCTTACGTGGGCGGGTGGGGCTGCTGGCTGTATGGGAGATGATTCCCCACCTCTGACCAATTTCAGAATTGTTTACCACTGGAGCAAGTGCCTTGGTAGTGTTTTCCTCTGTATAACTGTTAGGTTCAGTTTTTTTTTTTTTTCTTTTTTGGTTCAAGTTAGATTTTATTCCTCTTTTATGTATTTATAGATATAAGCATGGAAATAATTCATTGTTATATATACATCAGTGTGAATGGAAGAACTTTTTTTCTATTTTTACATTTTATTTTTAAAAATTTTGAAATTTAATTTTGTTTATTTTTTTATACAGTAGGTTATTATTAGTTATCTATTTTATGCATATACATGTATACAGGTCAATCCCAATCTCCCAACTCATCCCACCACCACCACCCCATGGCTTCCCCCACTTTATGTCCATACGTCTGTTCTCTACCTCTGTGTCTCCATTTCTGCCCTGCAAACCAGTTCATCTGTACCATTTTTCTAGGTTCCACATATAGGCATTAGTATACAATATTTGTTTTTCTCTTTCTGACTTACTTCACTCTGCATGACAGTCTCTAGATCCATCAACTTCTCTACAAATGACCCAGTTTCATTCCTTTTTATGGCTGAGTAATATTCCATTTTATATATGTACCACATCTTTATCCATTCGTCTGTCTGTGGGCATTTAGGTTGCTTCCATTACCTGGCTATTGTAAATAGTGCTGCAATGAACATTGTGGTGAATGTGTCTTTGTGATTTATGGTTTTCTCTGGGTATATGCCCAGAAGTGGGATTGCTGGATCCTATGGTAATTCTCTTTTTAGTTTTTTAAAGGAACCTCCATACTGTTCTCCATAGTGACTGTATCAATTTACATTCCCACCAATAGCGGAAGAGGGTTCCTTTTGTCCACACCCTCCCCAGAATTTGCTGTTTGTACATTATCTGATGATGCCGATTCTAACAGGTGTGAGGTCTTACCTCATTGTAGTTTTGATTTGCATTTCTCTGATAATTAGTGATGTTGAGCAGCTTCTCATGTGCGTCTTGGCCATCTCTGTGACTTCTTTGAAGAAACGTCTCTTTAGATCTTCTGCCCATTTTTGTATTGAGTTGTTTGTTTTATTAATATTAAGCTGCATGAGCTGTTTATATATATTGGAGATTAAACCTTTGTCCATTGATTCGTTTGTGAACGTTTTCGCCCATTCTGAGGGTTGCCTTTTTCCATTCCCGTTTTTTTAACAAAGAAAGAAAGAAAGCAAAAGAAGCAGAACACTAATGTGCGTGAAATATGCCTCTTGAAACTGTCGTTTTGAAATATGGACGTCTTTTGAATTTTTTGGTCGATATATGACCCCAGGATTTGTTTTCAGGGCAGGTGTCATTTACAGGCCTGTAATGATTTGGAATATCCACTGACCATTAGCGCTGGGATTAAAGCTGCAGTTGTGAGAAACGGCCACAAGGTGGCAGCAGTTCTCCCTTACCAAATCTGTTTACTAGGGCAGCAGAGCCTCAATGGAATTCGCGTTCTAGATTGGCATGTAGAACGGAATGTGCCAGGAGAAAGCCCCTCAAGTGTGTCTCACTACTTCTTGTTCTTGTTTTTAATTTAATCTTTTATTTTTTATTACAGCAAGTTTGAGTACAACGTTTAGCTTGTTGTAGGTGTGCAAGAGGTGGTTCTTTTACACATATACATATGTCTGTTCTTCCTGGGATCCTTTTCCCATGTACGTTATGAGAATGTTGAGTAGTCTTCTCTTGGTACTCCGTAGGTCTTTGGTGATTATATACGTCTACTGTGTTTGTATATGTCTGTTAACCCCAATATCGTAATGAATTCAATCCTCACACCTTTCCTTTGGTGAACCATAAGTTTCTTTAATGAATCTGTGATTGCCCTTCTCCGTGGAAATATCTGCCCTGGTATCAATTTATAGGTAACACCTATAAGTGATATGATACGATATGTGTCTTTCACTTTCTGACTTACTCCAAATCACGTGATTACCTCGAGACTCATCTACGGTGCTGCGAATGGCATTGTGTCCTTTTTTTCCTTGGCGAATATTCTGTCTTAGCGAGGTCCATTTTCTGCAATGTGATTCCCTGAGGGCTGAGGATTAGCTGCCCTGGGCAGCCTGACCCTGCCGGCAAGCCCTCCCCAGGTGTGCCTGGGTTGAGGTCAATATAAACAGCACTCCAGGCAGCAATAGCCCCTGCAGCTGTGCCTGACTCCATATTCTCTGCCCCGTCAGCAGTCTCGGGGCTGTGCTGGTGGGAGGGTGTGAGGGTCCACGGCTTTGTGGGTGGCCCGGTGTGAGTGGGGCTCTGCTGGACTTTCGGCAGGAGTTGCCAGGCTGCCACCTGTAAAGGAGAGGATGTGTCACCCATAACTTCCACTGGAATATCTCTCCGGGCTGAGGTGAGGAAGGAAAAAAAGGAGTGGGGGCCGGGACAGGAGGGGTATCTCAGGCAGGGCAATGGAAAGCTTCCAGAAGAGCGCCCGTGGCCAGGACCATCCTGGCTGACCTGCAGGCACCAAGTTGGCCTGCGTGCCGTCGCTGGTGTGGCTCCACGGCCCTCCCTCTAGGCTTTCAAGCCCTTGTACATATTCAGGTGTTTCACCTGGGAAGGGTGGGAACAGTTCAGCAGCATCTGGCCTGGGGCTCAGCTCACGTTTACTCACAGAGGCCTGGGCACGGTCTCCCAGCTTTGCAATAAGGACGCTCCTTGCGTGGGCGGGTGGGGCTGCTGGCTGTATGGGAGATGATTCCCCACCTCTGACCAATTTCAGAATTGTTTACCACTGGAGCAAGTGCCTTGGTAGTGTTTTCCTCTGTATAACTGTTAGGTTCAGTTTTTTTTTTTTTTTTCTTTTTTGGTTCAAGTTAGATTTTCTTCCTCTTTTATGTATTTATAGATATAAGCATGGAAATAATTCATTGTTATATATACATCAGTGTGAATGGAAGAACTTTTTTTCTGTTTTATTTTTACATTTTATTTTTAAAAATTTTGAAATTTAATTTTGTTTATTTTTTTATACAGTAGGTTATTATTAGTTATCTATTTTATGCATATACATGTATACAGGTCAATCCCAATCTCCCAACTCATCCCACCACCACCACCCCATGGCTTCCCCCACTTTGTGTCCATACGTCTCTTCTCTACCTCTGTGTCTCCATTTCTGCCCTGCAAACCAGTTCATCTGTACCATTTTTCTAGGTTCCACATATAGGCATTAGTATACAATATTTGTTTTTCTCTTTCTGACTTACTTCACTCTGCATGACAGTCTCTAGATCCATCAACTTCTCTACAAATGACCCAGTTTCATTCCTTTTTATGGCTGAGTAATATTCCATTTTATATATGTACCACATCTTTATCCATTCGTCTGTCTGTGGGCATTTAGGTTGCTTCCATTACCTGGCTATTGTAAATAGTGCTGCAATGAACATTGTGGTGAATGTGTCTTTGTGATTTATGGTTTTCTCTGGGTATATGCCCAGAAGTGGGATTGCTGGATCCTATGGTAATTCTCTTTTTAGTTTTTTAAAGGAACCTCCATACTGTTCTCCATAGTGACTGTATCAATTTACATTCCCACCAATAGCGGAAGAGGGTTCCTTTTGTCCACACCCTCCCCAGAATTTGCTGTTTGTACATTATCTGATGATGCCGATTCTAACAGGTGTGAGGTCTTACCTCATTGTAGTTTTGATTTGCATTTCTCTGATAATTAGTGATGTTGAGCAGCTTCTCATGTGCGTCTTGGCCATCTCTGTGACTTCTTTGAAGAAACGTCTCTTTAGATCTTCTGCCCATTTTTGTATTGAGTTGTTTGTTTTATTAATATTAAGCTGCATGAGCTGTTTATATATATTGGAGATTAAACCTTTGTCCATTGATTCGTTTGTGAACGTTTTCGCCCATTCTGAGGGTTGCCTTTTTCCATTCCCGTTTTTTTAACAAAGAAAGAAAGAAAGCAAAAGAAGCAGAACACTAATGTGCGTGAAATATGCCTCTTGAAACTGTCGTTTTGAAATATGGACGTCTTTTGAATTTTTTGGTCGATATATGACCCCAGGATTTGTTTTCAGGGCAGGTGTCATTTACAGGCCTGTAATGATTTGGAATATCCACTGACCATTAGCGCTGGGATTAAAGCTGCAGTTGTGAGAAACGGCCACAAGGTGGCAGCAGTTCTCCCTTACCAAATCTGTTTACTAGGGCAGCAGAGCCTCAATGGAATTCGCGTTCTAGATTGGCATGTAGAACGGAATGTGCCAGGAGAAAGCCCCTCAAGTGTGTCTCACTACTTCTTGTTCTTGTTTTTAATTTAATCTTTTATTTTTTATTACAGCAAGTTTGAGTACAACGTTTAGCTTGTTGTAGGTGTGCAAGAGGTGGTTCTTTTACACATATACATATGTCTGTTCTTCCTGGGATCCTTTTCCCATGTACGTTATGACAGAATGTTGAGTAGTCTTCTCTTGGTACTCCGTAGGTCTTTGGTGATTATATACGTCTACTGTGTTTGTATATGTCTGTTAACCCCAATATCGTAATGAATTCAATCCTCACACCTTTCCTTTGGTGAACCATAAGTTTCTTTAATGAATCTGTGATTGCCCTTCTCCGTGGAAATATCTGCCCTGGTATCAATTTATAGGTAACACCTATAAGTGATATGATACGATATGTGTCTTTCACTTTCTGACTTACTCCAAATCACGTGATTACCTCGAGACTCATCTACGGTGCTGCGAATGGCATTGTGTCCTTTTTTTCCTTGGCGAATATTCTGTCTTAGCGAGGTCCATTTTCTGCAATGTGATTCCCTGAGGGCTGAGGATTAGCTGCCCTGGGCAGCCTGACCCTGCCGGCAAGCCCTCCCCAGGTGTGCCTGGGTTGAGGTCAATATAAACAGCACTCCAGGCAGCAATAGCCCCTGCAGCTGTGCCTGACTCCATATTCTCTGCCCCGTCAGCAGTCTCGGGGCTGTGCTGGTGGGAGGGTGTGAGGGTCCACGGCTTTGTGGGTGGCCCGGTGTGAGTGGGGCTCTGCTGGACTTTCGGCAGGAGTTGCCAGGCTGCCACCTGTAAAGGAGAGGATGTGTCACCCATAACTTCCACTGGAATATCTCTCCGGGCTGAGGTGAGGAAGGAAAAAAAGGAGTGGGGGCCGGGACAGGAGGGGTATCTCAGGCAGGGCAATGGAAAGCTTCCAGAAGAGCGCCCGTGGCCAGGACCATCCTGGCTGACCTGCAGGCACCAAGTTGGCCTGCGTGCCGTCGCTGGTGTGGCTCCACGGCCCTCCCTCTAGGCTTTCAAGCCCTTGTACATATTCAGGTGTTTCACCTGGGAAGGGTGGGAACAGTTCAGCAGCATCTGGCCTGGGGCTCAGCTCACGTTTACTCACAGAGGCCTGGGCACGGTCTCCCAGCTTTGCAATAAGGACGCTCCTTGCGTGGGCGGGTGGGGCTGCTGGCTGTATGGGAGATGATTCCCCACCTCTGACCATTTTCAGAATTGTTTACCACTGGAGCAAGTGCCTTGGTAGTGTTTTCCTCTGTATAACTGTTAGGTTCAGTTTTTTTTTTTTTTCTTTTTTGGTTCAAGTTAGATTTTATTCCTCTTTTATGTATTTATAGATATAAGCATGGAAATAATTCATTGTTATATATACATCAGTGTGAATGGAAGAACTTTTTTTCTGTTTTATTTTTACATTTTATTTTTAAAAATTTTGAAATTTAATTTTGTTTATTTTTTTATACAGTAGGTTATTATTAGTTATCTATTTTATGCATATACATGTATACAGGTCAATCCCAATCTCCCAACTCATCCCACCACCACCACCCCATGGCTTCCCCCACTTTGTGTCCATACGTCTGTTCTCTACCTCTGTGTCTCTATTTCTGCCCTGCAAACCAGTTCATCTGTACCATTTTTCTAGGTTCCACATATAGGCATTAGTATACAATATTTGTTTTTCTCTTTCTGACTTACTTCACTCTGTATGACAGTCTCTAGATCCATCAACTTCTCTACAAATGACCCAGTTTCATTCCTTTTTATGGCTGAGTAATATTCTATTTTATATATGTACCACATCTTTATCCATTCGTCTGTCTGTGGGCATTTAGGTTGCTTCCATTACCTGGCTATTGTAAATAGTGCTGCAATGAACATTGTGGTGAATGTGTCTTTGTGATTTATGGTTTTCTCTGGGTATATGCCCAGAAGTGGGATTGCTGGATCCTATGGTAATTCTCTTTTTAGTTTTTTAAAGGAACCTCCATACTGTTCTCCATAGTGACTGTATCAATTTACATTCCCACCAATAGCGGAAGAGGGTTCCTTTTGTCCACACCCTCCCCAGAATTTGCTGTTTGTACATTATCTGATGATGCCGATTCTAACAGGTGTGAGGTCTTACCTCATTGTAGTTTTGATTTGCATTTCTCTGATAATTAGTGATGTTGAGCAGCTTCTCATGTGCGTCTTGGCCATCTCTGTGACTTCTTTGAAGAAACGTCTCTTTAGATCTTCTGCCCATTTTTGTATTGGGTTGTTTGTTTTATTAATATTAAGCTGCATGAGCTGTTTATATATATTGGAGATTAAACCTTTGTCCATTGATTCGTTTGTGAACGTTTTCGCCCATTCTGAGGGTTGCCTTTTTCCATTCCCGTTTTTTTAACAAAGAAAGAAAGAAAGCAAAAGAAGCAGAACACTAATGTGCGTGAAATATGCCTCTTGAAACTGTCGTTTTGAAATATGGACGTCTTTTGAATTTTTTGGTCGATATATGACCCCAGGATTTGTTTTCAGGGCAGGCGTCATTTACAGGCCTGTAATGATTTGGAATATCCACTGACCATTAGCGCTGGGATTAAAGCTGCAGTTGTGAGAAACGGCCACAAGGTGGCAGCAGTTCTCCCTTACCAAATCTGGTTACTAGGGCAGCAGAGCCTCAATGGAAGTCGCGTTCTAGATTGGCATGTAGAACGGAATGTGCCAGGAGAAAGCCCCTCAAGTGTGTCTCACTACTTCTTGTTCTTGTTTTTAATTTAATCTTTTATTTTTTATTACAGCAAGTTTGAAAACAACGATTAGCTTGTTGTAGGTGTGCAAGAGGTGGTTCTTTTACACATATACATATGTCTGTTCTTCCTGGGATCCTTTTCCCATGTACGTTATGACAGAATGTTGAGTAGTCTTCTGTTGGTACTCCGTAGGTCTTTGGTGATTATATACGTCTACTGTGTTTGTATATGTCTGTTAACCCCAATATCGTAATGAATTCAATCCTCACACCTTTCCTTTGGTGAACCATAAGTTTGTTTAATGAATCTGTGATTGCCCTTCTCCGTGGAAATATCTGCCCTGGTATCAATTTATAGGTAACACCTATAAGTGATATGATACGATATGTATCTTTCACTTTCTGACTTACTCCAAGTCACGTGATTACCTCGAGACTCATCTACGGTGCTGCGAATGGCATTGTGTCCTTTTTTTCCTTGGCGAATATTCTGTCTTAGCGAGGTCCATTTTCTGCAATGTGATTCCCTGAGGGCTGAGGATTAGCTGCCCTGGGCAGCCTGACCCTGCCGGCAAGCCCTCCCCAGGTGTGCCTGGGTTGAGGTCAATATAAACAGCACTCCAGGCAGCAATAGCCCCTGCAGCTGTGCCTGACTCCATATTCTCTGCCCCGTCAGCAGTCTCGGGGCTGTGCTGGTGGGAGGGTGTGAGGGTCCACGGCTTTGTGGGTGGCCCGGTGTGAGTGGGGCTCTGCTGGACTTTCGGCAGGAGTTGCCAGGCTGCCACCTGTAAAGGAGAGGATGTGTCACCCATAACTTCCACTGGAATATCTCTCCGAGCTGAGGTGAGGAAGGAAAAAAAGGAGTGGGGGCCGGGACAGGAGGGGTATCTCAGGCAGGGCAGTGGAAAGCTTCCAGAAGAGCGCCCGTGGCCAGGACCATCCTGGCTGACCTGCAGGCACCAAGTTGGCCTGCGTGCCGTCGCTGGTGTGGCTCCACGGCCCTCCCTCTAGGCTTTCAAGCCCTTGTACATATTCAGGTGTTTCACCTGGGAAGGGTGGGAACAGTTCAGCAGCATCTGGCCTGGGGCTCAGCTCACGTTTACTCACAGAGGCCTGGGCACGGTCTCCCAGCTTTGCAATAAGGACGCTCCTTGTGTGGGCGGGTGGGGCTGCTGGCTGTATGGGAGATGATTCCCCACCTCTGACCAATTTCAGAATTGTTTACCACTGGAGCAAGTGCCTTGGTAGTGTTTTCCTCTGTATAACTGTTAGGTTCAGTTTTTTTTTTTTTCTTTTTTGGTTCAAGTTAGATTTTATTCCTCTTTTATGTATTTATAGATATAAGCATGGAAATAATTCATTGTTATATATACATCAGTGTGAATGGAAGAACTTTTTTTCTGTTTTATTTTTACATTTTATTTTTAAAAATTTTGAAATTTAATTTTGTTTATTTTTTTATACAGTAGGTTATTATTAGTTATCTATTTTATGCATATACATGTATACAGGTCAATCCCAATCTCCCAACTCATCCCACCACCACCACCCCATGGCTTCCCCCACTTTGTGTCCATACGTCTGTTCTCTACCTCTGTGTCTCCATTTCTGCCCTGCAAACCAGTTCATCTGTACCATTTTTCTATGTTCCACATATAGGCATTAGTATACAATATTTGTTTTTCTCTTTCTGACTTACTTCACTCTGTATGACAGTCTCTAGATCCATCAACTTCTCTACAAATGACCCAGTTTCATTCCTTTTTATGGCTGAGTAATATTCCATTTTATATATGTACCACATCTTTATCCATTCGTCTGTCTGTGGGCATTTAGGTTGCTTCCATTACCTGGCTATTGTAAATAGTGCTGCAATGAACATTGTGGTGAATGTGTCTTTGTGATTTATGGTTTTCTCTGGGTATATGCCCAGAAGTGGGATTGCTGGATCCTATGGTAATTCTCTTTTTAGTTTTTTAAAGGAACCTCCATACTGTTCTCCATAGTGACTGTATCAATTTACATTCCCACCAATAGCGGAAGAGGGTTCCTTTTGTCCACACCCTCCCCAGAATTTGCTGTTTGTACATTATCTGATGATGCCGATTCTAACAGGTGTGAGGTCTTACCTCATTGTAGTTTTGATTTGCATTTCTCTGATAATTAGTGATGTTGAGCAGCTTCTCATGTGCGTCTTGGCCATCTCTGTGACTTCTTTGAAGAAACGTCTCTTTAGATCTTCTGCCCATTTTTGTATTGGGTTGTTTGTTTTATTAATATTAAGCTGCATGAGCTGTTTATATATATTGGAGATTAAACCTTTGTCCATTGATTCGTTTGTGAACGTTTTCGCCCATTCTGAGGGTTGCCTTTTTCCATTCCCGTTTTTTTAACAAAGAAAGAAAGAAAGCAAAAGAAGCAGAACACTAATGTGCGTGAAATATGCCTCTTGAAACTGTCGTTTTGAAATATGGACGTCTTTTGAATTTTTTGGTCGATATATGACCCCAGGATTTGTTTTCAGGGCAGGTGTCATTTACAGGCCTGTAATGATTTGGAATATCCACTGACCATTAGCGCTGGGATTAAAGCTGCAGTTGTGAGAAACGGCCACAAGGTGGCAGCAGTTCTCCCTTACCAAATCTGGTTACTAGGGCAGCAGAGCCTCAATGGAAGTCGCGTTCTAGATTGGCATGTAGAACGGAATGTGCCAGGAGAAAGCCCCTCAAGTGTGTCTCACTACTTCTTGTTCTTGTTTTTAATTTAATCTTTTATTTTTTATTACAGCAAGTTTGAGTACAACGTTTAGCTTGTTGTAGGTGTGCAAGAGGTGGTTCTTTTACACATATACATATGTCTGTTCTTCCTGGGATCCTTTTCCCATGTACGTTATGACAGAATGTTGAGTAGTCTTCTCTTGGTACTCCGTAGGTCTTTGGTGATTATATACGTCTACTGTGTTTGTATATGTCTGTTAACCCCAATATCGTAATGAATTCAATCCTCACACCTTTCCTTTGGTGAACCATAAGTTTGTTTAATGAATCTGTGATTGCCCTTCTCCGTGGAAATATCTGCCCTGGTATCAATTTATAGGTAACACCTATAAGTGATATGATACGATATGTGTCTTTCACTTTCTGACTTACTCCAAATCACGTGATTACCTCGAGACTCATCTACGGTGCTGCGAATGGCATTGTGTCCTTTTTTTCCTTGGCGAATATTCTGTCTTAGCGAGGTCCATTTTCTGCAATGTGATTCCCTGAGGGCTGAGGATTAGCTGCCCTGGGCAGCCTGACCCTGCCGGCAAGCCCTCCCCAGGTGTGCCTGGGTTGAGGTCAATATAAACAGCACTCCAGGCAGCAATAGCCCCTGCAGCTGTGCCTGACTCCATATTCTCTGCCCCGTCAGCAGTCTCGGGGCTGTGCTGGTGGGAGGGTGTGAGGGTCCACGGCTTTGTGGGTGGCCCGGTGTGAGTGGGGCTCTGCTGGACTTTCGGCAGGAGTTGCCAGGCTGCCACCTGTAAAGGAGAGGATGTGTCACCCATAACTTCCACTGGAATATCTCTCCGGGCTGAGGTGAGGAAGGAAAAAAGGGAGTGGGGGCCGGGACAGGAGGGGTATCTCAGGCAGGGCAATGGAAAGCTTCCAGAAGAGCGCCCGTGGCCAGGACCATCCTGGCTGACCTGCAGGCACCAAGTTGGCCTGCGTGCCGTCGCTGGTGTGGCTCCACGGCCCTCCCTCTAGGCTTTCAAGCCCTTGTACATATTCAGGTGTTTCACCTGGGAAGGGTGGGAACAGTTCAGCAGCATCTGGCCTGGGGCTCAGCTCACGTTTACTCACAGAGGCCTGGGCACGGTCTCCCAGCTTTGCAATAAGGACGCTCCTTGTGTGGGCGGGTGGGGCTGCTGGCTGTATGGGAGATGATTCCCCACCTCTGACCAATTTCAGAATTGTTTACCACTGGAGCAAGTGCCTTGGTAGTGTTTTCCTCTGTATAACTGTTAGGTTCAGTTTTTTTTTTTTTTCTTTTTTGGTTCAAGTTAGATTTTATTCCTCTTTTATGTATTTATAGATATAAGCATGGAAATAATTCATTGTTATATATACATCAGTGTGAATGGAAGAACTTTTTTTCTGTTTTATTTTTACATTTTATTTTTAAAAATTTTGAAATTTAATTTTGTTTATTTTTTTATACAGTAGGTTATTATTAGTTATCTGTTTTATGCATATACATGTATACAGGTCAATCCCAATCTCCCAACTCATCCCACCACCACCACCCCATGGCTTCCCCCACTTTGTGTCCATACGTCTGTTCTCTACCTCTGTGTCTCCATTTCTGCCCTGCAAACCAGTTCATCTGTACCATTTTTCTATGTTCCACATATAGGCATTAGTATACAATATTTGTTTTTCTCTTTCTGACTTACTTCACTCTGCATGACAGTCTCTAGATCCATCAACTTCTCTACAAATGACCCAGTTTCATTCCTTTTTATGGCTGAGTAATATTCCATTTTATATATGTACCACATCTTTATCCATTCGTCTGTCTGTGGGCATTTAGGTTGCTTCCATTACCTGGCTATTGTAAATAGTGCTGCAATGAACATTGTGGTGAATGTGTCTTTGTGATTTATGGTTTTCTCTGGGTATATGCCCAGAAGTGGGATTGCTGGATCCTATGGTAATTCTCTTTTTAGTTTTTTAAAGGAACCTCCATACTGTTCTCCATAGTGACTGTATCAATTTACATTCCCACCAATAGCGGAAGAGGGTTCCTTTTGTCCACACCCTCCCCAGAATTTGCTGTTTGTACATTATCTGATGATGCCGATTCTAACAGGTGTGAGGTCTTACCTCATTGTAGTTTTGATTTGCATTTCTCTGATAATTAGTGATGTTGAGCAGCTTCTCATGTGCGTCTTGGCCATCTCTGTGACTTCTTTGAAGAAACGTCTCTTTAGATCTTCTGCCCATTTTTGTATTGGGTTGTTTGTTTTATTAATATTAAGCTGCATGAGCTGTTTATATATATTGGAGATTAAACCTTTGTCCATTGATTCGTTTGTGAACGTTTTCGCCCATTCTGAGGGTTGCCTTTTTCCATTCCCGTTTTTTTAACAAAGAAAGAAAGAAAGCAAAAGAAGCAGAACACTAATGTGCGTGAAATATGCCTCTTGAAACTGTCGTTTTGAAATATGGACGTCTTTTGAATTTTTTGGTCGATATATGACCCCAGGATTTGTTTTCAGGGCAGGTGTCATTTACAGGCCTGTAATGATTTGGAATATCCACTGACCATTAGCGCTGGGATTAAAGCTGCAGTTGTGAGAAACGGCCACAAGGTGGCAGCAGTTCTCCCTTACCAAATCTGGTTACTAGGGCAGCAGAGCCTCAATGGAAGTCGCGTTCTAGATTGGCATGTAGAACGGAATGTGCCAGGAGAAAGCCCCTCAAGTGTGTCTCACTACTTCTTGTTCTTGTTTTTAATTTAATCTTTTATTTTTTATTACAGCAAGTTTGAGTACAACGTTTAGCTTGTTGTAGGTGTGCAAGAGGTGGTTCTTTTACACATATACATATGTCTGTTCTTCCTGGGATCCTTTTCCCATGTACGTTATGACAGAATGTTGAGTAGTCTTCTCTTGGTACTCCGTAGGTCTTTGGTGATTATATACGTCTACTGTGTTTGTATATGTCTGTTAACCCCAATATCGTAATGAATTCAATCCTCACACCTTTCCTTTGGTGAACCATAAGTTTGTTTAATGAATCTGTGATTGCCCTTCTCCGTGGAAATATCTGCCCTGGTATCAATTTATAGGTAACACCTATAAGTGATATGATACGATATGTGTCTTTCACTTTCTGACTTACTCCAAATCACGTGATTACCTCGAGACTCATCTACGGTGCTGCGAATGGCATTGTGTCCTTTTTTTCCTTGGCGAATATTCTGTCTTAGCGAGGTCCATTTTCTGCAATGTGATTCCCTGAGGGCTGAGGATTAGCTGCCCTGGGCAGCCTGACCCTGCCGGCAAGCCCTCCCCAGGTGTGCCTGGGTTGAGGTCAATATAAACAGCACTCCAGGCAGCAATAGCCCCTGCAGCTGTGCCTGACTCCATATTCTCTGCCCCGTCAGCAGTCTCGGGGCTGTGCTGGTGGGAGGGTGGGAGGGTCCACGGCTTTGTGGGTGGCCCGGTGTGAGTGGGGCTCTGCTGGACTTTCGGCAGGAGTTGCCAGGCTGCCACCTGTAAAGGAGAGGATGTGTCACCCATAACTTCCACTGGAATATCTCTCCGGGCTGAGGTGAGGAAGGAAAAAAGGGAGTGGGGGCCGGGACAGGAGGGGTATCTCAGGCAGGGCAATGGAAAGCTTCCAGAAGAGCGCCCGTGGCCAGGACCATCCTGGCTGACCTGCAGGCACCAAGTTGGCCTGCGTGCCGTCGCTGGTGTGGCTCCACGGCCCTCCCTCTAGGCTTTCAAGCCCTTGTACATATTCAGGTGTTTCACCTGGGAAGGGTGGGAACAGTTCAGCAGCATCTGGCCTGGGGCTCAGCTCACGTTTACTCACAGAGGCCTGGGCACGGTCTCCCAGCTTTGCAATAAGGACGCTCCTTGTGTGGGCGGGTGGGGCTGCTGGCTGTATGGGAGATGATTCCCCACCTCTGACCAATTTCAGAATTGTTTACCACTGGAGCAAGTGCCTTGGTAGTGTTTTCCTCTGTATAACTGTTAGGTTCAGTTTTTTTTTTTTTTCTTTTTTGGTTCAAGTTAGATTTTATTCCTCTTTTATGTATTTATAGATATAAGCATGGAAATAATTCATTGTTATATATACATCAGTGTGAATGGAAGAACTTTTTTTCTGTTTTATTTTTACATTTTATTTTTAAAAATTTTGAAATTTAATTTTGTTTATTTTTTTATACAGTAGGTTATTATTAGTTATCTGTTTTATGCATATACATGTATACAGGTCAATCCCAATCTCCCAACTCATCCCACCACCACCACCCCATGGCTTCCCCCACTTTGTGTCCATACGTCTGTTCTCTACCTCTGTGTCTCCATTTCTGCCCTGCAAACCAGTTCATCTGTACCATTTTTCTATGTTCCACATATAGGCATTAGTATACAATATTTGTTTTTCTCTTTCTGACTTACTTCACTCTGCATGACAGTCTCTAGATCCATCAACTTCTCTACAAATGACCCAGTTTCATTCCTTTTTATGGCTGAGTAATATTCCATTTTATATATGTACCACATCTTTATCCATTCGTCTGTCTGTGGGCATTTAGGTTGCTTCCATTACCTGGCTATTGCAAATAGTGCTGCAATGAACATTGTGGTGAATGTGTCTTTGTGATTTATGGTTTTCTCTGGGTATATGCCCAGAAGTGGGATTGCTGGATCCTATGGTAATTCTCTTTTTAGTTTTTTAAAGGAACCTCCATACTGTTCTCCATAGTGACTGTATCAATTTACATTCCCACCAATAGCGGAAGAGGGTTCCTTTTGTCCACACCCTCCCCAGAATTTGCTGTTTGTACATTATCTGATGATGCCGATTCTAACAGGTGTGAGGTCTTACCTCATTGTAGTTTTGATTTGCATTTCTCTGATAATTAGTGATGTTGAGCAGCTTCTCATGTGCGTCTTGGCCATCTCTGTGACTTCTTTGAAGAAACGTCTCTTTAGATCTTCTGCCCATTTTTGTATTGAGTTGTTTGTTTTATTAATATTAAGCTGCATGAGCTGTTTATATATATTGGAGGTTAAACCTTTGTCCATTGATTCGTTTGTGAACGTTTTCGCCCATTCTGAGGGTTGCCTTTTTCCATTCCCGTTTTTTTAACAAAGAAAGAAAGAAAGCAAAAGAAGCAGAACACTAATGTGCGTGAAATATGCCTCTTGAAACTGTCGTTTTGAAATATGGACGTCTTTTGAATTTTTTGGTCGATATATGACCCCAGGATTTGTTTTCAGGGCAGGCGTCATTTACAGGCCTGTAATGATTTGGAATATCCACTGACCATTAGCGCTGGGATTAAAGCTGCAGTTGTGAGAAACGGCCAGAAGGTGGCAGCAGTTCTCCCTTACCAAATCTGGTTACTAGGGCAGCAGAGCCTCAATGGAAGTCGCGTTCTAGATTGGCATGTAGAACGGAATGTGCCAGGAGAAAGCCCCTCAAGTGTGTCTCACTACTTCTTGTTCTTGTTTTTAATTTAATCTTTTATTTTTTATTACAGCAAGTTTGAATACAACGTTTAGCTTGTTGTAGGTGTGCAAGAGGTGGTTCTTTTACACATATACATATGTCTGTTCTTCCTGGGATCCTTTTCCCATGTACGTTATGACAGAATGTTGAGTAGTCTTCTCTTGGTACTCCGTAGGTCTTTGGTGATTATATACGTCTACTGTGTTTGTATATGTCTGTTAACCCCAATATCGTAATGAATTCAATCCTCACACCTTTCCTTTGGTGAACCATAAGTTTCTTTAATGAATCTGTGATTGCCCTTCTCCGTGGAAATATCTGCCCTGGTATCAATTTATAGGTAACACCTATAAGTGATATGATACGATATGTGTCTTTCACTTTCTGACTTACTCCAAGTCACGTGATTACCTCGAGACTCATCTACGGTGCTGCGAATGGCATTGTGTCCTTTTTTTCCTTGGCGAATATTCTGTCTTAGCGAGGTCCATTTTCTGCAATGTGATTCCCTGAGGGCTGAGGATTAGCTGCCCTGGGCAGCCTGACCCTGCCGGCAAGCCCTCCCCAGGTGTGCCTGGGTTGAGGTCAATATAAACAGCACTCCAGGCAGCAATAGCCCCTGCAGCTGTGCCTGACTCCATATTCTCTGCCCCGTCAGCAGTCTCGGGGCTGTGCTGGTGGGAGGGTGTGAGGGTCCACGGCTTTGTGGGTGGCCCGGTGTGAGTGGGGCTCTGCTGGACTTTCGGCAGGAGTTGCCAGGCTGCCACCTGTAAAGGAGAGGATGTGTCACCCATAACTTCCACTGGAATATCTCTCCGGGCTGAGGTGAGGAAGGAAAAAAAGGAGTGGGGGCCGGGACAGGAGGGGTATCTCAGGCAGGGCAGTGGAAAGCTTCCAGAAGAGCGCCCGTGGCCAGGACCATCCTGGCTGACCTGCAGGCACCAAGTTGGCCTGCGTGCCGTCGCTGGTGTGGCTCCACGGCCCTCCCTCTAGGCTTTCAAGCCCTTGTACATATTCAGGTGTTTCACCTGGGAAGGGTGGGAACAGTTCAGCAGCATCTGGCCTGGGGCTCAGCTCACGTTTACTCACAGAGGCCTGGGCACGGTCTCCCAGCTTTGCAATAAGGACGCTCCTTGCGTGGGCGGGTGGGGCTGCTGGCTGTATGGGAGATGATTCCCCACCTCTGACCAATTTCAGAATTGTTTACCACTGGAGCAAGTGCCTTGGTAGTGTTTTCCTCTGTATAACTGTTAGGTTCAGTTTTTTTTTTTTTTCTTTTTTGGTTCAAGTTAGATTTTATTCCTCTTTTATGTATTTATAGATATAAGCATGGAAATAATTCATTGTTATATATACATCAGTGTGAATGGAAGAACTTTTTTTCTGTTTTATTTTTACATTTTATTTTTTAAAATTTTGAAATTTAATTTTGTTTATTTTTTTATACAGTAGGTTATTATTAGTTATCTATTTTATGCATATACATGTATACAGGTCAATCCCAATCTCCCAACTCATCCCACCACCACCACCCCATGGCTTCCCCCACTTTGTGTCCATACGTCTGTTCTCTACCTCTGTGTCTCCATTTCTGCCCTGCAAACCAGTTCATCTGTACCATTTTTCTAGGTTCCACATATAGGCATTAGTATACAATAATTGTTTTTCTCTTTCTGACTTACTTCACTCTGCATGACAGTCTCTAGATCCATCAACTTCTCTACAAATGACCCAGTTTCATTCCTTTTTATGGCTGAGTAATATTCCATTTTATATATGTACCACATCTTTATCCATTCGTCTGTCTGTGGGCATTTAGGTTGCTTCCATTACCTGGCTATTGTAAATAGTGCTGCAATGAACATTGTGGTGAATGTGTCTTTGTGATTTATGGTTTTCTCTGGGTATATGCCCAGAAGTGGGATTGCTGGATCCTATGGTAATTCTCTTTTTAGTTTTTTAAAGGAACCTCCATACTGTTCTCCATAGTGACTGTATCAATTTACATTCCCACCAATAGCGGAAGAGGGTTCCTTTTGTCCACACCCTCCCCAGAATTTGCTGTTTGTACATTATCTGATGATGCCGATTCTAACAGGTGTGAGGTCTTACCTCATTGTAGTTTTGATTTGCATTTCTCTGATAATTAGTGATGTTGAGCAGCTTCTCATGTGCGTCTTGGCCATCTCTGTGTCTTCTTTGAAGAAACGTCTCTTTAGATCTTCTGCCCATTTTTGTATTGAGTTGTTTGTTTTATTAATATTAAGCTGCATGAGCTGTTTATATATATTGGAGATTAAACCTTTGTCCATTGATTCGTTTGTGAACGTTTTCGCCCATTCTGAGGGTTGCCTTTTTCCATTCCCGTTTTTTTAACAAAGAAAGAAAGAAAGCAAAAGAAGCAGCACACTAATGTGCGTGAAATATGCCTCTTGAAACTGTCGTTTTGAAATATGGACGTCTTTTGAATTTTTTGGTCGATATATGACCCCAGGATTTGTTTTCAGGGCAGGTGTCATTTACAGGCCTGTAATGATTTGGAATATCCACTGACCATTAGCGCTGGGATTAAAGCTGCAGTTGTGAGAAACGGCCACAAGGTGGCAGCAGTTCTCCCTTACCAAATCTGTTTACTAGGGCAGCAGAGCCTCAATGGAATTCGCGTTCTAGATTGGCATGTAGAACGGAATGTGCCAGGAGAAAGCCCCTCAAGTGTGTCTCACTACTTCTTGTTCTTGTTTTTAATTTAATCTTTTATTTTTTATTACAGCAAGTTTGAGTACAACGTTTAGCTTGTTGTAGGTGTGCAAGAGGTGGTTCTTTTACACATATACATATGTCTGTTCTTCCTGGGATCCTTTTCCCATGTACGTTATGACAGAATGTTGAGTAGTCTTCTCTTGGTACTCCGTAGGTCTTTGGTGATTATATACGTCTACTGTGTTTGTATATGTCTGTTAACCCCAATATCGTAATGAATTCAATCCTCACACCTTTCCTTTGGTGAACCATAAGTTTCTTTAATGAATCTGTGATTGCCCTTCTCCGTGGAAATATCTGCCCTGGTATCAATTTATAGGTAACACCTATAAGTGATATGATACGATATGTGTCTTTCACTTTCTGACTTACTCCAAATCACGTGATTACCTCGAGACTCATCTACGGTGCTGCGAATGGCATTGTGTCCTTTTTTTCCTTGGCGAATATTCTGTCTTAGCGAGGTCCATTTTCTGCAATGTGATTCCCTGAGGGCTGAGGATTAGCTGCCCTGGGCAGCCTGACCCTGCCGGCAAGCCCTCCCCAGGTGTGCCTGGGTTGAGGTCAATATAAACAGCACTCCAGGCAGCAATAGCCCCTGCAGCTGTGCCTGACTCCATATTCTCTGCCCCGTCAGCAGTCTCGGGGCTGTGCTGGTGGGAGGGTGTGAGGGTCCACGGCTTTGTGGGTGGCCCGGTGTGAGTGGGGCTCTGCTGGACTTTCGGCAGGAGTTGCCAGGCTGCCACCTGTAAAGGAGAGGATGTGTCACCCATAACTTCCACTGGAATATCTCTCCGGGCTGAGGTGAGGAAGGAAAAAAAGGAGTGGGGGCCGGGACAGGAGGGGTATCTCAGGCAGGGCAATGGAAAGCTTCCAGAAGAGCGCCCGTGGCCAGGACCATCCTGGCTGACCTGCAGGCACCAAGTTGGCCTGCGTGCCGTCGCTGGTGTGGCTCCACGGCCCTCCCTCTAGGCTTTCAAGCCCTTGTACATATTCAGGTGTTTCACCTGGGAAGGGTGGGAACAGTTCAGCAGCATCTGGCCTGGGGCTCAGCTCACGTTTACTCACAGAGGCCTGGGCACGGTCTCCCAGCTTTGCAATAAGGACGCTCCTTGCGTGGGCGGGTGGGGCTGCTGGCTGTATGGGAGATGATTCCCCACCTCTGACCAATTTCAGAATTGTTTACCACTGGAGCAAGTGCCTTGGTAGTGTTTTCCTCTGTATAACTGTTAGGTTCAGTTTTTTTTTTTTTTCTTTTTTGGTTCAAGTTAGATTTTATTCCTCTTTTATGTATTTATAGATATAAGCATGGAAATAATTCATTGTTATATATACATCAGTGTGAATGGAAGAACTTTTTTTCTGTTTTATTTTTACATTTTATTTTTAAAAATTTTGAAATTTAATTTTGTTTATTTTTTTATACAGTAGGTTATTATTAGTTATCTATTTTATGCATATACATGTATACAGGTCAATCCCAATCTCCCAACTCATCCCACCACCACCACCCCATGGCTTCCCCCACTTTGTGTCCATACGTCTGTTCTCTACCTCTGTGTCTCCATTTCTGCCCTGCAAACCAGTTCATCTGTACCATTTTTCTAGGTTCCACATATAGGCATAAGTATACAATATTTGTTTTTCTCTTTCTGACTTACTTCACTCTGCATGACAGTCTCTAGATCCATCAACTTCTCTACAAATGACCCAGTTTCATTCCTTTTTATGGCTGAGTAATATTCCATTTTATATATGTACCACATCTTTATCCATTCGTCTGTCTGTGGGCATTTAGGTTGCTTCCATTACCTGGCTATTGTAAATAGTGCTGCAATGAACATTGTGGTGAATGTGTCTTTGTGATTTATGGTTTTCTCTGGGTATATGCCCAGAAGTGGGATTGCTGGATCCTATGGTAATTCTCTTTTTAGTTTTTTAAAGGAACCTCCATACTGTTCTCCATAGTGACTGTATCAATTTACATTCCCACCAATAGCGGAAGAGGGTTCCTTTTGTCCACACCCTCCCCAGAATTTGCTGTTTGTACATTATCTGATGATGCCGATTCTAACAGGTGTGAGGTCTTACCTCATTGTAGTTTTGATTTGCATTTCTCTGATAATTAGTGATGTTGAGCAGCTTCTCATGTGCGTCTTGGCCATCTCTGTGACTTCTTTGAAGAAACGTCTCTTTAGATCTTCTGCCCATTTTTGTATTGAGTTGTTTGTTTTATTAATATTAAGCTGCATGAGCTGTTTATATATATTGGAGATTAAACCTTTGTCCATTGATTCGTTTGTGAACGTTTTCGCCCATTCTGAGGGTTGCCTTTTTCCATTCCCGTTTTTTTAACAAAGAAAGAAAGAAAGCAAAAGAAGCAGAACACTAATGTGCGTGAAATATGCCTCTTGAAACTGTCGTTTTGAAATATGGACGTCTTTTGAATTTTTTGGTCGATATATGACCCCAGGATTTGTTTTCAGGGCAGGTGTCATTTACAGGCCTGTAATGATTTGGAATATCCACTGACCATTAGCGCTGGGATTAAAGCTGCAGTTGTGAGAAACGGCCACAAGGTGGCAGCAGTTCTCCCTTACCAAATCTGTTTACTAGGGCAGCAGAGCCTCAATGGAATTCGCGTTCTAGATTGGCATGTAGAACGGAATGTGCCAGGAGAAAGCCCCTCAAGTGTGTCTCACTACTTCTTGTTCTTGTTTTTAATTTAATCTTTTATTTTTTATTACAGCAAGTTTGAGTACAACGTTTAGCTTGTTGTAGGTGTGCAAGAGGTGGTTCTTTTACACATATACATATGTCTGTTCTTCCTGGGATCCTTTTCCCATGTACGTTATGACAGAATGTTGAGTAGTCTTCTCTTGGTACTCCGTAGGTCTTTGGTGATTATATACGTCTACTGTGTTTGTATATGTCTGTTAACCCCAATATCGTAATGAATTCAATCCTCACACCTTTCCTTTGGTGAACCATAAGTTTCTTTAATGAATCTGTGATTGCCCTTCTCCGTGGAAATATCTGCCCTGGTATCAATTTATAGGTAACACCTATAAGTGATATGATACGATATGTGTCTTTCACTTTCTGACTTACTCCAAATCACGTGATTACCTCGAGACTCATCTACGGTGCTGCGAATGGCATTGTGTCCTTTTTTTCCTTGGCGAATATTCTGTCTTAGCGAGGTCCATTTTCTGCAATGTGATTCCCTGAGGGCTGAGGATTAGCTGCCCTGGGCAGCCTGACCCTGCCGGCAAGCCCTCCCCAGGTGTGCCTGGGTTGAGGTCAATATAAACAGCACTCCAGGCAGCAATAGCCCCTGCAGCTGTGCCTGACTCCATATTCTCTGCCCCGTCAGCAGTCTCGGGGCTGTGCTGGTGGGAGGGTGTGAGGGTCCACGGCTTTGTGGGTGGCCCGGTGTGAGTGGGGCTCTGCTGGACTTTCGGCAGGAGTTGCCAGGCTGCCACCTGTAAAGGAGAGGATGTGTCACCCATAACTTCCACTGGAATATCTCTCCGGGCTGAGGTGAGGAAGGAAAAAAAGGAGTGGGGGCCGGGACAGGAGGGGTATCTCAGGCAGGGCAATGGAAAGCTTCCAGAAGAGCGCCCGTGGCCAGGACCATCCTGGCTGACCTGCAGGCACCAAGTTGGCCTGCGTGCCGTCGCTGGTGTGGCTCCACGGCCCTCCCTCTAGGCTTTCAAGCCCTTGTACATATTCAGGTGTTTCACCTGGGAAGGGTGGGAACAGTTCAGCAGCATCTGGCCTGGGGCTCAGCTCACGTTTACTCACAGAGGCCTGGGCACGGTCTCCCAGCTTTGCAATAAGGACGCTCCTTGCGTGGGCGGGTGGGGCTGCTGGCTGTATGGGAGATGATTCCCCACCTCTGACCATTTTCAGAATTGTTTACCACTGGAGCAAGTGCCTTGGTAGTGTTTTCCTCTGTATAACTGTTAGGTTCAGTTTTTTTTTTTTTCTTTTTCGGTTCAAGTTAGATTTTATTCCTCTTTTATGTATTTATAGATATAAGCATGGAAATAATTCATTGTTATATATACATCAGTGTGAATGGAAGAACTTTTTTTCTGTTTTATTTTTACATTTTATTTTTAAAAATTTTGAAATTTAATTTTGTTTATTTTTTTATACAGTAGGTTATTATTAGTTACCTATTTTATGCATATACATGTATACAGGTCAATCCCAATCTCCCAACTCATCCCACCACCACCACCCCATGGCTTCCCCCACTTTGTGTCCATACGTCTGTTCTCTACCTCTGTGTCTCTATTTCTGCCCTGCAAACCAGTTCATCTGTACCATTTTTCTAGGTTCCACATATAGGCATTAGTATACAATATTTGTTTTTCTCTTTCTGACTTACTTCACTCTGTATGACAGTCTCTAGATCCATCAACTTCTCTACAAATGACCCAGTTTCATTCCTTTTTATGGCTGAGTAATATTCCATTTTATATATGTACCACATCTTTATCCATTCGTCTGTCTGTGGGCATTTAGGTTGCTTCCATTACCTGGCTATTGTAAATAGTGCTGCAATGAACATTGTGGTGAATGTGTCTTTGTGATTTATGGTTTTCTCTGGGTATATGCCCAGAAGTGGGATTGCTGGATCCTATGGTAATTCTCTTTTTAGTTTTTTAAAGGAACCTCCATACTGTTCTCCATAGTGACTGTATCAATTTACATTCCCACCAATAGCGGAAGAGGGTTCCTTTTGTCCACACCCTCCCCAGAATTTGCTGTTTGTACATTATCTGATGATGCCGATTCTAACAGGTGTGAGGTCTTACCTCATTGTAGTTTTGATTTGCATTTCTCTGATAATTAGTGATGTTGAGCAGCTTCTCATGTGCGTCTTGGCCATCTCTGTGACTTCTTTGAAGAAACGTCTCTTTAGATCTTCTGCCCATTTTTGTATTGGGTTGTTTGTTTTATTAATATTAAGCTGCATGAGCTGTTTATATATATTGGAGATTAAACCTTTGTCCATTGATTCGTTTGTGAACGTTTTCGCCCATTCTGAGGGTTGCCTTTTTCCATTCCCGTTTTTTTAACAAAGAAAGAAAGAAAGCAAAAGAAGCAGAACACTAATGTGCGTGAAATATGCCTCTTGAAACTGTCGTTTTGAAATATGGACGTCTTTTGAATTTTTTGGTCGATATATGACCCCAGGATTTGTTTTCAGGGCAGGTGTCATTTACAGGCCGGTAATGATTTGGAATATCCACTGACCATTAGCGCTGGGATTAAAGCTGCAGTTGTGAGAAACGGCCACAAGGTGGCAGCAGTTCTCCCTTACCAAATCTGGTTACTAGGGCAGCAGAGCCTCAATGGAAGTCGCGTTCTAGATTGGCATGTAGAACGGAATGTGCCAGGAGAAAGCCCCTCAAGTGTGTCTCACTACTTCTTGTTCTTGTTTTTAATTTAATCTTTTATTTTTTATTACAGCAAGTTTGAGTACAACGTTTAGCTTGTTGTAGGTGTGCAAGAGGTGGTTCTTTTACACATATACATATGTCTGTTCTTCCTGGGATCCTTTTCCCATGTACGTTATGACAGAATGTTGAGTAGTCTTCTCTTGGTACTCCGTAGGTCTTTGGTGATTATATACGTCTACTGTGTTTGTATATGTCTGTTAACCCCAATATCGTAATGAATTCAATCCTCACACCTTTCCTTTGGTGAACCATAAGTTTCTTTAATGAATCTGTGATTGCCCTTCTCCGTGGAAATATCTGCCCTGGTATCAATTTATAGGTAACACCTATAAGTGATATGATACGATATGTGTCTTTCACTTTCTGACTTACTCCAAGTCACGTGATTACCTCGAGACTCATCTACGGTGCTGCGAATGGCATTGTGTCCTTTTTTTCCTTGGCGAATATTCTGTCTTAGCGAGGTCCATTTTCTGCAATGTGATTCCCTGAGGGCTGAGGATTAGCTGCCCTGGGCAGCCTGACCCTGCCGGCAAGCCCTCCCCAGGTGTGCCTGGGTTGAGGTCAATATAAACAGCACTCCAGGCAGCAATAGCCCCTGCAGCTGTGCCTGACTCCATATTCTCTGCCCCGTCAGCAGTCTCGGGGCTGTGCTGGTGGGAGGGTGTGAGGGTCCACGGCTTTGTGGGTGGCCCGGTGTGAGTGGGGCTCTGCTGGACTTTCGGCAGGAGTTGCCAGGCTGCCACCTGTAAAGGAGAGGATGTGTCACCCATAACTTCCACTGGAATATCTCTCCGGGCTGAGGTGAGGAAGGAAAAAAAGGAGTGGGGGCCGGGACAGGAGGGGTATCTCAGGCAGGGCAATGGAAAGCTTCCAGAAGAGCGCCCGTGGCCAGGACCATCCTGGCTGACCTGCAGGCACCAAGTTGGCCTGCGTGCCGTCGCTGGTGTGGCTCCACGGCCCTCCCTCTAGGCTTTCAAGCCCTTGTACATATTCAGGTGTTTCACCTGGGAAGGGTGGGAACAGTTCAGCAGCATCTGGCCTGGGGCTCAGCTCACGTTTACTCACAGAGGCCTGGGCACGGTCTCCCAGCTTTGCAATAAGGACGCTCCTTGCGTGGGCGGGTGGGGCTGCTGGCTGTATGGGAGATGATTCCCCACCTCTGACCAATTTCAGAATTGTTTACCACTGGAGCAAGTGCCTTGGTAGTGTTTTCCTCTGTATAACTGTTAGGTTCAGTTTTTTTTTTTTTTCTTTTTTGGTTCAAGTTAGATTTTATTCCTCTTTTATGTATTTATAGATATAAGCATGGAAATAATTCATTGTTATATATACATCAGTGTGAATGGAAGAACTTTTTTTCTGTTTTATTTTTACATTTTATTTTTAAAAATTTTGAAATTTAATTTTGTTTATTTTTTTATACAGTAGGTTATTATTAGTTATCTATTTTATGCATATACATGTATACAGGTCAATCCCAATCTCCCAACTCATCCCATCACCACCACCCCATGGCTTCCCCCTCTTTGTGTCCATACGTCTGTTCTCTACCTCTGTGTCTCTATTTCTGCCCTGCAAACCAGTTCATCTGTACCATTTTTCTAGGTTCCACATATAGGCATTAGTATACAATATTTGTTTTTCTCTTTCTGACTTACTTCACTCTGTATGACAGTCTCTAGATCCATCAACTTCTCTACAAATGACCCAGTTTCATTCCTTTTTATGGCTGAGTAATATTCCATTTTATATATGTACCACATCTTTATCCATTCGTCTGTCTGTGGGCATTTAGGTTGCTTCCATTACCTGGCTATTGTAAATAGTGCTGCAATGAACATTGTGGTGAATGTGTCTTTGTGATTTATGGTTTTCTCTGGGTATATGCCCAGAAGTGGGATTGCTGGATCCTATGGTAATTCTCTTTTTAGTTTTTTAAAGGAACCTCCATACTGTTCTCCATAGTGACTGTATCAATTTACATTCCCACCAATAGCGGAAGAGGGTTCCTTTTGTCCACACCCTCCCCAGAATTTGCTGTTTGTACATTATCTGATGATGCCGATTCTAACAGGTGTGAGGTCTTACCTCATTGTAGTTTTGATTTGCATTTCTCTGATAATTAGTGATGTTGAGCAGCTTCTCATGTGCGTCTTGGCCATCTCTGTGACTTCTTTGAAGAAACGTCTCTTTAGATCTTCTGCCCATTTTTGTATTGGGTTGTTTGTTTTATTAATATTAAGCTGCATGAGCTGTTTATATATATTGGAGATTAAACCTTTGTCCATTGATTCGTTTGTGAACGTTTTCGCCCATTCTGAGGGTTGCCTTTTTCCATTCCCGTTTTTTTAACAAAGAAAGAAAGAAAGCAAAAGAAGCAGAACACTAATGTGCGTGAAATATGCCTCTTGAAACTGTCGTTTTGAAATATGGACGTCTTTTGAATTTTTTGGTCGATATATGACCCCAGGATTTGTTTTCAGGGCAGGTGTCATTTACAGGCCGGTAATGATTTGGAATATCCACTGACCATTAGCGCTGGGATTAAAGCTGCAGTTGTGAGAACCGGCCACAAGGTGGCAGCAGTTCTCCCTTACCAAATCTGGTTACTAGGGCAGCAGAGCCTCAATGGAAGTCGCGTTCTAGATTGGCATGTAGAACGGAATATGCCAGGAGAAAGCCCCTCAAGTGTGTCTCACTACTTCTTGTTCTTGTTTTTAATTTAATCTTTTATTTTTTATTACAGCAAGTTTGAGTACAACGTTTAGCTTGTTGTAGGTGTGCAAGAGGTGGTTCTTTTACACATATACATATGTCTGCTCTTCCTGGGATCCTTTTCCCATGTACGTTATGACAGAATGTTGAGTAGTCTTCTCTTGGTACTCCGTAGGTCTTTGGTGATTATATACGTCTACTGTGTTTGTATATGTCTGTTAACCCCAATATCGTAATGAATTCAATCCTCACACCTTTCCTTTGGTGAACCATAAGTTTCTTTAATGAATCTGTGATTGCCCTTCTCCGTGGAAATATCTGCCCTGGTATCAATTTATAGGTAACACCTATAAGTGATATGATACGATATGTGTCTTTCACTTTCTGACTTACTCCAAGTCACGTGATTACCTCGAGACTCATCTACGGTGCTGCGAATGGCATTGTGTCCTTTTTTTCCTTGGCGAATATTCTGTCTTAGCGAGGTCCATTTTCTGCAATGTGATTCCCTGAGGGCTGAGGATTAGCTGCCCTGGGCAGCCTGACCCTGCCGGCAAGCCCTCCCCAGGTGTGCCTGGGTTGAGGTCAATATAAACAGCACTCCAGGCAGCAATAGCCCCTGCAGCTGTGCCTGACTCCATATTCTCTGCCCCGTCAGCAGTCTCGGGGCTGTGCTGGTGGGAGGGTGTGAGGGTCCACGGCTTTGTGGGTGGCCCGGTGTGAGTGGGGCTCTGCTGGACTTTCGGCAGGAGTTGCCAGGCTGCCACCTGTAAAGGAGAGGATGTGTCACCCATAACTTCCACTGGAATATCTCTCCGGGCTGAGGTGAGGAAGGAAAAAAAGGAGTGGGGGCCGGGACAGGAGGGGTATCTCAGGCAGGGCAATGGAAAGCTTCCAGAAGAGCGCCCGTGGCCAGGACCATCCTGGCTGACCTGCAGGCACCAAGTTGGCCTGCGTGCCGTCGCTGGTGTGGCTCCACGGCCCTCCCTCTAGGCTTTCAAGCCCTTGTACATATTCAGGTGTTTCACCTGGGAAGGGTGGGAACAGTTCAGCAGCATCTGGCCTGGGGCTCAGCTCACGTTTACTCACAGAGGCCTGGGCACGGTCTCCCAGCTTTGCAATAAGGACGCTCCTTGCGTGGGCGGGTGGGGCTGCTGGCTGTATGGGAGATGATTCCCCACCTCTGACCAATTTCAGAATTGTTTACCACTGGAGCAAGTGCCTTGGTAGTGTTTTCCTCTGTATAACTGTTAGGTTCAGTTTTTTTTTTTTTCTTTTTTGGTTCAAGTTAGATTTTATTCCTCTTTTATGTATTTATAGATATAAGCATGGAAATAATTCATTGTTATATATACATCAGTGTGAATGGAAGAACTTTTTTTCTGTTTTATTTTTACATTTTATTTTTAAAAATTTTGAAATTTAATTTTGTTTATTTTTTTATACAGTAGGTTATTATTAGTTATCTATTTTATGCATATACATGTATACAGGTCAATCCCAATCTCCCAACTCATCCCATCACCACCACCCCATGGCTTCCCCCACTTTGTGTCCATACGTCTGTTCTCTACCTCTGTGTCTCTATTTCTGCCCTGCAAACCAGTTCATCTGTACCATTTTTCTAGGTTCCACATATAGGCATTAGTATACAATATTTGTTTTTCTCTTTCTGACTTACTTCACTCTGTATGACAGTCTCTAGATCCATCAACTTCTCTACAAATGACCCAGTTTCATTCCTTTTTATGGCTGAGTAATATTCCATTTTATATATGTACCACATCTTTATCCATTCGTCTGTCTGTGGGCATTTAGGTTGCTTCCATTACCTGGCTATTGTAAATAGTGCTGCAATGAACATTGTGGTGAATGTGTCTTTGTGATTTATGGTTTTCTCTGGGTATATGCCCAGAAGTGGGATTGCTGGATCCTATGGTAATTCTCTTTATAGTTTTTTAAAGGAACCTCCATACTGTTCTCCATAGTGACTGTATCAATTTACATTCCCACCAATAGCGGAAGAGGGTTCCTTTTGTCCACACCCTCCCCAGAATTTGCTGTTTGTACATTATCTGATGATGCCGATTCTAACAGGTGTGAGGTCTTACCTCATTGTAGTTTTGATTTGCATTTCTCTGATAATTAGTGATGTTGAGCAGCTTCTCATGTGCGTCTTGGCCATCTCTGTGACTTCTTTGAAGAAACGTCTCTTTAGATCTTCTGCCCATTTTTGTATTGGGTTGTTTGTTTTATTAATATTAAGCTGCATGAGCTGTTTATATATATTGGAGATTAAACCTTTGTCCATTGATTCGTTTGTGAACGTTTTCGCCCATTCTGAGGGTTGCCTTTTTCCATTCCCGTTTTTTTAACAAAGAAAGAAAGAAAGCAAAAGAAGCAGAACACTAATGTGCGTGAAATATGCCTCTTGAAACTGTCGTTTTGAAATATGGACGTCTTTTGAATTTTTTGGTCGATATATGACCCCAGGATTTGTTTTCAGGGCAGGTGTCATTTACAGGCCTGTAATGATTTGGAATATCCACTGACCATTAGCGCTGGGATTAAAGCTGCAGTTGTGAGAACCGGCCACAAGGTGGCAGCAGTTCTCCCTTACCAAATCTGGTTACTAGGGCAGCAGAGCCTCAATGGAAGTCGCGTTCTAGATTGGCATGTAGAACGGAATATGCCAGGAGAAAGCCCCTCAAGTGTGTCTCACTACTTCTTGTTCTTGTTTTTAATTTAATCTTTTATTTTTTATTACAGCAAGTTTGAGTACAACGTTTAGCTTGTTGTAGGTGTGCAAGAGGTGGTTCTTTTACACATATACATATGTCTGTTCTTCCTGGGATCCTTTTCCCATGTACGTTATGACAGAATGTTGAGTAGTCTTCTCTTGGTACTCCGTAGGTCTTTGGTGATTATATACGTCTACTGTGTTTGTATATGTCTGTTAACCCCAATATCGTAATGAATTCAATCCTCACACCTTTCCTTTGGTGAACCATAAGTTTCTTTAATGAATCTGTGATTGCCCTTCTCCGTGGAAATATCTGCCCTGGTATCAATTTATAGGTAACACCTATAAGTGATATGATACGATATGTGTCTTTCACTTTCTGACTTACTCCAAGTCACGTGATTACCTCGAGACTCATCTACGGTGCTGCGAATGGCATTGTGTCCTTTTTTTCCTTGGCGAATATTCTGTCTTAGCGAGGTCCATTTTCTGCAATGTGATTCCCTGAGGGCTGAGGATTAGCTGCCCTGGGCAGCCTGACCCTGCCGGCAAGCCCTCCCCAGGTGTGCCTGGGTTGAGGTCAATATAAACAGCACTCCAGGCAGCAATAGCCCCTGCAGCTGTGCCTGACTCCATATTCTCTGCCCCGTCAGCAGTCTCGGGGCTGTGCTGGTGGGAGGGTGTGAGGGTCCACGGCTTTGTGGGTGGCCCGGTGTGAGTGGGGCTCTGCTGGACTTTCGGCAGGAGTTGCCAGGCTGCCACCTGTAAAGGAGAGGATGTGTCACCCATAACTTCCACTGGAATATCTCTCCGGGCTGAGGTGAGGAAGGAAAAAAGGGAGTGGGGGCCGGGACAGGAGGGGTATCTCAGGCAGGGCAATGGAAAGCTTCCAGAAGAGCGCCCGTGGCCAGGACCATCCTGGCTGACCTGCAGGCACCAAGTTGGCCTGCGTGCCGTCGCTGGTGTGGCTCCACGGCCCTCCCTCTAGGCTTTCAAGCCCTTGTACATATTCAGGTGTTTCACCTGGGAAGGGTGGGAACAGTTCAGCAGCATCTGGCCTGGGGCTCAGCTCACGTTTACTCACAGAGGCCTGGGCACGGTCTCCCAGCTTTGCAATAAGGACGCTCCTTGCGTGGGCGGGTGGGGCTGCTGGCTGTATGGGAGATGATTCCCCACCTCTGACCAATTTCAGAATTGTTTACCACTGGAGCAAGTGCCTTGGTAGTGTTTTCCTCTGTATAACTGTTAGGTTCAGTTTTTTTTTTTTTTTCTTTTTTGGTTCAAGTTAGATTTTATTCCTCTTTTATGTATTTATAGATATAAGCATGGAAATAATTCATTGTTATATATACATCAGTGTGAATGGAAGAACTTTTTTTCTGTTTTATTTTTACATTTTATTTTTAAAAATTTTGAAATTTAATTTTGTTTATTTTTTTATACAGTAGGTTATTATTAGTTATCTATTTTATGCATATACATGTATACAGGTCAATCCCAATCTCCCAACTCATCCCACCACCACCACCCCATGGCTTCCCCCACTTTGTGTCCATACGTCTGTTCTCTACCTCTGTGTCTCCATTTCTGCCCTGCAAACCAGTTCATCTGTACCATTTTTCTAGGTTCCACATATAGGCATTAGTATACAATATTTGTTTTTCTCTTTCTGACTTACTTCACTCTGCATGACAGTCTCTAGATCCATCAACTTCTCTACAAATGACCCAGTTTCATTCCTTTTTATGGCTGAGTAATATTCCATTTTATATATGTACCACATCTTTATCCATTCGTCTGTCTGTGGGCATTTAGGTTGCTTCCATTATCTGGCTATTGTAAATAGTGCTGCAATGAACATTGTGGTGAATGTGTCTTTGTGATTTATGGTTTTCTCTGGGTATATGCCCAGAAGTGGGATTGCTGGATCCTATGGTAATTCTCTTTTTAGTTTTTTAAAGGAACCTCCATACTGTTCTCCATAGTGACTGTATCAATTTACATTCCCACCAATAGCGGAAGAGGGTTCCTTTTGTCCACACCCTCCCCAGAATTTGCTGTTTGTACATTATCTGATGATGCCGATTCTAACAGGTGTGAGGTCTTACCTCATTGTAGTTTTGATTTGCATTTCTCTGATAATTAGTGATGTTGAGCAGCTTCTCATGTGCATCTTGGCCATCTCTGTGACTTCTTAGAAGAAACGTCTCTTTAGATCTTCTGCCCATTTTTGTATTGGGTTGTTTGTTTTATTAATATTAAGCTGCATGAGCTGTTTATATATATTGGAGATTAAACCTTTGTCCATTGATTCGTTTGTGAACGTTTTCGCCCATTCTGACGGTTGCCTTTTTCCATTCCCGTTTTTTTAACAAAGAAAGAAAGAAAGCAAAAGAAGCAGAACACTAATGTGCGTGAAATATGCCTCTTGAAACTGTCGTTTTGGAATATGGACGTCTTTTGAATTTTTTGGTCGATATATGACCCCAGGATTTGTTTTCAGGGCAGGTGTCATTTACAGGCCTGTAATGATTTGGAATATCCACTGACCATTAGCGCTGGGATTAAAGCTGCAGTTGTGAGAAACGGCCACAAGGTGGCAGCAGTTCTCCCTTACCAAATCTGGTTACTAGGGCAGCAGAGCCTCAATGGAAGTCGCGTTCTAGATTGGCATGTAGAACGGAATGTGCCAGGAGAAAGCCCCTCAAGTGTGTCTCACTACTTCTTGTTCTTGTTTTTAATTTAATCTTTTATTTTTTATTACAGCAAGTTTGAGTACAACGTTTAGCTTGTTGTAGGTGTGCAAGAGGTGGTTCTTTTACACATATACATATGTCTGTTCTTCCTGGGATCCTTTTCCCATGTACGTTATGACAGAATGTTGAGTAGTCTTCTCTTGGTACTCCGTAGGTCTTTGGTGATTATATACGTCTACTGTGTTTGTATATGTCTGTTAACCCCAATATCGTAATGAATTCAATCCTCACACCTTTCCTTTGGTGAACCATAAGTTTCTTTAATGAATCTGTGATTGCCCTTCTCCGTGGAAATATCTGCCCTGGTATCAATTTATAGGTAACACCTATAAGTGATATGATACGATATGTGTCTTTCACTTTCTGACTTACTCCAAGTCACGTGATTACCTCGAGACTCATCTACGGTGCTGCGAATGGCATTGTGTCCTTTTTTTCCTTGGCGAATATTCTGTCTTAGCGAGGTCCATTTTCTGCAATGTGATTCCCTGAGGGCTGAGGATTAGCTGCCCTGGGCAGCCTGACCCTGCCGGCAAGCCCTCCCCAGGTGTGCCTGGGTTGAGGTCAATATAAACAGCACTCCAGGCAGCAATAGCCCCTGCAGCTGTGCCTGACTCCATATTCTCTGCCCCGTCAGCAGTCTCGGGGCTGTGCTGGTGGGAGGGTGTGAGGGTCCACGGCTTTGTGGGTGGCCCGGTGTGAGTGGGGCTCTGCTGGACTTTCGGCAGGAGTTGCCAGGCTGCCACCTGTAAAGGAGAGGATGTGTCACCCATAACTTCCACTGGAATATCTCTCCGGGCTGAGGTGAGGAAGGAAAAAAAGGAGTGGGGGCCGGGACAGGAGGGGTATCTCAGGCAGGGCAATGGAAAGCTTCCAGAAGAGCGCCCGTGGACAGGACCATCCTGGCTGACCTGCAGGCACCAAGTTGGCCTGCGTGCCGTCGCTGGTGTGGCTCCACGGCCCTCCCTCTAGGCTTTCAAGCCCTTGTACATATTCAGGTGTTTCACCTGGGAAGGGTGGGAACAGTTCAGCAGCATCTGGCCTGGGGCTCAGCTCACGTTTACTCACAGAGGCCTGGGCACGGTCTCCCAGCTTTGCAATAAGGACGCTCCTTGCGTGGGCGGGTGGGGCTGCTGGCTGTATGGGAGATGATTCCCCACCTCTGACCAATTTCAGAATTGTTTACCACTGGAGCAAGTGCCTTGGTAGTGTTTTCCTCTGTATAACTGTTAGGTTCAGGTTTTTTTTTTTTTCTTTTTTGGTTCAAGTTAGATTTTATTCCTCTTTTATGTATTTATAGATATAAGCATGGAAATAATTCATTGTTATATATACATCAGTGTGAATGGAAGAACTTTTTTTCTGTTTTATTTTTACATTTTATTTTTAAAAATTTTGAAATTTAATTTTGTTTATTTTTTTATACAGTAGGTTATTATTAGTTATCTATTTTATGCATATACATGTATACAGGTCAATCCCAATCTCCCAACTCATCCCACCACCACCACCCCATGGCTTCCCCCACTTTGTGTCCATACGTCTGTTCTCTACCTCTGTGTCTCCATTTCTGCCCTGCAAACCAGTTCATCTGTACCATTTTTCTAGGTTCCACATATAGGCATTAGTATACAATATTTGTTTTTCTCTTTCTGACTTACTTCACTCTGCATGACAGTCTCTAGATCCATCAACTTCTCTACAAATGACCCAGTTTCATTCCTTTTTATGGCTGAGTAATATTCCATTTTATATATGTACCACATCTTTATCCATTCGTCTGTCTGTGGGCATTTAGGTTGCTTCCATTACCTGGCTATTGTAAATAGTGCTGCAATGAACATTGTGGTGAATGTGTCTTTGTGATTTATGGTTTTCTCTGGGTATATGCCCAGAAGTGGGATTGCTGGATCCTATGGTAATTCTCTTTTTAGTTTTTTAAAGGAACCTCCATACTGTTCTCCATAGTGACTGTATCAATTTACATTCCCACCAATAGCGGAAGAGGGTTCCTTTTGTCCACACCCTCCCCAGAATTTGCTGTTTGTACATTATCTGATGATGCCGATTCTAACAGGTGTGAGGTCTTACCTCATTGTAGTTTTGATTTGCATTTCTCTGATAATTAGTGATGTTGAGCAGCTTCTCATGTGCGTCTTGGCCATCTCTGTGTCTTCTTTGAAGAAACGTCTCTTTAGATCTTCTGCCCATTTTTGTATTGGGTTGTTTGTTTTATTAATATTAAGCTGCATGAGCTGTTTATATATATTGGAGATTAAACCTTTGTCCATTGATTCGTTTGTGAACGTTTTCGCCCATTCTGAGGGTTGCCTTTTTCCATTCCCGTTTTTTTAACAAAGAAAGAAAGAAAGCCAAAGAAGCAGAACACTAATGTGCGTGAAATATGCCTCTTGAAACTGTCGTTTTGAAATATGGACGTCTTTTGAATTTTTTGGTCGATATATGACCCCAGGATTTGTTTTCAGGGCAGGTGTCATTTACAGGCCGGTAATGATTTGGAATATCCACTGACCATTAGCGCTGGGATTAAAGCTGCAGTTGTGAGAAACGGCCAGAAGGTGGCAGCAGTTCTCCCTTACCAAATCTGGTTACTAGGGCAGCAGAGCCTCAATGGAAGTCGCGTTCTAGATTGGCATGTAGAACGGAATGTGCCAGGAGAAAGCCCCTCAAGTGTGTCTCACTACTTCTTGTTCTTGTTTTTAATTTAATCTTTTATTTTTTATTACAGCAAGTTTGAGTACAACGTTTAGCTTGTTGTAGGTGTGCAAGAGGTGGTTCTTTTACACATATACATATGTCTGTTCTTCCTGGGATCCTTTTCCCATGTACGTTATGACAGAATGTTGAGTAGTCTTCTCTTGGTACTCCGTAGGTCTTTGGTGATTATATACGTCTACTGTGTTTGTATATGTCTGTTAACCCCAATATCGTAATGAATTCAATCCTCACACCTTTCCTTTGGTGAACCATAAGTTTCTTTAATGAATCTGTGATTGCCCTTCTCCGTGGAAATATCTGCCCTGGTATCAATTTATAGGTAACACCTATAAGTGATATGATACGATATGTGTCTTTCACTTTCTGACTTACTCCAAGTCACGTGATTACCTCGAGACTCATCTACGGTGCTGCGAATGGCATTGTGTCCTTTTTTTCCTTGGCGAATATTCTGTCTTAGCGAGGTCCATTTTCTGCAATGTGATTCCCTGAGGGCTGAGGATTAGCTGCCCTGGGCAGCCTGACCCTGCCGGCAAGCCCTCCCCAGGTGTGCCTGGGTTGAGGTCAATATAAACAGCACTCCAGGCAGCAATAGCCCCTGCAGCTGTGCCTGACTCCATATTCTCTGCCCCGTCAGCAGTCTCGGGGCTGTGCTGGTGGGAGGGTGTGAGGGTCCACGGCTTTGTGGGTGGCCCGGTGTGAGTGGGGCTCTGCTGGACTTTCGGCAGGAGTTGCCAGGCTGCCACCTGTAAAGGAGAGGATGTGTCACCCATAACTTCCACTGGAATATCTCTCCGGGCTGAGGTGAGGAAGGAAAAAAAGGAGTGGGGGCCGGGACAGGAGGGGTATCTCAGGCAGGGCAATGGAAAGCTTCCAGAAGAGCGCCCGTGGCCAGGACCATCCTGGCTGACCTGCAGGCACCAAGTTGGCCTGCGTGCCGTCGCTGGTGTGGCTCCACGGCCCTCCCTCTAGGCTTTCAAGCCCTTGTACATATTCAGGTGTTTCACCTGGGAAGGGTGGGAACAGTTCAGCAGCATCTGGCCTGGGGCTCAGCTCACGTTTACTCACAGAGGCCTGGGCACGGTCTCCCAGCTTTGCAATAAGGATGCTCCTTGCGTGGGCGGGTGGGGCTGCTGGCTGTATGGGAGATGATTCCCCACCTCTGACCAATTTCAGAATTGTTTACCACTGGAGCAAGTGCCTTGGTAGTGTTTTCCTCTGTATAACTGTTAGGTACAGTTTTTTTTTTTTCTTTTTTGGTTCAAGTTAGATTTTATTCCTCTTTTATGTATTTATAGATATAAGCATGGAAATAATTCATTGTTATATATACATCAGTGTGAATGGAAGAACTTTTTTTCTGTTTTATTTTTACATTTTATTTTTAAAAATTTTGAAATTTAATTTTGTTTATTTTTTTATACAGTAGGTTATTATTAGTTATCTATTTTATGCATATACATGTATACAGGTCAATCCCAATCTCCCAACTCATCCCACCACCACCACCCCATGGCTTCCCCCACTTTGTGTCCATACGTCTGTTCTCTACCTCTGTGTCTCCATTTCTGCCCTGCAAACCAGTTCATCTGTACCATTTTTCTAGGTTCCACATATAGGCATTAGTATACAATATTTGTTTTTCTCTTTCTGACTTACTTCACTCTGCATGACAGTCTCTAGATCCATCAACTTCTCTACAAATGACCCAGTTTCATTCCTTTTTATGGCTGAGTAATATTCCATTTTATATATGTACCACATCTTTATCCATTCGTCTGTCTGTGGGCATTTAGGTTGCTTCCATTATCTGGCTATTGTAAATAGTGCTGCAATGAACATTGTGGTGAATGTGTCTTTGTGATTTATGGTTTTCTCTGGGTATATGCCCAGAAGTGGGATTGCTGGATCCTATGGTAATTCTCTTTTTAGTTTTTTAAAGGAACCTCCATACTGTTCTCCATAGTGACTGTATCAATTTACATTCCCACCAATAGCGGAAGAGGGTTCCTTTTGTCCACACCCTCCCCAGAATTTGCTGTTTGTACATTATCTGATGATGCCGATTCTAACAGGTGTGAGGTCTTACCTCATTGTAGTTTTGATTTGCATTTCTCTGATAATTAGTGATGTTGAGCAGCTTCTCATGTGCATCTTGGCCATCTCTGTGACTTCTTAGAAGAAACGTCTCTTTAGATCTTCTGCCCATTTTTGTATTGGGTTGTTTGTTTTATTAATATTAAGCTGCATGAGCTGTTTATATATATTGGAGATTAAACCTTTGTCCATTGATTCGTTTGTGAACGTTTTCGCCCATTCTGACGGTTGCCTTTTTCCATTCCCGTTTTTTTAACAAAGAAAGAAAGAAAGCAAAAGAAGCAGAACACTAATGTGCGTGAAATATGCCTCTTGAAACTGTCGTTTTGGAATATGGACGTCTTTTGAATTTTTTGGTCGATATATGACCCCAGGATTTGTTTTCAGGGCAGGTGTCATTTACAGGCCTGTAATGATTTGGAATATCCACTGACCATTAGCGCTGGGATTAAAGCTGCAGTTGTGAGAAACGGCCACAAGGTGGCAGCAGTTCTCCCTTACCAAATCTGGTTACTAGGGCAGCAGAGCCTCAATGGAAGTCGCGTTCTAGATTGGCATGTAGAACGGAATGTGCCAGGAGAAAGCCCCTCAAGTGTGTCTCACTACTTCTTGTTCTTGTTTTTAATTTAATCTTTTATTTTTTATTACAGCAAGTTTGAGTACAACGTTTAGCTTGTTGTAGGTGTGCAAGAGGTGGTTCTTTTACACATATACATATGTCTGTTCTTCCTGGGATCCTTTTCCCATGTACGTTATGACAGAATGTTGAGTAGTCTTCTCTTGGTACTCCGTAGGTCTTTGGTGATTATATACGTCTACTGTGTTTGTATATGTCTGTTAACCCCAATATCGTAATGAATTCAATCCTCACACCTTTCCTTTGGTGAACCATAAGTTTCTTTAATGAATCTGTGATTGCCCTTCTCCGTGGAAATATCTGCCCTGGTATCAATTTATAGGTAACACCTATAAGTGATATGATACGATATGTGTCTTTCACTTTCTGACTTACTCCAAGTCACGTGATTACCTCGAGACTCATCTACGGTGCTGCGAATGGCATTGTGTCCTTTTTTTCCTTGGCGAATATTCTGTCTTAGCGAGGTCCATTTTCTGCAATGTGATTCCCTGAGGGCTGAGGATTAGCTGCCCTGGGCAGCCTGACCCTGCCGGCAAGCCCTCCCCAGGTGTGCCTGGGTTGAGGTCAATATAAACAGCACTCCAGGCAGCAATAGCCCCTGCAGCTGTGCCTGACTCCATATTCTCTGCCCCGTCAGCAGTCTCGGGGCTGTGCTGGTGGGAGGGTGTGAGGGTCCACGGCTTTGTGGGTGGCCCGGTGTGAGTGGGGCTCTGCTGGACTTTCGGCAGGAGTTGCCAGGCTGCCACCTGTAAAGGAGAGGATGTGTCACCCATAACTTCCACTGGAATATCTCTCCGGGCTGAGGTGAGGAAGGAAAAAAAGGAGTGGGGGCCGGGACAGGAGGGGTATCTCAGGCAGGGCAATGGAAAGCTTCCAGAAGAGCGCCCGTGGACAGGACCATCCTGGCTGACCTGCAGGCACCAAGTTGGCCTGCGTGCCGTCGCTGGTGTGGCTCCACGGCCCTCCCTCTAGGCTTTCAAGCCCTTGTACATATTCAGGTGTTTCACCTGGGAAGGGTGGGAACAGTTCAGCAGCATCTGGCCTGGGGCTCAGCTCACGTTTACTCACAGAGGCCTGGGCACGGTCTCCCAGCTTTGCAATAAGGACGCTCCTTGCGTGGGCGGGTGGGGCTGCTGGCTGTATGGGAGATGATTCCCCACCTCTGACCAATTTCAGAATTGTTTACCACTGGAGCAAGTGCCTTGGTAGTGTTTTCCTCTGTATAACTGTTAGGTTCAGGTTTTTTTTTTTTTCTTTTTTGGTTCAAGTTAGATTTTATTCCTCTTTTATGTATTTATAGATATAAGCATGGAAATAATTCATTGTTATATATACATCAGTGTGAATGGAAGAACTTTTTTTCTGTTTTATTTTTACATTTTATTTTTAAAAATTTTGAAATTTAATTTTGTTTATTTTTTTATACAGTAGGTTATTATTAGTTATCTATTTTATGCATATACATGTATACAGGTCAATCCCAATCTCCCAACTCATCCCACCACCACCACCCCATGGCTTCCCCCACTTTGTGTCCATACGTCTGTTCTCTACCTCTGTGTCTCCATTTCTGCCCTGCAAACCAGTTCATCTGTACCATTTTTCTAGGTTCCACATATAGGCATTAGTATACAATATTTGTTTTTCTCTTTCTGACTTACTTCACTCTGCATGACAGTCTCTAGATCCATCAACTTCTCTACAAATGACCCAGTTTCATTCCTTTTTATGGCTGAGTAATATTCCATTTTATATATGTACCACATCTTTATCCATTCGTCTGTCTGTGGGCATTTAGGTTGCTTCCATTACCTGGCTATTGTAAATAGTGCTGCAATGAACATTGTGGTGAATGTGTCTTTGTGATTTATGGTTTTCTCTGGGTATATGCCCAGAAGTGGGATTGCTGGATCCTATGGTAATTCTCTTTTTAGTTTTTTAAAGGAACCTCCATACTGTTCTCCATAGTGACTGTATCAATTTACATTCCCACCAATAGCGGAAGAGGGTTCCTTTTGTCCACACCCTCCCCAGAATTTGCTGTTTGTACATTATCTGATGATGCCGATTCTAACAGGTGTGAGGTCTTACCTCATTGTAGTTTTGATTTGCATTTCTCTGATAATTAGTGATGTTGAGCAGCTTCTCATGTGCGTCTTGGCCATCTCTGTGTCTTCTTTGAAGAAACGTCTCTTTAGATCTTCTGCCCATTTTTGTATTGGGTTGTTTGTTTTATTAATATTAAGCTGCATGAGCTGTTTATATATATTGGAGATTAAACCTTTGTCCATTGATTCGTTTGTGAACGTTTTCGCCCATTCTGAGGGTTGCCTTTTTCCATTCCCGTTTTTTTAACAAAGAAAGAAAGAAAGCCAAAGAAGCAGAACACTAATGTGCGTGAAATATGCCTCTTGAAACTGTCGTTTTGAAATATGGACGTCTTTTGAATTTTTTGGTCGATATATGACCCCAGGATTTGTTTTCAGGGCAGGTGTCATTTACAGGCCGGTAATGATTTGGAATATCCACTGACCATTAGCGCTGGGATTAAAGCTGCAGTTGTGAGAAACGGCCAGAAGGTGGCAGCAGTTCTCCCTTACCAAATCTGGTTACTAGGGCAGCAGAGCCTCAATGGAAGTCGCGTTCTAGATTGGCATGTAGAACGGAATGTGCCAGGAGAAAGCCCCTCAAGTGTGTCTCACTACTTCTTGTTCTTGTTTTTAATTTAATCTTTTATTTTTTATTACAGCAAGTTTGAGTACAACGTTTAGCTTGTTGTAGGTGTGCAAGAGGTGGTTCTTTTACACATATACATATGTCTGTTCTTCCTGGGATCCTTTTCCCATGTACGTTATGACAGAATGTTGAGTAGTCTTCTCTTGGTACTCCGTAGGTCTTTGGTGATTATATACGTCTACTGTGTTTGTATATGTCTGTTAACCCCAATATCGTAATGAATTCAATCCTCACACCTTTCCTTTGGTGAACCATAAGTTTCTTTAATGAATCTGTGATTGCCCTTCTCCGTGGAAATATCTGCCCTGGTATCAATTTATAGGTAACACCTATAAGTGATATGATACGATATGTGTCTTTCACTTTCTGACTTACTCCAAGTCACGTGATTACCTCGAGACTCATCTACGGTGCTGCGAATGGCATTGTGTCCTTTTTTTCCTTGGCGAATATTCTGTCTTAGCGAGGTCCATTTTCTGCAATGTGATTCCCTGAGGGCTGAGGATTAGCTGCCCTGGGCAGCCTGACCCTGCCGGCAAGCCCTCCCCAGGTGTGCCTGGGTTGAGGTCAATATAAACAGCACTCCAGGCAGCAATAGCCCCTGCAGCTGTGCCTGACTCCATATTCTCTGCCCCGTCAGCAGTCTCGGGGCTGTGCTGGTGGGAGGGTGTGAGGGTCCACGGCTTTGTGGGTGGCCCGGTGTGAGTGGGGCTCTGCTGGACTTTCGGCAGGAGTTGCCAGGCTGCCACCTGTAAAGGAGAGGATGTGTCACCCATAACTTCCACTGGAATATCTCTCCGGGCTGAGGTGAGGAAGGAAAAAAAGGAGTGGGGGCCGGGACAGGAGGGGTATCTCAGGCAGGGCAATGGAAAGCTTCCAGAAGAGCGCCCGTGGCCAGGACCATCCTGGCTGACCTGCAGGCACCAAGTTGGCCTGCGTGCCGTCGCTGGTGTGGCTCCACGGCCCTCCCTCTAGGCTTTCAAGCCCTTGTACATATTCAGGTGTTTCACCTGGGAAGGGTGGGAACAGTTCAGCAGCATCTGGCCTGGGGCTCAGCTCACGTTTACTCACAGAGGCCTGGGCACGGTCTCCCAGCTTTGCAATAAGGATGCTCCTTGCGTGGGCGGGTGGGGCTGCTGGCTGTATGGGAGATGATTCCCCACCTCTGACCAATTTCAGAATTGTTTACCACTGGAGCAAGTGCCTTGGTAGTGTTTTCCTCTGTATAACTGTTAGGTACAGTTTTTTTTTTTTCTTTTTTGGTTCAAGTTAGATTTTATTCCTCTTTTATGTATTTATAGATATAAGCATGGAAATAATTCATTGTTATATATACATCAGTGTGAATGGAAGAACTTTTTTTCTGTTTTATTTTTACATTTTATTTTTAAAAATTTTGAAATTTAATTTTGTTTATTTTTTTATACAGTAGGTTATTATTAGTTATCTATTTTATGCATATACATGTATACAGGTCAATCCCAATCTCCCAACTCATCCCACCACCACCACCCCATGGCTTCCCCCACTTTGTGTCCATACGTCTGTTCTCTACCTCTGTGTCTCCATTTCTGCCCTGCAAACCAGTTCATCTGTACCATTTTTCTAGGTTCCACATATAGGCCTTAGTATACAATATTTGTTTTTCTCTTTCTGACTTACTTCACTCTGCATGACAGTCTCTAGATCCATCAACTTCTCTACAAATGACCCAGTTTCATTCCTTTTTATGGCTGAGTAATATTCCATTTTATATATGTACCACATCTTTATCCATTCATCTGTCTGTGGGCATTTAGGTTGCTTCCATTACCTGGCTATTGTAAATAGTGCTGCAATGAACATTGTGGTGAATGTGTCTTTGTGATTTATGGTTTTCTCTGGGTATATGCCCAGAAGTGGGATTGCTGGATCCTATGGTAATTCTCTTTTTAGTTTTTTAAAGGAACCTCCATACTGTTCTCCATAGTGACTGTATCAATTTACATTCCCACCAATAGCGGAAGAGGGTTCCTTTTGTCCACACCCTCCCCAGAATTTGCTGTTTGTACATTATCTGATGATGCCGATTCTAACAGGTGTGAGGTCTTACCTCATTGTAGTTTTGATTTGCATTTCTCTGATAATTAGTGATGTTGAGCAGCTTCTCATGTGCGTCTTGGCCATCTCTGTGACTTCTTTGAAGAAACGTCTCTTTAGATCTTCTGCCCATTTTTGTATTGGGTTGTTTGTTTTATTAATATTAAGCTGCATGAGCTGTTTATATATATTGGAGATTAAACCTTTGTCCATTGATTCATTTGTGAACGTTTTCGCCCATTCTGAGGGTTGCCTTTTTCCATTCCCGTTTTTTTAACAAAGAAAGAAAGAAAGCAAAAGAAGCAGAACACTAATGTGCGTGAAATATGCCTCTTGAAACTGTCGTTTTGAAATATGGACGTCTTTTGAATTTTTTGGTCGATATATGACCCCAGGATTTGTTTTCAGGGCAGGTGTCATTTACAGGCCTGTAATGATTTGGAATATCCACTGACCATTAGCGCTGGGATTAAAGCTGCAGTTGTGAGAAACGGCCACAAGGTGGCAGCAGTTCTCCCTTACCAAATCTGGTTACTAGGGCAGCAGAGCCTCAATGGAAGTCGCGTTCTAGATTGGCATGTAGAACGGAATGTGCCAGGAGAAAGCCCCTCAAGTGTGTCTCACTACTTCTTGTTCTTGTTTTTAATTTAATCTTTTATTTTTTATTACAGCAAGTTTGAGTACAACGTTTAGCTTGTTGTAGGTGTGCAAGAGGTGGTTCTTTTACACATGTACATATGTCTGTTCTTCCTGGGATCCTTTTCCCATGTACGTTATGACAGAATGTTGAGTAGTCTTCTCTTGGTACTCCGTAGGTCTTTGGTGATTATATATGTCTACTGTGTTTGTATATGTCTGTTAACCCCAATATCGTAATGAATTCAATCCTCACACCTTTCCTTTGGTGAACCATAAGTTTGTTTAATGAATCTGTGATTGCCCTTCTCCGTGGAAATATCTGCCCTGGTATCAATTTATAGGTAACACCTATAAGTGATATGATACGATATGTGTCTTTCACTTTCTGACTTACTCCAAGTCACGTGATTACCTCGAGACTCATCTACGGTGCTGCGAATGGCATTGTGTCCTTTTTCTCCTTGGCGAATATTCTGTCTTAGCGAGGTCCATTTTCTGCAATGTGATTCCCTGAGGGCTGAGGATTAGCTGCCCTGGGCAGCCTGACCCTGCCGGCAAGCCCTCCCCAGGTGTGCCTGGGTTGAGGTCAATATAAACAGCACTCCAGGCAGCAATAGCCCCTGCAGCTGTGCCTGACTCCATATTCTCTGCCCCGTCAGCAGTCTCGGGGCTGTGCTGGTGGGAGGGTGTGAGGGTCCACGGCTTTGTGGGTGGCCCGGTGTGAGTGGGGCTCTGCTGGACTTTCGGCAGGAGTTGCCAGGCTGCCACCTGTAAAGGAGAGGATGTGTCACCCATAACTTCCACTGGAATATCTCTCCGGGCTGGGGTGAGGAAGGAAAAAAAGGAGTGGGGGCCGGGACAGGAGGGGTATCTCAGGCAGGGCAATGGAAAGCTTCCAGAAGAGCGCCCGTGGCCAGGACCATCCTGGCTGACCTGCAGGCACCAAGTTGGCCTGCGTGCCGTCGCTGGTGTGGCTCCACGGCCCTCCCTCTAGGCTTTCAAGCCCTTGTACATATTCAGGTGTTTCACCTGGGAAGGGTGGGAACAGTTCAGCAGCATCTGGCCTGGGGCTCAGCTCACGTTTACTCACAGAGGCCTGGGCACGGTCTCCCAGCTTTGCAATAAGGACGCTCCTTGCGTGGGCGGGTGGGGCTGCTGGCTGTATGGGAGATGATTCCCCACCTCTGACCAATTTCAGAATTGTTTACCACTGGAGCAAGTGCCTTGGTAGTGTTTTCCTCTGTATAACTGTTAGGTTCAGTTTTTTTTTTTTCTTTTTTGGTTCAAGTTAGATTTTATTCCTCTTTTATGTATTTATAGATATAAGCATGGAAATAATTCATTGTTATATATACATCAGTGTGAATGGAAGAACTTTTTTTCTGTTTTATTTTTACATTTTATTTTTAAAAATTTTGAAATTTAATTTTGTTTATTTTTTTATACAGTAGGTTATTATTAGTTATCTATTTTATGCATATACATGTATACAGGTCAATCCCAATCTCCCAACTCATCCCACCACCACCACCCCATGGCTTCCCCCACTTTGTGTCCATACGTCTGTTCTCTACCTCTGTGTCTCTATTTCTGCCCTGCACACCAGTTCATCTGTACCATTTTTCTAGGTTCCACATATAGGCATTAGTATACAATATTTGTTTTTCTCTTTCTGACTTACTTCACTCTGTATGACAGTCTCTAGATCCATCAACTTCTCTACAAATGACCCAGTTTCATTCCTTTTTATGGCTGAGTAATATTCCATTTTATATATGTACCACATCTTTATCCATTCGTCTGTCTGTGGGCATTTAGGTTGCTTCCATTACCTGGCTATTGTAAATAGTGCTGCAATGAACATTGTGGTGAATGTGTCTTTGTGATTTATGGTTTTCTCTGGGTATATGCCCAGAAGTGGGATTGCTGGATCCTATGGTAATTCTCTTTTTAGTTTTTTAAAGGAACCTCCATACTGTTCTCCATAGTGACTGTATCAATTTACATTCCCACCAATAGCGGAAGAGGGTTCCTTTTGTCCACACCCTCCCCAGAATTTGCTGTTTGTACATTATCTGATGATGCCGATTCTAACAGGTGTGAGGTCTTACCTCATTGTAGTTTTGATTTGCATTTCTCTGATAATTAGTGATGTTGAGCAGCTTCTCATGTGCGTCTTGGCCATCTCTGTGACTTCTTTGAAGAAACGTCTCTTTAGATCTTCTGCCCATTTTTGTATTGGGTTGTTTGTTTTATTAATATTAAGCTGCATGAGCTGTTTATATATATTGGAGATTAAACCTTTGTCCATTGATTCGTTTGTGAACGTTTTCGCCCATTCTGAGGGTTGCCTTTTTCCATTCCCGTTTTTTTAACAAAGAAAGAAAGAAAGCAAAAGAAGCAGAACACTAATGTGCGTGAAATATGCCTCTTGAAACTGTCGTTTTGAAATATGGACGTCTTTTGAATTTTTTGGTCGATATATGACCCCAGGATTTGTTTTCAGGGCAGGTGTCATTTACAGGCCTGTAATGATTTGGAATATCCACTGACCATTAGCGCTGGGATTACAGCTGCAGTTGTGAGAACAGGCCACAAGGTGGCAGCAGTTCTCCCTTACCAAATCTGGTTACTAGGGCAGCAGAGCCTCAATGGAAGTCGTGTTCTAGATTGGCATGTAGAACGGAATGTGCCAGGAGAAAGCCCCTCAAGTGTGTCTCACTACTTCTTGTTCTTGTTTTTAATTTAATCTTTTATTTTTTATTACAGCAAGTTTGAGTACAACGTTTAGCTTGTTGTAGGTGTGCAAGAGGTGGTTCTTTTACACATGTACATATGTCTGTTCTTCCTGGGATCCTTTTCCCATGTACGTTATGACAGAATGTTGAGTAGTCTTCTCTTGGTACTCCGTAGGTCTTTGGTGATTATATACGTCTACTGTGTTTGTATATGTCTGTTAACCCCAATATCGTAATGAATTCAATCCTCACACCTTTCCTTTGGTGAACCATAAGTTTCTTTAATGAATCTGTGATTGCCCTTCTCCGTGGAAATATCTGCCCTGGTATCAATTTATAGGTAACACCTATAAGTGATATGATACGATATGTGTCTTTCACTTTCTGACTTACTCCAAGTCACGTGATTACCTCGAGACTCATCTACGGTGCTGCGAATGGCATTGTGTCCTTTTTCTCCTTGGCGAATATTCTGTCTTAGCGAGGTCCATTTTCTGCAATGTGATTCCCTGAGGGCTGAGGATTAGCTGCCCTGGGCAGCCTGACCCTGCCGGCAAGCCCTCCCCAGGTGTGCCTGGGTTGAGGTCAATATAAACAGCACTCCAGGCAGCAATAGCCCCTGCAGCTGTGCCTGACTCCATATTCTCTGCCCCGTCAGCAGTCTCGGGGCTGTGCTGGTGGGAGGGTGTGAGGGTCCACGGCTTTGTGGGTGGCCCGGTGTGAGTGGGGCTCTGCTGGACTTTCGGCAGGAGTTGCCAGGCTGCCACCTGTAAAGGAGAGGATGTGTCACCCATAACTTCCACTGGAATATCTCTCCGGGCTGAGGTGAGGAAGGAAAAAAAGGAGTGGGGGCCGGGACAGGAGGGGTATCTCAGGCAGGGCAGTGGAAAGCTTCCAGAAGAGCGCCCGTGGCCAGGACCATCCTGGCTGACCTGCAGGCACCAAGTTGGCCTGCGTGCCGTCGCTGGTGTGGCTCCACGGCCCTCCCTCTAGGCTTTCAAGCCCTTGTACATATTCAGGTGTTTCACCTGGGAAGGGTGGGAACAGTTCAGCAGCATCTGGCCTGGGGCTCAGCTCACGTTTACTCACAGAGGCCTGGGCACGGTCTCCCAGCTTTGCAATAAGGACGCTCCTTGCGTGGGCGGGTGGGGCTGCTGGCTGTATGGGAGATGATTCCCCACCTCTGACCAATTTCAGAATTGTTTACCACTGGAGCAAGTGCCTTGGTAGTGTTTTCCTCTGTATAACTGTTAGGTTCAGTTTTTTTTTTTTTTCTTTTTTGGTTCAAGTTAGATTTTATTCCTCTTTTATGTATTTATAGATATAAGCATGGAAATAATTCATTGTTATATATACATCAGTGTGAATGGAAGAACTTTTTTTCTGTTTTATTTTTACATTTTATTTTTAAAAATTTTGAAATTTAATTTTGTTTATTTTTTTATACAGTAGGTTATTATTAGTTATCTATTTTATGCATATACATGTATACAGGTCAATCCCAATCTCCCAACTCATCCCACCACCACCACCCCATGGCTTCCCCCACTTTGTGTCCATACGTCTGTTCTCTACCTCTGTGTCTCTATTTCTGCCCTGCACACCAGTTCATCTGTACCATTTTTCTAGGTTCCACATATAGGCATTAGTATACAATATTTGTTTTTCTCTTTCTGACTTACTTCACTCTGTATGACAGTCTCTAGATCCATCAACTTCTCTACAAATGACCCAGTTTCATTCCTTTTTATGGCTGAGTAATATTCCATTTTATATATGTACCACATCTTTATCCATTCGTCTGTCTGTGGGCATTTAGGTTGCTTCCATTACCTGGCTATTGTAAATAGTGCTGCAATGAACATTGTGGTGAATGTGTCTTTGTGATTTATGGTTTTCTCTGGGTATATGCCCAGAAGTGGGATTGCTGGATCCTATGGTAATTCTCTTTTTAGTTTTTTAAAGGAACCTCCATACTGTTCTCCATAGTGACTGTATCAATTTACATTCCCACCAATAGAGGAAGAGGGTTCCTTTTGTCCACACCCTCCCCAGAATTTGCTGTTTGTACATTATCTGATGATGCCGATTCTAACAGGTGTGAGGTCTTACCTCATTGTAGTTTTGATTTGCATTTCTCTGATAATTAGTGATGTTGAGCAGCTTCTCATGTGCGTCTTGGCCATCTCTGTGTCTTCTTTGAAGAAACGTCTCTTTAGATCTTCTGCCCATTTTTGTATTGGGTTGTTTGTTTTATTAATATTAAGCTGCATGAGCTGTTTATATATATTGGAGATTAAACCTTTGTCCATTGATTCGTTTGTGAACGTTTTCGCCCATTCTGAGGTTTGCCTTTTTCCATTCCCGTTTTTTTAACAAAGAAAGAAAGAAAGCAAAAGAAGCAGAACACTAATGTGCGTGAAATATGCCTCTTGAAACTGTCGTTTTGGAATATGGACGTCTTTTGAATTTTTTGGTCGATATATGACCCCAGGATTTGTTTTCAGGGCAGGCGTCATTTACAGGCCTGTAATGATTTGGAATATCCACTGACCATTAGCGCTGGGATTAAAGCTGCAGTTGTGAGAAACGGCCACAAGGTGGCAGCAGTTCTCCCTTACCAAATCTGGTTACTAGGGCAGCAGAGCCTCAATGGAAGTCGCGTTCTAGATTGGCATGTAGAACGGAATGTGCCAGGAGAAAGCCCCTCAAGTGTGTCTCACTACTTCTTGTTCTTGTTTTTAATTTAATCTTTTATTTTTTATTACAGCATGTTTGAGTACAACGTTTAGCTTGTTGTAGGTGTGCAAGAGGTGGTTCTTTTACACATGTACATATGTCTGTTCTTCCTGGGATCCTTTTCCCATGTACGTTATGACAGAATGTTGAGTAGTCTTCTCTTGGTACTCCGTAGGTCTTTGGTGATTATATACGTCTACTGTGTTTGTATATGTCTGTTAACCCCAATATCGTAATGAATTCAATCCTCACACCTTTCCTTTGGTGAACCATAAGTTTGTTTAATGAATCTGTGATTGCCCTTCTCCGTGGAAATATCTGCCCTGGTATCAATTTATAGGTAACACCTATAAGTGATATGATACGATATGTGTCTTTCACTTTCTGACTTACTCCAAGTCACGTGATTACCTCGAGACTCATCTACGGTGCTGCGAATGGCATTGTGTCCTTTTTTTCCTTGGCGAATATTCTGTCTTAGCGAGGTCCATTTTCTGCAATGTGATTCCCTGAGGGCTGAGGATTAGCTGCCCTGGGCAGCCTGACCCTGCCGGCAAGCCCTCCCCAGGTGTGCCTGGGTTGAGGTCAATATAAACAGCACTCCAGGCAGCAATAGCCCCTGCAGCTGTGCCTGACTCCATATTCTCTGCCCCGTCAGCAGTCTCGGGGCTGTGCTGGTGGGAGGGTGTGAGGGTCCACGGCTTTGTGGGTGGCCCGGTGTGAGTGGGGCTCTGCTGGACTTTCGGCAGGAGTTGCCAGGCTGCCACCTGTAAAGGAGAGGATGTGTCACCCATAACTTCCACTGGAATATCTCTCCGGGCTGAGGTGAGGAAGGAAAAAAAGGAGTGGGGGCCGGGACAGGAGGGGTATCTCAGGCAGGGCAATGGAAAGCTTCCAGAAGAGCGCCCGTGGCCAGGACCATCCTGGCTGACCTGCAGGCACCAAGTTGGCCTGCGTGCCGTCGCTGGTGTGGCTCCACGGCCCTCCCTCTAGGCTTTCAAGCCCTTGTACATATTCAGGTGTTTCACCTGGGAAGGGTGGGAACAGTTCAGCAGCATCTGGCCTGGGGCTCAGCTCACGTTTACTCACAGAGGCCTGGGCACGGTCTCCCAGCTTTGCAATAAGGACGCTCCTTGCGTGGGCGGGTGGGGCTGCTGGCTGTATGGGAGATGATTCCCCACCTCTGACCAATTTCAGAATTGTTTACCACTGGAGCAAGTGCCTTGGTAGTGTTTTCCTCTGTATAACTGTTAGGTTCAGTTTTTTTTTTTTTCTTTTTTGGTTCAAGTTAGATTTTATTCCTCTTTTATGTATTTATAGATATAAGCATGGAAATAATTCATTGTTATATATACATCAGTGTGAATGGAAGAACTTTTTTTCTGTTTTATTTTTACATTTTATTTTTAAAAATTTTGAAATTTAATTTTGTTTATTTTTTTATACAGTAGGTTATTATTAGTTATCTATTTTATGCATATACATGTATACAGGTCAATCCCAATCTCCCAACTCATCCCACCACCACCACCCCATGGCTTCCCCCACTTTGTGTCCATACGTCTGTTCTCTACCTCTGTGTCTCTATTTCTGCCCTGCACACCAGTTCATCTGTACCATTTTTCTAGGTTCCACATATAGGCATTAGTATACAATATTTGTTTTTCTCTTTCTGACTTACTTCACTCTGTATGACAGTCTCTAGATCCATCAACTTCTCTACAAATGACCCAGTTTCATTCCTTTTTATGGCTGAGTAATATTCCATTTTATATATGTACCACATCTTTATCCATTCGTCTGTCTGTGGGCATTTAGGTTGCTTCCATTACCTGGCTATTGTAAATAGTGCTGCAATGAACATTGTGGTGAATGTGTCTTTGTGATTTATGGTTTTCTCTGGGTATATGCCCAGAAGTGGGATTGCTGGATCCTATGGTAATTCTCTTTTTAGTTTTTTAAAGGAACCTCCATACTGTTCTCCATAGTGACTGTATCAATTTACATTCGCACCAATAGCGGAAGAGGGTTCCTTTTGTCCACACCCTCCCCAGAGTTTGTTGTTTGTACATTACCTGATGATGCCGATTCTAACAGGTGTGAGGTCTTACCTCATTGTAGTTTTCATTTGCATTTCTCTGATAATTAGTGATGTTGAGCAGCTTCTCATGTGCGTCTTGGCCATCTCTGTGTCTTCTTTGAAGAAACGTCTATTTAGATCTTCTGCCCATTTTTGTATTGGGTTGTTTGTTTTATTAATATTAAGCTGCATGAGCTGTTTATATATATTGGAGATTAAACCTTTGTCCATTGATTCGTTTGTGAACGTTTTCGCCCATTCTGAGGGTTGCCTTTTTCCATTCCCGTTTTTATAACAAAGAAAGAAAGAAAGCAAAAGAAGCAGAACACTAATGTGCGTGAAATATGCCTCTTGAAACTGTCGTTTTGAAATATGGACGTCTTTTGAATTTTTTGGTCGATATATGACCCCAGGATTTGTTTTCAGGGCAGGCGTCATTTACAGGCCTGTAATGATTTGGAATATCCACTGACCATTAGCGCTGGGATTAAAGCTGCAGTTGTGAGAAACGGCCACAAGGTGGCAGCAGTTCTCCCTTACCAAATCTGGTTACTAGGGCAGCAGAGCCTCAATGGAAGTCGCGTTCTAGATTGGCATGTAGAACGGAATGTGCCAGGAGAAAGCCCCTCAAGTGTGTCTCACTACTTCTTGTTCTTGTTTTTAATTTAATCTTTTATTTTTTATTACAGCAAGTTTGAGTACAACGTTTAGCTTGTTGTAGGTGTGCAAGAGGTGGTTCTTTTACACATGTACATATGTCTGTTCTTCCTGGGATCCTTTTCCCATGTACGTTATGACAGAATGTTGAGTAGTCTTCTCTTGGTACTCCGTAGGTCTTTGGTGATTATATACGTCTACTGTGTTTGTATATGTCTGTTAACCCCAATATCGTAATGAATTCAATCCTCACACCTTTCCTTTGGTGAACCATAAGTTTGTTTAATGAATCTGTGATTGCCCTTCTCCGTGGAAATATCTGCCCTGGTATCAATTTATAGGTAACACCTATAAGTGATATGATACGATATGTGTCTTTCACTTTCTGACTTACTCCAAGTCACGTGATTACCTCGAGACTCATCTACGGTGCTGCGAATGGCATTGTGTCCTTTTTTTCCTTGGCGAATATTCTGTCTTAGCGAGGTCCATTTTCTGCAATGTGATTCCCTGAGGGCTGAGGATTAGCTGCCCTGGGCAGCCTGACCCTGCCGGCAAGCCCTCCCCAGGTGTGCCTGGGTTGAGGTCAATATAAACAGCACTCCAGGCAGCAATAGCCCCTGCAGCTGTGCCTGACTCCATATTCTCTGCCCCGTCAGCAGTCTCGGGGCTGTGCTGGTGGGAGGGTGTGAGGGTCCACGGCTTTGTGGGTGGCCCGGTGTGAGTGGGGCTCTGCTGGACTTTCGGCAGGAGTTGCCAGGCTGCCACCTGTAAAGGAGAGGATGTGTCACCCATAACTTCCACTGGAATATCTCTCCGGGCTGAGGTGAGGAAGGAAAAAAAGGAGTGGGGGCCGGGACAGGAGGGGTATCTCAGGCAGGGCAATGGAAAGCTTCCAGAAGAGCGCCCGTGGCCAGGACCATCCTGGCTGACCTGCAGGCACCAAGTTGGCCTGCGTGCCGTCGCTGGTGTGGCTCCACGGCCCTCCCTCTAGGCTTTCAAGCCCTTGTACATATTCAGGTGTTTCACCTGGGAAGGGTGGGAACAGTTCAGCAGCATCTGGCCTGGGGCTCAGCTCACGTTTACTCACAGAGGCCTGGGCACGGTCTCCCAGCTTTGCAATAAGGACGCTCCTTGCGTGGGCGGGTGGGGCTGCTGGCTGTATGGGAGATGATTCCACACCTCTGACCAATTTCAGAATTGCTTAACATCTGGAGCAAGTGCCTTGGTAGTGTTTTCCTCTGTATAACTGTTAGGTTCAGTTTTTTTTTTTTTTCTTTTTTGGTTCAAGTTAGATTTTATTCCTCTTTTATGTATTTATAGATATAAGCATGGAAATAATTCATTGTTATATATACATCAGTGTGAATGGAAGAACATTTTTTTCTGTTTTATTTTTACATTTTATTTTTAAAAATTTTGAAATTTAATTTTGTTTATTTTTTTATACAGTAGGTTATTATTAGTTATCTATTTTATGCATATACATGTATACAGGTCAATCCCAATCTCCCAACTCATCCCACCACCACCACCCCATGGCTTCCCCCACTTTGTGTCCATACGTCTGTTCTCTACCTCTGTGTCTCTATTTCTGCCCTGCAAACCAGTTCATCTGTACCATTTTTCTAGGTTCCACATATAGGCATTAGTATACAATATTTGTTTTTCTCTTTCTGACTTACTTCACTCTGTATGACAGTCTCTAGATCCATCAACTTCTCTACAAATGACCCAGTTTCATTCCTTTTTATGGCTGAGTAATATTCCATTTTATATATGTACCACATCTTTATCCATTCGTCTGTCTGTGGGCATTTAGGTTGCTTCCATTACCTGGCTATTGTAAATAGTGCTGCAATGAACATTGTGGTGAATGTGTCTTTGTGATTTATGGTTTTCTCTGGGTATATGCCCAGAAGTGGGATTGCTGGATCCTATGGTAATTCGCTTTTTCGTTTTTTAAAGGAACCTCCATACTGTTCTCCATAGTGACTGTATCAATTTACATTCCCACCAATAGCGGAAGAGGGTTCCTTTTGTCCACACCCTCCCCAGAATTTGTTGTTTGTAGATTATCTGATGATGCCGATTCTAACAGGTGTGAGGTCTTACCTCATTGTAGTTTTGATTTGCATTTCTCTAATAATTAGTGATGTTGAGCAGCTTCTCATGTGCGTCTTGGCCATCTCTGTGTCTTCTTTGAAGAAACGTCTCTTTAGATCTTCTGCCCATTTTTGTATTGGGTTGTTTGTTTTATTAATATTAAGCTGCATGAGCTGTTTATATATATTGGAGATTAAACCTTTGTCCATTGATTCGTTTGTGAACGTTTTCGCCCATTCTGAGGGTTGCCTTTTTCCATTCCCGTTTTTTTAACAAAGAAAGAAAGAAAGCCAAAGAAGCAGAACACTAATGTGCGTGAAATATGCCTCTTGAAACTGTCGTTTTGAAATATGGACGTCTTTTGAATTTTTTGGTCGATATATGACCCCAGGATTTGTTTTCAGGGCAGGTGTCATTTACAGGCCTGTAATGATTTGGAATATCCACTGACCATTAGCGCTGGGATTAAAGCTGCAGTTGTGAGAAACGGCCACAAGGTGGCAGCAGTTCTCCCTTACCAAATCTGGTTACTAGGGCAGCAGAGCCTCAATGGAAGTCGCGTTCTACATTGGAATGTAGAACGGAATGTGCCAGGAGAAAGCCCCTCAAGTGTGTCTCACTACTTCCTGTTCTTGTTTTTAATTTATTTTTTTATTTTTTATTACAGCAAGTTTGAGTACAACGTTTAGCTTGTTGTAGGTGTGCAAGAGGTGGTTCTTTTACACATATACATATGTCTGTTCTTCCTGGGATCCTTTTCCCATGTACGTTATGACAGAATGTTGAGTAGTCTTCTCTTGGTACTCCGTAGGTCTTTGGTGATTATATACGTCTACTGTGTTTGTATATGTCTGTTAACCCCAATATCGTAATGAATTCAATCCTCACACCTTTCCTTTGGTGAACCATAAGTTTGTTTAATGAATCTGTGATTGCCCTTCTCCGTGGAAATATCTGCCCTGGTATCAATTTATAGGTAACACCTATAAGTGATATGATACGATATGTGTCTTTCACTTTCTGACTTACTCCAAGTCACGTGATTACCTCGAGACTCATCTACGGTGCTGCAAATGGCATTGTGTCCTTTTTTTCCTTGGCGAATATTCTGTCTTAGCGAGGTCCATTTTCTGCAATGTGATTCCCTGAGGGCTGAGGATTAGCTGCCCTGGGCAGCCTGACCCTGCCGGCAAGCCCTCCCCAGGTGTGCCTGGGTTGAGGTCAATATAAACAGCACTCCAGGCAGCAATAGCCCCTGCAGCTGTGCCTGACTCCATATTCTCTGCCCCGTCAGCAGTCTCGGGGCTGTGCTGGAGGGAGGGTGGGAGGGTCCACGGCTTTGTGGGTGGCCCGATGTGAGTGGGGTTCTGCTGGACTTTCGGCAGGAGTTGCCAGGCTGCCACCTGTAAAGAAGAGGATGTGTAACCCATAACTTCCACTGGAATATCTCTCCGGGCTGAGGTGAGGAAGGAAAAAAAGGAGTGGGGGCCGGGACAGGAGGGGTATCTCAGGCAGGGCAATGGAAAGCTTCCAGAAGAGCGCCCGTGGCCAGGACCATCCTGGCTGACCTGCAGGCACCAAGTTGGCCTGCGTGCCGTCGCTGGTGTGGCTCCACGGCCCTCCCTCTAGGCTTTCAAGCCCTTGTACATATTCAGGTGTTTCACCTGGGAAGGGTGGGAACAGTTCAGCAGCATCTGGCCTGGGGCTCAGCTCACGTTTACTCACAGAGGCCTGGGCACGGTCTCCCAGCTTTGCAATAAGGACGCTCCTTGCGTGGGCGGGTGGGGCTGCTGGCTGTATGGGAGATGATTCCACACCTCTGACCAATTTCAGAATTGTTTAACATCTGGAGCAAGTGCCTTGGTAGTGTTTTCCTCTGTATAACTGTTAGGTTCAGTTTTTTTTTTTTTTCTTTTTTGGTTCAAGTTAGATTTTATTCCTCTTTTATGTATTTATAGATATAAGCATGGAAATAATTCATTGTTATATATACATCAGTGTGAATGGAAGAACATTTTTTTCTGTTTTATTTTTACATTTTAGTTTTAAAAATTTTGAAATTTAATTTTGTTTATTTTTTTATACAGTAGGTTATTATTAGTTATCTATTTTATGCATATACATGTATACAGGTCAATCCCAATCTCCCAACTCATCCCACCACCACCACCCCATGGCTTCCCCCACTTTGTGTCCATACGTCTGTTCTCTACCTCTGTGTCTCTATTTCTGCCCTGCAAACCAGTTCATCTGTACCATTTTTCTAGGTTCCACATATAGGCATTAGTATACAATATTTGTTTTTCTCTTTCTGACTTACTTCACTCTGTATGACAGTCTCTAGATCCATCAACTTCTCTACAAATGACCCAGTTTCATTCCTTTTTATGGCTGAGTAATATTCCATTTTATATATGTACCACATCTTTATCCATTCGTCTGTCTGTGGGCATTTAGGTTGCTTCCATTACCTGGCTATTGTAAATAGTGCTGCAATGAACATTGTGGTGAATGTGTCTTTGTGATTTATGGTTTTCTCTGGGTATATGCCCAGAAGTGGGATTGCTGGATCCTATGGTAATTCTCTTTTTCGTTTTTTAAAGGAACCTCCATACTGTTCTCCATAGTGACTGTATCAATTTACATTCCCACCAATAGCGGAAGAGGGTTCCTTTTGTCCACACCCTCCCCAGAATTTGTTGTTTGTAGATTATCTGATGATGCCGATTCTAACAGGTGTGAGGTCTTACCTCATTGTAGTTTTGATTTGCATTTCTCTAATAATTAGTGATGTTGAGCAGCTTCTCATGTGCGTCTTGGCCATCTCTGTGTCTTCTTTGAAGAAACGTCTCTTTAGATCTTCTGCCCATTTTTGTATTGGGTTGTTTGTTTTATTAATATTAAGCTGCATGAGCTGTTTATATATATTGGAGATTAAACCTTTGTCCATTGATTCGTTTGTGAACGTTTTCGCCCATTCTGAGGGTTGCCTTTTTCCATTCCCGTTTTTTTAACAAAGAAAGAAAGAAAGCCAAAGAAGCAGAACACTAATGTGCGTGAAATATGCCTCTTGAAACTGTCGTTTTGAAATATGGACGTCTTTTGAATATTTTGGTCGATATATGACCCCAGGATTTGTTTTCAGGGCAGGTGTCATTTACAGGCCGGTAATGATTTGGAATATCCACTGACCATTAGCGCTGGGATTAAAGCTGCAGTTGTGAGAAACGGCCACAAGGTGGCAGCAGTTCTCCCTTACCAAATCTGGTTACTAGGGCAGCAGAGCCTCAATGGAAGTCGCGTTCTAGATTGGAATGTAGAACGGAATGTGCCAGGAGAAAGCCCCTCAAGTGTGTCTCACTACTTCTTGTTCCTGTTTTTAATTTAATTTTTTATTTTTTATTACAGCAAGTTTGAGTACAACGTTTAGCTTGTTGTAGGTGTGCAAGAGGTGGTTCTTTTACACATATACATATGTCTGTTCTTCCTGGGATCCTTTTCCCATGTACGTTATGACAGAATGTTGAGTAGTCTTCTCTTGGTACTCCGTAGGTCTTTGGTGATTATATACGTCTACTGTGTTTGTATATGTCTGTTAACCCCAATATCGTAATGAATTCAATCCTCACACCTTTCCTTTGGTGAACCATAAGTTTGTTTAATGAATCTGTGATTGCCCTTCTCCGTGGAAATATCTGCCCTGGTATCAATTTATAGGTAACACCTATAAGTGATATGATACGATATGTGTCTTTCACTTTCTGACTTACTCCAAGTCACGTGATTACCTCGAGACTCATCTACGGTGCTGAAAATGGCATTGTGTCCTTTTTTTCCTTGGCGAATATTCTGTCTTAGCGAGGTCCATTTTCTGCAATGTGATTCCCTGAGGGCTGAGGATTAGCTGCCCTGGGCAGCCTGACCCTGCCGGCAAGCCCTCCCCAGGTGTGCCTGGGTTGAGGTCAATATAAACAGCACTCCAGGCAGCAATAGCCCCTGCAGCTGTGCCTGACTCCATATTCTCTGCCCCGTCAGCAGTCTCGGGGCTGTGCTGGTGGGAGGGTGGGAGGGTCCACGGCTTTGTGGGTGGCCCGATGTGAGTGGGGTTCTGCTGGACTTTCGGCAGGAGTTGCCAGGCTGCCACCTGTAAAGAAGAGGATGTGTAACCCATAACTTCCACTGGAATATCTCTCCGGGCTGAGGTGAGGAAGGAAAAAAAGGAGTGGGGGCCGGGACAGGAGGGGTATCTCAGGCAGGGCAATGGAAAGCTTCCAGAAGAGCGCCCGTGGCCAGGACCATCCTGGCTGACCTGCAGGCACCAAGTTGGCCTGCGTGCCGTCGCTGGTGTGGCTCCACGGCCCTCCCTCTAGGCTTTCAAGCCCTTGTACATATTCAGGTGTTTCACCTGGGAAGGGTGGGAACAGTTCAGCAGCATCTGGCCTGGGGCTCAGCTCACGTTTACTCACAGAGGCCTGGGCACGGTCTCCCAGCTTTGCAATAAGGACGCTCCTTGCGTGGGCGGGTGGGGCTGCTGGCTGTATGGGAGATGATTCCACACCTCTGACCAATTTCAGAATTGTTTAACATCTGGAGCAAGTGCCTTGGTAGTGTTTTCCTCTGTATAACTGTTAGGTTCAGTTTTTTTTTTTTTCTTTTTTGGTTCAAGTTAGATTTTATTCCTCTTTTATGTATTTATAGATATAAGCATGGAAATAATTCATTGTTATATATACATCAGTGTGAATGGAAGAACATTTTTTTCTGTTTTATTTTTACATTTTAGTTTTAAATATTTTGAAATTTAATTTTGTTTATTTTTTTATACAGTAGGTTATTATTAGTTATCTATTTTATGCATATACATGTATACAGGTCAATCCCAATCTCCCAACTCATCCCACCACCACCACCCCATGGCTTCCCCCACTTTGTGTCCATACGTCTGTTCTCTACCTCTGTGTCTCTATTTCTGCCCTGCAAACCAGTTCATCTGTACCATTTTTCTAGGTTCCACATATAGGCATTAGTATACAATATTTGTTTTTCTCTTTCTGACTTACTTCACTCTGTATGACAGTCTCTAGATCCATCAACTTCTCTACAAATGACCCAGTTTCATTCCTTTTTATGGCTGAGTAATATTCCATTTTATATATGTACCACATCTTTATCCATTCGTCTGTCTGTGGGCATTTAGGTTGCTTCCATTACCTGGCTATTGTAAATAGTGCTGCAATGAACATTGTGGTGAATGTGTCTTTGTGATTTATGGTTTTCTCTGGGTATATGCCCAGAAGTGGGATTGCTGGATCCTATGGTAATTCTCTTTTTCGTTTTTTAAAGGAACCTCCATACTGTTCTCCATAGTGACTGTATCAATTTACATTCCCACCAATAGCGGAAGAGGGTTCCTTTTGTCCACACCCTCCCCAGAATTTGTTGTTTGTAGATTATCTGATGATGCCGATTCTAACAGGTGTGAGGTCTTACCTCATTGTAGTTTTGATTTGCATTTCTCTAATAATTAGTGATGTTGAGCAGCTTCTCATGTGCGTCTTGGCCATCTCTGTGTCTTCTTTGAAGAAACGTCTCTTTAGATCTTCTGCCCATTTTTGTATTGGGTTGTTTGTTTTATTAATATTAAGCTGCATGAGCTGTTTATATATATTGGAGATTAAACCTTTGTCCATTGATTCGTTTGTGAACGTTTTCGCCCATTCTGAGGGTTGCCTTTTTCCATTCCCGTTTTTTTAACAAAGAAAGAAAGAAAGCCAAAGAAGCAGAACACTAATGTGCGTGAAATATGCCTCTTGAAACTGTCGTTTTGAAATATGGACGTCTTTTGAATTTTTTGGTCGATATATGACCCCAGGATTTGTTTTCAGGGCAGGTGTCATTTACAGGCCGGTAATGATTTGGAATATCCACTGACCATTAGCGCTGGGATTAAAGCTGCAGTTGTGAGAAACGGCCACAAGGTGGCAGCAGTTCTCCCTTACCAAATCTGGTTACTAGGGCAGCAGAGCCTCAATGGAAGTCGCGTTCTAGATTGGAATGTAGAACGGAATGTGCCAGGAGAAAGCCCCTCAAGTGTGTCTCACTACTTCTTGTTCCTGTTTTTAATTTAATTTTTTATTTTTTATTACAGCAAGTTTGAGTACAACGTTTAGCTTGTTGTAGGTGTGCAAGAGGTGGTTCTTTTACACATATACATATGTCTGTTCTTCCTGGGATCCTTTTCCCATGTACGTTATGACAGAATGTTGAGTAGTCTTCTCTTGGTACTCCGTAGGTCTTTGGTGATTATATACGTCTACTGTGTTTGTATATGTCTGTTAACCCCAATATCGTAATGAATTCAATCCTCACACCTTTCCTTTGGTGAACCATAAGTTTCTTTAATGAATCTGTGATTGCCCTTCTCCGTGGAAATATCTGCCCTGGTATCAATTTATAGGTAACACCTATAAGTGATATGATACGATATGTGTCTTTCACTTTCTGACTTACTCCAAGTCACGTGATTACCTCGAGACTCATCTACGGTGCTGCAAATGGCATTGTGTCCTTTTTTTCCTTGGCGAATATTCTGTCTTAGCGAGGTCCATTTTCTGCAATGTGATTCCCTGAGGGCTGAGGATTAGCTGCCCTGGGCAGCCTGACCCTGCCGGCAAGCCCTCCCCAGGTGTGCCTGGGTTGAGGTCAATATAAACAGCACTCCAGGCAGCAATAGCCCCTGCAGCTGTGCCTGACTCCATATTCTCTGCCCCGTCAGCAGTCTCGGGGCTGTGCTGGTGGGAGGGTGGGAGGGTCCACGGCTTTGTGGGTGGCCCGGTGTGAGTGGGGCTCTGCTGGACTTTCGGCAGGAGTTGCCAGGCTGCCACCTGTAAAGAAGAGGATGTGTCACCCATAACTTCCACTGGAATATCTCTCCGGGCTGAGGTGAGGAAGGAAAAAAAGGAGTGGGGGCCGGGACAGGAGGGGTATCTCAGGCAGGGCAATGGAAAGCTTCCAGAAGAGCGCCCGTGGCCAGGACCATCCTGGCTGACCTGCAGGCACCAAGTTGGCCTGCGTGCCGTCGCTGGTGTGGCTCCACGGCCCTCCCTCTAGGCTTTCAAGCCCTTGTACATATTCAGGTGTTTCACCTGAGAAGGGTGGGAACAGTTCAGCAGCATCTGGCCTGGGGCTCAGCTCACGTTTACTCACAGAGGCCTGGGCACGGTCTCCCAGCTTTGCAATAAGGACGCTCCTTGCGTGGGCGGGTGGGGCTGCTGGCTGTATGGGAGATGATTCCCCACCTCTGACCAATTTCAGAATTCTTTACCACTGGAGCAAGTGCCTTGGTAGTGTTTTCCTCTGTATAACTCTTAGGTTCAGTTTTTTTTTTTTCTTTTTTGGTTCAAGTTAGATTTTATTCCTCTTTTATGTATTTATAGATATAAGCATGGAAATAATTCATTGTTATATATACATCAGTGTGAATGGAAGAACTTTTTTTCTGTTTTATTTTAACATTTTATTTTTAAAAATTTTGAAATTTAATTTTGTTTATTTTTTTATACAGTAAGTTATTATTAGTTATCTATTTTATGCATATACATGTATACAGGTCAATCCCAATCTCCCAACTCATCCCACCACCACCACCCCATGGCTTCCCCCACTTTGTGTCCATACGTCTGTTCTCTACCTCTGTGTCTCTATTTCTGCCCTGCAAACCAGTTCATCTGTACCATTTTTCTAGGTTCCACATATAGGCATTAGTATACAATATTTGTTTTTCTCTTTCTGACTTACTTCACTCTGTATGACAGTCTCTAGATCCATCAACTTCTCTACAAATGACCCAGTTTCATTCCTTTTTATGGCTGAGTAATATTCCATTTTATATATGTACCACATCTTTATCCATTCGTCTGTCTGTGGGCATTTAGGTTGCTTCCATTACCTGGCTATTGTAAATAGTGCTGCAATGAACATTGTGGTGAATGTGTCTTTGTGATTTATGGTTTTCTCTGGGTATATGCCCAGAAGTGGGATTGCTGGATCCTATGGTAATTCGCTTTTTCGTTTTTTAAAGGAACCTCCATACTGTTCTCCATAGTGACTGTATCAATTTACATTCCCACCAATAGTGGAAGAGGGTTCCTTTTGTCCACACCCTCCCCAGAATTTGTTGTTTGTACATTATCTGATGATGCCGATTCTAACAGGTGTGAGGTCTTACCTCATTGTAGTTTTGATTTGCATTTCTCTAATAATTAGTGATGTTGAGCAGCTTCTTATGTGCGTCTTGGCCATCTCTGTGACTTCTTTGAAGAAACGTCTCTTTAGATCTTCTGCCCATTTTTGTATTGGGTTGTTTGTTTTATTAATATTAAGCTGCATGAGCTGTTTATATATATTGGAGATTAAACCTTTGTCCATTGATTCGTTTGTGAACGTTTTCGCCCATTCTGAGGGTTGCCTTTTTCCATTCCCGTTTTTTTAACAAAGAAAGAAAGAAAGCCAAAGAAGCAGAACACTAATGTGCGTGAAATATGCCTCTTGAAACTGTCGTTTTGAAATATGGACGTCTTTTGAATTTTTTGGTCGATATATGACCCCAGGATTTGTTTTCAGGGCAGGCGTCATTTACAGGCCGGTAATGATTTGGAATATCCACTGACCATTAGCTCTGGGATTAAAGCTGCAGTTGTGAGAAACGGCCACAAGGTGGCAGCAGTTCTCCCTTACCAAATCTGCTTACTAGGGCAGCAGAGCCTCAATGGAAGTCGCGTTCTAGATTGGAATGTAGAACGGAATGTGCCAGGAGAAAGCCCCTCAAGTGTGTCTCACTACTTCTTGTTCCTGTTTTTAATTTAATTTTTTATTTTTTATTACAGCAAGTTTGAGTACAACGTTTAGCTTGTTGTAGGTGTGCAAGAGGTGGTTCTTTTACACATATACATATGCCTGTTCTTCCTGGGATCCTTTTCCCATGTACGTTATGACAGAATGTTGAGTAGTCTTCTCTTGGTACTCCGTAGGTCTTTGGTGATTATATACGTCTACTGTGTTTGTATATGTCTGTTAACCCCAATATCGTAATGAATTCAATCCTCACACCTTTCCTTTGGTGAACCATAAGTTTGTTTAATGAATCTGTGATTGCCCTTCTCCGTGGAAATATCTGCCCTGGTATCAATTTATAGGTAACACCTATAAGTGATATGATACGATATGTGTCTTTCACTTTCTGACTTACTCCAAGTCACGTGATTACCTCGAGACTCATCTACGGTGCTGCGAATGGCATTGTGTCCTTTTTTTCCTTGGCGAATATTCTGTCTTAGCGAGGTCCATTTTCTGCAATGTGATTCCCTGAGGGCTGAGGATTAGCTGCCCTGGGCAGCCTGACCCTGCCGGCAAGCCCTCCCCAGGTGTGCCTGGGTTGAGGTCAATATAAACAGCACTCCAGGCAGCAATAGCCCCTGCAGCTGTGCCTGACTCCATATTCTCTGCCCCGTCAGCAGTCTCGGGGCTGTGCTGGTGGGAGGGTGTGAGGGTCCACGGCTTTGTGGGTGGCCCGGTGTGAGTGGGGCTCTGCTGGACTTTCGGCAGGAGTTGCCAGGCTGCCACCTGTAAAGGAGAGGATGTGTCACCCATAACTTCCACTGGAATATCTCTCCGGGCTGAGGTGAGGAAGGAAAAAAAGGAGTGGGGGCCGGGACAGGAGGGGTATCTCAGGCAGGGCAATGGAAAGCTTCCAGAAGAGCGCCCGTGGCCAGGACCATCCTGGCTGACCTGCAGGCACCAAGTTGGCCTGCGTGCCGTCGCTGGTGTGGCTCCACGGCCCTCCCTCTAGGCTTTCAAGCCCTTGTACATATTCAGGTGTTTCACCTGGGAAGGGTGGGAACAGTTCAGCAGCATCTGGCCTGGGGCTCAGCTCACGTTTACTCACAGAGGCCTGGGCACGGTCTCCCAGCTTTGCAATAAGGACGCTCCTTGCGTGGGCGGGTGGGGCTGCTGGCTGTATGGGAGATGATTCCCCACCTCTGACCAATTTCAGAATTGTTTACCACTGGAGCAAGTGCCTTGGTAGTGTTTTCCTCTGTATAACTGTTAGGTTCTGTTTTTTTTTTTTTTTCTTTTTTGGTTCAAGTTAGATTTTATTCCTCTTTTATGTATTTATAGATATAAGCATGGAAATAATTCATTGTTATATATACATCAGTGTGAATGGAAGAACTTTTTTTCTGTTTTATTTTTACATTTTATTTTTAAAAATTTTGAAATTTAATTTTGTTTATTTTTTTATACAGTAGGTTATTATTAGTTATCTATTTTATGCATATACATGTATACAGGTCAATCCCAATCTCCCAACTCATCCCACCACCACCACCCCATGGCTTCCCCCACTTTGTGTCCATACGTCTGTTCTCTACCTCTGTGTCTCTATTTCTGCCCTGCACACCAGTTCATCTGTACCATTTTTCTAGGTTCCACATATAGGCATTAGTATACAATATTTGTTTTTCTCTTTCTGACTTACTTCACTCTGTATGACAGTCTCTAGATCCATCAACTTCTCTACAAATGACCCAGTTTCATTCCTTTTTATGGCTGAGTAATATTCCATTTTATATATGTACCACATCTTTATCCATTCGTCTGTCTGTGGGCATTTAGGTTGCTTCCATTACCTGGCTATTGTAAATAGTGCTGCAATGAACATTGTGGTGAATGTGTCTTTGTGATTTATGGTTTTCTCTGGGTATATGCCCAGAAGTGGGATTGCTGGATCCTATGGTAATTCTCTTTTTAGTTTTTTAAAGGAACCTCCATACTGTTCTCCATAGTGACTGTATCAATTTACATTCGCACCAATAGCGGAAGAGGGTTCCTTTTGTCCACACCCTCCCCAGAGTTTGTTGTTTGTACATTACCTGATGATGCCGATTCTAACAGGTGTGAGGTCTTACCTCATTGTAGTTTTCATTTGCATTTCTCTGATAATTAGTGATGTTGAGCAGCTTCTCATGTGCGTCTTGGCCATCTCTGTGTCTTCTTTGAAGAAACGTCTATTTAGATCTTCTGCCCATTTTTGTATTGGGTTGTTTGTTTTATTAATATTAAGCTGCATGAGCTGTTTATATATATTGGAGATTAAACCTTTGTCCATTGATTCGTTTGTGAACGTTTTCGCCCATTCTGAGGGTTGCCTTTTTCCATTCCCGTTTTTATAACAAAGAAAGAAAGAAAGCAAAAGAAGCAGAACACTAATGTGCGTGAAATATGCCTCTTGAAACTGTCGTTTTGAAATATGGACGTCTTTTGAATTTTTTGGTCGATATATGACCCCAGGATTTGTTTTCAGGGCAGGTGTCATTTACAGGCCTGTAATGATTTGGAATATCCACTGACCATTAGCGCTGGGATTAAAGCTGCAGTTGTGAGAAACGGCCACAAGGTGGCAGCAGTTCTCCCTTACCAAATCTGGTTACTAGGGCAGCAGAGCCTCAATGGAAGTCGCGTTCTAGATTGGCATGTAGAACGGAATGTGCCAGGAGAAAGCCCCTCAAGTGTGTCTCACTACTTCTTGTTCTTGTTTTTAATTTAATCTTTTATTTTTTATTACAGCAAGTTTGAGTACAACGTTTAGCTTGTTGTAGGTGTGCAAGAGGTGGTTCTTTTACACATGTACATATGTCTGTTCTTCCTGGGATCCTTTTCCCATGTACGTTATGACAGAATGTTGAGTAGTCTTCTCTTGGTACTCCGTAGGTCTTTGGTGATTATATACGTCTACTGTGTTTGTATATGTCTGTTAACCCCAATATCGTAATGAATTCAATCCTCACACCTTTCCTTTGGTGAACCATAAGTTTGTTTAATGAATCTGTGATTGCCCTTCTCCGTGGAAATATCTGCCCTGGTATCAATTTATAGGTAACACCTATAAGTGATATGATACGATATGTGTCTTTCACTTTCTGACTTACTCCAAGTCACGTGATTACCTCGAGACTCATCTACGGTGCTGCGAATGGCATTGTGTCCTTTTTTTCCTTGGCGAATATTCTGTCTTAGCGAGGTCCATTTTCTGCAATGTGATTCCCTGAGGGCTGAGGATTAGCTGCCCTGGGCAGCCTGACCCTGCCGGCAAGCCCTCCCCAGGTGTGCCTGGGTTGAGGTCAATATAAACAGCACTCCAGGCAGCAATAGCCCCTGCAGCTGTGCCTGACTCCATATTCTCTGCCCCGTCAGCAGTCTCGGGGCTGTGCTGGTGGGAGGGTGTGAGGGTCCACGGCTTTGTGGGTGGCCCGGTGTGAGTGGGGCTCTGCTGGACTTTCGGCAGGAGTTGCCAGGCTGCCACCTGTAAAGGAGAGGATGTGTCACCCATAACTTCCACTGGAATATCTCTCCGGGCTGAGGTGAGGAAGGAAAAAAAGGAGTGGGGGCCGGGACAGGAGGGGTATCTCAGGCAGGGCAATGGAAAGCTTCCAGAAGAGCGCCCGTGGCCAGGACCATCCTGGCTGACCTGCAGGCACCAAGTTGGCCTGCGTGCCGTCGCTGGTGTGGCTCCACGGCCCTCCCTCTAGGCTTTCAAGCCCTTGTACATATTCAGGTGTTTCACCTGGGAAGGGTGGGAACAGTTCAGCAGCATCTGGCCTGGGGCTCAGCTCACGTTTACTCACAGAGGCCTGGGCACGGTCTCCCAGCTTTGCAATAAGGACGCTCCTTGCGTGGGCGGGTGGGGCTGCTGGCTGTATGGGAGATGATTCCACACCTCTGACCAATTTCAGAATTGCTTAACATCTGGAGCAAGTGCCTTGGTAGTGTTTTCCTCTGTATATCTGTTAGGTTCAGTTTTTTTTTTTTTTCTTTTTTGGTTCAAGTTAGATTTTATTCCTCTTTTATGTATTTATAGATATAAGCATGGAAATAATTCATTGTTATATATACATCAGTGTGAATGGAAGAACATTTTTTTCTGTTTTATTTTTACATTTTATTTTTAAAAATTTTGAAATTTAATTTTGTTTATTTTTTTATACAGTAGGTTATTATTAGTTATCTATTTTATGCATATACATGTATACAGGTCAATCCCAATCTCCCAACTCATCCCACCACCACCACCCCATGGCTTCCCCCACTTTGTGTCCATACGTCTGTTCTCTACCTCTGTGTCTCTATTTCTGCCCTGCAAACCAGTTCATCTGTACCATTTTTCTAGGTTCCACATATAGGCATTAGTATACAATATTTGTTTTTCTCTTTCTGACTTACTTCACTCTGTATGACAGTCTCTAGATCCATCAACTTCTCTACAAATGACCCAGTTTCATTCCTTTTTATGGCTGAGTAATATTCCATTTTATATATGTACCACATCTTTATCCATTCGTCTGTCTGTGGGCATTTAGGTTGCTTCCATTACCTGGCTATTGTAAATAGTGCTGCAATGAACATTGTGGTGAATGTGTCTTTGTGATTTATGGTTTTCTCTGGGTATATGCCCAGAAGTGGGATTGCTGGATCCTATGGTAATTCGCTTTTTCGTTTTTTAAAGGAACCTCCATACTGTTCTCCATAGTGACTGTATCAATTTACATTCCCACCAATAGCGGAAGAGGGTTCCTTTTGTCCACACCCTCCCCAGAATTTGTTGTTTGTAGATTATCTGATGATGCCGATTCTAACAGGTGTGAGGTCTTACCTCATTGTAGTTTTGATTTGCATTTCTCTAATAATTAGTGATGTTGAGCAGCTTCTCATGTGCGTCTTGGCCATCTCTGTGTCTTCTTTGAAGAAACGTCTCTTTAGATCTTCTGCCCATTTTTGTATTGGGTTGTTTGTTTTATTAATATTAAGCTGCATGAGCTGTTTATATATATTGGAGATTAAACCTTTGTCCATTGATTCGTTTGTGAACGTTTTCGCCCATTCTGAGGGTTGCCTTTTTCCATTCCCGTTTTTTTAACAAAGAAAGAAAGAAAGCCAAAGAAGCAGAACACTAATGTGCGTGAAATATGCCTCTTGAAACTGTCGTTTTGAAATATGGACGTCTTTTGAATTTTTTGGTCGATATATGACCCCAGGATTTGTTTTCAGGGCAGGTGTCATTTACAGGCCTGTAATGATTTGGAATATCCACTGACCATTAGCGCTGGGATTAAAGCTGCAGTTGTGAGAAACGGCCACAAGGTGGCAGCAGTTCTCCCTTACCAAATCTGGTTACTAGGGCAGCAGAGCCTCAATGGAAGTCGCGTTCTACATTGGAATGTAGAACGGAATGTGCCAGGAGAAAGCCCCTCAAGTGTGTCTCACTACTTCTTTTTCTTGTTTTTAATTTATTTTTTTATTTTTTATTACAGCAAGTTTGAGTACAACGTTTAGCTTGTTGTAGGTGTGCAAGAGGTGGTTCTTTTACACATATACATATGTCTGTTCTTCCTGGGATCCTTTTCCCATGTACGTTATGACAGAATGTTGAGTAGTCTTCTCTTGGTACTCCGTAGGTCTTTGGTGATTATATACGTCTACTGTGTTTGTATATGTCTGTTAACCCCAATATCGTAATGAATTCAATCCTCACACCTTTCCTTTGGTGAACCATAAGTTTGTTTAATGAATCTGTGATTGCCCTTCTCCGTGGAAATATCTGCCCTGGTATCAATTTATAGGTAACACCTATAAGTGATATGATACGATATGTGTCTTTCACTTTCTGACTTACTCCAAGTCACGTGATTACCTCGAGACTCATCTACGGTGCTGCAAATGGCATTGTGTCCTTTTTTTCCTTGGCGAATATTCTGTCTTAGCGAGGTCCATTTTCTGCAATGTGATTCCCTGAGGGCTGAGGATTAGCTGCCCTGGGCAGCCTGACCCTGCCGGCAAGCCCTCCCCAGGTGTGCCTGGGTTGAGGTCAATATAAACAGCACTCCAGGCAGCAATAGCCCCTGCAGCTGTGCCTGACTCCATATTCTCTGCCCCGTCAGCAGTCTCGGGGCTGTGCTGGAGGGAGGGTGGGAGGGTCCACGGCTTTGTGGGTGGCCCGATGTGAGTGGGGTTCTGCTGGACTTTCGGCAGGAGTTGCCAGGCTGCCACCTGTAAAGAAGAGGATGTGTAACCCATAACTTCCACTGGAATATCTCTCCGGGCTGAGGTGAGGAAGGAAAAAAAGGAGTGGGGGCCGGGACAGGAGGGGTATCTCAGGCAGGGCAATGGAAAGCTTCCAGAAGAGCGCCCGTGGCCAGGACCATCCTGGCTGACCTGCAGGCACCAAGTTGGCCTGCGTGCCGTCGCTGGTGTGGCTCCACGGCCCTCCCTCTAGGCTTTCAAGCCCTTGTACATATTCAGGTGTTTCACCTGGGAAGGGTGGGAACAGTTCAGCAGCATCTGGCCTGGGGCTCAGCTCACGTTTACTCACAGAGGCCTGGGCACGGTCTCCCAGCTTTGCAATAAGGACGCTCCTTGCGTGGGCGGGTGGGGCTGCTGGCTGTATGGGAGATGATTCCACACCTCTGACCAATTTCAGAATTGTTTAACATCTGGAGCAAGTGCCTTGGTAGTGTTTTCCTCTGTATAACTGTTAGGTTCAGTTTTTTTTTTTTTCTTTTTTGGTTCAAGTTAGATTTTATTCCTCTTTTATGTATTTATAGATATAAGCATGGAAATAATTCATTGTTATATATACATCAGTGTGAATGGAAGAACATTTTTTTCTGTTTTATTTTTACATTTTAGTTTTAAAAATTTTGAAATTTAATTTTGTTTATTTTTTTATACAGTAGGTTATTATTAGTTATCTATTTTATGCATATACATGTATACAGGTCAATCCCAATCTCCCAACTCATCCCACCACCACCACCCCATGGCTTCCCCCACTTTGTGTCCATACGTCTGTTCTCTACCTCTGTGTCTCTATTTCTGCCCTGCAAACCAGTTCATCTGTACCATTTTTCTAGGTTCCACATATAGGCATTAGTATACAATATTTGTTTTTCTCTTTCTGACTTACTTCACTCTGTATGACAGTCTCTAGATCCATCAACTTCTCTACAAATGACCCAGTTTCATTCCTTTTTATGGCTGAGTAATATTCCATTTTATATATGTACCACATCTTTATCCATTCGTCTGTCTGTGGGCATTTAGGTTGCTTCCATTACCTGGCTATTGTAAATAGTGCTGCAATGAACATTGTGGTGAATGTGTCTTTGTGATTTATGGTTTTCTCTGGGTATATGCCCAGAAGTGGGATTGCTGGATCCTATGGTAATTCTCTTTTTCGTTTTTTAAAGGAACCTCCATACTGTTCTCCATAGTGACTGTATCAATTTACATTCCCACCAATAGCGGAAGAGGGTTCCTTTTGTCCACACCCTCCCCAGAATTTGTTGTTTGTAGATTATCTGATGATGCCGATTCTAACAGGTGTGAGGTCTTACCTCATTGTAGTTTTGATTTGCATTTCTCTAATAATTAGTGATGTTGAGCAGCTTCTCATGTGCGTCTTGGCCATCTCTGTGTCTTCTTTGAAGAAACGTCTCTTTAGATCTTCTGCCCATTTTTGTATTGGGTTGTTTGTTTTATTAATATTAAGCTGCATGAGCTGTTTATATATATTGGAGATTAAACCTTTGTCCATTGATTCGTTTGTGAACGTTTTCGCCCATTCTGAGGGTTGCCTTTTTCCATTCCCGTTTTTTTAACAAAGAAAGAAAGAAAGCAAAAGAAGCAGAACACTAATGTGCGTGAAATATGCCTCTTGAAACTGTCGTTTTGAAATATGGACGTCTTTTGAATTTTTTGGTCGATATATGACCCCAGGATTTGTTTTCAGGGCAGGTGTCATTTACAGGCCGGTAATGATTTGGAATATCCACTGACCATTAGCGCTGGGATTAAAGCTGCAGTTGTGAGAAACGGCCACAAGGTGGCAGCAGTTCTCCCTTACCAAATCTGGTTACTAGGGCAGCAGAGCCTCAATGGAAGTCGCGTTCTAGATTGGAATGTAGAACGGAATGTGCCAGGAGAAAGCCCCTCAAGTGTGTCTCACTACTTCTTGTTCCTGTTTTTAATTTAATTTTTTATTTTTTATTACAGCAAGTTTGAGTACAACGTTTAGCTTGTTGTAGGTGTGCAAGAGGTGGTTCTTTTACACATATACATATGTCTGTTCTTCCTGGGATCCTTTTCCCATGTACGTTATGACAGAATGTTGAGTAGTCTTCTCTTGGTACTCCGTAGGTCTTTGGTGATTATATACGTCTACTGTGTTTGTATATGTCTGTTAACCCCAATATCGTAATGAATTCAATCCTCACACCTTTCCTTTGGTGAACCATAAGTTTGTTTAATGAATCTGTGATTGCCCTTCTCCGTGGAAATATCTGCCCTGGTATCAATTTATAGGTAACACCTATAAGTGATATGATACGATATGTGTCTTTCACTTTCTGACTTACTCCAAGTCACGTGATTACCTCGAGACTCATCTACGGTGCTGCAAATGGCATTGTGTCCTTTTTTTCCTTGGCGAATATTCTGTCTTAGCGAGGTCCATTTTCTGCAATGTGATTCCCTGAGGGCTGAGGATTAGCTGCCCTGGGCAGCCTGACCCTGCCGGCAAGCCCTCCCCAGGTGTGCCTGGGTTGAGGTCAATATAAACAGCACTCCAGGCAGCAATAGCCCCTGCAGCTGTGCCTGACTCCATATTCTCTGCCCCGTCAGCAGTCTCGGGGCTGTGCTGGTGGGAGGGTGGGAGGGTCCACGGCTTTGTGGGTGACCCGATGTGAGTGGGGTTCTGCTGGACTTTCGGCAGGAGTTGCCAGGCTGCCACCTGTAAAGAAGAGGATGTGTAACCCATAACTTCCACTGGAATATCTCTCCGGGCTGAGGTGAGGAAGGAAAAAAAGGAGTGGGGGCCGGGACAGGAGGGGTATCTCAGGCAGGGCAATGGAAAGCTTCCAGAAGAGCGCCCGTGGCCAGGACCATCCTGGCTGACCTGCAGGCACCAAGTTGGCCTGCGTGCCGTCGCTGGTGTGGCTCCACGGCCCTCCCTCTAGGCTTTCAAGCCCTTGTACATATTCAGGTGTTTCACCTGGGAAGGGTGGGAACAGTTCAGCAGCATCTGGCCTGGGGCTCAGCTCACGTTTACTCACAGAGGCCTGGGCACGGTCTCCCAGCTTTGCAATAAGGACGCTCCTTGCGTGGGCGGGTGGGGCTGCTGGCTGTATGGGAGATGATTCCACACCTCTGACCAATTTCAGAATTGTTTAACATCTGGAGCAAGTGCCTTGGTAGTGTTTTCCTCTGTATAACTGTTAGGTTCAGTTTTTTTTTTTCTTTTTTGGTTCAAGTTAGATTTTATTCCTCTTTTATGTATTTATAGATATAAGCATGGAAATAATTCATTGTTATATATACATCAGTGTGAATGGAAGAACATTTTTTTCTGTTTTATTTTTACATTTTAGTTTTAAATATTTTGAAATTTAATTTTGTTTATTTTTTTATACAGTAGGTTATTATTAGTTATCTATTTTATGCATATACATGTATACAGGTCAATCCCAATCTCCCAACTCATCCCACCACCACCACCCCATGGCTTCCCCCACTTTGTGTCCATACGTCTGTTCTCTACCTCTGTGTCTCTATTTCTGCCCTGCAAACCAGTTCATCTGTACCATTTTTCTAGGTTCCACATATAGGCATTAGTATACAATATTTGTTTTTCTCTTTCTGACTTACTTCACTCTGTATGACAGTCTCTAGATCCATCAACTTCTCTACAAATGACCCAGTTTCATTCCTTTTTATGGCTGAGTAATATTCCATTTTATATATGTACCACATCTTTATCCATTCGTCTGTCTGTGGGCATTTAGGTTGCTTCCATTACCTGGCTATTGTAAATAGTGCTGCAATGAACATTGTGGTGAATGTGTCTTTGTGATTTATGGTTTTCTCTGGGTATATGCCCAGAAGTGGGATTGCTGGATCCTATGGTAATTCGCTTTTTCGTTTTTTAAAGGAACCTCCATACTGTTCTCCATAGTGACTGTATCAATTTACATTCCCACCAATAGCGGAAGAGGGTTCCTTTTGTCCACACCCTCCCCAGAATTTGTTGTTTGTAGATTATCTGATGATGCCGATTCTAACAGGTGTGAGGTCTTACCTCATTGTAGTTTTGATTTGCATTTCTCTAATAATTAGTGATGTTGAGCAGCTTCTCATGTGCGTCTTGGCCATCTCTGTGTCTTCTTTGAAGAAACGTCTCTTTAGATCTTCTGCCCATTTTTGTATTGGGTTGTTTGTTTTATTAATATTAAGCTGCATGAGCTGTTTATATATATTGGAGATTAAACCTTTGTCCATTGATTCGTTTGTGAACGTTTTCGCCCATTCTGAGGGTTGCCTTTTTCCATTCCCGTTTTTTTAACAAAGAAAGAAAGAAAGCCAAAGAAGCAGAACACTAATGTGCGTGAAATATGCCTCTTGAAACTGTCGTTTTGAAATATGGACGTCTTTTGAATTTTTTGGTCGATATATGACCCCAGGATTTGTTTTCAGGGCAGGTGTCATTTACAGGCCGGTAATGATTTGGAATATCCACTGACCATTAGCGCTGGGATTAAAGCTGCAGTTGTGAGAAACGGCCACAAGGTGGCAGCAGTTCTCCCTTACCAAATCTGCTTACTAGGGCAGCAGAGCCTCAATGGAAGTCGCGTTCTAGATTGGAATGTAGAACGGAATGTGCCAGGAGAAAGCCCCTCAAGTGTGTCTCACTACTTCTTGTTCCTGTTTTTAATTTAATTTTTTATTTTTTATTACAGCAAGTTTGAGTACAACGTTTAGCTTGTTGTAGGTGTGCAAGAGGTGGTTCTTTTACACATATACATATGTCTGTTCTTCCTGGGATCCTTTTCCCATGTACGTTATGACAGAATGTTGAGTAGTCTTCTCTTGGTACTCCGTAGGTCTTTGGTGATTATATACGTCTACTGTGTTTGTATATGTCTGTTAACCCCAATATCGTAATGAATTCAATCCTCACACCTTTCCTTTGGTGAACCATAAGTTTCTTTAATGAATCTGTGATTGCCCTTCTCCGTGGAAATATCTGCCCTGGTATCAATTTATAGGTAACACCTATAAGTGATATGATACGATATGTGTCTTTCACTTTCTGACTTACTCCAAGTCACGTGATTACCTCGAGACTCATCTACGGTGCTGCAAATGGCATTGTGTCCTTTTTTTCCTTGGCGAATATTCTGTCTTAGCGAGGTCCATTTTCTGCAATGTGATTCCCTGAGGGCTGAGGATTAGCTGCCCTGGGCAGCCTGACCCTGCCGGCAAGCCCTCCCCAGGTGTGCCTGGGTTGAGGTCAATATAAACAGCACTCCAGGCAGCAATAGCCCCTGCAGCTGTGCCTGACTCCATATTCTCTGCCCCGTCAGCAGTCTCGGGGCTGTGCTGGAGGGAGGGTGGGAGGGTCCACGGCTTTGTGGGTGGCCCGGTGTGAGTGGGGCTCTGCTGGACTTTCGGCAGGAGTTGCCAGGCTGCCACCTGTAAAGAAGAGGATGTGTCACCCATAACTTCCACTGGAATATCTCTCCGGGCTGAGGTGAGGAAGGAAAAAAAGGAGTGGGGGCCGGGACAGGAGGGGTATCTCAGGCAGGGCAATGGAAAGCTTCCAGAAGAGCGCCCGTGGCCAGGACCATCCTGGCTGACCTGCAGGCACCAAGTTGGCCTGCGTGCCGTCGCTGGTGTGGCTCCACGGCCCTCCCTCTAGGCTTTCAAGCCCTTGTACATATTCAGGTGTTTCACCTGGGAAGGGTGGGAACAGTTCAGCAGCATCTGGCCTGGGGCTCAGCTCACGTTTACTCACAGAGGCCTGGGCACGGTCTCCCAGCTTTGCAATAAGGACGCTCCTTGCGTGGGCGGGTGGGGCTGCTGGCTGTATGGGAGATGATTCCCCACCTCTGACCAATTTCAGAATTCTTTACCACTGGAGCAAGTGCCTTGGTAGTGTTTTCCTCTGTATAACTCTTAGGTTCAGTTTTTTTTTTTTCTTTTCTGGTTCAAGTTAGATTTTATTCCTCTTTTATGTATTTATAGATATAAGCATGGAAATAATTCATTGTTATATATACATCAGTGTGAATGGAAGAACTTTTTTTCTGTTTTATTTTAACATTTTATTTTTAAAAATTTTGAAATTTAATTTTGTTTATTTTTTTATACAGTAGGTTATTATTAGTTATCTATTTTATGCATATACATATACACAGGTCAATCCCAATCTCCCAACTCATCCCACCACCACCACCCCATGGCTTCCCCCACTTTGTGTCCATACGTCTGTTCTCTACCTCTGTGTCTCTATTTCTGCCCTGCAAACCAGTTCATCTGTACCATTTTTCTAGGTTCCACATATAGGCATTAGTATACAATATTTGTTTTTCTCTTTCTGACTTACTTCACTCTGTATGACAGTCTCTAGATCCATCAACTTCTCTACAAATGACCCAGTTTCATTCCTTTTTATGGCTGAGTAATATTCCATTTTATATATGTACCACATCTTTATCCATTCGTCTGTCTGTGGGCATTTAGGTTGCTTCCATTACCTGGCTATTGTAAATAGTGCTGCAATGAACATTGTGGTGAATGTGTCTTTGTGATTTATGGTTTTCTCTGGGTATATGCCCAGAAGTGGGATTGCTGGATCCTATGGTAATTCTCTTTTTCGTTTTTTAAAGGAACCTCCATACTGTTCTCCATAGTGACTGTATCAATTTACATTCCCACCAATAGCGGAAGAGGGTTCCTTTTGTCCACACCCTCCCCAGAATTTGTTGTTTGTAGATTATCTGATGATGCCGATTCTAACAGGTGTGAGGTCTTACCTCATTGTAGTTTTGATTTGCATTTCTCTAATAATTAGTGATGTTGAGCAGCTTCTCATGTGCGTCTTGGCCATCTCTGTGTCTTCTTTGAAGAAACGTCTCTTTAGATCTTCTGCCCATTTTTGTATTGGGTTGTTTGTTTTATTAATATTAAGCTGCATGAGCTGTTTATATATATTGGAGATTAAACCTTTGTCCATTGATTCGTTTGTGAACGTTTTCGCCCATTCTGAGGGTTGCCTTTTTCCATTCCCGTTTTTTTAACAAAGAAAGAAAGAAAGCCAAAGAAGCAGAACACTAATGTGCGTGAAATATGCCTCTTGAAACTGTCGTTTTGAAATATGGACGTCTTTTGAATTTTTTGGTCGATATATGACCCCAGGATTTGTTTTCAGGGTAGGTGTCATTTACAGGCCGGTAATGATTTGGAATATCCACTGACCATTAGCTCTGGGATTAAAGCTGCAGTTGTGAGAAACGGCCACAAGGTGGCAGCAGTTCTCCCTTACCAAATCTGGTTACTAGGGCAGCAGAGCCTCAATGGAAGTCGCGTTCTAGATTGGAATGTAGAACGGAATGTGCCAGGAGAAAGCCCCTCAAGTGTGTCTCACTACTTCTTGTTCCTGTTTTTAATTTAATTTTTTATTTTTTATTACAGCAAGTTTGAGTACAACGTTTAGCTTGTTGTAGGTGTGCAAGAGGTGGTTCTTTTACACATATACATATGTCTGTTCTTCCTGGGATCCTTTTCCCATGTACGTTATGACAGAATGTTGAGTAGTCTTCTCTTGGTACTCCGTAGGTCTTTGGTGATTATATACGTCTACTGTGTTTGTATATGTCTGTTAACCCCAATATCGTAATGAATTCAATCCTCACACCTTTCCTTTGGTGAACCATAAGTTTCTTTAATGAATCTGTGATTGCCCTTCTCCGTGGAAATATCTGCCCTGGTATCAATTTATAGGTAACACCTATAAGTGATATGATACGATATGTGTCTTTCACTTTCTGACTTACTCCAAGTCACGTGATTACCTCGAGACTCATCTACGGTGCTGCAAATGGCATTGTGTCCTTTTTTTCCTTGGCGAATATTCTGTCTTAGCGAGGTCCATTTTCTGCAATGTGATTCCCTGAGGGCTGAGGATTAGCTGCCCTGGGCAGCCTGACCCTGCCGGCAAGCCCTCCCCAGGTGTGCCTGGGTTGAGGTCAATATAAACAGCACTCCAGGCAGCAATAGCCCCTGCAGCTGTGCCTGACTCCATATTCTCTGCCCCGTCAGCAGTCTCGGGGCTGTGCTGGAGGGAGGGTGGGAGGGTCCACGGCTTTGTGGGTGGCCCGGTGTGAGTGGGGCTCTGCTGGACTTTCGGCAGGAGTTGCCAGGCTGCCACCTGTAAAGAAGAGGATGTGTCACCCATAACTTCCACTGGAATATCTCTCCGGGCTGAGGTGAGGAAGGAAAAAAAGGAGTGGGGGCCGGGACAGGAGGGGTATCTCAGGCAGGGCAATGGAAAGCTTCCAGAAGAGCGCCCGTGGCCAGGACCATCCTGGCTGACCTGCAGGCACCAAGTTGGCCTGCGTGCCGTCGCTGGTGTGGCTCCACGGCCCTCCCTCTAGGCTTTCAAGCCCTTGTACATATTCAGGTGTTTCACCTGGGAAGGGTGGGAACAGTTCAGCAGCATCTGGCCTGGGGCTCAGCTCACGTTTACTCACAGAGGCCTGGGCACGGTCTCCCAGCTTTGCAATAAGGACGCTCCTTGCGTGGGCGGGTGGGGCTGCTGGCTGTATGGGAGATGATTCCCCACCTCTGACCAATTTCAGAATTCTTTACCACTGGAGCAAGTGCCTTGGTAGTGTTTTCCTCTGTATAACTCTTAGGTTCAGTTTTTTTTTTTTCTTTTCTGGTTCAAGTTAGATTTTATTCCTCTTTTATGTATTTATAGATATAAGCATGGAAATAATTCATTGTTATATATACATCAGTGTGAATGGAAGAACTTTTTTTCTGTTTTATTTTAACATTTTATTTTTAAAAATTTTGAAATTTAATTTTGTTTATTTTTTTATACAGTAGGTTATTATTAGTTATCTATTTTATGCATATACATATATACAGGTCAATCCCAATCTCCCAACTCATCCCACCACCACCACCCCATGGCTTCCCCCACTTTGTGTCCATACGTCTGTTCTCTACCTCTGTGTCTCTATTTCTGCCCTGCAAACCAGTTCATCTGTACCATTTTTCTAGGTTCCACATATAGGCATTAGTATACAATATTTGTTTTTCTCTTTCTGACTTACTTCACTCTGTATGACAGTCTCTAGATCCATCAACTTCTCTACAAATGACCCAGTTTCATTCCTTTTTATGGCTGAGTAATATTCCATTTTATATATGTACCACATCTTTATCCATTCGTCTGTCTGTGGGCATTTAGGTTGCTTCCATTACCTGGCTATTGTAAATAGTGCTGCAATGAACATTGTGGTGAATGTGTCTTTGTGATTTATGGTTTTCTCTGGGTATATGCCCAGAAGTGGGATTGCTGGATCCTATGGTAATTCTCTTTTTCGTTTTTTAAAGGAACCTCCATACTGTTCTCCATAGTGACTGTATCAATTTACATTCCCACCAATAGCGGAAGAGGATTCCTTTTGTCCACACCCTCCCCAGAATTTGTTGTTTGTAGATTATCTGATGATGCCGATTCTAACAGGTGTGAGGTCTTACCTCATTGTAGTTTTGATTTGCATTTCTCTAATAATTAGTGATGTTGAGCAGCTTCTCATGTGCGTCTTGGCCATCTCTGTGTCTTCTTTGAAGAAACGTCTCTTTAGATCTTCTGCCCATTTTTGTATTGGGTTGTTTGTTTTATTAATATTAAGCTGCATGAGCTGTTTATATATATTGGAGATTAAACCTTTGTCCATTGATTCGTTTGTGAACGTTTTCGCCCATTCTGAGGGTTGCCTTTTTCCATTCCCGTTTTTTTAACAAAGAAAGAAAGAAAGCCAAAGAAGCAGAACACTAATGTGCGTGAAATATGCCTCTTGAAACTGTCGTTTTGAAATATGGACGTCTTTTGAATTTTTTGGTCGATATATGACCCCAGGATTTGTTTTCAGGGTAGGTGTCATTTACAGGCCGGTAATGATTTGGAATATCCACTGACCATTAGCTCTGGGATTAAAGCTGCAGTTGTGAGAAACGGCCACAAGGTGGCAGCAGTTCTCCCTTACCAAATCTGGTTACTAGGGCAGCAGAGCCTCAATGGAAGTCGCGTTCTAGATTGGAATGTAGAACGGAATGTGCCAGGAGAAAGCCCCTCAAGTGTGTCTCACTACTTCTTGTTCCTGTTTTTAATTTAATTTTTTATTTTTTATTACAGCAAGTTTGAGTACAACGTTTAGCTTGTTGTAGGTGTGCAAGAGGTGGTTCTTTTACACATATACATATGTCTGTTCTTCCTGGGATCCTTTTCCCATGTACGTTATGACAGAATGTTGAGTAGTCTTCTCTTGGTACTCCGTAGGTCTTTGGTGATTATATACGTCTACTGTGTTTGTATATGTCTGTTAACCCCAATATCGTAATGAATTCAATCCTCACACCTTTCCTTTGGTGAACCATAAGTTTCTTTAATGAATCTGTGATTGCCCTTCTCCGTGGAAATATCTGCCCTGGTATCAATTTATAGGTAACACCTATAAGTGATATGATACGATATGTGTCTTTCACTTTCTGACTTACTCCAAGTCACGTGATTACCTCGAGACTCATCTACGGTGCTGCAAATGGCATTGTGTCCTTTTTTTCCTTGGCGAATATTCTGTCTTAGCGAGGTCCATTTTCTGCAATGTGATTCCCTGAGGGCTGAGGATTAGCTGCCCTGGGCAGCCTGACCCTGCCGGCAAGCCCTCCCCAGGTGTGCCTGGGTTGAGGTCAATATAAACAGCACTCCAGGCAGCAATAGCCCTTGCAGCTGTGCCTGACTCCATATTCTCTGCCCCGTCAGCAGTCTCGGGGCTGTGCTGGTGGGACGGTGGGAGGGTCCACGGCTTTGTGGGTGGCCCGGTGTGAGTGGGGCTCTGCTGGACTTTCGGCAGGAGTTGCCAGGCTGCCACCTGTAAAGCAGAGGATGTGTCACCCATAACTTCCACTGGAATATCTCTCCGGGCTGAGGTGAGGAAGGAAAAAAAGGAGTGGGGGCCGGGACAGGAGGGGTATCTCAGGCAGGGCAATGGAAAGCTTCCAGAAGAGCGACCGTGGCCAGGACCATCCTGGCTGACCTGCAGGCACCAAGTTGGCCTGCGTGCCGTCGCTGGTGTGGCTCCACGGCCCTCCCTCTAGGCTTTCAAGCCCTTGTACATATTCAGGTGTTTCACCTGGGAAGGGTGGGAACAGTTCAGCAGCATCTGGCCTGGGGCTCAGCTCACGTTTACTCACAGAGGCCTGGGCACGGTCTCCCAGCTTTGCAATAAGGACGCTCCTTGCGTGGGCGGGTGGGGCTGCTGGCTGTATGGGAGATGATTCCCCACCTCTGACCAATTTCAGAATTCTTTACCACTGGAGCAAGTGCCTTGGTAGTGTTTTCCTCTGTATAACTCTTAGGTTCAGTTTTTTTTTTTTCTTTTTTGGTTCAAGTTAGATTTTATTCCTCTTTTATGTATTTATAGATATAAGCATGGAAATAATTCATTGTTATATATACATCAGTGTGAATGGAAGAACTTTTTTTCTGTTTTATTTTAACATTTTATTTTTAAAAATTTTGAAATTTAATTTTGTTTATTTTTTTATACAGTAGGTTATTATTAGTTATCTATTTTATGCATATACATGTATACAGGTCAATCCCAATCTCCCAACTCATCCCACCACCACCACCCCATGGCTTCCCCCACTTTGTGTCCATACGTCTGTTCTCTACCTCTGTGTCTCTATTTCTGCCCTGCAAACCAGTTCATCTGTACCATTTTTCTAGGTTCCACATATAGGCATTAGTATACAATATTTGTTTTTCTCTTTCTGACTTACTTCACTCTGTATGACAGTCTCTAGATCCATCAACTTCTCTACAAATGACCCAGTTTCATTCCTTTTTATGGCTGAGTAATATTCCATTTTATATATGTACCACATCTTTATCCATTCGTCTGTCTGTGGCCATTTAGGTTGCTTCCATTACCTGGCTATTGTAAATAGTGCTGCAATGAACATTGTGGTGAATGTGTCTTTGTGATTTATGGTTTTCTCTGGGTATATGCCCAGAAGTGGGATTGCTGGATCCTATGGTAATTCTCTTTTTAGTTTTTTAAAGGAACCTCCATACTGTTCTCCATAGTGACTGTATCAATTTACATTCCCACCAATAGTGGAAGAGGGTTCCTTTTGTCCACACCCTCCCCAGAATTTGTTGTTTGTACATTATCTGATGATGCCGATTCTAACAGGTGTGAGGTCTTACCTCATTGTAGTTTTGATTTGCATTTCTCTAATAATTAGTGATGTTGAGCAGCTTCTCATGTGCGTCTTGGCCATCTCTGTGTCTTCTTTGAAGAAACGTCTCTTTAGATCTTCTGCCCATTTTTGTATTGGGTTGTTTGTTTTATTAATATTAAGCTGCATGAGCTGTTTATATATATTGGAGATTAAACCTTTGTCCATTGATTCGTTTGTGAACGTTTTCGCCCATTCTGAGGGTTGCCTTTTTCCATTCCCGTTTTTTTAACAAAGAAAGAAAGAAAGCCAAAGAAGCAGAACACTAATGTGCGTGAAATATGCCTCTTGAAACTGTCGTTTTGAAATATGGACGTCTTTTGAATTTTTTGGTCGATATATGACCCCAGGATTTGTTTTCAGGGTAGGTGTCATTTACAGGCCGGTAATGATTTGGAATATCCACTGACCATTAGCTCTGGGATTAAAGCTGCAGTTGTGAGAAACGGCCACAATGTGGCAGCAGTTCTCCCTTACCAAATCTGGTTACTAGGGCAGCAGAGCCTCAATGGAAGTCGCGTTCTAGATTGGCATGTAGAACGGAATGTGCCAGGAGAAAGCCCCTCAAGTGTGTCTCACTACTTCTTGTTCCTGTTTTTAATTTAATTTTTTATTTTTTATTACAGCAAGTTTGAGTACAACGTTTAGCTTGTTGTAGGTGTGCAAGAGGTGGTTCTTTTACACATATACATATGTCTGTTCTTCCTGGGATCCTTTTCCCATGTACGTTATGACAGAATGTTGAGTAGTCTTCTCTTGGTACTCCGTAGGTCTTTGGTGATTATATACGTCTACTGTGTTTGTATATGTCTGTTAACCCCAATATCGTAATGAATTCAATCCTCACACCTTTCCTTTGGTGAACCATAAGTTTGTTTAATGAATCTGTGATTGCCCTTCTCCGTGGAAATATCTGCCCTGGTATCAATTTATAGGTAACACCTATAAGTGATATGATACGATATGTGTCTTTCACTTTCTGACTTACTCCAAGTCACGTGATTACCTCGAGACTCATCTACGGTGCTGCAAATGGCATTGTGTCCTTTTTTTCCTTGGCGAATATTCTGTCTTAGCGAGGTCCATTTTCTGCAATGTGATTCCCTGAGGGCTGAGGATTAGCTGACCTGGGCAGCCTGACCCTGCCGGCAAGCCCTCCCCAGGTGTGCCTGGGTTGAGGTCAATATAAACAGCACTCCAGGCAGCAATAGCCCCTGCAGCTGTGCCTGACTCCATATTCTCTGCCCCGTCAGCAGTCTCGGGGCTGTGCTGGTGGGAGGGTGGGAGGGTCCACGGCTATGTGGGTGGCCCGGTGTGAGTGGGGCTCTGCTGGACTTTCGGCAGGAGTTGCGAGGCTGCCACCTGTAAAGAAGAGGATGTGTCACCCATAACTTCCACTGGAATATCTCTCCGGGCTGAGGTGAGGAAGGAAAAAAAGGAGTGGGGGCCGGGACAGGAGGGGTATCTCAGGCAGGGCAATGGAAAGCTTCCAGAAGAGCGCCCGTGGCCAGGACCATCCTGGCTGACCTGCAGGCACCAAGTTGGCCTGCGTGCCGTCGCTGGTGTGGCTCCACGGCCCTCCCTCTAGGCTTTCAAGCCCTTGTACATATTCAGGTGTTTCACCTGGGAAGGGTGGGAACAGTTCAGCAGCATCTGGCCTGGGGCTCAGCTCACGTTTACTCACAGAGGCCTGGGCACGGTCTCCCAGCTTTGCAATAAGGACGCTCCTTGCGTGGGCGGGTGGGGCTGCTGGCTGTATGGGAGATGATTCCCCACCTCTGACCAATTTCAGAATTCTTTACCACTGGAGCAAGTGCCTTGGTAGTGTTTTCCTCTGTATAACTCTTAGGTTCAGTTTTTTTTTTTTTTTCTTTTTTGGTTCAAGTTAGATTTTATTCCTCTTTTATGTATTTATAGATATAAGCATGGAAATAATTCATTGTTATATATACATCAGTGTGAATGGAAGAACTTTTTTTCTGTTTTATTTTTACATTTTATTTTTAAAAATTTTGAAATTTAATTTTGTTTATTTTTTTTATACAGTAGGTTATTATTAGTTATCTATTTTATGCATATACATGTATACAGGTCAATCCCAATCTCCCAACTCATCCCACCACCACCACCCCATGGCTTCCCCCACTTTGTGTCCATACGTCTGTTCTCTACCTCTGTGTCTCTATTTCTGCCCTGCAAACCAGTTCATCTGTACCATTTTTCTAGGTTCCACATATAGGCATTAGTATACAATATTTGTTTTTCTCTTTCTGACTTACTTCACTCTGTATGACAGTCTCCAGATCCATCAACTTCACTACAAATGACCCAGTTTCATTCCTTTTTATGGCTGAGTAATATTCCATTTTATATATGTACCACATCTTTATCCATTCGTCTGTCTGTGGGCATTTAGGTTGCTTCCATTACCTGGCTATTGTAAATAGTGCTGCAATGAACATTGTGGAGAATGTGTCTTTGTGATTTATGGTTTTCTCTGGGTATATGCCCAGAAGTGGGATTGCTGGATCCTATGGTAATTCTCTTTTTAGTTTTTTAAAGGAACCTCCATACTGTTCTCCATAGTGACTGTATCAATTTACATTCCCACCAATAGCGGAAGAGGGTTCCTTTTGTCCACACCCTCCCCAGAATTTGTTGTTTGTAGATTATCTGATGATGCCGATTCTAACAGGTGTGAGGTCTTACCTCATTGTAGTTTTGATTTGCATTTCTCTAATAATTATTGATGTTGAGCAGCTTCTCATGTGCGTCTTGGCCATCTCTGTGTCTTCTTTGAAGAAACGTCTCTTTAGATCTTCTGCCCATTTTTGTATTGGGTTGTTTGTTTTATTAATATTAAGCTGCATGAGCTGTTTATATATATTGGAGATTAAACCTTTGTCCATTGATTCGTTTGTGAACGTTTTCGCCCATTCTGAGGGTTGCCTTTTTCCATTCCCGTTTTTTTAACAAAGAAAGAAAGAAAGCCAAAGAAGCAGAACACTAATGTGCGTGAAATATGCCTCTTGAAACTGTCGTTTTGAAATATGGACGTCTTTTGAATTTTTTGGTCGATATATGACCCCAGGATTTGTTTTCAGGGCAGGTGTCATTTACAGGCCGGTAATGATTTGGAATATCCACTGACCATTAGCGCTGGGATTAAAGCTGCAGTTGTGAGAAACGGCCACAAGGTGGCAGCAGTTCTCCCTTACCAAATCTGGTTACTAGGGCAGCAGAGCCTCAATGGAAGTCGCGTTCTAGATTGGAATGTAGAACGGAATGTGCCAGGAGAAAGCCCCTCAAGTGTGTCTCACTACTTCTTGTTCTTGTTTTTAATTTATTTTTTTATTTTTTATTACAGCAAGTTTGAGTACAACGTTTAGCTTGTTGTAGGTGTGCAAGAGGTGGTTCTTTTACACATATACATATGTCTGTTCTTCCTGGGATCCTTTTCCCATGTACGTTATGACAGAATGTTGAGTAGTCTTCTCTTGGTACTCCGTAGGTCTTTGGTGATTATATACGTCTACTGTGTTTGTATATGTCTGTTAACCCCACTATCGTAATGAATTCAATCCTCACACCTTTCCTTTGGTGAACCATAAGTTTCTTTAATGAATCTGTGATTGCCCTTCTCCGTGGAAATATCTGCCCTGGTATCAGTTTATAGGTAACACCTATAAGTGATATGATACGATATGTGTCTTTCACTTTCTGACTTACTCCAAGTCACGTGATTACCTCTAGACTCATCTACGGTGCTGCAAATGGCATTGTGTCCTATTTTTCCTTGGCGAATATTCTGTCTTAGCGAGGTCCATTTTCTGCAATGTGATTCCCTGAGGGCTGAGGATTAGCTGCCCTGGGCAGCCTGACCCTGCCGGCAAGCCCTCCCAGGTGTGCCTGGGTTGAGGTCAATATAAACAGCACTCCAGGCAGCAATAGCCCCTGCAGCTGTGCCTGACTCCATATTCTCTGCCCCGTCAGCAGTCTCGGGGCTGTGCTGGTGGGAGGGTGGGAGGGTCCACGGCTTTGTGGGTGGCCCGATGTGAGTGGGGCTCTGCTGGACTTTCGGCAGGAGTTGCCAGGCTGCCACCTGTAAAGAAGAGGATGTGTCACCCATAACTTCCACTGGAATATCTCTCCGGGCTGAGGTGAGGAAGGAAAAAAAGGAGTGGGGGCCGGGACAGGAGGGGTATCTCAGGCAGGGCAATGGAAAGCTTCCAGAAGAGCGCCCGTGGCCAGGACCATCCTGGCTGACCTGCAGGCACCAAGTTGGCCTGCGTGCCGTCGCTGGTGTGGCTCCACGGCCCTCCCTCTAGGCTTTCAAGCCCTTGTACATATTCAGGTGTTTCACCTGGGAAGGGTGGGAACAGTTCAGCAGCATCTGGCCTGGGGCTCAGCTCACGTTTACTCACAGAGGCCTGGGCACGGTCTCCCAGCTTTGCAATAAGGACGCTCCTTGCGTGGGCGGGTGGGGCTGCTGGCTGTATGGGAGATGATTCCACACCTCTGACCAATTTCAGAATTGTTTAACATCTGGAGCAAGTGCCTTGGTAGTGTTTTCCTCTGTATAACTGTTAGGTTCAGTTTTTTTTTTTTTTCTTTTTTGGTTCAAGTTAGATTTTATTCCTCTTTTATGTATTTATAGATATAAGCATGGAAATAATTCATTGTTATATATACATCAGTGTGAATGGTAGAACATTTTTTTCTGTTTTATTTTTACATTTTAGTTTTAAAAATTTTGAAATTTTATTTGGTTTATTTTTTTATACAGTAGGTTATTATTAGTTATCTATTTTATGCATATACATGTATACAGGTCAATCCCAATCTCCCAACTCATCCCACCACCACCACCCCATGGCTTTCCCCACTTTGTGTCCATACGTCTGTTCTCTACCTCTGTGTCTCTATTTCTGCCCTGCAAACCAGTTCATCTGTACCATTTTTCTAGGTTCCACATATAGGCATTAGTATACAATATTTGTTTTTCTCTTTCTGACTTACTTCACTCTGTATGACAGTCTCCAGATCCATCAACTTCACTACAAATGACCCAGTTTCATTCCTTTTTATGGCTGAGTAATATTCCATTTTATATATGTACCACATCTTTATCCATTCGTCTGTCTGTGGGCATTTAGGTTGCTTCCATTACCTGGCTATTGTAAATAGTGCTGCAATGAACATTGTGGAGAATGTGTCTTTGTGATTTATGGTTTTCTCTGGGTATATGCCCAGAAGTGGGATTGCTGGATCCTATGGTAATTCTCTTTTTCGTTTTTTAAAGGAACCTCCATACTGTTCTCCATAGTGACTGTATCAATTGACATTCCCACCAATAGCGGAAGAGGGTTCCTTTTGTCCACACCCTCCCCAGAATTTGTTGTTTGTAGATTATCTGATGATGCCGATTCTAACAGGTGTGAGGTCTTACCTCATTGTAGTTTTGATTTGCATTTCTCTAATAATTAGTGATGTTGAGCAGCTTCTCATGTGCGTCTTGGCCATCTCTGTGTCTTCTTTGAAGAAACGTCTCTTTAGATCTTCTGCCCATTTTTGTATTGGGTTGTTTGTTTTATTAATATTAAGCTGCATGAGCTGTTTATATATATTGGAGATTAAACCTTTGTCCATTGATTCGTTTGTGAACGTTTTCGCCCATTCTGAGGGTTGCCTTTTTCCATTCCCGTTTTTTTAACAAAGAAAGAAAGAAAGCCAAAGAAGCAGAACACTAATGTGCGTGAAATATGCCTCTTGAAACTGTCGTTTTGAAATATGGACGTCTTTTGAATTTTTTGGTCGATATATGACCCCAGGATTTGTTTTCAGGGCAGGTGTCATTTACAGGCCGGTAATGATTTGGAATATCCACTGACCATTAGCGCTGGGATTAAAGCTGCAGTTGTGAGAAACGGCCACAAGGTGGCAGCAGTTCTCCCTTACCAAATCTGGTTACTAGGGCAGCAGAGCCTCAATGGAAGTCGCGTTCTAGATTGGCATGTAGAACGGAATGTGCCAGGAGAAAGCCCCTCAAGTGTGTCTCACTACTTCTTGTTCTTGTTTTTAATTTATTTTTTTATTTTTTATTACAGCAAGTTTGAGTACAACGTTTAGCTTGTTGTAGGTGTGCAAGAGGTGGTTCTTTTACACATATACATATGTCTGTTCTTCCTGGGATCCTTTTCCCATGTACGTTATGACAGAATGTTGAGTAGTCTTCTCTTGGTACTCCGTAGGTCTTTGGTGATTATATACGTCTACTGTGTTTGTATATGTCTGTTAACCCCAATATCGTAATGAATTCAATCCTCACACCTTTCCTTTGGTGAACCATAAGTTTGTTTAATGAATCTGTGATTGCCCTTCTCCGTGGAAATATCTGCCCTGGTATCAATTTATAGGTAACACCTATAAGTGATATGATACGATATGTGTCTTTCACTTTCTGACTTACTCCAAGTCACGTGATTACCTCGAGACTCATCTACGGTGCTGCAAATGGCATTGTGTCCTTTTTTTCCTTGGCGAATATTCTGTCGTAGCGAGGTCCATTTTCTGCAATGTGATTCCCTGAGGGCTGAGGATTAGCTGCCCTGGGCAGCCTGACCCTGCCGGCAAGCCCTCCCCAGGTGTGCCTGGGTTGAGGTCAATATAAACAGCACTCCAGGCAGCAATAGCCCCTGCAGCTGTGCCTGACTCCATATTCTCTGCCCCGTCAGCAGTCTCGGGGCTGTGCTGGTGGGAGGGTGGGAGGGTCCACGGCTTTGTGGGTGGCCCGATGTGAGTGGGGCTCTGCTGTACTTTCGGCAGGAGTTGCCAGGCTGCCACCTGTAAAGAAGAGGATGTGTCACCCATAACTTCCACTGGAATATCTCTCCGGGCTGAGGTGAGGAAGGAAAAAAAGGAGTGGGGGCCGGGACAGGAGGGGTATCTCAGGCAGGGCAATGGAAAGCTTCCAGAAGAGCGCCCGTGGCCAGGACCATCCTGGCTGACCTGCAGGCACCAAGTTGGCCTGCGTGCCGTCGCTGGTGTGGCTCCACGTCCCTCCCTCTAGGCTTTCAAGCCCTTGTACATATTCAGGTGTTTCACCTGGGAAGGGTGGGAACAGTTCAGCAGCATCTGGCCTGGGGCTCAGCTCACGTTTACTCACAGAGGCCTGGGCACGGTCTCCCAGCTTTGCAATAAGGACGCTCCTTGCGTGGGCGGGTGGGGCTGCTGGCTGTATGGGAGATGATTCCCCACCTCTGACCAATTTCAGAATTGTTTAACATCTGGAGCAAGTGCCTTGGTAGTGTTTTCCTCTGTATAACTGTTAGGTTCAGTTTTTTTTTTTTTCTTTTTTGGTTCAAGTTAGATTTTATTCCTCTTTTATGTATTTATAGATATAAGCATGGAAATAATTCATTGTTATATATACATCAGTGTGAATGGTAGAACATTTTTTTCTGTTTTATTTTTACATTTTATTTGTAAAAATTTTGAAATTTTATTTGGTTTATTTTTTTATACAGTAGGTTATTATTAGTTATCTATTTTATGCATATACATGTATACAGGTCAATCCCAATCTCCCAACTCATCCCACCACCACCACCCCATGGCTTCCCCCACTTTGTGTCCATACGTCTGTTCTCTACCTCTGTGTCTCTATTTCTGCCCTGCAAACCAGTTCATCTGTACCATTTTTCTAGGTTCCACATATAGGCATTAGTATACAATATTTGTTTTTCTCTTTCTGACTTACTTCACTCTGTATGACAGTCTCTAGATCCATCAACTTCTCTACAAATGACCCAGTTTCATTCCTTTTTATGGCTGAGTAATATTCCATTTTATATATGTACCACATCTTTATCCATTCGTCTGTCTGTGGGCATTTAGGTTGCTTCCATTACCTGGCTATTGTAAATAGTGCTGCAATGAACATTGTGGTGAATGTGTCTTTGTGATTTATGGTTTTCTCTGGGTATATGCCCAGAAGTGGGATTGCTGGATCCTATGGTAATTCTCTTTTTCGTTTTTTAAAGGAACCTCCATACTGTTCTCCATAGTGACTGTATCAATTTACATTCCCACCAATAGCGGAAGAGGGTTCCTTTTGTCCACACCCTCCCCAGAATTTGTTGTTTGTAGATTATCTGATGATGCCGATTCTAACAGGTGTGAGGTCTTACCTCATTGTAGTTTTGATTTGCATTTCTCTAATAATTAGTGATGTTGAGCAGCTTCTCATGTGCGTCTTGGCCATCTCTGTGTCTTCTTTGAAGAAACGTCTCTTTAGATCTTCTGCCCATTTTTGTATTGGGTTGTTTGTTTTATTAATATTAAGCTGCATGAGCTGTTTATATATATTGGAGATTAAACCTTTGTCCATTGATTCGTTTGTGAACGTTTTCGCCCATTCTGAGGGTTGCCTTTTTCCATTCCCGTTTTTTTAACAAAGAAAGAAAGAAAGCCAAAGAAGCAGAACACTAATGTGCGTGAAATATGCCTCTTGAAACTGTCGTTTTGAAATATGGACGTCTTTTGAATTTTTTGGTCGATATATGACCCCAGGATTTGTTTTCAGGGCAGGTGTCATTTACAGGCCGGCAATGATTTGGAATATCCACTGACCATTAGCGCTGGGATTAAAGCTGCAGTTGTGAGAAACGGCCACAAGGTGGCAGCAGTTCTCCCTTACCAAATCTGGTTACTAGGGCAGCAGAGCCTCAATGGAAGTCGCGTTCTAGATTGGAATGTAGAACGGAATGTGCCAGGAGAAAGCCCCTCAAGTGTGTCTCACTACTTCTTGTTCTTGTTTTTAATTTATTTTTTTATTTTTTATTACAGCAAGTTTGAGTACAACGTTTAGCTTGTTGTAGGTGTGCAAGAGGTGGTTCTTTTACACATATACATATGTCTGTTCTTCCTGGGATCCTTTTCCCATGTACGTTATGACAGAATGTTGAGTAGTCTTCTCTTGGTACTCCGTAGGTCTTTGGTGATTATATACGTCTACTGTGTTTGTATATGTCTGTTAACCCCACTATCGTAATGAATTCAATCCTCACACCTTTCCTTTGGTGAACCATAAGTTTGTTTAATGAATCTGTGATTGCCCTTCTCCGTGGAAATATCTGCCCTGGTATCAATTTATAGGTAACACCTATAAGTGATATGATACGATATGTGTCTTTCACTTTCTGACTTACTCCAAGTCACGTGATTACCTCGAGACTCATCTACGGTGCTGCAAATGGCATTGTGTCCTTTTTTTCCTTGGCGAATATTCTGTCTTAGCGAGGTCCATTTTCTGCAATGTGATTCCCTGAGGGCTGAGGATTAGCTGCCCTGGGCAGCCTGACCCTGCCGGCAAGCCCTCCCCAGGTGTGCCTGGGTTGAGGTCAATATAAACAGCACTCCAGGCAGCAATAGCCCCTGCAGCTGTGCCTGACTCCATATTCTCTGCCCCGTCAGCAGTCTCGGGGCTGTGCTGGTGGGAGGGTGGGAGGGTCCACGACTTTGTGGGTGGCCCGATGTGAGTGGGGCTCTGCTGGACTTTCGGCAGGAGTTGCCAGGCTGCCACCTGTAAAGAAGAGGATGTGTCACCCATAACTTCCACTGGAATATCTCTCCGGGCTGAGGTGAGGAAGGAAAAAAAGGAGTGGGGGCCGGGACAGGAGGGGTATCTCAGGCAGGGCAATGGAAAGCTTCCAGAAGAGCGCCCGTGGCCAGGACCATCCTGGCTGACCTGCAGGCACCAAGTTGGCCTGCGTGCCGTCGCTGGTGTGGCTCCACGGCCCTCCCTCTAGGCTTTCAAGCCCTTGTACATATTCAGGTGTTTCACCTGGGAAGGGTGGGAACAGTTCAGCAGCATCTGGCCTGGGGCTCAGCTCACGTTTACTCACAGAGGCCTGGGCACGGTCTCCCAGCTTTGCAATAAGGACGCTCCTTGCGTGGGCGGGTGGGGCTGCTGGCTGTATGGGAGATGATTCCACACCTCTGACCAATTTCAGAATTGTTTAACATCTGGAGCAAGTGCCTTGGTAGTGTTTTCCTCTGTATAACTGTTAGGTTCAGTTTTTTTTTTTTTTCTTTTTTGGTTCAAGTTAGATTTTATTCCTCTTTTATGTATTTATAGATATAAGCATGGAAATAATTCATTGTTATATATACATCAGTGTGAATGGTAGAACATTTTTTTCTGTTTTATTTTTACATTTTAGTTTTAAAAATTTTGAAATTTAATTTGGTTTATTTTTTTATACAGTAGGTTATTATTAGTTATCTATTTTATGCATATACATGTATACAGGTCAATCCCAATCTCCCAACTCATCCCACCACCACCACCCCATGGCTTCCCCCACTTTGTGTCCATACGTCTGTTCTCTACCTCTGTGTCTCTATTTCTGCCCTGCAAACCAGTTCATCTGTACCATTTTTCTAGGTTCCACATATAGGCATTAGTATACAATATTTGTTTTTCTCTTTCTGACTTACTTCACTCTGTATGACAGTCTCTAGATCCATCAACTTCTCTACAAATGACCCAGTTTCATTCCTTTTTATGGCTGAGTAATATTCCATTTTATATATGTACCACATCTTTATCCATTCGTCTGTCTGTGGGCATTTAGGTTGCTTCCATTACCTGGCTATTGTAAATAGTGCTGCAATGAACATTGTGGTGAATGTGTCTTTGTGATTTATGGTTTTCTCTGGGTATATGCCCAGAAGTGGGATTGCTGGATCCTATGGTAATTCTCTTTTTCGTTTTTTAAAGGAACCTCCATACTGTTCTCCATAGTGACTGTATCAATTTACATTCCCACCAATAGCGGAAGAGGGTTCCTTTTGTCCACACCCTCCCCAGAATTTGCTGTTTGTACATTATCTGATGATGCCGATTCTAACAGGTGTGAGGTCTTACCTCATTGTAGTTTTGATTTGCATTTCTCTGATAATTAGTGATGTTGAGCAGCTTCTCATGTGCGTCTTGGCCATCTCTGTGACTTCTTTGAAGAAACGTCTCTTTAGATCTTCTGCCCATTTTTGTATTGGGTTGTTTGTTTTATTAATATTAAGCTGCATGAGCTGTTTATATATATTGGAGATTAAACCTTTGTCCATTGATTCGTTTGTGAACGTTTTCGCCCATTCTGAGGGTTGCCTTTTTCCATTCCCGTTTTTTTAACAAAGAAAGAAAGAAAGCCAAAGAAGCAGAACACTAATGTGCGTGAAATATGCCTCTTGAAACTGTCGTTTTGAAATATGGACGTCTTTTGAATTTTTTGGTCGATATATGACCCCAGGATTTGTTTTCAGGGCAGGTGTCATTTACAGGCCGGTAATGATTTGGAATATCCACTGACCATTAGCGCTGGGATTAAAGCTGCAGTTGTGAGAAACGGCCACAAGGTGGCAGCAGTTCTCCCTTACCAAATCTGGTTACTAGGGCAGCAGAGCCTCAATGGAAGTCGCGTTCTAGATTGGAATGTAGAACGGAATGTGCCAGGAGAAAGCCCCTCAAGTGTGTCTCACTACTTCTTGTTCTTGTTTTTTATTTATTTTTTTATTTTTTATTACAGCAAGTTTGAGTACAACGTTTAGCTTGTTGTAGGTGTGCAAGAGGTGGTTCTTTTACACATATACATATGTCTGTTCTTCCTGGGATCCTTTTCCCATGTACGTTATGACAGAATGTTGAGTAGTCTTCTCTTGGTACTCCGTAGGTCTTTGGTGATTATATACGTCTACTGTGTTTGTATATGTCTGTTAACCCCAATATCGTAATGAATTCAATCCTCACACCTTTCCTTTGGTGAACCATAAGTTTCTTTAATGAATCTGTGATTGCCCTTCTCCGTGGAAATATCTGCCCTGGTATCAATTTATAGGTAACACCTATAAGTGATATGATACGATATGTGTCTTTCACTTTCTGACTTACTCCAAGTCACGTGATTACCTCGAGACTCATCTACGGTGCTGCAAATGGCATTGTGTCCTTTTTTTCCTTGGCGAATATTCTGTCTTAGCGAGGTCCATTTTCTGCAATGTGATTCCCTGAGGGCTGAGGATTAGCTGCCCTGGGCAGCCTGACCCTGCCGGCAAGCCCTCCCCAGGTGTGCCTGGGTTGAGGTCAATATAAACAGCACTCCAGGCAGCAATAGCCCCTGCAGCTGTGCCTGACTCCATATTCTCTGCCCCGTCAGCAGTCTCGGGGCTGTGCTGGTGGGAGGGTGGGAGGGTCCACGGCTTTGTGGGTGGCCCGATGTGAGTGGGGCTCTGCTGTACTTTCGGCAGGAGTTGCCAGGCTGCCACCTGTAAAGAAGAGGATGTGTCACCCATAACTTCCACTGGAATATCTCTCCGGGCTGAGGTGAGGAAGGAAAAAAAGGAGTGGGGGCCGGGACAGGAGGGGTATCTCAGGCAGGGCAATGGAAAGCTTCCAGAAGAGCGCCCGTGGCCAGGACCATCCTGGCTGACCTGCAGGCACCAAGTTGGCCTGCGTGCCGTCGCTGGTGTGGCTCCACGGCCCTCCCTCTAGGCTTTCAAGCCCTTGTACATATTCAGGTGTTTCACCTGGGAAGGGTGGGAACAGTTCAGCAGCATCTGGCCTGGGGCTCAGCTCACGTTTACTCACAGAGGCCTGGGCACGGTCTCCCAGCTTTGCAATAAGGACGCTCCTTGCGTGGGCGGGTGGGGCTGCTGGCTGTATGGGAGATGATTCCACACCTCTGACCAATTTCAGAATTGTTTAACATCTGGAGCAAGTGCCTTGGTAGTGTTTTCCTCTGTATAACTGTTAGGTTCAGTTTTTTTTTTTTTTCTTTTTTGGTTCAAGTTAGATTTTATTCCTCTTTTATGTATTTATAGATATAAGCATGGAAATAATTCATTGTTATATATACATCAGTGTGAATGGTAGAACATTTTTTTCTGTTTTATTTTTACATTTTATTTTTAAAAATTTTGAAATTTAATTTTGTTTATTTTTTTATACAGTAGGTTATTATTAGTTATCTATTTTATGCATATACATGTATACAGGTCAATCCCAATCTCCCAACTCATCCCACCACCACCACCCCATGGCTTCCCCCACTTTGTGTCCATACGTCTGTTCTCTACCTCTGTGTCTCTATTTCTGCCCTGCAAACCAGTTCATCTGTACCATTTTTCTAGGTTCCACATATAGGCATTAGTATACAATATTTGTTTTTCTCTTTCTGACTTACTTCACTCTGTATGACAGTCTCTAGATCCATCAACTTCTCTACAAATGACCCAGTTTCATTCCTTTTTATGGCTGAGTAATATTCCATTTTATATATGTACCACATCTTTATCCATTCGTCTGTCTGTGGGCATTTAGGTTGCTTCCATTACCTGGCTATTGTAAATAGTGCTGCAATGAACATTGTGGTGAATGTGTCTTTGTGATTTATGGTTTTCTCTGGGTATATGCCCAGAAGTGGGATTGCTGGATCCTATGGTAATTCTCTTTTTCGTTTTTTAAAGGAACCTCCATACTGTTCTCCATAGTGACTGTATCAATTGACATTCCCACCAATAGCGGAAGAGGGTTCCTTTTGTCCACACCCTCCCCAGAATTTGTTGTTTGTAGATTATCTGATGATGCCGATTCTAACAGGTGTGAGGTCTTACCTCATTGTAGTTTTGATTTGCATTTCTCTAATAATTATTGATGTTGAGCAGCTTCTCATGTGCGTCTTGGCCATCTCTGTGTCTTCTTTGAAGAAACGTCTCTTTAGATCTTCTGCCCATTTTTGTATTGGGTTGTTTGTTTTATTAATATTAAGCTGCATGAGCTGTTTATATATATTGGAGATTAAACCTTTGTCCATTGATTCGTTTGTGAACGTTTTCGCCCATTCTGAGGGTTGCCTTTTTCCATTCCCGTTTTTTTAACAAAGAAAGAAAGAAAGCCAAAGAAGCAGAACACTAATGTGCGTGAAATATGCCTCTTGAAACTGTCGTTTTGAAATATGGACGTCTTTTGAATTTTTTGGTCGATATATGACCCCAGGATTTGTTTTCAGGGCAGGTGTCATTTACAGGCCGGTAATGATTTGGAATATCCACTGACCATTAGCGCTGGGATTAAAGCTGCAGTTGTGAGAAACGGCCACAAGGTGGCAGCAGTTCTCCCTTACCAAATCTGGTTACTAGGGCAGCAGAGCCTCAATGGAAGTCGCGTTCTAGATTGGAATGTAGAACGGAATGTGCCAGGAGAAAGCCCCTCAAGTGTGTCTCACTACTTCTTGTTCTTGTTTTTAATTTAATTTTTTATTTTTTATTACAGCAAGTTTGAGTACAACGTTTAGCTTGTTGTAGGTGTGCAAGAGGTGGTTCTTTTACACATATACATATGTCTGTTCTTCCTGGGATCCTTTTCCCATGTACGTTATGACAGAATGTTGAGTAGTCTTCTCTTGGTACTCCGTAGGTCTTTGGTGATTATATACGTCTACTGTGTTTGTATATGTCTGTTAACCCCAATATCGTAATGAATTCAATCCTCACACCTTTCCTTTGGTGAACCATAAGTTTCTTTAATGAATCTGTGATTGCCCTTCTCCGTGGAAATATCTGCCCTGGTATCAATTTATAGGTAACACCTATAAGTGATATGATACGATATGTGTCTTTCACTTTCTGACTTACTCCAAGTCACGTGATTACCTCGAGACTCATCTACGGTGCTGCAAATGGCATTGTGTCCTTTTTTTCCTTGGCGAATATTCTGTCTTAGCGAGGTCCATTTTCTGCAATGTGATTCCCTGAGGGCTGAGGATTAGCTGCCCTGGGCAGCCTGACCCTGCCGGCAAGCCCTCCCCAGGTGTGCCTGGGTTGAGGTCAATATAAACAGCACTCCAGGCAGCAATAGCCCCTGCAGCTGTGCCTGACTCCATATTCTCTGCCCCGTCAGCAGTCTCGGGGCTGTGCTGGTGGGAGGGTGGGAGGGTCCACGGCTTTGTGGGTGGCCCGATGTGAGTGGGGCTCTGCTGGACTTTCGGCAGGAGTTGCCAGGCTGCCACCTGTAAAGAAGAGGATGTGTCACCCATAACTTCCACTGGAATATCTCTCCGGGCTGAGGTGAGGAAGGAAAAAAAGGAGTGGGGGCCGGGACAGGAGGGGTATCTCAGGCAGGGCAATGGAAAGCTTCCAGAAGAGCGCCCGTGGCCAGGACCATCCTGGCTGACCTGCAGGCACCAAGTTGGCCTGCGTGCCGTCGCTGGTGTGGCTCCACGGCCCTCCCTCTAGGCTTTCAAGCCCTTGTACATATTCAGGTGTTTCACCTGGGAAGGGTGGGAACAGTTCAGCAGCATCTGGCCTGGGGCTCAGCTCACGTTTACTCACAGAGGCCTGGGCACGGTCTCCCAGCTTTGCAATAAGGACGCTCCTTGCGTGGGCGGGTGGGGCTGCTGGCTGTATGGGAGATGATTCCACACCTCTGACCAATTTCAGAATTGTTTAACATCTGGAGCAAGTGCCTTGGTAGTGTTTTCCTCTGTATAACTGTTAGGTTCAGTTTTTTTTTTTTTCTTTTTTGGTTCAAGTTAGATTTTATTCCTCTTTTATGTATTTATAGATATAAGCATGGAAATAATTCATTGTTATATATACATCAGTGTGAATGGAAGAACTTTTTTTCTGTTTTATTTTTACATTTTAGTTTTAAAAATTTTGAAATTTAATTTTGTTTATTTTTTTATACAGTAGGTTATTATTAGTTATCTATTTTATGCATATACATGTATACAGGTCAATCCCAATCTCCCAACTCATCCCACCACCACCACCCCATGGCTTCCCCCACTTTGTGTCCATACGTCTGTTCTCTACCTCTGTGTCTCTATTTCTGCCCTGCAAACCAGTTCATCTGTACCATTTTTCTAGGTTCCACATATAGGCATTAGTATACAATATTTGTTTTTCTCTTTCTGACTTACTTCACTCTGTATGACAGTCTCTAGATCCATCAACTTCTCTACAAATGACCCAGTTTCATTCCTTTTTATGGCTGAGTAATATTCCATTTTATATATGTACCACATCTTTATCCATTCGTCTGTCTGTGGGCATTTAGGTTGCTTCCATTACCTGGCTATTGTAAATAGTGCTGCAATGAACATTGTGGTGAATGTGTCTTTGTGATTTATGGTTTTCTCTGGGTATATGCCCAGAAGTGGGATTGCTGGATCCTATGGTAATTCTCTTTTTCGTTTTTTAAAGGAACCTCCATACTGTTCTCCATAGTGACTGTATCAATTGACATTCCCACCAATAGCGGAAGAGGGTTCCTTTTGTCCACACCCTCCCCAGAATTTGTTGTTTGTAGATTATCTGATGATGCCGATTCTAACAGGTGTGAGGTCTTACCTCATTGTAGTTTTGATTTGCATTTCTCTAATAATTAGTGATGTTGAGCAGCTTCTCATGTGCGTCTTGGCCATCTCTGTGTCTTCTTTGAAGAAACGTCTCTTTAGATCTTCTGCCCATTTTTGTATTGGGTTGTTTGTTTTATTAATATTAAGCTGCATGAGCTGTTTATATATATTGGAGATTAAACCTTTGTCCATTGATTCGTTTGTGAACGTTTTCGCCCATTCTGAGGGTTGCCTTTTTCCATTCCCGTTTTTTTAACAAAGAAAGAAAGAAAGCCAAAGAAGCAGAACACTAATGTGCGTGAAATATGCCTCTTGAAACTGTCGTTTTGAAATATGGACGTCTTTTGAATTTTTTGGTCGATATATGACCCCAGGATTTGTTTTCAGGGCAGGTGTCATTTACAGGCCGGTAATGATTTGGAATATCCACTGACCATTAGCGCTGGGATTAAAGCTGCAGTTGTGAGAAACGGCCACAAGGTGGCAGCAGTTCTCCCTTACCAAATCTGGTTACTAGGGCAGCAGAGCCTCAATGGAAGTCGCGTTCTAGATTGGAATGTAGAACGGAATGTGCCAGGAGAAAGCCCCTCAAGTGTGTCTCACTACTTCTTGTTCTTGTTTTTAATTTATTTTTTTATTTTTTATTACAGCAAGTTTGAGTACAACGTTTAGCTTGTTGTAGGTGTGCAAGAGGTGGTTCTTTTACACATATACATATGTCTGTTCTTCCTGGGATCCTTTTCCCATGTACGTTATGACAGAATGTTGAGTAGTCTTCTCTTGGTACTCCGTAGGTCTTTGGTGATTATATACGTCTACTGTGTTTGTATATGTCTGTTAACCCCAATATCGTAATGAATTCAATACTCACACCTTTCCTTTGGTGAACCATAAGTTTCTTTAATGAATCTGTGATTGCCCTTCTCCGTGGAAATATCTGCCCTGGTATCAATTTATAGGTAACACCTATAAGTGATATGATACGATTTGTGTCTTTCACTTTCTGACTTACTCCAAGTCACGTGATTACCTCGAGACTCATCTACGGTGCTGCAAATGGCATTGTGTCCTTTTTTTCCTTGGCGAATATTCTGTCTTAGCGAGGTCCATTTTCTGCAATGTGATTCCCTGAGGGCTGAGGATTAGCTGCCCTGGGCAGCCTGACCCTGCCGGCAAGCCCTCCCCAGGTGTGCCTGGGTTGAGGTCAATATAAACAGCACTCCAGGCAGCAATAGCCCCTGCAGCTGTGCCTGACTCCATATTCTCTGCCCCGTCAGCAGTCTCGGGGCTGTTCTGGTGGGAGGGTGGGAGGGTCAACGGCTTTGTGGGTGGCCCGATGTGAGTGGGGCTCTGCTGGACTTTCGGCAGGAATTGCCAGGCTGCCACCTGTAAAGAAGAGGATGTGTCACCCATAACTTCCACTGGAATATCTCTCCGGGCTGAGGTGAGGAAGGAAAAAAAGGAGTGGGGGCCGGGACAGGAGGGGTATCTCAGGCAGGGCAATGGAAAGCTTCCAGAAGAGCGCCCGTGGCCAGGACCATCCTGGCTGACCTGCAGGCACCAAGTTGGCCTGCGTGCCGTCGCTGGTGTGGCTCCACGGCCCTCCCTCTAGGCTTTCAAGCCCTTGTACATATTCAGGTGTTTCACCTGGGAAGGGTGGGAACAGTTCAGCAGCATCTGGCCTGGGGCTCAGCTCACGTTTACTCACAGAGGCCTGGGCACGGTCTCCCAGCTTTGCAATAAGGACGCTCCTTGCGTGGGCGGGTGGGGCTGCTGGCTGTATGGGAGATGATTCCACACCTCTGACCAATTTCAGAATTGTTTAACATCTGGAGCAAGTGCCTTGGTAGTGTTTTCCTCTGTATAACTGTTAGGTTCAGTTTTTTTTTTTTTTTCTTTTTTGGTTCAAGTTAGATTTTATTCCTCTTTTATGTATTTATAGATATAAGCATGGAAATAATTCATTGTTATATATACATCAGTGTGAATGGTAGAACATTTTTTTCTGTTTTATTTTTACATTTTATTTTTAAAAATTTTGAAATTTAATTTTGTTTATTTTTTTATACAGTAGGTTATTATTAGTTATCTATTTTATGCATATACATGTATACAGGTCAATCCCAATCTCCCAACTCATCCCACCACCACCACCCCATGGCTTCCCCCACTTTGTGTCCATACGTCTGTTCTCTACCTCTGTGTCTCTATTTCTGCCCTGCAAACCAGTTCATCTGTACCATTTTTCTAGGTTCCACATATAGGCATTAGTATACAATATTTGTTTTTCTCTTTCTGACTTACTTCACTCTGTATGACAGTCTCTAGATCCATCAACTTCTCTACAAATGACCCAGTTTCATTCCTTTTTATGGCTGAGTAATATTCCATTTTATATATGTACCACATCTTTATCCATTCGTCTGTCTGTGGGCATTTAGGTTGCTTCCATTACCTGGCTATTGTAAATAGTGCTGCAATGAACATTGTGGTGAATGTGTCTTTGTGATTTATGGTTTTCTCTGGGTATATGCCCAGAAGTGGGATTGCTGGATCCTATGGTAATTCTCTTTTTCGTTTTTTAAAGGAACCTCCATACTGTTCTCCATAGTGACTGTATCAATTGACATTCCCACCAATAGCGGAAGAGGGTTCCATTTGTCCACACCCTCCCCAGAATTTGTTGTTTGTAGATTATCTGATGATGCCGATTCTAACAGGTGTGAGGTCTTACCTCATTGTAGTTTTGATTTGCATTTCTCTAATAATTAGTGATGTTGAGCAGCTTCTCATGTGCGTCTTGGCCATCTCTGTGTCTTCTTTGAAGAAACGTCTCTTTAGATCTTCTGCCCATTTTTGTATTGGGTTGTTTGTTTTATTAATATTAAGCTGCATGAGCTGTTTATATATATTGGAGATTAAACCTTTGTCCATTGATTCGTTTGTGAACGTTTTCGCCCATTCTGAGGGTTGCCTTTTTCCATTCCCGTTTTTTTAACAAAGAAAGAAAGAAAGCCAAAGAAGCAGAACACTAATGTGCGTGAAATATGCCTCTTGAAACTGTCGTTTTGAAATATGGACGTCTTTTGAATTTTTTGGTCGATATATGACCCCAGGATTTGTTTTCAGGGCAGGTGTCATTTACAGGCCGGTAATGATTTGGAATATCCACTGACCATTAGCGCTGGGATTAAAGCTGCAGTTGTGAGAAACGGCCACAAGGTGGCAGCAGTTCTCCCTTACCAAATCTGGTTACTAGGGCAGCAGAGCCTCAATGGAAGTCGCGTTCTAGATTGGAATGTAGAACGGAATGTGCCAGGAGAAAGCCCCTCAAGTGTGTCTCACTACTTCTTGTTCTTGTTTTTAATTTATTTTTTTATTTTTTATTACAGCAAGTTTGAGTACAACGTTTAGCTTGTTGTAGGTGTGCAAGAGGTGGTTCTTTTACACATATACATATGTCTGTTCTTCCTGGGATCCTTTTCCCATGTACGTTATGACAGAATGTTGAGTAGTCTTCTCTTGGTACTCCGTAGGTCTTTGGTGATTATATACGTCTACTGTGTTTGTATATGTCTGTTAACCCCAATATCGTAATGAATTCAATACTCACACCTTTCCTTTGGTGAACCATAAGTTTCTTTAATGAATCTGTGATTGCCCTTCTCCGTGGAAATATCTGCCCTGGTATCAATTTATAGGTAACACCTATAAGTGATATGATACGATTTGTGTCTTTCACTTTCTGACTTACTCCAAGTCACGTGATTACCTCGAGACTCATCTACGGTGCTGCAAATGGCATTGTGTCCTTTTTTTCCTTGGCGAATATTCTGTCTTAGCGAGGTCCATTTTCTGCAATGTGATTCCCTGAGGGCTGAGGATTAGCTGCCCTGGGCAGCCTGACCCTGCCGGCAAGCCCTCCCCAGGTGTGCCTGGGTTGAGGTCAATATAAACAGCACTCCAGGCAGCAATAGCCCCTGCAGCTGTGCCTGACTCCATATTCTCTGCCCCGTCAGCAGTCTCGGGGCTGTTCTGGTGGGAGGGTGGGAGGGTCAACGGCTTTGTGGGTGGCCCGATGTGAGTGGGGCTCTGCTGGACTTTCGGCAGGAATTGCCAGGCTGCCACCTGTAAAGAAGAGGATGTGTCACCCATAACTTCCACTGGAATATCTCTCCGGGCTGAGGTGAGGAAGGAAAAAAAGGAGTGGGGGCCGGGACAGGAGGGGTATCTCAGGCAGGGCAATGGAAAGCTTCCAGAAGAGCGCCCGTGGCCAGGACCATCCTGGCTGACCTGCAGGCACCAAGTTGGCCTGCGTGCCGTCGCTGGTGTGGCTCCACGGCCCTCCCTCTAGGCTTTCAAGCCCTTGTACATATTCAGGTGTTTCACCTGGGAAGGGTGGGAACAGTTCAGCAGCATCTGGCCTGGGGCTCAGCTCACGTTTACTCACAGAGGCCTGGGCACGGTCTCCCAGCTTTGCAATAAGGACGCTCCTTGCGTGGGCGGGTGGGGCTGCTGGCTGTATGGGAGATGATTCCACACCTCTGACCAATTTCAGAATTGTTTAACATCTGGAGCAAGTGCCTTGGTAGTGTTTTCCTCTGTATAACTGTTAGGTTCAGTTTTTTTTTTTTTTCTTTTTTGGTTCAAGTTAGATTTTATTCCTCTTTTATGTATTTATAGATATAAGCATGGAAATAATTCATTGTTATATATACATCAGTGTGAATGGTAGAACATTTTTTTCTGTTTTATTTTTACATTTTATTTTTAAAAAATTTGAAATTTAATTTTGTTTATTTTTTTATACAGTAGGTTATTATTAGTTATCTATTTTATGCATATACATGTATACAGGTCAATCCCAATCTCCCAACTCATCCCACCACCACCACCCCATGGCTTCCCCCACTTTGTGTCCATACGTCTGTTCTCTACCTCTGTGTCTCTATTTCTGCCCTGCAAACCAGTTCATCTGTACCATTTTTCTAGGTTCCACATATAGGCATTAGTATACAATATTTGTTTTTCTCTTTCTGACTTACTTCACTCTGTATGACAGTCTCTAGATCCATCAACTTCTCTACAAATGACCCAGTTTCATTCCTTTTTATGGCTGAGTAATATTCCATTTTATATATGTACCACATCTTTATCCATTCGTCTGTCTGTGGGCATTTAGGTTGCTTCCATTACCTGGCTATTGTAAATAGTGCTGCAATGAACATTGTGGTGAATGTGTCTTTGTGATTTATGGTTTTCTCTGGGTATATGCCCAGAAGTGGGATTGCTGGATCCTATGGTAATTCTCTTTTTCGTTTTTTAAAGGAACCTCCATACTGTTCTCCATAGTGACTGTATCAATTGACATTCCCACCAATAGCGGAAGAGGGTTCCTTTTGTCCACACCCTCCCCAGAATTTGTTGTTTGTAGATTATCTGATGATGCCGATTCTAACAGGTGTGAGGTCTTACCTCATTGTAGTTTTGATTTGCATTTCTCTAATAATTATTGATGTTGAGCAGCTTCTCATGTGCGTCTTGGCCATCTCTGTGTCTTCTTTGAAGAAACGTCTCTTTAGATCTTCTGCCCATTTTTGTATTGGGTTGTTTGTTTTATTAATATTAAGCTGCATGAGCTGTTTATATATATTGGAGATTAAACCTTTGTCCATTGATTCGTTTGTGAACGTTTTCGCCCATTCTGAGGGTTGCCTTTTTCCATTCCCGTTTTTTTAACAAAGAAAGAAAGAAAGCCAAAGAAGCAGAACACTAATGTGCGTGAAATATGCCTCTTGAAACTGTCGTTTTGAAATATGGACGTCTTTTGAATTTTTTGGTCGATATATGACCCCAGGATTTGTTTTCAGGGCAGGTGTCATTTACAGGCCGGTAATGATTTGGAATATCCACTGACCATTAGCGCTGGGATTAAAGCTGCAGTTGTGAGAAACGGCCACAAGGTGGCAGCAGTTCTCCCTTACCAAATCTGGTTACTAGGGCAGCAGAGCCTCAATGGAAGTCGCGTTCTAGATTGGAATGTAGAACGGAATGTGCCAGGAGAAAGCCCCTCAAGTGTGTCTCACTACTTCTTGTTCTTGTTTTTAATTTATTTTTTTATTTTTTATTACAGCAAGTTTGAGTACAACGTTTAGCTTGTTGTAGGTGTGCAAGAGGTGGTTCTTTTACACATATACATATGTCTGTTCTTCCTGGGATCCTTTTCCCATGTACGTTATGACAGAATGTTGAGTAGTCTTCTCTTGGTACTCCGTAGGTCTTTGGTGATTATATACGTCTACTGTGTTTGTATATGTCTGTTAACCCCAATATCGTAATGAATTCAATACTCACACCTTTCCTTTGGTGAACCATAAGTTTCTTTAATGAATCTGTGATTGCCCTTCTCCGTGGAAATATCTGCCCTGGTATCAATTTATAGGTAACACCTATAAGTGATATGATACGATTTGTGTCTTTCACTTTCTGACTTACTCCAAGTCACGTGATTACCTCGAGACTCATCTACGGTGCTGCAAATGGCATTGTGTCCTTTTTTTCCTTGGCGAATATTCTGTCTTAGCGAGGTCCATTTTCTGCAATGTGATTCCCTGAGGGCTGAGGATTAGCTGCCCTGGGCAGCCTGACCCTGCCGGCAAGCCCTCCCCAGGTGTGCCTGGGTTGAGGTCAATATAAACAGCACTCCAGGCAGCAATAGCCCCTGCAGCTGTGCCTGACTCCATATTCTCTGCCCCGTCAGCAGTCTCGGGGCTGTTCTGGTGGGAGGGTGGGAGGGTCAACGGCTTTGTGGGTGGCCCGATGTGAGTGGGGCTCTGCTGGACTTTCGGCAGGAATTGCCAGGCTGCCACCTGTAAAGAAGAGGATGTGTCACCCATAACTTCCACTGGAATATCTCTCCGGGCTGAGGTGAGGAAGGAAAAAAAGGAGTGGGGGCCGGGACCGGAGGGGTATCTCAGGCAGGGCAATGGAAAGCTTCCAGAAGAGCGCCCGTGGCCAGGACCATCCTGGCTGACCTGCAGGCACCAAGTTGGCCTGCGTGCCGTCGCTGGTGTGGCTCCACGGCCCTCCCTCTAGGCTTTCAAGCCCTTGTACATATTCAGGTGTTTCACCTGGGAAGGGTGGGAACAGTTCAGCAGCATCTGGCCTGGGGCTCAGCTCACGTTTACTCACAGAGGCCTGGGCACGGTCTCCCAGCTTTGCAATAAGGACGCTCCTTGCGTGGGCGGGTGGGGCTGCTGGCTGTATGGGAGATGATTCCACACCTCTGACCAATTTCAGAATTGTTTAACATCTGGAGCAAGTGCCTTGGTAGTGTTTTCCTCTGTATAACTGTTAGGTTCAGTTTTTTTTTTTTTCTTTTTTGGTTCAAGTTAGATTTTATTCCTCTTTTATGTATTTATAGATATAAGCATGGAAATAATTCATTGTTATATATACATCAGTGTGAATGGTAGAACATTTTTTTCTGTTTTATTTTTACATTTTAGTTTTAAAAATTTTGAAATTTAATTTGGTTTATTTTTTTATACAGTAGGTTATTATTAGTTATCTATTTTATGCATATACATGTATACAGGTCAATCCCAATCTCCCAACTCATCCCACCACCACCACCCCATGGCTTCCCCCACTTTGTGTCCATACGTCTGTTCTCTACCTCTGTGTCTCTATTTCTGCCCTGCAAACCAGTTCATCTGTACCATTTTTCTAGGTTCCACATATAGGCATTAGTATACAATATTTGTTTTTCTCTTTCTGACTTACTTCACTCTGTATGACAGTCTCTAGATCCATCAACTTCTCTACAAATGACCCAGTTTCATTCCTTTTTATGGCTGAGTAATATTCCATTTTATATATGTACCACATCTTTATCCATTCGTCTGTCTGTGGGCATTTAGGTTGCTTCCATTACCTGGCTATTGTAAATAGTGCTGCAATGAACATTGTGGTGAATGTGTCTTTGTGATTTATGGTTTTCTCTGGGTATATGCCCAGAAGTGGGATTGCTGGATCCTATGGTAATTCTCTTTTTCGTTTTTTAAAGGAACCTCCATACTGTTCTCCATAGTGACTGTATCAATTGACATTCCCACCAATAGCGGAAGAGGGTTCCTTTTGTCCACACCCTCCCCAGAATTTGTTGTTTGTAGATTATCTGATGATGCCGATTCTAACAGGTGTGAGGTCTTACCTCATTGTAGTTTTGATTTGCATTTCTCTAATAATTATTGATGTTGAGCAGCTTCTCATGTGCGTCTTGGCCATCTCTGTGTCTTCTTTGAAGAAACGTCTCTTTAGATCTTCTGCCCATTTTTGTATTGGGTTGTTTGTTTTATTAATATTAAGCTGCATGAGCTGTTTATATATATTGGAGATTAAACCTTTGTCCATTGATTCGTTTGTGAACGTTTTCGCCCATTCTGAGGGTTGCCTTTTTCCATTCCCGTTTTTTTAACAAAGAAAGAAAGAAAGCAAAAGAAGCAGAACACTAATGTGCGTGAAATATGCCTCTTGAAACTGTCGTTTTGAAATATGGATGTCTTTTGAATTTTTTGGTCGATATATGACCCCAGGATTTGTTTTCAGGGCAGGTGTCATTTTTAGGCCGGTAATGATTTGGAATATCCACTGACCATTAGCGCTGGGATTAAAGCTGCAGTTGTGAGAAACGGCCACAAGGTGGCAGCAGTTCTCCCTTACCAAATCTGGTTACTAGGGCAGCAGAGCCTCAATGGAAGTCGCGTTCTAGATTGGAATGTAGAACGGAATGTGCCAGGAGAAAGACCCTCAAGTGTGTCTCACTACTTCTTGTTCTTGTTTTTAATTTATTTTTTTATTTTTTGTTACAGCAAGTTTGAGTACAACGTTTAGCTTGTTGTAGGTGTGCAAGAGGTGGTTCTTTTACACATATACATATGTCTGTTCTTCCTGGGATCCTTTTCCCATGTACGTTATGACAGAATGTTGAGTAGTCTTCTCTTGGTACTCCGTAGGTCTTTGGTGATTATATACGTCTACTGTGTTTGTATATGTCTGTTAACCCCAATATCGTAATGAATTCAATCCTCACACCTTTCCTTTGGTGAACCATAAGTTTGTTTAATGAATCTGTGATTGCCCTTCTCCGTGGAAATATCTGCCCTGGTATCAATTTATAGGTAACACCTATAAGTGATATGATACGATATGTGTCTTTCACTTTCTGACTTACTCCAAGTCACGTGATTACCTCGAGACTCATCTACGGTGCTGCAAATGGCATTGTGTCCTTTTTTTCCTTGGCGAATATTCTGTCTTAGCGAAGTCCATTTTCTGCAATGTGATTCCCTGAGGGCTGAGGATTAGCTGCCCTGGGCAGCCTGACCCTGCCGGCAAGCCCTCCCCAGGTGTGCCTGGGTTGAGGTCAATATAAACAGCACTCCAGGCAGCAATAGCCCCTGCAGCTGTGCCTGACTCCATATTCTCTGCCCCGTCAGCAGTCTCGGGGCTGTGCTGGTGGGAGGGTGGGAGGGTCCACGGCTTTGTGGGTGGCCCGGTGTGAGTGGGGCTCTGCTGGACTTTCGGCAGGAGTTGCCAGGCTGCCACCTGTAAAGAAGAGGATGTGTCACCCATAACTTCCACTGGAATATCTCTCCGGGCTGAGGTGAGGAAGGAAAAAAAGGAGTGGGGGCCGGGACAGGAGGGGTATCTCAGGCAGGGCAATGGAAAGCTTCCAGAAGAGTGCCCGTGGCCAGGACCATCCTGGCTGACCTGCAGGCACCAAGTTGGCCTGCGTGCCGTCGCTGGTGTGGCTCCACGGCCCTCCCTCTAGGCTTTCAAGCCCTTGTACATATTCAGGTGTTTCACCTGGGAAGGGTGGGAACAGTTCAGCAGCATCTGGCCTGGGGCTCAGCTCACGTTTACTCACAGAGGCCTGGGCACGGTCTCCCAGCTTTGCAATAAGGACGCTCCTTGCGTGGGCGGGTGGGGCTGCTGGCTGTATGGGAGATGATTCCACACCTCTGACCAATTTCAGAATTGTTTAACATCTGGAGCAAGTGCCTTGGTAGTGTTTTCCTCTGTATAACTGTTAGGTTCAGTTTTTTTTTTTTTTTCTTATTTGGTTCAAGTTAGATTTTATTCCTCTTTTATGTATTTATAGATATAAGCATGGAAATAATTCATTGTTATATATACATCAGTGTGAATGGAAGAACTTTTTTTCTGTTTTATTTTTACATTTTAGTTTTAAAAATTTTGAAATTTAATTTTGTTTATTTTTTTATACAGTAGGTTATTATTAGTTATCTATTTTATGCATATACATGTATACAGGTCAATCCCAATCTCCCAACTCATCCCACCACCACCACCCCATGGCTTCCCCCACTTTGTGTCCATACGTCTGTTCTCTACCTCTGTGTCTCTATTTCTGCCCTGCAACCCAGTTCATCAGTACCATTTTTCTAGGTTCCACATATAGGCATTAGTATACAATATTTGTTTTTCTCTTTCTGACTTACTTCACTCTGTATGACAGTCTCTAGATCCATCAACTTCTCTACAAATGACCCAGTTTCATTCCTTTTTATGGCTGAGTAATATTCCATTTTATATATGTACCACATCTTTATCCATTCGTCTGTCTGTGGGCATTTAGGTTGCTTCCATTACCTGGCTATTGTAAATAGTGCTGCAATGAACATTGTGGTGAATGTGTCTTTGTGATTTATGGTTTTCTCTGGGTATATGCCCAGAAGTGGGATTGCTGGATCCTATGGTAATTCTCTTTTTAGTTTTTTAAAGGAACCTCCATACTGTTCTCCATAGTGACTGTATCAATTTACATTCCCACCAATAGCGGAAGAGGGTTCCATTTGTCCACACCCTCCCCAGAATTTGTTGTTTGTAGATTATCTGATGATGCCGATTCTAACAGGTGTGAGGTCTTACCTCATTGTAGTTTTGATTTGCATTTCTCTAATAATTAGTGATGTTGAGCAGCTTCTCATGTGCGTCTTGGCCATCTCTGTGTCTTCTTTGAAGAAACGTCTCTTTAGATCTTCTGCCCATTTTTGTATTGGGTTGTTTGTTTTATTAATATTAAGCTGCATGAGCTGTTTATATATATTGGAGATTAAACCTTTGTCCATTGATTCGTTTGTGAACGTTTTCGCCCATTCTGAGGGTTGCCTTTTTCCATTCCCGTTTTTTTAACAAAGAAAGAAAGAAAGCCAAAGAAGCAGAACACTAATGTGCGTGAAATATGCCTCTTGAAACTGTCGTTTTGAAATATGGACGTCTTTTGAATTTTTTGGTCGATATATGACCCCAGGATTTGTTTTCAGGGCAGGTGTCATTTACAGGCCGGTAATGATTTGGAATATCCACTGACCATTAGCGCTGGGATTAAAGCTGCAGTTGTGAGAAACGGCCACAAGGTGGCAGCAGTTCTCCCTTACCAAATCTGGTTACTAGGGCAGCAGAGCCTCAATGGAAGTCGCGTTCTAGATTGGCATGTAGAACGGAATGTGCCAGGAGAAAGCCCCTCAAGTGTGTCTCACTACTTCTTGTTCTTGTTTTTAATTTAATTTTTTATTTTTTATTACAGCAAGTTTGAGTACAACGTTTAGCTTGTTGTAGGTGTGCAAGAGGTGGTTCTTTTACACATATACATATGTCTATTCTTCCTGGGATCCTTTTCCAATGTACGTTATGACAGAATGTTGAGTAGTCTTCTCTTGGTACTCCGTAGGTCTTTGGTGATTATATACGTCTACTGTGTTTGTATATGTCTGTTAACCCCAATATCGTAATGAATTCAATCCTCACACCTTTCCTTTGGTGAACCATAAGTTTCTTTAATGAATCTGTGATTGCCCTTCTCCGTGGAAATATCTGCCCTGGTATCAATTTATAGGTAACACCTATAAGTGATATGATATGATATGTGTCTTTCACTTTCTGACTTACTCCAAGTCACGTGATTACCTCGAGACTCATCTACGGTGCTGCGAATGGCATTGTGTCCTTTTTTTCCTTGGCGAATATTCTGTCTTAGCGAGGTCCATTTTCTGCAATGTGATTCCCTGAGGGCTGAGGATTAGCTGACCTGGGCAGCCTGACCCTGCCGGCAAGCCCTCCCCAGGTGTGCCTGGGTTGAGGTCAATATAAACAGCACTCCAGGCAGCAATAGCCCCTGCAGCTGTGCCTGACTCCATATTCTCTGCACCATCAGCAGTGTCGGGGCTGTGCTGGTGGGAGGGTGTGAGGGTCCACGGCTTTGTGGGTGGCCCTGTGTGAGTGGGGCTCTGCTGGATTTTCGGCAGGAGTTGCCAGGCTGCCACCTGTAAAGAAGAGGATGTGTCACCCATAACTTCCACTGGAATATCTCTCCGGGCTGAGGTGAGGAAGGAAAAAAAGGAGTGGGGGCCGGGACAGGAGGGGTATCTCAGGCAGGGCAATGGAAAGCTTCCAGAAGAGCGCCCGTGGACAGGCCCATCCTGGCTGACCTGCAGGCACCAAGTTGGCCTGCGTGCTGTCGCTGGTGTGGCTCCACGGCCCTTCCTCTAGGCTTTCAAGCCCTTGTACATATTCAGGTGTTTCACCTGGGAAGGGTGGGAATAGTTCAGCAGCAGCTGGCCTGGGGCTCAGCTCACGTTAACTTACAGAGTCCTCGGCACGGTCCCTCAGCTTTGCAATAAGGACGCACTTTGCGTGGGCGGGCGGGGCTGCTGGCTGTATGGGAGATGATTCCCCACCTCTGACCAATTTCAGAATTGTTTACCACTGGAGAAAGTGCCTTGGTAGTGTTTTCCTCTGTATAACTGTTAGGTTCAGTTTTTTTTTTCTTTTTTGGTTCAAGTTAGATTTTATTCCTCTTTTATGTATTTATGGATATAAGCATGGAAATAATTCATTCTTATAAATACATCAGTGTGAATGGAAGAACTTTTTTTTCTGTATTATTTTTACATTTTATTTTAAAAAATTTGAAATTTAATTTTATTTATTTTTTTATAGAGTAGGTTATTATTAGTTATCTATTTTATGCATAAACATGTATACAGGTCAATCCCAATCTCCCAACTCATCCCACCACCACCACCCAATGGCTTCCCCCACTTTGTGTCCATACGTTTGTTCTCTACCTCTGTGTCTCTATTTCTGCCCTGCAAACCAGTTCATCTGTACCATTTTTCTAGGTTCCACATATAGGCATTAATATACAATATTTGCTTTTCTCTTTCTGACTTTCTTCACTCTGCATGACAGTCTCTAGATCCATCAACTTCTCTACAAATGACCGTTTCATTCCTTTTTATGGCTGAGTAATATTCCATTTTATATATGTACCACATCTTTATCCATTCGTCTGTCTGTGGCCATTTAGGTTGCTTCCATTACCTGGCTATTGTAAATAGTGCTGCAATGAACATTGTGGTGAATGTGTCTTTGTGATTTATGGTTTTCTCTGGGTATATGCCCAGAAGTGGGATTGCTGGATCCTATGGTAATTCTCTTTTTAGTTTTTTAAAGGAACCTCCATACTGTTCTCCATAGTGACTGTATCAATTTACATACCCACCAATAGCGGAAGAGGGTTCCTTTTGTCCACACCCTCCCCAGAATTTGGTGTTTGTAGATTATCTGATGATGCCGATTCTAACAGGTGTGAGGTCTTACCTCATTGTAGTTTTGATTTGCATTTCTCTAATAATTAGTGATGTTGAGCAGCTTTTCATGTGCGTCTTGGCCATCTCTGTGTCTTCTTTGAAGAAACGTCTCTTTAGATCTTCTGCCCATTTTTGTATAGGGTTGTTTGTTTTATTAATATTAAGCTTCATGAGCTGTTTATATATATTGAAGATTAAACCTTTGTCCATTGATTCGTTTGTGAACGTTTTCGCCCATTCTGAGGGTTGCCTTTTTCCATTCCCGTTTTTTTAACAAAGAAAGAAAGAAAGCCAAAGAAGCAGAACACTAATGTGCGTGAAATATGCCTCTTGAAACTGTCGTTTTGAAATATGGACGTCTTTTGAATTTTTTGGTCGATATATGACCCCAGGATTTGTTTTCAGGGCAGGTGTCATTTACAGGCCGGTAATGATTTGGAATATCCACTGACCATTAGCGCTGGGATTAAAGCTGCAGTTGTCAGAAACGGCCACAAGGTGGCAGCAGTTGTCCCTTACCAAATCTGGTTACTAGGGCAGCAGAGCCTCAATGGAAGTCGCGTTCTAGATTGGCATGTAGAACGGAATGTGCCAGGAGAAAGCCCCTCAAGTGTGTCTCACTACTTCTTGTTCTTGTTTTTAATTTAATTTTTTATTTTTTATTACAGCAAGTTTGAGTACAACGTTTAGCTTGTTGTAGGTGTGCAAGAGGTGGTTCTTTTACACATATACATATGTCTATTCTTCCTGGGTTCCTTTTCCCATGTACGTTATGACAGAATGTTGAGTAGTCTTCTCTTGGTACTCCGTAGGTCTTTGGTGATTATATACGTCTACTGTGTTTGTATATGTCTGTTAACCCCAATATCGTAATGAATTCAATCCTCACACCTTTCCTTTGGTGAACCATAAGTTTGTTTAATGAATCTGTGATTGCCCTTCTCCGTGGAAATATCTGCCCTGGTATCAATTTATAGGTAACACCTATAAGTGATATGATACGATATGTGTCTTTCACTTTCTGACTTACTCCAAGTCACATGATTACCTCGAGACTCATCTACGGTGCTGCGAATGGCATTGTGTCCTTTTTTTCCTTGGCGAATATTCTGTCTTAGCGAGGTCCATTTTCTGCAATGTGATTCCCTGAGGGCTGAGGATTAGCTGCCCTGGGCAGCCTGACCCTGCCGGCAAGCCCTCCCCAGGTGTGCCTGGGTTAAGGTCAATATAAACAGCACTCCAGGCAGCAATAGCCCCTGCAGCTGTGCCTGACTCCATATTCTCTGCACCATCAGCAGTCTCGGGGCTGTGCGGGTGGGAGGGTGGGAGGGTCCACGGCTTTGTGGGTGGCGCGGTGTGAGTGGGGCTCTGCTGGATTTTCGGCAGGAGTTGCCAGGCTGCCACCTGTAAAGAAGAGGATGTGTCACCCATAATTTCCACTGGAATATCTCTCCGGGCTGAGGTGAGGAAGGAAAAAAAGGAGTGGGGGCCGGGACAGGAGGGGTATCTCAGGCAGGGCAATGGAAAGCTTCCAGAAGAGCGCCCGTGGCCAGGACCATCCTGGCGGACCTGCAGGCACCAAGTTGCCCTGCGTGCTGTCGCTGGTGTGCCTCCACAGCCCTTCCTCTAGGCTTTCAAGCCCTTGTACATATTCAGGTGTTTCACCTGGGAAGGGTGGGAATAGTTCAGCAGCAGCTGGCCTGGGGCTCAGCTCACGTTTACTCACAGAGGCCTCGGCACTGTCCCCCAGCTTTGCAATAAGGACGCTCCTTGCGTGGGCGGGCGGGGCTGCTGGCTGTATGGGAGATGATTCCCCACCTCTGACCAATTTCAGAATTGTTTACCACTGGAGCAAGTGCCTTGGTAGTGTTTTCCTCTGTATAACTGTTAGGTTCAGTTTTTTTTTTTCTTTTTTGGTTCAAGTTAGATTTTATTCCTCTTTTATGTATTTATGGATATAAGCATGGAAATAATTCATTCTTATAAATACATCAGTGTGAATGGAAGAACTTTTTTTTCTGTATTATTTTTACATTTTATTTTTAAAAAATTTGAAATTTAATTAATTTTTTTATACAGTAGGTTATTATTAGTTATCTATTTTATGCATAAACATGTATACAGGTCAATCCCAATCTCCCAACTCATCCCACCACCACCACCCCTTGGCTTCCCCCACTTTGTGTCCATACGTTTGTTCTCTACATCTGTGTCTCTATTTCTGCCCTGCAAACCAGTTCATCTGTACCATTTTTCTAGGTTCCACATATAGGCATTAATATACAATATTTGTTTTTCTCTTTCTGACTTACTTCACTCTGCATGACAGTCTCTAGATCCATCAACTTCTCTACAAATGACCGTTTCATTCCTTTTTATGGCTGAGTAATATTCCATTTTATATATGTACCACATCTTTATCCATTCGTCTGTCTGTGGCCATTTAGGTTGCTTCCATTACCTTGCTATTGATAATAGTGCTGCAATGAACATTGTGGTGAATGTGTCTTTGTGATTTATGGTTTTCTCTGGGTATATGCCCAGAAGTGGGATTGCTGGATCCTATGGTAATTCTCTTTCTAGTTTTTTAAAGGAACCTCCATACTGTTCTCCATAGTGACTGTATCAATTTACATTCCCACCAATAGCGGAAGAGGGTTCCTTTTGTCCACACCCTCCCCAGAATTTGTTGTTTCTACATTATCCGATGATGCCGATTCTAACAGGTGTGAGGTCTTACCTCATTGTAGTTTTGATATGCATTTCTCTAATAATTAGTGATGTTGAGCAGCTTCTCATGTGCGTCTTGACCATCTCTGTGACTTCTTTGAAGAAACGTCTCTTTAGATCTTCTGCCCATTTTTGTATTGGGTTGTTTGTTTTATTAATATTAAGCTGCATGAGCTGTTTATATATATTGGAGATTAAACCTTTGTCCATTGATTCGTTTGTGAACGTTTTCGCCCATTCTGAGGGTTGCCTTTTTCCATTCCCGTTCTTTTAACAAAGAAAGAAAGAAAGCAAAAGAAGCAGAACACTAATGTGCGTGAAATATGCCTCTTGAAACTGTCTTTATGAAATATGGACGTCTTTTGAATTTTTTGGTCGATATATGACCCCAGGATTTGTTTTCACGGCAGGTGTCATTTACAGGCCTGTAATGATTTGGAATATCCTCTGAGCATTAGCGCTGGGATTAAAGCTGCTGTTGTGTGAAACGGCCACAAGCTGGCAGCAGTTCTCCCTTACCAAAGCTGGTTACTAGGGCAGCAGAGCCTCAATGGAAGTCGCGTTCTAGATTGGAATGTAGAACGGAATGTGCCAGGAGAAAGCCCCTCAAGTTTGTCTCACTACTTCTTGTTCGTGTTTTTAATTTAATTTTTTATTTTTTATTACAGCAAGTTTGAGTACAACGTTTAGCATGTTGTAGGTGTGCAAGAGGTTGTTCTTTTACACATATACATATGTCTGTTCTTCCTGGGATCCTTTTCCCATGTACGTTATGACAGAATGTTGAGTAGTCTTCTCTTGGTACTCCATAGGTCTTTGGTGATTATATACGTCTACTGTGTTTGTATATGTCTGTTAACCCCAATATCGTAATGAATTCAATATTCACACCTTTCCTTTGGTGAACCATTAGTTTGTTTAATGAATCTGTGATTGCCCTTCTCCGTGGAAATATCTGCCCTGGTATCAATTTATAGGTAACACCAATAAGTGATATGATATGATATGTGTCTTTCACTTTCTGACTTACTCCAAGTCACGTGATTACCTCGAGACTCATCTACGGTGCTGCAAATGGCTTTGTGTCCTTTTTTTCCTTGGCGAATATTCTGTCTTAGCGAGGTCCATTTTCTGCAATGTGATTCCCTGAGGGCTGAGGATTAGCTGCCCTTGGCAGCCTGACCCTGCCGGCAAGCCCTCCCCAGGTGTGCCTGGGTTGAGGTCAATATAAACAGCACTCCAGGCAGCATTAGCCCCTGCAGCTGTGCCTGACTCCATATTCTCTGCCCCGTCAGCAGTCTCGGGGCTGTGCTGGTGGGAGGGTGTGGGGGTCCACCGCTTTGTGGGTGGCCCGGTGTGAGTGGGGCTCTGCTGGACTTTCGGCAGGAGTTGCCAGGCTGCCACCTGTAAAGAAGAGGATGTGTCACCCATAACTTCCACTGGAATATCTCTCCGGGCTGAGGTGAGGAAGGAAAAAAAGGAGTGGGGGCCGGGACAGGAGGGGTATCTCAGGCAGGGCAATGGAAAGCTTCCAGAAGAGCGCCCGTGGCCAGGACCATCCTGGCTGACCTGCAGCCACCAAGTTGGCCTGTGTGCCGTCGCTGATGTGGCTCCACGGCCCTTCCTCTAGGCTTTCAAGCCCTTGTACATATTCAGGTGTTTCACCTGGGAAGGGTGGGAACAGTTCAGCAGCATCTGGCCTGGTGCTCAGCTCACGTTTACTCATAGATGCCTGGGCACGGTCTCCCAGCTTTGCAATAAGGACGCTCCTTGCGTGGGCGGGTGGGGCTGCTGGCTGTATGGGAGATGATTCCCCACCTCTGACCAATTTCAGAATTGTTTACCACTGGAGCAAGTGCCTTGGTAGTGTTTTCCTCTGTATAACTGTTAGGTTCAGTTTTTTTTTTCTTATTTGGTTCAAGTTAGATTTTATTCCTCTTTTATGTATTTATAGATATAAGCATGGAAATAATTCATTGTTATATATACATCAGTGTGAATGGAAGAACTTTTTTTTCTGTTTTATTTTTACATTTTATTTTTAAAAATTTTGAAATTTAATTTTATTTATTTTTTTATACAGTTGTTTATTATTAGTTATCTATTTTATGCATAAACATTTATACAGGTCAATCCCAATCTCCCAACTCATCCCACCACCACCACCCCATGGCTTCCCCCACTTTGTGTCCATACGTTTGTTCTCTACCTCTGTGTCTCTATTTCTGCCCTGCAAACCAGTTCATCTGTACCATTTTTCTAGGTTCCACATATAGGCCTTAATATACAATATTTGTTTTTCTCTTTCTGACTTACTTCACTCTGCATGACAGTCTCTAGATCCATCAACTTCTCTACAAATGACCCAGTTTCATTCCTTTTTATGGCTGAGTAATATTCCATTTTATATATGTACCACATCTTTATCCATTCGTCTGTCTGTGGCCATTTAGGTTGCTTCCATTACCTGGCTATTGTAAATAGAGCTGCAATGAACATTGTGGTGAATGTGTCTTTGTGATTTATGGTTTTCTCTGTGTATATGCCCAGAAGTGGGATTGCTGGATCCTATGGTAATTCTCTTTTTAGTTTTTTAAAGGAAGCTCCATACTGTTCTCCATAGTGACTGTATCAATTTACATTCCCACCAATAGCGGAAGAGGGTTCCTTTTGTCCACACCCTCCCCAGAATTTGTTGTTTGTAGATTATCTGATGATGCCGATTCTAACAGGTGTGAGGTCTTACCTCATTGTAGTTTTCATTTGCATTTCTCTAATAATTAGTGATGTTGAGCAGCTTTTCATGTGCGTCTTGGCCATTTCTGTGTCTTCTTTGAAGAAACGTCTCTTTAGATCTTCTGCCAATTTTTGTATTGGGTTGATTGTTTTATTAATATTAAGCTGCATGAGCTGTTTATATATATTGGAGATTAAACCTTTGTCCATTGATTCGTTTGTGAACGTTTTCGCCCATTCTGAGGGTTGCCTTTTTCCATTGCCGTTTTTTTAACAAAGAAAGAAAGAAAGCAAAAGCAGCAGAACACTAATGTGCGTGAAATATGCCTCTTGAAACTGTCGTTTTGAAATATGGACGTCTTTTGAATTTTTTGGTCGATATATGACTCCAGGATTTGTTTTCAGGGCAGGTGTCATTTACAGGCCTGTAATGATTTGGAATATCCACTGATCATTAGCGCTGGGATTAAAGCTGCTGTTGTGAGAAACGGCCACAAGGTGGCAGCAGTTCTCCCTTAACAAATCTGGTTACTAGGGCAGCAGAGCCTCAATGGAATTCGCGTTCTAGTTTGGAATGTAGAACGGAATGTGCCAGGAGAAAGCCCCTCAAGTTTGTCTCACTACTTCTTGTTCGTGTTTTTAATTTAATTTTTTATTTTTTATTACAGCAATTTTGAGTACAACGTTTAGCTTGTTGTTGGTGTGCAAGAGGTGGTTCTTTTACACTTATACATATGTCTGTTCTTCCTGGGATCCTTTTTCCATGTACGTTATGACAGAATGTTGAGTAGTCTCCTCTTGGTACTCCGTAGGTCTTTGGTGATTATATACGTCTACTGTGTTTGTATATGTCTGTTAACCCCAATATCGTAATGAATTCAATCCTCACACCTTTCCTTTGGTGAACCATAAGTTTGTTTAATGAATCTGTGATTGCCCTTCTCCGTGGAAATATCTGCCCTGGTATCAATTTATAGGTAACACCTATAAGTGATATGATATGATATGTGTCTTTCACTTTCAGACTTACTCCAAGTCACGTGATTACCTCTAGACTCATCTACGGTCCTGCAAATGGCATTGTGTCCTTTTTATCCTTGGGGAATATTCTGTCTTAGTGAGGTCCATTTTCTGCAATGTGATTCCCTGAGGGCTGAGGATTAGCTGCCCTGGGCAGCCTGACCCTGCCGGCAAGCCCTCCCCAGGTGTGCCTGGTTTAAGGTCAATATAAACAGCACTCCAGGCAGCAATAGCCCCTGCAGCTGTGCCTGACTCCATATTCTCTGCACCATCAGCAGTCTCGGGGCTGTGCGGGTGGGAGGGTGGGAGGGTCCACGGCTTTGTGGGTTCCGCGTTGTGAGTGGGGTTCTGCTGGATTTTCGGCAGGAGTTGCCAGGCTGCCACCTGTAAAGAAGAGGATGTGTCACCCATAACTTCCACTGGAATATCTCTCCGGGCTGAGGTGAGGAAGGAAAAAAAGGAGTGGGGGCCGGGACAGGAGGGGTATCTCAGGCAGGGCAATGGAAATCTTCCAGAAGAGCGCCCGTGGCCAGGACCATCCTGGCTGACCTGCAGGCACCAAGTTGGCCTGCGTGCCGTCGCTGGTGTGGCTCCACGGCCCTTCCTCTAGGCTTTCAAGCCCTTGTACATATTCAGGTGTTTCACCTGGGAAGGGTGGGAACAGTTCAGCAGCAGCTGGCCTGGGGCTCAGCTCACGTTTACTCACAGAGGCCTTGGCACGGTCTCCCATCTTTGCAATAAGGACGCTCCTTGCGTGGGCGGGTGGGGCTGCTGGCTGTATGGGAGATGATTCCCCACCTCTGACCAATTTCAGAATTGTTTACCACTGGAGCAAGTGCCTTGGTAGTGTTTTCCTCTGTATAACTGTTAGGTTCAGTTTTTTCTTTCTTTTTTGGTTCAAGTTAGATTTTATTCCTCTTTTATGTATTTATAGATATAAGCATGGAAATAATTCATTGTTATATATACATCAGTGTGAATGGAAGAATTTTTTTTCTGTTTTATTTTTACATTTTATTTTTAAAAATTTTGAAATTTAATTTTGTTTATTTTTTTATACAGTAGGTTATTATTAGTTATCTATTTTATGCATAAACATGTATACAGGTCAATCCCAATCTCCCAACTCATCCCACCACCACCACCCCATGGCTTCCCCCACTTTGTGTCCATACGTTAGTTCTCTACCTCTGTGTCTCTATTTCTGCCCTGCAAACCAGTTCATCTGTACCATTTTTCTAGGTTCCACATATAGGCCTTAATATACAATATTTGTTTTTCTCTTTCTGACTTACTTCACTCTGCATGACAGTCTCTAGATCCATCAACTTCTCTACAAATGACCCAGTTTCATTCCTCTTTATGGCTGAGTAATATTCCATTTTATATATGTACCACATCTTTATCCATTCGTCTGTCTGTGGGCATTTAGGTTGCTTCCATTACCTGGCTATTGTAAATAGTGCTGCAATGAACATTGTGGTGAATGTGTCTTTGTGATTCATGGTTTTCTCTGGGTATATGCCCAGAAGTGGGATTGCTGGATCCTATGGTAATTCTCTTTTTAGTTTTTTAAAGGAACCTCCATACTGTTCTCCATAGTGACTGTATCAATTTACATTCCCACCAATAGCGGAAGAGGGTTCCTTTTGTCCACACCCTCCCCAGAATTTGTTGTTTGTAGATTATCTGATGATGCCGATTCTAACAGGTGTGAGGTCTTACCTCATTGTAGTTTTCATTTGCATTTCTCTAATAATTAGTGATGTTGAGCAGCTTTTCATGTGCGTCTTGGCCATCTCTGTGTCTTCTTTGAAGAAACGTCTCTTTAGATCTTCTGCCCATTATTGTATTGGGTTGCTTGTTTTATTAATATTATGCTGCATGAGCTGTTTATATATATTGGAGATTAAACCTTTGTCCATTGATTCGTTTGTGAACGTTTTCGCCCATTCTGAGGGTTGCCTTTTTCCATTCCCGTTTTTTTAACCAAGAAAGAAAGAAAGCAAAAGAAGCAGAACACTAATGTGCGTGAAATATGCCTCTTGAAACTGTCGTTTTGAAATATGGACGTCTTTTGAAGTTTTTGGTCGATATATGACCCCAGGATTTCTTTTCAGGGCAGGTGTCATTTACAGGCCTGTAATGATTTGGAATATCCACTGATCATTAGCGCTGGGATTAAAGCTGCTGTTGTGTGAAACGGCCACAAGGTGGCAGCAGTTCTCCCTTAACAAATCTGGTTACTAGGGCAGCAGAGCCTCAATGGAAGAAGCGTTCTAGATTGGAATGTAGAACGGAATGTGCCAGGAGAAAGCCCCTCAAGTTTGTCTCACTACTTCTTGTTCGTGTTTTTAATTTAATTTTTTATTTTTTATTACAGCAAGTTTGAGTACAACGTTTAGCTTGTTGTTGGTGTGCAAGAGGTGGTTCTTTTACACATATACATATGTCTGTTCTTCCTGGGAACCTTTTCCCATGTACGTTATGACAGAATGTTGAGTAGTCTTCTCTTGGTACTCCGTAGGTCTTTGGTGATTATATACTTCTACTGTGTTTGTATATGTCTGTTAACCCTAATATCGTAATGAATTCAATCCTCACACCTTTCCTTTGGTGAACCATAAGTATGTTTAATGAATCTGTGATTGCCCTTCTCCGTGGAAATATCTGCCCTGGTATCAATTTATAGGTAACACCTATAAGTGATATGATATGATATCTGTCTTTCACTTTCTGACTTACTCCAAGTCACGTGATTACCTCTAGACTCATCTATGGTGCTGCAAATGGCATTGTGTCCTTTTTTCCCATGGCGAATATTCTGTCTTAGCGAGGTCCATTTTCTGCAATGTGATTCCCTGAGGGCTGAGGATTAGCTGACCTGGGCAGCCTGACCCTGCCGGCAAGCCCTCCCCAGGTGTGCCTGGGTTGAGGTCTATATAAACAGCACTCCAGGCAGCAATAGCCCCTGCAGCTGTGCCTGACTCCATGTTCTCTGCACCATCAGCAGTCTCTGGGCTCTGCTGGTGGGAGGTTGTGAGGGTCCCCGGCTTTGTGGTTGGTCCGGTGTGAGTGGGGCTCTGCTGGATTTTCGGCAGGAGTTGCCAGGATGCCACCTGTAAAGAAGAGGATGTGTCACCCATAACTTCCACTGGAATATCTCTCCGGGCTGAGGTGAGGAAGGAAAAAAAGGAGTGGGGGCCGGGACAGGAGGGCTATCTCAGGCAGGGCAATGGAAAGCTTCCAGAAGAGCGCCCGTGGCCAGGAACATCCTGGCTGACCTGCAGGCACCAAGTTGGCCTGCGTGCTGTCGCTGGTGTGGCTCCACGGCCCTTCCTCTAGGCTTTCAAGCCCTTGTACATATTCAGGTGTTTCACCTGGGAAGGGTGGGAACAGTTGAGCAGCAGCTGGCCTGTGGCTCAGCTCACGTTTACTCACAGAGGCCTCGGCACGGTCCCCCTGCTTTGCAATAAGGACGTTCCTTGCGTGGGCGGGCGGGGCTGCTGGCTGTATGGGATATGATTCCCCACCTCTGACCAATTTCAGAATTGTTTACCACTGGAGCAAGTGCCTTGGTAGTGTTTTCCTCTGTATAACTGTTAGGTTCAGTTTTTTTTTTCTATTTTGCTTCAAGTTAGATTTTATTCCTCTTTTATGTATTTATGGATATAAGCATGAAAATAATTCATTCTTATAAATTCATCAGTGTGAATGGAAGAACTTTTTTTTCTGTATTATTTTTACATTTTATTTTTAAAAAATTTGAAATTTAATTTTATTTATTATTTTATACAGTAGGTTATTATTAGTTATCTATTTTATTCATAAACATGTATACAGGTCAATCCCAATCTCCCAACTCATCCCACCACCACCATCCCATGGCTTCCCCCACTTTGTGTCCATACGTTTGTTCTCTACCTCTGTGTCTCTATTTCTGCCCTGCAAACCAGTTCATCTGTACCATTTTTCTAGGTTCCACATATAGGCATTAATATACAATATTTGTTTTTCTCTTTCTGACTTACTTCACTCTGCATGACAGTCTCTAGATCCATCAACTTCTCTACAAATGACCCAGTTTCATTCCTTTTTATGGCTGAGTAATATTCCATTTTATATATGTACCACATCTTTATCCATTCGTCTGTCTGTGGCCATTTAGGTTGCTTCCATTACCTGGCTATTGTAAATAGTGCTGCAATGAACATTGTGGTGAATGTGTCTTTGTGATTTATGGTTTTCTCTGGGTATATGCCCAGAAGTGGGATTGCTGGATCCTATGGTAATTCTCTTTTTAGTTTTTTAAAGGAACCTCCATACTGTTCTCCATAGTGACTGTATCAATTTACATTCCCACCAATAGCGGAAGAGGGTTCCTTTTGTCCACACCCTCCCCAGAATTTGTTGTTTTTAGATTATCTGATGATGCCGATTCTAACAAGTGTGAGGTCTTACCTCATTGTAGTTTTGATTTGCATTTCTCTAATAATTAGTGATGTTGAGCAGCTTTTCATGTGCGTCTTGGCCATCTCTGTGTCTTCTTTGAAGAAACGTCTCTTTAGATCTTCTGCCCATTTTTGTATTGGGTTGTTTGTTTTATTAATATTAAGCTGCATGAGCTGTTTATATATATTGGAGATTAAACCTTTGTCCATTGATTCGTTTGTGAACGTTTACGCCCATTCTGAGGGTTGCCTTTTTCCATTCCCGTTTTTTTAACAAAGAAAGAAAGAAAGCAAAAGAAGCAGAACACTAATGTGTGTGAAATATGCCTCTTGAAACTGTCGTTATGAAATATGGACGTCTTTTGAATTTTTTGGTCGATATATGACCCCAGGATATCTTTTCAGGGCAGGTGTCATTTACAGGCCTGTAATGATTTGGAATATCCACTGACCATTAGCACTGGGATTAAAGCTGCTGTTGTGTGAAACGGCCACAAGGTGGCAGCAGTTCTCCCTTACCAAATCTGGTTACTAGGGCGGCAGAGCCTCAAGGGAAGTCGCATTCTAGATTGGAATGTAGAACGGAATGTGCCAGGAGAAAGCCCCTCAAGTTTGTCTCACTACTTCTTGTTCGTGTTTTTAATTTAATTTTTTATTTTTTATTACAGCAAGTTTGAGTACAACGTTAAGCTTGTTGTAGGTGTGCAAGAGGTGGTTCTTTTACACATATACATATGTCTGTTCTTCCTGGGATCCTTTTCCCATGTACGTTATGACAGAATGTTGAGTAGTCTTCTCTTGGTACTCCGTAGGTCTTTGGTGATTATATACGTCTACTGTGTTTGTATATGTCTGTTAACCCTAATATCGTAATGAATTCAATCCTCACACCTTTCCTTTGGTGAACCATAAGTTTGTTTAATGAATCTGTGATTGCCCTTCTCCGTGGAAATATCTGCCCTGGTATCAATTTATAGGTAACACCTATAAGTGATATTATATGATATGTGTCTTTCACTTTCTGACTTACTCCAAGTCACGTGATTACCTCTAGACTCATCTACGGTGCTGCAAATGGCATTGTGTGCTTTTTTTCCTTGGCGAATATTCTGTCTTAGCGAGGTCCATTTTCTGCAATGTGATTCCCTGAGGGCTGAGGATTAGCTGAACTGGGCAGCCTGACCCTGCCTGCAAGCCCTCCCCAGGTGTGCCTGGGTTGAGGTCAATATAAACAGCACTCCAGGCAGCAATAGCCCCTGCAGCTGTGCCTGACTCCATATTCTCTGCCCCGTCAGCAGTCTCCGGGCTGTGCTGGCGGGAGGGTGGGAGGGTCCACGGCTTTGTGGGTGGCCCGGTGTGAGTGGGGCTCTGCTGGACTTTCGGCAGGAGTTGCCAGGCTGCCACCTGTAAAGAAGAGGATGTGTCACCCATAACTTCCACTGGAATATCTCTCCGGGCTGAGGTGAGGAAGGAAAAAAAGGAGTGGGGGCCGGGACAGGAGGGGTATCTCAGGCAGGGCAATGGAAAGCTTCCAGAAGAGCGCCCGTGGCCAGGACCATCCTGGCTGACCTGCAGGCACCAAGTTGGCCTGTGTGCTGTCGCTGGTGTGCCTCCATGGCCCTTCCTCTAGGCTTTCAAGCCCTTGTACATATTCAGGTGTTTCACCTGGGAAGGGTGGGAACAGTTGAGCAGCAGCTGGCCTGGGGCTCAGCTCACGTTTACTCACAGAGGCCTCGGCACGGTCCCCCAACTTTGAAATAAGGACGCTCCTTGCGTGGGCGGGCGGGGCTGCTGACTGTATGGGAGATGATTCCCCACCTCTGACCAATTCCAGAATTGTTTACCACTGGAGCAAGTGCCTTGGTAGTGTTTTCCTCTGTATAACTGTTAGGTTCAGTTTTTTTTTTTCTTATTTGGTTCAAGTTAGATTTTATTCCTCTTTTATGTATTTATAGATATAAGCATGGAAATAATTCATTGTTATATATACATCAGTGTGAATGGAAGAACTTCTTTTTCTGTTTTATTTTTACATTTTATTTTTTAAAAATTTGAAATTTAATTTTATTTATTTTTTTATACAGTAGGTTATTAGTTATCTATTTTATGCATAAACATGTATACAGGTCAATCCCAATCTCCCAACTCATCCCACCACCACCACCCCATGGCTTCCCCCACTTTGTGTCCATACGTTTGTTCTCTACCTCTGTGTCTCTATTTCTGCCCTGCAAACCAGTTCATCTGTACCATTTTTCTAGGTTCCACATATAGGCCTTAATATACAATATTTGTTTTTCTCTTTCTGACTTACTTCACTCTGCATGACAGTCTCTAGATCCTTCAACTTCTCTACAAATGACCCAGATTCATTCCTTTTTATGGCTGAGTAATATTCCTTTTTATATATGTACCACATCTTTATCCATTCGTCTGTCTGTGGCCATTTAGGTTGCTTCCATTACCTGGCTATTGTAAATAGTGCTGCAATGAACATTGTGGTGAATGTGTCTTTGTGATTTATGGTTTTCTCTGGGTATATGCCCAGAAGTGGGATTGCTGGATCCTATGGTAATTCTCTTTTTAGTTTTTTAAAGGAACCTCCATACTGTTCTCCATAGTGACTGTATCAATTTACATTCCCACCAATAGCGGAAGAGGGTTCCTTTTGTCCACACCCTCCCCAGAATTTGTTGTTTGTAGATTATCTGATGATGCCGATTCTAACAGGTGTGAGGTCTTACCTCATTGTAGTTTTGATTTGCGTTTCTCTAATAATTAGTGATGTTGAGCAGCTTTTCATGTGCGTCTGGGCCATCTCTGTGTCTTATTTGAAGAAACGTCTCTTTAGATCTTCTGCCCATTTTTGTATTGGGTTGTTTGTTTTATTAATATTAAGCTGCATGAGCTGTTTATATATATTGGGGATTAAACCTTTATCCATTGATTCGTTTGTGAACGTGTTCGCCCATTCTGAGGGTTGCCTTTTACCATTCCCGTATTTTTAACAAAGAAAGAAAGAAAGCAAAAGAAGCAGAACACTAATGTGCGTGAAATAAGCCTCTTGAAACTGTCGTTTTGAAATATGGACGTCTTTTGAATTTTTTGGTCGATATATGACCCCAGGATTTCTTTTCAGGGCAGGTGTCATTTACAGGCCTGTAATGATTTGGAATATCCACTGACCATTAGCGCTGGGATTAAAGCTGCTGTTGTGTGAAACGGCCACAAGGTGGCAGCAGTTCTCCCTTACCAAATCTGGTTACTAGGGCAGCAGAGCCTCAATGGAAGTCGCGTTCTAGATTGGAATGTAGAACGGAATGTGCCAGGAGAAAGCCCCTCAAGTTTGTCTCACTACTTCTTCTTCGTGTTTTTAATTTAATTTTTTATTTTTTATTACAGCAAGTTTGAGTACAACGTTTAGCTTGTTGTAGGTGTGCAAGAGGTGGTTCTTTTACACATATACATATGTCTGTTCTTCCTGGGATCCTTTTCCCATGTACGTTATGACAGAATGTTGAGTAGTCTTCTCTTGGTACTCCGTAGGTGTTTGGAGATTATAAACGCCTACTGTGTTTCTATATGTCTGTTAACCCCAATATCGTAATGAATTCAATCCTCACACCTTTCCTTTGGTGAACCATAAGTTTCTTTAATGAATCTGTGATTGCCCTTCTCCGTGGAAATATCTGCCCTGGTATCAATTTATAGGTAACACCTATAAGTGATATGATATGATATGTGTCTTTCACTTTCTGACTTACTCCAAGTCACGTGATTACCTCTAGACTCATCTACGGTGGTGCAAATGGCATTGTGTCCTTTTTTTCCTTGGCGAATATTCTGTCTTAGCGAGGTACATTTTCTGCAATGTGATTCCCTGAGGGCTGAGGATTAGCTGACCTGGGCAGCCTGACCCTGCCGGCAAGCCCTCCCCAGGTGTGCCTGGGTTGAGGTCAATATAAACAGCACTCCAGGCAGCAATAGCCCCTGCAGCTGTGCCTGACTCCATATTCTCTGCACCATCAGCAGTCTCTGGGCTGTGCTGGTGGGAGGGTGTGAGGGTCCACGTCTTTGTGGGTGGCCCGGTGTGAGTGGGGCTCTGCTGGATTTTCGGCCGGAGTTGCCAGGCTGCCACCTGTAAAGAAGAGGATGTGTCACCCATAAATTCCACTGGAATATCTCTCCGGGCTGAGGTGAGGAAGGAAAAAAAGGAGTGGGGGCCGGGACAGGAGGGGTATTTCAGGCAGGGCAATGGAAAGCTTCCAGAAGAGCGTCCGTGGCCAGGACCATCCTGACTGACCTGCAGGCACCAAGTTGGCCTGCGTGCTGTCGCTGGTGAGGCTCCACGGCCCTTCCTCTAGGCTTTCAAGCCCTTGTACATATTCAGGTGTTTCACCTGGGAAGGGTGGGTACAGTTGAGCAGCAGCTGGCCTGGGGCGCAGCTCACGTTTACTCACAGAGGCCTCGGCACGGTCCCCCAGCTTTGCAATAAGGACGCTCCTTGCGTGGGCGGGCGTAGCTGCTGGCTGTATGGGAGATAATTCCCCACCTCTGACCAATTTTAGAATTGTTTACCACTGGAGCCAGTGCCTTGGTAGTGTTTTCCTCTGTATAACTGTTAGGTTCAGTTTTTTTTTTCTTTTTGGTTCAAGTTAGATTTTACTCCTCTTTTATGTATTTATGGATATAAGCATGGAAATAATTCATTCTTATAAATACATCAGTGTGAATGGAAGAACTTTTTTTTCTGTATTATTTTTACATTTTATTTTTAAAAAATTTGAAATTTAATTTTATTTATTGTTTTATACAGTAGGTTATTATTAGTTATCTATTTTATGCATATACATGTATACAGGTCAATCCCAATCTCCCAAATCATCCCACCACCACCATCCCATGGCTTCCCCCACTTTGTGTCCATACGTTTGTTCTCTACCTCTGTGTCTCTATTTCTGCCCTGCAAACCAGTTCATCTGTACCATTTTTCTAGGTTCCACATATAGGCATTAATATACAATATTTGTTTTTCTCTTTCTGACTTACTTCACTCTGCATGACAGTCTCTAGATCCATCAACTTCTCTACAAATGACCGTTTCATTCCTTTTTATGGCTGAGTAATATTCCATTTTATATATGTACCACATCTTTATCCATTCGTCTGTCTGTGGCCATTTAGGTTGCTTCCATTACCTGGCTATTGTAAATAGTGCTGCAATGAACATTGTGGTGAATGTGTCTTTGTGATTCATGGTTTTCTCTGGGTATATGCCCAGAAGTGGGATTGCTGGATCCTATGGTAATTCACTTTTTAGTTTTTTAAAGGAACCTCCATACTGTTCTCCATAGTGACTGTATCAATTTACATTCCCACCAATAGCGGAAGAGGGTTCCTTTTGTCCACACCCTCCCCAGAATTTGTTGTTTGTAGATTATCTGATGATGCCGATTCTAACAGGTGTGAGGTCTTACCTCATTGTAGTTTTGATTTGCACTTCTCTAATAATTAGTGATGTTGAGCAGCTTTTCATGTGCGTCTTGGCCATCTCTGTGTCTTCTTTGAAGAAACTTCTCTTTAGATCTTCTGCCCATTTTTGTATTGGGTTGTTTGTTTTATTAATATTAAGCTGCATGAGCTGTTTATATATATTGGAGATTAAACCTTTGTCCATTGATTCGTTTGTGAACGTTTTCGCCCATTCTGAGGGTTGCCTTTTTCCATTCCCGTTTTTTTAACAAAGAAAGAAAGAAAGCCAAAGAAGCAGAACACTAATGTGCGTGAAATATGCCTCTTGAAACTGTCGTCTTGAAATATGGACGTCTTTTGAATTTTTTGGTCGATATATGAACCCAGGGTTTGTTTTCAGGGCAGGTGTCATTTACAGGCCGGTAATGATTTGGAATATCCACTGACCATTAGCGCTGGGATTAAAGCTGCAGTTGTGAGAAACGGCCACAAGGTGGCAGCAGTTCTCCCTTACCAAATCTGGTTACTAGGGCAGCAGAGCCTCAATGGAAGTCGCGTTCTAGATTGGAATGTAGAAGGGAATGTGCCAGGAGAAAGCCCCTCAAGTGTGTCTCACTACTTCTTGTTCTTGTTTTTAATATAATCTTTTATTTTTTATTACAGCAAGTTTGAGTACAACGTTTAGCTTGTTGTAGGTGTGCAAGAGGTGGTTCTTTTACACATATACATATGTCTGTTCTTCCTGGGATCCTTTTCCCATGTACGTTATGACAGAATGTTGAGTAGTCTTCTCTTGGTACTCCGTAGGTCTTTGGTGATTATATACGTCTACTGTGTTTGTATATGTCTGTTAACCCCAATATCGTAATGAATTCAATCCTCACACCTTTCCTTTGGTGAACCATAAGTTTCTTTAATGAATCTGTGATTGCCCTTCTCCGTGGAAATATCTGCCCAGGTGTCAATTTATAGGTAACACCTATAAGTGATATGATACGATATGTGTCTTTCACTTTCTGACTTACTCCAAGTCACGTGATTACCTCGAGACTCATCTACGGTGCTGCAAATGGCATTGTGTCCTTTTTTTCCTTGGCGAATATTCTGTCTTAGCGAGGTCCATTTTCTGCAATGTGATTCCCTGAGGGCTGAAGATTAGCTGCCCTGGGCAGCCTGACCCTGCCGGCAAGACCTCCCCAGGTGTGCCTGGGTTGAGGTCAATATAAACAGCACTCCAGGCAGCAATAGCCCCTGCAGCTGTGCCTGACTCCATATTCTCTGCCCCGTCAGCAGTCTCGGGGCTGTGCTGGTGGGAAGGTGGGAGGGTCCACGGCTTTGTGTGTGGCCCGGTGTGAGTGGGGCTCTGCTGGACTTTCGGCAGGAGTTGCCAGGCTGCCACCTGTAAAGAAGAGGATGTGTCACCCATAACTTCCACTGGAATATCTCTCCGGGCTGAGGTGAGGAAGGAAAAAAAGGAGTGGGGGCCGGGACAGGAGGGGTATCTCAGGCAGGGCAATGGAAAGCTTCCAGAAGAGCGCCCGTGGCCAGGACCATCCTGGCTGACCTGCAGGCACCAAGTTGGCCTGCGTGCCGTCGCTGGTGTGGCTCCACGGCCCTCCCTCTAGGCTTTCAAGCCCTTGTACATATTCAGGTGTTTCACCTGGGAAGGGTGGGAACAGTTCAGCAGCATCTGGCCTGGGGCTCAGCTCACGTTTACTCACAGAGGCCTGGGCACGGTCTCCCAGCTTTGCAATAAGGACGCTCCTTGCGTGGGCGGGTGGGGCTGCTGGCTGTATGGGAGATGATTCCCCACCTCTGACCAATTTCAGAATTGTTTACCACTGGAGCAAGTGCCTTGGTAGTGTTTTCCTCTGTATAACTGTTAGGTTCAGTTTTTTTGTTTTTTTTTTTCTTTTTTGGTTCAAGTTAGATTTTATTCCTCTTTTATGTATTTATAGATATAAGCATGGAAATAATTCATTGTTATATATACATCAGTGTGAATGGAAGAACTTTTTTTCTGTTTTATTTTTACAATTTATTTTTAAAAAATTAGAAATTTAATTTTGTTTATTTTTTTATACAGTAGGTTATTATTAGTTATCTATTTTATGCATAAACATGTATACAGGTCAATCCCAATCTCCCAACTCATCCCACGACCACCACCCCATGGCTTCCCCCACTTTGTGTCCATACGTTAGTTCTCTACCTCTGTGTCTCTATTTCTGTCCTGCAAACCAGTTCATCTGTACCATTTTTTTAGGTTCCACATATAGGCATTAATAAACAATATTTGTTTTTCTCTTTCTGACTTACTTCACTCTGCATGACAGTCTCTAGATCCATCAACTTCTCTACAAATGACCGTTTCATTCCTTTTTATGGCTGAGTAATATTCCATTTTATATATGTACAACATCTTTATCCATTCGTCTGTCTGTGGCCATTTAGGTTGCTTCCATTACCTGGCTATTGTAAATAGTGCTGCAATGAACATTGTGGTGAATGTGTCTTTGTGATTTATGGTTTTCTCTGGGTATATGCCCAGAAGTGGGATTGCTGGATCCTATGGTAATTCTCTTTTTCGTTTTTTAAAGGAACCTCCATACTGTTCTCCATAGTGACTGTATCAATTTACATTCCCACCAATAGCGGAAGAGGGTTCCTTTTGTCCACACCCTCCCCAGAATTTGTTGTTTGTAGATTATCTGATGATGCCGATTCTAACAGGTGTGAGGTCTTACCTCATTGTAATTTTGATTTGCATTTCTCTAATAATTAGTGATGTTGAGCAGCTTTTCATGTGCGTCTTGGCCATCTCTGTGTCTTCTTTGAAGAAACATCTCTTTAGGTCTTCTGCCCATTTTTGTATTGGGTTGTTTGTTTTATTAATATTAAGCTGCATGAGCTGTTTATATATATTGGGGATTAAACCTTTATCCATTGATTCGTTTGTGAACGTGTTCGCCCATTCTGAGGGTTGCCTTTTACCATTCCCGTATTTTTAACAAAGAAAGAAAGAAAGCAAAAGAAGCAGAACACTAATGTGCGTGAAATAAGCCTCTTGAAACTGTCGTTTTGAAATATGGACGTCTTTTGAATTTTTTGGTCGATATATGACCCCAGGATTTCTTTTCAGGGCAGGTGTCATTTACAGGCCTGTAATGATTTGGAATATCCACTGACCATTAGCGCTGGGATTAAAGCTGCTGTTGTGTGAAACGGCCACAAGGTGGCAGCAGTTCTCCCTTACCAAATCTGGTTACTAGGGCAGCAGAGCCTCAATGGAAGTCGCGTTCTAGATTGGAATGTAGAACGGAATGTGCCAGGAGAAAGCCCCTCAAGTTTGTCTCACTACTTCTTCTTCGTGTTTTTAATTTAATTTTTTATTTTTTATTACAGCAAGTTTGAGTACAACGTTTAGCTTGTTGTAGGTGTGCAAGAGGTGGTTCTTTTACACATATACATATGTCTGTTCTTCCTGGGATCCTTTTCCCATGTACGTTATGACAGAATGTTGAGTAGTCTTCTCTTGGTACTCCGTAGGTCTTTGGAGATTATAAACGCCTACTGTGTTTCTATATGTCTGTTAACCCCAATATCGTAATGAATTCAATCCTCACACCTTTCCTTTGGTGAACCATAAGTTTCTTTAATGAATCTGTGATTGCCCTTCTCCGTGGAAATATCTGCCCTGGTATCAATTTATAGGTAACACCTATAAGTGATATGATATGATATGTGTCTTTCACTTTCTGACTTACTCCAAGTCACGTGATTACCTCTAGACTCATCTACGGTGGTGCAAATGGCATTGTGTCCTTTTTTTCCTTGGCGAATATTCTGTCTTAGCGAGGTACATTTTCTGCAATGTGATTCCCTGAGGGCTGAGGATTAGCTGACCTGGGCAGCCTGACCCTGCCGGCAAGCCCTCCCCAGGTGTGCCTGGGTTGAGGTCAATATAAACAGCACTCCAGGCAGCAATAGCCCCTGCAGCTGTGCCTGACTCCATATTCTCTGCACCATCAGCAGTCTCTGGGCTGTGCTGGTGGGAGGGTGTGAGGGTCCACGTCTTTGTGGGTGGCCCGGTGTGAGTGGGGCTCTGCTGGATTTTCGGCCGGAGTTGCCAGGCTGCCACCTGTAAAGAAGAGGATGTGTCACCCATAAATTCCACTGGAATATCTCTCCGGGCTGAGGTGAGGAAGGAAAAAAAGGAGTGGGGGCCGGGACAGGAGGGGTATTTCAGGCAGGGCAATGGAAAGCTTCCAGAAGAGCGTCCGTGGCCAGGACCATCCTGACTGACCTGCAGGCACCAAGTTGGCCTGCGTGCTGTCGCTGGTGAGGCTCCACGGCCCTTCCTCTAGGCTTTCAAGCCCTTGTACATATTCAGGTGTTTCACCTGGGAAGGGTGGGTACAGTTGAGCAGCAGCTGGCCTGGGGCGCAGCTCACGTTTACTCACAGAGGCCTCGGCACGGTCCCCCAGCTTTGCAATAAGGACGCTCCTTGCGTGGGCGGGCGTAGCTGCTGGCTGTATGGGAGATAATTCCCCACCTCTGACCAATTTTAGAATTGTTTACCACTGGAGCCAGTGCCTTGGTAGTGTTTTCCTCTGTATAACTGTTAGGTTCAGTTTTTTTTTTCTTTTTGGTTCAAGTTAGATTTTACTCCTCTTTTATGTATTTATGGATATAAGCATGGAAATAATTCATTCTTATAAATACATCAGTGTGAATGGAAGAACTTTTTTTTCTGTATTATTTTTACATTTTATTTTTAAAAAATTTGAAATTTAATTTTATTTATTGTTTTATACAGTAGGTTATTATTAGTTATCTATTTTATGCATATACATGTATACAGGTCAATCCCAATCTCCCAAATCATCCCACCACCACCACCCCATGGCTTCCCCCACTTTGTGTCCATACGTTTGTTCTCTACCTCTGTGTCTCTATTTCTGCCCTGCAAACCAGTTCATCTGTACCATTTTTCTAGGTTCCACATATAGGCATTAATATACAATATTTGTTTTTCTCTTTCTGACTTACTTCACTCTGCATGACAGTCTCTAGATCCATCAACTTCTCTACAAATGACCGTTTCATTCCTTTTTATGGCTGAGTAATATTCCATTTTATATATGTACCACATCTTTATCCATTCGTCTGTCTGTGGCCATTTAGGTTGCTTCCATTACCTGGCTATTGTAAATAGTGCTGCAATGAACATTGTGGTGAATGTGTCTTTGTGATTCATGGTTTTCTCTGGGTATATGCCCAGAAGTGGGATTGCTGGATCCTATGGTAATTCACTTTTTAGTTTTTTAAAGGAACCTCCATACTGTTCTCCATAGTGACTGTATCAATTTACATTCCCACCAATAGCGGAAGAGGGTTCCTTTTGTCCACACCCTCCCCAGAATTTGTTGTTTGTAGATTATCTGATGATGCCGATTCTAACAGGTGTGAGGTCTTACCTCATTGTAGTTTTGATTTGCACTTCTCTAATAATTAGTGATGTTGAGCAGCTTTTCATGTGCGTCTTGGCCATCTCTGTGTCTTCTTTGAAGAAACTTCTCTTTAGATCTTCTGCCCATTTTTGTATTGGGTTGTTTGTTTTATTAATATTAAGCTGCATGAGCTGTTTATATATATTGGAGATTAAACCTTTGTCCATTGATTCGTTTGTGAACGTTTTCGCCCATTCTGAGGGTTGCCTTTTTCATTCCCGTTTTTTTAACAAAGAAAGAAAGAAAGCCAAAGAAGCAGAACACTAATGTGCGTGAAATATGCCTCTTGAAACTGTCGTCTTGAAATATGGACGTCTTTTGAATTTTTTGGTCGATATATGACCCCAGGATTTCTTTTCAGGGCAGGTGTCATTTACAGGCCTGTAATGATTTGGAATATCCACTGACCATTAGCGCTGGGATTAAAGCTGCAGTTGTGAGAAACGGCCACAAGGTGGCAGCAGTTCTCCCTTACCAAATCTGGTTACTAGGGCAGCAGAGCCTCAATGGAAGTCGCGTTCTAGATTGGAATGTAGAACGGAATGTGCCAGGAGAAAGCCCCTCAAGTGTGTCTCACTACTACTTGTTCTTGTTTTTAATTTAATTTTTTATTTTTTATTACAGCAAGTTTGAGTACATCGTTTAGCTTGTTGTAGGTGTGCAAGAGGTGGTTCTTTTACACATATACATATGTCTGTTCTTCCTGGGATCCTTTTCCCATGTACGTTATGACAGAATGTTGAGTAGTCTTCTCTTGGTACTCCGTAGGTCTTTGGTGATTATATACTTCTACAGTGTTTGTATATGTCTGTTAACCCCAATATCGTAATGAATTCAATCCTCACACCTTTCCTTTGGTGAACTATAAGTTTGTTTAATGAATCTGTGATTGCCCTTCTCCGTGGAAATATCTGCCCTGGTATCAATTTATAGGTAACACCTATAAGTGATATGATACGATATGTGTCTTTCACTTTCTGACTTACTCGAAGTCACGTGATTACCTCGAGACTCATCTACGGTGCTGCAAATGGCATTGTGTCCTTTTTTTCCTTGGCGAATGTTCTGTCTTAGCGTGGTCCATTTTCTGCAATGTGATTCCCTGACGGCTGAGGATTAGCTGCCCTGGGCAGCCTGACCCTGCCGGCAAGCCCTCCCCAGGTGTGCCTGCCTTGAGGTCAATATAAACAGCACTCCAGGCAGCAATAGCCCCTGCAGCTGTGCCTGACTCCATATTCTCTGCACCATCAGCAGTCTCGGGGCTGTGCTGGTGGGAGGGTGTGAGGGTCCACGGCTTTGTGCGTGGCACGGTGTGAGTGGGGCTCTGCTGGATTTTCGGCAGGAGTTGCCAGGCTGCCACCTGTAAAGAAGAGGATGTGTCACCCATAACTTCCACTGGAATATCTCTCCGGGCTGAGGTGAGGAAGGAAAAAAAGGAGTGGGGGCCGGGACAGGAGGGGTATCTCAGGCAGGGCAATGGAAATCTTCCAGAAGAGCGCCCGTGGCCAGGACCATCCTGGCTGACCTGCAGGCACCAAGTTGGCCTGCGTGCCATCGCTGGTGTGGCTCCACGGCCCTGCCTCTAGGCTTTCAAGCCCTTGTACATATTCAGGTGTTTCACCTGGGAAGGGTGGGAACAGTTCAGCAGCAGCTGGCCTGGGGCTCAGCTCACGTTTACTCACAGAGGCCTGGGCACGGTCTCCCAGCTTCGCAATAAGGACGCTCCTTGCGTGGGCATGTGGGGCTGCTGGCTGTATGGGAGATGATTCCCCACCTCTGACCAATTTCAGAATTGTTTACCACTGGAGCAAGTGCCTTGGTAGTGTTTTCCTCTGTATAACTGTTAGGTTCAGTTTTTTTTTTTCTTTTTTGGTTCAAGTTAGATTTTATTCCTCTTTTATGTATTTATAGATATAAGCATGGAAATAATTCATTGTTATATATACATCAGTGTGAATGGAAGAATTTTTTTTTCTGTTTTATTTGTACATTTTATTTTTTATAATTTTGAAATTTAATTTTGTTTATTTTTTTATACAGTAGGTTATTATTAGTTATCTGTTTTATTCATAAACATGTATACAGGTCAATCCCAGTCTCCCAACTCATCCCACCACCACCACCCCAAGGCTTCCCCAACTTTGTGTCCATACGTTAGTTCTCTACCTCTGTGTCTCTATTTCTGCCCTGCAAACCAGTTCATCTGTACCATTTTTCTAGGTTCCACATATAGGCATTAATAAACAATATTTGTTTTTCTCTTTCTGACTTAATTCACTCTGCATGACAGTCTCTAGATCCATCAACTTCTCTACAAATGACCGTTTCATTCCTTTTTATGGCTGAGTAATATTCCATTTTATATATGTACCACATCTTTATCCATTCGTTTGTCTGTGGGCATTTAGGTTGCTTCCATTACCTGGCTATTGTAAATAGTGCTGCAATGAACATTGTGGTGAATGTGTCTTTGTGATTTATGGTTTTCTCTGGGTATATGCCCAGAAGTGGGATTGCTGGATCCTATGGTAATTCTCTTTTTAGTTTTTTAAAGGAACCTCCATACTGTTCTCCATAGTGACTGTATCAATTTACATTCCCACCAATAGCGGAAGAGGGTTCCTTTTGTCCACACCCTCCCCAGAATTTGTTGTTTGTAGATTATCTGATGATGCCGATTCTAACAGGTGTGAGGTCTTACCTCATTGTAGTTTTGATTTGCATTTCTCTAATAATTAGTGATGTTGAGCAGCTTTTCATGTGCGTCTTGGCCATCTCTGTGACTTCTTTGAAGAAACGTCTCTTTAGATCTTCTGCCCATTTTTGTATTGGGTTGTTTGTTTTATTAATATTAAGCTGCATGAGCTGTTTATATATATTGGAGATTAAACCTTTGTCCATTGCTTCGTTTGTGAAAGTTTTCGCCCATTCTGAGGGTTGCCTTTTTCCATTCCCGTATTTTTAACAAAGAAAGAAAGAAAGCAAAAGAAGCAGAACACTAATGTCCGTGAAATATGCCTCTTGAAACTGTCGTTTTGAAATATGGACGTCTTTTGAATTTTTTGGTCGATATATGACGCCAGGATTTGTTTTCAGGGCAGGTGTCATTTACAGGCCTGTAATGATTTGGAATATCCACTGACCATTAGCGCTGGGATTAAGGCTGCTGTTGTGTGAAACGGCCACAAGGTGGCAGCAGTTCTCCCTAACCAAATCTGGGTACTAGGGCAGCAGAGCCTCAATGGAAGTCGCGTTCTAGATTGGAATGTAGAAAGGAATGTGCCAGGAGAAAGCCCCTCAAGTTTGTCTCACTACTTCTTGTTCTTGCTTTTAATTTAATTTTTAATTTTTTATTACAGCAAGTTTGAGTACAACGTTTAGCTTGTTGTAGGTGTGCAAGAGGAGGTTCTTTTACACATATACATATGTCTGTTCTTCCTGGGATCCTTTTCCCATGTACGTTATGACAGAATGTTGAGTAGTCTTCTCTTGGTACTCCGTAGGTCTTTGGTGATTATATACGTCTACTGTGTTTGTATATGTCTGTTAACCCCAATATCGTAATGAATTCAATCCTCACACCTTTCCTTTGGTGAACCATAAGTTTGTTTAATGAATCTGTGATTGCCCTTCTCCATGGAAATATCTGCCCTGGTATCAATTTATAGGTAACACCTATAAGTGATATGATATGATATGTGTCGTTCACTTTCTGACTTACTCCAAGTCACGTGATTACCTCGAGACTCATCTACAGTGCTGCAAATGGCATTGTGTCCTTTTTCTCCTTGGCGAATATTCTGTCTTAGCGAGGTCCATTTTCTGCAATGAGATTCCCTGAGGGCTGAGGATTAGCTGCCCTGGGCAGCCTGACCCTGCCGGCAAGCCCTCCCCAGGTGTGCCTGGGTTGAGGTCAAAATAAACAGCACTTCAGGCAGCAATAGCCCCTGCAGCTGTGCCTGACTCCATATTCTCTGCCCCGTCAGCAGTCTCTGGGCTGTGCTGGTGGGAGGTTGTGAGTGTCCACGGCTTTGTGGGTGGCCCGGTGTGAGTGTGGCTCTGCTGGACTTTCGGCAGGAGTTGCCAGGCTGCCACCTGTAAAGAAGAGGATGTGTCACCCATAACTTCCACTGGAATATCTCTCCGGGCTGAGGTGAGGAAGGAAAAAAAGGAGTGGGGGCCGGGACAGGAGGGGTATCTCAGGCAGGGCATGGAAAGCTTCCAGAAGAGCGCCCGTGGCTAGGACTATCCTGGCTGACCTGCAGGCACCAAGTTGGCCTGCGTGCCGTCGCTGGTGAGGCTCCACGGCCCTCCCTCTAGGCATTCAAGCCCTTGTACATATTCAGGTGTTTCACCTGGGAAGGGTGGGAACAGTTCAGCAGCATCTGGCCTGGGGCTCAGCTCACGTTTACTCACAGAGGCCTGGGCACGGTCTCCCAGCTTTGCAATAAGGACGCTCCTTGCGTGGGCGGGTGGGGCTGCTGGCTGTATGGGAGATGATTCCCCACCTCTGACCAATTTCAGAATTCTTTACCACTGGAGCAAGTGCCCTGGTAGTGTTTTCCTCTGTATAACTGTTAGGTTCAGTTTTTTTTTTCTTTTTTGTTTCAAGTTAGATTTTATTCCTCTTTTATGTATTTATAGATATAAGCATGGAAATAATTCATTGATATATATACATCAGTGTGAATGGAAAAACTTTTTTTCTGTTTTATTTTTACATTTTCTTTTTAAAAATTTTGAAATTTAATTTTGTTTATTTTTTTATACAGTAGGTTATTATTAGTTATCTATTTTATGCATATACATGTATACAGGTCAATCCCAATCTCCCAACTAATCCCACCACCACCACCCCATGGATTCCTCCACTTTGTGTCCATACGTCTGTTCTCTACCTCTGTGTCTCTATTTCTGCCCTGCAAACCAGTTCATCTGTACCATTTTTCTAGGTTCCCCATATAGGCATTAATATACAATATTTGTTTTTCCCTTTCTGACTGACTTCACTCTGTATGACAGTCTCTAGATCCATCAACTTCTCTACAAATGACCCAGTTTCATTCCTTTATATGGCTGAGTAATATTCCATTTTATATATGTACCACATCTTTATCCATTCGTTTGTCTGTGGCCATTTAGCTTGCTTCTATTACCTGGCTATTGTAAATAGTGCTGCAATGAACATTGTGGAGAATGTGTCTTTGTGATTTATGGTTTTCTCTGGGTATATGCCCAGAAGTGGGATTGCTGGATCCTATGGTAATTCTCTTTTTAGTTTTTTAAAGGAACCTCCATACTGTTCTCCATAGTGACTGTATCAATTTACATTCCCACCAATAGCGGAAGAGTGTTCCTTTTGTCCACACCCTCCCCAGAATTTGTTGTTTGTAGATTATCCGATGATGCCGATTCTAACAGGTGTGAGGTCTTACCTCATTGTAGTTTTGATTTGCATTTCTCTAATAATTAGTGATGTTGAGCAGCTTTTCATGTGCGTCTTGGCCATCTCTGTGTCTTCTTTGAAGAAACGTCTCTTTAGATCTTCTGCCCATTTTTGTATTGGGTGGTTTGTTTTATTAATATTAAGCTGCATGAGCTGTTTATATATATTGGAGATTAAACCTATGTCCATTGATTCGTTTGTGAACGATTTCGCCCATTCTGAGGGTTGCCTTTTTCCATTCCCGTATTTTTAACAAAGAAAGAAAGAAAGCAAAAGAAGCAGAACACTAATGTGAGTGAAATATGCCTCTTGAAACTGTCGTTTTGAAATATGGACGTCTTTTGTAGTTTTTGGTCGATATATGACCCCAGGATTTGTTTTCAGGGCAGGTGTCATTTACAGGCCTTTAATGATTTGGAATATCCACTGATCATTAGCGCTGGGATTAAAGCTGCAGTTGTGAGAAACGGCCACAAGGTGGCAGCAGTTCTCCCTTACCAAATCTGGTTACTACGGCAGCAGAGCCTCAATGGAAGTCGCGTTCTAGATTGGCATGTAGAACGGAATGTGCCAGGAGAAAGCCCCTCAAGTGTGTCTCACTACTTCTTGTTCTTGTTTTTAATTTAATTTTTTATTTTTTATTACAGCAAGTTTGAGTACAACGTTTAGCTTGTTGTAGGTGTGCAAGAGGTGGTTCTTTTACACACATACATATGTCTATTCTTCCTGGGATCCTTTTCCCATGTACGTTATGACAGAATGTTGAGTAGTCTTCTCTTGGTACTCCGTAGGTCTTTGGTGATTATATACGTCTACTGTGTTTGTATATGTCTGTTAACCCCAATATCGTAATGAATTCAATCCTCACACCTTTCCTTTGGTGAACCATAAGTTTGTTTAATGAATCTGTGATTGCCCTTCTCCGTGGAAATATCTGCCCTGGTATCAATTTATAGGTAACACCTATAAGTGATATGATACGATATGTGTCTTTCACTTTCTGACTTACTCCAAGTCACGTAATTACCTCGAGACTCATCTACGGTGCTGCGAATGGCATTGTGTCCTTTTTTTCCTTGGCGAATATTCTGTCTTAGCGAGGTCCATTTTCTGCAATGTGATTCCCTGAGGGCTGAGGATTAGCTGACCTGGGCAGCCTGACCCTGCCGGCAAGCCCTCCCCAGGTGTGCCTGGGTTGAGGTCAATATAAACAGCACTCCAGGCAGCAATAGCCCCTGCAGCTGTGCCTGACTCCATATTCTCTGCACCATCAGCAGTGTCGGGGCTGTGCTGGTGGGAGGGTGTGAGGGTCCACGGCTTTGTGGGTGGCCCTGTGTGAGTGGGGCTCTGCTGGATATTCGGCAGGAGTTGCCAGGCTGCCACCTGTAAAGAAGAGGATGTGTCACCCATAACTTCCACTGGAATATCTCTCCGGGCTGAGGTGAGGAAGGAAAAAAAGGAGTGGGTGCCGGGACAGGAGGGGTATCTCAGGCAGGGCAATGGAAAGCTTCCAGAAGAGCACCCGTGGACAGGCCCATCCTGGCTGACCTGCAGGCACCAAGTTGGCCTGCGTGCTGTCGCTGGTGTGGCTCCACGGCCCTTCCTCTAGGCTTTCAAGCCCTTGTACATATTCAGGTGTTTCACCTGGGAAGGGTGGGAACAGTTCAGCAGCAGCTGGCCTGGGGCTAAGCTCACGTTAACTTACAGAGGCCTCGGCACGGTCCCTCAGCTTTGCAATAAGGACGCTCTTTGCGTGGGCGGGCGGGGCTGCTGGCTGTATGGGAGATGATTCCCCACCTCTGACCAATTTCAGAATTGTTTACCACTGGAGAAAGTGCCTTGGTAGTGTTTTCCTCTGTATAACTGTTAGGTTCAGTTTTTTTTTTCTTTTTTGGTTCAAGTTAGATTTTATTCCTCTTTTATGTATTTATGGATATAAGCATGGAAATAATTCATTCTTATAAATACATCAGTGTGAATGGAAGAACTTTTTTTTCTGTATTATTTTTACATTTTATTTTTAAAAAATTTGAAATTTAATTTTATTTATTTTTTTATAGAGTAGGTTATTATTAGTTATCTATTTTATGCATAAACATGTATACAGGTCATTCCCAATCTCCCAACTCATCTCACCAACACCACCCAATGGCTTCCCCCACTTTGTGTCCATACGTTTGTTCTCTACCTCTGTGTCGCTATTTCTGCCCTGCAAACCAGTTCATCTGTACCATTTTTCTAGGTTCCACATATAGGCATTAATATACAATATTTGCTTTTCTCTTTCTGACTTTCTTCACTCTGCATGACAGTCTCTAGATCCATCAACTTCTCTACAAATGACCGTTTCATTCCTTTTTATGGCTGAGTAATATTCCATTTTATATATGTACCACATCTTTATCCATTCGTCTGTCTGTGGCCATTTAGTTTGCTTCCATTACCTGGCTATTGTAAATAGTGCTGCAATGAACATTGTGGTGAATGTGTCTTTGTGATTTATGGTTTTCTCTGGGTATATGCCCAGAACTGGGATTGCTGGATCCTATGGTAATTCTCTTTTTAGTTTTTTAAAGGAACCTCCATACTGTTCTCCATAGTGACTGTATCAATTTACATACCCACCAATAGCGGAAGAGGGTTCCTTTTGTCCACACCCTCCCCAGAATTTGGTGTTTGTAGATTATATGATGATGCCGATTCTAACAGATGTGAGGTCTTACCTCATTGTAGTTTTGATTTGCATTTCTCTAATAATTAGTGATGTTGAGCAGCTTTTCATGTGCGTCTTGGCCATCTCTGTGTCTTCTTTGAAGAAACGTCTCTTTAGATCTTCTGCCCATTTTTGTATAGGGTTGTTTGTTTTATTAATATTAAGCTGCATGAGCTGTTTATATATATTGAAGATTAAACCTTTGTCCATTGATTCGTTTGTGAACGTTTTCGCCCATTCTGAGGGTTGCCTTTTTCCATTCCCGTTTTTTTAACAAAGAAAGAAAGAAAGCCAAAGAAGCAGAACACTAATGTGCGTGAAATATGCCTCTTGAAACTGTCGTTTTGAAATATGGACGTCTTTTGAATTTTTTGGTCGATATATGACCCCAGGATTTGTTTTCAGGGCAGGTGTCATTTACAGGCCGGTAATGATTTGGAATATCCACTGACCATTAGCGCTGGGATTAAAGCTGCAGTTGTGAGAAACGGCCACAAGGTGGCAGCAGTTCTCCCTTACCAAATCTGGTTACTAGGGCAGCAGAGCCTCAATGGAAGTCGCGTTCTAGATTGGCATGTAGAACGGAATGTGCCAGGAGAAAGCCCCTCAAGTGTGTCTCACTACTTCTTGTTCTTGTTTTTAATTTAATTTTTTATTTTTTATTACAGCAAGTTTGAGTACAACGTTTAGCTTGTTGTAGGTGTGCAAGAGGTGGTTCTTTTACACATATACATATATCTATTCTTCCTGGGATCCTTTTCCCATGTACGTTATGACAGAATGTTGAGTAGTCTTCTCTTGGTACTCCGTAGGTCTTTGGTGATTATATACGTCTACTGTGTTTGTATATGTCTGTTAACCCCAATATCGTAATGAATTCAATCCTCACACCTTTCCTTTGGTGAACCATAAGTTTCTTTAATGAATCTGTGATTGCCCTTCTCCGTGGAAATATCTGCCCTGGTATCAATTTATAGGTAACACCTATAAGTAATATGATACGATATGTGTCTTTCACTTTCTGACTTACTCCAAGTCACGTGATTACCTCGAGACTCATCTACGGTGCTGCGAATGGCATTGTGTCCTTTTTTTCCTTGGCGAATATTCTGTCTTAGCGAGGTCCATTTTCTGCAATGTGATTCCCTGAGGGCTGAGGATTAGCTGACCTGGGCAGCCTGACCCTGCCGGCAAGCCCTCCCCAGGTGTGCCTGGGTTGAGGTCAATATAAACAGCACTCCAGGCAGCAATAGCCCCTGCAGCTGTGCCTGACTCCATATTCTCTGCACCATCAGCAGTGTCGGGGCTGTGCTGGTGGGAGGGTGTGAGGGTCCACGGCTTTGTGGGTGGCCCTGTGTGAGTGGGGCTCTGCTGGATTTTCGGCAGGAGTTGCCAGGCTGCCACCTGTAAAGAAGAGGATGTGTCACCCATAACTTCCACTGGAATATCTCTCCGGGCTGAGGTGAGGAAGGAAAAAAAGGAGTGGGGGCCGGGACAGGAGGGGTATCTCAGGCAGGGCAATGGAAAGCTTCCAGAAGAGCGCCTGTGGACAGGCCCATCCTGGCTGACCTGCAGGCACCAAGTTGGCCTGCATGCTGTCGCTGGTGTGGCTCCACGGCCCTTCCTCTAGGCTTTCAAGCCCTTGTACATATTCAGGTGTTTCACCTGGGAAGGGTGGGAATAGTTCAGCAGCAGCTGGCCTGGGGCTCAGCTCACGTTAACTTACAGAGTCCTCGGCACGGTCCCTCAGCTTTGCAATAAGGACGCACTTTGCGTGGGCGGGCGGGGCTGCTGGCTGTATGGGAGATGATTCCCCACCTCTGACCAATTTCAGAATTGTTTACCACTGGAGAAAGTGCCTTGGTAGTGTTTTCCTCTGTATAACTGTTAGGTTCAGTTTTTTTTTTCTTTTTTGGTTCAAGTTAGATTTTATTCCTCTTTTATGTATTTATGGATATAAGCATGGAAATAATTCATTCTTATAAATACATCAGTGTGAATGGAAGAACTTTTTTTTCTGTATTATTTTTACATTTTATTTTAAAAAATTTGAAATTTAATTTTATTTATTTTTTTATAGAGTAGGTTATTATTAGTTATCTATTTTATGCATAAACATGTATACAGGTCAATCCCAATCTCCCAACTCATCCCACCACCACCACCCAATGGCTTCCCCCACTTTGTGTCCATACGTTTGTTCTCTACCTCTGTGTCTCTATTTCTGCCCTGCAAACCAGTTCATCTGTACCATTTTTCTAGGTTCCACATATAGGCATTAATATACAATATTTGCTTTTCTCTTTCTGACTTTCTTCACTCTGCATGACAGTCTCTAGATCCATCAACTTCTCTACAAATGACCGTTTCATTCCTTTTTATGGCTGAGTAATATTCCATTTTATATATGTACCACATCTTTATCCATTCGTCTGTCTGTGGCCATTTAGGTTGCTTCCATTACCTGGCTATTGTAAATAGTGCTGCAATGAACATTGTGGTGAATGTGTCTTTGTGATTTATGGTTTTCTCTGGGTATATGCCCAGAAGTGGGATTGCTGGATCCTATGGTAATTCTCTTTTTAGTTTTTTAAAGGAACCTCCATACTGTTCTCCATAGTGACTGTATCAATTTACATACCCACCAATAGCGGAAGAGGGTTCCTTTTGTCCACACCCTCCCCAGAATTTGGTGTTTGTAGATTATCTGATGATGCCGATTCTAACAGGTGTGAGGTCTTACCTCATTGTAGTTTTGATTTGCATTTCTCTAATAATTAGTGATGTTGAGCAGCTTTTCATGTGCGTCTTGGCCATCTCTGTGTCTTCTTTGAAGAAACGTCTCTTTAGATCTTCTGCCCATTTTTGTATAGGGTTGTTTGTTTTATTAATATTAAGCTGCATGAGCTGTTTATATATATTGAAGATTAAACCTTTGTCCATTGATTCGTTTGTGAACGTTTTCGCCCATTCTGAGGGTTGCCTTTTTCCATTCCCGTTTTTTTAACAAAGAAAGAAAGAAAGCCAAAAAAGCAGAACACTAATGTGCGTGAAATATGCCTCTTGAAACTGTCGTTTTGAAATATGGACGTCTTTTGAATTTTTTGGTCGATATATGACCCCAGGATTTGTTTTCAGGGCAGGTGTCATTTACAGGCCGGTAATGATTTGGAATATCCACTGACCATTAGCGCTGGGATTAAAGCTGCAGTTGTGAGAAACGGCCACAAGGTGGCAGCAGTTCTCCCTTACCAAATCTGGTTACTAGGGCAGCAGAGCCTCAATGGAAGTCGTGTTCTAGATTGGCATGTAGAACGGAATGTGCCAGGAGAAAGCCCCTCAAGTGTGTCTCACTACTTCTTGTTCTTGTTTTTAATTTAATTTTTTATTTTTTTATTACAGCAAGTTTGAGTACAACGTTTAGCTTGTTGTAGGTGTGCAAGAGGTGGTTCTTTTACACATATACATATGTCTATTCTTCCTGGGTTCCTTTTCCCATGTACGTTATGACAGAATGTTGAGTAGTCTTCTCTTGGTACTCCGTAGGTCTTTGGTGATTATATACGTCTACTGTGTTTGTATATGTCTGTTAACCCCAATATCGTAATGAATTCAATCCTCACACCTTTCCTTTGGTGAACCATAAGTTTGTTTAATGAATCTGTGATTGCCCTTCTCCGTGGAAATATCTGCCCTGGTATCAATTTATAGGTAACACCTATAAGTGATATGATACGATATGTGTCTTTCACTTTCTGACTTACTCCAAGTCACATGATTACCTCGAGACTCATCTACGGTGCTGCGAATGGCATTGTGTCCTTTTTTTCCTTGGCGAATATTCTGTCTTAGCGAGGTCCATTTTCTGCAATGTGATTCCCTGAGGGCTGAGGATTAGCTGACCTGGGCAGCCTGACCCGGCCGGCAAGCCCTCCCCAGGTGTGCCTGGGTTAAGGTCAATATAAACAGCACTCCAGGCAGCAATAGCCCCTGCAGCTGTGCCTGACTCCATATTCTCTGCACCATCAGCAGTCTCGGGGCTGTGCGGGTGGGAGGGTGGGAGGGTCCACGGCTTTGTGGGTGGCGCGGTGTGAGTGGGGCTCTGCTGGATTTTCGGCAGGAGTTGTCAGGCTGCCACCTGTAAAGAAGAGGATGTGTCACCCATAATTTCCACTGGAATATCTCTCCGGGCTGAGGTGAGGAAGGAAAAAAAGGAGTGGGGGCCGGGACAGGAGGGGTATCTCAGGCAGGGCAATGGAAAGCTTCCAGAAGAGCGCCCGTGGCCAGGACCATCCTGGCGGACCTGCAGGCACCATGTTGCCCTGCGTGCTGTCGCTGGTGTGCCTCCACGGCCCTTCCTCTAGGCTTTCAAGCCCTTGTACATATTCAGGTGTTTCACCTGGGATGGGTGGGAACAGTTCAGCAGCAGCTGGCCTGGGGCTCAGCTCACGTTTACTCACAGAGGCCTCGGCACTGTCCCCCAGCTTTGCAATAAGGACGCTCCTTGCGTGGGCGGGCGGGGCTGCTGGCTGTATGGGAGATGATTCCCCACCTCTGACCAATTTCAGAATTGTTTACCACTGGAGCAAGTGCCTTGGTAGTGTTTTCCTCTGTATAACTGTTAGGTTCAGTTTTTTTTTTCTTTTTTGGTTCAAGTTAGATTTTATTCCTCTTTTATGTATTTATGGATATAAGCATGGAAATAATTCATTCTTATAAATACATCAGTGTGAATGGAAGAACTTTTTTTTCTGTATTATTTTTACATTTTATTTTTAAAAAATTTGAAATTTAATTAATTTTTTTATACAGTAGGTTATTATTAGTTATCTATTTTATGCATAAACATGTATACAGGTCAATCCCAATCTCCCAACTCATCCCACCACCACCACCCCATGGCTTCCCCCACTCTGTGTCCATACGTTTGTTCTCTACCTCTGTGTCTCTATTTCTGCCCTGCAAACCAGTTCATCTGTACCATTTTTCTAGGTTCCACATATAGGCATTAATATACAATATTTGTTTTTCTCTTTCTGACTTACTTCACTCTGCATGACAGTCTCTAGATCCATCAACTTCTCTACAAATGACCGTTTCATTCCTTTTTATGGCTGAGTAATATTCCATTTTATATATGTACCACATCTTTATCCATTCGTCTGTCTGTGGCCATTTAGGTTGCTTCCATTACCTTGCTATTGATAATAGTGCTGCAATGAACATTGTGGTGAATGTGTCTTTGTGATTTATGGTTTTCTCTGGGTATATGCCCAGAAGTGGGATTGCTGGATCCTATGGTAATTCTCTTTCTAGTTTTTTAAAGGAACCTCCATACTGTTCTCCATAGTGACTGTATCAATTTACATTCCCACCAATAGCGGAAGAGGGTTCCTTTTGTCCACACCCTCCCCAGAATTTGTTGTTTCTACATTATCCGATGATGCCGATTCTAACAGGTGTGAGGTCTTACCTCATTGTAGTTTTGATATGCATTTCTCTAATAATTAGTGATGTTGAGCAGCTTCTCATGTGCGTCTTGACCATCTCTGTGACTTCTTTGAAGAAACGTCTCTTTAGATCTTCTGCCCATTTTTGTATTGGGTTGTTTGTTTTATTAATATTAAGCTGCATGAGCTGTTTATATATATTGGAGATTAAACCTTTGTCCATTGATTCGTTTGTGAACGTTTTCGCCCATTCTGAGGGTTGCCTTTTTCCATTCCCGTTCTTTTAACAAAGAAAGAAAGAAAGCAAAAGAAGCAGAACACTAATGTGCGTGAAATATGCCTCTTGAAACTGTCTTTATGAAATATGGACGTCTTTTGAATTTTTTGGTCGATATATGACCCCAGGATTTGTTTTCACGGCAGGTGTCATTTACAGGCCTGTAATGATTTGGAATATCCTCTGAGCATTAGCGCTGGGATTAAAGCTGCTGTTGTGTGAAACGGCCACAAGGTGGCAGCAGTTCTCCCTTACCAAAGCTGGTTACTAGGGCAGCAGAGCCTCAATGGAAGTCGCGTTCTAGATTGGAATGTAGAACGGAATGTGCCAGGAGAAAGCCCCTCAAGTTTGTCTCACTACTTCTTGTTCGTGTTTTTAATTTAATTTTTTATTTTTTATTACAGCAAGTTTGAGTACAACGTTTAGCATGTTGTAGGTGTGCAAGAGGTGGTTCTTTTACACATATACATATGTCTGTTCTTCCTGGGATCCTTTTCCCATGTACGTTATGACAGAATGTTGAGTAGTCTTCTCTTGGTACTCCATAGGTCTTTGGTGATTATATACGACTACTGTGTTTGTATATGTCTGTTAACCCCAATATCGTAATGAATTCAATATTCACACCTTTCCTTTGGTGAACCATTAGTTTGTTTAATGAATCTGTGATTGCCCTTCTCCGTGGAAATATCTGCCCTGGTATCAATTTATAGGTAACACCTATAAGTGATATGATATGATATGTGTCTTTCACTTTCTGACTTACTCCAAGTCACGTGATTACCTCGAGACTCATCTACGGTGCTGCAAATGGCTTTGTGTCCTTTTTTTCCTTGGCGAATATTCTGTCTTAGCGAGGTCCATTTTCTGCAATGTGATTCCCTGAGGGCTGAGGATTAGCTGCCCTGGGCAGCCTGACCCTGCCGGCAAGCCCTCCCCAGGTGTGCCTGGGTTGAGGTCAATATAAACAGCACTCCAGGCAGCATTAGCCCCTGCAGCTGTGCCTGACTCCATATTCTCTGCCCCGTCAGCAGTCTCGGGGCTGTGCTGGTGGGAGGGTGTGGGGGTCCACCGCTTTGTGGGTGGCCCGGTGTGAGTGGGGCTCTGCTGGATTTTCGGCAGGAGTTGCCAGGCTGCCACCTGTAAAGAAGAGGATGTGTCACCCATAAATTCCACTGGAATAACTCTCCGGGCTGAGGTGAGGAAGGAAAAAAAGGAGTGGGGGCCGGGACAGGAGGGGTATCTCAGGCAGGGCAATGGAAAGCTTCCAGAAGAGCGCCCGTGGCCAGGACCATCCTGGCTGACCTGCAGCCACCAAGTTGGCCTGTGTGCCGTCGCTGATGTGGCTCCACGGCCCTTCCTCTAGGCTTTCAAGCCCTTGTACATATTCAGGTGTTTCACCTGGGAAGGGTGGGAACAGTTCAGCAGCATCTGGCCTGGTGCTCAGCTCACGTTTACTCATAGATGCCTGGGCACGGTCTCCCAGCTTTGCAATAAGGACGCTCCTTGCGTGGGCGGGTGGGGCTGCTGGCTGTATGGGAGATGATTCCCCACCTCTGACCAATTTCAGAATTGTTTACCACTGGAGCAAGTGCCTTGGTAGTGTTTTCCTCTGTATAACTGTTAGGTTCAGTTTTTTTTTTCTTATTTGGTTCAAGTTAGATTTTATTCCTCTTTTATGTATTTATAGATATAAGCATGGAAATAATTCATTGTTATATATACATCAGTGTGAATGGAAGAACTTTTTTTTCTGTTTTATTTTTACATTTTATTTTTAAAAATTTTGAAATTTAATTTTATTTATTTTTTTATACAGTTGTTTATTATTAGTTATCTATTTTATGCATAAACATTTATACAGGTCAATCCCAATCTCCCAACTCATCCCACCACCACCACCCCATGGCTTCCCCCACTTTGTGTCCATACGTTTGTTCTCTACCTCTGTGTCTCTATTTCTGCCCTGCAAACCAGTTCATCTGTACCATTTTTCTAGGTTCCACATATAGGCCTTAATATACAATATTTGTTTTTCTCTTTCTGACTTACTTCACTCTGCATGACAGTCTCTAGATCCATCAACTTCTCTACAAATGACCCAGTTTCATTCCTTTTTATGGCTGAGTAATATTCCATTTTATATATGTACCACATCTTTATCCATTCGTCTGTCTGTGGCCATTTAGGTTGCTTCCATTACCTGGCTATTGTAAATAGAGCTGCAATGAACATTGTGGTGAATGAGTCTTTGTGATTTATGGTTTTCTCTGTGTATATGCCCAGAAGTGGGATTGCTGGATCCTATGGTAATTCTCTTTTTAGTTTTTTAAAGGAACCTCCATACTGTTCTCCATAGTGACTGTATCAATTTACATTCCCACCAATAGCGGAAGAGGGTTCCTTTTGTCCACACCCTCCCCAGAATTTGTTGTTTGTAGATTATCTGATGATGCCGATTCTAACAGGTGTGAGGTCTTACCTCATTGTAGTTTTCATTTGCATTTCTCTAATAATTAGTGATGTTGAGCAGCTTTTCATGTGCGTCTTGGCCATTTCTGTGTCTTCTTTGAAGAAACGTCTCTTTAGATCTTCTGCCCATTTTTGTATTGGGTTGATTGTTTTATTAATATTAAGCTGCATGAGCTGTTTATATATATTGGAGATTAAACCTTTGTCCATTGATTCGTTTGTGAACGTTTTCGCCCATTCTGAGGGTTGCCTTTTTCCATTCCCGTTTTTTTAACAAAGAAAGAAAGAAAGCAAAAGAAGCAGAACACTAATGTGCGTGAAATATGCCTCTTGAAACTGTCGTTTTGAAATATGGACGTCTTTTGAATTTTTTGGTCGATATATGACTCCAGGATTTGTTTTCAGGGCAGGTGTCATTTACAGGCCTGTAATGATTTGGAATATCCACTGATCATTAGCGCTGGGATTAAAGCTGCTGTTGTGTGAAACGGCCACAAGGTGGCAGCAGTTCTCCCTTAACAAATCTGGTTACTAGGGCAGCAGAGCCTCAATGGAATTCGCGTTCTAGTTTGGAATGTAGAACGGAATGTGCCAGGAGAAAGCCCCTCAAGTTTGTCTCACTACTTCTTGTTCGTGTTTTTAATTTAATTTTTTATTTTTTATTACAGCAAGTTTGAGTACAACGTTTAGCTTGTTGTTGGTGTGCAAGAGGTGGTTCTTTTACACTTATACATATGTCTGTTCTTCCTGGGATCCTTTTTCCATGTACGTTATGACAGAATGTTGAGTAGTCTCCTCTTGGTACTCCGTAGGTCTTTGGTGATTATATACGTCTACTGTGTTTGTATATGTCTGTTAACCCCAATATCGTAATGAATTCAATCCTCACACCTTTCCTTTGGTGAACCATAAGTTTGTTTAATGAATCTGTGATTGCCCTTCTCCGTGGAAATATCTGCCCTGGTATCAATTTATAGGTAACACCTATAAGTGATATGATATGATATGTGTCTTTCACTTTCAGACTTACTCCAAGTCACGTGATTACCTCTAGACTCATCTACGGTCCTGCAAATGGCATTGTGTCCTTTTTATCCTTGGGGAATATTCTGTCTTAGTGAGGTCCATTTTCTGCAATGTGATTCCCTGAGGGCTGAGGATTAGCTGCCCTGGGCAGCCTGACCCTGCCGGCAAGCCCTCCCCAGGTGTGCCTGGTTTAAGGTCAATATAAACAGCAATCCAGGCAGCAATAGACCCTGCAGCTGTGCCTGACTCCATATTCTCTGCACCATCAGCAGTCTCGGGGCTGTGCGGGTGGGAGGGTGGGAGGGTCCACGGCTTTGTGGGTTCCGCATTGTGAGTGGGGTTCTGCTGGATTTTCGGCAGGAGTTGCCAGGCTGCCACCTGTAAAGAAGAGGATGTGTCACCCATAACTTCCACTGGAATATCTCTCCGGGCTGAGGTGAGGAAGGAAAAAAAGGAGTGGGGGCCGGGACAGGAGGGGTATCTCAGGCAGGGCAATGGAAATCTTCCAGAAGAGCACCCGTGGCCAGGACCATCCTGGCTGACCTGCAGGCACCAAGTTGGCCTGCGTGCCGTCGCTGGTGTGGCTCCACGGCCCTTCCTCTAGGCTTTCAAGCCCTTGTACATATTCAGGTGTTTCACCTGGGAAGGGTGGGAACAGTTCAGCAGCATCTGGCCTGGGGCTCAGCTCACGTTTACTCACAGAGGCCTTGGCACGGTCTCCCATCTTTGCAATAAGGACGCTCCTTGCGTGGGCGGGTGGGGCTGCTGGCTGTATGGGAGATGATTCCCCACCTCTGACCAATTTCAGAATTGTTTACCACTGGAGCAAGTGCCTTGGTAGTGTTTTCCTCTGTATAACTGTTAGGTTCAGTTTTTTCTTTCTTTTTTGGTTCAAGTTAGATTTTATTCCTCTTTTATGTATTTATAGATATAAGCATGGAAATAATTCATTGTTATATATACATCAGTGTGAATGGAAGAATTTTTTTTCTGTTTTATTTTTACATTTTATTTTTAAAAATTTTGAAATTTAATTTTGTTTATTTTTTTATACAGTAGGTTATTATTAGTTATCTATTTTATGCATAAACATGTATACAGGTCAATCCCAATCTCCCAACTCATCCCACCACCACCACCCCATGGCTTCCCCCACTTTGTGTCCATACGTTAGTTCTCTACCTCTGTGTCTCTATTTCTGCCCTGCAAACCAGTTCATCTGTACCATTTTTCTAGGTTCCACATATAGGCCTTAATATACAATATTTGTTTTTCTCTTTCTGACTTACTTCACTCTGCATGACAGTCTCTAGATCCATCAACTTCTCTACAAATGACCCAGTTTCATTCCTCTTTATGGCTGAGTAATATTCCATTTTATATATGTACCACATCTTTATCCATTCGTCTGTCTGTGGGCATTTAGGTTGCTTCCATTACCTGGCTATTGTAAATAGTGCTGCAATGAACATTGTGGTGAATGTGTCTTTGTGATTTATGGTTTTCTCTGGGTATATGCCCAGAAGTGGGATTGCTGGATCCTATGGTAATTCTCTTTTTAGTTTTTTAAAGGAACCTCCATACTGTTCTCCATAGTGACTGTATCAATTTACATTCCCACCAATAGCGGAAGAGGGTTCCTTTTGTCCACACCCTCCCCAGAATTTGTTGTTTGTACATTATCTGATGATGCCGATTCTAACAGGTGTGAGGTCTTACCTCATTGTAGTTTTGATTTGCATTTCTCTAATAATTAGTGATGTTGAGCAGCTTCTCATGTGCGTCTTGGCCATCTCTGTGACTTCTTTGAAGAAACGTCTCTTTAGATCTTCTGCCCATTTTTGTATTGGGTTGTTTGTTTTATTAATATTAAGCTGCATGAGCTGTTTATATATATTGGAGATTAAACCTTTGTCCATTGATTCGTTTGTGAACGTTTTCGCCCATTCTGAGGGTTGCCTTATTCCATTCCCGTTTTTTTAACAAAGAAAGAAAGAAAGCAAAAGAAGGAGAACACTAATGTGCGTGAAATATGCCTCTTGAAACTGTCGTTTTGAAATATGGACGTCTTTTGAATTTTTTGGTCGATATATGACCCCAGGATTTGTTTTCAGGGCAGGTGTCATTTACAGGCCTGTAATGATTTGGAATATCCACTGACCATTAGCGCTGGGATTAAAGCTGCAGTTGTGAGAAATGGCCACAAGGTGGCAGCAGTTCTCCCTTACCAAATCTGGTTACTAGGGCAGCAGAGCCTCAATGGAAGTCGCGTTCTAGATTGGAATGTAGAACGGAATGTGCCAGGAGAAGGCCCCTCAAGTGTGTCTCACTACTTCTTGTTCTTGTTTTTAATTTAATTTTTTATTTTTTTATTACAGCATGTTTGAGTACAACGTTTAGCTTGTTGTAGGTGTGCCAGAGGTGGTTCTTTGACACATATACATATGTCTGTTCTTCCTGGGATCCTTTTCCCATGTACGTTATGACAGAATGTTGAGTAGTCTTCTCTTGGTACTCCATAGGTCTTTGGTGATTATATATGTCTACTGTGTTTGTATATGTCTGTTAACCCCAATATCGTAATGAATTCAATCCTCACACCTTTCCTTTGGTGAACCATAAGTTTGTTTAATGAATCTGTGATTGCCCTTCTCCGTGGAAATATCTGCCCTGGTATCAATTTATAGGTAACACCTATAAGTGATATGATACAATATGTGTCTTTCACTCTCTGAATTACTCCAAGTCACGTGATTACCTCGAGACTCATCTACGGTGCTGCGAATGGCATTGTGTCCTTTTTTTCCTTGGCGAATATACTGTCTTAGCGAGGTCCATTTTCTGCAATGTGATTCCCTGAGGGCTGAGGATTAGCTGCCCTGGGCAGCCTGACCCTGCCGGCAAGCCCTCCCCAGGTGTGCCTGGGTTGAGGTCAATATAAACAGCACTCCAGGCAGCAATAGCACCAGCAGCTGTGCCTGACTCCATATTCTCTGCCCCGTCAGCAGTCTCGGGGCTGTGCTGGTGGGAGGGTGGGAGGGTCCACGGCTTTGTGGGTGGCCCGGTGTGAGTGGGGCTCTGCTGGACTTTCGGCAGGAGTTGCCAGGCTGCCACCTGTAAAGAAGAGGATGTGTCACCCATAACTTCCACTGGAATATCTCTCCGGGCTGAGGTGAGGAAGGAAAAAAAGGAGTGGGGGCCGGGACAGGAGGGGTATCTCAGGCAGGGCAATGGAAAGCTTCCAGAAGAGCGCCCGTGGCCAGGACCATCCTGGCTGACCTGCAGGCACCAAGTTGGCCTGCGTGCCGTCGCTGGTGTGGCTCCACGGCCCTCCCTCTAGGCTTTCAAGCCCTTGTACATATTCAGGTGTTTCACCTGGGAAGGGTGGGAACAGTTCAGCAGCATCTGGCCTGGGGCTCAGCTCACGTTTACTCACAGAGGCCTGGGCACGGTCCCCCAGCTTTGCAATAAGGACGCTCCTTGTGTGGGCGGGTGGGGCTGCTGGCTGTATGGGAGATGATTCCCCACCTCTGACCAATTTCAGAATTGTTTACCACTGGAGCAAGTGCCTTGGTAGTGTTTTCCTCTGTATAACTGTTAGGTTCAATTTTTTTTTTCTTTTTTGGTTCAAGTTAGATTTTATTCCTCTTTTATGTATTTATAGATATAAGCATGGAAATAATTCATTGTTATATATACATCAGTGAGAATGGAAGAAATTTTTTTCTGTTTTATTTTTACATTTTATTTTTAAAAATTTTGAAATTTAATTTTGTTTATTTTTTTATACAGTAGGTTATTATTAGTTATCTATTTTATGCATATACATGTATACAGGTCAATCCCAATCTCCCAACTCATCCCACCACCACCACCCCATGGCTTCCCCCACTTTGTGTCCATACGTCTGTTCTCTACCTCTGTGTCTCTATTTCTGCCCTGCAAACCAGTTCATCTGTACCATTTTTCTAGGTTCCACATATAGGCATTAATATACAATATTTGTTTTTCTCTTTCTGACTTACTTCACTCTGTATGACAGTCTCTAGATCCATCAACTTCTCTACAAATGACCCAGTTTCATTCCTTTTTATGGCTGAGTAATATTCCATTTTATATATGTACCACATCTTTATCCATTCGTCTGTCTGTGGGCATTTAGGTTGCTTCCATTACCTGGCTATTGTAAATAGTGCTGCAATGAACATTGTGGTGAATGTGTCTTTGTGATTTATGGTTTTCTCTGGGTATATGCCCAGAAGTGGGATTGCTGGATCCTATGGTAATTCTCTTTTTAGTTTTTTAAAGGAACCTCCATACTGTTCTCCATAGTGACTGTATCAATTTACATTCCCACCAATAGCGGAAGAGGGTTCCTTTTGTCCACACCCTCCCCAGAATTTGTTGTTTGTACATTATCTGATGATGCCGATTCTAACAGGTGTGAGGTCTTACCTCATTGTAGTTTTGATTTGCATTTCTCTAATAATTAGTGATGTTGAGCAGCTTCTCATGTGCGTCTTGGCCATCTCTGTGACTTCTTTGAAGAAACGTCTCTTTAGATCTTCTGCCCATTTTTGTATTGGGTTGTTTGTTTTATTAATATTAAGCTGCATGAGCTGTTTATATATATTGGAGATTAAACCTTTGTCCATTGATTCGTTTGTGAACGTTTTCGCCCATTCTGAGGGTTGCCTTTTTCCATTCCCGTTTTTTTAACAAAGAAAGAAAGAAAGCAAAAGAAGCAGAACACTAATGTGCGTGAAATATGCCTCTTGAAACTGTCGTTTTGTAATATGGACGTCTTTTGGATTTTTTGGTCGATATATGACCCCAGGATTTGTTTTCAGGGCAGGTGTCATTTACAGGCCTGTAATGATTTGGAATATCCACTGACCATTAGCGCTGGGATTAAAGCTGCAGTTGTGAGAAACGGCCACAAGGTGGCAGCAGTTCTCCCTTACCAAATCTGGTTACTAGGGCAGCAGAGCCTCAATGGAAGTCGCGTTCTAGATTGGAATGTAGAACGGAATGTGCCAGGAGAAGGCCCCTCAAGTGTGTCTCACTACTTCTTGTTCTTGTTTTTAATTTAATTTTTTATTTTTTTATTACAGCATGTTTGAGTACAACGTTTAGCTTGTAGGTGTGCCAGAGGTGGTTCTTTTACACATATACATATGTCTGTTCTTCCTGGGATCCTTTTCCCATGTACGTTATGACAGAATGTTGAGTAGTCTTCTCTTGGTACTCCGTAGGTCTTTGGTGATTATATACGTCTACTGTGTTTGTATATGTCTGTTAACCCCAATATCGTAATGAATTCAATCCTCACACCTTTCCTTTGGTGAACCATAAGTTTGTTTAATGAATCTGTGATTGCCCTTCTCCGTGGAAATATCTGCCCTGGTATCAATTTATAGGTAACACCTATAAGTGATATGATACGATATGTGTCTTTCACTCTCTGACTTACTCCAAGTCACGTGATTACCTCGAGACTCATCTACGGTGCTGTAAATGGCATTGTGTCCTTTTTTTCCTTGGCGAATATTCTGTCTTAGCGAGGTCCATTTTCTGCAATGTGATTCCCTGAGGGCTGAGGATTAGCTGCCCTGGGCAGCCTGACCCTGCCGGCAAGCCCTCCCCAGGTGTGCCTGGGTTGAGGTCAATATAAACAGCACTCCAGGCAGCAATAGCCCCTGCAGCTGTGCCTGACTCCATATTCTCTGCCCCGTCAGCAGTCTCGGGGCTGTGCTGGTGGGAGGGTGGGAGGGTCCACGGCTTTGTGGGTGGCCCGGTGTGAGTGGGACTCTGCTGGACTTTCGGCAGGAGTTGCCAGGCTGCCACCTGTAAAGAAGAGGATGTGTCACCCATAACTTCCACTGGAATATCTCTCCGGGCTGAGTTGTGGAAGGGAAAAAAGGAGTGGGGGCCGGGACAGGAGGGGTATCTCAGGCAGGGCAATGGAAAGCTTCCAGAAGAGCGCCCGTGGCCAGGACCATCCTGGCTGACCTGCAGGCACCAAGTTGGCCTGCGTGCTGTCGCTGGTGTGGCTCCACGGCCCTTCCTCTAGGCTTTCAAGCCCTTGTACATATTCAGGTGTTTCACCTGGGAAGGGTGGGAACAGTTCAGCAGCATCTGGCCTGGGGCTCAGCTCACGTTTACTCACAGAGGCCTGGGCACGGTCTCCCAGCTTTGCAATAAGGACGCTCCTTGCGTGGGCGGGTGGGGCTGCTGGCTGTATGGGAGATGATTCCCCACCTCTGACCAATTTCAGAATTGTTTACCACTGGAGCAAGTGCCTTGGTAGTGTTTTCCTCTGTATAACGGTTAGGTTCAATTTTTTTTTTTTCTTTTTTGGTTCAAGTTAGATTTTATTCCTCTTTTATGTATTTATAGATATAAGCATGGAAATAATTCATTGTTATATATACATCAGTGTGAATGGAAGAACATTTTTTCTGTTTTATTTTTACATTTTATTTTTAAAAATTTTGAAATTTATTTTTGTTTATTTTTTTATACAGTAGGTTATTATTAGTTATCTATTTTATGCATATACATGTATACAGGTCAATCCCAATCTCCCAACTCATCCCACCACCACCACCCCATGGCTTCCCCCACTTTGTGTCCATACGTCTGTTCTCTACCTCTGTGTCTCTATTTCTGCCCTGCAAACCAGTTCATCTGTACCATTTTTCTAGGTTCCACATATAGGCATTAATATACAATATTTGTTTTTCTCTTTCTGACTTACTTCACTCTGTATGACAGTCTCTAGATCCATCAGCTTCTCCACAAATGACCCAGTTTCATTCCTTTTTATGGCTGAGTAATATTCCATTTTATATATGTACCACATCTTTATCCATTCGTCTGTCTGTGGGCATTTAGGTTGCTTCCATTACCTGGCTATTGTAAATAGTGCTGCAATGAACATTGTGGTGAATGTGTCTTTGTGATTTATGGTTTTCTCTGGGTATATGCCCAGAAGTGGGATTGCTGGATCCTATGGTAATTCTCTTTTTAGTTTTTTAAAGGAACCTCCATACCGTTCTCCATAGTGACTGTATCAATTTACATTCCCACCAATAGCGGAAGAGGGTTCCTTTTGTCCACACCCTCCCCAGAATTTGTTGTTTGTACATTATCTGATGATGCCGATTCTAACAGGTGTGAGGTCTTACCTCATTGTAATTTTGATTTGTATTTCTCTAATAATTAGTGATGTTGAGCAGCTTCTCATGTGCGTCTTGGCCATCTCTGTGACTTCTTTGAAGAAACGTCTCTTTAGATCTTCTGCCCATTTTTGTATTGGGTTGTTTGTTTTATTAATATTAAGCTGCATGAGCTGTTTATATATATTGGAGATTAAACCTTTGTCCATTGATTCGTTTGTGAACGTTTTCGCCCATTCTGAGGGTTGCCTTTTTCCATTCCCGTTTTTTTAACAAAGAAAGAAAGAAAGCAAAAGAAGCAGAACACTAATGTGCGTGAAATATGCCTCTTGAAACTGTTGTTTTGAAATATGGACGTCTTTTGAATTTTTTGGTCGATATATGACCCCAGGATTTGTTTTCAGGGCAGGTGTCATTTACAGGCCTGTAATGATTTGGAATATCCACTGACCATTAGCGCTGGGATTAAAGCTGCAGTTGTGAGAAATGGCCACAAGGTGGCAGCAGTTCTCCCTTACCAAATCTGGTTACTAGGGCAGCAGAGCCTCAATGGAAGTCGCGTTCTAGATTGGAATGTAGAACGGAATGTGCCAGGAGAAGGCCCCTCAAGTGTGTCTCACTACTTCTTGTTCTTGTTTTTAATTTAATTTTTTTATTTTTTTATTACAGCATGTTTGAGTACAACGTTTAGCTTGTTGTAGGTGTGCCAGAGGTGGTTCTTTTACACATATACATATGTCTGTTCTTCCTGGGATCCTTTTCCCATGTACGTTATGACAGAATGTTGAGTAGTCTTCTCTTGGTACTCCGTAGGTCTTTGGTGATTATATACGTCTACTGTGTTTGTATATGTCTGTTAACCCCAATATCGTAATGAATTCAATCCTCACACCTTTCCTTTGGTGAACCATAAGTTTGTTTAATGAATCTGTGATTGCCCTTCTCCGTGGAAATATCTGCCCTGGTATCAATTTATAGGTAACACCTATAAGTGATATGATACGATATGTGTCTTTCACTCTCTGACTTACTCCAAGTCACGTGATTACCTCGAGACTCATCTACGGTGCTGCGAATGGCATTGTGTCCTTTTTTTCCTTGGCTAATATTCTGTCTTAGCGAGGTCCATTTTCTGCAATGTGATTCCCTGAGGGCTGAGGATTAGCTGCCCTGGGCAGCCTGACCCTGCCGGCAAGACCTCCCCAGGTGTGCCTGGGTTGAGGTCAATATAAACAGCACTCCAGGCAGCAATAGCCCCTGCAGCTGTGCCTGACTCCATATTCTCTGCCCCGTCAGCAGTCTCGGGGCTGTGCTGGTGGGAGGGTCGGAGGGTCCACGGCTTTGTGGGTGGCCCGGTGTGAGTGGGGCTCTGCTGGACTTTCGGCAGGAGTTGCCAGGCTGCCACCTGTAAAGAAGAGGATGTGTCACCCATAACTTCCACTGGAATATCTCTCCGGGCTGAGGTGAGGAAGGAAAAAAAGGAGTGGGGGCCGGGACAGGAGGGGTATCTCAGGCAGGGCAATGGAAAGCTTCCAGAAGAGCGCCCGTGGCCAGGACCATCCTGGCTGACCTGCAGGCACCAAGTTGGCCTGCGTGCCGTCGCTGGTGTGGCTCCACGGCCCTCCCTCTAGGCTTTCAAGCCCTTGTACATATTCAGGTGTTTCACCTGGGAAGGGTGGGAACAGTTCAGCAGCATCTGGCCTGGGGCTCAGCTCACGTTTACTCACAGAGACCTGGGCACGGTCCCCCAGCTTTGCAATAAGGACGCTCCTTGCGTGGGCGGTTGGGGCTGCTGGCTGTATGGGAGATGATTCCCCACCTCTGACCAATTTCAGAATTGTTTACCACTGGAGCAAGTGCCTTGGTAGTGTTTTCCTCTGTATAACGGTTAGGTTCAATTTTTTTTTTCTTTTTTGGTTCAAGTTAGATTTTATTCCTCTTTTATGTATTTATAGATATAAGCATGGAAATAATTCATTGTTATATATACATCAGTGTGAATGGAAGAACTTTTTTTCTGTTTTATTTTTACATTTTATTTTTAAAAATTTTGAAATTTAATTTTGTTTATTTTTTTATACAGTAGGTTATTATTAGTTATCTATTTTATGCATATACATGTATACAGGTCAATCCCAATCTCCCAACTCATCCCACCACCACCACCCCATGGCTTCCCCCACTTTGTGTCCATACGTCTGTTCTCTACCTCTGTGTCTCTATTTCTGCCCTGCAAACCAGTTCATCTGTACCATTTTTCTAGGTTCCACATATAGGCATTAATATACAATATTTGTTTTTCTCTTTCTGACTTACTTCACTCTGTATGACAGTCTCTAGATCCATCAACTTCTCTACAAATGACACAGTTTCATTCCTTTTTATGGCTGAGTAATATTCCATTTTATATATGTACCACATCTTTATCCATTCGTCTGTCTGTGGGCATTTAGGTTGCTTCCATTACCTGGCTATTGTAAATAGTGCTGCAATGAACATTGTGGTGAATGTGTCTTTGTGATTTATGGTTTTCTCTGGGTATATGCCCAGAAGTGGGATTGCTGGATCCTATGGTAATTCTCTTTTTAGTTTTTTAAAGGAACCTCCATACTGTTCTCCATAGTGACTGTATCAATTTACATTCCCACCAATAGCGGAAGAGGGTTCCTTTTGTCCACACCCTCCCCAGAATTTGTTGTTTGTACATTATCTGATGATGCCGATTCTAACAGGTGTGAGGTCTTACCTCATTGTAGTTTTGATTTGCATTTCTCTAATAATTAGTGATGTTGAGCAGCTTCTCATGTGCGTCTTGGCCATCTCTGTGACTTCTTTGAAGAAACGTCTCTTTAGATCTTCTGCCCATTTTTGTATTGGGTTGTTTGTTTTATTAATATTAAGCTGCATGAGCTGTTTATATATATTGGAGATTAAACCTTTGTCCATTGATTCGTTTGTGAACGTTTTCGCCCATTCTGAGGGTTGCCTTATTCCATTCCCGTTTTTTTAACAAAGAAAGAAAGAAAGCAAAAGAAGGAGAACACTAATGTGCGTGAAATATGCCTCTTGAAACTGTCGTTTTGAAATATGGACGTCTTTTGAATTTTTTGGTCGATATATGACCCCAGGATTTGTTTTCAGGGCAGGTGTCATTTACAGGCCTGTAATGATTTGGAATATCCACTGACCATTAGCGCTGGGATTAAAGCTGCAGTTGTGAGAAATGGCCACAAGGTGGCAGCAGTTCTCCCTTACCAAATCTGGTTACTAGGGCAGCAGAGCCTCAATGGAAGTCGCGTTCTAGATTGGAATGTAGAACGGAATGTGCCAGGAGAAGGCCCCTCAAGTGTGTCTCACTACTTCTTGTTCTTGTTTTTAATTTAATTTTTTATTTTTTTATTACAGCATGTTTGAGTACAACGTTTAGCTTGTTGTAGGTGTGCCAGAGGTGGTTCTTTTACACATATACATATGTCTGTTCTTCCTGGGATCCTTTTCCCATGTACGTTATGACAGAATGTTGAGTAGTCTTCTCTTGGTACTCCATAGGTCTTTGGTGATTATATATGTCTACTGTGTTTGTATATGTCTGTTAACCCCAATATCGTAATGAATTCAATCCTCACACCTTTCCTTTGGTGAACCATAAGTTTGTTTAATGAATCTGTGATTGCCCTTCTCCGTGGAAATATCTGCCCTGGTATCAATTTATAGGTAACACCTATAAGTGATATGATACGATATGTGTCTTTCACTCTCTGACTTACTCCAAGTCACGTGATTACCTCGAGACTCATCTACGGTGCTGCGAATGGCATTGTGTCCTTTTTTTCCTTGGCGAATATACTGTCTTAGCGAGGTCCATTTTCTGCAATGTGATTCCCTGAGGGCTGAGGATTAGCTGCCCTGGGCAGCCTGACCCTGCCGGCAAGCCCTCCCCAGGTGTGCCTGGGTTGAGGTCAATATAAACAGCACTCCAGGCAGCAATAGCCCCAGCAGCTGTGCCTGACTCCATATTCTCTGCCCCGTCAGCAGTCTCGGGGCTGTGCTGGTGGGAGGGTGGGAGGGTCCACGGCTTTGTGGGTGGCCCGGTGTGAGTGGGGCTCTGCTGGACTTTCGGCAGGAGTTGCCAGGCTGCCACCTGTAAAGAAGAGGATGTGTCACCCATAACTTCCACTGGAATATCTCTCCGGGCTGAGGTGAGGAAGGAAAAAAAGGAGTGGGGGCCGGGACAGGAGGGGTATCTCAGGCAGGGCAATGGAAAGCTTCCAGAAGAGCGCCCGTGGCCAGGACCATCCTGGCTGACCTGCAGGCACCAAGTTGGCCTGCGTGCCGTCGCTGGTGTGGCTCCACGGCCCTCCCTCTAGGCTTTCAAGCCCTTGTACATATTCAGGTGTTTCACCTGGGAAGGGTGGGAACAGTTCAGCAGCATCTGGCCTGGGGCTCAGCTCACGTTTACTCACAGAGGCCTGGGCACGGTCCCCCAGCTTTGCAATAAGGACGCTCCTTGTGTGGGCGGGTGGGGCTGCTGGCTGTATGGGAGATGATTCCCCACCTCTGACCAATTTCAGAATTGTTTACCACTGGAGCAAGTGCCTTGGTAGTGTTTTCCTCTGTATAACTGTTAGGTTCAATTTTTTTTTTCTTTTTTGGTTCAAGTTAGATTTTATTCCTCTTTTATGTATTTATAGATATAAGCATGGAAATAATTCATTGTTATATATACATCAGTGAGAATGGAAGAAATTTTTTTCTGTTTTATTTTTACATTTTATTTTTAAAAATTTTGAAATTTAATTTTGTTTATTTTTTTATACAGTAGGTTATTATTAGTTATCTATTTTATGCATATACATGTATACAGGTCAATCCCAATCTCCCAACTCATCCCACCACCACCACCCCATGGCTTCCCCCACTTTGTGTCCATACGTCTGTTCTCTACCTCTGTGTCTCTATTTCTGCCCTGCAAACCAGTTCATCTGTACCATTTTTCTAGGTTCCACATATAGGCATTAATATACAATATTTGTTTTTCTCTTTCTGACTTACTTCACTCTGTATGACAGTCTCTAGATCCATCAACTTCTCTACAAATGACCCAGTTTCATTCCTTTTTATGGCTGAGTAATATTCCATTTTATATATGTACCACATCTTTATCCATTCGTCTGTCTGTGGGCATTTAGGTTGCTTCCATTACCTGGCTATTGTAAATAGTGCTGCAATGAACATTGTGGTGAATGTGTCTTTGTGATTTATGGTTTTCTCTGGGTATATGCCCAGAAGTGGGATTGCTGGATCCTATGGTAATTCTCTTTTTAGTTTTTTAAAGGAACCTCCATACTGTTCTCCATAGTGACTGTATCAATTTACATTCCCACCAATAGCGGAAGAGGGTTCCTTTTGTCCACACCCTCCCCAGAATTTGTTGTTTGTACATTATCTGATGATGCCGATTCTAACAGGTGTGAGGTCTTACCTCATTGTAGTTTTGATTTGCATTTCTCTAATAATTAGTGATGTTGAGCAGCTTCTCATGTGCGTCTTGGCCATCTCTGTGACTTCTTTGAAGAAACGTCTCTTTAGATCTTCTGCCCATTTTTGTATTGGGTTGTTTGTTTTATTAATATTAAGCTGCATGAGCTGTTATATATATTGGAGATTAAACCTTTGTCCATTGATTCGTTTGTGAACGTTTTCGCCCATTCTGAGGGTTGCCTTTTTCCATTCCCGTTTTTTTAACAAAGAAAGAAAGAAAGCAAAAGAAGCAGAACACTAATGTGCGTGAAATATGCCTCTTGAAACTGTCGTTTTGTAATATGGACGTCTTTTGGATTTTTTGGTCGATATATGACCCCAGGATTTGTTTTCAGGGCAGGTGTCATTTACAGGCCTGTAATGATTTGGAATATCCACTGACCATTAGCGCTGGGATTAAAGCTGCAGTTGTGAGAAACGGCCACAAGGTGGCAGCAGTTCTCCCTTACCAAATCTGGTTACTAGGGCAGCAGAGCCTCAATGGAAGTCGCGTTCTAGATTGGAATGTAGAACGGAATGTGCCAGGAGAAGGCCCCTCAAGTGTGTCTCACTACTTCTTGTTCTTGTTTTTAATTTAATTTTTTATTTTTTTATTACAGCATGTTTGAGTACAACGTTTAGCTTGTTGTAGGTGTGCCAGAGGTGGTTCTTTTACACATATACATATGTCTGTTCTTCCTGGGATCCTTTTCCCATGTACGTTATGACAGAATGTTGAGTAGTCTTCTCTTGGTACTCCGTAGGTCTTTGGTGATTATATACGTCTACTGTGTTTGTATATGTCTGTTAACCCCAATATCGTAATGAATTCAATCCTCACACCTTTCCTTTGGTGAACCATTAGTTTGTTTAATGAATCTGTGATTGCCCTTCTCCGTGGAAATATCTGCCCTGGTATCAATTTATAGGTAACACCTATAAGTGATATGATACGATATGTGTCTTTCACTCTCTGACTTACTCCAAGTCACGTGATTACCTCGAGACTCATCTACGGTGCTGTGAATGGCATTGTGTCCTTTTTTTCCTTGGCGAATATTCTGTCTTAGCGAGGTCCATTTTCTGCAATGTGATTCCCTGAGGGCTGAGGATTAGCTGCCCTGGGCAGCCTGACCCTGCCGGCAAGCCCTCCCCAGGTGTGCCTGGGTTGAGGTCAATATAAACAGCACTCCAGGCAGCAATAGCCCCAGCAGCTGTGCCTGACTCCATATTCTCTGCCCCGTCAGCAGTCTCGGGGCTGTGCTGGTGGGAGGGTCGGAGGGTCCACGGCTTTGTGGGTGGCCCTGTGTGAGTGTGGCTCTGCTGGACTTTCGGCAGGAGTTGCCAGGCTGCCACCTGTAAAGAAGAGGATGTGTCACCCATAACTTCCACTGGAATATCTCTCCGGGCTGAGTTGTGGAAGGGAAAAAAGGAGTGGGGGCCGGGACAGGAGGGGTATCTCAGGCAGGGCAATGGAAAGCTTCCAGAAGAGCGCCCGTGGCCAGGACCATCCTGGCTGACCTGCAGGCACCAAGTTGGCCTGCGTGCTGTCGCTGGTGTGGCTCCACGGCCCTTCCTCTAGGCTTTCAAGCCCTTGTACATATTCAGGTGTTTCACCTGGGAAGGGTGGGAACAGTTCAGCAGCATCTGGCCTGGGGCTCAGCTCACGTTTACTCACAGAGGCCTGGGCACGGTCCCCCAGCTTTGCAATAAGGACGCTCCTTGCGTGGGCGGGTGGGGCTGCTGGCTGTATGGGAGATGATTCCCCACCTCTGACCAATTTCAGAATTGTTTACCACTGGAGCAAGTGCCTTGGTATTGTTTTCCTCTGTATAACGGTTAGGTTCAATTTTTTTTTTTTCTTTTTTGGTTCAAGTTAGATTTTATTCCTCTTTTATGTATTTATAGATATAAGCATGGAAATAATTCATTGTTATATATACATCAGTGTGAATGGAAGAACTTTTTTTCTGTTTTATTTTTACATTTTATTTTTAAAAATTTTGAAATTTAATTTTGTTTATTTTTTTATACAGTAGGTTATTATTAGTTATCTATTTTATGCATATACATGTATACAGGTCAATCCCAATCTCCCAACTCATCCCACCACCACCACCCCATGGCTTCCCCCACTTTGTGTCCATACGTCTGTTCTCTACCTCTGTGTCTCTATTTCTGCCCTGCAAACCAGTTCATCTGTACCATTTTTCTAGGTTCCACATATAGGCATTAATATACAATATTTGTTTTTCTCTTTCTGACTTACTTCACTCTGTATGACAGTCTCTAGATCCATCAACTTCTCTACAAATGACCCAGTTTCATTCCTTTTTATGGCTGAGTAATATTCCATTTTATATATGTACCACATCTTTATCCATTCGTCTGTCTGTGGGCATTTAGGTTGCTTCCATTACCTGGCTATTGTAAATAGTGCTGCAATGAACATTGTGGTGAATGTGTCTTTGTGATTTATGGTTTTCTCTGGGTATATGCCCAGAAGTGGGATTGCTGGATCCTATGGTAATTCTCTTTTTAGTTTTTTAAAGGAACCTCCATACTGTTCTCCATAGTGACTGTATCAATTTACATTCCCACCAATAGCGGAAGAGGGTTCCTTTTGTCCACACCCTCCCCAGAATTTGTTGTTTGTACATTATCTGATGATGCCGATTCTAACAGGTGTGAGGTCTTACCTCATTGTAGTTTTGATTTGCATTTCTCTAATAATTAGTGATGTTGAGCAGCTTCTCATGTGCGTCTTGGCCATCTCTGTGACATCTTTGAAGAAACGTCTCTTTAGATCTTCTGCCCATTTTTGTATTGGGTTGTTTGTTTTATTAATATTAAGCTGCATGAGCTGTTTATATATATTGGAGATTAAACCTTTGTCCATTGATTCGTTTGTGAACGTTTTCGCCCATTCTGAGGGTTGCCTTATTCCATTCCCGTTTTTTTAACAAAGAAAGAAAGAAAGCAAAAGAAGGAGAACACTAATGTGCGTGAAATATGCCTCTTGAAACTGTCGTTTTGAAATATGGACGTCTTTTGAATTTTTTGGTCGATATATGACCCCAGGATTTGTTTTCAGGTCAGGTGTCATTTACAGGCCTGTAATGATTTGGAATATCCACTGACCATTAGCGCTGGGATTAAAGCTGCAGTTGTGAGAAATGGCCACAAGGTGGCAGCAGTTCTCCCTTACCAAATCTGGTTACTAGGGCAGCAGAGCCTCAATGGAAGTCGCGTTCTAGATTGGAATGTAGAACGGAATGTGCCAGGAGAAGGCCCCTCAAGTGTGTCTCACTACTTCTTGTTCTTGTTTTTAATTTAATTTTTTATTTTTTTATTACAGCATGTTTGAGTACAACGTTTAGCTTGTTGTAGGTGTGCCAGAGGTGGTTCTTTGACACATATACATATGTCTGTTCTTCCTGGGATCCTTTTCCCATGTACGTTATGACAGAATGTTGAGTAGTCTTCTCTTGGTACTCCATAGGTCTTTGGTGATTATATACGTCTACTGTGTTTGTATATGTCTGTTAACCCCAATATCGTAATGAATTCAATCCTCACACCTTTCCTTTGGTGAACCATAAGTTTGTTTAATGAATCTGTGATTGCCCTTCTCCGTGGAAATATCTGCCCTGGTATCAATTTATAGGTAACACCTATAAGTGATATGATACGATATGTGTCTTTCACTCTCTGACTTACTCCAAGTCACGTGATTACCTCGAGCCTCATCTACGGTGCTGCGAATGGCATTGTGTCCTTTTTTTCCTTGGCGAATATACTGTCTTAGCGAGGTCCATTTTCTGCAATGTGATTCCCTGAGGGCTGAGGATTAGCTGCCCTGGGCAGCCTGACCCTGCCGGCAAGCCCTCCCCAGGTGTGCCTGGGTTGAGGTCAATATAAACAGCACTCCAGGCAGCAATAGCCCCAGCAGCTGTGCCTGACTCCATATTCTCTGCCCCGTCAGCAGTCTCGGGGCTGTGCTGGTGGGAGGGTGGGAGGGTCCACGGCTTTGTGGGTGGCCCGGTGTGAGTGGGGCTCTGCTGGACTTTCGGCAGGAGTTGCCAGGCTGCCACCTGTAAAGAAGAGGATGTGTCACCCATAACTTCCACTGGAATATCTCTCCGGGCTGAGGTGAGGAAGGAAAAAAAGGAGTGGGGGCCGGGACAGGAGGGGTATCTCAGGCAGGGCAATGGAAAGCTTCCAGAAGAGCGCCCGTGGCCAGGACCATCCTGGCTGACCTGCAGGCACCAAGTTGGCCTGCGTGCCGTCGCTGGTGTGGCTCCACGGCCCTCCCTCTAGGCTTTCAAGCCCTTGTACATATTCAGGTGTTTCACCTGGGAAGGGTGGGAACAGTTCAGCAGCATCTGGCCTGGGGCTCAGCTCACGTTTACTCACAGAGGCCTGGGCACGGTCCCCCAGCTTTGCAATAAGGACGCTCCTTGTGTGGGTGGGTGGGGCTGCTGGCTGTATGGGAGATGATTCCCCACCTCTGACCAATTTCAGAATTGTTTACCACTGGAGCAAGTGCCTTGGTAGTGTTTTCCTCTGTATAACTGTTAGGTTCAATTTTTTTTTTCTTTTTTGGTTCAAGTTAGATTTTATTCCTCTTTTATGTATTTATAGATATAAGCATGGAAATAATTCATTGTTATATATACATCAGTGAGAATGGAAGAAATTTTTTTCTGTTTTATTTTTACATTTTATTTTTAAAAATTTTGAAATTTAATTTTGTTTATTTTTTTATACAGTAGGTTATTATTAGTTATCTATTTTATGCATATACATGTATACAGGTCAATCCCAATCTCCCAACTCATCCCACCACCACCACCCCATGGCTTCCCCCACTTTGTGTCCATACGTCTGTTCTCTACCTCTGTGTCTCTATTTCTGCCCTGCAAACCAGTTCATCTGTACCATTTTTCTAGGTTCCACATATAGGCATTAATATACAATATTTGTTTTTCTCTTTCTGACTTACTTCACTCTGTATGACAGTCTCTAGATCCATCAACTTCTCTACAAATGACCCAGTTTCATTCCTTTTTATGGCTGAGTAATATTCCATTTTATATATGTACCACATCTTTATCCATTCGTCTGTCTGTGGGCATTTAGGTTGCTTCCATTACCTGGCTATTGTAAATAGTGCTGCAATGAACATTGTGGTGAATGTGTCTTTGTGATTTATGGTTTTCTCTGGGTATATGCCCAGAAGTGGGATTGCTGGATCCTATGGTAATTCTCTTTTTAGTTTTTTAAAGGAACCTCCATACTGTTCTCCATAGTGACTGTATCAATTTACATTCCCACCAATAGCGGAAGAGGGTTCCTTTTGTCCACACCCTCCCCAGAATTTGTTGTTTGTACATTATCTGATGATGCCGATTCTAACAGGTGTGAGGTCTTACCTCATTGTAGTTTTGATTTGCATTTCTCTAATAATTAGTGATGTTGAGCAGCTTCTCATGTGCGTCTTGGCCATCTCTGTGACTTCTTTGAAGAAACGTCTCTTTAGATCTTCTGCCCATTTTTGTATTGGGTTGTTTGTTTTATTAATATTAAGCTGCATGAGCTGTTTATATATATTGGAGATTAAACCTTTGTCCATTGATTCGTTTGTGAACGTTTTCGCCCATTCTGAGGGTTGCCTTTTTCCATTCCCGTTTTTTTAACCAAGAAAGAAAGAAAGCAAAAGAAGCAGAACACTAATGTGCGTGAAATATGCCTCTTGAAACTGTCGTTTTGAAATATGGACGTCTTTTGAAGTTTTTGGTCGATATATGACCCCAGGATTTCTTTTCAGGGCAGGTGTCATTTACAGGCCTGTAATGATTTGGAATATCCACTGATCATTAGCGCTGGGATTAAAGCTGCTGTTGTGTGAAACGGCCACAAGGTGGCAGCAGTTCTCCCTTAACAAATCTGGTTTCTAGGGCAGCAGAGCCTCAATGGAAGAAGCGTTCTAGATTGGAATGTAGAACGGAATGTGCCAGGAGAAAGCCCCTCAAGTTTGTCTCACTACTTCTTGTTCGTGTTTTTAATTTAATTTTTTATTTTTTATTACAGCAAGTTTGAGTACAACGTTTAGCTTGTTGTTGGTGTGCAAGAGGTGGTTCTTTTACACATATACATATGTCTGTTCTTCCTGGGAACCTTTTCACATGTACGTTATGACAGAATGTTGAGTAGTCTTCTCTTGGTACTCCGTAGGTCTTTGGTGATTATATACTTCTACTGTGTTTGTATATGTCTGTTAACCCTAATATCGTAATGAATTCAATCCTCACACCTTTCCTTTGGTGAACCATAAGTTTGTTTAATGAATCTGTGATTGCCCTTCTCCGTGGAAATATCTGCCCTGGTATCAATTTATAGGTAACACCTATAAGTGATATGATATGATATCTGTCTTTCACTTTCTGACTTACTCCAAGTCACGTGATTACCTCTAGACTCATCTATGGTGCTGCAAATGGCATTGTGTCCTTTTTTCCCTTGGCGAATATTCTGTCTTAGCGAGGTCCATTTTCTGCAATGTGATTCCCTGAGGGCTGAGGATTAGCTGACCTGGGCAGCCTGACCCTGCCGGCAAGCCCTCCCCAGGTGTGCCTGGGTTGAGGTCTATATAAACAGCACTCCAGGCAGCAATAGCCCCTGCAGCTGTGCCTGACTCCATGTTCTCTGCACCATCAGCAGTCTCTGGGCTGTGCTGGTGGGAGGGTGTGAGGGTCCACGGCTTTGTGGGTGGCCCGGTGTGAGTGGGGCTCTGCTGGATTTTCGGCAGGAGTTGCCAGGATGCCACCTGTAAAGAAGAGGATGTGTCACCCATAACTTCCACTGGAATATCTCTCCGGGCTGAGGTGAGGAAGGAAAAAAAGGAGTGGGGGCCGGGACAGGAGGGCTATCTCAGGCAGGGCAATGGAAAGCTTCCAGAAGAGCGCCCGTGGCCAGGAACATCCTGGCTGACCTGCAGGCACCAAGTTGGCCTGCGTGCTGTCGCTGGTGTGGCTCCACGGCCCTTCCTCTAGGCTTTCAAGCCCTTGTACATATTCAGGTGTTTCACCTGGGAAGGGTGGGAACAGTTGAGCAGCAGCTGGCCTGTGGCTCAGCTCACGTTTACTCACAGAGGCCTCGGCGCGGTCCCCCTGCTTTGCAATAAGGACGCTCCTTGCGTGGGTGGGCGGGGCTGCTGGCTGTATGGGAGATGATTCCCCACCTCTGACCAATTTCAGAATTGTTTACCACTGGAGCAAGTGCCTTGGTAGTGTTTTCCTCTGTATAACTGTTAGGTTCAGTTTTTTTTTTCTTTTTTGGTTCAAGTTAGATTTTATTCCTCTTTTATGTATTTATGGATATAAGCATGATAATAATTCATTCTTATAAATTCATCAGTGTGAATGGAAGAACTTTTTTTTCTGTATTATTTTTACATTTTATTTTTAAAAAATTTGAAATTTAATTTTATTTATTATTTTATACAGTAGGTTATTATTAGTTATCTATTTTATGCATAAACATGTATACAGGTCAATCCCAATCTCCCAACTCATCCCACCACCACCATCCCATGGCTTCCCCCACTTTGTGTCCATACGTTTGTTCTCTACCTCTGTGTCTCTATTTCTGCCCTGCAAACCAGTTCATCTGTACCATTTTTCTAGGTTCCACATATACGCATTAATATACAATATTTGTTTTTCTCTTTCTGACTTACTTCACTCTGTATGACAGTCTCTAGATCCATCAACTTCTCTACAAATGACCCAGTTTCATTCCTTTTTATGGCTGAGTAATATTCCATTTTATATATGTACCACATCTTTATCCATTCGTCTGTCTGTGGCCATTTAGGTTGCTTCCATTACCTGGCTATTGTAAATAGTGCTGCAATGAACATTGTGGTGAATGTGTCTTTGTGATTTATGGTTTTCTCTGGGTATATGCCCAGAAGTGGGATTGCTGGATCCTATGGTAATTCTCTTTTTAGTTTTTTAAAGGAACCTCCATACTGTTCTCCATAGTGACTGTATCAATTTACATTCCCACCAATAGCGGAAGAGGGTTCCTTTTGTCCACACCCTCCCCAGAATTTGTTGTTTGTAGATTATCTGATGATGCTGATTCTAACAAGTGTGAGGTCTTACCTCATTGTAGTTTTGATTTGCATTTCTCTAATAATTAGTGATGTTGAGCAGCTTTTCATGTGCGTCTTGGCCATCTCTGTGTCTTCTTTGAAGAAACGTCTCTTTAGATCTTCTGCCCATTTTTGTATTGGGTTGTTTGTTTTATTAATATTAAGCTGCATGAGCTGTTTATATATAATGGAGATTAAACCTTTGTCCATTGATTCGTTTGTGAATGTTTTCGCCCATTCTGAGGGTTGCCTTTTTCCATTCCCGTTTTTTTAACAAAGAAAGAAAGAAAGCAAAAGAAGCAGAACACTAATGTGCGTAAAATATGACTCTTGAAACTGTCGTTTTGAAATATGGACGTCTTTTGAATTTTTTCGTCGATATATGACCCCAGGATTTCTTTTCAGGGCAGGTGTCATTTACAGGCCTGTAATGATTTGGAATATCCACTGATCATTAGCGCTGGGATTAAAGCTGCTGTTGTGCGAAACGGCCACAAGGTGGCAGCAGTTCTCCCTTACCAAATCTGGTTACTAGGGCAGCAGAGCCTCAATGGAAGTCGCGTTCTAGATTGAATTGTAGAACGGAATGTGCCAGGAGAAAGCCCCTCAAGTTTGTCTCACTACTTCTTGTTCGTGTTTTTAATTTAATTTTTTATTTTTTATTACAGCAAGTTTGAGTACAACGTTTAGCTTGTTGTAGGTGTGCAAGAGGTGGTTATTTTACACATATACATATGTCTGTCCTCCCTGGGAACCTTTTCCCATGTACGTTATGACAGAATGTTGAGTAGTCTTCTCTTGGTACTCCGTAGATCTTTGGTGATTATATACGTCTACTGTGTTTGTATATGTCTGTTAACCCCAATATCGTAATGAATTCAATCCTCACACCTTTCCTTTGGTGAACCATAAGTTTGTTTAATGAATCTGTGATTGCCCTTCTCCGTGGAAATATCTGCCCTGGTATCAATTTATAGGTAACACCTATAAGTGATATGATATGATATGTGTCTTTCACTTTCTGACTTACTCCAAGTCACGTGATTACATCTAGACTCATCTACGGTGCTGCAAATGGCATTGTGCCCTTTTTTTCCTTGGCCAATATGCTGTCTTAGCGAGGTCCATTTTCTGCAATGTGATTCCCTGAGGGCTGAGGATTAGCTGACCTGGGCAGCCTGACCCTGCCGGCAAGCCCTCCCCAGGTGTGCCTGGGTTGAGGTCAATATAAACAGCACTCCAGGCAGCAATAGCCCCTGCAGCTGTGCCTGACTCCATATTCTCTGCACCATCAGCAGTCTCGGGGCTGTGCTGGTGGGAAGGTGTGAGGGTCCACGGCTTTGTGGGTGGCCCGGTGTGAGTGGGGCTCTGCTGGATTTTCGGCAGGAGTTGCCAGGCTGCCACCTGTAAAGAAGAGGATGTGTCACCCATAACTTCCACTGGAATATCTCTCCGGGCTGAGGTGAGGAAGGAAAAAAAGGAGTGGGGGCCGGGACAGGAGGGGTATCTCAGGCAGGGCAATGGAAAGCTTCCAGAAGAGCGCCCGTGGCCAGGACCATCCTGGCTGACCTGCAGGCACCAAGTTGGCCTGCGTGCTGTCGCTGGTGTGCCTCCACGACCCTTCCTCTAGGCTTTCAAGCCCTTGTACATATTCAGGTGTTTCACCTGGGAAGGGTGGGAACAGTTCAGCAGCACCTGGCCTGGGGCTCAGCTCACGTTTACTCACAGAGGCCTCGGCACGGTCCCCCAGCTTTGCAATAAGGACGCTCCTTGCGTGGGCGGGCGGGGCTGCTGGCTGTATGGGAGATGATTCCCCACCTCTGACCAATTTCAGAATTGTTTACCACTGGAGCAAGTGCCTTGGTAGTGTTTTCCTCTGTATAACTGTTAGGTTCAGTTTTTTTTCTTTTTTGGTTCAAGTTAGATTTTATTCCTCTTTTATGTATTTATGGATATAAGCATGGAAATAATTCATTCTTATAAATACATCAGTGTGAATGGAAGAACATTTTTTTCTGTTTTATTTTTACATTTCATTTTTAAAATTTTGAAATTTAATTTTATTTATTTTTTTTATACAGTAGGTTATTATTAGTTATCTATTTTATGCATAAACATGTATACAGGTCAATCCCAATCTCCCAACTCATCCCACCACCACTACGCCATGGCTTCCCCCACTTTGTGTCCATACGTTTGTTCTCTACCTCTGTGTCTCTATTTCTGCCCTGCAAACCAGTTCATCTGTACCATTTTTCTAGGTTCCACATATAGGCCTTAATATACAATATTTGTTTTTCTCTTTCTGACTTACTTCACTCTGCATGACAGTCTCTAGATCCATCAACTTCTCAACAAATGACCGTTTCATTCCTTTTTATGGCTGAGTAATATTCCATTTTATATATGTACCACATCTTTATCCATTCGTCTGTCTGTGGCCATTTAGGTTGCTTCCCTTACCTGGCTATTGTAAATAGTGCTGCAATGAACATTGTGGTGAATGTGTCTTTGTGATTTATGGTTTTCTCTGGGTATATGCCCAGAAGTGGGATTGCTGGATCCTATGGTAATTCTCTTTTTAGTTTTTTAAAGGAGCCTCCATACTGTTCTCCATAGTGACTGTATCAATTTACATTTCCACCAATAGCGGAAGAGGGTTCCTTTAGTCCACACCCTCCCCAGAATTTGTTGTTTGTAGATTATCTGATGATGCCGATTCTAACAGGTGTGAGGTCTTACCTCATTGTAGTTTTGATTTGCATTTCTCTAATAATTAGTGATGTTGAGCAGCTTTTCATGTGCGTCTTGGCCATCTCTGTGTCTTCTTTGAAGAAACGTCTCTTTAGATCTTCTGCCCATTTTTGTATTGGGTTGATTGTTTTATTAATATTAAGCTGCATGAGCTGTTTATATATATTGGAGATTAAACCTTTGTCCATTGATTCGTTTGTGAACGTTTTCGCCCATTCTGAGGGTTGCCTTTTTCCATTCCCGTATTTTTAACAAAGAAAGAAAGAAAGCAAAAGAAGCAGAACACTAATGTGCGTGAAATATGCCTCTTGAAACTCTCGTTTTGAAATATGGACGTCTTTTGAATTTTTTGGTCGATATATGACCCCAGGATTTCTTTTCAGGGCAGGTGTCATTTACAGGCCTGTAATGATTTGGAATATCCACTGACCATTAGCGCTGGGATTAAAGCTGCTGTTGTGTGAAACGGCCACAAGGTTGCAGCAGTTCTCCCTTACCAAATCTGGTTACTAGGGCAGCAGAGCCTCAATGGAAATCGCGTTCTAGATTGGAATGTAGAACGGAATGTGCCAGGAGAAAGCCCCTCAAGTTTGTCTCACTACTTCTTGTTCGTGTTTTTAATTTAATTTTTTATTTTTTATTACAGCAAGTTTGAGTACAACGTTTAGCTTGTTGTAGGTGTGCAAGAGGTGGTTCTTTTACACATATACATATGTCTGTTCTCCCTGGGATCCTTTTTCCCATATACGTTATGACAGAATGTTGAGTAGTCTTCTCTTGGTACTCCGTAGGTCTTTGGTGATTATATACGTCTACTGTGTTTGTATATGTCTGTTAACCCCAATATCGTAATGAATTCAATCCTCACACCTTTCCTTTGGTGAACCATAAGTTTGTTTAATGAATCTGTGATTGCCCTTCTCCGTGGAAATATCTGCCCTGGTATCAATTTATAGGTAACACCTATAAGTGATATGATATGATATGTGTCTTTCACTTTCTGACTTACTCCAAGTCACGTGATTACCTCTAGACTCATCTACGGTGCTGCAAATGGCATTGTGTCCTTTTTTTCCTTGGCGAATATGCTGTCTTAGCGAGGTCCATTTTCGGCAATGTGATTCCCTGAGGGCTGAGGATTAGCTGACCTGGGCAGCATGACCCTGCCGGCAAGCCCTCCGCAGGTGTGCCTGGGTTGAGGTCAATATAAACAGCACTCCAGGCAGCAATAGCCCCTTCAGCTGTGCCTGACTCCATATTCTCTTCACCATCAGCAGTCTCGGGGCTGTGCTGGTGGGAGGGTGTGAGGGTCCACGGCTTTGTGAGTGGCCCGGTGTGAGTGGGGCTCTGCTGGATTTTCGGCAGGAGTTGCCAGGCTGCCACCTGTAAAGAAGAGGATGTGTCACCCATAACTTCCACTGGAATATCTCTCCGGGCTGAGGTGAGGAAGGAAAAAAAGGATTGGGGGCCGGGACAGGAGGGGTATCTCAGGCAGGGCAATGGAAAGCTTCCAGAAGAGCGCCCGTGGCCAGGACCATCCTGGCTGACCTGCAGGCACCAAGTTGGCCTGCGTGCTGTCGCTGGTGTGGCTCCACGGCCCTTCCTCTAGGCTTTCAAGCCCTTGTACATATTCAGGTGTTTCACCTGGGAAGGGTGGGAACAGTTCAGCAGCAGCTGGCCTGGGGCTCAGCTCACGTTTACTCACAGAGGCCTCGGCACGGTCCCCCAGCTTTGCAATAAGGACGCTCCTTGCGTGGGCGGCTGGGGCTGCTGGTTGTATGGGAGATGATTCCCCACCTCTGACCAATATCAGAATTGTTTACCACTGCAGCAAGTGCCTTGGTAGTGTTTTCCTCTGTATAACTGTTAGGTTCAGTTTTTTTTTTCTTTTTTGGTTCAAGTTAGATTTTATTCCTCTTTTATGTATTTATGGATATAAGCATGGAAATAATTCATACTTATAAATATATCAGTGTGAATGGAAGAACTTTTTTTCTGTTTTATTTTTACATTTTATTTTTAAAAAATTTGAAATTTAATTTTATTTATTTTTTATAAGTAGGTTATTATTAGTTATCTATTTTATGCATAAACATGTATACAGGTCATTCCCAATCTCCCAACTCATCCCACCACCACCACCCCATGGCTTCCCCCACTTTGTGTCCATACGTTTGTTCTCTACCTCTGTGTCTCTATTTCTGCCCTGCAAACCAGTTCATCTGTACCATTTTTCTAGGTTCCACATATAGGCATTAATATACAATATTTGTTTTTCTCTTTCTGACTTACTTCACTCTGCATGACAGTCTCTAGATCCTTCAACTTCTCTACAAATGACCCAGATTCATTCCTTTTTATGGCTGAGTAATATTCCTTTTTATATATGTACCACATCTTTATCCATTCGTCTGTCTGTGGGCATTTAGGTTGCTTCCATTACCTGGCTATTGTAAATAGTGCTGCAATGAACATTGTGGTGAATGTGTCTTTGTGATTTATGGTTTTCTCTGGGTATATGCCCAGAAGTGGGATTGCTGGATCCTATGGTAATTCTCTTTTTAGTTTTTTAAAGGAACCTCCATACTGTTCTCCATAGTGACTGTATCAATTTACATTCCCACCAATAGCGGAAGAGGGTTCCTTTTGTCCACACCCTCCCCAGAATTTGTTGTTTGTACATTATCTGATGATGCCGATTCTAACAGGTGTGAGGTCTTACCTCATTGTAGTTTTGATTTGCATTTCTCTAATAATTAGTGATGTTGAGCAGCTTTTCATGTGCGTCTTGGCCATCTCTGTGTCTTCTTTGAAGAAACGTCTCTTTAGATCTTCTGCCCATTTTTGTATTGGGTTGTTTGTTTTATTAATATTAAGCTGCATGAGCTGTTTATATATATTGGAGATTAAACCTTTGTCCATTGATTCGTTTGTGAACGTTTTCGCCCATTCTGAGGGTTGCCTTTTTCCATTCCCGTACTTTTAACAAAGAAAGAAAGCAAGCCATAGAAGCAGAACACTAATGTGCGTGAAATATGCCTCTTGAAACTGTCGTTTTGAAATATGGACGTCTTTTGAATTTTTTGGTCGATATATGACCCCAGGATTTGTTTTCAGGGCAGGTGTCATTTACAGGCCTGTAATGATTTGGAATATCCACTGACCATTAGCGCTGGGATTAAAGCTGCAGTTGTGTGAAACGGCCACAAGGTGGCAGCAGTTCTCCCTTACCAAATCTGGTTACTAGGGCAGCAGAGCCTCAATGGAAGTCGCGTTCTAGATTGGAATGTAGAACGGAATGTGCCAGGAGAAAGCCCCTCAAGTTTGTCTCACTACTTCTTGTTCGTGTTTTTAATTTAATTTTTTATTTTTTATTACAGCAAGTTTGAGTACAATGTTTAGCTTGTTGTTGGTGTGCAAGAGGTGGTTCTTTTACACATATACATATGTCTGTTCTTCCTGGGAACCTTTTCCCATGTACGTTATGACAGAATGTTGAGTAGTCTTCTCTTGGTACTCCGTAGGTCTTTGGTGATTATATACGTCTACTGTGTTTTTATATGTCTGTTAACCCCAATATCGTAATGAATTCAATCCTCACACCTTTCCTTTGGTGAACCATAAGTTTGTTTAATGAATCTGTGATTGCCCTTCTCCGTGGAAATATCTGCCCTGGTATCAATTTATAGGTAACACCTATAAGTGATATGATATGATATGTGTCTTTCACTTTCTGACTTACTCCAAGTCACGTGATTACCTCTAGACTCATCTACGGTGCTGCAAATGGCATTGTGTCCTTTTTTTCCTTGGCAAATATGCTGTCTTAGCGAGGTCCATTTTCGGCAATGTGATTCCCTGAGGGCTGAGGATTAGCTGACCTGGGCAGCATGACCCTGCCGGCAAGCCCTCCACAGATGTGCCTGGGTTGAGGTCAATATAAACAGCACTCCAGGCAGCAATAGCCCCTGCAGCTGTGCCTGACTCCATATTCTCTGCACCATCAGCAGTCTCGGGGCTGTGCTGGTGGGAGGGTGTGAGGGTCCACGGCTTTGTGGGTGGCCCGGTGTGAGTGGGGCTCTGCTGGATTTTCGGCAGGAGTTGCCAGGATGCCACCTGTAAAGAAGAGGATGTGTCACCCATAACTTCCACTGGAATATCTCTCCGGGCTGAGGTGAGGAAGGAAAAAATGGAGTGGGGGCCGGGACAGGAGGGGTATCTCAGGCAGGGCAATGGAAAGCTTCCAGAAGAGCGCCCGTGGCCAGGACCATCCTGGCTGACCTGCAGGCACCAATTTGGCCTGCGTGCTGTCGCTGGTGTGGCTCCACGCCCCTTCCTCTAGGCTTTCAATCCCTTGTACATATTCAGGTGTTTCACCTGGGAAGGGTGGGAACAGTTCAGCAGCAGCTGGCCTGGGGCTCAGCTCACGTTTACTCACAGAGGCCTCGGCACGGTCCCCCAGCTTTGCAATAAGGACGCTCCTTGCGTGGGCGGGCGGGGCTGCTGGCTGTATGGGAGATGATTCCCCACCTCTGACCAATTTCAGAATTGTTTACCACTGCAGCAAGTGCCTTGGTAGTGTTTTCCTCTGTATAACTGTTAGGTTCAGTTTTTTTTTTCTTTTTTGGTTCAAGTTAGATTTTATTCCTCTTTTATGTATTTATGGATATAAGCATGAAAATAATTCATTCTTATAAATATATCAGTGTGAATGGAAGAACTTTTTTTCTGTTTTATTTTTACATTTTATTTTTAAAAAATTTGAAATTTAATTTTATTTATTTTGTATAAGTAGGTTATTATTAGTTATCTATTTTATGCATAAACATGTATACAGGTCAATCCCAATCTCCCAACTCATCCCACCACCACCACCCCATGGCTTCCCCCACTTTGTGTCCATACGTTTGTTCTCTACCTCTGTGTCTCTATTTCTGCCCTGCAAACCAGTTCATCTGTACCATTTTTCTAGGTTCCACATATAGGCATTAATATACAATATTTGTTTTTCTCTTTCTGACTTACTTCACTCTGCATGACAGTCTCTAGATCCATCAACTTCTCTACAAATGACCGTTTCATTCCTTTTTATGGCTGAGTAATATTCCATTTTATATATGTACCACATCTTTATCCATTCGTCTGTCTGTGGCCATTTAGGTTGCTTCCATTACCTGGCTATTGTAAATAGTGTTGCAATGAACATTGTGGTGAATGTGTCTTTGTGATTTATGGTTTTCTATGGGTATATGCCCAGAAGTGGGATTGCTGGATCCTATGGTAATTCTCTTTTTAGTTTTTTAAAGGAACCTCCATACTGTTCTCCATAGTGACTGTATCAATTTACATTCCCACCAATAGCGGAAGAGGGTTCCTTTTGTCCACACCCTCCCCAGAATTTGTTGTTTGTACATTATCTGATGATGCCGATTCTAACAGGTGTGAGGTCTTACCTCATTGTAGTTTTGATTTGCATTTCTCTAATAATTAGTGATGTTGAGCAGCTTTTCATGTGCGTCTTGGCCATCTCTGTGTCTTCTTTGAAGAAACGTCTCTTTAGATCTTCTGCCCATTTTTGTATTGGGTTGTTTGTTTTATTAATATTAAGCTGCATGAGCTGTTTTTATATATTGGAGATTAAACCTTTGTCCATTGATTCGTTTGTGAACGTTTTCGCCCATTTTGAGGGTTGCCTTTTTCCGTTCCCGTATTTTTAACAAAGAAAGAAAGAAATCAAAAGAAGCAGAACACTAATGTGCGTGAAATATGCCTCTTGAAACTGTCGTTTTGAAATATGGACGTCTTTTGAATTTTTTGGTCGATCTATGACCCCAGGATTTGTTTTCAGGGCAGGTGTCATTTACAGGCATGTAATGATTTGGAATATCCACTGACGATTAGCGCTGGGATTAAAACTGCTGTTGTGTGAAACGGCCACAAGGTGGCAGCAGTTCTCCCTTACCAAATCTGGTTACTAGGGCAGCAGAGCCTCAATGGAAGTCGCGTTCTAGATTGGAATGCAGAACGGAATGTGCCAGGAGAAAGCCCCTCAAGTTTGTCTCACTACTTCTTGTTCGTGTTTTTAATTTAATTTTTTATTTTTTATTACAGCAAGTTTGAGTACAACGTTTAGCTTGTTGTTAGTGTGCAATAGGTGGTTCTTTTACACATATACATATGTCTGTTCTTCCTGGGAACCTTTTCCCATGTACGTTATGACAGAATGTTGAGTAGTCTTCTCTTGGTACTCCGTAGGTCTTTGGTGATTATATACGTCTACTGTGTTTGTATATGTCTGTTAACCCCAATATCGTAATGAATTCAATCCTCACACCTTTCCTTTGGTGAACCATAAGTTTGTTTAATGAATCTGTGATTGCCCTTCTCCGTGGAAATATCTGCCCTGGTATCAATTTATAGGTAACACCTATAAGTGATATGATATGATATGTGTCTTTCACTTTCTGACTTACTCCAAGTCACGTGATTACCTCTAGACTCATCTACGGTGCTGCAAATGGCATTGTGTCCTTTTTTTCCTTGGCCAATATTCTGTCTTAGCGAGGTCCATTTTCTGCAATGTGATTCCCTGAGGGCTGAAGATTAGCTGACCTGGGCAGCCTGACCCTGCCGGCAAGCCCTCCCCAGGTGTGCCTGGGTTGAGGTCAATATAAACAGCACTCCAGGCAGCAATAGCCCCTGCAGCTGTGCCTGACTCCATATTCTCTGCACCATCAGCAGTCTCGGGGCTGTGCTGGTGGGAGGGTGTGAGGGTCCACGGCTTTGTGGTTGGTCCGGTGTGAGTGGGGCTCTGCTGGATTTTCAGCAGGAGTTGCCAGGCTGCCACCTGTAAAGAAGAGGATGGGTCACCCATAACTTCCACTGGAATATCTTTCCGGGCTGAGGTGAGGAAGGAAAAAAAGGAGTGGGGGCCGGGACAGGAGGGGTATCTCAGGCAGGGCAATGGAAAGCTTCCAGAAGAGCGCCCGTGGCCAGGACCATCCTGGCTGACCTGCAGGCACCAAGTTGGCCTGCGTGCTGTCGCTGGTGTGCCTCAACGGCCCTTCCTCTAGGCTTTCAGCCCTTGTACATATTCAGGTGATTCACCTGGGAAGGGTGGGAACAGTTCAGCAGCAGCTGGCCTGGGGCTCAGCTCACGTTTACTCACAGAGGCCTCGGCACGGTCCCCCAGCTTTGCAATAAGGACGCTCCTTGCATGGGCGGCCGGGGCTGCTGGCTGTATGGGAGATGATTCCCCACCTCTGACCAATTTCAGAATTGTTTACCACTGGAGCAAGTGCCTTGGTAGTGTTTTCCTCTGTATAACTGTTAGGTTCAGTTTTTTTTTTCTTTTTTGGATCAAGTTAGATTTTATTCCTCTTTTATGTATTTATGGATATAAGCATGGAAATACTTCATTCTTATAAATACATCAGTGTGAATGGAAGAACATTTTTTTCTGTTTTATTTTTACATTTTATTTTTTAAAAATTTGAAATTTAATTTTATTTATTTTTTTATACAGTAGGTTATTATTAGTTATCTATTTTATGCATAAACATGTATACAGGTCAATCCCAATCTCCCAACTCATCCCACCACAACCACCCCATGGCTTCCCCCACTTTGTGTCCATACGTTTGTTCTCTACCTCTGTGTCTCTATTTCTGCCCTGCAAACCAGTTCATCTGTACCATTTTTCTAGGTTCCACATATAGGCATTAATATACAATATTTGTTTTTCTCTTTCTGACTTAATTCACTCTGCATGACAGTCTCTAGATCCATCAACTTCTCTACAAATGACCCAGTTTCATTCCTTTTTATGGCTGAGTAATATTCCATTTTATATATGTACCACATCTTTATCCATTCGTCTGTCTGTGGCCATTTAGGTTGCTTCCATTACCTGGCTATTGTAAATAGTGCTGCAATGAACATTGTGGTGAATGTGTCTTTGTGATTTATGGTTTTCTCTGGGTATATGCCCAGAAGTGGGATTGCTGGATCCTATGGTAATTCTCTTTTTAGTTTTTTAAAGGAACCTCCATACTGTTCTCCATATTGACTGTATCAATTTACATTCCCACCAATACCGGAAGAGGGTTCCTTTTGTCAACACCCTCCCCAGAATTTGTTGTTTGTAGATTATCTGATGATGCCGATTCTAACAGGTGTGAGGTCTTACCTCATTGTAGTTTTGATTTGCATTTCTCTAATAATTAGTGATGTTGAGCAGCTTTTCATGTGCGTCTTGGCCATCTCTGTGTCTTCTTTGAAGAAACGTCTCTTTAGATCTTCTGCCCATTTTTGTATTGGGTTGTTTGTTTTATTAATATTAAGCTGCATGAGCTGTTTATATATATTGGAGATTAAACCTTTGTCCATTGATTCGTTTGTGAACGTTTTCGCCCATTCTGAGGGTTGCCTTTTTCCATTCCCATTTTTTTAACAAAGAAAGAAAGCAAGCCATAGAAGCAGAACACTAATGTGCGTGAAATATGCCTCTTGAAACTGTCGTTTTGAAATATGGACGTCTTTTGAATTTTTTGGTCGATATATGACCCCAGGATTTGTTTTCAGGGCAGGTGTCATTTACAGGCCTGTAATGATTTGGAATATCCACTGACCATTAGCGCTGGGATTAAATCTGCTGTTGTGTGAAACGGCCACAAGGTGGCAGCAGTTCTCCCTTACCAAATCTGGTTACTAGGGCAGCAGAGCCTCAATGGAAGTCGCGTTCTAGATTGGAATGTAGAACGGAATGTGCCAGGAGAAAGCCCCTCAAGTTTGTCTCACTACTTCTTGTTCGTGTTTTTAATTTAATTTTTTATTTTTTATTACAGCAAGTTTGAGTACAACGTTTAGCTTGTTGTTGGTGTGCAAGAGGTGGTTCTTTTACACATATACATATGTCTGTTCTTCCTGGGAACCTTTTCCCAAGTACGTTATGACAGAATGTTGAGTAGTCTTCTCTTGGTACTCCGTAGGTCTTTGGTGATTATATACGTCTACTGTGTTTGTATATGTCTGTTAACCCCAATATCGTAATGAATTCAATCCTCACACCTTTCCTTTGGTGAACCATAAGTTTGTTTAATGAATCTGTGATTGCCCTTCTCCGTGGAAATATCTGCCCTGGTATCAATTTATAGGTAACACCTATAAGTGATATGATATGATATGTGTCTTTCACTTTCTGACTTACTCCAAGTCACGTGATTACCTCTAGACTCATCTACGGTGCTGCAAATGGCATTGTGTCCTTTTTTTCCTTGGCGAATATGCTGTCTTAGCGAGGTCCATTTTCGGCAATGTGATTCCCTGAGGGCTGAGGATTAGCTGACCTGGGCAGCCTGACCCTGCCGGCAAGCCCTCCCCAGGTGTGCCTGGGTTGAGGTCAATATAAACAGCACTCCAGGCAGCAATAGCCCCTGCAGCTGTGCCTGACTCCATATTCTCTGCACCATCAGCAGTCTCGGGGCTGTGCTGGTGGGAGGGTGTGAGGGTCCACGGCTTTGTGGGTGGCCCGGTGTGAGTGGGGCTCTGCTGGATTTTCGGCAGGAGTTGCCAGGCTGCCACCTGTAAAGAAGAGGATGTGTCACCCATAACTTCCACTGGAATATCTCTCCGGGCTGAGGTGAGGAAGGAAAAAAAGGAGTGGGGGCCGGGACAGGAGGTGTATCTCAGGCAGGGCAATGGAAAGCTTCCAGAAGAGCGCCCGTGGCCAGGACCATCCTGGCTGACCTGCAGGCACCAAGTTGGCCTGCGTGCTGTCGTTGGTGTGGCTCCACGCCCCTTCCTCTAGGCTTTCAAGCCCTTGTACATATTCAGGTGTTTCACCTGGGAAGGGTGGGAACAGTTCAGCAGCAGCTGGCCTGGGGCTCAGCTCACGTTTACTCACAGAGGCCTCGGCACGGTCCCCCAGCTTTGCAATAAGGACGCTCCTTGCGTGGGCGGCCGGGGCTGCTGGCTGTATGGGAGATGATTCCCCACCTCTGACCAATTTCAGAATTGTTTACCACTGGAGCAAGTGCCTTGGTAGTGTTTTCCTCTGTATAACTGTTAGGTTCAGTTTTTTCTTTCTTTTTTGGTTCAAGTTAGATTTTATTCCTCTTTTATGTATTTATGGATATAAGCATGGAAATAATTCATCCTTATAAATACATCAGTGTGAATGGAAGAACATTTTTTTCTGTTTTATTTTTACATTTTATTTTTAAAAATTTTGAAATTTAATTTTATTTATTTTTTTTATACAGTAGGTTATTATTAGTTATCTATTTTATGCATAAACATGTATACAGGTCAATCCCAATCTCCCAACTCATGCCACCACCACCACCCCATGGCTTCCCCCACTTTGTGTCCATACGTCTGTTCTCTACCTCTGTGTCTCTATTTCTGCCCTGCAAACCAGTTCATCTGTACCATTTTTCTAGGTTCCACATATAGGCATTAATATACAATATTTGTTTTTCTCTTTCTGACTTACTTCACTCTGCATGACAGTCTCTAGATCCATCAACTTCTCTACAAATGACCCAGATTCATTCCTTTTTATGGCTGAGTAATATTCCTTTTTATATATGTACCACATCTTTATCCATTCGTCTGTCTGTGGCCATTTAGGTTGCTTCCATTACCTGGCTATTGTAAATAGTGCTGCAATGAACATTGTGGTGAATGTGTCTTTGTGATTTATGGTTTTCTCTGGGTATATGCCCAGAAGTGGGGTTGCTGGATCCTATGGTAATTCTCCTTTTAGTTTTTTAAAGGAACCTCCATACTGTTCTCCATAGTGACTGTATCAATTTACATTCCCACCAATAGCGGAAGAGGGTTCCTTTAGTCCACACCCTCCCCGGAATTTGTTGATTGTAGATTTTCTAATGATGCCGATTCTAACAGGTGGGAAGTCTTACCTCATTGTAGTTTTGATTTGCATTTCTCTAATAATTAGTGATGTTGAGCAGCTTTTCATGTGCGTCTGGGCCATCTCTGTGTCTTCTTTGAAGAAACGTCTCTTTAGATCTTCTGCCCATTTTTGTATTGGGTTGTTTGTTTTATTAATATTAAGCTGCATGAGCTGTTTATATATATTGGAGATTAAACCTTTGTCCATTGATTCGTTTGTGAACGTTTTCGCCCATTCTGAGGGTTGCCTTTTTCCATTCCCGTATTTTTAACAAGGAAGAAAGCAAGCAAAAGAAGCAGAACACTAATGTGCGTGAAATATGCCTCTTGAAACTGTCGTTTTGAAATATGCACGTCTTTTGAATTTTTTGGTCGATATATGACCCCAGGATTTGTTTTCAGGGCAGGTGTCATTTACAGGCCTGTAATGATTTGGAATATCCACTGACCATTAGCGCTGGGATTAAAGCTGCTGTTGTGTGAAAAGACCACAAGGTGGCAGCAGTTATCCCTTACCTAATCTGGTTACTAGGGCAGCAGAGCCTCAATGGATGTCGCGTTCTAGATTGGAATGTAGAACGTAATGTGCAAGGAGAAAGCCCCTCAACTTTGTCTCACTACTTCTTTTTCGTGTTTTTAATTTAATTTTTTTATTTTTTATTACAGAAAGTTTGAGTACAACGTTTAGCTGGTTGTTGGTGTGCAAGAGGTGGTTCTTTTACACATATACATATGTCTGTTCTTCCTGGGAACCTTTTCCCATGTACGTTATGACAGAATGTTGAGTAGTCTTCTCTTGGTACTCCGTAGGTCTTTGGTGATTATATACGTCTACTGTGTTTGTATATGTCTGTTAACCCCAATATCGTAATGAATTCAATCCTCACACCTTTCCTTTGGTGAACCATAAGTTTGTTTAATGAATCTGTGATTGCCCTTCTCCGTGGAAATATCTGCCCTGGTATCAATTTATAGGTAACACCTATAAGTGATATGATATGATATGTGTCTTTAACTTTCTGACTTACTCCAAGTCACGTGATTACCTGTAGACTCATCTACGGTGCTGCAAATGGCATTGTGTCCTTTTTTTCCTTGGCCAATATTGTCTCTTAGCGAGGTCCATTTTCTGCTATGTGATTCCCTGAGGGCTGAGGATTAGCTGACCTGGGCAGCCTGACCCTGCCGGGAAGCCCTCCCCTGGTGTTCCTGGGATGAGGTCAATATAAACAGCACTCCAGGCAGCAATAGCCCCTGCAGCTGTGCCTGACTCCATATTCTCTGCACCATCAGCAGTCTCGGGGCTGTGCTGGTGGGAGGGTGTGAGGTTCCACGGCTTTGTGGGTGGCCCGGTGTGAGTGGGGCTCTGCTGGATTTTCGGCAGGAGTTGCCAGGCTGCCACCTGTAAAGAAGAGGATGTGTCACCCATAACTTCCACTGGAATATCTCTCCGGGCTGAGGTGAGGAAGGCAAAAAAGGAGTGGGGGCCGGGACAGGAGGGGTATCTCAGGCAGGGCAATGGAAAGCTTCCAGAAGAGCGCCCGTGGCCAGGACCATCCTGGGTGACCTGCAGGCACCAAGTTGGCCTGCGTGCTGTCGCTGGTGTGCCTCCACGGCCCTTCCTCTAGGCTTTCAAGCCCTTGTACATATTCAGGTGTTTCACCTGGGAAGGGTGGGAACAGTTCAGCAGCAGCTGGCCTGGGGCTCAGCTCACGTTAACTCACAGAGGCCTCGGCACGGTCACCCAGCTTTGCAATAAGGACGCTCCTTGCGTGGGCGGGCGGGGCTGCTGGCTGTATGGGAGATGATTCCCCACCTCTGACCAATTTCAGAATTGTTTACCACTGGAGCAAGTGCCTTGGTAGTGTTTTCCTCTGTATAACTGTTAGGTTCAGTTTTTTTTCTTTTTTGGTTCAAGTTAGATTTTATTCCTCTTTTATGTATTTATGGATATAAGCATGGAAATAATTCATCCTTATAAATACATCAGTGTGAATGGAAGAACATTTTTTTCTTTTTTATTTTTACATTTTATTTTTAAAAATTTTGAAATTTAATTTTATTTATTTTTTTTATACAGTAGGTTATTATTAGTTATCTATTTTATGCATAAACATGTATACAGGTCAATCCCAATCTCCGAACTCATCCCACCACCACCACCCCATGGCTTCCCCCACTTTGTGTCCATACGTCTGTTCTCTACCTCTGTGTCTCTATTTCTGCCCTGCAAACCAGTTCATCTGTACCATTTTTCTAGGTTCCACATATAGGCATTAATATACAATATTTGTTTTTCTCTTTCTGACTTACTTCACTCTGTATGACAGTCTCTAGATCCATCAACTTCTCTACAAATGACCCAGTTTCATTCCTTTTTATGGCTGAGTAATATTCCATTTTATATATGTACCACATCTTTATCCATTCGTCTGTCTGTGGCCATTTAGGTTGCTTCCATTACCTGGCTATTGTAAATAGTGCTGCAATGAACATTGTGGTGAATGTGTCTTTGTGATTTATGGTTTTCTCTGGGTATATGCCCAGAAGTGGGATTGCTGGATCCTATGGTAATTCTCTTTTTAGTTTTTTAAAGGAACCTCCATACCGTTCTCCATAGTGACTGTATCAATTTACATTCCCACCAATAGCGGAAGAGGGTTCCTTTTGTCCACACCCTCCCCAGAATTTGTTGTTTGTACATTATCTGATGATGCCGATTCTAACAGGTGTGAGGTCTTACCTCATTGTAGTTTTGATTTGCATTTCTCTAATAATTAGTGATGTTGAGCAGCTTCTCATGTGCGTCTTGGCCATCTCTGTGACTTCTTTGAAGAAACGTCTCTTTAGATCTTCTGCCCATTTTTGTATTGGGTTGTTTGTTTTATTAATATTAAGCTGCATGAGCTGTTTATATATATTGGAGATTAAACCTTTGTCCATTGATTCGTTTGTGAACGTTTTCGCCCATTCTGAGGGTTGCCTTTTTCCATTCCCGTATTTTTAACAAAGAAAGAAAGAAAGCAAAAGAAGCAGAACACTAATGTGCGTGAAATATGCCTCTTGAAACTGTCGTTTTGAAATATGGACGTCTTTTGAATTTTTTGGTCGATATATGACCCCAGGATTTGTTTTCAGGGCAGGTGTCATTTACAGGCCTGTAATGATTTGGAATATCCACTGACCATTAGCACTGGGATTAAAGCTGCAGTTGTGAGAAACGGCCACAAGGTGGCAGCAGTTCTCCCTTACCAAATCTGGTTACTAGGGCAGCAGAGCCTCAATGGAAGTCGCGTTCTAGATTGGAATGTAGAACGGAATGTGCCAGGAGAAGGCCCCTCAAGTGTGTCTCACTACTTCTTGTTCTTGTTTTTAATTTAATTTTTTATTTTTTTATTACAGCATGTTTGAGTACAACGTTTAGCTTGTTGTAGGTGTGCCAGAGGTGGTTCTTTTACACATATACATATGTCTGTTCTTCCTGGGATCCTTTTCCCATGTACGTTATGACAGAATGTTGAGTAGTCTTCTCTTGGTACTCCGTAGGTCTTTGGTGATTATATACGTCTACTGTGTTTGTATATGTCTGTTAACCCCAATATCGTAATGAATTCAATCCTCACACCTTTCCTTTGGTGAACCATAAGTTTGTTTAATGAATCTGTGATTGCCCTTCTCCGTGGAAATATCTGCCCTGGTATCAATTTATAGGTAACACCTATAAGTGATATGATACGATATGTGTCTTTCACTCTCTGACTTAATCCAAGTCACGTGATTACCTCGAGACTCATCTACGGTGCTGCGAATGGCATTGTGTCCTTTTTTTCCTTGGCGAATATTCTGTCTTAGCGAGGTCCATTTTCTGCAATGTGATTCCCTGAGGGCTGAGGATTAGCTGCCCTGGGCAGCCTGACCCTGCAGGCAAGACCTCCCCAGGTGTGCCTGGTTTGAGGTCAATATAAACAGCACTCCAGGCAGCAATAGCCCCTGCAGCTGTGCCTGACTCCATATTCTCTGCCCCGTCAGCAGTCTCGGGGCTGTGCTGGTGGGAGGGTGGGAGGGTCCACGGCTTTGTGGGTGGCCCGGTGTGAGTGGGGCTCTGCTGGACTTTCGGCAGGAGTTGCCAGGCTGCCACCTGTAAAGAAGAGGATGTGTCACCCATAACTTCCACTGGAATATCTCTCCGGGCTGAGTTGTGGAAGGGAAAAAAAGAGTGGGGGCCGGGACAGGAGGGGTATCTCAGGCAGGGCAATGGAAAGCTTCCAGAAGAGCGCCCGTGGCCAGGACCATCCTGGCTGACCTGCAGGCACCAAGTTGGCCTGCGTGCTGTCGCTGGTGTGGCTCCACGGCCCTTCCTCTAGGCTTTCAAGCCCTTGTACATATTCAGGTGTTTCACCTGGGAAGGGTGGGAACAGTTCAGCAGCATCTGGCCTGGGGCTCAGCTCACGTTTACTCACAGAGGCCTGGGCACGGTCCCCCAGCTTTGCAATAAGGACGCTCCTTGCGTGGGCGGGTGGGGCTTCTGGCTGTATGGGAGATGATTCCCCACCTCTGACCAATTTCAGAATTGTTTACCACTGGAGCAAGTGCCTTGGTAGTGTTTTCCTCTGTATAACGGTTAGGTTCAATTTTTTTTTTTTCTTTTTTGGTTCAAGTTAGATTTTATTCCTCTTTTATGTATTTATAGATATAAGCATGGAAATAATTCATTGTTATATATACATCAGTGTGAATGGAAGAACATTTTTTCTGTTTTATTTTTACATTTTATTTTTAAAAATTTTGAAATTTAATTTTGTTTATTTTTTTATACAGTAGGTTATTATTAGTTATCTATTTTATGCATATACATGTATACAGGTCAAGCCCAATCTCCCAACTCATCCCACCACCACCACCCCATGGCTTCCCCCACTTTGTGTCCATACGTCTGTTCTCTACCTCTGTGTCTCTATTTCTGCCCTGCAAACCAGTTCATCTGTACCATTTTTCTAGGTTCCACATATAGGCATTAATATACAATATTTGTTTTTCTCTTTCTGACTTACTTCACTCTGCATGACAGTCTCTAGATCCATCAACTTCTCTACAAATGACCCAGTTTCATTCCTTTTTATGGCTGAGTAATATTCCATTTTATATATGTACCACATCTTTATCCATTCGTCTGTCTGTGGCCATTTAGGTTGCTTCCATTACCTGGCTATTGTAAATAGTGCTGCAATGAACATTGTGGTGAATGTGTCTTTGTGATTTATGGTTTTCTCTGGGTATATGCCCAGAAGTGGGATTGCTGGATCCTATGGTAATTCTCTTTTTAGTTTTTTAAAGGAACCTCCATACCGTTCTCCATAGTGACTGTATCAATTTACATTCCCACCAATAGCGGAAGAGGGTTCCTTTTGTCCACACCCTCCCCAGAATTTGTTGTTTGTACATTATCTGATGATGCCGATTCTAACAGGTGTGAGGTCTTACCTCATTGTAATTTTGATTTGCATTTCTCTAATAATTAGTGATGTTGAGCAGCTTCTCATGTGCGTCTTGGCCATCTCTGTGACTTCTTTGAAGAAACGTCTCTTTAGATCTTCTGCCCATTTTTGTATTGGGTTGTTTGTTTTATTAATATTAAGCTGCATGAGCTGTTTATATATATTGGAGATTAAACCTTTGTCCATTGATTCGTTTGTGAACGTTTTCGCCCATTCTGAGGGTTGCCTTTTTCCATTCCCGTTTTTTTAACAAAGAAAGAAAGAAAGCAAAAGAAGCAGAACACTAATGTGCGTGAAATATGCCTCTTGAAACTGTTGTTTTGAAATATGGACGTCTTTTGAATTTTTTGGTCGATATATGACCCCAGGATTTGTTTTCAGGGCAGGTGTCATTTACAGGCCTGTAATGATTTGGAATATCCACTGACCATTAGCGCTGGGATTAAAGCTGCAGTTGTGAGAAATGGCCACAAGGTGGCAGCAGTTCTCCCTTACCAAATCTGGTTACTAGGGCAGCAGAGCCTCAATGGAAGTCGCGTTCTAGATTGGAATGTAGAACGGAATGTGCCAGGAGAAGGCCCCTCAAGTGTGTCTCACTACTTCTTGTTCTTGTTTTTAATTTAATTTTTTTATTTTTTTATTACAGCATGTTTGAGTACAACGTTTAGCTTGTTGTAGGTGTGCCAGAGGTGGTTCTTTTACACATATACATATGTCTGTTCTTCCTGGGATCCTTTTCCCATGTACGTTATGACAGAATGTTGAGTAGTCTTCTCTTGGTACTCCGTAGGTCTTTGGTGATTATATACGTCTACTGTGTTTGTATATGTCTGTTAACCCCAATATCGTAATGAATTCAATCCTCACACCTTTCCTTTGGTGAACCATAAGTTTGTTTAATGAATCTGTGATTGCCCTTCTCCGTGGAAATATCTGCCCTGGTATCAATTTATAGGTAACACCTATAAGTGATATGATACGATATGTGTCTTTCACTCTCTGACTTACTCCAAGTCACGTGATTACCTCGAGACTCATCTACGGTGCTGCGAATGGCATTGTGTCCTTTTTTTCCTTGGCGAATATTCTGTCTTAGCGAGGTCCATTTTCTGCAATGTGATTCCCTGAGGGCTGAGGATTAGCTGCCCTGGGCAGCCTGACCCTGCCGGCAAGACCTCCCCAGGTGTGCCTGGGTTGAGGTCAATATAAACAGCACTCCAGGCAGCAATAGCCCCTGCAGCTGTGCCTGACTCCATATTCTCTGCCCCGTCAGCAGTCTCGGGGCTGTGCTGGTGGGAGGGTCGGAGGGTCCACGGCTTTGTGGGTGGCCCGGTGTGAGTGGGGCTCTGCTGGACTTTCGGCAGGAGTTGCCAGGCTGCCACCTGTAAAGAAGAGGATGTGTCACACATAACTTCCACTGGAATATCTCTCCGGGCTGAGGTGAGGAAGGAAAAAAAGGAGTGGGGGCCGGGACAGGAGGGGTATCTCAGGCAGGGCAATGGAAAGCTTCCAGAAGAGCGCCCGTGGCCAGGACCATCCTGGCTGACCTGCAGGCACCAAGTTGGCCTGCGTGCCGTCGCTGGTGTGGCTCCACGGCCCTCCCTCTAGGCTTTCAAGCCCTTGTACATATTCAGGTGTTTCACCTGGGAAGGGTGGGAACAGTTCAGCAGCATCTGGCCTGGGGCTCAGCTCACGTTTACTCACAGAGACCTGGGCACGGTCCCCCAGCTTTGCAATAAGGACGCTCCTTGCGTGGGCGGGTGGGGCTGCTGGCTGTATGGGAGATGATTCCCCACCTCTGACCAATTTCAGAATTGTTTACCACTGGAGCAAGTGCCTTGGTAGTGTTTTCCTCTGTATAACGGTTAGGTTCAATTTTTTTTTTTCTTTTTTGGTTCAAGTTAGATTTTATTCCTCTTTTATGTATTTATAGATATAAGCATGGAAATAATTCATTGTTATATATACATCAGTGTGAATGGAAGAACTTTTTTTCTGTTTTATTTTTACATTTTATTTTTAAAAATTTTGAAATTTAATTTTGTTTATTTTTTTATACAGTAGGTTATTATTAGTTATCTATTTTATGCATATACATGTATACAGGTCAATCCCAATCTCCCAACTCATCCCACCACCACCACCCCATGGCTTCCCCCACTTTGTGTCCATACGTCTGTTCTCTACCTCTGTGTCTCTATTTCTGCCCTGCAAACCAGTTCATCTGTACCATTTTTCTAGGTTCCACATATAGGCATTAATATACAATATTTGTTTTTCTCTTTCTGACTTACTTCACTCTGCATGACAGTCTCTAGATCCATCAACTTCTCTACAAATGACCCAGTTTCATTCCTTTTTATGGCTGAGTAATATTCCATTTTATATATGTACCACATCTTTATCCATTCGTCTGTCTGTGGCCATTTAGGTTGCTTCCATTACCTGGCTATTGTAAATAGTGCTGCAATGAACATTGTGGTGAATGTGTCTTTGTGATTTATGGTTTTCTCTGGGTATATGCCCAGAAGTGGGATTGCTGGATCCTATGGTAATTCTCTTTTTAGTTTTTTAAAGGAACCTCCATACCGTTCTCCATAGTGACTGTATCAATTTACATTCCCACCAATAGCGGAAGAGGGTTCCTTTTGTCCACACCCTCCCCAGAATTTGTTGTTTGTACATTATCTGATGATGCCGATTCTAACAGGTGTGAGGTCTTACCTCATTGTAATTTTGATTTGCATTTCTCTAATAATTAGTGATGTTGAGCAGCTTCTCATGTGCGTCTTGGCCATCTCTGTGACTTCTTTGAAGAAACGTCTCTTTAGATCTTCTGCCCATTTTTGTATTGGGTTGTTTGTTTTATTAATATTAAGCTGCATGAGCTGTTTATATATATTGGAGATTAAACCTTTGTCCATTGATTCGTTTGTGAACGTTTTCGCCCATTCTGAGGGTTGCCTTTTTCCATTCCCGTTTTTTTAACAAAGAAAGAAAGAAAGCAAAAGTAGCAGAACACTAATGTGCGTGAAATATGCCTCTTGAAACTGTTGTTTTGAAATATGGACGTCTTTTGAATTTTTTGGTCGATATATGACCCCAGGATTTGTTTTCAGGGCAGGTGTCATTTACAGGCCTGTAATGATTTGGAATATCCACTGACCATTAGCGCTGGGATTAAAGCTGCAGTTGTGAGAAATGGCCACAAGGTGGCAGCAGTTCTCCCTTACCAAATCTGGTTACTAGGGCAGCAGAGCCTCAATGGAAGTCGCGTTCTAGATTGGAATGTAGAACGGAATGTGCCAGGAGAAGGCCCCTCAAGTGTGTCTCACTACTTCTTGTTCTTGTTTTTAATTTAATTTTTTTATTTTTTTATTACAGCATGTTTGAGTACAACGTTTAGCTTGTTGTAGGTGTGCCAGAGGTGGTTCTTTTACACATATACATATGTCTGTTCTTCCTGGGATCCTTTTCCCATGTACGTTATGACAGAATGTTGAGTAGTCTTCTCTTGGTACTCCGTAGGTCTTTGGTGATTATATACGTCTACTGTGTTTGTATATGTCTGTTAACCCCAATATCGTAATGAATTCAATCCTCACACCTTTCCTTTGGTGAACCATAAGTTTGTTTAATGAATCTGTGATTGCCCTTCTCCGTGGAAATATCTGCCCTGGTATCAATTTATAGGTAACACCTATAAGTGATATGATACGATATGTGTCTTTCACTCTCTGACTTACTCCAAGTCACGTGATTACCTCGAGACTCATCTACGGTGCTGCGAATGGCATTGTGTCCTTTTTTTCCTTGGCGAATATTCTGTCTTAGCGAGGTCCATTTTCTGCAATGTGATTCCCTGAGGGCTGAGGATTAGCTGCCCTGGGCAGCCTGACCCTGCCGGCAAGACCTCCCCAGGTGTGCCTGGGTTGAGGTCAATATAAACAGCACTCCAGGCAGCAATAGCCCCTGCAGCTGTGCCTGACTCCATATTCTCTGCCCCGTCAGCAGTCTCGGGGCTGTGCTGGTGGGAGGGTCGGAGGGTCCACGGCTTTGTGGGTGGCCCGGTGTGAGTGGGGCTCTGCTGGACTTTCGGCAGGAGTTGCCAGGCTGCCACCTGTAAAGAAGAGGATGTGTCACACATAACTTCCACTGGAATATCTCTCCGGGCTGAGGTGAGGAAGGAAAAAAAGGAGTGGGGGCCGGGACAGGAGGGGTATCTCAGGCAGGGCAATGGAAAGCTTCCAGAAGAGCGCCCGTGGCCAGGACCATCCTGGCTGACCTGCAGGCACCAAGTTGGCCTGCGTGCCGTCGCTGGTGTGGCTCCACGGCCCTCCCTCTAGGCTTTCAAGCCCTTGTACATATTCAGGTGTTTCACCTGGGAAGGGTGGGAACAGTTCAGCAGCATCTGGCCTGGGGCTCAGCTCACGTTTACTCACAGAGACCTGGGCACGGTCCCCCAGCTTTGCAATAAGGACGCTCCTTGCGTGGGCGGGTGGGGCTGCTGGCTGTATGGGAGATGATTCCCCACCTCTGACCAATTTCAGAATTGTTTACCACTGGAGCAAGTGCCTTGGTAGTGTTTTCCTCTGTATAACGGTTAGGTTCAATTTTTTTTTTCTTTTTTGGTTCAAGTTAGATTTTATTCCTCTTTTATGTATTTATAGATATAAGCATGGAAATAATTCATTGTTATATATACATCAGTGTGAATGGAAGAACTTTTTTTCTGTTTTATTTTTACATTTTATTTTTAAAAATTTTGAAATTTAATTTTGTTTATTTTTTTATACAGTAGGTTATTATTAGTTATCTATTTTATGCATATACATGTATACAGGTCAATCCCAATCTCCCAACTCATCCCACCACCACCACCCCATGGCTTCCCCCACTTTGTGTCCATACGTCTGTTCTCTACCTCTGTGTCTCTATTTCTGCCCTGCAAACCAGTTCATCTGTACCATTTTTCTAGGTTCCACATATAGGCATTAATATACAATATTTGTTTTTCTCTTTCTGACTTACTTCACTCTGGATGACAGTCTCTAGATCCATCAACTTCTCTACAAATGACCCAGTTTCATTCCTTTTTATGGCTGAGTAATATTCCATTTTATATATGTACCACATCTTTATCCATTCGTCTGTCTGTGGGCATTTAGGTTGCTTCCATTACCTGGCTATTGTAAATAGTGCTGCAATGAACATTGTGGTGAATGTGTCTTTGTGATTTATGGTTTTCTCTGGGTATATGCCCAGAAGTGGGATTGCTGGATCCTATGGTAATTCTCTTTTTAGTTTTTTAAAGGAACCTCCATACTGTTCTCCATAGTGACTGTATCAATTTACATTCCCACCAATAGCGGAAGAGGGTTCCTTTTGTCCACACCCTCCCCAGAATTTGTTGTTTGTACATTATCTGATGATGCCGATTCTAACAGGTGTGAGGTCTTACCTCATTGTAGTTTTGATTTGCATTTCTCTAATAATTAGTGATGTTGAGCAGCTTCTCATGTGCGTCTTGGCCATCTCTGTGACTTCTTTGAAGAAACGTCTCTTTAGATCTTCTGCCCATTTTTGTATTGGGTTGTTTGTTTTATTAATATTAAGCTGCATGAGCTGTTTATATATATTGGAGATTAAACCTTTGTCCATTGATTCGTTTGTGAACGTTTTCGCCCATTCTGAGTGTTGCCTTATTCCATTCCCGTTTTTTTAACAAAGAAAGAAAGAAAGCAAAAGAAGGAGAACACTAATGTGCGTGAAATATGCCTCTTGAAACTGTCGTTTTGAAATATGGACGTCTTTTGAATTTTTTGGTCGATATATGACCCCAGGATTTGTTTTCAGGGCAGGTGTCATTTACAGGCCTCTAATGATTTGGAATATCCACTGACCATTAGCGCTGGGATTAAAGCTGCAGTTGTGAGAAATGGCCACAAGGTGGCAGCAGTTCTCCCTTACCAAATCTGGTTACTAGGGCAGCAGAGCCTCAATGGAAGTCGCGTTCTAGATTGGAATGTAGAACGGAATGTGCCAGGAGAAGGCCCCTCAAGTGTGTCTCACTACTTCTTGTTCTTGTTTTTAATTTAATTTTTTATTTTTTTATTACAGCATGTTTGAGTACAACGTTTAGCTTGTTGTAGGTGTGCCAGAGGTGGTTCTTTGACACATATACATATGTCTGTTCTTCCTGGGATCCTTTTCCCATGTACGTTATGACAGAATGTTGAGTAGTCTTCTCTTGGTACTCCATAGGTCTTTGGTGATTATATATGTCTACTGTGTTTGTATATGTCTGTTAACCCCAATATCGTAATGAATTCAATCCTCACACCTTTCCTTTGGTGAACCATAAGTTTGTTTAATGAATCTGTGATTGCCCTTCTCCGTGGAAATATCTGCCCTGATATCAATTTATAGGTAACACCTATAAGTGATATGATACGATATGTGTCTTTCACTCTCTGACTTACTCCAAGTCACGTGATTACCTCGAGACTCATCTACGGTGCTGCGAATGGCATTGTGTCCTTTTTTTCCTTGGCGAATATACTGTCTTAGCGAGGTCCATTTTCTGCAATGTGATTCCCTGAGGGCTGAGGATTAGCTGCCCTGGGCAGCCTGACCCTGCCGGCAAGACCTCCCCAGGTGTGCCTGGGTTGAGGTCAATATAAACAGCACTCCAGGCAGCAATAGCCCCAGCAGCTGTGCCTGACTCCATATTCTCTGCCCCGTCAGCAGTCTCGGGGCTGTGCTGGTGGGAGGGTGGGAGGGTCCACGGCTTTGTGGGTGGCCCGGTGTGAGTGGGGCTCTGCTGGACTTTCGGCAGGAGTTGCCAGGCTGCCACCTGTAAAGAAGAGGATGTGTCACCCATAACTTCCACTGGAATATCTCTCCGGGCTGAGGTGAGGAAGGAAAAAAAGGAGTGGGGGCCGGGACAGGAGGGGTATCTCAGGCAGGGCAATGGAAAGCTTCCAGAAGAGCGCCCGTGGCCAGGACCATCCTGGCTGACCTGCAGGCACCAAGTTGGCCTGCGTGCCGTCGCTGGTGTGGCTCCACGGCCCTCCCTCTAGGCTTTCAAGCCCTTGTACATATTCAGGTGTTTCACCTGGGAAGGGTGGGAACAGTTCAGCAGCATCTGGCCTGGGGCTCAGCTCACGTTTACTCACAGAGGCCTGGGCACGGTCCCCCAGCTTTGCAATAAGGACGCTCCTTGCGTGGGCGGGTGGGGCTGCTGGCTCTATGGGAGATGATTCCCCACCTCTGACCAATTTCAGAATTGTTTACCACTGGAGCAAGTGCCTTGGTAGTGTTTTCCTCTGTATAACGGTTAGGTTCAATTTTTTTTTTTTCTTTTTTGGTTCAAGTTAGATTTTATTCCTCTTTTATGTATTTATAGATATAAGCATGGAAATAATTCATTGTTATATATACATCAGTGTGAATGGAAGAACTTTTTTTCTGTTTTATTTTAACATTTTATTTTTAAAAATTTTGAAATTTAATTTTGTTTATTTTTTTATACAGTAGGTTTTTATTAGTTATCTATTTTATGCATATACATGTATACAGGTCAATCCCAATCTCCCAACTCATCCCACCACCACCACCCCATGGCTTCCCCCACTTTGTGTCCATACGTCTGTTCTCTACCTCTGTGTCTCTATTTCTGCCCTGCAAACCAGTTCATCTGTACCATTTTTCTAGGTTCCACATATAGGCATTAATATACAATATTTGTTTTTCTCTTTCTGACTTACTTCACTCTGCATGACAGTCTCTAGATCCATCAACTTCTCTACAAATGACCCAGTTTCATTCCTTTTTATGGCTGAGTAATATTCCATTTTATATATGTACCACATCTTTATCCATTCGTCTGTCTGTGGCCATTTAGGTTGCTTCCATTACCTGGCTATTGTAAATAGTGCTGCAATGAACATTGTGGTGAATGTGTCTTTGTGATTTATGGTTTTCTCTGGGTATATGCCCAGAAGTGGGATTGCTGGATCCTATGGTAATTCTCTTTTTAGTTTTTTAAAGGAACCTCCATACTGTTCTCCATAGTGACTGTATCAATTTACATTCCCACCAATAGCGGAAGAGGGTTCCTTTTGTCCACACCCTCCCCAGAATTTGTTGTTTGTACATTATCTGATGATGCCGATTCTAACAGGTGTGAGGTCTTACCTCATTGTAGTTTTGATTTGCATTTCTCTAATAATTAGTGATGTTGAGCAGCTTCTCATGTGCGTCTTGGCCATCTCTGTGACTTCTTTGAAGAAACGTCTCTTTAGATCTTCTGCCCATTTTTGTATTGGGTTGTTTGTTTTATTAATATTAAGCTGCATGAGCTGTTTATATATATTGGAGATTAAACCTTTGTCCATTGATTCGTTTGTGAACGTTTTCGCCCATTCTGAGGGTTGCCTTTTTCCATTCCCGTTTTTTTAACAAAGAAAGATAGAAAGCAAAAGAAGCAGAACACTAATGTGCGTGAAATATGCCTCTTGAAACTGTCGTTTTGAAATATGGACGTCTTTTGAATTTTTTGGTCGATATATGACCCCAGGATTTGTTTTCAGGGCAGGTGTCATTTACAGGCCTGTAATGATTTGGAATATCCACTGACCATTAGTGCTGGGATTAAAGCTGCAGTTGTGAGAAATGGCCACAAGGTGGCAGCAGTTCTCCCTTACCAAATCTGGTTACTAGGGCATCAGAGCCTCAATTGAAGTCGCGTTCTAGATTGAATTGTAGAACGGAATGTGCCAGGAGAAAGCCCCTCAAGTGTGTCTCACTACTTCTTGTTCTTGTTTTTAATTTAATTTTTTATTTTTTTATTACAGCATGTTTGAGTACAACGTTTAGCTTGTTGTAGGTGTGCAAGAGGTGGTTCTTTTACACATATACATATGTCTGTTCTTCCTGGGATCCTTTTCCCATGTACGTTATGACAGAATGTTGAGTAGTCTTCTCTTGGTACTCCGTAGGTCTTTGGTGATTATATACGTCTACTGTGTTTGTATATGTCAGTTAACCCCAATATCGTAATCAATTCAATCCTCACACCTTTCCTTTGGTGAACCATAAGTTTGTTTAATGAATCTGTGATTGCCCTTCTCCGTGGAAATATCTGCCCTGGTATCAATTTATAGGTAACACCTATAAGTGATATGATACGATATGTGTCTTTCACTCTCTGACTTACTCCAAGTCACGTGATTACCTCGAGACTCATCTACGGTGCTGCGAATGGCATTGTGTCCTTTTTTTCCTTGGCGAATATTCTGTCTTAGCGAGGTCCATTTTCTGCAATGTGATTCCCTGAGGGCTGAGGATTAGCCCTGGGCAGCCTGACCCTGCCGGCAAGCCCTCCCCAGGTGTGCCTGGGTTGAGGTCAATATAAACAGCACCCCAGGCAGCAATAGCCCCTGCAGCTGTGCCTGACTCCATATTCTCTGCCCCGTCAGCAGTCTCGGGGCTGTGCTGGTGGGAGGGTGTGAGGGTCCACGGCTTTGTGTGTGGCCCGGTGTGAGTGGGGCCCTGCTGGACTTTCGGCAGGAGTTGCCAGGCTGCCACCTGTAAAGAAGAGGATGTGTCACCCATAACTTCCACTGGAATATCTCTCCGGGCTGAGGTGAGGAAGGAAAAAGAGGAGTGGGGGCCGGGACAGGAGGGGTATCTCAGGCAGGGCAATGGAAAGCTTCCAGAAGAGCGCCCGTGGCCAGGACCATCCTGGCTGACCTGCAGACACCAAGATGGCCTGCGTGCCGTCGCTGGTGTGGCTCCACGGCCCTCCCTCTAGGCTTTCAAGCTTTTGTACATATTCAGGTGTTTCACCTGGGAAGGGTGGGAACAGTTCAGCAGCATCTGGCCTGGGGCTCAGCTCACGTTTACTCACAGAGGCCTGGGCACGGTCTCCCAGCTTTGCAATAAGGAGGCTCCTTGCGTGGGCGGGTGGGGCTGCTGGCTGTATGGGAGATGATTCCCCACCTCTGACCAATTTCAGTATTGTTTACCACTGGAGCAAGTGCCTTGGTAGTGTTTTCCTCTCTATAAGTGTTAGGTTCGGTTTTTTTTTTCTTTTTTGGTTCAAGTTAGATTTTATTCCTCTTTTATGTATTTATAGATATAAGCATGGAAATAATTCATTGTTATATATACATCAGTGTGAATGGAAGAACTTTTTTTCTGTTTTATTTTTACATTTTATTTTTAAAAATTTTGAAATTTAATTTTGTTTATTTTTTTATACAGTAGGTTATTATTAGTTATCTATTTTATGCATATACATGTATACAGGTCAATCCCAATCTCCCAACTCATCCCACCACCACCACCCCATGGCTTCCCCCACTTTGTGTCCATACGTCTGTTCTCTACCTCTGTGTCTCTATTTCTGCCCTGCAAACCAGTTCATCTGTACCATTTTTCTAGGTTCCACATATAGGCATTAATATACAATATTTGTTTTTCTCTTTCTGACTTACTTCACTCTGCATGACAGTCTCTAGATCCATCAACTTCTCCACAAATGACCCAGTTTCATTCCTTTTTATGGCTGAGTAATATTCCATTTTATATATGTACCACATCTTTATCCATTCGTCTGTCTGTGGGCATTTAGGTTGCTTCCATTACCTGGCTATTGTAAATAGTGCTGCAATGAACATTGTGGTGAATGTGTCTTTGTGATTTATGGTTTTCTCTGGGTATATGCCCAGAAGTGGGATTGCTGGATCCTATGGTAATTCTCTTTTTAGTTTTTTAAAGGAACCTCCATACTGTTCTCCATAGTGACTGTATCAATTTACATTCCCACCAATAGCGGAAGAGGGTTCCTTTTGTCCACACCCTCCCCAGAATTTGTTGTTTGTACATTATCTGATGATGCCGATTCTAACAGGTGTGAGGTCTTACCTCATTGTAGTTTTGATTTGCATTTCTCTAATAATTAGTGATGTTGAGCAGCTTCTCATGTGCGTCTTGGCCATCTCTGTGACTTCTTTGAAGAAACGTCTCTTTAGATCTTCTGCCCATTTTTGTATTGGGTTGTTTGTTTTATTAATATTAAGCTGCATGAGCTGTTTATATATATTGGAGATTAAACCTTTGTCCATTGATTCGTTTGTGAACGTTTTCGCCCATTCTGAGGGTTGCCTTTTTCCATTCCCGTTTTTTTTAACAAAGAAAGATAGAAAGCAAAAGAAGCAGAACACTAATGTGCGTGAAATATGCCTCTTGAAACTGTCGTTTTGAAATATGGACGTCTTTTGAATTTTTTGGTCGATATATGACCCCAGGATTTGTTTTCAGGGCAGGTGTCATTTACAGGCCTGTAATGATTTGGAATATCCACTGACCATTATGGCTGGGATTAAAGCTGCAGTTGTGAGAAACGGCCACAAGGTGGCAGCAGTTCTCCCTTACCAAATCTGGTTACTAGGGCATCAGAGCCTCAATGGAAGTCGCGTTCTAGATTGAATTGTAGAACGGAATGTGCCAGGAGAAAGCCCCTCAAGTGTGTCTCACTACTTCTTGTTCTTGTTTTTAATTTAATTTTTTATTTTTTTATTACAGCATATTTGAGTACAACGTTTAGCTTGTTGTAGGTGTGCAAGAGGTGGTTCTTTTACACATATACATATGTCTGTTCTTCCTGGGATCCTTTTCCCATGTACGTTATGACAGAATGTTGAGTAGTCTTCTCTTGGTACTCCGTAGGTCTTTGGTGATTATATACGTCTACTGTGTTTGTATATGTCTGTTAACCCCAATATCGTAATGAATTCAATCCTCACACCTTTCCTTTGGTGAACCATAAGTTTGTTTAATGAATCTGTGATTGCCCTTCTCCGTGGAAATATCTGCCCTGGTTTCAATATATAGGTAACACCTATAAGTGATATGATACGATATGTGTCTTTCACTTTCTGACTTACTCCAAGTCACGTGATTACCTCGAGACTCATCTACGGTGCTGCAAATGGCATTGTGTTCTTTTTTTCCTTGGCGAATATTCTGTCTTAGCGAGGTCCATTTTCTGCAATGTGATTCCCTGAGGGCTGAGGATTAGCTGCCCTGGGCAGCCTGACCCTGCCGGCAAGCCCTCCCCAGGTGTGCCTGGGTTGAGGTCAATATAAACAGCACTCCAGGCAGCAATAGCCCCTGCAGCTGTGCCTGACTCCATATTCTCTGCCCCGTCAGCAGTCTCGGGGCTGTGCTGGTGGGAGGGTGTGAGGGTCCACGGCTTTGTGGGTGGCCCGGTGTGAGTGGGGCTCTGCTGGACTTTGGCAGGAGTTGCCAGGCTGCCACCTGTAAAGAAGAGGATGTGTCACCAATAACTTCCACTGGAATATCTCTCCGGGCTGAGGTGAGGAAGGAAAAAAAGGAGTGGGGGCCGGGACAGGAGGGGTATCTCAGGCAGGGCAATGGAAAGCTTCCAGTAGAGCGCCCATGGCCAGGACCATCCTGGCTGACCTGCAGGCACCAAGTTGGCCTGCGTGCCGTCGCTGGTGTGGCTCCACGGCCCTCCCTCTAGGCTTTCAAGCTTTTGTACATATTCATGTGTTTCACCTGGGAAGGGTGGGAACAGTTCAGCAGCATCTGGCCTGGGGCTCAGCTCACGTTTACTCACAGAGGCCTGGGCACGGTCTCCCAGCTTTGCAATAAGGACGCTCCTTGCGTGGGCGGGTGGGGCTGCTGGCTGTATGGGAGATGATTCCCCTCCTCTGACCAATTTCAGAATTGTTTACCACTGGAGCAAGTGCCTTGGTAGTGTTTTCCTCTGTATAACTGTTAGGTTCAGTTTTTTTTTTTCTCTTTTGGTTCAAGTTAGATTTTATTCCTCTTTTATGTATTTATAGATATAAGCATGGAAATAATTCATTGTTATATATACATCAGTGTGAATGGAAGAACTTTTTTTCTGTTTTATTTTTACATTTTATTTTTAAAAATTTTGAAATTTAATTTTGTTTATTTTTTTATACAGTAGGTTATTATTAGTTATCTATTTTATGCATATACATGTATACAGGTCAATCCCAATCTCCCAACTCATCCCACCACCACCACCCCATGGCTTCCCCCACTTTGTGTCCATACGTCTGTTCTCTACCTCTGTGTCTCTATTTCTGCCCTGCAAACCAGTTCATCTGTACCATTTTTCTAGGTTCCACATATAGGCATTAATATACAATATTTGTTTTTCTCTTTCTGACTTACTTCACTCTGCATGACAGTCTCTAGATCCATCAACTTCTCCACAAATGACCCAGTTTCATTCCTTTTTATGCCTGAGTAATATTCCATTTTATATATGTACCACATCTTTATCCATTCGTCTGTCTGTGGGCATTTAGGTTGCTTCCATTACCTGTCTATTGTAAATAGTGCTGCAATGAACATTGTGGTGAATGTGTCTTTGTGATTTATGGTTTTCTCTGGGTATATGCCCAGAAGTGGGATTGCTGGATCCTATGGTAATTCTCTTTTTAGTTTTTTAAAGGAACCTCCATACTGTTCTCCATAGTGACTGTATCAATTTACATTCCCACCAATAGCAGAAGAGGGTTCCTTTTGTCCACACCCTCCCCAGAATTTGTTGTTTGTACATTATCTGATGATGCCGATTCTAACAGGTGTGAGGTCTTACCTCATTGTAGTTTTGATTTGCATTTCTCTAATAATTAGTGATGTTGAGCAGCTTCTCATGTGCGTCTTGGCCATCTCTGTGACTTCTTTGAAGAAACGTCTCTTTAGATCTTCTGCCCATTTTTGTATTGGGTTGTTTGTTTTATTAATATTAAGCTGCATGAGCTGTTTATATATATTGGAGATTAAACCTTTGTCCATTGATTCGTTTGAGAACGTTTTCGCCCATTCTGAGGGTTGCCTTTTTCCATTCCCGTTTTTTTTAACAAAGAAAGATAGAAAGCAAAAGAAGCAGAACACTAATGTGCGTGAAATATGCCTCTTGAAACTGTCGTTTTGAAATATGGAGGTCTTTTGAATTTTTTGGTCGATATATGACCCCAGGATTTCTTTTCAGGGCAGGTGTCATTTACAGGCCTGTAATGATTTGGAATATCCACTGACCATTAGTGCTGGGATTAAAGCTGCAGTTGTGAGAAACGGCCACAAGGTGGCAGCAGTTCTCCCTTACCAAATCTGGTTACTAGGGCATCAGAGCCTCAATGGAAGTCGCGTTCTAGATTGAATTGTAGAACGGAATGTGCCAGGAGAAAGCCCCTCAAGTGTGTCTCACTACTTCTTGTTCTTGTTTTTAATTTAATTTTTTATTTTTTTATTACAGCATGTTTGAGTACAACGTTTAGCTTGTTGTAGGTGTGCAAGAGGTGGTTCTTTTACACATATACATATGTCTGTTCTTCCTGGGATCCTTTTCCCATGTACGTTATGACAGAATGTTGAGTAGTCTTCTCTTGGTACTCCGTAGGTCTTTGGTGATTATATACGTCTACTGTGTTTGTATATGTCTGTTAACCCCAATATCGTAATGAATTCAATCCTCACACCTTTCCTTTGGTGAACCATAAGTTTGTTTAATGAATCTGTGATTGCCCTTCTCCGTGGAAATATCTGCCCTGGTATCAATTTATAGGTAACACCTATAAGTGATATGATACGATATGTGTCTTTCACTTTCTGACTTACTCCAAGTAACGTGATTACCACGAGACTCATCTACGGTGCTGCGAATGGCATTGTGTCCTTTTTTTCCTTGGCGAATATTCTGTCTTAGCGAGGTCCATTTTCTGCAATGTGATTCCCTGAGGGCTGAGGATTAGCTGCCCTGGGCAGCCTGACCCTGCCGGCAAGCCCTCACCAGGTGTGCCTGGGTTGAGGTCAATATAAACAGCACCCCAGGCAGCAATAGCCCCTGCAGCTGTGCCTGACTCCATATTCTCTGCCCCGTCAGCAGTCTCGGGGCTGTGCTGGTGGGAGGGTGGGAGGGTCCACGGCTTTGTGGGTGGCCCGGTGTGAGTGGGGCTCTGCTGGACTTTCGGCAGGAGTTGCCAGGCTGCCACCTGTAAAGAAGAGGATGTGTCACCCATAACTTCCGCTGGAATATCTCTCCGGGCTGAGGTGAGGAAGGAAAAAGAGGAGTGGGGGCCGGGACAGGAGGGGTATCTCAGGCAGGGCAATGGAAAGCTTCCAGAAGAGCGCCCGTGGCCAGGACCATCCTGGCTGACCTGCAGGCACCAAGTTGGCCTGCAAGCCGTCGCCGGTGTGGCTCCACGGCCCTCCCTCTAGGCTTCCAAGCTTTTGTACATATTCAGGTGTTTCAACTGGGAAGGGTGGGAACAGTTCAGCAACATCTGGCCTGGGGCTCAGCTCACGTTTACTCACAGAGGCCTGGGCACCGTCTCCCAGCTTTGCAATAAGGACGCTCCTTGCGTGGGCGGGTGGGGCTGCTGGCTGTATGGGAGATGATTCCCCACCTCTGACCAATTTCAGAATTGTTTACCACTGGAGCAAGTGCCTTGGTAGTGTTTTCCTCTGTATAACTGTTAGGTTCGGTTTTTTTTTTTCTTTTTTGTTTCAAGTTAGATTTTATTCCTCTTTTATGTATTTATAGATATAAGCATGGAAATAATTCATTGTTATATATACATCAGTGTGAATGGAAAAACTTTTTTTCTGTTTTATTTATACATTTTATTTTTAAAAATTTTGAAATTTAATTTTGTTTATTTTTTTATACAGTAGGTTATTATTAGTTATCTATTTTATGCATATACATGTATACAGGTCAATCCCAATCTCCCAACTCATCCCACCACCACCACCCCATAGCTTCCCCCACTTTGTGTCCATACGTCTGTTCTCTACCTCTGTGTCTCTATTTCTGCCCTGCAAACGAGTTCATCTGTACCATTTTTCTAGGTTCCACATATAGGCATTAATATACAATATTTGTTTTTCTCTTTCTGACTTACTTCACTCTGTATGACAGTCTCTAGATCCATCAACTTCTCTACAAATGACCCAGTTTCATTCCTTTTTATGGCTGAGTAATATTCCATTTTATATATGTACCACATCTTTATCCATTCGTCTGTCTGTGGGCATTTAGGTTGCTTCCATTACCTGGCTATTGTAAATAGTGCTGCAATGAACATTGTGGTGAATGTGTCTTTGTGATTTATGGTTTTCTCTGGGTATATGCCCAGAAGTGGGATTGCTGGATCCTATGGTAATTCTCTTTTTAGTTTTTTAAAGGAACCTCCATACTGTTCTCCATAGTGACTGTATCAATTTACATTCCCACCAATAGCGGAAGAGGGTTCCTTTTGTCCACACCCTCCCCAGAATTTGTTGTTTGTACATTATCTGATGATGCCGATTCTAACAGGTGTGAGGTCTTACCTCATTGTAGTTTTGATTTGCATTTCTCTAATAATTAGTGATGTTGAGCAGCTTCTCATGTGCGTCTTGGCCATCTCTGTGACTTCTTTGAAGAAACGTCTCTTTAGATCTTTTGCCCATTTTTGTATTGGGTTGTTTGTTTTATTAATATTAAGCTGCATGAGCAGTTTATATATATTGGAGATTAAACCTTTGTCCATTGATTCGTTTGTGAACGTTTTCGCCCATTCTGAGGGTTGCCTTTTTCCATTCCCGTTTTTTTAACAAAGAAAGATAGAAAGCAAAAGAAGCAGAACACTAATGTGCGTGAAATATGCCTCTTGAAACTGTCGTTTTGAAATATGGACGTCTTTTGAATTTTTTGGTCGATATATGACCCCAGGATTTGTTTTCAGGGCAGGTGTCATTTACAGGCCTGTAATGATTTGGAATATCCACTGACCATTATGGCTGGGATTAAAGCTGCAGTTGTGAGAAACGGCCACAAGGTGGCAGCAGTTCTCCCTTACCAAATCTGGTTACTAGGGCAGCAGAGCCTCAATGGATGTCGCGTTCTAGATTGGATTGTAGAACGGAATGTGCCAGGAGAAAGCCCCTCAATTGTGTCTCACTACTTCTTGTTCTTGTTTTTAATTTAATTTTTTATTTTTTTATTACAGCATGTTTGAGTACAACGTTTAGCTTGTTGTAGGTGTGCAAGAGGTGGTTCTTTTACACATATACATATGTCTGTTCTTCCTGGGATCCTTTTCCCATGTACGTTATGACAGAATGTTGAGTAGTCTTCTCTTGGTACTCCGTAGGTCTTTGGTGATTATATACGTCTACTGTGTTTGTATATGTCTGTTAACCCCAATATCGTAATGAATTCAATCCTCACACCTTTCCTTTGGTGAACCATAAGTTTGTTTAATGAATCTGTGATTGCCCTTCTCCGTGGAAATATCTGCCCTGGTATCAATTTATAGGTAACACCTATAAGTGATATGATACGATATGTGTCTTTCACTCTCTGACTTACTCCAAGTCACGTGATTACCTCGAGACTCATCTACGGTGCTGCGAATGGCATTGTGTCCTTTTTTTCCTTGGCGAATATTCTGTCTTAGCGAGGTCCATTTTCTGCAATGTGATTCCCTGAGGGCTGAGGATTAGCTGCCCTGGGCCGCCTGACCCTGCCGGCAAGCCCTCCCCAGGTGTGCCTGGGTTGAGGTCAATATAAACAGCACTCCAGGCAGCAATAGCCCCTGCAGCTGTGCCTGACTCCATATTCTCTGCCCCGTCAGCAGTCTCGGGGCTGTGCTGGTGGGAGGGTGGGAGGGTCCACGGCTTTGTGGGTGGCCCGGTGTGAGTGGGGCTCTGCTGGACTTTCGGCAGGAGTTGCCAGGCTGCCACCTGTAAAGAAGAGGATGTGTCACCCATAACTTCCACTGGAATATCTCTCCGGGCTGAGGTGAGGAAGGAAAAAAAGGAGTGGGGGCCGGGACAGGAGGGGTATCTCAGGCAGGGCAATGGAAAGCTTCCAGAAGAGCGCCCGTGGCCAGGACCATCCTGGCTGACCTGCAGGCACCAAGTTGGCCTGCGTGCCGTCGCTGGTGTGGCTCCACGGCCCTCCCTCTAGGCTTTCAAGCCCTTGTACATATTCAGGTGTTTCACCTGGGAAGGGTGGGAACAGTTCAGCAGCATCTGGCCTGGGGCTCAGCTCACGTTTACTCACAGAGGCCTGGGCACGGTCCCCCAGCTTTGCAATAAGGACGCTCCTTTCGTGGGCGGGTGGGGCTGCTGGCTGTAGGGGAGATGATTCCCCACCTCTGACCAATTTCAGAATTGTTTACCACTGGAGCAAGTGCCTTGGTAGTGTTTTCCTCTGTATAACTGTTAGGTTCAATTTTTTTTTCTTTTTTGGTTCAAGTTAGATTTTATTCCTCTTTTATGTATTTATAGATATAAGCATGGAAATAATTCATTGTTATATATACATCAGTGTGAATGGAAGAACTTTTTTTCTGTTTTATTTTTACATTTTATTTTTAAAAATTTTGAAATTTAATTTTGTTTATTTTTTTATACAGTAGTTTATTATTAGTTATCTATTTTATGCATATACATGTATACAGGTCAATCCCAATCTCCCAACTCATCCCACCACCACCACCCCATGGCTTCCCCCACTTTGTGTCCATACGTCTGTTCTCTACCTCTGTGTCTCTATTTCTGCCCTGCAAACCAGTTCATCTGTACCATTTTTCTAGGTTCCACATATAGGCATTAATATACAATATTTGTTTTTCTCTTTCTGACTTACTTCACTCTGTATGACAGTCTCTAGATCCATCAACTTCTCTACAAATGACCCAGTTTCATTCCTTTTTATGGCTGAGTAATATTCCATTTTATATATGTACCACATCTTTATCCATTCGTCTGTCTGTGGGCATTTAGGTTGCTTCCATTACCTGGCTATTGTAAATAGTGCTGCAATGAACATTGTGGTGAATGTGTCTTTGTGATTTATGGTTTTCTCTGGGTATATGCCCAGAAGTGGGATTGCTGGATCCTATGGTAATTCTCTTTTTAGTTTTTTAAAGGAACCTCCATACTGTTCTCCATAGTGACTGTATCAATTTACATTCCCACCAATAGCGGAAGAGGGTTCCTTTTGTCCACACCCTCCCCAGAATTTGTTGTTTGTACATTATCTGATGATGCCGATTCTAACAGGTGTGAGGTCTTACCTCATTGTAGTTTTGATTTGCATTTCTCTAATAATTAGTGATGTTGAGCAGCTTCTCATGTGCGTCTTGGCCATCTCTGTGACTTCTTTGAAGAAACGTCTCTTTAGATCTTCTGCCCATTTTTGTATTGGGTTGTTTGTTTTATTAATATTAAGCTGCATGAGCTGTTTATATATATTGGAGATTAAACCTTTGTCCATTGATTCGTTTGTGAACGTTTTCGCCCATTCTGAGGGTTGCCTTTTTCCATTCCCGTTTTTTTAACAAAGAAAGAAAGAAAGCAAAAGAAGCAGAACACTAATGTGCGTGAAATATGCCTCTTGAAACTGTCGTTTTGAAATATGGACGTCTTTTGAAATTTTTGGTCGATATATGACCCCAGGATTTGTTTTCAGGGCAGGTGTCATTTACAGGCCTGTAATGATTTGGAATATCCACTGACCATTAGCGCTGGGATTAAAGCTGCAGTTGTGAGAAATGGCCACAAGGTGGCAGCAGTTCTCCCTTACCAAATCTGGTTACTAGGGCAGCAGAGCCTCAATGGAAGTCGCGTTCTAGATTGGAATGTAGAACGGAATGTGCCAGGAGAAGGCCCCTCAAGTGTGTCTCACTACTTCTTGTTCTTGTTTTTAATTTAATTTTTTATTTTTTTATTACAGCATGTTTGAGTACAACGTTTAGCTTGTTGTAGGTGTGCCAGAGGTGGTTCTTTTACACATATACATATGTCTGTTCTTCCTGGGATCCTTTTCCCATGTACGTTATGACAGAATGTTGAGTAGTCTTCTCTTGGTACTCCGTAGGTCTTTGGTGATTATATACGTCTACTGTGTTTGTATATGTCTGTTAACCCCAATATCGTAATGAATTCAATCCTCACACCTTTCCTTTGGTGAACCATAAGTTTGTTTAATGAATCTGTGATTGCCCTTCTCCGTGGAAATATCTGCCCTGGTATCAATTTATAGGTAACACCTATAAGTGATATGATACGATATGTGTCTTTCACTCTCTGACTTACACCAAGTCACGTGATTACCTCGAGACTCATCTACGGTGCTGCGAATGGCATTGTGTCCTTTTTTTCCTTGGCGAATATTCTGTCTTAGCGAGGTCCATTTTCTGCAATGTGATTCCCTGAGGGCTGAGGATTAGCTGCCCTGGGCAGCCTGACCCTGCCGGCAAGCCCTCCCCAGGTGTGCCTGGGTTGAGGTCAATATAAACAGCACTCCAGGCAGCAATAGCCCCTGCAGCTGTGCCTGACTCCATATTCTCTGCCCCGTCAGCAGTCTCGGGGCTGTGCTGGTGGGAGGGCGGGAGGGTCCACGGCTTTGTGGGTGGCCCGGTGTGAGTGGGGCTCTGCTGGACTTTCGGCAGGAGTTGCCAGGCTGCCACCTGTAAAGAAGAGGATGTGTCACCCATAACTTCCACTGGAATATCTCTCCGGGCTGAGGTGTGGAAGGAAAAAAAGGAGTGGGGGCCGGGACAGGAGGGGTATCTCAGGCAGGGCAATGGAAAGCTTCCAGAAGAGCGCCCGTGGCCAGGACCGTCCTGGCTGACCTGCAGGCACCAAGTTGGCCTGCGTGCCGTCGCTGGTGTGGCTCCACGGCCCTCCCTCTAGGCTTTCAAGCCCTTGTACATATTCAGGTGTTTCACCTGGGAAGGGTGGGAACAGTTCAGCAGCATCTGGCCTGGGGCTCAGCTCACGTTTACTCACAGAGGCCTGGGCACGGTCCCCCAGCTTTGCAATAAGGACACTCCTTTCATGGGCGGGTGGGGCTGCTGGCTGTATGGGAGATGATTCCCCACCTCTGACCAATTTCAGAATTGTTTACCACTGGAGCAAGTGCCTTGGTAGGGTTTTCCTCTGTATAACGGTTAGGTTCAATTTTTTTTTTCTTTTTTGGTTCAAGTTAGATTTTATTCCTCTTTTATGTATTTATAGATATAAGCATGGAAATAATTCATTGTTATATATACATCAGTGTGAATGGAAGAACTTTTTTTCTGTTTTATTTTTACATTTTATTTTTAAAAATTTTGAAATTTAATTTTGTTTATTTTTTTATACAGTAGGTTATTATTAGTTATCTATTTTATGCATATACATGTATACAGGTCAATCCCAATCTCCCAACTCATCCCACCACCACCACCCCATGGCTTCCCCCACTTTGTGTCCATACGTCTGTTCTCTACCTCTGTGTCTCTATTTCTGCCCTGCAAACCAGTTCATCTGTACCATTTTTCTAGGTTCCACATATAGGCATTAATATACAATATTTGTTTTTCTCTTTCTGACTTACTTCACTCTGTATGACAGTCTCTAGATCCATCAACTTCTCTACAAATGACCCAGTTTCATTCCTTTTTATGGCTGAGTAATATTCCATTTTATATATGTACCACATCTTTATCCATTCGTCTGTCTGTGGGCATTTAGTTTGCTTCCATTACCTGGCTATTGTAAATAGTGCTGCAATGAACATTGTGGTGAATGTGTCTTTGTGATTTATGGTTTTCTCTGGGTATATGCCCAGAAGTGGGATTGCTGGATCCTATGGTAATTCTCTTTTTAGTTTTTTAAAGGAACCTCCATACTGTTCTCCATAGTGACTGTATCAATTTACATTCCCACCAATAGCGGAAGAGGGTTCCTTTTGTCCACACCCTCCCCAGAATTTGTTGTTTGTACATTATCTGATGATGCCGATTCTAACAGGTGTGACGTCTTACCTCATTGTAGTTTTGATTTGCATTTCTCTAATAATTAGTGATGTTGAGCAGCTTCTCATGTGCGTCTTGGCCATCTCTGTGACTTCTTTGAAGAAACGTCTCTTTAGATCTTCTGCCCATTTTTGTATTGGGTTGTTTGTTTTATTAATATTAAGCTGCATGAGCTGTTTATATATATTGGAGATTAAACCTTTGTCCATTGATTCGTTTGTGAACGTTTTCGCCCATTCTGAGGGTTGCCTTTTTCCATTCCCGTTTTTTTAACAAAGAAAGAAAGAAAGCAAAAGAAGCAGAACACTAATGTGCGTGAAATATGCCTCTTGAAACTGTCGTTTTGAAATATGGACGTCTTTTGAATTTTTTGGTCGATATATGACCCCAGGATTTGTTTTCAGGGCAAGTGTCATTTACAGGCCTGTAATGATTTGGAATATCCACTGACCATTAGCGCTGGGATTAAAGCTGCAGTTGTGAGAAACGGCCACAAGGTGGCAGCAGTTCTCCCTTACCAAATCTGGTTACTAGGGCAGCAGAGCCTCAATGGAAGTCACGTTCTAGATTGGAATGTAGAACGGAATGTGCCAGGAGAAGGCCCCTCAAGTGTGTCTCACTACTTCTTGTTCATGTTTTTAATTTAATTTTTTATTTTTTTATTACAGCATGTTTGAGTACAACGGTTAGCTTGTTGTAGGTGTGCCAGAGGTGGTTCTTTTACACATATACATATGTCTGTTCTTCCTGGGATCCTTTTCCCATGTACGTTATGACAGAATGTTGAGTAGTCTTCTCTTGGTACTCCGTAGGTCTTTGGTGATTATATACGTCTACTGTGTTTGTATATGTCTGTTAACCCCAATATCGTAATGAATTCAATCCTCACACCTTTCCTTTGGTGAACCATAAGTTTGTTTAATGAATCTGTGATTGCCCTTCTCCGTGGAAATATCTGCCCTGGTATCAATTTATAGGTAACACCTATAAGTGATATGATACGATATGTGTCTTTCACTCTCTGACTTACTCCAAGTCACGTGATTACCTCGAGACTCATCTACGGTGCTGCGAATGGCATTGTGTCCTTTTTTTCCTTGGCGAATATTCTGTCTTAGCGAGGTCCATTTTCTGCAATGTGATTCCCTGAGGGCTGAGGATTAGCTGCCCTGGGCCGCCTGACCCTGCCGGCAAGCCCTCCCCAGGTGTGCCTGGGTTGAGGTCAATATAAACAGCACTCCAGGCAGCAATAGCCCCTGCAGCTGTGCCTGACTCCATATTCTCTGCCCCGTCAGCAGTCTCGGGGCTGTGCTGGTGGGAGGGTGGGAGGGTCCACGGCTTTGTGGGTGGCCCGGTGTGAGTGGGGCTCTGCTGGACTTTCGGCAGGAGTTGCCAGGCTGCCACCTGTAAAGAAGAGGATGTGTCACCCATAACTTCCACTGGAATATCTCTCCGGGCTGAGGTGAGGAAGGAAAAAAAGGAGTGGGGGCCGGGACAGGAGGGGTATCTCAGGCAGGGCAATGGAAAGCTTCCAGAAGAGCGCCCGTGGCCAGGACCATCCTGGCTGACCTGCAGGCACCAAGTTGGCCTGCGTGCCGTCGCTGGTGTGGCTCCACGGCCCTCCCTCTAGGCTTTCAAGCCCTTGTACATACTCAGGTGTTTCACCTGGGAAGGGTGGGAACAGTTCAGCAGCATCTGGCCTGTGGCTCAGCTCACGTTTACTCACAGAGGCCTGGGCACGGTCCCCCAGCTTTGCAATAAGGACGCTCCTTGTGTGGGCGGGTGGGGCTGCTGGCTGTAGGGGAGATGATTCCCCACCTCTGACCAATTTCAGAATTGTTTATCACTGGAGCAAGTGCCTTGGTAGTGTTTTCCTCTGTATAACTGTTAGGTTCAGTTTTTTTTTTCTTTTTTGGTTCAAGTTAGATTTTATTCCTCTTTTATGTATTTATAGATATAAGCATGGAAATAATTCATTGTTATATATACATCAGTGTGAATGGAAGAACTTTTTTTCTGTTTTATTTTTACATTTTATTTTTAAAAATTTTGAAATTTAATTTTGTTTATTTTTTTATACAGTAGGTTATTATTAGTTATCTATTTTATGCATATACATGTATACAGGTCAATCCCAATCTCCCAACTCATCCCACCACCACCACCCCATGGCTTCCCCCACTTTGTGTCCATACGTCTGTTCTCTACCTCTGTGTCTCTATTTCTGCCCTGCAAACCAGTTCATCTGTACCATTTTTCTAGGTTCCACATATAGGCATTAATATACAATATTTGTTTTTCTCTTTCTGACTTACTTCACTCTGTATGACAGTCTCTAGATCCATCAACTTCTCTACAAATGACCCAGTTTCATTCCTTTTTATGGCTGAGTAATATTCCATTTTATATATGTACCACATCTTTATCCATTCGTCTGTCTGTGGGCATTTAGGTTGCTTCCATTACCTGGCTATTGTAAATAGTGCTGCAATGAACATTGTGGTGAATGTGTCTTTGTGATTTATGGTTTTCTCTGGGTATATGCCCAGAAGTGGGATTGCTGGATCCTATGGTAATTCTCTTTTTAGTTTTTTAAAGGAACCTCCATACTGTTCTCCATAGTGACTGTATCAATTTACATTCCCACCAATAGCGGAAGAGGGTTCCTTTTGTCCACACCCTCCCCAGAATTTGTTGTTTGTACATTATCTGATGATGCCGATTCTAACAGGTGTGAGGTCTTACCTCATTGTAGTTTTGATTTGCATTTCTCTAATAATTAGTGATGTTGAGCAGCTTCTCATGTGCGTCTTGGCCATCTCTGTGACTTCTTTGAAGAAACGTCTCTTTAGATCTTCTGCCCATTTTTGTATTGGGTTGTTTGTTTTATTAATATTAAGCTGCATGAGCTGTTTATATATATTGGAGATTAAACCTTTGTCCATTGATTCGTTTGTGAACGTTTTCGCCCATTCTGAGGGTTGCCTTTTTCCATTCCCGTTTTTTTAACAAAGAAAGAAAGAAAGCAAAAGAAGCAGAACACTAATGTGCGTGAAATATGCCTCTTGAAACTGTCGTTTTGAAATATGGACGTCTTTTGAAATTTTTGGTCGATATATGACCCCAGGATTTGTTTTCAGGGCAGGTGTCATTTACAGGCCTGTAATGATTTGGAATATCCACTGACCATTAGCGCTGGGATTAAAGCTGCAGTTGTGAGAAATGGCCACAAGGTGGCAGCAGTTCTCCCTTACCAAATCTGGTTACTAGGGCAGCAGAGCCTCAATGGAAGTCGCATTCTAGATTGGAATGTAGAACGGAATGTGCCAGGAGAAGGCCCCTCAAGTGTGTCTCACTACTTCTTGTTCTTGTTTTTAATTTAATTTTTTATTTTTTTATTACAGCATGTTTGAGTACAACGTTTAGCTTGTTGTAGGTGTGCCAGAGGTGGTTCTTTTACACATATACATATGTCTGTTCTTCCTGGGATCCTTTTCCCATGTACGTTATGACAGAATGTTGAGTAGTCTTCTCTTGGTACTCCGTAGGTCTTTGGTGATTATATACGTCTACTGTGTTTGTATATGTCTGTTAACCCCAATATCGTAATGAATTCAATCCTCACACCTTTCCTTTGGTGAACCATAAGTTTGTTTAATGAATCTGTGATTGCCCTTCTCCGTGGAAATATCTGCCCTGGTATCAATTTATAGGTAACACCTATAAGTGGTATGATACGATATGTGTCTTTCACTCTCTGACTTATTCCAAGTCACGTGATTACCTCGAGACTCATCTACGGTGCTGCGAATGGCATTGTGTCCTTTTTTTCCTTGGCGAATATTCTGTCTTTGCGACGTCCATTTTCTGCAATGTGATTCCCTGAGGGCTGAGGATTAGCTGCCCTGGGCAGCCTGACCCTGCCGGCAAGCCCTCCCCAGGTGTGCCTGGGTTGAGGTCAATATAAACAGCACTCCAGGCAGCAATAGCCCCTGCAGCTGTGCCTGACTCCATATTCTCTGCCCCGTCAGCAGTCTCGGGGCTGTGCTGGTGGGAGGGTGGGAGGGTCCACGGCTTTGTGGGTGGCCCGGTGTGAGTGGGGCTCTGCTGGACTTTCGGCAGGAGTTGCCAGGCTGCCACCTGTAAAGAAGAGGATGTGTCACCCATAACTTCCACTGGAATATCTCTCCGGGCTGAGGTGTGGAAGGAAAAAAAGGAGTGGGGGCCGGGACAGGAGGGGTATCTCAGGCAGGGCAATGGAAAGCTTCCAGAAGAGCGCCCGTGGCGAGGACCATCCTGGCTGACCTGCAGGCACCAAGTTGGCCTGCGTGCCGTCGCTGGTGTGGCTCCACGGCCCTCCCTCTAGGCTTTCAAGCCCTTGTACATATTCAGGTGTTTCACCTGGGAAGGGTGGGAACAGTTCAGCAGCATCTGGCCTGGGGCTCAGCTCACGTTTACTCACAGAGGCCTGGGCACGGTCCCCCAGCTTTGCAATAAGGACGCTCCTTTCGTGGGCGGGTGGGGCTGCTGGCTGTAGGGGAGATGATTCCCCACCTCTGACCAATTTCAGAATTGTTTACCACTGGAGCAAGTGCCTTGGTAGTGTTTTCCTCTGTATAACTGTTAGGTTCAATTTTTTTTTTCTTTTTTGGTTCAAGTTAGATTTTATTCCTCTTTTATGTATTTATAGATATAAGCATGGAAATAATTCATTGTTATATATACATCAGTGTGAATGGAAGAACTTTTTTTCTGTTTTATTTTTACATTTTATTTTTAAAAATTTTGAAATTTAATTTTGTTTATTTTTTTATACAGTAGGTTATTATTAGTTATCTATTTTATGCATATACATGTATACAGGTCAATCCCAATCTCCCAACTCATCCCACCACCACCACCCCATGGCTTCCCCCACTTTGTGTCCATACGTCTGTTCTCTACCTCTGTGTCTCTATTTCTGCCCTGCAAACCAGTTCATCTGTACCATTTTTCTAGGTTCCACATATAGGCATTAATATACAATATTTGTTTTTCTCTTTCTGACTTACTTCACTCTGTATGACAGTCTCTAGATCCATCAACTTCTCTACAAATGACCCAGTTTCATTCCTTTTTATGGCTGAGTAATATTCCATTTTATATATGTACCACATCTTTATCCATTCGTCTGTCTGTGGGCATTTAGGTTGCTTCCATTACCTGGCTATTGTAAATAGTGCTGCAATGAACATTGTGGTGAATGTGTCTTTGTGATTTATGGTTTTCTCTGGGTATATGCCCAGAAGTGGGATTGCTGGATCCTATGGTAATTCTCTTTTTAGTTTTTTAAAGGAACCTCCATACTGTTCTCCATAGTGACTGTATCAATTTACATTCCCACCAATAGCGGAAGAGGGTTCCTTTTGTCCACACCCTCCCCAGAATTTGTTGTTTGTACATTATCTGATGATGCCGATTCTAACAGGTGTGAGGTCTTACCTCATTGTAGTTTTGATTTGCATTTCTCTAATAATTAGTGATGTTGAGCAGCTTCTCATGTGCGTCTTGGCCATCTCTGTGACTTCTTTGAAGAAACGTCTCTTTAGATCTTCTGCCCATTTTTGTATTGGGTTGTTTGTTTTATTAATATTAAGCTGCATGAGCTGTTTATATATATTGGAGATTAAACCTTTGTCCATTGATTCGTTTGTGAACGTTTTCGCCCATTCTGAGGGTTGCCTTTTTCCATTCCCGTTTTTTTAACAAAGAAAGAAAGAAAGCAAAAGAAGCAGAACACTAATGTGCGTGAAATATGCCTCTTGAAACTGTCGTTTTGAAATATGGACGTCTTTTGAAATTTTTGGTCGATATATGACCCCAGGATTTGTTTTCAGGGCAGGTGTCATTTACAGGCCTGTAATGATTTGGAATATCCACTGACCATTAGCGCTGGGATTAAAGCTGCAGTTGTGAGAAATGGCCACAAGGTGGCAGCAGTTCTCCCTTACCAAATCTGGTTACTAGGGCAGCAGAGCCTCAATGGAAGTCACGTTCTAGATTGGAATGTAGAACGGAATGTGCCAGGAGAAGGCCCCTCAAGTGTGTCTCACTACTTCTTGTTCTTGTTTTTAATTTAATTTTTTATTTTTTTATTACAGCATGTTTGAGTACAACGTTTAGCTTGTTGTAGGTGTGCCAGAGGTGGTTCTTTTACACATATACATATGTCTGTTCTTCCTGGGATCCTTTTCCCATGTACGTTATGACAGAATGTTGAGTAGTCTTCTCTTGGTACTCCGTAGGTCTTTGGTGATTATATACGTCTACTGTGTTTGTATATGTCTGTTAACCCCAATATCGTAATGAATTCAATCCTCACACCTTTCCTTTGGTGAACCATAAGTTTGTTTAATGAATCTGTGATTGCCCTTCTCCGTGGAAATATCTGCCCTGGTATCAATTTATAGGTAACACCTATAAGTGATATGATACGATATGTGTCTTTCACTCTCTGACTTACACCAAGTCACGTGATTACCTCGAGACTCATCTACGGTGCTGCGAATGGCATTGTGTCCTTTTTTTCCTTGGCGAATAATCTGTCTTAGCGAGGTCCATTTTCTGCAATGTGATTCCCTGAGGGCTGAGGATTAGCTGCCCTGGGCAGCCTGACCCTGCCGGCAAGCCCTCCCCAGGTGTGCCTGGGTTGAGGTCAATATAAACAGCACTCCAGGCAGCAATAGCCCCTGCAGCTGTGCCTGACTCCATATTCTCTGCCCCGTCAGCAGTCTCGGGGCTGTGCTGGTGGGAGGGCGGGAGGGTCCACGGCTTTGTGGGTGGCCCGGTGTGAGTGGGGCTCTGCTGGACTTTCGGCAGGAGTTGCCAGGCTGCCACCTGTAAAGAAGAGGATGTGTCACCCATAACTTCCACTGGAATATCTCTCCGGGCTGAGGTGAGGAAGGAAAAAAAGGAGTGGGGGCCGGGACAGGAGGGGTATCTCAGGCAGGGCAATGGAAAGCTTCCAGAAGAGCGCCCGTGGCCAGGACCATCCTGGCTGACCTGCAGGCACCAAGTTGGCCTGCGTGCCGTCGCTGGTGTGGCTCCACGGCCCTCCCTCTAGGCTTTCAAGCCCTTGTACATATTCAGGTGTTTCACCTGGGAAGGGTGGGAACAGTTCAGCAGCATCTGGCCTGGGGCTCAGCTCACGTTTACTCACAGAGGCCTGGGCACGGTCCCCCAGCTTTGCAATAAGGACACTCCTTTCATGGGCGGGTGGGGCTGCTGGCTGTATGGGAGATGATTCCCCACCTCTGACCAATTTCAGAATTGTTTACCACTGGAGCAAGTGCCTTGGTAGTGTTTTCCTCTGTATAACGGTTAGGTTCAATTTTTTTTTTTCTTTTTTGGTTCAAGTTAGATTTTATTCCTCTTTTATGTATTTATAGATATAAGCATGGAAATAATTCATTGTTATATATACATCAATGTGAATGGAAGAACTTTTTTTCTGTTTTATTTTTACATTTTATTTTTAAAAATTTTGAAATTTAATTTTGTTTATTTTTTTATACAGTAGGTTATTATTAGTTATCTATTTTATGCATATACATGTATACAGGTCAATCCCAATCTCCCAACTCATCCCACCACCACCACCCCATGGCTTCCCCCACTTTGTGTCCATACGTCTGTTCTCTACCTCTGTGTCTCTATTTCTGCCCTGCAAACCAGTTCATCTGTACCATTTTTCTAGGTTCCACATATAGGCATTAATATACAATATTTGTTTTTCTCTTTCTGACTTACTTCACTCTGTATGACAGTCTCTAGATCCATCAGCTTCTCCACAAATGACCCAGTTTCATTCCTTTTTATGGCTGAGTAATATTCCATTTTATATATGTACCACATCTTTATCCATTCGTCTGTCTGTGGGCATTTAGGTTGCTTCCATTACCTGGCTATTGTAAATAGTGCTGCAATGAACATTGTGGTGAATGTGTCTTTGTGATTTATGGTTTTCTCTGGGTATATGCCCAGAAGTGGGATTGCTGGATCCTATGGTAATTCTCTTTTTAGTTTTTTAAAGGAACCTCCATACTGTTCTCCATAGTGACTGTATCAATTTACATTCCCACCAATAGCGGAAGAGGGTTCCTTTTGTCCACACCCTCCCCAGAATTTGTTGTTTGTACATTATCTGATGATGCCGATTCTAACAGGTGTGAGGTCTTACCTCATTGTAGTTTTGATTTGCATTTCTCTAATAATTAGTGATGTTGAGCAGCTTCTCATGTGCGTCTTGGCCATCTCTGTGACTTCTTTGAAGAAACGTCTCTTTAGATCTTCTGCCCATTTTTGTATTGGGTTGTTTGTTTTATTAATATTAAGCTGCATGAGCTGTTTATATATATTGGAGATTAAACCTTTGTCCATTGATTCGTTTGTGAACGTTTTCGCCCATTCTGAGGGTTGCCTTTTTCCATTCCCGTTTTTTTAACAAAGAAAGAAAGAAAGCAAAAGAAGCAGAACACTAATGTGCGTGAAATATGCCTCTTGAAACTGTCGTTTTGAAATATGGACGTCTTTTGAATTTTTTTGTCGATATATGACCCCAGGATTTGTTTTCAGGGCAGGTGTCATTTACAGGCCTGTAATGATTTGGAATATCCACTGACCATTAGCGCTGGGATTAAAGCTGCAGTAGTGAGAAATGGCCACAAGGTGGCAGCAGTTCTCCCTTACCAAATCTGGTTACTAGGGCAGCAGAGCCTCAATGGAAGTCGCGTTCTAGATTGGAATGTAGAACGGAATGTGCCAGGAGAAGGCCCCTCAAGTGTGTCTCACTACTTCTTGTTCTTGTTTTTAATTTAATTTTTTATTTTTTTACTACAGCATGTTTGAGTACAACGTTTAGCTTGTTGTAGGTGTGCCAGAGGTGGTTCTTTTACACATATACATATGTCTGTTCTTCCTGGGATCCTTTTCCCATGTACGTTATGACAGAATGTTGAGTAGTCTTCTCTTGGTACTCCGTAGGTCTTTGGTGATTATATACGTCTACTGTGTTTGTATATGTCTGTTAACCCCAATATCGTAATGAATTCAATCCTCACACCTTTCCTTTGGTGAACCATAAGTTTGTTTAATGAATCTGTGATTGCCCTTCTCCGTGGAAATATCTGCCCTGGTATCAATTTATAGGTAACACCTATAAGTGATATGATACGATATGTGTCTTTCACTCTCTGACTTACTCCAAGTCACGTGATTACCTCGAGACTCATCTACGGTGCTGCGAATGGCATTGTGTCCTTTTTTTCCTTGGCGAATATTCTGTCTTAGCGAGGTCCATTTTCTGCAATGTGATTCCCTGAGGGCTGAGGATTAGCTGCCCTGGGCAGCCTGACCCTGCCGGCAAGCCCTCCCCAGGTGTGCCTGGGTTGAGGTCAATATAAACAGCACTCCAGGCAGCAATAGCCCCTGCAGCTGTGCCTGACTCCATATTCTCTGCCCCGTCAGCAGTCTCGGGGCTGTGCTGGTGGGAGGGTGTGAGGGTCCACGGCTTTGTGGGTGGCCCGGTGTGAGTGGGGCTCTGCTGGACTTTCGGCAGGAGTTGCCAGGCTGCCACCTGTAAAGAAGAGGATGTGTCACCCATAACTTCCACTGGAATATCTCTCCGGGCTGAGGTGAGGAAGGAAAAAAAGGAGTGGGGGCCGGGACAGGAGGGGTATCTCAGGCAGGGCAATGGAAAGCTTCCAGAAGAGCGCCCGTGGCCAGGACCATCCTGGCTGACCTGCAGGCACCAAGTTGGCCTGCGTGCCGTCGCTGGTGTGGCTCCACGGCCCTCCCTCTAGGCTTTCAAGCCCTTGTACATATTCAGGTGTTTCACCTGGGAAGGGTGGGAACAGTTCAGCAGCATCTGGCCTGGGGCTCAGCTCACGTTTACTCACAGAGGCCTGGGCACGGTCCCCCAGCTTTGCAATAAGGACGCTCCTTGCGTGGGCGGGTGGGGCTGCTGGCTGTATGGGAGATGATTCCCCACCTCTGACCAATTTCAGAATTGTTTACCACTGGAGCAAGTGCCTTGGTAGTGTTTTCCTCTGTATAACTGTTAGGTTCAATTTTTTTTTTCTTTTTTGGTTCAAGTTAGATTTTATTCCTCTTTTATGTATTTATAGATATAAGCATGGAAATAATTCATTGTTATATATACATCAGTGTGAATGGAAGAACTTTTTTTCTGTTTTATTTTTACATTTTATTTTTAAAAATTTTGAAATTTAATTTTGTTTATTTTTTTATACAGTAGGTTATTATTAGTTATCTATTTTATGCATATACATGTATACAGGTCAATCCCAATCTCCCAACTCATCCCACCACCACCACCCCATGGCTTCCCCCACTTTGTGTCCATACGTCTGTTCTCTACCTCTGTGTCTCTATTTCTGCCCTGCAAACCAGTTCATCTGTACCATTTTTCTAGGTTCCACATATAGGCATTAGTATACAATATTTGTTTTTCTCTTTCTGACTTACTTCACTCTGTATGACAGTCTCTAGATCCATCAACTTCTCTACAAATGACCCAGTTTCATTCCTTTTTATGGCTGAGTAATATTCCATTTTATATATGTACCACATCTTTATCCATTCATCTGTCTGTGGGCATTTAGGTTGCTTCCATTACCTGGCTATTGTAAATAGTGCTGCAATGAACATTGTGGTGAATGTGTCTTTGTGATTTATGGTTTTCTCTGGGTATATGCCCAGAAGTGGGATTGCTGGATCCTATGGTAATTCTCTTTTTAGTTTTTTAAAGGAACCTCCATACTGTTCTCCATAGTGACTGTATCAATTTACATTCCCACCAATAGTGGAAGAGGGTTCCTTTTGTCCACACCCTCCCCAGAATTTGTTGTTTCTACATTATCTGATGATGCCGATTCTAACAGGTGTGAGGTCTTACCTCATTGTAGTTTTGATTTGCATTTCTCTAATAATTAGTGATGTTGAGCAGCTTCTCATGTGCGTCTTGGCCATCTCTGTGACTTCTTTGAAGACACGTCTCTTTAGATCTTCTGCCCATTTTTGTATTGGGTTGTTTGTTTTATTAATATTAAGCTGCATGAGCTGTTTATATATATTGGAGATTAAACCTTTGTCCATTGATTCGTTTGTGAACGTTTTCGCCCATTCTGAGGGTTGCCTTTTTCCATTCCCGTTTTTTTAACAAAGAAAGAAAGAAAGCAAAAGAAGCAGAACACTAATGTGCGTGAAATATGCCTCTTGAAACTGTCGTTTTGTAATATGACGTCTTTTGAATTTTTTGGTCGATATATGACCCCAGGATTTCTTTTCAGGGCAGGTGTCATTTACAGGCCTGTAATGATTTGGAATATCCACTGACCAATAGCGCTGGGATTAAAGCTGCAGTTGTGAGAAATGGCCACAAGGTGGCAGCAGTTCTCCCTTACCAAATCTGGTTACTAGGGCAGCAGAGCCTCAATGGAAGTCGCGTTCTAGATTGGAATGTAGAACGGAATGTGCCAGGAGAAGGCCCCTCAAGTGTGTCTCACTACTTCTTGTTCTTGTTTTTAATTTAATTTTTTATTTTTTTATTACAGCATGTTTGAGTACAACGTTTAGCTTGTTGTAGGTGTGCCAGAGGTGGTTCTTTTACACATATACATATGTCTGTTCTTCCTGGGATCCTTTTCCCATGTACGTTATGACAGAATGTTGAGTAGTCTTCTCTTGGTACTCCGTAGGTCTTTGGTGATTATATACGTCTACTGTGTTTGTATATGTCTGTTAACCCCAATATCGTAATGAATTCAATCCTCACGCCTTTCCTTTGGTGAACCATAAGTTTGTTTAATGAATCTGTGATTGCCCTTCTCCGTGGAAATATCTGCCCTGGTATCAATTTATAGGTAACACCTATAAGTGATATGATACGATATGTGTCTTTCACTCTCTGACTTAATCCAAGTCACGTGATTACCTCGAGACTCATCTACGGTGCTGCGAATGGCATTGTGTCCTTTTTTTCCTTGGCGAATATTCTGTCTTAGCGAGGTCCATTTTCTGCCATGTGATTCCCTGAGGGCTGAGGATTAGCTGCCCTGGGCAGCCTGACCCTGCCGGCAAGACCTCCCCAGGTGTGCCTGGGTTGAGGTCAATATAAACAGCACTCCAGGCAGCAATAGCCCCTGCAGCTGTGCCTGACTCCATATTCTCTGCCCCGTCAGCAGTCTCGGGGCTGTGCTGGTGGGAGGGTGGGAGGGTCCACGGCTTTGTGGGTGGCCCGGTGTGAGTGGGGCTCTGCTGGACTTTCGGCAGGAGTTGCCAGGCTGCCACCTGTAAAGAAGAGGATGTGTCACCCATAACTTCCACTGGAATATCTCTCCGGGCTGAGGTGTGGAAGGGAAAAAAGGAGTGGGGGCCGGGACAGGAGGGGTATCTCAGGCAGGGCAATGGAAAGCTTCCAGAAGAGTGCCCGTGGCCAGGACCATCCTGGCTGACCTGCAGGCACCAAGTTGGCCTGCGTGCTGTCGCTGGTGTGGCTCCACGGCCCTTCCTCTAGGCTTTCAAGCCCTTGTACATATTCAGGTGTTTCACCTGGGAAGGGTGGGAACAGTTCAGCAGCATCTGGCCTGGGGCTCAGCTCACGTTTACTCACAGAGGCCTGGGCACGGTCCCCCAGCTTTGCAATAAGGACGCTCCTTGCGTGGGCGGGTGGGGCTGCTGGCTGTATGGGAGATGATTCCCCACCTCTGACCAATTTCAGAATTGTTTACCACTGGAGCAAGTGCCTTGGTAGTGTTTTCCTCTGTATAACGGTTAGGTTCAATTTTTTTTTTTCTTTTTTGGTTCAAGTTAGATTTTATTCCTCTTTTATGTATTTATAGATATAAGCATGGAAATAATTCATTGTTATATATACATCAGTGTGAATGGAAGAACTTTTTTTCTGTTTTATTTTTACATTTTATTTTTAAAAATTTTGAAATTTAATTTTGTTTATTTTTTTATACAGTAGGTTATTATTAGTTATCTATTTTATGCATATACATGTATACAGGTCAATCCCAATCTCCCAACTCATCCCACCACCACCACCCCATGGCTTCCCCCACTTTGTGTCCATACGTCTGTTCTCTACCTCTGTGTCTCTATTTCTGCCCTGCAAACCAGTTCATCTGTACCATTTTTCTAGGTTCCACATATAGGCATTAATATACAATATTTGTTTTTCTCTTTCTGACTTACTTCACTCTGTATGACAGTCTCTAGATCCATCAACTTCTCTACAAATGACCCAGTTTCATTCCTTTTTATGGCTGAGTAATATTCCATTTTATATATGTACCACATCTTTATCCATTCGTCTGTCTGTGGGCATTTAGGTTGCTTCCATTACCTGGCTATTGTAAATAGTGCTGCAATGAACATTGTGGTGAATGTGTCTTTGTGATTTATGGTTTTCTCTGGGTATATGCCCAGAAGTGGGATTGCTGGATCCTATGGTAATTCTCTTTTTAGTTTTTTAAAGGAACCTCCATACCGTTCTCCATAGTGACTGTATCAATTTACATTCCCACCAATAGCGGAAGAGGGTTCCTTTTGTCCACACCCTCCCCAGAAGTTGTTGTTTGTGCATTATCTGATGATGCCGATTCTAACAGGTGTGAGGTCTTACCTCATTGTAGTTTTGATTTGCATTTCTCTAATAATTAGTGATGTTGAGCAGCTTCTCATGTGCGTCTTGGCCATCTCTGTGACTTCTTTGAAGAAACGTCTCTTTAGATCTTCTGCCCATTTTTGTATTGGGTTGTTTGTTTTATTAATATTAAGCTGCATGAGCTGTTTATATATATTGGAGATTAAACCTTTGTCCATTGATTCGTTTGTGAACGTTTTCGCCCATTCTGAGGGTTGCCTTTTTCCATTCCCGTATTTTTAACAAAGAAAGAAAGAAAGCAAAAGAAGCAGAACACTAATGTGCGTGAAATATGCCTCTTGAAACTGTCGTTTTGAAATATGGACGTCTTTTGAAATTTTTGGTCGATATATGACCCCAGGATTTGTTTTCAGGGCAGGTGTCATTTACAGGCCTGTAATGATTTGGAATATCCACTGACCATTAGCGCTGGGATTAAAGCTGCAGTTGTGAGAAATGGCCACAAGGTGGCAGCAGTTCTCCCTTACCAAATCTGGTTACTAGGGCAGCAGAGCCTCAATGGAAGTCGCGTTCTAGATTGGAATGTAGAACGGAATGTGCCAGGAGAAGGCCCCTCAAGTGTGTCTCACTACTTCTTGTTCTTGTTTTTAATTTAATTTTTTTATTTTTTTATTACAGCATGTTTGAGTACAACGTTTAGCTTGTTGTAGGTGTGCCAGAGGTGGTTCTTTTACACATATACATATGTCTGTTCTTCCTGGGATCCTTTTCCCATGTACGTTATGACAGAATGTTGAGTAGTCTTCTCTTGGTACTCCGTAGGTCTTTGGTGATTATATACGTCTACTGTGTTTGTATATGTCTGTTAACCCCAATATCGTAATGAATTCAATCCTCACACCTTTCCTTTGGTGAACCATAAGTTTGTTTAATGAATCTGTGATTGCCCTTCTCCGTGGAAATATCTGCCCTGGTATCAATTTATAGGTAACACCTATAAGTGATATGATACGATATGTGTCTTTCACTCTCTGACTTACTCCAACTCACGTGATTACCTCGAGACTCATCTACGGTGCTGCGAATGGCATTGTGTCCTTTTTTTCCTTGGCGAATATTCTGTCTTAGCGAGGTCCATTTTCTGCAATGTGATTCCCTGAGGGCTGAGGATTAGCTGCCCTGGGCAGCCTGACCCTGCCGGCAAGCCCTCCCCAGGTGTGCCTGGGTTGAGGTCAATATAAACAGCACTCCAGGCAGCAATAGCCCCTGCAGCTGTGCCTGACTCCATATTCTCTGCCCCGTCAGCAGTCTCGGGGCTGTGCTGGTGGGAGGGTGGGAGGGTCCACGGCTTTGTGGGTGGCCCGGTGTGAGTGGGGCTCTGCTGGACTTTCGGCAGGAGTTGCCAGGCTGCCACCTGTAAAGAAGAGGATGTGTCACCCATAACTTCCACTGGAATATCTCTCCGGGCTGAGGTGTGGAAGGAAAAAAAGGAGTGGGGGCCGGGACAGGAGGGGTATCTCAGGCAGGGCAATGGAAAGCTTCCAGAAGAGCGCCCGTGGCCAGGACCATCCTGGCTGACCTGCAGGCACCAAGTTGGCCTGCGTGCCGTCGCTGGTGTGGCTCCACGGCCCTCCCTCTAGGCTTTCAAGCCCTTGTACATATTCAGGTGTTTCACCTGGGAAGGGTGGGAACAGTTCAGCAGCATCTGGCCTGGGGCTCAGCTCACGTTTACTCACAGAGGCCTGGGCACGGTCCCCCAGCTTTGCAATAAGGACGCTCCTTGCGTGGGCGGGTGGGGCTGCTGGCTGTATGGGAGATGATTCCCCACCTCTGACCAATTTCAGAATTGTTTACCACTGGAGCAAGTGCCTTGGTAGTGTTTTCCTCTGTATAACGGTTAGGTTCAATTTTTTTTTTTCTTTTTTGGTTCAAGTTAGATTTTATTCCTCTTTTATGTATTTATAGATATAAGCATGGAAATAATTCATTGTTATATATACATCAGTGTGAATGGAAGAACTTTTTTTCTGTTTTATTTTTACATTTTATTTTTAAAAATTTTGAAATTTAATTTTGTTTATTTTTTTATACAGTAGGTTATTATTAGTTATCTATTTTATGCATATACATGTATACAGGTCAATCCCAATCTCCCAACTCATCCCACCACCACCACCCCATGGCTTCCCCCACTTTGTGTCCATACGTCTGTTCTCTACCTCTGTGTCTCTATTTCTGCCCTGCAAACCAGTTCATCTGTACCATTTTTCTAGGTTCCACATATAGGCATTAATATACAATATTTGTTTTTCTCTTTCTGACTTACTTCACTCTGTATGACAGTCTCTAGATCCATCAACTTCTCTACAAATGACCCAGTTTCATTCCTTTTTATGGCTGAGTAATATTCCATTTTATATATGTACCACATCTTTATCCATTCGTCTGTCTGTGGGCATTTAGGTTGCTTCCATTACCTGGCTATTGTAAATAGTGCTGCAATGAACATTGTGGTGAATGTGTCTTTGTGATTTATGGTTTTCTCTGGGTATATGCCCAGAAGTGGGATTGCTGGATCCTATGGTAATTCTCTTTTTAGTTTTTTAAAGGAACCTCCATACTGTTCTCCATAGTGACTGTATCAATTTACATTCCCACCAATAGCGGAAGAGGGTTCCTTTTGTCCACACCCTCCCCAGAATTTGTTGTTTGTACATTATCTGATGATGCCGATTCTAACAGGTGTGAGGTCTTACCTCATTGTAGTTTTGATTTGCATTTCTCTAATAATTAGTGATGTTGAGCAGCTTCTCATGTGCGTCTTGGCCATCTCTGTGACTTCTTTGAAGAAACGTCTCTTTAGATCTTCTGCCCATTTTTGTATTGGGTTGTTTGTTTTATTAATATTAAGCTGCATGAGCTGTTTATATATATTGGAGATTAAACCTTTGTCCATTGATTCGTTTGTGAACGTTTTCGCCCATTCTGAGGGTTGCCTTTTTCCATTCCCGTTTTTTTAACAAAGAAAGAAAGAAAGCAAAAGAAGCAGAACACTAATGTGCGTGAAATATGCCTCTTGAAACTGTCGTTTTGAAATATGGACGTCTTTTGAAATTTTTGGTCGATATATGACCCCAGGATTTGTTTTCAGGGCAGGTGTCATTTACAGGCCTGTAATGATTTGGAATATCCACTGACCATTAGCGCTGGGATTAAAGCTGCAGTTGTGAGAAACGGCCACAAGGTGGCAGCAGTTCTCCCTTACCAAATCTGGTTACTAGGGCAGCAGAGCCTCAATGGAAGTCGCGTTCTAGATTGGAATGTAGAACGGAATGTGCCAGGAGAAGGCCCCTCAAGTGTGTCTCACTACTTCTTGTTCTTGTTTTTAATTTAATTTTTTATTTTTTTATTACAGCATGTTTGAGTACAACGTTTAGCTTGTTGTAGGTGTGCCAGAGGTGGTTCTTTTACACATATACATATGTCTGTTCTTCCTGGGATCCTTTTCCCATGTACGTTATGACAGAATGTTGAGTAGTCTTCTCTTGGTACTCCGTAGGTCTTTGGTGATTATATACGTCTACTGTGTTTGTATATGTCTGTTAACCCCAATATCGTAATGAATTCAATCCTCACACCTTTCCTTTGGTGAACCATAAGTTTGTTTAATGAATCTGTGATTGCCCTTCTCCGTGGAAATATCTGCCCTGGTATCAATTTATAGGTAACACCTATAAGTGGTATGATACGATATGTGTCTTTCACTCTCTGACTTACTCCAAGTCACGTGATTACCTCGAGACTCATCTACGGTGCTGCGAATGGCATTGTGTCCTTTTTTTCCTTGGCGAATATTCTGTCTTTGCGACGTCCATTTTCTGCAATGTGATTCCCTGAGGGCTGAGGATTAGCTGCCCTGGGCAGCCTGACCCTGCCGGCAAGCCCTCCCCAGGTGTGCCTGGGTTGAGGTCAATATAAACAGCACTCCAGGCAGCAATAGCCCCTGCAGCTGTGCCTGACTCCATATTCTCTGCCCCGTCAGCAGTCTCGGGGCTGTGCTGGTGGGAGGGTGGGAGGGTCCACGGCTTTGTGGGTGGCCCGGTGTGAGTGGGGCTCTGCTGGACTTTCGGCAGGAGTTGCCAGGCTGCCACCTGTAAAGAAGAGGATGTGTCACCCATAACTTCCACTGGAATATCTCTCCGGGCTGAGGTGTGGAAGGAAAAAAAGGAGTGGGGGCCGGGACAGGAGGGGTATCTCAGGCAGGGCAATGGAAAGCTTCCAGAAGAGCGCCCGTGGCGAGGACCATCCTGGCTGACATGCAGGCACCAAGTTGGCCTGCGTGCCGTCGCTGGTGTGGCTCCACGGCCCTCCCTCTAGGCTTTCAAGCCCTTGTACATATTCAGGTGTTTCACCTGGGAAGGGTGGGAACAGTTCAGCAGCATCTGGCCTGGGGCTCAGCTCACGTTTACTCACAGAGGCCTGGGCACGGTCCCCCAGCTTTGCAATAAGGACGCTCCTTTCGTGGGCGGGTGGGGCTGCTGGCTGTAGGGGAGATGATTCCCCACCTCTGACCAATTTCAGAATTGTTTACCACTGGAGCAAGTGCCTTGGTAGTGTTTTCCTCTGTATAACTGTTAGGTTCAATTTTTTTTTTCTTTTTTGGTTCAAGTTAGATTTTATTCCTCTTTTATGTATTTATAGATATAAGCATGGAAATAATTCATTGTTATATATACATCAGTGTGAATGGAAGAACTTTTTTTCTGTTTTATTTTTACATTTTATTTTTAAAAATTTTGAAATTTAATTTTGTTTATTTTTTTATACAGTAGGTTATTATTAGTTATCTATTTTATGCATATACATGTATACAGGTCAATCCCAATCTCCCAACTCATCCCACCACCACCACCCCATGGCTTCCCCCACTTTGTGTCCATACGTCTGTTCTCTACCTCTGTGTCTCTATTTCTGCCCTGCAAACCAGTTCATCTGTACCATTTTTCTAGGTTCCACATATAGGCATTAATATACAATATTTGTTTTTCTCTTTCTGACTTACTTCACTCTGTATGACAGTCTCTAGATCCATCAACTTCTCTACAAATGACCCAGTTTCATTCCTTTTTATGGCTGAGTAATATTCCATTTTATATATGTACCACATCTTTATCCATTCGTCTGTCTGTGGGCATTTAGGTTGCTTCCATTACCTGGCTATTGTAAATAGTGCTGCAATGAACATTGTGGTGAATGTGTCTTTGTGATTTATGGTTTTCTCTGGGTATATGCCCAGAAGTGGGATTGCTGGATCCTATGGTAATTCTCTTTTTAGTTTTTTAAAGGAACCTCCATACTGTTCTCCATAGTGACTGTATCAATTTACATTCCCACCAATAGCGGAAGAGGGTTCCTTTTGTCCACACCCTCCCCAGAATTTGTTGTTTGTACATTATCTGATGATGCCGATTCTAACAGGTGTGAGGTCTTACCTCATTGTAGTTTTGATTTGCATTTCTCTAATAATTAGTGATGTTGAGCAGCTTCTCATGTGCGTCTTGGCCATCTCTGTGACTTCTTTGAAGAAACGTCTCTTTAGATCTTCTGCCCATTTTTGTATTGGGTTGTTTGTTTTATTAATATTAAGCTGCATGAGCTGTTTATATATATTGGAGATTAAACCTTTGTCCATTGATTCGTTTGTGAACGTTTTCGCCCATTCTGAGGGTTGCCTTTTTCCATTCCCGTTTTTTTAACAAAGAAAGAAAGAAAGCAAAAGAAGCAGAACACTAATGTGCGTGAAATATGCCTCTTGAAACTGTCGTTTTGAAATATGGACGTCTTTTGAAATTTTTGGTCGATATATGACCCCAGGATTTGTTTTCAGGGCAGGTGTCATTTACAGGCCTGTAATGATTTGGAATATCCACTGACCATTAGCGCTGGGATTAAAGCTGCAGTTGTGAGAAATGGCCACAAGGTGGCAGCAGTTCTCCCTTACCAAATCTGGTTACTAGGGCAGCAGAGCCTCAATGGAAGTCGCGTTCTAGATTGGAATGTAGAACGGAATGTGCCAGGAGAAGGCCCCTCAAGTGTGTCTCACTACTTCTTGTTCTTGTTTTTAATTTAATTTTTTATTTTTTTATTACAGCATGTTTGAGTACAACGTTTAGCTTGTTGTAGGTGTGCCAGAGGTGGTTCTTTTACACATATACATATGTCTGTTCTTCCTGGGATCCTTTTCCCATGTACGTTATGACAGAATGTTGAGTAGTCTTCTCTTGGTACTCCGTAGGTCTTTGGTGATTATATACGTCTACTGTGTTTGTATATGTCTGTTAACCCCAATATCGTAATGAATTCAATCCTCACACCTTTCCTTTGGTGAACCATAAGTTTGTTTAATGAATCTGTGATTGCCCTTCTCCGTGGAAATATCTGCCCTGGTATCAATTTATAGGTAACACCTATAAGTGATATGATACGATATGTGTCTTTCACTCTCTGACTTACACCAAGTCACGTGATTACCTCGAGACTCATCTACGGTGCTGCGAATGGCATTGTGTCCTTTTTTTCCTTGGCGAATAATCTGTCTTAGCGAGGTCCATTTTCTGCAATGTGATTCCCTGAGGGCTGAGGATTAGCTGCCCTGGGCAGCCTGACCCTGCCGGCAAGCCCTCCCCAGGTGTGCCTGGGTTGAGGTCAATATAAACAGCACTCCAGGCAGCAATAGCCCCTGCAGCTGTGCCTGACTCCATATTCTCTGCCCCGTCAGCAGTCTCGGGGCTGTGCTGGTGGGAGGGCGGGAGGGTCCACGGCTTTGTGGGTGGCCCGGTGTGAGTGGGGCTCTGCTGGACTTTCGGCAGGAGTTGCCAGGCTGCCACCTGTAAAGAAGAGGATGTGTCACCCATAACTTCCACTGGAATATCTCTCCGGGCTGAGGTGAGGAAGGAAAAAAAGGAGTGGGGGCCGGGACAGGAGGGGTATCTCAGGCAGGGCAATGGAAAGCTTCCAGAAGAGCGCCCGTGGCCAGGACCATCCTGGCTGACCTGCAGGCACCAAGTTGGCCTGCGTGCCGTCGCTGGTGTGGCTCCACGGCCCTCCCTCTAGGCTTTCAAGCCCTTGTACATATTCAGGTGTTTCACCTGGGAAGGGTGGGAACAGTTCAGCAGCATCTGGCCTGGGGCTCAGCTCACGTTTACTCACAGAGGCCTGGGCACGGTCCCCCAGCTTTGCAATAAGGACACTCCTTTCATGGGCGGGTGGGGCTGCTGGCTGTATGGGAGATGATTCCCCACCTCTGACCAATTTCAGAATTGTTTACCACTGGAGCAAGTGCCTTGGTAGTGTTTTCCTCTGTATAACGGTTAGGTTCAATTTTTTTTTTTCTTTTTTGGTTCAAGTTAGATTTTATTCCTCTTTTATGTATTTATAGATATAAGCATGGAAATAATTCATTGTTATATATACATCAGTGTGAATGGAAGAACTTTTTTTCTGTTTTATTTTTACATTTTATTTTTAAAAATTTTGAAATTTAATTTTGTTTATTTTTTTATACAGTAGGTTATTATTAGTTATCTATTTTATGCATATACATGTATACAGGTCAATCCCAATCTCCCAACTCATCCCACCACCACCACCCCATGGCTTCCCCCACTTTGTGTCCATACGTCTGTTCTCTACCTCTGTGTCTCTATTTCTGCCCTGCAAACCAGTTCATCTGTACCATTTTTCTAGGTTCCACATATAGGCATTAATATACAATATTTGTTTTTCTCTTTCTGACTTACTTCACTCTGTATGACAGTCTCTAGATCCATCAGCTTCTCCACAAATGACCCAGTTTCATTCCTTTTTATGGCTGAGTAATATTCCATTTTATATATGTACCACATCTTTATCCATTCGTCTGTCTGTGGGCATTTAGGTTGCTTCCATTACCTGGCTATTGTAAATAGTGCTGCAATGAACATTGTGGTGAATGTGTCTTTGTGATTTATGGTTTTCTCTGGGTATATGCCCAGAAGTGGGATTGCTGGATCCTATGGTAATTCTCTTTTTAGTTTTTTAAAGGAACCTCCATACTGTTCTCCATAGTGACTGTATCAATTTACATTCCCACCAATAGCGGAAGAGGGTTCCTTTTGTCCACACCCTCCCCAGAATTTGTTGTTTGTACATTATCTGATGATGCCGATTCTAACAGGTGTGAGGTCTTACCTCATTGTAGTTTTGATTTGCATTTCTCTAATAATTAGTGATGTTGAGCAGCTTCTCATGTGCGTCTTGGCCATCTCTGTGACTTCTTTGAAGAAACGTCTCTTTAGATCTTCTGCCCATTTTTGTATTGGGTTGTTTGTTTTATTAATATTAAGCTGCATGAGCTGTTTATATATATTGGAGATTAAACCTTTGTCCATTGATTCGTTTGTGAACGTTTTCGCCCATTCTGAGGGTTGCCTTTTTCCATTCCCGTTTTTTTAACAAAGAAAGAAAGAAAGCAAAAGAAGCAGAACACTAATGTGCGTGAAATATGCCTCTTGAAACTGTCGTTTTGAAATATGGACGTCTTTTGAATTTTTTGGTCGATATATGACCCCAGGATTTGTTTTCAGGGCAGGTGTCATTTACAGGCCTGTAATGATTTGGAATATCCACTGACCATTAGCGCTGGGATTAAAGTTGCAGTAGTGAGAAATGGCCACAAGGTGGCAGCAGTTCTCCCTTACCAAATCTGGTTACTAGGGCAGCAGAGCCTCAATGGAAGTCGCGTTCTAGATTGGAATGTAGAACGGAATGTGCCAGGAGAAGGCCCCTCAAGTGTGTCTCACTACTTCTTGTTCTTGTTTTTAATTTAATTTTTTATTTTTTTACTACAGCATGTTTGAGTACAACGTTTAGCTTGTTGTAGGTGTGCCAGAGGTGGTTCTTTTACACATATACATATGTCTGTTCTTCCTGGGATCCTTTTCCCATGTACGTTATGACAGAATGTTGAGTAGTCTTCTCTTGGTACTCCGTAGGTCTTTGGTGATTATATACGTCTACTGTGTTTGTATATGTCTGTTAACCCCAATATCGTAATGAATTCAATCCTCACACCTTTCCTTTGGTGAACCATAAGTTTGTTTAATGAATCTGTGATTGCCCTTCTCCGTGGAAATATCTGCCCTGGTATCAATTTATAGGTAACACCTATAAGTGATATGATACGATATGTGTCTTTCACTCTCTGACTTACTCCAAGTCACGTGATTACCTCGAGACTCATCTACGGTGCTGCGAATGGCATTGTGTCCTTTTTTTCCTTGGCGAATATTCTGTCTTAGCGAGGTCCATTTTCTGCAATGTGATTCCCTGAGGGCTGAGGATTAGCTGCCCTGGGCAGCCTGACCCTGCCGGCAAGCCCTCCCCAGGTGTGCCTGGGTTGAGGTCAATATAAACAGCACTCCAGGCAGCAATAGCCCCTGCAGCTGTGCCTGACTCCATATTCTCTGCCCCGTCAGCAGTCTCGGGGCTGTGCTGGTGGGAGGGTGTGAGGGTCCACGGCTTTGTGGGTGGCCCGGTGTGAGTGGGGCTCTGCTGGACTTTCGGCAGGAGTTGCCAGGCTGCCACCTGTAAAGAAGAGGATGTGTCACCCATAACTTCCACTGGAATATCTCTCCGGGCTGAGGTGAGGAAGGAAAAAAAGGAGTGGGGGCCGGGACAGGAGGGGTATCTCAGGCAGGGCAATGGAAAGCTTCCAGAAGAGCGCCCGTGGCCAGGACCATCCTGGCTGACCTGCAGGCACCAAGTTGGCCTGCGTGCCGTCGCTGGTGTGGCTCCACGGCCCTCCCTCTAGGCTTTAAAGCCCTTGTACATATTCAGGTGTTTCACCTGGGAAGGGTGGGAACAGTTCAGCAGCATCTGGCCTGGGGCTCAGCTCACGTTTACTCACAGAGGCCTGGGCACGGTCCCCCAGCTTTGCAATAAGGACGCTCCTTGCGTGGGCGGGTGGGGCTGCTGGCTGTATGGGAGATGATTCCCCACCTCTGACCAATTTCAGAATTGTTTACCACTGGAGCAAGTGCCTTGGTAGTGTTTTCCTCTGTATAACTGTTAGGTTCAATTTTTTTTTTCTTTTTTGGTTCAAGTTAGATTTTATTCCTCTTTTATGTATTTATAGATATAAGCATGGAAATAATTCATTGTTATATATACATCAGTGTGAATGGAAGAACTTTTTTTCTGTTTTATTTTTACATTTTATTTTTAAAAATTTTGAAATTTAATTTTGTTTATTTTTTTATACAGTAGGTTATTATTAGTTATCTATTTTATGCATATACATGTATACAGGTCAATCCCAATCTCCCAACTCATCCCACCACCACCACCCCATGGCTTCCCCCACTTTGTGTCCATACGTCTGTTCTCTACCTCTGTGTCTCTATTTCTGCCCTGCAAACCAGTTCATCTGTACCATTTTTCTAGGTTCCACATATAGGCATTAGTATACAATATTTGTTTTTCTCTTTCTGACTTACTTCACTCTGTATGACAGTCTCTAGATCCATCAACTTCTCTACAAATGACCCAGTTTCATTCCTTTTTATGGCTGAGTAATATTCCATTTTATATATGTACCACATCTTTATCCATTCATCTGTCTGTGGGCATTTAGGTTGCTTCCATTACCTGGCTATTGTAAATAGTGCTGCAATGAACATTGTGGTGAATGTGTCTTTGTGATTTATGGTTTTCTCTGGGTATATGCCCAGAAGTGGGATTGCTGGATCCTATGGTAATTCTCTTTTTAGTTTTTTAAAGGAACCTCCATACTGTTCTCCATAGTGACTGTATCAATTTACATTCCCACCAATAGTGGAAGAGGGTTCCTTTTGTCCACACCCTCCCCAGAATTTGTTGTTTCTACATTATCTGATGATGCCGATTCTAACAGGTGTGAGGTCTTACCTCATTGTAGTTTTGATTTGCATTTCTCTAATAATTAGTGATGTTGAGCAGCTTCTCATGTGCGTCTTGGCCATCTCTGTGACTTCTTTGAAGACACGTCTCTTTAGATCTTCTGCCCATTTTTGTATTGGGTTGTTTGTTTTATTAATATTAAGCTGCATGAGCTGTTTATATATATTGGAGATTAAACCTTTGTCCATTGATTCGTTTGTGAACGTTTTCGCCCATTCTGAGGGTTGCCTTTTTCCATTCCCGTTTTTTTAACAAAGAAAGAAAGAAAGCAAAAGAAGCAGAACACTAATGTGCGTGAAATATGCCTCTTGAAACTGTCGTTTTGTAATATGACGTCTTTTGAATTTTTTGGTCGATATATGACCCCAGGATTTCTTTTCAGGGCAGGTGTCATTTACAGGCCTGTAATGATTTGGAATATCCACTGACCAATAGCGCTGGGATTAAAGCTGCAGTTGTGAGAAATGGCCACAAGGTGGCAGCAGTTCTCCCTTACCAAATCTGGTTACTAGGGCAGCAGAGCCTCAATGGAAGTCGCGTTCTAGATTGGAATGTAGAACGGAATGTGCCAGGAGAAGGCCCCTCAAGTGTGTCTCACTACTTCTTGTTCTTGTTTTTAATTTAATTTTTTATTTTTTTATTACAGCATGTTTGAGTACAACGTTTAGCTTGTTGTAGGTGTGCCAGAGGTGGTTCTTTTACACATATACATATGTCTGTTCTTCCTGGGATCCTTTTCCCATGTACGTTATGACAGAATGTTGAGTAGTCTTCTCTTGGTACTCCGTAGGTCTTTGGTGATTATATACGTCTACTGTGTTTGTATATGTCTGTTAACCCCAATATCGTAATGAATTCAATCCTCACGCCTTTCCTTTGGTGAACCATAAGTTTGTTTAATGAATCTGTGATTGCCCTTCTCCGTGGAAATATCTGCCCTGGTATCAATTTATAGGTAACACCTATAAGTGATATGATACGATATGTGTCTTTCACTCTCTGACTTAATCCAAGTCACGTGATTACCTCGAGACTCATCTACGGTGCTGCGAATGGCATTGTGTCCTTTTTTTCCTTGGCGAATATTCTGTCTTAGCGAGGTCCATTTTCTGCAATGTGATTCCCTGAGGGCTGAGGATTAGCTGCCCTGGGCAGCCTGACCCTGCCGGCAAGACCTCCCCAGGTGTGCCTGGGTTGAGGTCAATATAAACAGCACTCCAGGCAGCAATAGCCCCGGCAGCTGTGCATGACTCCATATTCTCTGCCCCGTCAGCAGTCTCGGGGCTGTGCTGGTGGGAGGGTGGGAGGGTCCACGGCTTTGTGGGTGGCCCGGTGTGAGTGGGGCTCTGCTGGACTTTCGGCAGGAGTTGCCAGGCTGCCACCTGTAAAGAAGAGGATGTGTCACCCATAACTTCCACTGGAATATCTCTCCGGGCTGAGGTGTGGAAGGGAAAAAAGGAGTGGGGGCCGGGACAGGAGGGGTATCTCAGGCAGGGCAATGGAAAGCTTCCAGAAGAGTGCCCGTGGCCAGGACCATCCTGGCTGACCTGCAGGCACCAAGTTGGCCTGCGTGCTGTCGCTGGTGTGGCTCCACGGCCCTTCCTCTAGGCTTTCAAGCCCTTGTACATATTCAGGTGTTTCACCTGGGAAGGGTGGGAACAGTTCAGCAGCATCTGGCCTGGGGCTCAGCTCACGTTTACTCACAGAGGCCTGGGCACGGTCCCCCAGCTTTGCAATAAGGACGCTCCTTGCGTGGGCGGGTGGGGCTGCTGGCTGTATGGGAGATGATTCCCCACCTCTGACCAATTTCAGAATTGTTTACCACTGGAGCAAGTGCCTTGGTAGTGTTTTCCTCTGTATAACGGTTAGGTTCAATTTTTTTTTTTCTTTTTTGGTTCAAGTTAGATTTTATTCCTCTTTTATGTATTTATAGATATAAGCATGGAAATAATTCATTGTTATATATACATCAGTGTGAATGGAAGAACTTTTTTTCTGTTTTATTTTTACATTTTATTTTTAAAAATTTTGAAATTTAATTTTGTTTATTTTTTTATACAGTAGGTTATTATTAGTTATCTATTTTATGCATATACATGTATACAGGTCAATCCCAATCTCCCAACTCATCCCACCACCACCACCCCATGGCTTCCCCCACTTTGTGTCCATACGTCTGTTCTCTACCTCTGTGTCTCTATTTCTGCCCTGCAAACCAGTTCATCTGTACCATTTTTCTAGGTTCCACATATAGGCATTAATATACAATATTTGTTTTTCTCTTTCTGACTTACTTCACTCTGTATGACAGTCTCTAGATCCATCAACTTCTCTACAAATGACCCAGTTTCATTCCTTTTTATGGCTGAGTAATATTCCATTTTATATATGTACCACATCTTTATCCATTCGTCTGTCTGTGGCCATTTAGGTTGCTTCCATTACCTGGCTATTGTAAATAGTGCTGCAATGAACATTGTGGTGAATGTGTCTTTGTGATTTATGGTTTTCTCTGGGTATATGCCCAGAAGTGGGATTGCTGGATCCTATGGTAATTCTCTTTTTAGTTTTTTAAAGGAACCTCCATACCGTTCTCCATAGTGACTGTATCAATTTACATTCCCACCAATAGCGGAAGAGGGTTCCTTTTGTCCACACCCTCCCCAGAATTTGTTGTTTGTACATTATCTGATGATGCCGATTCTAACAGGTGTGAGGTCTTACCTCATTGTAGTTTTGATTTGCATTTCTCTAATAATTAGTGATGTTGAGCAGCTTCTCATGTGCGTCTTGGCCATCTCAGTGACTTCTTTGAAGAAACGTCTCTTTAGATCTTCTGCCCATTTTTGTATTGGGTTGCTTGTTTTATTAATATTAAGCTGCATGAGCTGTTTATATATATTGGAGATTTAACCTTTGTCCATTGATTCGTTTGTGAACGTTTTCGCCCATTCTGAGGGTTGCCTTTTTCCATTCCCGTTTTTTTAACAAAGAAAGAAAGCAAAAGAAGCAGAACACTAATGTGCGTGAAATATGCCTCTTGAAACTGTTGTTTTGAAATATGGACGTCTTTTGAATTTTTTGGTCGATATATGACCCCAGGATTTGTTTTCAGGGCAGGTGTCATTTACAGGCCTGTAATGATTTGGAATATCCACTGACCATTAGCGCTGGGATTAAAGCTGCAGTTGTGAGAAATGGCCACAAGGTGGCAGCAGTTCTCCCTTACCAAATCTGGTTACTAGGGCAGCAGAGCCTCAATGGAAGTCGCGTTCTAGATTGGAATGTAGAACGGAATGTGCCAGGAGAAGGCCCCTCAAGTGTGTCTCACTACTTCTTGTTCTTGTTTTTAATTTAATTTTTTATTTTTTTATTACAGCATGTTTGAGTACAACGTTTAGCTTGTTGTAGGTGTGCCAGAGGTGGTTCTTTTACACATATACATATGTCTGTTCTTCCTGGGATCCTTTTCCCATGTACGTTATGACAGAATGTTGAGTAGTCTTCTCTTGGTACTCCGTAGGTCTTTGGTGATTATATACGTCTACTGTGTTTGTATATGTCTGTTTACCCCAATATCGTAATGAATTCAATCCTCACACCTTTCCTTTGGTGAACCATAAGTTTGTTTAATGAATCTGTGATTGCCCTTCTCCGTGGAAATATCTGCCCTGGTATCAATTTATAGGTAACACCTATAAGTGATATGATACGATATGTGTCTTTCACTCTCTGACTTACTCCAAGTCACGTGATTACCTCGAGACTCATCTACGGTGCTGCGAATGGCATTGTGTCCTTTTTTTCCTTGGCGAATATTCTGTCTTAGCGAGGTCCATTTTCTGCAATGTGATTCCCTGAGGGCTGAGGATTAGCTGCCCTGGGCAGCCTGACCCTGCCGTCAAGACCTCCCCAGGTGTGCCTGGGTTGAGGTCAATATAAACAGCACTCCAGGCAGCAATAGCCCCTGCAGCTGTGCCTGACTCCATATTCTCTGCCCCGTCAGCAGTCTCGGGGCTGTGCTGGTGGGAGGGTGGGAGGGTCCACGGCTTTGTGGGTGGCCCGGTGTGAGTGGGGCTCTGCTGGACTTTCGGCAGGAGTTGCCAGGCTGCCACCTGTAAAGAAGAGGATGTGTCACCCATAACTTCCACTGGAATATCTCTCCGGGCTGAGGTGTGGAAGGGAAAAAAGGAGTGGGGGCCGGGACAGGAGGGGTATCTCAGGCAGGGCAATGGAAAGCTTCCAGAAGAGCGCCCGTGGCCAGGACCATCCTGGCTGACCTGCAGGCACCAAGTTGGCCTGCGTGCTGTCGCTGGTGTGGCTCCACGGCCCTTCCTCTAGGCTTTCAAGCCCTTGTACATATTCAGGTGTTTCACCTGGGAAGGGTGGGAACAGTTCAGCAGCATCTGGCCTGGGGCTCAGCTCACGTTTACTCACAGAGGCCTGGGCACGGTCCCCCAGCTTTGCAATAAGGACGCTCCTTGCGTGGGCGGGTGGGGCTGCTGGCTGTATGGGAGATGATTCCCCACCTCTGACCAATTTCAGAATTGTTTACCACTGGAGCAAGTGCCTTGGTAGTGTTTTCCTCTGTATAACGGTTAGGTTCAATTTTTTTTTTTCTTTTTTGGTTCAAGTTAGATTTTATTCCTCTTTTATGTATTTATAGATATAAGCATGGAAATAATTCATTGTTATATATACATCAGTGTGAATGGAAGAACTTTTTTTCTGTTTTATTTTTACATTTTATTTTTAAAAATTTTGAAATTTAATTTTGTTTATTTTTTTATACAGTAGGTTATTATTAGTTATCTATTTTATGCATATACATGTATACAGGTCAAGCCCAATCTCCCAACTCATCCCACCACCACCACCCCATGGCTTCCCCCACTTTGTGTCCATACGTCTGTTCTCTACCTCTGTGTCTCTATTTCTGCCCTGCAAACCAGTTCATCTGTACCATTTTTCTAGGTTCCACATATAGGCATTAATATACAATATTTGTTTTTCTCTTTCTGACTTACTTCACTCTGCATGACAGTCTCTAGATCCATCAACTTCTCTACAAATGACCCAGTTTCATTCCTTTTTATGGCTGAGTAATATTCCATTTTATATATGTACCACATCTTTATCCATTCGTCTGTCTGTGGCCATTTAGGTTGCTTCCATTACCTGGCTATTGTAAATAGTGCTGCAATGAACATTGTGGTGAATGTGTCTTTGTGATTTATGGTTTTCTCTGGGTATATGCCCAGAAGTGGGATTGCTGGATCCTATGGTAATTCTCTTTTTAGTTTTTTAAAGGAACCTCCATACCGTTCTCCATAGTGACTGTATCAATTTACATTCCCACCAATAGCGGAAGAGGGTTCCTTTTGTCCACACCCTCCCCAGAAGTTGTTGTTTGTGCATTATCTGATGATGCCGATTCTAACAGGTGTGAGGTCTTACCTCATTGTAGTTTTGATTTGCATTTCTCTAATAATTAGTGATGTTGAGCAGCTTCTCATGTGCGTCTTGGCCATCTCTGTGACTTCTTTGAAGAAACGTCTCTTTAGATCTTCTGCCCATTTTTGTATTGGGTTGTTTGTTTTATTAATATTAAGCTGCATGAGCTGTTTATATATATTGGAGATTAAACCTTTGTCCATTGATTCGTTTGTGAACGTTTTCGCCCATTCTGAGGGTTGCCTTTTTCCATTCCCGTATTTTTAACAAAGAAAGAAAGAAAGCAAAAGAAGCAGAACACTAATGTGCGTGAAATATGCCTCTTGAAACTGTCGTTTTGAAATATGGACGTCTTTTGAAATTTTTGGTCGATATATGACCCCAGGATTTGTTTTCAGGGCAGGTGTCATTTACAGGCCTGTAATGATTTGGAATATCCACTGACCATTAGCGCTGGGATTAAAGCTGCAGTTGTGAGAAATGGCCACAAGGTGGCAGCAGTTCTCCCTTACCAAATCTGGTTACTAGGGCAGCAGAGCCTCAATGGAAGTCGCGTTCTAGATTGGAATGTAGAACGGAATGTGCCAGGAGAAGGCCCCTCAAGTGTGTCTCACTACTTCTTGTTCTTGTTTTTAATTTAATTTTTTTATTTTTTTATTACAGCATGTTTGAGTACAACGTTTAGCTTGTTGTAGGTGTGCCAGAGGTGGTTCTTTTACACATATACATATGTCTGTTCTTCCTGGGATCCTTTTCCCATGTACGTTATGACAGAATGTTGAGTAGTCTTCTCTTGGTACTCCGTAGGTCTTTGGTGATTATATACGTCTACTGTGTTTGTATATGTCTGTTAACCCCAATATCGTAATGAATTCAATCCTCACACCTTTCCTTTGGTGAACCATAAGTTTGTTTAATGAATCTGTGATTGCCCTTCTCCGTGGAAATATCTGCCCTGGTATCAATTTATAGGTAACACCTATAAGTGATATGATACGATATGTGTCTTTCACTCTCTGACTTACTCCAAGTCACGTGATTACCTCGAGACTCATCTACGGTGCTGCGAATGGCATTGTGTCCTTTTTTTCCTTGGCGAATATTCTGTCTTAGCGAGGTCCATTTTCTGCAATGTGATTCCCTGAGGGCTGAGGATTAGCTGCCCTGGGCAGCCTGACCCTGCCGGCAAGCCCTCCCCAGGTGTGCCTGGGTTGAGGTCAATATAAACAGCACTCCAGGCAGCAATAGCCCCTGCAGCTGTGCCTGACTCCATATTCTCTGCCCCGTCAGCAGTCTCGGGGCTGTGCTGGTGGGAGGGTGGGAGGGTCCACGGCTTTGTGGGTGGCCCGGTGTGAGTGGGGCTCTGCTGGACTTTCGGCAGGAGTTGCCAGGCTGCCACCTGTAAAGAAGAGGATGTGTCACCCATAACTTCCACTGGAATATCTCTCCGGGCTGAGGTGTGGAAGGAAAAAAAGGAGTGGGGGCCGGGACAGGAGGGGTATCTCAGGCAGGGCAATGGAAAGCTTCCAGAAGAGCGCCCGTGGCCAGGACCATCCTGGCTGACCTGCAGGCACCAAGTTGGCCTGCGTGCCGTCGCTGGTGTGGCTCCACGGCCCTCCCTCTAGGCTTTCAAGCCCTTGTACATATTCAGGTGTTTCACCTGGGAAGGGTGGGAACAGTTCAGCAGCATCTGGCCTGGGGCTCAGCTCACGTTTACTCACAGAGGCCTGGGCACGGTCCCCCAGCTTTGCAATAAGGACACTCCTTTCATGGGCGGGTGGGGCTGCTGGCTGTATGGGAGATGATTCCCCACCTCTGACCAATTTCAGAATTGTTTACCACTGGAGCAAGTGCCTTGGTAGTGTTTTCCTCTGTATAACGGTTAGGTTCAATTTTTTTTTTTCTTTTTTGGTTCAAGTTAGATTTTATTCCTCTTTTATGTATTTATAGATATAAGCATGGAAATAATTCATTGTTATATATACATCAGTGTGAATGGAAGAACTTTTTTTCTGTTTTATTTTTACATTTTATTTTTAAAAATTTTGAAATTTAATTTTGTTTATTTTTTATACAGTAGGTTATTATTAGTTATCTATTTTATGCATATACATGTATACAGGTCAATCCCAATCTCCCAACTCATCCCACCACCACCACCCCATGGCTTCCCCCACTTTGTGTCCATACGTCTGTTCTCTACCTCTGTGTCTCTATTTCTGCCCTGCAAACCAGTTCATCTGTACCATTTTTCTAGGTTCCACATATAGGCATTAATATACAATATTTGTTTTTCTCTTTCTGACTTACTTCACTCTGTATGACAGTCTCTAGATCCATCAACTTCTCTACAAATGACCCAGTTTCATTCCTTTTTATGGCTGAGTAATATTCCATTTTATATATGTACCACATCTTTATCCATTCGTCTGTCTGTGGCCATTTAGGTTGCTTCCATTACCTGGCTATTGTAAATAGTGCTGCAATGAACATTGTGGTGAATGTGTCTTTGTGATTTATGGTTTTCTCTGGGTATATGCCCAGAAGTGGGATTGCTGGATCCTATGGTAATTCTCTTTTTAGTTTTTTAAAGGAACCTCCATACTGTTCTCCATAGTGACTGTATCAATTTACATTCCCACCAATAGCGGAAGAGGGTTCCTTTTGTCCACACCCTCCCCAGAATTTGTTGTTTGTACATTATCTGATGATGCCGATTCTAACAGGTGTGAGGTCTTACCTCATTGTAGTTTTGATTTGCATTTCTCTAATAATTAGTGATGTTGAGCAGCTTCTCATGTGCGTCTTGGCCATCTCAGTGACTTCTTTGAAGAAACGTCTCTTTAGATCTTCTGCCCATTTTTGTATTGGGTTGTTTGTTTTATTAATATTAAGCTGCATGAGCTGTTTATATATATTGGAGATTAAACCTTTGTCCATTGATTCGTTTGTGAACGTTTTCGCCCATTCTGAGGGTTGCCTTTTTCCATTCCCGTTTTTTTAACAAAGAAAGAAAGAAAGCAAAAGAAGCAGAACACTAATGTGCGTGAAATATGCCTCTTGAAACTGTCGTTTTGAAATATGGACGTCTTTTGAAATTTTTGGTCGATATATGACCCCAGGATTTGTTTTCAGGTCAGGTGTCATTTACAGGCCTGTAATGATTTGGAATATCCACTGACCATTAGCGCTGGGATTAAAGCTGCAGTTGTGAGAAACGGCCACAAGGTGGCAGCAGTTCTCCCTTACCAAATCTGGTTACTAGGGCAGCAGAGCCTCAATGGAAGTCGCGTTCTAGATTGGAATGTAGAACGGAATGTGCCAGGAGAAGGCCCCTCAAGTGTGTCTCACTACTTCTTGTTCTTGTTTTTAATTTAATTTTTTATTTTTTTATTACAGCATGTTTGAGTACAACGTTTAGCTTGTTGTAGGTGTGCCAGAGGTGGTTCTTTGACACATATACATATGTCTGTTCTTCCTGGGATCCTTTTCCCATGTACGTTATGACAGAATGTTGAGTAGTCTTCTCTTGGTACTCCGTAGGTCTTTGGTGATTATATACGTCTACTGTGTTTGTATATGTCTGTTAACCCCAATATCGTAATGAATTCAATCCTCACACCTTTCCTTTGGTGAACCATAAGTTTGTTTAATGAATCTGTGATTGCCCTTCTCCGTGGAAATATCTGCCCTGGTATCAATTTATAGGTAACACCTATAAGTGATATGATACGATATGTGTCTTTCACTCTCTGACTTACTCCAAGTCACGTGATTACCTCGAGACTCATCTATGGTGCTGCGAATGGCATTGTGTCCTTTTTTTCCTTGGCGAATATTCTGTCTTAGCGAGGTCCATTTTATGCAATGTGATTCCCTGAGGGCTGAGGATTAGCTGCCCTGGGCAGCCTGACCCTGCCGGCAAGCCCTCCCCAGGTGTGCCTGGGTTGAGGTCAATATAAACAGCACTCCAGGCAGCAATAGCCCCTGCAGCTGTGCCTGACTCCATATTCTCTGCCCCGTCAGCAGTCTCGGGGCTGTGCTGGTGGGAGGGTGGGAGGGTCCACGGCTTTGTGGGTGGCCCGGTGTGAGTGGGGCTCTGCTGGACTTTCGGCAGGAGTTGCCAGGCTGCCACCTGTAAAGAAGAGGATGTGTCACCCATAACTTCCACTGGAATATCTCTCCGGGCTGAGGTGTGGAAGGGAAAAAAGGAGTGGGGGCCGGGACAGGAGGGGTATCTCAGGCAGGGCAATGGAAAGCTTCCAGAAGAGCGCCCGTGGCCAGGACCATCCTGGCTGACCTGCAGGCACCAAGTTGGCCTGCGTGCCGTCGCTGGTGTGGCTCCACGGCCCTCCCTCTAGGCTTTCAAGCCCTTGTACATATTCAGGTGTTTCACCTGGGAAGGGTGGGAACAGTTCAGCAGCATCTGGCCTGGGGCTCAGCTCACGTTTACTCACAGAGGCCTGGGCACGGTCCCCCAGCTTTGCAATAAGGACGCTCCTTGCGTGGGCGGGTGGGGCTGCTGGCTGTATGGGAGATGATTCCCCACCTCTGACCAATTTCAGAATTGTTTACCACTGGAGCAAGTGCCGTGGTAGTGTTTTCCTCTGTATAACGGTTAGGTTCAATTTTTTTTTTCTTTTTTGGTTCAAGTTAGATTTTATTCCTCTTTTATGTATTTATAGATATAAGCATGGAAATAATTCATTGTTATATATACATCAGTGTGAATGGAAGAACTTTTTTCTGTTTTATTTTTACATTTTATTTTTAAAAATTTTGAAATTTAATTTTGTTTATTTTTTTATACAGTAGGTTATTATTAGTTATCTATTTTATGCATATACATGTATACATGTCAAGCCCAATCTCCCAACTCATCCCACCACCACCACCCCATGGCTTCCCCCACTTTGTGTCCATACGTCTGTTCTCTACCTCTGTGTCTCTATTTCTGCCCTGCAAACCAGTTCATCTGTACCATTTTTCTAGGTTCCACATATAGGCATTAATATACAATATTTGTTTTTCTCTTTCTGACTTACTTCACTCTGCATGACAGTCTCTAGATCCATCAACTTCTCTACAAATGACCCAGTTTCATTCCTTTTTATGGCTGAGTAATATTCCATTTTATATATGTACCACATCTTTATCCATTCGTCTGTCTGTGGCCATTTAGGTTGCTTCCATTACCTGGCTATTGTAAATAGTGCTGCAATGAACATTGTGGTGAATGTGTCTTTGTGATTTATGGTTTTCTCTGGGTATATGCCCAGAAGTGGGATTGCTGGATCCTATGGTAATTCTCTTTTTAGTTTTTTAAAGGAACCTCCATACCGTTCTCCATAGTGACTGTATCAATTTACATTCCCACCAATAGCGGAAGAGGGTTCCTTTTGTCCACACCCTCCCCAGAATTTGTTGTTTGTACATTATCTGATGATGCCGATTCTAACAGGTGTGAGGTCTTACCTCATTGTAGTTTTGATTTGCATTTCTCTAATAATTAGTGATGTTGAGCAGCTTCTCATGTGCGTCTTGGCCATCTCTGTGACTTCTTTGAAGAAACGTCTCTTTAGATCTTCTGCCCATTTTTGTATTGGGTTGTTTGTTTTATTAATATTAAGCTGCATGAGCTGTTTATATATATTGGAGATTAAACCTTTGTCCATTGATTCGTTTGTGAACGTTTTCGCCCATTCTGAGGGTTGCCTTTTTCCATTCCCGTTTTTTTAACAAAGAAAGAAAGAAAGCAAAAGAAGCAGAACACTAATGTGCGTGAAATATGCCTCTTGAAACTGTCGTTTTGAAATATGGACGTCTTTTGAATTTTTTGGTCGATATATGACCCCAGGATTTGTTTTCAGGGCAGGTGTCATTTACAGGCCTGTAATGATTTGGAATATCCACTGACCATTAGCACTGGGATTAAAGCTGCAGTTGTGAGAAACGGCCACAAGGTGGCAGCAGTTCTCCCTTACCAAATCTGGTTACTAGGGCAGCAGAGCCTCAATGGAAGTCGCGTTCTAGATTGGAATGTAGAACGGAATGTGCCAGGAGAAGGCCCCTCAAGTGTGTCTCACTACTTCTTGTTCTTGTTTTTAATTTAATTTTTTATTTTTTTATTACAGCATGTTTGAGTACAACGTTTAGCTTGTTGTAGGTGTGCCAGAGGTGGTTCTTTTACACATATACATATGTCTGTTCTTCCTGGGATCCTTTTCCCATGTACGTTATGACAGAATGTTGAGTAGTCTTCTCTTGGTACTCCGTAGGTCTTTGGTGATTATATACGTCTACTGTGTTTGTATATGTCTGTTAACCCCAATATCGTAATGAATTCAATCCTCACGCCTTTCCTTTGGTGAACCATAAGTTTGTTTAATGAATCTGTGATTGCCCTTCTCCGTGGAAATATCTGCCCTGGTATCAATTTATAGGTAACACCTATAAGTGATATGATACGATATGTGTCTTTCACTCTCTGACTTAATCCAAGTCACGTGATTACCTCGAGACTCATCTACGGTGCTGCGAATGGCATTGTGTCCTTTTTTTCCTTGGCGAATATTCTGTCTTAGCGAGGTCCATTTTCTGCAATGTGATTCCCTGAGGGCTGAGGATTAGCTGCCCTGGGCAGCCTGACCCTGCCGGCAAGCCCTCCCCAGGTGTGCCTGGGTTGAGGTCAATATAAACAGCACTCCAGGCAGCAATAGCCCCTGCAGCTGTGCCTGACTCCATATTCTCTGCCCCGTCAGCAGTCTCGGGGCTGTGCTGGTGGGAGGGTGGGAGGGTCCACGGCTTTGTGGGTGGCCCGGTGTGAGTGGGGCTCTGCTGGACTTTCGGCAGGAGTTGCCAGGCTGCCACCTGTAAAGAAGAGGATGTGTCACCCATAACTTCCACTGGAATATCTCTCCGGGCTGAGGTGTGGAAGGAAAAAAAGGAGTGGGGGCCGGGACAGGAGGGGTATCTCAGGCAGGGCAATGGAAAGCTTCCAGAAGAGCGCCCGTGGCCAGGACCATCCTGGCTGACCTGCAGGCACCAAGTTGGCCTGCGTGCCGTCGCTGGTGTGGCTCCACGGCCCTCCCTCTAGGCTTTCAAGCCCTTGTACATATTCAGGTGTTTCACCTGGGAAGGGTGGGAACAGTTCAGCAGCATCTGGCCTGGGGCTCAGCTCACGTTTACTCACAGAGGCCTGGGCACGGTCCCCCAGCTTTGCAATAAGGACACTCCTTTCATGGGCGGGTGGGGCTGCTGGCTGTATGGGAGATGATTCCCCACCTCTGACCAATTTCAGAATTGTTTACCACTGGAGCAAGTGCCTTGGTAGTGTTTTCCTCTGTATAACGGTTAGGTTCAATTTTTTTTTTTCTTTTTTGGTTCAAGTTAGATTTTATTCCTCTTTTATGTATTTATAGATATAAGCATGGAAATAATTCATTGTTATATATACATCAGTGTGAATGGAAGAACTTTTTTTCTGTTTTATTTTTACATTTTATTTTTAAAAATTTTGAAATTTAATTTTGTTTATTTTTTTATACAGTAGGTTATTATTAGTTATCTATTTTATGCATATACATGTATACAGGTCAATCCCAATCTCCCAACTCATCCCACCACCACCACCCCATGGCTTCCCCCACTTTGTGTCCATACGTCTGTTCTCTACCTCTGTGTCTCTATTTCTGCCCTGCAAACCAGTTCATCTGTACCATTTTTCTAGGTTCCACATATAGGCATTAATATACAATATTTGTTTTTCTCTTTCTGACTTACTTCACTCTGTATGACAGTCTCTAGATCCATCAACTTCTCTACAAATGACCCAGTTTCATTCCTTTTTATGGCTGAGTAATATTCCATTTTATATATGTACCACATCTTTATCCATTCGTCTGTCTGTGGGCATTTAGGTTGCTTCCATTACCTGGCTATTGTAAATAGTGCTGCAATGAACATTGTGGTGAATGTGTCTTTGTGATTTATGGTTTTCTCTGGGTATATGCCCAGAAGTGGGATTGCTGGATCCTATGGTAATTCTCTTTTTAGTTTTTTAAAGGAACCTCCATACTGTTCTCCATAGTGACTGTATCAATTTACATTCCCACCAATAGCGGAAGAGGGTTCCTTTTGTCCACACCCTCCCCAGAATTTGTTGTTTGTACATTATCTGATGATGCCGATTCTAACAGGTGTGACGTCTTACCTCATTGTAGTTTTGATTTGCATTTCTCTAATAATTAGTGATGTTGAGCAGCTTCTCATGTGCGTCTTGGCCATCTCAGTGACTTCTTTGAAGAAACGTCTCTTTAGATCTTCTGCCCATTTTTGTATTGGGTTGTTTGTTTTATTAATATTAAGCTGCATGAGCTGTTTATATATATTGGAGATTAAACCTTTGTCCATTGATTCGTTTGTGAACGTTTTCGCCCATTCTGAGGGTTGCCTTTTTCCATTCCCGTTTTTTTAACAAAGAAAGAAAGAAAGCAAAAGAAGCAGAACACTAATGTGCGTGAAATATGCCTCTTGAAACTGTCGTTTTGAAATATGGACGTCTTTTGAAATTTTTGGTCGATATATGACCCCAGGATTTGTTTTCAGGGCAGGTGTCATTTACAGGCCTGTAATGATTTGGAATATCCACTGACCATTAGCGCTGGGATTAAAGCTGCAGTTGTGAGAAATGGCCACAAGGTGGCAGCAGTTCTCCCTTACCAAATCTGGTTACTAGGGCAGCAGAGCCTCAATGGAAGTCGCGTTCTAGATTGGAATGTAGAACGGAATGTGCCAGGAGAAGGCCCCTCAAGTGTGTCTCACTACTTCTTGTTCTTGTTTTTAATTTAATTTTTTTATTTTTTTATTACAGCATGTTTGAGTACAACGTTTAGCTTGTTGTAGGTGTGCCAGAGGTGGTTCTTTTACACATATACATATGTCTGTTCTTCCTGGGATCCTTTTCCCATGTACGTTATGACAGAATGTTGAGTAGTCTTCTCTTGGTACTCCGTAGGTCTTTGGTGATTATATACGTCTACTGTGTTTGTATATGTCTGTTAACCCCAATATCGTAATGAATTCAATCCTCACACCTTTCCTTTGGTGAACCATAAGTTTGTTTAATGAATCTGTGATTGCCCTTCTCCGTGGAAATATCTGCCCTGGTATCAATTTATAGGTAACACCTATAAGTGATATGATACGATATGTGTCTTTCACTCTCTGACTTACTCCAAGTCACGTGATTACCTCGAGACTCATCTACGGTGCTGCGAATGGCATTGTGTCCTTTTTTTCCTTGGCGAATATTCTGTCTTAGCGAGGTCCATTTTCTGCAATGTGATTCCCTGAGGGCTGAGGATTAGCTGCCCTGGGCAGCCTGACCCTGCCGGCAAGCCCTCCCCAGGTGTGCCTGGGTTGAGGTCAATATAAACAGCACTCCAGGCAGCAATAGCCCCTGCAGCTGTGCCTGACTCCATATTCTCTGCCCCGTCAGCAGTCTCGGGGCTGTGCTGGTGGGAGGGTGGGAGGGTCCACGGCTTTGTGGGTGGCCCGGTGTGAGTGGGGCTCTGCTGGACTTTCGGCAGGAGTTGCCAGGCTGCCACCTCTAAAGAAGAGGATGTGTCACCCATAACTTCCACTGGAATATCTCTCCGGGCTGAGGTGTGGAAGGGAAAAAAGGAGTGGGGGCCGGGACAGGAGGGGTATCTCAGGCAGGGCAATGGAAAGCTTCCAGAAGAGCGCCCGGGGCCAGGACCATCCTGGCTGACCTGCAGGCACCAAGTTGGCCTGCGTGCTGTCGCTGGTGTGGCTCCACGGCCCTTCCTCTAGGTTTTCAAGCCCTTGTACATATTCAGGTGTTTCACCTGGGAAGGGTGGGAACAGTTCAGCAGCATCTGGCCTGGGGCTCAGCTCACGTTTACTCACAGAGGCCTGGGCACGGTCCCCCAGCTTTGCAATAAGGACGCTCCTTGCGTGGGCGGGTGGGGCTGCTGGCTGTATGGGAGATGATTCCCCACCTCTGACCAATTTCAGAATTGTTTACCACTGGAGCAAGTGCCTTGGTAGTGTTTTCCTCTGTATAACGGTTAGGTTCAATTTTTTTTTTTTCTTTTTTGGTTCAAGTTAGATTTTATTCCTCTTTTATGTATTTATAGATATAAGCATGGAAATAATTCATTGTTATATATACATCAGTGTGAATGGAAGAACATTTTTTCTGTTTTATTTTTACATTTTATTTTTAAAAATTTTGAAATTTAATTTTGTTTATTTTTTTATACAGTAGGTTATTATTAGTTATCTATTTTATGCATATACATGTATACAGGTCAAGCCCAATCTCCCAACTCATCCCACCACCACCACCCCATGGCTTCCCCCACTTTGTGTCCATACGTCTGTTCTCTACCTCTGTGTCTCTATTTCTGCCCTGCAAACCAGTTCATCTGTACCATTTTTCTAGGTTCCACATATAGGCATTAATATACAATATTTGTTTTTCTCTTTCTGACTTACTTCACTCTGCATGACAGTCTCTAGATCCATCAACTTCTCTACAAATGACCCAGTTTCATTCCTTTTTATGGCTGAGTAATATTCCATTTTATATATGTACCACATCTTTATCCATTCGTCTGTCTGTGGCCATTTAGGTTGCTTCCATTACCTGGCTATTGTAATTAGTGCTGCAATGAACATTGTGGTGAATGTGTCTTTGTGATTTATGGTTTTCTCTGGGTATATGCCCAGAAGTGGGATTGCTGGATCCTATGGTAATTCTCTTTTTAGTTTTTTAAAGGAACCTCCATACCGTTCTCCATAGTGACTGTATCAATTTACATTCCCACCAATAGCGGAAGAGGGTTCCTTTTGTCCACACCCTCCCCAGAATTTGTTGTTTGTACATTATCTGATGATGCCGATTCTAACAGGTGTGAGGTCTTACCTCATTGTAATTTTGATTTGCATTTCTCTAATAATTAGTGATGTTGAGCAGCTTCTCATGTGCGTCTTGGCCATCTCTGTGACTTCTTTGAAGAAACGTCTCTTTAGATCTTCTGCCCATTTTTGTATTGGGTTGTTTGTTTTATTAATATTAAGCTGCATGAGCTGTTTATATATATTGGAGATTAAACCTTTGTCCATTGATTCGTTTGTGAACGTTTTCGCCCATTCTGAGGGTTGCCTTTTTCCATTCCCGTTTTTTTAACAAAGAAAGAAAGAAAGCAAAAGAAGCAGAACACTAATGTGCGTGAAATATGCCTCTTGAAACTGTTGTTTTGAAATATGGACGTCTTTTGAATTTTTTGGTCGATATATGACCCCAGGATTTGTTTTCAGGGCAGGTGTCATTTACAGGCCTGTAATGATTTGGAATATCCACTGACCATTAGCGCTGGGATTAAAGCTGCAGTTGTGAGAAATGGCCACAAGGTGGCAGCAGTTCTCCCTTACCAAATCTGGTTACTAGGGCAGCAGAGCCTCAATGGAAGTCGCGTTCTAGATTGGAATGTAGAACGGAATGTGCCAGGAGAAGGCCCCTCAAGTGTGTCTCACTACTTCTTGTTCTTGTTTTTAATTTAATTTTTTTATTTTTTTATTACAGCATGTTTGAGTACAACGTTTAGCTTGTTGTAGGTGTGCCAGAGGTGGTTCTTTTACACATATACATATGTCTGTTCTTCCTGGGATCCTTTTCCCATGTACGTTATGACAGAATGTTGAGTAGTCTTCTCTTGGTACTCCGTAGGTCTTTGGTGATTATATACGTCTACTGTGTTTGTATATGTCTGTTAACCCCAATATCGTAATGAATTCAATCCTCACACCTTTCCTTTGGTGAACCATAAGTTTGTTTAATGAATCTGTGATTGCCCTTCTCCGTGGAAATATCTGCCCTGGTATCAATTTATAGGTAACACCTATAAGTGATATGATACGATATGTGTCTTTCACTCTCTGACTTACTCCAAGTCACGTGATTACCTCGAGACTCATCTACGGTGCTGCGAATGGCATTGTGTCCTTTTTTTCCTTGGCGAATATTCTGTCTTAGCGAGGTCCATTTTCTGCAATGTGATTCCCTGAGGGCTGAGGATTAGCTGCCCTGGGCAGCCTGACCCTGCCGGCAAGACCTCCCCAGGTGTGCCTGGGTTGAGGTCAATATAAACAGCACTCCAGGCAGCAATAGCCCCTGCAGCTGTGCCTGACTCCATATTCTCTGCCCCGTCAGCAGTCTCGGGGCTGTGCTGGTGGGAGGGTCGGAGGGTCCACGGCTTTGTGGGTGGCCCGGTGTGAGTGGGGCTCTGCTGGACTTTCGGCAGGAGTTGCCAGGCTGCCACCTGTAAAGAAGAGGATGTGTCACACATAACTTCCACTGGAATATCTCTCCGGGCTGAGGTGAGGAAGGAAAAAAAGGAGTGGGGGCCGGGACAGGAGGGGTATCTCAGGCAGGGCAATGGAAAGCTTCCAGAAGAGCGCCCGTGGCCAGGACCATCCTGGCTGACCTGCAGGCACCAAGTTGGCCTGCGTGCCGTCGCTGGTGTGGCTCCACGGCCCTCCCTCTAGGCTTTCAAGCCCTTGTACATATTCAGGTGTTTCACCTGGGAAGGGTGGGAACAGTTCAGCAGCATCTGGCCTGGGGCTCAGCTCACGTTTACTCACAGAGACCTGGGCACGGTCCCCCAGCTTTGCAATAAGGACGCTCCTTGCGTGGGCGGGTGGGGCTGCTGGCTGTATGGGAGATGATTCCCCACCTCTGACCAATTTCAGAATTGTTTACCACTGGAGCAAGTGCCTTGGTAGTGTTTTCCTCTGTATAACGGTTAGGTTCAATTTTTTTTTTCTTTTTTGGTTCAAGTTAGATTTTATTCCTCTTTTATGTATTTATAGATATAAGCATGGAAATAATTCATTGTTATATATACATCAGTGTGAATGGAAGAACTTTTTTTCTGTTTTATTTTTACATTTTATTTTTAAAAATTTTGAAATTTAATTTTGTTTATTTTTTTATACAGTAGGTTATTATTAGTTATCTATTTTATGCATATACATGTATACAGGTCAATCCCAATCTCCCAACTCATCCCACCACCACCACCCCATGGCTTCCCCCACTTTGTGTCCATACGTCTGTTCTCTACCTCTGTGTCTCTATTTCTGCCCTGCAAACCAGTTCATCTGTACCATTTTTCTAGGTTCCACATATAGGCATTAATATACAATATTTGTTTTTCTCTTTCTGACTTACTTCACTCTGCATGACAGTCTCTAGATCCATCAACTTCTCTACAAATGACCCAGTTTCATTCCTTTTTATGGCTGAGTAATATTCCATTTTATATATGTACCACATCTTTATCCATTCGTCTGTCTGTGGCCATTTAGGTTGCTTCCATTACCTGGCTATTGTAAATAGTGCTGCAATGAACATTGTGGTGAATGTGTCTTTGTGATTTATGGTTTTCTCTGGGTATATGCCCAGAAGTGGGATTGCTGGATCCTATGGTAATTCTCTTTTTAGTTTTTTAAAGGAACCTCCATACTGTTCTCCATAGTGACTGTATCAATTTACATTCCCACCAATAGCGGAAGAGGGTTCCTTTTGTCCACACCCTCCCCAGAATTTGTTGTTTGTACATTATCTGATGATGCCGATTCTAACAGGTGTGAGGTCTTACCTCATTGTAGTTTTGATTTGCATTTCTCTAATAATTAGTGATGTTGAGCAGCTTCTCATGTGCGTCTTGGCCATCTCTGTGACTTCTTTGAAGAAACGTCTCTTTAGATCTTCTGCCCATTTTTGTATTGGGTTGTTTGTTTTATTAATATTAAGCTGCATGAGCTGTTTATATATATTGGAGATTAAACCTTTGTCCATTGATTCGTTTGTGAACGTTTTCGCCCATTCTGAGGGTTGCCTTATTCCATTCCCGTTTTTTTAACAAAGAAAGAAAGAAAGCAAAAGAAGGAGAACACTAATGTGCGTGAAATATGCCTCTTGAAACTGTCGTTTTGAAATATGGACGTCTTTTGAATTTTTTGGTCGATATATGACCCCAGGATTTGTTTTCAGGGCAGGTGTCATTTACAGGCCTGTAATGATTTGGAATATCCACTGACCATTAGCGCTGGGATTAAAGCTGCAGTTGTGAGAAATGGCCACAAGGTGGCAGCAGTTCTCCCTTACCAAATCTGGTTACTAGGGCAGCAGAGCCTCAATGGAAGTCGCGTTCTAGATTGGAATGTAGAACGGAATGTGCCAGGAGAAGGCCCCTCAAGTGTGTCTCACTACTTCTTGTTCTTGTTTTTAATTTAATTTTTTATTTTTTTATTACAGCATGTTTGAGTACAACGTTTAGCTTGTTGTAGGTGTGCCAGAGGTGGTTCTTTGACACATATACATATGTCTGTTCTTCCTGGGATCCTTTTCCCATGTACGTTATGACAGAATGTTGAGTAGTCTTCTCTTGGTACTCCATAGGTCTTTGGTGATTATATATGTCTACTGTGTTTGTATATGTCTGTTAACCCCAATATCGTAATGAATTCAATCCTCACACCTTTCCTTTGGTGAACCATAAGTTTGTTTAATGAATCTGTGATTGCCCTTCTCCGTGGAAATATCTGCCCTGGTATCAATTTATAGGTAACACCTATAAGTGATATGATACGATATGTGTCTTTCACTCTCTGAATTACTCCAAGTCACGTGATTACCTCGAGACTCATCTACGGTGCTGCGAATGGCATTGTGTCCTTTTTTTCCTTGGCGAATATACTGTCTTAGCGAGGTCCATTTTCTGCAATGTGATTCCCTGAGGGCTGAGGATTAGCTGCCCTGGGCAGCCTGACCCTGCCGGCAAGCCCTCCCCAGGTGTGCCTGGGTTGAGGTCAATATAAACAGCACTCCAGGCAGCAATAGCCCCAGCAGCTGTGCCTGACTCCATATTCTCTGCCCCGTCAGCAGTCTCGGGGCTGTGCTGGTGGGAGGGTGGGAGGGTCCACGGCTTTGTGGGTGGCCCGGTGTGAGTGGGGCTCTGCTGGACTTTCGGCAGGAGTTGCCAGGCTGCCACCTGTAAAGAAGAGGATGTGTCACCCATAACTTCCACTGGAATATCTCTCCGGGCTGAGGTGAGGAAGGAAAAAAAGGAGTGGGGGCCGGGACAGGAGGGGTATCTCAGGCAGGGCAATGGAAAGCTTCCAGAAGAGCGCCCGTGGCCAGGACCATCCTGGCTGACCTGCAGGCACCAAGTTGGCCTGCGTGCCGTCGCTGGTGTGGCTCCACGGCCCTCCCTCTAGGCTTTCAAGCCCTTGTACATATTCAGGTGTTTCACCTGGGAAGGGTGGGAACAGTTCAGCAGCATCTGGCCTGGGGCTCAGCTCACGTTTACTCACAGAGGCCTGGGCACGGTCCCCCAGCTTTGCAATAAGGACGCTCCTTGTGTGGGCGGGTGGGGCTGCTGGCTGTATGGGAGATGATTCCCCACCTCTGACCAATTTCAGAATTGTTTACCACTGGAGCAAGTGCCTTGGTAGTGTTTTCCTCTGTATAACTGTTAGGTTCAATTTTTTTTTTCTTTTTTGGTTCAAGTTAGATTTTATTCCTCTTTTATGTATTTATAGATATAAGCATGGAAATAATTCATTGTTATATATACATCAGTGAGAATGGAAGAAATTTTTTTCTGTTTTATTTTTACATTTTATTTTTAAAAATTTTGAAATTTAATTTTGTTTATTTTTTTATACAGTAGGTTATTATTAGTTATCTATTTTATGCATATACATGTATACAGGTCAATCCCAATCTCCCAACTCATCCCACCACCACCACCCCATGGCTTCCCCCACTTTGTGTCCATACGTCTGTTCTCTACCTCTGTGTCTCTATTTCTGCCCTGCAAACCAGTTCATCTGTACCATTTTTCTAGGTTCCACATATAGGCATTAATATACAATATTTGTTTTTCTCTTTCTGACTTACTTCACTCTGTATGACAGTCTCTAGATCCATCAACTTCTCTACAAATGACCCAGTTTCATTCCTTTTTATGGCTGAGTAATATTCCATTTTATATATGTACCACATCTTTATCCATTCGTCTGTCTGTGGGCATTTAGGTTGCTTCCATTACCTGGCTATTGTAAATAGTGCTGCAATGAACATTGTGGTGAATGTGTCTTTGTGATTTATGGTTTTCTCTGGGTATATGCCCAGAAGTGGGATTGCTGGATCCTATGGTAATTCTCTTTTTAGTTTTTTAAAGGAACCTCCATACTGTTCTCCATAGTGACTGTATCAATTTACATTCCCACCAATAGCGGAAGAGGGTTCCTTTTGTCCACACCCTCCCCAGAATTTGTTGTTTGTACATTATCTGATGATGCCGATTCTAACAGGTGTGAGGTCTTACCTCATTGTAGTTTTGATTTGCATTTCTCTAATAATTAGTGATGTTGAGCAGCTTCTCATGTGCGTCTTGGCCATCTCTGTGACTTCTTTGAAGAAACGTCTCTTTAGATCTTCTGCCCATTTTTGTATTGGGTTGTTTGTTTTATTAATATTAAGCTGCATGAGCTGTTTATATATATTGGAGATTAAACCTTTGTCCATTGATTCGTTTGTGAACGTTTTCGCCCATTCTGAGGGTTGCCTTTTTCCATTCCCGTTTTTTTAACAAAGAAAGAAAGAAAGCAAAAGAAGCAGAACACTAATGTGCGTGAAATATGCCTCTTGAAACTGTCGTTTTGTAATATGGACGTCTTTTGGATTTTTTGGTCGATATATGACCCCAGGATTTGTTTTCAGGGCAGGTGTCATTTACAGGCCTGTAATGATTTGGAATATCCACTGACCATTAGCGCTGGGATTAAAGCTGCAGTTGTGAGAAACGGCCACAAGGTGGCAGCAGTTCTCCCTTACCAAATCTGGTTACTAGGGCAGCAGAGCCTCAATGGAAGTCGCGTTCTAGATTGGAATGTAGAACGGAATGTGCCAGGAGAAGGCCCCTCAAGTGTGTCTCACTACTTCTTGTTCTTGTTTTTAATTTAATTTTTTATTTTTTTATTACAGCATGTTTGAGTACAACGTTTAGCTTGTAGGTGTGCCAGAGGTGGTTCTTTTACACATATACATATGTCTGTTCTTCCTGGGATCCTTTTCCCATGTACGTTATGACAGAATGTTGAGTAGTCTTCTCTTGGTACTCCGTAGGTCTTTGGTGATTATATACGTCTACTGTGTTTGTATATGTCTGTTAACCCCAATATCGTAATGAATTCAATCCTCACACCTTTCCTTTGGTGAACCATAAGTTTGTTTAATGAATCTGTGATTGCCCTTCTCCGTGGAAATATCTGCCCTGGTATCAATTTATAGGTAACACCTATAAGTGATATGATACGATATGTGTCTTTCACTCTCTGACTTACTCCAAGTCACGTGATTACCTCGAGACTCATCTACGGTGCTGTGAATGGCATTGTGTCCTTTTTTTCCTTGGCGAATATTCTGTCTTAGCGAGGTCCATTTTCTGCAATGTGATTCCCTGAGGGCTGAGGATTAGCTGCCCTGGGCAGCCTGACCCTGCCGGCAAGCCCTCCCCAGGTGTGCCTGGGTTGAGGTCAATATAAACAGCACTCCAGGCAGCAATAGCCCCTGCAGCTGTGCCTGACTCCATATTCTCTGCCCCGTCAGCAGTCTCGGGGCTGTGCTGGTGGGAGGGTGGGAGGGTCCACGGCTTTGTGGGTGGCCCGGTGTGAGTGGGACTCTGCTGGACTTTCGGCAGGAGTTGCCAGGCTGCCACCTGTAAAGAAGAGGATGTGTCACCCATAACTTCCACTGGAATATCTCTCCGGGCTGAGTTGTGGAAGGGAAAAAAGGAGTGGGGGCCGGGACAGGAGGGGTATCTCAGGCAGGGCAATGGAAAGCTTCCAGAAGAGCGCCCGTGGCCAGGACCATCCTGGCTGACCTGCAGGCACCAAGTTGGCCTGCGTGCTGTCGCTGGTGTGGCTCCACGGCCCTTCCTCTAGGCTTTCAAGCCCTTGTACATATTCAGGTGTTTCACCTGGGAAGGGTGGGAACAGTTCAGCAGCATCTGGCCTGGGGCTCAGCTCACGTTTACTCACAGAGGCCTGGGCACGGTCTCCCAGCTTTGCAATAAGGACGCTCCTTGCGTGGGCGGGTGGGGCTGCTGGCTGTATGGGAGATGATTCCCCACCTCTGACCAATTTCAGAATTGTTTACCACTGGAGCAAGTGCCTTGGTAGTGTTTTCCTCTGTATAACGGTTAGGTTCAATTTTTTTTTTTCTTTTTTGGTTCAAGTTAGATTTTATTCCTCTTTTATGTATTTATAGATATAAGCATGGAAATAATTCATTGTTATATATACATCAGTGTGAATGGAAGAACATTTTTTCTGTTTTATTTTTACATTTTATTTTTAAAAATTTTGAAATTTATTTTTGTTTATTTTTTTATACAGTAGGTTATTATTAGTTATCTATTTTATGCATATACATGTATACAGGTCAAGCCCAATCTCCCAACTCATCCCACCACCACCACCCCATGGCTTCCCCCACTTTGTGTCCATACGTCTGTTCTCTACCTCTGTGTCTCTATTTCTGCCCTGCAAACCAGTTCATCTGTACCATTTTTCTAGGTTCCACATATAGGCATTAATATACAATATTTGTTTTTCTCTTTCTGACTTACTTCACTCTGCATGACAGTCTCTAGATCCATCAACTTCTCTACAAATGACCCAGTTTCATTCCTTTTTATGGCTGAGTAATATTCCATTTTATATATGTACCACATCTTTATCCATTCGTCTGTCTGTGGGCATTTAGGTTGCTTCCATTACCTGGCTATTGTAAATAGTGCTGCAATGAACATTGTGGTGAATGTGTCTTTGTGATTTATGGTTTTCTCTGGGTATATGCCCAGAAGTGGGATTGCTGGATCCTATGGTAATTCTCTTTTTAGTTTTTTAAAGGAACCTCCATACCGTTCTCCATAGTGACTGTATCAATTTACATTCCCACCAATAGCGGAAGAGGGTTCCTTTTGTCCACACCCTCCCCAGAATTTGTTGTTTGTACATTATCTGATGATGCCGATTCTAACAGGTGTGAGGTCTTACCTCATTGTAATTTTGATTTGTATTTCTCTAATAATTAGTGATGTTGAGCAGCTTCTCATGTGCGTCTTGGCCATCTCTGTGACTTCTTTGAAGAAACGTCTCTTTAGATCTTCTGCCCATTTTTGTATTGGGTTGTTTGTTTTATTAATATTAAGCTGCATGAGCTGTTTATATATATTGGAGATTAAACCTTTGTCCATTGATTCGTTTGTGAACGTTTTTGCCCATTCTGAGGGTTGCCTTTTTCCATTCCCGTTTTTTTAACAAAGAAAGAAAGAAAGCAAAAGAAGCAGAACACTAATGTGCGTGAAATATGCCTCTTGAAACTGTTGTTTTGAAATATGGACGTCTTTTGAATTTTTTGGTCGATATATGACCCCAGGATTTGTTTTCAGGGCAGGTGTCATTTACAGGCCTGTAATGATTTGGAATATCCACTGACCATTAGCGCTGGGATTAAAGCTGCAGTTGTGAGAAACGGCCACAAGGTGGCAGCAGTTCTCCCTTACCAAATCTGGTTACTAGGGCAGCAGAGCCTCAATGGAAGTCGCGTTCTAGATTGGAATGTAGAACGGAATGTGCCAGGAGAAGGCCCCTCAAGTGTGTCTCACTACTTCTTGTTCTTGTTTTTAATTTAATTTTTTTATTTTTTTATTACAGCATGTTTGAGTACAACGTTTAGCTTGTTGTAGGTGTGCCAGAGGTGGTTCTTTTACACATATACATATGTCTGTTCTTCCTGGGATCCTTTTCCCATGTACGTTATGACAGAATGTTGAGTAGTCTTCTCTTGGTACTCCGTAGGTCTTTGGTGATTATATACGTCTACTGTGTTTGTATATGTCTGTTAACCCCAATATCGTAATGAATTCAATCCTCACACCTTTCCTTTGGTGAACCATAAGTTTGTTTAATGAATCTGTGATTGCCCTTCTCCGTGGAAATATCTGCCCTGGTATCAATTTATAGGTAACACCTATAAGTGATATGATACGATATGTGTCTTTCACTCTCTGACTTACTCCAAGTCACGTGATTACCTCGAGACTCATCTACGGTGCTGCGAATGGCATTGTGTCCTTTTTTTCCTTGGCTAATATTCTGTCTTAGCGAGGTCCATTTTCTGCAATGTGATTCCCTGAGGGCTGAGGATTAGCTGCCCTGGGCAGCCTGACCCTGCCGGCAAGACCTCCCCAGGTGTGCCTGGGTTGAGGTCAATATAAACAGCACTCCAGGCAGCAATAGCCCCTGCAGCTGTGCCTGACTCCATATTCTCTGCCCCGTCAGCAGTCTCGGGGCTGTGCTGGTGGGAGGGTCGGAGGGTCCACGGCTTTGTGGGTGGCCCGGTGTGAGTGGGGCTCTGCTGGACTTTCGGCAGGAGTTGCCAGGCTGCCACCTGTAAAGAAGAGGATGTGTGACCCATAACTTCCACTGGAATATCTCTCCGGGCTGAGGTGAGGAAGGAAAAAAAGGAGTGGGGGCCGGGACAGGAGGGGTATCTCAGGCAGGGCAATGGAAAGCTTCCAGAAGAGCGCCCGTGGCCAGGACCATCCTGGCTGACCTGCAGGCACCAAGTTGGCCTGCGTGCCGTCGCTGGTGTGGCTCCACGGCCCTCCCTCTAGGCTTTCAAGCCCTTGTACATATTCAGGTGTTTCACCTGGGAAGGGTGGGAACAGTTCAGCAGCATCTGGCCTGGGGCTCAGCTCACGTTTACTCACAGAGACCTGGGCACGGTCCCCCAGCTTTGCAATAAGGACGCTCCTTGCGTGGGCGGTTGGGGCTGCTGGCTGTATGGGAGATGATTCCCCACCTCTGACCAATTTCAGAATTGTTTACCACTGGAGCAAGTGCCTTGGTAGTGTTTTCCTCTGTATAACGGTTAGGTTCAATTTTTTTTTTCTTTTTTGGTTCAAGTTAGATTTTATTCCTCTTTTATGTATTTATAGATATAAGCATGGAAATAATTCATTGTTATATATACATCAGTGTGAATGGAAGAACTTTTTTTCTGTTTTATTTTTACATTTTATTTTTAAAAATTTTGAAATTTAATTTTGTTTATTTTTTTATACAGTAGGTTATTATTAGTTATCTATTTTATGCATATACATGTATACAGGTCAATCCCAATCTCCCAACTCATCCCACCACCACCACCCCATGGCTTCCCCCACTTTGTGTCCATACGTCTGTTCTCTACCTCTGTGTCTCTATTTCTGCCCTGCAAACCAGTTCATCTGTACCATTTTTCTAGGTTCCACATATAGGCATTAATATACAATATTTGTTTTTCTCTTTCTGACTTACTTCACTCTGTATGACAGTCTCTAGATCCATCAACTTCTCTACAAATGACACAGTTTCATTCCTTTTTATGGCTGAGTAATATTCCATTTTATATATGTACCACATCTTTATCCATTCGTCTGTCTGTGGGCATTTAGGTTGCTTCCATTACCTGGCTATTGTAAATAGTGCTGCAATGAACATTGTGGTGAATGTGTCTTTGTGATTTATGGTTTTCTCTGGGTATATGCCCAGAAGTGGGATTGCTGGATCCTATGGTAATTCTCTTTTTCGTTTTTTAAAGGAACCTCCATACTGTTCTCCATAGTGACTGTATCAATTTACATTCCCACCAATAGCGGAAGAGGGTTCCTTTTGTCCACACCCTCCCCAGAATTTGTTGTTTGTACATTATCTGATGATGCCGATTCTAACAGGTGTGAGGTCTTACCTCATTGTAGTTTTGATTTGCATTTCTCTAATAATTAGTGATGTTGAGCAGCTTCTCATGTGCGTCTTGGCCATCTCTGTGACTTCTTTGAAGAAACGTCTCTTTAGATCTTCTGCCCATTTTTGTATTGGGTTGTTTGTTTTATTAATATTAAGCTGCATGAGCTGTTTATATATATTGGAGATTAAACCTTTGTCCATTGATTCGTTTGTGAACGTTTTCGCCCATTCTGAGGGTTGCCTTTTTCCATTCCCGTTTTTTTAACAAAGAAAGAAAGAAAGCAAAAGAAGCAGAACACTAATGTGCGTGAAATATGCCTCTTGAAACTGTCGTTTTGTAATATGGACGTCTTTTGGATTTTTTGGTCGATATATGACCCCAGGATTTGTTTTCAGGGCAGGTGTCATTTACAGGCCTGTAATGATTTGGAATATCCACTGACCATTAGCGCTGGGATTAAAGCTGCAGTTGTGAGAAACGGCCACAAGGTGGCAGCAGTTCTCCCTTACCAAATCTGGTTACTAGGGCAGCAGAGCCTCAATGGAAGTCGCGTTCTAGATTGGAATGTAGAACGGAATGTGCCAGGAGAAGGCCCCTCAAGTGTGTCTCACTACTTCTTGTTCTTGTTTTTAATTTAATTTTTTATTTTTTTATTACAGCATGTTTGAGTACAACGTTTAGCTTGTAGGTGTGCCAGAGGTGGTTCTTTTACACATATACATATGTCTGTTCTTCCTGGGATCCTTTTCCCATGTACGTTATGACAGAATGTTGAGTAGTCTTCTCTTGGTACTCCGTAGGTCTTTGGTGATTATATACGTCTACTGTGTTTGTATATGTCTGTTAACCCCAATATCGTAATGAATTCAATCCTCACACCTTTCCTTTGGTGAACCATAAGTTTGTTTAATGAATCTGTGATTGCCCTTCTCCGTGGAAATATCTGCCCTGGTATCAATTTATAGGTAACACCTATAAGTGATATGATACGATATGTGTCTTTCACTCTCTGACTTACTCCAAGTCACGTGATTACCTCGAGACTCATCTACGGTGCTGTGAATGGCATTGTGTCCTTTTTTTCCTTGGCGAATATTCTGTCTTAGCGAGGTCCATTTTCTGCAATGTGATTCCCTGAGGGCTGAGGATTAGCTGCCCTGGGCAGCCTGACCCTGCCGGCAAGCCCTCCCCAGGTGTGCCTGGGTTGAGGTCAATATAAACAGCACTCCAGGCAGCAATAGCCCCTGCAGCTGTGCCTGACTCCATATTCTCTGCCCCGTCAGCAGTCTCGGGGCTGTGCTGGTGGGAGGGTGGGAGGGTCCACGGCTTTGTGGGTGGCCCGGTGTGAGTGGGACTCTGCTGGACTTTCGGCAGGAGTTGCCAGGCTGCCACCTGTAAAGAAGAGGATGTGTCACCCATAACTTCCACTGGAATATCTCTCCGGGCTGAGTTGTGGAAGGGAAAAAAGGAGTGGGGGCCGGGACAGGAGGGGTATCTCAGGCAGGGCAATGGAAAGCTTCCAGAAGAGCGCCCGTGGCCAGGACCATCCTGGCTGACCTGCAGGCACCAAGTTGGCCTGCGTGCTGTCGCTGGTGTGGCTCCACGGCCCTTCCTCTAGGCTTTCAAGCCCTTGTACATATTCAGGTGTTTCACCTGGGAAGGGTGGGAACAGTTCAGCAGCATCTGGCCTGGGGCTCAGCTCACGTTTACTCACAGAGGCCTGGGCACGGTCTCCCAGCTTTGCAATAAGGACGCTCCTTGCGTGGGCGGGTGGGGCTGCTGGCTGTATGGGAGATGATTCCCCACCTCTGACCAATTTCAGAATTGTTTACCACTGGAGCAAGTGCCTTGGTAGTGTTTTCCTCTGTATAACGGTTAGGTTCAATTTTTTTTTTTCTTTTTTGGTTCAAGTTAGATTTTATTCCTCTTTTATGTATTTATAGATATAAGCATGGAAATAATTCATTGTTATATATACATCAGTGTGAATGGAAGAACATTTTTTCTGTTTTATTTTTACATTTTATTTTTAAAAATTTTGAAATTTATTTTTGTTTATTTTTTTATACAGTAGGTTATTATTAGTTATCTATTTTATGCATATACATGTATACAGGTCAAGCCCAATCTCCCAACTCATCCCACCACCACCACCCCATGGCTTCCCCCACTTTGTGTCCATACGTCTGTTCTCTACCTCTGTGTCTCTATTTCTGCCCTGCAAACCAGTTCATCTGTACCATTTTTCTAGGTTCCACATATAGGCATTAATATACAATATTTGTTTTTCTCTTTCTGACTTACTTCACTCTGCATGACAGTCTCTAGATCCATCAACTTCTCTACAAATGACCCAGTTTCATTCCTTTTTATGGCTGAGTAATATTCCATTTTATATATGTACCACATCTTTATCCATTCGTCTGTCTGTGGGCATTTAGGTTGCTTCCATTACCTGGCTATTGTAAATAGTGCTGCAATGAACATTGTGGTGAATGTGTCTTTGTGATTTATGGTTTTCTCTGGGTATATGCCCAGAAGTGGGATTGCTGGATCCTATGGTAATTCTCTTTTTAGTTTTTTAAAGGAACCTCCATACCGTTCTCCATAGTGACTGTATCAATTTACATTCCCACCAATAGCGGAAGAGGGTTCCTTTTGTCCACACCCTCCCCAGAATTTGTTGTTTGTACATTATCTGATGATGCCGATTCTAACAGGTGTGAGGTCTTACCTCATTGTAATTTTGATTTGTATTTCTCTAATAATTAGTGATGTTGAGCAGCTTCTCATGTGCGTCTTGGCCATCTCTGTGACTTCTTTGAAGAAACGTCTCTTTAGATCTTCTGCCCATTTTTGTATTGGGTTGTTTGTTTTATTAATATTAAGCTGCATGAGCTGTTTATATATATTGGAGATTAAACCTTTGTCCATTGATTCGTTTGTGAACGTTTTTGCCCATTCTGAGGGTTGCCTTTTTCCATTCCCGTTTTTTTAACAAAGAAAGAAAGAAAGCAAAAGAAGCAGAACACTAATGTGCGTGAAATATGCCTCTTGAAACTGTTGTTTTGAAATATGGACGTCTTTTGAATTTTTTGGTCGATATATGACCCCAGGATTTGTTTTCAGGGCAGGTGTCATTTACAGGCCTGTAATGATTTGGAATATCCACTGACCATTAGCGCTGGGATTAAAGCTGCAGTTGTGAGAAACGGCCACAAGGTGGCAGCAGTTCTCCCTTACCAAATCTGGTTACTAGGGCAGCAGAGCCTCAATGGAAGTCGCGTTCTAGATTGGAATGTAGAACGGAATGTGCCAGGAGAAGGCCCCTCAAGTGTGTCTCACTACTTCTTGTTCTTGTTTTTAATTTAATTTTTTTATTTTTTTATTACAGCATGTTTGAGTACAACGTTTAGCTTGTTGTAGGTGTGCCAGAGGTGGTTCTTTTACACATATACATATGTCTGTTCTTCCTGGGATCCTTTTCCCATGTACGTTATGACAGAATGTTGAGTAGTCTTCTCTTGGTACTCCGTAGGTCTTTGGTGATTATATACGTCTACTGTGTTTGTATATGTCTGTTAACCCCAATATCGTAATGAATTCAATCCTCACACCTTTCCTTTGGTGAACCATAAGTTTGTTTAATGAATCTGTGATTGCCCTTCTCCGTGGAAATATCTGCCCTGGTATCAATTTATAGGTAACACCTATAAGTGATATGATACGATATGTGTCTTTCACTCTCTGACTTACTCCAAGTCACGTGATTACCTCGAGACTCATCTACGGTGCTGCGAATGGCATTGTGTCCTTTTTTTCCTTGGCTAATATTCTGTCTTAGCGAGGTCCATTTTCTGCAATGTGATTCCCTGAGGGCTGAGGATTAGCTGCCCTGGGCAGCCTGACCCTGCCGGCAAGACCTCCCCAGGTGTGCCTGGGTTGAGGTCAATATAAACAGCACTCCAGGCAGCAATAGCCCCTGCAGCTGTGCCTGACTCCATATTCTCTGCCCCGTCAGCAGTCTCGGGGCTGTGCTGGTGGGAGGGTCGGAGGGTCCACGGCTTTGTGGGTGGCCCGGTGTGAGTGGGGCTCTGCTGGACTTTCGGCAGGAGTTGCCAGGCTGCCACCTGTAAAGAAGAGGATGTGTGACCCATAACTTCCACTGGAATATCTCTCCGGGCTGAGGTGAGGAAGGAAAAAAAGGAGTGGGGGCCGGGACAGGAGGGGTATCTCAGGCAGGGCAATGGAAAGCTTCCAGAAGAGCGCCCGTGGCCAGGACCATCCTGGCTGACCTGCAGGCACCAAGTTGGCCTGCGTGCCGTCGCTGGTGTGGCTCCACGGCCCTCCCTCTAGGCTTTCAAGCCCTTGTACATATTCAGGTGTTTCACCTGGGAAGGGTGGGAACAGTTCAGCAGCATCTGGCCTGGGGCTCAGCTCACGTTTACTCACAGAGACCTGGGCACGGTCCCCCAGCTTTGCAATAAGGACGCTCCTTGCGTGGGCGGTTGGGGCTGCTGGCTGTATGGGAGATGATTCCCCACCTCTGACCAATTTCAGAATTGTTTACCACTGGAGCAAGTGCCTTGGTAGTGTTTTCCTCTGTATAACGGTTAGGTTCAATTTTTTTTTTCTTTTTTGGTTCAAGTTAGATTTTATTCCTCTTTTATGTATTTATAGATATAAGCATGGAAATAATTCATTGTTATATATACATCAGTGTGAATGGAAGAACTTTTTTTCTGTTTTATTTTTACATTTTATTTTTAAAAATTTTGAAATTTAATTTTGTTTATTTTTTTATACAGTAGGTTATTATTAGTTATCTATTTTATGCATATACATGTATACAGGTCAATCCCAATCTCCCAACTCATCCCACAACCACCACCCCATGGCTTCCCCCACTTTGTGTCCATACGTCTGTTCTCTACCTCTGTGTCTCTATTTCTGCCCTGCAAACCAGTTCATCTGTACCATTTTTCTAGGTTCCACATATAGGCATTAATATACAATATTTGTTTTTCTCTTTCTGACTTACTTCACTCTGTATGACAGTCTCTAGATCCATCAACTTCTCTACAAATGACACAGTTTCATTCCTTTTTATGGCTGAGTAATATTCCATTTTATATATGTACCACATCTTTATCCATTCGTCTGTCTGTGGGCATTTAGGTTGCTTCCATTACCTGGCTATTGTAAATAGTGCTGCAATGAACATTGTGGTGAATGTGTCTTTGTGATTTATGGTTTTCTCTGGGTATATGCCCAGAAGTGGGATTGCTGGATCCTATGGTAATTCTCTTTTTAGTTTTTTAAAGGAACCTCCATACTGTTCTCCATAGTGACTGTATCAATTTACATTCCCACCAATAGCGGAAGAGGGTTCCTTTTGTCCACACCCTCCCCAGAATTTGTTGTTTGTACATTATCTGATGATGCCGATTCTAACAGGTGTGAGGTCTTACCTCATTGTAGTTTTGATTTGCATTTCTCTAATAATTAGTGATGTTGAGCAGCTTCTCATGTGCGTCTTGGCCATCTCTGTGACTTCTTTGAAGAAACGTCTCTTTAGATCTTCTGCCCATTTTTGTATTGGGTTGTTTGTTTTATTAATATTAAGCTGCATGAGCTGTTTATATATATTGGAGATTAAACCTTTGTCCATTGATTCGTTTGTGAACGTTTTCGCCCATTCTGAGGGTTGCCTTATTCCATTCCCGTTTTTTTAACAAAGAAAGAAAGAAAGCAAAAGAAGGAGAACACTAATGTGCGTGAAATATGCCTCTTGAAACTGTCGTTTTGAAATATGGACGTCTTTTGAATTTTTTGGTCGATATATGACCCCAGGATTTGTTTTCAGGGCAGGTGTCATTTACAGGCCTGTAATGATTTGGAATATCCACTGACCATTAGCGCTGGGATTAAAGCTGCAGTTGTGAGAAATGGCCACAAGGTGGCAGCAGTTCTCCCTTACCAAATCTGGTTACTAGGGCAGCAGAGCCTCAATGGAAGTCGCGTTCTAGATTGGAATGTAGAACGGAATGTGCCAGGAGAAGGCCCCTCAAGTGTGTCTCACTACTTCTTGTTCTTGTTTTTAATTTAATTTTTTATTTTTTTATTACAGCATGTTTGAGTACAACGTTTAGCTTGTTGTAGGTGTGCCAGAGGTGGTTCTTTGACACATATACATATGTCTGTTCTTCCTGGGATCCTTTTCCCATGTACGTTATGACAGAATGTTGAGTAGTCTTCTCTTGGTACTCCATAGGTCTTTGGTGATTATATATGTCTACTGTGTTTGTATATGTCTGTTAACCCCAATATCGTAATGAATTCAATCCTCACACCTTTCCTTTGGTGAACCATAAGTTTGTTTAATGAATCTGTGATTGCCCTTCTCCGTGGAAATATCTGCCCTGGTATCAATTTATAGGTAACACCTATAAGTGATATGATACGATATGTGTCTTTCACTCTCTGACTTACTCCAAGTCACGTGATTACCTCGAGACTCATCTACGGTGCTGCGAATGGCATTGTGTCCTTTTTTTCCTTGGCGAATATACTGTCTTAGCGAGGTCCATTTTCTGCAATGTGATTCCCTGAGGGCTGAGGATTAGCTGCCCTGGGCAGCCTGACCCTGCCGGCAAGCCCTCCCCAGGTGTGCCTGGGTTGAGGTCAATATAAACAGCACTCCAGGCAGCAATAGCCCCAGCAGCTGTGCCTGACTCCATATTCTCTGCCCCGTCAGCAGTCTCGGGGCTGTGCTGGTGGGAGGGTGGGAGGGTCCACGGCTTTGTGGGTGGCCCGGTGTGAGTGGGGCTCTGCTGGACTTTCGGCAGGAGTTGCCAGGCTGCCACCTGTAAAGAAGAGGATGTGTCACCCATAACTTCCACTGGAATATCTCTCCGGGCTGAGGTGAGGAAGGAAAAAAAGGAGTGGGGGCCGGGACAGGAGGGGTATCTCAGGCAGGGCAATGGAAAGCTTCCAGAAGAGCGCCCGTGGCCAGGACCATCCTGGCTGACCTGCAGGCACCAAGTTGGCCTGCGTGCCGTCGCTGGTGTGGCTCCACGGCCCTCCCTCTAGGCTTTCAAGCCCTTGTACATATTCAGGTGTTTCACCTGGGAAGGGTGGGAACAGTTCAGCAGCATCTGGCCTGGGGCTCAGCTCACGTTTACTCACAGAGGCCTGGGCACGGTCCCCCAGCTTTGCAATAAGGACGCTCCTTGTGTGGGCGGGTGGGGCTGCTGGCTGTATGGGAGATGATTCCCCACCTCTGACCAATTTCAGAATTGTTTACCACTGGAGCAAGTGCCTTGGTAGTGTTTTCCTCTGTATAACTGTTAGGTTCAATTTTTTTTTTCTTTTTTGGTTCAAGTTAGATTTTATTCCTCTTTTATGTATTTATAGATATAAGCATGGAAATAATTCATTGTTATATATACATCAGTGAGAATGGAAGAAATTTTTTTCTGTTTTATTTTTACATTTTATTTTTAAAAATTTTGAAATTTAATTTTGTTTATTTTTTTATACAGTAGGTTATTATTAGTTATCTATTTTATGCATATACATGTATACAGGTCAATCCCAATCTCCCAACTCATCCCACCACCACCACCCCATGGCTTCCCCCACTTTGTGTCCATACGTCTGTTCTCTACCTCTGTGTCTCTATTTCTGCCCTGCAAACCAGTTCATCTGTACCATTTTTCTAGGTTCCACATATAGGCATTAATATACAATATTTGTTTTTCTCTTTCTGACTTACTTCACTCTGTATGACAGTCTCTAGATCCATCAACTTCTCTACAAATGACCCAGTTTCATTCCTTTTTATGGCTGAGTAATATTCCATTTTATATATGTACCACATCTTTATCCATTCGTCTGTCTGTGGGCATTTAGGTTGCTTCCATTACCTGGCTATTGTAAATAGTGCTGCAATGAACATTGTGGTGAATGTGTCTTTGTGATTTATGGTTTTCTCTGGGTATATGCCCAGAAGTGGGATTGCTGGATCCTATGGTAATTCTCTTTTTAGTTTTTTAAAGGAACCTCCATACTGTTCTCCATAGTGACTGTATCAATTTACATTCCCACCAATAGCGGAAGAGGGTTCCTTTTGTCCACACCCTCCCCAGAATTTGTTGTTTGTACATTATCTGATGATGCCGATTCTAACAGGTGTGAGGTCTTACCTCATTGTAGTTTTGATTTGCATTTCTCTAATAATTAGTGATGTTGAGCAGCTTCTCATGTGCGTCTTGGCCATCTCTGTGACTTCTTTGAAGAAACGTCTCTTTAGATCTTCTGCCCATTTTTGTATTGGGTTGTTTGTTTTATTAATATTAAGCTGCATGAGCTGTTATATATATTGGAGATTAAACCTTTGTCCATTGATTCGTTTGTGAACGTTTTCGCCCATTCTGAGGGTTGCCTTTTTCCATTCCCGTTTTTTTAACAAAGAAAGAAAGAAAGCAAAAGAAGCAGAACACTAATGTGCGTGAAATATGCCTCTTGAAACTGTCGTTTTGTAATATGGACGTCTTTTGGATTTTTTGGTCGATATATGACCCCAGGATTTGTTTTCAGGGCAGGTGTCATTTACAGGCCTGTAATGATTTGGAATATCCACTGACCATTAGCGCTGGGATTAAAGCTGCAGTTGTGAGAAACGGCCACAAGGTGGCAGCAGTTCTCCCTTACCAAATCTGGTTACTAGGGCAGCAGAGCCTCAATGGAAGTCGCGTTCTAGATTGGAATGTAGAACGGAATGTGCCAGGAGAAGGCCCCTCAAGTGTGTCTCACTACTTCTTGTTCTTGTTTTTAATTTAATTTTTTATTTTTTTATTACAGCATGTTTGAGTACAACGTTTAGCTTGTTGTAGGTGTGCCAGAGGTGGTTCTTTTACACATATACATATGTCTGTTCTTCCTGGGATCCTTTTCCCATGTACGTTATGACAGAATGTTGAGTAGTCTTCTCTTGGTACTCCGTAGGTCTTTGGTGATTATATACGTCTACTGTGTTTGTATATGTCTGTTAACCCCAATATCGTAATGAATTCAATCCTCACACCTTTCCTTTGGTGAACCATTAGTTTGTTTAATGAATCTGTGATTGCCCTTCTCCGTGGAAATATCTGCCCTGGTATCAATTTATAGGTAACACCTATAAGTGATATGATACGATATGTGTCTTTCACTCTCTGACTTACTCCAAGTCACGTGATTACCTCGAGACTCATCTACGGTGCTGTGAATGGCATTGTGTCCTTTTTTTCCTTGGCGAATATTCTGTCTTAGCGAGGTCCATTTTCTGCAATGTGATTCCCTGAGGGCTGAGGATTAGCTGCCCTGGGCAGCCTGACCCTGCCGGCAAGCCCTCCCCAGGTGTGCCTGGGTTGAGGTCAATATAAACAGCACTCCAGGCAGCAATAGCCCCAGCAGCTGTGCCTGACTCCATATTCTCTGCCCCGTCAGCAGTCTCGGGGCTGTGCTGGTGGGAGGGTCGGAGGGTCCACGGCTTTGTGGGTGGCCCTGTGTGAGTGTGGCTCTGCTGGACTTTCGGCAGGAGTTGCCAGGCTGCCACCTGTAAAGAAGAGGATGTGTCACCCATAACTTCCACTGGAATATCTCTCCGGGCTGAGTTGTGGAAGGGAAAAAAGGAGTGGGGGCCGGGACAGGAGGGGTATCTCAGGCAGGGCAATGGAAAGCTTCCAGAAGAGCGCCCGTGGCCAGGACCATCCTGGCTGACCTGCAGGCACCAAGTTGGCCTGCGTGCTGTCGCTGGTGTGGCTCCACGGCCCTTCCTCTAGGCTTTCAAGCCCTTGTACATATTCAGGTGTTTCACCTGGGAAGGGTGGGAACAGTTCAGCAGCATCTGGCCTGGGGCTCAGCTCACGTTTACTCACAGAGGCCTGGGCACGGTCCCCCAGCTTTGCAATAAGGACGCTCCTTGCGTGGGCGGGTGGGGCTGCTGGCTGTATGGGAGATGATTCCCCACCTCTGACCAATTTCAGAATTGTTTACCACTGGAGCAAGTGCCTTGGTAGTGCTTTCCTCTGTATAACGGTTAGGTTCAATTTTTTTTTTTTCTTTTTTGGTTCAAGTTAGATTTTATTCCTCTTTTATGTATTTATAGATATAAGCATGGAAATAATTCATTGTTATATATACATCAGTGTGAATGGAAGAACTTTTTTTCTGTTTTATTTTTACATTTTATTTTTAAAAATTTTGAAATTTAATTTTGTTTATTTTTTTATACAGTAGGTTATTATTAGTTATCTATTTTATGCATATACATGTATACAGGTCAATCCCAATCTCCCAACTCATCCCACCACCACCACCCCATGGCTTCCCCCACTTTGTGTCCATACGTCTGTTCTCTACCTCTGTGTCTCTATTTCTGCCCTGCAAACCAGTTCATCTGTACCATTTTTCTAGGTTCCACATATAGGCATTAATATACAATATTTGTTTTTCTCTTTCTGACTTACTTCACTCTGTATGACAGTCTCTAGATCCATCAACTTCTCTACAAATGACCCAGTTTCATTCCTTTTTATGGCTGAGTAATATTCCATTTTATATATGTACCACATCTTTATCCATTCGTCTGTCTGTGGGCATTTAGGTTGCTTCCATTACCTGGCTATTGTAAATAGTGCTGCAATGAACATTGTGGTGAATGTGTCTTTGTGATTTATGGTTTTCTCTGGGTATATGCCCAGAAGTGGGATTGCTGGATCCTATGGTAATTCTCTTTTTAGTTTTTTAAAGGAACCTCCATACTGTTCTCCATAGTGACTGTATCAATTTACATTCCCACCAATAGCGGAAGAGGGTTCCTTTTGTCCACACCCTCCCCAGAATTTGTTGTTTGTACATTATCTGATGATGCCGATTCTAACAGGTGTGAGGTCTTACCTCATTGTAGTTTTGATTTGCATTTCTCTAATAATTAGTGATGTTGAGCAGCTTCTCATGTGCGTCTTGGCCATCTCTGTGACTTCTTTGAAGAAACGTCTCTTTAGATCTTCTGCCCATTTTTGTATTGGGTTGTTTGTTTTATTAATATTAAGCTGCATGAGCTGTTTATATATATTGGAGATTAAACCTTTGTCCATTGATTCGTTTGTGAACGTTTTCGCCCATTCTGAGGGTTGCCTTATTCCATTCCCGTTTTTTTAACAAAGAAAGAAAGAAAGCAAAAGAAGGAGAACACTAATGTGCGTGAAATATGCCTCTTGAAACTGTCGTTTTGAAATATGGACGTCTTTTGAATTTTTTGGTCGATATATGACCCCAGGATTTGTTTTCAGGTCAGGTGTCATTTACAGGCCTGTAATGATTTGGAATATCCACTGACCATTAGCGCTGGGATTAAAGCTGCAGTTGTGAGAAATGGCCACAAGGTGGCAGCAGTTCTCCCTTACCAAATCTGGTTACTAGGGCAGCAGAGCCTCAATGGAAGTCGCGTTCTAGATTGGAATGTAGAACGGAATGTGCCAGGAGAAGGCCCCTCAAGTGTGTCTCACTACTTCTTGTTCTTGTTTTTAATTTAATTTTTTATTTTTTTATTACAGCATGTTTGAGTACAACGTTTAGCTTGTTGTAGGTGTGCCAGAGGTGGTTCTTTGACACATATACATATGTCTGTTCTTCCTGGGATCCTTTTCCCATGTACGTTATGACAGAATGTTGAGTAGTCTTCTCTTGGTACTCCATAGGTCTTTGGTGATTATATACGTCTACTGTGTTTGTATATGTCTGTTAACCCCAATATCGTAATGAATTCAATCCTCACACCTTTCCTTTGGTGAACCATAAGTTTGTTTAATGAATCTGTGATTGCCCTTCTCCGTGGAAATATCTGCCCTGGTATCAATTTATAGGTAACACCTATAAGTGATATGATACGATATGTGTCTTTCACTCTCTGACTTACTCCAAGTCACGTGATTACCTCGAGACTCATCTACGGTGCTGCGAATGGCATTGTGTCCTTTTTTTCCTTGGCGAATATACTGTCTTAGCGAGGTCCATTTTCTGCAATGTGATTCCCTGAGGGCTGAGGATTAGCTGCCCTGGGCAGCCTGACCCTGCCGGCAAGCCCTCCCCAGGTGTGCCTGGGTTGAGGTCAATATAAACAGCACTCCAGGCAGCAATAGCCCCAGCAGCTGTGCCTGACTCCATATTCTCTGCCCCGTCAGCAGTCTCGGGGCTGTGCTGGTGGGAGGGTGGGAGGGTCCACGGCTTTGTGGGTGGCCCGGTGTGAGTGGGGCTCTGCTGGACTTTCGGCAGGAGTTGCCAGGCTGCCACCTGTAAAGAAGAGGATGTGTCACCCATAACTTCCACTGGAATATCTCTCCGGGCTGAGGTGAGGAAGGAAAAAAAGGAGTGGGGGCCGGGACAGGAGGGGTATCTCAGGCAGGGCAATGGAAAGCTTCCAGAAGAGCGCCCGTGGCCAGGACCATCCTGGCTGACCTGCAGGCACCAAGTTGGCCTGCGTGCCGTCGCTGGTGTGGCTCCACGGCCCTCCCTCTAGGCTTTCAAGCCCTTGTACATATTCAGGTGTTTCACCTGGGAAGGGTGGGAACAGTTCAGCAGCATCTGGCCTGGGGCTCAGCTCACGTTTACTCACAGAGGCCTGGGCACGGTCCCCCAGCTTTGCAATAAGGACGCTCCTTGTGTGGGCGGGTGGGGCTGCTGGCTGTATGGGAGATGATTCCCCACCTCTGACCAATTTCAGAATTGTTTACCACTGGAGCAAGTGCCTTGGTAGTGTTTTCCTCTGTATAACTGTTAGGTTCAATTTTTTTTTTCTTTTTTGGTTCAAGTTAGATTTTATTCCTCTTTTATGTATTTATAGATATAAGCATGGAAATAATTCATTGTTATATATACATCAGTGAGAATGGAAGAAATTTTTTTCTGTTTTATTTTTACATTTTATTTTTAAAAATTTTGAAATTTAATTTTGTTTATTTTTTTATACAGTAGGTTATTATTAGTTATCTATTTTATGCATATACATGTATACAGGTCAATCCCAATCTCCCAACTCATCCCACCACCACCACCCCATGGCTTCCCCCACTTTGTGTCCATACGTCTGTTCTCTACCTCTGTGTCTCTATTTCTGCCCTGCAAACCAGTTCATCTGTACCATTTTTCTAGGTTCCACATATAGGCATTAATATACAATATTTGTTTTTCTCTTTCTGACTTACTTCACTCTGTATGACAGTCTCTAGATCCATCAACTTCTCTACAAATGACCCAGTTTCATTCCTTTTTATGGCTGAGTAATATTCCATTTTATATATGTACCACATCTTTATCCATTCGTCTGTCTGTGGGCATTTAGGTTGCTTCCATTACCTGGCTATTGTAAATAGTGCTGCAATGAACATTGTGGTGAATGTGTCTTTGTGATTTATGGTTTTCTCTGGGTATATGCCCAGAAGTGGGATTGCTGGATCCTATGGTAATTCTCTTTTTAGTTTTTTAAAGGAACCTCCATACTGTTCTCCATAGTGACTGTATCAATTTACATTCCCACCAATAGCGGAAGAGGGTTCCTTTTGTCCACACCCTCCCCAGAATTTGTTGTTTGTACATTATCTGATGATGCCGATTCTAACAGGTGTGAGGTCTTACCTCATTGTAGTTTTGATTTGCATTTCTCTAATAATTAGTGATGTTGAGCAGCTTCTCATGTGCGTCTTGGCCATCTCTGTGACTTCTTTGAAGAAACGTCTCTTTAGATCTTCTGCCCATTTTTGTATTGGGTTGTTTGTTTTATTAATATTAAGCTGCATGAGCTGTTTATATATATTGGAGATTAAACCTTTGTCCATTGATTCGTTTGTGAACGTTTTCGCCCATTCTGAGGGTTGCCTTTTTCCATTCCCGTTTTTTTAACAAAGAAAGAAAGAAAGCAAAAGAAGCAGAACACTAATGTGCGTGAAATATGCCTCTTGAAACTGTCGTTTTGTAATATGGACGTCTTTTGGATTTTTTGGTCGATATATGACCCCAGGATTTGTTTTCAGGGCAGGTGTCATTTACAGGCCTGTAATGATTTGGAATATCCACTGACCATTAGCGCTGGGATTAAAGCTGCAGTTGTGAGAAACGGCCACAAGGTGGCAGCAGTTCTCCCTTACCAAATCTGGTTACTAGGGCAGCAGAGCCTCAATGGAAGTCGCGTTCTAGATTGGAATGTAGAACGGAATGTGCCAGGAGAAGGCCCCTCAAGTGTGTCTCACTACTTCTTGTTCTTGTTTTTAATTTAATTTTTTATTTTTTTATTACAGCATGTTTGAGTACAACGTTTAGCTTGTAGGTGTGCCAGAGGTGGTTCTTTTACACATATACATATGTCTGTTCTTCCTGGGATCCTTTTCCCATGTACGTTATGACAGAATGTTGAGTAGTCTTCTCTTGGTACTCCGTAGGTCTTTGGTGATTATATACGTCTACTGTGTTTGTATATGTCTGTTAACCCCAATATCGTAATGAATTCAATCCTCACACCTTTCCTTTGGTGAACCATAAGTTTGTTTAATGAATCTGTGATTGCCCTTCTCCGTGGAAATATCTGCCCTGGTATCAATTTATAGGTAACACCTATAAGTGATATGATACGATATGTGTCTTTCACTCTCTGACTTACTCCAAGTCACGTGATTACCTCGAGACTCATCTACGGTGCTGTGAATGGCATTGTGTCCTTTTTTTCCTTGGCGAATATTCTGTCTTAGCGAGGTCCATTTTCTGCAATGTGATTCCCTGAGGGCTGAGGATTAGCTGCCCTGGGCAGCCTGACCCTGCCGGCAAGCCCTCCCCAGGTGTGCCTGGGTTGAGGTCAATATAAACAGCACTCCAGGCAGCAATAGCCCCTGCAGCTGTGCCTGACACCATATTCTCTGCCCCGTCAGCAGTCTCGGGGCTGTGCTGGTGGGAGGGTGGGAGGGTCCACGGCTTTGTGGGTGGCCCGGTGTGAGTGGGACTCTGCTGGACTTTCGGCAGGAGTTGCCAGGCTGCCACCTGTAAAGAAGAGGATGTGTCACCCATAACTTCCACTGGAATATCTCTCCGGGCTGAGTTGTGGAAGGGAAAAAAGGAGTGGGGGCCGGGACAGGAGGGGTATCTCAGGCAGGGCAATGGAAAGCTTCCAGAAGAGCGCCCGTGGCCAGGACCATCCTGGCTGACCTGCAGGCACCAAGTTGGCCTGCGTGCTGTCGCTGGTGTGGCTCCACGGCCCTTCCTCTAGGCTTTCAAGCCCTTGTACATATTCAGGTGTTTCACCTGGGAAGGGTGGGAACAGTTCAGCAGCATCTGGCCTGGGGCTCAGCTCACGTTTACTCACAGAGGCCTGGGCACGGTCCCCCAGCTTTGCAATAAGGACGCTCCTTGCGTGGGCGGGTGGGGCTGCTGGCTGTATGGGAGATGATTCCCCACCTCTGACCAATTTCAGAATTGTTTACCACTGGAGCAAGTGCCTTGGTAGTGTTTTCCTCTGTATAACGGTTATGTTCAATTTTTTTTTTTCTTTTTTGGTTCAAGTTAGATTTTATTCCTCTTTTATGTATTTATAGATATAAGCATGGAAATAATTCATTGTTATATATACATCAGTGTGAATGGAAGAACTTTTTTTCTGTTTTATTTTTACATTTTATTTTTAAAAATTTTGAAATTTAATTTTGTTTATTTTTTTATACAGTAGGTTATTATTAGTTATCTATTTTATGCATATACATGTATACAGGTCAAGCCCAATCTCCCAACTCATCCCACCACCACCACCCCATGGCTTCCCCCACTTTGTGTCCATACGTCTGTTCTCTACCTCTGTGTCTCTATTTCTGCCCTGCAAACCAGTTCATCTGTACCATTTTTCTAGGTTCCACATATAGGCATTAATATACAATATTTGTTTTTCTCTTTCTGACTTACTTCACTCTGCATGACAGTCTCTAGATCCATCAACTTCTCTACAAATGACCCAGTTTCATTCCTTTTTATGGCTGAGTAATATTCCATTTTATATATGTACCACATCTTTATCCATTCGTCTGTCTGTGGCCATTTAGGTTGCTTCCATTACCTGGCTATTGTAAATAGTGCTGCAATGAACATTGTGGTGAATGTGTCTTTGTGATTTATGGTTTTCTCTGGGTATATGCCCAGAAGTGGGATTGCTGGATCCTATGGTAATTCTCTTTTTAGTTTTTTAAAGGAACCTCCATACCGTTCTCCATAGTGACTGTATCAATTTACATTCCCACCAATAGCGGAAGAGGGTTCCTTTTGTCCACACCCTCCCCAGAATTTGTTGTTTGTACATTATCTGATGATGCCGATTCTAACAGGTGTGAGGTCTTACCTCATTGTAATTTTGATTTGCATTTCTCTAATAATTAGTGATGTTGAGCAGCTTCTCATGTGCTTCTTGGCCATCTCTGTGACTTCTTTGAAGAAACGTCTCTTTAGATCTTCTGCCCATTTTTGTATTGGGTTGTTTGTTTTATTAATATTAAGCTGCATGAGCTGTTTATATATATTGGAGATTAAACCTTTGTCCATTGATTCGTTTGTGAACGTTTTCGCCCATTCTGAGGGTTGCCTTTTTCCATTCCCGTTTTTTTAACAAAGAAAGAAAGAAAGCAAAAGAAGCAGAACACTAATGTGCGTGAAATATGCCTCTTGAAACTGTTGTTTTGAAATATGGACGTCTTTTGAATTTTTTGGTCGATATATGACCCCAGGATTTGTTTTCAGGGCAGGTGTCATTTACAGGCCTGTAATGATTTGGAATATCCACTGACCATTAGCGCTGGGATTAAAGCTGCAGTTGTGAGAAATGGCCACAAGGTGGCAGCAGTTCTCCCTTACCAAATCTGGTTACTAGGGCAGCAGAGCCTCAATGGAAGTCGCGTTCTAGATTGGAATGTAGAACGGAATGTGCCAGGAGAAGGCCCCTCAAGTGTGTCTCACTACTTCTTGTTCTTGTTTTTAATTTAATTTTTTTATTTTTTTATTACAGCATGTTTGAGTACAACGTTTAGCTTGTTGTAGGTGTGCCAGAGGTGGTTCTTTTACACATATACATATGTCTGTTCTTCCTGGGATCCTTTTCCCATGTACGTTATGACAGAATGTTGAGTAGTCTTCTCTTGGTACTCCGTAGGTCTTTGGTGATTATATACGTCTACTGTGTTTGTATATGTCTGTTAACCCCAATATCGTAATGAATTCAATCCTCACACCTTTCCTTTGGTGAACCATAAGTTTGTTTAATGAATCTGTGATTGCCCTTCTCCGTGGAAATATCTGCCCTGGTATCAATTTATAGGTAACACCTATAAGTGATATGATACGATATGTGTCTTTCACTCTCTGACTTACTCCAAGTCACGTGATTACCTCGAGACTCATCTACGGTGCTGCGAATGGCATTGTGTCCTTTTTTTCCTTGGCGAATATTCTGTCTTAGCGAGGTCCATTTTCTGCAATGTGATTCCCTGAGGGCTGAGGATTAGCTGCCCTGGGCAGCCTGACCCTGCCGGCAAGACCTCCCCAGGTGTGCCTGGGTTGAGGTCAATATAAACAGCACTCCAGGCAGCAATAGCCCCTGCAGCTGTGCCTGACTCCATATTCTCTGCCCCGTCAGCAGTCTCGGGGCTGTGCTGGTGGGAGGGTCGGAGGGTCCACGGCTTTGTGGGTGGCCCGGTGTGAGTGGGGCTCTGCTGGACTTTCGGCAGGAGTTGCCAGGCTGCCACCTGTAAAGAAGAGGATGTGTCACCCATAACTTCCACTGGAATATCTCTCCGGGCTGAGGTGAGGAAGGAAAAAAAGGAGTGGGGGCCGGGACAGGAGGGGTATCTCAGGCAGGGCAATGGAAAGCTTCCAGAAGAGCGCCCGTGGCCAGGACCATCCTGGCTGACCTGCAGGCACCAAGTTGGCCTGCGTGCCGTCGCTGGTGTGGCTCCACGGCCCTCCCTCTAGGCTTTCAAGCCCTTGTACATATTCAGGTGTTTCACCTGGGAAGGGTGGGAACAGTTCAGCAGCATCTGGCCTGGGGCTCAGCTCACGTTTACTCACAGAGACCTGGGCACGGTCCCCCAGCTTTGCAATAAGGACGCTCCTTGCGTGGGCGGGTGGGGCTGCTGGCTGTATGGGAGATGATTCCCCACCTCTGACCAATTTCAGAATTGTTTACCACTGGAGCAAGTGCCTTGGTAGTGTTTTCCTCTGTATAACGGTTAGGTTCAATTTTTTTTTTCTTTTTTGGTTCAAGTTAGATTTTATTCCTCTTTTATGTATTTATAGATATAAGCATGGAAATAATTCATTGTTATATATACATCAGTGTGAATGGAAGAACTTTTTTTCTGTTTTATTTTTACATTTTATTTTTAAAAATTTTGAAATTTAATTTTGTTTATTTTTTTATACAGTAGGTTATTATAATTATCTATTTTATGCATATACATGTATACAGGTCAATCCCAATCTCCCAACTCATCCCACCACCACCACCCCATGGCTTCCCCCACTTTGTGTCCATACGTCTGTTCTCTACCTCTGTGTCTCTATTTCTGCCCTGCAAACCAGTTCATCTGTACCATTTTTCTAGGTTCCACATATAGGCATTAATATACAATATTTGTTTTTCTCTTTCTGACTTACTTCACTCTGTATGACAGTCTCTAGATCCATCAACTTCTCTACAAATGACCCAGTTTCATTCCTTTTTATGGCTGAGTAATATTCCATTTTATATATGTACCACATCTTTATCCATTCGTCTGTCTGTGGGCATTTAGGTTGCTTCCATTACCTGGCTATTGTAAATAGTGCTGCAATGAACATTGTGGTGAATGTGTCTTTGTGATTTATGGTTTTCTCTGGGTATATGCCCAGAAGTGGGATTGCTGGATCCTATGGTAATTCTCTTTTTAGTTTTTTAAAGGAACCTCCATACTGTTCTCCATAGTGACTGTATCAATTTACATTCCCACCAATAGCGGAAGAGGGTTCCTTTTGTCCACACCCTCCCCAGAATTTGTTGTTTGTACATTATCTGATGATGCCGATTCTAACAGGTGTGAGGTCTTACCTCATTGTAGTTTTGATTTGCATTTCTCTAATAATTAGTGATGTTGAGCAGCTTCTCATGTGCGTCTTGGCCATCTCTGTGACTTCTTTGAAGAAACGTCTCTTTAGATCTTCTGCCCATTTTTGTATTGGGTTGTTTGTTTTATTAATATTAAGCTGCATGAGCTGTTTATATATATTGGAGATTAAACCTTTGTCCATTGATTCGTTTGTGAACGTTTTCGCCCATTCTGAGGGTTGCCTTATTCCATTCCCGTTTTTTTAACAAAGAAAGAAAGAAAGCAAAAGAAGGAGAACACTAATGTGCGTGAAATATGCCTCTTGAAACTGTCGTTTTGAAATATGGACGTCTTTTGAATTTTTTGGTCGATATATGACCCCAGGATTTGTTTTCAGGGCAGGTGTCATTTACAGGCCTGTAATGATTTGGAATATCCACTGACCATTAGCGCTGGGATTAAAGCTGCAGTTGTGAGAAATGGCCACAAGGTGGCAGCAGTTCTCCCTTACCAAATCTGGTTACTAGGGCAGCAGAGCCTCAATGGAAGTCGCGTTCTAGATTGGAATGTAGAACGGAATGTGCCAGGAGAAGGCCCCTCAAGTGTGTCTCACTACTTCTTGTTCTTGTTTTTAATTTAATTTTTTATTTTTTTATTACAGCATGTTTGAGTACAACGTTTAGCTTGTTGTAGGTGTGCCAGAGGTGGTTCTTTGACACATATACATATGTCTGTTCTTCCTGGGATCCTTTTCCCATGTACGTTATGACAGAATGTTGAGTAGTCTTCTCTTGGTACTCCATAGGTCTTTGGTGATTATATATGTCTACTGTGTTTGTATATGTCTGTTAACCCCAATATCGTAATGAATTCAATCCTCACACCTTTCCTTTGGTGAACCATAAGTTTGTTTAATGAATCTGTGATTGCCCTTCTCCGTGGAAATATCTGCCCTGGTATCAATTTATAGGTAACACCTATAAGTGATATGATACGATATGTGTCTTTCACTCTCTGACTTACTCCAAGTCACGTGATTACCTCGAGACTCATCTACGGTGCTGCGAATGGCATTGTGTCCTTTTTTTCCTTGGCGAATATACTGTCTTAGCGAGGTCCATTTTCTGCAATGTGATTCCCTGAGGGCTGAGGATTAGCTGCCCTGGGCAGCCTGACCCTGCCGGCAAGCCCTCCCCAGGTGTGCCTGGGTTGAGGTCAATATAAACAGCACTCCAGGCAGCAATAGCCCCAGCAGCTGTGCCTGACTCCATATTCTCTGCCCCGTCAGCAGTCTCGGGGCTGTGCTGGTGGGAGGGTGGGAGGGTCCACGGCTTTGTGGGTGGCCCGGTGTGAGTGGGGCTCTGCTGGACTTTCGGCAGGAGTTGCCAGGCTGCCACCTGTAAAGAAGAGGATGTGTCACCCATAACTTCCACTGGAATATCTCTCCGGGCTGAGGTGAGGAAGGAAAAAAAGGAGTGGGGGCCGGGACAGGAGGGGTATCTCAGGCAGGGCAATGGAAAGCTTCCAGAAGAGCGCCCGTGGCCAGGACCATCCTGGCTGACCTGCAGGCACCAAGTTGGCCTGCGTGCCGTCGCTGGTGTGGCTCCACGGCCCTCCCTCTAGGCTTTCAAGCCCTTGTACATATTCAGGTGTTTCACCTGGGAAGGGTGGGAACAGTTCAGCAGCATCTGGCCTGTGGCTCAGCTCACGTTTACTCACAGAGGCCTGGGCACGGTCCCCCAGCTTTGCAATAAGGACGCTCCTTGTGTGGGCGGGTGGGGCTGCTGGCTGTATGGGAGATGATTCCCCACCTCTGACCAATTTCAGAATTGTTTACCACTGGAGCAAGTGCCTTGGTAGTGTTTTCCTCTGTATAACTGTTAGGTTCAATTTTTTTTTTCTTTTTTGGTTCAAGTTAGATTTTATTCCTCTTTTATGTATTTATAGATATAAGCATGGAAATAATTCATTGTTATATATACATCAGTGAGAATGGAAGAAATTTTTTTCTGTTTTATTTTTACATTTTATTTTTAAAAATTTTGAAATTTAATTTTGTTTATTTTTTTATACAGTAGGTTATTATTAGTTATCTATTTTATGCATATACATGTATACAGGTCAATCCCAATCTCCCAACTCATCCCACCACCACCACCCCATGGCTTCCCCCACTTTGTGTCCATACGTCTGTTCTCTACCTCTGTGTCTCTATTTCTGCCCTGCAAACCAGTTCATCTGTACCATTTTTCTAGGTTCCACATATAGGCATTAATATACAATATTTGTTTTTCTCTTTCTGACTTACTTCACTCTGTATGACAGTCTCTAGATCCATCAACTTCTCTACAAATGACCCAGTTTCATTCCTTTTTATGGCTGAGTAATATTCCATTTTATATATGTACCACATCTTTATCCATTCGTCTGTCTGTGGGCATTTAGGTTGCTTCCATTACCTGGCTATTGTAAATAGTGCTGCAATGAACATTGTGGTGAATGTGTCTTTGTGATTTATGGTTTTCTTTGGGTATATGCCCAGAAGTGGGATTGCTGGATCCTATGGTAATTCTCTTTTTAGTTTTTTAAAGGAACCTCCATACTGTTCTCCATAGTGACTGTATCAATTTACATTCCCACCAATAGCGGAAGAGGGTTCCTTTTGTCCACACCCTCCCCAGAATTTGTTGTTTGTACATTATCTGATGATGCCGATTCTAACAGGTGTGAGGTCTTACCTCATTGTAGTTTTGATTTGCATTTCTCTAATAATTAGTGATGTTGAGCAGCTTCTCATGTGCGTCTTGGCCATCTCTGTGACTTCTTTGAAGAAACGTCTCTTTAGATCTTCTGCCCATTTTTGTATTGGGTTGTTTGTTTTATTAATATTAAGCTGCATGAGCTGTTATATATATTGGAGATTAAACCTTTGTCCATTGATTCGTTTGTGAACGTTTTCGCCCATTCTGAGGGTTGCCTTTTTCCATTCCCGTTTTTTTAACAAAGAAAGAAAGAAAGCAAAAGAAGCAGAACACTAATGTGCGTGAAATATGCCTCTTGAAACTGTCGTTTTGTAATATGGACGTCTTTTGGATTTTTTGGTCGATATATGACCCCAGGATTTGTTTTCAGGGCAGGTGTCATTTACAGGCCTGTAATGATTTGGAATATCCACTGACCATTAGCGCTGGGATTAAAGCTGCAGTTGTGAGAAACGGCCACAAGGTGGCAGCAGTTCTCCCTTACCAAATCTGGTTACTAGGGCAGCAGAGCCTCAATGGAAGTCGCGTTCTAGATTGGAATGTAGAACGGAATGTGCCAGGAGAAGGCCCCTCAAGTGTGTCTCACTACTTCTTGTTCTTGTTTTTAATTTAATTTTTTATTTTTTTATTACAGCATGTTTGAGTACAACGTTTAGCTTGTAGGTGTGCCAGAGGTGGTTCTTTTACACATATACATATGTCTGTTCTTCCTGGGATCCTTTTCCCATGTACGTTATGACAGAATGTTGAGTAGTCTTCTCTTGGTACTCCGTAGGTCTTTGGTGATTATATACGTCTACTGTGTTTGTATATGTCTGTTAACCCCAATATCGTAATGAATTCAATCCTCACACCTTTCCTTTGGTGAACCATAAGTTTGTTTAATGAATCTGTGATTGCCCTTCTCCGTGGAAATATCTGCCCTGGTATCAATTTATAGGTAACACCTATAAGTGATATGATACGATATGTGTCTTTCACTCTCTGACTTACTCCAAGTCACGTGATTACCTCGAGACTCATCTACGGTGCTGTGAATGGCATTGTGTCCTTTTTTTCCTTGGCGAATATTCTGTCTTAGCGAGGTCCATTTTCTGCAATGTGATTCCCTGAGGGCTGAGGATTAGCTGCCCTGGGCAGCCTGACCCTGCCGGCAAGCCCTCCCCAGGTGTGCCTGGGTTGAGGTCAATATAAACAGCACTCCAGGCAGCAATAGCCCCAGCAGCTGTGCCTGACTCCATATTCTCTGCCCCGTCAGCAGTCTCGGGGCTGTGCTGGTGGGAGGGTCGGAGGGTCCACGGCTTTGTGGGTGGCCCGGTGTGAGTGTGGCTCTGCTGGACTTTCGGCAGGAGTTGCCAGGCTGCCACCTGTAAAGAAGAGGATGTGTCACCCATAACTTCCACTGGAATATCTCTCCGGGCTGAGTTGTGGAAGGGAAAAAAGGAGTGGGGGCCGGGACAGGAGGGGTATCTCAGGCAGGGCAATGGAAAGCTTCCAGAAGAGCGCCCGTGGCCAGGACCATCCAGGCTGACCTGCAGGCACCAAGTTGGCCTGCGTGCTGTCGCTGGTGTGGCTCCACGGCCCTTCCTCTAGGCTTTCAAGCCCTTGTACATATTCAGGTGTTTCACCTGGGAAGGGTGGGAACAGTTCAGCAGCATCTGGCCTGGGGCTCAGCTCACGTTTACTCACAGAGGCCTGGGCACGGTCCCCCAGCTTTGCAATAAGGACGCTCCTTGCGTGGGCGGGTGGGGCTGCTGGCTGTATGGGAGATGATTCCCCACCTCTGACCAATTTCAGAATTGTTTACCACTGGAGCAAGTGCCTTGGTAGTGTTTTCCTCTGTATAACGGTTAGGTTCAATTTTTTTTTTCTTTTTTGGTTCAAGTTAGATTTTATTCCTCTTTTATGTATTTATAGATATAAGCATGGAAATAATTCATTGTTATATATACATCAGTGTGAATGGAAGAACTTTTTTTCTGTTTTATTTTTACATTTTATTTTTAAAAATTTTGAAATTTAATTTTGTTTATTTTTTTATACAGTAGGTTATTATTAGTTATCTATTTTATGCATATACATGTATACAGGTCAATCCCAATCTCCCAACTCATCCCACCACCACCACCCCATGGCTTCCCCCACTTTGTGTCCATACGTCTGTTCTCTACCTCTGTGTCTCTATTTCTGCCCTGCAAACCAGTTCATCTGTACCATTTTTCTAGGTTCCACATATAGGCATTAATATACAATATTTGTTTTTCTCTTTCTGACTTACTTCACTCTGTATGACAGTCTCTAGATCCATCAACTTCTCTACAAATGACCCAGTTTCATTCCTTTTTATGGCTGAGTAATATTCCATTTTATATATGTACCACATCTTTATCCATTCGTCTGTCTGTGGGCATTTAGGTTGCTTCCATTACCTGGCTATTGTAAATAGTGCTGCAATGAACATTGTGGTGAATGTGTCTTTGTGATTTATGGTTTTCTCTGGGTATATGCCCAGAAGTGGGATTGCTGGATCCTATGGTAATTCTCTTTTTAGTTTTTTAAAGGAACCTCCATACTGTTCTCCATAGTGACTGTATCAATTTACATTCCCACCAATAGCGGAAGAGGGTTCCTTTTGTCCACACCCTCCCCAGAATTTGTTGTTTGTACATTATCTGATGATGCCGATTCTAACAGGTGTGAGGTCTTACCTCATTGTAGTTTTGATTTGCATTTCTCTAATAATTAGTGATGTTGAGCAGCTTCTCATGTGCGTCTTGGCCATCTCTGTGACTTCTTTGAAGAAACGTCTCTTTAGATCTTCTGCCCATTTTTGTATTGGGTTGTTTGTTTTATTAATATTAAGCTGCATGAGCTGTTTATATATATTGGAGATTAAACCTTTGTCCATTGATTCGTTTGTGAACGTTTTCGCCCATTCTGAGGGTTGCCTTATTCCATTCCCGTTTTTTTAACAAAGAAAGAAAGAAAGCAAAAGAAGGAGAACACTAATGTGCGTGAAATATGCCTCTTGAAACTGTCGTTTTGAAATATGGACGTCTTTTGAATTTTTTGGTCGATATATGACCCCAGGATTTGTTTTCAGGTCAGGTGTCATTTACAGGCCTGTAATGATTTGGAATATCCACTGACCATTAGCGCTGGGATTAAAGCTGCAGTTGTGAGAAATGGCCACAAGGTGGCAGCAGTTCTCCCTTACCAAATCTGGTTACTAGGGCAGCAGAGCCTCAATGGAAGTCGCGTTCTAGATTGGAATGTAGAACGGAATGTGCCAGGAGAAGGCCCCTCAAGTGTGTCTCACTACTTCTTGTTCTTGTTTTTAATTTAATTTTTTATTTTTTTATTACAGCATGTTTGAGTACAACGTTTAGCTTGTTGTAGGTGTGCCAGAGGTGGTTCTTTGACACATATACATATGTCTGTTCTTCCTGGGATCCTTTTCCCATGTACGTTATGACAGAATGTTGAGTAGTCTTCTCTTGGTACTCCATAGGTCTTTGGTGATTATATACGTCTACTGTGTTTGTATATGTCTGTTAACCCCAATATCGTAATGAATTCAATCCTCACACCTTTCCTTTGGTGAACCATAAGTTTGTTTAATGAATCTGTGATTGCCCTTCTCCGTGGAAATATCTGCCCTGGTATCAATTTATAGGTAACACCTATAAGTGATATGATACGATATGTGTCTTTCACTCTCTGACTTACTCCAAGTCACGTGATTACCTCGAGACTCATCTACGGTGCTGCGAATGGCATTGTGTCCTTTTTTTCCTTGGCGAATATACTGTCTTAGCGAGGTCCATTTTCTGCAATGTGATTCCCTGAGGGCTGAGGATTAGCTGCCCTGGGCAGCCTGACCCTGCCGGCAAGCCCTCCCCAGGTGTGCCTGGGTTGAGGTCAATATAAACAGCACTCCAGGCAGCAATAGCCCCAGCAGCTGTGCCTGACTCCATATTCTCTGCCCCGTCAGCAGTCTCGGGGCTGTGCTGGTGGGAGGGTGGGAGGGTCCACGGCTTTGTGGGTGGCCCGGTGTGAGTGGGGCTCTGCTGGACTTTCGGCAGGAGTTGCCAGGCTGCCACCTGTAAAGAAGAGGATGTGTCACCCATAACTTCCACTGGAATATCTCTCCGGGCTGAGGTGAGGAAGGAAAAAAAGGAGTGGGGGCCGGGACAGGAGGGGTATCTCAGGCAGGGCAATGGAAAGCTTCCAGAAGAGCGCCCGTGGCCAGGACCATCCTGGCTGACCTGCAGGCACCAAGTTGGCCTGCGTGCCGTCGCTGGTGTGGCTCCACGGCCCTCCCTCTAGGCTTTCAAGCCCTTGTACATATTCAGGTGTTTCACCTGGGAAGGGTGGGAACAGTTCAGCAGCATCTGGCCTGGGGCTCAGCTCACGTTTACTCACAGAGGCCTGGGCACGGTCCCCCAGCTTTGCAATAAGGACGCTCCTTGTGTGGGTGGGTGGGGCTGCTGGCTGTATGGGAGATGATTCCCCACCTCTGACCAATTTCAGAATTGTTTACCACTGGAGCAAGTGCCTTGGTAGTGTTTTCCTCTGTATAACTGTTAGGTTCAATTTTTTTTTTCTTTTTTGGTTCAAGTTAGATTTTATTCCTCTTTTATGTATTTATAGATATAAGCATGGAAATAATTCATTGTTATATATACATCAGTGAGAATGGAAGAAATTTTTTTCTGTTTTATTTTTACATTTTATTTTTAAAAATTTTGAAATTTAATTTTGTTTATTTTTTTATACAGTAGGTTATTATTAGTTATCTATTTTATGCATATACATGTATACAGGTCAATCCCAATCTCCCAACTCATCCCACCACCACCACCCCATGGCTTCCCCCACTTTGTGTCCATACGTCTGTTCTCTACCTCTGTGTCTCTATTTCTGCCCTGCAAACCAGTTCATCTGTACCATTTTTCTAGGTTCCACATATAGGCATTAATATACAATATTTGTTTTTCTCTTTCTGACTTACTTCACTCTGTATGACAGTCTCTAGATCCATCAACTTCTCTACAAATGACCCAGTTTCATTCCTTTTTATGGCTGAGTAATATTCCATTTTATATATGTACCACATCTTTATCCATTCGTCTGTCTGTGGGCATTTAGGTTGCTTCCATTACCTGGCTATTGTAAATAGTGCTGCAATGAACATTGTGGTGAATGTGTCTTTGTGATTTATGGTTTTCTCTGGGTATATGCCCAGAAGTGGGATTGCTGGATCCTATGGTAATTCTCTTTTTAGTTTTTTAAAGGAACCTCCATACTGTTCTCCATAGTGACTGTATCAATTTACATTCCCACCAATAGCGGAAGAGGGTTCCTTTTGTCCACACCCTCCCCAGAATTTGTTGTTTGTACATTATCTGATGATGCCGATTCTAACAGGTGTGAGGTCTTACCTCATTGTAGTTTTGATTTGCATTTCTCTAATAATTAGTGATGTTGAGCAGCTTCTCATGTGCGTCTTGGCCATCTCTGTGACTTCTTTGAAGAAACGTCTCTTTAGATCTTCTGCCCATTTTTGTATTGGGTTGTTTGTTTTATTAATATTAAGCTGCATGAGCTGTTTATATATATTGGAGATTAAACCTTTGTCCATTGATTCGTTTGTGAACGTTTTCGCCCATTCTGAGGGTTGCCTTTTTCCATTCCCGTTTTTTTAACAAAGAAAGAAAGAAAGCAAAAGAAGCAGAACACTAATGTGCGTGAAATATGCCTCTTGAAACTGTCGTTTTGTAATATGGACGTCTTTTGGATTTTTTGGTCGATATATGACCCCAGGATTTGTTTTCAGGGCAGGTGTCATTTACAGGCCTGTAATGATTTGGAATATCCACTGACCATTAGCGCTGGGATTAAAGCTGCAGTTGTGAGAAACGGCCACAAGGTGGCAGCAGTTCTCCCTTACCAAATCTGGTTACTAGGGCAGCAGAGCCTCAATGGAAGTCGCGTTCTAGATTGGAATGTAGAACGGAATGTGCCAGGAGAAGGCCCCTCAAGTGTGTCTCACTACTTCTTGTTCTTGTTTTTAATTTAATTTTTTATTTTTTTATTACAGCATGTTTGAGTACAACGTTTAGCTTGTAGGTGTGCCAGAGGTGGTTCTTTTACACATATACATATGTCTGTTCTTCCTGGGATCCTTTTCCCATGTACGTTATGACAGAATGTTGAGTAGTCTTCTCTTGGTACTCCGTAGGTCTTTGGTGATTATATACGTCTACTGTGTTTGTATATGTCTGTTAACCCCAATATCGTAATGAATTCAATCCTCACACCTTTCCTTTGGTGAACCATAAGTTTGTTTAATGAATCTGTGATTGCCCTTCTCCGTGGAAATATCTGCCCTGGTATCAATTTATAGGTAACACCTATAAGTGATATGATACGATATGTGTCTTTCACTCTCTGACTTACTCCAAGTCACGTGATTACCTCGAGACTCATCTACGGTGCTGCGAATGGCATTGTGTCCTTTTTTTCCTTGGCGAATATTCTGTCTTAGCGAGGTCCATTTTCTGCAATGTGATTCCCTGAGGGCTGAGGATTAGCTGCCCTGGGCAGCCTGACCCTGCCGGCAAGACCTCCCCAGGTGTGCCTGGGTTGAGGTCAATATAAACAGCACTCCAGGCAGCAATAGCCCCTGCAGCTGTGCCTGACTCCATATTCTCTGCCCCGTCAGCAGTCTCGGGGCTGTGCTGGTGGGAGGGTGGGAGGGTCCACGGCTTTGTGGGTGGCCCGGTGTGAGTGGGGCTCTGCTGGACTTTCGGCAGGAGTTGCCAGGCTGCCACCTGTAAAGAAGAGGATGTGTCACCCATAACTTCCACTGGAATATCTCTCCGGGCTGAGGTGAGGAAGGAAAAAAAGGAGTGGGGGCCGGGACAGGAGGGGTATCTCAGGCAGGGCAATGGAAAGCTTCCAGAAGAGCGCCCGTGGCCAGGACCATCCTGGCTGACCTGCAGGCACCAAGTTGGCCTGCGTGCCGTCGCTGGTGTGGCTCCACGGCCCTCCCTCTAGGCTTTCAAGCCCTTGTACATATTCAGGTGTTTCACCTGGGAAGGGTGGGAACAGTTCAGCAGCATCTGGCCTGGGGCTCAGCTCAAGTTTACTCACAGAGACCTGGGCACGGTCCCCCAGCTTTGCAATAAGGATGCTCCTTGCGTGGGCGGGTGGGGCTGCTGGCTGTATGGGAGATGATTCCCCACCTCTGACCAATTTCAGAATTGTTTACCACTGGAGCAAGTGCCTTGGTAGTGTTTTCCTCTGTATAACGGTTAGGTTCAATTTTTTTTTTCTTTTTTGGTTCAAGTTAGATTTTATTCCTCTTTTATGTATTTATAGATATAAGCATGGAAATAATTCATTGTTATATATACATCAGTGTGAATGGAAGAACTTTTTTTCTGTTTTATTTTTACATTTTATTTTTAAAAATTTTGAAATTTAATTTTGTTTATTTTTTTATACAGTAGGTTATTATTAGTTATCTATTTTATGCATATACATGTATACAGGTCAATCCCAATCTCCCAACTCATCCCACCACCACCACCCCATGGCTTCCCCCACTTTGTGTCCATACGTCTGTTCTCTACCTCTGTGTCTCTATTTCTGCCCTGCAAACCAGTTCATCTGTACCATTTTTCTAGGTTCCACATATAGGCATTAATATACAATATTTGTTTTTCTCTTTCTGACTTACTTCACTCTGTATGACAGTCTCTAGATCCATCAACTTCTCTACAAATGACCCAGTTTCATTCCTTTTTATGGCTGAGTAATATTCCATTTTATATATGTACCACATCTTTATCCATTCGTCTGTCTGTGGGCATTTAGGTTGCTTCCATTACCTGGCTATTGTAAATAGTGCTGCAATGAACATTGTGGTGAATGTGTCTTTGTGATTTATGGTTTTCTCTGGGTATATGCCCAGAAGTGGGATTGCTGGATCCTATGGTAATTCTCTTTTTAGTTTTTTAAAGGAACCTCCATACTGTTCTCCATAGTGACTGTATCAATTTACATTCCCACCAATAGCGGAAGAGGGTTCCTTTTGTCCACACCCTCCCCAGAATTTGTTGTTTGTACATTATCTGATGATGCCGATTCTAACAGGTGTGAGGTCTTACCTCATTGTAGTTTTGATTTGCATTTCTCTAATAATTAGTGATGTTGAGCAGCTTCTCATGTGCGTCTTGGCCATCTCTGTGACTTCTTTGAAGAAACGTCTCTTTAGATCTTCTGCCCATTTTTGTATTGGGTTGTTTGTTTTATTAATATTAAGCTGCATGAGCTGTTTATATATATTGGAGATTAAACCTTTGTCCATTGATTCGTTTGTGAACGTTTTTGCCCATTCTGAGGGTTGCCTTATTCCATTCCCGTTTTTTTAACAAAGAAAGAAAGAAAGCAAAAGAAGGAGAACACTAATGTGCGTGAAATATGCCTCTTGAAACTGTCGTTTTGAAATATGGACGTCTTTTGAATTTTTTGGTCGATATATGACCCCAGGATTTGTTTTCAGGGCAGGTGTCATTTACAGGCCTGTAATGATTTGGAATATCCACTGACCATTAGCGCTGGGATTAAAGCTGCAGTTGTGAGAAATGGCCACAAGGTGGCAGCAGTTCTCCCTTACCAAATCTGGTTACTAGGGCAGCAGAGCCTCAATGGAAGTCGCGTTCTAGATTGGAATGTAGAACGGAATGTGCCAGGAGAAGGCCCCTCAAGTGTGTCTCACTACTTCTTGTTCTTGTTTTTAATTTAATTTTTTATTTTTTTATTACAGCATGTTTGAGTGCAACGTTTAGCTTGTTGTAGGTGTGCCAGAGGTGGTTCTTTGACACATATACATATGTCTGTTCTTCCTGGGATCCTTTTCCCATGTACGTTATGACAGAATGTTGAGTAGTCTTCTCTTGGTACTCCATAGGTCTTTGGTGATTATATATGTCTACTGTGTTTGTATATGTCTGTTAACCCCAATATCGTAATGAATTCAATCCTCACACCTTTCCTTTGGTGAACCATAAGTTTGTTTAATGAATCTGTGATTGCCCTTCTCCGTGGAAATATCTGCCCTGGTATCAATTTATAGGTAACACCTATAAGTGATATGATACGATATGTGTCTTTCACTCTCTGACTTACTCCAAGTCACGTGATTACCTCGAGACTCATCTACGGTGCTGCGAATGGCATTGTGTCCTTTTTTTCCTTGGCGAATATACTGTCTTAGCGAGGTCCATTTTCTGCAATGTGATTCCCTGAGGGCTGAGGATTAGCTGCCCTGGGCAGCCTGACCCTGCCGGCAAGCCCTCCCCAGGTGTGCCTGGGTTGAGGTCAATATAAACAGCACTCCAGGCAGCAATAGCCCCAGCAGCTGTGCCTGACTCCATATTCTCTGCCCCGTCAGCAGTCTCGGGGCTGTGCTGGTGGGAGGGTGGGAGGGTCCACGGCTTTGTGGGTGGCCCGGTGTGAGTGGGGCTCTGCTGGACTTTCGGCAGGAGTTGCCAGGCTGCCACCTGTAAAGAAGAGGATGTGTCACCCATAACTTCCACTGGAATATCTCTCCGGGCTGAGGTGAGGAAGGAAAAAAAGGAGTGGGGGCCGGGACAGGAGGGGTATCTCAGGCAGGGCAATGGAAAGCTTCCAGAAGAGCGCCCGTGGCCAGGACCATCCTGGCTGACCTGCAGGCACCAAGTTGGCCTGCGTGCCGTCGCTGGTGTGGCTCCACGGCCCTCCCTCTAGGCTTTCAAGCCCTTGAACATATTCAGGTGTTTCACCTGGGAAGGGTGGGAACAGTTCAGCAGCATCTGGCCTGGGGCTCAGCATACGTTTAATCACAGAGGCCTGGGCACGGTCCCCCAGCTTTGCAATAAGGACGCTCCTTGTGTGGGCGGGTGGGGCTGCTGGCTGTATGGGAGATGATTCCCCACCTCTACCAATTTCAGAATTGTTTACCACTGGAGCAAGTGCCTTGGTAGTGTTTTCCTCTGTATAACTGTTAGGTTCAATTTTTTTTTTCTTTTTTGGTTCAAGTTAGATTTTATTCCTCTTTTATGTATTTATAGATATAAGCATGGAAATAATTCATTGTTATATATACATCAGTGAGAATGGAAGAAATTTTTTTCTGTTTTATTTTTACATTTTATTTTTAAAAATTTTGAAATTTAATTTTGTTTATTTTTTTATACAGTAGGTTATTATTAGTTATCTATTTTATGCATATACATGTATACAGGTCAATCCCAATCTCCCAACTCATCCCACCACCACCACCCCATGGCTTCCCCCACTTTGTGTCCATACGTCTGTTCTCTACCTCTGTGTCTCTATTTCTGCCCTGCAAACCAGTTCATCTGTACCATTTTTCTAGGTTCCACATATAGGCATTAATATACAATATTTGTTTTTCTCTTTCTGACTTACTTCACTCTGTATGACAGTCTCTAGATCCATCAACTTCTCTACAAATGACCCAGTTTCATTCCTTTTTATGGCTGAGTAATATTCCATTTTATATATGTACCACATCTTTATCCATTCGTCTGTCTGTGGGCATTTAGGTTGCTTCCATTACCTGGCTATTGTAAATAGTGCTGCAATGAACATTGTGGTGAATGTGTCTTTGTGATTTATGGTTTTCTCTGGGTATATGCCCAGAAGTGGGATTGCTGGATCCTATGGTAATTCTCTTTTTAGTTTTTTAAAGGAACCTCCATACTGTTCTCCATAGTGACTGTATCAATTTACATTCCCACCAATAGCGGAAGAGGGTTCCTTTTGTCCACACCCTCCCCAGAATTTGTTGTTTGTACATTATCTGATGATGCCGATTCTAACAGGTGTGAGGTCTTACCTCATTGTAGTTTTGATTTGCATTTCTCTAATAATTAGTGATGTTGAGCAGCTTCTCATGTGCGTCTTGGCCATCTCTGTGACTTCTTTGAAGAAACGTCTCTTTAGATCTTCTGCCCATTTTTGTATTGGGTTGTTTGTTTTATTAATATTAAGCTGCATGAGCTGTTATATATATTGGAGATTAAACCTTTGTCCATTGATTCGTTTGTGAACGTTTTCGCCCATTCTGAGGGTTGCCTTTTTCCATTCCCGTTTTTTTAACAAAGAAAGAAAGAAAGCAAAAGAAGCAGAACACTAATGTGCGTGAAATATGCCTCTTGAAACTGTCGTTTTGTAATATGGACGTCTTTTGGATTTTTTGGTCGATATATGACCCCAGGATTTGTTTTCAGGGCAGGTGTCATTTACAGGCCTGTAATGATTTGGAATATCCACTGACCATTAGCGCTGGGATTAAAGCTGCAGTTGTGAGAAACGGCCACAAGGTGGCAGCAGTTCTCCCTTACCAAATCTGGTTACTAGGGCAGCAGAGCCTCAATGGAAGTCGCGTTCTAGATTGGAATGTAGAACGGAATGTGCCAGGAGAAGGCCCCTCAAGTGTGTCTCACTACTTCTTGTTCTTGTTTTTAATTTAATTTTTTATTTTTTTATTACAGCATGTTTGAGTACAACGTTTAGCTTGTAGGTGTGCCAGAGGTGGTTCTTTTACACATATACATATGTCTGTTCTTCCTGGGATCCTTTTCCCATGTACGTTATGACAGAATGTTGAGTAGTCTTCTCTTGGTACTCCGTAGGTCTTTGGTGATTATATACGTCTACTGTGTTTGTATATGTCTGTTAACCCCAATATCGTAATGAATTCAATCCTCACACCTTTCCTTTGGTGAACCATAAGTTTGTTTAATGAATCTGTGATTGCCCTTCTCCGTGGAAATATCTGCCCTGGTATCAATTTATAGGTAACACCTATAAGTGATATGATACGATATGTGTCTTTCACTCTCTGACTTACTCCAAGTCACGTGATTACCTCGAGACTCATCTACGCTGCTGTGAATGGCATTGTGTCCTTTTTTTCCTTGGCGAATATTCTGTCTTAGCGAGGTCCATTTTCTGCAATGTGATTCCCTGAGGGCTGAGGATTAGCTGCCCTGGGCAGCCTGACCCTGCCGGCAAGCCCTCCCCAGGTGTGCCTGGGTTGAGGTCAATATAAACAGCACTCCAGGCAGCAATAGCCCCAGCAGCTGTGCCTGACTCCATATTCTCTGCCCCGTCAGCAGTCTCGGGGCTGTGCTGGTGGGAGGGTGGGAGGGTCCACGGCTTTGTGGGTGGCCCGGTGTGAGTGTGGCTCTGCTGGACTTTCGGCAGGAGTTGCCAGGCTGCCACCTGTAAAGAAGAGGATGTGTCACCCATAACTTCCACTGGAATATCTCTCCGGGCTGAGTTGTGGAAGGGAAAAAAGGAGTGGGGGCCGGGACAGGAGGGGTATCTCAGGCAGGGCAATGGAAAGCTTCCAGAAGAGCGCCCGTGGCCAGGACCATCCTGGCTGACCTGCAGGCACCAAGTTGGCCTGCGTGCTGTCGCTGGTGTGGCTCCACGGCCCTTCCTCTAGGCTTTCAAGCCCTTGTACATATTCAGGTGTTTCACCTGGGAAGGGTGGGAACAGTTCAGCAGCATCTGGCCTGGGGCTCAGCTCACGTTTACTCACAGAGGCCTGGGCACGGTCCCCCAGCTTTGCAATAAGGACGCTCCTTGCGTGGACGGGTGGGGCTGCTGGCTGTATGGGAGATGATTCCCCACCTCTGACCAATTTCAGAATTGTTTACCACTGGAGCAAGTGCCTTGGTAGTGTTTTCCTCTGTATAACGGTTAGGTTCAATTTTTTTTTTTTCTTTTTTGGTTCAAGTTAGATTTTATTCCTCTTTTATGTATTTATAGATATAAGCATGGAAATAATTCATTGTTATATATACATCAGTGTGAATGGAAGAACTTTTTTTCTGTTTTATTTTTACATTTTATTTTTAAAAATTTTGAAATTTAATTTTGTTTATTTTTTTATACAGTAGGTTATTATTAGTTATCTATTTTATGCATATACATGTATACAGGTCAATCCCAATCTCCCAACTCATCCCACCACCACCACCCCATGGCTTCCCCCACTTTGTGTCCATACGTCTGTTCTCTACCTCTGTGTCTCTATTTCTGCCCTGCAAACCAGTTCATCTGTACCATTTTTCTAGGTTCCACATATAGGCATTAATATACAATATTTGTTTTTCTCTTTCTGACTTACTTCACTCTGTATGACAGTCTCTAGATCCATCAACTTCTCTACAAATGACCCAGTTTCATTCCTTTTTATGGCTGAGTAATATTCCATTTTATATATGTACCACATCTTTATCCATTCGTCTGTCTGTGGGCATTTAGGTTGCTTCCATTACCTGGCTATTGTAAATAGTGCTGCAATGAACATTGTGGTGAATGTGTCTTTGTGATTTATGGTTTTCTCTGGGTATATGCCCAGAAGTGGGATTGCTGGATCCTATGGTAATTCTCTTTTTAGTTTTTTAAAGGAACCTCCATACCGTTCTCCATAGTGACTGTATCAATTTACATTCCCACCAATAGCGGAAGAGGGTTCCTTTTGTCCACACCCTCCCCAGAATTTGTTGTTTGTACATTATCTGATGATGCCGATTCTAACAGGTGTGAGGTCTTACCTCATTGTAGTTTTGATTTGCATTTCTCTAATAATTAGTGATGTTGAGCAGCTTCTCATGTGCGTCTTGGCCATCTCTGTGACTTCTTTGAAGAAACGTCTCTTTAGATCTTCTGCCCATTTTTGTATTGGGTTGTTTGTTTTATTAATATTAAGCTGCATGAGCTGTTTATATATATTGGAGATTAAACCTTTGTCCATTGATTCGTTTGTGAACGTTTTCGCCCATTCTGAGGGTTGCCTTTTTCCATTCCCGTTTTTTTAACAAAGAAAGAAAGAAAGCAAAAGAAGCAGAACACTAATGTGCGTGAAATATGCCTCTTGAAACTGTCGTTTTGAAATATGGACGTCTTTTGAATTTTTTGGTCGATATATGACCCCAGGATTTCTTTTCAGGGCAGGTGTCATTTACAGGCCTGTAATGATTTGGAATATCCAGTGACCATTAGCGCTGGGATTAAAGCTGCAGTTGTGAGAAACGGCCACAAGGTGGCAGCAATTCTCCCTTACCAAATCTGGTTACTAGGGCAGCAGAGCCTCAATGGAAGTCGCGTTCTAGATTGGAATTTAGAACGGAATGTGCCAGGAGAAGGCCCCTCAAGTGTGTCTCACTACTTCTTGTTCTTGTTTTTAATTTAATTTTTTATTTTTTTATTACAGCATGTTTGAGTACAACGTTTAGCTTGTTGTAGGTGTGCCAGAGGTGGTTCTTTTACACATATACATATGTCTGTTCTTCCTGGGATCCTTTTCCCATGTACGTTATGACAGAATGTTGAGTAGTCTTCTCTTGGTACTCCGTAGGTCTTTGGTGATTATATACGTCTACTGTGTTTGTATATGTCTGTTAACCCCAATATCGTAATGAATTCAATCCTCACACCTTTCCTTTGGTGAACCATAAGTTTGTTTAATGAATCTGTGATTGCCCTTCTCCGTGGAAATATCTGCCCTGGTATCAATTTATAGGTAACACCTATAAGTGATATGATACGATATGTGTCTTTCACTCTCTGACTTACTCCAAGTCACGTGATTACCTCGAGACTCATCTACGGTGCTGCGAATGGCATTGTGTCCTTTTTTTCCTTGGCGAATATTCTGTCTTAGCGAGGTCCATTTTCTGCAATGTGATTCCCTGAGGGCTGAGGATTAGCTGCCCTGGGCAGCCTGACCCTGCCGGCAAGCCCTCCCCAGGTGTGCCTGGGTTGAGGTCAATATAAACAGCACTCCAGGCAGCAATAGCCCCTGCAGCTGTGCCTGACTCCATATTCTCTGCCCCGTCAGCAGTCTCGGGGCTGTGCTGGTGGGAGTGTGGGATGGTCCACGGCTTTGTGGGTGGCCCGGTGTGAGTGGGGCTCTGCTGGACTTTCGGCAGGAGTTGCCAGGCTGCCACCTGTAAAGAAGAGGATGTGTCACCCATAACTTCCACTGGAATATCTCTCCGGGCTGAGGTGTGGAAGGGAAAAAAGGAGTGGGGGCCGGGACAGGAGGGGTATCTCAGGCAGGGCAATGGAAAGCTTCCAGAAGAGCGCCCGTGGCCAGGACCATCCTGGCTGACCTGCAGGCACCAAGTTGGCCTGCGTGCTGTCGCTGGTGTGGCTCCATGGCCCTTCCTCTAGGCTTTCAAGCCCTTGTACATATTCAGGTGTTTCACCTGGGAAGGGTGGGAACAGTTCAGCAGCATCTGGCCTGGGGCTCAGCTCACGTTTACTCACAGAGGCCTGGGCAAGGTCCCCCAGCTTTGCAATAAGGACGCTCCTTGCGTGGGCGGGTGGGGCTGCTGGCTGTATGGGAGATGATTCCCCACCTCTGACCAATTTCAGAATTGTTTACCACTGGAGCAAGTGCCTTGGTAGTGTTTTCCTCTGTATAACGGTTAGGTTCAATTTTTTTTTTCTTTTTTGGTTCAAGTTAGATTTTATTCCTCTTTTATGTATTTATAGATATAAGCATGGAAATAATTCATTGTTATATATACATCAGTGTGAATGGAAGAACTTTTTTTCTGTTTTATTTTTACATTTTATTTTTAAAAATTTTGAAATTTAATTTTGTTTATTTTTTTATACAGTAGGTTATTATTAGTTATCTATTTTATGCATATACATGTATACAGGTCAAGCCCAATCTCCCAACTCATCCCACCACCACCACCCCATGGCTTCCCCCACTTTGTGTCCATACGTCTGTTCTCTACCTCTGTGTCTCTATTTCTGCCCTGTAAACCAGTTCATCTGTACCATTTTTCTAGGTTCCACATATAGGCATTAATATACAATATTTGTTTTTCTCTTTCTGACTTACTTCACTCTGTATGACAGTCTCTAGATCCATCAACTTCTCTACAAATGACCCAGTTTCATTCCTTTTTATGGCTGAGTAATATTCCATTTTATATATGTACCACATCTTTATCCATTCGTCTGTCTGTGGCCATTTAGGTTGCTTCCATTACCTGGCTATTGTAAATAGTGCTGCAATGAACATTGTGGTGAATGTGTCTTTGTGATTTATGGTTTTCTCTGGGTATATGCCCAGAAGTGGGATTGCTGGATCCTATGGTAATTCTCTTTTTAGTTTTTTAAAGGAACCTCCATACCGTTCTCCATAGTGACTGTATCAATTTACATTCCCACCAATAGCGGAAGAGGGTTCCTTTTGTCCACACCCTCCCCAGAAATTGTTGTTTGTACATTATCTGATGATGCCGATTCTAACAGGTGTGAGGTCTTACCTCATTGTAGTTTTGATTTGCATTTCTCTAATAATTAGTGATGTTGAGCAGCTTCTCATGTGCGTCTTGGCCATCTCTGTGACTTCTTTGAAGAAACGTCTCTTTAGATCTTCTGCCCATTTTTGTATTGGGTTGTTTGTTTTATTAATATTAAGCTGCATGAGCTGTTTATATATATTGGAGATTAAACCTTTGTCCATTGATTCGTTTGTGAATGTTTTCGCCCATTCTGAGGGTTGCCTTTTTCATTCCCGTTTTTTTAACAAAGAAAGAAAGAAAGCAAAAGAAGCAGAACACTAATGTGCGTGAAATATGCCTCTTGAAACTGTCGTTTTGAAATATGGACGTCTTTTGAATTTTTTGGTCGATATATGACCCCAGGATTTCTTTTCAGGGCAGGTGTCATTTACAGGCCTGTAATGATTTGGAATATCCACTGACCATTAGCGCTGGGATTAAAGCTGCAGTTGTGAGAAATGGCCACAAGGTGGCAGCAGTTCTCCCTTACCAAATCTGGTTACTAGGGCAGCAGAGCCTCAATGGAAGTCGCGTTCTAGATTGGAATGTAGAACGGAATGTGCCAGGAGAAGGCCCCTCAAGTGTGTCTCACTACTTCTTGTTCTTGTTTTTAATTTAATTTTTTATTTTTTTATTACAGCATGTTTGAGTACAACGTTTAGCTTGTTGTAGGTGTGCCAGAGGTGGTTCTTTTACACATATACATATGTCTGTTCTTCCTGGGATCCTTTTCCCATGTACGTTATGACAGAATGTTGAGTAGTCTTCTCTTGGTACTCCGTAGGTCTTTGGTGATTATATACGTCTACTGTGTTTGTATATGTCTGTTAACCCCAATATCGTAATGAATTCAATCCTCACACCTTTCCTTTGGTGAACCATAAGTTTGTTTAATGAATCTGTGATTGCCCTTCTCCGTGGAAATATCTGCCCTGGTATCAATTTATAGGTAACACCTATAAGTGATATGATACGATATGTGTCTTTCACTCTCTGACTTACTCCAAGTCACGTGATTACCTCGAGACTCATCTACGGTGCTGCGAATGGCATTGTGTCCTTTTTTTCCTTGGCGAATATTCTGTCTTAGCGAGGTCCATTTTCTGCAATGTGATTCCCTGAGGGCTGAGGATTAGCTGCCCTGGGCAGCCTGACCCTGCCGGCAAGCCCTCCCCAGGTGTGCCTGGGTTGAGGTCAATATAAACAGCACTCCAGGCAGCAATAGCCCCTGCAGCTGTGCCTGACTCCATATTCTCTGCCCCGTCAGCAGTCTCGGGGCTGTGCTGGTGGGAGGGTGGGAGGGTCCACGGCTTTGTGGGTGGCCCGGTGTGAGTGGGGCTCTGCTGGACTTTCGGCAGGAGTTGCCAGGCTGCCACCTGTAAAGAAGAGGATGTGTCACCCATAACTTCCACTGGAATATCTCTCCGGGCTGAGGTGTGGAAGGGAAAAAAGGAGTGGGGGCCGGGACAGGAGGGGTATCTCAGGCAGGGCAATGGAAAGCTTCCAGAAGAGCGCCCGTGGCCAGGACCATCCTGGCTGACCTGCAGGCACCAAGTTGGCCTGCGTGCTGTCGCTGGTGTGGCTCCACGGCCCTTCCTCTAGGCTTTCAAGCCCTTGTACATATTCAGGTGTTTCACCTGGGAAGGGTGGGAACAGTTCAGCAGCATCTGGCCTGGGGCTCAGCTCACGTTTACTCACAGAGGCCTGGGCACGGTCCCCCAGCTTTGCAATAAGGACGCTCCTTGCGTGGGCGGGTGGGGCTGCTGGCTGTATGGGAGATGATTCCCCACCTCTGACCAATTTCAGAATTGTTTACCACTGGAGCAAGTGCCTTGGTAGTGTTTTCCTCTGTATAACGGTTAGGTTCATTTTTTTTTTTCTTTTTTGGTTCAAGTTAGATTTTATTCCTCTTTTATGTATTTATAGATATAAGCATGGAAATAATTCATTGTTATATATACATCAGTGTGAATGGAAGAACTTTTTTTCTGTTTTATTTTTACATTTTATTTTTAAAAATTTTGAAATTTAATTTTGTTTATTTTTTTATACAGTAGGTTATTATTAGTTATCTATTTTATGCATATACATGTATACAGGTCAAGCCCAATCTCCCAACTCATCCCACCACCACCACCCCATGGCTTCCCCAACTTTGTGTCCATACGTCTGTTCTCTACCTCTGTGTCTCTATTTCTGCCCTGCAAACCAGTTCATCTGTACCATTTTTCTAGGTTCCACATATAGGCATTAATATACAATATTTGTTTTTCTCTTTCTGACTTACTTCACTCTGCATGACAGTCTCTAGATCCATCAACTTCTCTACAAATGACCCAGTTTCATTCCTTTTTATGGCTGAGTAATATTCCATTTTATATATGTACCACATCTTTATCCATTCGTCTGTCTGTGGCCATTTAGGTTGCTTCCATTACCTGGCTATTGTAAATAGTGCTGCAATGAACATTGTGGTGAATGTGTCTTTGTGATTTATGGTTTTCTCTGGGTATATGCCCAGAAGTGGGATTGCTGGATCCTATGGTAATTCTCTTTTTAGTTTTTTAAAGGATCCTCCATACCGTTCTCCATAGTGACTGTATCAATTTACATTCCCACCAATAGCGGAAGAGGGTTCCTTTTGTCCACACCCTCCCCAGAATTTGTTGTTTGTACATTATCTGATGATGCCGATTCTAACAGGTGTGAGGTCTTACCTCATTGTAATTTTGATTTGCATTTCTCTAATAATTAGTGATGTTGAGCAGCTTCTCATGTGCGTCTTGGCCATCTCTGTGACTTCTTTGAAGAAACGTCTCTTTAGATCTTCTGCCCATTTTTGTATTGGGTTGTTTGTTTTATTAATATTAAGCTGCATGAGCTGTTTATATATATTGGAGATTAAACCTTTGTCCATTGATTCGTTTGTGAACGTTTTCGCCCATTCTGAGGGTTGCCTTTTTCCATTCCCGTTTTTTTAACAAAGAAAGAAAGAAAGCAAAAGAAGCAGAACACTAATGTGCGTGAAATATGCCTCTTGAAACTGTTGTTTTGAAATATGGACGTCTTTTGAATTTTTTGGTCGATATATGACCCCAGGATTTGTTTTCAGGGCAGGTGTCATTTACAGGCCTGTAATGATTTGGAATATCCACTGACCATTAGCGCTGGGATTAAAGCTGCAGTTGTGAGAAATGGCCACAAGGTGGCAGCAGTTCTCCCTTACCAAATCTGGTTACTAGGGCAGCAGAGCCTCAATGGAAGTCGCGTTCTAGATTGGAATGTAGAACGGAATGTGCCAGGAGAAGGCCCCTCAAGTGTGTCTCACTACTTCTTGTTCTTGTTTTTAATTTAATTTTTTTATTTTTTTATTACAGCATGTTTGAGTACAACGTTTAGCTTGTTGTAGGTGTGCCAGAGGTGGTTCTTTTACACATATACATATGTCTGTTCTTCCTGGGATCCTTTTCCCATGTACGTTATGACAGAATGTTGAGTAGTCTTCTCTTGGTACTCCGTAGGTCTTTGGTGATTATATACGTCTACTGTGTTTGTATATGTCTGTTAACCCCAATATCGTAATGAATTCAATCCTCACACCTTTCCTTTGGTGAACCATAAGTTTGTTTAATGAATCTGTGATTGCCCTTCTCCGTGGAAATATCTGCCCTGGTATCAATTTATAGGTAACACCTATAAGTGATATGATACGATATGTGTCTTTCACTCTCTGACTTACTCCAAGTCACGTGATTACCTCGAGACTCATCTACGGTGCTGCAAATGGCATTGTGTCCTTTTTTTCCTTGGCGAATATTCTGTCTTAGCGAGGTCCATTTTCTGCAATGTGATTCCCTGAGGGCTGAGGATTAGCTGCCCTGGGCAGCCTGACCCTGCCGGCAAGCCCTCCCCATGTGTGCCTGGGTTGAGGTCAATATAAACAGCACTCCAGGCAGCAATAGCCCCTGCAGCTGTGCCTGACTCCATATTCTCTGCCCCGTCAGCAGTCTCGGGGCTGTGCTGGTGGGAGGGTGGGAGGGTCCACGGCTTTGTGGGTGGCCCGGTGTGAGTGGGGCTCTGCTGGACTTTCGGCAGGAGTTGCCAGGCTGCCACCTGTAAAGAAGAGGATGTGTCACCCATAACTTCCACTGGAATATCTCTCCGGGCTGAGGTGAGGAAGGAAAAAAAGGAGTGGGGGCCGGGACAGGAGGGGTATCTCAGGCAGGGCAATGGAAAGCTTCCAGAAGAGCGCCCGTGGCCAGGACCATCCTGGCTGACCTGCAGGCACCAAGTTGGCCTGCGTGCCGTCGCTGGTGTGGCTCCACGGCCCTCCCTCTAGGCTTTCAAGCCCTTGTACATATTCAGGTGTTTCACCTGGGAAGGGTGGGAACAGTTCAGCAGCATCTGGCCTGGGGCTCAGCTCACGTTTACTCACAGAGGCCTGGGCAAGGTCCCCCAGCTTTGCAATAAGGACGCTCCTTGCGTGGGCGGGTGGGGCTGCTGGCTGTATGGGAGATGATTCCCCACCTCTGACCAATTTCAGAATTGTTTACCACTGGAGCAAGTGCCTTGGTAGTGTTTTCCTCTGTATAACGGTTAGGTTCAATTTTTTTTTTTCTTTTTTGGTTCAAGTTAGATTTTATTCCTCTTTTATGTATTTATAGATATAAGCATGGAAATAATTCATTGTTATATATACATCAGTGTGAATGGAAGAACTTTTTTTCTGTTTTATTTTTACATTTTATTTTTAAAAATTTTGAAATTTAATTTGTTTATTTTTTTATACAGTAGGTTATTATTAGTTATCTATTTTATGCATATACATGTATACAGGTCAATCCCAATCTCCCAACTCATCCCACCACCACCACCCCATGGCTTCCCCCACTTTGTGTCCATACGTCTGTTCTCTACCTCTGTGTCTCTATTTCTGCCCTGCAAACCAGTTCATCTGTACCATTTTTCTAGGTTCCACATATAGGCATTAGTATACAATATTTGTTTTTCTCTTTCTGACTTACTTCACTCTGTATGACAGTCTCTAGATCCATCAACTTCTCTACAAATGACCCAGTTTCATTCCTTTTTATGGCTGAGTAATATTCCATTTTATATATGTACCACATCTTTATCCATTCGTCTGTCTGTGGGCATTTAGGTTGCTTCCATTACCTGGCTATTGTAAATAGTGCTGCAATGAACATTGTGGTGAATGTGTCTTTGTGATTTATGGTTTTCTCTGGGTATATGCCCAGAAGTGGGATTGCTGGATCCTATGGTAATTCTCTTTTTAGTTTTTTAAAGGAACCTCCATACTGTTCTCCATAGTGACTGTATCAATTTACATTCCCACCAATAGCGGAAGAGGGTTCCTTTTGTCCACACCCTCCCCAGAATTTGTTGTTTGTACATTATCTGATGATGCCAATTCTAACAGGTGTGAGGTCTTACCTCATTGTAGTTTTGATTTGCATTTCTCTAATAATTAGTGATGTTGAGCAGCTTCTCATGTGCGTCTTGGCCATCTCTGTGACTTCTTTGAAGAAACGTCTCTTTAGATCTTCTGCCCATTTTTGTATTGGGTTGTTTGTTTTATTAATATTAAGCTGCATGAGCTGTTTATATATATTGGAGATTAAACCTTTGTCCATTGATTCGTTTGTGAACGTTTTCGCCCATTCTGAGGGTTGCCTTTTTCCATTCCCGTTTTTTTAACAAAGAAAGAAAGAAAGCAAAAGAAGCAGAACACTAATGTGCGTGAAATATGCCTCTTGAAACTGTCGTTTTGTAATATGGACGTCTTTTGGATTTTTTGGTCGATATATGACCCCAGGATTTGTTTTCAGGGCAGGTGTCATTTACAGGCCTGTAATGATTTGGAATATCCACTGACCATTAGCGCTGGGATTAAAGCTGCAGTTGTGAGAAACGGCCACAAGGTGGCAGCAGTTCTCCCTTACCAAATCTGGTTACTAGGGCAGCAGAGCCTCAATGGAAGTCGCGTTCTAGATTGGAATGTAGAACGGAATGTGCCAGGAGAAGGCCCCTCAAGTGTGTCTCACTACTTCTTGTTCTTGTTTTTAATTTAATTTTTTATTTTTTTATTACAGCATGTTTGAGTACAACGTTTAGCTTGTTGTAGGTGTGCCAGAGGTGGTTCTTTTACACATATACATATGTCTGTTCTTCCTGGGATCCTTTTCCCATGTACGTTATGACAGAATGTTGAGTAGTCTTCTCTTGGTACTCCGTAGGTCTTTGGTGATTATATACGTCTACTGTGTTTGTATATGTCTGTTAACCCCAATATCGTAATGAATTCAATCCTCACACCTTTCCTTTGGTGAACCATAAGTTTGTTTAATGAATCTGTGATTGCCCTTCTCCGTGGAAATATCTGCCCTGGTATCAATTTATAGGTAACACCTATAAGTGATATGATACGATATGTGTCTTTCACTCTCTGACTTACTCCAAGTCACGTGATTACCTCGAGACTCATCTACGGTGCTGCGAATGGCATTGTGTCCTTTTTTTCCTTGGCGAATATTCTGTCTTAGCGAGGTCCATTTTCTGCAATGTGATTCCCTGAGGGCTGAGGATTAGCTGCCCTGGGCAGCCTGACCCTGCCGGCAAGCCCTCCCCAGGTGTGCCTGGGTTGAGGTCAATATAAACAGCACTCCAGGCAGCAATAGCCCCTGCAGCTGTGCCTGACTCCATATTCTCTGCCCCGTCAGCAGTCTCGGGGCTGTGCTGGTGGGAGGGTGGGAGGGTCCACGGCTTTGTGGGTGGCCCGGTGTGAGTGGGACTCTGCTGGACTTTCGGCAGGAGTTGCCAGGCTGCCACCTGTAAAGAAGAGGATGTGTCACCCATAACTTCCACTGGAATATCTCTCCGGGCTGAGTTGTGGAAGGGAAAAAAGGAGTGGGGGCCGGGACAGGAGGGGTATCTCAGGCAAGGCAATGGAAAGCTTCCAGAAGAGCGCCCGTGGCCAGGACCATCCTGGCTGACCTGCAGGCACCAAGTTGGCCTGCGTGCTGTCGCTGGTGTGGCTCCACGGCCCTTCCTCTAGGCTTTCAAGCCCTTGTACATATTCAGGTGTTTCACCTGGGAAGGGTGGGAACAGTTCAGCAGCATCTGGCCTGGGGCTCAGCTCACGTTTACTCACAGAGGCCTGGGCACGGTCCCCCAGCTTTGCAATAAGGACGCTCCTTGCGTGGGCGGGTGGGGCTGCTGGCTGTATGGGAGATGATTCCCCACCTCTGACCAATTTCAGAATTGTTTACCACTGGAGCAAGTGCCTTGGTAGTGTTTTCCTCTGTATAACGGTTAGGTTCAATTTTTTTTTTTTTCTTTTTTGGTTCAAGTTAGATTTTATTCCTCTTTTATGTATTTATAGATATAAGCATGGAAATAATTCATTGTTATATATACATCAGTGTGAATGGAAGAACTTTTTTTCTGTTTTATTTTTACATTTTATTTTTAAAAATTTTGAAATTTAATTTTGTTTATTTTTTTATACAGTAGGTTATTATTAGTTATCTATTTTATGCATATACATGTATACAGGTCAATCCCAATCTCCCAACTCATCCCACCACCACCACCCCATGGCTTCCCCCACTTTGTGTCCATACGTCTGTTCTCTACCTCTGTGTCTCTATTTCTGCCCTGCAAACCAGTTCATCTGTACCATTTTTCTAGGTTCCACATATAGGCATTAATATACAATATTTGTTTTTCTCTTTCTGACTTACTTCACTCTGTATGACAGTCTCTAGATCCATCAACTTCTCTACAAATGACCCAGTTTCATTCCTTTTTATGGCTGAGTAATATTCCATTTTATATATGTACCACATCTTTATCCATTCGTCTGTCTGTGGGCATTTAGGTTGCTTCCATTACCTGGCTATTGTAAATAGTGCTGCAATGAACATTGTGGTGAATGTGTCTTTGTGATTTATGGTTTTCTCTGGGTATATGCCCAGAAGTGGGATTGCTGGATCCTATGGTAATTCTCTTTATAGTTTTTTAAAGGAACCTCCATACTGTTCTCCATAGTGACTGTATCAATTTACATTCCCACCAATAGCGGAAGAGGGTTCCTTTTGTCCACACCCTCCCCAGAATTTGTTGTTTGTACATTATCTGATGATGCCGATTCTAACAGGTGTGAGGTCTTACCTCATTGTAGTTTTGATTTGCATTTCTCTAATAATTAGTGATGTTGAGCAGCTTCTCATGTGCGTCTTGGCCATCTCTGTGACTTCTTTGAAGAAACGTCTCTTTAGATCTTCTGCCCATTTTTGTATTGGGTTGTTTGTTTTATTAATATTAAGCTGCATGAGCTGTTTATATATATTGGAGATTAAACCTTTGTCCATTGATTCGTTTGTGAACGTTTTCGCCCATTCTGAGGGTTGCCTTTTTCCATTCCCGTTTTTTTAACAAAGAAAGAAAGAAAGCAAAAGAAGCAGAACACTAATGTGCGTGAAATATGCCTCTTGAAACTGTCGTTTTGAAATATGGACGTCTTTTGAAATTTTTGTCGATATATGACCCCAGGATTTGTTTTCAGGTCAGGTGTCATTTACAGGCCTGTAATGATTTGGAATATCCACTGACCATTAGCGCTGGGATTAAAGCTGCAGTTGTGAGAAATGGCCACAAGGTGGCAGCAGTTCTCCCTTACCAAATCTGGTTACTAGGGCAGCAGAGCCTCAATGGAAGTCGCGTTCTAGATTGGAATGTAGAACGGAATGTGCCAGGAGAAGGCCCCTCAAGTGTGTCTCACTACTTCTTGTTCTTGTTTTTAATTTATTTTTTTATTTTTTTATTACAGCATGTTTGAGTACAACGTTTAGCTTGTTGTAGGTGTGCCAGAGGTGGTTCTTTTACACATATACATATGTCTGTTCTTCCTGGGATCCTTTTCCCATGTACGTTATGACAGAATGTTGAGTAGTCTTCTCTTGGTACTCCGTAGGTCTTTGGTGATTATATACGTCTACTGTGTTTGTATATGTCTGTTAACCCCAATATCGTAATGAATTCAATCCTCACACCTTTCCTTTGGTGAACCATAAGTTTGTTTAATGAATCTGTGATTGCCCTTCTCCGTGGAAATATCTGCCCTGGTATCAATTTATAGGTAACACCTATAAGTGATATGATACGATATGTGTCTTTCACTCTCTGACTTACTCCAAGTCACGTGATTACCTCGAGACTCATCTACGGTGCTGCGAATGGCATTGTGTCCTTTTTTTCCTTGGCGAATATTCTGTCTTAGCGAGGTCCATTTTCTGCAATGTGATTCCCTGAGGGCTGAGGATTAGCTGCCCTGGGCAGCCTGACCCTGCCGGCAAGCCCTCCCCAGGTGTGCCTGGGTTGAGGTCAATATAAACAGCACTCCAGGCAGCAATAGCCCCAGCAGCTGTGCCTGACTCCATATTCTCTGCCCCGTCAGCAGTCTCGGGGCTGTGCTGGTGGGAGGGTGGGAGGGTCCACGGCTTTGTGGGTGGCCCGGTGTGAGTGGGGCTCTGCTGGACTTTCGGCAGGAGTTGCCAGGCTGCCACCTGTAAAGAAGAGGATGTGTCACCCATAACTTCCACTGGAATATCTCTCCGGGCTGAGGTGAGGAAGGAAAAAAAGGAGTGGGGGCCGGGACAGGAGGGGTATCTCAGGCAGGGCAATGGAAAGCTTCCAGAAGAGCGCCCGTGGCCAGGACCATCCTGGCTGACCTGCAGGCACCAAGTTGGCCTGCGTGCCGTCGCTGGTGTGGCTCCACGGCCCTCCCTCTAGGCTTTCAAGCCCTTGTACATATTCAGGTGTTTCACCTGGGAAGGGTGGGAACAGTTCAGCAGCATCTGGCCTGGGGCTCAGCTCACGTTTACTCACAGAGGCCTGGGCACGGTCCCCCAGCTTTGCAATAAGGACGCTCCTTGTGTGGGCGGGTGGGGCTGCTGGCTGTATGGGAGATGATTCCCCACCTCTGACCAATTTCAGAATTGTTTACCACTGGAGCAAGTGCCTTGGTAGTGTTTTCCTCTGTATAACTGTTAGGTTCAATTTTTTTTTTCTTTTTTGGTTCAAGTTAGATTTTATTCCTCTTTTATGTATTTATAGATATAAGCATGGAAATAATTCATTGTTATATATACATCAGTGAGAATGGAAGAAATTTTTTTCTGTTTTATTTTTACATTTTATTTTTAAAAATTTTGAAATTTAATTTTGTTTATTTTTTTATACAGTAGGTTATTATTAGTTATCTATTTTATGCATATACATGTATACAGGTCAATCCCAATCTCCCAACTCATCCCACCACCACCACCACATGGCTTCCCCCACTTTGTGTCCATACGTCTGTTCTCTACCTCTGTGTCTCTATTTCTGCACTGCAAACCAGTTCATCTGTACCATTTTTCTAGGTTCCACATATAGTCATTAATATACAATATTTGTTTTTCTCTTTCTGACTTACTTCACTCTGCATGACAGTCTCTAGATCCATCAACTTCTCTACAAATGACCGTTTCATTCCTTTTTATGGCTGAGTAATATTCCATTTTATATATGTACCACCTCTTTATCCATTCGCCTGTCTGTGGTCATTTAGGTTGCTTCCATTACCTGGCTATTGTAAATAGTGCTGCAATGAACATTGTGGTGAATGTGTCTTTGTGATTTATGGTTTTCTCTGGGTATATGCCCAGAAGTGGGATTGCTGGATCCTATGGTAATTCTCTTTTTAGTTTTTTAAAGAAACCTCCATACTGTTCTCCATAGTGACTGTATCAATTTTCATTCCCACCAATAGCGGAAGAGGGTTCCTTTTGTCCACACCCTCCCCAGAATTTGTTGTTTGTAGATTATCTGATGATGCCGATTCTAACAGGTGTGAGGTCTTACCTCATTGTAGTTTTGATTTGCATTTCTCTAATAATTAGTGATGTTGAGCAGCTTTTCATGTGCGTCTTGGCCATCTCTGTGTCTTCTTTGAAGAAACGTCTCTTTAGATCTTCTGCCGATTTTTGTATTGGGTTGTTTGTTTTATTAATATTAAGCTGCATGAGCTGTTTATATATATTGGAGATTAAACCTTTGTCCATTGATTCGTTTGTGAACGTTTTCGCCCATTCTGAGGGTTGCCTTTTTCCATTCCCGTTTTTTTAACAAAGAAAGAAAGAAAGCAAAAGAAGCAGAACACTAATGTGCGTGAAATCTGCCTCTTGAAACTGTCGTTTTGAAATATGGACGTCTTTTGAATTTTTTCGTCGATATATGACCCCAGGATTTCTTTTCAGGGCAGGTGTCATTTACAGGCCTGTAATGATTTGGAATATCCACTGACCATTAGCGCTGGGATTAAAGCTGCTGTTGTGTGAAACGGCCACAAGGAGGCAGCAGTTCTCCCTTACCAAATCTGGTTACTAGGGCAGCAGAGCCTCAATGGAAGTCGCGTTCTAGATTGGAATGTGGAACGGAATGTGCCAGGAGAAAGCCCCTCAAGTTTGTCTCACTACTTCTTGTGCGTGTTTTTAATTTATTTTTTTATTTTTTATTACAGCACGTTTGAGTACAACGTTTAGCTTGTTGTAGGTGTGCAAGAGGTGGTTCTATTACACATATACATATGTCTGTTCTTCCTGGTATCCTTTTCCCATGTACGTTATGACAGAATGTTGAGTAGTCTTCTCTTGGTACTCCGTAGGTCTTTGGTGATTATATACGTCTACTGTGTTTGTATATGTCTGTTAACCCCAATATCGTAATGAATTCAATCCTCACACCTTTCCTTTGGTGAACCATAAGTTTGTTTAATGAATCTGTGATTGCCCTTCTCCGTGGAAATATCTGCTCTGGTATCAATTTATAGGTAACACCTATAAGTGATATGATATGATATGTGTCTTTCACTTTCTGACTTACTCCAAGTCACGTGATTACCTCTACACTCATCTACGGTGCTGCAAATGGCATTGTGTCCTTTTTTTCCTTGGCAAATATGCTGTCTTAGCGAGGTCCATTTTCTTCAATGTGATTCCCTGAGGGCTGAGGATTAGCTGACCTGGGCAGCCTGACCCTGCCGGCAAGCCCTCCCCAGGTGTGCCTGGGTTGAGGTCAATATAAACAGCACTCCAGGCAGCAATAGCCCCTGCAGCTGTGCCTGACTCCATATTCTCTGCACCATCAGCATTCTCTGGGCTGTGCTGGTGGGAGGGTGTGAGGGTCTACGGCTTTTTGGGTGGCCCGGTGTGAGTGGGGCTCTGCTGGATTTTCGGCAGGAGTTGCCAGGCTGCCACCTGTAAAGAAGAGGATGTGTCACCCATAACTTCCACTGGAATATCTCTCCGGGCTGAGGTGAGGAAGGAAAAAAAGGAGTGGGGGCCAGGACAGGAGGGGTATCTCAGGCAGGGCAATGGAAAGATTCCAGAAGAGCGCCCGTGGCCAGGACCATCCTGGCTGACCTGCAGGCACCAAGTTGGCCTGCGTGCTGTCGCTGGTGTGCCTCCACGGCCCTTCCTCTAAGCTTTCAAGCCCTTGTACATATTCAGGGGTTTCACCTGGGAAGGGTGGGAACAGTTCAGCAGCAGCTGGCCTGGGGCTCAGCTCACGTTTACTCACAGAGGCCTCGGCACGGTCCCCCAGCTTTGCAATAAGGACGCTCCTTGCGTGGGCGGGCGGGGCTGCTGGCTGTATGGGAGATGATTCCCCACCTCTGACCAATTTCAGAATTGTTTACCACTGGAGCAAGTGCCTTGGTAGTGTTTTCCTCTGTATAACTGTTAGGTTCAGTTTTTTTTTTCTTTTTTGGTTCAAGTTAGATTTTATTCCTCTTTTATGTATTTATGGATATAAGCATGGAAATAATTCATTCTTATAAATACATCAGTGTGAATGGAAGAACTTTTTTTCTGTATTATTTTTACATTTTATTTTTAAAAATTTGAAATTTAATTTTATTTATTTTTTTATACAGTAGGTTATTATTAGTTATCTATTTTATGCATATACATGTAAACAGGTCAATCCCAATCTCCCAACTCATCCCACCACCACCACCCCATGGCTTCCCCCACTTTGTGTCCATACGTCTGTTCTCTACCTCTGTGTCTCTATTTCTGCCCTGCAAACCAGTTCATCTGTACCATTTTTCTAGTTTCCACATATAGGCATTAATATACAATATTTGTTTTACTCTTTCTGACTTACTTCACTCTGCATGACAGTCTCTAGATCCATCAACTTCTCTACAAATGACCGTTTCATTCCTTTTTATGGCTGAGTAATATTCCATTTTATATATGTACCACATCTTTATCCATTCGTCTGTCTGTGGCCATTTAGGTTGCTTCCATTACCTGTCTATTGATAATAGTGCTGCAATGAACATTGTGGTGAATGTGTCTTTGTGATTTATGGTTTTCTCTGGGTATATGCCCAGAAGTGGGATTGCTGGATCCTGTGCTAATTCTCTTTTTAGTTTTTTAAAGGAACCTCCATACTGTTCTCCATAGTGACTGTATCAATTTACATTTCCACCAATAGCGGAAGAGGGTTCCTTTTGTCCACACCCTCCCCAGAATTTGTTGTTTGTAGATTATCTGATGATGCCGATTCTAACAGGTGTGAAGTTTACCTCATTGTAGTTTTGATTTGCATTTCTCTAATAATTAGTGATGTTGAGCAGCTTTTCATGTGCGTCTTGGCCATCTCTGTGTCTTCTTTGAAGAAACGTCTCTTTAGATCTTCTGCCCATTTTTGTATTGGGTTGTTTGTTTTATTAATATTAAGCTGCATGAGCTGTTTATATATATTGGAGATTAAACCTTTGTCCATTGATTCGTTTGTGAACGTTTTCGCCCATTCTGAGGGTTGCCTTTTTCCATTCCCGTTTTTTTAACAAAGAAAGAAAGAAAGCAAAAGAAGCAGAACACTAATGTGCGTGAAATATGCCTCTTGAAACTGTCGTTTTGAAATATGGACGTCTTTTGAATTTTTTGGTCGATATATGACCCCAGGATTTGTTTTCAGGGCAGGTGTTATTTACTGGCCTGTAATGATTTGGAATATCCACTGACCATTAGCGCTGGGATTAAAGCTGCTGTTGTGTGAAACGCCCACAAGGTGGCAGCAGTTCTCCCGTACCAAATCTGGTTACTAGGGCAGCAGAGCCTCAATGGAAGTCGCGTTCTAGATTGGAATGTAGAACGGAATGTGCCAGGAGAAAGCCCCTCAAGTTTGTCTCACTACTTCTTGTTCGTGTTTTTAATTTAATTTTTTATTTTTTATTACAGCAAGTTTGAGTACAACGTTTAGCTTGTTGTAGGTGTGCAAGAGGTGGTTCTTTTACACATATACATATGTCTGTTCTTCCTGGGATCCTTTTCCCATGTACGTTATGACAGAATGTTGAGTAGTCTTCTCTTGGTACTCCGTAGGTCTTTGGTGATTATATACGTCTACTGTGTTTGTATATGTCTGTTAACCCCAATATCGTAATGAATTCAATCCTCACACCTTTCCTTTGGTGAACCATAAGTTTGTTTAATGAATCTGTGATTGCCCTTCTCCGTGGAAATATCTGCCCTGGTATCAATTTATAGGTAACACCTATAAGTGATATGATACGATATGTGTCTTTCACTCTCTGACTTACTCCAAGTCACGTGATTACCTCGAGACTCATCTACGGTGCTGCGAATGGCATTGTGTCCTTTTTTTCCTTGGCGAATATTCTGTCTTAGCGAGGTCCATTTTCTGCAATGTGATTCCCTGAGGGCTGAGGATTAGCTGCCCTGGGCAGCCTGACCCTGCCGGCAAGCCCTCCCCAGGTGTGCCTGGGTTGAGGTCAATATAAACAGCACTCCAGGCAGCAATAGCCCCTGCAGCTGTGCCTGACTCCATATTCTCTGCCCCGTCAGCAGTCTCGGGGCTGTGCTGTTGGGAGGGTGGGAGGGTCCACGGCTTTGTGGGTGGCCCGGTGTGAGTGGGGCTCTGCTGGACTTTCGGCAGGAGTTGCCAGGCTGCCACCTGTAAAGAAGAGGATGTGTCACCCATAACTTCCACTGGAATATCTCTCCGGGCTGAGGTGAGGAAGGAAAAAAAGGAGTGGGGGCCGGGACAGGAGGGGTATCTCAGGCAGGGCAATGGAAAGCTTCCAGAAGAGCGCCCGTGGCCAGGACCATCCTGGCTGACCTGCAGGCACCAAGTTGGCCTGCGTGCCGTCGCTGGTGTGGCTCCACGGCCCTCCCTCTAGGCTTTCAAGCCCTTGTACATATTCAGGTGTTTCACCTGGGAAGGGTGGGAACAGTTCAGCAGCATCTGGCCTGGGGCTCAGCTCACGTTTACTCACAGAGGCCTGGGCACGGTCCCCAGCTTTGCAATAAGGACGCTCCTTGCGTGGGCGGGTGGGGCTGCTGGCTGTATGGGAGATGATTCCCCACCTCTGACCAATTTCAGAATTGTTTACCACTGGAGCAAGTGCCTTGGTAGTGTTTTCCTCTGTATAACTGTTAGGTTCAGTTTTTTTTTTTTCTTTTTTGGTTCAAGTTAGATTTTATTCCTCTTTTATGTATTTATAGATATAAGCATGGAAATAATTCATTGTTATATATACATCAGTGTGAATGGAAGAACTTTTTTTCTGTTTTATTTTTACATTTTATTTTTAAAAATTTTGAAATTTAATTTTGTTTATTTTTTTATACAGTAGGTTATTATTAGTTATCTATTTTATGCATATACATGTATACAGGTCAATCCCAATCTCCCAACTCATCCCACCACCACCACTCCATGGCTTCCCCCACTTTGTGTCCATACGTCTGTTCTCTACCTCTGTGTCTCTATTTCTGCCCTGCAAACCAGTTCATCTGTACCATTTTTCTAGGTTCCACATATAGGCATTAATATACAATATTTGTTTTTCTCTTTCTGACTTACTTCACTCTGTATGACAGTCTCTAGATCCATCAACTTCTCTACAAATGACCCAGTTTCATTCCTTTTAATGGCTGAGTAATATTCCATTTTATATATGTACCACATCTTTATCCATTCGTCTGTCTGTGGGCATTTAGGTTGCTTCCATTACCTGGCTATTGTAAATAGTGCTGCAATGAACATTGTGGTGAATGTGTCTTTGTGATTTTTGGTTTTCTCTGGGTATATGCCCAGAAGTGGGATTGCTGGATCCTATGGTAATTCTCTTTTTAGTTTTTTAAAGGAACCTCCATACTGTTCTCCATAGTGACTGTATCAATTTACATTCCCACCAATAGCGGAAGAGGGTTCCTTTTGTCCACACCCTCCCCAGAATTTGTTGTTTGTACATTATCTGATGATGCCGATTCTAACAGGTGTGAGGTCTTACCTCATTGTAGTTTTGATTTGCATTTCTCTAATAATTAGTGATGTTGAGCAGCTTCTCATGTGCGTCTTGGCCATCTCTGTGACTTCTTTGAAGAAACGTCTCTTTAGATCTTCTGCCCATTTTTGTATTGGGTTGTTTGTTTTATTAATATTAAGCTGCATGAGCTGTTTATATATATTGGAGATTAAACCTTTGTCCATTGATTCGTTTGTGAACGTTTTCGCCCATTCTGAGGGTTGCCTTTTTCCATTCCCGTTTTTTTAACAAAGAAAGAAAGAAAGCAAAAGAAGCAGAACACTAATGTGCGTGAAATATGCCTCTTGAAACTGTCGTTTTGAAATATGGACGTCTTTTGAATTTTTTGGTCGATATATGACCCCAGGATTTGTTTTCAGGGCAGGTGTCATTTACAGGCCTGTAATGATTTGGAATATCCACTGACCATTAGCGCTGGGATTAAAGCTGCAGTTGTGAGAAATGGCCACAAGGTGGCAGCAGTTCTCCCTTACCAAATCTGGTTACTAGGGCAGCAGAGCCTCAATGGAAGTCGCGTTCTAGATTGGAATGTAGAACGGAATGTGCCAGGAGAAGGCCCCTCAAGTGTGTCTCACTACTTCTTGTTCTTGTTTTTAATTTAATTTTTTATTTTTTTATTACAGCATGTTTGAGTACAACGTTTAGCTTGTTGTAGGTGTGCCAGAGGTGGTTCTTTTACACATATACATATGTCTGTTCTTCCTGGGATCCTTTTCCCATGTACGTTATGACAGAATGTTGAGTAGTCTTCTCTTGGTACTCCGTAGGTCTTTGGTGATTATATACGTCTACTGTGTTTGTATATGTCTGTTAACCCCAATATCGTAATGAATTCAATCCTCACACCTTTCCTTTGGTGAACCATAAGTTTGTTTAATGAATCTGTGATTGCCCTTCTCCGTGGAAATATCTGCCCTGGTATCAATTTATAGGTAACACCTATAAGTGATATGATACGATATGTGTCTTTCACTCTCTGACTTACTCCAAGTCACGTGATTACCTCGAGACTCATCTACGGTGCTGCGAATGGCATTGTGTCCTTTTTTTCCTTGGCGAATATTCTGTCTTAGCGAGGTCCATTTTCTGCAATGTGATTCCCTGAGGGCTGAGGATTAGCTGCCCTGGGCAGCCTGACCCTGCCGGCAAGCCCTCCCCAGGTGTGCCTGGGTTGAGGTCAATATAAACAGCACTCCAGGCAGCAATAGCCCCTGCAGCTGTGCCTGACTCCATATTCTCTGCCCCGTCAGCAGTCTCGGGGCTGTGCTGGTGGGAGGGTGGGAGGGTCCACGGCTTTGTGGGTGGCCCGGTGTGAGTGGGGCTCTGCTGGACTTTCGGCAGGAGTTGCCAGGCTGCCACCTGTAAAGAAGAGGATGTGTCACCCATAACTTCCACTGGAATATCTCTCCGGGCTGAGGTGAGGAAGGAAAAAAAGGAGTGGGGGCCGGGACAGGAGGGGTATCTCAGGCAGGGCAATGGAAAGCTTCCAGAAGAGCGCCCGTGGCCAGGACCATCCTGGCTGACCTGCAGGCACCAAGTTGGCCTGCGTGCCGTCGCTGGTGTGGCTCCACGGCCCTCCCTCTAGGCTTTCAAGCCCTTGTACATATTCAGGTGTTTCACCTGGGAAGGGTGGGAACAGTTCAGCAGCATCTGGCCTGGGGCTCAGCTCACGTTTACTCACAGAGGCCTGGGCACGGTCCCCCAGCTTTGCAATAAGGACGCTCCTTGCGTGGGCGGGTGGGGCTGCTGGCTGTATGGGAGATGATTCCCCACCTCTGACCAATTTCAGAATTGTTTACCACTGGAGCAAGTGCCTTGGTAGTGTTTTCCTCTGTATAACGGTTAGGTTCAATTTTTTTTTTTCTTTTTTGGTTCAAGTTAGATTTTATTCCTCTTTTATGTATTTATAGATATAAGCATGGAAATAATTCATTGTTATATATACATCAGTGTGAATGGAAGAACTTTTTTTCTGTTTTATTTTTACATTTTATTTTTAAAAATTTTGAAATTTAATTTTGTTTATTTTTTTATACAGTAGGTTATTATTAGTTATCTATTTTATGCATATACATGTATACAGGTCAATCCCAATCTCCCAACTCATCCCACCACCACCACCCCATGGCTTCCCCCACTTTGTGTCCATACGTCTGTTCTCTACCTCTGTGTCTCTATTTCTGCCCTGCAAACCAGTTCATCTGTACCATTTTTCTAGGTTCCACATATAGGCATTAATATACAATATTTGTTTTTCTCTTTCTGACTTACTTCACTCTGTATGACAGTCTCTAGATCCATCAACTTCTCTACAAATGACCCAGTTTCATTCCTTTTTATGGCTGAGTAATATTCCATTTTATATATGTACCACATCTTTATCCATTCGTCTGTCTGTGGGCATTTAGGTTGCTTCCATTACCTGGCTATTGTAAATAGTGCTGCAATGAACATTGTGGTGAATGTGTCTTTGTGATTTATGGTTTTCTCTGGGTATATGCCCAGAAGTGCGATTGCTGGATCCTCTGCTAATTCTCTTTTTAGTTTTTTAAAGGAACATCCATACTGTTCTCCATAGTGACTGTATCAATTTACATTTCCACCAATAGCGGAAGAGGGTTCCTTTTGTCCACACCCTCCCCAGAATTGGTTGTTTGTAGATTATCTGATGATGCCGATTCTAACAGGTGTGAGGTCTTACCTCATTGTAGTTTTGATTTGCATTTCTCTAATAATTAGTGATGTTGAGCAGCTTTTCATGTGCGTCTTGGCCATCTCTGTGTCTTCTTTGAAGAAACGTCTCTTTAGATCTTCTGCCCATTTTTGTATTGGGTTGTTTGTTTTATTAATATTAAGCTGCATGAGCTGTTTATATATATTGGAGATTAAACCTTTGTCCATTGATTCGTTTGTGAACGTTTTCGCCCATTCTGAGGGTTGCCTTTTTCCATTCCCGTTTTTTTAACAATGAAAGAAAGAAAGCAAAAGAAGCAGAACACTAATGTGCGTGAAATATGCCTCTTGAAACTGTCGTTTTGAAATATGGACGTCTTTTGAATATTTTGGTCGATATATGACCCCAGGATTTGTTTTCAGGGCAGGTGTCATTTACAGGCCTGTAATGATTTGGAATATCCACTGACCATTAGCGCTGGGATTAAAGCTGCTGTTGTGTGAAACGGAGACAAGGTGGCAGCAGTTCTCCCTTACCAAATCTGGTTACTAGGGCAGCAGAGCCTCAATGGAAGTCGCGTTCTAGATAAGAATGTAGAACGGAATGTGCCAGGAGAAAGCCCCTCAAGTTTGTCTCACTACTTCTTGTTCGTGTTTTTAATTTAATTTTTTATTTTTTATTACAGCAAGTTTGAGTACAACGTTTAGCTTGTTGTAGGTGTGCAAGAGGTGGTTCTTTTACACATATACATATGTCTGTTCTCCCTGGGATCCTTTTCCCATGTACGTTATGACAGAATGTTGAGTAGTCTTCTCTTGGTACTCCGTAGGTCTTTGGTGATTATATACGTCTACTGTGTTTGTATATGTCTGTTAACCCCAATATCGTAATGAATTCAATCCTCACACCTTTCCTTTGGTGAACCATAAGTTTGTTTAATGAATCTGTGATTGCCCTTCTCCGTGGAAATATCTGCCCTGGTATCAATTTATAGGTAACACCTATAAGTGATATGATATGATATGTGTCTTTCCCTTTCTGACTTACTCCAAGTCACGTGATTACCTCTATACTCATCTACGGTGCTGCGAATGGCATTGTGTCCTTTTTTTCCTTGGCGAATATTCTGTCTTAGCGAGGTCCATTTTCTGCAATGTGATTCCCTGAGGGCTGAGGATTTGCTGCCCTGGGCAGCCTGACCCTGCCGGCAAGCCCTCCCCAGGTGTGCCTGGGTTGAGGTCAATATAAACAGCACTCCAGGCAGCAATAGCCCCTGCAGCTGTGCCTGACTCCATATTCTCTGCACCATCAGCAGTCTCGGGGCTGTGCTGGTGGGAGGGTGTGAGGGTTCACGGCTTTGTTGGTTGCCCGGTGTGAGTGGGGCTCTGCTGGATTTTCGGCAGGAGTTGCCAGGCTGCCACCTGTAAAGAAGAGGATGTGTCACCCATAACTTCCACTGGAATATCTCTCCGGGCTGAGGTGAGGAAGGCAAAAAAGGAGTGGGGTCCGGGACAGGAGGGGTATCTCAGGCAGGGCAATGGAAAGCTTCCAGAAGAGCGCCCGTGGCCAGGACCATCCTGGCTGACCTGCAGGCACCAAGTTGGCCTGCGTGCTGTCGCTGGTGTGGCTCCACGGCCCTTCCTCTAGGCTTTCAAGCCCTTGTACATATTCAGGTGTTTCACCTGGGAAGGGTGGGAACAGTTCAGCAGCAGCTGGCCTGGGGCTCAGCTCACGTTTACTCACAGATGCCTGGGCACGGTCCCCCAGCTTTGCAATAAGGACGCTCCTTGCGTGGGCGGGCGGGGCTGCTGGCTGTATGGGAGATGATTCCCCACCTCTGACCAATTTCAGAATTGTTTACCACTGGAACAAGTGCCTTGGTAGTGTTTTCCTCTGTATAACTGTTAGGTTCAGTTTTTTTTTTTTTTTTTGGTTCAAGTTAGATTTTATTCCTCTTTTATGTATTTATGGATATAAGCATGGAAATAATTCATTCTTATAAATTCATCAGTGTGAATGGAAGAACTTTTTTTTCTGTATTATTTTTAGATTTTATTTTTAAAAAATTTGAAATTTAATTTTATTTATTTTTTTACAGTAGGTTATTATTAGTTATCTATTTTATGCATAAACATGTATACAGGCCAATCCCAATCTCCCAACTCATCCCACCACCACCACCCCATGGCTTCCCCCACTTTGTGTCCATACGTTTGTTCTCTACCTCTGTGTCTCTATTTCTGCCCTGCAAACCAGTTCATCTGTACCATTTTTTTAGGTTCCACATATAGGCATTAATATACAATATTTGTTTTTCCCTTTCAGACTTACTTCACTCTGCATGACAGTCTCTAGATCCATCAACTTCTCTACAAATGACCGTTTCATTCCTTTTTATTTCTGAGTAATATTCCATTTTATATATGTACCACATCTTTATCCATTCGTCTGTCTGTGGCCATTTAGGTTGCTTCCATTACCTGGCTATTGTAAATAGTGCTGCAATGAACATTGTGGTGAATGTGTCTTTGTGATTTATGGTTTTCTCTGGGTATATGCCCAGAAGTGGGATTGCTGGATCCTATGGTAATTCTCTTTTTAGTTTTTTAAAGGAACCTCCATACTGTTCTCCATAGTGACTGTATCAATTTACATTCCCACCAATAGCGGAAGAGGGTTCCTTTTGTCCACACCCTCCCCAGAATTTGTTGTTTGTACATTATCTGATGATGCCGATTCTAACAGGTGTGAGGTCTTACCTCATTGTAGTTTTGATTTGCATTTCTCTAATAATTAGTGATGTTGAGCAGCTTTTCATGTGCGTCTTGGCCATCTCTGTGTCTTCTTTGAAGAAACGTCTATTTAGATCTTCGGCCCATTTTTGTATTGGGTTGTTTGTTTTATTAATATTAAGCTGCATGAGCTGTTTATATATATTGGAGATTAAACCTTTGTCCATTGATTCGTTTGTGAACGTTTTCGCCCATTCTGAGGGTTGCCTTTTTCCATTCCCGTTTTTTTAACAAAGAAAGAAAGAAAGCAAAAGAAGCAGAACACTAATGTGCGTGAAATATGCCTCTTGAAACTGTTGTTTTGAAATATGGACGTCTTTTGAATTTTTTGGTCGATATATGACCCCAGGATTTGTTTTCAGGGCAGGTGTCATTTACAGGCCTGTAATGATTTGGAATATCCACTGACCATTAGCGCTGGGATTAAAGCTGCTGTTGTGTGAAACGGCCACAAGGTGGCAGCAGTTCTCCCTTACCAAATCTGGTTACTAGGGCAGCAGAGCCTCAATGGAAGAAGCCTTCTAGATTGGAATGTAGAACGGAATGTGCCAGGAGAAAGCCCCTCAAGTTTGTCTCACTACTTCTTGTTCGTGTTTTTAATTTATTTTTTTATTTTTTATTACAGCAAGTTTGAGTACAACGTTTAGCTTGTTGTAGGTGTGCAAGAGGTGGTTCTTTTACACATATACATATGTCTGTTCTTCCTGGGAACCTTTTCCCATGTACGTTATGACAGAATGTTGAGTAGTCTTCTCTTGGTACTCCGTAGGTCTTTGGTGATTATATACGTCTACTGTGTTTGTATATGTCTGTTAACCCCAATATTGTAATGAATTCAATCCTCACACCTTTCCTTTGGTGAAACATAAGTTTGTTTAATGAATCTGTGATTGCCCTTCTCCGTGGAAATATCTGCCCTGGTATCAATTTATAGGTAATACCTATAAGTGATATGATATGATATGTGTCTTTCACTTTCTGACTTACTCCAAGTCACGTGATTACCTGTAGAATCATCTACGGGGCTGCAAATGGCATTGTGTCCTTTTTTTCCTTGGCCAATATTCTGTCTTAGCGAGGTCCATTTTCTGCAATGTGATTCCCTGAGGTCTGAGGATTAGCTGACCTGGCCAGCCTGACCGTGCCGGCAAGCCCTCCCCAGGTGTGCCTGGGGTGAGGTCAATATAAACAGCACTCCAGGCAGCAATAGCCCCTGCAGCTGTGCCTGACTCCATATTCTCTGCACCATCAGCAGTCTCTGGGCTGTGCTGGTGGGAGGGTGTGAGGGTCCACGGCTTTGTGGTTGGTCCGGTGTGAGTGGGGCTCTGCTGGATTTTCGGCAGGAGTTGCCAGGCTGCCACCTGTAAAGAAGAGGATGTGTCACACATAACTTCCACTGGAATATCTTTCCGGGCTGAGGTGAGGAAGGAAAAAAAGGAGTGGGGGCCAGGACAGGAGGGGTATCTCAGGCAGGGCAATGGAAAGCTTCCAGAAGAGCGCCCGTGGCCAGGACCATCCTGGCTGACCTGCAGGCACCAAGTTGGCCTGCGGGCTGTCGCTGGTGTGCCTCCACGTCCCTTCCTCTAGGCTTTCAAGCCCTTGTACATATTCAGGTGTTTCACCTGGGAAGGGTGGGAACAGTTCAGCAGCAGCTGGCCTGGGGCTCAGCTCACGTTAACTCACAGAGGCCTCGGCACGGTCCCCCAGCTTTGCAATAGGGACGCTCCTTGCGTGGGCGGGCGGGGCTGCTGGCTGTATGGGAGATGATTCCCCACCTCTGACCAATTTCAGAATTGTTTACCACTGGAGCAAGTGCCTTGGTAGTGTTTTCCTCTGTATAACTGTTAGGTTCAGTTTTATTTTTCTTTTTTGGTTCAAGTTAGATTTTATTCCTCTTTTATGTATTTATGGATATAAGCATGGAAATAATTCATTCTTATAAATACATCATTGTGAATGGAAGAACTTTTTTTCTGTTTTATTTTTACATTTTATTTTAAAAAAATTTGAAATTTAATTTTATTTATATTTTTATACAGTAGGTTATTATTAGTTATCTATTTTATGCATAAACATGTATACAGGTCAATCCCAATCTCCCAACTCATCCCACCACCACCACCCCATGGCTTCCCCCACTTTGTGTCCATACGTTTGTTCTCTACCTCTGTGTCTCTATTTCTGCCCTGCAAACCAGTTCATCTGTACAATTTTTCTAGGTCCCACATATAGGCCTTAATATACAATATTTGTTTTTCTCTTTCTGACTTACTTCTCTCTGCATGACAGTCTCTAGATCCATCAACTTCTCTACAAATGACCGTTTCATTCCTTTTTATGGCTGACTAATATTCCATTTTATATATGTACCAACTCTTTATCCATTCGTCTGTCTGTGGCCATTTATGTTGCTTCCATTACCTGGCTATTGTAAAATAGTGCTGCAATGAACATTGTGGTGAATGTGTCTTTGTGATTTATGGTTTTCTCTGGGTATATGCCCAGAAGTGGGATTGCTGGATCCTATGGTAATTCTCTTTTTAGTTTTTTAAAGGAACCTCCATACTGTTCTCCATAGTGACTGTATCAATTTACATTCCCACCAATAGCGGAAGAGGGTTCCTTTTGTCCACACCCTCCCCAGAATTTGTTGTTTGTACATTATCTGATGATGCCGATTCTAACAGGTGTGAGGTCTTACCTCTTTGTAGGTTTGATTTGCATTTCTCTAATAAATAGTGATGTTGAGCAGCTTTTCATGTGCGTTTTGGCCATCTCTGTGTCTTCTTTGAAGAAACGTCTCTTTAGATCTTCTGCCCATTTTTGTATTGGGTTGTTTGTTTTATTAATATTAAGCTGCATGAGCTGTTTATATATATTGGAGATTAAACCTTTGTCCATTGATTCGTTTGTGAACGTTTCCGCCCATTCTGAGGGATGCCTTTTTCCATTCCCGTTTTTTTAACAAAGAAAGAAAGAAAGCAAAAGACGCAGAACACTAATGTGCGTGAAATATGCCTCTTGAAACTGCCGTTTTGAAATATGGACGTCTTTTGAATTTTTTGGTCGATATATGACCCCAGGATTTCTTTTCAGGGCAGGTGTCATTTACAGGCCTGTAATGATTTGGAATATCCACTGACCATTAGCGCTGGGATTAAAGCTGCTGTTGTGTGAAACGGCCACAAGGTGGCAGCAGTTCTCCCTTACCAAATCTGGTTACTAGGGCAGCAGAGCCTCAATGGAAGTCGCGTTCTAGATTGGAATGTAGAACGGAATGTGCCAGGAGAAAGCCCCTCAAGTTTGTCTCACTACTTCTTGTTCGTGTTTTTAATTTAATTTTTTATTTTTTATTACAGCATGTTTGAGTACAACGTTTAGCTTGTTGTAGGTGTGCAAGAGGTGGTTCTTTTACACATATACATATGTCTGTTCTCCCTGGAATCCTTTTCCCATGTACGTTATGACAGAATGTTGAGTAGTCTTCTCTTGGTACTCCGTAGGTCTTTGGTGATTATATACGTCTACTGTGTTTGTATATGTCTGTTAACCCCAATATCGTAATGAATTCAATCCTCACACCTTTCCTTTGGTGAACCATAAGTTTGTTTAATGAATCTGTGATTGCCCTTCTCCGTGGAAATATCTGCCCTGGTATCAATTTATAGGTAACACCTATAAGTGATATGACATGATATGTGTCTTTCACTTTCTGACTTACTCCATGTCACGTGATTACCTGTAGACTCATCTACGGTGCTGCAAATGGCATTGTGTCCTTTTTTTCCTTGGCGAATATTCTCTCTTAGCGAGGTCCATTTTCTGCAATGTGATTCCCTGAGGGCTGAGGATTAGCTGCCCTGGGCAGCCTGACCCTGCCGGCAAGCCCTCCCCAGGCGTGCCTGGGTTGAGGTCAATATAAACAGCACTCCAGGCAGCAATAGCCCCTGCAGCTGTGCCTGACTCCATATTCTCTGCACCATCAGCAGTCTCGGGGCTGTGCTGGCGGGAGGGTGTGAGGGTCCACGGCTTTGTGGGTGGCCCGGTGTGAGTGGGGCTCTGCTGGATTTTCGGCAGGAGTTGCCAGGCTGCCACCTGTAAACAAGAGGATGTGTCACCCATAACTTCCACTGGAATATCTCTCCGGGCTGAGGTGAGGAAGGAAAGAAAGGAGAGGGGGCCGGGACAGGATGGGTATCTCAGGCAGGGCAATGGAAAGCTTCCAGAAGAGCGCCCGTGGCCAGGATAATCCTGGCTGACCTGCAGGCACCAAGTTGGCCTGCGTGCTGTCGCTGGTGTGCCTCCACGGCCCTTCCTCTAGGCTTTCAAGCCCTTGTACATATTCAGGTGTTTCACCTGGGAAGGGTGGGAACAGTTCAGCAGCAGCTGGCCTGGGGCTCATCTCACGTTTACTCACAGAGGCCTCGGCACGGTCCCCCAGCTTTGCAATAAGGATGCTCCTTGCATGGGCGGGCGGGGCTGCTGGCTGTATGGGAGATGATTCCCCACCTCTGACCAATTTCAGAATTGTTTACCACTGGGGCAAGTGCCTTGGTAGTGTTTTCCTCTGTATAACTGTTAGGTTCAGTTTTTTTTATTTTTTGGTTCAAGTTAGATTTTATTCCTCTTTTATGTATTTATGGATATAAGCATGGAAATAATTCATTCTTATAAATACATCAGTGTGAATGGAAGAACTTTTTTTTCTGTATTATTTTTAGATTTTATTTTTAAAAAATTTGAAATTTAATTTTATTTATTTTTTTACATTAGGTTATTATTAGTTATCTATTTTATGCATAAACATGTATACAGGCCAATCCCAATCTCCCAACTCATCCCACCACCACCACCCCATGGCTTCCCCCACTTTGTGTCCATACGTTTGTTCTCTACCTCTGTGTCTCTATTTCTGCCCTGCAAACCAGTTCATCTGTACCATTTTTTTAGGTTCCACATATAGGCATTAATATACAATATTTGTTTTTCCCTTTCAGACTTACTTCACTCTGCATGACAGTCTCTAGATCCATCAACTTCTCTACAAATGACCGTTTCATTCCTTTTTATTTCTGAGTAATATTCCATTTTATATATGTACCACATCTTTATCCATTCGTCTGTCTGTGGCCATTTAGGTTGCTTCCATTACCTGGCTATTGTAAATAGTGCTGCAATGAACATTGTGGTGAATGTGTCTTTGTGATTTATGGTTTTCTCTGGGTATATGCCCAGAAGTGGGATTGCTGGATCCTATGGTAATTCTCTTTTTAGTTTTTTAAAGGAACCTCCATACTGTTCTCCATAGTGACTGTATCAATTTACATTCCCACCAATAGCGGAAGAGGGTTCCTTTTGTCCACACCCTCCCCAGAATTTGTTGTTTGTACATTATCTGATGATGCCGATTCTAACAGGTGTGAGGTCTTACCTCATTGTAGTTTTGATTTGCATTTCTCTAATAATTAGTGATGTTGAGCAGCTTTTCATGTGCGTCTTGGCCATCTCTGTGTCTTCTTTGAAGAAACGTCTCTTTAGATCTTCGGCCCATTTTTGTATTGGGTTGTTTGTTTTATTAATATTAAGCTGCATGAGCTGTTTATATATATTGGAGATTAAACCTTTGTCCATTGATTCGTTTGTGAACGTTTTCGCCCATTCTGAGGGTTGCCTTTTTCCATTCCCGTTTTTTTAACAAAGAAAGAAAGAAAGCAAAAGAAGCAGAACACTAATGTGCGTGAAATATGCCTCTTGAAACTGTCGTTTTGAAATATGGACGTCTTTTGAATTTTTTGGTCGATATATGACCCCAGGAATTGTTTTCAGGGCAGGTGTCATTTACAGGCCTGTAATGATTTGGAATATCCACTGACCATTAGCGCTGGGATTAAAGCTGCTGTTGTGTGAAACGGCCACAAGGTGGCAGCAGTTCTCCCTTACCAAATCTGGTTACTAGGGCAGCAGAGCCTCAATGGAAGAAGCCTTCTAGATTGGAATGTAGAACGGAATGTGCCAGGAGAAAGCCCCTCAAGTTTGTCTCACTACTTCTTGTTCGTGTTTTTAATTTATTTTTTTATTTTTTATTACAGCAAGTTTGAGTACAACGTTTAGCTTGTTGTAGGTGTGCAAGAGGTGGTTCTTTTACACATATACATATGTCTGTTCTTCCTGGGAACCTATTCCCATGTACGTTATGACAGAATGTTGAGTAGTCTTCTCTTGGTACTCCGTAGGTCTTTGGTGATTATATACGTCTACTGTGTTTGTATATGTCTGTTAACCCCAATATTGTAATGAATTCAATCCTCACACCTTTCCTTTGGTGAAACATAAGTTTGTTTAATGAATCTGTGATTGCCCTTCTCCGTGGAAATATCTGCCCTGGTATCAATTTATAGGTAATACCTATAAGTGATATGATATGATATGTTTCTTTCACTTTCAGACTTACTCCAAGTCACGTGATTACCTGTAGAATCATCTACGGGGCTGCAAATGGCATTGTGTCCTTTTTTTCCTTGGCCAATATTCTGTCTTAGCGAGGTCCATTTTCTGCAATGTGATTCCCTGAGGTCTGAGGATTAGCTGACCTGGCCAGCCTGACCGTGCCGGCAAGCCCTCCCGAGGTGTGCCTGGGGTGAGGTCAATATAAACAGCACTCCAGGCAGCAATAGCCCCTGCAGCTGTGCCTGACTCCATATTCTCTGCACCATCAGCAGTCTCTGGGCTGTGCTGGTGGGAGGGTGTGAGGGTCCACGGCTTTGTGGTTGGTCCGGTGTGAGTGGGGCTCTGCTGGATTTTCGGCAGGAGTTGCCAGGCTGCCACCTGTAAAGAAGAGGATGTGTCACCCATAACTTCCACTGGAATATCTTTCCGGGCTTAGGTGAGGAAGGAAAAAAAGGAGTGGGGGCCAGGACAGGAGGGGTATCTCAGGCAGGGCAATGGAAAGCTTCCAGAAGAGCGCCCGTGGCCAGGACCATCCTGGCTGACCTGCAGGCACCAAGTTGGCCTGCGGGCTGTCGCTGGTGTGCCTCCACGGCCCTTCCTCTAGGCTTTCAAGCCCTTGTACATATTCAGGTGTTTCACCTGGGAAGGGTGGGAACAGTTCAGCAGCAGCTGGCCTGGGGCTCAGCTCACGTTTACTCACAGAGGCCTCGGCACGGTCCCCCAGCTTTGCAATAAGGACGCTCCTTGCGTGGGTGGGCGGGGCTGCTGGCTGTATGGGAGATGATTCCCCACCTCTGACCAATTTCAGAATTGTTTACCACTGGAGCCAGTGCCTTGGTAGTGTTTTCCTCTGTATAACTGTTAGGTTCATTTTTTTTTCTTTTTTGGTTCAAGTTAGATTTTATTCCTCTTTTATGTATTTATGGATATAAGCATGGAAATAATTCATTCTTATAAATACATCAGTGTGAATGGAAGAACATTTTTTTCTGTTTTATTTTTACATTTTATTTTTAAAATTTTTGAAATTTAATTTTATTTATTTTTTTTATACAGTAGGTTATTATTAGTTATCTATTTTATGCATAAACATGTATACAGGTCAATCCCAATCTCCCAACTCATCCCACCACCACCACCCCATGGCTTCCCCCACTTTGTGTCCATACGTTTGTTCTCTACCTCTGTGTCTCTATTTCTGCCCTGCAAACCAGTTCATCTGTACCATTTTTCTAGGTTCCACATATAGGCATTAATATACAATATTTGTTTTTCTCTTTCTGACTTACTTCACTCTGCATGACAGTCTCTAGATCCATCAACTTCTCTACAAATGACCCAGTTTCATTCCTTTTTATGGCTGAGTAATATTCCATTTTATATATGTACCACATCTTTATCCATTCGTCTGTCTGTGGCCACTTAGGTTGCTTCCATTACCTGGCTATTGTAAATAGTGTTGCAATGAACATTGTGGTGAATGTGTCATTGTGATTTATGGTTTTCTCTGGGTATATGCCCAGAAGTGGGATTGCTGGATCCTATGGTAATTCTCCTTTTAGTTTTTTAAAGGAACCTCCATACTGTTCTCCATAGTGACTGTATCAATTTACATTTCCACCAATAGCGGAAGAGGGTTCCTTTTGTCCACACCCTCCCCAGAATTTGTTGTTTGTACATTATCTGATGATGCCGATTCTAACAGGTGTGAGGTCTTACCTCATTGTAGTTTTGATTTGCATTTCTCTAATAATTAGTGATGTTGAGCAGCTTTTCAAGTGCGTCTTGGCCATCTCTGTGTCTTCTTTGAAGAAACGTCTCTTTAGATCTTCTGCCCATTTTTGTATTGGGTTGTTTGTTTTATTAATATTAAGCTGCATGAGCTGTTTATATATATTGGAGATTAAACCTTTGTCCATTGATTCGTTTGTGAACGTTTTCGCCCATTCTGAGGGTTGCCTTTTTCCATTCCCGTTTTTTTAACAAAGAAAGAAAGAAAGCAAAAGAAGCAGAACACTAATGTGCGTGAAATATGCCTCTTGAAACTGTCGTTTTGAAATATGGACGTCTTTTGAATTTTTTGGTCGATATATGATCCCAGGATTTCTTTTCCGGGCAGGTGTCATTTACAGGCCTGTAATGATTTGGAATATCCACTGACCATTAGCGCTGGGATTAAAGCTGCTGTTGTGTGAAACGGCCACAAGGTGAAAGCAGTTCTCCCTTACCAAATCTGGTTACTAGGGCAGCAGAGCCTCAATGGAAGTCGCGTTCTAGATTGGAATGTAGAACGGAATGTGCCAGGAGAAAGCCCCTCAAGTTTGTCTCACTACTTCTTGTTCGTGTTTTTAATTTAATTTTTTATTTTTTATTACAGCAAGTTTGAGTACAACGTTTAGCTTGTTGTAGGTGTGCAAGAGGTGGTTCTTTTACACATATACATATGTCTGTTCTCTCTGGGATCCTTTTCCCGTGTACGTTATGACAGAATGTTGAGTAGTCTTCTCTTGGTACTCCGTAGGTCTTTGGTGATTATATACGTCTACTGTGTTTGTATATGTCTGTTAACCCCAATATCGTAATGAATTCAATCCTCACACCTTTCCTTTGGTGAACCATAAGTTTGTTTAATGAATCTGTGATTGCCCTTCTCCGTGGAAATATCTGCCCTGGTATCAATTTATAGGTAACACCTATAAGTGATATGATATGATATGTGTCTTTCACTTTCTGACTTACTCCAAGTCACGTGATTACCTCTATACTCATCTACGGTGCTGCAAATGGCATTGTGTCCTTTTTTTCCTTGGCGAATATTCTGTCTTAGCGAGGTCCATTTTCTGCAATGTGATTCCCTGAGGGCTGAGGATTAGCTGACCTGGGCAGCCTGACCCTGCCGGCAAGCCCTCCCCAGGTGTGCCTGGGTTGAGGTCAATATAAACAGCACTCCAGGCAGCAATAGCCCCTGCAGCTGTGCCTGACTCCATATTCTCTGCACCATCAGAAATCTCGGGGCTGTGCTGGTGGTAGGGTGTGAGGGTTCACGGCTTTGTTGGTGGCCTGGTGTGAGTGGGGCTCTGCTGGATTTTCGGCAGGAGTTGCCAGTCTGCCACCTGTAAACAAGAGGATGTGTCACCCATAACTTCCAAAGGAATATCTCTCCGGGCTGAGGTGAGGAAGGAAAAAAAGGATTGGGGGCCGGGACAGGAGGGGTATCTCAGGCAGGGCAATGGAAAGCTTCCAGAAGAGCGCCCGTGGCCAGGACCATCCTGGCTGACCTGCAGGCACCAAGTTGGCCTGCGTGCTGTCGCTGGTGTGCCTCCACGGCCCTTCCTCTAGGCTTTCAAGCCCTTGTACATATTCAGGTGTTTCACCTGGGAAGGGTGGGAACAGTTCAGCAGCAGCTGGCCTGGGGCTCAGCTCACGTTTACTCACAGAGGCCTCGGCACGGTCCCCCAGCTTTGCAATAAGGACGCTCCTTGCGTGGGCGGGCGGGGCTGCTGGCTGTATGGGAGATGATTCCCTACCTCTGACCAATTTCAGAATTGTTTACCACTGGAACAAGTGCCTTGGTAGTGTTTTCCTCTGTATAACTGTTAGGTTCAGTTTTTTTTTTTTTGGTTCAAGTTAGATTTTATTCCTCTTTTATGTATTTATGGATATAAGCATGGAAATAATTCATTCTTATAAATACATCAGTGTGAATGGAAGAACTTTTTTTCTGTATTATTTTTACATTTTATTTTTAAAAAATTTGAAATTTAATTTTATTTATTTTTTACAGTAGGTTATTATTAGTTATCTATTTTATGCATAAACATGTATACAGGCCAATCCCAATCTCCCAACTCATCCCACCACCACCACCCCATGGCTTCCCCCACTTTGTGTCCATACGTTTCTTCTCTACCTCTGTGTCTCTATTTCTGCCCTGCAAACCAGTTCATCTGTACCATTTTTCTAGGTTCCACATATAGGCATTAATATACAATATTTGTTTTTCTCTTTCTGACTTACTTCACTCTGCATGACAGTCTCTAGATCCATCAACTTCTCTACAAATGACCGTTTCATTCCTTTTTATGGCTGAGTAATATTCCATTTTATATATGTACCACATCTTTATCCATTCGTCTGTCTGTGGCCATTTAGGTTGCTTCCATTACCTGGCTATTGTAAATAGTGCTGCAATGAACATTGTGGTGAATGTGTCTTTGTGATTTATGGATTTCTCTGGGTATATGCCCAGAAGTGGGATTGCTGGATCCTATGGTAATTCTCTTTTTAGTTTTTTAAAGGAACCTCCATACAGTTCTCCATAGTGACTGTATCAATTTACATTCCCACCAATAGCGGAAGAGGGTTCCTTTTTTCACACCCTCCCCAGAATTTGTTGTTTGTAGATTATCTGATGCTGCCGATTCTAACAGGTGTGAGGTCTTACCTCATTGTAGTTTTGACTTGCATTTCTCTAATAATTAGTGATGTTGAGCAGCTTTTCATGTGCGTCTTGGCCATCTCTGTGTCTTCTTTGAAGAAACGTCTCTTTAGATCTTCTGCCCATTTTTGTATTGGGTTGTTTGTTTTATTAATATTAAGCTGCATGAGCTGTTTATATATGTTGGAGATTAAACCTTTGTCCATTGATTCGTTTGTGAACGTTTTCGCCCATTCTGAGGGTTGCCTTTTTCCATTCCCGTTTTTTTAACAAAGAAAGAAAGCAAAAGAAGCAGAACACTAATGTGCGTGAAATATGCCTCTTGAAACTGTCGTTTTGAAATATGGACGTCTTTTGAATTTTTTGGTCGATATATGACCCCAGGATTTGTTTTCAGGGCAGGTGTCATTTACAGGCCTGTAATGATTTGGAATATCCACTGACCATAAGCGCTGGGATTAAAGCTGCAGTTGTGAGAAACGGCCACAAGGTGGCAGCAGTTCTCCCTTACCAAATCTGGTTACTAGGGCAGCAGAGCCTCAATGGAAGTCGCGTTCTAGATTGGAATGTAGAACGGAATGTGCCAGGAGAAAGCCCCTCAAGTGTGTCTCACTACTTCTTGTTCTTGTTTTTAATTTAATTTTTTATTTTTTTATTACAGCATGTTTGAGTACAACGTTTAGCTTGTTGTAGGTGTGCAAGAGGTGGTTCTTTGACACATATACATATGTCTGTTCTTCCTGGGATCCTTTTCCCATGTACGTTATGACAGAATGTTGAGTAGTCTTCTCTTGGTACTCCGTAGGTCTTTGGTGATTATATACGTCTACTGTGTTTGTATATGTCTGTTAACCCCAATATCGTAATGAATTCAATCCTCACACCTTTCCTTTGGTGAACCATAAGTTTGTTTAATGAATCTGTGATTGCCCTTCTCCGTGGAAATATCTGCCCTGGTATCAATTTATAGGTAACACCTATAAGTGATATGATACGATATGTGTCTTTCACTTTCTGACTTACTCCAAGTCACGTGATTACCTGTAGACTCATCTACGGTGCTGCGAATGGCATTGTGTCCTTTTTTTCCTTGGCGAATATTCTGTCTTAGCGAGGTCCATTTTCTGCAATGTGATTCCCTGAGGGCTGAGGATTAGCTGCCCTGGGCAGCCTGACCCTGCCGGCAAGCCCTCCCCAGGTGTGCCTGGGTTGAGGTCAATATAAACAGCACTCCAGGCAGCAATAGCCCCTGCAGCTGTGCCTGACTCCATATTCTCTGCCCCGTCAGCCGTCTCGGGGCTGTGCTGTTGGGAGGGTGGGAGGGTCCACGGCTTTGTGGGCGGCCCGGTGTGAGTGGGGCTCTGCTGGACTTTCGGCTGGAGTTGCCAGGCTGCCACCTGTGAGGAAGAGGATGTGTCACCCATAAGTTCCACTGGAATATCTCTCCGGGCTGAGGTGAGGAAGGAAAAAAAGGAGTGGGGGCCGGGACAGGAGGGGTATCTCAGGCAGGGCAATGGAAAGCTTCCAGAAGAGCGCCCGTGGCCAGGACCATCCTGGCTGACCTGCAGGCACCAAGTTGGCCTGCGTGCCGTCGCTGGTGTGGCTCCACGGCCCTCCCTCTAGGATTTCAAGCCCTTGTACATATTCAGGTGTTTCACCTGGGAAGGGTGGGAACAGTTCAGCAGCATCTGGCCTGGGGCTCAGCTCAGTTTTACTCACAGAGGCCTGGGCATGGTCTCCCAGCTTTGCAATAAGGATGCTCCTTGCGTGTGCGGGTGGGGCTGCTGGCTGTATGGGAGATGATTCCCCACCTCTGACCAATTTCAGTATTGTTTACCACTGGAGCAAGTGCCTTGGTAGTGTTTTCCTCTGTATAACTGTTAGGTTCAGTTTTTTTTTTTCTTTTTTGGTTCAAGTTAGATTTTATTCCTCTTTTATGTATTTATAGATATAAGCATGGAAATAATTCATTGTTATATATACATCAGTGTGAATGGAAGAACTTTTTTTCTGTTTTATTTTTACATTTTATTTTTAAAAATTTTGAAATTTAATTTTGTTTATTTTTTTATACAGTAGGTTATTATTAGTTATCTATTTTATGCATATACATGTATACAGGTCAATCCCAATCTCCCAACTCATCCCACCACCACCACCCCATGGCTTACCCCACTTTGTGTCCATACGTCTGTTCTCTACCTCTGTGTCTCTATTTCTGCCCTGCAAACCAGTTCATCTGTACCATTTTTCTAGGTTCCACATATAGGCATTAATATACAATATTTGTTTTTCTCTTTCTGACTTACTTCACTCTGTATGACAGTCTCTAGATCCATCAACTTCTCTACAAATGACCCAGTTTCATTCCTTTTTATGGCTGAGTAATATTCCATTTTATATATGTACCACATCTTTATCCATTCGTCTGTCTGTGGGCATTTAGGTTGCTTCCATTACCTGGCTATTGTAAATAGTGCTGCAATGAACATTGTGGTGAATGTGTCTTTGTGATATATGGTTTTCTCTGGGTATATGCCCAGTAGTGGGATTGCTGGATCCTATGGTAATTCTCTTTTTAGTTTTTTAAAGGAACCTCCATACTGTTCTCCATAGTGACTGTATCAATTTACATTCCCACCAATAGCGGAAGAGGGTTCCTTTTGTCCACACCCTCCCCAGAATTTGTTGTTTGTACATTATCTGATGATGCCGATTCTAACAGGTGTGAGGTCTTACCTCATTGTAGTTTTGATTTACATTTCTCTAATAATTAGTGATGTTGAGCATCTTCTCATGTGCGTCTTGGCCATCTCTGTGTCTTCTTTGAAGAAACGTCTCTTTAGATCTTCTGCCCATTTTTGTATTGGGTTGTTTGTTTTATTAATATTAAGCTGCATGAGCTGTTTATATATATTGGAGATTAATCCTTTGTCCATTGATTCGTTTGTGAACGTTTTCGCCCACTCTGAGGGTTGCCTTTTTCCATTCCCGTTTTTTTAACAAAGAAAGAAAGAAAGCAAAAGAAGCAGAACACTAATGTGCGTGAAACATGCCTCTTGAAACTGTCGTTTTGAAATATGGACGTCTTTTGAATTATTTGGTCGATATATGACCCCAGGATTTGTTTTCAGGGCAGGTGTCATTATAGGCCTGTAATGATTTGGAATATCCACTGACCATTAGCGCTGGGATTAAAGCTGCAGTTGTGAGAAACGGCCACAAGGTGGCAGCAGTTCTCCCTTACCAAATCTGGTTACTAGGGCAGCAGAGCCTCAATGGAAGTCGCATTCTAGATTGGAATGTAGAACGGAATGTGCCAGGAGAAAGCCCCTCAAGTGTGTCTCACTACTTCTTGTTCTTGTTTTTAATTTAATTTTTTATTTTTTTATTACAGCATATTTGAGTACAACGTTTAGCTTGTTGTAGGTGTGCAAGAGGTGGTTCTTTGACACATATACATATGTCTGTTCTTCCTGGGATCCTTTTCCCATGTACGTTATGACAGAATGTTGAGTAGTCTTCTCTTGGTACTCCGTAGGTCTTTGGTGATTATATACGTCTACTGTGTTTGTATATGTCTGTTAACCCCAATATCGTAATGAATTCAATCCTCACACCTTTCCTTTGGTGAACCATAAGTTTGTTTAATGAATCTGTGATTGCCCTTCTCCGTGGAAATATCTGCCCTGGTATCAATTTATAGGTAACACCAATAAGTGATATGATACGATATGTGTCTTTCACTTTCTGACTTACTCCAACTCACGTGATTACCTCGAGACTCATCTACGGTGCTGCGAATGGCATTGTGTCCTTTTTTTCCTTGGCGAATATTCTGTCTTAGCGAGGTCCATTTTCTGCAATGTGATTCCCTGAGGGCTGAGGATTAGCTGCCCTGGGCAGCCTGACCCTGCCGGCAAGCCCTCCCCAGGTGTGCCTGGGTTGAGGTCAATATAAACAGCACTCCAGGCAGCAATAGCCCCTGCAGCTGTGCCTGACTCCATATTCTCTGCCCCGTCAGCAGTCTCGGGGCTGTGCTGGTGGGAGGGTGTGAGGGTCCACGGCTTTGTGGGTGGCCCGGTGTGAGTGGGGCTCTGCTGGACTTTCGGCAGGAGTTGCCAGGCTGCCACCTGTAAAGAAGAGGATGTGTCACCCATAACTTCCACTAGAATATCTCTCCGGGCTGAGGTGAGGAAGGAAAAAAAGGAGTGGGGGCCGGGACAGGAGGGGTATCTCAGGCAGGGCAATGGAAAGCTTCCAGAAGAGCGCCCGTGGCCAGGACCATCCTGGCTGACCAGCAGGCACCAAGTTGGCCTGCGTGACGTCGCTGGTGTGGCTCCACGGCCCTCCCTCTAGGCTTTCAAGCCCTTGTACATATTCAGGTGTTTCACCTGGGAAGGGTGGGAACAGTTCAGCAGCAGCTGGCCTGGGGCTCAGCTCACGTTTACTCACAGAGGCCTGGGCACGGTCCCCCAGCTTTGCAATTAGGACGCTCCTTGCGTGGGCGGGTGGGGCTGCTGGCTGTATGGGAGATGATTCCCCACTTCTGACCAATTTCAGAATTGTTTACCACTGGAGCAAGTGCCTTGGTAGTGTTTTCCTCTGTATAACTGTTAGGTTCAGTTTTTTTTTTTCTTTTTTGGTTCAAGTTAGATTTTATTCCTCTTTTATGTATTTATAGATATAAGCATGGAAATAATTCATTGTTATATATACATCAGTGTGAATGGAAGAACTTTTTTTCTGTTTTATTTTTACATTTTATTTTTAAAAATTTTGAAATTTAATTTTGTTTATTTTTTTATACAGTAGGTTATTATTAGTTATCTATTTTATGCATATACATGTATACAGGTCAATCCCAATCTCCCAACTCATCCCACCACCACCACCCCATGGCTTACCCCACTTTGTGTCCATACGTCTGTTCTCTACCTCTGTGTCTCTATTTCTGCCCTGCAAACCAGTTCATCTGTACCATTTTTCTAGGTTCCACATATAGGCATTAATATACAATATTTGTTTTTCTCTTTCTGACTTACTTCACTCTGTATGACAGTCTCTAGATCCATCAACTTCTCTACAAATGACCCAGTTTCATTCCTTTTTATGGCTGAGTAATATTCCATTTTATATATGTACCACATCTTTATCCATTCGTCTGTCTGTGTGCATTTAGGTTGCTTCCATTACCTGGCTATTGTAAATAGTGCTGCAATGAACATTGTGGTGAATGTGTCTTTGTGATTTATGGTTTTCTCTGTGTATATGCCCAGTAGTGGGATTGCTGGATCCTATGGTAATTCTCTTTTTAGTTTTTTAAAGGAACCTCCATACTGTTCTCCATAGTGACTGTATCAATTTACATTCCCCACCAATAGCGGAAGAGGGTTCCTTTTGTCCACATCCTCCCCAGAATTTGTTGTTTGTACATTATCTGATGATGCCGATTCTAACAGGTGTGAGGTCTTACCTCATTGTAGTTTTGATTTGCATTTCTCTAATAATTAGTGATGTTGAGCAGCTTCTCATGTGCGTCTTGGCCATCTCTGTGTCTTCTTTGAAGAAACGTCTCTTTAGATCTTCTGCCCATTTTTGTATTGGGTTGTTTGTTTTATTAATATTAAGCTGCATGAGCTGTTTATATATATTGGAGATTAAACCTTTGTCCATTGATTCGTTTGTGAACGTTTTCGCCCACTCTGAGGGTTGCCTTTTTCCATTCCCGTTTTTGTAACAAAGAAAGAAAGAAAGCAAAAGAAGCAGAACACTAATGTGCGTGAAATATGCCTCTTGAAACTGTCGTTTTGAAATATGGACGTCTTTTGAATTTTTTGGTCGATATATGACCCCAGGATTTGTTTTCAGGGCAGGTGTCATTTACAGGCCTGTAATGATTTGGAATATCCACTGACCATTAGCGCTGGGATTAAAGCTGCAGTTGTGAGAAACGGCCACAAGGTGGCAGCAGTTCTCCCTTACCAAATCTGGTTACTAGGGCAGCAGAGCCTCAATGGAAGTCGCGTTCTAGATTGGAATGTAGAACGGAATGTGCCAGGAGAAAGCCCCTCAAGTGTGTCTCACTACTTCTTGTTCTTGTTTTTAATTTAATTTTTTATTTTTTTATTACAGCATGTTTGAGTACAACGTTTAGCTTGTTGTAGGTGTGCAAGAGGTGGTTCTTTGACACATATACATATGTCTGTTCTTCCTGGGATCCTTTTCCCATGTACGTTATGACAGAATGTTGAGTAGTCTTCTCTTGGTACTCCGTAGGTCTTTGGTGATTATATACGTCTACTGTGTTTGTATATGTCTGTTAACCCCAATATCGTAATGAATTCAATCCTCACACCTTTCCTTTGGTGAACCATAAGTTTGTTTAATGAATCTGTGATTGTCCTTCTCCGTGGAAATATCTGCCCTGGTATCAATTTATAGGTAACACCTATAAGTGATATGATACGATATGTGTCTTTCACTTTCTGACTTACTCCAAGTCACGTGATTACCTCGAGACTCATCGACGGTGCTGCGAATGGCATTGTGTCCTTTTTTTCCTTGGCGAATATTCTGTCTTAGCGAGGTCCATTTTCTGCAATGTGATTCCCTGAGGGCTGAGGATTAGCTGCCCTGGGCAGCCTGACCCTGCCGGCAAGCCCTCCCCAGGTGTGCCTGGGTTGAGGTCAATATAAACAGCACTCCAGGCAGCAATAGCCCCTGCAGCTGTGCCTGACTCCATATTCTCTGCCCCGTCAGCAGTCTCGGGGCTGTGCTGGTGGGAGGGTGTGAGGGTCCACGGCTTTGTGGGTGGCCCGGTGTGAGTGGGGCTCTGCTGGACTTTCGGCAGGAGTTGCCAGGCTGCCACCTGTAAAGAAGAGGATGTGCCACCCATAACTTCCACTGGAATATCTCTCCGGGCTGAGGTGAGGAAGGAAAAAAAGGAGTGGGGGCCGGGACAGGAGGGGTATCTCAGGCAGGGCAATGGAAAGCTTCCAGAAGAGCGCCCGTGGCCAGGACCATCCTGGCTGACCTGCAGGCACCAAGTTGGCCTGCGTGCCGTCGCTGGTGTGGCTCCACGGCCCTCCCTCTAGGCTTTCAAGCTTTTGTACATATTCAGGTGTTTCACCTGGGAAGGGTGGGAACAGTTCAGCAGCATCTGGCCTGGGGCTCAGCTCACGTTTACTCACAGAGGCCTGGGCACGGTCTCCCAGCTTTGCAATAAGGACGCTCCTTGCATGGGCGGGTGCGGCTGCTGGCTGTATGGGCGATGATTCCCCACCTCTGACCAATTTCAGAATTGTTTACCACTGGAGCAAGTGCCTTGGTAGTGTTTTCCTCTGTATAACTGTTAGGTTCAGTTTTTTTTTTTTCTTTTTTGGTTCAAGTTAGATTTTATTCCTCTTTTATGTATTTATAGATATAAGCATGGAAGTAATTCATTGTTATATATACATCAGTGTGAATGGAAGAACTTTTTTTCTGTTTTATTTTTACATTTTATTTTTCAAAATTTTGAAATTTAATTTTGTTTATTTTTTTATACAGTAGGTTATTATTAGTTATCTATTTTATGCATATACATGTATACAGGTCAATCCCAATCTCCCAACTCATCCCACCACCACCACCCCATGGCTTACCCCACTTTGTGTCCATACGTCTGTTCTCTACCTCTGTGTCTCTATTTCTGCCCTGCAAACCAGTTCATCTGTACCATTTTTCTAGGTTCCACATATAGGCATTAGTATACAATATTTGTTTTTCTCTTTCTGACTTACTTCACTCTGTATGACAGTCTCTAGATCCATCAGCTTCTCTACAAATGACCCAGTTTCATTCCTTTTTATGGCTGAGTAATATTCCATTTTATATATGTACCACATCTTTATCCATTCGTCTGTCTGTGGGCATTTAGGTTGCTTCCATTACCTGGCTATTGTAAATAGTGCTGCAATGAACATTGTGGTGAATGTGTCTTTGTGATTTATGGTTTTCTCTGGGTATATGCCCAGAAGTGGGATTGCTGGATCCTATGGTAATTCTCTTTTTAGTTTTTTAAAGGAACCTCCATACTGTTCTCCATAGTGACTGTATCAATTTACATTCCCACCAATAGCGGAAGAGGGTTCCTTATGTCCACACCCTCCCCAGAATTTGTTGTTTGTACATTATCTGATGATGCCGATTCTAACAGGTGTGAGGTCTTACCTCATTGTAGTTTTGATTTGCATTTCTCTAATAATTAGTGATGTTGAGCAGCTTCTCATGTGCGTCTTGGCCATCTCTGTGACTTCTTTGAAGAAACGTCTCTTTAGATCTTCTGCCCATTTTTGTATTGGGTTGTTTGTTTTATTAATATTAAGCTGCATGAGCTGTTTATATATATTGGAGATTAAACCTTTGTCCATTGATTCGTTTGTGAACGTTTTCGCCCATTCTGAGGGTTGCCTTTTTCCATTCCCGTTTTTGTAACAAAGAAAGAAAGAAAGCAAAAGAAGCAGAACACTAATGTGCGTGAAATATGCCTCTTGAAACTGTCGTTTTGAAATATGGACGTCTTTTGAATTTTTTGGTCGATATATGACCCCAGGATTTGTTTTCAGGGCAGATGTCATTTACAGGCCTGTAATGATTTGGAATATCCACTGACCATTAGCGCTGGGATTAAAGCTGCAGTTGTGAGAAACGGCCACAAGGTGGCAGCAGTTCTCCCTTACCAAATCTGGTTACTAGGGCAGCAGAGCCTCAATGGAAGTCGCGTTCTAGATTGGAATGTAGAACGGAATGTGCCAGGAGAAAGCCCCTCAAGTGTGTCTCACTACTTCTTGTTCTTGTTTTTAATTTAATTTTTTATTTTTTTATTACAGCATGTTTGAGTACAACGTTTAGCTTGTTGTAGGTGTGCAAGAGGTGGTTCTTTGACACATATACATATGTCTGTTCTTCCTGGGATCCTTTTCCCATGTACGTTATGACAGAATGTTGAGTAGTCTTCTCTTGGTACTCCGTAGGTCTTTGGTGATTATATACGTCTACTGTGTTTGTATATGTCTGTTAACCCCAATATCGTAATGAATTCAATCCTCACACCTTTCCTTTGGTGAACCATAAGTTTGTTTAATGAATCTGTGATTGCCCTTCTCCGTGGAAATATCTGCCCTGGTATCAATTTATAGGTAACACCTATAAGTGATATGATACGATATGTGTCTTTCACTTTCTGACTTACTCCAAGTCACGTGATTACCTCGAGACTCATCGACGGTGCTGCGAATGGCATTGTGTCCTTTTTTTCCTTGGCGAATATTCTGTCTTAGCGAGGTCCATTTTCTGCAATGTGATTCCCTGAGGGCTGAGGATTAGCTGCCCTGGGCAGCCTGACCCTGCCGGCAAGCCCTCCCCAGGTGTGCCTGGGTTGAGGTCAATATAAACAGCACTCCAGGCAGCAATAGCCCCTGCAGCTGTGCCTGACTCCATATTCTCTGCCCGTCAGCAGTCTCGGGGCTGTGCTGGTGGGAGGGTGTGAGGGTCCACGGCTTTGTGGGTGGCCCGGTGTGAGTGGGGCTCTGCTGGACTTTCGGCAGGAGTTGCCAGGCTGCCACCTGTAAAGAAGAGGATGTGCCACCCATAACTTCCACTGGAATATCTCTCCGTGCTGAGGTGAGGAAGGAAAAAAAGGAGTGGGGGCCGGGACAGGAGGGGTATCTCAGGCAGGGCAATGGAAAGCTTCCAGAAGAGCGCCCGTGGCCAGGACCATCCTGGCTGACCTGCAGGCACCAAGTTGGCCTGCGTGCCGTCGCTGGTGTGGCTCCACGGCCCTCCCTCTAGGCTTTCAAGCTTTTGTACATATTCAGGTGTTTCACCTGGGAAGGGTGGGAACAGTTCAGCAGCATCTGGCCTGGGGCTCAGCTCACGTTTACTCACAGAGGCCTGGGCACGGTCTCCCAGCTTTGCAATAAGGACGCTCCTTGCGTGGGCGGGTGGGGCTGCTGGCTGTATGGGAGATGATTCCCCACCTCTGACCAATTTCAGAATTGTTTACCACTGGAGCAAGTGCCTTGGTAGTGTTTTCCTCTGTATAACTGTTAGGTTCAGTTTTTTTTTTTTCTTTTTTGGTTCAAGTTAGATTTTATTCCTCTTTTATGTATTTATAGATATAAGCATGGAAATAATTCATTGTTATATATACATCAGTGTGAATGGAAGAACTTTTTTTCTGTTTTATTTTTACATTTTATTTTTTAAAATTTTGAAATTTAATTTTGTTTATTTTTTTATACAGTAGGTTATTATTAGTTATCTATTTTATGCATATACATGTATACAGGTCAATCCCAATCTCCCAACTCATCCCACCACCACCACCCCATGGCTTACCCCACTTTGTGTCCATACGTCTGTTCTCTACCTCTGTGTCTCTATTTCTGCCCTGCAAACCAGTTCATCTGTACCATTTTTCTAGGTTCCACATATAGGCATTAATATACAATATTTGTTTTTCTCTTTCTGACTTACTTCACTCTGTATGACAGTCTCTAGATCCATCAGCTTCTCTACAAATGACCCAGTTTCATTCCTTTTTATGGCTGAGTAATATTCCATTTTATATATGTACCACATCTTTATCCATTCGTCTGTCTGTGGGCATTTAGGTTGCTTCCATTACCTGGCTATTGTAAATAGTGCTGCAATGAACATTGTGGTGAATGTGTCTTTGTGATTTATAGTTTTCTCTGGGTATATGCCCAGAAGTGGGATTGCTGGATCCTATGGTAATTCTCTTTTTAGTTTTTTAAAGGAACCTCCATACTGTTCTCCATAGTGACTGTATCAATTTACATTCCCACCAATAGCGGAAGAGGGTTCCTTTTGTCCACACCCTCCCCAGAATTTGTTGTTTGTACATTATCTGATGATGCCGATTCTAACAGGTGTGAGGTCTTACCTCATTGTAGTTTTGATTTGCATTTCTCTAATAATTAGTGATGTTGAGCAGCTTCTCATGTGCGTCTTGGCCATCTCTGTGACTTCTTTGAAGAAACGTCTCTTTAGATCTTCTGCCCATTTTTGTATTGGGTTGTTTGTTTTATTAATATTAAGCTGCATGAGCTGTTTATATATATTGGAGATTAAACCTTTGTCCATTGATACATTTGTGAACGTTTTCGCCCATTCTGAGGGTTGCCTTTTTCCATTCCCGTTTTTGTAACAAAGAAAGAAAGAAAGCAAAAGAAGCAGAACACTAATGTGCGTGAAATATGCCTCTTGAAACTGTAGTTTTGAAATATGGACGTCTTTTGAATTTTTTGGTCGATATATGACCCCAGGATTTGTTTTCAGGGCAGGTGTCATTTACAGGCCTGTAATGATTTGGAATATCCACTGACCATTAGCGCTGGGATTAAAGCTGCAGTTGTGAGAAACGGCCACAAGGTGGCAGCAGTTCTCCCTTACCAAATCTGGTTACTAGGGCAGCAGAGCCTCAATGGAAGTCGCGTTCTAGATTGGAATGTAGAACGGAATGTGCCAGGAGAAAGCCCCTCAAGTGTGTCTCACTACTTCTTGTTCTTGTTTTTAATTTAATTTTTTATTTTTTTATTACAGCATGTTTGAGTACAACGTTTAGCTTGTTGTAGGTGTGCAAGAGGTGGTTCTTTGACACATATACATATGTCTGTTCTTCCTGGGATCCTTTTCCCATGTACGTTATGACAGAATGTTGAGTAGTCTTCTCTTGGTACTCCGTAGGTCTTTGGTGATTATATACGTCTACTGTGTTTGTATATGTCTGTTAACCCCAATATTGTAATGAATTCAATCCTCACACCTTTCCTTTGGTGAACCATAAGTTTGTTTAATGAATCTGTGATTGCCCTTCTCCGTGGAAATATCTGCCCTGGTATCAATTTATAGGTAACACCTATAAGTGATATGATACGATATGTGTCTTTCACTTTCTGACTTACTCCAAGTCACGTTATTACCTCGAGACTCATCTACGGTGCTGCGAATGGCATTGTGTCCTTTTTTTCCTTGGCGAATATTCTGTCTTAGCGAGGTCCATTTTCTGCAATGTGATTCCCTGAGGGCTGAGGATTAGCTGCCCTGGGCATCCTGACCCTGCCGGCAAGCCCTCCCCAGGTGTGCCTGGGTTGAGGTCAATATAAACAGCACTCCAGGCAGCAATAGCCCCTGCAGCTGTGCCTGACTCCATATTCTCTGCCCCGTCAGCAGTCTCGGGGCTGTGCTGGTGGGAGGGTGTGAGGGTCCACGGCTTTGTGGGTGGCCCGGTGTGAGTGGGGCTCTGCTGGACTTTCGGCAGGAGTTGCCAGGCTGCCACCTGTAAAGAAGAGGATGTGCCACCCATAACTTCCACTGGAATATCTCTCCGGGCTGAGGTGAGGAAGGAAAAAAAGGAGTGGGGGCCGGGACAGGAGGGGTATCTCAGGCAGGGCAATGGAAAGCTTCCAGAAGAGCGCCCGTGGCCAGGACCATCCTGGCTGACCTGCAGGCACCAAGTTGGCCTGCGTGCCGTCGCTGGTGTGGCTCCACGGCCCTCCCTCTAGGCTTTCAAGCTTTTGTACATATTCAGGTGTTTCACCTGGGAAGGGTGGGAACAGTTCAGCAGCATCTGGCCTGGGGCTCAGCTCACGTTTACTCACAGAGGCCTGGGCACGGTCTCCCAGCTTTGCAATAAGGACTCTCCTTGCGTGGGCGGGTGGGGCTGCTGGCTGTATGGGAGATGATTCCCCACCTCTGACCAATTTCAGAATTGTTTACCACTGGAGCAAGTGCCTTGGTAGTGTTTTCCTCTGTATAACTGATAGGTTCAGTTTTTTTTTCTCTTTTGGTTCAAGTTAGATTTTATTCCTCTTTTATGTATTTATAGATATAAGCATGGAAATAATTCATTGTTATATATACATCAGTGTGAATGGAAGAACATTTTTTCTGTTTTATTTTTACATTTTATTTTTAAAAATTTTGAAATTTAATTTTGTTTATTTTTTTATACAGTAGGTTATTATTAGTTATCTATTTTATGCATATACATGTATACAGGTCAATCCCAATCTCCCAACTCATCCCACCACCACCACCCCATGGCTTACCCCACTTTGTGTCCATACGTCTGTTCTCTACCTCTGTGTCTCTATTTCTGCCCTGCAAACCAGTTCATCTGTACCATTTTTCTAGGTTCCACATATAGGCATTAATATACAATATTTGTTTTTCTCTTTCTGACTTACTTCACTCTGTATGACAGTCTCTAGATCCATCAGCTTCTCTACAAATGACCCAGTTTCATTCCTTTTTATGGCTGAGTAATATTCCATTTTATATATGTACCACATCTTTATCCATTCGTCTGTCTGTGGGCATTTAGGTTGCTTCCATTACCTGGCTATTGTAAATAGTGCTGCAATGAACATTGTGGTGAATGTGTCTTTGTGATTTATGGTTTTCTCTGGGTATATGCCCAGTAGTGGGATTGCTGGATCCTATGGTAATTCTCTTTTTAGTTTTTTAAAGGAACCTCCATACTGTTCTCCATAGTGACTGTATCAATTTACATTCCCACCAATAGCGGAAGAGGGTTCCTTTTGTCCACACCCTCCCCAGAATTTGTTGTTTGTACATTATCTGATGATGCCGATTCTAACAGGTGTGAGGTCTTACCTCATTGTAATTTTGATTTGCATTTCTCTAATAATTAGTGATGTTGAGCAGCTTCTCATGTGCGTCTTGGCCATCTCTGTGACTTCTTTGAAGAAACGTCTCTTTAGATCTTCTGCCCATTTTTGTATTGGGTTGTTTGTTTTATTAATATTAAGCTGCATGAGCTGTTTATATATATTGGAGATTAAACCTTTGTCCATTGATTCGTTTGTGAACGTTTTCGCCCATTCTGAGGGTTGCCTTTTTCCATTCCCGTTTTTGTAACAAAGAAAGAAAGAAAGCAAAAGAAGCAGAACACTAATGTGCGTGAAATATGCCTCTTGAAACTGTCGTTTTGAAATATGGACGTCTTTTGAATTTTTTGGTCGATATATGACCCCAGGATTTGTTTTCAGGGCAGGTGTCATTTACAGGCCTGTAATGATTTGGAATATCCACTGACCATTAGCGCTGGGATTAAAGCTGCAGTTGTGAGAAACGGCCACAAGGTGGCAGCAGTTCTCCCTTACCAAATCTGGTTACTAGGGCAGCAGAGCCTCAATGGAAGTCGCGTTCTAGATTGGAATGTAGAACGGAATGTGCCAGGAGAAAGCCCCTCAAGTGTGTCTCACTACTTCTTGTTCTTGTTTTTAATTTAATTTTTTATTTTTTTATTACAGCATGTTTGAGTACAACGTTTAGCTTGTTGTAGGTGTGCAAGAGGTGGTTCTTTGACACATATACATATGTCTGTTCTTCCTGGGATCCTTTTCCCATGTACGTTATGACAGAATGTTGAGTAGTCTTCTCTTGGTACTCCGTAGGTCTTTGGTGATTATATACGTCTACTGTGTTTGTATATGTCTGTTAACCCCAATATCGTAATGAATTCAATCCTCACACCTTTCCTTTGGTGAACCATAAGTTTGTTTAATGAATCTGTGATTGCCCTTCTCCGTGGAAATATCTGCCCTGGTATCAATTTATAGGTAACACCTATAAGTGATATGATACGATATGTGTCTTTCACTTTCTGACTTACTCCAAGTCACGTGATTACCTCGAGACTCATCTACGGTGCTGCGAATGGCATTGTGTCCTTTTTTCCCTTGGCGAATATTCTGTCTTAGCGAGGTCCATTTTCTGCAATGTGATTCCCTGAGGGCTGAGGATTAGCTGCCCTGGGCAGCCTGACCCTGCCGGCAAGCCCTCCCCAGGTGTGCCTGGGTTGAGGTCAATATAAACAGCACTCCAGGCAGCAATAGCCCCTGCAGCTGTGCCTGACTCCATATTCTCTGCCCCGTCAGCAGTCTCGGGGCTGTGCTGGTGGGAGGGTGTGAGGGTCCACGGCTTTGTGGGTGGCCCGGTGTGAGTGGGGCTCTGCTGGACTTTCGGCAGGAGTTGCCAGGCTGCCACCTGTAAAGAAGAGGATGTGTCACCCATAACTTCCACTGGAATATCTCTCCGGGCTGAGGTGAGGAAGGAAAAAAAGGAATGGGGGCCGGGACAGGAGGGGTATCTCAGGCAGGGCAATGGAAAGCTTCCAGAAGAGCGCCCGTGGCCAGGACCATCCTGGCTGACCTGCAGGCACCAAGTTGGCCTGCGTGCCGTCGCTGGTGTGGCTCCACGGCCCTCCCTCTAGGCTTTCAAGCTTTTGTACATATTCAGGTGTTTCACCTGGGAAGGGTGGGAACAGTTCAGCAGCATCTGGCCTGGGGCTCAGCTCACGTTTACTCACAGAGGCCTGGGCACGTTCTCCCAGCTTTGCAATAAGGACTCTCCTTGCGTGGGCGGGTGGGGCTGCTGGCTGTATGGGAGATGATTCCCCACCTCTGACCAATTTCAGAATTGTTTACCACTGGAGCAAGTGCCTTGGTAGTGTTTTCCTCTGTATAACTGATAGGTTCAGTTTTTTTTTCTCTTTTGGTTCAAGTTAGATTTTATTCCTCTTTTATGTATTTATAGATATAAGCATGGAAATAATTCATTGTTATATATACATCAGTGTGAATGGAAGAACTTTTTTTCTGTTTTATTTTTACATTTTATTTTTTAAAATTTTGAAATTTAATTTTGTTTATTTTTTTATACAGTAGGTTATTATTAGTTATCTATTTTATGCATATACATGTATACAGGTCAATCCCAATCTCCCAACTCATCCCACCACCACCACCCCATGGCTTACCCCACTTTGTGTCCATACGTCTGTTCTCTACCTCTGTGTCTCTATTTCTGCCCTGCAAACCAGTTCATCTGTACCATTTTTCTAGGTTCCACATATAGGCATTAATATACAATATTTGTTTTTCTCTTTCTGACTTACTTCACTCTGTATGACAGTCTCTAGATCCATCAGCTTCTCTACAAATGACCCAGTTTCATTCCTTTTTATGGCTGAGTAATATTCCATTTTATATATGTACCACATCTTTATCCATTCGTCTGTCTGTGGGCATTTAGGTTGCTTCCATTACCTGGCTATTGTAAATAGTGCTGCAATGAACATTGTGGTGAATGTGTCTTTGTGATTTATGGTTTTCTCTGGGTATATGCCCAGAAGTGGGATTGCTGGATCCTATGGTAATTCTCTTTTTAGTTTTTTAAAGGAACCTCCATACTGTTCTCCATAGTGACTGTATCAATTTACATTCCCACCAATAGCGGAAGAGGGTTCCTTTTGTCCACACCCTCCCCAGAATTTGTTGTTTGTACATTATCTGATGATGCCGATTCTAACAGGTGTGAGGTCTTACCTCATTGTAGTTTTGATTTGCATTTCTCTAATAATTAGTGATGTTGAGCAGCTTCTCATGTGCGTCTTGGCCATCTCTGTGACTTCTTTGAAGAAACGTCTCTTTAGATCTTCTGCCCATTTTTGTATTGGGTTGTTTGTTTTATTAATATTAAGCTGCATGAGCTGTTTATATATATTGGAGATTAAACCTTTGTCCATTGATTCATTTGTGAACGTTTTCGCCCATTCTGAGGGTTGCCTTTTTCCATTCCCGTTTTTGTAACAAAGAAAGAAAGAAAGCAAAAGAAGCAGAACACTAATGTGCGTGAAATATGCCTCTTGAAACTGTCGTTTTGAAATATGGACGTCTTTTGAATTTTTTGGTCGATATATGACCCCAGGATTTGTTTTCAGGGCAGGTGTCATTTACAGGCCTGTAATGATTTGGAATATCCACTGACCATTAGCGCTGGGATTAAAGCTGCAGTTGTGAGAAACGGCCACAAGGTGGCAGCAGTTCTCCCTTACCAAATCTGGTTACTAGGGCAGCAGAGCCTCAATGGAAGTCGCGTTCTAGATTGGAATGTAGAACGGAATGTGCCAGGAGAAAGCCCCTCAAGTGTGTCTCACTACTTCTTGTTCTTGTTTTTAATTTAATTTTTTATTTTTTTATTACAGCATGTTTGAGTACAACGTTTAGCTTGTTGTAGGTGTGCCAGAGGTGGTTCTTTGACACATATACATATGTCTGTTCTTCCTGGGATCCTTTTCCCATGTACGTTATGACAGAATGTTGAGTAGTCTTCTCTTGGTACTCCGTAGGTCTTTGGTGGTTATATACGTCTACTGTGTTTGTATATGTCTGTTAACCCCAATATTGTAATGAATTCAATCCTCACACCTTTCCTTTGGTGAACCATAAGTTTGTTTAATGAATCTGTGATTGCCCTTCTCCGTGGAAATATCTGCCCTGGTATCAATTTATAGGTAACACCTATAAGTGATATGATACGATATGTGTCTTTCACTTTCTGACTTACTCCAAGTCACGTGATTACCTCGAGACTCATCTACGGTGCTGCGAATGGCATTGTGTCCTTTTTTTCCTTGGCGAATATTCTGTCTTAGCGAGGTCCATTTTCTGCAATGTGATTCCCTGAGGGCTGAGGATTAGCTGCCCTGGGCATCCTGACCCTGCCGGCAAGCCCTCCCCAGGTGTGCCTGGGTTGAGGTCAATATAAACAGCACTCCAGGCAGCAATAGCCCCTGCAGCTGTGCCTGACTCCATATTCTCTGCCCCGTCAGCAGTCTCGGGGCTGTGCTGGTGGGAGGGTGTGAGGGTCCACGGCTTTGTGGGTGGCCCGGTGTGAGTGGGGCTCTGCTGGACTTTCGGCAGGAGTTGCCAGGCTGCCACCTGTAAAGAAGAGGATGTGCCACCCATAACTTCCACTGGAATATCTCTCCGGGCTGAGGTGAGGAAGGAAAAAAAGGAGTGGGGGCCGGGACAGGAGGGGTATCTCAGGCAGGGCAATGGAAAGCTTCCAGAAGAGCGCCCGTGGCCAGGACCATCCTGGCTGACCTGCAGGCACCAAGTTGGCCTGCGTGCCGTCGCTGGTGTGGCTCCACGGCCCTCCCTCTAGGCTTTCAAGCTTTTGTACATATTCAGGTGTTTCACCTGGGAAGGGTGGGAACAGTTCAGCAGCATCTGGCCTGGGGCTCAGCTCACGTTTACTCACAGAGGCCTGGGCACGGTCTCCCAGCTTTGCAATAAGGACTCTCCTTGCGTGGGCGGGTGGGGCTGCTGGCTGTATGGGAGATGATTCCCCACCTCTGACCAATTTCAGAATTGTTTACCACTGGAGCAAGTGCCTTGGTAGTGTTTTCCTCTGTATAACTGATAGGTTCAGTTTTTTTTTCTCTTTTGGTTCAAGTTAGATTTTATTCCTCTTTTATGTATTTATAGATATAAGCATGGAAATAATTCATTGTTATATATACATCAGTGTGAATGGAAGAACTTTTTTTCTGTTTTATTTTTACATTTTATTTTTAAAAATTTTGAAATTTAATTTTGTTTATTTTTTTATACAGTAGGTTATTATTAGTTATCTATTTTATGCATATACATGTATACAGGTCAATCCCAATCTCCCAACTCATCCCACCACCACCACCCCATGGCTTACCCCACTTTGTGTCCATACGTCTGTTCTCTACCTCTGTGTCTCTATTTCTGCCCTGCAAACCAGTTCATCTGTACCATTTTTCTAGGTTCCACATATAGGCATTAATATACAATATTTGTTTTTCTCTTTCTGACTTACTTCACTCTGTATGACAGTCTCTAGATCCATCAGCTTCTCTACAAATGACCCAGTTTCATTCCTTTTTATGGCTGAGTAATATTCCATTTTATATATGTACCACATCTTTATCCATTCGTCTGTCTGTGGGCATTTAGGTTGCTTCCATTACCTGGCTATTGTAAATAGTGCTGCAATGAACATTGTGGTGAATGTGTCTTTGTGATTTATGGTTTTCTCTGGGTATATGCCCAGAAGTGGGATTGCTGGATCCTATGGTAATTCTCTTTTTAGTTTTTTAAAGGAACCTCCATACTGTTCTCCATAGTGACTGTATCAATTTACATTCCCACCAATAGCGGAAGAGGGTTCCTTTTGTCCACACCCTCCCCAGAATTTGTTGTTTGTACATTATCTGATGATGCCGATTCTAACAGGTGTGAGGTCTTACCTCATTGTAGTTTTGATTTGCATTTCTCTAATAATTAGTGATGTTGAGCAGCTTCTCATGTGCGTCTTGGCCATCTCTGTGACTTCTTTGAAGAAACGTCTCTTTAGATCTTCTGCCCATTTTTGTATTGGGTTGTTTGTTTTATTAATATTAAGCTGCATGAGCTGTTTATATATATTGGAGATTAAACCTTTGTCCATTGATTCGTTTGTGAACGTTTTCGCCCATTCTGAGGGTTGCCTTTTTCCATTCCCGTTTTTTTAACAAAGAAAGAAAGAAAGCAAAAGAAGCAGAACACTAATGTGCGTGAAATATGCCTCTTGAAACTGTCGTTTTGAAATATGGACGTCTTTTGAATTTTTTGGTCGATATATGACCCCAGGATTTGTTTTCAGGGCAGGTGTCATTTACAGGCCTGTAATGATTTGGAATATCCACTGACCATTAGCGCTGGGATTAAAGCTGCAGTTGTGAGAAACGGCCACAAGGTGGCAGCAGTTCTCCCTTACCAAATCTGGTTACTAGGGCAGCAGAGCCTCAATGGAAGTCGCGTTCTAGATTGGAATGTAGAACGGAATGTGCCAGGAGAAAGCCCCTCAAGTGTGTCTCACTACTTCTTGTTCTTGTTTTTAATTTAATTTTTTATTTTTTTATTACAGCATGTTTGACTACAACGTTTAGCTTGTTGTAGGTGTGCAAGAGGTGGTTCTTTGACACATATACATATGTCTGTTCTTCCTGGGATCCTTTTCCCATGTACGTTATGACAGAATGTTGAGTAGTCTTCTCTTGGTACTCCGTAGGTCTTTGGTGATTATATACGTCTACTGTGTTTGTATATGTCTGTTAACCCCAATATCGTAATGAATTCAATCCTCACACCTTTCCTTTGGTGAACCATAAGTTTGTTTAATGAATCTGTGATTGCCCTTCTCCGTGGAAATATCTGCCCTGGTATCAATTTATAGGTAACACCTATAAGTGATATGATACGATATGTGTCTTTCACTTTCTGACTTACTCCAAGTCACGTGATTACCTCGAGACTCATCTACGGTGCTGCGAATGGCATTGTGTCCTTTTTTCCCTTGGCGAATATTCTGTCTTAGCGAGGTCCATTTTCTGCAATGTGATTCCCTGAGGGCTGAGGATTAGCTGCCCTGGGCAGCCTGACCCTGCCGGCAAGCCCTCCCCAGGTGTGCCTGGGTTGAGGTCAATATAAACAGCACTTCAGGCAGCAATAGCCCCTGCAGCTGTGCCTGACTCCATATTCTCTGCCCCGTCAGCAGTCTCGGGGCTGTGCTGGTGGGAGGGTGTGAGGGTCCACGGCTTTGTGGGTGGCCCGGTGTGAGTGGGGCTCTGCTGGACTTTCGGCAGGAGTTGCCAGGCTGCCACCTGTAAAGAAGAGGATGTGTCACCCATAACTTCCACTGGAATATCTCTCCGGGCTGAGGTGAGGAAGGAAAAAAAGGAATGGGGTCCGGGACAGGAGGGGTATCTCAGGCAGGGCAATGGAAAGCTTCCAGAAGAGCGCCCTTGGCCAGGACCATCCTGGCTGACCTGCAGGCACCAAGTTGGCCTGCGTGCCGTCGCTGGTGTGGCTCCACGGCCCTCCCTCTAGGCTTTCAAGCTTTTGTACATATTCAGGTGTTTCACCTGGGAAGGGTGGGAACAGTTCAGCAGCATCTGGCCTGGGGCTCCACTCACGTTTACTCACAGAGGCCTGGGCACGGTCTCCCAGCTTTGCAATAAGGACTCTCCTTGCGTGGGCGGGTGGGGCTGCTGGCTGTATGGGAGATGATTCCCCACCTCTGACCAATTTCAGAATTGTTTACCACTGGAGCAAGTGCCTTGGTAGTGTTTTCCTCTGTATAACTGATAGGTTCAGTTTTTTTTTCTCTTTTGGTTCAAGTTAGATTTTATTCCTCTTTTATGTATTTATAGATATAAGCATGGAAATAATTCATTGTTATATATACATCAGTGTGAATGGAAGAACTTTTTTTCTGTTTTATTTTTACATTTTATTTTTAAAAATTTTGAAATTTAATTTTGTTTATTTTTTTATACAGTAGGTTATTATTAGTTATCTATTTTATGCATATACATGTATACAGGTCAATCCCAATCTCCCAACTCATCCCACCACCACCACCCCATGGCTTACCCCACTTTGTGTCCATACGTCTGTTCTCTACCTCTGTGTCTCTATTTCTGCCCTGCAAACCAGTTCATCTGTACCATTTTTCTAGGTTCCACATATAGGCATTAATATACAATATTTGTTTTTCTCTTTCTGACTTACTTCACTCTGTATGACAGTCTCTAGATCCATCAGCTTCTCTACAAATGACCCAGTTTCATTCCTTTTTATGGCTGAGTAATATTCCATTTTATATATGTACCACATCTTTATCCATTCGTCTGTCTGTGGGCATTTAGGTTGCTTCCATTACCTGGCTATTGTAAATAGTGCTGCAATGAACATTGTGGTGAATGTGTCTTTGTGATTTATGGTTTTCTCTGGGTATATGCCCAGAAGTGGGATTGCTGGATCCTATGGTAATTCTCTTTTTAGTTTTTTAAAGGAACCTCCATACTGTTCTCCATAGTGACTGTATCAATTTACATTCCCACCAATAGCGGAAGAGGGTTCCTTTTGTCCACACCCTCCCCAGAATTTGTTGTTTGTACATTATCTGATGATGCCGATTCTAACAGGTGTGAGGTCTTACCTCATTGTAGTTTTGATTTGCATTTCTCTAATAATTAGTGATGTTGAGCAGCTTCTCATGTGCGTCTTGGCCATCTCTGTGACTTCTTTGAAGAAACGTCTCTTTAGATCTTCTGCCCATTTTTGTATTGGGTTGTTTGTTTTATTAATATTAAGCTGCATGAGCTGTTTATATATATTGGAGATTAAACCTTTGTCCATTGATTCGTTTGTGAACGTTTTCGCCCATTCTGAGGGTTGCCTTTTTCCATTCCCGTTTTTTTAACAAAGAAAGAAAGAAAGCAAAAGAAGCAGAACACTAATGTGCGTGAAATATGCCTCTTGAAACTGTCGTTTTGAAATATGGACGTCTTTTGAATTTTTTGGTCGATATATGACCCCAGGATTTGTTTTCAGGGCAGGTGTCATTTACAGGCCTGTAATGATTTGGAATATCCACTGACCATTAGCGCTGGGATTAAAGCTGCAGTTGTGAGAAACGGCCACAAGGTGGCAGCAGTTCTCCCTTACCAAATCTGGTTACTAGGGCAGCAGAGCCTCAATGGAAGTCGCGTTCTAGATTGGAATGTAGAACGGAATGTGCCAGGAGAAAGCCCCTCAAGTGTGTCTCACTACTTCTTGTTCTTGTTTTTAATTTAATTTTTTATTTTTTTATTACAGCATGTTTGAGTACAACGTTTAGCTTGTTGTAGGTGTGCAAGAGGTGGTTCTTTGACACATATACATATGTCTGTTCTTCCTGGGATCCTTTTCCCATGTACGTTATGACAGAATGTTGAGTAGTCTTCTCTTGGTACTCCGTAGGTCTTTGGTGATTATATACGTCTACTGTGTTTGTATATGTCTGTTAACCCCAATATCGTAATGAATTCAATCCTCACACCTTTCCTTTGGTGAACCATAAGTTTGTTTAATGAATCTGTGATTGCCCTTCTCCGTGGAAATATCTGCCCTGGTATCAATTTATAGGTAACACCTATAAGTGATATGATACGATATGTGTCTTTCACTTTCTGACTTACTCCAAGTCACGTGATTACCTCGAGACTCATCTACGGTGCTGCGAATGGCATTGTGTCCTTTTTTCCCTTGGCGAATATTCTGTCTTAGCGAGGTCCATTTTCTGCAATGTGATTCCCTGAGGGCTGAGGATTAGCTGCCCTGGGCAGCCTGACCCTGCCGGCAAGCCCTCCCCAGGTGTGCCTGGGTTGAGGTCAATATAAACAGCACTCCAGGCAGCAATAGCCCCTGCAGCTGTGCCTGACTCCATATTCTCTGCCCCGTCAGCAGTCTCGGGGCTGTGCTGGTGGGAGGGTGTGAGGGTCCACGGCTTTGTGGGTGGCCCGGTGTGAGTGGGGCTCTGCTGGACTTTCGGCAGGAGTTGCCAGGCTGCCACCTGTAAAGAAGAGGATGTGTCACCCATAACTTCCACTGGAATATCTCTCCGGGCTGAGGTGAGGAAGGAAAAAAAGGAATGGGGGCCGGGACAGGAGGGGTATCTCAGGCAGGGCAATGGAAAGCTTCCAGAAGAGCGCCCGTGGCCAGGACCATCCTGGCTGACCTGCAGGCACCAAGTTGGCCTGCGTGCCGTCGCTGGTGTGGCTCCACGGCCCTCCCTCTAGGCTTTCAAGCTTTTGTACATATTCAGGTGTTTCACCTGGGAAGGGTGGGAACAGTTCAGCAGCATCTGGCCTGGGGCTCAGCTCACGTTTACTCACAGAGGCCTGGGCACGTTCTCCCAGCTTTGCAATAAGGACTCTCCTTGCGTGGGCGGGTGGGGCTGCTGGCTGTATGGGAGATGATTCCCCACCTCTGACCAATTTCAGAATTGTTTACCACTGGAGCAAGTGCCTTGGTAGTGTTTTCCTCTGTATAACTGATAGGTTCAGTTTTTTTTTTCTCTTTTGGTTCAAGTTAGATTTTATTCCTCTTTTATGTATTTATAGATATAAGCATGGAAATAATTCATTGTTATATATACATCAGTGTGAATGGAAGAACTTTTTTTCTGTTTTATTTTTACATTTTATTTTTAAAAATTTTGAAATTTAATTTTGTTTATTTTTTTATACAGTAGGTTATTATTAGTTATCTATTTTATGCATATACATGTATACAGGTCAATCCCAATCTCCCAACTCATCCCACCACCACCACCCCATGGCTTACCCCACTTTGTGTCCATACGTCTGTTCTCTACCTCTGTGTCTCTATTTCTGCCCTGCAAACCAGTTCATCTGTACCATTTTTCTAGGTTCCACATATAGGCATTAATATACAATATTTGTTTTTCTCTTTCTGACTTACTTCACTCTGTATGACAGTCTCTAGATCCATCAGCTTCTCTACAAATGACCCAGTTTCATTCCTTTTTATGGCTGAGTAATATTCCATTTTATATATGTACCACATCTTTATCCATTCGTCTGTCTGTGGGCATTTAGGTTGCTTCCATTACCTGGCTATTGTAAATAGTGCTGCAATGAACATTGTGGTGAATGTGTCTTTGTGATTTATGGTTTTCTCTGGGTATATGCCCAGAAGTGGGATTGCTGGATCCTATGGTAATTCTCTTTTTAGTTTTTTAAAGGAACCTCCATACTGTTCTCCATAGTGACTGTATCAATTTACATTCCCACCAATAGCGGAAGAGGGTTCCTTTTGTCCACACCCTCCCCAGAATTTGTTGTTTGTACATTATCTGATGATGCCGATTCTAACAGGTGTGAGGTCTTACCTCATTGTAGTTTTGATTTGCATTTCTCTAATAATTAGTGATGTTGAGCAGCTTCTCATGTGCGTCTTGGCCATCTCTGTGACTTCTTTGAAGAAACGTCTCTTTAGATCTTCTGCCCATTTTTGTATTGGGTTGTTTGTTTTATTAATATTAAGCTGCATGAGCTGTTTATATATATTGGAGATTAAACCTTTGTCCATTGATTCGTTTGTGAACGTTTTCGCCCATTCTGAGGGTTGCCTTTTTCCATTCCCGTTTTTTTAACAAAGAAAGAAAGAAAGCAAAAGAAGCAGAACACTAATGTGCGTGAAATATGCCTCTTGAAACTGTCGTTTTGAAATATGGACGTCTTTTGAATTTTTTGGTCGATATATGACCCCAGGATTTGTTTTCAGGGCAGGTGTCATTTACAGGCCTGTAATGATTTGGAATATCCACTGACCATTAGCGCTGGGATTAAAGCTGCAGTTGTGAGAAACGGCCACAAGGTGGCAGCAGTTCTCCCTTACCAAATCTGGTTACTAGGGCAGCAGAGCCTCAATGGAAGTCGCGTTCTAGATTGGAATGTAGAACGGAATGTGCCAGGAGAAAGCCCCTCAAGTGTGTCTCACTACTTCTTGTTCTTGTTTTTAATTTAATTTTTTATTTTTTTATTACAGCATGTTTGAGTACAACGTTTAGCTTGTTGTAGGTGTGCAAGAGGTGGTTCTTTGACACATATACATATGTCTGTTCTTCCTGGGATCCTTTTCCCATGTACGTTATGACAGAATGTTGAGTAGTCTTCTCTTGGTACTCCGTAGGTCTTTGGTGATTATATACGTCTACTGTGTTTGTATATGTCTGTTAACCCCAATATCGTAATGAATTCAATCCTCACACCTTTCCTTTGGTGAACCATAAGTTTGTTTAATGAATCTGTGATTGCCCTTCTCCGTGGAAATATCTGCCCTGGTATCAATTTATAGGTAACACCTATAAGTGATATGATACGATATGTGTCTTTCACTTTCTGACTTACTCCAAGTCACGTGATTACCTCGAGACTCATCTACGGTGCTGCGAATGGCATTGTGTCCTTTTTTCCCTTGGCGAATATTCTGTCTTAGCGAGGTCCATTTTCTGCAATGTGATTCCCTGAGGGCTGAGGATTAGCTGCCCTGGGCAGCCTGACCCTGCCGGCAAGCCCTCCCCAGGTGTGCCTGGGTTGAGGTCAATATAAACAGCACTCCAGGCAGCAATAGCCCCTGCAGCTGTGCCTGACTCCATATTCTCTGCCCCGTCAGCAGTCTCGGGGCTGTGCTGGTGGGAGGGTGTGAGGGTCCACGGCTTTGTGGGTGGCCCGGTGTGAGTGGGGCTCTGCTGGACTTTCGGCAGGAGTTGCCAGGCTGCCACCTGTAAAGAAGAGGATGTGTCACCCATAACTTCCACTGGAATATCTCTCCGGGCTGAGGTGAGGAAGGAAAAAAAGGAATGGGGGCCGGGACAGGAGGGGTATCTCAGGCAGGGCAATGGAAAGCTTCCAGAAGAGCGCCCGTGGCCAGGACCATCCTGGCTGACCTGCAGGCACCAAGTTGGCCTGCGTGCCGTCGCTGGTGTGGCTCCACGGCCCTCCCTCTAGGCTTTCAAGCTTTTGTACATATTCAGGTGTTTCACCTGGGAAGGGTGGGAACAGTTCAGCAGCATCTGGCCTGGGGCTCAGCTCACGTTTACTCACAGAGGCCTGGGCACGTTCTCCCAGCTTTGCAATAAGGACTCTCCTTGCGTGGGCGGGTGGGGCTGCTGGCTGTATGGGAGATGATTCCCCACCTCTGACCAATTTCAGAATTGTTTACCACTGGAGCAAGTGCCTTGGTAGTGTTTTCCTCTGTATAACTGATAGGTTCAGTTTTTTTTTTCTCTTTTGGTTCAAGTTAGATTTTATTCCTCTTTTATGTATTTATAGATATAAGCATGGAAATAATTCATTGTTATATATACATCAGTGTGAATGGAAGAACTTTTTTTCTGTTTTATTTTTACATTTTATTTTTAAAAATTTTGAAATTTAATTTTGTTTATTTTTTATACAGTAGGTTATTATTAGTTATCTATTTTATGCATATACATGTATACAGGTCAATCCCAATCTCCCAACTCATCCCACCACCACCACCCCATGGCTTACCCCACTTTGTGTCCATACGTCTGTTCTCTACCTCTGTGTCTCTATTTCTGCCCTGCAAACCAGTTCATCTGTACCATTTTTCTAGGTTCCACATATAGGCATTAATATACAATATTTGTTTTTCTCTTTCTGACTTACTTCACTCTGTATGACAGTCTCTAGATCCATCAGCTTCTCTACAAATGACCCAGTTTCATTCCTTTTTATGGCTGAGTAATATTCCATTTTATATATGTACCACATCTTTATCCATTCGTCTGTCTGTGGGCATTTAGGTTGCTTCCATTACCTGGCTATTGTAAATAGTGCTGCAATGAACATTGTGGTGAATGTGTCTTTGTGATTTATGGTTTTCTCTGGGTATATGCCCAGAAGTGGGATTGCTGGATCCTATGGTAATTCTCTTTTTAGTTTTTTAAAGGAACCTCCATACTGTTCTCCATAGTGACTGTATCAATTTACATTCCCACCAATAGCGGAAGAGGGTTCCTTTTGTCCACACCCTCCCCAGAATTTGTTGTTTGTACATTATCTGATGATGCCGATTCTAACAGGTGTGAGGTCTTACCTCATTGTAGTTTTGATTTGCATTTCTCTAATAATTAGTGATGTTGAGCAGCTTCTCATGTGCGTCTTGGCCATCTCTGTGACTTCTTTGAAGAAACGTCTCTTTAGATCTTCTGCCCATTTTTGTATTGGGTTGTTTGTTTTATTAATATTAAGCTGCATGAGCTGTTTATATATATTGGAGATTAAACCTTTGTCCATTGATTCGTTTGTGAACGTTTTCGCCCATTCTGAGGGTTGCCTTTTTCCATTCCCGTTTTTTTAACAAAGAAAGAAAGAAAGCAAAAGAAGCAGAACACTAATGTGCGTGAAATATGCCTCTTGAAACTGTCGTTTTGAAATATGGACGTCTTTTGAATTTTTTGGTCGATATATGACCCCAGGATTTGTTTTCAGGGCAGGTGTCATTTACAGGCCTGTAATGATTTGGAATATCCACTGACCATTAGCGCTGGGATTAAAGCTGCTGTTGTGAGAAATGGCCACAAGGTGGCAGCAGTTCTCCCTTACCAAATCTGGTTACTAGGGCAGCAGAGCCTCAATGGAAGTCGCGTTCTAGATTGGAATGTAGAACGGAATGTGCCAGGAGAAGGCCCCTCAAGTGTGTCTCACTACTTCTTGTTCTTGTTTTTAATTTAATTTTTTATTTTTTATTACAGCATGTTTGAGTACAACGTTTAGCTTGTTGTATGTGTGCCAGAGGTGGTTCTTTGACACATATACATATGTCTGTTCTTACTGGGATCCTTTTCCCATGTACGTTATGACAGAATGTTGAGTAGTCTTCTCTTGGTACTCCGTAGGTCTTTGGTGATTATATACGTCTACTGTGTTTGTATATGTCTGTTAACCCCAATATCGTAATGAATTCAATCCTCACACCTTTCCTTTGGTGAACCATAAGTTTGTTTAATGAATCTGTGATTGCCCTTCTCCGTGGAAATATCTGCCCTGGTATCAATTTATAGGTAACACCTATAAGTGATATGATACGATATGTGTTTTTCACTCTCTGACTTAATCCAAGTCACGTGATTACCTCGAGACTCATCTACGGTGCTGCGAATGGCATTGTGTCCTTTTTTTCCTTGGCGAATATTCTGTCTTAGCGAGGTCCATTTTCTGCAATGTGATTCCCTGAGGGCTGAGGATTAGCTGCCCTGGGCAGCCTGACCCTGCCGGCAAGACCTCCCCAGGTGTGCCTGGGTTGAGGTCAATATAAACAGCACTCCAGGCAGCAATAGCCCCTGCAGCTGTGCCTGACTCCATATTCTCTGCCCCGTCAGCAGTCTCGGGGCTGTGCTGGTGGGAGGGTGGGAGGGTCCACGGCTTTGTGGGTGGCCCGGTGTGAGTGGGGCTCTGCTGGACTTTCGGCAGGAGTTGCCAGGCTGCCACCTGTAAAGAAGAGGATGTGTCACCCATAACTTCCACTGGAATATCTCTCCGGGCTGAGGTGTGGAAGGGAAAAAAGAGTGGGGGCCGGGACAGGAGGGGTATCTCAGGCAGGGCAATGGAAAGCTTCCAGAAGAGCGCCCGTGGCCAGGACCATCCTGGCTGACCTGCAGGCACCAAGTTGGCCTGCGTGCTGTCGCTGGTGTGGCTCCACGGCCCTTCCTCTAGGCTTTCAAGCCCTTGTACATATTCAGGTGTTTCACCTGGGAAGGGTGGGAACAGTTCAGCAGCATCTGGCCTGGGGCTCAGCTCACGTTTACTCACAGAGGCCTGGGCACGGTCCCCCAGCTTTGCAATAAGGACGCTCCTTGCGTGGGCGGGTGGGGCTGCTGGCTGTATGGGAGATGATTCCCCACCTCTGACCAATTTCAGAATTGTTTACCACTGGAGCAAGTGCCTTGGTAGTGTTTTCCTCTGTATAACGGTTAGGTTCAATTTTTTTTTTCTTTTTTGGTTCAAGTTAGATTTTATTCCTCTTTTATGTATTTATAGATATAAGCATGGAAATAATTCATTGTTATATATACATCAGTGTGAATGGAAGAACTTTTTTTCTGTTTTATTTTTACATTTTATTTTTAAAAATTTTGAAATTTAATTTTGTTTATTTTTTTATACAGTAGGTTATTATTAGTTATTTATTTTATGCATATACATGTATACAGGTCAATCCCAATCTCCCAACTCATCCCACCACCACCACCCCATGGCTTCCCCCACTTTGTGTCCATACGTCTGTTCTCTACCTCTGTGTCTCTATTTCTGCCCTGCAAACCAGTTCATCTGTACCATTTTTCTAGGTTCCACATATAGGCATTAATATACAATATTTGTTTTTCTCTTTCTGACTTACTTCACTCTGTATGACAGTCTCTAGATCCATCAACTTCTCTACAAATGACCCAGTTTCATTCCTTTTTATGGCTGAGTAATATTCCATTTTATATATGTACCACATCTTTATCCATTCGTCTGTCTGTGGGCATTTAGGTTGCTTCCATTACCTGGCTATTGTAAATAGTGCTGCAATGAACATTGTGGTGAATGTGTCTTTGTGATTTATGGTTTTCTCTGGGTATATGCCCAGAAGTGGGATTGCTGGATCCTATGGTAATTCTCTTTATAGTTTTTTAAAGGAACCTCCATACTGTTCTCCATAGTGACTGTATCAATTTACATTCCCACCAATAGCGGAAGAGGGTTCCTTTTGTCCACACCCTCCCCAGAATTTGTTGTTTGTACATTATCTGATGATGCCGATTCTAACAGGTGTGAGGTCTTACCTCATTGTAGTTTTGATTTGCATTTCTCTAATAATTAGTGATGTTGAGCAGCTTCTCATGTGCGTCTTGGCCATCTCTGTGTCTTCTTTGAAGAAACGTCTCTTTAGATCTTCTGCCCATTTTTGTATTGGGTTGTTTGTTTTATTAATATTAAGCTGCATGAGCTGTTTATATATATTGGAGATTAAACCTTTGTCCATTGATTCGTTTGTGAACGTTTTCGCCCATTCTGAGGGTTGCCTTTTTCCATTCCCGTTTTTTTAACAAAGAAAGAAAGAAAGCAAAAGAAGCAGAACACTAATGTGCGTGAAATATGCCTCTTGAAACTGTCGTTTTGAAATATGGGTGTCTTTTGAATTTTTTGGTCGATATATGACCCCAGGATTTGTTTTCAGGGCAGGTGTCATTTACAGGCCTGTAATGATTTGGAATATCCACTGACCATTAGCGCTGGGATTAAAGCTGCAGTTGTGAGAAACGGCCACAAGGTGGCAGCAGTTCTCCCTTACCAAATCTGGTTACTAGGGCAGCAGAGCCTCAATGGAAGTCGCGTTCTAGATTGGAATGTAGAACGGAATGTGCCAGGAGAAGGCCCCTCAAGTGTGTCTCACTACTTCTTGTTCTTGTTTTTAATTTAATTTTTTATTTTTTTATTACAGCATGTTTGAGTACAACGTTTAGCTTGTTGTAGGTGTGCCAGAGGTGGTTCTTTGACACATATACATATGTCTGTTCTTCCTGGGATCCTTTTCCCATGTACGTTATGACAGAATGTTGAGTAGTCTTCTCTTGGTACTCCATAGGTCTTTGGTGATTATATACGTCTACTGTGTTTGTATATGTTTGTTAACCCCAATATCGTAATGAATTCAATCCTCACACCTTTCCTTTGGTGAACCATAAGTTTGTTTAATGAATCTGTGATTGCCCTTCTCCGTGGAAATATCTGCCCTGGTATCAATTTATAGGTAACACCTATAAGTGATATGATACGATATGTGTCTTTCACTCTCTGACTTACTCCAAGTCACGTGATTACCTCGAGACTCATCTACGGTGCTGCGAATGGCATTGTGTCCTTTTTTTCCTTGGCGAATATTCTGTCTTAGCGAGGTCCATTTTCTGCAATGTGATTCCCTGAGGGCTGAGGATTAGCTGCCCTGGGCAGCCTGACCCTGCCGGCAAGCCCTGCCCAGGTGTGCCTGGGTTGAGGTCAATATAAACAGCACTCCAGGCAGCAATAGCCCCAGCAGCTGTGCCTGACTCCATATTCTCTGCCCCGTCAGCAGTCTCGGGGCTGTGCTGGTGGGAGGGTGGGAGGGTCCACGGCTTTGTGGGTGGCCCGGTGTGAGTGGGGCTCTGCTGGTCTTTCGGCAGGATTTGCCAGGCTGCCACCTGTAAAGAAGAGGATGTGTCACCCATAACTTCCACTGGAATATCTCTCCGGGCTGAGGTGAGGAAGGAAAAAAAGGAGTGGGGGCCGGGACAGGAGGGGTATCTCAGGCAGGGCCATGGAAAGCTTCCAGAAGAGCGCCCGTGGCCAGGACCATCCTGGCTGACCTGCAGGCACCAAGTTGGCCTGCGTGCCGTCGCTGGTGTCGCTCCACGGCCCTCCCTCTAGGCTTTCAAGCCCTTGTACATATTCAGGTGTTTCACCTGGGAAGGGTGGGAACAGTTCAGCAGCAGCTGGCCTGGGGCTCAGCTCACGTTTACTCACAGAGGCCTCGGCACTGTCCCCCAGCTTTGCAATAAGGACGCTCCTTGCGTGGGCGGGCGGGGCTGCTGGCTGTATGGGAGATGATTCCCCCCCTTGACCAATTTCAGAATTGTTTACCACTGGAGCAAGTGCCTTGGTAGTGTTTTCCTCTGTATAACTGTTAGGTTCAGTTTTTTTTTTCTTTCTTGGTTCAAGTTAGATTTTATTCCTCTTTTATGTATTTATGGATATAAGCATGGAAATAATTCATTCTTATAAATACATCAGTGTGAATGGAAGAACTTTTTTTTCTGTATTATTTTACATTTTATTTTTAAAAAATTTGAAATTTAATTTTGTTTATTTTTTTATACAGTAGGTTATTATTAGTTATCTATTTTATGCATAAACATGTATACAGGTCAATCCCAATCTCCCAACTCATACCACTACCACCAACCCATGGCTTCCCCCACTTTGTGTCCATACGTTTGTTCTCTACCTCTGTGTCTCTATTTCTGCCCTGCAAACCAGTTCATCTGTACCATTTTTCTAGGTTCCACATATAGGCATTAATATACAATATTTGTTTTTCTCTTTCTGACTTACTTCACTCTGCATGACACTCTCTAGATCCATCAACTTCTCTACAAATGACCGTTTCATTCCTTTTTATGGCTGAGTAATATTCCATTTTATATATGTACCACATCTTTATCCATTCGTCTGTCTGTGGCCATTTAGGTTGCTTCCATTACCTGGCTATTGATAATAGTGCTGCAATGAACATTGTGGTGAATGTGTCTTTGTGATTTATGGTTTTCTCTGGGTATATGCCCAGAAGTGTGATTGCTGGATCCTGTGCTAATTCTCTTTTTAGTTTTTTAAAGGAACCTCCATACTGTTCTCCATAGTGACTGTATCAATTTACATTCCCACCAATAGCGGAAGAGGGTTCCTTTTGTCCACACCCTCCCCAGAATTTTTTGTTTGTAGATTATCTGATGATGCCGATTCTAACAGGTGTGAGGTCTTACCTCATTGTAGTTTTGATTTGCATTTCTCTAATAATTAGTGATGTTGAGCAGCTTTTCATGTGCGTCTTGGCCATCTCTGTGTCTTCTTTGAAGAAACGTCTCTTTAGATCTTCTGCCCATTTTTGTATTGGGTTGTTTGTTTTATTAATATTAAGCTGCATGAGCTGTTTATATATATTGGAGATTAAACCTTTGTCCATTGATTCGTTTGTGAACGTTTTCGCCCATTCTGAGGGTTGCCTTTTTCCATTCCCGTTTTTTTAACAAAGAAAGAAAGAAAGCAAAAGAAGCAGAACACTAATGTGCGTGAAATATGCCTCTTGAAACTGTCGTTTTGAAATATGGACGTCTTTTGAATTTTTTGGTCGATATATGACCCCAGGATTTCTTTTCAGGGCAGGTGTCATTTACAGGCCTGTAATGATTTGGAATATCCACTGACCATTAGCGCTGGGATTAAAGCTGCTGTTGTGTGAAACGGAGACAAGGTGGCAGCAGTTCTCCCTTACCAAATCTGGTTACTAGGGCAGCAGAGCCTCAATGGAAGTCGCGTTCTAGATTGGAATGTAGAACGGAATGTGCCAGGAGAAAGCCCCTCAAGTTTGTCTCACTACTTCTTGTTCGTGTTTTTAATTTAATTTTCTATTTTTTATTACAGCAAGTTTGAGTACAACGTTTAGCATGTTGTAGGTGTGCAAGAGGTGGTTCTTTTACACATATACATATGTCTGTTCTCCCTGGGATCCTTTTCCCATGTACGTTATGACAGAATGTTGAGTAGTCTTCTCTTGGTACTCCGTAGGTCTTTGGTGATTATATACGTCTACTGTGTTTGTATATGTCTGTTAACCCCAATATCGTAATGAATTCAATCCTCACACCTTTCCTTTGGTGAACCATAAGTTTGTTTAATGAATCTGTGATTGCCCTTCTCCGTGGAAATATCTGCCCTGGTATCAATTTATAGGTAACACCTATAAGTGATATGATACGATATGTGTCTTTCACTCTCTGACTTACTCCAAGTCACGTGATTACAGCGAGACTCATCTACGGTGCTGCGAATGGCATTGTGTCCTTTTTTTCCTTGGCGAATATTCTGTCTTAGCGAGGTCCATTTTCTTCAATGTGATTCCCTGAGGGCTGAGGATTAGCTGCCCTGGGCCGCCTGACACTGCCGGCAAGCCCTCCCCAGGTGTGCCTGGGTTGAGGTCAATATAAACAGCACTCCAGGCAGCAATAGCCCCTGCAGCTGTGCCTGACTCCATATTCTCTGCCCCGTCAGCAGTCTCGGGGCTGTGCTGGTGGGAGGGTGGGAGGGTCCACGGCTTTGTGGGTGGCCCGGTGTGAGTGGGGCTCTGCTGGACTTTCGGCAGGAGTTGCCAGGCTGCCACCTGTAAAGAAGAGGATGTGTCACCCATAACTTCCACTGGAATATCTCTCCGGGCTGAGGTGAGGAAGGAAAAAAAGGAGTGGGGGCCGGGACAGGAGGGGTATCTCAGGCAGGGCAATGGAAAGCTTCCAGAAGAGCGCCCGTGGCCAGGACCATCCTGGCTGACCTGCAGGCACCAAGTTGGCTTGCGTGCCGTCGCTGGTGTGGCTCCACGGCCCTCCGTCTAGGCTTTCAAGCCCTTGTACATATTCAGGTGTTTCACCTGGGAAGGGTGGGAACAGTTCAGCAGCATCTGGCCTGGGGCTCAGCTCACGTTTACTCACAGAGGCCTGGGCACGGTACCCCAGCTTTGCAATAAGGACGCTCCTTGCGTGGGCGGGTGGGGCTGCTGGCTGTATGGGAGATCATTCCCCACCTCTGACCAATTTCAGAATTGTTTACCACTGGAGCAAGTGCCTTGGTAGTGTTTTCCTCTGTATAACGGTTAGGTTCAATTTTTTTTTTTTTTTTTGGTTCAAGTTAGATTTTATTCCTCTTTTATGTATTTATAGATATAAGCATGGAAATAATTCATTGTTATATATACATCAGTGTGAATGGAAGAACTTTTTTTCTGTTTTATTTTTACATTTTATTTTTAAAAATTTTGAAATTTAATTTTGTTTATTTTTTTATACAGTAGGTTATTATTAGTTATCTATTTTATGCATATACATGTATACAGGTCAATCCCAATCTCCCAACTCATCCCACCACCACCACCCCATGGCTTCCCCCACTTTGTGTCCATACGTCTGTTCTCTACCTCTGTGTCTCTATTTCTGCCCTGCAAACCAGTTCATCTGTACCATTTTTCTAGGTTCCACATATAGGCATTAATATACAATATTTGTTTTTCTCTTTCTGACTTACTTCACTCTGCATGACAGTCTCTAGATCCATCAACTTCTCTACAAATGACCCAGTTTCATTCCTTTTTATGGCTGAGTAATATTCCATTTTATATATGTACCACATCTTTATCCATTCGTCTGTCTGTGGGCATTTAGGTTGCTTCCATTACCTGGCTATTGTAAATAGTGCTGCAATGAACATTGTGGTGAATGTGTCTTTGTGATATATGGTTTTCTCTGGGTATATGCCCAGAAGTGGGATTGCTGGATCCTATGGTAATTCTCTTTTTAGATTTTTAAAGGAACCTCCATACTGTTCTCCATAGTGACTGTATCAATTTACATTCCCACCAATAGCGGAAGAGGGTTCCTTTTGTCCACACCCTCCCCAGAATTTGTTTTTTGTACATTATCTGATGATGCCGATTCTAACAGGTGTGAGGTCTTACCTCATTGTAGTTTTGATTTGCATTTCTCTAATAATTAGTGATGTTGAGCAGCTTCTCATGTGCGTCTTGGCCATCTCTGTGTCTTCTTTGAAGAAACGTCTCTTTAGATCTTCTGCCCATTTTTGTATTGGGTTGTTTGTTTTATTAATATTAAGCTGCATGAGCTGTTTATATATATTGGAGATTAAACCTTTGTCCATTGATTCGTTTGTGAACGTTTTCGCCCATTCTGAGGGTTGCCTTTTTCCATTCCCGTATTTTTAACAAAGAAAGAAAGAAAGCAAAAGAAGCAGAACACTAATGTGCGTGAAATATGCCTCTTGAAACTGTCGTTTTGAAATATGGGTGTCTTTTGAATTTTTTGGTCGATATATGACCCCAGGATTTGTTTTCAGGGCAGGTGTCATTTACAGGCCTGTAATGATTTGGAATATCCACTGACCATTAGCGCTGGGATTAAAGCTGCAGTTATGAGAAACGGCCACAAGGTGGCAGCAGTTCTCCCTTACCAAATCTGGTTACTAGGGCAGCAGAGCCTCAATGGAAGTCGCGTTCTAGATTGGAATGTAGAACGGAATGTGCCAGGAGAAGGCCCCTCAAGTGTGTCTCACTACATCTTGTTCTTGTTTTTAATTTAATTTTTCATTTTTTTATTACAGCATGTTTGAGTACAACGTTTAGCTTGTTGTAGGTGTGCCAGAGGTGGTTCTTTGACAGATATACATATGTCTGTTCTTCCTGGGATCCTTTTCCCATGTACGTTATGACAGAATGTTGAGTAGTCTTCTCTTGGTACTCCGTAGGTCTTTGGTGATTATATACGTCTACTGTGTTTGTATATGTCTGTTAACCCCAATATCGTAATGAATTCAATCCTCACACCTTTCCTTTGGTGAACCATAAGTTTGTTTAATGAATCTGTGATTGCCCTTCTCCGTGGAAATATCTGCCCTGGTATCAATTTATAGGTAACACCTATAAGTGATATGATACGATATGTGTCTTTCACTCTCTGACTTACTCCAAGTCACGTGATTACCTCGAGACTCATCTACGGTGCTGCGAATGGCATTGTGTCCTTTTTTTCCTTGGCGAATATTCTGTCTTAGCGAGGTCCATTTTCTGCAATGTGATTCCCTGAGGGCTGAGGATTAGCTGCCCTGGGCAGCCTGACCCTGCCGGCAAGCCCTCCCCAGGTGTGCCTGGGTTGAGGTCAATATAAACAGCACTCCAGGCAGCAAAAGCCCCTGCAGCTGTGCCTGACTCCATATTCTCTGCACCATCAGCAGTCTCTGGGCTGTGCTGGTGGGAGGGTGTGAGGGTCCACGGCTTTTTGGGTGGCCCGGTGTGAGTGGGGCTCTGCTGGATTTTCGGCCGGAGTTGCCAGGCTGCCACCTGTAAAGAAGAGGATGTGTCACCCATAACTTCCACTGGAATATCTCTCCGGGCTGAGGTGAGGAAGGAAAAAAAGGAGTGGGGGCCGGGACAGGAGGGGTATCTCAGGCAGGGCAATGGAAAGCTTCCAGAAGAGCGCCCGTGGCCAGGACCATCCTGGCTGACCTGCAGGCACCAAGTTGGCCTGCGTGCTGTCGCTGGTGTGCCTACATGGCCCTTCCTCTAGGCTTTCAAGCCCTTGTACATATTCAGGGGTTTCACCTGGGAAGGGTGGGAACAGTTCAGCAGCAGCTGCCCTGGGGCTCAGCTCACGTTTACTCACAGAGGCCTAGGCACGGTCCCCCAGCTTTGCAATAAGGACGCTCCTTGCGTGGGCAGGCGGGGCTGCTGGCTGTATGGGAGATGATTCCCCACATCTGACCAATTTTAGAATTGTTTATCACTGTAGCAAGTGCCTTGTTAGTGTTTTCCTCTGTATAACTGTTAGGTTCAGTTTTTTTTCTTTTTTGGTTCAAGTTAGATTTTATTCCTCTTTTATGTATTTATGGATATAAGCATGGAAATAATTCATTCTTATAAATACATCAGTGTGAATGGAAGAATTTTTTTTCAGTATTATTTTTACATTTTATTTTTAAAAATTTGAAATTTAATTTTATTTATTTTTTTATACAGTAGTTTATTATTAGTTATCTATTTTATGCATAAACATGTATACAGGTCAATCCCAATCTCCCAACTCATACCACCACCACCACCACATGGCTTCCCCCACTTTGTGTCCATACGTTTGTTCTCTACCTCTGTGTCTCTATTTCTGCCCTGCAAACCAGTTCATCTGTACCATTTTTCTAGGTTCCACATATAGGCATTAATATACAATATTTGTTTTTCTCTTTCTGACTTACTTCACTCTGCATGACAGTCTCTAGATCCATCAACTTCTCTACAAATGACCGTTTCATTCCTTTTTATGGCTGAGTAATATTCCATTTTATATATGTACCACATCTTTATCCATTCCTCTGTCTGTGGGCATTTAGGTTGCTTCCATTACCTGGGTATTGTAAATAGTGCTGCAATGAACATTGTGGTGAATGTGTCTTTGTGATTTATGGTTTTCTCTGGGTATATGCCCAGAAGTGGGATTGCTGGATCCTATGGTAATTCTCCTTTTAGTTTTTTAAAGGAACCTCCATACTGTTCTCCATAGTGACTGTATCAATTTACATTCCCACCAATAGCGGAAGAGGGTTCCTTTTGTCCACACCCTCCCCAGAATTTGTTGTTTGTAGATTATATGATGATGCCGATTCTAACAGGTGTGAAGTCTTACCTCATTGTAGTTTTGATTTGCATTTCTCTAATAATTAGTGATGTTGAGCAGCTTTTCATGTGCGTCTTGGCCATCTCTGTGTCTTCTTTGAAGAAACGTCTCTTTAGATCTTCTGCCCATTTTTGTATTGGGTTGTTTGTTTTATTAATATTAAGCTGCATGAGCTGTTTATATATATTGGAGATTAAACCTTTGTCCATTGATTCGTTTGTTAACGTTTTCGCCCATTCTGAGGGTTGCCTTTTTCCATTCCCGTTTTTTTAACAATGAAAGAAAGAAAGCAAAAGAAGCAGAACACTAATGTGCGTGAAATATGCCTCTTGAAACTGTCGTTTTGAAATATGGACGTCTTTTGAATTTTTTGGTCGATATATGACCCCAGGATTTGTTTTCAGGGCAGGTGTCATTTACAGGCCTGTAATGATTTGGAATATCCACTGACCATTAGCGCTGGGATTAAAGCTGCTGTTGTGTGAAACGGCCACAAGGTGGCAGCAGTTCTTCCTTACCAAATCTGGTTACTAGGGCAGCAGAGCCTCAATGGAAGTCGCGTTCTAGATTGGAATGTAGAACGGAATGTGCCAGGAGAAAGCCCCTCAAGTTTGTCTCACTACTTCTTGTTCGTGTTTTTAATTTAATTTTTTATTTTTTATTACAGCAAGTTTGAGTACAACGTTTAGCTTGTTGTAGGTGTGCAAGAGGTGGTTCTTTTACACATATACATATGTCTGTTCTCCCTGGGATCCTTTTCCCATGTACGTTATGACAGAATGTTGAGTAGTCTTCTCTTGGTTCTCCGTAGGTCTTTGGTGATTATATACGTCTACTGTGTTTGTATATGTCTGTTAACCCCAATATCGTAATGAATTCAATCCTCACACCTTTCCTTTGGTGAACCATAAGTTTGTTTAATGAATCTGTGATTGCCCTTCTCCGTGGAAATATCTGCCCTGGTATCAATTTATAGGTAACACCTATAAGTGATATGATATGATATGTGTCTTTCCCTTTCTGACTTACTCCAAGTCACGTGATTACCTCTAGACTCATCTACGGTGCTGCAAATGGCATTGTGTCCTTTTTTTCCTTGGCGAATATGCTGTCTTAGCGAGGTCCATTTTCTGCAATGTGATTCCCTGAGGGCTGAGGATTAGCTGACCTGGGCAGCCTGACCCTGCCGGCAAGCCCTCCCCAGGTGTGCCTGGGTTGAGGTCAATATAAACAGCACTCCAGGCAGCAAAAGCCCCTGCAGCTGTGCCTGACTCCATATTCTCTGCCCCGTCAGCAGTCTCGGGGCTGTGCTGGTGGGAGGGTGTGAGGGTCCATGGCTTTGTGGGTGGCCCGGTGTGAGTGGGGCTCTGCTGGACTTTCGGCAGGAGTTGCCAGGCTGCCACCTGTAAAGGAGAGGATGTGTCACCCATAACTTCCACTGGAATATCTCAGCGGGCTGAGGTGAGGAAGGAAAAAAAGGAGTGGGGGCCGGGACAGGAGGGGTATCTCAGGCAGGGCAATGGAAAGCTTCCAGAAGAGCGCCCGTGGCCAGGACCATCCTGGCTGACCTGCAGGAACCAAGTTGGCCTGCGTGCTGTCGCTGGTGTGGCTCCACGGCCCTTCCTCTAGGCTTTCAAGCCCTTGTACATATTCAGGTGTTTCACCTGGGAAGGATGGGAACAGTTCAGCAGCAGCTGGCCTGGGGCTCAGCTCACGTTTACTCACAGATGCCTGGGCACGGTCCCCCAGCTTTGCAATAAGGACGCTCCTTGCGTGGGCGGGCGGGGCTGCTGGCTGTATGGGAGATGATTCCCCCCCTTGACCAATTTCAGAATTGTTTACCACTGGAGCAAGTGCCTTCGTAGTGTTTTCCTCTGTATAACTGTTAGGTTCAGTTTTTTTTTTCTTTCTTGGTTCAAGTTAGATTTTATTCCTCTTTTATGTATTTATGGATATAAGCATGGAAATAATTCATTCTTATAAATACATCAGTGTGAATGGAAGACCTTTTTTTTCTGTATTTTTTTATATTTTATTTTTAAAAAATTTGAAATTTAATTTTATTTATTTTTTTATACAGTAGGTTATTATTAGTTATCTATTTTATGCATAAACATGTATACAGATCAATCCCAATCTCCCAACTCATCCCACCACCACCACCCCATGGCTTCCCCCACTTTGTGTCCATACGTTTGTTCTCTACCTCTGTGTCTCTATTTCTGCCCTGCAAACCAGTTCATCTGTACCATTTTTCTAGGTTCCACATATAGGCCTTAATATACAATATTTGTTTTTCTCTTTCTGACTTACTTCACTCTGCATGACAGTCTCTAGATCCATCAACTTCTCTACAAATGACCCAGTTTCATTCCATTTTATGGCTGAGTAATATTCCATTTTATATATGTACCACATCTTTATCCATTCCTCTGTCTGTGGGCATTTAGGTTGCTTCCATTACCTGGGTATTGTAAATAGTGCTGCAATGAACATTGTGGTGAATGTGTCTTTGTGATTTATGGTTTTCTCTGGGTATATGCCCAGAAGTGGGATTGCTGGATCCTATGGTAATTCTCCTTTTAGTTTTTTAAAGGAACCTCCATACTGTTCTCCATAGTGACTGTATCAATTTACATTCCCACCAATAGCGGAAGAGGGTTCCTTTTGTCCACACCCTCCCCAGAATTTGTTGTTTGTACATTATCTGATGATGCCGATTCTAACAGGTGTGAGGTCTTACCTCATTGTAGTTTTGATTTGCATTTCTCTAATAATTAGTGATGTTGAGCAGCTTTTCATGTGCGTCTTGGCCATCTCTGTGTCTTCTTTGAAGAAACGTCTCTTTAGATCTTCGGCCCATTTTTGTATTGGGTTGTTTGTTTTATTAATATTAAGCTGCATGAGCTGTTTATATATATTGGAGATTAAACCTTTGTCCATTGATTCGTTTGTGAACGTTTTCGCCCATTCTGAGGGTTGCCTTTTTCCATTCCCGTTTTTTTAACAAAGAAAGAAAGAAAGCAAAAGAAGCAGAACACTAATGTGCGTGAAATATGCCTCTTGAAACTGTCGTTTTGAAATATGGACGTATTTTGAATTTTTTGGTCGATATATGACCCCAGGATTTGTTTTCAGGGCAGGTGTCATTTACAGGCCTGTAATGATTTGGAATATCCACTGACCATTAGCGCTGGGATTAAAGCTGCTGTTGTGTGAAACGGCCACAAGGTGGCAGCAGTTCTCCCTTACCAAATCTGGTTACTAGGGCAGCAGAGCCTCAATGGAAGTCGCGTTCTAGATTGGAATGTAGAACGGAATGTGCCAGGAGAAAGCCCCTCAAGTTTGTCTCACTATTTCTTGTTCGTGTTTTTAATTTAATTTTTTATTTTTTATTACCGCAAGTTTGAGTACAACGTTTAGCTTGTTGTAGGTGTGCAGGAGGTGGTACTTTTACACATATACATATGTCTGTTCTCCCTGGGATCCTTTTCCCATGTACGTTATGACAGAATGTTGAGTAGTCTTCTCTTGGTACTCCGTAGGTCTTTGGTGATTATATACGTCTACTGTGTTTGTATATGTCTGTTAACCCCAATATCGTAATGAATTCAATCCTCACACCTTTCCTTTGGTGAACCATAAGTTTGTTTAATGAATCTGTGATTGCCCTTCTCCGTGGAAATATCTGCCCTGGTATCAATTTATAGGTAACACCTATAAGTGATATGATATGATATGTGTCTTTCACTTTCTGACTTACTCCAAGTCACGTGATTACCTCTAGACTCATCTACGGTGCTGCAACTGGCATTGTGTCCTTTTTTTCCTTGGCCAATATTGTCTCTTAGCGAGGTCCATTTTCTGCAATGTGATTCCCTGAGGGCTGAGGATTAGCTGCCCTGGGCAGCCTGACCCTGCCGGCAAGCCCTCCCCAGGTGTGCCTGGGTTGAGGTCAATATAAACAGCACTCCAGGCAGCAATAGCCCCTGCAGCTGTGCCTGACTCCATATTCTCTGCATCATCAGCAGTCTCGGGGCTGTGCTGGTGGGAGGGTGTGAGGGTTCACGGCTTTGTTGTTTGCCCGGCGTGAGTGGGGCTCTGCTGGATTTTCGGCAGGAGTTGCCAGGCTGCCACCTGTAAAGAAGAGGATGTGTCACCCATAACTTCCACTGGAATATCTCTCCGGGCTGAGGTGAGGAAGGAAAAAAAGGAGTGGGGTCCGGGACAGGAGGTGTATCTCAGGCAGGGCAATGGAAAGCTTCCAGAAGAGCGCCCGTGGCCAGGACCATCCTGGCTGACCTGCAGGCACCAAGTTGGCCTGCGTGCTGTCGCTGGTGTGGCTCCACGGCCCTTCCTCTAGGCTTTCAAGCCCTTGTACATATTCAGGTGTTTCACCTGGGAAGGGTGGGAACAGTTCAGCAGCAGCTGGCCTGGGGCTCAGCTCACGTTTACTCACAGATGCCTCGGCACGGTCCCCCAGCTTTGCAATAAGGACGCTCCTTGCGTGGGGGGGCGGGGCTGCTGGCTGTATGGGAGATGATTCCCCACCTCTGACCAATTTCAGAATTGTTTACCACTGGAACAAGTGCCTTGGTAGTGTTTTCCTCTGTATAACTGTTAGGTTCAGTTTTTTTTTTTTTTTTGGTTCAAGTTAGATTTTATTCCTCTTTTATGTATTTATGGATATAAGCATGGAAATAATTCATTCTTATAAATTCATCAGTGTGAATGGAAGAACTTTTTTTTCTGTATTATTTTTAGATTTTATTTTTAAAAAATTTGAAATTTAATTTTATTTATTTTTTTACAGTAGGTTATTATTAGTTATCTATTTTATGCATAAACATGTATACAGGCCAATCCCAATCTCCCAACTCATCCCACCACCACCACCCCATGGCTTCCCCCACTTTGTGTCCATACGTTTGTTCTCTACCTCTGTGTCTCTATTTCTGCCCTGCAAACCAGTTCATCTGTACCATTTTTTTAGGTTCCACATATAGGCATTAATATACAATATTTGTTTTTCCCTTTCAGACTTACTTCACTCTGCATGACAGTCTCTAGATCCATCAACTTCTCTACAAATGACCGTTTCATTCCTTTTTATTTCTGAGTAATATTCCATTTTATATATGTACCACATCTTTATCCATTCGTCTGTCTGTGGCCATTTAGGTTGCTTCCATTACCTGGCTATTGTAAATAGTGCTGCAATGAACATTGTGGTGAATGTGTCTTTGTGATTTATGGTTTTCTCTGGGTATATGCCCAGAAGTGGGATTGCTGGATCCTATGGTAATTCTCTTTTTAGTTTTTTAAAGGAACCTCCATACTGTTCTCCATAGTGACTGTATCAATTTACATTCCCACCAATAGCGGAAGAGGGTTCCTTTTGTCCACACCCTCCCCAGAATTTGTTGTTTGTACATTATCTGATGATGCCGATTCTAACAGGTGTGAGGTCTTACCTCATTGTAGTTTTGATTTGCATTTCTCTAATAATTAGTGATGTTGAGCAGCTTTTCATGTGCGTCTTGGCCATCTCTGTGTCTTCTTTGAAGAAACGTCTATTTAGATCTTCGGCCCATTTTTGTATTGGGTTGTTTGTTTTATTAATATTAAGCTGCATGAGCTGTTTATATATATTGGAGATTAAACCTTTGTCCATTGATTCGTTTGTGAACGTTTTCGCCCATTCTGAGGGTTGCCTTTTTCCATTCCCGTTTTTTTAACAAAGAAAGAAAGAAAGCCAAAGAAGCAGAACACTAATGTGCGTGAAATATGCCTCTTGAAACTGTCGTTTTGAAATATGGACGTCTTTTGAATTTTTTGGTCGATATATGACCCCAGGATTTGTTTTCAGGGCAGGTGTCATTTACAGGCCTGTAATGATTTGGAATATCCACTGACCATTAGCGCTGGGATTAAAGCTGCTGTTGTGTGAAACGGCCACAAGGTGGCAGCAGTTCTCCCTTACCAAATCTGGTTACTAGGGCAGCAGAGCTTCAATGGAAGAAGCCTTCTAGATTGGAATGTAGAACGGAATGTGCCAGGAGAAAGCCCCTCAAGTTTGTCTCACTACTTCTTGTTCGTGTTTTTAATTTATTTTTTTATTTTTTATTACAGCAAGTTTGAGTACAACGTTTAGCTTGTTGTAGGTGTGCAAGAGGTGGTTCTTTTACACATATACATATGTCTGTTCTTCCTGGGAACCTTTTCCCATGTACGTTATGACAGAATGTTGAGTAGTCTTCTCTTGGTACTCCGTAGGTCTTTGGTGATTATATACGTCTACTGTGTTTGTATATGTCTGTTAACCCCAATATTGTAATGAATTCAATCCTCACACCTTTCCTTTGGTGAAACATAAGTTTGTTTAATGAATCTGTGATTGCCCTTCTCCGTGGAAATATCTGCCCTGGTATCAATTTATAGGTAATACCTATAAGTGATATGATATGATATGTGTCTTTCACTTTCTGACTTACTCCAAGTCACGTGATTACCTGTAGAATCATCTACGGGGCTGCAAACGGCATTGTGTCCTTTTTTTCCTTGGCCAATATTCTGTCTTAGCGAGGTCCATTTTCTGCAATGTGATTCCCTGAGGTCTGAGGATTAGCTGACCTGGGCAGCCTGACCGTGCCGGCAAGCCCTCCCCAGGTGTGCCTGGGGTGAGGTCAATATAAACAGCACTCCAGGCAGCAATAGCCCCTGCAGCTGTGCCTGACTCCATATTCTCTGCACCATCAGCAGTCTCTGGGCTGTGCTGGTGGGAGGGTGTGAGGGTCCACGGCTTTGTGGTTGGTCCGGTGTGAGTGGGGCTCTGCAGGATTTTCGGCAGGAGTTGCCAGGCTGCCACCTGTAAAGAAGAGGATGTGTCACCCATAACTTCCACTGGAATATCTTTCCGGGCTGAGGTGAGGAAGGAAAAAAAGGAGTGGGGGCCAGGACAGGAGGGGTATCTCAGGCAGGGCAATGGAAAGCTTCCAGAAGAGCGCCCGTGGCCAGGACCATCCTGGCTGACCTGCAGGCACCAAGTTGGCCTGCGGGCTGTCGCTGGTGTGCCTCCACGGCCCTTCCTCTAGGCTTTCAAGCCCTTGTACATATTCAGGTGTTTCACCTGGGAAGGGTGGGAACAGTTCAGCAGCAGCTGGCCTGGGGCTCAGCTCACGTTTACTCACAGAGGCCTCGGCACGGTCCCCCAGCTTTGCAATAAGGACGCTCCTTGCGTGGGCGGGCGGGGCTGCTGGCTGTATGGGAGATGATTCCCCACCTCTGACCAATTTCAGAATTGTTTACCACTGGAGCAAGTGCCTTGGTAGTGTTTTCCTCTGTATAACTGTTAGGTTCAGTTTTTTTTTTTCTTTTTTGGTTCAAGTTAGATTTTATTCCTCTTTTATGTATTTATGGATATAAGCATGGAAATAATTCATTCTTATAAATACATCATTGTGAATGGAAGAACTTTTTTTCTGTTTTATTTTTACATTTTATTTTTAAAAAATTTGAAATTTAATTTTATTTATATTTTTATACAGTAGGTTATTATTAGTTATCTATTTTATGCATAAACATGTATACAGGTCAATCCCAATCTCCCAACTCATCCCACCACCACCACCCCATGGCTTCCCCCACTTTGTGTCCATACGTTTGTTCTCTACCTCTGTGTCTCTATTTCTGCCCTGCAAACCAGTTCATCTGTACAATTTTTCTAGGTCCCACATATAGGCATTAATATACAATATTTGTTTTTCTCTTTCTGACTTACTTCACTCTGCATGACAGTCTCTAGATCCATCAACTTCTCTACAAATGACCGTTTCATTCCTTTTTATGGCTGAGTAATATTCCATTTTATATATGTACCACATCTTTATCCATTCGTCTGTCTGTGGCCATTTATGTTGCTTCCATTACCTGGCTATTGTAAATAGTGCTGCAATGAACATTGTGGTGAATGTGTCTTTGTGATTTATGGTTTTCTCTGGGTATATGCCCAGAAGTGGGATTGCTGGATCCTATGGTAATTCTCTTTTTAGTTTTTTAAAGGAACCTCCATACTGTTCTCCATAGTGACTGTATCAATTTACATTTCCACCAATAGCGGAAGAGGGTTCCTTTTGTCCACACCCTCCCCAGAATTGGTTGTTTGTAGATTATCTGATGATGCCGATTCTAACAGGTGTGAGGTCTTACCTCATTGTAGTTTTGATTTGCATTTCTCTAATAATTAGTGATGTTGAGCAGCTTTTCATGTGTGTCTTGGCCATCTCTGTGTCTTCTTTGAAGAAACGTCTCTTTAGATCTTCTGCCCATTTTTGTATTGGGTTGTTTGTGTAATTAATATTAAGCTGCATGAGCTGTTTATATATATTGGAGATTAAACCTTTGTCCATTGATTCGTTTGTGAACGTTTTCGCCCATTCTGAGGGATGCCTTTTTCCATTCCCGTTTTTGTAGCAAAGAAAGAAAGAAAGCAAAAGAAGCAGAACACTAATGTGCGTGAAATATGCCTCTTGAAACTGTCGTTTTGAAATATGGACGTCTTTTGAATTTTTTGGTCGATATATGACCCCAGGATTTGTTTTCAGGTCAGGTGTCATTTACAGGCCTGTAATGATTTGGAATATCCACTGACCATTAGCGCTGGGATTAAAGCTGCTGTTGTGTGAAACGGCCACAAGGTGGCAGCAGTTCTCCCTTACCAAATCTGGTTACTAGGGCAGCAGAGCCTCAATGGAAGTCACGTTCTAGATTGGAATGTAGAACGGAATGTGCCAGGAGAAAGCCCCTCAAGTTTGTCTCACTACTTCTTGTTCGTGTTTTTAATTTAATTTTTTATTTTTTATTACAGCAAGTTTGAGTACAACGTTTAGCTTGTTGTAGGTGTGCAAGAGGTGGTTCTTTTACACATATACATATGTCTGTTCTTCCTGGAATCCTTTTCCCATGTACGTTATGACAGAATGTTGAGTAGTCTTCTCTTGGTACTCCGTAGGTCTTTGGTGATTATATACGTCTACTGTGTTTGTATATGTCTGTTAACCCCAATATCGTAATGAATTCAATCCTCACACCTTTCCTTTGGTGAACCATAAGTTTGTTTAATGAATCTGTGATTGCCCTTCTCCGTGGAAATATCTGCCCTGGTATCAATTTATAGGTAACACCTATAAGTGATATGACATGATATGTGTCTTTCACTTTCTGACTTACTCCATGTCACGTGATTACCTGTAGACTCATCTACGGTGCTGCAAATGGCATTGTGTCCTTTTTTTCCTTGGCGAATATTCTCTCTTAGCGAGGTCCATTTTCTGAAATGTGATTCCCTGAGGGCTGAGGATTAGCTGACCTGGGCAGCCTGACCCTGCCGGCAAGCCCTCCCCAGGCGTGCCTGGGTTGAGGTCAATATAAACAGCACTCCATGCAGCAATAGCCCCTGCAGCTGTGCCTGACTCCATATTCTCTGCACCATCAGCAGTCTCGGGGCTGTGCTGGTGGGAGGGTGTGAGGGTCCACGGCTTTGTGGGTGGCCCGGTGTGAGTGGGGCTCTGCTGGATTTTCGGCAGGAGTTGCCAGGCTGCCACCTGTAAAGAAGAGGATGTGTCACCCATAACTTCCACTGGAATATCTCTCCGGGCTGAGGTGAGGAAGGAAAGAAAGGAGAGGGGGCCGGGACAGGAGGGGTATCTCAGGCAGGGCAATGGAAAGCTTCCAGAAGAGCGCCCGTGGCCAGGATAATCCTGGCTGACCTGCAGGAACCAAGTTGGCCTGCGTGCTGTCGCTGGTGTGCCTCCACGGCCCTTCCTCTAGGCTTTCAAGCCCTTGTACATATTCAGGTGTTTCACCTGGGAAGGGTGGGAACAGTTCAGCAGCAGCTGGCCTGGGGCTCAGCTCATGTTTACTCACAGAGGCCTCGGCACGGTCCCCCAGCTTTGCAATAAGGATGCTCCTTGCATGGGCGGGCGGGGCTGCTGGCTGTATGGGAGATGATTCCCCACCTCTGACCAATTTCAGAATTGTTTACCACTGGAGCAAGTGCCTTGGTAGTGTTTTCCTCTGTATAACTGTTAGGTTCCGTTTTTTTTATTTTTTGGTTCAAGTTAGATTTTATTCCTCTTTTATGTATTTATGGATATAAGCATGGAAATAATTCATTCTTATAAATACATCAGTGTGAATGGAAGAACATTTTTTTCTGTTTTATTTTTACATTTTATTTTTAAAAATTTTGAAATTTAATTTTATTTATTTTTTTTATACAGTAGGTTATTATTAGTTATCTATTTATGCATAAACATGTATACAGGTCAATCCCAATCTCCCAACTCATCCCACCTCCACCACCCCATGGCTTACCCCACTTTATGTCCATACGTTTGTTCTCTACCTCTGTGTCTCTATTTCTGCCCTGCAAACCAGTTCATCTGTACCATTTTTCTAGGTTCCACATATAGGCCTTAATATACAATATTTGTTTTTCTCTTTCTGACTTACTTCACTCTGCATGACAGTCTCTAGATCCATCAACTTCTCTACAAATGACCCAGTTTCATTCCTTTTTATGGCTGAGTAATATTCCATTTTATATATGTACCACATCTTTATCCATTCGTCTGTCTGTGGCCACTTAGGTTGCTTCCATTTCCTGGCTATTGTAAATAGTGCTGCAATGAACATTGTGGTGAATGTGTCTTTGTGATTTATGGTTTTCTCTGGGTATATGCCCAGAAGTGGGATTGCTGGATCCTATGGTAATTCTCTTTTTGTTTTTTAAAGGAACCTCCATACTGTTCTCCATAGTGACTGTATCAATTTACATTTCCACCAATAGCGGAAGAGGGTTCCTTTTGTCCACACCCTCCCCAGAATTTGTTGTTTGTAGATTATCTGATGATGCCGATTCTAACAGGTGTGAGGTCTTACCTCATTGTAGTTTTGATTTGCATTTCTCTAATAATTAGTGATATTGAGCAGCTTTTCATGTGCGTCTTGGCCATCTCTGTGTCTTCTTTGAAGAAACGTCTCTTTAGATCTTCTGCCCATTTTTGTATTGGGTTGTTTGTTTTATTAATATTAAGCTGCATGAGCTGTTTATATATATTGGAGATTAAACCTTTGTCCATTGATTCGTTTGTGAACGTTTTTGCCCATTCTGACGGTTGCCTTTTTCCATTCCCGTTTTTTTAACAAAGAAAGAAAGAAAGCAAAAGAAGCAGAACACTAATGTGCGTGAAATATGCCTCTAGAAACTGTCGTTTTGAAATATGGACGTCTTTTGAATTTTTTGGTCGATATATGACCCCAGGATTTGTTTTCAGGGCAGGTGTCATTTACAGGCCTGTAATGATTTGGAATATCCACTGACCATTAGCGCTGGGATTAAAGCTGCTGTTGTGTGAAACGGCCACAAGGTGGCAGCAGTTCTCCCTTACCAAATCTGGTTACTAGGGCAGCAGAGCCTCAATGGAAGTCGGGTTCTAGATTGGAATGTAGAACGGAATGTGCCAGGAGAAAACCCCTCAAGTTTGTCTCACTACTTCTTGTTCGTGGTTTTAATTTAATTTTTTATTTTTTATTACAGCAAGTTTGAATACAACGTTTAGCTTGTTGTAGGTGTGCAAGAGGTGGTTCTTTTACACATATACATATGTCTGTTCTCCCTGGGATCCTTTTCCCATGTACGTTATGACAGAATGTTGAGTAGTCTTCTCTTGGTACTCCGTAGGTCTTTGGTGATTATATACGTCTACTGTGTTTGTATATGTCTGTTAACCCCAATATCGTAATGAATTCAATCCTCACACCTTTCCTTTGGTGAACCATAAGTTTGTTTAATGAATCTGTGTTTGCCCTTCTCCGTGGAAATATCTGCCCTGGTATCAATTTATTGGTAACACCTATAAGTGATATGATACGATATGTGTCTTTCACTCTCTGACTTACTCCAAGTCACGTGATTACCTCGAGACTCATCTACGGTGCTGCGAATGGCATTGTGTCCTTTTTTTCCTTGGCGAATATTCTGTCTTAGCGAGGTCCATTTTCTGCAATGTGATTCCCTGAGGGCTGAGGATTAGCTGCCCTGGGCATCCTGACCCTGCCGGCAAGACCTCCCCAGGTGTGCCTGGGTTGAGGTCAATATAAACAGCACTCCAGGCAGCAATAGCCCCTGCAGCTGTGCCTGACTCCATATTCTCTGCCCCGTCAGCAGTCTCGGGGCTGTGCTGGTGGGAGGGTGGGAGGGTCCACGGCTTTGTGGGTGGCCCGGTGTGAGTGGGGCTCTGCTGGACTTTCGGCAGGAGTTGCCAGGCTGCCACCTGTAAAGAAGAGGATGTGTCACCCATAACTTCCACTGGAATATCTCTCCGGGCTGAGGTGTGGAAGGGAAAAAAGGAGTGGGGGCCGGGACAGGAGGGGTATCTCAGGCAGGGCAATGGAAAGCTTCCAGAAGAGCGCCCGTGGCCAGGACCATCCTGGCTGACCTGCAGGCACCAAGTTGGCCTGCGTGCTGTCGCTGGTGTGGCTCCACGTCCCTTCCTCTAGGCTTTCAAGCCCTTGTACATATTCAGGTGTTTCACCTGGGAAGGGTGGGAACAGTTCAGCAGCATCTGGCCTGGGGCTCAGCTCACGTTTACTCACAGAGGCCTGGGCACGGTCCCCCAGCTTTGCAATAAGGACGCTCCTTGCGTGGGCGGGTGGGGCTGCTGGCTGTATGGGAGATGATTCCCCACCTCTGACCAATTTCAGAATTGTTTACCACTGGAGCAAGTGCCTTGGTAGTGTTTTCCTCTGTATAACGGTTAGGTTCAATTTTTTTTTTTTCTTTTTTGGTTCAAGTTAGATTTTATTCCTCTTTTATGTATTTATAGATATAAGCATGGAAATAATTCATTGTTATATATACATCAGTGTGAATGGAAGAACTTTTTTTCTGTTTTATTTTTACATTTTATTTTTAAAAATTTGAAATTTAATTTTGTTTATTTTTTTATACAGTAGGTTATTATTAGTTATCTATTTTATGCATATACATGTATACAGGTCAATCCCAATCTCCCAACTCATCCCACCACCACCACCCCATGGCTTCCCCAACTTTGTGTCCATACGTCTGTTCTCTACCTCTGTGTCTCTATTTCTGCCCTGCAAACCAGTTCATCTGTACCATTTTTCTAGGTTCCACATATAGGCATTAATATACAATATTTGTTTTTCTCTTTCTGACTTACTTCACTCTGTATGACAGTCTCTAGATCCATCAACTTCTCTACAAATGACCCAGTTTCATTCCTTTTTATTGCTGAGTAATATTCCATTTTATATATGTACCACATCTTTATCCATTCGTCTGTCTGTGGGCATTTAGGTTGCTTCCATTACCTGGCTATTGTAAATAGTGCTGCAATGAACATTGTGGTGAATGTGTCTTTGTGATTTATGGTTTTCTCTGGGTATATGCCCAGAAGTGGGATTGCTGGATCCTATGGTAATTCTCTTTTTAGTTTTTTAAAGGAACCTCCATACCGTTCTCCATAGTGACTGTATCAATTTACATTCCCACCAATAGCGGAAGAGGGTTCCTTTTGTCCACACCCTCCCCAGAATTTGTTGTTTGTACATTATCTGATGATGCCGATTCTAACAGGTGTGAGGTCTTACCTCATTGTAGTTTTGATTTGCATTTCTCTAATAATTAGTGATGTTGAGCAGCTTCTCATGTGCGTCTTGGCCATCTCTGTGACTTCTTTGAAGAAACTTCTCTTTAGATCTTCTGCCCATTTTTGTATTGGGTTGTTTGTTTTATTAATATTAAGCTGCATGAGCTGTTTATATATATTGGAGATTAAACCTTTGTCCATTGATTCGTTTGTGAACGTTTTCGCCCATTCTGAGGGTTGCCTTTTTCCATTCCCGTTTTTTTAACAAAGAAAGAAAGAAAGCAAAAGAAGCAGAACACTAATGTGCGTGAAATATGCCTCTTGAAACTGTTGTTTTGAAATATGGACGTCTTTTGAATTTTTTGGTCGATATATGACCCCAGGATTTGTTTTCAGGGCAGGTGTCATTTACAGGCCTGTAATGATTTGGAATATCCACTGACCATTAGCGCTGGGATTAAAGCTGCAGTTGTGAGAAATGGCCACAAGGTGGCAGCAGTTCTCCCTTACCAAATCTGGTTACTAGGGCAGCAGAGCCTCAATGGAAGTCGCGTTCTAGATTGGAATGTAGAACGGAATGTGCCAGGAGAAGGCCCCTCAAGTGTGTCTCACTACTTCTTGTTCTAGTTTTTAATTTAATTTTTTATTTTTTTATTACAGCATGTTTGAGTACAACGTTTAGATTGTTGTAGGTGTGCCAGAGGTGGTTCTTTTACACATATACATATGTCTGTTCTTCCTGGGATCCTTTTCCCATGTACGTTATGACAGAATGTTGAGTAGTCTTCTCTTGGTACTCCGTAGGTCTTTGGTGATTATATACGTCTACTGTGTTTGTATATGTCTGTTAACCCCAATATCGTAATGAATTCAATCCTCACACCTTTCCTTTGGTGAACCATAAGTTTGTTTAATGAAACTGTGATTGCCCTTCTCCGTGGAAATATCTGCCCTGGTATCAATTTATAGGTAACACCTATAAGTGATATGATACGATATGTGTCTTTCACTCTCTGACTTACTCCAAGTCACGTGATTACCTCGAGACTCATCTACGGTGCTGCGAATGGCATTGTGTCCTTTTTTTCCTTGGCGAATATTCTGTCTTAGCGAGGTCCATTTTCTTCAATGTGATTCCCTGAGGGCTGAGGATTAGCTGCCCTGGGCAGCCTGACCCTGCCGGCAAGCCCTCCACAGGTGTGCCTGGGTTGAGGTCAATATAAACAGCACTCCAGGCAGCAATAGCCCCTGCAGCTGTGCCTGACTCCATATTCTCTGCCCCGTCAGCAGTCTCGGGGCTGTGCTGGTGGGAGGGTGGGAGGGTCCACGGCTTTGTGGGTGGCCCGGTGTGAGTGGGGCTCTGCTGGACTTTCGGCAGGAGTTGCCAGGCTGCCACCTGTAAAGAAGAGGATGTGTCACCCATAACTTCCACTGGAATATCTCTCCGGGCTGAGGTGAGGAAGGAAAAAAAGGAGTGGGGGCCGGGACAGGAGGGGTATCTCAGGCAGGGCAATGGAAAGCTTCCAGAAGAGCGCCCGTGGCCAGGACCATCCTGGCTGACCTGCAGGCACCAAGTTGGCCTGCGTGCCGTCGCTGGTGTGGCTCCACGGCCCTCCCTCTAGGCTTTCAAGCCCTTGTACATATTCAGGTGTTTCACCTGGGAAGGGTGGGAACAGTTCAGCAGCATCTGGCCTGGGTCTCAGCTCACGTTTACTCACAGAGGCCTGGGCACGGTCTCCCAGCTTTGCAATAAGGATGCTCCTTGCGTGGGCGGGTGGGGCTGCTGGCTGTATGGGAGATGATTCCCCACCTCTGACCAATTTCAGAATTGTTTACCACTGGAGCAAGTGCCTTGGTAGTGTTTTCCTCTGTATAACGGTTAGGTTCAATTTTTTTTTTCTTTTTTGGTTCAAGTTAGATTTTATTCCTCTTTTATGTATTTATAGATATAAGCATGGAAATAATTCATTGTTATATATACATCAGTGTGAATGGAAGAACTTTTTTTCTGTTTTATTTTTACATTTTATTTTTAAAAATTTTGAAATTTAATTTTGTTTATTTTTTTATACAGTAGGTTATTATTAGTTATCTATTTTATGCATATACATGTATACAGGTCAATCCCAATCTCCCAACTCATCCCACCACCACCACCCCATGGCTTCCCCCACTTTGTGTCCATACGTCTGTTCTCTACCTCTGTGTCTCTATTTCTGCCCTGCAAACCAGTTCATCTGTACCATTTTTCTAGGTTCCACATATAGGCATTAATATACAATATTTGTTTTTCTCTTTCTGACTTACTTCACTCTGTATGACAGTCTCTAGATCCATCAACTTCTCTACAAATGACCCAGTTTCATTCCTTTTTATGGCTGAGTAATATTCCATTTTATATATGTACCACATCTTTATCCATTCGTCTGTCTGTGGGCATTTAGGTTGCTTCCATTACCTGGCTATTGTAAATAGTGCTGCAATGAACATTGTGGTGAAAATGTCTTTGTGATTTATGGTTTTCTCTGGGTATATGCCCAGAAGTGGGATTGCTGGATCCTATGGTAATTCTCTTTTTAGTTTTTTAAAGGAACCTCCATACTGTTCTCCATAGTGACTGTATCAATTTACATTCCCACCAATAGCGGAAGAGGGTTCCTTTTGTCCACACCCTCCCCAGAATTTGTTGTTTGTACATTATCTGATGATGCCGATTCTAACAGGTGTGAGGTCTTACCTCATTGTAGTTTTGATTTGCATTTCTCTAATTATTAGTGATGTTGAGCAGCTTCTCATGTGCGTCTTGGCCATCTCTGTGTCTTCTTTGAAGAAACGTCTCTTTAGATCTTCTGCCCATTTTTGTATTGGGTTGTTTGTTTTATTAATATTAAGCTGCATGAGCTGTTTATATATATTGGAGATTAAACCTTTGTCCATTGATTCGTTTGTGAACGTTTTCGCCCATTCTGAGGGTTGCCTTTTTCCATTCCCGTTTTTTTAACAAAGAAAGAAAGAAAGCAAAAGAAGCAGAACACTAATGTGCGTGAAATATGCCTCTTGAAACTGTCGTTTTGAAATATGGACGTCTTTTGAATTTTTTGGTCGATATATGACCCCAGGATTTGTTTTCAGGGCAGGTGTCATTTACAGGCCTGTAATGATTTGGAATATCCACTGACCATTAGCGCTGGGATTAAAGCTGCAGTTGTGAGAAATGGCCACAAGGTGGCAGCAGTTCTCCCTTACCAAATCTGGTTACTAGGGCAGCAGAGCCTCAATGGAAGTCGCGTTCTAGATTGGAATGTAGAACGGAATGTGCCAGGAGAAGGCCCCTCAAGTGTGTCTCACCTCTTCTTGTTCTTGTTTTTAATTTAATTTTTTATTTTTTTATTACAGCATGTTTGAATACAACGTTTAGCTTGTTGTAGGTGTGCCAGAGGTGGTTCTCTGACACATATACATATGTCTGTTCTTCCTGGGATCCTTTTCCCATGTACGTTATGACAGAATGTTGAGTAGTCTTCTCTTGGTACTCCGTAGGTCTTTGGTGATTATATACGTCTACTGTGTTTGTATATGTCTGTTAACCCCAATATCGTAATGAATTCAATCCTCACACCTTTCCTTTGGTGAACCATAAGTTTGTTTAATGAATCTGTGATTGCCCTTCTCCGTGGAAATATCTGCCCTGGTATCAATTTATAGGTAACACCTATAAGTGATATGATACGATATGTGTCTTTCACTCTCTGACTTACTCCAAGTCACGTGATTACCTCGAGACTCATCTACGGTGCTGCGAATGGCATTGTGTCCTTTTTTTCCTTGGCGAATATTCTGTCTTAGCGAGGTCCATTTTCTGCAATGTGATTCCCTGAGGGCTGAGGATTAGCTGCCCTGGGCAGCCTGACCCTGCCGGCAAGCCCTCCCCAGGTGTGCCTGGGTTGAGGTCAATATAAACAGCACTCCAGGCAGCAATAGCCCCAGCAGCTGTGCCTGACTCCATATTCTCTGCCCCGTCAGCAGTCTCGGGGCTGTGCTGGTGGGAGGGTGGGAGGGTCCACGGCTTTGTGGGTGGCCCGGTGTGAGTGGGGCTCTGCTGGACTTTCGGCAGGATTTGCCAGGCTGCCACCTGTAAAGAAGAGGATGTGTCACCCATAACTTCCACTGGAATATCTCTCCAGGCTGAGGTGAGGAAGGAAAAAAAGGATTGGGGGCCAGGACAGGAGGGGTATCTCAGGCAGGGCAATGGAAAGCTTCCAGAAGAGCGCCCGTGGCCAGGACCATCCTGGCTGACCTGCAGGCACCAAGTTGGCCTGCGTGCCGTCGCTGGTGTGGCTCCACGGCCCTTCCTCTAGGCTTTCAAGCCCTTGTACATATTCAGGTGTTTCACCTGGGAAGGGTGGGAACAGTTCAGCAGCAGCTGGCCTGGGGCTCAGCTCACGTTTACTCACAGAGGCCTCGGCACTGTCCCCCAGCTTTGCAATAAGGACGCTCCTTGCGTGGGCGGGCGGGGCTGCTGGCTGTATGGGAGATGATTCCCCCCCTTGACCAATTTCAGAATTGTTTACCACTGGAGCAAGTGCCTTGGTAGTGTTTTCCTCTGTATAACTGTTAGGTTCAGTTTTTTTTTTCTTTCTTGGTTCAAGTTAGATTTTATTCCTCTTTTATGTATTTATGGATATAAGCATGGAAATAATTCATTCTTATAAATACATCAGTGTGAATGGAAGAACTTTTTTTTCTGTATTATTTTACATTTTATTTTTAAAAAATTTGAAATTTAATTTTGTTTATTTTTTTATACAGTAGGTTATTATTAGTTATCTATTTTATGCATAAACATGTATACAGGTCAATCCCAATCTCCCAACTCATACCACTACCACCAACCCATGGCTTCCCCCACTTTGTGTCCATACGTTTGTTCTCTACCTCTGTGTCTCTATTTCTGCCCTGCAAACCAGTTCATCTGTACCATTTTTCTAGGTTCCACATATAGGCATTAATATACAATATTTGTTTTTCTCTTTCTGACTTACTTCACTCTGCATGACACTCTCTAGATCCATCAACTTCTCTACAAATGACCGTTTCATTCCTTTTTATGGCTGAGTAATATTCCATTTTATATATGTACCACATCTTTATCCATTCGTCTGTCTGTGGCCATTTAGGTTGCTTCCATTACCTGGCTATTGATAATAGTGCTGCAATGAACATTGTGGTGAATGTGTCTTTGTGATTTATGGTTTTCTCTGGGTATATGCCCAGAAGTGGGATTGCTGGATCCCGTGCTAATTCTCTTTTTAGTTTTTTAAAGGAACCTCCATACCGTTCTCCATAGTGACTGTATCAATTTACATTTCCACCAATAGCGGAAGAGGGTTCCTTTTGTCCACACCCTCCCCAGAATTGGTTGTTTGTAGATTATCTGATGATGCCGATTCTAACAGGTGTGAGGTCTTACCTCATTGTAGTTTTGATTTGCATTTCTCTAATAATTAGTGATGTTGAGCAGCTTTTCATGTGCGTCTTGGCCATCTCTGTGTCTTCTTTGAAGAAACGTCTCTTTAGATCTTCTGCCCATTTTTGTATTGGGTTGTTTGTTTTATTAATATTAAGCTGCATGAGCTGTTTATATATATTGGAGATTAAACCTTTGTCCATTGATTCGTTTGTGAACGTTTTCGCCCATTCTGAGGGTTGCCTTTTTCCATTCCCGTTTTTTTAACAAAGAAAGAAAGAAAGCAAAAGAAGCAGAACACTAATGTGCGTGAAATATGCCTCTTGAAACTGTCGTTTTGAAATATGGACGTCTTTTGAATTTTTTGGTCGATATATGACCCCAGGATTTGTTTTCAGGGCAGGTGTCATTTACAGGCCTGTAATGATTTGGAATATCCACTGACCATTAGCGCTGGGATTAAAGCTGCAGTTGTGAGAAACGGCCACAAGGTGGCAGCAGTTCTCCCTTACCAAATCTGGTTACTAGGGCAGCAGAGCCTCAATGGAAGAAGCCTTCTAGATTGGAATGTAGAACGGAATGTGCCAGGAGAAAGCCCCTCAAGTTTGTCTCACTACTTCTTGTTCGTGTTTTTAATTTAATTTTTTATTTTTTATTACAGCAAGTTTGAGTACAACGTTTAGCTTGTTGTAGGTGTGCAAGAGGTGGTTCTTTTACACATATACATATGTCTGTTCTCCCTGGGATCCTTTTCCCATGTACGTTATGACAGAATGTTGAGTAGTCTTCTCTTGGTACTCCGTAGGTCTTTGGTGATTATATACGTCTACTGTGTTTGTATATGTCTGTTAACCCCAATATCGTAATGAATTCAATCCTCACACCTTTCCTTTGGTGAACCATAAGTTTGTTTAATGAATCTGTGATTGCCCTTCTCCGTGGAAATATCTGCCCTGGTATCAATTTATAGGTAACACCTATAAGTGATATGATATGATATGTGTCTTTCCCTTTCTGACTTACTCCAAGTCACGTGATTACCTCTATACTCATCTACGGTGCTGCAAATGGCATTGTGTCCTTTTTTTCCTTGGCGAATATTCTGTCTTAGCGAGGTCCATTTTCTGCAATGTGATTCCCTGAGGGCTGAGGATTAGCTGCCCTGGGCAGCCTGACCCTGCCCGCAAGCCCTCCCCAGGTGTGCCTGGGTTGAGGTCAATATAAACAGCACTCCAGGCAGCAATAGCCCCTGCAGCTGTGCCTGACTCCATATTCTCTGCACCATCAGCAGTCTCTGGGCTGTGCTGGTGGGAGGGTGTGAGGGTCCACGGCTTTTTGGGTGGCCCGGTGTGAGTGGGGCTCTGCTGGATTTTCGGCCGGAGTTGCCAGGCTGCCACCTGTAAAGAAGAGGATGTGTCACCCATAACTTCCACTGGAATATCTCTCCGGGCTGAGGTGAGGAAGGAAAAAAAGGAGTGGGGGCCGGGACAGGAGGGGTATCTCAGGCAGGGCAATGGAAAGCTTCCAGAAGAGCGCCCGTGGCCAGGACCATCCTGGCTGACCTGCAGGCACCAAGTTGGCCTGCCTGCTGTCGCTGGTGTGCCTCCATGGCCCTTCCTCTAGGCTTTCAAGCCCTTGTACATATTCAGGGGTTTCACCTGGGAAGGGTGGGAACAGTTCAGCAGCATCTGGCCTGGGGCTCAGCTCACGTTTACTCACAGAGGCCTCGGCACGGTCCCCCAGCTTTGCAATAAGGACGCTCCTTGCGTGGGCAGGCGGGGCTGCTGGCTGTATGGGAGATGATTCCCCACATCTGACCAATTTTAGAATTGTTTATCACTGTAGCAAGTGCCTTGTTAGTGTTTTCCTCTGTATAACTGTTAGGTTCAGTTTTTTTTTCTTTTTTGGTTCAAGTTAGATTTTATTCCTCTTTTATGTATTTATGGATATAAGCATGGAAATAATTCATTCTTATAAATACATCAGTGTGAATGGAATAACTTTTTTTCAGTATTATTTTTACATTTTATTTTTAAAAATTTGAAATTTAATTTTATTTATTTTTTTATACAGTAGTTTATTATTAGTTATCTATTTTATGCATAAACATGTATACAGGTCAATCCCAATCTCCCAACTAATACCACCACCACCACCACATGGCTTCCCCCACTTTGTGTCCATACGTTTGTTCTCTACCTCTGTGTCTCTATTTCTGCCCTGCAAACCAGTTCATCTGTACCATTTTTCTAGGTTCCACATATAGGCATTAATATACAATATTTGTTTTTCTCTTTCTGACTTACTTCACTCTGCATGACAGTCTCTAGATCCATCAACTTCTCTACAAATGACCGTTTCATTCCTTTTTATGGCTGAGTAATATTCCATTTTATATATGTACCACATCTTTATCCATTCGTCTGTCTGTGGCCATTTAGGTTGCTTCCATTACCTCTCTATTGATAATAGTGCTGCAATGAACATTGTGGTGAATGTGTCTTTGTGATTTATGGTTTTCTCTGGGTATATGCCCAGAAGTGGGATTGCTGGATACTGTGCTAATTCTCTTTTTAGTTTTTTAAAGGAACCTCCATACTGTTCTCCATAGTGACTGTATCAATTTACATTTCCACCAATAGCGGAAGAGGGTTCCTTTTGTCCACACCCTCCCCAGAATTTTTTGTTTGTAGATTATCTGATGATGCCGATTCTAACAGGTGTGAAGTCTTACCTCATTGTAGTTTTGATTTGCATTTCTCTAATAATTAGTGATGTTGAGCAGCTTCTCATGTGCGTCTTGGCCATCTCTGTGTCTTCTTTGAAGAAACGTCTCTTTAGATCTTCTGCCCATTTTTGTATTGGGTTGTTTGTTTTATTAATATTAAGCTGCATGAGCTGTTTATATATATTGGAGATTAAACCTTTGTCCATTGATTCGTTTGTGAACGTTTTCGCCCATTCTGAGGGTTGCCTTTTTCCATTCCCGTTTTTTTAACAAAGAAAGAAAGAAAGCAAAAGAAGCAGAACACTAATGTGCGTGAAATATGCCTCTTGAAACTGTCGTTTTGAAATATGGACGTGTTTTGAATTTTTTGGTCGATATATGACCCCAGGATTTGTTTTCAGGGCAGGTGTTATTTACTGGTCTGTAATGATTTGGAATATCCACTGACCATTAGCGCTGGGATTAAAGCTGCTGTTGTGTGAAACGGAGACAAGGTGGCAGCAGTTCTCCCTTACCAAATCTGGTTACTAGGGCAGCAGAGCCTCAATGGATGTCGCATTCTAGATTGGAATGTAGAACGCAATGTGCCAGGAGAAAGCCCCTCAAGTTTGTCTCACTACTTCTTCTTCGTGTTTTTAATTTAATTTTTTATTTTTTATTACAGCAAGTTTGAGTACAACGTTTAGCTTGTTGTAGGTGTGCAAGAGGTGGTTCTTTTACACATATACATATGTCTGTTCTCCCTGGGATCCTTTTCCCATGTACGTTATGACAGAATGTTGAGTAGTCTTCTCTTGGTACTCCGTAGGTCTTTGGTGATTATATACGTCTACTGTGTTTGTATATGTCTGTTAACCCCAATATCGTAATGAATTCAATCCTCACACCTTTCCTTTGGTGAACCATAAGTTTGTTTAATGAATCTGTGATTGCCCTTCTCCGTGGAAATATCTGCCCTGGTATCAATTTATAGGTAACACCTATAAGTGATATGATATGATATGTGTCTTTCCCTTTCTGACTTACTCCAAGTCACGTGATTACCTCTAGACTCATCTACGGTGCTGCAAATGGCATTGTGTCCTTTTTTTCCTTGGCGAATATGCTGTCTTAGCGAGGTCCATTTTCTGCAATGTGATTCCCTGAGGGCTGAGGATTAGCTGACCTGGGCAGCCTGACCCTGCCGGCAAGCCCTCCCCAGGTGTGCCTGGGTTGAGGTCAATATAAACAGCACTCCAGGCAGCAATAGCCCCTGCAGCTGTGCCTGACTCCATATTCTCTGCACTATCAGCAGTCTCGGGGCTGTGCTGGTGGGAGGGTGTGAGGGTCCACGGCTTTGTGGGTGGCCCGGTGTGAGTGGGGCTCTTCTGGATTTTCGGCAGGAGTTGCCAGGCTGCCACCTGTAAAGAAGAGGATGTGTCACCCATAACTTCCACTGGAATGTCTCTCCGGGCTGAGGTGAGGAAGGAAAAAAAGGAGTGGGGGACGGGACAGGAGGGGTATCTCAGGCAGGGCAATGGAAAGTTTCCAGAAGAGCGCCCGTGGCCAGGACCATCCTGGCTGACCTACAGGCACCAAGTTGGCCTGCGTGCTGTCGCTGGTGTGGCTCCACGGCCCTTCCTCTAGGCTTTCAAGCCCTTGTACATATTCAGGTGTTTCACCTGGGAAGGGTGGGAACAGTTCAGCAGCAGCTGGCCTGGGGCTCAGCTCACGTTTACTCACAGAAGCCTCGGCACGGTCCCCCAGCTTTGCAATAAGGACGCTCCTTGCGTGGGCGGGCGGGGCTGCTGGCTGTATGGGAGATGATTCCCCCCCTTGACCAATTTCAGAATTGTTTACCACTGGAGCAAGTGCCTTGGTAGTGTTTTCCTCTGTATAACTGTTAGGTTCAGTTTTTTTTTTCTTTCTTGGTTCAAGTTAGATTTTATTCCTCTTTTATGTATTTATGGATATAAGCATGGAAATAATTCATTCTTATAAATACATCAGTGTGAATGGAAGAACTTTTTTTTCTGTATTATTTTACATTTTATTTTTAAAAAATTTGAAATTTAATTTTATTTATTTTTTATACAGTAGGTTATTATTAGTTATCTATTTTATGCATAAACATGTATACAGGTCAATCCCAATCTCCCAACTCATACCACTACCACCAACCCATGGCTTCCCCCACTTTGTGTCCATACGTTTGTTCTCTACCTCTGTGTCTCTATTTCTGCCCTGCAAACCAGTTCATCTGTACCATTTTTCTAGGTTCCACATATAGGCCTTAATATACAATATTTGTTTTTCTCTTTCTGACTTACTTCACTCTGCATGACAGTCTCTAGATCCATCAACTTCTCTACAAATGACCCAGTTTCATTCCATTTTATGGCTGAGTAATATTCCATTTTATATATGTACCACATCTTTATCCATTCCTCTGTCTGTGGGCATTTAGGTTGCTTCCATTACCTGGGTATTGTAAATAGTGCTGCAATTATCATTGTGGTGAATGTGTCTTTGTGATTTATGGTTTTCTCTGGGTATATGCCCAGAAGTGGGATTGCTGGATCCTATGGTAATTCTCTTTTTAGTTTTTTAAAGGAACCTCCATACTGTTCTCCATAGTGACTGTATCAATTTACATTCCCAACAATAGCGGAAGAGGGTTCCTTTTGTCCACACCCTCCCCAGAATTTGTTGTTTGTACATTATCTGATGATGCCGATTCTAACAGGTGTGAGGTCTTACCTCATTGTAGTTTTGATTTGCATTTCTCTAATAATTAGTGATGTTGAGCAGCTTCTCATGTGCGTCTTGGCCATCTCTGTGTCTTCTTTGAAGAAACGTCTCTTTAGATCTTCTGCCCATTTTTGTATTGGGTTGTTTGTTTTATTAATATTAAGCTGCATGAGCTGTTTATATATATTGGAGATTAAACCTTTGTCCATTGATTCGTTTGTTAACGTTTTCGCCCATTCTGAGGGTTGCCTTTTTCCATTCCCGTTTTTTTAACAATGAAAGAAAGAAAGCAAAAGAAGCAGAACACTAATGTGCGTGAAATATGCCTCTTGAAACTGTCGTTTTGAAATATGGACGTCTTTTGAATTTTTTGGTCGATATATGACCCCAGGATTTGTTTTCAGGGCAGGTGTCATTTACAGGCCTGTAATGATTTGGAATATCCACTGACCATTAGCGCTGGGATTAAAGCTGCTGTTGTGTGAAACGGCCACAAGGTGGCAGCAGTTCTCCCTTACCAAATCTGGTTACTAGGGCAGCAGAGCCTCAATGGAAGTCGCGTTCTAGATTGGAATGTAGAACGGAATGTGCCAGGAGAAAGCCCCTCAAGTTTGTCTCACTACTTCTTGTTCGTGTTTTTAATTTAATTTTTTATTTTTTATTACAGCAAGTTTGAGTACAACGTTTAGCTTGTTGTAGGTGTGCAAGAGGTGGTTCTTTTACACATATACATATGTCTGTTCTCCCTGGGATCCTTTTCCCATGTACGTTATGACAGAATGTTGAGTAGTCTTCTCTTGGTACTCCGTAGGTCTTTGGTGATTATATACGTCTACTGTGTTTGTATATGTCTGTTAACCCCAATATCGTAATGAATTCAATCCTCACACCTTTCCTTTGGTGAACCATAAGTTTGTTTAATGAATCTGTGATTGCCCTTCTCCGTGGAAATATCTGCCCTGGTATCAATTTATAGGTAACACCTATAAGTGATATGATATGATATGTGTCTTTCCCTTTCTGACTTACTCCAAGTCACGTGATTACCTCTAGACTCATCTACGGTGCTGCAAATGGCATTGTGTCCTTTTTTTCCTTGGCGAATATGCTGTCTTAGCGAGGTCCATTTTCTGCAATGTGATTCCCTGAGGGCTGAGGATTAGCTGACCTGGGCAGCCTGACCCTGCCGGCAAGCCCTCCCCAGGTGTGCCTGGGTTGAGGTCAATATAAACAGCACTCCAGGCAGCAATAGCCCCTGCAGCTGTGCCTGACTCCATATTCTCTGCACTATCAGCAGTCTCGGGGCTGTGCTGGTGGGAGGGTGTGAGGGTCCACGGCTTTGTGGGTGGCCCGGTGTGAGTGGGGCTCTTCTGGATTTTCGGCAGGAGTTGCCAGGCTGCCACCTGTAAAGAAGAGGATGTGTCACCCATAACTTCCACTGGAATGTCTCTCCGGGCTGAGGTGAGGAAGGAAAAAAAGGAGTGGGGGACGGGACAGGAGGGGTATCTCAGGCAGGGCAATGGAAAGTTTCCAGAAGAGCGCCCGTGGCCAGGACCATCCTGGCTGACCTACAGGCACCAAGTTGGCCTGCGTGCTGTCGCTGGTGTGGCTCCACGGCCCTTCCTCTAGGCTTTCAAGCCCTTGTACATATTCAGGTGTTTCACCTGGGAAGGGTGGGAACAGTTCAGCAGCAGCTGGCCTGGGGCTCAGCTCACGTTTACTCACAGAAGCCTCGGCACGGTCCCCCAGCTTTGCAATAAGGACGCTCCTTGCGTGGGCGGGCGGGGCTGCTGGCTGTATGGGAGATGATTCCCCCCCTTGACCAATTTCAGAATTGTTTACCACTGGAGCAAGTGCCTTGGTAGTGTTTTCCTCTGTATAACTGTTAGGTTCAGTTTTTTTTTTTCTTTCTTGGTTCAAGTTAGATTTTATTCCTCTTTTATGTATTTATGGATATAAGCATGGAAATAATTCATTCTTATAAATACATCAGTGTGAATGGAAGAACTTTTTTTTCTGTATTATTTTACATTTTATTTTTAAAAAATTTGAAATTTAATTTTATTTATTTTTTATACAGTAGGTTATTATTAGTTATCTATTTTATGCATAAACATGTATACAGGTCAATCCCAATCTCCCAACTCATACCACTACCACCAACCCATGGCTTCCCCCACTTTGTGTCCATACGTTTGTTCTCTACCTCTGTGTCTCTATTTCTGCCCTGCAAACCAGTTCATCTGTACCATTTTTCTAGGTTCCACATATAGGCCTTAATATACAATATTTGTTTTTCTCTTTCTGACTTACTTCACTCTGCATGACAGTCTCTAGATCCATCAACTTCTCTACAAATGACCCAGTTTCATTCCATTTTATGGCTGAGTAATATTCCATTTTATATATGTACCACATCTTTATCCATTCCTCTGTCTGTGGGCATTTAGGTTGCTTCCATTACCTGGGTATTGTAAATAGTGCTGCAATTATCATTGTGGTGAATGTGTCTTTGTGATTTATGGTTTTCTCTGGGTATATGCCCAGAAGTGGGATTGCTGGATCCTATGGTAATTCTCTTTTTAGTTTTTTAAAGGAACCTCCATACTGTTCTCCATAGTGACTGTATCAATTTACATTCCCAACAATAGCGGAAGAGGGTTCCTTTTGTCCACACCCTCCCCAGAATTTGTTGTTTGTACATTATCTGATGATGCCGATTCTAACAGGTGTGAGGTCTTACCTCATTGTAGTTTTGATTTGCATTTCTCTAATAATTAGTGATGTTGAGCAGCTTCTCATGTGCGTCTTGGCCATCTCTGTGTCTTCTTTGAAGAAACGTCTCTTTAGATCTTCTGCCCATTTTTGTATTGGGTTGTTTGTTTTATTAATATTAAGCTGCATGAGCTGTTTATATATATTGGAGATTAAACCTTTGTCCATTGATTCGTTTGTTAACGTTTTCGCCCATTCTGAGGGTTGCCTTTTTCCATTCCCGTTTTTTTAACAATGAAAGAAAGAAAGCAAAAGAAGCAGAACACTAATGTGCGTGAAATATGCCTCTTGAAACTGTCGTTTTGAAATATGGACGTCTTTTGAATTTTTTGGTCGATATATGACCCCAGGATTTGTTTTCAGGGCAGGTGTCATTTACAGGCCTGTAATGATTTGGAATATCCACTGACCATTAGCGCTGGGATTAAAGCTGCTGTTGTGTGAAACGGCCACAAGGTGGCAGCAGTTCTCCCTTACCAAATCTGGTTACTAGGGCAGCAGAGCCTCAATGGAAGTCGCGTTCTAGATTGGAATGTAGAACGGAATGTGCCAGGAGAAAGCCCCTCAAGTTTGTCTCACTACTTCTTGTTCGTGTTTTTAATTTAATTTTTTATTTTTTATTACAGCAAGTTTGAGTACAACGTTTAGCTTGTTGTAGGTGTGCAAGAGGTGGTTCTTTTACACATATACATATGTCTGTTCTCCCTGGGATCCTTTTCCCATGTACGTTATGACAGAATGTTGAGTAGTCTTCTCTTGGTACTCCGTAGGTCTTTGGTGATTATATACGTCTACTGTGTTTGTATATGTCTGTTAACCTCAATATCGTAATGAATTCAATCCTCACACCTTTCCTTTGGTGAACCATAAGTTTGTTTAATGAATCTGTGATTGCCCTTCTCCGTGGAAATATCTGCCCTGGTATCAATTTATAGGTAACACCTATAAGTGATATGATATGATATGTGTCTTTCCCTTTCTGACTTACTCCAAGTCACGTGATTACCTCTAGACTCATCTATGGTGCTGCAAATGGCATTGTGTCCATTTTTTCCTTGGCGAATATGCTGTCTTAGCGAGGTCCATTTTCTGCAATGTGATTCCCTGAGGGCTGAGGATTAGCTGACCTGGGCAGCCTGACCCTGCCGGCAAGCCCTCCCCAGGTGTGCCTGGGTTGAGGTCTATATAAACAGCACTCCAGGCAGCAAAAGCCCCTGCAGCTGTGCCTGACTCCATATTCTCTGCCCCGTCAGCAGTCTCGGGGCTGTGCTGGTGGGAGGGTGTGAGGGTCCACGGCTCTGTGGGTGGCCCGGTGTGAGTGGGGCTCTGCTGGACTTTCGGCAGGAGTTGCCAGGCTGCCACCTGTAAAGGAGAGGATGTGTCACCCATAACTTCCACTGGAATATCTCAGCGGGGTGAGGTGAGGAAGGAAAAAAAGGAGTGGGGGCCGGGACAGGAGGGGTATCTCAGGCAGGGCAATGGAAAGCTTCCAGAAGAGCGCCCGTGGCCAGGACCATCCTGGCTGACCTGCAGGAACCAAGTTGGCCTGCGTGCTGTCGCTGGTGTGGCTCCACGGCCCTTCCTCTAGGCTTTCAAGCCCTTGTACATATTCAGGTGTTTCACCTGGGAAGGATGGGAACAGTTCAGCAGCAGCTGGCCTGGGGCTCAGCTCACGTTTACTCACAGAGGCCTCGGCACTGTCCCCCAGCTTTGCAATAAGGACGCTCCTTGCGTGGGCGGGCGGGGCTGCGGGCTGTATGGGAGATGATTCCCCCCCTTGACCAATTTCAGAATTGTTTACCACTGGAGCAAGTGCCTTGGTAGTGTTTTCCTCTGTATAACTGTTAGGTTCAGTTTTTTTTTTCTTTCTTGGTTCAAGTTAGATTTTATTCCTCTTTTATGTATTTATGGATATAAGCATGGAAATAATTCATTCTTATAAATACATCAGTGTGAATGGAAGACCTTTTTTTTCTGTATTTTTTTTATATTTTATTTTTAAAAAATTTGAAATTTAATTTTATTTATTTTTTTATACAGTAGGTTATTATTAGTTATCTATTTTATGCATAAACATGTATACAGGTCAATCCCAATCTCCCAACTCATCCCACCACCACCACCCCATGGCTTCCCCCACTTTGTGTCCATACGTTTTTTCTCTACCTCTGTGTCTCTATTTCTGCCCTGCAAACCAGTTCATCTGTACCATTTTTCTAGGTTCCACATATAGGCCATAATATACAATATTTGTTTTTCTCTTTCTGACTTACTTCACTCTGCATGACAGTCTCTAGATCCATCAACTTCTCTACAAATGACCCAGTTTCATTCCATTTTATGGCTGAGTAATATTCCATTTTATATATGTACCACATCTTTATCCATTCCTCTGTCTGTGGGCATTTAGGTTGCTTCCATTACCTGGCTATTGTAAATAGTGCTGCAATGAACATTGTGGTGAATGTGTCTTTGTGATTTATGGTTTTCTCTGGGTATATGCCCAGAAGTGGGATTGCTGGATCCTATGGTAATTCTCCTTTTAGTTTTTTAAAGGAACCTCCATACTGTTCTCCATAGTGACTGTATCAATTTACATTCCCACCAATAGCGGAAGAGGGTTCCTTTTGTCCACACCCTCCCCAGAATTTGTTGTTTGTACATTATCTGATGATGCCGATTCTAACAGGTGTGAGGTCTTACCTCATTGTAGTTTTGATTTGCATTTCTCTAATAATTAGTGATGTTGAGCAGCTTTTCATGTGCGTCTTGGCCATCTCTGTGTCTTCTTTGAAGAAACGTCTCTTTAGATCTTCTGCCCATTTTTGTATTGGGTTGTTTGTTTTATTAATATTAAGCTGCATGAGCTGTTTATATATATTGGAGATTAAACCTTTGTCCATTGATTCGTTTGTGAACGTTTTCGCCCATTCTGAGGGTTGCCTTTTTCCATTCCCGTTTTTTTAACAAAGAAAGAAAGAAAGCAAAAGAAGCAGAACACTAATGTGCGTGAAATATGCCTCTTGAAACTGTCGTTTTGAAATATGGACGTCTTTTGAATTTTTTGGTCGATATATGACCCCAGGATTTGTTTTCAGGGCAGGTGTCATTTACAGGCCTGTAATGATTTGGAATATCCACTGACCATTAGCGCTGGGATTAAAGCTGCTGTTGTGTGAAACGGCCACAAGGTGGCAGCAGTTCTCCCTTACCAAATCTGGTTACTAGGGCAGCAGAGCCTCAATGGAAGTCGCGTTCTAGATTGGAATGTAGAACGGAATGTGCCAGGAGAAAGCACCTCAAGTTTGTCTCACTACTTCTTGTTCGTGTTTTTAATTTAATTTTTTATTTTTTATTACCGCAAGTTTGAGTACAACGTTTAGCTTGTTGTAGGTGTGCAGGAGGTGGTACTTTTACACATATACATATGTCTGTTCTCCCTGGGATCCTTTTCCCATGTACGTTATGACAGAATGTTGAGTAGTCTTCTCTTGGTACTCCGTAGGTCTTTGGTGATTATATACGTCTACTGTGTTTGTATATGTCTGTTAACCCCGATATCGTAATGAATTCAATCCTCACACCTTTCCTTTGGTGAACCATAAGTTTGTTTAATGAATCTGTGATTGCCCTTCTCCGTGGAAATATCTGCCCTGGTATCAATTTATAGGTAACACCTATAAGTGATATGATATGATATGTGTCTTTCACTTTCTGACTTACTCCAAGTCACGTGATTACCTCTAGACTCATCTACGGTGCTGCAACTGGCATTGTGTCCTTTTTTTCCTTGGCCAATATTGTCTCTTAGCGAGGTCCATTTTCTGCAATGTGATTCCCTGAGGGCTGAGGATTAGCTGCCCTGGGCAGCCTGACCCTGCCGGCAAGCCCTCCCCAGGTGTGCCTGGGTTGAGGTCAATATAAACAGCACTCCAGGCAGCAATAGCCCCTGCAGCTGTGCCTGACTCCATATTCTCTGCACCATCAGCAGTCTCGGGGCTGTGCTGGTGGGAGGGTGTGAGGGTTCACGGCTTTGTTGGTTGCCCGGTGTGAGTGGGGCTCTGCTGGATTTTCGGCAGGAGTTGCCAGGCTGCCACCTGTAAAGAAGAGGATGTGTCACCCATAACTTCCACTGGAATATCTCTCCGGGCTGAGTTGAGGAAGGAAAAAAAGGAGTGGGGTCCGGGACAGGAGGGGTATCTCAGGCAGGGCAATGGAAAGCTTCCAGAAGAGCGCCCGTGGACAGGACCATCCTGGCTGACCTGCAGGCACCAAGTTGGCCTGCGTGCTGTCGCTGGTGTGGCTCCACGGCCCTTCCTCTAGGCTTTCAAGCCCTTGTACATATTCAGGTGTTTCACCTGGGAAGGGTGGGAACAGTTCAGCAGCAGCTGGCCTGGGGCTCAGCTCACGTTTACTCACAGATGCCTCGGCACGGTCCCCCAACTTTGCAATAAGGACGCTCCTTGCGTGGGGGGGCGGGGCTGCTGGCTGTATGGGAGATGATTCCCCACCTCTGACCAATTTCAGAATTGTTTACCACTGGAACAAGTGCCTTGGTAGTGTTTTCCTCTGTATAACTGTTAGGTTCAGTTTTTTTTTTTTTTTGGTTCAAGTTAGATTTTATTCCTCTTTTATGTATTTATGGATATAAGCATGGAAATAATTCATTCTTATAAATACATCAGTGTGAATGGAAGAACTTTTTTTTCTGTATTATTTTTAGATTTTATTTTTAAAAAATTTGAAATTTAATTTTATTTATTTTTTTACATTAGGTTATTATTAGTTATCTATTTTATGCATAAACATGTATACAGGCCAATCCCAATCTCCCAACTCATCCCACCACCACCACCCCATGGCTTCCCCCACTTTGTGTCCATACGTTTGTTCTCTACCTCTGTGTCTCTATTTCTGCCCTGCAAACCAGTTCATCTGTACCATTTTTTTAGGTTCCACATATAGGCATTAATATACAATATTTGTTTTTCCCTTTCAGACTTACTTCACTCTGCATGACAGTCTCTAGATCCATCAACTTCTCTACAAATGACCGTTTCATTCCTTTTTATTTCTGAGTAATATTCCATTTTATATATGTACCACATCTTTATCCATTCGTCTGTCTGTGGCCATTTAGGTTGCTTCCATTACCTGGCTATTGTAAATAGTGCTGCAATGAACATTGTGGTGAATGTGTCTTTGTGATTTATGGTTTTCTCTGGGTATATGCCCAGAAGTGGGATTGCTGGATCCTATGGTAATTCTCTTTTTAGTTTTTTAAAGGAACCTCCATACTGTTCTCCATAGTGACTGTATCAATTTACATTCCCACCAATAGCGGAAGAGGGTTCCTTTTGTCCACACCCTCCCCAGAATTTGTTGTTTGTACATTATCTGATGATGCCGATTCTAACAGGTGTGAGGTCTTACCTCATTGTAGTTTTGATTTGCATTTCTCTAATAATTAGTGATGTTGAGCAGCTTTTCATGTGCGTCTTGGCCATCTCTGTGTCTTCTTTGAAGAAACGTCTCTTTAGATCTTCGGCCCATTTTTGTATTGGGTTGTTTGTTTTATTAATATTAAGCTGCATGAGCTGTTTATATATATTGGAGATTAAACCTTTGTCCATTGATTCGTTTGTGAACGTTTTCGCCCATTCTGAGGGTTGCCTTTTTCCATTCCCGTTTTTTTAACAAAGAAAGAAAGAAAGCAAAAGAAGCAGAACACTAATGTGCGTGAAATATGCCTCTTGAAACTGTCGTTTTGAAATATGGACGTCTTTTGAATTTTTTGGTCGATATATGACCCCAGGATTTGTTTTCAGGGCAGGTGTCATTTACAGGCCTGTAATGATTTGGAATATCCACTGACCATTAGCGCTGGGATTAAAGCTGCTGTTGTGTGAAACGGCCACAAGGTGGCAGCAGTTCTCCCTTACCAAATCTGGTTACTAGGGCAGCAGAGCCTCAATGGAAGAAGCCTTCTAGATTGGAATGTAGAACGGAATGTGCCAGGAGAAAGCCCCTCAAGTTTGTCTCACTACTTCTTGTTCGTGTTTTTAATTTATTTTTTTATTTTTTATTACAGCAAGTTTGAGTACAACGTTTAGCTTGTTGTAGGTGTGCAAGAGGTGGTTCTTTTACACATATACATATGTCTGTTCTTCCTGGGAACCTTTTCCCATGTACGTTATGACAGAATGTTGAGTAGTCTTCTCTTGGTACTCCGTAGGTCTTTGGTGATTATATACGTCTACTGTGTTTGTATATGTCTGTTAACCCCAATATTGTAATGAATTCAATCCTCACACCTTTCCTTTGGTGAAACATAAGTTTGTTTAATGAATCTGTGATTGCCCTTCTCCGTGGAAATATCTGCCCTGGTATCAATTTATAGGTAATACCTATAAGTGATATGATATGATATGTTTCTTTCACTTTCAGACTTACTCCAAGTCACGTGATTACCTGTAGAATCATCTACGGGGCTGCAAATGGCATTGTGTCCTTTTTTTCCTTGGCCAATATTCTGTCTTAGCGAGGTCCATTTTCTGCAATGTGATTCCCTGAGGTCTGAGGATTAGCTGACCTGGCCAGCCTGACCGTGCCGGCAAGCCCTCCCGAGGTGTGCCTGGGGTGAGGTCAATATAAACAGCACTCCAGGCAGCAATAGCCCCTGCAGCTGTGCCTGACTCCATATTCTCTGCACCATCAGCAGTCTCTGGGCTGTGCTGGTGGGAGGGTGTGAGGGTCCACGGCTTTGTGGTTGGTCCGGTGTGAGTGGGGCTCTGCTGGATTTTCGGCAGGAGTTGCCAGGCTGCCACCTGTAAAGAAGAGGATGTGTCACCCATAACTTCCACTGGAATATCTTTCCGGGCTTAGGTGAGGAAGGAAAAAAAGGAGTGGGGGCCAGGACAGGAGGGGTATCTCAGGCAGGGCAATGGAAAGCTTCCAGAAGAGCGCCCGTGGCCAGGACCATCCTGGCTGACCTGCAGGCACCAAGTTGGCCTGCGGGCTGTCGCTGGTGTGCCTCCACGGCCCTTCCTCTAGGCTTTCAAGCCCTTGTACATATTCAGGTGTTTCACCTGGGAAGGGTGGGAACAGTTCAGCAGCAGCTGGCCTGGGGCTCAGCTCACGTTTACTCACAGAGGCCTGGGCACGGTCCCCCAGCTTTGCAATAAGGACGCTCCTTGCGTGGGTGGGGGTGGCTGCTGGCTGTATGGGAGATGATTCCCCACCTCTGACCAATTTCAGAATTGTTTACCACTGGAGCAAGTGCCTTGGTAGTGTTTTCCTCTGTATAACTGTTAGGTTCATTTTTTTTTCTTTTTTGGTTCAAGTTAGATTTTATTCCTCTTTTATGTATTTATGGATATAAGCATGGAAATAATTCATTCTTATAAATACATCAGTGTGAATGGAAGAACATTTTTTTCTGTTTTATTTTTACATTTTATTTTTAAAATTTTTGAAATTTAATTTTATTTATTTTTTTTATACAGTAGGTTATTATTAGTTATCTATTTTATGCATAAACATGTATACAGGTCAATCCCAATCTCCCAACTCATCCCACCACCACCACCCCATGGCTTCCCCCACTTTGTGTCCATACGTTTGTTCTCTACCTCTGTGTCTCTATTTCTGCCCTGCAAACCAGTTCATCTGTACCATTTTTCTAGGTTCCACATATAGGCATTAATATACAATATTTGTTTTTCTCTTTCTGACTTACTTCACTCTGCATGACAGTCTCTAGATCCATCAACTTCTCTACAAATGACCCAGTTTCATTCCTTTTTATGGCTGAGTAATATTCCATTTTATATATGTACCACATCTTTATCCATTCGTCTGTCTGTGGCCACTTAGGTTGCTTCCATTACCTGGCTATTGTAAATAGTGTTGCAATGAACATTGTGGTGAATGTGTCATTGTGATTTATGGTTTTCTCTGGGTATATGCCCAGAAGTGGGATTGCTGGATCCTATGGTAATTCTCCTTTTAGTTTTTTAAAGGAACCTCCATACTGTTCTCCATAGTGACTGTATCAATTTACATTTCCACCAATAGCGGAAGAGGGTTCCTTTTGTCCACACCCTCCCCAGAATTTGTTGTTTGTACATTATCTGATGATGCCGATTCTAACAGGTGTGAGGTCTTACCTCATTGTAGTTTTGATTTGCATTTCTCTAATAATTAGTGATGTTGAGCAGCTTTTCAAGTGCGTCTTGGCCATCTCTGTGTCTTCTTTGAAGAAACGTCTCTTTAGATCTTCTGCCCATTTTTGTATTGGGTTGTTTGTTTTATTAATATTAAGCTGCATGAGCTGTTTATATATATTGGAGATTAAACCTTTGTCCATTGATTCGTTTGTGAACGTTTTCGCCCATTCTGAGGGTTGCCTTTTTCCATTCCCGTTTTTTTAACAAAGAAAGAAAGAAAGCAAAAGAAGCAGAACACTAATGTGCGTGAAATATGCCTCTTGAAACTGTCGTTTTGAAATATGGACGTCTTTTGAATTTTTTGGTCGATATATGACCCCAGGATTTGTTTTCAGGGCAGGTGTCATTTACAGGCCTGTAATGATTTGGAATATCCACTGACCATTAGCGCTGGGATTAAAGCTGCTGTTGTGTGAAACGGCCACAAGGTGAAAGCAGTTCTCCCTTACCAAATCTGGTTACTAGGGCAGCAGAGCCTCAATGGAAGTCGCGTTCTAGATTGGAATGTAGAACGGAATGTGCCAGGAGAAAGCCCCTCAAGTTTGTCTCACTACTTCTTGTTCGTGTTTTTAATTTAATTTTTTATTTTTTATTACAGCAAGTTTGAGTACAACGTTTAGCTTGTTGTAGGTGTGCAAGAGGTGGTTCTTTTACACATATACATATGTCTGTTCTCTCTGGGATCCTTTTCCTGTGTACGTTATGACAGAATGTTGAGTAGTCTTCTCTTGGTACTCCGTAGGTCTTTGGTGATTATATACGTCTACTGTGTTTGTATATGTCTGTTAACCCCAATATCGTAATGAATTCAATCCTCACACCTTTCCTTTGGTGAACCATAAGTTTGTTTAATGAATCTGTGATTGCCCTTCTCCGTGGAAATATCTGCCCTGGTATCAATTTATAGGTAACACCTATAAGTGATATGATATGATATGTGTCTTTCACTTTCTGACTTACTCCAAGTCACGTGATTACCTCTATACTCATCTACGGTGCTGCAAATGGCATTGTGTCCTTTTTTTCCTTGGCGAATATTCTGTCTTAGCGAGGTCCATTTTCTGCAATGTGATTCCCTGAGGGCTGAGGATTAGCTGACCTGGGCAGCCTGACCCTGCCGGCAAGCCCTCCCCAGGTGTGCCTGGGTTGAGGTCAATATAAACAGCACTCCAGGCAGCAATAGCCCCTGCAGCTGTGCCTGACTCCATATTCTCTGCACCATCAGAAATCTCGGGGCTGTGCTGGTGGTAGGGTGTGAGGGTTCACGGCTTTGTTGGTGGCCCGGTGTGAGTGGGGCTCTGCTGGATTTTCGGCAGGAGTTGCCAGTCTGCCACCTGTAAACAAGAGGATGTGTCACCCATAACTTCCAAAGGAATATCTCTCCGGGCTGAGGTGAGGAAGGAAAAAAAGGATTGGGGGCCGGGACAGGAGGGGTATCTCAGGCAGGGCAATGGAAAGCTTCCAGAAGAGCGCCCGTGGCCAGGACCATCCTGGCTGACCTGCAGGCACCAAGTTGGCCTGCGTGCTGTCGCTGGTGTGCCTCCACGGCCCTTCCTCTAGGCTTTCAAGCCCTTGTACATATTCAGGTGTTTCACCTGGGAAGGGTGGGAACAGTTCAGCAGCAGCTGGCCTGGGGCTCAGCTCACGTTTACTCACAGAGGCCTCGGCACGGTCCCCCAGCTTTGCAATAAGGACGCTCCTTGCGTGGGCGGGCGGGGCTGCTGGCTGTATGGGAGATGATTCCCTACCTCTGACCAATTTCAGAATTGTTTACCACTGGAACAAGTGCCTTGGTAGTGTTTTCCTCTGTATAACTCTTAGGTTCAGTTTTTTTTTTTTTGGTTCAAGTTAGATTTTATTCCTCTTTTATGTATTTATGGATATAAGCATGGAAATAATTCATTCTTATAAATACATCACTGTGAATGGAAGAACTTTTTTTCTGTATTATTTTTACATTTTATTTTTAAAAAATTTGAAATTTAATTTTATTTATTTTTTACAGTAGGTTATTATTAGTTATCAATTTTATGCATAAACATGTATACAGGCCAATCCCAATCTCCCAACTCATCCCACCACCACCACCCCATGGCTTCCCCCACTTTGTGTCCATACGTTTCTTCTCTACCTCTGTGTCTCTATTTCTGCCCTGCAAACCAGTTCATCTGTACCATTTTTCTAGGTTCCACATATAGGCATTAATATACAATATTTGTTTTTCTCTTTCTGACTTACTTCACTCTGCATGACAGTCTCTAGATCCATCAACTTCTCTACAAATGACCGTTTCATTCCTTTTTATGGCTGAGTAATATTCCATTTTATATATGTACCACATCTTTATCCATTCGTCTGTCTGTGGCCATTTAGGTTGCTTCCATTACCTGGCTATTGTAAATAGTGCTGCAATGAACATTGTGGTGAATGTGTCTTTGTGATTTATGGATTTCTCTGGGTATATGCCCAGAAGTGGGATTGTTGGATCCTATGGTAATTCTCTTTTTAGTTTTTTAAAGGAACCTCCATACTGTTCTCCATAGTGACTGTATCAATTTACATTCCCACCAATAGCGGAAGAGGGTTCCTTTTTTCCACACCCTCCCCAGAATTTGTTGTTTGTAGATTATCTGATGCTGCCGATTCTAACAGGTGTGAGGTCTTACCTCATTGTAGTTTTGACTTGCATTTCTCTAATAATTAGTGATGTTGAGCAGCTTTTCATGTGCGTCTTGGCCATCTCTGTGTCTTCTTTGAAGAAACGTCTCTTTAGATCTTCTGCCCATTTTTGTATTGGGTTGTTTGTTTTATTAATATTAAGCTGCATGAGCTGTTTATATATGTTGGAGATTAAACCTTTGTCCATTGATTCGTTTGTGAACGTTTTCGCCCATTCTGAGGGTTGCCTTTTTCCATTCCCGTTTTTTTAACAAAGAAAGAAAGCAAAAGAAGCAGAACACTAATGTGCGTGAAATATGCCTCTTGAAACTGTCGTTTTGAAATATGGACGTCTTTTGAATTTTTTGGTCGATATATGACCCCAGGATTTGTTTTCAGGGCAGGTGTCATTTACAGGCCTGTAATGATTTGGAATATCCACTGACCATAAGCGCTGGGATTAAAGCTGCAGTTGTGAGAAACGGCCACAAGGTGGCAGCAGTTCTCCCTTACCAAATCTGGTTACTAGGGCAGCAGAGCCTCAATGGAAGTCGCGTTCTAGATTGGAATGTAGAACGGAATGTGCCAGGAGAAAGCCCCTCAAGTGTGTCTCACTACTTCTTGTTCTTGTTTTTAATTTAATTTTTTATTTTTTTATTACAGCATGTTTGAGTACAACGTTTAGCTTGTTGTAGGTGTGCAAGAGGTGGTTCTTTGACACATATACATATGTCTGTTCTTCCTGGGATCCTTTTCCCATGTACGTTATGACAGAATGTTGAGTAGTCTTCTCTTGGTACTCCGTAGGTCTTTGGTGATTATATACGTCTACTGTGTTTGTATATGTCTGTTAACCCCAATATCGTAATGAATTCAATCCTCACACCTTTCCTTTGGTGAACCATAAGTTTGTTTAATGAATCTGTGATTGCCCTTCTCCGTGGAAATATCTGCCCTGGTATCAATTTATAGGTAACACCTATAAGTGATATGATACGATATGTGTCTTTCACTTTCTGACTTACTCCAAGTCACGTGATTACCTGTAGACTCATCTACGGTGCTGCGAATGGCATTGTGTCCTTTTTTTCCTTGGCGAATATTCTGTCTTAGCGAGGTCCATTTTCTGCAATGTGATTCCCTGAGGGCTGAGGATTAGCTGCCCTGGGCAGCCTGACCCTGCCGGCAAGCCCTCCCCAGGTGTGCCTGGGTTGAGGTCAATATAAACAGCACTCCAGGCAGCAATAGCCCCTGCAGCTGTGCCTGACTCCATATTCTCTGCCCCGTCAGCCGTCTCGGGGCTGTGCTGTTGGGAGGGTGGGAGGGTCCACGGCTTTGTGGGCGGCCCGGTGTGAGTGGGGCTCTGCTGGACTTTCGGCTGGAGTTGCCAGGCTGCCACCTGTGAGGAAGAGGATGTGTCACCCATAAGTTCCACTGGAATATCTCTCCGGGCTGAGGTGAGGAAGGAAAAAAAGGAGTGGGGGCCGGGACAGGAGGGGTATCTCAGGCAGGGCAATGGAAAGCTTCCAGAAGAGCGCCCGTGGCCAGGACCATCCTGGCTGACCTGCAGGCACCAAGTTGACCTGCGTGCCGTCGCTGGTGTGGCTCCACGGCCCTCCCTCTAGGATTTCAAGCCCTTGTACATATTCAGGTGTTTCACCTGGGAAGGGTGGGAACAGTTCAGCAGCATCTGGCCTGGGGCTCAGCTCAGTTTTACTCACAGAGGCCTGGGCATGGTCTCCCAGCTTTGCAATAAGGATGCTCCTTGCGTGTGCGGGTGGGGCTGCTGGCTGTATGGGAGATGATTCCCCACCTCTGACCAATTTCAGTATTGTTTACCACTGGAGCAAGTGCCTTGGTAGTGTTTTCCTCTGTATAACTGTTAGGTTCAGTTTTTTTTTTTCTTTTTTGGTTCAAGTTAGATTTTATTCCTCTTTTATGTATTTATAGATATAAGCATGGAAATAATTCATTGTTATATATACATCAGTGTGAATGGAAGAACTTTTTTTCTGTTTTATTTTTACATTTTATATTTAAAAATTTTGAAATTTAATTTTGTTTATTTTTTTATACAGTAGGTTATTATTAGTTATCTATTTTATGCATATACATGTATACAGGTCAATCCCAATCTCCCAACTCATCCCACCACCACCACCCCATGGCTTCCCCCACTTTGTGTCCATACGTCTGTTCTCTACCTCTGTGTCTCTATTTCTGCCCTGCAAACCAGTTCATCTGTACCATTTTTCTAGGTTCCACATATAGGCATTAATATACAATATTTGTTTTTCTCTTTCTGACTTACTTCACTCTGTATGACAGTCTCTAGATCCATCAACTTCTCTACAAATGACCCAGTTTCATTCCTTTTTATGGCTGAGTAATATTCCATTTTATATATGTACCACATCTTTATCCATTCGTCTGTCTGTGGGCATTTAGGTTGCTTCCATTACCTGGCTATTGTAAATAGTGCTGCAATGAACATTGTGGTGAATGTGTCTTTGTGATTTATGGTTTTCTCTGGGTATATGCCCAGAAGTGGGATTGCTGGATCCTATGGTAATTCTCTTTTTAGTTTTTTAAAGGAACCTCCATACTGTTCTCCATAGTGACTGTATCAATTTACATTCCCACCAATAGCGGAAGAGGGTTCCTTTTGTCCACACCCTCCCCAGAATTTGTTGTTTGTACATTATCTGATGATGCCGATTCTAACAGGTGTGAGGTCTTACCTCATTGTAGTTTTGATTTGCATTTCTCTAATAATTAGTGATGTTGAGCAGCTTCTCATGTGCGTCTTGGCCATCTCTGTGACTTCTTTGAAGAAACGTCTCTTTAGATCTTCTGCCCATTTTTGTATTGGGTTGTTTGTTTTATTAATATTAAGCTGCATGAGCTGTTTATATATATTGGAGATTAAACCTTTGTCCATTGATTCGTTTGTGAACGTTTTCGCCCATTCTGAGGGTTGCCTTTTTCCATTCCCGTTTTTTTAACAAAGAAAGAAAGAAAGCAAAAGAAGCAGAACACTAATGTGCGTGAAATATGCCTCTTGAAACTGTCGTTTTGAAATATGGACGTCTTTTGAAATTTTTGGTCGATATATGACCCCAGGATTTGTTTTCAGGGCAGGTGTCATTTACAGGCCTGTTATGATTTGGAATATCCACTGACCATTAGCGCTGGGATTAAAGCTGCAGTTGTGAGAAATGGCCACAAGGTGGCAGCAGTTCTCCCTTACCAAATCTGGTTACTAGGGCAGCAGAGCCTCAATGGAAGTCGCGTTCTAGATTGGAATGTAGAACGGAATGTGCCAGGAGAAGGCCCCTCAAGTGTGTCTCACTACTTCTTGTTCTTGTTTTTAATTTAATTTTTTATTTTTTTATTACAGCATGTTTGAGTACAACGTTTAGCTTGTTGTAGGTGTGCCAGAGGTGGTTCTTTTACACATATACATATGTCTGTTCTTCCTGGGATCCTTTTCCCATGTACGTTATGACAGAATGTTGAGTAGTCTTCTCTTGGTACTCCGTAGGTCTTTGGTGATTATATACGTCTACTTTGTTTGTATATGTCTGTTAACCCCAATATCGTAATGAATTCAATCCTCACACCTTTCCTTTGGTGAACCATAAGTTTGTTTAATGAATCTGTGATTGCCCTTCTCCGTGGAAATATCTGCCCTGGTATCAATTTATAGGTAACACCTATAAGTGGTATGATACGATATGTGTCTTTCACTCTCTGACTTACTCCAAGTCACGTGATTACCTCGAGACTCATCTACGGTGCTGCGAATGGCATTGTGTCCTTTTTTTCCTTGGCGAATATTCTGTCTTTGCGACGTCCATTTTCTGCAATGTGATTCCCTGAGGGCTGAGGATTAGCTGCCCTGGGCAGCCTGACCCTGCCGGCAAGCCCTCCCCAGGTGTGCCTGGGTTGAGGTCAATATAAACAGCACTCCAGGCAGCAATAGCCCCTGCAGCTGTGCCTGACTCCATATTCTCTTCCCCGTCAGCAGTCTCGGGGCTGTGCTGGTGGGAGGGTGGGAGGGTCCACGGCTTTGTGGGTGGCCCGGTGTGAGTGGGGCTCTGCTGGACTTTCGGCAGGAGTTGCCAGGCTGCCACCTGTAAAGAAGAGGATGTGTCACCCATAACTTCCACTGGAATATCTCTCCGGGCTGAGGTGTGGAAGGAAAAAAAGGAGTGGGGGCCGGGACAGGAGGGGTATCTCAGGCAGGGCAATGGAAAGCTTCCAGAAGAGCGCCCGTGGCCAGGACCATCCTGGCTGACCTGCAGGCACCAAGTTGGCCTGCGTGCCGTCGCTGGTGTGGCTCCACGGCCCTCCCTCTAGGCTTTCAAGCCCTTGTACATATTCAGGTGTTTCACCTGGGAAGGGTGGGAACAGTTCAGCAGCATCTGGCCTGGGGCTCAGCTCACGTTTACTCACAGAGGCCTGGGCACGGTCCCCCAGCTTTGCAATAAGGACGCTCCTTTCGTGGGCGGGTGGGGCTGCTGGCTGTAGGGGAGATGATTCCCCACCTCTGACCAATTTCAGAATTGTTTACCACTGGAGCAAGTGCCTTGGTAGTGTTTTCCTCTGTATAACGGTTAGGTTCAATTTTTTTTTTTTTCTTTTTTGGTTCAAGTTAGATTTTATTCCTCTTTTATGTATTTATAGATATAAGCATGGAAATAATTCATTGTTATATATACATCAGTGTGAATGGAAGAACTTTTTTTCTGTTTTATTTTTACATTTTATTTTTAAAAATTTTGAAATTTAATTTTGTTTATTTTTTTATACAGTAGGTTATTATTAGTTATCTATTTTATGCATATACATGTATACAGGTCAATCCCAATCTCCCAACTCATCCCACCACCACCACCCCATGGCTTCCCCCACTTTGTGTCCATACGTCTGTTCTCTACCTCTGTGTCTCTATTTCTGCCCTGCAAACCAGTTCATCTGTACCATTTTTCTAGGTTCCACATATAGGCATTAATATACAATATTTGTTTTTCTCTTTCTGACTTACTTCACTCTGTATGACAGTCTCTAGATCCATCAACTTCTCTACAAATGACCCAGTTTCATTCCTTTTTATGGCTGAGTAATATTCCATTTTATATATGTACCACATCTTTATCCATTCGTCTGTCTGTGGGCATTTAGGTTGCTTCCATTACCTGGCTATTGTAAATAGTGCTGCAATGAACATTGTGGTGAATGTGTCTTTGTGATTTATGGTTTTCTCTGGGTATATGCCCAGAAGTGGGATTGCTGGATCCTATGGTAATTCTCTTTTTAGTTTTTTAAAGGAACCTCCATACTGTTCTCCATAGTGACTGTATCAATTTACATTCCCACCAATAGCGGAAGAGGGTTCCTTTTGTCCACACCCTCCCCAGAATTTGTTGTTTGTACATTATCTGATGATGCCGATTCTAACAGGTGTGAGGTCTTACCTCATTGTAGTTTTGATTTGCATTTCTCTAATAATTAGTGATGTTGAGCAGCTTCTCATGTGCGTCTTGGCCATCTCTGTGACTTCTTTGAAGAAACGTCTCTTTAGATCTTCTGCCCATTTTTGTATTGGGTTGTTTGTTTTATTAATATTAAGCTGCATGAGCTGTTTATATATATTGGAGATTAAACCTTTGTCCATTGATTCGTTTGTGAACGTTTTCGCCCATTCTGAGGGTTGCCTTTTTCCATTCCCGTTTTTTTAACAAAGAAAGAAAGAAAGCAAAAGAAGCAGAACACTAATGTGCGTGAAATATGCCTCTTGAAACTGTCGTTTTGAAATATGGACGTCTTTTGAAATTTTTGGTCGATATATGACCCCAGGATTTGTTTTCAGGGCAGGTGTCATTTACAGGCCTGTAATGATTTGGAATATCCACTGACCATTAGCGCTGGGATTAAAGCTGCAGTTGTGAGAAATGGCCACAAGGTGGCAGCAGTTCTCCCTTACCAAATCTGGTTACTAGGGCAGCAGAGCCTCAATGGAAGTCGCGTTCTAGATTGGAATGTAGAACGGAATGTGCCAGGAGAAGGCCCCTCAAGTGTGTCTCACTACTTCTTGTTCTTGTTTTTAATTTAATTTTTTATTTTTTTATTACAGCATGTTTGAGTACAACGTTTAGCTTGTTGTAGGTGTGCCAGAGGTGGTTCTTTTACACATATACATATGTCTGTTCTTCCTGGGATCCTTTTCCCATGTACGTTATGACAGAATGTTGAGTAGTCTTCTCTTGGTACTCCGTAGGTCTTTGGTGATTATATACGTCTACTGTGTTTGTATATGTCTGTTAACCCCAATATCGTAATGAATTCAATCCTCACACCTTTCCTTTGGTGAACCATAAGTTTGTTTAATGAATCTGTGATTGCCCTTCTCCGTGGAAATATCTGCCCTGGTATCAATTTATAGGTAACACCTATAAGTGATATGATACGATATGTGTCTTTCACTCTCTGACTTACTCCAAGTCACGTGATTACCTCGAGACTCATCTACGGTGCTGCGAATGGCATTGTGTCCTTTTTTTCCTTGGCGAATATTCTGTCTTAGCGAGGTCCATTTTCTGCAATGTGATTCCCTGAGGGCTGAGGATTAGCTGCCCTGGGCCGCCTGACCCTGCCGCCAAGCCCTCCCCAGGTGTGCCTGGGTTGAGGTCAATATAAACAGCACTCCAGGCAGCAATAGCCCCTGCAGCTGTGCCTGACTCCATATTCTCTGCCCCGTCAGCAGTCTCGGGGCTGTGCTGGTGGGAGGGCGGGAGGGTCCACGGCTTTGTGGGTGGCCCGGTGTGAGTGGGGCTCTGCTGGACTTTCGGCAGGAGTTGCCAGGCTGCCACCTGTAAAGAAGAGGATGTGTCACCCATAACTTCCACTGGAATATCTCTCCGGGCTGAGGTGTGGAAGGAAAAAAAGGAGTGGGGGCCGGGACAGGAGGGGTATCTCAGGCAGGGCAATGGAAAGCTTCCAGAAGAGCGCCCGTGGCCAGGACCATCCTGGCTGACCTGCAGGCACCAAGTTGGCCTGCGTGCCGTCGCTGGTGTGGCTCCACGGCCCTCCCTCTAGGCTTTCAAGCCCTTGTACATATTCAGGTGTTTCACCTGGGAAGGGTGGGAACAGTTCAGCAGCATCTGGCCTGGGGCTCAGCTCACGTTTACTCACAGAGGCCTGGGCACGGTCCCCCAGCTTTGCAATAAGGACACTCCTTTCATGGGCGGGTGGGGCTGCTGGCTGTATGGGAGATGATTCCCCACCTCTGACCAATTTCAGAATTGTTTACCACTGGAGCAAGTGCCTTGGTAGTGTTTTCCTCTGTATAACGGTTAGGTTCAATTTTTTTTTTCTTTTTTGGTTCAAGTTAGATTTTATTCCTCTTTTATGTATTTATAGATATAAGCATGGAAATAATTCATTGTTATATATACATCAGTGTGAATGGAAGAACTTTTTTTCTGTTTTATTTTTACATTTTATTTTTAAAAATTTTGAAATTTAATTTTGTTTATTTTTTTATACAGTAGGTTATTATTAGTTATCTATTTTATGCATATACATGTATACAGGTCAATCCCAATCTCCCAACTCATCCCACCACCACCACCCCATGGCTTCCCCCACTTTGTGTCCATACGTCTGTTCTCTACCTCTGTGTCTCTATTTCTGCCCTGCAAACCAGTTCATCTGTACCATTTTTCTAGGTTCCACATATAGGCATTAATATACAATATTTGTTTTTCTCTTTCTGACTTACTTCACTCTGTATGACAGTCTCTAGATCCATCAACTTCTCTACAAATGACCCAGTTTCATTCCTTTTTATGGCTGAGTAATATTCCATTTTATATATGTACCACATCTTTATCCATTCGTCTGTCTGTGGGCATTTAGGTTGCTTCCATTACCTGGCTATTGTAAATAGTGCTGCAATGAACATTGTGGTGAATGTGTCTTTGTGATTTATGGTTTTCTCTGGGTATATGCCCAGAAGTGGGATTGCTGGATCCTATGGTAATTCTCTTTTTAGTTTTTTAAAGGAACCTCCATACTGTTCTCCATAGTGACTGTATCAATTTACATTCCCACCAATAGCGGAAGAGGGTTCCTTTTGTCCACACCCTCCCCAGAATTTGTTGTTTGTACATTATCTGATGATGCCGATTCTAACAGGTGTGACGTCTTACCTCATTGTAGTTTTGATTTGCATTTCTCTAATAATTAGTGATGTTGAGCAGCTTCTCATGTGCGTCTTGGCCATCTCTGTGACTTCTTTGAAGAAACGTCTCTTTAGATCTTCTGCCCATTTTTGTATTGGGTTGTTTGTTTTATTAATATTAAGCTGCATGAGCTGTTTATATATATTGGAGATTAAAGCTTTGTCCATTGATTCGTTTGTGAACGTTTTCGCCCATTCTGAGGGTTGCCTTTTTCCATTCCCGTTTTTTTAACAAAGAAAGAAAGAAAGCAAAAGAAGCAGAACACTAATGTGCGTGAAATATGCCTCTTGAAACTGTCGTTTTGAAATATGGACGTCTTTTGAATTTTTTGGTCGATATATGACCCCAGGATTTGTTTTCAGGGCAAGTGTCATTTACAGGCCTGTAATGATTTGGAATATCCACTGACCATTAGCGCTGGGATTAAAGCTGCAGTTGTGAGAAACGGCCACAAGGTGGCAGCAGTTCTCCCTTACCAAATCTGGTTACTAGGGCAGCAGAGCCTCAATGGAAGTCGCGTTCTAGATTGGAATGTAGAACGGAATGTGCCAGGAGAAGGCCCCTCAAGTGTGTCTCACTACTTCTTGTTCATGTTTTTAATTTAATTTTTTATTTTTTTATTACAGCATGTTTGAGTACAACGGTTAGCTTGTTGTAGGTGTGCCAGAGGTGGTTCTTTTACACATATACATATGTCTGTTCTTCCTGGGATCCTTTTCCCATGTACGTTATGACAGAATGTTGAGTAGTCTTCTCTTGGTACTCCGTAGGTCTTTGGTGATTATATACGTCTACTGTGTTTGTATATGTCTGTTAACCCCAATATCGTAATGAATTCAATCCTCACACCTTTCCTTTGGTGAACCATAAGTTTGTTTAATGAATCTGTGATTGCCCTTCTCCGTGGAAATATCTGCCCTGGTATCAATTTATAGGTAACACCTATAAGTGATATGATACGATATGTGTCTTTCACTCTCTGACTTACTCCAAGTCACGTGATTACCTCGAGACTCATCTACGGTGCTGCGAATGGCATTGTGTCCTTTTTTTCCTTGGCGAATATTCTGTCTTAGCGAGGTCCATTTTCTGCAATGTGATTCCCTGAGGGCTGAGGATTAGCTGCCCTGGGCCGCCTGACCCTGCCGGCAAGCCCTCCCCAGGTGTGCCTGGGTTGAGGTCAATATAAACAGCACTCCAGGCAGCAATAGCCCCTGCAGCTGTGCCTGACTCCATATTCTCTGCCCCGTCAGCAGTCTCGGGGCTGTGCTGGTGGGAGGGTGGGAGGGTCCACGGCTTTGTGGGTGGCCCGGTGTGAGTGGGGCTCTGCTGGACTTTCGGCAGGAGTTGCCAGGCTGCCACCTGTAAAGAAGAGGATGTGTCACCCATAACTTCCACTGGAATATCTCTCCGGGCTGAGGTGAGGAAGGAAAAAAAGGAGTGGGGGCCGGGACAGGAGGGGTATCTCAGGCAGGGCAATGGAAAGCTTCCAGAAGAGCGCCCGTGGCCAGGACCATCCTGGCTGACCTGCAGGCACCAAGTTGGCCTGCGTGCCGTCGCTGGTGTGGCTCCACGGCCCTCCCTCTAGGCTTTCAAGCCCTTGTACATATTCAGGTGTTTCACCTGGGAAGGGTGGGAACAGTTCAGCAGCATCTGGCCTGTGGCTCAGCTCACGTTTACTCACAGAGGCCTGGGCACGGTCCCCCAGCTTTGCAATAAGGACGCTCCTTTCGTGGGCGGGTGGGGCTGCTGGCTGTAGGGGAGATGATTCCCCACCTCTGACCAATTTCAGAATTGTTTACCACTGGAGCAAGTGCCTTGGTAGTGTTTTCCTCTGTATAACTGTTAGGTTCAGTTTTTTTTTTTTCTTTTTTGGTTCAAGTTAGATTTTATTCCTCTTTTATGTATTTATAGATATAAGCATGGAAATAATTCATTGTTATATATACATCAGTGTGAATGGAAGAACTTTTTTTCTGTTTTATTTTTACATTTTATTTTTAAAAATTTTGAAATTTAATTTTGTTTATTTTTTTATACAGTAGGTTATTATTAGTTATCTATTTTATGCATATACATGTATACAGGTCAATCCCAATCTCCCAACTCATCCCACCACCACCACCCCATGGCTTCCCCCACTTTGTGTCCATACGTCTGTTCTCTACCTCTGTGTCTCTATTTCTGCCCTGCAAACCAGTTCATCTGTACCATTTTTCTAGGTTCCACATATAGGCATTAATATACAATATTTGTTTTTCTCTTTCTGACTTACTTCACTCTGTATGACAGTCTCTAGATCCATCAACTTCTCTACAAATGACCCAGTTTCATTCCTTTTTATGGCTGAGTAATATTCCATTTTATATATGTACCACATCTTTATCCATTCGTCTGTCTGTGGGCATTTAGGTTGCTTCCATTACCTGGCTATTGTAAATAGTGCTGCAATGAACATTGTGGTGAATGTGTCTTTGTGATTTATGGTTTTCTCTGGGTATATGCCCAGAAGTGGGATTGCTGGATCCTATGGTAATTCTCTTTTTAGTTTTTTAAAGGAACCTCCATACTGTTCTCCATAGTGACTGTATCAATTTACATTCCCACCAATAGCGGAAGAGGGTTCCTTTTGTCCACACCCTCCCCAGAATTTGTTGTTTGTACATTATCTGATGATGCCGATTCTAACAGGTGTGAGGTCTTACCTCATTGTAGTTTTGATTTGCATTTCTCTAATAATTAGTGATGTTGAGCAGCTTCTCATGTGCGTCTTGGCCATCTCTGTGACTTCTTTGAAGAAACGTCTCTTTAGATCTTCTGCCCATTTTTGTATTGGGTTGTTTGTTTTATTAATATTAAGCTGCATGAGCTGTTTATATATATTGGAGATTAAACCTTTGTCCATTGATTCGTTTGTGAACGTTTTCGCCCATTCTGAGGGTTGCCTTTTTCCATTCCCGTTTTTTTAACAAAGAAAGAAAGAAAGCAAAAGAAGCAGAACACTAATGTGCGTGAAATATGCCTCTTGAAACTGTCGTTTTGAAATATGGACGTCTTTTGAAATTTTTGGTCGATATATGACCCCAGGATTTGTTTTCAGGGCAGGTGTCATTTACAGGCCTGTAATGATTTGGAATATCCACTGACCATTAGCGCTGGGATTAAAGCTGCAGTTGTGAGAAATGGCCACAAGGTGGCAGCAGTTCTCCCTTACCAAATCTGGTTACTAGGGCAGCAGAGCCTCAATGGAAGTCGCGTTCTAGATTGGAATGTAGAACGGAATGTGCCAGGAGAAGGCCCCTCAAGTGTGTCTCACTACTTCTTGTTCTTGTTTTTAATTTAATTTTTTATTTTTTTATTACAGCATGTTTGAGTACAACGTTTAGCTTGTTGTAGGTGTGCCAGAGGTGGTTCTTTTACACATATACATATGTCTGTTCTTCCTGGGATCCTTTTCCCATGTACGTTATGACAGAATGTTGAGTAGTCTTCTCTTGGTACTCCGTAGGTCTTTGGTGATTATATACGTCTACTGTGTTTGTATATGTCTGTTAACCCCAATATCGTAATGAATTCAATCCTCACACCTTTCCTTTGGTGAACCATAAGTTTGTTTAATGAATCTGTGATTGCCCTTCTCCGTGGAAATATCTGCCCTGGTATCAATTTATAGGTAACACCTATAAGTGGTATGATACGATATGTGTCTTTCACTCTCTGACTTACTCCAAGTCACGTGATTACCTCGAGACTCATCTACGGTGCTGCGAATGGCATTGTGTCCTTTTTTTCCTTGGCGAATATTCTGTCTTTGCGACGTCCATTTTCTGCAATGTGATTCCCTGAGGGCTGAGGATTAGCTGCCCTGGGCAGCCTGACCCTGCCGGCAAGCCCTCCCCAGGTGTGCCTGGGTTGAGGTCAATATAAACAGCACTCCAGGCAGCAATAGCCCCTGCAGCTGTGCCTGACTCCATATTCTCTGCCCCGTCAGCAGTCTCGGGGCTGTGCTGGTGGGAGGGTGGGAGGGTCCACGGCTTTGTGGGTGGCCCGGTGTGAGTGGGGCTCTGCTGGACTTTCGGCAGGAGTTGCCAGGCTGCCACCTGTAAAGAAGAGGATGTGTCACCCATAACTTCCACTGGAATATCTCTCCGGGCTGAGGTGTGGAAGGAAAAAAAGGAGTGGGGGCCGGGACAGGAGGGGTATCTCAGGCAGGGCAATGGAAAGCTTCCAGAAGAGCGCCCGTGGCCAGGACCATCCTGGCTGACCTGCAGGCACCAAGTTGGCCTGCGTGCCGTCGCTGGTGTGGCTCCACGGCCCTCCCTCTAGGCTTTCAAGCCCTTGTACATATTCAGGTGTTTCACCTGGGAAGGGTGGGAACAGTTCAGCAGCATCTGGCCTGGGGCTCAGCTCACGTTTACTCACAGAGGCCTGGGCACGGTCCCCCAGCTTTGCAATAAGGACGCTCCTTTCGTGGGCGGGTGGGGCTGCTGGCTGTAGGGGAGATGATTCCCCACCTCTGACCAATTTCAGAATTGTTTACCACTGGAGCAAGTGCCTTGGTAGTGTTTTCCTCTGTATAACTGTTAGGTTCAATTTTTTTTTTCTTTTTTGGTTCAAGTTAGATTTTATTCCTCTTTTATGTATTTATAGATATAAGCATGGAAATAATTCATTGTTATATATACATCAGTGTGAATGGAAGAACTTTTTTTCTGTTTTATTTTTACATTTTATTTTTAAAAATTTTGAAATTTAATTTTGTTTATTTTTTTATACAGTAGGTTATTATTAGTTATCTATTTTATGCATATACATGTATACAGGTCAATCCCAATCTCCCAACTCATCCCACCACCACCACCCCATGGCTTCCCCCACTTTGTGTCCATACGTCTGTTCTCTACCTCTGTGTCTCTATTTCTGCCCTGCAAACCAGTTCATCTGTACCATTTTTCTAGGTTCCACATATAGGCATTAATATACAATATTTGTTTTTCTCTTTCTGACTTACTTCACTCTGTATGACAGTCTCTAGATCCATCAACTTCTCTACAAATGACCCAGTTTCATTCCTTTTTATGGCTGAGTAATATTCCATTTTATATATGTACCACATCTTTATCCATTCGTCTGTCTGTGGGCATTTAGGTTGCTTCCATTACCTGGCTATTGTAAATAGTGCTGCAATGAACATTGTGGTGAATGTGTCTTTGTGATTTATGGTTTTCTCTGGGTATATGCCCAGAAGTGGGATTGCTGGATCCTATGGTAATTCTCTTTTTAGTTTTTTAAAGGAACCTCCATACTGTTCTCCATAGTGACTGTATCAATTTACATTCCCACCAATAGCGGAAGAGGGTTCCTTTTGTCCACACCCTCCCCAGAATTTGTTGTTTGTACATTATCTGATGATGCCGATTCTAACAGGTGTGAGGTCTTACCTCATTGTAGTTTTGATTTGCATTTCTCTAATAATTAGTGATGTTGAGCAGCTTCTCATGTGCGTCTTGGCCATCTCTGTGACTTCTTTGAAGAAACGACTCTTTAGATCTTTTGCCCATTTTTGTATTGGGTTGTTTGTTTTATTAATATTAAGCTGCATGAGCACTTTATATATATTGGAGATTAAACCTTTGTCCATTGATTCGTTTGTGAACGTTTTCGCCCATTCTGAGGGTTGCCTTTTTCCATTCCCGTTTTTTTAACAAAGAAAGATAGAAAGCAAAAGAAGCAGAACACTAATGTGCGTGAAATATGCCTCTTGAAACTGTCGTTTTGAAATATGGACGTCTTTTGAATTTTTTGGTCGATATATGACCCCAGGATTTGTTTTCAGGGCAGGTGTCATTTACAGGCCTGTAATGATTTGGAATATCCACTGACCATTATGGCTGGGATTAAAGCTGCAGTTGTGAGAAACGGCCACAAGGTGGCAGCAGTTCTCCCTTACCAAATCTGGTTACTAGGGCAGCAGAGCCTCAATGGATGTCGCGTTCTAGATTGGATTGTAGAACGGAATGTGCCAGGAGAAAGCCCCTCAATTGTGTCTCACTACTTCTTGTTCTTGTTTTTAATTTAATTTTTTATTTTTTTATTACAGCATGTTTGAGTACAACGTTTAGCTTGTTGTAGGTGTGCAAGAGGTGGTTCTTTTACACATATACATATGTCTGTTCTTCCTGGGATCCTTTTCCCATGTACGTTATGACAGAATGTTGAGTAGTCTTCTCTTGGTACTCCGTAGGTCTTTGGTGATTATATACGTCTACTGTGTTTGTATATGTCTGTTAACCCCAATATCGTAATGAATTCAATCCTCACACCTTTCCTTTGGTGAACCATAAGTTTGTTTAATGAATCTGTGATTGCCCTTCTCCGTGGAAATATCTGCCCTGGTATCAATTTATAGGTAACACCTATAAGTGATATGATACGATATGTGTCTTTCACTCTCTGACTTACTCCAAGTCACGTGATTACCTCGAGACTCATCTACGGTGCTGCGAATGGCATTGTGTCCTTTTTTTCCTTGGCGAATATTCTGTCTTAGCGAGGTCCATTTTCTGCAATGTGATTCCCTGAGGGCTGAGGATTAGCTGCCCTGGGCCGCCTGACCCTGCCGCCAAGCCCTCCCCAGGTGTGCCTGGGTTGAGGTCAATATAAACAGCACTCCAGGCAGCAATAGCCCCTGCAGCTGTGCCTGACTCCATATTCTCTGCCCCGTCAGCAGTCTCGGGGCTGTGCTGGTGGGAGGGTGGGAGGGTCCACGGCTTTGTGGGTGGCCCGGTGTGAGTGGGGCTCTGCTGGACTTTCGGCAGGAGTTGCCAGGCTGCCACCTGTAAAGAAGAGGATGTGTCACCCATAACTTCCACTGGAATATCTCTCCGGGCTGAGGTGAGGAAGGAAAAAAAGGAGTGGGGGCCGGGACAGGAGGGGTATCTCAGGCAGGGCAATGGAAAGCTTCCAGAAGAGCGCCCGTGGCCAGGACCATCCTGGCTGACCTGCAGGCACCAAGTTGGCCTGCGTGCCGTCGCTGGTGTGGCTCCACGGCCCTCCCTCTAGGCTTTCAAGCCCTTGTACATATTCAGGTGTTTCACCTGGGAAGGGTGGGAACAGTTCAGCAGCATCTGGCCTGGGGCTCAGCTCACGTTTACTCACAGAGGCCTGGGCACGGTCCCCCAGCTTTGCAATAAGGACGCTCCTTTCGTGGGCGGGTGGGGCTGCTGGCTGTAGGGGAGATGATTCCCCACCTCTGACCAATTTCAGAATTGTTTACCACTGGAGCAAGTGCCTTGGTAGTGTTTTCCTCTGTATAACTGTTAGGTTCAATTTTTTTTTTCTTTTTTGGTTCAAGTTAGATTTTATTCCTCTTTTATGTATTTATAGATATAAGCATGGAAATAATTCATTGTTATATATACATCAGTGTGAATGGAAGAACTTTTTTTCTGTTTTATTTTTACATTTTATTTTTAAAAATTTTGAAATTTAATTTTGTTTATTTTTTTATACAGTAGGTTATTATTAGTTATCTATTTTATGCATATACATGTATACAGGTCAATCCCAATCTCCCAACTCATCCCACCACCACCACCCCATGGCTTCCCCCACTTTGTGTCCATACGTCTGTTCTCTACCTCTGTGTCTCTATTTCTGCCCTGCAAACCAGTTCATCTGTACCATTTTTCTAGGTTCCACATATAGGCATTAATATACAATATTTGTTTTTCTCTTTCTGACTTACTTCACTCTGTATGACAGTCTCTAGATCCATCAACTTCTCTACAAATGACCCAGTTTCATTCCTTTTTATGGCTGAGTAATATTCCATTTTATATATGTACCACATCTTTATCCATTCGTCTGTCTGTGGGCATTTAGGTTGCTTCCATTACCTGGCTATTGTAAATAGTGCTGCAATGAACATTGTGGTGAATGTGTCTTTGTGATTTATGGTTTTCTCTGGGTATATGCCCAGAAGTGGGATTGCTGGATCCTATGGTAATTCTCTTTTTAGTTTTTTAAAGGAACCTCCATACTGTTCTCCATAGTGACTGTATCAATTTACATTCCCACCAATAGCGGAAGAGGGTTCCTTTTGTCCACACCCTCCCCAGAATTTGTTGTTTGTACATTATCTGATGATGCCGATTCTAACAGGTGTGAGGTCTTACCTCATTGTAGTTTTGATTTGCATTTCTCTAATAATTAGTGATGTTGAGCAGCTTCTCATGTGCGTCTTGGCCATCTCAGTGACTTCTTTGAAGAAACGTCTCTTTAGATCTTCTGCCCATTTTTGTATTGGGTTGTTTGTTTTATTAATATTAAGCTGCATGAGCTGTTTATATATATTGGAGATTAAACCTTTGTCCATTGATTCGTTTGTGAACGTTTTCGCCCATTCTGAGGGTTGCCTTTTTCCATTCCCGTTTTTTTAACAAAGAAAGAAAGAAAGCAAAAGAAGCAGAACACTAATGTGCGTGAAATATGCCTCTTGAAACTGTCGTTTTGAAATATGGACGTCTTTTGAAATTTTTGGTCGATATATGACCCCAGGATTTGTTTTCAGGGCAGGTGTCATTTACAGGCCTGTAATGATTTGGAATATCCACTGACCATTAGCGCTGGGATTAAAGCTGCAGTTGTGAGAAATGGCCACAAGGTGGCAGCAGTTCTCCCTTACCAAATCTGGTTACTAGGGCAGCAGAGCCTCAATGGAAGTCGCGTTCTAGATTGGAATGTAGAACGGAATGTGCCAGGAGAAGGCCCCTCAAGTGTGTCTCACTACTTCTTGTTCTTGTTTTTAATTTAATTTTTTATTTTTTTATTACAGCATGTTTGAGTACAACGTTTAGCTTGTTGTAGGTGTGCCAGAGGTGGTTCTTTTACACATATACATATGTCTGTTCTTCCTGGGATCCTTTTCCCATGTACGTTATGACAGAATGTTGAGTAGTCTTCTCTTGGTACTCCGTAGGTCTTTGGTGATTATATACGTCTACTGTGTTTGTATATGTCTGTTAACCCCAATATCGTAATGAATTCAATCCTCACACCTTTCCTTTGGTGAACCATAAGTTTGTTTAATGAATCTGTGATTGCCCTTCTCCGTGGAAATATCTGCCCTGGTATCAATTTATAGGTAACACCTATAAGTGATATGATACGATATGTGTCTTTCACTCTCTGACTTACACCAAGTCACGTGATTACCTCGAGACTCATCTACGGTGCTGCGAATGGCATTGTGTCCTTTTTTTCCTTGGCGAATAATCTGTCTTAGCGAGGTCCATTTTCTGCAATGTGATTCCCTGAGGGCTGAGGATTAGCTGCCCTGGGCAGCCTGACCCTGCCGGCAAGCCCTCCCCAGGTGTGCCTGGGTTGAGGTCAATATAAACAGCACTCCAGGCAGCAATAGCCCCTGCAGCTGTGCCTGACTCCATATTCTCTGCCCCGTCAGCAGTCTCGGGGCTGTGCTGGTGGGAGGGCGGGAGGGTCCACGGCTTTGTGGGTGGCCCGGTGTGAGTGGGGCTCTGCTGGACTTTCGGCAGGAGTTGCCAGGCTGCCACCTGTAAAGAAGAGGATGTGTCACCCATAACTTCCACTGGAATATCTCTCCGGGCTGAGGTGTGGAAGGAAAAAAAGGAGTGGGGGCCGGGACAGGAGGGGTATCTCAGGCAGGGCAATGGAAAGCTTCCAGAAGAGCGCCCGTGGCCAGGACCATCCTGGCTGACCTGCAGGCACCAAGTTGGCCTGCGTGCCGTCGCTGGTGTGGCTCCACGGCCCTCCCTCTAGGCTTTCAAGCCCTTGTACATATTCAGGTGTTTCACCTGGGAAGGGTGGGAACAGTTCAGCAGCATCTGGCCTGGGGCTCAGCTCACGTTTACTCACAGAGGCCTGGGCACGGTCCCCCAGCTTTGCAATAAGGACGCTCCTTGCGTGGGCGGGTGGGGCTGCTGGCTGTATGGGAGATGATTCCCCACCTCTGACCAATTTCAGAATTGTTTACCACTGGAGCAAGTGCCTTGGTAGTGTTTTCCTCTGTATAACGGTTAGGTTCAATTTTTTTTTTTCTTTTTTGGTTCAAGTTAGATTTTATTCCTCTTTTATGTATTTATAGATATAAGCATGGAAATAATTCATTGTTATATATACATCAGTGTGAATGGAAGAACTTTTTTTCTGTTTTATTTTTACATTTTATTTTTAAAAATTTTGAAATTTAAATTTGTTTATTTTTTTATACAGTAGGTTATTATTAGTTATCTATTTTATGCATATACATGTATACAGGTCAATCCCAATCTCCCAACTCATCCCACCACCACCACCCCATGGCTTCCCCCACTTTGTGTCCATACGTCTGTTCTCTACCTCTGTGTCTCTATTTCTGCCCTGCAAACCAGTTCATCTGTACCATTTTTCTAGGTTCCACAGATAGGCATTAGTATACAATATTTGTTTTTCTCTTTCTGACTTACTTCACTCTGTATGACAGTCTCTAGATCCATCAACTTCTCTACAAATGACCCAGTTTCATTCCTTTTTATGGCTGAGTAATATTCCATTTTATATATGTACCACATCTTTATCCATTCATCTGTCTGTGGGCATTTAGGTTGCTTCCATTACCTGGCTATTGTAAATAGTGCTGCAATGAACATTGTGGTGAATGTGTCTTTGTGATTTATGGTTTTCTCTGGGTATATGCCCAGAAGTGGGATTGCTGGATCCTATGGTAATTCTCTTTTTAGTTTTTTAAAGGAACCTCCATACTGTTCTCCATAGTGACTGTATCAATTTACATTCCCACCAATAGTGGAAGAGGGTTCCTTTTGTCCACACCCTCCCCAGAATTTGTTGTTTCTACATTATCTGATGATGCCGATTCTAACAGGTGTGAGGTCTTACCTCATTGTAGTTTTGATTTGCATTTCTCTAATAATTAGTGATGTTGAGCAGCTTCTCATGTGCGTCTTGGCCATCTCTGTGACTTCTTTGAAGACACGTCTCTTTAGATCTTCTGCCCATTTTTGTATTGGGTTGTTTGTTTTATTAATATTAAGCTGCATGAGCTGTTTATATATATTGGAGATTAAACCTTTGTCCATTGATTCGTTTGTGAACGTTTTCGCCCATTCTGAGGGTTGCCTTTTTCCATTCCCGTTTTTTTAACAAAGAAAGAAAGAAAGCAAAAGAAGCAGAACACTAATGTGCGTGAAATATGCCTCTTGAAACTGTCGTTTTGTAATATGGACGTCTTTTGAATTTTTTGGTCGATATATGACCCCAGGATTTCTTTTCAGGGCAGGTGTCATTTACAGGCCTGTAATGATTTGGAATATCCACTGACCAATAGCGCTGGGATTAAAGCTGCAGTTGTGAGAAATGGCCACAAGGTGGCAGCAGTTCTCCCTTACCAAATCTGGTTACTAGGGCAGCAGAGCCTCAATGGAAGTCGCGTTCTAGATTGGAATGTAGAACGGAATGTGCCAGGAGAAGGCCCCTCAAGTGTGTCTCACTACTTCTTGTTCTTGTTTTTAATTTAATTTTTTATTTTTTTATTACAGCATGTTTGAGTACAACGTTTAGCTTGTTGTAGGTGTGCCAGAGGTGGTTCTTTTACACATATACATATGTCTGTTCTTCCTGGGATCCTTTTCCCATGTACGTTATGACAGAATGTTGAGTAGTCTTCTCTTGGTACTCCGTAGGTCTTTGGTGATTATATACGTCTACTGTGTTTGTATATGTCTGTTAACCCCAATATCGTAATGAATTCAATCCTCACACCTTTCCTTTGGTGAACCATAAGTTTGTTTAATGAATCTGTGATTGCCCTTCTCCGTGGAAATATCTGCCCTGGTATCAATTTATAGGTAACACCTATAAGTGATATGATACGATATGTGTCTTTCACTCTCTGACTTACTCCAAGTCACGTGATTACCTCGAGACTCATCTACGGTGGTGCGAATGGCATTGTGTCCTTTTTTTCCTTGGCGAATATTCTGTCTTAGCGAGGTCCATTTTCTGCAATGTGATTCCCTGAGGGCTGAGGATTAGCTGCCCTGGGCAGCCTGACCCTGCCGGCAAGACCTCCCCAGGTGTGCCTGGGTTGAGGTCAATATAAACAGCACTCCAGGCAGCAATAGCCCCTGCAGCTGTGCCTGACTCCATATTCTCTGCCCCGTCAGCAGTCTCGGGGCTGTGCTGGTGGGAGGGTGGGAGGGTCCACGGCTTTGTGGGTGGCCCGGTGTGAGTGGGGCTCTGCTGGACTTTCGGCAGGAGTTGCCAGGCTGCCACCTGTAAAGAAGAGGATGTGTCACCCATAACTTCCACTGGAATATCTCTCCGGGCTGAGGTGTGGAAGGGAAAAAAGGAGTGGGGGCCGGGACAGGAGGGGTATCTCAGGCAGGGCAATGGAAAGCTTCCAGAAGAGTGCCCGTGGCCAGGACCATCCTGGCTGACCTGCAGGCACCAAGTTGGCCTGCGTGCTGTCGCTGGTGTGGCTCCACGGCCCTTCCTCTAGGCTTTCAAGCCCTTGTACATATTCAGGTGTTTCACCTGGGAAGGGTGGGAACAGTTCAGCAGCATCTGGCCTGGGGCTCAGCTCACGTTTACTCACAGAGGCCTGGGCACGGTCCCCCAGCTTTGCAATAAGGACGCTCCTTGCGTGGGCGGGTGGGGCTGCTGGCTGTATGGGAGATGATTCCCCACCTCTGACCAATTTCAGAATTGTTTACCACTGGAGCAAGTGCCTTGGTAGTGTTTTCCTCTGTATAACGGTTAGGTTCAATTTTTTTTTTTCTTTTTTGGTTCAAGTTAGATTTTATTCCTCTTTTATGTATTTATAGATATAAGCATGGAAATAATTCATTGTTATATATACATCAGTGTGAATGGAAGAACTTTTTTTCTGTTTTATTTTTACATTTTATTTTTAAAAATTTTGAAATTTAATTTTGTTTATTTTTTTATACAGTAGGTTATTATTAGTTATCTATTTTATGCATATACATGTATAGAGGTCAAGCCCAATCTCCCAACTCATCCCACCACCACCACCCCATGGCTTCCCCCACTTTGTGTCCATACGTCTGTTCTCTACCTCTGTGTCTCTATTTCTGCCCTGCAAACCAGTTCATCTGTACCATTTTTCTAGGTTCCACATATAGGCATTAATATACAATATTTGTTTTTCTCTTTCTGACTTACTTCACTCTGTATGACAGTCTCTAGATCCATCAACTTCTCTACAAATGACCCAGTTTCATTCCTTTTTATGGCTGAGTAATATTCCATTTTATATATGTACCACATCTTTATCCATTCGTCTGTCTGTGGGCATTTAGGTTGCTTCCATTACCTGGCTATTGTAAATAGTGCTGCAATGAACATTGTGGTGAATGTGTCTTTGTGATTTATGGTTTTCTCTGGGTATATGCCCAGAAGTGGGATTGCTGGATCCTATGGTAATTCTCTTTTTAGTTTTTTAAAGGAACCTCCATACTGTTCTCCATAGTGACTGTATCAATTTACATTCCCACCAATAGCGGAAGAGGGTTCCTTTTGTCCACACCCTCCCCAGAATTTGTTGTTTGTACATTATCTGATGATGCCGATTCTAACAGGTGTGAGGTCTTACCTCATTGTAGTTTTGATTTGCATTTCTCTAATAATTAGTGATGTTGAGCAGCTTCTCATGTGCGTCTTGGCCATCTCAGTGACTTCTTTGAAGAAACGTCTCTTTAGATCTTCTGCCCATTTTTGTATTGGGTTGTTTGTTTTATTAATATTAAGCTGCATGAGCTGTTTATATATATTGGAGATTAAACCTTTGTCCATTGATTCGTTTGTGAACGTTTTCGCCCATTCTGAGGGTTGCCTTTTTCCATTCCCGTTTTTTTAACAAAGAAAGAAAGAAAGCAAAAGAAGCAGAACACTAATGTGCGTGAAATATGCCTCTTGAAACTGTCGTTTTGAAATATGGACGTCTTTTGAAATTTTTGGTCGATATATGACCCCAGGATTTGTTTTCAGGGCAGGTGTCATTTACAGGCCTGTAATGATTTGGAATATCCACTGACCATTAGCGCTGGGATTAAAGCTGCAGTTGTGAGAAACGGCCACAAGGTGGCAGCAGTTCTCCCTTACCAAATCTGGTTACTAGGGCAGCAGAGCCTCAATGGAAGTCGCGTTCTAGATTGGAATGTAGAACGGAATGTGCCAGGAGAAGGCCCCTCAAGTGTGTCTCACTACTTCTTGTTCTTGTTTTTAATTTAATTTTTTATTTTTTTATTACAGCATGTTTGAGTACAACGTTTAGCTTGTTGTAGGTGTGCCAGAGGTGGTTCTTTTACACATATACATATGTCTGTTCTTCCTGGGATCCTTTTCCCACGTACGTTATGACAGAATGTTGAGTAGTCTTCTCTTGGTACTCCGTAGGTCTTTGGTGATTATATACGTCTACTGTGTTTGTATATGTCTGTTAAACCCAATATCGTAATGAATTCAATCCTCACACCTTTCCTTTGGTGAACCATAAGTTTGTTTAATGAATCTGTGATTGCCCTTCTCCGTGGAAATATCTGCCCTGGTATCAATTTATAGGTAACACCTATAAGTGATATGATACGATATGTGTCTTTCACTCTCTGACTTACTCCAAGTCACGTGATTACCTCGAGACTCATCTACGGTGCTGCGAATGGCATTGTGTCCTTTTTTTCCTTGGCGAATATTCTGTCTTAGCGAGGTCCATTTTCTGCAATGTGATTCCCTGAGGGCTGAGGATTAGCTGCCCTGGGCAGCCTGACCCTGCCGGCAAGCCCTCCCCAGGTGTGCCTGGGTTGAGGTCAATATAAACAGCACTCCAGGCAGCAATAGCCCCTGCAGCTGTGCCTGACTCCATATTCTCTGCCCCGTCAGCAGTCTCGGGGCTGTGCTGGTGGGAGGGTGGGAGGGTCCACGGCTTTGTGGGTGGCCCGGTGTGAGTGGGGCTCTGCTGGACTTTCGGCAGGAGTTGCCAGGCTGCCACCTGTAAAGAAGAGGATGTGTCACCCATAACTTCCACTGGAATATCTCTCCGGGCTGAGGTGTGGAAGGGAAAAAAGGAGTGGGGGCCGGGACAGGAGGGGTATCTCAGGCAGGGCAATGGAAAGCTTCCAGAAGAGCGCCCGTGGCCAGGACCATCCTGGCTGACCTGCAGGCACCAAGTTGGCCTGCGTGCCGTCGCTGGTGTGGCTCCACGGCCCTCCCTCTAGGCTTTCAAGCCCTTGTACATATTCAGGTGTTTCACCTGGGAAGGGTGGGAACAGTTCAGCAGCATCTGGCCTGGGGCTCAGCTCACGTTTACTCACAGAGGCCTGGGCACGGTCCCCCACCTTTGCAATAAGGACGCTCCTTGCGTGGGCGGGTGGGGCTGCTGGCTGTATGGGAGATGATTCCCCACCTCTGACCAATTTCAGAATTGTTTACCACTGGAGCAAGTGCCTTGGTAGTGTTTTCCTCTGTATAACGGTTAGGTTCAATTTTTTTTTTCTTTTTTGGTTCAAGTTAGATTTTATTCCTCTTTTATGTATTTATAGATATAAGCATGGAAATAATTCATTGTTATATATACATCAGTGTGAATGGAAGAACTTTTTTTCTGTTTTATTTTTACATTTTATTTTTAAAAATTTTGAAATTTAATTTTGTTTATTTTTTTATACAGTAGGTTATTATTAGTTATCTATTTTATGCATATACATGTATACATGTCAAGCCCAATCTCCCAACTCATCCCACCACCACCACCCCATGGCTTCCCCCACTTTGTGTCCATACGTCTGTTCTCTACCTCTGTGTCTCTATTTCTGCCCTGCAAACCAGTTCATCTGTACCATTTTTCTAGGTTCCACATATAGGCATTAATATACAATATTTGTTTTTCTCTTTCTGACTTACTTCACTCTGTATGACAGTCTCTAGATCCATCAACTTCTCTACAAATGACCCAGTTTCATTCCTTTTTATGGCTGAGTAATATTCCATTTTATATATGTACCACATCTTTATCCATTCGTCTGTCTGTGGCCATTTAGGTTGCTTCCATTACCTGGCTATTGTAAATAGTGCTGCAATGAACATTGTGGTGAATGTGTCTTTGTGATTTATGGTTTTCTCTGGGTATATGCCCAGAAGTGGGATTGCTGGATCCTATGGTAATTCTCTTTTTAGTTTTTTAAAGGAACCTCCATACCGTTCTCCATAGTGACTGTATCAATTTACATTCCCACCAATAGCGGAAGAGGGTTCCTTTTGTCCACACCCTCCCCAGAATTTGTTGTTTGTACATTATCTGATGATGCCGATTCTAACAGGTGTGAGGTCTTACCTCATTGTAGTTTTGATTTGCATTTCTCTAATAATTAGTGATGTTGAGCAGCTTCTCATGTGCGTCTTGGCCATCTCTGTGACTTCTTTGAAGAAACGTCTCTTTAGATCTTCTGCCCATTTTTGTATTGGGTTGTTTGTTTTATTAATATTAAGCTGCATGAGCTGTTTATATATATTGGAGATTAAACCTTTGTCCATTGATTCGTTTGTGAACGTTTTCGCCCATTCTGAGGGTTGCCTTTTTCCATTCCCGTTTTTTTAACAAAGAAAGAAAGAAAGCAAAAGAAGCAGAACACTAATGTGCGTGAAATATGCCTCTTGAAACTGTCGTTTTGAAATATGGACGTCTTTTGAATTTTTTGGTCGATATATGACCCCAGGATTTGTTTTCAGGGCAGGTGTCATTTACAGGCCTGTAATGATTTGGAATATCCACTGACCATTAGCGCTCGGATTAAAGCTGCAGTTGTGAGAAACGGCCACAAGGTGGCAGCAGTTCTCCCTTACCAAATCTGGTTACTAGGGCAGCAGAGCCTCAATGGAAGTCGCGTTCTAGATTGGAATGTAGAACGGAATGTGCCAGGAGAAGGCCCCTCAAGTGTGTCTCACTACTTGTTGTTCTTGTTTTTAATTTAATTTTTTATTTTTTTATTACAGCATGTTTGAGTACAACGTTTAGCTTGTTGTAGGTGTGCCAGAGGTGGTTCTTTTACACATATACATATGTCTGTTCTTCCTGGGATCCTTTTCCCATGTACGTTATGACAGAATGTTGAGTAGTCTTCTCTTGGTACTCCGTAGGTCTTTGGTGATTATATACGTCTACTGTGTTTGTATATGTCTGTTAACCCCAATATCGTAATGAATTCAATCCTCACACCTTTCCTTTGGTGAACCATAAGTTTGTTTAATGAATCTGTGATTGCCCTTCTCCGTGGAAATATCTGCCCTGGTATCAATTTATAGGTAATACCTATAAGTGATATGATACGATATGTGTCTTTCACTCTCTGACTTAATCCAAGTCACGTGATTACCTCGAGACTCATCTACGGTGCTGCGAATGGCATTGTGTCCTTTTTTTCCTTGGCGAATATTCTGTCTTAGCGAGGTCCATTTTCTGCAATGTGATTCCCTGAGGGCTGAGGATTAGCTGCCCTGGGCAGCCTGACCCTGCCGGCAAGACCTCCCCAGGTGTGCCTGGGTTGAGGTCAATATAAACAGCACTCCAGGCAGCAATAGCCCCTGCAGCTGTGCCTGACTCCATATTCTCTGCCCCGTCAGCAGTCTCGGGGCTGTGCTGGTGGGAGGGTGGGAGGGTCCACGGCTTTGTGGGTGGCCCGGTGTGAGTGGGGCTCTGCTGGACTTTCGGCAGGAGTTGCCAGGCTGCCACCTGTAAAGAAGAGGATGTGTCACCCATAACTTCCACTGGAATATCTCTCCGGGCTGAGGTGTGGAAGGGAAAAAAGGAGTGGGGGCCGGGACAGGAGGGGTATCTCAGGCAGGGCAATGGAAAGCTTCCAGAAGAGCGCCCGGGGCCAGGACCATCCTGGCTGACCTGCAGGCACCAAGTTGGCCTGCGTGCTGTCGCTGGTGTGGCTCCACGGCCCTTCCTCTAGGCTTTCAAGCCCTTGTACATATTCAGGTGTTTCACCTGGGAAGGGTGGGAACAGTTCAGCAGCATCTGGCCTGGGGCTCAGCTCACGTTTACTCACAGAGGCCTGGGCACGGTCCCCCAGCTTTGCAATAAGGACGCTCCTTGCGTGGGCGGGTGGGGCTGCTGGCTGTATGGGAGATGATTCCCCACCTCTGACCAATTTCAGAATTGTTTACCACTGGAGCAAGTGCCTTGGTAGTGTTTTCCTCTGTATAACGGTTAGGTTCAATTTTTTTTTTTTCTTTTTTGGTTCAAGTTAGATTTTATTCCTCTTTTATGTATTTATAGATATAAGCATGGAAATAATTCATTGTTATATATACATCAGTGTGAATGGAAGAACTTTTTTTCTGTTTTATTTTTACATTTTATTTTTAAAAATTTTGAAATTTAATTTTGTTTATTTTTTTATACAGTAGGTTATTATTAGTTATCTATTTTATGCATATACATGTATACAGGTCAAGCCCAATCTCCCAACTCATCCCACCACCACCACCCCATGGCTTCCCCCACTTTGTGTCCATACGTCTGTTCTCTACCTCTGTGTCTCTATTTCTGCCCTGCAAACCAGTTCATCTGTACCATTTTTCTAGGTTCCACATATAGGCATTAATATACAATATTTGTTTTTCTCTTTCTGACTTACTTCACTCTGCATGACAGTCTCTAGATCCATCAACTTCTCTACAAATGACCCAGTTTCATTCCTTTTTATGGCTGAGTAATATTCCATTTTATATATGTACCACATCTTTATCCATTCGTCTGTCTGTGGCCATTTAGGTTGCTTCCATTACCTGGCTATTGTAAATAGTGCTGCAATGAACATTGTGGTGAATGTGTCTTTGTGATTTATGGTTTTCTCTGGGTATATGCCCAGAAGTGGGATTGCTGGATCCTATGGTAATTCTCTTTTTAGTTTTTTAAAGGAACCTCCATACCGTTCTCCATAGTGACTGTATCAATTTACATTCCCACCAATAGCGGAAGAGGGTTCCTTTTGTCCACACCCTCCCCAGAATTTGTTGTTTGTACATTATCTGATGATGCCGATTCTAACAGGTGTGAGGTCTTACCTCATTGTAGTTTTGATTTGCATTTCTCTAATAATTAGTGATGTTGAGCAGCTTCTCATGTGCGTCTTGGCCATCTCTGTGACTTCTTTGAAGAAACGTCTCTTTAGATCTTCTGCCCATTTTTGTATTGGGTTGTTTGTTTTATTAATATTAAGCTGCATGAGCTGTTTATATATATTGGAGATTAAACCTTTGTCCATTGATTCGTTTGTGAACGTTTTCGCCCATTCTGAGGGTTGCCTTTTTCCATTCCCGTTTTTTTAACAAAGAAAGAAAGAAAGCAAAAGAAGCAGAACACTAATGTGCGTGAAATATGCCTCTTGAAACTGTCGTTTTGAAATATGGACGTCTTTTGAATTTTTTGGTCGATATATGACCCCAGGATTTGTTTTCAGGGCAGGTGTCATTTACAGGCCTGTAATGATTTGGAATATCCACTGACCATTAGCGCTCGGATTAAAGCTGCAGTTGTGAGAAACGGCCACAAGGTGGCAGCAGTTCTCCCTTACCAAATCTGGTTACTAGGGCAGCAGAGCCTCAATGGAAGTCGCGTTCTAGATTGGAATGTAGAACGGAATGTGCCAGGAGAAGGCCCCTCAAGTGTGTCTCACTACTTGTTGTTCTTGTTTTTAATTTAATTTTTTATTTTTTTATTACAGCATGTTTGAGTACAACGTTTAGCTTGTTGTAGGTGTGCCAGAGGTGGTTCTTTTACACATATACATATGTCTGTTCTTCCTGGGATCCTTTTCCCATGTACGTTATGACAGAATGTTGAGTAGTCTTCTCTTGGTACTCCGTAGGTCTTTGGTGATTATATACGTCTACTGTGTTTGTATATGTCTGTTAACCCCAATATCGTAATGAATTCAATCCTCACACCTTTCCTTTGGTGAACCATAAGTTTGTTTAATGAATCTGTGATTGCCCTTCTCCGTGGAAATATCTGCCCTGGTATCAATTTATAGGTAACACCTATAAGTGATATGATACGATATGTGTCTTTCACTCTCTGACTTACTCCAAGTCACGTGATTACCTCGAGACTCATCTACGGTGCTGCGAATGGCATTGTGTCCTTTTTTTCCTTGGCGAATATTCTGTCTTAGCGAGGTCCATTTTCTGCAATGTGATTCCCTGAGGGCTGAGGATTAGCTGCCCTGGGCAGCCTGACCCTGCCGGCAAGACCTCCCCAGGTGTGCCTGGGTTGAGGTCAATATAAACAGCACTCCAGGCAGCAATAGCCCCTGCAGCTGTGCCTGACTCCATATTCTCTGCCCCGTCAGCAGTCTCGGGGCTGTGCTGGTGGGAGGGTGGGAGGGTCCACGGCTTTGTGGGTGGCCCGGTGTGAGTGGGGCTCTGCTGGACTTTCGGCAGGAGTTGCCAGGCTGCCACCTGTAAAGAAGAGGATGTGTCACCCATAACTTCCACTGGAATATCTCTCCGGGCTGAGGTGTGGAAGGGAAAAAAGGAGTGGGGGCCGGGACAGGAGGGGTATCTCAGGCAGGGCAATGGAAAGCTTCCAGAAGAGCGCCCGGGGCCAGGACCATCCTGGCTGACCTGCAGGCACCAAGTTGGCCTGCGTGCTGTCGCTGGTGTGGCTCCACGGCCCTTCCTCTAGGCTTTCAAGCCCTTGTACATATTCAGGTGTTTCACCTGGGAAGGGTGGGAACAGTTCAGCAGCATCTGGCCTGGGGCTCAGCTCACGTTTACTCACAGAGGCCTGGGCACGGTCCCCCAGCTTTGCAATAAGGACGCTCCTTGCGTGGGCGGGTGGGGCTGCTGGCTGTATGGGAGATGATTCCCCACCTCTGACCAATTTCAGAATTGTTTACCACTGGAGCAAGTGCCTTGGTAGTGTTTTCCTCTGTATAACGGTTAGGTTCAATTTTTTTTTTTTCTTTTTTGGTTCAAGTTAGATTTTATTCCTCTTTTATGTATTTATAGATATAAGCATGGAAATAATTCATTGTTATATATACATCAGTGTGAATGGAAGAACTTTTTTTCTGTTTTATTTTTACATTTTATTTTTAAAAATTTTGAAATTTAATTTTGTTTATTTTTTTATACAGTAGGTTATTATTAGTTATCTATTTTATGCATATACATGTATACAGGTCAAGCCCAATCTCCCAACTCATCCCACCACCACCACCCCATGGCTTCCCCCACTTTGTGTCCATACGTCTGTTCTCTACCTCTGTGTCTCTATTTCTGCCCTGCAAACCAGTTCATCTGTACCATTTTTCTAGGTTCCACATATAGGCATTAATATACAATATTTGTTTTTCTCTTTCTGACTTACTTCACTCTGCATGACAGTCTCTAGATCCATCAACTTCTCTACAAATGACCCAGTTTCATTCCTTTTTATGGCTGAGTAATATTCCATTTTATATATGTACCACATCTTTATCCATTCGTCTGTCTGTGGCCATTTAGGTTGCTTCCATTACCTGGCTATTGTAAATAGTGCTGCAATGAACATTGTGGTGAATGTGTCTTTGTGATTTATGGTTTTCTCTGGGTATATGCCCAGAAGTGGGATTGCTGGATCCTATGGTAATTCTCTTTTTAGTTTTTTAAAGGAACCTCCATACCGTTCTCCATAGTGACTGTATCAATTTACATTCCCACCAATAGCGGAAGAGGGTTCCTTTTGTCCACACCCTCCCCAGAATTTGTTGTTTGTACATTATCTGATGATGCCGATTCTAACAGGTGTGAAGTCTTACCTCATTGTAATTTTGATTTGCATTTCTCTAATAATTAGTGATGTTGAGCAGCTTCTCATGTGCGTCTTGGCCATCTCTGTGACTTCTTTGAAGAAACGTCTCTTTAGATCTTCTGCCCATTTTTGTATTGGGTTGTTTGTTTTATTAATATTAAGCTGCATGAGCTGTTTATATATATTGGAGATTAAACCTTTGTCCATTGATTCGTTTGTGAACGTTTTCGCCCATTCTGAGGGTTGCCTTTTTCCATTCCCGTTTTTTTAACAAAGAAAGAAAGAAAGCAAAAGAAGCAGAACACTAATGTGCGTGAAATATGCCTCTTGAAACTGTTGTTTTGAAATATGGACGTCTTTTGAATTTTTTGGTCGATATATGACCCCAGGATTTGTTTTCAGGGCAGGTGTCATTTACAGGCCTGTAATGATTTGGAATATCCACTGACCATTAGCGCTGGGATTAAAGCTGCAGTTGTGAGAAATGGCCACAAGGTGGCAGCAGTTCTCCCTTACCAAATCTGGTTACTAGGGCAGCAGAGCCTCAATGGAAGTCGCGTTCTAGATTGGAATGTAGAACGGAATGTGCCAGGAGAAGGCCCCTCAAGTGTGTCTCACTACTTGTTGTTCTTGTTTTTAATTTAATTTTTTATTTTTTTATTACAGCATGTTTGAGTACAACGTTTAGCTTGTTGTAGGTGTGCCAGAGGTGGTTCTTTTACACATATACATATGTCTGTTCTTCCTGGGATCCTTTTCCCATGTACGTTATGACAGAATGTTGAGTAGTCTTCTCTTGGTACTCCGTAGGTCTTTGGTGATTATATACGTCTACTGTGTTTGTATATGTCTGTTAACCCCAATATCGTAATGAATTCAATCCTCACACCTTTCCTTTGGTGAACCATAAGTTTGTTTAATGAATCTGTGATTGCCCTTCTCCGTGGAAATATCTGCCCTGGTATCAATTTATAGGTAACACCTATAAGTGATATGATACGATATGTGTCTTTCACTCTCTGACTTACTCCAAGTCACGTGATTACCTCGAGACTCATCTACGGTGCTGCGAATGGCATTGTGTCCTTTTTTTCCTTGGCGAATATTCTGTCTTAGCGAGGTCCATTTTCTGCAATGTGATTCCCTGAGGGCTGAGGATTAGCTGCCCTGGGCAGCCTGACCCTGCCGGCAAGACCTCCCCAGGTGTGCCTGGGTTGAGGTCAATATAAACAGCACTCCAGGCAGCAATAGCCCCTGCAGCTGTGCCTGACTCCATATTCTCTGCCCCGTCAGCAGTCTCGGGGCTGTGCTGGTGGGAGGTTCGGAGGGTCCACGGCTTTGTGGGTGGCCCGGTGTGAGTGGGGCTCTGCTGGACTTTCGGCAGGAGTTGCCAGGCTGCCACCTGTAAAGAAGAGGATGTGTCACACATAACTTCCACTGGAATATCTCTCCGGGCTGAGGTGAGGAAGGAAAAAAAGGAGTGGGGGCCGGGAAAGGAGGGGTATCTCAGGCAGGGCAATGGAAAGCTTCCAGAAGAGCGCCCGTGGCCAGGACCATCCTGGCTGACCTGCAGGCACCATGTTGGCCTGCGTGCCGTCGCTGGTGTGGCTCCACGGCCCTCCCTCTAGGCTTTCAAGCCCTTGTACATATTCAGGTGTTTCACCTGGGAAGGGTGGGAACAGTTCAGCAGCATCTGGCCTGGGGCTCAGCTCACGTTTACTCACAGAGACCTGGGCACGGTCCCCCAGCTTTGCAATAAGGACGCTCCTTGCGTGGGCGGGTGGGGCTGCTGGCTGTATGGGAGATGATTCCCCACCTCTGACCAATTTCAGAATTGTTTACCACTATAGCAAGTGCCTTGGTAGTGTTTTCCTCTGTATAACGGTTAGGTTCAATTTTTTTTTCTTTTTTGGTTCAAGTTAGATTTTATTCCTCTTTTATGTATTTATAGATATAAGCATGGAAATAATTCATTGTTATATATACATCAGTGTGAATGGAAGAACTTTTTTTCTGTTTTATTTTTACATTTTATTTTTAAAAATTTTGAAATTTAATTTTGTTTATTTTTTTATACAGTAGGTTATTATTAGTTATCTATTTTATGCATATACATGTATACAGGTCAATCCCAATCTCCCAACTCATCCCACCACCACCACCCCATGGCTTCCCCCACTTTGTGTCCATACGTCTGTTCTCTACCTCTGTGTCTCTATTTCTGCCCTGCAAACCAGTTCATCTGTACCATTTTTCTAGGTTCCACATATAGGCATTAATATACAATATTTGTTTTTCTCTTTCTGACTTACTTCACTCTGCATGACAGTCTCTAGATCCATCAACTTCTCTACAAATGACCCAGTTTCATTCCTTTTTATGGCTGAGTAATATTCCATTTTATATATGTACCACATCTTTATCCATTCGTCTGTCTGTGGCCATTTAGGTTGCTTCCATTACCTGGCTATTGTAAATAGTGCTGCAATGAACATTGTGGTGAATGTGTCTTTGTGATTTATGGTTTTCTCTGGGTATATGCCCAGAAGTGGGATTGCTGCATCCTATGGTAATTCTCTTTTTAGTTTTTTAAAGGAACCTCCATACCGTTCTCCATAGTGACTGTATCAATTTACATTCCCACCAATAGCGGAAGAGGGTTCCTTTTGTCCACACCCTCCCCAGAATTTGTTGTTTGTACATTATCTGATGATGCCGATTCTAACAGGTGTGAGGTCTTACCTCATTGTAATTTTGATTTGCATTTCTCTAATAATTAGTGATGTTGAGCAGCTTCTCATGTGCGTCTTGGCCATCTCTGTGACTTCTTTGAAGAAACGTCTCTTTAGATCTTCTGCCCATTTTTGTATTGGGTTGTTTGTTTTATTAATATTAAGCTGCATGAGCTGTTTATATATATTGGAGATTAAACCTTTGTCCATTGATTCGTTTGTGAACGTTTTCGCCCATTCTGAGGGTTGCCTTTTTCCATTCCCGTTTTTTTAACAAAGAAAGAAAGAAAGCAAAAGAAGCAGAACACTAATGTGCGTGAAATATGCCTCTTGAAACTGTTGTTTTGAAATATGGACGTCTTTTGAATTTTTTGGTCGATATATGACCCCAGGATTTGTTTTCAGGGCAGGTGTCATTTACAGGCCTGTAATGATTTGGAATATCCACTGACCATTAGCGCTGGGATTAAAGCTGCAGTTGTGAGAAATGGCCACAAGGTGGCAGCAGTTCTCCCTTACCAAATCTGGTTACTAGGGCAGCAGAGCCTCAATGGAAGTCGCGTTCTAGATTGGAATGTAGAACGGAATGTGCCAGGAGAAGGCCCCTCAAGTGTGTCTCACTACTTCTTGTTCTTGTTTTTAATTTAATTTTTTTATTTTTTTATTACAGCATGTTTGAGTACAACGTTTAGCTTGTTGTAGGTGTGCCAGAGGTGGTTCTTTTACACATATACATATGTCTGTTCTTCCTGGGATCCTTTTCCCATGTACGTTATGACAGAATGTTGAGTAGTCTTCTCTTGGTACTCCGTAGGTCTTTGGTGATTATATACGTCTACTGTGTTTGTATATGTCTGTTAACCCCAATATCGTAATGAATTCAATCCTCACACCTTTCCTTTGGTGAACCATAAGTTTGTTTAATGAATCTGTGATTGCCCTTCTCCGTGGAAATATCTGCCCTGGTATCAATTTATAGGTAACACCTATAAGTGATATGATACGATATGTGTCTTTCACTCTCTGACTTACTCCAAGTCACGTGATTACCTCGAGACTCATCTACGGTGCTGCGAATGGCATTGTGTCCTTTTTTTCCTTGGCGAATATTCTGTCTTAGCGAGGTCCATTTTCTGCAATGTGATTCCCTGAGGGCTGAGGATTAGCTGCCCTGGGCAGCCTGACCCTGCCGGCAAGACCTCCCCAGGTGTGCCTGGGTTGAGGTCAATATAAACAGCACTCCAGGCAGCAATAGCCCCTGCAGCTGTGCCTGACTCCATATTCTCTGCCCCGTCAGCAGTCTCGGGGCTGTGCTGGTGGGAGGGTCGGAGGGTCCACGGCTTTGTGGGTGGCCCGGTGTGAGTGGGGCTCTGCTGGACTTTCGGCAGGAGTTGCCAGGCTGCCACCTGTAAAGAAGAGGATGTGTCACGCATAACTTCCACTGGAATATCTCTCCGGGCTGAGGTGAGGAAGGAAAAAAAGGAGTGGGGGCCGGGACAGGAGGGGTATCTCAGGCAGGGCAATGGAAAGCTTCCAGAAGAGCGCCCGTGGCCAGGACCATCCTGGCTGACCTGCAGGCACCAAGTTGGCCTGCGTGCCGTCGCTGGTGTGGCTCCACGGCCCTCCCTCTAGGCTTTCAAGCCCTTGTACATATTCAGGTGTTTCACCTGGGAAGGGTGGGAACAGTTCAGCAGCATCTGGCCTGGGGCTCAGCTCACGTTTACTCACAGAGGCCTGGGCACGGTCCCCCAGCTTTGCAATAAGGACGCTCCTTGCGTGGGCGGGTGGGGCTGCTGGCTGTATGGGAGATGATTCCCCACCTCTGACCAATTTCAGAATTGTTTACCACTGGAGCAAGTGCCTTGGTAGTGTTTTCCTCTGTATAACGGTTAGGTTCAATTTTTTTTTTCTTTTTTGGTTCAAGTTAGATTTTATTCCTCTTTTATGTATTTATAGATATAAGCATGGAAATAATTCATTGTTATATATACATCAGTGTGAATGGAAGAACTTTTTTTCTGTGTTATTTTTACATTTTATTTTTAAAAATTTTGAAATTTAATTTTGTTTATTTTTTTATACAGTAGGTTATTATTAGTTATCTATTTTATGCATATACATGTATACAGGTCAATCCCAATCTCCCAACTCATCCCACCACCACCACCCCATGGCTTCCCCCACTTTGTGTCCATACGTCTGTTCTCTACCTCTGTGTCTCTATTTCTGCCCTGCAAACCAGTTCATCTGTACCATTTTTCTAGGTTCCACATATAGGCATTAATATACAATATTTGTTTTTCTCTTTCTGACTTACTTCACTCTGGATGACAGTCTCTAGATCCATCAACTTCTCTACAAATGACCCAGTTTCATTCCTTTTTATGGCTGAGTAATATTCCATTTTATATATGTACCACATCTTTATCCATTCGTCTGTCTGTGGGCATTTAGGTTGCTTCCATTACCTGGCTATTGTAAATAGTGCTGCAATGAACATTGTGGTGAATGTGTCTTTGTGATTTATGGTTTTCTCTGGGTATATGCCCAGAAGTGGGATTGCTGGATCCTATGGTAATTCTCTTTTTAGTTTTTTAAAGGAACCTCCATACTGTTCTCCATAGTGACTGTATCAATTTACATTCCCACCAATAGCGGAAGAGGGTTCCTTTTGTCCACACCCTCCCCAGAATTTGTTGTTTGTACATTATCTGATGATGCCGATTCTAACAGGTGTGAGGTCTTACCTCATTGTAGTTTTGATTTGCATTTCTCTAATAATTAGTGATGTTGAGCAGCTTCTCATGTGCGTCTTGGCCATCTCTGTGACTTCTTTGAAGAAACGTCTCTTTAGATCTTCTGCCCATTTTTGTATTGGGTTGTTTGTTTTATTAATATTAAGCTGCATGAGCTGTTTATATATATTGGAGATTAAACCTTTGTCCATTGATTCGTTTGTGAACGTTTTCGCCCATTCTGAGGGTTGCCTTATTCCATTCCCGTTTTTTTAACAAAGAAAGAAAGAAAGCAAAAGAAGGAGAACACTAATGTGCGTGAAATATGCCTCTTGAAACTGTCGTTTTGAAATATGGACGTCTTTTGAATTTTTTGGTCGATATATGACCCCAGGATTTGTTTTCAGGGCAGGTGTCATTTACAGGCCTGTAATGATTTGGAATATCCACTGACCATTAGCGCTGGGATTAAAGCTGCAGTTGTGAGAAATGGCCACAAGGTGGCAGCAGTTCTCCCTTACCAAATCTGGTTACTAGGGCAGCAGAGCCTCAATGGAAGTCGCGTTCTAGATTGGAATGTAGAACGGAATGTGCCAGGAGAAGGCCCCTCAAGTGTGTCTCACTACTTCTTGTTCTTGTTTTTAATTTAATTTTTTATTTTTTTATTACAGCATGTTTGAGTACAACGTTTAGCTTGTTGTAGGTGTGCCAGAGGTGGTTCTTTGACACATATACATATGTCTGTTCTTCCTGGGATCCTTTTCCCATGTACGTTATGACAGAATGTTGAGTAGTCTTCTCTTGGTACTCCATAGGTCTTTGGTGATTATATATGTCTACTGTGTTTGTATATGTCTGTTAACCCCAATATCGTAATGAATTCAATCCTCACACCTTTCCTTTGGTGAACCATAAGTTTGTTTAATGAATCTGTGATTGCCCTTCTCCGTGGAAATATCTGCCCTGGTATCAATTTATAGGTAACACCTATAAGTGATATGATACGATATGTGTCTTTCACTCTCTGACTTACTCCAAGTCACGTGATTACCTCGAGACTCATCTACGGTGCTGCGAATGGCATTGTGTCCTTTTTTTCCTTGGCGAATATACTGTCTTAGCGAGGTCCATTTTCTGCAATGTGATTCCCTGAGGGCTGAGGATTAGCTGCCCTGGGCAGCCTGACCCTGCCGGCAAGCCCTCCCCAGGTGTGCCTGGGTTGAGGTCAATATAAACAGCACTCCAGGCAGCAATAGCCCCAGCAGCTGTGCCTGACTCCATATTCTCTGCCCCGTCAGCAGTCTCGGGGCTGTGCTGGTGGGAGGGTGGGAGGGTCCACGGCTTTGTGGGTGGCCCGGTGTGAGTGGGGCTCTGCTGGACTTTCGGCAGGAGTTGCCAGGCTGCCACCTGTAAAGAAGAGGATGTGTCACCCATAACTTCCACTGGAATATCTCTCCGGGCTGAGGTGAGGAAGGAAAAAAAGGAGTGGGGGCCGGGACAGGAGGGGTATCTCAGGCAGGGCAATGGAAAGCTTCCAGAAGAGCGCCCGTGGCGAGGACCATCCTGGCTGACCTGCAGGCACCAAGTTGGCCTGCGTGCCGTCGCTGGTGTGGCTCCACGGCCCTCCCTCTAGGCTTTCAAGCCCTTGTACATATTCAGGTGTTTCACCTGGGAAGGGTGGGAACAGTTCAGCAGCATCTGGCCTGGGGCTCAGCTCACGTTTACTCACAGAGGCCTGGGCACGGTCCCCCAGCTTTGCAATAAGGACGCTCCTTGTGTGGGCGGGTGGGGCTGCTGGCTGTATGGGAGATGATTCCCCACCTCTGACCAATTTCAGAATTGTTTACCACTGGAGCAAGTGCCTTGGTAGTGTTTTCCTCTGTATAACTGTTAGGTTCAATTTTTTTTTTCTTTTTTGGTTCAAGTTAGATTTTATTCCTCTTTTATGTATTTATAGATATAAGCATGGAAATAATTCATTGTTATATATACATCAGTGAGAATGGAAGAAATTTTTTTCTGTTTTATTTTTACATTTTATTTTTAAAAATTTTGAAATTTAATTTTGTTTATTTTTTTATACAGTAGGTTATTATTAGTTATCTATTTTATGCATATACATGTATACAGGTCAATCCCAATCTCCCAACTCATCCCACCACCACCACCCCATGGCTTCCCCCACTTTGTGTCCATACGTCTGTTCTCTACCTCTGTGTCTCTATTTCTGCCCTGCAAACCAGTTCATCTGTACCATTTTTCTAGGTTCCACATATAGGCATTAATATACAATATTTGTTTTTCTCTTTCTGACTTACTTCACTCTGTATGACAGTCTCTAGATCCATCAACTTCTCTACAAATGACCCAGTTTCATTCCTTTTTATGGCTGAGTAATATTCCATTTTATATATGTACCACATCTTTATCCATTCGTCTGTCTGTGGGCATTTAGGTTGCTTCCATTACCTGGCTATTGTAAATAGTGCTGCAATGAACATTGTGGTGAATGTGTCTTTGTGATTTATGGTTTTCTCTGGGTATATGCCCAGAAGTGGGATTGCTGGATCCTATGGTAATTCTCTTTTTAGTTTTTTAAAGGAACCTCCATACTGTTCTCCATAGTGACTGTATCAATTTACATTCCCACCAATAGCGGAAGAGGGTTCCTTTTGTCCACACCCTCCCCAGAATTTGTTGTTTGTACATTATCTGATGATGCCGATTCTAACAGGTGTGAGGTCTTACCTCATTGTAGTTTTGATTTGCATTTCTCTAATAATTAGTGATGTTGAGCAGCTTCTCATGTGCGTCTTGGCCATCTCTGTGACTTCTTTGAAGAAACGTCTCTTTAGATCTTCTGCCCATTTTTGTATTGGGTTGTATGTTTTATTAATATTAAGCTGCATGAGCTGTTATATATATTGGAGATTAAACCTTTGTCCATTGATTCGTTTGTGAACGTTTTCGCCCATTCTGAGGGTTGCCTTTTTCCATTCCCGTTTTTTTAACAAAGAAAGAAAGAAAGCAAAAGAAGCAGAACACTAATGTGCGTGAAATATGCCTCTTGAAACTGTCGTTTTGTAATATGGACGTCTTTTGGATTTTTTGGTCGATATATGACCCCAGGATTTGTTTTCAGGGCAGGTGTCATTTACAGGCCTGTAATGATTTGGAATATCCACTGACCATTAGCGCTGGGATTAAAGCTGCAGTTGTGAGAAACGGCCACAAGGTGGCAGCAGTTCTCCCTTACCAAATCTGGTTACTAGGGCAGCAGAGCCTCAATGGAAGTCGCGTTCTAGATTGGAATGTAGAACGGAATGTGCCAGGAGAAGGCCCCTCAAGTGTGTCTCACTACTTCTTGTTCTTGTTTTTAATTTAATTTTTTATTTTTTTATTACAGCATGTTTGAGTACAACGTTTAGCTTGTAGGTGTGCCAGAGGTGGTTCTTTTACACATATACATATGTCTGTTCTTCCTGGGATCCTTTTCCCATGTACGTTATGACAGAATGTTGAGTAGTCTTCTCTTGGTACTCCGTAGGTCTTTGGTGATTATATACGTCTACTGTGTTTGTATATGTCTGTTAACCCCAATATCGTAATGAATTCAATCCTCACACCTTTCCTTTGGTGAACCATAAGTTTGTTTAATGAATCTGTGATTGCCCTTCTCCGTGGAAATATCTGCCCTGGTATCAATTTATAGGTAACACCTATAAGTGATATGATACGATATGTGTCTTTCACTCTCTGACTTACTCCAAGTCACGTGATTACCTCGAGACTCATCTACGGTGCTGTGAATGGCATTGTGTCCTTTTTTTCCTTGGCGAATATTCTGTCTTAGCGAGGTCCATTTTCTGCAATGTGATTCCCTGAGGGCTGAGGATTAGCTGCCCTGGGCAGCCTGACCCTGCCGGCAAGCCCTCCCCAGGTGTGCCTGGGTTGAGGTCAATATAAACAGCACTCCAGGCAGCAATAGCCCCAGCAGCTGTGCCTGACTCCATATTCTCTGCCCCGTCAGCAGTCTCGGGGCTGTGCTGGTGGGAGGGTGGGAGGGTCCACGGCTTTGTGGGTGGCCCGGTGTGAGTGTGGCTCTGCTGGACTTTCGGCAGGAGTTGCCAGGCTGCCACCTGTAAAGAAGAGGATGTGTCACCCATAACTTCCACTGGAATATCTCTCCGGGCTGAGTTGTGGAAGGGAAAAAAGGAGTGGGGGCCGGGACAGGAGGGGTATCTCAGGCAGGGCAATGGAAAGCTTCCAGAAGAGCGCCCGTGGCCAGGACCATCCTGGCTGACCTGCAGGCACCAAGTTGGCCTGCGTGCTGTCGCTGGTGTGGCTCCACGGCCCTTCCTCTAGGCTTTCAAGCCCTTGTACATATTCAGGTGTTTCACCTGGGAAGGGTGGGAACAGTTCAGCAGCATCTGGCCTGGGGCTCAGCTCACGTTTACTCACAGAGGCCTGGGCACGGTCCCCCAGCTTTGCAATAAGGACGCTCCTTGCGTGGGCGGGTGGGGCTGCTGGCTGTATGGGAGATGATTCCCCACCTCTGACCAATTTCAGAATTGTTTACCACTGGAGCAAGTGCCTTGGTAGTGTTTTCCTCTGTATAACGGTTAGGTTCAATTTTTTTTTTTTCTTTTTTGGTTCAAGTTAGATTTTATTCCTCTTTTATGTATTTATAGATATAAGCATGGAAATAATTCATTGTTATATATACATCAGTGTGAATGGAAGAACTTTTTTTCTGTTTTATTTTTACATTTTATTTTTAAAAATTTTGAAATTTAATTTTGTTTATTTTTTTATACAGTAGGTTATTATTAGTTATCTATTTTATGCATATACATGTATACAGGTCAATCCCAATCTCCCAACTCATCCCACCACCACCACCCCATGGCTTCCCCCACTTTGTGTCCATACGTCTGTTCTCTACCTCTGTGTCTCTATTTCTGCCCTGCAAACCAGTTCATCTGTACCATTTTTCTAGGTTCCACATATAGGCATTAATATACAATATTTGTTTTTCTCTTTCTGACTTACTTCACTCTGCATGACAGTCTCTAGATCCATCAACTTCTCCACAAATGACCCAGTTTCATTCCTTTTTATGGCTGAGTAATATTCCATTTTATATATGTACCACATCTTTATCCATTCGTCTGTCTGTGGGCATTTAGGTTGCTTCCATTACCTGGCTATTGTAAATAGTGCTGCAATGAACATTGTGGTGAATGTGTCTTTGTGATTTATGGTTTTCTCTGGGTATATGCCCAGAAGTGGGATTGCTGGATCCTATGGTAATTCTCTTTTTAGTTTTTTAAAGGAACCTCCATACTGTTCTCCATAGTGACTGTATCAATTTACATTCCCACCAATAGCGGAAGAGGGTTCCTTTTGTCCACACCCTCCCCAGAATTTGTTGTTTGTACATTATCTGATGATGCCGATTCTAACAGGTGTGAGGTCTTACCTCATTGTAGTTTTGATTTGCATTTCTCTAATAATTAGTGATGTTGAGCAGCTTCTCATGTGCGTCTTGGCCATCTCTGTGACTTCTTTGAAGAAACGTCTCTTTAGATCTTCTGCCCATTTTTGTATTGGGTTGTTTGTTTTATTAATATTAAGCTGCATGAGCTGTTTATATATATTGGAGATTAAACCTTTGTCCATTGATTCGTTTGTGAACGTTTTCGCCCATTCTGAGGGTTGCCTTTTTCCATTCCCGTTTTTTTTAACAAAGAAAGATAGAAAGCAAAAGAAGCAGAACACTAATGTGCGTGAAATATGCCTCTTGAAACTGTCGTTTTGAAATATGGACGTCTTTTGAATTTTTTGGTCGATATATGACCCCAGGATTTGTTTTCAGGGCAGGTGTCATTTACAGGCCTGTAATGATTTGGAATATCCACTGACCATTAGTGCTGGGATTAAAGCTGCAGTTGTGAGAAACGGCCACAAGGTGGCAGCAGTTCTCCCTTACCAAATCTGGTTACTAGGGCATCAGAGCCTCAATGGAAGTCGCGTTCTAGATTGAATTGTAGAACGGAATGTGCCAGGAGAAAGCCCCTCAAGTGTGTCTCACTACTTCTTGTTCTTGTTTTTAATTTAATTTTTTACTTTTTTATTACAGCATGTTTGAGTACAATGTTTAGCTTGTTGTAGGTGTGCAAGAGGTGGTTCTTTTACACATATACATATGTCTGTTCTTCCTGGGATCCTTTTCCCATGTACGTTATGACAGAATGTTGAGTAGTCTTCTCTTGGTACTCCGTAGGTCTTTGGTGATTATATACGTCTACTGTGTTTGTATATGTCTGTTAACCCCAATATCGTAATGAATTCAATCCTCACACCTTTCCTTTGGTGAACCATAAGTTTCTTTAATGAATCTGTGATTGCCCTTCTCCGTGGAAATATCTGCCCTGGTATCAATTTATAGGTAACACCTATAAGTGATATGATACGATATGTGTCTTTCACTCTCTGACTTACTCCAAGTCACGTGATTACCTCGAGACTCATCTACGGTGCTGCGAATGGCATTGTGTCCTTTTTTTCCTTGGCGAATATTCTGTCTTAGCGAGGTCCATTTTCTGCAATGTGATTCCCTGAGGGCTGAGGATTAGCTGCCCTGGGCAGCCTGACCCTGCCGGCAAGCCCTCCCCAGGTGTGCCTGGGTTGAGGTCAATATAAACAGCACCCCAGGCAGCAATAGCCCCTGCAGCTGTGCCTGACTCCATATTCTCTACCCCGTCAGCAGTCTCGGGGCTGTGCTGGTGGGAGGGTGTGAGGGTCCACGGCTTTGTGGGTGGCCCGGTGTGAGTAGGGCTCTGCTGGACTTTCGGCAGGAGTTGCCAGGCTGCCACCTGTAAAGAAGAGGATGTGTCACCCATAACTTCCACTGGAATATCTCTCCGGGCTGAGGTGAGGAAGGAAAAAGAGGAGTGGGGGCCGGGACAGGAGGGGTATCTCAGGCAGGGCAATGGAAAGCTTCCAGAAGAGCGCCCGTGGCCAGGACCATCCTGGCTGACCTGCAGGCACCAAGTTGGCCTGCGTGCCGTCGCTGGTGTGGCTCCACGGCCCTCCCTCTAGGCTTTCAAGCTTTTGTACATATTCAGGTGTTTCACCTGGGAAGGGTGGGAACAGTTCAGCAGCATCTGGCCTGGGGCTCAGCTCACGTTTACTCACAGAGGCCTGGGCACGGTCTCCCAGCTTTGCAATAAGGACGCTCCTTGCGTGGGCGGGTGGGGCTGCTGGCTGTATGGGAGATGATTCCCCACCTCTGACCAATTTCAGAATTGTTTACCACTGGAGCAAGTGCCTTGGTAGTGTTTTCCTCTCTATAACTGTTAGGTTCGGTTTTTTTTTTTCTTTTTTGGTTCAAGTTAGATTTTATTCCTCTTTTATGTATTTATAGATATAAGCATGGAAATAATTCATTGTTATATATACATCAGTGTGAATGGAAGAACTTTTTTTCTGTTTTATTTTTACATTTTATTTTTAAAAATTTTGAAATTTAATTTTGTTTATTTTTTTATACAGTAGGTTATTATTAGTTATCTATTTTATGCATATACATGTATACAGGTCAATCCCAATCTCCCAACTCATCCCACCACCACCACCCCATGGCTTCCCCCACTTTGTGTCCATACGTCTGTTCTCTACCTCTGTGTCTCTATTTCTGCCCTGCAAACCAGTTCATCTGTACCATTTTTCTAGGTTCCACATATAGGCATTAATATACAATATTTGTTTTTCTCTTTCTGACTTACTTCACTCTGTATGACAGTCTCTAGATCCATCAACTTCTCCACAAATGACCCAGTTTCATTCCTTTTTATGGCTGAGTAATATTCCCTTTTATATATGTACCACATCTTTATCCATTCGTCTGTCTGTGGGCATTTAGGTTGCTTCCATTACCTGTCTATTGTAAATAGTGCTGCAATGAACATTGTGGTGAATGTGTCTTTGTGATTTATGGTTTTCTCTGGGTATATGCCCAGAAGTGGGATTGCTGGATCCTATGGTAATTCTCTTTTTAGTTTTTTAAAGGAACCTCCATACTGTTCTCCATAGTGACTGTATCAATTTACATTCCCACCAATAGCGGAAGAGGGTTCCTTTTGTCCACACCCTCCCCAGAATTTGTTGTTTGTACATTATCTGATGATGCCGATTCTAACAGGTGTGAGGTCTTACCTCATTGTAGTTTTGATTTGCATTTCTCTAATAATTAGTGATGTTGAGCAGCTTCTCATGTGCGTCTTGGCCATCTCTGTGACTTCTTTGAAGAAACGTCTCTTTAGATCTTCTGCCCATTTTTGAATTGGGTTGTTTGTTTTATTAATATTAAGCTGCATGAGCTGTTTATATATATTGGAGATTAAACCTTTGTCCATTGATTCGTTTGTGAACGTTTTCGCCCATTTTAAGGGTTGCCTTTTTCCATTCCCGTTTTTTTAACAAAGAAAGATAGAAAGCAAAAGAAGCAGAACACTAATGTGCGTGAAATATGCCTCTTGAAACTGTCGTTTTGATATATGGACGTCTTTTGAATTTTTTGGTCGATATATGACCCCAGGATTTGTTTTCAGGGCAGGTGTCATTTACAGGCCTGTAATGATTTGGAATATCCACTGACCATTATGGCTGGGATTAAAGCTGCAGTTGTGAGAAACGGCCACAAGGTGGCAGCAGTTCTCCCTTACCAAATCTGGTTACTAGGGCATCAGAGCCTCAATGGAAGTCGCGTTCTAGATTGAATTGTAGAACGGAATGTGCCAGGAGAAAGCCCCTCAAGTGTGTCTCACTACTTCTTGTTCTTGTTTTTAATTTAATTTTTTATTTTTTTATTACAGCATGTTTGAGTACAACGTTTAGCTTGTTGTAGGTGTGCAAGAGGTGGTTCTTTTACACATATACATATGTCTGTTCTTCCTGGGATCCTTTTCCCATGTACGTTATGACAGAATGTTGAGTAGTCTTCTCTTGGTACTCCGTAGGTCTTTGGTGATTATATACGTCTACTGTGTTTGTATATGTCTGTTAACCCCAATATCGTAATGAATTCAATCCTCACACCTTTCCTTTGGTGAACCATAAGTTTGTTTAATGAATCTGTGATTGCCCTTCTCCGTGGAAATATCTGCCCTGGTTTCAATATATAGGTAACACCTATAAGTGATATGATACGATATGTGTCTTTCACTTTCTGACTTACTCCAAGTCACGTGATTACCTCGAGACTCATCTACGGTGCTGCAAATGGCATTGTGTTCTTTTTTTCCTTGGCGAATATTCTGTCTTAGCGAGGTCCATTTTCTGCAATGTGATTCCCTGAGGGCTGAGGATTAGCTGCCCTGGGCAGCCTGACCCTGCCGGCAAGCCCTCCCCAGGTGTGCCTGGGTTGAGGTCAATATAAACAGCACTCCAGGCAGCAATAGCCCCTGCAGCTGTGCCTGACTCCATATTCTCTGCCCCGTCAGCAGTCTCGGGGCTGTGCTGGTGGGAGGGTGTGAGGGTCCACGGCTTTGTGGGTGGCCCGGTGTGAGTGGGGCTCTGCTGGACTTTGGCAGGAGTTGCCAGGCTGCCACCTGTAAAGAAGAGGATGTGTCACCAATAACTTCCACTGGAATATCTCTCCGGGCTGAGGTGAGGAAGGAAAAAAAGGAGTGGGGGCCGGGACAGGAGGGGTATCTCAGGCAGGGCAATGGAAAGCTTCCAGTAGAGCGCCCGTGGCCAGGACCATCCTGGCTGACCTGCAGGCACCAAGTTGGCCTGCGTGCCGTCGCTGGTGTGGCTCCACGGCCCTCCCTCTAGGCTTTCAAGCTTTTGTACATATTCATGTGTTTCACCTGGGAAGGGTGGGAACAGTTCAGCAGCATCTGGCCTGGGGCTCAGCTCACGTTTACTCACAGAGGCCTGGGCACGGTCTCCCAGCTTTGCAATAAGGACGCTCCTTGCGTGGGCGGGTGGGGCTGCTGGCTGTATGGGAGATGATTCCCCTCCTCTGACCAATTTCAGAATTGTTTACCACTGGAGCAAGTGCCTTGGTAGTGTTTTCCTCTGTATAACTGTTAGGTTCAGTTTTTTTTTTTCTCTTTTGGTTCAAGTTAGATTTTATTCCTCTTTTATGTATTTATAGATATAAGCATGGAAATAATTCATTGTTATATATACATCAGTGTGAATGGAAGAACTTTTTTTCTGTTTTATTTTTACATTTTATTTTTAAAAATTTTGAAATTTAATTTTGTTTATTTTTTTATACAGTAGGTTATTATTAGTTATCTATTTTATGCATATACATGTATACAGGTCAATCCCAATCTCCCAACTCATCCCACCACCACCACCCCATGGCTTCCCCCACTTTGTGTCCATACGTCTGTTCTCTACCTCTGTGTCTCTATTTCTGCCCTGCAAACCAGTTCATCTGTACCATTTTTCTAGGTTCCACATATAGGCATTAATATACAATATTTGTTTTTCTCTTTCTGACTTACTTCACTCTGTATGACAGTCTCTAGATCCATCAACTTCTCCACAAATGACCCAGTTTCATTCCTTTTTATGCCTGAGTAATATTCCATTTTATATATGTACCACATCTTTATCCATTCGTCTGTCTGTGGGCATTTAGGTTGCTTCCATTACCTGTCTATTGTAAATAGTGCTGCAATGAACATTGTGGTGAATGTGTCTTTGTGATTTATGGTTTTCTCTGGGTATATGCCCAGAAGTGGGATTGCTGGATCCTATGGTAATTCTCTTTTTAGTTTTTTAAAGGAACCTCCATACTGTTCTCCATAGTGACTGTATCAATTTACATTCCCACCAATAGCAGAAGAGGGTTCCTTTTGTCCACACCCTCCCCAGAATTTGTTGTTTGTACATTATCTGATGATGCCGATTCTAACAGGTGTGAGGTCTTACCTCATTGTAGTTTTGATTTGCATTTCTCTAATAATTAGTGATGTTGAGCAGCTTCTCATGTGCGTCTTGGCCATCTCTGTGACTTCTTTGAAGAAACGTCTCTTTAGATCTTCTGCCCATTTTTGTATTGGGTTGTTTGTTTTATTAATATTAAGCTGCATGAGCTGTTTATATATATTGGAGATTAAACCTTTGTCCATTGATTCGTTTGTGAACGTTTTCGCCCATTCTGAGGGTTGCCTTTTTCCATTCCCGTTTTTTTTAACAAAGAAAGATAGAAAGCAAAAGAAGCAGAACACTAATGTGCGTGAAATATGCCTCTTGAAACTGTCGTTTTGAAATATGGACGTCTTTTGAATTTTTTGGTCGATATATGACCCCAGGATTTGTTTTCAGGGCAGGTGTCATTTACAGGCCTGTAATGATTTGGAATATCCACTGACCATTAGTGCTGGGATTAAAGCTGCAGTTGTGAGAAACGGCCACAAGGTGGCAGCAGTTCTCCCTTACCAAATCTGGTTACTAGGGCATCAGAGCCTCAATGGAAGTCGCGTTCTAGATTGAATTGTAGAACGGAATGTGCCAGGAGAAAGCCCCTCAAGTGTGTCTCACTACTTCTTGTTCTTGTTTTTAATTTAATTTTTTATTTTTTTATTACAGCATGTTTGAGTACAACGTTTAGCTTGTTGTAGGTGTGCAAGAGGTGGTTCTTTTACACATATACATATGTCTGTTCTTCCTGGGATCCTTTTCCCATGTACGTTATGACAGAATGTTGAGTAGTCTTCTCTTGGTACTCCGTAGGTCTTTGGTGATTATATACGTCTACTGTGTTTGTATATGTCTGTTAACCCCAATATCGTAATGAATTCAATCCTCACACCTTTCCTTTGGTGAACCATAAGTTTGTTTAATGAATCTGTGATTGCCCTTCTCCGTGGAAATATCTGCCCTGGTATCAATTTATAGGTAACACCTATAAGTGATATGATACGATATGTGTCTTTCACTTTCTGACTTACTCCAAGTCACGTGATTACCACGAGACTCATCTACGGTGCTGCGAATGGCATTGTGTCCTTTTTTTCCTTGGCGAATATTCTGTCTTAGCGAGGTCCATTTTCTGCAATGTGATTCCCTGAGGGCTGAGGATTAGCTGCCCTGGGCAGCCTGACCCTGCCGGCAAGCCCTCACCAGGTGTGCCTGGGTTGAGGTCAATATAAACAGCACCCCAGGCAGCAATAGCCCCTGCAGCTGTGCCTGACTCCATATTCTCTGCCCCGTCAGCAGTCTCGGGGCTGTGCTGGTGGGAGGGTGTGAGGGTCCACGGCTTTGTGGGTGGCCCGGTGTGAGTGGTGCTCTGCTGGACTTTCGGCAGGAGTTGCCAGGCTGCCACCTGTAAAGAAGAGGATGTGTCACCCATAACTTCCACTGGAATATCTCTCCGGGCTGAGGTGAGGAAGGAAAAAGAGGAGTGGGGGCCGGGACAGGAGGGGTATCTCAGGCAGGGCAATGGAAAGCTTCCAGAAGAGCGCCCGTGGCCAGGACCATCCTGGCTGACCTGCAGGCACCAAGTTGGCCTGCAAGCCGTCGCCGGTGTGGCTCCACGGCCCTCCCTCTAGGCTTCCAAGCTTTTGTACATATTCAGGTGTTTCAACTGGGAAGGGTGGGAACAGTTCAGCAACATCTGGCCTGGGGCTCAGCTCACGTTTACTCACAGAGGCCTGGGCACCGTCTCCCAGCTTTGCAATAAGGACGCTCCTTGCGTGGGCGGGTGGGGCTGCTGGCTGTATGGGAGATGATTCCCCACCTCTGACCAATTTCAGAATTGTTTACCACTGGAGCAAGTGCCTTGGTAGTGTTTTCCTCTGTATAACTGTTAGGTTCGGTTTTTTTTTTTCTTTTTTGTTTCAAGTTAGATTTTATTCCTCTTTTATGTATTTATAGATATAAGCATGGAAATAATTCATTGTTATATATACATCAGTGTGAATGGAAAAACTTTTTTTCTGTTTTATTTATACATTTTATTTTTAAAAATTTTGAAATTTAATTTTGTTTATTTTTTTATACAGTAGGTTATTATTAGTTATCTATTTTATGCATATACATGTATACAGGTCAATCCCAATCTCCCAACTCATCCCACCACCACCACCCCATGGCTTCCCCCACTTTGTGTCCATACGTCTGTTCTCTACCTCTGTGTCTCTATTTCTGCCCTGCAAACCAGTTCATCTGTACCATTTTTCTAGGTTCCACATATAGGCATTAATATACAATATTTGTTTTTCTCTTTCTGACTTACTTCACTCTGTATGACAGTCTCTAGATCCATCAACTTCTCTACAAATGACCCAGTTTCATTCCTTTTTATGGCTGAGTAATATTCCATTTTATATATGTACCACATCTTTATCCATTCGTCTGTCTGTGGGCATTTAGGTTGCTTCCATTACCTGGCTATTGTAAATAGTGCTGCAATGAACATTGTGGTGAATGTGTCTTTGTGATTTATGGTTTTCTCTGGGTATATGCCCAGAAGTGGGATTGCTGGATCCTATGGTAATTCTCTTTTTAGTTTTTTAAAGGAACCTCCATACTGTTCTCCATAGTGACTGTATCAATTTACATTCCCACCAATAGCGGAAGAGGGTTCCTTTTGTCCACACCCTCCCCAGAATTTGTTGTTTGTACATTATCTGATGATGCCGATTCTAACAGGTGTGAGGTCTTACCTCATTGTAGTTTTGATTTGCATTTCTCTAATAATTAGTGATGTTGAGCAGCTTCTCATGTGCGTCTTGGCCATCTCTGTGACTTCTTTGAAGAAACGTCTCTTTAGATCTTTTGCCCATTTTTGTATTGGTTTGTTTGTTTTATTAATATTAAGCTGCATGAGCAGTTTATATATATTGGAGATTAAACCTTTGTCCATTGATTCGTTTGTGAACGTTTTCGCCCATTCTGAGGGTTGCCTTTTTCCATTCCCGTTTTTTTAACAAAGAAAGATAGAAAGCAAAAGAAGCAGAACACTAATGTGCGTGAAATATGCCTCTTGAAACTGTCGTTTTGAAATATGGACGTCTTTTGAATTTTTTGGTCGATATATGACCCCAGGATTTGTTTTCAGGGCAGGTGTCATTTACAGGCCTGTAATGATTTGGAATATCCACTGACCATTATGGCTGGGATTAAAGCTGCAGTTGTGAGAAACGGCCACAAGGTGGCAGCAGTTCTCCCTTACCAAATCTGGTTACTAGGGCAGCAGAGCCTCAATGGATGTCGCGTTCTAGATTGGATTGTAGAACGGAATGTGCCAGGAGAAAGCCCCTCAATTGTGTCTCACTACTTCTTGTTCTTGTTTTTAATTTAATTTTTTATTTTTTTATTACAGCATGTTTGAGTACAACGTTTAGCTTGTTGTAGGTGTGCAAGAGGTGGTTCTTTTACACATATACATATGTCTGTTCTTCCTGGGATCCTTTTCCCATGTACGTTATGACAGAATGTTGAGTAGTCTTCTCTTGGTACTCCGTAGGTCTTTGGTGATTATATACGTCTACTGTGTTTGTATATGTCTGTTAACCCCAATATCGTAATGAATTCAATCCTCACACCTTTCCTTTGGTGAACCATAAGTTTGTTTAATGAATCTGTGATTGCCCTTCTCCGTGGAAATATCTGCCCTGGTATCAATTTATAGGTAACACCTATAAGTGATATGATACGATATGTGTCTTTCACTCTCTGACTTACTCCAAGTCACGTGATTACCTCGAGACTCATCTACGGTGGTGCGAATGGCATTGTGTCCTTTTTTTCCTTGGCGAATATTCTGTCTTAGCGAGGTCCATTTTCTGCAATGTGATTCCCTGAGGGCTGAGGATTAGCTGCCCTGGGCCGCCTGACCCTGCCGGCAAGCCCTCCCCAGGTGTGCCTGGGTTGAGGTCAATATAAACAGCACTCCAGGCAGCAATAGCCCCTGCAGCTGTGCCTGACTCCATATTCTCTGCCCCGTCAGCAGTCTCGGGGCTGTGCTGGTGGGAGGGTGGGAGGGTCCACGGCTTTGTGGGTGGCCCGGTGTGAGTGGGGCTCTGCTGGACTTTCGGCAGGAGTTGCCAGGCTGCCACCTGTAAAGAAGAGGATGTGTCACCCATAACTTCCACTGGAATATCTCTCCGGGCTGAGGTGAGGAAGGAAAAAAAGGAGTGGGGGCCGGGACAGGAGGGGTATCTCAGGCAGGGCAATGGAAAGCTTCCAGAAGAGCGCCCGTGGCCAGGACCATCCTGGCTGACCTGCAGGCACCAAGTTGGCCTGCGTGCCGTCGCTGGTGTGGCTCCACGGCCCTCCCTCTAGGCTTTCAAGCCCTTGTACATATTCAGGTGTTTCACCTGGGAAGGGTGGGAACAGTTCAGCAGCATCTGGCCTGGGGCTCAGCTCACGTTTACTCACAGAGGCCTGGGCACGGTCCCCCAGCTTTGCAATAAGGACGCTCCTTTCGTGGGCGGGTGGGGCTGCTGGCTGTAGGGGAGATGATTCCCCACCTCTGACCAATTTCAGAATTGTTTACCACTGGAGCAAGTGCCTTGGTAGTGTTTTCCTCTGTATAACTGTTAGGTTCAATTTTTTTTTTCTTTTTTGGTTCAAGTTAGATTTTATTCCTCTTTTATGTATTTATAGATATAAGCATGGAAATAATTCATTGTTATATATACATCAGTGTGAATGGAAGAACTTTTTTTCTGTTTTATTTTTACATTTTATTTTTAAAAATTTTGAAATTTAATTTTGTTTATTTTTTTATACAGTAGGTTATTATTAGTTATCTATTTTATGCATATACATGTATACAGGTCAATCCCAATCTCCCAACTCATCCCACCACCACCACCCCATGGCTTCCCCCACTTTGTGTCCATACGTCTGTTCTCTACCTCTGTGTCTCTATTTCTGCCCTGCAAACCAGTTCATCTGTACCATTTTTCTAGGTTCCACATATAGGCATTAATATACAATATTTGTTTTTCTCTTTCTGACTTACTTCACTCTGTATGACAGTCTCTAGATCCATCAACTTCTCTACAAATGACCCAGTTTCATTCCTTTTTATGGCTGAGTAATATTCCATTTTATATATGTACCACATCTTTATCCATTCGTCTGTCTGTGGGCATTTAGGTTGCTTCCATTACCTGGCTATTGTAAATAGTGCTGCAATGAACATTGTGGTGAATGTGTCTTTGTGATTTATGGTTTTCTCTGGGTATATGCCCAGAAGTGGGATTGCTGGATCCTATGGTAATTCTCTTTTTAGTTTTTTAAAGGAACCTCCATACTGTTCTCCATAGTGACTGTATCAATTTACATTCCCACCAATAGCGGAAGAGGGTTCCTTTTGTCCACACCCTCCCCAGAATTTGTTGTTTGTACATTATCTGATGATGCCGATTCTAACAGGTGTGACGTCTTACCTCATTGTAGTTTTGATTTGCATTTCTCTAATAATTAGTGATGTTGAGCAGCTTCTCATGTGCGTCTTGGCCATCTCTGTGACTTCTTTGAAGAAACGTCTCTTTAGATCTTCTGCCCATTTTTGTATTGGGTTGTTTGTTTTATTAATATTAAGCTGCATGAGCTGTTTATATATATTGGAGATTAAACCTTTGTCCATTGATTCGTTTGTGAACGTTTTCGCCCATTCTGAGGGTTGCCTTTTTCCATTCCCGTTTTTTTAACAAAGAAAGAAAGAAAGCAAAAGAAGCAGAACACTAATGTGCGTGAAATATGCCTCTTGAAACTGTCGTTTTGAAATATGGACGTCTTTTGAAATTTTTGGTCGATATATGACCCCAGGATTTGTTTTCAGGGCAGGTGTCATTTACAGGCCTGTAATGATTTGGAATATCCACTGACCATTAGCGCTGGGATTAAAGCTGCAGTTGTGAGAAATGGCCACAAGGTGGCAGCAGTTCTCCCTTACCAAATCTGGTTACTAGGGCAGCAGAGCCTCAATGGAAGTCGCGTTCTAGATTGGAATGTAGAACGGAATGTGCCAGGAGAAGGCCCCTCAAGTGTGTCTCACTACTTCTTGTTCTTGTTTTTAATTTAATTTTTTATTTTTTTATTACAGCATGTTTGAGTACAACGTTTAGCTTGTTGTAGGTGTGCCGGAGGTGGTTCTTTTACACATATACATATGTCTGTTCTTCCTGGGATCCTTTTCCCATGTACGTTATGACAGAATGTTGAGTAGTCTTCTCTTGGTACTCCGTAGGTCTTTGGTGATTATATACGTCTACTGTGTTTGTATATGTCTGTTAACCCCAATATCGTAATGAATTCAATCCTCACACCTTTCCTTTGGTGAACCATAAGTTTGTTTAATGAATCTGTGATTGCCCTTCTCCGTGGAAATATCTGCCCTGGTATCAATTTATAGGTAACACCTATAAGTGATATGATACGATATGTGTCTTTCACTCTCTGACTTACTCCAAGTCACGTGATTACCTCGAGACTCATCTATGGTGCTGCGAATGGCATTGTGTCCTTTTTTTCCTTGGCGAATATTCTGTCTTTGCGACGTCCATTTTCTGCAATGTGATTCCCTGAGGGCTGAGGATTAGCTGCCCTGGGCAGCCTGACCCTGCCGGCAAGCCCTCCCCAGGTGTGCCTGGGTTGAGGTCAATATAAACAGCACTCCAGGCAGCAATAGCCCCTGCAGCTGTGCCTGACTCCATATTCTCTGCCCCGTCAGCAGTCTCGGGGCTGTGCTGGTGGGAGGGTGGGAGGGTCCACGGCTTTGTGGGTGGCCCGGTGTGAGTGGGGCTCTGCTGGACTTTCGGCAGGAGTTGCCAGGCTGCCACCTGTAAAGAAGAGGATGTGTCACCCATAACTTCCACTGGAATATCTCTCCGGGCTGAGGTGTGGAAGGAAAAAAAGGAGTGGGGGCCGGGACAGGAGGGGTATCTCAGGCAGGGCAATGGAAAGCTTCCAGAAGAGCGCCCGTGGCCAGGACCATCCTGGCTGACCTGCAGGCACCAAGTTGGCCTGCGTGCCGTCGCTGGTGTGGCTCCACGGCCCTCCCTCTAGGCTTTCAAGCCCTTGTACATATTCAGGTGTTTCACCTGGGAAGGGTGGGAACAGTTCAGCAGCATCTGGCCTGGGGCTCAGCTCACGTTTACTCACAGAGGCCTGGGCACGATCCCCCAGCTTTGCAATAAGGACGCTCCTTTCGTGGGCGGGTGGGGCTGCTGGCTGTAGGGGAGATGATTCCCCACCTCTGACCAATTTCAGAATTGTTTACCACTGGAGCAAGTGCCTTGGTAGTGTTTTCCTCTGTATAACTGTTAGGTTCAATTTTTTTTTTCTTTTTTGGTTCAAGTTAGATTTTATTCCTCTTTTATGTATTTATAGATATAAGCATGGAAATAATTCATTGTTATATATACATCAGTGTGAATGGAAGAACTTTTTTTCTGTTTTATTTTTACATTTTATTTTTAAAAATTTTGAAATTTAATTTTGTTTATTTTTTTATACAGTAGGTTATTATTAGTTATCTATTTTATGCATATACATGTATACAGGTCAATCCCAATCTCCCAACTCATCCCACCACCACCACCCCATGGCTTCCCCCACTTTGTGTCCATACGTCTGTTCTCTACCTCTGTGTCTCTATTTCTGCCCTGCAAACCAGTTCATCTGTACCATTTTTCTAGGTTCCACATATAGGCATTAATATACAATATTTGTTTTTCTCTTTCTGACTTACTTCACTCTGTATGACAGTCTCTAGATCCATCAACTTCTCTACAAATGACCCAGTTTCATTCCTTTTTATGGCTGAGTAATATTCCATTTTATATATGTACCACATCTTTATCCATTCGTCTGTCTGTGGGCATTTAGGTTGCTTCCATTACCTGGCTATTGTAAATAGTGCTGCAATGAACATTGTGGTGAATGTGTCTTTGTGATTTATGGTTTTCTCTGGGTATATGCCCAGAAGTGGGATTGCTGGATCCTATGGTAATTCTCTTTTTAGTTTTTTAAAGGAACCTCCATACTGTTCTCCATAGTGACTGTATCAATTTACATTCCCACCAATAGCGGAAGAGGGTTCCTTTTGTCCACACCCTCCCCAGAATTTGTTGTTTGTACATTATCTGATGATGCCGATTCTAACAGGTGTGAGGTCTTACCTCATTGTAGTTTTGATTTGCATTTCTCTAATAATTAGTGATGTTGAGCAGCTTCTCATGTGCGTCTTGGCCATCTCTGTGACTTCTTTGAAGAAACGTCTCTTTAGATCTTCTGCCCATTTTTGTATTGGGTTGTTTGTTTTATTAATATTAAGCTGCATGAGCTGTTTATATATATTGGAGATTAAACCTTTGTCCATTGATTCGTTTGTGAACGTTTTCGCCCATTCTGAGGGTGGCCTTTTTCCATTCCCGTTTTTTCAACAAAGAAAGAAAGAAAGCAAAAGAAGCAGAACACTAATGTGCGTGAAATATGCCTCTTGAAACTGTCGTTTTGAAATATGGACGTCTTTTGAAATTTTTGGTCGATATATGACCCCAGGATTTGTTTTCAGGGCAGGTGTCATTTACAGGCCTGTAATGATTTGGAATATCCACTGACCATTATGGCTGGGATTAAAGCTGCAGTTGTGAGAAACGGCCACAAGGTGGCAGCAGTTCTCCCTTACCAAATCTGGTTACTAGGGCAGCAGAGCCTCAATGGATGTCGCGTTCTAGATTGGATTGTAGAACGGAATGTGCCAGGAGAAAGCCCCTCAATTGTGTCTCACTACTTCTTGTTCTTGTTTTTAATTTAATTTTTTATTTTTTTATTACAGCATGTTTGAGTACAACGTTTAGCTTGTTGTAGGTGTGCAAGAGGTGGTTCTTTTACACATATACATATGTCTGTTCTTCCTGGGATCCTTTTCCCATGTACGTTATGACAGAATGTTGAGTAGTCTTCTCTTGGTACTCCGTAGGTCTTTGGTGATTATATACGTCTACTGTGTTTGTATATGTCTGTTAACCCCAATATCGTAATGAATTCAATCCTCACACCTTTCCTTTGGTGAACCATAAGTTTGTTTAATGAATCTGTGATTGCCCTTCTCCGTGGAAATATCTGCCCTGGTATCAATTTATAGGTAACACCTATAAGTGATATGATACGATATGTGTCTTTCACTCTCTGACTTACTCCAAGTCACGTGATTACCTCGAGACTCATCTACGGTGCTGCGAATGGCATTGTGTCCTTTTTTTCCTTGGCGAATATTCTGTCTTAGCGAGGTCCATTTTCTGCAATGTGATTCCCTGAGGGCTGAGGATTAGCTGCCCTGGGCCGCCTGACCCTGCCGGCAAGCCCTCCCCAGGTGTGCCTGGGTTGAGGTCAATATAAACAGCACTCCAGGCAGCAATAGCCCCTGCAGCTGTGCCTGACTCCATATTCTCTGCCCCGTCAGCAGTCTCGGGGCTGTGCTGGTGGGAGGGTGGGAGGGTCCACGGCTTTGTGGGTGGCCCGGTGTGAGTGGGGCTCTGCTGGACTTTCGGCAGGAGTTGCCAGGCTGCCACCTGTAAAGAAGAGGATGTGTCACCCATAACTTCCACTGGAATATCTCTCCGGGCTGAGGTGAGGAAGGAAAAAAAGGAGTGGGGGCCGGGACAGGAGGGGTATCTCAGGCAGGGCAATGGAAAGCTTCCAGAAGAGCGCCCGTGGCCAGGACCATCCTGGCTGACCTGCAGGCACCAAGTTGGCCTGCGTGCCGTCGCTGGTGTGGCTCCACGGCCCTCCCTCTAGGCTTTCAAGCCCTTGTACATATTCAGGTGTTTCACCTGGGAAGGGTGGGAACAGTTCAGCAGCATCTGGCCTGGGGCTCAGCTCACGTTTACTCACAGAGGCCTGGGCACGGTCCCCCAGCTTTGCAATAAGGACGCTCCTTTCGTGGGCGGGTGGGGCTGCTGGCTGTAGGGGAGATGATTCCCCACCTCTGACCAATTTCAGAATTGTTTACCACTGGAGCAAGTGCCTTGGTAGTGTTTTCCTCTGTATAACTGTTAGGTTCAATTTTTTTTTTCTTTTTTGGTTCAAGTTAGATTTTATTCCTCTTTTATGTATTTATAGATATAAGCATGGAAATAATTCATTGTTATATATACATCAGTGTGAATGGAAGAACTTTTTTTCTGTTTTATTTTTACATTTTATTTTTAAAAATTTTGAAATTTAATTTTGTTTATTTTTTTATACAGTAGGTTATTATTAGTTATCTATTTTATGCATATACATGTATACAGGTCAATCCCAATCTCCCAACTCATCCCACCACCACCACCCCATGGCTTCCCCCACTTTGTGTCCATACGTCTGTTCTCTACCTCTGTGTCTCTATTTCTGCCCTGCAAACCAGTTCATCTGTACCATTTTTCTAGGTTCCACATATAGGCATTAATATACAATATTTGTTTTTCTCTTTCTGACTTACTTCACTCTGTATGACAGTCTCTAGATCCATCAACTTCTCTACAAATGACCCAGTTTCATTCCTTTTTATGGCTGAGTAATATTCCATTTTATATATGTACCACATCTTTATCCATTCGTCTGTCTGTGGGCATTTAGGTTGCTTCCATTACCTGGCTATTGTAAATAGTGCTGCAATGAACATTGTGGTGAATGTGTCTTTGTGATTTATGGTTTTCTCTGGGTATATGCCCAGAAGTGGGATTGCTGGATCCTATGGTAATTCTCTTTTTAGTTTTTTAAAGGAACCTCCATACTGTTCTCCATAGTGACTGTATCAATTTACATTCCCACCAATAGCGGAAGAGGGTTCCTTTTGTCCACACCCTCCCCAGAATTTGTTGTTTGTACATTATCTGATGATGCCGATTCTAACAGGTGTGACGTCTTACCTCATTGTAGTTTTGATTTGCATTTCTCTAATAATTAGTGATGTTGAGCAGCTTCTCATGTGCGTCTTGGCCATCTCTGTGACTTCTTTGAAGAAACGTCTCTTTAGATCTTCTGCCCATTTTTGTATTGGGTTGTTTGTTTTATTAATATTAAGCTGCATGAGCTGTTTATATATATTGGAGATTAAACCTTTGTCCATTGATTCGTTTGTGAACGTTTTCGCCCATTCTGAGGGTTGCCTTTTTCCATTCCCGTTTTTTTAACAAAGAAAGAAAGAAAGCAAAAGAAGCAGAACACTAATGTGCGTGAAATATGCCTCTTGAAACTGTCGTTTTGAAATATGGACGTCTTTTGAAATTTTTGGTCGATATATGACCCCAGGATTTGTTTTCAGGGCAGGTGTCATTTACAGGCCTGTAATGATTTGGAATATCCACTGACCATTAGCGCTGGGATTAAAGCTGCAGTTGTGAGAAATGGCCACAAGGTGGCAGCAGTTCTCCCTTACCAAATCTGGTTACTAGGGCAGCAGAGCCTCAATGGAAGTCGCGTTCTAGATTGGAATGTAGAACGGAATGTGCCAGGAGAAGGCCCCTCAAGTGTGTCTCACTACTTCTTGTTCTTGTTTTTAATTTAATTTTTTATTTTTTTATTACAGCATGTTTGAGTACAACGTTTAGCTTGTTGTAGGTGTGCCAGAGGTGGTTCTTTTACACATATACATATGTCTGTTCTTCCTGGGATCCTTTTCCCATGTACGTTATGACAGAATGTTGAGTAGTCTTCTCTTGGTACTCCGTAGGTCTTTGGTGATTATATACGTCTACTGTGTTTGTATATGTCTGTTAACCCCAATATCGTAATGAATTCAATCCTCACACCTTTCCTTTGGTGAACCATAAGTTTGTTTAATGAATCTGTGATTGCCCTTCTCCGTGGAAATATCTGCCCTGGTATCAATTTATAGGTAACACCTATAAGTGATATGATACGATATGTGTCTTTCACTCTCTGACTTACTCCAAGTCACGTGATTACCTCGAGACTCATCTACGGTGCTGCGAATGGCATTGTGTCCTTTTTTTCCTTGGCGAATATTCTGTCTTTGCGACGTCCATTTTCTGCAATGTGATTCCCTGAGGGCTGAGGATTAGCTGCCCTGGGCAGCCTGACCCTGCCGGCAAGCCCTCCCCAGGTGTGCCTGGGTTGAGGTCAATATAAACAGCACTCCAGGCAGCAATAGCCCCTGCAGCTGTGCCTGACTCCATATTCTCTGCCCCGTCAGCAGTCTCGGGGCTGTGCTGGTGGGAGGGTGGGAGGGTCCACGGCTTTGTGGGTGGCCCGGTGTGAGTGGGGCTCTGCTGGACTTTCGGCAGGAGTTGCCAGGCTGCCACCTGTAAAGAAGAGGATGTGTCACCCATAACTTCCACTGGAATATCTCTCCGGGCTGAGGTGTGGAAGGAAAAAAAGGAGTGGGGGCCGGGACAGGAGGGGTATCTCAGGCAGGGCAATGGAAAGCTTCCAGAAGAGCGCCCGTGGCCAGGACCATCCTGGCTGACCTGCAGGCACCAAGTTGGCCTGCGTGCCGTCGCTGGTGTGGCTCCACGGCCCTCCCTCTAGGCTTTCAAGCCCTTGTACATATTCAGGTGTTTCACCTGGGAAGGGTGGGAACAGTTCAGCAGCATCTGGCCTGGGGCTCAGCTCACGTTTACTCACAGAGGCCTGGGCACGATCCCCCAGCTTTGCAATAAGGACGCTCCTTTCGTGGGCGGGTGGGGCTGCTGGCTGTAGGGGAGATGATTCCCCACCTCTGACCAATTTCAGAATTGTTTACCACTGGAGCAAGTGCCTTGGTAGTGTTTTCCTCTGTATAACTGTTAGGTTCAATTTTTTTTTTCTTTTTTGGTTCAAGTTAGATTTTATTCCTCTTTTATGTATTTATAGATATAAGCATGGAAATAATTCATTGTTATATATACATCAGTGTGAATGGAAGAACTTTTTTTCTGTTTTATTTTTACATTTTATTTTTAAAAATTTTGAAATTTAATTTTGTTTATTTTTTTATACAGTAGGTTATTATTAGTTATCTATTTTATGCATATACATGTATACAGGTCAATCCCAATCTCCCAACTCATCCCACCACCACCACCCCATGGCTTCCCCCACTTTGTGTCCATACGTCTGTTCTCTACCTCTGTGTCTCTATTTCTGCCCTGCAAACCAGTTCATCTGTACCATTTTTCTAGGTTCCACATATAGGCATTAATATACAATATTTGTTTTTCTCTTTCTGACTTACTTCACTCTGTATGACAGTCTCTAGATCCATCAACTTCTCTACAAATGACCCAGTTTCATTCCTTTTTATGGCTGAGTAATATTCCATTTTATATATGTACCACATCTTTATCCATTCGTCTGTCTGTGGGCATTTAGGTTGCTTCCATTACCTGGCTATTGTAAATAGTGCTGCAATGAACATTGTGGTGAATGTGTCTTTGTGATTTATGGTTTTCTCTGGGTATATGCCCAGAAGTGGGATTGCTGGATCCTATGGTAATTCTCTTTTTAGTTTTTTAAAGGAACCTCCATACTGTTCTCCATAGTGACTGTATCAATTTACATTCCCACCAATAGCGGAAGAGGGTTCCTTTTGTCCACACCCTCCCCAGAATTTGTTGTTTGTACATTATCTGATGATGCCGATTCTAACAGGTGTGAGGTCTTACCTCATTGTAGTTTTGATTTGCATTTCTCTAATAATTAGTGATGTTGAGCAGCTTCTCATGTGCGTCTTGGCCATCTCTGTGACTTCTTTGAAGAAACGTCTCTTTAGATCTTCTGCCCATTTTTGTATTGGGTTGTTTGTTTTATTAATATTAAGCTGCATGAGCTGTTTATATATATTGGAGATTAAACCTTTGTCCATTGATTCGTTTGTGAACGTTTTCGCCCATTCTGAGGGTTGCCTTTTTCCATTCCCGTTTTTTTAACAAAGAAAGAAAGAAAGCAAAAGAAGCAGAACACTAATGTGCGTGAAATATGCCTCTTGAAACTGTCGTTTTGAAATATGGACGTCTTTTGAAATTTTTGGTCGATATATGACCCCAGGATTTGTTTTCAGGGCAGGTGTCATTTACAGGCCTGTAATGATTTGGAATATCCACTGACCATTAGCGCTGGGATTAAAGCTGCAGTTGTGAGAAATGGCCACAAGGTGGCAGCAGTTCTCCCTTACCAAATCTGGTTACTAGGGCAGCAGAGCCTCAATGGAAGTCGCGTTCTAGATTGGAATGTAGAACGGAATGTGCCAGGAGAAGGCCCCTCAAGTGTGTCTCACTACTTCTTGTTCTTGTTTTTAATTTAATTTTTTATTTTTTTATTACAGCATGTTTGAGTACAACGTTTAGCTTGTTGTAGGTGTGCCAGAGGTGGTTCTTTTACACATATACATATGTCTGTTCTTCCTGGGATCCTTTTCCCATGTACGTTATGACAGAATGTTGAGTAGTCTTCTCTTGGTACTCCGTAGGTCTTTGGTGATTATATACGTCTACTGTGTTTGTATATGTCTGTTAACCCCAATATCGTAATGAATTCAATCCTCACACCTTTCCTTTGGTGAACCATAAGTTTGTTTAATGAATCTGTGATTGCCCTTCTCCGTGGAAATATCTGCCCTGGTATCAATTTATAGGTAACACCTATAAGTGATATGATACGATATGTGTCTTTCACTCTCTGACTTACACCAAGTCACGTGATTACCTCGAGACTCATCTACGGTGCTGCGAATGGCATTGTGTCCTTTTTTTCCTTGGCGAATATTCTGTCTTAGCGAGGTCCATTTTCTGCAATGTGATTCCCTGAGGGCTGAGGATTAGCTGCCCTGGGCAGCCTGACCCTGCCGGCAAGCCCTCCCCAGGTGTGCCTGGGTTGAGGTCAATATAAACAGCACTCCAGGCAGCAATAGCCCCTGCAGCTGTGCCTGACTCCATATTCTCTGCCCCGTCAGCAGTCTCGGGGCTGTGCTGGTGGGAGGGCGGGAGGGTCCACGGCTTTGTGGGTGGCCCGGTGTGAGTGGGGCTCTGCTGGACTTTCGGCAGGAGTTGCCAGGCTGCCACCTGTAAAGAAGAGGATGTGTCACCCATAACTTCCACTGGAATATCTCTCCGGGCTGAGGTGTGGAAGGAAAAAAAGGAGTGGGGGCCGGGACAGGAGGGGTATCTCAGGCAGGGTAATGGAAAGCTTCCAGAAGAGCGCCCGTGGCCAGGACCATCCTGGCTGACCTGCAGGCACCAAGTTGGCCTGCGTGCCGTCGCTGGTGTGGCTCCACGGCCCTCCCTCTAGGCTTTCAAGCCCTTGTACATATTCAGGTGTTTCACCTGGGAAGGGTGGGAACAGTTCAGCAGCATCTGGCCTGGGGCTCAGCTCACGTTTACTCACAGAGGCCTGGGCACGGTCCCCCAGCTTTGCAATAAGGACGCTCCTTGCGTGGGCGGGTGGGGCTGCTGGCTGTTTGGGAGATGATTCCCCACCTCTGACCAATTTCAGAATTGTTTACCACTGGAGCAAGTGCCTTGGTAGTGTTTTCCTCTGTATAACGGTTAGGTTCAATTTTTTTTTTTCTTTTTTGGTTCAAGTTAGATTTTATTCCTCTTTTATGTATTTATAGATATAAGCATGGAAATAATTCATTGTTATATATACATCAGTGAGAATGGAAGAACTTTTTTTCTGTTTTATTTTTACATTTTATTTTTAAAAATTTTGAAATTTAATTTTGTTTATTTTTTTATACAGTAGGTTATTATTAGTTATCTATTTTATGCATATACATGTATACAGGTCAATCCCAATCTCCCAACTCATCCCACCACCACCACCCCATGGCTTCCCCCACTTTGTGTCCATACGTCTGTTCTCTACCTCTGTGTCTCTATTTCTGCCCTGCAAACCAGTTCATCTGTACCATTTTTCTAGGTTCCACATATAGGCATTAATATACAATATTTGTTTTTCTCTTTCTGACTTACTTCACTCTGTATGACAGTCTCTAGATCCATCAACTTCTCTACAAATGACCCAGTTTCATTCCTTTTTATGGCTGAGTAATATTCCATTTTATATATGTACCACATCTTTATCCATTCGTCTGTCTGTGGGCATTTAGGTTGCTTCCATTACCTGGCTATTGTAAATAGTGCTGCAATGAACATTGTGGTGAATGTGTCTTTGTGATTTATGGTTTTCTCTGGGTATATGCCCAGAAGTGGGATTGCTGGATCCTATGGTAATTCTCTTTTTAGTTTTTTAAAGGAACCTCCATACTGTTCTCCATAGTGACTGTATCAATTTACATTCCCACCAATAGCGGAAGAGGGTTCCTTTTGTCCACACCCTCCCCAGAATTTGTTGTTTGTACATTATCTGATGATGCCGATTCTAACAGGTGTGAGGTCTTACCTCATTGTAGTTTTGATTTGCATTTCTCTAATAATTAGTGATGTTGAGCAGCTTCTCATGTGCGTCTTGGCCATCTCTGTGACTTCTTTGAAGAAACGTCTCTTTAGATCTTCTGCCCATTTTTGTATTGGGTTGTTTGTTTTATTAATATTAAGCTGCATGAGCTGTTATATATATTGGAGATTAAACCTTTGTCCATTGATTCGTTTGTGAACGTTTTCGCCCATTCTGAGGGTTGCCTTTTTCCATTCCCGTTTTTTTAACAAAGAAAGAAAGAAAGCAAAAGAAGCAGAACACTAATGTGCGTGAAATATGCCTCTTGAAACTGTCGTTTTGTAATATGGACGTCTTTTGGATTTTTTGGTCGATATATGACCCCAGGATTTGTTTTCAGGGCAGGTGTCATTTACAGGCCTGTAATGATTTGGAATATCCACTGACCATTAGCGCTGGGATTAAAGCTGCAGTTGTGAGAAACGGCCACAAGGTGGCAGCAGTTCTCCCTTACCAAATCTGGTTACTAGGGCAGCAGAGCCTCAATGGAAGTCGCGTTCTAGATTGGAATGTAGAACGGAATGTGCCAGGAGAAGGCCCCTCAAGTGTGTCTCACTACTTCTTGTTCTTGTTTTTAATTTAATTTTTTATTTTTTTATTACAGCATGTTTGAGTACAACGTTTAGCTTGTAGGTGTGCCAGAGGTGGTTCTTTTACACATATACATATGTCTGTTCTTCCTGGGATCCTTTTCCCATGTACGTTATGACAGAATGTTGAGTAGTCTTCTCTTGGTACTCCGTAGGTCTTTGGTGATTATATACGTCTACTGTGTTTGTATATGTCTGTTAACCCCAATATCGTAATGAATTCAATCCTCACACCTTTCCTTTGGTGAACCATAAGTTTGTTTAATGAATCTGTGATTGCCCTTCTCCGTGGAAATATCTGCCCTGGTATCAATTTATAGGTAACACCTATAAGTGATATGATACGATATGTGTCTTTCACTCTCTGACTTACTCCAAGTCACGTGATTACCTCGAGACTCATCTACGGTGCTGTGAATGGCATTGTGTCCTTTTTTTCCTTGGCGAATATTCTGTCTTAGCGAGGTCCATTTTCTGCAATGTGATTCCCTGAGGGCTGAGGATTAGCTGCCCTGGGCAGCCTGACCCTGCCGGCAAGCCCTCCCCAGGTGTGCCTGGGTTGAGGTCAATATAAACAGCACTCCAGGCAGCAATAGCCCCAGCAGCTGTGCCTGACTCCATATTCTCTGCCCCGTCAGCAGTCTCGGGGCTGTGCTGGTGGGAGGGTGGGAGGGTCCACGGCTTTGTGGGTGGCCCGGTGTGAGTGTGGCTCTGCTGGACTTTCGGCAGGAGTTGCCAGGCTGCCACCTGTAAAGAAGAGGATGTGTCACCCATAACTTCCACTGGAATATCTCTCCGGGCTGAGTTGTGGAAGGGAAAAAAGGAGTGGGGGCCGGGACAGGAGGGGTATCTCAGGCAGGGCAATGGAAAGCTTCCAGAAGAGCGCCCGTGGCCAGGACCATCCTGGCTGACCTGCAGGCACCAAGTTGGCCTGCGTGCTGTCGCTGGTGTGGCTCCACGGCCCTTCCTCTAGGCTTTCAAGCCCTTGTACATATTCAGGTGTTTCACCTGGGAAGGGTGGGAACAGTTCAGCAGCATCTGGCCTGGGGCTCAGCTCACGTTTACTCACAGAGGCCTGGGCACGGTCCCCCAGCTTTGCAATAAGGACGCTCCTTGCGTGGGCGGGTGGGGCTGCTGGCTGTATGGGAGATGATTCCCCACCTCTGACCAATTTCAGAATTGTTTACCACTGGAGCAAGTGCCTTGGTAGTGTTTTCCTCTGTATAACGGTTAGGTTCAATTTTTTTTTTTTCTTTTTTGGTTCAAGTTAGATTTTATTCCTCTTTTATGTATTTATAGATATAAGCATGGAAATAATTCATTGTTATATATACATCAGTGTGAATGGAAGAACTTTTTTTCTGTTTTATTTTTACATTTTATTTTTAAAAATTTTGAAATTTAATTTTGTTTATTTTTTTATACAGTAGGTTATTATTAGTTATCTATTTTATGCATATACATGTATACAGGTCAATCCCAATCTCCCAACTCATCCCACCACCACCACCCCATGGCTTCCCCCACTTTGTGTCCATACGTCTGTTCTCTACCTCTGTGTCTCTATTTCTGCCCTGCAAACCAGTTCATCTGTACCATTTTTCTAGGTTCCACATATAGGCATTAATATACAATATTTGTTTTTCTCTTTCTGACTTACTTCACTCTGCATGACAGTCTCTAGATCCATCAACTTCTCCACAAATGACCCAGTTTCATTCCTTTTTATGGCTGAGTAATATTCCATTTTATATATGTACCACATCTTTATCCATTCGTCTGTCTGTGGGCATTTAGGTTGCTTCCATTACCTGGCTATTGTAAATAGTGCTGCAATGAACATTGTGGTGAATGTGTCTTTGTGATTTATGGTTTTCTCTGGGTATATGCCCAGAAGTGGGATTGCTGGATCCTATGGTAATTCTCTTTTTAGTTTTTTAAAGGAACCTCCATACTGTTCTCCATAGTGACTGTATCAATTTACATTCCCACCAATAGCGGAAGAGGGTTCCTTTTGTCCACACCCTCCCCAGAATTTGTTGTTTGTACATTATCTGATGATGCCGATTCTAACAGGTGTGAGGTCTTACCTCATTGTAGTTTTGATTTGCATTTCTCTAATAATTAGTGATGTTGAGCAGCTTCTCATGTGCGTCTTGGCCATCTCTGTGACTTCTTTGAAGAAACGTCTCTTTAGATCTTCTGCCCATTTTTGTATTGGGTTGTTTGTTTTATTAATATTAAGCTGCATGAGCTGTTTATATATATTGGAGATTAAACCTTTGTCCATTGATTCGTTTGTGAACGTTTTCGCCCATTCTGAGGGTTGCCTTTTTCCATTCCCGTTTTTTTTAACAAAGAAAGATAGAAAGCAAAAGAAGCAGAACACTAATGTGCGTGAAATATGCCTCTTGAAACTGTCGTTTTGAAATATGGACGTCTTTTGAATTTTTTGGTCGATATATGACCCCAGGATTTGTTTTCAGGGCAGGTGTCATTTACAGGCCTGTAATGATTTGGAATATCCACTGACCATTAGTGCTGGGATTAAAGCTGCAGTTGTGAGAAACGGCCACAAGGTGGCAGCAGTTCTCCCTTACCAAATCTGGTTACTAGGGCATCAGAGCCTCAATGGAAGTCGCGTTCTAGATTGAATTGTAGAACGGAATGTGCCAGGAGAAAGCCCCTCAAGTGTGTCTCACTACTTCTTGTTCTTGTTTTTAATTTAATTTTTTACTTTTTTATTACAGCATGTTTGAGTACAATGTTTAGCTTGTTGTAGGTGTGCAAGAGGTGGTTCTTTTACACATATACATATGTCTGTTCTTCCTGGGATCCTTTTCCCATGTACGTTATGACAGAATGTTGAGTAGTCTTCTCTTGGTACTCCGTAGGTCTTTGGTGATTATATACGTCTACTGTGTTTGTATATGTCTGTTAACCCCAATATCGTAATGAATTCAATCCTCACACCTTTCCTTTGGTGAACCATAAGTTTCTTTAATGAATCTGTGATTGCCCTTCTCCGTGGAAATATCTGCCCTGGTATCAATTTATAGGTAACACCTATAAGTGATATGATACGATATGTGTCTTTCACTCTCTGACTTACTCCAAGTCACGTGATTACCTCGAGACTCATCTACGGTGCTGCGAATGGCATTGTGTCCTTTTTTTCCTTGGCGAATATTCTGTCTTAGCGAGGTCCATTTTCTGCAATGTGATTCCCTGAGGGCTGAGGATTAGCTGCCCTGGGCAGCCTGACCCTGCCGGCAAGCCCTCCCCAGGTGTGCCTGGGTTGAGGTCAATATAAACAGCACCCCAGGCAGCAATAGCCCCTGCAGCTGTGCCTGACTCCATATTCTCTACCCCGTCAGCAGTCTCGGGGCTGTGCTGGTGGGAGGGTGTGAGGGTCCACGGCTTTGTGGGTGGCCCGGTGTGAGTGGGGCTCTGCTGGACTTTCGGCAGGAGTTGCCAGGCTGCCACCTGTAAAGAAGAGGATGTGTCACCCATAACTTCCACTGGAATATCTCTCCGGGCTGAGGTGAGGAAGGAAAAAGAGGAGTGGGGGCCGGGACAGGAGGGGTATCTCAGGCAGGGCAATGGAAAGCTTCCAGAAGAGCGCCCGTGGCCAGGACCATCCTGGCTGACCTGCAGGCACCAAGTTGGCCTGCGTGCCGTCGCTGGTGTGGCTCCACGGCCCTCCCTCTAGGCTTTCAAGCTTTTGTACATATTCAGGTGTTTCACCTGGGAAGGGTGGGAACAGTTCAGCAGCATCTGGCCTGGGGCTCAGCTCACGTTTACTCACAGAGGCCTGGGCACGGTCTCCCAGCTTTGCAATAAGGACGCTCCTTGCGTGGGCGGGTGGGGCTGCTGGCTGTATGGGAGATGATTCCCCACCTCTGACCAATTTCAGAATTGTTTACCACTGGAGCAAGTGCCTTGGTAGTGTTTTCCTCTCTATAACTGTTAGGTTCGGTTTTTTTTTTTCTTTTTTGGTTCAAGTTAGATTTTATTCCTCTTTTATGTATTTATAGATATAAGCATGGAAATAATTCATTGTTATATATACATCAGTGTGAATGGAAGAACTTTTTTTCTGTTTTATTTTTACATTTTATTTTTAAAAATTTTGAAATTTAATTTTGTTTATTTTTTTATACAGTAGGTTATTATTAGTTATCTATTTTATGCATATACATGTATACAGGTCAATCCCAATCTCCCAACTCATCCCACCACCACCACCCCATGGCTTCCCCCACTTTGTGTCCATACGTCTGTTCTCTACCTCTGTGTCTCTATTTCTGCCCTGCAAACCAGTTCATCTGTACCATTTTTCTAGGTTCCACATATAGGCATTAATATACAATATTTGTTTTTCTCTTTCTGACTTACTTCACTCTGTATGACAGTCTCTAGATCCATCAACTTCTCCACAAATGACCCAGTTTCATTCCTTTTTATGGCTGAGTAATATTCCCTTTTATATATGTACCACATCTTTATCCATTCGTCTGTCTGTGGGCATTTAGGTTGCTTCCATTACCTGGCTATTGTAAATAGTGCTGCAATGAACATTGTGGTGAATGTGTCTTTGTGATTTATGGTTTTCTCTGGGTATATGCCCAGAAGTGGGATTGCTGGATCCTATGGTAATTCTCTTTTTAGTTTTTTAAAGGAACCTCCATACTGTTCTCCATAGTGACTGTATCAATTTACATTCCCACCAATAGCGGAAGAGGGTTCCTTTTGTCCACACCCTCCCCAGAATTTGTTGTTTGTACATTATCTGATGATGCCGATTCTAACAGGTGTGAGGTCTTACCTCATTGTAGTTTTGATTTGCATTTCTCTAATAATTAGTGATGTTGAGCAGCTTCTCATGTGCGTCTTGGCCATCTCTGTGACTTCTTTGAAGAAACGTCTCTTTAGATCTTCTGCCCATTTTTGAATTGGGTTGTTTGTTTTATTAATATTAAGCTGCATGAGCTGTTTATATATATTGGAGATTAAACCTTTGTCCATTGATTCGTTTGTGAACGTTTTCGCCCATTTTAAGGGTTGCCTTTTTCCATTCCCGTTTTTTTAACAAAGAAAGATAGAAAGCAAAAGAAGCAGAACACTAATGTGCGTGAAATATGCCTCTTGAAACTGTCGTTTTGAAATATGGACGTCTTTTGAATTTTTTGGTCGATATATGACCCCAGGATTTGTTTTCAGGGCAGGTGTCATTTACAGGCCTGTAATGATTTGGAATATCCACTGACCATTATGGCTGGGATTAAAGCTGCAGTTGTGAGAAACGGCCACAAGGTGGCAGCAGTTCTCCCTTACCAAATCTGGTTACTAGGGCATCAGAGCCTCAATGGAAGTCGCGTTCTAGATTGAATTGTAGAACGGAATGTGCCAGGAGAAAGCCCCTCAAGTGTGTCTCACTACTTCTTGTTCTTGTTTTTAATTTAATTTTTTATTTTTTTATTACAGCATGTTTGAGTACAACGTTTAGCTTGTTGTAGGTGTGCAAGAGGTGGTTCTTTTACACATATACATATGTCTGTTCTTCCTGGGATCCTTTTCCCATGTACGTTATGACAGAATGTTGAGTAGTCTTCTCTTGGTACTCCGTAGGTCTTTGGTGATTATATACGTCTACTGTGTTTGTATATGTCTGTTAACCCCAATATCGTAATGAATTCAATCCTCACACCTTTCCTTTGGTGAACCATAAGTTTCTTTAATGAATCTGTGATTGCCCTTCTCCGTGGAAATATCTGCCCTGGTTTCAATATATAGGTAACACCTATAAGTGATATGATACGATATGTGTCTTTCACTTTCTGACTTACTCCAAGTCACGTGATTACCTCGAGACTCATCTACGGTGCTGCAAATGGCATTGTGTTCTTTTTTTCCTTGGCGAATATTCTGTCTTAGCGAGGTCCATTTTCTGCAATGTGATTCCCTGAGGGCTGAGGATTAGCTGCCCTGGGCAGCCTGACCCTGCCGGCAAGCCCTCCCCAGGTGTGCCTGGGTTGAGGTCAATATAAACAGCACTCCAGGCAGCAATAGCCCCTGCAGCTGTGCCTGACTCCATATTCTCTGCCCCGTCAGCAGTCTCGGGGCTGTGCTGGTGGGAGGGTGTGAGGGTCCACGGCTTTGTGGGTGGCCCGGTGTGAGTGGGGCTCTGCTGGACTTTGGCAGGAGTTGCCAGGCTGCCACCTGTAAAGAAGAGGATGTGTCACCAATAACTTCCACTGGAATATCTCTCCGGGCTGAGGTGAGGAAGGAAAAAAAGGAGTGGGGGCCGGGACAGGAGGGGTATCTCAGGCAGGGCAATGGAAAGCTTCCAGTAGAGCGCCCGTGGCCAGGACCATCCTGGCTGACCTGCAGGCACCAAGTTGGCCTGCGTGCCGTCGCTGGTGTGGCTCCACGGCCCTCCCTCTAGGCTTTCAAGCTTTTGTACATATTCATGTGTTTCACCTGGGAAGGGTGGGAACAGTTCAGCAGCATCTGGCCTGGGGCTCAGCTCACGTTTACTCACAGAGGCCTGGGCACGGTCTCCCAGCTTTGCAATAAGGACGCTCCTTGCGTGGGCGGGTGGGGCTGCTGGCTGTATGGGAGATGATTCCCCTCCTCTGACCAATTTCAGAATTGTTTACCACTGGAGCAAGTGCCTTGGTAGTGTTTTCCTCTGTATAACTGTTAGGTTCAGTTTTTTTTTTTCTCTTTTGGTTCAAGTTAGATTTTATTCCTCTTTTATGTATTTATAGATATAAGCATGGAAATAATTCATTGTTATATATACATCAGTGTGAATGGAAGAACTTTTTTTCTGTTTTATTTTTACATTTTATTTTTAAAAATTTTGAAATTTTATTTTGTTTATTTTTTTATACAGTAGGTTATTATTAGTTATCTATTTTATGCATATACATGTATACAGGTCAATCCCAATCTCCCAACTCATCCCACCACCACCACCCCATGGCTTCCCCCACTTTGTGTCCATACGTCTGTTCTCTACCTCTGTGTCTCTATTTCTGCCCTGCAAACCAGTTCATCTGTACCATTTTTCTAGGTTCCACATATAGGCATTAATATACAATATTTGTTTTTCTCTTTCTGACTTACTTCACTCTGCATGACAGTCTCTAGATCCATCAACTTCTCCACAAATGACCCAGTTTCATTCCTTTTTATGCCTGAGTAATATTCCATTTTATATATGTACCACATCTTTATCCATTCGTCTGTCTGTGGGCATTTAGGTTGCTTCCATTACCTGTCTATTGTAAATAGTGCTGCAATGAACATTGTGGTGAATGTGTCTTTGTGATTTATGGTTTTCTCTGGGTATATGCCCAGAAGTGGGATTGCTGGATCCTATGGTAATTCTCTTTTTAGTTTTTTAAAGGAACCTCCATACTGTTCTCCATAGTGACTGTATCAATTTACATTCCCACCAATAGCAGAAGAGGGTTCCTTTTGTCCACACCCTCCCCAGAATTTGTTGTTTGTACATTATCTGATGATGCCGATTCTAACAGGTGTGAGGTCTTACCTCATTGTAGTTTTGATTTGCATTTCTCTAATAATTAGTGATGTTGAGCAGCTTCTCATGTGCGTCTTGGCCATCTCTGTGACTTCTTTGAAGAAACGTCTCTTTAGATCTTCTGCCCATTTTTGTATTGGGTTGTTTGTTTTATTAATATTAAGCTGCATGAGCTGTTTATATATATTGGAGATTAAACCTTTGTCCATTGATTCGTTTGTGAACGTTTTCGCCCATTCTGAGGGTTGCCTTTTTCCATTCCCGTTTTTTTTAACAAAGAAAGATAGAAAGCAAAAGAAGCAGAACACTAATGTGCGTGAAATATGCCTCTTGAAACTGTCGTTTTGAAATATGGACGTCTTTTGAATTTTTTGGTCGATATATGACCCCAGGATTTGTTTTCAGGGCAGGTGTCATTTACAGGCCTGTAATGATTTGGAATATCCACTGACCATTAGTGCTGGGATTAAAGCTGCAGTTGTGAGAAACGGCCACAAGGTGGCAGCAGTTCTCCCTTACCAAATCTGGTTACTAGGGCATCAGAGCCTCAATGGAAGTCGCGTTCTAGATTGAATTGTAGAACGGAATGTGCCAGGAGAAAGCCCCTCAAGTGTGTCTCACTACTTCTTGTTCTTGTTTTTAATTTAATTTTTTATTTTTTTATTACAGCATGTTTGAGTACAACGTTTAGCTTGTTGTAGGTGTGCAAGAGGTGGTTCTTTTACACATATACATATGTCTGTTCTTCCTGGGATCCTTTTCCCATGTACGTTATGACAGAATGTTGAGTAGTCTTCTCTTGGTACTCCGTAGGTCTTTGGTGATTATATACGTCTACTGTGTTTGTATATGTCTGTTAACCCCAATATCGTAATGAATTCAATCCTCACACCTTTCCTTTGGTGAACCATAAGTTTGTTTAATGAATCTGTGATTGCCCTTCTCCGTGGAAATATCTGCCCTGGTATCAATTTATAGGTAACACCTATAAGTGATATGATACGATATGTGTCTTTCACTTTCTGACTTACTCCAAGTCACGTGATTACCACGAGACTCATCTACGGTGCTACGAATGGCATTGTGTCCTTTTTTTCCTTGGCGAATATTCTGTCTTAGCGAGGTCCATTTTCTGCAATGTGATTCCCTGAGGGCTGAGGATTAGCTGCCCTGGGCAGCCTGACCCTGCCGGCAAGCCCTCACCAGGTGTGCCTGGGTTGAGGTCAATATAAACAGCACCCCAGGCAGCAATAGCCCCTGCAGCTGTGCCTGACTCCATATTCTCTGCCCCGTCAGCAGTCTCGGGGCTGTGCTGGTGGGAGGGTGGGAGGGTCCACGGCTTTGTGGGTGGCCCGGTGTGAGTGGGGCTCTGCTGGACTTTCGGCAGGAGTTGCCAGGCTGCCACCTGTAAAGAAGAGGATGTGTCACCCATAACTTCCACTGGAATATCTCTCCGGGCTGAGGTGAGGAAGGAAAAAGAGGAGTGGGGGCCGGGACAGGAGGGGTATCTCAGGCAGGGCAATGGAAAGCTTCCAGAAGAGCGCCCGTGGCCAGGACCATCCTGGCTGACCTGCAGGCACCAAGTTGGCCTGCAAGCCGTCGCCGGTGTGGCTCCACGGCCCTCCCTCTAGGCTTCCAAGCTTTTGTACATATTCAGGTGTTTCAACTGGGAAGGGTGGGAACAGTTCAGCAACATCTGGCCTGGGGCTCAGCTCACGTTTACTCACAGAGGCCTGGGCACCGTCTCCCAGCTTTGCAATAAGGACGCTCCTTGCGTGGGCGGGTGGGGCTGCTGGCTGTATGGGAGATGATTCCCCACCTCTGACCAATTTCAGAATTGTTTACCACTGGAGCAAGTGCCTTGGTAGTGTTTTCCTCTGTATAACTGTTAGGTTCGGTTTTTTTTTTTTCTTTTTTGTTTCAAGTTAGATTTTATTCCTCTTTTATGTATTTATAGATATAAGCATGGAAATAATTCATTGTTATATATACATCAGTGTGAATGGAAAAACTTTTTTTCTGTTTTATTTATACATTTTATTTTTAAAAATTTTGAAATTTAATTTTGTTTATTTTTTTATACAGTAGGTTATTATTAGTTATCTATTTTATGCATATATATGTATACAGGTCAATCCCAATCTCCCAACTCATCCCACCACCACCACCCCATGGCTTCCCCCACTTTGTGTCCATACGTCTGTTCTCTACCTCTGTGTCTCTATTTCTGCCCTGCAAACCAGTTCATCTGTACCATTTTTCTAGGTTCCACATATAGGCATTAATATACAATATTTGTTTTTCTCTTTCTGACTTACTTCACTCTGCATGACAGTCTCTAGATCCATCAACTTCTCCACAAATGACCCAGTTTCATTCCTTTTTATGCCTGAGTAATATTCCATTTTATATATGTACCACATCTTTATCCATTCGTCTGTCTGTGGGCATTTAGGTTGCTTCCATTACCTGTCTATTGTAAATAGTGCTGCAATGAACATTGTGGTGAATGTGTCTTTGTGATTTATGGTTTTCTCTGGGTATATGCCCAGAAGTGGGATTGCTGGATCCTATGGTAATTCTCTTTTTAGTTTTTTAAAGGAACCTCCATACTGTTCTCCATAGTGACTGTATCAATTTACATTCCCACCAATAGCAGAAGAGGGTTCCTTTTGTCCACACCCTCCCCAGAATTTGTTGTTTGTACATTATCTGATGATGCCGATTCTAACAGGTGTGAGGTCTTACCTCATTGTAGTTTTGATTTGCATTTCTCTAATAATTAGTGATGTTGAGCAGCTTCTCATGTGCGTCTTGGCCATCTCTGTGACTTCTTTGAAGAAACGTCTCTTTAGATCTTCTGCCCATTTTTGTATTGGGTTGTTTGTTTTATTAATATTAAGCTGCATGAGCTGTTTATATATATTGGAGATTAAACCTTTGTCCATTGATTCGTTTGTGAACGTTTTCGCCCATTCTGAGGGTTGCCTTTTTCCATTCCCGTTTTTTTAACAAAGAAAGAAAGAAAGCAAAAGAAGCAGAACACTAATGTGCGTGAAATATGCCTCTTGAAACTGTCGTTTTGAAATATGGACGTCTTTTGAATTTTTTGGTCGATATATGACCCCAGGATTTGTTTTCAGGGCAGGTGTCATTTACAGGCCTGTAATGATTTGGAATATCCACTGACCATTAGCGCTGGGATTAAAGCTGCAGTTGTGAGAAATGGCCACAAGGTGGCAGCAGTTCTCCCTTACCAAATCTGGTTACTAGGGCAGCAGAGCCTCAATGGAAGTCGCGTTCTAGATTGGAATGTAGAACGGAATGTGCCAGGAGAAGGCCCCTCAAGTGTGTCTCACTACTTCTTGTTCTTGTTTTTAATTTAATTTTTTATTTTTTTATTACAGCATGTTTGAGTACAACGTTTAGCTTGTTGTAGGTGTGCCAGAGGTGGTTCTTTTACACATATACATATGTCTGTTCTTCCTGGGATCCTTTTCCCATGTACGTTATGACAGAATGTTGAGTAGTCTTCTCTTGGTACTCCGTAGGTCTTTGGTGATTATATACGTCTACTGTGTTTGTATATGTCTGTTAACCCCAATATCGTAATGAATTCAATCCTCACACCTTTCCTTTGGTGAACCATAAGTTTGTTTAATGAATCTGTGATTGCCCTTCTCCGTGGAAATATCTGCCCTGGTATCAATTTATAGGTAACACCTATAAGTGATATGATACGATATGTGTCTTTCACTCTCTGACTTACTCCAAGTCACGTGATTACCTCGAGACTCATCTACGGTGCTGCGAATGGCATTGTGTCCTTTTTTTCCTTGGCGAATATTCTGTCTTTGCGACGTCCATTTTCTGCAATGTGATTCCCTGAGGGCTGAGGATTAGCTGCCCTGGGCAGCCTGACCCTGCCGGCAAGCCCTCCCCAGGTGTGCCTGGGTTGATGTCAATATAAACAGCACTCCAGGCAGCAATAGCCCCTGCAGCTGTGCCTGACTCCATATTCTCTGCCCCGTCAGCAGTCTCGGGGCTGTGCTGGTGGGAGGGTGGGAGGGTCCACGGCTTTGTGGGTGGCCCGGTGTGAGTGGGGCTCTGCTGGACTTTCGGCAGGAGTTGCCAGGCTGCCACCTGTAAAGAAGAGGATGTGTCACCCATAACTTCCACTGGAATATCTCTCCGGGCTGAAGTGTGGAAGGAAAAAAAGGAGTGGGGGCCGGGACAGGAGGGGTATCTCAGGCAGGGCAATGGAAAGCTTCCAGAAGAGCGCCCGTGGCCAGGACCATCCTGGCTGACCTGCAGGCACCAAGTTGGCCTGCGTGCCGTCGCTGGTGTGGCTCCACGGCCCTCCCTCTAGGCTTTCAAGCCCTTGTACATATTCAGGTGTTTCACCTGGGAAGGGTGGGAACAGTTCAGCAGCATCTGGCCTGGGGCTCAGCTCACGTTTACTCACAGAGGCCTGGGCACGATCCCCCAGCTTTGCAATAAGGACGCTCCTTTCGTGGGCGGGTGGGGCTGCTGGCTGTAGGGGAGATGATTCCCCACCTCTGACCAATTTCAGAATTGTTTACCACTGGAGCAAGTGCCTTGGTAGTGTTTTCCTCTGTATAACTGTTAGGTTCAATTTTTTTTTTCTTTTTTGGTTCAAGTTAGATTTTATTCCTCTTTTATGTATTTATAGATATAAGCATGGAAATAATTCATTGTTATATATACATCAGTGTGAATGGAAGAACTTTTTTTCTGTTTTATTTTTACATTTTATTTTTAAAAATTTTGAAATTTAATTTTGTTTATTTTTTTATACAGTAGGTTATTATTAGTTATCTATTTTATGCATATACATGTATACAGGTCAATCCCAATCTCCCAACTCATCCCACCACCACCACCCCATGGCTTCCCCCACTTTGTGTCCATACGTCTGTTCTCTACCTCTGTGTCTCTATTTCTGCCCTGCAAACCAGTTCATCTGTACCATTTTTCTAGGTTCCACATATAGGCATTAATATACAATATTTGTTTTTCTCTTTCTGACTTACTTCACTCTGTATGACAGTCTCTAGATCCATCAACTTCTCTACAAATGACCCAGTTTCATTCCTTTTTATGGCTGAGTAATATTCCATTTTATATATGTACCACATCTTTATCCATTCGTCTGTCTGTGGGCATTTAGGTTGCTTCCATTACCTGGCTATTGTAAATAGTGCTGCAATGAACATTGTGGTGAATGTGTCTTTGTGATTTATGGTTTTCTCTGGGTATATGCCCAGAAGTGGGATTGCTGGATCCTATGGTAATTCTCTTTTTAGTTTTTTAAAGGAACCTCCATACTGTTCTCCATAGTGACTGTATCAATTTACATTCCCACCAATAGCGGAAGAGGGTTCCTTTTGTCCACACCCTCCCCAGAATTTGTTGTTTGTACATTATCTGATGATGCCGATTCTAACAGGTGTGAGGTCTTACCTCATTGTAGTTTTGATTTGCATTTCTCTAATAATTAGTGATGTTGAGCAGCTTCTCATGTGCGTCTTGGCCATCTCTGTGACTTCTTTGAAGAAACGTCTCTTTAGATCTTCTGCCCATTTTTGTATTGGGTTGTTTGTTTTATTAATATTAAGCTGCATGAGCTGTTTATATATATTGGAGATTAAACCTTTGTCCATTGATTCGTTTGTGAACGTTTTCGCCCATTCTGAGGGTTGCCTTTTTCCATTCCCGTTTTTTTAACAAAGAAAGAAAGAAAGCAAAAGAAGCAGAACACTAATGTGCGTGAAATATGCCTCTTGAAACTGTCGTTTTGAAATATGGACGTCTTTTGAAATTTTTGGTCGATATATGACCCCAGGATTTGTTTTCAGGGCAGGTGTCATTTACAGGCCTGTAATGATTTGGAATATCCACTGACCATTAGCGCTGGGATTAAAGCTGCAGTTGTGAGAAATGGCCACAAGGTGGCAGCAGTTCTCCCTTACCAAATCTGGTTACTAGGGCAGCAGAGCCTCAATGGAAGTCGCGTTCTAGATTGGAATGTAGAACGGAATGTGCCAGGAGAAGGCCCCTCAAGTGTGTCTCACTACTTCTTGTTCTTGTTTTTAATTTAATTTTTTATTTTTTTATTACAGCATGTTTGAGTACAACGTTTAGCTTGTTGTAGGTGTGCCAGAGGTGGTTCTTTTACACATATACATATGTCTGTTCTTCCTGGGATCCTTTTCCCATGTACGTTATGACAGAATGTTGAGTAGTCTTCTCTTGGTACTCCGTAGGTCTTTGGTGATTATATACGTCTACTGTGTTTGTATATGTCTGTTAACCCCAATATCGTAATGAATTCAATCCTCACACCTTTCCTTTGGTGAACCATAAGTTTGTTTAATGAATCTGTGATTGCCCTTCTCCGTGGAAATATCTGCCCTGGTATCAATTTATAGGTAACACCTATAAGTGATATGATACGATATGTGTCTTTCACTCTCTGACTTACACCAAGTCACGTGATTACCTCGAGACTCATCTACGGTGCTGCGAATGGCATTGTGTCCTTTTTTTCCTTGGCGAATATTCTGTCTTAGCGAGGTCCATTTTCTGCAATGTGATTCCCTGAGGGCTGAGGATTAGCTGCCCTGGGCAGCCTGACCCTGCCGGCAAGCCCTCCCCAGGTGTGCCTGGGTTGAGGTCAATATAAACAGCACTCCAGGCAGCAATAGCCCCTGCAGCTGTGCCTGACTCCATATTCTCTGCCCCGTCAGCAGTCTCGGGGCTGTGCTGTTGGGAGGGCGGGAGGGTCCACGGCTTTGTGGGTGGCCCGGTGTGAGTGGGGCTCTGCTGGACTTTCGGCAGGAGTTGCCAGGCTGCCACCTGTAAAGAAGAGGATGTGTCACCCATAACTTCCACTGGAATATCTCTCCGGGCTGAGGTGTGGAAGGAAAAAAAGGAGTGGGGGCCGGGACAGGAGGGGTATCTCAGGCAGGGCAATGGAAAGCTTCCAGAAGAGCGCCCGTGGCCAGGACCATCCTGGCTGACCTGCAGGCACCAAGTTGGCCTGCGTGCCGTCGCTGGTGTGGCTCCACGGCCCTCCCTCTAGGCTTTCAAGCCCTTGTACATATTCAGGTGTTTCACCTGGGAAGGGTGGGAACAGTTCAGCAGCATCTGGCCTGGGGCTCAGCTCACGTTTACTCACAGAGGCCTGGGCACGGTCCCCCAGCTTTGCAATAAGGACACTCCTTTCATGGGCGGGTGGGGCTGCTGGCTGTATGGGAGATGATTCCCCACCTCTGACCAATTTCAGAATTGTTTACCACTGGAGCAAGTGCCTTGGTAGTGTTTTCCTCTGTATAACGGTTAGGTTCAATTTTTTTTTTCTTTTTTGGTTCAAGTTAGATTTTATTCCTCTTTTATGTATTTATAGATATAAGCATGGAAATAATTCATTGTTATATATACATCAGTGTGAATGGAAGAACTTTTTTTCTGTTTTATTTTTACATTTTATTTTTAAAAATTTTGAAATTTAATTTTGTTTATTTTTTTATACAGTAGGTTATTATTAGTTATCTATTTTATGCATATACATGTATACAGGTCAATCCCAATCTCCCAACTCATCCCACCACCACCACCCCATGGCTTCCCCCACTTTGTGTCCATACGTCTGTTCTCTACCTCTGTGTCTCTATTTCTGCCCTGCAAACCAGTTCATCTGTACCATTTTTCTAGGTTCCACATATAGGCATTAATATACAATATTTGTTTTTCTCTTTCTGACTTACTTCACTCTGTATGACAGTCTCTAGATCCATCAACTTCTCTACAAATGACCCAGTTTCATTCCTTTTTATGGCTGAGTAATATTCCATTTTATATATGTACCACATCTTTATCCATTCGTCTGTCTGTGGGCATTTAGTTTGCTTCCATTACCTGGCTATTGTAAATAGTGCTGCAATGAACATTGTGGTGAATGTGTCTTTGTGATTTATGGTTTTCTCTGGGTATATGCCCAGAAGTGGGATTGCTGGATCCTATGGTAATTCTCTTTTTAGATTTTTAAAGGAACCTCCATACTGTTCTCCATAGTGACTGTATCAATTTACATTCCCACCAATAGCGGAAGAGGGTTCCTTTTGTCCACACCCTCCCCAGAATTTGTTGTTTGTACATTATCTGATGATGCCGATTCTAACAGGTGTGACGTCTTACCTCATTGTAGTTTTGATTTGCATTTCTCTAATAATTAGTGATGTTGAGCAGCTTCTCATGTGCGTCTTGGCCATCTCTGTGACTTCTTTGAAGAAACGTCTCTTTAGATCTTCTGCCCATTTTTGTATTGGGTTGTTTGTTTTATTAATATTAAGCTGCATGAGCTGTTTATATATATTGGAGATTAAAGCTTTGTCCATTGATTCGTTTGTGAACGTTTTCGCCCATTCTGAGGGTTGCCTTTTTCCATTCCCGTTTTTTTAACAAAGAAAGAAAGAAAGCAAAAGAAGCAGAACACTAATGTGCGTGAAATATGCCTCTTGAAACTGTCGTTTTGAAATATGGACGTCTTTTGAATTTTTTGGTCGATATATGACCCCAGGATTTGTTTTCAGGGCAAGTGTCATTTACAGGCCTGTAATGATTTGGAATATCCACTGACCATTAGCGCTGGGATTAAAGCTGCAGTTGTGAGAAACGGCCACAAGGTGGCAGCAGTTCTCCCTTACCAAATCTGGTTACTAGGGCAGCAGAGCCTCAATGGAAGTCACGTTCTAGATTGGAATGTAGAACGGAATGTGCCAGGAGAAGGCCCCTCAAGTGTGTCTCACTACTTCTTGTTCATGTTTTTAATTTAATTTTTTATTTTTTTATTACAGCATGTTTGAGTACAACGGTTAGCTTGTTGTAGGTGTGCCAGAGGTGGTTCTTTTACACATATACATATGTCTGTTCTTCCTGGGATCCTTTTCCCATGTACGTTATGACAGAATGTTGAGTAGTCTTCTCTTGGTACTCCGTAGGTCTTTGGTGATTATATACGTCTACTGTGTTTGTATATGTCTGTTAACCCCAATATCGTAATGAATTCAATCCTCACACCTTTCCTTTGGTGAACCATAAGTTTGTTTAATGAATCTATGATTGCCCTTCTCCGTGGAAATATCTGCCCTGGTATCAATTTATAGGTAACACCTATAAGTGATATGATACGATATGTGTCTTTCACTCTCTGACTTACTCCAAGTCACGTGATTACCTCGAGACTCATCTACGGTGCTGCGAATGGCATTGTGTCCTTTTTTCCCTTGGCGAATATTCTGTCTTAGCGAGGTCCATTTTCTGCAATGTGATTCCCTGAGGGCTGAGGATTAGCTGCCCTGGGCCGCCTGACCCTGCCGGCAAGCCCTCCCCAGGTGTGCCTGGGTTGAGGTCAATATAAACAGCACTCCAGGCAGCAATAGCCCCTGCAGCTGTGCCTGACTCCATATTCTCTGCCCCGTCAGCAGTCTCGGGGCTGTGCTGGTGGGAGGGTGGGAGGGTCCACGGCTTTGTGGGTGGCCCGGTGTGAGTGGGGCTCTGCTGGACTTTCGGCAGGAGTTGCCAGGCTGCCACCTGTAAAGAAGAGGATGTGTCACCCATAACTTCCACTGGAATATCTCTCCGGGCTGAGGTGAGGAAGGAAAAAAAGGAGTGGGGGCCGGGACAGGAGGGGTATCTCAGGCAGGGCAATGGAAAGCTTCCAGAAGAGCGCCCGTGGCCAGGACCATCCTGGCTGACCTGCAGGCACCAAGTTGGCCTGCGTGCCGTCGCTGGTGTGGCTCCACGGCCCTCCCTCTAGGCTTTCAAGCCCTTGTACATATTCAGGTGTTTCACCTGGGAAGGGTGGGAACAGTTCAGCAGCATCTGGCCTGTGGCTCAGCTCACGTTTACTCACAGAGGCCTGGGCACGGTCCCCCAGCTTTGCAATAAGGACGCTCCTTTCGTGGGCGGGTGGGGCTGCTGGCTGTAGGGGAGATGATTCCCCACCTCTGACCAATTTCAGAATTGTTTACCACTGGAGCAAGTGCCTTGGTAGTGTTTTCCTCTGTATAACTGTTAGGTTCAGTTTTTTTTTTTCTTTTTTGGTTCAAGTTAGATTTTATTCCTCTTTTATGTATTTATAGATATAAGCATGGAAATAATTCATTGTTATATATACATCAGTGTGAATGGAAGAACTTTTTTTCTGTTTTATTTTTACATTTTATTTTTAAAAATTTTGAAATTTAATTTTGTTTATTTTTTTATACAGTAGGTTATTATTAGTTATCTATTTTATGCATATACATGTATACAGGTCAATCCCAATCTCCCAACTCATCCCACCACCACCACCCCATGGCTTCCCCCACTTTGTGTCCATACGTCTGTTCTCTACCTCTGTGTCTCTATTTCTGCCCTGCAAACCAGTTCATCTGTACCATTTTTCTAGGTTCCACATATAGGCATTAATATACAATATTTGTTTTTCTCTTTCTGACTTACTTCACTCTGTATGACAGTCTCTAGATCCATCAACTTCTCTACAAATGACCCAGTTTCATTCCTTTTTATGGCTGAGTAATATTCCATTTTATATATGTACCACATCTTTATCCATTCGTCTGTCTGTGGGCATTTAGGTTGCTTCCATTACCTGGCTATTGTAAATAGTGCTGCAATGAACATTGTGGTGAATGTGTCTTTGTGATTTATGGTTTTCTCTGGGTATATGCCCAGAAGTGGGATTGCTGGATCCTATGGTAATTCTCTTTTTAGTTTTTTAAAGGAACCTCCATACTGTTCTCCATAGTGACTGTATCAATTTACATTCCCACCAATAGCGGAAGAGGGTTCCTTTTGTCCACACCCTCCCCAGAATTTGTTGTTTGTACATTATCTGATGATGCCGATTCTAACAGGTGTGAGGTCTTACCTCATTGTAGTTTTGATTTGCATTTCTCTAATAATTAGTGATGTTGAGCAGCTTCTCATGTGCGTCTTGGCCATCTCTGTGACTTCTTTGAAGAAACGTCTCTTTAGATCTTCTGCCCATTTTTGTATTGGGTTGTTTGTTTTATTAATATTAAGCTGCATGAGCTGTTTATATATATTGGAGATTAAACCTTTGTCCATTGATTCGTTTGTGAACGTTTTCGCCCATTCTGAGGGTTGCCTTTTTCCATTCCCGTTTTTTTAACAAAGAAAGAAAGAAAGCAAAAGAAGCAGAACACTAATGTGCGTGAAATATGCCTCTTGAAACTGTCGTTTTGAAATATGGACGTCTTTTGAAATTTTTGGTCGATATATGACCCCAGGATTTGTTTTCAGGGCAGGTGTCATTTACAGGCCTGTAATGATTTGGAATATCCACTGACCATTAGCGCTGGGATTAAAGCTGCAGTTGTGAGAAATGGCCACAAGGTGGCAGCAGTTCTCCCTTACCAAATCTGGTTACTAGGGCAGCAGAGCCTCAATGGAAGTCGCGTTCTAGATTGGAATGTAGAACGGAATGTGCCAGGAGAAGGCCCCTCAAGTGTGTCTCACTACTTCTTGTTCTTGTTTTTAATTTAATTTTTTATTTTTTTATTACAGCATGTTTGAGTACAACGTTTAGCTTGTTGTAGGTGTGCCAGAGGTGGTTCTTTTACACATATACATATGTCTGTTCTTCCTGGGATCCTTTTCCCATGTACGTTATGACAGAATGTTGAGTAGTCTTCTCTTGGTACTCCGTAGGTCTTTGGTGATTATATACGTCTACTGTGTTTGTATATGTCTGTTAACCCCAATATCGTAATGAATTCAATCCTCACACCTTTCCTTTGGTGAACCATAAGTTTGTTTAATGAATCTGTGATTGCCCTTCTCCGTGGAAATATCTGCCCTGGTATCAATTTATAGGTAACACCTATAAGTGGTATGATACGATATGTGTCTTTCACTCTCTGACTTACTCCAAGTCACGTGATTACCTCGAGACTCATCTACGGTGCTGCGAATGGCATTGTGTCCTTTTTTTCCTTGGCGAATATTCTGTCTTAGCGAGGTCCATTTTCTGCAATGTGATTCCCTGAGGGCTGAGGATTAGCTGCCCTGGGCAGCCTGACCCTGCCGGCAAGCCCTCCCCAGGTGTGCCTGGGTTGAGGTCAATATAAACAGCACTCCAGGCAGCAATAGCCCCTGCAGCTGTGCCTGACTCCATATTCTCTGCCCCGTCAGCAGTCTCGGGGCTGTGCTGGTGGGAGGGTGGGAGGGTCCACGGCTTTGTGGGTGGCCCGGTGTGAGTGGGGCTCTGCTGGACTTTCGGCAGGAGTTGCCAGGCTGCCACCTGTAAAGAAGAGGATGTGTCACCCATAACTTCCACTGGAATATCTCTCCGGGCTGAGGTGTGGAAGGAAAAAAAGGAGTGGGGGCCGGGACAGGAGGGGTATCTCAGGCAGGGCAATGGAAAGCTTCCAGAAGAGCGCCCGTGGCCAGGACCATCCTGGCTGACCTGCAGGCACCAAGTTGGCCTGTGTGCCGTCGCTGGTGTGGCTCCACGGCCCTCCCTCTAGGCTTTCAAGCCCTTGTACATATTCAGGTGTTTCACCTGGGAAGGGTGGGAACAGTTCAGCAGCATCTGGCCTGTGGCTCAGCTCACGTTTACTCACAGAGGCCTGGGCACGGTCCCCCAGCTTTGCAATAAGGACGCTCCTTTCGTGGGCGGGTGGGGCTGCTGGCTGTAGGGGAGATGATTCCCCACCTCTGACCAATTTCAGAATTGTTTACCACTGGAGCAAGTGCCTTGGTAGTGTTTTCCTCTGTATAACTGTTAGGTTCAGTTTTTTTTTTTCTTTTTTGGTTCAAGTTAGATTTTATTCCTCTTTTATGTATTTATAGATATAAGCATGGAAATAATTCATTGTTATATATACATCAGTGTGAATGGAAGAACTTTTTTTCTGTTTTATTTTTACATTTTATTTTTAAAAATTTTGAAATTTAATTTTGTTTATTTTTTTATACAGTAGGTTATTATTAGTTATCTATTTTATGCATATACATGTATACAGGTCAATCCCAATCTCCCAACTCATCCCACCACCACCACCCCATGGCTTCCCCCACTTTGTGTCCATACGTCTGTTCTCTACCTCTGTGTCTCTATTTCTGCCCTGCAAACCAGTTCATCTGTACCATTTTTCTAGGTTCCACATATAGGCATTAATATACAATATTTGTTTTTCTCTTTCTGACTTACTTCACTCTGTATGACAGTCTCTAGATCCATCAACTTCTCTACAAATGACCCAGTTTCATTCCTTTTTATGGCTGAGTAATATTCCATTTTATATATGTACCACATCTTTATCCATTCGTCTGTCTGTGGGCATTTAGGTTGCTTCCATTACCTGGCTATTGTAAATAGTGCTGCAATGAACATTGTGGTGAATGTGTCTTTGTGATTTATGGTTTTCTCTGGGTATATGCCCAGAAGTGGGATTGCTGGATCCTATGGTAATTCTCTTTTTAGTTTTTTAAAGGAACCTCCATACTGTTCTCCATAGTGACTGTATCAATTTACATTCCCACCAATAGCGGAAGAGGGTTCCTTTTGTCCACACCCTCCCCAGAATTTGTTGTTTGTACATTATCTGATGATGCCGATTCTAACAGGTGTGAGGTCTTACCTCATTGTAGTTTTGATTTGCATTTCTCTAATAATTAGTGATGTTGAGCAGCTTCTCATGTGCGTCTTGGCCATCTCTGTGACTTCTTTGAAGAAACGTCTCTTTAGATCTTCTGCCCATTTTTGTATTGGGTTGTTTGTTTTATTAATATTAAGCTGCATGAGCTGTTTATATATATTGGAGATTAAACCTTTGTCCATTGATTCGTTTGTGAACGTTTTCGCCCATTCTGAGGGTTGCCTTTTTCCATTCCCGTTTTTTTAACAAAGAAAGAAAGAAAGCAAAAGAAGCAGAACACTAATGTGCGTGAAATATGCCTCTTGAAACTGTCGTTTTGAAATATGGACGTCTTTTGAAATTTTTGGTCGATATATGACCCCAGGATTTGTTTTCAGGGCAGGTGTCATTTACAGGCCTGTAATGATTTGGAATATCCACTGACCATTAGCGCTGGGATTAAAGCTGCAGTTGTGAGAAATGGCCACAAGGTGGCAGCAGTTCTCCCTTACCAAATCTGGTTACTAGGGCAGCAGAGCCTCAATGGAAGTCGCGTTCTAGATTGGAATGTAGAACGGAATGTGCCAGGAGAAGGCCCCTCAAGTGTGTCTCACTACTTCTTGTTCTTGTTTTTAATTTAATTTTTTATTTTTTTATTACAGCATGTTTGAGTACAACGTTTAGCTTGTTGTAGGTGTGCCAGAGGTGGTTCTTTTACACATATACATATGTCTGTTCTTCCTGGGATCCTTTTCCCATGTACGTTATGACAGAATGTTGAGTAGTCTTCTCTTGGTACTCCGTAGGTCTTTGGTGATTATATACGTCTACTGTGTTTGTATATGTCTGTTAACCCCAATATCGTAATGAATTCAATCCTCACACCTTTCCTTTGGTGAACCATAAGTTTGTTTAATGAATCTGTGATTGCCCTTCTCCGTGGAAATATCTGCCCTGGTATCAATTTATAGGTAACACCTATAAGTGGTATGATACGATATGTGTCTTTCACTCTCTGACTTACTCCAAGTCACGTGATTACCTCGAGACTCATCTACGGTGCTGCGAATGGCATTGTGTCCTTTTTTTCCTTGGCGAATATTCTGTCTTAGCGAGGTCCATTTTCTGCAATGTGATTCCCTGAGGGCTGAGGATTAGCTGCCCTGGGCAGCCTGACCCTGCCGGCAAGCCCTCCCCAGGTGTGCCTGGGTTGAGGTCAATATAAACAGCACTCCAGGCAGCAATAGCCCCTGCAGCTGTGCCTGACTCCATATTCTCTGCCCCGTCAGCAGTCTCGGGGCTGTGCTGGTGGGAGGGTGGGAGGGTCCACGGCTTTGTGGGTGGCCCGGTGTGAGTGGGGCTCTGCTGGACTTTCGGCAGGAGTTGCCAGGCTGCCACCTGTAAAGAAGAGGATGTGTCACCCATAACTTCCACTGGAATATCTCTCCGGGCTGAGGTGTGGAAGGAAAAAAAGGAGTGGGGGCCGGGACAGGAGGGGTATCTCAGGCAGGGCAATGGAAAGCTTCCAGAAGAGCGCCCGTGGCCAGGACCATCCTGGCTGACCTGCAGGCACCAAGTTGGCCTGTGTGCCGTCGCTGGTGTGGCTCCACGGCCCTCCCTCTAGGCTTTCAAGCCCTTGTACATATTCAGGTGTTTCACCTGGGAAGGGTGGGAACAGTTCAGCAGCATCTGGCCTGGGGCTCAGCTCACGTTTACTCACAGAGGCCTGGGCACGGTCCCCCAGCTTTGCAATAAGGACGCTCCTTTCGTGGGCGGGTGGGGCTGCTGGCTGTAGGGGAGATGATTCCCCACCTCTGACCAATTTCAGAATTGTTTACCACTGGAGCAAGTGCCTTGGTAGTGTTTTCCTCTGTATAACTGTTAGGTTCAATTTTTTTTTTCTTTTTTGGTTCAAGTTAGATTTTATTCCTCTTTTATGTATTTATACATATAAGCATGGAAATAATTCATTGTTATATATACATCAGTGTGAATGGAAGAACTTTTTTTCTGTTTTATTTTTACATTTTATTTTTAAAAATTTTGAAATTTAATTTTGTTTATTTTTTTATACAGTAGGTTATTATTAGTTATCTATTTTATGCATATACATGTATACAGGTCAATCCCAATCTCCCAACTCATCCCACCACCACCACCCCATGGCTTCCCCCACTTTGTGTCCATACGTCTGTTCTCTACCTCTGTGTCTCTATTTCTGCCCTGCAAACCAGTTCATCTGTACCATTTTTCTAGGTTCCACATATAGGCATTAATATACAATATTTGTTTTTCTCTTTCTGACTTACTTCACTCTGTATGACAGTCTCTAGATCCATCAACTTCTCTACAAATGACCCAGTTTCATTCCTTTTTATGGCTGAGTAATATTCCATTTTATATATGTACCACATCTTTATCCATTCGTCTGTCTGTGGGCATTTAGGTTGCTTCCATTACCTGGCTATTGTAAATAGTGCTGCAATGAACATTGTGGTGAATGTGTCTTTGTGATTTATGGTTTTCTCTGGGTATATGCCCAGAAGTGGGATTGCTGGATCCTATGGTAATTCTCTTTTTAGTTTTTTAAAGGAACCTCCATACTGTTCTCCATAGTGACTGTATCAATTTACATTCCCACCAATAGCGGAAGAGGGTTCCTTTTGTCCACACCCTCCCCAGAATTTGTTGTTTGTACATTATCTGATGATGCCGATTCTAACAGGTGTGAGGTCTTACCTCATTGTAGTTTTGATTTGCATTTCTCTAATAATTAGTGATGTTGAGCAGCTTCTCATGTGCGTCTTGGCCATCTCTGTGACTTCTTTGAAGAAACGTCTCTTTAGATCTTCTGCCCATTTTTGTATTGGGTTGTTTGTTTTATTAATATTAAGCTGCATGAGCTGTTTATATATATTGGAGATTAAACCTTTGTCCATTGATTCGTTTGTGAACGTTTTCGCCCATTCTGAGGGTTGCCTTTTTCCATTCCCGTTTTTTTAACAAAGAAAGAAAGAAAGCAAAAGAAGCAGAACACTAATGTGCGTGAAATATGCCTCTTGAAACTGTCGTTTTGAAATATGGACGTCTTTTGAAATTTTTGGTCGATATATGACCCCAGGATTTGTTTTCAGGGCAGGTGTCATTTACAGGCCTGTAATGATTTGGAATATCCACTGACCATTAGCGCTGGGATTAAAGCTGCAGTTGTGAGAAATGGCCACAAGGTGGCAGCAGTTCTCCCTTACCAAATCTGGTTACTAGGGCAGCAGAGCCTCAATGGAAGTCGCGTTCTAGATTGGAATGTAGAACGGAATGTGCCAGGAGAAGGCCCCTCAAGTGTGTCTCACTACTTCTTGTTCTTGTTTTTAATTTAATTTTTTATTTTTTTATTACAGCATGTTTGAGTACAACGTTTAGCTTGTTGTAGGTGTGCCAGAGGTGGTTCTTTTACACATATACATATGTCTGTTCTTCCTGGGATCCTTTTCCCATGTACGTTATGACAGAATGTTGAGTAGTCTTCTCTTGGTACTCCGTAGGTCTTTGGTGATTATATACGTCTACTGTGTTTGTATATGTCTGTTAACCCCAATATCGTAATGAATTCAATCCTCACACCTTTCCTTTGGTGAACCATAAGTTTGTTTAATGAATCTGTGATTGCCCTTCTCCGTGGAAATATCTGCCCTGGTATCAATTTATAGGTAACACCTATAAGTGGTATGATACGATATGTGTCTTTCACTCTCTGACTTACTCCAAGTCACGTGATTACCTCGAGACTCATCTACGGTGCTGCGAATGGCATTGTGTCCTTTTTTTCCTTGGCGAATATTCTGTCTTAGCGAGGTCCATTTTCTGCAATGTGATTCCCTGAGGGCTGAGGATTAGCTGCCCTGGGCAGCCTGACCCTGCCGGCAAGCCCTCCCCAGGTGTGCCTGGGTTGAGGTCAATATAAACAGCACTCCAGGCAGCAATAGCCCCTGCAGCTGTGCCTGACTCCATATTCTCTGCCCCGTCAGCAGTCTCGGGGCTGTGCTGGTGGGAGGGTGGGAGGGTCCACGGCTTTGTGGGTGGCCCGGTGTGAGTGGGGCTCTGCTGGACTTTCGGCAGGAGTTGCCAGGCTGCCACCTGTAAAGAAGAGGATGTGTCACCCATAACTTCCACTGGAATATCTCTCCGGGCTGAGGTGAGGAAGGAAAAAAAGGAGTGGGGGCCGGGACAGGAGGGGTATCTCAGGCAGGGCAATGGAAAGCTTCCAGAAGAGCGCCCGTGGCCAGGACCATCCTGGCTGACCTGCAGGCACCAAGTTGGCCTGCGTGCTGTCGCTGGTGTGGCTCCACGGCCCTCCCTCTAGGCTTTCAAGCCCTTGTACATATTCAGGTGTTTCACCTGGGAAGGGTGGGAACAGTTCAGCAGCATCTGGCCTGGGGCTCAGCTCACGTTTACTCACAGAGGCCTGGGCACGGTCCCCCAGCTTTGCAATAAGGACGCTCCTTTCGTGGGCGGGTGGGGCTGCTGGCTGTAGGGGAGATGATTCCCCACCTCTGACCAATTTCAGAATTGTTTACCACTGGAGCAAGTGCCTTGGTAGTGTTTTCCTCTGTATAACTGTTAGGTTCAGTTTTTTTTTTTTCTTTTTTGGTTCAAGTTAGATTTTATTCCTCTTTTATGTATTTATAGATATAAGCATGGAAATAATTCATTGTTATATATACATCAGTGTGAATGGAAGAACTTTTTTTCTGTTTTATTTTTACATTTTATTTTTAAAAATTTTGAAATTTAATTTTGTTTATTTTTTTATACAGTAGGTTATTATTAGTTATCTATTTTATGCATATACATGTATACAGGTCAATCCCAATCTCCCAACTCATCCCACCACCACCACCCCATGGCTTCCCCCACTTTGTGTCCATACGTCTGTTCTCTACCTCTGTGTCTCTATTTCTGCCCTGCAAACCAGTTCATCTGTACCATTTTTCTAGGTTCCACATATAGGCATTAATATACAATATTTGTTTTTCTCTTTCTGACTTACTTCACTCTGTATGACAGTCTCTAGATCCATCAACTTCTCTACAAATGACCCAGTTTCATTCCTTTTTATGGCTGAGTAATATTCCATTTTATATATGTACCACATCTTTATCCATTCGTCTGTCTGTGGGCATTTAGGTTGCTTCCATTACCTGGCTATTGTAAATAGTGCTGCAATGAACATTGTGGTGAATGTGTCTTTGTGATTTATGGTTTTCTCTGGGTATATGCCCAGAAGTGGGATTGCTGGATCCTATGGTAATTCTCTTTTTAGTTTTTTAAAGGAACCTCCATACTGTTCTCCATAGTGACTGTATCAATTTACATTCCCACCAATAGCGGAAGAGGGTTCCTTTTGTCCACACCCTCCCCAGAATTTGTTGTTTGTACATTATCTGATGATGCCGATTCTAACAGGTGTGAGGTCTTACCTCATTGTAGTTTTGATTTGCATTTCTCTAATAATTAGTGATGTTGAGCAGCTTCTCATGTGCGTCTTGGCCATCTCTGTGACTTCTTTGAAGAAACGTCTCTTTAGATCTTCTGCCCATTTTTGTATTGGGTTGTTTGTTTTATTAATATTAAGCTGCATGAGCTGTTTATATATATTGGAGATTAAACCTTTGTCCATTGATTCGTTTGTGAACGTTTTCGCCCATTCTGAGGGTTGCCTTTTTCCATTCCCGTTTTTTTAACAAAGAAAGAAAGAAAGCAAAAGAAGCAGAACACTAATGTGCGTGAAATATGCCTCTTGAAACTGTCGTTTTGAAATATGGACGTCTTTTGAAATTTTTGGTCGATATATGACCCCAGGATTTGTTTTCAGGGCAGGTGTCATTTACAGGCCTGTAATGATTTGGAATATCCACTGACCATTAGCGCTGGGATTAAAGCTGCAGTTGTGAGAAATGGCCACAAGGTGGCAGCAGTTCTCCCTTACCAAATCTGGTTACTAGGGCAGCAGAGCCTCAATGGAAGTCGCGTTCTAGATTGGAATGTAGAACGGAATGTGCCAGGAGAAGGCCCCTCAAGTGTGTCTCACTACTTCTTGTTCTTGTTTTTAATTTAATTTTTTATTTTTTTATTACAGCATGTTTGAGTACAACGTTTAGCTTGTTGTAGGTGTGCCAGAGGTGGTTCTTTTACACATATACATATGTCTGTTCTTCCTGGGATCCTTTTCCCATGTACGTTATGACAGAATGTTGAGTAGTCTTCTCTTGGTACTCCGTAGGTCTTTGGTGATTATATACGTCTACTGTGTTTGTATATGTCTGTTAACCCCAATATCGTAATGAATTCAATCCTCACACCTTTCCTTTGGTGAACCATAAGTTTGTTTAATGAATCTGTGATTGCCCTTCTCCGTGGAAATATCTGCCCTGGTATCAATTTATAGGTAACACCTATAAGTGATATGATACGATATGTGTCTTTCACTCTCTGACTTACACCAAGTCACGTGATTACCTCGAGACTCATCTACGGTGCTGCGAATGGCATTGTGTCCTTTTTTTCCTTGGCGAATATTCTGTCTTAGCGAGGTCCATTTTCTGCAATGTGATTCCCTGAGGGCTGAGGATTAGCTGCCCTGGGCAGCCTGACCCTGCCGGCAAGCCCTCCCCAGGTGTGCCTGGGTTGAGGTCAATATAAACAGCACTCCAGGCAGCAATAGCCCCTGCAGCTGTGCCTGACTCCATATTCTCTGCCCCGTCAGCAGTCTCGGGGCTGTGCTGGTGGGAGGGCGGGAGGGTCCACGGCTTTGTGGGTGGCCCGGTGTGAGTGGGGCTCTGCTGGACTTTCGGCAGGAGTTGCCAGGCTGCCACCTGTAAAGAAGAGGATGTGTCACCCATAACTTCCACTGGAATATCTCTCCGGGATGAGGTGTGGAAGGAAAAAAAGGAGTGGGGGCCGGGACAGGAGGGGTATCTCAGGCAGGGCAATGGAAAGCTTCCAGAAGAGCGCCCGTGGCCAGGACCATCCTGGCTGACCTGCAGGCACCAAGTTGGCCTGCGTGCCGTCGCTGGTGTGGCTCCACGGCCCTCCCTCTAGGCTTTCAAGCCCTTGTACATATTCAGGTGTTTCACCTGGGAAGGGTGGGAACAGTTCAGCAGCATCTGGCCTGGGGCTCAGCTCACGTTTACTCACAGAGGCCTGGGCACGGTCCCCCAGCTTTGCAATAAGGACACTCCTTTCATGGGCCGGTGGGGCTGCTGGCTGTATGGGAGATGATTCCCCACCTCTGACCAATTTCAGAATTGTTTACCACTGGAGCAAGTGCCTTGGTAGTGTTTTCCTCTGTATAACGGTTAGGTTCAATTTTTTTTTTCTTTTTTGGTTCAAGTTAGATTTTATTCCTCTTTTATGTATTTATAGATATAAGCATGGAAATAATTCATTGTTATATATACATCAGTGTGAATGGAAGAACTTTTTTTCTGTTTTATTTTTACATTTTATTTTTAAAAATTTTGAAATTTAATTTTGTTTATTTTTTTATACAGTAGGTTATTATTAGTTATCTATTTTATGCATATACATGTATAGAGGTCAATCCCAATCTCCCAACTCATCCCACCACCACCACCCCATGGCTTCCCCCACTTTGTGTCCATACGTCTGTTCTCTACCTCTGTGTCTCTATTTCTGCCCTGCAAACCAGTTCATCTGTACCATTTTTCTAGGTTCCACATATAGGCATTAGTATACAATATTTGTTTTTCTCTTTCTGACTTACTTCACTCTGTATGACAGTCTCTAGATCCATCAACTTCTCTACAAATGACCCAGTTTCATTCCTTTTTATGGCTGAGTAATATTCCATTTTATATATGTACCACATCTTTATCCATTCGTCTGTCTGTGGGCATTTAGGTTGCTTCCATTACCTGGCTATTGTAAATAGTGCTGCAATGAACATTGTGGTGAATGTGTCTTTGTGATTTATGGTTTTCTCTGGGTATATGCCCAGAAGTGGGATTGCTGGATCCTATGGTAATTCTCTTTTTAGTTTTTTAAAGGAACCTCCATACTGTTCTCCATAGTGACTGTATCAATTTACATTCCCACCAATAGCGGAAGAGGGTTCCTTTTGTCCACACCCTCCCCAGAATTTGTTGTTTGTACATTATCTGATGATGCCGATTCTAACAGGTGTGAGGTCTTACCTCATTGTAGTTTTGATTTGCATTTCTCTAATAATTAGTGATGTTGAGCAGCTTCTCATGTGCGTCTTGGCCATCTCTGTGACTTCTTTGAAGAAACGTCTCTTTAGATCTTCTGCCCATTTTTGTATTGGGTTGTTTGTTTTATTAATATTAAGCTGCATGAGCTGTTTATATATATTGGAGATTAAACCTTTGTCCATTGATTCGTTTGTGAACGTTTTCGCCCATTCTGAGGGTTGCCTTTTTCCATTCCCGTTTTTTTAACAAAGAAAGAAAGAAAGCAAAAGAAGCAGAACACTAATGTGCGTGAAATATGCCTCTTGAAACTGTCGTTTTGAAATATGGACGTCTTTTGAAATTTTTGGTCGATATATGACCCCAGGATTTGTTTTCAGGGCAGGTGTCATTTACAGGCCTGTAATGATTTGGAATATCCACTGACCATTAGCGCTGGGATTAAAGCTGCAGTTGTGAGAAATGGCCACAAGGTGGCAGCAGTTCTCCCTTACCAAATCTGGTTACTAGGGCAGCAGAGCCTCAATGGAAGTCGCGTTCTAGATTGGAATGTAGAACGGAATGTGCCAGGAGAAGGCCCCTCAAGTGTGTCTCACTACTTCTTGTTCTTGTTTTTAATTTAATTTTTTATTTTTTTATTACAGCATGTTTGAGTACAACGTTTAGCTTGTTGTAGGTGTGCCAGAGGTGGTTCTTTTACACATATACATATGTCTGTTCTTCCTGGGATCCTTTTCCCATGTACGTTATGACAGAATGTTGAGTAGTCTTCTCTTGGTACTCAGTAGGTCTTTGGTGATTATATACGTCTACTGTGTTTGTATATGTCTGTTAACCCCAATATCGTAATGAATTCAATCCTCACACCTTTCCTTTGGTGAACCATAAGTTTGTTTAATGAATCTGTGATTGCCCTTCTCCGTGGAAATATCTGCCCTGGTATCAATTTATAGGTAACACCTATAAGTGATATGATACGATATGTGTCTTTCACTCTCTGACTTACACCAAGTCACGTGATTACCTCGAGACTCATCTACGGTGCTGCGAATGGCATTGTGTCCTTTTTTTCCTTGGCGAATAATCTGTCTTAGCGAGGTCCATTTTCTGCAATGTGATTCCCTGAGGGCTGAGGATTAGCTGCCCTGGGCAGCCTGACCCTGCCGGCAAGCCCTCCCCAGGTGTGCCTGGGTTGAGGTCAATATAAACAGCACTCCAGGCAGCAATAGCCCCTGCAGCTGTGCCTGACTCCATATTCTCTGCCCCGTCAGCAGTCTCGGGGCTGTGCTGGTGGGAGGGCGGGAGGGTCCACGGCTTTGTGGGTGGCCCGGTGTGAGTGGGGCTCTGCTGGACTTTCGGCAGGAGTTGCCAGGCTGCCACCTGTAAAGAAGAGGATGTGTCACCCATAACTTCCACTGGAATATCTCTCCGGGATGAGGTGTGGAAGGAAAAAAAGGAGTGGGGGCCGGGACAGGAGGGGTATCTCAGGCAGGGCAATGGAAAGCTTCCAGAAGAGCGCCCGTGGCCAGGACCATCCTGGCTGACCTGCAGGCACCAAGTTGGCCTGCGTGCCGTCGCTGGTGTGGCTCCACGGCCCTCCCTCTAGGCTTTCAAGCCCTTGTACATATTCAGGTGTTTCACCTGGGAAGGGTGGGAACAGTTCAGCAGCATCTGGCCTGGGGCTCAGCTCACGTTTACTCACAGAGGCCTGGGTACGGTCCCCCAGCTTTGCAATAAGGACACTCCTTTCATGGGCGGGTGGGGCTGCTGGCTGTATGGGAGATGATTCCCCACCTCTGACCAATTTCAGAATTGTTTACCACTGGAGCAAGTGCCTTGGTAGTGTTTTCCTCTGTATAACGGTTAGGTTCAATTTTTTTTTTTCTTTTTTGGTTCAAGTTAGATTTTATTCCTCTTTTATGTATTTATAGATATAAGCATGGAAATAATTCATTGTTATATATACATCAGTGTGAATGGAAGAACTTTTTTTCTGTTTTATTTTTACATTTTATTTTTAAAAATTTTGAAATTTAATTTTGTTTATTTTTTTATACAGTAGGTTATTATTAGTTATCTATTTTATGCATATACATGTATACAGGTCAATCCCAATCTCCCAACTCATCCCACCACCACCACCCCATGGCTTCCCCCACTTTGTGTCCATACGTCTGTTCTCTACCTCTGTGTCTCTATTTCTGCCCTGCAAACCAGTTCATCTGTACCATTTTTCTAGGTTCCACATATAGGCATTAATATACAATATTTGTTTTTCTCTTTCTGACTTACTTCACTCTGTATGACAGTCTCTAGATCCATCAGCTTCTCCACAAATGACCCAGTTTCATTCCTTTTTATGGCTGAGTAATATTCCATTTTATATATGTACCACATCTTTATCCATTCGTCTGTCTGTGGGCATTTAGGTTGCTTCCATTACCTGGCTATTGTAAATAGTGCTGCAATGAACATTGTGGTGAATGTGTCTTTGTGATTTATGGTTTTCTCTGGGTATATGCCCAGAAGTGGGATTGCTGGATCCTATGGTAATTCTCTTTTTAGTTTTTTAAAGGAACCTCCATACTGTTCTCCATAGTGACTGTATCAATTTACATTCCCACCAATAGCGGAAGAGGGTTCCTTTTGTCCACACCCTCCCCAGAATTTGTTGTTTGTACATTATCTGATGATGCCGATTCTAACAGGTGTGAGGTCTTACCTCATTGTAGTTTTGATTTGCATTTCTCTAATAATTAGTGATGTTGAGCAGCTTCTCATGTGCGTCTTGGCCATCTCTGTGACTTCTTTGAAGAAACGTCTCTTTAGATCTTCTGCCCATTTTTGTATTGGGTTGTTTGTTTTATTAATATTAAGCTGCATGAGCTGTTTATATATATTGGAGATTAAACCTTTGTCCATTGATTCGTTTGTGAACGTTTTCGCCCATTCTGAGGGTTGCCTTTTTCCATTCCCGTTTTTTTAACAAAGAAAGAAAGAAAGCAAAAGAAGCAGAACACTAATGTGCGTGAAATATGCCTCTTGAAACTGTCGTTTTGAAATATGGACGTCTTTTGAATTTTTTGGTCGATATATGACCCCAGGATTTGTTTTCAGGGCAGGTGTCATTTACAGGCCTGTAATGATTTGGAATATCCACTGACCATTAGCGCTGGGATTAAAGCTGCAGTAGTGAGAAATGGCCACAAGGTGGCAGCAGTTCTCCCTTACCAAATCTGGTTACTAGGGCAGCAGAGCCTCAATGGAAGTCGCGTTCTAGATTGGAATGTAGAACGGAATGTGCCAGGAGAAGGCCCCTCAAGTGTGTCTCACTACTTCTTGTTCTTGTTTTTAATTTAATTTTTTATTTTTTTACTACAGCATGTTTGAGTACAACGTTTAGCTTGTTGTAGGTGTGCCAGAGGTGGTTCTTTTACACATATACATATGTCTGTTCTTCCTGGGATCCTTTTCCCATGTACGTTATGACAGAATGTTGAGTAGTCTTCTCTTGGTACTCCGTAGGTCTTTGGTGATTATATACGTCTACTGTGTTTGTATATGTCTGTTAACCCCAATATCGTAATGAATTCAATCCTCACACCTTTCCTTTGGTGAACCATAAGTTTGTTTAATGAATCTGTGATTGCCCTTCTCCGTGGAAATATCTGCCCTGGTATCAATTTATAGGTAACACCTATAAGTGATATGATACGATATGTGTCTTTCACTCTCTGACTTACTCCAAGTCACGTGATTACCTCGAGACTCATCTACGGTGCTGCGAATGGCATTGTGTCCTTTTTTTCCTTGGCGAATATTCTGTCTTAGCGAGGTCCATTTTCTGCAATGTGATTCCCTGAGGGCTGAGGATTAGCTGCCCTGGGCAGCCTGACCCTGCCGGCAAGCCCTCCCCAGGTGTGCCTGGGTTGAGGTCAATATAAACAGCACTCCAGGCAGCAATAGCCCCTGCAGCTGTGCCTGACTCCATATTCTCTGCCCCGTCAGCAGTCTCGGGGCTGTGCTGGTGGGAGGGTGGGAGGGTCCACGGCTTTGTGGGTGGCCCGGTGTGAGTGGGGCTCTGCTGGACTTTCGGCAGGAGTTGCCAGGCTGCCACCTGTAAAGAAGAGGATGTGTCACCCATAACTTCCACTGGAATATCTCTCCGGGCTGAGTTGTGGAAGGAAAAAAAGGAGTGGGGGCCGGGACAGGAGGGGTATCTCAGGCAGGGCAATGGAAAGCTTCCAGAAGAGCGCCCGTGGCCAGGACCATCCTGGCTGACCTGCAGGCACCAAGTTGGCCTGCGTGCCGTCGCTGGTGTGGCTCCACGGCCCTCCCTCTAGGCTTCCAAGCCCTTGTACATATTCAGGTGTTTCACCTGGGAAGGGTGGGAACAGTTCAGCAGCATCTGGCCTGGGGCTCAGCTCACGTTTACTCACAGAGGCCTGGGCACGGTCCCCCAGCTTTGCAATAAGGACGCTCCTTGCGTGGGCGGGTGGGGCTGCTGGCTGTATGGGAGATGATTCCCCACCTCTGACCAATTTCAGAATTGTTTACCACTGGAGCAAGTGCCTTGGTAGTGTTTTCCTCTGTATAACTGTTAGGTTCAATTTTTTTTTTCTTTTTTGGTTCAAGTTAGATTTTATTCCTCTTTTATGTATTTATAGATATAAGCATGGAAATAATTCATTGTTATATATACATCAGTGTGAATGGAAGAACTTTTTTTCTGTTTTATTTTTACATTTTATTTTTAAAAATTTTGAAATTTAATTTTGTTTATTTTTTTATACAGTAGGTTATTATTAGTTATCTATTTTATGCATATACATGTATACAGGTCAATCCCAATCTCCCAACTCATCCCACCACCACCACCCCATGGCTTCCCCCACTTTGTGTCCATACGTCTGTTCTCTACCTCTGTGTCTCTATTTCTGCCCTGCAAACCAGTTCATCTGTACCATTTTTCTAGGTTCCACATATAGGCATTAGTATACAATATTTGTTTTTCTCTTTCTGACTTACTTCACTCTGTATGACAGTCTCTAGATCCATCAACTTCTCTACAAATGACCCAGTTTCATTCCTTTTTATGGCTGAGTAATATTCCATTTTATATATGTACCACATCTTTATCCATTCATCTGTCTGTGGGCATTTAGGTTGCTTCCATTACCTGGCTATTGTAAATAGTGCTGCAATGAACATTGTGGTGAATGTGTCTTTGTGATTTATGGTTTTCTCTGGGTATATGCCCAGAAGTGGGATTGCTGGATCCTATGGTAATTCTCTTTTTAGTTTTTTAAAGGAACCTCCATACTGTTCTCCATAGTGACTGTATCAATTTACATTCCCACCAATAGTGGAAGAGGGTTCCTTTTGTCCACACCCTCCCCAGAATTTGTTGTTTGTACATTATCTGATGATGCCGATTCTAACAGGTGTGAGGTCTTACCTCATTGTAGTTTTGATTTGCATTTCTCTAATAATTAGTGATGTTGAGCAGCTTCTCATGTGCGTCTTGGCCATCTCTGTGACTTCTTTGAAGAAACGTCTCTTTAGATCTTCTGCCCATTTTTGTATTGGGTTGTTTGTTTTATTAATATTAAGCTGCATGAGCTGTTTATATATATTGGAGATTAAACCTTTGTCCATTGATTCGTTTGTGAACGTTTTCGCCCATTCTGAGGGTTGCCTTTTTCCATTCCCGTTTTTTTAACAAAGAAAGAAAGAAAGCAAAAGAAGCAGAACACTAATGTGCGTGAAATATGCCTCTTGAAACTGTCGTTTTGTAATATGGACGTCTTTTGAATTTTTTGGTCGATATATGACCCCAGGATTTCTTTTCAGGGCAGGTGTCATTTACAGGCCTGTAATGATTTGGAATATCCACTGACCATTAGCGCTGGGATTAAAGCTGCAGTTGTGAGAAATGGCCACAAGGTGGCAGCAGTTCTCCCTTACCAAATCTGGTTACTAGGGCAGCAGAGCCTCAATGGAAGTCGCGTTCTAGATTGGAATGTAGAACGGAATGTGCCAGGAGAAGGCCCCTCAAGTGTGTCTCACTACTTCTTGTTCTTGTTTTTAATTTAATTTTTTATTTTTTTATTACAGCATGTTTGAGTACAACGTTTAGCTTGTTGTAGGTGTGCCAGAGGTGGTTCTTTTACACATATACATATGTCTGTTCTTCCTGGGATCCTTTTCCCATGTACGTTATGACAGAATGTTGAGTAGTCTTCTCTTGGTACTCCGTAGGTCTTTGGTGATTATATACGTCTACTGTGTTTGTATATGTCTGTTAACCCCAATATCGTAATGAATTCAATCCTCACACCTTTCCTTTGGTGAACCATAAGTTTGTTTAATGAATCTGTGATTGCCCTTCTCCGTGGAAATATCTGCCCTGGTATCAATTTATAGGTAACACCTATAAGTGATATGATACGATATGTGTCTTTCACTCTCTGACTTAATCCAAGTCACGTGATTACCTCGAGACTCATCTACAGTGGTGCGAATGGCATTGTGTCCTTTTTTTCCTTGGCGAATATTCTGTCTTAGCGAGGTCCATTTTCTGCAATGTGATTCCCTGAGGGCTGAGGATTAGCTGCCCTGGGCAGCCTGACCCTGCCGGCAAGACCTCCAAAGGTGTGCCTGGGTTGAGGTCAATATAAACAGCACTCCAGGCAGCAATAGCCCCTGCAGCTGTGCCTGACTCCATATTCTCTGCCCCGTCAGCAGTCTCGGGGCTGTGCTGGTTGGAGGGTGGGAGGGTCCACGGCTTTGTGGGTGGCCCGGTGTGAGTGGGGCTCTGCTGGACTTTCGGCAGGAGTTGCCAGGCTGCCACCTGTAAAGAAGAGGATGTGTCACCCATAACTTCCACTGGAATATCTCTCCGGGCTGAGGTGTGGAAGGGAAAAAAGGAGTGGGGGCCGGGACAGGAGGGGTATCTCAGGCAGGGCAATGGAAAGCTTCCAGAAGAGTGCCCGTGGCCAGGACCATCCTGGCTGACCTGCAGGCACCAAGTTGGCCTGCGTGCTGTCGCTGGTGTGGCTCCACGGCCCTTCCTCTAGGCTTTCAAGCCCTTGTACATATTCAGGTGTTTCACCTGGGAAGGGTGGGAACAGTTCAGCAGCATCTGGCCTGGGGCTCAGCTCACGTTTACTCACAGAGGCCTGGGCACGGTCCCCCAGCTTTGCAATAAGGACGCTCCTTGCGTGGGCGGGTGGGGCTGCTGGCTGTATGGGAGATGATTCCCCACCTCTGACCAATTTCAGAATTGTTTACCACTGGAGCAAGTGCCTTGGTAGTGTTTTCCTCTGTATAACGGTTAGGTTCAATTTTTTTTTTCTTTTTTGGTTCAAGTTAGATTTTATTCCTCTTTTATGTATTTATAGATATAAGCATGGAAATAATTCATTGTTATATATACATCAGTGTGAATGGAAGAACTTTTTTTCTGTTTTATTTTTACATTTTATTTTTAAAAATTTTGAAATTTAATTTTGTTTATTTTTTTATACAGTAGGTTATTATTAGTTATCTATTTTATGCATATACATGTATACAGGTCAAGCCCAATCTCCCAACTCATCCCACCACCACCACCCCATGGCTTCCCCCACTTTGTGTCCATACGTCTGTTCTCTACCTCTGTGTCTCTATTTCTGCCCTGCAAACCAGTTCATCTGTACCATTTTTCTAGGTTCCACATATAGGCATTAATATACAATATTTGTTTTTCTCTTTCTGACTTACTTCACTCTGTATGACAGTCTCTAGATCCATCAACTTCTCTACAAATGACCCAGTTTCATTCCTTTTTATGGCTGAGTAATATTCCATTTTATATATGTACCACATCTTTATCCATTCGTCTGTCTGTGGGCATTTAGGTTGCTTCCATTACCTGGCTATTGTAAATAGTGCTGCAATGAACATTGTGGTGAATGTGTCTTTGTGATTTATGGTTTTCTCTGGGTATATGCCCAGAAGTGGGATTGCTGGATCCTATGGTAATTCTCTTTTTAGTTTTTTAAAGGAACCTCCATACCGTTCTCCATAGTGACTGTATCAATTTACATTCCCACCAATAGCGGAAGAGGGTTCCTTTTGTCCACACCCTCCCCAGAATTTGTTGTTTGTACATTATCTGATGATGCCGATTCTAACAGGTGTGAGGTCTTACCTCATTGTAGTTTTGATTTGCATTTCTCTAATAATTAGTGATGTTGAGCAGCTTCTCATGTGCGTCTTGGCCATCTCTGTGACTTCTTTGAAGAAACGTCTCTTTAGATCTTCTGCCCATTTTTGTATTGGGTTGCTTGTTTTATTAATATTAAGCTGCATGAGCTGTTTATATATATTGGAGATTAAACCTTTGTCCATTGATTCGTTTGTGAACGTTTTCGCCCATTCTGAGGGTTGCCTTTTTCCATTCCCGTTTTTTTAACAAAGAAAGAAAGCAAAAGAAGCAGAACACTAATGTGCGTGAAATATGCCTCTTGAAACTGTTGTTTTGAAATATGGACGTCTTTTGAATTTTTTGGTCGATATATGACCCCAGGATTTGTTTTCAGGGCAGGTGTCATTTACAGGCCTGTAATGATTTGGAATATCCACTGACCATTAGCGCTGGGATTAAAGCTGCAGTTGTGAGAAATGGCCACAAGGTGGCAGCAGTTCTCCCTTACCAAATCTGGTTACTAGGGCAGCAGAGCCTCAATGGAAGTCGCGTTCTAGATTGGAATGTAGAACGGAATGTGCCAGGAGAAGGCCCCTCAAGTGTGTCTCACTACTTCTTGTTCTTGTTTTTAATTTAATTTTTTATTTTTTTATTACAGCATGTTTGAGTACAACGTTTAGCTTGTTGTAGGTGTGCCAGAGGTGGTTCTTTTACACATATACATATGTCTGTTCTTCCTGGGATCCTTTTCCCATGTACGTTATGACAGAATGTTGAGTAGTCTTCTCTTGGTACTCCGTAGGTCTTTGGTGATTATATACGTCTACTGTGTTTGTATATGTCTGTTAACCCCAATATCGTAATGAATTCAATCCTCACACCTTTCCTTTGGTGAACCATAAGTTTGTTTAATGAATCTGTGATTGCCCTTCTCCGTGGAAATATCTGCCCTGGTATCAATTTATAGGTAACACCTATAAGTGATATGATACGATATGTGTCTTTCACTCTCTGACTTACTCCAAGTCACGTGATTACCTCGAGACTCATCTACGGTGCTGCGAATGGCATTGTGTCCTTTTTTTCCTTGGCGAATATTCTGTCTTAGCGAGGTCCATTTTCTGCAATGTGATTCCCTGAGGGCTGAGGATTAGCTGCCCTGGGCAGCCTGACCCTGCCGGCAAGACCTCCCCAGGTGTGCCTGGGTTGAGGTCAATATAAACAGCACTCCAGGCAGCAATAGCCCCTGCAGCTGTGCCTGACTCCATATTCTCTGCCCCAGCAGCAGTCTCGGGGCTGTGCTGGTGGGAGGGTGGGAGGGTCCACGGCTTTGTGGGTGGCCCGGTGTGAGTGGGGCTCTGCTGGACTTTCGGCAGGAGTTGCCAGGCTGCCACCTGTAAAGAAGAGGATGTGTCACCCATAACTTCCACTGGAATATCTCTCCGGGCTGAGGTGTGGAAGGGAAAAAAGGAGTGGGGGCCGGGACAGGAGGGGTATCTCAGGCAGGGCAATGGAAAGCTTCCAGAAGAGCGCCCGTGGCCAGGACCATCCTGGCTGACCTGCAGGCACCAAGTTGGCCTGCGTGCTGTCGCTGGTGTGGCTCCACGGCCCTTCCTCTAGGCTTTCAAGCCCTTGTACATATTCAGGTGTTTCACCTGGGAAGGGTGGGAACAGTTCAGCAGCATCTGGCCTGGGGCTCAGCTCACGTTTACTCACAGAAGCCTGGGCACGGTCCCCCAGCTTTGCAATAAGGACGCTCCTTGCGTGGGCGGGTGGGGCTGCTGGCTGTATGGGAGATGATTCCCCACCTCTGACCAATTTCAGAATTGTTTACCACTGGAGCAAGTGCCTTGGTAGTGTTTTCCTCTGTATAACGGTTAGGTTCAATTTTTTTTTTTTCTTTTTTGGTTCAAGTTAGATTTTATTCCTCTTTTATGTATTTATAGATATAAGCATGGAAATAATTCATTGTTATATATACATCAGTGTGAATGGAAGAACTTTTTTTCTGTTTTATTTTTACATTTTATTTTTAAAAATTTTGAAATTTAATTTTGTTTATTTTTTTATACAGTAGGTTATTATTAGTTATCTATTTTATGCATATACATGTATACAGGTCAATCCCAATCTCCCAACTCATCCCACCACCACCACCCCATGGCTTCCCCCACTTTGTGTCCATACGTCTGTTCTCTACCTCTGTGTCTCTATTTCTGCCCTGCAAACCAGTTCATCTGTACCATTTTTCTAGGTTCCACATATAGGCATTAATATACAATATTTGTTTTTCTCTTTCTGACTTACTTCACTCTGCATGACAGTCTCTAGATCCATCAACTTCTCTACAAATGACCCAGTTTCATTCCTTTTTATGGCTGAGTAATATTCCATTTTATATATGTACCACATCTTTATCCATTCGTCTGTCTGTGGGCATTTAGGTTGCTTCCATTACCTGGCTATTGTAAATAGTGCTGCAATGAACATTGTGGTGAATGTGTCTTTGTGATTTATGGTTTTCTCTGGGTATATGCCCAGAAGTGGGATTGCTGGATCCTATGGTAATTCTCTTTTTAGTTTTTTAAAGGAACCTCCATACTGTTCTCCATAGTGACTGTATCAATTTACATTCCCACCAATAGCGGAAGAGGGTTCCTTTTGTCCACACCCTCCCCAGAATTTGTTGTTTGTACATTATCTGATGATGCCGATTCTAACAGGTGTGAGGTCTTACCTCATTGTAGTTTTGATTTGCATTTCTCTAATAATTAGTGATGTTGAGCAGCTTCTCATGTGCGTCTTGGCCATCTCTGTGACTTCTTTGAAGAAACGTCTCTTTAGATCTTCTGCCCATTTTTGTATTGGGTTGTTTGTTTTATTAATATTAAGCTGCATGAGCTGTTTATATATATTGGAGATTAAACCTTTGTCCATTGATTCGTTTGTGAACGTTTTCGCCCATTCTGAGGGTTGCCTTTTTCCATTCCCGTTTTTTTAACAAAGAAAGAAAGAAAGCAAAAGAAGCAGAACACTAATGTGCGTGAAATATGCCTCTTGAAACTGTCGTTTTGAAATATGGACGTCTTTTGAAATTTTTGGTCGATATATGACCCCAGGATTTGTTTTCAGGGCAGGTGTCATTTACAGGCCTGTAATGATTTGGAATATCCACTGACCATTAGCGCTGGGATTAAAGCTGCAGTTGTGAGAAACGGCCACAAGGTGGCAGCAGTTCTCCCTTACCAAATCTGGTTACTAGGGCAGCAGAGCCTCAATGGAAGTCGCGTTCTAGATTGGAATGTAGAACGGAATGTGCCAGGAGAAGGCCCCTCAAGTGTGTCTCACTACTTCTTGTTCTTGTTTTTAATTTAATTTTTTATTTTTTTATTACAGCATGTTTGAGTACAACGTTTAGCTTGTAGGTGTGCCAGAGGTGGTTCTTTTACACATATACATATGTCTGTTCTTCCTGGGATCCTTTTCCCATGTACGTTATGACAGAATGTTGAGTAGTCTTCTCTTGGTACTCCGTAGGTCTTTGGTGATTATATACGTCTACTGTGTTTGTATATGTCTGTTAACCCCAATATCGTAATGAATTCAATCCTCACACCTTTCCTTTGGTGAACCATAAGTTTGTTTAATGAATCTGTGATTGCCCTTCTCCGTGGAAATATCTGCCCTGGTATCAATTTATAGGTAACACCTATAAGTGATATGATACGATATGTGTCTTTCACTCTCTGACTTACTCCAAGTCACGTGATTACCTCGAGACTCATCTACGGTGCTGTGAATGGCATTGTGTCCTTTTTTTCCTTGGCGAATATTCTGTCTTAGCGAGGTCCATTTTCTGCAATGTGATTCCCTGAGGGCTGAGGATTAGCTGCCCTGGGCAGCCTGACCCTGCCGGCAAGCCCTCCCCAGGTGTGCCTGGGTTGAGGTCAATATAAACAGCACTCCAGGCAGCAATAGCCCCTGCAGCTGTGCCTGACACCATATTCTCTGCCCCGTCAGCAGTCTCGGGGCTGTGCTGGTGGGAGGGTGGGAGGGTCCACGGCTTTGTGGGTGGCCCGGTGTGAGTGGGACTCTGCTGGACTTTCGGCAGGAGTTGCCAGGCTGCCACCTGTAAAGAAGAGGATGTGTCACCCATAACTTCCACTGGAATATCTCTCCGGGCTGAGTTGTGGAAGGGAAAAAAGGAGTGGGGGCCGGGACAGGAGGGGTATCTCAGGCAGGGCAATGGAAAGCTTCCAGAAGAGCGCCCGTGGCCAGGACCATCCTGGCTGACCTGCAGGCACCAAGTTGGCCTGCGTGCTGTCGCTGGTGTGGCTCCACGGCCCTTCCTCTAGGCTTTCAAGCCCTTGTACATATTCAGGTGTTTCACCTGGGAAGGGTGGGAACAGTTCAGCAGCATCTGGCCTGGGGCTCAGCTCACGTTTACTCACAGAGGCCTGGGCACGGTCCCCCAGCTTTGCAATAAGGACGCTCCTTGCGTGGGCGGGTGGGGCTGCTGGCTGTATGGGAGATGATTCCCCACCTCTGACCAATTTCAGAATTGTTTACCACTGGAGCAAGTGCCTTGGTAGTGTTTTCCTCTGTATAACGGTTAGGTTCAATTTTTTTTTTTTCTTTTTTGGTTCAAGTTAGATTTTATTCCTCTTTTATGTATTTATAGATATAAGCATGGAAATAATTCATTGTTATATATACATCAGTGTGAATGGAAGAACATTTTTTCTGTTTTATTTTTACATTTTATTTTTAAAAATTTTGAAATTTAATTTTGTTTATTTTTTTATACAGTAGGTTATTATTAGTTATCTATTTCATGCATATACATGTATACAGGTCAAGCCCAATCTCCCAACTCATCCCACCACCACCACCCCATGGCTTCCCCCACTTTGTGTCCATACGTCTGTTCTCTACCTCTGTGTCTCTATTTCTGCCCTGCAAACCAGTTCATCTGTACCATTTTTCTAGGTTCCACATATAGGCATTAATATACAATATTTGTTTTTCTCTTTCTGACTTACTTCACTCTGCATGACAGTCTCTAGATCCATCAACTTCTCTACAAATGACCCAGTTTCATTCCTTTTTATGGCTGAGTAATATTCCATTTTATATATGTACCACATCTTTATCCATTCGTCTGTCTGTGGCCATTTAGGTTGCTTCCATTACCTGGCTATTGTAAATAGTGCTGCAATGAACATTGTGGTGAATGTGTCTTTGTGATTTATGGTTTTCTCTGGGTATATGCCCAGAAGTGGGATTGCTGGATCCTATGGTAATTCTCTTTTTAGTTTTTTAAAGGAACCTCCATACCGTTCTCCATAGTGACTGTATCAATTTACATTCCCACCAATAGCGGAAGAGGGTTCCTTTTGTCCACACCCTCCCCAGAATTTGTTGTTTGTACATTATCTGATGATGCCGATTCTAACAGGTGTGAGGTCTTACCTCATTGTAATTTTGATTTGCATTTCTCTAATAATTAGTGATGTTGAGCAGCTTCTCATGTGCGTCTTGGCCATCTCTGTGACTTCTTTGAAGAAACGTCTCTTTAGATCTTCTGCCCATTTTTGTATTGGGTTGTTTGTTTTATTAATATTAAGCTGCATGAGCTGTTTATATATATTGGAGATTAAACCTTTGTCCATTGATTCGTTTGTGAACGTTTTCGCCCATTCTGAGGGTTGCCTTTTTCCATTCCCGTTTTTTTAACAAAGAAAGAAAGAAAGCAAAAGAAGCAGAACACTAATGTGCGTGAAATATGCCTCTTGAAACTGTTGTTTTGAAATATGGACGTCTTTTGAATTTTTTGGTCGATATATGACCCCAGGATTTGTTTTCAGGGCAGGTGTCATTTACAGGCCTGTAATGATTTGGAATATCCACTGACCATTAGCGCTGGGATTAAAGCTGCAGTTGTGAGAAATGGCCACAAGGTGGCAGCAGTTCTCCCTTACCAAATCTGGTTACTAGGGCAGCAGAGCCTCAATGGAAGTCGCGTTCTAGATTGGAATGTAGAACGGAATGTGCCAGGAGAAGGCCCCTCAAGTGTGTCTCACTACTTCTTGTTCTTGTTTTTAATTTAATTTTTTTATTTTTTTATTACAGCATGTTTGAGTACAACGTTCAGCTTGTTGTAGGTGTGCCAGAGGTGGTTCTTTTACACATATACATATGTCTGTTCTTCCTGGGATCCTTTTCCCATGTACGTTATGACAGAATGTTGAGTAGTCTTCTCTTGGTACTCCGTAGGTCTTTGGTGATTATATACGTCTACTGTGTTTGTATATGTCTGTTAACCCCAATATCGTAATGAATTCAATCCTCACACCTTTCCTTTGGTGAACCATAAGTTTGTTTAATGAATCTGTGATTGCCCTTCTCCGTGGAAATATCTGCCCTGGTATCAATTTATAGGTAACACCTATAAGTGATATGATACGATATGTGTCTTTCACTCTCTGACTTACTCCAAGTCACGTGATTACCTCGAGACTCATCTACGGTGCTGCGAATGGCATTGTGTCCTTTTTTTCCTTGGCGAATATTCTGTCTTAGCGAGGTCCATTTTCTGCAATGTGATTCCCTGAGGGCTGAGGATTAGCTGCCCTGGGCAGCCTGACCCTGCCGGCAAGACCTCCCCAGGTGTGCCTGGGTTGAGGTCAATATAAACAGCACTCCAGGCAGCAATAGCCCCTGCAGCTGTGCCTGACTCCATATTCTCTGCCCCGTCAGCAGTCTCGGGGCTGTGCTGGTGGGAGGGTCGGAGGGTCCACGGCTTTGTGGGTGGCCCGGTGTGAGTGGGGCTCTGCTGGACTTTCGGCAGGAGTTGCCAGGCTGCCACCTGTAAAGAAGAGGATGTGTCACCCATAACTTCCACTGGAATATCTCTCCGGGCTGAGGTGAGGAAGGAAAAAAAGGAGTGGGGGCCGGGACAGGAGGGGTATCTCAGGCAGGGCAATGGAAAGCTTCCAGAAGAGCGCCCGTGGCCAGGACCATCCTGGCTGACCTGCAGGCACCAAGTTGGCCTGCGTGCCGTCGCTGGTGTGGCTCCACGGCCCTCCCTCTAGGCTTTCAAGCCCTTGTACATATTCAGGTGTTTCACCTGGGAAGGGTGGGAACAGTTCAGCAGCATCTGGCCTGGGGCTCAGCTCACGTTTACTCACAGAGACCTGGGCACGGTCCCCCAGCTTTGCAATAAGGACGCTCCTTGCGTGGGCGGGTGGGGCTGCTGGCTGTATGGGAGATGATTCCCCACCTCTGACCAATTTCAGAATTGTTTACCACTGGAGCAAGTGCCTTGGTAGTGTTTTCCTCTGTATAACGGTTAGGTTCAATTTTTTTTTTCTTTTTTGGTTCAAGTTAGATTTTATTCCTCTTTTATGTATTTATAGATATAAGCATGGAAATAATTCATTGTTATATATACATCAGTGTGAATGGAAGAACTTTTTTTCTGTTTTATTTTTACATTTTATTTTTAAAAATTTTGAAATTTAATTTTGTTTATTTTTTTATACAGTAGGTTATTATTAGTTATCTATTTTATGCATATACATGTATACAGGTCAATCCCAATCTCCCAACTCATCCCACCACCACCACCCCATGGCTTCCCCCACTTTGTGTCCATACGTCTGTTCTCTACCTCTGTGTCTCTATTTCTGCCCTGCAAACCAGTTCATCTGTACCATTTTTCTAGGTTCCACATATAGGCATTAATATACAATATTTGTTTTTCTCTTTCTGACTTACTTCACTCTGTATGACAGTCTCTAGATCCATCAACTTCTCTACAAATGACCCAGTTTCATTCCTTTTTATGGCTGAGTAATATTCCATTTTATATATGTACCACATCTTTATCCATTCGTCTGTCTGTGGGCATTTAGGTTGCTTCCATTACCTGGCTATTGTAAATAGTGCTGCAATGAACATTGTGGTGAATGTGTCTTTGTGATTTATGGTTTTCTCTGGGTATATGCCCAGAAGTGGGATTGCTGGATCCTATGGGAATTCTCTTTTTAGTTTTTTAAAGGAACCTCCATACTGTTCTCCATAGTGACTGTATCAATTTACATTCCCACCAATAGCGGAAGAGGGTTCCTTTTGTCCACACCCTCCCCAGAATTTGTTGTTTGTACATTATCTGATGATGCCGATTCTAACAGGTGTGAGGTCTTACCTCATTGTAGTTTTGATTTGCATTTCTCTAATAATTAGTGATGTTGAGCAGCTTCTCATGTGCGTCTTGGCCATCTCTGTGACTTCTTTGAAGAAACGTCTCTTTAGATCTTCTGCCCATTTTTGTATTGGGTTGTTTGTTTTATTAATATTAAGCTGCATGAGCTGTTTATATATATTGGAGATTAAACCTTTGTCCATTGATTCGTTTGTGAACGTTTTCGCCCATTCTGAGGGTTGCCTTATTCCATTCCCGTTTTTTTAACAAAGAAAGAAAGAAAGCAAAAGAAGGAGAACACTAATGTGCGTGAAATATGCCTCTTGAAACTGTCGTTTTGAAATATGGACGTCTTTTGAATTTTTTGGTCGATATATGACCCCAGGATTTGTTTTCAGGGCAGGTGTCATTTACAGGCCTGTAATGATTTGGAATATCCACTGACCATTAGCGCTGGGATTAAAGCTGCAGTTGTGAGAAATGGCCACAAGGTGGCAGCAGTTCTCCCTTACCAAATCTGGTTACTAGGGCAGCAGAGCCTCAATGGAAGTCGCGTTCTAGATTGGAATGTAGAACGGAATGTGCCAGGAGAAGGCCCCTCAAGTGTGTCTCACTACTTCTTGTTCTTGTTTTTAATTTAATTTTTTATTTTTTTATTACAGCATGTTTGAGTACAACGTTTAGCTTCTTGTAGGTGTGCCAGAGGTGGTTCTTTGACACATATACATATGTCTGTTCTTCCTGGGATCCTTTTCCCATGTACGTTATGACAGAATGTTGAGTAGTCTTCTCTTGGTACTCCGTAGGTCTTTGGTGATTATATATGTCTACTGTGTTTGTATATGTCTGTTAACCCCAATATCGTAATGAATTCAATCCTCACACCTTTCCTTTGGTGAACCATAAGTTTGTTTAATGAATCTGTGATTGCCCTTCTCCGTGGAAATATCTGCCCTGGTATCAATTTATAGGTAACACCTATAAGTGATATGATACGATATGTGTCTTTCACTCTCTGACTTACTCCAAGTCACGTGATTACCTCGAGACTCATCTACGGTGCTGCGAATGGCATTGTGTCCTTTTTTTCCTTGGCGAATATACTGTCTTAGCGAGGTCCATTTTCTGCAATGTGATTCCCTGAGGGCTGAGGATTAGCTGCCCTGGGCAGCCTGACCCTGCCGGCAAGCCCTCCCCAGGTGTGCCTGGGTTGAGGTCAATATAAACAGCACTCCAGGCAGCAATAGCCCCAGCAGCTGTGCCTGACTCCATATTCTCTGCCCCGTCAGCAGTCTCGGGGCTGTGCTGGTGGGAGGGTGTGAGGGTCCACGGCTTTGTGGGTGGCCCGGTGTGAGTGGGGCTCTGCTGGACTTTCGGCAGGAGTTGCCAGGCTGCCACCTGTAAAGAAGAGGATGTGTCACCCATAACTTCCACTGGAATATCTCTCCGGGCTGAGGTGAGGAAGGAAAAAAAGGAGTGGGGGCCGGGACAGGAGGGGTATCTCAGGCAGGGCAATGGAAAGCTTCCAGAAGAGCGCCCGTGGCCAGGACCATCCTGGCTGACCTGCAGGCACCAAGTTGGCCTGCGTGCCGTCGCTGGTGTGGCTCCACGGCCCTCCCTCTAGGCTTTCAAGCCCTTGTACATATTCAGGTGTTTCACCTGGGAAGGGTGGGAACAGTTCAGCAGCATCTGGCCTGGGGCTCAGCTCACGTTTACTCACAGAGGCCTGGGCACGGTCCCCCAGCTTTGCAATAAGGACGCTCCTTGTGTGGGCGGGTGGGGCTGCTGGCTGTATGGGAGATGATTCCCCACCTCTGACCAATTTCAGAATTGTTTACCACTGGAGCAAGTGCCTTGGTAGTGTTTTCCTCTGTATAACTGTTAGGTTCAATTTTTTTTTTCTTTTTTGGTTCAAGTTAGATTTTATTCCTCTTTTATGTATTTATAGATATAAGCATGGAAATAATTCATTGTTATATATACATCAGTGAGAATGGAAGAAATTTTTTTCTGTTTTATTTTTACATTTTATTTTTAAAAATTTTGAAATTTAATTTTGTTTATTTTTTTATACAGTAGGTTATTATTAGTTATCTATTTTATGCATATACATGTATACAGGTCAATCCCAATCTCCCAACTCATCCCACCACCACCACCCCATGGCTTCCCCCACTTTGTGTCCATACGTCTGTTCTCTACCTCTGTGTCTCTATTTCTGCCCTGCAAACCAGTTCATCTGTACCATTTTTCTAGGTTCCACATATAGGCATTAATATACAATATTTGTTTTTCTCTTTCTGACTTACTTCACTCTGTATGACAGTCTCTAGATCCATCAACTTCTCTACAAATGACCCAGTTTCATTCCTTTTTATGGCTGAGTAATATTCCATTTTATATATGTACCACATCTTTATCCATTCGTCTGTCTGTGGGCATTTAGGTTGCTTCCATTACCTGGCTATTGTAAATAGTGCTGCAATGAACATTGTGGTGAATGTGTCTTTGTGATTTATGGTTTTCTCTGGGTATATGCCCAGAAGTGGGATTGCTGGATCCTATGGTAATTCTCTTTTTAGTTTTTTAAAGGAACCTCCATACTGTTCTCCATAGTGACTGTATCAATTTACATTCCCACCAATAGCGGAAGAGGGTTCCTTTTGTCCACACCCTCCCCAGAATTTGTTGTTTGTACATTATCTGATGATGCCGATTCTAACAGGTGTGAGGTCTTACCTCATTGTAGTTTTGATTTGCATTTCTCTAATAATTAGTGATGTTGAGCAGCTTCTCATGTGCGTCTTGGCCATCTCTGTGACTTCTTTGAAGAAACGTCTCTTTAGATCTTCTGCCCATTTTTGTATTGGGTTGTTTGTTTTATTAATATTAAGCTGCATGAGCTGTTATATATATTGGAGATTAAACCTTTGTCCATTGATTCGTTTGTGAACGTTTTCGCCCATTCTGAGGGTTGCCTTTTTCCATTCCCGTTTTTTTAACAAAGAAAGAAAGAAAGCAAAAGAAGCAGAACACTAATGTGCGTGAAATATGCCTCTTGAAACTGTCGTTTTGTAATATGGACGTCTTTTGGATTTTTTGGTCGATATATGACCCCAGGATTTGTTTTCAGGGCAGGTGTCATTTACAGGCCTGTAATGATTTGGAATATCCACTGACCATTAGCGCTGGGATTAAAGCTGCAGTTGTGAGAAACGGCCACAAGGTGGCAGCAGTTCTCCCTTACCAAATCTGGTTACTAGGGCAGCAGAGCCTCAATGGAAGTCGCGTTCTAGATTGGAATGTAGAACGGAATGTGCCAGGAGAAGGCCCCTCAAGTGTGTCTCACTACTTCTTGTTCTTGTTTTTAATTTAATTTTTTATTTTTTTATTACAGCATGTTTGAGTACAACGTTTAGCTTGTAGGTGTGCCAGAGGTGGTTCTTTTACACATATACATATGTCTGTTCTTCCTGGGATCCTTTTCCCATGTACGTTATGACAGAATGTTGAGTAGTCTTCTCTTGGTACTCCGTAGGTCTTTGGTGATTATATACGTCTACTGTGTTTGTATATGTCTGTTAACCCCAATATCGTAATGAATTCAATCCTCACACCTTTCCTTTGGTGAACCATAAGTTTGTTTAATGAATCTGTGATTGCCCTTCTCCGTGGAAATATCTGCCCTGGTATCAATTTATAGGTAACACCTATAAGTGATATGATACGATATGTGTCTTTCACTCTCTGACTTACTCCAAGTCACGTGATTACCTCGAGACTCATCTACGGTGCTGTGAATGGCATTGTGTCCTTTTTTTCCTTGGCGAATATTCTGTCTTAGCGAGGTCCATTTTCTGCAATGTGATTCCCTGAGGGCTGAGGATTAGCTGCCCTGGGCAGCCTGACCCTGCCGGCAAGCCCTCCCCAGGTGTGCCTGGGTTGAGGTCAATATAAACAGCACTCCAGGCAGCAATAGCCCCAGCAGCTGTGCCTGACTCCATATTCTCTGCCCCGTCAGCAGTCTCGGGGCTGTGCTGGTGGGAGGGTGGGAGGGTCCACGGCTTTGTGGGTGGCCCGGTGTGAGTGTGGCTCTGCTGGACTTTCGGCAGGAGTTGCCAGGCTGCCACCTGTAAAGAAGAGGATGTGTCACCCATAACTTCCACTGGAATATCTCTCCGGGCTGAGTTGTGGAAGGGAAAAAAGGAGTGGGGGCCGGGACAGGAGGGGTATCTCAGGCAGGGCAATGGAAAGCTTCCAGAAGAGCGCCCGTGGCCAGGACCATCCTGGCTGACCTGCAGGCACCAAGTTGGCCTGCGTGCTGTCGCTGGTGTGGCTCCACGGCCCTTCCTCTAGGCTTTCAAGCCCTTGTACATATTCAGGTGTTTCACCTGGGAAGGGTGGGAACAGTTCAGCAGCATCTGGCCTGGGGCTCAGCTCACGTTTACTCACAGAGGCCTGGGCACGGTCCCCCAGCTTTGCAATAAGGACGCTCCTTGCGTGGGCGGGTGGGGCTGCTGGCTGTATGGGAGATGATTCCCCACCTCTGACCAATTTCAGAATTGTTTACCACTGGAGCAAGTGCCTTGGTAGTGTTTTCCTCTGTATAACGGTTAGGTTCAATTTTTTTTTTCTTTTTTGGTTCAAGTTAGATTTTATTCCTCTTTTATGTATTTATAGATATAAGCATGGAAATAATTCATTGTTATATATACATCAGTGTGAATGGAAGAACTTTTTTTCTGTTTTATTTTTACATTTTATTTTTAAAAATTTTGAAATTTAATTTTGTTTATTTTTTTATACAGTAGGTTATTATTAGTTATCTATTTTATGCATATACATGTATACAGGTCAATCCCAATCTCCCAACTCATCCCACCACCACCACCCCATGGCTTCCCCCACTTTGTGTCCATACGTCTGTTCTCTACCTCTGTGTCTCTATTTCTGCCCTGCAAACCAGTTCATCTGTACCATTTTTCTAGGTTCCACATATAGGCATTAATATACAATATTTGTTTTTCTCTTTCTGACTTACTTCACTCTGTATGACAGTCTCTAGATCCATCAACTTCTCTACAAATGACCCAGTTTCATTCCTTTTTATGGCTGAGTAATATTCCATTTTATATATGTACCACATCTTTATCCATTCGTCTGTCTGTGGGCATTTAGGTTGCTTCCATTACCTGGCTATTGTAAATAGTGCTGCAATGAACATTGTGGTGAATGTGTCTTTGTGATTTATGGTTTTCTCTGGGTATATGCCCAGAAGTGGGATTGCTGGATCCTATGGTAATTCTCTTTTTAGTTTTTTAAAGGAACCTCCATACTGTTCTCCATAGTGACTGTATCAATTTACATTCCCACCAATAGCGGAAGAGGGTTCCTTTTGTCCACACCCTCCCCAGAATTTGTTGTTTGTACATTATCTGATGATGCCGATTCTAACAGGTGTGAGGTCTTACCTCATTGTAGTTTTGATTTGCATTTCTCTAATAATTAGTGATGTTGAGCAGCTTCTCATGTGCGTCTTGGCCATCTCTGTGACTTCTTTGAAGAAACGTCTCTTTAGATCTTCTGCCCATTTTTGTATTGGGTTGTTTGTTTTATTAATATTAAGCTGCATGAGCTGTTTATATATATTGGAGATTAAACCTTTGTCCATTGATTCGTTTGTGAACGTTTTCGCCCATTCTGAGGGTTGCCTTATTCCATTCCCGTTTTTTTAACAAAGAAAGAAAGAAAGCAAAAGAAGGAGAACACTAATGTGCGTGAAATATGCCTCTTGAAACTGTCGTTTTGAAATATGGACGTCTTTTGAATTTTTTGGTCGATATATGACCCCAGGATTTGTTTTCAGGGCAGGTGTCATTTACAGGCCTGTAATGATTTGGAATATCCACTGACCATTAGCGCTGGGATTAAAGCTGCAGTTGTGAGAAATGGCCACAAGGTGGCAGCAGTTCTCCCTTACCAAATCTGGTTACTAGGGCAGCAGAGCCTCAATGGAAGTCGCGTTCTAGATTGGAATGTAGAACGGAATGTGCCAGGAGAAGGCCCCTCAAGTGTGTCTCACTACTTCTTGTTCTTGTTTTTAATTTAATTTTTTATTTTTTTATTACAGCATGTTTGAGTACAACGTTTAGCTTGTTGTAGGTGTGCCAGAGGTGGTTCTTTGACACATATACATATGTCTGTTCTTCCTGGGATCCTTTTCCCATGTACGTTATGACAGAATGTTGAGTAGTCTTCTCTTGGTACTCCATAGGTCTTTGGTGATTATATACGTCTACTGTGTTTGTATATGTCTGTTAACCCCAATATCGTAATGAATTCAATCCTCACACCTTTCCTTTGGTGAACCATAAGTTTGTTTAATGAATCTGTGATTGCCCTTCTCCGTGGAAATATCTGCCCTGGTATCAATTTATAGGTAACACCTATAAGTGATATGATACGATATGTGTCTTTCACTCTCTGACTTACTCCAAGTCACGTGATTACCTCGAGACTCATCTACGGTGCTGCGAATGGCATTGTGTCCTTTTTTTCCTTGGCGAATATACTGTCTTAGCGAGGTCCATTTTCTGCAATGTGATTCCCTGAGGGCTGAGGATTAGCTGCCCTGGGCAGCCTGACCCTGCCGGCAAGCCCTCCCCAGGTGTGCCTGGGTTGAGGTCAATATAAACAGCACTCCAGGCAGCAATAGCCCCAGCAGCTGTGCCTGACTCCATATTCTCTGCCCCGTCAGCAGTCTCGGGGCTGTGCTGGTGGGAGGGTGGGAGGGTCCACGGCTTTGTGGGTGGCCCGGTGTGAGTGGGGCTCTGCTGGACTTTCGGCAGGAGTTGCCAGGCTGCCACCTGTAAAGAAGAGGATGTGTCACCCATAACTTCCACTGGAATATCTCTCCGGGCTGAGGTGAGGAAGGAAAAAAAGGAGTGGGGGCCGGGACAGGAGGGGTATCTCAGGCAGGGCAATGGAAAGCTTCCAGAAGAGCGCCCGTGGCCAGGACCATCCTGGCTGACCTGCAGGCACCAAGTTGGCCTGCGTGCCGTCGCTGGTGTGGCTCCACGGCCCTCCCTCTAGGCTTTCAAGCCCTTGTACATATTCAGGTGTTTCACCTGGGAAGGGTGGGAACAGTTCAGCAGCATCTGGCCTGGGGCTCAGCTCACGTTTACTCACAGAGGCCTGGGCACGGTCCCCCAGCTTTGCAATAAGGACGCTCCTTGTGTGGGTGGGTGGGGCTGCTGGCTGTATGGGAGATGATTCCCCACCTCTGACCAATTTCAGAATTGTTTACCACTGGAGCAAGTGCCTTGGTAGTGTTTTCCTCTGTATAACTGTTAGGTTCAATTTTTTTTTTTCTTTTTTGGTTCAAGTTAGATTTTATTCCTCTTTTATGTATTTATAGATATAAGCATGGAAATAATTCATTGTTATATATACATCAGTGAGAATGGAAGAAATTTTTTTCTGTTTTATTTTTACATTTTATTTTTAAAAATTTTGAAATTTAATTTTGTTTATTTTTTTATACAGTAGGTTATTATTAGTTATCTATTTTATGCATATACATGTATACAGGTCAATCCCAATCTCCCAACTCATCCCACCACCACCACCCCATGGCTTCCCCCACTTTGTGTCCATACGTCTGTTCTCTACCTCTGTGTCTCTATTTCTGCCCTGCAAACCAGTTCATCTGTACCATTTTTCTAGGTTCCACATATAGGCATTAATATACAATATTTGTTTTTCTCTTTCTGACTTACTTCACTCTGTATGACAGTCTCTAGATCCATCAACTTCTCTACAAATGACCCAGTTTCATTCCTTTTTATGGCTGAGTAATATTCCATTTTATATATGTACCACATCTTTATCCATTCGTCTGTCTGTGGGCATTTAGGTTGCTTCCATTACCTGGCTATTGTAAATAGTGCTGCAATGAACATTGTGGTGAATGTGTCTTTGTGATTTATGGTTTTCTCTGGGTATATGCCCAGAAGTGGGATTGCTGGATCCTATGGTAATTCTCTTTTTAGTTTTTTAAAGGAACCTCCATACTGTTCTCCATAGTGACTGTATCAATTTACATTCCCACCAATAGCGGAAGAGGGTTCCTTTTGTCCACACCCTCCCCAGAATTTGTTGTTTGTACATTATCTGATGATGCCGATTCTAACAGGTGTGAGGTCTTACCTCATTGTAGTTTTGATTTGCATTTCTCTAATAATTAGTGATGTTGAGCAGCTTCTCATGTGCGTCTTGGCCATCTCTGTGACTTCTTTGAAGAAACGTCTCTTTAGATCTTCTGCCCATTTTTGTATTGGGTTGTTTGTTTTATTAATATTAAGCTGCATGAGCTGTTTATATATATTGGAGATTAAACCTTTGTCCATTGATTCGTTTGTGAACGTTTTCGCCCATTCTGAGGGTTGCCTTATTCCATTCCCGTTTTTTTAACAAAGAAAGAAAGAAAGCAAAAGAAGGAGAACACTAATGTGCGTGAAATATGCCTCTTGAAACTGTCGTTTTGAAATATGGACGTCTTTTGAATTTTTTGGTCGATATATGACCCCAGGATTTGTTTTCAGGGCAGGTGTCATTTACAGGCCTGTAATGATTTGGAATATCCACTGACCATTAGCGCTGGGATTAAAGCTGCAGTTGTGAGAAATGGCCACAAGGTGGCAGCAGTTCTCCCTTACCAAATCTGGTTACTAGGGCAGCAGAGCCTCAATGGAAGTCGCGTTCTAGATTGGAATGTAGAACGGAATGTGCCAGGAGAAGGCCCCTCAAGTGTGTCTCACTACTTCTTGTTCTTGTTTTTAATTTATTTTTTTATTTTTTTATTACAGCATGTTTGAGTACAACGTTTAGCTTGTTGTAGGTGTGCCAGAGGTGGTTCTTTGACACATATACATATGTCTGTTCTTCCTGGGATCCTTTTCCCATGTACGTTATGACAGAATGTTGAGTAGTCTTCTCTTGGTACTCCATAGGTCTTTGGTGATTATATATGTCTACTGTGTTTGTATATGTCTGTTAACCCCAATATCGTAATGAATTCAATCCTCACACCTTTCCTTTGGTGAACCATAAGTTTGTTTAATGAATCTGTGATTGCCCTTCTCCGTGGAAATATCTGCCCTGGTATCAATTTATAGGTAACACCTATAAGTGATATGATACGATATGTGTCTTTCACTCTCTGACTTACTCCAAGTCACGTGATTACCTCGAGACTCATCTACGGTGCTGCGAATGGCATTGTGTCCTTTTTTTCCTTGGCGAATATACTGTCTTAGCGAGGTCCATTTTCTGCAATGTGATTCCCTGAGGGCTGAGGATTAGCTGCCCTGGGCAGCCTGACCCTGCCGGCAAGCCCTCCCCAGGTGTGCCTGGGTTGAGGTCAATATAAACAGCACTCCAGGCAGCAATAGCCCCAGCAGCTGTGCCTGACTCCATATTCTCTGCCCCGTCAGCAGTCTCGGGGCTGTGCTGGTGGGAGGTTGGGAGGGTCCACGGCTTTGTGGGTGGCCCGGTGTGAGTGGGGCTCTGCTGGACTTTCGGCAGGAGTTGCCAGGCTGCCACCTGTAAAGAAGAGGATGTGTCACCCATAACTTCCACTGGAATATCTCTCCGGGCTGAGGTGAGGAAGGAAAAAAAGGAGTGGGGGCCGGGACAGGAGGGGTATCTCAGGCAGGGCAATGGAAAGCTTCCAGAAGAGCGCCCGTGGCCAGGACCATCCTGGCTGACCTGCAGGCACCAAGTTGGCCTGCGTGCCGTCGCTGGTGGGGCTCCACGGCCCTCCCTCTAGGCTTTCAAGCCCTTGTACATATTCAGGTGTTTCACCTGGGAAGGGTGGGAACAGTTCAGCAGCATCTGGCCTGGGGCTCAGCTCACGTTTACTCACAGAGGCCTGGGCACGGTCCCCCAGCTTTGCAATAAGGACGCTCCTTGTGTGGGCGGGTGGGGCTGCTGGCTGTATGGGAGATGATTCCCCACCTCTGACCAATTTCAGAATTGTTTACCACTGGAGCAAGTGCCTTGGTAGTGTTTTCCTCTGTATAACTGTTAGGTTCAATTTTTTTTTTCTTTTTTGGTTCAAGTTAGATTTTATTCCTCTTTTATGTATTTATAGATATAAGCATGGAAATAATTCATTGTTATATATACATCAGTGAGAATGGAAGAAATTTTTTTCTGTTTTATTTTTACATTTTATTTTTAAAAATTTTGAAATTTAATTTTGTTTATTTTTTTATACAGTAGGTTATTATTAGTTATCTATTTTATGCATATACATGTATACAGGTCAATCCCAATCTCCCAACTCATCCCACCACCACCACCCCATGGCTTCCCCCACTTTGTGTCCATACGTCTGTTCTCTACCTCTGTGTCTCTATTTCTGCCCTGCAAACCAGTTCATCTGTACCATTTTTCTAGGTTCCACATATAGGCATTAATATACAATATTTGTTTTTCTCTTTCTGACTTACTTCACTCTGTATGACAGTCTCTAGATCCATCAACTTCTCTACAAATGACCCAGTTTCATTCCTTTTTATGGCTGAGTAATATTCCATTTTATATATGTACCACATCTTTATCCATTCGTCTGTCTGTGGGCATTTAGGTTGCTTCCATTACCTGGCTATTGTAAATAGTGCTGCAATGAACATTGTGGTGAATGTGTCTTTGTGATTTATGGTTTTCTCTGGGTATATGCCCAGAAGTGGGATTGCTGGATCCTATGGTAATTCTCTTTTTAGTTTTTTAAAGGAACCTCCATACTGTTCTCCATAGTGACTGTATCAATTTACATTCCCACCAATAGCGGAAGAGGGTTCCTTTTGTCCACACCCTCCCCAGAATTTGTTGTTTGTACATTATCTGATGATGCCGATTCTAACAGGTGTGAGGTCTTACCTCATTGTAGTTTTGATTTGCATTTCTCTAATAATTAGTGATGTTGAGCAGCTTCTCATGTGCGTCTTGGCCATCTCTGTGACTTCTTTGAAGAAACGTCTCTTTAGATCTTCTGCCCATTTTTGTATTGGGTTGTTTGTTTTATTAATATTAAGCTGCATGAGCTGTTATATATATTGGAGATTAAACCTTTGTCCATTGATTCGTTTGTGAACGTTTTCGCCCATTCTGAGGGTTGCCTTTTTCCATTCCCGTTTTTTTAACAAAGAAAGAAAGAAAGCAAAAGAAGCAGAACACTAATGTGCGTGAAATATGCCTCTTGAAACTGTCGTTTTGTAATATGGACGTCTTTTGGATTTTTTGGTCGATATATGACCCCAGGATTTGTTTTCAGGGCAGGTGTCATTTACAGGCCTGTAATGATTTGGAATATCCACTGACCATTAGCGCTGGGATTAAAGCTGCAGTTGTGAGAAACGGCCACAAGGTGGCAGCAGTTCTCCCTTACCAAATCTGGTTACTAGGGCAGCAGAGCCTCAATGGAAGTCGCGTTCTAGATTGGAATGTAGAACGGAATGTGCCAGGAGAAGGCCCCTCAAGTGTGTCTCACTACTTCTTGTTCTTGTTTTTAATTTAATTTTTTATTTTTTTATTACAGCATGTTTGAGTACAACGTTTAGCTTGTAGGTGTGCCAGAGGTGGTTCTTTTACACATATACATATGTCTGTTCTTCCTGGGATCCTTTTCCCATGTACGTTATGACAGAATGTTGAGTAGTCTTCTCTTGGTACTCCGTAGGTCTTTGGTGATTATATACGTCTACTGTGTTTGTATATGTCTGTTAACCCCAATATCGTAATGAATTCAATCCTCACACCTTTCCTTTGGTGAACCATAAGTTTGTTTAATGAATCTGTGATTGCCCTTCTCCGTGGAAATATCTGCCCTGGTATCAATTTATAGGTAACACCTATAAGTGATATGATACGATATGTGTCTTTCACTCTCTGACTTACTCCAAGTCACGTGATTACCTCGAGACTCATCTACGGTGCTGTGAATGGCATTGTGTCCTTTTTTTCCTTGGCGAATATTCTGTCTTAGCGAGGTCCATTTTCTGCAATGTGATTCCCTGAGGGCTGAGGATTAGCTGCCCTGGGCAGCCTGACCCTGCCGGCAAGCCCTCCCCAGGTGTGCCTGGGTTGAGGTCAATATAAACAGCACTCCAGGCAGCAATAGCCCCAGCAGCTGTGCCTGACTCCATATTCTCTGCCCCGTCAGCAGTCTCGGGGCTGTGCTGGTGGGAGGGTGGGAGGGTCCACGGCTTTGTGGGTGGCCCGGTGTGAGTGTGGCTCTGCTGGACTTTCGGCAGGAGTTGCCAGGCTGCCACCTGTAAAGAAGAGGATGTGTCACCCATAACTTCCACTGGAATATCTCTCCGGGCTGAGTTGTGGAAGGGAAAAAAGGAGTGGGGGCCGGGACAGGAGGGGTATCTCAGGCAGGGCAATGGAAAGCTTCCAGAAGAGCGCCCGTGGCCAGGACCATCCTGGCTGACCTGCAGGCACCAAGTTGGCCTGCGTGCTGTCGCTGGTGTGGCTCCACGGCCCTTCCTCTAGGCTTTCAAGCCCTTGTACATATTCAGGTGTTTCACCTGGGAAGGGTGGGAACAGTTCAGCAGCATCTGGCCTGGGGCTCAGCTCACGTTTACTCACAGAGGCCTGGGCACGGTCCCCCAGCTTTGCAATAAGGACGCTCCTTGCGTGGGCGGGTGGGGCTGCTGGCTGTATGGGAGATGATTCCCCACCTCTGACCAATTTCAGAATTGTTTACCACTGGAGCAAGTGCCTTGGTAGTGTTTTCCTCTGTATAACGGTTAGGTTCAATTTTTTTTTTTTTCTTTTTTGGTTCAAGTTAGATTTTATTCCTCTTTTATGTATTTATAGATATAAGCATGGAAATAATTCATTGTTATATATACATCAGTGTGAATGGAAGAACTTTTTTTCTGTTTTATTTTTACATTTTATTTTTAAAAATTTTGAAATTTAATTTTGTTTATTTTTTTATACAGTAGGTTATTATTAGTTATCTATTTTATGCATATACATGTATACAGGTCAATCCCAATCTCCCAACTCATCCCACCACCACCACCCCATGGCTTCCCCCACTTTGTGTCCATACGTCTGTTCTCTACCTCTGTGTCTCTATTTCTGCCCTGCAAACCAGTTCATCTGTACCATTTTTCTAGGTTCCACATATAGGCATTAATATACAATATTTGTTTTTCTCTTTCTGACTTACTTCACTCTGTATGACAGTCTCTAGATCCATCAACTTCTCTACAAATGACCCAGTTTCATTCCTTTTTATGGCTGAGTAATATTCCATTTTATATATGTACCACATCTTTATCCATTCGTCTGTCTGTGGCCATTTAGGTTGCTTCCATTACCTGGCTATTGTAAATAGTGCTGCAATGAACATTGTGGTGAATGTGTCTTTGTGATTTATGGTTTTCTCTGGGTATATGCCCAGAAGTGGGATTGCTGGATCCTATGGTAATTCTCTTTTTAGTTTTTTAAAGGAACCTCCATACTGTTCTCCATAGTGACTGTATCAATTTACATTCCCACCAATAGCGGAAGAGGGTTCCTTTTGTCCACACCCTCCCCAGAATTTGTTGTTTGTACATTATCTGATGATGCCGATTCTAACAGGTGTGAGGTCTTACCTCATTGTAGTTTTGATTTGCATTTCTCTAATAATTAGTGATGTTGAGCAGCTTCTCATGTGCGTCTTGGCCATCTCTGTGACTTCTTTGAAGAAACGTCTCTTTAGATCTTCTGCCCATTTTTGTATTGGGTTGTTTGTTTTATTAATATTAAGCTGCATGAGCTGTTTATATATATTGGAGATTAAACCTTTGTCCATTGATTCGTTTGTGAACGTTTTCGCCCATTCTGAGGGTTGCCTTATTCCATTCCCGTTTTTTTAACAAAGAAAGAAAGAAAGCAAAAGAAGGAGAACACTAATGTGCGTGAAATATGCCTCTTGAAACTGTCGTTTTGAAATATGGACGTCTTTTGAATTTTTTGGTCGATATATGACCCCAGGATTTGTTTTCAGGGCAGGTGTCATTTACAGGCCTGTAATGATTTGGAATATCCACTGACCATTAGCGCTGGGATTAAAGCTGCAGTTGTGAGAAATGGCCACAAGGTGGCAGCAGTTCTCCCTTACCAAATCTGGTTACTAGGGCAGCAGAGCCTCAATGGAAGTCGCGTTCTAGATTGGAATGTAGAACGGAATGTGCCAGGAGAAGGCCCCTCAAGTGTGTCTCACTACTTCTTGTTCTTGTTTTTAATTTAATTTTTTATTTTTTTATTACAGCATGTTTGAGTACAACGTTTAGCTTGTTGTAGGTGTGCCAGAGGTGGTTCTTTGACACATATACATATGTCTGTTCTTCCTGGGATCCTTTTCCCATGTACGTTATGACAGAATGTTGAGTAGTCTTCTCTTGGTACTCCATAGGTCTTTGGTGATTATATACGTCTACTGTGTTTGTATATGTCTGTTAACCCCAATATCGTAATGAATTCAATCCTCACACCTTTCCTTTGGTGAACCATAAGTTTGTTTAATGAATCTGTGATTGCCCTTCTCCGTGGAAATATCTGCCCTGGTATCAATTTATAGGTAACACCTATAAGTGATATGATACGATATGTGTCTTTCACTCTCTGACTTACTCCAAGTCACGTGATTACCTCGAGACTCATCTACGGTGCTGCGAATGGCATTGTGTCCTTTTTTTCCTTGGCGAATATACTGTCTTAGCGAGGTCCATTTTCTGCAATGTGATTCCCTGAGGGCTGAGGATTAGCTGCCCTGGGCAGCCTGACCCTGCCGGCAAGCCCTCCCCAGGTGTGCCTGGGTTGAGGTCAATATAAACAGCACTCCAGGCAGCAATAGCCCCAGCAGCTGTGCCTGACTCCATATTCTCTGCCCCGTCAGCAGTCTCGGGGCTGTGCTGGTGGGAGGGTGGGAGGGTCCACGGCTTTGTGGGTGGCCCGGTGTGAGTGGGGCTCTGCTGGACTTTCGGCAGGAGTTGCCAGGCTGCCACCTGTAAAGAAGAGGATGTGTCACCCATAACTTCCACTGGAATATCTCTCCGGGCTGAGGTGAGGAAGGAAAAAAAGGAGTGGGGGCCGGGACAGGAGGGGTATCTCAGGCAGGGCAATGGAAAGCTTCCAGAAGAGCGCCCGTGGCCAGGACCATCCTGGCTGACCTGCAGGCACCAAGTTGGCCTGCGTGCCGTCGCTGGTGTGGCTCCACGGCCCTCCCTCTAGGCTTTCAAGCCCTTGTACATATTCAGGTGTTTCACCTGGGAAGGGTGGGAACAGTTCAGCAGCATCTGGCCTGGGGCTCAGCTCACGTTTACTCACAGAGGCCTGGGCACGGTCCCCCAGCTTTGCAATAAGGACGCTCCTTGTGTGGGCGGGTGGGGCTGCTGGCTGTATGGGAGATGATTCCCCACCTCTGACCAATTTCAGAATTGTTTACCACTGGAGCAAGTGCCTTGGTAGTGTTTTCCTCTGTATAACTGTTAGGTTCAATTTTTTTTTTCTTTTTTGGTTCAAGTTAGATTTTATTCCTCTTTTATGTATTTATAGATATAAGCATGGAAATAATTCATTGTTATATATACATCAGTGAGAATGGAAGAAATTTTTTTCTGTTTTATTTTTACATTTTATTTTTAAAAATTTTGAAATTTAATTTTGTTTATTTTTTTATACAGTAGGTTATTATTAGTTATCTATTTTATGCATATACATGTATACAGGTCAATCCCAATCTCCCAACTCATCCCACCACCACCACCCCATGGCTTCCCCCACTTTGTGTCCATACGTCTGTTCTCTACCTCTGTGTCTCTATTTCTGCCCTGCAAACCAGTTCATCTGTACCATTTTTCTAGGTTCCACATATAGGCATTAATATACAATATTTGTTTTTCTCTTTCTGACTTACTTCACTCTGTATGACAGTCTCTAGATCCATCAACTTCTCTACAAATGACCCAGTTTCATTCCTTTTTATGGCTGAGTAATATTCCATTTTATATATGTACCACATCTTTATCCATTCGTCTGTCTGTGGGCATTTAGGTTGCTTCCATTACCTGGCTATTGTAAATAGTGCTGCAATGAACATTGTGGTGAATGTGTCTTTGTGATTTATGGTTTTCTCTGGGTATATGCCCAGAAGTGGGATTGCTGGATCCTATGGTAATTCTCTTTTTAGTTTTTTAAAGGAACCTCCATACTGTTCTCCATAGTGACTGTATCAATTTACATTCCCACCAATAGCGGAAGAGGGTTCCTTTTGTCCACACCCTCCCCAGAATTTGTTGTTTGTACATTATCTGATGATGCCGATTCTAACAGGTGTGAGGTCTTACCTCATTGTAGTTTTGATTTGCATTTCTCTAATAATTAGTGATGTTGAGCAGCTTCTCATGTGCGTCTTGGCCATCTCTGTGACTTCTTTGAAGAAACGTCTCTTTAGATCTTCTGCCCATTTTTGTATTGGGTTGTTTGTTTTATTAATATTAAGCTGCATGAGCTGTTATATATATTGGAGATTAAACCTTTGTCCATTGATTCGTTTGTGAACGTTTTCGCCCATTCTGAGGGTTGCCTTTTTCCATTCCCGTTTTTTTAACAAAGAAAGAAAGAAAGCAAAAGAAGCAGAACACTAATGTGCGTGAAATATGCCTCTTGAAACTGTCGTTTTGTAATATGGACGTCTTTTGGATTTTTTGGTCGATATATGACCCCAGGATTTGTTTTCAGGGCAGGTGTCATTTACAGGCCTGTAATGATTTGGAATATCCACTGACCATTAGCGCTGGGATTAAAGCTGCAGTTGTGAGAAACGGCCACAAGGTGGCAGCAGTTCTCCCTTACCAAATCTGGTTACTAGGGCAGCAGAGCCTCAATGGAAGTCGCGTTCTAGATTGGAATGTAGAACGGAATGTGCCAGGAGAAGGCCCCTCAAGTGTGTCTCACTACTTCTTGTTCTTGTTTTTAATTTAATTTTTTATTTTTTTATTACAGCATGTTTGAGTACAACGTTTAGCTTGTAGGTGTGCCAGAGGTGGTTCTTTTACACATATACATATGTCTGTTCTTCCTGGGATCCTTTTCCCATGTACGTTATGACAGAATGTTGAGTAGTCTTCTCTTGGTACTCCGTAGGTCTTTGGTGATTATATACGTCTACTGTGTTTGTATATGTCTGTTAACCCCAATATCGTAATGAATTCAATCCTCACACCTTTCCTTTGGTGAACCATAAGTTTGTTTAATGAATCTGTGATTGCCCTTCTCCGTGGAAATATCTGCCCTGGTATCAATTTATAGGTAACACCTATAAGTGATATGATACGATATGTGTCTTTCACTCTCTGACTTACTCCAAGTCACGTGATTACCTCGAGACTCATCTACGGTGCTGTGAATGGCATTGTGTCCTTTTTTTCCTTGGCGAATATTCTGTCTTAGCGAGGTCCATTTTCTGCAATGTGATTCCCTGAGGGCTGAGGATTAGCTGCCCTGGGCAGCCTGACCCTGCCGGCAAGCCCTCCCCAGGTGTGCCTGGGTTGAGGTCAATATAAACAGCACTCCAGGCAGCAATAGCCCCAGCAGCTGTGCCTGACTCCATATTCTCTGCCCCGTCAGCAGTCTCGGGGCTGTGCTGGTGGGAGGGTGGGAGGGTCCACGGCTTTGTGGGTGGCCCGGTGTGAGTGTGGCTCTGCTGGACTTTCGGCAGGAGTTGCCAGGCTGCCACCTGTAAAGAAGAGGATGTGTCACCCATAACTTCCACTGGAATATCTCTCCGGGCTGAGTTGTGGAAGGGAAAAAAGGAGTGGGGGCCGGGACAGGAGGGGTATCTCAGGCAGGGCAATGGAAAGCTTCCAGAAGAGCGCCCGTGGCCAGGACCATCCTGGCTGACCTGCAGGCACCAAGTTGGCCTGCGTGCTGTCGCTGGTGTGGCTCCACGGCCCTTCCTCTAGGCTTTCAAGCCCTTGTACATATTCAGGTGTTTCACCTGGGAAGGGTGGGAACAGTTCAGCAGCATCTGGCCTGGGGCTCAGCTCACGTTTACTCACAGAGGCCTGGGCACGGTCCCCCAGCTTTGCAATAAGGACGCTCCTTGCGTGGGCGGGTGGGGCTGCTGGCTGTATGGGAGATGATTCCCCACCTCTGACCAATTTCAGAATTGTTTACCACTGGAGCAAGTGCCTTGGTAGTGTTTTCCTCTGTATAACGGTTAGGTTCAATTTTTTTTTTTTCTTTTTTGGTTCAAGTTAGATTTTATTCCTCTTTTATGTATTTATAGATATAAGCATGGAAATAATTCATTGTTATATATACATCAGTGTGAATGGAAGAACTTTTTTTCTGTTTTATTTTTACATTTTATTTTTAAAAATTTTGAAATTTAATTTTGTTTATTTTTTTATACAGTAGGTTATTATTAGTTATCTATTTTATGCATATACATGTATACAGGTCAATCCCAATCTCCCAACTCATCCCACCACCACCACCCCATGGCTTCCCCCACTTTGTGTCCATACGTCTGTTCTCTACCTCTGTGTCTCTATTTCTGCCCTGCAAACCAGTTCATCTGTACCATTTTTCTAGGTTCCACATATAGGCATTAATATACAATATTTGTTTTTCTCTTTCTGACTTACTTCACTCTGTATGACAGTCTCTAGATCCATCAACTTCTCTACAAATGACCCAGTTTCATTCCTTTTTATGGCTGAGTAATATTCCATTTTATATATGTACCACATCTTTATCCATTCGTCTGTCTGTGGGCATTTAGGTTGCTTCCATTACCTGGCTATTGTAAATAGTGCTGCAATGAACATTGTGGTGAATGTGTCTTTGTGATTTATGGTTTTCTCTGGGTATATGCCCAGAAGTGGGATTGCTGGATCCTATGGTAATTCTCTTTTTAGTTTTTTAAAGGAACCTCCATACTGTTCTCCATAGTGACTGTATCAATTTACATTCCCACCAATAGCGGAAGAGGGTTCCTTTTGTCCACACCCTCCCCAGAATTTGTTGTTTGTACATTATCTGATGATGCCGATTCTAACAGGTGTGAGGTCTTACCTCATTGTAGTTTTGATTTGCATTTCTCTAATAATTAGTGATGTTGAGCAGCTTCTCATGTGCGTCTTGGCCATCTCTGTGACTTCTTTGAAGAAACGTCTCTTTAGATCTTCTGCCCATTTTTGTATTGGGTTGTTTGTTTTATTAATATTAAGCTGCATGAGCTGTTTATATATATTGGAGATTAAACCTTTGTCCATTGATTCGTTTGTGAACGTTTTCGCCCATTCTGAGGGTTGCCTTATTCCATTCCCGTTTTTTTAACAAAGAAAGAAAGAAAGCAAAAGAAGGAGAACACTAATGTGCGTGAAATATGCCTCTTGAAACTGTCGTTTTGAAATATGGACGTCTTTTGAATTTTTTGGTCGATATATGACCCCAGGATTTGTTTTCAGGTCAGGTGTCATTTACAGGCCTGTAATGATTTGGAATATCCACTGACCATTAGCGCTGGGATTAAAGCTGCAGTTGTGAGAAATGGCCACAAGGTGGCAGCAGTTCTCCCTTACCAAATCTGGTTACTAGGGCAGCAGAGCCTCAATGGAAGTCGCGTTCTAGATTGGAATGTAGAACGGAATGTGCCAGGAGAAGGCCCCTCAAGTGTGTCTCACTACTTCTTGTTCTTGTTTTTAATTTAATTTTTTATTTTTTTATTACAGCATGTTTGAGTACAACGTTTAGCTTGTTGTAGGTGTGCCAGAGGTGGTTCTTTGACACATATACATATGTCTGTTCTTCCTGGGATCCTTTTCCCATGTACGTTATGACAGAATGTTGAGTAGTCTTCTCTTGGTACTCCATAGGTCTTTGGTGATTATATACGTCTACTGTGTTTGTATATGTCTGTTAACCCCAATATCGTAATGAATTCAATCCTCACACCTTTCCTTTGGTGAACCATAAGTTTGTTTAATGAATCTGTGATTGCCCTTCTCCGTGGAAATATCTGCCCTGGTATCAATTTATAGGTAACACCTATAAGTGATATGATACGATATGTGTCTTTCACTCTCTGACTTACTCCAAGTCACGTGATTACCTCGAGACTCATCTACGGTGCTGCGAATGGCATTGTGTCCTTTTTTTCCTTGGCGAATATACTGTCTTAGCGAGGTCCATTTTCTGCAATGTGATTCCCTGAGGGCTGAGGATTAGCTGCCCTGGGCAGCCTGACCCTGCCGGCAAGCCCTCCCCAGGTGTGCCTGGGTTGAGGTCAATATAAACAGCACTCCAGGCAGCAATAGCCCCAGCAGCTGTGCCTGACTCCATATTCTCTGCCCCGTCAGCAGTCTCGGGGCTGTGCTGGTGGGAGGGTGGGAGGGTCCACGGCTTTGTGGGTGGCCCGGTGTGAGTGGGGCTCTGCTGGACTTTCGGCAGGAGTTGCCAGGCTGCCACCTGTAAAGAAGAGGATGTGTCACCCATAACTTCCACTGGAATATCTCTCCGGGCTGAGGTGAGGAAGGAAAAAAAGGAGTGGGGGCCGGGACAGGAGGGGTATCTCAGGCAGGGCAATGGAAAGCTTCCAGAAGAGCGCCCGTGGCCAGGACCATCCTGGCTGACCTGCAGGCACCAAGTTGGCCTGCGTGCCGTCGCTGGTGTGGCTCCACGGCCCTCCCTCTAGGCTTTCAAGCCCTTGTACATATTCAGGTGTTTCACCTGGGAAGGGTGGGAACAGTTCAGCAGCATCTGGCCTGGGGCTCAGCTCACGTTTACTCACAGAGGCCTGGGCACGGTCCCCCAGCTTTGCAATAAGGACGCTCCTTGTGTGGGTGGGTGGGGCTGCTGGCTGTATGGGAGATGATTCCCCACCTCTGACCAATTTCAGAATTGTTTACCACTGGAGCAAGTGCCTTGGTAGTGTTTTCCTCTGTATAACTGTTAGGTTCAATTTTTTTTTTCTTTTTTGGTTCAAGTTAGATTTTATTCCTCTTTTATGTATTTATAGATATAAGCATGGAAATAATTCATTGTTATATATACATCAGTGAGAATGGAAGAAATTTTTTTCTGTTTTATTTTTACATTTTATTTTTAAAAATTTTGAAATTTAATTTTGTTTATTTTTTTATACAGTAGGTTATTATTAGTTATCTATTTTATGCATATACATGTATACAGGTCAATCCCAATCTCCCAACTCATCCCACCACCACCACCCCATGGCTTCCCCCACTTTGTGTCCATACGTCTGTTCTCTACCTCTGTGTCTCTATTTCTGCCCTGCAAACCAGTTCATCTGTACCATTTTTCTAGGTTCCACATATAGGCATTAATATACAATATTTGTTTTTCTCTTTCTGACTTACTTCACTCTGTATGACAGTCTCTAGATCCATCAACTTCTCTACAAATGACCCAGTTTCATTCCTTTTTATGGCTGAGTAATATTCCATTTTATATATGTACCACATCTTTATCCATTCGTCTGTCTGTGGGCATTTAGGTTGCTTCCATTACCTGGCTATTGTAAATAGTGCTGCAATGAACATTGTGGTGAATGTGTCTTTGTGATTTATGGTTTTCTCTGGGTATATGCCCAGAAGTGGGATTGCTGGATCCTATGGTAATTCTCTTTTTAGTTTTTTAAAGGAACCTCCATACTGTTCTCCATAGTGACTGTATCAATTTACATTCCCACCAATAGCGGAAGAGGGTTCCTTTTGTCCACACCCTCCCCAGAATTTGTTGTTTGTACATTATCTGATGATGCCGATTCTAACAGGTGTGAGGTCTTACCTCATTGTAGTTTTGATTTGCATTTCTCTAATAATTAGTGATGTTGAGCAGCTTCTCATGTGCGTCTTGGCCATCTCTGTGACTTCTTTGAAGAAACGTCTCTTTAGATCTTCTGCCCATTTTTGTATTGGGTTGTTTGTTTTATTAATATTAAGCTGCATGAGCTGTTTATATATATTGGAGATTAAACCTTTGTCCATTGATTCGTTTGTGAACGTTTTCGCCCATTCTGAGGGTTGCCTTTTTCCATTCCCGTTTTTTTAACAAAGAAAGAAAGAAAGCAAAAGAAGCAGAACACTAATGTGCGTGAAATATGCCTCTTGAAACTGTCGTTTTGTAATATGGACGTCTTTTGGATTTTTTGGTCGATATATGACCCCAGGATTTGTTTTCAGGGCAGGTGTCATTTACAGGCCTGTAATGATTTGGAATATCCACTGACCATTAGCGCTGGGATTAAAGCTGCAGTTGTGAGAAACGGCCACAAGGTGGCAGCAGTTCTCCCTTACCAAATCTGGTTACTAGGGCAGCAGAGCCTCAATGGAAGTCGCGTTCTAGATTGGAATGTAGAACGGAATGTGCCAGGAGAAGGCCCCTCAAGTGTGTCTCACTACTTCTTGTTCTTGTTTTTAATTTAATTTTTTATTTTTTTATTACAGCATGTTTGAGTACAACGTTTAGCTTGTAGGTGTGCCAGAGGTGGTTCTTTTACACATATACATATGTCTGTTCTTCCTGGGATCCTTTTCCCATGTACGTTATGACAGAATGTTGAGTAGTCTTCTCTTGGTACTCCGTAGGTCTTTGGTGATTATATACGTCTACTGTGTTTGTATATGTCTGTTAACCCCAATATCGTAATGAATTCAATCCTCACACCTTTCCTTTGGTGAACCATAAGTTTGTTTAATGAATCTGTGATTGCCCTTCTCCGTGGAAATATCTGCCCTGGTATCAATTTATAGGTAACACCTATAAGTGATATGATACGATATGTGTCTTTCACTCTCTGACTTACTCCAAGTCACGTGATTACCTCGAGACTCATCTACGGTGCTGTGAATGGCATTGTGTCCTTTTTTTCCTTGGCGAATATTCTGTCTTAGCGAGGTCCATTTTCTGCAATGTGATTCCCTGAGGGCTGAGGATTAGCTGCCCTGGGCAGCCTGACCCTGCCGGCAAGCCCTCCCCAGGTGTGCCTGGGTTGAGGTCAATATAAACAGCACTCCAGGCAGCAATAGCCCCAGCAGCTGTGCCTGACTCCATATTCTCTGCCCCGTCAGCAGTCTCGGGGCTGTGCTGGTGGGAGGGTGGGAGGGTCCACGGCTTTGTGGGTGGCCCGGTGTGAGTGTGGCTCTGCTGGACTTTCGGCAGGAGTTGCCAGGCTGCCACCTGTAAAGAAGAGGATGTGTCACCCATAACTTCCACTGGAATATCTCTCCGGGCTGAGTTGTGGAAGGGAAAAAAGGAGTGGGGGCCGGGACAGGAGGGGTATCTCAGGCAGGGCAATGGAAAGCTTCCAGAAGAGCGCCCGTGGCCAGGACCATCCTGGCTGACCTGCAGGCACCAAGTTGGCCTGCGTGCTGTCGCTGGTGTGGCTCCACGGCCCTTCCTCTAGGCTTTCAAGCCCTTGTACATATTCAGGTGTTTCACCTGGGAAGGGTGGGAACAGTTCAGCAGCATCTGGCCTGGGGCTCAGCTCACGTTTACTCACAGAGGCCTGGGCACGGTCCCCCAGCTTTGCAATAAGGACGCTCCTTGCGTGGGCGGGTGGGGCTGCTGGCTGTATGAGAGATGATTCCCCACCTCTGACCAATTTCAGAATTGTTTACCACTGGAGCAAGTGCCTTGGTAGTGTTTTCCTCTGTATAACGGTTAGGTTCAATTTTTTTTTTTTCTTTTTTGGTTCAAGTTAGATTTTATTCCTCTTTTATGTATTTATAGATATAAGCATGGAAATAATTCATTGTTATATATACATCAGTGTGAATGGAAGAACTTTTTTTCTGTTTTATTTTTACATTTTATTTTTAAAAATTTTGAAATTTAATTTTGTTTATTTTTTTATACAGTAGGTTATTATTAGTTATCTATTTTATGCATATACATGTATACAGGTCAATCCCAATCTCCCAACTCATCCCACCACCACCACCCCATGGCTTCCCCCACTTTGTGTCCATACGTCTGTTCTCTACCTCTGTGTCTCTATTTCTGCCCTGCAAACCAGTTCATCTGTACCATTTTTCTAGGTTCCACATATAGGCATTAATATACAATATTTGTTTTTCTCTTTCTGACTTACTTCACTCTGTATGACAGTCTCTAGATCCATCAACTTCTCTACAAATGACCCAGTTTCATTCCTTTTTATGGCTGAGTAATATTCCATTTTATATATGTACCACATCTTTATCCATTCGTCTGTCTGTGGGCATTTAGGTTGCTTCCATTACCTGGCTATTGTAAATAGTGCTGCAATGAACATTGTGGTGAATGTGTCTTTGTGATTTATGGTTTTCTCTGGGTATATGCCCAGAAGTGGGATTGCTGGATCCTATGGTAATTCTCTTTTTAGTTTTTTAAAGGAACCTCCATACTGTTCTCCATAGTGACTGTATCAATTTACATTCCCACCAATAGCGGAAGAGGATTCCTTTTGTCCACACCCTCCCCAGAATTTGTTGTTTGTACATTATCTGATGATGCCGATTCTAACAGGTGTGAGGTCTTACCTCATTGTAGTTTTGATTTGCATTTCTCTAATAATTAGTGATGTTGAGCAGCTTCTCATGTGCGTCTTGGCCATCTCTGTGACTTCTTTGAAGAAACGTCTCTTTAGATCTTCTGCCCATTTTTGTATTGGGTTGTTTGTTTTATTAATATTAAGCTGCATGAGCTGTTTATATATATTGGAGATTAAACCTTTGTCCATTGATTCGTTTGTGAACGTTTTCGCCCATTCTGAGGGTTGCCTTATTCCATTCCCGTTTTTTTAACAAAGAAAGAAAGAAAGCAAAAGAAGGAGAACACTAATGTGCGTGAAATATGCCTCTTGAAACTGTCGTTTTGAAATATGGACGTCTTTTGAATTTTTTGGTCGATATATGACCCCAGGATTTGTTTTCAGGGCAGGTGTCATTTACAGGCCTGTAATGATTTGGAATATCCACTGACCATTAGCGCTGGGATTAAAGCTGCAGTTGTGAGAAATGGCCACAAGGTGGCAGCAGTTCTCCCTTACCAAATCTGGTTACTAGGGCAGCAGAGCCTCAATGGAAGTCGCGTTCTAGATTGGAATGTAGAACGGAATGTGCCAGGAGAAGGCCCCTCAAGTGTGTCTCACTACTTCTTGTTCTTGTTTTTAATTTAATTTTTTATTTTTTTATTACAGCATGTTTGAGTACAACGTTTAGCTTGTTGTAGGTGTGCCAGAGGTGGTTCTTTGACACATATACATATGTCTGTTCTTCCTGGGATCCTTTTCCCATGTACGTTATGACAGAATGTTGAGTAGTCTTCTCTTGGTACTCCATAGGTCTTTGGTGATTATATACGTCTACTGTGTTTGTATATGTCTGTTAACCCCAATATCGTAATGAATTCAATCCTCACACCTTTCCTTTGGTGAACCATAAGTTTGTTTAATGAATCTGTGATTGCCCTTCTCCGTGGAAATATCTGCCCTGGTATCAATTTATAGGTAACACCTATAAGTGATATGATACGATATGTGTCTTTCACTCTCTGACTTACTCCAAGTCACGTGATTACCTCGAGACTCATCTACGGTGCTGCGAATGGCATTGTGTCCTTTTTTTCCTTGGCGAATATACTGTCTTAGCGAGGTCCATTTTCTGCAATGTGATTCCCTGAGGGCTGAGGATTAGCTGCCCTGGGCAGCCTGACCCTGCCGGCAAGCCCTCCCCAGGTGTGCCTGGGTTGAGGTCAATATAAACAGCACTCCAGGCAGCAATAGCCCCAGCAGCTGTGCCTGACTCCATATTCTCTGCCCCGTCAGCAGTCTCGGGGCTGTGCTGGTGGGAGGGTGGGAGGGTCCACGGCTTTGTGGGTGGCCCGGTGTGAGTGTGGCTCTGCTGGACTTTCGGCAGGAGTTGCCAGGCTGCCACCTGTAAAGAAGAGGATGTGTCACCCATAACTTCCACTGGAATATCTCTCCGGGCTGAGGTGAGGAAGGAAAAAAAGGAGTGGGGGCCGGGACAGGAGGGGTATCTCAGGCAGGGCAATGGAAAGCTTCCAGAAGAGCGCCCGTGGCCAGGACCATCCTGGCTGACCTGCAGGCACCAAGTTGGCCTGCGTGCCGTCGCTGGTGTGGCTCCACGGCCCTCCCTCTAGGCTTTCAAGCCCTTGTACATATTCAGGTGTTTCACCTGGGAAGGGTGGGAACAGTTCAGCAGCATCTGGCCTGGGGCTCAGCTCACGTTTACTCACAGAGACCTGGGCACGGTCCCCCAGCTTTGCAATAAGGACGCTCCTTGTGTGGGTGGGTGGGGCTGCTGGCTGTATGGGAGATGATTCCCCACCTCTGACCAATTTCAGAATTGTTTACCACTGGAGCAAGTGCCTTGGTAGTGTTTTCCTCTGTATAACTGTTAGGTTCAATTTTTTTTTTCTTTTTTGGTTCAAGTTAGATTTTATTCCTCTTTTATGTATTTATAGATATAAGCATGGAAATAATTCATTGTTATATATACATCAGTGAGAATGGAAGAAATTTTTTTCTGTTTTATTTTTACATTTTATTTTTAAAAATTTTGAAATTTAATTTTGTTTATTTTTTTATACAGTAGGTTATTATTAGTTATCTATTTTATGCATATACATGTATACAGGTCAATCCCAATCTCCCAACTCATCCCACCACCACCACCCCATGGCTTCCCCCACTTTGTGTCCATACGTCTGTTCTCTACCTCTGTGTCTCTATTTCTGCCCTGCAAACCAGTTCATCTGTACCATTTTTCTAGGTTCCACATATAGGCATTAATATACAATATTTGTTTTTCTCTTTCTGACTTACTTCACTCTGTATGACAGTCTCTAGATCCATCAACTTCTCTACAAATGACCCAGTTTCATTCCTTTTTATGGCTGAGTAATATTCCATTTTATATATGTACCACATCTTTATCCATTCGTCTGTCTGTGGCCATTTAGGTTGCTTCCATTACCTGGCTATTGTAAATAGTGCTGCAATGAACATTGTGGTGAATGTGTCTTTGTGATTTATGGTTTTCTCTGGGTATATGCCCAGAAGTGGGATTGCTGGATCCTATGGTAATTCTCTTTTTAGTTTTTTAAAGGAACCTCCATACTGTTCTCCATAGTGACTGTATCAATTTACATTCCCACCAATAGCGGAAGAGGGTTCCTTTTGTCCACACCCTCCCCAGAATTTGTTGTTTGTACATTATCTGATGATGCCGATTCTAACAGGTGTGAGGTCTTACCTCATTGTAGTTTTGATTTGCATTTCTCTAATAATTAGTGATGTTGAGCAGCTTCTCATGTGCGTCTTGGCCATCTCTGTGACTTCTTTGAAGAAACGTCTCTTTAGATCTTCTGCCCATTTTTGTATTGGGTTGTTTGTTTTATTAATATTAAGCTGCATGAGCTGTTTATATATATTGGAGATTAAACCTTTGTCCATTGATTCGTTTGGGAACGTTTTCGCCCATTCTGAGGGTTGCCTTTTTCCATTCCCGTTTTTTTAACAAAGAAAGAAAGAAAGCAAAAGAAGCAGAACACTAATGTGCGTGAAATATGCCTCTTGAAACTGTCGTTTTGTAATATGGACGTCTTTTGGATTTTTTGGTCGATATATGACCCCAGGATTTGTTTTCAGGGCAGGTGTCATTTACAGGCCTGTAATGATTTGGAATATCCACTGACCATTAGCGCTGGGATTAAAGCTGCAGTTGTGAGAAACGGCCACAAGGTGGCAGCAGTTCTCCCTTACCAAATCTGGTTACTAGGGCAGCAGAGCCTCAATGGAAGTCGCGTTCTAGATTGGAATGTAGAACGGAATGTGCCAGGAGAAGGCCCCTCAAGTGTGTCTCACTACTTCTTGTTCTTGTTTTTAATTTAATTTTTTATTTTTTTATTACAGCATGTTTGAGTACAACGTTTAGCTTGTAGGTGTGCCAGAGGTGGTTCTTTTACACATATACATATGTCTGTTCTTCCTGGGATCCTTTTCCCATGTACGTTATGACAGAATGTTGAGTAGTCTTCTCTTGGTACTCCGTAGGTCTTTGGTGATTATATACGTCTACTGTGTTTGTATATGTCTGTTAACCCCAATATCGTAATGAATTCAATCCTCACACCTTTCCTTTGGTGAACCATAAGTTTGTTTAATGAATCTGTGATTGCCCTTCTCCGTGGAAATATCTGCCCTGGTATCAATTTATAGGTAACACCTATAAGTGATATGATACGATATGTGTCTTTCACTCTCTGACTTACTCCAAGTCACGTGATTACCTCGAGACTCATCTACGGTGCTGTGAATGGCATTGTGTCCTTTTTTTCCTTGGCGAATATTCTGTCTTAGCGAGGTCCATTTTCTGCAATGTGATTCCCTGAGGGCTGAGGATTAGCTGCCCTGGGCAGCCTGACCCTGCCGGCAAGCCCTCCCCAGGTGTGCCTGGGTTGAGGTCAATATAAACAGCACTCCAGGCAGCAATAGCCCCAGCAGCTGTGCCTGACTCCATATTCTCTGCCCCGTCAGCAGTCTCGGGGCTGTGCTGGTGGGAGGGTCGGAGGGTCCACGGCTTTGTGGGTGGCCCGGTGTGAGTGTGGCTCTGCTGGACTTTCGGCAGGAGTTGCCAGGCTGCCACCTGTAAAGAAGAGGATGTGTCACCCATAACTTCCACTGGAATATCTCTCCGGGCTGAGTTGTGGAAGGGAAAAAAGGAGTGGGGGCCGGGACAGGAGGGGTATCTCAGGCAGGGCAATGGAAAGCTTCCAGAAGAGCGCCCGTGGCCAGGACCATCCTGGCTGACCTGCAGGCACCAAGTTGGCCTGCGTGCTGTCGCTGGTGTGGCTCCACGGCCCTTCCTCTAGGCTTTCAAGCCCTTGTACATATTCAGGTGTTTCACCTGGGAAGGGTGGGAACAGTTCAGCAGCATCTGGCCTGGGGCTCAGCTCACGTTTACTCACAGAGGCCTGGGCACGGTCCCCCAGCTTTGCAATAAGGACGCTCCTTGCGTGGGCGGGTGGGGCTGCTGGCTGTATGGGAGATGATTCCCCACCTCTGACCAATTTCAGAATTGTTTACCACTGGAGCAAGTGCCTTGGTAGTGTTTTCCTCTGTATAACGGTTAGGTTCAATTTTTTTTTTTTCTTTTTTGGTTCAAGTTAGATTTTATTCCTCTTTTATGTATTTATAGATATAAGCATGGAAATAATTCATTGTTATATATACATCAGTGTGAATGGAAGAACTTTTTTTCTGTTTTATTTTTACATTTTATTTTTAAAAATTTTGAAATTTAATTTTGTTTATTTTTTTATACAGTAGGTTATTATTAGTTATCTATTTTATGCATATACATGTATACAGGTCAATCCCAATCTCCCAACTCATCCCACCACCACCACCCCATGGCTTCCCCCACTTTGTGTCCATACGTCTGTTCTCTACCTCTGTGTCTCTATTTCTGCCCTGCAAACCAGTTCATCTGTACCATTTTTCTAGGTTCCACATATAGGCATTAATATACAATATTTGTTTTTCTCTTTCTGACTTACTTCACTCTGTATGACAGTCTCTAGATCCATCAACTTCTCTACAAATGACCCAGTTTCATTCCTTTTTATGGCTGAGTAATATTCCATTTTATATATGTACCACATCTTTATCCATTCGTCTGTCTGTGGGCATTTAGGTTGCTTCCATTACCTGGCTATTGTAAATAGTGCTGCAATGAACATTGTGGTGAATGTGTCTTTGTGATTTATGGTTTTCTCTGGGTATATGCCCAGAAGTGGGATTGCTGGATCCTATGGTAATTCTCTTTTTAGTTTTTTAAAGGAACCTCCATACTGTTCTCCATAGTGACTGTATCAATTTACATTCCCACCAATAGCGGAAGAGGGTTCCTTTTGTCCACACCCTCCCCAGAATTTGTTGTTTGTACATTATCTGATGATGCCGATTCTAACAGGTGTGAGGTCTTACCTCATTGTAGTTTTGATTTGCATTTCTCTAATAATTAGTGATGTTGAGCAGCTTCTCATGTGCGTCTTGGCCATCTCTGTGACTTCTTTGAAGAAACGTCTCTTTAGATCTTCTGCCCATTTTTGTATTGGGTTGTTTGTTTTATTAATATTAAGCTGCATGAGCTGTTTATATATATTGGAGATTAAACCTTTGTCCATTGATTCGTTTGTGAACGTTTTCGCCCATTCTGAGGGTTGCCTTATTCCATTCCCGTTTTTTTAACAAAGAAAGAAAGAAAGCAAAAGAAGGAGAACACTAATGTGCGTGAAATATGCCTCTTGAAACTGTCGTTTTGAAATATGGACGTCTTTTGAATTTTTTGGTCGATATATGACCCCAGGATTTGTTTTCAGGTCAGGTGTCATTTACAGGCCTGTAATGATTTGGAATATCCACTGACCATTAGCGCTGGGATTAAAGCTGCAGTTGTGAGAAATGGCCACAAGGTGGCAGCAGTTCTCCCTTACCAAATCTGGTTACTAGGGCAGCAGAGCCTCAATGGAAGTCGCGTTCTAGATTGGAATGTAGAACGGAATGTGCCAGGAGAAGGCCCCTCAAGTGTGTCTCACTACTTCTTGTTCTTGTTTTTAATTTAATTTTTTATTTTTTTATTACAGCATGTTTGAGTACAACGTTTAGCTTGTTGTAGGTGTGCCAGAGGTGGTTCTTTGACACATATACATATGTCTGTTCTTCCTGGGATCCTTTTCCCATGTACGTTATGACAGAATGTTGAGTAGTCTTCTCTTGGTACTCCATAGGTCTTTGGTGATTATATACGTCTACTGTGTTTGTATATGTCTGTTAACCCCAATATCGTAATGAATTCAATCCTCACACCTTTCCTTTGGTGAACCATAAGTTTGTTTAATGAATCTGTGATTGCCCTTCTCCGTGGAAATATCTGCCCTGGTATCAATTTATAGGTAACACCTATAAGTGATATGATACGATATGTGTCTTTCACTCTCTGACTTACTCCAAGTCACGTGATTACCTCGAGACTCATCTACGGTGCTGCGAATGGCATTGTGTCCTTTTTTTCCTTGGCGAATATTCTGTCTTAGCGAGGTCCATTTTCTGCAATGTGATTCCCTGAGGGCTGAGGATTAGCTGCCCTGGGCAGCCTGACCCTGCCGGCAAGACCTCCCCAGGTGTGCCTGGGTTGAGGTCAATATAAACAGCACTCCAGGCAGCAATAGCCCCTGCAGCTGTGCCTGACTCCATATTCTCTGCCCCGTCAGCAGTCTCGGGGCTGTGCTGGTGGGAGGGTCGGAGGGTCCACGGCTTTGTGGGTGGCCCGGTGTGAGTGGGGCTCTGCTGGACTTTCGGCAGGAGTTGCCAGGCTGCCACCTGTAAAGAAGAGGATGTGTCACCCATAACTTCCACTGGAATATCTCTCCGGGCTGAGGTGAGGAAGGAAAAAAAGGAGTGGGGGCCGGGACAGGAGGGGTATCTCAGGCAGGGCAATGGAAAGCTTCCAGAAGAGCGCCCGTGGCCAGGACCATCCTGGCTGACCTGCAGGCACCAAGTTGGCCTGCGTGCCGTCGCTGGTGTGGCTCCACGGCCCTCCCTCTAGGCTTTCAAGCCCTTGTACATATTCAGGTGTTTCACCTGGGAAGGGTGGGAACAGTTCAGCAGCATCTGGCCTGGGGCTCAGCTCACGTTTACTCACAGAGACCTGGGCACGGTCCCCCAGCTTTGCAATAAGGACGCTCCTTGCGTGGGCGGGTGGGGCTGCTGGCTGTATGGGAGATGATTCCCCACCTCTGACCAATTTCAGAATTGTTTACCACTGGAGCAAGTGCCTTGGTAGTGTTTTCCTCTGTATAACGGTTAGGTTCAATTTTTTTTTTCTTTTTTGGTTCAAGTTAGATTTTATTCCTCTTTTATGTATTTATAGATATAAGCATGGAAATAATTCATTGTTATATATACATCAGTGTGAATGGAAGAACTTTTTTTCTGTTTTATTTTTACATTTTATTTTTAAAAATTTTAAAATTTAATTTTGTTTATTTTTTTATACAGTAGGTTATTATTAGTTATCTATTTTATGCATATACATGTATACAGGTCAATCCCAATCTCCCAACTCATCCCACCACCACCACCCCATGGCTTCCCCCACTTTGTGTCCATACGTCTGTTCTCTACCTCTGTGTCTCTATTTCTGCCCTGCAAACCAGTTCATCTGTACCATTTTTCTAGGTTCCACATATAGGCATTAATATACAATATTTGTTTTTCTCTTTCTGACTTACTTCACTCTGGATGACAGTCTCTAGATCCATCAACTTCTCTACAAATGACCCAGTTTCATTCCTTTTTATGGCTGAGTAATATTCCATTTTATATATGTACCACATCTTTATCCATTCGTCTGTCTGTGGGCATTTAGGTTGCTTCCATTACCTGGCTATTGTAAATAGTGCTGCAATGAACATTGTGGTGAATGTGTCTTTGTGATTTATGGTTTTCTCTGGGTATATGCCCAGAAGTGGGATTGCTGGATCCTATGGTAATTCTCTTTTTAGTTTTTTAAAGGAACCTCCATACTGTTCTCCATAGTGACTGTATCAATTTACATTCCCACCAATAGCGGAAGAGGGTTCCTTTTGTCCACACCCTCCCCAGAATTTGTTGTTTGTACATTATCTGATGATGCCGATTCTAACAGGTGTGAGGTCTTACCTCATTGTAGTTTTGATTTGCATTTCTCTAATAATTAGTGATGTTGAGCAGCTTCTCATGTGCGTCTTGGCCATCTCTGTGACTTCTTTGAAGAAACGTCTCTTTAGATCTTCTGCCCATTTTTGTATTGGGTTGTTTGTTTTATTAATATTAAGCTGCATGAGCTGTTTATATATATTGGAGATTAAACCTTTGTCCATTGATTCGTTTGTGAACGTTTTCGCCCATTCTGAGGGTTGCCTTATTCCATTCCCGTTTTTTTAACAAAGAAAGAAAGAAAGCAAAAGAAGGAGAACACTAATGTGCGTGAAATATGCCTCTTGAAACTGTCGTTTTGAAATATGGACGTCTTTTGAATTTTTTGGTCGATATATGACCCCAGGATTTGTTTTCAGGGCAGGTGTCATTTACAGGCCTGTAATGATTTGGAATATCCACTGACCATTAGCGCTGGGATTAAAGCTGCAGTTGTGAGAAATGGCCACAAGGTGGCAGCAGTTCTCCCTTACCAAATCTGGTTACTAGGGCAGCAGAGCCTCAATGGAAGTCGCGTTCTAGATTGGAATGTAGAACGGAATGTGCCAGGAGAAGGCCCCTCAAGTGTGTCTCACTACTTCTTGTTCTTGTTTTTAATTTAATTTTTTATTTTTTTATTACAGCATGTTTGAGTACAACGTTTAGCTTGTTGTAGGTGTGCCAGAGGTGGTTCTTTGACACATATACATATGTCTGTTCTTCCTGGGATCCTTTTCCCATGTACGTTATGACAGAATGTTGAGTAGTCTTCTCTTGGTACTCCATAGGTCTTTGGTGATTATATATGTCTACTGTGTTTGTATATGTCTGTTAACCCCAATATCGTAATGAATTCAATCCTCACACCTTTCCTTTGGTGAACCATAAGTTTGTTTAATGAATCTGTGATTGCCCTTCTCCGTGGAAATATCTGCCCTGGTATCAATTTATAGGTAACACCTATAAGTGATATGATACGATATGTGTCTTTCACTCTCTGACTTACTCCAAGTCACGTGATTACCTCGAGACTCATCTACGGTGCTGCGAATGGCATTGTGTCCTTTTTTTCCTTGGCGAATATACTGTCTTAGCGAGGTCCATTTTCTGCAATGTGATTCCCTGAGGGCTGAGGATTAGCTGCCCTGGGCAGCCTGACCCTGCCGGCAAGCCCTCCCCAGGTGTGCCTGGGTTGAGGTCAATATAAACAGCACTCCAGGCAGCAATAGCGCCAGCAGCTGTGCCTGACTCCATATTCTCTGCCCCGTCAGCAGTCTCGGGGCTGTGCTGGTGGGAGGGTGGGAGGGTCCACGGCTTTGTGGGTGGCCCGGTGTGAGTGGGGCTCTGCTGGACTTTCGGCAGGAGTTGCCAGGCTGCCACCTGTAAAGAAGAGGATGTGTCACCCATAACTTCCCCTGGAATATCTCTCCGGGCTGAGGTGAGGAAGGAAAAAAAGGAGTGGGGGCCGGGACAGGAGGGGTATCTCAGGCAGGGCAATGGAAAGCTTCCAGAAGAGCGCCCGTGGCCAGGACCATCCTGGCTGACCTGCAGGCACCAAGTTGGCCTGCGTGCCGTCGCTGGTGTGGCTCCACGGCCCTCCCTCTAGGCTTTCAAGCCCTTGTACATATTCAGGTGTTTCACCTGGGAAGGGTGGGAACAGTTCAGCAGCATCTGGCCTGGGGCTCAGCTCACGTTTACTCACAGAGGCCTGGGCACGGTCCCCCAGCTTTGCAATAAGGACGCTCCTTGTGTGGGCGGGTGGGGCTGCTGGCTGTATGGGAGATGATTCCCCACCTCTGACCAATTTCAGAATTGTTTACCACTGGAGCAAGTGCCTTGGTAGTGTTTTCCTCTGTATAACTGTTAGGTTCAATTTTTTTTTTCTTTTTTGGTTCAAGTTAGATTTTATTCCTCTTTTATGTATTTATAGATATAAGCATGGAAATAATTCATTGTTATATATACATCAGTGAGAATGGAAGAAATTTTTTTCTGTTTTATTTTTACATTTTATTTTTAAAAATTTTGAAATTTAATTTTGTTTATTTTTTTATACAGTAGGTTATTATTAGTTATCTATTTTATTCATATACATGTATACAGGTCAATCCCAATCTCCCAACTCATCCCACCACCACCACCCCATGGCTTCCCCCACTTTGTGTCCATACGTCTGTTCTCTACCTCTGTGTCTCTATTTCTGCCCTGCAAACCAGTTCATCTGTACCATTTTTCTAGGTTCCACATATAGGCATTAATATACAATATTTGTTTTTCTCTTTCTGACTTACTTCACTCTGTATGACAGTCTCTAGATCCATCAACTTCTCTACAAATGACCCAGTTTCATTCCTTTTTATGGCTGAGTAATATTCCATTTTATATATGTACCACATCTTTATCCATTCGTCTGTCTGTGGGCATTTAGGTTGCTTCCATTACCTGGCTATTGTAAATAGTGCTGCAATGAACATTGTGGTGAATGTGTCTTTGTGATTTATGGTTTTCTCTGGGTATATGCCCAGAAGTGGGATTGCTGGATCCTATGGTAATTCTCTTTTTAGTTTTTTAAAGGAACCTCCATACTGTTCTCCATAGTGACTGTATCAATTTACATTCCCACCAATAGCGGAAGAGGGTTCCTTTTGTCCACACCCTCCCCAGAATTTGTTGTTTGTACATTATCTGATGATGCCGATTCTAACAGGTGTGAGGTCTTACCTCATTGTAGTTTTGATTTGCATTTCTCTAATAATTAGTGATGTTGAGCAGCTTCTCATGTGCGTCTTGGCCATCTCTGTGACTTCTTTGAAGAAACGTCTCTTTAGATCTTCTGCCCATTTTTGTATTGGGTTGTTTGTTTTATTAATATTAAGCTGCATGAGCTGTTATATATATTGGAGATTAAACCTTTGTCCATTGATTCGTTTGTGAACGTTTTCGCCCATTCTGAGGGTTGCCTTTTTCCATTCCCGTTTTTTTAACAAAGAAAGAAAGAAAGCAAAAGAAGCAGAACACTAATGTGCGTGAAATATGCCTCTTGAAACTGTCGTTTTGTAATATGGACGTCTTTTGGATTTTTTGGTCGATATATGACCCCAGGATTTGTTTTCAGGGCAGGTGTCATTTACAGGCCTGTAATGATTTGGAATATCCACTGACCATTAGCGCTGGGATTAAAGCTGCAGTTGTGAGAAACGGCCACAAGGTGGCAGCAGTTCTCCCTTACCAAATCTGGTTACTAGGGCAGCAGAGCCTCAATGGAAGTCGCGTTCTAGATTGGAATGTAGAACGGAATGTGCCAGGAGAAGGCCCCTCAAGTGTGTCTCACTACTTCTTGTTCTTGTTTTTAATTTAATTTTTTATTTTTTTATTACAGCATGTTTGAGTACAACGTTTAGCTTGTAGGTGTGCCAGAGGTGGTTCTTTTACACATATACATATGTCTGTTCTTCCTGGGATCCTTTTCCCATGTACGTTATGACAGAATGTTGAGTAGTCTTCTCTTGGTACTCCGTAGGTCTTTGGTGATTATATACGTCTACTGTGTTTGTATATGTCTGTTAACCCCAATATCGTAATGAATTCAATCCTCACACCTTTCCTTTGGTGAACCATAAGTTTGTTTAATGAATCTGTGATTGCCCTTCTCCGTGGAAATATCTGCCCTGGTATCAATTTATAGGTAACACCTATAAGTGATATGATACGATATGTGTCTTTCACTCTCTGACTTACTCCAAGTCACGTGATTACCTCGAGACTCATCTACGGTGCTGTGAATGGCATTGTGTCCTTTTTTTCCTTGGCGAATATTCTGTCTTAGCGAGGTCCATTTTCTGCAATGTGATTCCCTGAGGGCTGAGGATTAGCTGCCCTGGGCAGCCTGACCCTGCCGGCAAGCCCTCCCCAGGTGTGCCTGGGTTGAGGTCAATATAAACAGCACTCCAGGCAGCAATAGCCCCAGCAGCTGTGCCTGACTCCATATTCTCTGCCCCGTCAGCAGTCTCGGGGCTGTGCTGGTGGGAGGGTGGGAGGGTCCACGGCTTTGTGGGTGGCCCGGTGTGAGTGTGGCTCTGCTGGACTTTCGGCAGGAGTTGCCAGGCTGCCACCTGTAAAGAAGAGGATGTGTCACCCATAACTTCCACTGGAATATCTCTCCGGGCTGAGTTGTGGAAGGGAAAAAAGGAGTGGGGGCCGGGACAGGAGGGGTATCTCAGGCAGGGCAATGGAAAGCTTCCAGAAGAGCGCCCGTGGCCAGGACCATCCTGGCTGACCTGCAGGCACCAAGTTGGCCTGCGTGCTGTCGCTGGTGTGGCTCCACGGCCCTTCCTCTAGGCTTTCAAGCCCTTGTACATATTCAGGTGTTTCACCTGGGAAGGGTGGGAACAGTTCAGCAGCATCTGGCCTGGGGCTCAGCTCACGTTTACTCACAGAGGCCTGGGCACGGTCCCCCAGCTTTGCAATAAGGACGCTCCTTGCGTGGGCGGGTGGGGCTGCTGGCTGTATGGGAGATGATTCCCCACCTCTGACCAATTTCAGAATTGTTTACCACTGGAGCAAGTGCCTTGGTAGTGTTTTCCTCTGTATAACGGTTAGGTTCAATTTTTTTTTTCTTTTTTGGTTCAAGTTAGATTTTATTCCTCTTTTATGTATTTATAGATATAAGCATGGAAATAATTCATTGTTATATATACATCAGTGTGAATGGAAGAACTTTTTTTCTGTTTTATTTTTACATTTTATTTTTAAAAATTTTGAAATTTAATTTTGTTTATTTTTTTATACAGTAGGTTATTATTAGTTATCTATTTTATGCATATACATGTATACAGGTCAATCCCAATCTCCCAACTCATCCCACCACCACCACCCCATGGCTTCCCCCACTTTGTGTCCATACGTCTGTTCTCTACCTCTGTGTCTCTATTTCTGCCCTGCAAACCAGTTCATCTGTACCATTTTTCTAGGTTCCACATATAGGCATTAATATACAATATTTGTTTTTCTCTTTCTGACTTACTTCACTCTGTATGACAGTCTCTAGATCCATCAACTTCTCTACAAATGACCCAGTTTCATTCCTTTTTATGGCTGAGTAATATTCCATTTTATATATGTACCACATCTTTATCCATTCGTCTGTCTGTGGGCATTTAGGTTGCTTCCATTACCTGGCTATTGTAAATAGTGCTGCAATGAACATTGTGGTGAATGTGTCTTTGTGATTTATGGTTTTCTCTGGGTATATGCCCAGAAGTGGGATTGCTGGATCCTATGGTAATTCTCTTTTTAGTTTTTTAAAGGAACCTCCATACTGTTCTCCATAGTGACTGTATCAATTTACATTCCCACCAATAGCGGAAGAGGGTTCCTTTTGTCCACACCCTCCCCAGAATTTGTTGTTTGTACATTATCTGATGATGCCGATTCTAACAGGTGTGAGGTCTTACCTCATTGTAGTTTTGATTTGCATTTCTCTAATAATTAGTGATGTTGAGCAGCTTCTCATGTGCGTCTTGGCCATCTCTGTGACTTCTTTGAAGAAACGTCTCTTTAGATCTTCTGCCCATTTTTGTATTGGGTTGTTTGTTTTATTAATATTAAGCTGCATGAGCTGTTTATATATATTGGAGATTAAACCTTTGTCCATTGATTCGTTTGTGAACGTTTTCGCCCATTCTGAGGGTTGCCTTATTCCATTCCCGTTTTTTTAACAAAGAAAGAAAGAAAGCAAAAGAAGGAGAACACTAATGTGCGTGAAATATGCCTCTTGAAACTGTCGTTTTGAAATATGGACGTCTTTTGAATTTTTTGGTCGATATATGACCCCAGGATTTGTTTTCAGGGCAGGTGTCATTTACAGGCCTGTAATGATTTGGAATATCCACTGACCATTAGCGCTGGGATTAAAGCTGCAGTTGTGAGAAATGGCCACAAGGTGGCAGCAGTTCTCCCTTACCAAATCTGGTTACTAGGGCAGCAGAGCCTCAATGGAAGTCGCGTTCTAGATTGGAATGTAGAACGGAATGTGCCAGGAGAAGGCCCCTCAAGTGTGTCTCACTACTTCTTGTTCTTGTTTTTAATTTAATTTTTTATTTTTTTATTACAGCATGTTTGAGTACAACGTTTAGCTTGTTGTAGGTGTGCCAGAGGTGGTTCTTTGACACATATACATATGTCTGTTCTTCCTGGGATCCTTTTCCCATGTACGTTATGACAGAATGTTGAGTAGTCTTCTCTTGGTACTCCATAGGTCTTTGGTGATTATATACGTCTACTGTGTTTGTATATGTCTGTTAACCCCAATATCGTAATGAATTCAATCCTCACACCTTTCCTTTGGTGAACCATAAGTTTGTTTAATGAATCTGTGATTGCCCTTCTCCGTGGAAATATCTGCCCTGGTATCAATTTATAGGTAACACCTATAAGTGATATGATACGATATGTGTCTTTCACTCTCTGACTTACTCCAAGTCACGTGATTACCTCGAGACTCATCTACGGTGCTGCGAATGGCATTGTGTCCTTTTTTTCCTTGGCGAATATACTGTCTTAGCGAGGTCCATTTTCTGCAATGTGATTCCCTGAGGGCTGAGGATTAGCTGCCCTGGGCAGCCTGACCCTGCCGGCAAGCCCTCCCCAGGTGTGCCTGGGTTGAGGTCAATATAAACAGCACTCCAGGCAGCAATAGCCCCAGCAGCTGTGCCTGACTCCATATTCTCTGCCCCGTCAGCAGTCTCGGGGCTGTGCTGGTGGGAGGGTGGGAGGGTCCACGGCTTTGTGGGTGGCCCGGTGTGAGTGGGGCTCTGCTGGACTTTCGGCAGGAGTTGCCAGGCTGCCACCTGTAAAGAAGAGGATGTGTCACCCATAACTTCCACTGGAATATCTCTCCGGGCTGAGGTGAGGAAGGAAAAAAAGGAGTGGGGGCCGGGACAGGAGGGGTATCTCAGGCAGGGCAATGGAAAGCTTCCAGAAGAGCGCCCGTGGCCAGGACCATCCTGGCTGACCTGCAGGCACCAAGTTGGCCTGCGTGCCGTCGCTGGTGTGGCTCCACGGCCCTCCCTCTAGGCTTTCAAGCCCTTGTACATATTCAGGTGTTTCACCTGGGAAGGGTGGGAACAGTTCAGCAGCATCTGGCCTGGGGCTCAGCTCACGTTTACTCACAGAGGCCTGGGCACGGTCCCCCAGCTTTGCAATAAGGACGCTCCTTGTGTGGGTGGGTGGGGCTGCTGGCTGTATGGGAGATGATTCCCCACCTCTGACCAATTTCAGAATTGTTTACCACTGGAGCAAGTGCCTTGGTAGTGTTTTCCTCTGTATAACTGTTAGGTTCAATTTTTTTTTTCTTTTTTGGTTCAAGTTAGATTTTATTCCTCTTTTATGTATTTATAGATATAAGCATGGAAATAATTCATTGTTATATATACATCAGTGAGAATGGAAGAAATTTTTTTCTGTTTTATTTTTACATTTTATTTTTAAAAATTTTGAAATTTAATTTTGTTTATTTTTTTATACAGTAGGTTATTATTAGTTATCTATTTTATGCATATACATGTATACAGGTCAATCCCAATCTCCCAACTCATCCCACCACCACCACCCCATGGCTTCCCCCACTTTGTGTCCATACGTCTGTTCTCTACCTCTGTGTCTCTATTTCTGCCCTGCAAACCAGTTCATCTGTACCATTTTTCTAGGTTCCACATATAGGCATTAATATACAATATTTGTTTTTCTCTTTCTGACTTACTTCACTCTGTATGACAGTCTCTAGATCCATCAACTTCTCTACAAATGACCCAGTTTCATTCCTTTTTATGGCTGAGTAATATTCCATTTTATATATGTACCACATCTTTATCCATTCGTCTGTCTGTGGGCATTTAGGTTGCTTCCATTACCTGGCTATTGTAAATAGTGCTGCAATGAACATTGTGGTGAATGTGTCTTTGTGATTTATGGTTTTCTCTGGGTATATGCCCAGAAGTGGGATTGCTGGATCCTATGGTAATTCTCTTTTTAGTTTTTTAAAGGAACCTCCATACTGTTCTCCATAGTGACTGTATCAATTTACATTCCCACCAATAGCGGAAGAGGGTTCCTTTTGTCCACACCCTCCCCAGAATTTGTTGTTTGTACATTATCTGATGATGCCGATTCTAACAGGTGTGAGGTCTTACCTCATTGTAGTTTTGATTTGCATTTCTCTAATAATTAGTGATGTTGAGCAGCTTCTCATGTGCGTCTTGGCCATCTCTGTGACTTCTTTGAAGAAACGTCTCTTTAGATCTTCTGCCCATTTTTGTATTGGGTTGTTTGTTTTATTAATATTAAGCTGCATGAGCTGTTTATATATATTGGAGATTAAACCTTTGTCCATTGATTCGTTTGTGAACGTTTTCGCCCATTCTGAGGGTTGCCTTTTTCCATTCCCGTTTTTTTAACAAAGAAAGAAAGAAAGCAAAAGAAGCAGAACACTAATGTGCGTGAAATATGCCTCTTGAAACTGTCGTTTTGAAATATGGACGTCTTTTGAATTTTTTGGTCGATATATGACCCCAGGATTTGTTTTCAGGGCAGGTGTCATTTACAGGCCTGTAATGATTTGGAATATCCACTGACCATTAGCGCTGGGATTAAAGCTGCAGTTGTGAGAAATGGCCACAAGGTGGCAGCAGTTCTCCCTTACCAAATCTGGTTACTAGGGCAGCAGAGCCTCAATGGAAGTCGCGTTCTAGATTGGAATGTAGAACGGAATGTGCCAGGAGAAGGCCCCTCAAGTGTGTCTCACTACTTCTTGTTCTTGTTTTTAATTTAATTTTTTTATTTTTTTATTACAGCATGTTTGAGTACAACGTTTAGCTTGTTGTAGGTGTGCCAGAGGTGGTTCTTTTACACATATACATATGTCTGTTCTTCCTGGGATCCTTTTCCCATGTACGTTATGACAGAATGTTGAGTAGTCTTCTCTTGGTACTCCGTAGGTCTTTGGTGATTATATACGTCTACTGTGTTTGTATATGTCTGTTAACCCCAATATCGTAATGAATTCAATCCTCACACCTTTCCTTTGGTGAACCATAAGTTTGTTTAATGAATCTGTGATTGCCCTTCTCCGTGGAAATATCTGCCCTGGTATCAATTTATAGGTAACACCTATAAGTGATATGATACGATATGTGTCTTTCACTCTCTGACTTACTCCAAGTCACGTGATTACCTCGAGACTCATCTACGGTGCTGCGAATGGCATTGTGTCCTTTTTTTCCTTGGCGAATATTCTGTCTTAGCGAGGTCCATTTTCTGCAATGTGATTCCCTGAGGGCTGAGGATTAGCTGCCCTGGGCAGCCTGACCCTGCCGGCAAGACCTCCCCAGGTGTGCCTGGGTTGAGGTCAATATAAACAGCACTCCAGGCAGCAATAGCCCCTGCAGCTGTGCCTGACTCCATATTCTCTGCCCCGTCAGCAGTCTCGGGGCTGTGCTGGTGGGAGGGTGGGAGGGTCCACGGCTTTGTGGGTGGCCCGGTGTGAGTGGGGCTCTGCTGGACTTTCGGCAGGAGTTGCCAGGCTGCCACCTGTAAAGAAGAGGATGTGTCACCCATAACTTCCACTGGAATATCTCTCCGGGCTGAGGTGAGGAAGGAAAAAAAGGAGTGGGGGCCGGGACAGGAGGGGTATCTCAGGCAGGGCAATGGAAAGCTTCCAGAAGAGCGCCCGTGGCCAGGACCATCCTGGCTGACCTGCAGGCACCAAGTTGGCCTGCGTGCCGTCGCTGGTGTGGCTCCACGGCCCTCCCTCTAGGCTTTCAAGCCCTTGTACATATTCAGGTGTTTCACCTGGGAAGGGTGGGAACAGTTCAGCAGCATCTGGCCTGGGGCTCAGCTCACGTTTACTCACAGAGGCCTGGGCACGGTCCCCCAGCTTTGCAATAAGGACGCTCCTTGTGTGGGCGGGTGGGGCTGCTGGCTGTATGGGAGATGATTCCCCACCTCTGACCAATTTCAGAATTGTTTACCACTGGAGCAAGTGCCTTGGTAGTGTTTTCCTCTGTATAACTGTTAGGTTCAATTTTTTTTTTCTTTTTTGGTTCAAGTTAGATTTTATTCCTCTTTTATGTATTTATAGATATAAGCATGGAAATAATTCATTGTTATATATACATCAGTGAGAATGGAAGAAATTTTTTTCTGTTTTATTTTTACATTTTATTTTTAAAAATTTTGAAATTTAATTTTGTTTATTTTTTTATACAGTAGGTTATTATTAGTTATCTATTTTATGCATATACATGTATACAGGTCAATCCCAATCTCCCAACTCATCCCACCACCACCACCCCATGGCTTCCCCCACTTTGTGTCCATACGTCTGTTCTCTACCTCTGTGTCTCTATTTCTGCCCTGCAAACCAGTTCATCTGTACCATTTTTCTAGGTTCCACATATAGGCATTAATATACAATATTTGTTTTTCTCTTTCTGACTTACTTCACTCTGTATGACAGTCTCTAGATCCATCAACTTCTCTACAAATGACCCAGTTTCATTCCTTTTTATGGCTGAGTAATATTCCATTTTATATATGTACCACATCTTTATCCATTCGTCTGTCTGTGGGCATTTAGGTTGCTTCCATTACCTGGCTATTGTAAATAGTGCTGCAATGAACATTGTGGTGAATGTGTCTTTGTGATTTATGGTTTTCTCTGGGTATATGCCCAGAAGTGGGATTGCTGGATCCTATGGTAATTCTCTTTTTAGTTTTTTAAAGGAACCTCCATACTGTTCTCCATAGTGACTGTATCAATTTACATTCCCACCAATAGCGGAAGAGGGTTCCTTTTGTCCACACCCTCCCCAGAATTTGTTGTTTGTACATTATCTGATGATGCCGATTCTAACAGGTGTGAGGTCTTACCTCATTGTAGTTTTGATTTGCATTTCTCTAATAATTAGTGATGTTGAGCAGCTTCTCATGTGCGTCTTGGCCATCTCTGTGACTTCTTTGAAGAAACGTCTCTTTAGATCTTCTGCCCATTTTTGTATTGGGTTGTTTGTTTTATTAATATTAAGCTGCATGAGCTGTTTATATATATTGGAGATTAAACCTTTGTCCATTGATTCGTTTGTGAACGTTTTCGCCCATTCTGAGGGTTGCCTTTTTCCATTCCCGTTTTTTTAACAAAGAAAGAAAGAAAGCAAAAGAAGCAGAACACTAATGTGCGTGAAATATGCCTCTTGAAACTGTCGTTTTGTAATATGGACGTCTTTTGGATTTTTTGGTCGATATATGACCCCAGGATTTGTTTTCAGGGCAGGTGTCATTTACAGGCCTGTAATGATTTGGAATATCCACTGACCATTAGCGCTGGGATTAAAGCTGCAGTTGTGAGAAACGGCCACAAGGTGGCAGCAGTTCTCCCTTACCAAATCTGGTTACTAGGGCAGCAGAGCCTCAATGGAAGTCGCGTTCTAGATTGGAATGTAGAACGGAATGTGCCAGGAGAAGGCCCCTCAAGTGTGTCTCACTACTTCTTGTTCTTGTTTTTAATTTAATTTTTTATTTTTTTATTACAGCATGTTTGAGTACAACGTTTAGCTTGTAGGTGTGCCAGAGGTGGTTCTTTTACACATATACATATGTCTGTTCTTCCTGGGATCCTTTTCCCATGTACGTTATGACAGAATGTTGAGTAGTCTTCTCTTGGTACTCCGTAGGTCTTTGGTGATTATATACGTCTACTGTGTTTGTATATGTCTGTTAACCCCAATATCGTAATGAATTCAATCCTCACACCTTTCCTTTGGTGAACCATAAGTTTGTTTAATGAATCTGTGATTGCCCTTCTCCGTGGAAATATCTGCCCTGGTATCAATTTATAGGTAACACCTATAAGTGATATGATACGATATGTGTCTTTCACTCTCTGACTTACTCCAAGTCACGTGATTACCTCGAGACTCATCTACGGTGCTGTGAATGGCATTGTGTCCTTTTTTTCCTTGGCGAATATTCTGTCTTAGCGAGGTCCATTTTCTGCAATGTGATTCCCTGAGGGCTGAGGATTAGCTGCCCTGGGCAGCCTGACCCTGCCGGCAAGCCCTCCCCAGGTGTGCCTGGGTTGAGGTCAATATAAACAGCACTCCAGGCAGCAATAGCCCCTGCAGCTGTGCCTGACACCATATTCTCTGCCCCGTCAGCAGTCTCGGGGCTGTGCTGGTGGGAGGGTGGGAGGGTCCACGGCTTTGTGGGTGGCCCGGTGTGAGTGGGACTCTGCTGGACTTTCGGCAGGAGTTGCCAGGCTGCCACCTGTAAAGAAGAGGATGTGTCACCCATAACTTCCACTGGAATATCTCTCCGGGCTGAGTTGTGGAAGGGAAAAAAGGAGTGGGGGCCGGGACAGGAGGGGTATCTCAGGCAGGGCAATGGAAAGCTTCCAGAAGAGCGCCCGTGGCCAGGACCATCCTGGCTGACCTGCAGGCACCAAGTTGGCCTGCGTGCTGTCGCTGGTGTGGCTCCACGGCCCTTCCTCTAGGCTTTCAAGCCCTTGTACATATTCAGGTGTTTCACCTGGGAAGGGTGGGAACAGTTCAGCAGCATCTGGCCTGGGGCTCAGCTCACGTTTACTCACAGAGGCCTGGGCACGGTCCCCCAGCTTTGCAATAAGGACGCTCCTTGCGTGGGCGGGTGGGGCTGCTGGCTGTATGGGAGATGATTCCCCACCTCTGACCAATTTCAGAATTGTTTACCACTGGAGCAAGTGCCTTGGTAGTGTTTTCCTCTGTATAACGGTTAGGTTCAATTTTTTTTTTTTCTTTTTTGGTTCAAGTTAGATTTTATTCCTCTTTTATGTATTTATAGATATAAGCATGGAAATAATTCATTGTTATATATACATCAGTGTGAATGGAAGAACATTTTTTCTGTTTTATTTTTACATTTTATTTTTAAAAATTTTGAAATTTAATTTTGTTTATTTTTTTATACAGCAGGTTATTATTAGTTATCTATTTTATGCATATACATGTATACAGGTCAAGCCCAATCTCCCAACTCATCCCACCACCACCACCCCATGGCTTCCCCCACTTTGTGTCCATACGTCTGTTCTCTACCTCTGTGTCTCTATTTCTGCCCTGCAAACCAGTTCATCTGTACCATTTTTCTAGGTTCCACATATAGGCATTAATATACAATATTTGTTTTTCTCTTTCTGACTTACTTCACTCTGCATGACAGTCTCTAGATCCATCAACTTCTCTACAAATGACCCAGTTTCATTCCTTTTTATGGCTGAGTAATATTCCATTTTATATATGTACCACATCTTTATCCATTCGTCTGTCTGTGGCCATTTAGGTTGCTTCCATTACCTGGCTATTGTAAATAGTGCTGCAATGAACATTGTGGTGAATGTGTCTTTGTGATTTATGGTTTTCTCTGGGTATATGCCCAGAAGTGGGATTGCTGGATCCTATGGTAATTCTCTTTTTAGTTTTTTAAAGGAACCTCCATACCGTTCTCCATAGTGACTGTATCAATTTACATTCCCACCAATAGCGGAAGAGGGTTCCTTTTGTCCACACCCTCCCCAGAATTTGTTGTTTGTACATTATCTGATGATGCCGATTCTAACAGGTGTGAGGTCTTACCTCATTGTAATTTTGATTTGCATTTCTCTAATAATTAGTGATGTTGAGCAGCTTCTCATGTGCGTCTTGGCCATCTCTGTGACTTCTTTGAAGAAACGTCTCTTTAGATCTTCTGCCCATTTTTGTATTGGGTTGTTTGTTTTATTAATATTAAGCTGCATGAGCTGTTTATATATATTGGAGATTAAACCTTTGTCCATTGATTCGTTTGTGAACGTTTTCGCCCATTCTGAGGGTTGCCTTTTTCCATTCCCGTTTTTTTAACAAAGAAAGAAAGAAAGCAAAAGAAGCAGAACACTAATGTGCGTGAAATATGCCTCTTGAAACTGTTGTTTTGAAATATGGATGTCTTTTGAATTTTTTGGTCGATATATGACCCCAGGATTTGTTTTCAGGGCAGGTGTCATTTACAGGCCTGTAATGATTTGGAATATCCACTGACCATTAGCGCTGGGATTAAAGCTGCAGTTGTGAGAAATGGCCACAAGGTGGCAGCAGTTCTCCCTTACCAAATCTGGTTACTAGGGCAGCAGAGCCTCAATGGAAGTCGCGTTCTAGATTGGAATGTAGAACGGAATGTGCCAGGAGAAGGCCCCTCAAGTGTGTCTCACTACTTCTTGTTCTTGTTTTTAATTTAATTTTTTTATTTTTTTATTACAGCATGTTTGAGTACAACGTTTAGCTTGTTGTAGGTGTGCCAGAGGTGGTTCTTTTACACATATACATATGTCTGTTCTTCCTGGGATCCTTTTCCCATGTACGTTATGACAGAATGTTGAGTAGTCTTCTCTTGGTACTCCGTAGGTCTTTGGTGATTATATACGTCTACTGTGTTTGTATATGTCTGTTAACCCCAATATCGTAATGAATTCAATCCTCACACCTTTCCTTTGGTGAACCATAAGTTTGTTTAATGAATCTGTGATTGCCCTTCTCCGTGGAAATATCTGCCCTGGTATCAATTTATAGGTAACACCTATAAGTGATATGATACGATATGTGTCTTTCACTCTCTGACTTACTCCAAGTCACGTGATTACCTCGAGACTCATCTACGGTGCTGCGAATGGCATTGTGTCCTTTTATTCCTTGGCGAATATTCTGTCTTAGCGAGGTCCATTTTCTGCAATGTGATTCCCTGAGGGCTGAGGATTAGCTGCCCTGGGCAGCCTGACCCTGCCGGCAAGACCTCCCCAGGTGTGCCTGGGTTGAGGTCAATATAAACAGCACTCCAGGCAGCAATAGCCCCTGCAGCTGTGCCTGACTCCATATTCTCTGCCCCGTCAGCAGTCTCGGGGCTGTGCTGGTGGGAGGGTCGGAGGGTCCACGGCTTTGTGGGTGGCCCGGTGTGAGTGGGGCTCTGCTGGACTTTCGGCAGGAGTTGCCAGGCTGCCACCTGTAAAGAAGAGGATGTGTCACCCATAACTTCCACTGGAATATCTCTCCGGGCTGAGGTGAGGAAGGAAAAAAAGGAGTGGGGGCCGGGACAGGAGGGGTATCTCAGGCAGGGCAATGGAAAGCTTCCAGAAGAGCGCCCGTGGCCAGGACCATCCTGGCTGACCTGCAGGCACCAAGTTGGCCTGCGTGCCGTCGCTGGTGTGGCTCCACGGCCCTCCCTCTAGGCTTTCAAGCCCTTGTACATATTCAGGTGTTTCACCTGGGAAGGGTGGGAACAGTTCAGCAGCATCTGGCCTGGGGCTCAGCTCACGTTTACTCACAGAGACCTGGGCACGGTCCCCCAGCTTTGCAATAAGGACGCTCCTTGCGTGGGCGGGTGGGGCTGCTGGCTGTATGGGAGATGATTCCCCACCTCTGACCAATTTCAGAATTGTTTACCACTGGAGCAAGTGCCTTGGTAGTGTTTTCCTCTGTATAACGGTTAGGTTCAATTTTTTTTTTCTTTTTTGGTTCAAGTTAGATTTTATTCCTCTTTTATGTATTTATAGATATAAGCATGGAAATAATTCATTGTTATATATACATCAGTGTGAATGGAAGAACTTTTTTTCTGTTTTATTTTTACATTTTATTTTTAAAAATTTTGAAATTTAATTTTGTTTATTTTTTTATACAGTAGGTTATTATTAGTTATCTATTTTATGCATATACATGTATACAGGTCAATCCCAATCTCCCAACTCATCCCACCACCACCACCCCATGGCTTCCCCCACTTTGTGTCCATACGTCTGTTCTCTACCTCTGTGTCTCTATTTCTGCCCTGCAAACCAGTTCATCTGTACCATTTTTCTAGGTTCCACATATAGGCATTAATATACAATATTTGTTTTTCTCTTTCTGACTTACTTCACTCTGTATGACAGTCTCTAGATCCATCAACTTCTCTACAAATGACCCAGTTTCATTCCTTTTTATGGCTGAGTAATATTCCATTTTATATATGTACCACATCTTTATCCATTCGTCTGTCTGTGGGCATTTAGGTTGCTTCCATTACCTGGCTATTGTAAATAGTGCTGCAATGAACATTGTGGTGAATGTGTCTTTGTGATTTATGGTTTTCTCTGGGTATATGCCCAGAAGTGGGATTGCTGGATCCTATGGTAATTCTCTTTTTAGTTTTTTAAAGGAACCTCCATACTGTTCTCCATAGTGACTGTATCAATTTACATTCCCACCAATAGCGGAAGAGGGTTCCTTTTGTCCACACCCTCCCCAGAATTTGTTGTTTGTACATTATCTGATGATGCCGATTCTAACAGGTGTGAGGTCTTACCTCATTGTAGTTTTGATTTGCATTTCTCTAATAATTAGTGATGTTGAGCAGCTTCTCATGTGCGTCTTGGCCATCTCTGTGACTTCTTTGAAGAAACGTCTCTTTAGATCTTCTGCCCATTTTTGTATTGGGTTGTTTGTTTTATTAATATTAAGCTGCATGAGCTGTTTATATATATTGGAGATTAAACCTTTGTCCATTGATTCGTTTGTGAACGTTTTCGCCCATTCTGAGGGTTGCCTTATTCCATTCCCGTTTTTTTAACAAAGAAAGAAAGAAAGCAAAAGAAGGAGAACACTAATGTGCGTGAAATATGCCTCTTGAAACTGTCGTTTTGAAATATGGACGTCTTTTGAATTTTTTGGTCGATATATGACCCCAGGATTTGTTTTCAGGGCAGGTGTCATTTACAGGCCTGTAATGATTTGGAATATCCACTGACCATTAGCGCTGGGATTAAAGCTGCAGTTGTGAGAAATGGCCACAAGGTGGCAGCAGTTCTCCCTTACCAAATCTGGTTACTAGGGCAGCAGAGCCTCAATGGAAGTCGCGTCCTAGATTGGAATGTAGAACGGAATGTGCCAGGAGAAGGCCCCTCAAGTGTGTCTCACTACTTCTTGTTCTTGTTTTTAATTTAATTTTTTATTTTTTTATTACAGCATGTTTGAGTACAACGTTTAGCTTGTTGTAGGTGTGCCAGAGGTGGTTCTTTGACACATATACATATGTCTGTTCTTCCTGGGATCCTTTTCCCATGTACGTTATGACAGAATGTTGAGTAGTCTTCTCTTGGTACTCCATAGGTCTTTGGTGATTATATATGTCTACTGTGTTTGTATATGTCTGTTAACCCCAATATCGTAATGAATTCAATCCTCACACCTTTCCTTTGGTGAACCATAAGTTTGTTTAATGAATCTGTGATTGCCCTTCTCCGTGGAAATATCTGCCCTGGTATCAATTTATAGGTAACACCTATAAGTGATATGATACGATATGTGTCTTTCACTCTCTGACTTACTCCAAGTCACGTGATTACCTCGAGACTCATCTACGGTGCTGCGAATGGCATTGTGTCCTTTTTTTCCTTGGCGAATATACTGTCTTAGCGAGGTCCATTTTCTGCAATGTGATTCCCTGAGGGCTGAGGATTAGCTGCCCTGGGCAGCCTGACCCTGCCGGCAAGCCCTCCCCAGGTGTGCCTGGGTTGAGGTCAATATAAACAGCACTCCAGGCAGCAATAGCCCCAGCAGCTGTGCCTGACTCCATATTCTCTGCCCCGTCAGCAGTCTCGGGGCTGTGCTGGTGGGAGGGTGGGAGGGTCCACGGCTTTGTGGGTGGCCCGGTGTGAGTGGGGCTCTGCTGGACTTTCGGCAGGAGTTGCCAGGCTGCCACCTGTAAAGAAGAGGATGTGTCACCCATAACTTCCACTGGAATATCTCTCCGGGCTGAGGTGAGGAAGGAAAAAAAGGAGTGGGGGCCGGGACAGGAGGGGTATCTCAGGCAGGGCAATGGAAAGCTTCCAGAAGAGCGCCCGTGGCCAGGACCATCCTGGCTGACCTGCAGGCACCAAGTTGGCCTGCGTGCCGTCGCTGGTGTGGCTCCACGGCCCTCCCTCTAGGCTTTCAAGCCCTTGTACATATTCAGGTGTTTCACCTGGGAAGGGTGGGAACAGTTCAGCAGCATCTGGCCTGGGGCTCAGCTCACGTTTACTCACAGAGGCCTGGGCACGGTCCCCCAGCTTTGCAATAAGGACGCTCCTTGTGTGGGCGGGTGGGGCTGCTGGCTGTATGGGAGATGATTCCCCACCTCTGACCAATTTCAGAATTGTTTACCACTGGAGCAAGTGCCTTGGTAGTGTTTTCCTCTGTATAACTGTTAGGTTCAATTTTTTTTTTCTTTTTTGGTTCAAGTTAGATTTTATTCCTCTTTTATGTATTTATAGATATAAGCATGGAAATAATTCATTGTTATATATACATCAGTGAGAATGGAAGAAATTTTTTTCTGTTTTATTTTTACATTTTATTTTTAAAAATTTTGAAATTTAATTTTGTTTATTTTTTTATACAGTAGGTTATTATTAGTTATCTATTTTATGCATATACATGTATACAGGTCAATCCCAATCTCCCAACTCATCCCACCACCACCACCCCATGGCTTCCCCCACTTTGTGTCCATACGTCTGTTCTCTACCTCTGTGTCTCTATTTCTGCCCTGCAAACCAGTTCATCTGTACCATTTTTCTAGGTTCCACATATAGGCATTAATATACAATATTTGTTTTTCTCTTTCTGACTTACTTCACTCTGTATGACAGTCTCTAGATCCATCAACTTCTCTACAAATGACCCAGTTTCATTCCTTTTTATGGCTGAGTAATATTCCATTTTATATATGTACCACATCTTTATCCATTCGTCTGTCTGTGGGCATTTAGGTTGCTTCCATTACCTGGCTATTGTAAATAGTGCTGCAATGAACATTGTGGTGAATGTGTCTTTGTGATTTATGGTTTTCTCTGGGTATATGCCCAGAAGTGGGATTGCTGGATCCTATGGTAATTCTCTTTTTAGTTTTTTAAAGGAACCTCCATACTGTTCTCCATAGTGACTGTATCAATTTACATTCCCACCAATAGCGGAAGAGGGTTCCTTTTGTCCACACCCTCCCCAGAATTTGTTGTTTGTACATTATCTGATGATGCCGATTCTAACAGGTGTGAGGTCTTACCTCATTGTAGTTTTGATTTGCATTTCTCTAATAATTAGTGATGTTGAGCAGCTTCTCATGTGCGTCTTGGCCATCTCTGTGACTTCTTTGAAGAAACGTCTCTTTAGATCTTCTGCCCATTTTTGTATTGGGTTGTTTGTTTTATTAATATTAAGCTGCATGAGCTGTTATATATATTGGAGATTAAACCTTTGTCCATTGATTCGTTTGTGAACGTTTTCGCCCATTCTGAGGGTTGCCTTTTTCCATTCCCGTTTTTTTAACAAAGAAAGAAAGAAAGCAAAAGAAGCAGAACACTAATGTGCGTGAAATATGCCTCTTGAAACTGTCGTTTTGTAATATGGACGTCTTTTGGATTTTTTGGTCGATATATGACCCCAGGATTTGTTTTCAGGGCAGGTGTCATTTACAGGCCTGTAATGATTTGGAATATCCACTGACCATTAGCGCTGGGATTAAAGCTGCAGTTGTGAGAAACGGCCACAAGGTGGCAGCAGTTCTCCCTTACCAAATCTGGTTACTAGGGCAGCAGAGCCTCAATGGAAGTCGCGTTCTAGATTGGAATGTAGAACGGAATGTGCCAGGAGAAGGCCCCTCAAGTGTGTCTCACTACTTCTTGTTCTTGTTTTTAATTTAATTTTTTATTTTTTTATTACAGCATGTTTGAGTACAACGTTTAGCTTGTAGGTGTGCCAGAGGTGGTTCTTTTACACATATACATATGTCTGTTCTTCCTGGGATCCTTTTCCCATGTACGTTATGACAGAATGTTGAGTAGTCTTCTCTTGGTACTCCGTAGGTCTTTGGTGATTATATACGTCTACTGTGTTTGTATATGTCTGTTAACCCCAATATCGTAATGAATTCAATCCTCACACCTTTCCTTTGGTGAACCATAAGTTTGTTTAATGAATCTGTGATTGCCCTTCTCCGTGGAAATATCTGCCCTGGTATCAATTTATAGGTAACACCTATAAGTGATATGATACGATATGTGTCTTTCACTCTCTGACTTACTCCAAGTCACGTGATTACCTCGAGACTCATCTACGGTGCTGTGAATGGCATTGTGTCCTTTTTTTCCTTGGCGAATATTCTGTCTTAGCGAGGTCCATTTTCTGCAATGTGATTCCCTGAGGGCTGAGGATTAGCTGCCCTGGGCAGCCTGACCCTGCCGGCAAGCCCTCCCCAGGTGTGCCTGGGTTGAGGTCAATATAAACAGCACTCCAGGCAGCAATAGCCCCAGCAGCTGTGCCTGACTCCATATTCTCTGCCCCGTCAGCAGTCTCGGGGCTGTGCTGGTGGGAGGGTCGGAGGGTCCACGGCTTTGTGGGTGGCCCGGTGTGAGTGTGGCTCTGCTGGACTTTCGGCAGGAGTTGCCAGGCTGCCACCTGTAAAGAAGAGGATGTGTCACCCATAACTTCCACTGGAATATCTCTCCGGGCTGAGTTGTGGAAGGGAAAAAAGGAGTGGGGGCCGGGACAGGAGGGGTATCTCAGGCAGGGCAATGGAAAGCTTCCAGAAGAGCGCCCGTGGCCAGGACCATCCTGGCTGACCTGCAGGCACCAAGTTGGCCTGCGTGCTGTCGCTGGTGTGGCTCCACGGCCCTTCCTCTAGGCTTTCAAGCCCTTGTACATATTCAGGTGTTTCACCTGGGAAGGGTGGGAACAGTTCAGCAGCATCTGGCCTGGGGCTCAGCTCACGTTTACTCACAGAGGCCTGGGCACGGTCCCCCAGCTTTGCAATAAGGACGCTCCTTGCGTGGGCGGGTGGGGCTGCTGGCTGTATGGGAGATGATTCCCCACCTCTGACCAATTTCAGAATTGTTTACCACTGGAGCAAGTGCCTTGGTAGTGTTTTCCTCTGTATAACGGTTAGGTTCAATTTTTTTTTTTCTTTTTTGGTTCAAGTTAGATTTTATTCCTCTTTTATGTATTTATAGATATAAGCATGGAAATAATTCATTGTTATATATACATCAGTGTGAATGGAAGAACTTTTTTTCTGTTTTATTTTTACATTTTATTTTTAAAAATTTTGAAATTTAATTTTGTTTATTTTTTTATACAGTAGGTTATTATTAGTTATCTATTTTATGCATATACATGTATACAGGTCAATCCCAATCTCCCAACTCATCCCACCACCACCACCCCATGGCTTCCCCCACTTTGTGTCCATACGTCTGTTCTCTACCTCTGTGTCTCTATTTCTGCCCTGCAAACCAGTTCATCTCTACCATTTTTCTAGGTTCCACATATAGGCATTAATATACAATATTTGTTTTTCTCTTTCTGACTTACTTCACTCTGTATGACAGTCTCTAGATCCATCAACTTCTCTACAAATGACCCAGTTTCATTCCTTTTTATGGCTGAGTAATATTCCATTTTATATATGTACCACATCTTTATCCATTCGTCTGTCTGTGGGCATTTAGGTTGCTTCCATTACCTGGCTATTGTAAATAGTGCTGCAATGAACATTGTGGTGAATGTGTCTTTGTGATTTATGGTTTTCTCTGGGTATATGCCCAGAAGTGGGATTGCTGGATCCTATGGTAATTCTCTTTTTCGTTTTTTAAAGGAACCTCCATACTGTTCTCCATAGTGACTGTATCAATTTACATTCCCACCAATAGCGGAAGAGGGTTCCTTTTGTCCACACCCTCCCCAGAATTTGTTGTTTGTACATTATCTGATGATGCCGATTCTAACAGGTGTGAGGTCTTACCTCATTGTAGTTTTGATTTGCATTTCTCTAATAATTAGTGATGTTGAGCAGCTTCTCATGTGCGTCTTGGCCATCTCTGTGACTTCTTTGAAGAAACGTCTCTTTAGATCTTCTGCCCATTTTTGTATTGGGTTGTTTGTTTTATTAATATTAAGCTGCATGAGCTGTTTATATATATTGGAGATTAAACCTTTGTCCATTGATTCGTTTGTGAACGTTTTCGCCCATTCTGAGGGTTGCCTTATTCCATTCCCGTTTTTTTAACAAAGAAAGAAAGAAAGCAAAAGAAGGAGAACACTAATGTGCGTGAAATATGCCTCTTGAAACTGTCGTTTTGAAATATGGACGTCTTTTGAATTTTTTGGTCGATATATGACCCCAGGATTTGTTTTCAGGTCAGGTGTCATTTACAGGCCTGTAATGATTTGGAATATCCACTGACCATTAGCGCTGGGATTAAAGCTGCAGTTGTGAGAAATGGCCACAAGGTGGCAGCAGTTCTCCCTTACCAAATCTGGTTACTAGGGCAGCAGAGCCTCAATGGAAGTCGCGTTCTAGATTGGAATGTAGAACGGAATGTGCCAGGAGAAGGCCCCTCAAGTGTGTCTCACTACTTCTTGTTCTTGTTTTTAATTTAATTTTTTATTTTTTTATTACAGCATGTTTGAGTACAACGTTTAGCTTGTTGTAGGTGTGCCAGAGGTGGTTCTTTGACACATATACATATGTCTGTTCTTCCTGGGATCCTTTTCCCATGTACGTTATGACAGAATGTTGAGTAGTCTTCTCTTGGTACTCCATAGGTCTTTGGTGATTATATACGTCTACTGTGTTTGTATATGTCTGTTAACCCCAATATCGTAATGAATTCAATCCTCACACCTTTCCTTTGGTGAACCATAAGTTTGTTTAATGAATCTGTGATTGCCCTTCTCCGTGGAAATATCTGCCCTGGTATCAATTTATAGGTAACACCTATAAGTGATATGATACGATATGTGTCTTTCACTCTCTGACTTACTCCAAGTCACGTGATTACCTCGAGACTCATCTACGGTGCTGCGAATGGCATTGTGTCCTTTTTTTCCTTGGCGAATATACTGTCTTAGCGAGGTCCATTTTCTGCAATGTGATTCCCTGAGGGCTGAGGATTAGCTGCCCTGGGCAGCCTGACCCTGCCGGCAAGCCCTCCCCAGGTGTGCCTGGGTTGAGGTCAATATAAACAGCACTCCAGGCAGCAATAGCCCCAGCAGCTGTGCCTGACTCCATATTCTCTGCCCCGTCAGCAGTCTCGGGGCTGTGCTGGTGGGAGGGTGGGAGGGTCCACGGCTTTGTGGGTGGCCCGGTGTGAGTGGGGCTCTGCTGGACTTTCGGCAGGAGTTGCCAGGCTGCCACCTGTAAAGAAGAGGATGTGTCACCCATAACTTCCACTGGAATATCTCTCCGGGCTGAGGTGAGGAAGGAAAAAAAGGAGTGGGGGCCGGGACAGGAGGGGTATCTCAGGCAGGGCAATGGAAAGCTTCCAGAAGAGCGCCCGTGGCCAGGACCATCCTGGCTGACCTGCAGGCACCAAGTTGGCCTGCGTGCCGTCGCTGGTGTGGCTCCACGGCCCTCCCTCTAGGCTTTCAAGCCCTTGTACATATTCAGGTGTTTCACCTGGGAAGGGTGGGAACAGTTCAGCAGCATCTGGCCTGGGGCTCAGCTCACGTTTACTCACAGAGGCCTGGGCACGGTCCCCCAGCTTTGCAATAAGGACGCTCCTTGTGTGGGTGGGTGGGGCTGCTGGCTGTATGGGAGATGATTCCCCACCTCTGACCAATTTCAGAATTGTTTACCACTGGAGCAAGTGCCTTGGTAGTGTTTTCCTCTGTATAACTGTTAGGTTCAATTTTTTTTTTCTTTTTTGGTTCAAGTTAGATTTTATTCCTCTTTTATGTATTTATAGATATAAGCATGGAAATAATTCATTGTTATATATACATCAGTGAGAATGGAAGAAATTTTTTTCTGTTTTATTTTTACATTTTATTTTTAAAAATTTTGAAATTTAATTTTGTTTATTTTTTTATACAGTAGGTTATTATTAGTTATCTATTTTATGCATATACATGTATACAGGTCAATCCCAATCTCCCAACTCATCCCACCACCACCACCCCATGGCTTCCCCCACTTTGTGTCCATACGTCTGTTCTCTACCTCTGTGTCTCTATTTCTGCCCTGCAAACCAGTTCATCTGTACCATTTTTCTAGGTTCCACATATAGGCATTAATATACAATATTTGTTTTTCTCTTTCTGACTTACTTCACTCTGTATGACAGTCTCTAGATCCATCAACTTCTCTACAAATGACCCAGTTTCATTCCTTTTTATGGCTGAGTAATATTCCATTTTATATATGTACCACATCTTTATCCATTCGTTTGTCTGTGGGCATTTAGGTTGCTTCCATTACCTGGCTATTGTAAATAGTGCTGCAATGAACATTGTGGTGAATGTGTCTTTGTGATTTATGGTTTTCTCTGGGTATATGCCCAGAAGTGGGATTGCTGGATCCTATGGTAATTCTCTTTTTAGTTTTTTAAAGGAACCTCCATACTGTTCTCCATAGTGACTGTATCAATTTACATTCCCACCAATAGCGGAAGAGGGTTCCTTTTGTCCACACCCTCCCCAGAATTTGTTGTTTGTACATTATCTGATGATGCCGATTCTAACAGGTGTGAGGTCTTACCTCATTGTAGTTTTGATTTGCATTTCTCTAATAATTAGTGATGTTGAGCAGCTTCTCATGTGCGTCTTGGCCATCTCTGTGACTTCTTTGAAGAAACGTCTCTTTAGATCTTCTGCCCATTTTTGTATTGGGTTGTTTGTTTTATTAATATTAAGCTGCATGAGCTGTTTATATATATTGGAGATTAAACCTTTGTCCATTGATTCGTTTGTGAACGTTTTCGCCCATTCTGAGGGTTGCCTTTTTCCATTCCCGTTTTTTTAACAAAGAAAGAAAGAAAGCAAAAGAAGCAGAACACTAATGTGCGTGAAATATGCCTCTTGAAACTGTCGTTTTGTAATATGGACGTCTTTTGGATTTTTTGGTCGATATATGACCCCAGGATTTGTTTTCAGGGCAGGTGTCATTTACAGGCCTGTAATGATTTGGAATATCCACTGACCATTAGCGCTGGGATTAAAGCTGCAGTTGTGAGAAACGGCCACAAGGTGGCAGCAGTTCTCCCTTACCAAATCTGGTTACTAGGGCAGCAGAGCCTCAATGGAAGTCGCGTTCTAGATTGGAATGTAGAACGGAATGTGCCAGGAGAAGGCCCCTCAAGTGTGTCTCACTACTTCTTGTTCTTGTTTTTAATTTAATTTTTTATTTTTTTATTACAGCATGTTTGAGTACAACGTTTAGCTTGTAGGTGTGCCAGAGGTGGTTCTTTTACACATATACATATGTCTGTTCTTCCTGGGATCCTTTTCCCATGTACGTTATGACAGAATGTTGAGTAGTCTTCTCTTGGTACTCCGTAGGTCTTTGGTGATTATATACGTCTACTGTGTTTGTATATGTCTGTTAACCCCAATATCGTAATGAATTCAATCCTCACACCTTTCCTTTGGTGAACCATAAGTTTGTTTAATGAATCTGTGATTGCCCTTCTCCGTGGAAATATCTGCCCTGGTATCAATTTATAGGTAACACCTATAAGTGATATGATACGATATGTGTCTTTCACTCTCTGACTTACTCCAAGTCACGTGATTACCTCGAGACTCATCTACGGTGCTGTGAATGGCATTGTGTCCTTTTTTTCCTTGGCGAATATTCTGTCTTAGCGAGGTCCATTTTCTGCAATGTGATTCCCTGAGGGCTGAGGATTAGCTGCCCTGGGCAGCCTGACCCTGCCGGCAAGACCTCCCCAGGTGTGCCTGGGTTGAGGTCAATATAAACAGCACTCCAGGCAGCAATAGCCCCTGCAGCTGTGCCTGACACCATATTCTCTGCCCCGTCAGCAGTCTCGGGGCTGTGCTGGTGGGAGGGTGGGAGGGTCCACGGCTTTGTGGGTGGCCCGGTGTGAGTGGGACTCTGCTGGACTTTCGGCAGGAGTTGCCAGGCTGCCACCTGTAAAGAAGAGGATGTGTCACCCATAACTTCCACTGGAATATCTCTCCGGGCTGAGTTGTGGAAGGGAAAAAAGGAGTGGGGGCCGGGACAGGAGGGGTATCTCAGGCAGGGCAATGGAAAGCTTCCAGAAGAGCGCCCGTGGCCAGGACCATCCTGGCTGACCTGCAGGCACCAAGTTGGCCTGCGTGCTGTCGCTGGTGTGGCTCCACGGCCCTTCCTCTAGGCTTTCAAGCCCTTGTACATATTCAGGTGTTTCACCTGGGAAGGGTGGGAACAGTTCAGCAGCATCTGGCCTGGGGCTCAGCTCACGTTTACTCACAGAGGCCTGGGCACGGTCCCCCAGCTTTGCAATAAGGACGCTCCTTGCGTGGGCGGGTGGGGCTGCTGGCTGTATGGGAGATGATTCCCCACCTCTGACCAATTTCAGAATTGTTTACCACTGGAGCAAGTGCCTTGGTAGTGTTTTCCTCTGTATAACGGTTAGGTTCAATTTTTTTTTTTTCTTTTTTGGTTCAAGTTAGATTTTATTCCTCTTTTATGTATTTATAGATATAAGCATGGAAATAATTCATTGTTATATATACATCAGTGTGAATGGAAGAACATTTTTTCTGTTTTATTTTTACATTTTATTTTTAAAAATTTTGAAATTTAATTTTGTTTATTTTTTTATACAGTAGGTTATTATTAGTTATCTATTTTATGCATATACATGTATACAGGTCAAGCCCAATCTCCCAACTCATCCCACCACCACCACCCCATGGCTTCCCCCACTTTGTGTCCATACGTCTGTTCTCTACCTCTGTGTCTCTATTTCTGCCCTGCAAACCAGTTCATCTGTACCATTTTTCTAGGTTCCACATATAGGCATTAATATACAATATTTGTTTTTCTCTTTCTGACTTACTTCACTCTGCATGACAGTCTCTAGATCCATCAACTTCTCTACAAATGACCCAGTTTCATTCCTTTTTATGGCTGAGTAATATTCCATTTTATATATGTACCACATCTTTATCCATTCGTCTGTCTGTGGCCATTTAGGTTGCTTCCATTACCTGGCTATTGTAAATAGTGCTGCAATGAACATTGTGGTGAATGTGTCTTTGTGATTTATGGTTTTCTCTGGGTATATGCCCAGAAGTGGGATTGCTGGATCCTATGGTAATTCTCTTTTTAGTTTTTTAAAGGAACCTCCATACCGTTCTCCATAGTGACTGTATCAATTTACATTCCCACCAATAGCGGAAGAGGGTTCCTTTTGTCCACACCCTCCCCAGAATTTGTTGTTTGTACATTATCTGATGATGCCGATTCTAACAGGTGTGAGGTCTTACCTCATTGTAATTTTGATTTGCATTTCTCTAATAATTAGTGATGTTGAGCAGCTTCTCATGTGCGTCTTGGCCATCTCTGTGACTTCTTTGAAGAAACGTCTCTTTAGATCTTCTGCCCATTTTTGTATTGGGTTGTTTGTTTTATTAATATTAAGCTGCATGAGCTGTTTATATATATTGGAGATTAAACCTTTGTCCATTGATTCGTTTGTGAACGTTTTCGCCCATTCTGAGGGTTGCCTTTTTCCATTCCCGTTTTTTTAACAAAGAAAGAAAGAAAGCAAAAGAAGCAGAACACTAATGTGCGTGAAATATGCCTCTTGAAACTGTTGTTTTGAAATATGGATGTCTTTTGAATTTTTTGGTCGATATATGACCCCAGGATTTGTTTTCAGGGCAGGTGTCATTTACAGGCCTGTAATGATTTGGAATATCCACTGACCATTAGCGCTGGGATTAAAGCTGCAGTTGTGAGAAATGGCCACAAGGTGGCAGCAGTTCTCCCTTACCAAATCTGGTTACTAGGGCAGCAGAGCCTCAATGGAAGTCGCGTTCTAGATTGGAATGTAGAACGGAATGTGCCAGGAGAAGGCCCCTCAAGTGTGTCTCACTACTTCTTGTTCTTGTTTTTAATTTAATTTTTTTATTTTTTTATTACAGCATGTTTGAGTACAACGTTTAGCTTGTTGTAGGTGTGCCAGAGGTGGTTCTTTTACACATATACATATGTCTGTTCTTCCTGGGATCCTTTTCCCATGTACGTTATGACAGAATGTTGAGTAGTCTTCTCTTGGTACTCCGTAGGTCTTTGGTGATTATATACGTCTACTGTGTTTGTATATGTCTGTTAACCCCAATATCGTAATGAATTCAATCCTCACACCTTTCCTTTGGTGAACCATAAGTTTGTTTAATGAATCTGTGATTGCCCTTCTCCGTGGAAATATCTGCCCTGGTATCAATTTATAGGTAACACCTATAAGTGATATGATACGATATGTGTCTTTCACTCTCTGACTTACTCCAAGTCACGTGATTACCTCGAGACTCATCTACGGTGCTGCGAATGGCATTGTGTCCTTTTTTTCCTTGGCGAATATTCTGTCTTAGCGAGGTCCATTTTCTGCAATGTGATTCCCTGAGGGCTGAGGATTAGCTGCCCTGGGCAGCCTGACCCTGCCGGCAAGACCTCCCCAGGTGTGCCTGGGTTGAGGTCAATATAAACAGCACTCCAGGCAGCAATAGCCCCTGCAGCTGTGCCTGACTCCATATTCTCTGCCCCGTCAGCAGTCTCGGGGCTGTGCTGGTGGGAGGGTGGGAGGGTCCACGGCTTTGTGGGTGGCCCGGTGTGAGTGGGGCTCTGCTGGACTTTCGGCAGGAGTTGCCAGGCTGCCACCTGTAAAGAAGAGGATGTGTCACCCATAACTTCCACTGGAATATCTCTCCGGGCTGAGGTGAGGAAGGAAAAAAAGGAGTGGGGGCCGGGACAGGAGGGGTATCTCAGGCAGGGCAATGGAAAGCTTCCAGAAGAGCGCCCGTGGCCAGGACCATCCTGGCTGACCTGCAGGCACCAAGTTGGCCTGCGTGCCGTCGCTGGTGTGGCTCCACGGCCCTCCCTCTAGGCTTTCAAGCCCTTGTACATATTCAGGTGTTTCACCTGGGAAGGGTGGGAACAGTTCAGCAGCATCTGGCCTGGGGCTCAGCTCACGTTTACTCACAGAGACCTGGGCACGGTCCCCCAGCTTTGCAATAAGGACGCTCCTTGCGTGGGCGGGTGGGGCTGCTGGCTGTATGGGAGATGATTCCCCACCTCTGACCAATTTCAGAATTGTTTACCACTGGAGCAAGTGCCTTGGTAGTGTTTTCCTCTGTATAACGGTTAGGTTCAATTTTTTTTTTCTTTTTTGGTTCAAGTTAGATTTTATTCCTCTTTTATGTATTTATAGATATAAGCATGGAAATAATTCATTGTTATATATACATCAGTGTGAATGGAAGAACTTTTTTTCTGTTTTATTTTTACATTTTATTTTTAAAAATTTTGAAATTTAATTTTGTTTATTTTTTTATACAGTAGGTTATTATTAGTTATCTATTTTATGCATATACATGTATACAGGTCAATCCCAATCTCCCAACTCATCCCACCACCACCACCCCATGGCTTCCCCCACTTTGTGTCCATACGTCTGTTCTCTACCTCTGTGTCTCTATTTCTGCCCTGCAAACCAGTTCATCTGTACCATTTTTCTAGGTTCCACATATAGGCATTAATATACAATATTTGTTTTTCTCTTTCTGACTTACTTCACTCTGTATGACAGTCTCTAGATCCATCAACTTCTCTACAAATGACCCAGTTTCATTCCTTTTTATGGCTGAGTAATATTCCATTTTATATATGTACCACATCTTTATCCATTCGTCTGTCTGTGGGCATTTAGGTTGCTTCCATTACCTGGCTATTGTAAATAGTGCTGCAATGAACATTGTGGTGAATGTGTCTTTGTGATTTATGGTTTTCTCTGGGTATATGCCCAGAAGTGGGATTGCTGGATCCTATGGTAATTCTCTTTTTAGTTTTTTAAAGGAACCTCCATACTGTTCTCCATAGTGACTGTATCAATTTACATTCCCACCAATAGCGGAAGAGGGTTCCTTTTGTCCACACCCTCCCCAGAATTTGTTGTTTGTACATTATCTGATGATGCCGATTCTAACAGGTGTGAGGTCTTACCTCATTGTAGTTTTGATTTGCATTTCTCTAATAATTAGTGATGTTGAGCAGCTTCTCATGTGCGTCTTGGCCATCTCTGTGACTTCTTTGAAGAAACGTCTCTTTAGATCTTCTGCCCATTTTTGTATTGGGTTGTTTGTTTTATTAATATTAAGCTGCATGAGCTGTTTATATATATTGGAGATTAAACCTTTGTCCATTGATTCGTTTGTGAACGTTTTCGCCCATTCTGAGGGTTGCCTTTTTCCATTCCCGTTTTTTTAACAAAGAAAGAAAGAAAGCAAAAGAAGCAGAACACTAATGTGCGTGAAATATGCCTCTTGAAACTGTCGTTTTGTAATATGGACGTCTTTTGGATTTTTTGGTCGATATATGACCCCAGGATTTGTTTTCAGGGCAGGTGTCATTTACAGGCCTGTAATGATTTGGAATATCCACTGACCATTAGCGCTGGGATTAAAGCTGCAGTTGTGAGAAACGGCCACAAGGTGGCAGCAGTTCTCCCTTACCAAATCTGGTTACTAGGGCAGCAGAGCCTCAATGGAAGTCGCGTTCTAGATTGGAATGTAGAACGGAATGTGCCAGGAGAAGGCCCCTCAAGTGTGTCTCACTACTTCTTGTTCTTGTTTTTAATTTAATTTTTTATTTTTTTATTACAGCATGTTTGAGTACAACGTTTAGCTTGTAGGTGTGCCAGAGGTGGTTCTTTTACACATATACATATGTCTGTTCTTCCTGGGATCCTTTTCCCATGTACGTTATGACAGAATGTTGAGTAGTCTTCTCTTGGTACTCCGTAGGTCTTTGGTGATTATATACGTCTACTGTGTTTGTATATGTCTGTTAACCCCAATATCGTAATGAATTCAATCCTCACACCTTTCCTTTGGTGAACCATAAGTTTGTTTAATGAATCTGTGATTGCCCTTCTCCGTGGAAATATCTGCCCTGGTATCAATTTATAGGTAACACCTATAAGTGATATGATACGATATGTGTCTTTCACTCTCTGACTTACTCCAAGTCACGTGATTACCTCGAGACTCATCTACGGTGCTGTGAATGGCATTGTGTCCTTTTTTTCCTTGGCGAATATTCTGTCTTAGCGAGGTCCATTTTCTGCAATGTGATTCCCTGAGGGCTGAGGATTAGCTGCCCTGGGCAGCCTGACCCTGCCGGCAAGCCCTCCCCAGGTGTGCCTGGGTTGAGGTCAATATAAACAGCACTCCAGGCAGCAATAGCCCCTGCAGCTGTGCCTGACACCATATTCTCTGCCCCGTCAGCAGTCTCGGGGCTGTGCTGGTGGGAGGGTGGGAGGGTCCACGGCTTTGTGGGTGGCCCGGTGTGAGTGGGACTCTGCTGGACTTTCGGCAGGAGTTGCCAGGCTGCCACCTGTAAAGAAGAGGATGTGTCACCCATAACTTCCACTGGAATATCTCTCCGGGCTGAGTTGTGGAAGGGAAAAAAGGAGTGGGGGCCGGGACAGGAGGGGTATCTCAGGCAGGGCAATGGAAAGCTTCCAGAAGAGCGCCCGTGGCCAGGACCATCCTGGCTGACCTGCAGGCACCAAGTTGGCCTGCGTGCTGTCGCTGGTGTGGCTCCACGGCCCTTCCTCTAGGCTTTCAAGCCCTTGTACATATTCAGGTGTTTCACCTGGGAAGGGTGGGAACAGTTCAGCAGCATCTGGCCTGGGGCTCAGCTCACGTTTACTCACAGAGGCCTGGGCACGGTCCCCCAGCTTTGCAATAAGGACGCTCCTTGCGTGGGCGGGTGGGGCTGCTGGCTGTATGGGAGATGATTCCCCACCTCTGACCAATTTCAGAATTGTTTACCACTGGAGCAAGTGCCTTGGTAGTGTTTTCCTCTGTATAACGGTTAGGTTCAATTTTTTTTTTTTCTTTTTTGGTTCAAGTTAGATTTTATTCCTCTTTTATGTATTTATAGATATAAGCATGGAAATAATTCATTGTTATATATACATCAGTGTGAATGGAAGAACATTTTTTCTGTTTTATTTTTACATTTTATTTTTAAAAATTTTGAAATTTAATTTTGTTTATTTTTTTATACAGTAGGTTATTATTAGTTATCTATTTTATGCATATACATGTATACAGGTCAAGCCCAATCTCCCAACTCATCCCACCACCACCACCCCATGGCTTCCCCCACTTTGTGTCCATACGTCTGTTCTCTACCTCTGTGTCTCTATTTCTGCCCTGCAAACCAGTTCATCTGTACCATTTTTCTAGGTTCCACATATAGGCATTAATATACAATATTTGTTTTTCTCTTTCTGACTTACTTCACTCTGCATGACAGTCTCTAGATCCATCAACTTCTCTACAAATGACCCAGTTTCATTCCTTTTTATGGCTGAGTAATATTCCATTTTATATATGTACCACATCTTTATCCATTCGTCTGTCTGTGGGCATTTAGGTTGCTTCCATTACCTGGCTATTGTAAATAGTGCTGCAATGAACATTGTGGTGAATGTGTCTTTGTGATTTTTGGTTTTCTCTGGGTATATGCCCAGAAGTGGGATTGCTGGATCCTATGGTAATTCTCTTTTTAGTTTTTTAAAGGAACCTCCATACTGTTCTCCATAGTGACTGTATCAATTTACATTCCCACCAATAGCGGAAGAGGGTTCCTTTTGTCCACACCCTCCCCAGAATTTGTTGTTTGTACATTATCTGATGATGCCGATTCTAACAGGTGTGAGGTCTTACCTCATTGTAGTTTTGATTTGCATTTCTCTAATAATTAGTGATGTTGAGCAGCTTCTCATGTGCGTCTTGGCCATCTCTGTGACTTCTTTGAAGAAACGTCTCTTTAGATCTTCTGCCCATTTTTGTATTGGGTTGTTTGTTTTATTAATATTAAGCTGCATGAGCTGTTTATATATATTGGAGATTAAACCTTTGTCCATTGATTCGTTTGTGAACGTTTTCGCCCATTCTGAGGGTTGCCTTTTTCCATTCCCGTTTTTTTAACAAAGAAAGAAAGAAAGCAAAAGAAGCAGAACACTAATGTGCGTGAAATATGCCTCTTGAAACTGTCGTTTTGAAATATGGACGTCTTTTGAATTTTTTGGTCGATATATGACCCCAGGATTTCTTTTCAGGGCAGGTGTCATTTACAGGCCTGTAATGATTTGGAATATCCACTGACCATTAGCGCTGGGATTAAAGCTGCAGTTGTGAGAAATGGCCACAAGGTGGCAGCAGTTCTCCCTTACCAAATCTGGTTACTAGGGCAGCAGAGCCTCAATGGAAGTCGCGTTCTAGATTGGAATGTAGAACGGAATGTGCCAGGAGAAGGCCCCTCAAGTGTGTCTCACTACTTCTTGTTCTTGTTTTTAATTTAATTTTTTATTTTTTTATTACAGCATGTTTGAGTACAACGTTTAGCTTGTTGTAGGTGTGCCAGAGGTGGTTCTTTGACACATATACATATGTCTGTTCTTCCTGGGATCCTTTTCCCATGTACGTTATGACAGAATGTTGAGTAGTCTTCTCTTGGTACTCCGTAGGTCTTTGGTGATTATATACGTCTACTGTGTTTGTATATGTCTGTTAACCCCAATATCGTAATGAATTCAATCCTCACACCTTTCCTTTGGTGAACCATAAGTTTGTTTAATGAATCTGTGATTGCCCTTCTCCGTGGAAATATCTGCCCTGGTATCAATTTATAGGTAACACCTATAAGTGATATGATACGATATGTGTCTTTCACTCTCTGACTTACTCCAAGTCACGTGATTACCTCGAGACTCATCTACGGTGCTGCGAATGGCATTGTGTCCTTTTTTTCCTTGGCGAATATTCTGTCTTAGCGAGGTCCATTTTCTGCAATGTGATTCCCTGAGGGCTGAGGATTAGCTGCCCTGGGCAGCCTGACCCTGCCGGCAAGCCCTCCCCAGGTGTGCCTGGGTTGAGGTCAATATAAACAGCACTCCAGGCAGCAATAGCCCCTGCAGCTGTGCCTGACTCCATATTCTCTGCCCCGTCAGCAGTCTCGGGGCTGTGCTGGTGGGAGGGTCGGAGGGTCCACGGCTTTGTGGGTGGCCCGGTGTGAGTGGGGCTCTGCTGGACTTTCGGCAGGAGTTGCCAGGCTGCCACCTGTAAAGAAGAGGATGTGTCACCCATAACTTCCACTGGAATATCTCTCCGGGCTGAGGTGAGGAAGGAAAAAAAGGAGTGGGGGCCGGGACAGGAGGGGTATCTCAGGCAGGGCAATGGAAAGCTTCCAGAAGAGCGCCCGTGGCCAGGACCATCCTGGCTGACCTGCAGGCACCAAGTTGGCCTGCGTGCCGTCGCTGGTGTGGCTCCACGGCCCTCCCTCTAGGCTTTCAAGCCCTTGTACATATTCAGGTGTTTCACCTGGGAAGGGTGGGAACAGTTCAGCAGCATCTGGCCTGGGGCTCAGCTCACGTTTACTCACAGAGGCCTGGGCACGGTCCCCCAGCTTTGCAATAAGGACGCTCCTTGCGTGGGCGGGTGGGGCTGCTGGCTGTATGGGAGATGATTCCCCACCTCTGACCAATTTCAGAATTGTTTACCACTGGAGCAAGTGCCTTGGTAGTGTTTTCCTCTGTATAACGGTTAGGTTCAATTTTTTTTTTTCTTTTTTGGTTCAAGTTAGATTTTATTCCTCTTTTCTGTATTTATAGATATAAGCATGGAAATAATTCATTGTTATATATACATCAGTGTGAATGGAAGAACTTTTTTTCTGTTTTATTTTTACATTTTATTTTTAAAAATTTTGAAATTTAATTTTGTTTATTTTTTTATACAGTAGGTTATTATTAGTTATCTATTTTATGCATATACATGTATACAGGTCAATCCCAATCTCCCAACTCATCCCACCACCACCACCCCATGGCTTCCCCCACTTTGTGTCCATACGTCTGTTCTCTACCTCTGTGTCTCTATTTCTGCCCTGCAAACCAGTTCATCTGTACCATTTTTCTAGGTTCCACATATAGGCATTAATATACAATATTTGTTTTTCTCTTTCTGACTTACTTCACTCTGTATGACAGTCTCTAGATCCATCAACTTCTCTACAAATGACCCAGTTTCATTCCTTTTTATGGCTGAGTAATATTCCATTTTATATAAGTACCACATCTTTATCCATTCGTCTGTCTGTGGGCATTTAGGTTGCTTCCATTACCTGGCTATTGTAAATAGTGCTGCAATGAACATTGTGGTGAATGTGTCTTTGTGATTTATGGTTTTCTCTGGGTATATGCCCAGAAGTGGGATTGCTGGATCCTCTGCTAATTCTCTTTTTAGTTTTTTAAAGGAACCTCCATACTGTTCTTATAGTGACTGTATCAATTTACATTTCCACCAATAGCGGAAGAGGGTTCCTTTTGTCCACACCCTCCCCAGAATTGGTTGTTTGTAGATTATCTGATGATGCCGATTCTAACAGGTGTGAGGTCTTACCTCATTGTAGTTTTGATTTGCATTTCTCTAATAATTAGTGATGTTGAGCAGCTTTTCATGTGCGTCTTGGCCATCTCTGTGTCTTCTTTGAAGAAACGTCTCTTTAGATCTTCTGCCCATTTTTGTATTGGGTTGTTTGTTTTATTAATATTAAGCTGCATGAGCTGTTTATATATATTGGAGATTAAACCTTTGTCCATTGATTCGTTTGTGAACGTTTTCGCCCATTCTGAGGGTTGCCTTTTTCCATTACCGTTTTTTTAACAATGAAAGAAAGAAAGCAAAAGAAGCAGAACACTAATGTGCGTGAAATATGCCTCTTGAAACTGTCGTTTTGAAATATGGACGTCTTTTGAATATTTTGGTCGATATATGACCCCAGGATTTGTTTTCAGGGCAGGTGTCATTTACAGGCCTGTAATGATTTGGAATATCCACTGACCATTAGCGCTGGGATTAAAGCTGCTGTTGTGTGAAACGGAGACAAGGTGGCAGCAGTTCTCCCTTACCAAATCTGGTTACTAGGGCAGCAGAGCCTCAATGGAAGTCGCGTTCTAGATTAGAATGTAGAACGGAATGTGCCAGGAGAAAGCCCCTCAAGTTTGTCTCACTACTTCTTGTTCGTGTTTTTAATTTAATTTTTTATTTTTTATTACAGCAAGTTTGAGTACAACGTTTAGCTTGTTGTAGGTTTGCAAGAGGTGGTTCTTTTACACATATACATATGTCTGTTCTCCCTGGGATCCTTTTCCCATGTACGTTATGACAGAATGTTGAGTAGTCTTCTCTTGGTACTCCGTAGGTCTTTGGTGATTATATACGTCTACTGTGTTTGTATATGTCTGTTAACCCCAATATCGTAATGAATTCAATCCTCACACCTTTCCTTTGGTGAACCATAAGTTTGTTTAATGAATCTGTGATTGCCCTTCTCTGTGGAAATATCTGCCCTGGTATCAATTTATAGGTAACACCTATAAGTGATATGATATGATATGTGTCTTTCCCTTTCTTACTTACTCCAAGTCACGTGATTACCTCTATACTCATCTACGGTGCTGCGAATGGCATTGTGTCCTTTTTTTCCTTGGCGAATATTCTGTCTTAGCGAGGTCCATTTTCTGCAATGTGATTCCCTGAGGGCTGAGGATTAGCTGCCCTGGGCAGCCTGACCCTGCCGGCAAGCCCTCCCCAGGTGTGCCTGGGTTGAGGTCAATATAAACAGCACTCCAGGCAGCAATAGCCCCTGCAGCTGTGCCTGACTCCATATTCTCTGCACCATCAGCAGTCTCGGGGCTGTGCTGGTGGGAGGGTGTGAGGGTTCACGGCTTTGTTGGTTGCCCGGTGTGAGTGGGGCTCTGCTGGATTTTCGGCAGGAGTTGCCAGGCTGCCACCTGTAAAGAAGAGGATGTGTCACCCATAACTTCCACTGGAATATCTCTCCGGGCTGAGGTGAGGAAGGCAAAAAAGGAGTGGGGTCCGGGACAGGAGGGGTATCTCAGGCAGGGCAATGGAAAGCTTCCAGAAGAGCGCCCGTGGCCAGGACCATCCTGGCTGACCTGCAGGCACCAAGTTGGCCTGCGTGCTGTCGCTGGTGTGGCTCCACGGCCCTTCTTCTAGGCTTTCAAGCCCTTGTACATATTCAGGTGTTTCACCTGGGAAGGGTGGGAACAGTTCAGCAGCAGCTGGCCTGGGGCTCAGCTCACGTTTACTCACAGATGCCTGGGCACGGTCCCCCAGCTTTGCAATAAGGACGCTCCTTGCGTGGGGGGGCGGGGCTGCTGGCTGTATGGGAGATGATTCCCCACCTCTGACCAATTTCAGAATTGTTTACCACTGGAACAAGTGCCTTGGTAGTGTTTTCCTCTGTATAACTGTTAGGTTCAGTTTTTTTTTTTTTTTGGTTCAAGTTAGATTTTATTCCTCTTTTATGTATTTATGGATATAAGCATGGAAATAATTCATTCTTATAAATTCATCAGTGTGAATGGAAGAACTTTTTTTTCTGTATTATTTTTAGATTTTATTTTTAAAAAATTTGAAATTTAATTTTATTTATTTTTTTACAGTAGGTTATTATTAGTTATCTATTTTATGCATAAACATGTATACAGGCCAATCCCAATCTCCCAACTCATCCCACCACCACCACCCCATGGCTTCCCCCACTTTGTGTCCATACGTTTGTTCTCTACCTCTGTGTCTCTATTTCTGCCCTGCAAACCAGTTCATCTGTACCATTTTTTTAGGTTCCACATATAGGCATTAATATACAATATTTGTTTTTCCCTTTCAGACTTACTTCACTCTGCATGACAGTCTCTAGATCCATCAACTTCTCTACAAATGACCGTTTCATTCCTTTTTATTTCTGAGTAATATTCCATTTTATATATGTACCACATCTTTATCCATTCGTCTGTCTGTGGCCATTTAGGTTGCTTCCATTACCTGGCTATTGTAAATAGTGCTGCAATGAACATTGTGGTGAATGTGTCTTTGTGATTTATGGTTTTCTCTGGGTATATGCCCAGAAGTGGGATTGCTGGATCCTATGGTAATTCTCTTTTTAGTTTTTTAAAGGAACCTCCATACTGTTCTCCATAGTGACTGTATCAATTTACATTCCCACCAATAGCGGAAGAGGGTTCCTTTTGTCCACACCCTCCCCAGAATTTGTTGTTTGTACATTATCTGATGATGCCGATTCTAACAGGTGTGAGGTCTTACCTCATTGTAGTTTTGATTTGCATTTCTCTAATAATTAGTGATGTTGAGCAGCTTTTCATGTGCGTCTTGGCCATCTCTGTGTCTTCTTTGAAGAAACGTCTATTTAGATCTTCGGCCCATTTTTGTATTGGGTTGTTTGTTTTATTAATATTAAGCTGCATGAGCTGTTTATATATATTGGAGATTAAACCTTTGTCCATTGATTCGTTTGTGAACGTTTTCGCCCATTCTGAGGGTTGCCTTTTTCCATTCCCGTTTTTTTAACAAAGAAAGAAAGAAAGCAAAAGAAGCAGAACACTAATGTGCGTGAAATATGCCTCTTGAAACTGTTGTTTTGAAATATGGACGTCTTTTGAATTTTTTGGTCGATATATGACCCCAGGATTTGTTTTCAGGGCAGGTGTCATTTACAGGCCTGTAATGATTTGGAATATCCACTGACCATTAGCGCTGGGATTAAAGCTGCTGTTGTGTGAAACGGCCACAAGGTGGCAGCAGTTCTCCCTTACCAAATCTGGTTACTAGGGCAGCAGAGCCTCAATGGAAGAAGCCTTCTAGATTGGAATGTAGAACGGAATGTGCCAGGAGAAAGCCCCTCAAGTTTGTCTCACTACTTCTTGTTCGTGTTTTTAATTTATTTTTTTAATTTTATTACAGCAAGTTTGAGTACAACGTTTAGCTTGTTGTAGGTGTGCAAGAGGTGGTTCTTTTACACATATACATATGTCTGTTCTTCCTGGGAACCTTTTCCCATGTACGTTATGACAGAATGTTGAGTAGTCTTCTCTTGGTACTCCGTAGGTCTTTGGTGATTATATACGTCTACTGTGTTTGTATATGTCTGTTAACCCCAATATCGTAATGAATTCAATCCTCACACCTTTCCTTTGGTGAAACATAAGTTTGTTTAATGAATCTGTGATTGCCCTTCTCCGTGGAAATATCTGCCCTGGTATCAATTTATAGGTAATACCTATAAGTGATATGATATGATATGTGTCTTTCAATTTCTGACTTACTCCAAGTCACGTGATTACCTGTAGAATCATCTACGGGGCTGCAAATGGCATTGTGTCCTTTTTTTCCTTGGCCAATATTCTGTCTTAGCGAGGTCCATTTTCTGCAATGTGATTCCCTGAGGTCTGAGGATTAGCTGACCTGGCAAGCCTGACCGTGCCGGCAAGCCCTCCCCAGGTGTGCCTGGGGTGAGGTCAATATAAACAGCACTCCAGGCAGCAATAGCCCCTGCAGCTGTGCCTGACTCCATATTCTCTGCACCATCAGCAGTCTCTGGGCTGTGCTGGTGGGAGGGTGTGAGGGTCCACGGCTTTGTGGTTGGTCCGGTGTGAGTGGGGCTCTGCTGGATTTTCGGCAGGAGTTGCCAGGCTGCCACCTGTAAAGAAGAGGATGTGTCACACATAACTTCCACTGGAATATCTTTCCGGGCTGAGGTGAGGAAGGAAAAAAAGGAGTGGGGGCCAGGACAGGAGGGGTATCTCAGGCAGGGCAATGGAAAGCTTCCAGAAGAGCGCCCGTGGCCAGGACCATCCTGGCTGACCTGCAGGCACCAAGTAGGCCTGCGGGCTGTCGCTGGTGTGCCTCCACGGCCCTTCCTCTAGGCTTTCAAGCCCTTGTACATATTCAGGTGTTTCACCTGGGAAGGGTGGGAACAGTTCAGCAGCAGCTGGCCTGGGGCTCAGCTCACGTTAACTCACAGAGGCCTCGGCACGGTCCCCCAGCTTTGCAATAAGGACGCTCCTTGCGTGGGCGGACGGGGCTGCTGGCTGTATGGGAGATGATTCCCCACCTCTGACCAATTTCAGAATTGTTTACCACTGGAGCAAGTTCCTTGGTAGTGTTTTCCTCTGTATAACTGTTAGGTTCAGTTTTATTTTTCTTTTTTGGTTCAAGTTAGATTTTATTCCTCTTTTATGTATTTATGGATATAAGCATGGAAATAATTCATTCTTATAAATACATCATTGTGAATGGAAGAACTTTTTTTCTGTTTTATTTTTACATTTTATTTTAAAAAAATTTGAAATTTAATTTTATTTATATTTTTATACAGTAGGTTATTATTAGTTATCTATTTTATGCATAAACATGTATACAGGTCAATCCCAATCTCCCAACTCATCCCACCACCACCACCCCATGGCTTCCCCCACTTTGTGTCCATACGTTTGTTCTCTACCTCTGTGTCTCTATTTCTGCCCTGCAAACCAGTTCATCTGTACAATTTTTCTAGGTCCCACATATAGGCCTTAATATACAATATTTGTTTTTCTCTTTCTGACTTACTTCTCTCTGCATGACAGTCTCTAGATCCATCAACTTCTCTACAAATGACCGTTTCATTCCTTTTTATGGCTGAGTAATATTCCATTTTATATATGTACCAACTCTTTATCCATTCGTCTGTCTGTGGCCATTTATGTTGCTTCCATTACCTGGCTATTGTAAATAGTGCTGCAATGAACATTGTGGTGAATGTGTCTTTGTGATTTATGGTTTTCTCTGGGTATATGCCCAGAAGTGGGATTGCTGGATCCTATGGTAATTCTCCTTTTAGTTTTTTAAAGGAACCTCCATACTGTTCTCCATAGTGACTGTATCAATTTACATTCCCACCAATAGCGGAAGAGGGTTCCTTTTGTCCACACCCTCCCCAGAATTTGTTGTTTGTACATTATCTGATGATGCCGATTCTAACAGGTGTGAGGTCTTACCTCATTGTAGTTTTGATTTGCATTTCTCTAATAATTAGTGATGTTGAGCAGCTTTTCATGTGCGTTTTGGCCATCTCTGTGTCTTCTTTGAAGAAACGTCTCTTTAGATCTTCTGCCCATTTTTGTATTGGGTTGTTTGTTTTATTAATATTAAGCTGCATGAGCTGTTTATATATATTGGAGATTAAACCTTTGTCCATTGATTCGTTTGTGAACGTTTTCGCCCATTCTGAGGGTTGCCTTTTTCCATTCCCGTTTTTTTAACAAAGAAAGAAAGAAAGCAAAAGAAGCAGAACACTAATGTGCGTGAAATATGCCTCTTGAAACTGTCGTTTTGAAATATGGACGTCTTTTGAATTTTTTGGTCGATATATGACCCCAGGATTTCTTTTCAGGGCAGGTGTCATTTACAGGCCTGTAATGATTTGGAATATCCACTGACCATTAGCGCTGGGATTAAAGCTGCTGTTGTGTGAAACGGAGACAAGGTGGCAGCAGTTCTCCCTTACCAAATCTGGTTACTAGGGCAGCAGAGCCTCAATGGAAGTCGCGTTCTAGATTGGAATGTAGAACGGAATGTGCCAGGAGAAAGCCCCTCAAGTTTGTCTCACTACTTCTTGTTCGTGTTTTTAATTTAATTTTCTATTTTTTATTACAGCAAGTTTGAGTACAACGTTTAGCATGTTGTAGGTGTGCAAGAGGTGGTTCTTTTACACATATACATATGTCTGTTCTCCCTGGGATCCTTTTCCCATGTACGTTATGACAGAATGTTGAGTAGTCTTCTCTTGGTACTCCGTAGGTCTTTGGTGATTATATACGTCTACTGTGTTTGTATATGTCTGTTAACCCCAATATCGTAATGAATTCAATCCTCACACCTTTCCTTTGGTGAACCATAAGTTTGTTTAATGAATCTGTGATTGCCCTTCTCCGTGGAAATATCTGCCCTGGTATCAATTTATAGGTAACACCTATAAGTGATATGATACGATATGTGTCTTTCACTCTCTGACTTACTCCAAGTCACGTGATTACAGCGAGACTCATCTACGGTGCTGCGAATGGCATTGTGTCCTTTTTTTCCTTGGCGAATATTCTGTCTTAGCGAGGTCCATTTTCTTCAATGTGATTCCCTGAGGGCTGAGGATTAGCTGCCCTGGGCCGCCTGACCCTGCCGGCAAGCCCTCCCCAGGTGTGCCTGTGTTGAGGTCAATATAAACAGCACTCCAGGCAGCAATAGCCCCTGCAGCTGTGCCTGACTCCATATTCTCTGCCCCGTCAGCAGTCTCGGGGCTGTGCTGGTGGGAGGGTGGGAGGGTCCACGGCTTTGTGGGTGGCCCGGTGTGAGTGGGGCTCTGCTGGACTTTCGGCAGGAGTTGCCAGGCTGCCACCTGTAAAGAAGAGGATGTGTCACCCATAACTTCCACTGGAATATCTCTCCGGGCTGAGGTGAGGAAGGAAAAAAAGGAGTGGGGGCCGGGACAGGAGGGGTATCTCAGGCAGGGCAATGGAAAGCTTCCAGAAGAGCGCCCGTGGCCAGGACCATCCTGGCTGACCTGCAGGCACCAAGTTGGCCTGCGTGCCGTCGCTGGTGTGGCTCCACGGCCCTCCCTCTAGGCTTTCAAGCCCTTGTACATATTCAGGTGTTTCACCTGGGAAGGGTGGGAACAGTTCAGCAGCATCTGGCCTGGGGCTCAGCTCACGTTTACTCACAGAGGCCTGGGCACGGTCTCCCAGCTTTGCAATAAGGACGCTCCTTGCGTGGGCGGGTGGGGCTGCTGGCTGTATGGGAGATCATTCCCCACCTCTGACCAATTTCAGAATTGTTTACCACTGGAGCAAGTGCCTTGGTAGTGTTTTCCTCTGTATAACGGTTAGGTTCAATTTTTTTTTTCTTTTTTGGTTCAAGTTAGATTTTATTCCTCTTTTATGTATTTATAGATATAAGCATGGAAATAATTCATTGTTATATATACATCAGTGTGAATGGAAGAACTTTTTTTCTGTTTTATTTTTACATTTTATTTTTAAAAATTTTGAAATTTAATTTTGTTTATTTTTTTATACAGTAGGTTATTATTAGTTATCTATTTTATGCATATACATGTATACAGGTCAATCCCAATCTCCCAACTCATCCCACCACCACCACCCCATGGCTTCCCCCACTTTGTGTCCATACGTCTGTTCTCTACCTCTGTGTCTCTATTTCTGCCCTGCAAACCAGTTCATCTGTACCATTTTTCTAGGTTCCACATATAGGCATTAATATACAATATTTGTTTTTCTCTTTCTGACTTACTTCACTCTGCATGACAGTCTCTAGATCCATCAACTTCTCTACAAATGACCCAGTTTCATTCCTTTTTATGGCTGAGTAATATTCCATTTTATATATGTACCACATCTTTATCCATTCGTCTGTCTGTGGGCATTTAGGTTGCTTCCATTACCTGGCTATTGTAAATAGTGCTGCAATGAACATTGTGGTGAATGTGTCTTTGTGATATATGGTTTTCTCTGGGTATATGCCCAGAAGTGGGATTGCTGGATCCTATGGTAATTCTCTTTTTAGATTTTTAAAGGAACCTCCATACTGTTCTCCATAGTGACTGTATCAATTTACATTCCCACCAATAGCGGAAGAGGGTTCCTTTTGTCCACACCCTCCCCAGAATTTGTTTTTTGTACATTATCTGATGATGCCGATTCTAACAGGTGTGAGGTCTTACCTCATTGTAGTTTTGATTTGCATTTCTCTAATAATTAGTGATGTTGAGCAGCTTCTCATGTGCGTCTTGGCCATCTCTGTGTCTTCTTTGAAGAAACGTCTCTTTAGATCTTCTGCCCATTTTTGTATTGGGTTGTTTGTTTTATTAATATTAAGCTGCATGAGCTGTTTATATATATTGGAGATTAAACCTTTGTCCATTGATTCGTTTGTGAACGTTTTCGCCCATTCTGAGGGTTGCCTTTTTCCATTCCCGTTTTTTTAACAAAAAAAGAAAGAAAGCAAAAGAAGCAGAACACTAATGTGCGTGAAATATGCCTCTTGAAACTGTCGTTTTGAAATATGGACGTCTTTTGAATTTTTTGGTCGATATATGACCCCAGGATTTCTTTTCAGGGCAGGTGTCATTTACAGGCCTGTAATGATTTTGAATATCCACTGACCATTAGCGCTGGGATTAAAGCTGCTGTTGTGTGAAACGGCCACAAGGTGGCAGCAGTTCTCCCTTACCAAATCTGGTTACTAGGGCAGCAGAGCCTCAATGGAAGTCGCGTTCTAGATTGGAATGTAGAACGGAATGTGCCAGGAGAAAGCCCCTCAAGTTTGTCTCACTACTTCTTGTTCGTGTTTTTAATTTAATTTTTTATTTTTTATTACAGCAAGTTTGAGTACAACGTTTAGCTTGTTGTAGGTGTGCAAGAGGTGGTTCTTTTACACATATACATATGTCTGTTCTTCCTGGAATCCTTTTCCCATGTACGTTATGACAGAATGTTGAGTAGTCTTCTCTTGGTACTCCGTAGGTCTTTGGTGATTATATACGTCTACTGTGTTTGTATATGTCTGTTAACCCCAATATCGTAATGAATTCAATCCTCACACCTTTCCTTTGGTGAACCATAAGTTTGTTTAATGAATCTGTGATTGCCCTTCTCCGTGGAAATATCTGCCCTGGTATCAATTTATAGGTAACACCTATAAGTGATATGACATGATATGTGTCTTTCACTTTCTGACTTACTCCATGTCACGTGATTACCTGTAGACTCATCTACGGTGCTGCAAATGGCATTGTGTCCTTTTTTTCCTTGGCGAATATTCTCTCTTAGCGAGGTCCATTTTCTGCAATGTGATTCCCTGAGGGCTGAGGATTAGCTGCCCTGGGCAGCCTGACCCTGCCGGCAAGCCCTCCCCAGGCGTGCCTGGGTTGAGGTCAATATAAACAGCACTCCAGGCAGCAATAGCCCCTGCAGCTGTGCCTGACTCCATATTCTCTGCACCAGCAGCAGTCTCGGGGCTGTGCTGGTGGGAGGGTGTGAGGGTCCACGGCTTTGTGGGTGGCCCGGTGTGAGTGGGGCTCTGCTGGATTTTCGGCAGGAGTTGCCAGGCTGCCACCTGTAAACAAGAGGATGTGTCACCCATAACTTCCACTGGAATATCTCTCCGGGCTGAGGTGAGGAAGGAAAGAAAGGAGAGGGGGCCGGGACAGGATGGGTATCTCAGGCAGGGCAATGGAAAGCTTCCAGAAGAGCGCCCGTGGCCAGGATAATCCTGGCTGACCTGCAGGCACCAAGTTGGCCTGCGTGCTGTCGCTGGTGTGCCTCCACGGCCCTTCCTCTAGGCTTTCAAGCCCTTGTACATATTCAGGTGTTTCACCTGGGAAGGGTGGGAACAGTTCAGCAGCAGCTGGCCTGGGGCTCATCTCACGTTTACTCACAGAGGCCTCGGCACGGTCCCCCAGCTTTGCAATAAGGATGCTCCTTGCATGGGCGGGCGGGGATGCTGGCTGTATGGGAGATGATTCCCCACCTCTGACCAATTTCAGAATTGTTTACCACTGGGGCAAGTGCCTTGGTAGTGTTTTCCTCTGTATAACTGTTAGGTTCAGTTTTTTTTATTTTTTGGTTCAAGTTAGATTTTATTCCTCTTTTATGTATTTATGGATATAAGCATGGAAATAATTCATTCTTATAAATACATCAGTGTGAATGGAAGAACATTTTTTTCTGTTTTATTTTTACATTTTATTTTTAAAAATTTTGAAATTTAATTTTATTTATTTTTTTATACAGTAGGTTATTATTAGTTATCTATTTATGCATAAACATGTATACAGGTCAATCCCAATCTCCCAACTCATCCCACCTCCACCACCCCATGGCTTACCCCACTTTGTGTCCATACGTTTGTTCTCTACCTCTGTGTCTCTATTTCTGCCCTGCAAACCAGTTCATCTGTACCATTTTTCTAGGTTCCACATATAGGCCTTAATATACAATATTTGTTTTTCTCTTTCTGACTTACTTCACTCTGCATGACAGTCTCTAGATCCATCAACTTCTCTACAAATGACCCAGTTTCATTCCTTTTTATCGCTGAGTAATATTCCATTTTATATATGTACCACATCTTTATCCATTCGTCTGTCTGTGGCCACTTAGGTTGCTTCCATTACCTGGCTATTGTAAATAGTGCTGCAATGAACATTGTGGTGAATGTGTCTTTGTGATTTATGGTTTTCTCTGGGTATATGCCCAGAAGTGGGATTGCTGGATCCTATGGTAATTCTCTTTTTGTTTTTTAAAGGAACCTCCATACTGTTCTCCATAGTGACTGTATCAATTTACATTTCCACCAATAGCGGAAGAGGGTTCCTTTTGTCCACACCCTCCCCAGAATTGGTTGTTTGTAGATTATCTGATGATGCCGATTCTAACAGGTGTGAGGTCTTACCTCATTGTAGTTTTGATTTGCATTTCTCTAATAATTAGTGATGTTGAGCAGCTTTTCATGTGCGTCTTGGCCATCTCTGTGTCTTCTTTGAAGAAACGTCTCTTTAGATCTTCTGCCCATTTTTGTATTGGGTTGTTTGTTTTATTAATATTAAGCTGCATGAGCTTTTTATATATATTGGAGATTAAACCTTTGTCCATTGATTCGTTTGTGAACGTTTTTGCCCATTCTGAGGGTTGCCTTTTTCCATTCCCGTTTTTTTAACAAAGAAAGAAAGGAAGCAAAAGAAGCAGAACACTAATGTGCGTGAAATATGCCTCTTGAAACTGTCGTTTTGAAATATGGACGTCTTTTGAATTTTTTGGTCGATATATGACCCCAGGATTTGTTTTCAGGGCAGGTGTCATTTACAGGCCTGTAATGATTTGGAATATCCACTGACCATTAGCGCTGGGATTAAAGCTGCTGTTGTGTGAAACGGCCACAAGGTGGCAGCAGTTCTCCCTTACCAAATCTGGTTACTAGGGCAGCAGAGCCTCAATGGAAGTCGCGTTCTAGATTGGAATGTAGAACGAAATGTGCCAGGAGAAAACCCCTCAAGTTTGTCTCACTACTTCTTGTTCGTGTTTTTAATTTAATTTTTTATTTTTTATTACAGCAAGTTTGAGTACAACGTTTAGCTTGTTGTAGGTGTGCAAGAGGTGGTTCTTTTACACATATACATATGTCTGTTCTCCCTGGGATCCTTTTCCCATGTACGTTATGACAGAATGTTGAGTAGTCTTCTCTTGGTACTCCGTAGGTCTTTGGTGATTATATACGTCTACTGTGTTTGTATATGTCTGTTAACCCCAATATCGTAATGAATTCAATCCTCACACCTTTCCTTTGGTGAACCATAAGTTTGTTTAATGAATCTGTGATTGCCCTTCTCCGTGGAAATATCTGCCCTGGTATCAATTTATAGGTAACACCTATAAGTGATATGATATGATATGTGTCTTTACTTTCTGTCTTACTCCAAGTCACGTGATTACCTGTAGACTCATCTACGGTGCTGCAAATGGCATTGTGTCCTTTTTTTCCTTGGCGAATATTCTGTCTTAGCGAGGTCCATTTTCTGCAATGTGATTCCCTGAGGGCTGAGGATTAGCTGACCTGGTCAGCCTGACCCTGCCGGCAAGCCCTCCCCAGGTGTGCCTGGGTTGAGGTCAATATAAACAGCACTCCAGGCAGCAATAGCCCCTGCAGCTGTGCCTGACTCCATATTCTCTGCACAATCAGCAGTCTCGGGGCTGTGCTGGTGGGAGGGTGTGAGGGTCCACGGCTTTGTGGGTGGCCCGGTGTGAGTGGGGCTCTGCTGGATTTTCGGCAGGAGTTGCCAGGCTGCCACCTGTAAAGAAGAGGATGTGTCACCCATAACTTCCACTGGAATATTTCTCCGGGCTGAGGTGAGGAAGGAAAGAAAGGAGTGGGGGCCGGGACAGGAGGGGTATCTCAGGCAGGGCAATGGAAAGCTTCCAGAAGAGCGCCCGTGGCCAGGACCATCCTGGCTGACCTGCAGGCACCAAGTTGGCCTGCCTGCTGTCGCTGGTGTGCCTCCACGGCCCTTCCTCTAGGCTTTCAAGCCCTTGTACATATTCAGGTGTTTCACCTGGGAAGGGTGGGAACAGTTCAGCAGCAGCTGGCCTGGGGCTCAGCTCACGTTTACTCACAGAGGCCTCGGCACGGTCCCCCAGCTTTGCAATAAGGACGCTCCTTGCGTGGGCGGGCGGGGCTGCTGGCTGTATGGGAGATGATTCCCCACCTCTGACCAATATCAGAATTGTTTACCACTGGAGCACTTGCCTTGGTAGTGTTTTCCTCTGTATAACTGTTAGGTTCATTTTTTTTTCTTTTTTGGTTCAAGTTAGATTTTATTCCTCTTTTATGTATTTATAGATATAAGCATGGAAATAATTCATTGTTATATATACATCAGTGAGAATGGAAGAAATTTTTTTCTGTTTTATTTTTACATTTTATTTTTAAAAATTTTGAAATTTAATTTTGTTTATTTTTTTATACAGTAGGTTATTATTAGTTATCTATTTTATGCATATACATGTATACAGGTCAATCCCAATCTCCCAACTCATCCCACCACCACCACCCCATGGCTTCCCCCACTTTGTGTCCATACGTCTGTTCTCTACCTCTGTGTCTCTATTTCTGCCCTGCAAACCAGTTCATCTGTACCATTTTTCTAGGTTCCACATATAGGCATTAATATACAATATTTGTTTTTCTCTTTCTGACTTACTTCACTCTGTATGACAGTCTCTAGATCCATCAACTTCTCTACAAATGACCCAGTTTCATTCCTTTTTATGGCTGAGTAATATTCCATTTTATATATGTACCACATCTTTATCCATTCGTCTGTCTGTGGCCATTTAGGTTGCTTCCATTACCTGGCTATTGTAAATAGTGCTGCAATGAACATTGTGGTGAATGTGTCTTTGTGATTTATGGTTTTCTCTGGGTATATGCCCAGAAGTGGGATTGCTGGATCCTATGGTAATTCTCTTTTTAGTTTTTTAAAGGAACCTCCATACTGTTCTCCATAGTGACTGTATCAATTTACATTCCCACCAATAGCGGAAGAGGGTTCCTTTTGTCCACACCCTCCCCAGAATTTGTTGTTTGTACATTGTCTGATGATGCCGATTCTAACAGGTGTGAGGTCTTACCTCATTGTAGTTTTGATTTGCATTTCTCTAATAATTAGTGATGTTGAGCAGCTTCTCATGTGCGTCTTGGCCATCTCTGTGACTTCTTTGAAGAAACGTCTCTTTAGATCTTCTGCCCATTTTTGTATTGGGTTGTTTGTTTTATTAATATTAAGCTGCATGAGCTGTTTATATATATTGGAGATTAAACCTTTGTCCATTGATTCGTTTGTGAACGTTTTCGCCCATTCTGAGGGTTGCCTTTTTCCATTCCCGTTTTTTTAACAAAGAAAGAAAGAAAGCAAAAGAAGCAGAACACTAATGTGCGTGAAATATGCCTCTTGAAACTGTCGTTTTGAAATATGGACGTCTTTTGAATTTTTTGGTCGATATATGACCCCAGGATTTGTTTTCAGGGCAGGTGTCATTTACAGGCCTGTAATGATTTGGAATAACCACTGACCATTAGCGCTGGGATTAAAGCTGCTGTTGTGAGAAATGGCCACAAGGTGGCAGCAGTTCTCCCTTACCAAATCTGGTTACTAGGGCAGCAGAGCCTCAATGGAAGTCGCGTTCTAGATTGGAATGTAGAACGGAATGTGCCAGGAGAAGGCCCCTCAAGTGTGTCTCACTACTTCTTGTTCTTGTTTTTAATTTAATTTTTTATTTTTTATTACAGCATGTTTGAGTACAACGTTTAGCTTGTTGTATGTGTGCCAGAGGTGGTTCTTTGACACATATACATATGTCTGTTCTTACTGGGATCCTTTTCCCATGTACGTTATGACAGAATGTTGAGTAGTCTTCTCTTGGTACTCCGTAGGTCTTTGGTGATTATATACGTCTACTGTGTTTGTATATGTCTGTTAACCCCAATATCGTAATGAATTCAATCCTCACACCTTTCCTTTGGTGAACCATAAGTTTGTTTAATGAATCTGTGATTGCCCTTCTCCGTGGAAATATCTGCCCTGGTATCAATTTATAGGTAACACCTATAAGTGATATGATACGATATGTGTCTTTCACTCTCTGACTTAATCCAAGTCACGTGATTACCTCGAGACTCATCTACGGTGCTGCGAATGGCATTGTGTCCTTTTTTTCCTTGGCGAATATTCTGTCTTAGCGAGGTCCATTTTCTGCAATGTGATTCCCTGAGGGCTGAGGATTAGCTGCCCTGGGCAGCCTGACCCTGCCGGCAAGACCTCCCCAGGTGTGCCTGGGTTGAGGTCAATATAAACAGCACTCCAGGCAGCAATAGCCCCTGCAGCTGTGCCTGACTCCATATTCTCTGCCCCGTCAGCAGTCTCGGGGCTGTGCTGGTGGGAGGGTGGGAGGGTCCACGGCTTTGTGGGTGGCCCGGTGTGAGTGGGGCTCTGCTGGACTTTCGGCAGGAGTTGCCAGGCTGCCACCTGTAAAGAAGAGGATGTGTCACCCATAACTTCCACTGGAATATCTCTCCGGGCTGAGGTGTGGAAGGGAAAAAAGAGTGGGGGCCGGGACAGGAGGGGTATCTCAGGCAGGGCAATGGAAAGCTTCCAGAAGAGCGCCCGTGGCCAGGACCATCCTGGCTGACCTGCAGGCACCAAGTTGGCCTGCGTGCTGTCGCTGGTGTGGCTCCACGGCCCTTCCTCTAGGCTTTCAAGCCCTTGTACATATTCAGGTGTTTCACCTGGGAAGGGTGGGAACAGTTCAGCAGCATCTGGCCTGGGGCTCAGCTCACGTTTACTCACAGAGGCCTGGGCACGGTCCCCCAGCTTTGCAATAAGGACGCTCCTTGCGTGGGCGGGTGGGGCTGCTGGCTGTATGGGAGATGATTCCCCACCTCTGACCAATTTCAGAATTGTTTACCACTGGAGCAAGTGCCTTGGTAGTGTTTTCCTCTGTATAACGGTTAGGTTCAATTTTTTTTTTTTTCTTTTTTGGTTAAAGTTAGATTTTATTCCTCTTTTATGTATTTATAGATATAAGCATGGAAATAATTCATTGTTATATATACATCAGTGTGAATGGAAGAACTTTTTTTCTGTTTTATTTTCACATTTTATTTTTAAAAATTTTGAAATTTAATTTTGTTTATTTTTTTATACAGTAGGTTATTATTAGTTATTTATTTTATGCATATACATGTATACAGGTCAATCCCAATCTCCCAACTCATCCCACCACCACCACCCCATGGCTTCCCCCACTTTGTGTCCATACGTCTGTTCTCTACCTCTGTGTCTCTATTTCTGCCCTGCAAACCAGTTCATCTGTACCATTTTTCTAGGTTCCACATATAGGCATTAATATACAATATTTGTTTTTCTCTTTCTGACTTACTTCACTCTGTATGACAGTCTCTAGATCCATCAACTTCTCTACAAATGACCCAGTTTCATTCCTTTTTATGGCTGAGTAATATTCCATTTTATATATGTACCACATCTTTATCCATTCGTCTGTCTGTGGCCATTTAGGTTGCTTCCATTACCTGGCTATTGTAAATAGTGCTGCAATGAACATTGTGGTGAATGTGTCTTTGTGATTTATGGTTTTCTCTGGGTATATGCCCAGAAGTGGGATTGCTGGATCCTATGGTAATTCTCTTTATAGTTTTTTAAAGGAACCTCCATACTGTTCTCCATAGTGACTGTATCAATTTACATTCCCACCAATAGCGGAAGAGGGTTCCTTTTGTCCACACCCTCCCCAGAATTTGTTGTTTGTACATTATCTGATGATGCCGATTCTAACAGGTGTGAGGTCTTACCTCATTGTAGTTTTGATTTGCATTTCTCTAATAATTAGTGATGTTGAGCAGCTTCTCATGTGCGTCTTGGCCATCTCTGTGTCTTCTTTGAAGAAACGTCTCTTTAGATCTTCTGCCCATTTTTGTATTGGGTTGTTTGTTTTATTAATATTAAGCTGCATGAGCTGTTTATATATATTGGAGATTAAACCTTTGTCCATTGATTCGTTTGTGAACGTTTTCGCCCATTCTGAGGGTTGCCTTTTTCCATTCCCGTTTTTTTAACAAAGAAAGAAAGAAAGCAAAAGAAGCAGAACACTAATGTGCGTGAAATATGCCTCTTGAAACTGTCGTTTTGAAATATGGGTGTCTTTTGAATTTTTTGGTCGATATATGACCCCAGGATTTGTTTTCAGGGCAGGTGTCATTTACAGGCCTGTAATGATTTGGAATATCCACTGACCATTAGCGCTGGGATTAAAGCTGCAGTTGTGAGAAACGGCCACAAGGTGGCAGCAGTTCTCCCTTACCAAATCTGGTTACTAGGGCAGCAGAGCCTCAATGGAAGTCGCGTTCTAGATTGGAATGTAGAACGGAATGTGCCAGGAGAAGGCCCCTCAAGTGTGTCTCACTACTTCTTGTTCTTGTTTTTAATTTAATTTTTTATTTTTTAATTACAGCATGTTTGAGTACAACGTTTAGCTTGTTGTAGGTGTGCCAGAGGTGGTTCTTTTACACATATACATATGTCTGTTCTTCCTGGGATCCTTTTCCCTTGTACGTTATGACAGAATGTTGAGTAGTCTTCTCTTGGTACTCCATAGGTCTTTGGTGATTATATACGTCTACTGTGTTTTTATATGTCTGTTAACCCCAATATCGTAATGAATTCAATCCTCACACCTTTCCTTTGGTGAACCATAAGTTTGTTTAATGAATCTGTGATTGCCCTTCTCCGTGGAAATATCTGCCCTGGTATCAATTTATAGGTAACACCTATAAGTGATATGATACGATATGTGTCTTTCACTCTCTGACTTACTCCAAGTCACGTGATTACCTCGAGACTCATCTACGGTGCTGCGAATGGCATTGTGTCCTTTTTTTCCTTGGCGAATATTCTGTCTTAGCGATGTCCATTTTCTGCAATGTGATTCCCTGAGGGCTGAGGATTAGCTGCCCTGGGCAGCCTGACCCTGCCGGCAAGCCCTCCCCAGGTGTGCCTGGGTTGAGGTCAATATAAACAGCACTCCAGGCAGCAATAGCCCCAGCAGCTGTGCCTGACTCCATATTCTCTGCCCCGTCAGCAGTCTCGGGGCTGTGCTGGTGGGAGGGTGGGAGGGTCCACGGCTTTGTGGGTGGCCCGGTGTGAGTGGGGCTCTGCTGGTCTTTCGGCAGGATTTGTCAGGCTGCCACCTGTAAAGAAGAGGATGTGTCACCCATAACTTCCACTGGAATATCTCTCCGGGCTGAGGTGAGGAAGGAAAAAAAGGAGTGGGGGCCGGGACAGGAGGGGTATCTCAGGCAGGGCCATGGAAAGCTTCCAGAAGAGCGCCCGTGGCCAGGACCATCCTGGCTGACCTGCAGGCACCAAGTTGGCCTGCGTGCCGTCGCTGGTGTCGCTCCACGGCCCTTCCTCTAGGCTTTCAAGCCCTTGTACATATTCAGGTGTTTCACCTGGGAAGGGTGGGAACAGTTCAGCAGCAGCTGGCCTGGGGCTCAGCTCACGTTTACTCACAGAGGCCTCGGCACTGTCCCCCAGCTTTGCAATAAGGACGCTCCTTGCGTGGGCGGGCGGGGCTGCTGGCTGTATGGGAGATGATTCCCCCCCTTGACCAATTTCAGAATTGTTTACCACTGGAGCAAGTGCCTTGGTAGTGTTTTCCTCTGTATAACTGTTAGGTTCAGTTTTTTTTTTCTTTCTTGGTTCAAGTTAGATTTTATTCCTCTTTTATGTATTTATGGATATAAGCATGGAAATAATTCATTCTTATAAATACATCAGTGTGAATGGAAGAACTTTTTTTTCTGTATTATTTTACATTTTATTTTTAAAAAATTTGAAATTTAATTTTGTTTATTTTTTTATACAGTAGGTTATTATTAGTTATCTATTTTATGCATAAACATGTATACAGGTCAATCCCAATCTCCCAACTCATACCACTACCACCAACCCATGGCTTCCCCCACTTTGTGTCCATACGTTTGTTCTCTACCTCTGTGTCTCTATTTCTGCCCTGCAAACCAGTTCATCTGTACCATTTTTCTAGGTTCCACATATAGGCATTAATATACAATATTTGTTTTTCTCTTTCTGACTTACTTCACTCTGCATGACACTCTCTAGATCCATCAACTTCTCTACAAATGACCGTTTCATTCCTTTTTATGGCTGAGTAATATTCCATTTTATATATGTACCACATCTTTATCCATTCGTCTGTCTGTGGCCATTTAGGTTGCTTCCATTACCTGGCTATTGATAATAGTGCTGCAATGAACATTGTGGTGAATGTGTCTTTGTGATTTATGGTTTTCTCTGGGTATATGCCCAGAAGTGGGATTGCTGGATCCTGTGCTAATTCTCTTTTTAGTTTTTTAAAGGAACCTCCATACTGTTCTCCATAGTGACTGTATCAATTTACATTTCCACCAATAGCGGAAGAGGGTTCCTTTTGTCCACACCCTCCCCAGAATTTTTTGTTTGTAGATTATCTGATGATGCCGATTCTAACAGGTGTGAGGTCTTACCTCATTGTAGTTTTGATTTGCATTTCTCTAATAATTAGTGATGTTGAGCAGCTTTTCATGTGCGTCTTGGCCATCTCTGTGTCTTCTTTGAAGAAACGTCTCTTTAGATCTTCTGCCCATTTTTGTATTGGGTTGTTTGTTTTATTAATATTAAGCTGCATGAGCTGTTTATATATATTGGAGATTAAACCTTTGTCCATTGATTCGTTTGTGAACGTTTTCGCCCATTCTGAGGGTTGCCTTTTTCCATTCCCGTTTTTTTAACAAAGAAAGAAAGAAAGCCAAAGAAGCAGAACACTAATGTGCGTGAAATATGCCTCTTGAAACTGTCGTTTTGAAATATGGACGTCTTTTGAATTTTTTGGTCGATATATGACCCCAGGATTTCTTTTCAGGGCAGGTGTCATTTACAGGCCTGTAATGATTTGGAATATCCACTGACCATTAGCGCTGGGATTAAAGCTGCTGTTGTGTGAAACGGAGACAAGGTGGCAGCAGTTCTCCTTTACCAAATCTGGTTACTAGGGCAGCAGAGCCTCAATGGAAGTCGCGTTCTAGATTGGAATGTAGAACGGAATGTGCCAGGAGAAAGCCCCTCAAGTTTGTCTCACTACTTCTTGTTCGTGTTTTTAATTTAATTTTCTATTTTTTATTACAGCAAGTTTGAGTACAACGTTTAGCATGTTGTAGGTGTGCAAGAGGTGGTTCTTTTACACATATACATATGTCTGTTCTCCCTGGGATCCTTTTCCCATGTACGTTATGACAGAATGTTGAGTAGTCTTCTCTTGGTACTCCGTAGGTCTTTGGTGATTATATACGTCTACTGTGTTTGTATATGTCTGTTAACCCCAATATCGTAATGAATTCAATCCTCACACCTTTCCTTTGGTGAACCATAAGTTTGTTTAATGAATCTGTGATTGCCCTTCTCCGTGGAAATATCTGCCCTGGTATCAATTTATAGGTAACACCTATAAGTGATATGATACGATATGTGTCTTTCACTCTCTGACTTACTCCAAGTCACGTGATTACAGCGAGACTCATCTACGGTGCTGCGAATGGCATTGTGTCCTTTTTTTCCTTGGCGAATATTCTGTCTTAGCGAGGTCCATTTTCTTCAATGTGATTCCCTGAGGGCTGAGGATTAGCTGCCCTGGGCCGCCTGACCCTGCCGGCAAGCCCTCCCCAGGTGTGCCTGGGTTGAGGTCAATATAAACAGCACTCCAGGCAGCAATAGCCCCTGCAGCTGTGCCTGACTCCATATTCTCTGCCCCGTCAGCAGTCTCGGGGCTGTGCTGGTGGGAGGGTGGGAGGGTCCACGGCTTTGTGGGTGGCCCGGTGTGAGTGGGGCTCTGCTGGACTTTCGGCAGGAGTTGCCAGGCTGCCACCTGTAAAGAAGAGGATGTGTCACCCATAACTTCCACTGGAATATCTCTCCGGGCTGAGGTGAGGAAGGAAAAAAAGGAGTGGGGGCCGGGACAGGAGGGGTATCTCAGGCAGGGCAATGGAAAGCTTCCAGAAGAGCGCCCGTGGCCAGGACCATCCTGGCTGACCTGCAGGCACCAAGTTGGCCTGCGTGCCGTCGCTGGTGTGGCTCCACGGCCCTCCCTCTAGGCTTTCAAGCCCTTGTACATATTCAGGTGTTTCACCTGGGAAGGGTGGGAACAGTTCAGCAGCATCTGGCCTGGGGCTCAGCTCACGTTTACTCACAGAGGCCTGGGCACGGTACCCCAGCTTTGCAATAAGGACGCTCCTTGCGTGGGCGGGTGGGGCTGCTGGCTGTATGGGAGATCATTCCCCACCTCTGACCAATTTCAGAATTGTTTACCACTGGAGCAAGTGCCTTGGTAGTGTTTTCCTCTGTATAACGGTTAGGTTCAATTTTTTTTTTCTTTTTTGGTTCAAGTTAGATTTTATTCCTCTTTTATGTATTTATAGATATAAGCATGGAAATAATTCATTGTTATATATACATCAGTGTGAATGGAAGAACTTTTTTTCTGTTTTATTTTTACATTTTATTTTTAAAAATTTTGAAATTTAATTTTGTTTATTTTTTTATACAGTAGGTTATTATTAGTTATCTATTTTATGCATATACATGTATACAGGTCAATCCCAATCTCCCAACTCATCCCACCACCACCACCCCATGGCTTCCCCCACTTTGTGTCCATACGTCTGTTCTCTACCTCTGTGTCTCTATTTCTGCCCTGCAAACCAGTTCATCTGTACCATTTTTCTAGGTTCCACATATAGGCATTAATATACAATATTTGTTTTTCTCTTTCTGACTTACTTCACTCTGCATGACAGTCTCTAGATCCATCAACTTCTCTACAAATGACCCAGTTTCATTCCTTTTTATGGCTGAGTAATATTCCATTTTATATATGTACCACATCTTTATCCATTCGTCTGTCTGTGGGCATTTAGGTTGCTTCCATTACCTGGCTATTGTAAATAGTGCTGCAATGAACATTGTGGTGAATGTGTCTTTGTGATATATGGTTTTCTCTGGGTATATGCCCAGAAGTGGGATTGCTGGATCCTATGGTAATTCTCTTTTTAGATTTTTAAAGGAACCTCCATACTGTTCTCCATAGTGACTGTATCAATTTACATTCCCACCAATAGCGGAAGAGGGTTCCTTTTGTCCACACCCTCCCCAGAATTTGTTTTTTGTACATTATCTGATGATGCCGATTCTAACAGGTGTGAGGTCTTACCTCATTGTAGTTTTGATTTGCATTTCTCTAATAATTAGTGATGTTGAGCAGCTTCTCATGTGCGTCTTGGCCATCTCTGTGTCTTCTTTGAAGAAACGTCTCTTTAGATCTTCTGCCCATTTTTGTATTGGGTTGTTTGTTTTATTAATATTAAGCTGCATGAGCTGTTTATATATATTGGAGATTAAACCTTTGTCCATTGATTCGTTTGTGAACGTTTTCGCCCATTCTGAGGGTTGCCTTTTTCCATTCCCGTTTTTTTAACAAAGAAAGAAAGAAAGCAAAAGAAGCAGAACACTAATGTGCGTGAAATATGCCTCTTGAAACTGTCGTTTTGAAATATGGACGTCTTTTGAATTTTTTGGTCGATATATGACCCCAGGATTTCTTTTCAGGGCAGGTGTCATTTACAGGCCTGTAATGATTTTGAATATCCACTGACCATTAGCGCTGGGATTAAAGCTGCTGTTGTGTGAAACGGCCACAAGGTGGCAGCAGTTCTCCCTTACCAAATCTGGTTACTAGGGCAGCAGAGCCTCAATGGAAGTCGCGTTCTAGATTGGAATGTAGAACGGAATGTGCCAGGAGAAAGCCCCTCAAGTTTGTCTCACTACTTCTTGTTCGTGTTTTTAATTTAATTTTTTATTTTTTATTACAGCAAGTTTGAGTACAACGTTTAGCTTGTTGTAGGTGTGCAAGAGGTGGTTCTTTTACACATATACATATGTCTGTTCTTCCTGGAATCCTTTTCCCATGTACGTTATGACAGAATGTTGAGTAGTCTTCTCTTGGTACTCCGTAGGTCTTTGGTGATTATATACGTCTACTGTGTTTGTATATGTCTGTTAACCCCAATATCGTAATGAATTCAATCCTCACACCTTTCCTTTGGTGAACCATAAGTTTGTTTAATGAATCTGTGATTGCCCTTCTCCGTGGAAATATCTGCCCTGGTATCAATTTATAGGTAACACCTATAAGTGATATGACATGATATGTGTCTTTCACTTTCTGACTTACTCCATGTCACGTGATTACCTGTAGACTCATCTACGGTGCTGCAAATGGCATTGTGTCCTTTTTTTCCTTGGCGAATATTCTCTCTTAGCGAGGTCCATTTTCTGCAATGTGATTCCCTGAGGGCTGAGGATTAGCTGCCCTGGGCAGCCTGACCCTGCCGGCAAGCCCTCCCCAGGCGTGCCTGGGTTGAGGTCAATATAAACAGCACTCCAGGCAGCAATAGCCCCTGCAGCTGTGCCTGACTCCATATTCTCTGCACCAGCAGCAGTCTCGGGGCTGTGCTGGTGGGAGGGTGTGAGGGTCCACGGCTTTGTGGGTGGCCCGGTGTGAGTGGGGCTCTGCTGGATTTTCGGCAGGAGTTGCCAGGCTGCCACCTGTAAACAAGAGGATGTGTCACCCATAACTTCCACTGGAATATCTCTCCGGGCTGAGGTGAGGAAGGAAAGAAAGGAGAGGGGGCCGGGACAGGATGGGTATCTCAGGCAGGGCAATGGAAAGCTTCCAGAAGAGCGCCCGTGGCCAGGATAATCCTGGCTGACCTGCAGGCACCAAGTTGGCCTGCGTGCTGTCGCTGGTGTGCCTCCACGGCCCTTCCTCTAGGCTTTCAAGCCCTTGTACATATTCAGGTGTTTCACCTGGGAAGGGTGGGAACAGTTCAGCAGCAGCTGGCCTGGGGCTCATCTCACGTTTACTCACAGAGGCCTCGGCACGGTCCCCCAGCTTTGCAATAAGGATGCTCCTTGCATGGGCGGGCGGGGATGCTGGCTGTATGGGAGATGATTCCCCACCTCTGACCAATTTCAGAATTGTTTACCACTGGGGCAAGTGCCTTGGTAGTGTTTTCCTCTGTATAACTGTTAGGTTCAGTTTTTTTTATTTTTTGGTTCAAGTTAGATTTTATTCCTCTTTTATGTATTTATGGATATAAGCATGGAAATAATTCATTCTTATAAATACATCAGTGTGAATGGAAGAACATTTTTTTCTGTTTTATTTTTACATTTTATTTTTAAAAATTTTGAAATTTAATTTTATTTATTTTTTTATACAGTAGGTTATTATTAGTTATCTATTTATGCATAAACATGTATACAGGTCAATCCCAATCTCCCAACTCATCCCACCTCCACCACCCCATGGCTTACCCCACTTTGTGTCCATACGTTTGTTCTCTACCTCTGTGTCTCTATTTCTGCCCTGCAAACCAGTTCATCTGTACCATTTTTCTAGGTTCCACATATAGGCCTTAATATACAATATTTGTTTTTCTCTTTCTGACTTACTTCACTCTGCATGACAGTCTCTAGATCCATCAACTTCTCTACAAATGACCCAGTTTCATTCCTTTTTATCGCTGAGTAATATTCCATTTTATATATGTACCACATCTTTATCCATTCGTCTGTCTGTGGCCACTTAGGTTGCTTCCATTACCTGGCTATTGTAAATAGTGCTGCAATGAACATTGTGGTGAATGTGTCTTTGTGATTTATGGTTTTCTCTGGGTATATGCCCAGAAGTGGGATTGCTGGATCCTATGGTAATTCTCTTTTTGTTTTTTAAAGGAACCTCCATACTGTTCTCCATAGTGACTGTATCAATTTACATTTCCACCAATAGCGGAAGAGGGTTCCTTTTGTCCACACCCTCCCCAGAATTGGTTGTTTGTAGATTATCTGATGATGCCGATTCTAACAGGTGTGAGGTCTTACCTCATTGTAGTTTTGATTTGCATTTCTCTAATAATTAGTGATGTTGAGCAGCTTTTCATGTGCGTCTTGGCCATCTCTGTGTCTTCTTTGAAGAAACGTCTCTTTAGATCTTCTGCCCATTTTTGTATTGGGTTGTTTGTTTTATTAATATTAAGCTGCATGAGCTTTTTATATATATTGGAGATTAAACCTTTGTCCATTGATTCGTTTGTGAACGTTTTTGCCCATTCTGAGGGTTGCCTTTTTCCATTCCCGTTTTTTTAACAAAGAAAGAAAGGAAGCAAAAGAAGCAGAACACTAATGTGCGTGAAATATGCCTCTTGAAACTGTCGTTTTGAAATATGGACGTCTTTTGAATTTTTTGGTCGATATATGACCCCAGGATTTGTTTTCAGGGCAGGTGTCATTTACAGGCCTGTAATGATTTGGAATATCCACTGACCATTAGCGCTGGGATTAAAGCTGCTGTTGTGTGAAACGGCCACAAGGTGGCAGCAGTTCTCCCTTACCAAATCTGGTTACTAGGGCAGCAGAGCCTCAATGGAAGTCGCGTTCTAGATTGGAATGTAGAACGAAATGTGCCAGGAGAAAACCCCTCAAGTTTGTCTCACTACTTCTTGTTCGTGTTTTTAATTTAATTTTTTATTTTTTATTACAGCAAGTTTGAGTACAACGTTTAGCTTGTTGTAGGTGTGCAAGAGGTGGTTCTTTTACACATATACATATGTCTGTTCTCCCTGGGATCCTTTTCCCATGTACGTTATGACAGAATGTTGAGTAGTCTTCTCTTGGTACTCCGTAGGTCTTTGGTGATTATATACGTCTACTGTGTTTGTATATGTCTGTTAACCCCAATATCGTAATGAATTCAATCCTCACACCTTTCCTTTGGTGAACCATAAGTTTGTTTAATGAATCTGTGATTGCCCTTCTCCGTGGAAATATCTGCCCTGGTATCAATTTATAGGTAACACCTATAAGTGATATGATATGATATGTGTCTTTACTTTCTGTCTTACTCCAAGTCACGTGATTACCTGTAGACTCATCTACGGTGCTGCAAATGGCATTGTGTCCTTTTTTTCCTTGGCGAATATTCTGTCTTAGCGAGGTCCATTTTCTGCAATGTGATTCCCTGAGGGCTGAGGATTAGCTGACCTGGTCAGCCTGACCCTGCCGGCAAGCCCTCCCCAGGTGTGCCTGGGTTGAGGTCAATATAAACAGCACTCCAGGCAGCAATAGCCCCTGCAGCTGTGCCTGACTCCATATTCTCTGCACAATCAGCAGTCTCGGGGCTGTGCTGGTGGGAGGGTGTGAGGGTCAACGGCTTTGTGGGTGGCCCGGTGTGAGTGGGGCTCTGCTGGATTTTCGGCAGGAGTTGCCAGGCTGCCACCTGTAAAGAAGAGGATGTGTCACCCATAACTTCCACTGGAATATTTCTCCGGGCTGAGGTGAGGAAGGAAAGAAAGGAGTGGGGTCCGGGACAGGAGGGGTATCTCAGGCAGGGCAATGGAAAGCTTCCAGAAGAGCGCCCGTGGCCAGGACCATCCTGGCTGACCTGCAGGCACCAAGTTGGCCTGCCTGCTGTCGCTGGTGTGCCTCCACGGCCCTTCCTCTAGGCTTTCAAGCCCTTGTACATATTCAGGTGTTTCACCTGGGAAGGGTGGGAACAGTTCAGCAGCAGCTGGCCTGGGGCTCAGCTCACGTTTACTCACAGAGGCCTCGGCACGGTCCCCCAGCTTTGCAATAAGGACGCTCCTTGCGTGGGCGGGCGGGGCTGCTGGCTGTATGGGAGATGATTCCCCACCTCTGACCAATTTCAGAATTGTTTACCACTGGAGCACGTGCCTTGGTAGTGTTTTCCTCTGTATAACTGTTAGGTTCATTTTTTTTTCTTTTTTGGTTCAAGTTAGATTTTATTCCTCTTTTATGTATTTATAGATATAAGCATGGAAATAATTCATTGTTATATATACATCAGTGAGAATGGAAGAAATTTTTTTCTGTTTTATTTTTACATTTTATTTTTAAAAATTTTGAAATTTAATTTTGTTTATTTTTTTATACAGTAGGTTATTATTAGTTATCTATTTTATGCATATACATGTATACAGGTCAATCCCAATCTCCCAACTCATCCCACCACCACCACCCCATGGCTTCCCCCACTTTGTGTCCATACGTCTGTTCTCTACCTCTGTGTCTCTATTTCTGCCCTGCAAACCAGTTCATCTGTACCATTTTTCTAGGTTCCACATATAGGCATTAATATACAATATTTGTTTTTCTCTTTCTGACTTACTTCACTCTGTATGACAGTCTCTAGATCCATCAACTTCTCTACAAATGACCCAGTTTCATTCCTTTTTATGGCTGAGTAATATTCCATTTTATATATGTACCACATCTTTATCCATTCGTCTGTCTGTGGCCATTTAGGTTGCTTCCATTACCTGGCTATTGTAAATAGTGCTGCAATGAACATTGTGGTGAATGTGTCTTTGTGATTTATGGTTTTCTCTGGGTATATGCCCAGAAGTGGGATTGCTGGATCCTATGGTAATTCTCTTTTTAGTTTTTTAAAGGAACCTCCATACTGTTCTCCATAGTGACTGTATCAATTTACATTCCCACCAATAGCGGAAGAGGGTTCCTTTTGTCCACACCCTCCCCAGAATTTGTTGTTTGTACATTATCTGATGATGCCGATTCTAACAGGTGTGAGGTCTTACCTCATTGTAGTTTTGATTTGCATTTCTCTAATAATTAGTGATGTTGAGCAGCTTCTCATGTGCGTCTTGGCCATCTCTGTGACTTCTTTGAAGAAACGTCTCTTTAGATCTTCTGCCCATTTTTGTATTGGGTTGTTTGTTTTATTAATATTAAGCTGCATGAGCTGTTTATATATATTGGAGATTAAACCTTTGTCCATTGATTCGTTTGTGAACGTTTTCGCCCATTCTGAGGGTTGCCTTTTTCCATTCCCGTTTTTTTAACAAAGAAAGAAAGAAAGCAAAAGAAGCAGAACACTAATGTGCGTGAAATATGCCTCTTGAAACTGTCGTTTTGAAATATGGACGTCTTTTGAATTTTTTGGTCGATATATGACCCCAGGATTTGTTTTCAGGGCAGGTGTCATTTACAGGCCTGTAATGATTTGGAATAACCACTGACCATTAGCGCTGGGATTAAAGCTGCTGTTGTGAGAAATGGCCACAAGGTGGCAGCAGTTCTCCCTTACCAAATCTGGTTACTAGGGCAGCAGAGCCTCAATGGAAGTCGCGTTCTAGATTGGAATGTAGAACGGAATGTGCCAGGAGAAGGCCCCTCAAGTGTGTCTCACTACTTCTTGTTCTTGTTTTTAATTTAATTTTTTATTTTTTATTACAGCATGTTTGAGTACAACGTTTAGCTTGTTGTATGTGTGCCAGAGGTGGTTCTTTGACACATATACATATGTCTGTTCTTACTGGGATCCTTTTCCCATGTACGTTATGACAGAATGTTGAGTAGTCTTCTCTTGGTACTCCGTAGGTCTTTGGTGATTATATACGTCTACTGTGTTTGTATATGTCTGTTAACCCCAATATCGTAATGAATTCAATCCTCACACCTTTCCTTTGGTGAACCATAAGTTTGTTTAATGAATCTGTGATTGCCCTTCTCCGTGGAAATATCTGCCCTGGTATCAATTTATAGGTAACACCTATAAGTGATATGATACGATATGTGTCTTTCACTCTCTGACTTAATCCAAGTCACGTGATTACCTCGAGACTCATCTACGGTGCTGCGAATGGCATTGTGTCCTTTTTTTCCTTGGCGAATATTCTGTCTTAGCGAGGTCCATTTTCTGCAATGTGATTCCCTGAGGGCTGAGGATTAGCTGCCCTGGGCAGCCTGACCCTGCCGGCAAGACCTCCCCAGGTGTGCCTGGGTTGAGGTCAATATAAACAGCACTCCAGGCAGCAATAGCCCCTGCAGCTGTGCCTGACTCCATATTCTCTGCCCCGTCAGCAGTCTCGGGGCTGTGCTGGTGGGAGGGTGGGAGGGTCCACGGCTTTGTGGGTGGCCCGGTGTGAGTGGGGCTCTGCTGGACTTTCGGCAGGAGTTGCCAGGCTGCCACCTGTAAAGAAGAGGATGTGTCACCCATAACTTCCACTGGAATATCTCTCCGGGCTGAGGTGTGGAAGGGAAAAAAGAGTGGGGGCCGGGACAGGAGGGGTATCTCAGGCAGGGCAATGGAAAGCTTCCAGAAGAGCGCCCGTGGCCAGGACCATCCTGGCTGACCTGCAGGCACCAAGTTGGCCTGCGTGCTGTCGCTGGTGTGGCTCCACGGCCCTTCCTCTAGGCTTTCAAGCCCTTGTACATATTCAGGTGTTTCACCTGGGAAGGGTGGGAACAGTTCAGCAGCATCTGGCCTGGGGCTCAGCTCACGTTTACTCACAGAGGCCTGGGCACGGTCCCCCAGCTTTGCAATAAGGACGCTCCTTGCGTGGGCGGGTGGGGCTGCTGGCTGTATGGGAGATGATTCCCCACCTCTGACCAATTTCAGAATTGTTTACCACTGGAGCAAGTGCCTTGGTAGTGTTTTCCTCTGTATAACGGTTAGGTTCAATTTTTTTTTTTTTCTTTTTTGGTTAAAGTTAGATTTTATTCCTCTTTTATGTATTTATAGATATAAGCATGGAAATAATTCATTGTTATATATACATCAGTGTGAATGGAAGAACTTTTTTTCTGTTTTATTTTCACATTTTATTTTTAAAAATTTTGAAATTTAATTTTGTTTATTTTTTTATACAGTAGGTTATTATTAGTTATTTATTTTATGCATATACATGTATACAGGTCAATCCCAATCTCCCAACTCATCCCACCACCACCACCCCATGGCTTCCCCCACTTTGTGTCCATACGTCTGTTCTCTACCTCTGTGTCTCTATTTCTGCCCTGCAAACCAGTTCATCTGTACCATTTTTCTAGGTTCCACATATAGGCATTAATATACAATATTTGTTTTTCTCTTTCTGACTTACTTCACTCTGTATGACAGTCTCTAGATCCATCAACTTCTCTACAAATGACCCAGTTTCATTCCTTTTTATGGCTGAGTAATATTCCATTTTATATATGTACCACATCTTTATCCATTCGTCTGTCTGTGGGCATTTAGGTTGCTTCCATTACCTGGCTATTGTAAATAGTGCTGCAATGAACATTGTGGTGAATGTGTCTTTGTGATTTATGGTTTTCTCTGGGTATATGCCCAGAAGTGGGATTGCTGGATCCTATGGTAATTCTCTTTATAGTTTTTTAAAGGAACCTCCATACTGTTCTCCATAGTGACTGTATCAATTTACATTCCCACCAATAGCGGAAGAGGGTTCCTTTTGTCCACACCCTCCCCAGAATTTGTTGTTTGTACATTATCTGATGATGCCGATTCTAACAGGTGTGAGGTCTTACCTCATTGTAGTTTTGATTTGCATTTCTCTAATAATTAGTGATGTTGAGCAGCTTCTCATGTGCGTCTTGGCCATCTCTGTGTCTTCTTTGAAGAAACGTCTCTTTAGATCTTCTGCCCATTTTTGTATTGGGTTGTTTGTTTTATTAATATTAAGCTGCATGAGCTGTTTATATATATTGGAGATTAAACCTTTGTCCATTGATTCGTTTGTGAACGTTTTCGCCCATTCTGAGGGTTGCCTTTTTCCATTCCCGTTTTTTTAACAAAGAAAGAAAGAAAGCAAAAGAAGCAGAACACTAATGTGCGTGAAATATGCCTCTTGAAACTGTCGTTTTGAAATATGGGTGTCTTTTGAATTTTTTGGTCGATATATGACCCCAGGATTTGTTTTCAGGGCAGGTGTCATTTACAGGCCTGTAATGATTTGGAATATCCACTGACCATTAGCGCTGGGATTAAAGCTGCAGTTGTGAGAAACGGCCACAAGGTGGCAGCAGTTCTCCCTTACCAAATCTGGTTACTAGGGCAGCAGAGCCTCAATGGAAGTCGCGTTCTAGATTGGAATGTAGAACGGAATGTGCCAGGAGAAGGCCCCTCAAGTGTGTCTCACTACTTCTTGTTCTTGTTTTTAATTTAATTTTTTATTTTTTAATTACAGCATGTTTGAGTACAACGTTTAGCTTGTTGTAGGTGTGCCAGAGGTGGTTCTTTTACACATATACATATGTCTGTTCTTCCTGGGATCCTTTTCCCATGTACGTTATGACAGAATGTTGAGTAGTCTTCTCTTGGTACTCCATAGGTCTTTGGTGATTATATACGTCTACTGTGTTTTTATATGTCTGTTAACCCCAATATCGTAATGAATTCAATCCTCACACCTTTCCTTTGGTGAACCATAAGTTTGTTTAATGAATCTGTGATTGCCCTTCTCCGTGGAAATATCTGCCCTGGTATCAATTTATAGGTAACACCTATAAGTGATATGATACGATATGTGTCTTTCACTCTCTGACTTACTCCAAGTCACGTGATTACCTCGAGACTCATCTACGGTGCTGCGAATGGCATTGTGTCCTTTTTTTCCTTGGCGAATATTCTGTCTTAGCGATGTCCATTTTCTGCAATGTGATTCCCTGAGGGCTGAGGATTAGCTGCCCTGGGCAGCCTGACCCTGCCGGCAAGCCCTCCCCAGGTGTGCCTGGGTTGAGGTCAATATAAACAGCACTCCAGGCAGCAATAGCCCCAGCAGCTGTGCCTGACTCCATATTCTCTGCCCCGTCAGCAGTCTCGGGGCTGTGCTGGTGGGAGGGTGGGAGGGTCCACGGCTTTGTGGGTGGCCCGGTGTGAGTGGGGCTCTGCTGGTCTTTCGGCAGGATTTGCCAGGCTGCCACCTGTAAAGAAGAGGATGTGTCACCCATAACTTCCACTGGAATATCTCTCCGGGCTGAGGTGAGGAAGGAAAAAAAGGAGTGGGGGCCGGGACAGGAGGGGTATCTCAGGCAGGGCCATGGAAAGCTTCCAGAAGAGCGCCCGTGGCCAGGACCATCCTGGCTGACCTGCAGGCACCAAGTTGGCCTGCGTGCCGTCGCTGGTGTCGCTCCACGGCCCTTCCTCTAGGCTTTCAAGCCCTTGTACATATTCAGGTGTTTCACCTGGGAAGGGTGGGAACAGTTCAGCAGCAGCTGGCCTGGGGCTCAGCTCACGTTTACTCACAGAGGCCTCGGCACTGTCCCCCAGCTTTGCAATAAGGACGCTCCTTGCGTGGGCGGGCGGGGCTGCTGGCTGTATGGGAGATGATTCCCCCCCTTGACCAATTTCAGAATTGTTTACCACTGGAGCAAGTGCCTTGGTAGTGTTTTCCTCTGTATAACTGTTAGGTTCAGTTTTTTTTTTCTTTCTTGGTTCAAGTTAGATTTTATTCCTCTTTTATGTATTTATGGATATAAGCATGGAAATAATTCATTCTTATAAATACATCAGTGTGAATGGAAGAACTTTTTTTTCTGTATTATTTTACATTTTATTTTTAAAAAATTTGAAATTTAATTTTGTTTATTTTTTTATACAGTAGGTTATTATTAGTTATCTATTTTATGCATAAACATGTATACAGGTCAATCCCAATCTCCCAACTCATACCACTACCACCAACCCATGGCTTCCCCCACTTTGTGTCCATACGTTTGTTCTCTACCTCTGTGTCTCTATTTCTGCCCTGCAAACCAGTTCATCTGTACCATTTTTCTAGGTTCCACATATAGGCATTAATATACAATATTTGTTTTTCTCTTTCTGACTTACTTCACTCTGCATGACACTCTCTAGATCCATCAACTTCTCTACAAATGACCGTTTCATTCCTTTTTATGGCTGAGTAATATTCCATTTTATATATGTACCACATCTTTATCCATTCGTCTGTCTGTGGCCATTTAGGTTGCTTCCATTACCTGGCTATTGATAATAGTGCTGCAATGAACATTGTGGTGAATGTGTCTTTGTGATTTATGGTTTTCTCTGGGTATATGCCCAGAAGTGGGATTGCTGGATCCTGTGCTAATTCTCTTTTTAGTTTTTTAAAGGAACCTCCATACTGTTCTCCATAGTGACTGTATCAATTTACATTTCCACCAATAGCGGAAGAGGGTTCCTTTTGTCCACACCCTCCCCAGAATTTTTTGTTTGTAGATTATCTGATGATGCCGATTCTAACAGGTGTGAGGTCTTACCTCATTGTAGTTTTGATTTGCATTTCTCTAATAATTAGTGATGTTGAGCAGCTTTTCATGTGCGTCTTGGCCATCTCTGTGTCTTCTTTGAAGAAACGTCTCTTTAGATCTTCTGCCCATTTTTGTATTGGGTTGTTTGTTTTATTAATATTAAGCTGCATGAGCTGTTTATATATATTGGAGATTAAACCTTTGTCCATTGATTCGTTTGTGAACGTTTTCGCCCATTCTGAGGGTTGCCTTTTTCCATTCCCGTTTTTTTAACAAAGAAAGAAAGAAAGCCAAAGAAGCAGAACACTAATGTGCGTGAAATATGCCTCTTGAAACTGTCGTTTTGAAATATGGACGTCTTTTGAATTTTTTGGTCGATATATGACCCCAGGATTTCTTTTCAGGGCAGGTGTCATTTACAGGCCTGTAATGATTTGGAATATCCACTGACCATTAGCGCTGGGATTAAAGCTGCTGTTGTGTGAAACGGAGACAAGGTGGCAGCAGTTCTCCCTTACCAAATCTGGTTACTAGGGCAGCAGAGCCTCAATGGAAGTCGCGTTCTAGATTGGAATGTAGAACGGAATGTGCCAGGAGAAAGCCCCTCAAGTTTGTCTCACTACTTCTTGTTCGTGTTTTTAATTTAATTTTCTATTTTTTATTACAGCAAGTTTGAGTACAACGTTTAGCATGTTGTAGGTGTGCAAGAGGTGGTTCTTTTACACATATACATATGTCTGTTCTCCCTGGGATCCTTTTCCCATGTACGTTATGACAGAATGTTGAGTAGTCTTCTCTTGGTACTCCGTAGGTCTTTGGTGATTATATACGTCTACTGTGTTTGTATATGTCTGTTAACCCCAATATCGTAATGAATTCAATCCTCACACCTTTCCTTTGGTGAACCATAAGTTTGTTTAATGAATCTGTGATTGCCCTTCTCCGTGGAAATATCTGCCCTGGTATCAATTTATAGGTAACACCTATAAGTGATATGATACGATATGTGTCTTTCACTCTCTGACTTACTCCAAGTCACGTGATTACAGCGAGACTCATCTACGGTGCTGCGAATGGCATTGTGTCCTTTTTTTCCTTGGCGAATATTCTGTCTTAGCTAGGTCCATTTTCTTCAATGTGATTCCCTGAGGGCTGAGGATTAGCTGCCCTGGGCCGCCTGACCCTGCCGGCAAGCCCTCCCCAGGTGTGCCTGGGTTGAGGTCAATATAAACAGCACTCCAGGCAGCAATAGCCCCTGCAGCTGTGCCTGACTCCATATTCTCTGCCCCGTCAGCAGTCTCGGGGCTGTGCTGGTGGGAGGGTGGGAGGGTCCACGGCTTTGTGGGTGGCCCGGTGTGAGTGGGGCTCTGCTGGACTTTCGGCAGGAGTTGCCAGGCTGCCACCTGTAAAGAAGAGGATGTGTCACCCATAACTTCCACTGGAATATCTCTCCGGGCTGAGGTGAGGAAGGAAAAAAAGGAGTGGGGGCCGGGACAGGAGGGGTATCTCAGGCAGGGCAATGGAAAGCTTCCAGAAGAGCGCCCGTGGCCAGGACCATCCTGGCTGACCTGCAGGCACCAAGTTGGCCTGCGTGCCGTCGCTGGTGTGGCTCCACGGCCCTCCCTCTAGGCTTTCAAGCCCTTGTACATATTCAGGTGTTTCACCTGGGAAGGGTGGGAACAGTTCAGCAGCATCTGGCCTGGGGCTCAGCTCACGTTTACTCACAGAGGCCTGGGCACGGTACCCCAGCTTTGCAATAAGGACGCTCCTTGCGTGGGCGGGTGGGGCTGCTGGCTGTATGGGAGATCATTCCCCACCTCTGACCAATTTCAGAATTGTTTTCCACTGGAGCAAGTGCCTTGGTAGTGTTTTCCTCTGTATAACGGTTAGGTTCAATTTTTTTTTTCTTTTTTGGTTCAAGTTAGATTTTATTCCTCTTTTATGTATTTATAGATATAAGCATGGAAATAATTCATTGTTATATATACATCAGTGTGAATGGAAGAACTTTTTTTCTGTTTTATTTTTACATTTTATTTTTAAAAATTTTGAAATTTAATTTTGTTTATTTTTTTATACAGTAGGTTATTATTAGTTATCTATTTTATGCATATACATGTATACAGGTCAATCCCAATCTCCCAACTCATCCCACCACCACCACCCCATGGCTTCCCCCACTTTGTGTCCATACGTCTGTTCTCTACCTCTGTGTCTCTATTTCTGCCCTGCAAACCAGTTCATCTGTACCATTTTTCTAGGTTCCACATATAGGCATTAATATACAATATTTGTTTTTCTCTTTCTGACTTACTTCACTCTGCATGACAGTCTCTAGATCCATCAACTTCTCTACAAATGACACAGTTTCATTCCTTTTTATGGCTGAGTAATATTCCATTTTATATATGTACCACATCTTTATCCATTCGTCTGTCTGTGGGCATTTAGGTTGCTTCCATTACCTGGCTATTGTAAATAGTGCTGCAATGAACATTGTGGTGAATGTGTCTTTGTGATATATGGTTTTCTCTGGGTATATGCCCAGAAGTGGGATTGCTGGATCCTATGGTAATTCTCTTTTTAGATTTTTAAAGGAACCTCCATACTGTTCTCCATAGTGACTGTATCAATTTACATTCCCACCAATAGCGGAAGAGGGTTCCTTTTGTCCACACCCTCCCCAGAATTTGTTTTTTGTACATTATCTGATGATGCCGATTCTAACAGGTGTGAGGTCTTACCTCATTGTAGTTTTGATTTGCATTTCTCTAATAATTAGTGATGTTGAGCAGCTTCTCATGTGCGTCTTGGCCATCTCTGTGACTTCTTTGAAGAAACGTCTCTTTAGATCTTCTGCCCATTTTTGTATTGGGTTGTTTGTTTTATTAATATTAAGCTGCATGAGCTGTTTATATATATTGGAGATTAAACCTTTGTCCATTGATTCGTTTGTGAACGTTTTCGCCCATTCTGAGGGTTGCCTTTTTCCATTCCCGTTTTTTTAACAAAGAAAGAAAGAAAGCAAAACAAGCAGAACACTAATGTGCGTGAAATATGCCTCTTGAAACTGTCGTTTTGAAATATGGGTGTCTTTTGAATTTTTTGGTCGATATATGACCCCAGGATTTGTTTTCAGGGCAGGTGTCATTTACAGGCCTGTAATGATTTGGAATATCCACTGACCATTAGCGCTGGGATTAAAGCTGCAGTTGTGAGAAACGGCCACAAGGTGGCAGCAGTTCTCCCTTACCAAATCTGGTTACTAGGGCAGCCGAGCCTCAATGGAAGTCGCGTTCTAGATTGGAATGTAGAACGGAATGTGCCAGGAGAAGGCCCCTCAAGTGTGTCTCACTACATCTTGTTCTTGTTTTTAATTTAATTTTTCATTTTTTTATTACAGCATGTTTGAGTACAACGTTTAGCTTGTTGTAGGTGTGCCAGAGGTGGTTCTTTGACAGATATACATATGTCTGTTCTTCCTGGGATCCTTTTCCCATGTACGTTATGACAGAATGTTGAGTAGTCTTCTCTTGGTACTCCGTAGGTCTTTGGTGATTATATACGTCTACTGTGTTTGTATATGTCTGTTAACCCCAATATCGTAATGAATTCAATCCTCACACCTTTCCTTTGGTGAACCATAAGTTTGTTTAATGAATCTGTGATTGCCCTTCTCCGTGGAAATATCTGCCCTGGTATCAATTTATAGGTAACACCTATAAGTGATATGATACGATATGTGTCTTTCACTCTCTGACTTACTCCAAGTCACGTGATTACCTCGAGACTCATCTACGGTGCTGCGAATGGCATTGTGTCCTTTTTTTCCTTGGCGAATATTCTGTCTTAGCGAGGTCCATTTTCTGCAATGTGATTCCCTGAGGGCTGAGGATTAGCTGCCCTGGGCAGCCTGACCCTGCCGGCAAGCCCTCCCCAGGTGTGCCTGGGTTGAGGTCAATATAAACAGCACTCCAGGCAGCAAAAGCCCCTGCAGCTGTGCCTGACTCCATATTCTCTGCACCATCAGCAGTCTCTGGGCTGTGCTGGTGGGAGGGTGTGAGGGTCCACGGCTTTTTGGGTGGCCCGGTGTGAGTGGGGCTCTGCTGGATTTTCGGCCGGAGTTGCCAGGCTGCCACCTGTAAAGAAGAGGATGTGTCACCCATAACTTCCACTGGAATATCTCTCCGGGCTGAGGTGAGGAAGGAAAAAAAGGAGTGGGGGCCGGGACAGGAGGGGTATCTCAGGCAGGGCAATGGAAAGCTTCCAGAAGAGCGCCCGTGGCCAGGACCATCCTGGCTGACCTGCAGGCACCAAGTTGGCCTGCGTGCTGTCGCTGGTGTGCCTCCATGGCCCTTCCTCTAGGCTTTCAAGCCCTTGTACATATTCAGGGGTTTCACCTGGGAAGGGTGGGAACAGTTCAGCAGCAGCTGGCCTGGGGCTCAGCTCACGTTTACTCACAGAGGCCTAGGCACGGTCCCCCAGCTTTGCAATAAGGACGCTCCTTGCGTGGGCAGGCGGGGCTGCTGGCTGTATGGGAGATGATTCCCCACATCTGACCAATTTTAGAATTGTTTATCACTGTAGCAAGTGCCTTGTTAGTGTTTTCCTCTGTATAACTGTTAGGTTCATTTTTTTTCTTTTTTGGTTCAAGTTAGATTTTATTCCTCTTTTATGTATTTATGGATATAAGCATGGAAATAATTCATTCTTATAAATACATCAGTGTGAATGGAAGAACTTTTTTTCAGTATTATTTTTACATTTTATTTTTAAAAATTTGAAATTTAATTTTATTTATTTTTTTATACAGTAGTTTATTATTAGTTATCTATTTTATGCATAAACATGTATACAGGTCAATCCCAATCTCCCAACTCATACCACCACCACCACCACATGGCTTCCCCCACTTTGTGTCCATACGTTTGTTCTCTACCTCTGTGTCTCTATTTCTGCCCTGCAAACCAGTTCATCTGTACCATTTTTCTAGGTTCCACATATAGGCATTAATATACAATATTTGTTTTTCTCTTTCTGACTTACTTCACTCTGCATGACAGTCTCTAGATCCATCAACTTCTCTACAAATGACCGTTTCATTTCTTTTTATGGCTGAGTAATATTCCATTTTATATATGTACCACATCTTTATCCATTCGTCTGTCTGTGGCCATTTAGGTTGCTTCCATTACCTGGCTATTGATAATAGTGCTGCAATGAACATTGTGGTGAATGTGTCTTTGTGATTTATGGTTTTCTCTGGGTATATGCCCAGAAGTGGGATTGCTGGATCCTGTGCTAATTCTCTTTTTAGTTTTTTAAAGGAACCTCCATACTGTTCTCCATAGTGACTGTATCAATTTACATTTCCACCAATAGCAGAAGAGGGTTCCTTTTGTCCACACCCTCCCCAGAATTTTTTGTTTGTAGATTATCTGATGATGCCGATTCTAACAGGTGTGAAGTCTTACCTGATTGTAGTTTTGATTTGCATTTCTCTAATAATTAGTGATGTTGAGCTGCTTTTCATGTGCGTCTTGGCCATCTCTGTGTCTTCTTTGAAGAAACGTCTCTTTAGATCTTCTGCCCATTTTTGTATTGGGTTGTTTGTTTTATTAATATTAAGCTGCATGAGCTGTTTATATATATTGGAGATTAAACCTTTGTCCATTGATTCGTTTGTTAACGTTTTCGCCCATTCTGAGGGTTGCCTTTTTCCATTCCCGTTTTTTTAACAATGAAAGAAAGAAAGCAAAAGAAGCAGAACACTAATGTGCGTGAAATATGCCTCTTGAAACTGTCGTTTTGAAATATGGACGTCTTTTGAATTTTTTGGTCGATATATGACCCCAGGATTTGTTTTCAGGGCAGGTGTCATTTACAGGCCTGTAATGATTTTGAATATCCACTGACCATTAGCGCTGGGATTAAAGCTGCTGTTGTGTGAAACGGCCACAAGGTGGCAGCAGTTCTCCCTTACCAAATCTGGTTACTAGGGCAGCAGAGCCTCAATGGAAGTCGCGTTCTAGATTGGAATGTAGAACGGAATGTGCCAGGAGAAAGCCCCTCAAGTTTGTCTCACTACTTCTTGTTCGTGTTTTTAATTTAATTTTTTTTTTTTATTACAGCAAGTTTGAGTACAACGTTTAGCTTGTTGTAGGTGTGCAAGAGGTGGTTCTTTTACACATATACATATGTCTGTTCTCCCTGGGATCCTTTTCCCATGTACGTTATGACAGAATGTTGAGTAGTCTTCTCTTGGTACTCCGTAGGTCTTTGGTGATTATATACGTCTACTGTGTTTGTATATGTCTGTTAACCCCAATATCGTAATGAATTCAATCCTCACACCTTTCCTTTGGTGAACCATAAGTTTGTTTAATGAATCTGTGATTGCCCTTCTCCGTGGAAATATCTGCCCTGGTATCAATTTATAGGTAACACCTATAAGTGATATGATATGATATGTGTCTTTCACTTTCTGACTTACTCCAAGTCACGTGATTACCTCTAGACTCATCTACGGTGCTGCAAATGGCATTGTGTCCTTTTTTTCCTTGGCGAATATGCTGTCTTAGCGAGGTCCATTTTCTGCAATGTGATTCCCTGAGGGCTGAGGATTAGCTGACCTGGGCAGCCTGACCCTGCCGGCAAGCCCTCCCCAGGTGTGCCTGGGTTGAGGTCAATATAAACAGCACTCCAGGCAGCAAAAGCCCCTGCAGCTGTGCCTGACTCCATATTCTCTGCCCCGTCAGCAGTCTCGGGGCTGTGCTGGTGGGAGGGTGTGAGGGTCCATGGCTTTGTGGGTGGCCCGGTGTGAGTGGGGCTCTGCTGGACTTTCGGCAGGAGTTGCCAGGCTGCCACCTGTAAAGGAGAGGATGTGTCACCCATAACTTCCACTGGAATATCTCAGCGGGCTGAGGTGAGGAAGGAAAAAAAGGAGTGGGGGCCGGGACAGGAGGGGTATCTCAGGCAGGGCAATGGAAAGCTTCCAGAAGAGCGCACGTGGCCAGGACCATCCTGGCTGACCTGCAGGAACCAAGTTGGCCTGCGTGCTGTCGCTGGTGTGGCTCCACGGCCCTTCCTCTAGGCTTTCAAGCCCTTGTACATATTCAGGTGTTTCACCTGGGAAGGATGGGAACAGTTCAGCAGCAGCTGGCCTGGGGCTCAGCTCACGTTTACTCACAGAGGCCTCGGCACTGTCCCCCAGCTTTGCAATATGGACGCTCCTTGCGTGGGTGGGCGGGGCTGCTGGCTGTATGGGAGATGATTCCCCCCCTTGACCAATTTCAGAATTGTTTACCACTGGAGCAAGTGCCTTGGTAGTGTTTTCCTCTGTATAACTGTTAGGTTCAGTTTTTTTTTTCTTTCTTGGTTCAAGTTAGATTTTATTCCTCTTTTATGTATTTATGGATATAAGCATGGAAATAATTCATTCTTATAAATACATCAGTGTGAATGGAAGACCTTTTTTTTCTGTATTTTTTTTATATTTTATTTTTAAAAAATTTGAAATTTAATTTTATTTATTTTTTTATACAGTAGGTTATTATTAGTTATCTATTTTATGCATAAACATGTATACAGGTCAATCCCAATCTCCCAACTCATCCCACCACCACCAACCCATGGCTTCCCCCACTTTGTGTCCATACGTTTGTTCTCTACCTCTGTGTCTCTATTTCTGCCCTGCAAACCAGTTCATCTGTACCATTTTTCTAGGTTCCACATATAGGCATTAATATACAATATTTGTTTTTCTCTTTCTGACTTACTTCACTCTGCATGACAGTCTCTAGATCCATCAACTTCTCTACAAATGACCCAGTTTCATTCCATTTTATGGCTGAGTAATATTCCATTTTATATATGTACCACATCTTTATCCATTCCTCTGTCTGTGGGCATTTAGGTTGCTTCCATTACCTGGGTATTGTAAATAGTGCTGCAATGAACATTGTGGTGAATGTGTCTTTGTGATTTATGGTTTTCTCTGGGTATATGCCCAGAAGTGGGATTGCTGGATCCTATGGTAATTCTCCTTTTAGTTTTTTAAAGGAACCTCCATACTGTTCTCCATAGTGACTGTATCAATTTACATTCCCACCAATAGCGGAAGAGGGTTCCTTTTGTCCACACCCTCCCCAGAATTTGTTGTTTGTACATTATCTGATGATGCCGATTCTAACAGGTGTGAGGTCTTACCTCATTGTAGTTTTGATTTGCATTTCTCTAATAATTAGTGATGTTGAGCAGCTTTTCATGTGCGTCTTGGCCATCTCTGTGTCTTCTTTGAAGAAACGTCTATTTAGATCTTCGGCCCATTTTTGTATTGGGTTGTTTGTTTTATTAATATTAAGCTGCATGAGCTGTTTATATATATTGGAGATTAAACCTTTGTCCATTGATTCGTTTGTGAACGTTTTCGCCCATTCTGAGGGTTGCCTTTTTCCATTCCCGTTTTTTTAACAAAGAAAGAAAGAAAGCAAAAGAAGCAGAACACTAATGTGCGTGAAATATGCCTCTTGAAACTGTCGTTTTGAAATATGGACGTCTTTTGAATTTTTTGGTCGATATATGACCCCAGGATTTGTTTTCAGGGCAGGTGTCATTTACAGGCCTGTAATGATTTTGAATATCCACTGACCATTAGCGCTGGGATTAAAGCTGCTGTTGTGTGAAACGGCCACAAGGTGGCAGCAGTTCTCCCTTACCAAATCTGGTTACTAGGGCAGCAGAGCCTCAATGGAAGTCGCGTTCTAGATTGGAATGTAGAACGGAATGTGCCAGGAGAAAGCCCCTCAAGTTTGTCTCACTATTTCTTGTTCGTGTTTTTAATTTAATTTTTTATTTTTTATTACCGCAAGTTTGAGTACAACGTTTAGCTTGTTGTAGGTGTGCAGGAGGTGGTACTTTTACACATATACATATGTCTGTTCTCCCTGAGATCCTTTTCCCATGTACGTTATGACAGAATGTTGAGTAGTCTTCTCTTGGTACTCCGTAGGTCTTTGGTGATTATATACGTCTACTGTGTTTGTATATGTCTGTTAACCCCAATATCGTAATGAATTCAATCCTCACACCTTTCCTTTGGTGAACCATAAGTTTGTTTAATGAATCTGTGATTGCCCTTCTCCGTGGAAATATCTGCCCTGGTATCAATTTATAGGTAACACCTATAAGTGATATGATATGATATGTGTCTTTCACTTTCTGACTTACTCCAAGTCACGTGATTACCTCTAGACTCATCTACGGTGCTGCAACTGGCATTGTGTCCTTTTTTTCCTTGGCCAATATTGTCTCTTAGCGAGGTCCATTTTCTGCAATGTGATTCCCTGAGGGCTGAGGATTAGCTGCCCTGGGCAGCCTGACCCTGCCGGCAAGCCCTCCCCAGGTGTGCCTGGGTTGAGGTCAATATAAACAGCACTCCAGGCAGCAATAGCCCCTGCAGCTGTGCCTGACTCCATATTCTCTGCATCATCAGCAGTCTCGGGGCTGTGCTGGTGGGAGGGTGTGAGGGTTCACGGCTTTGTTGTTTGCCCGGTGTGAGTGGGGCTCTGCTGGATTTTCGGCAGGAGTTGCCAGGCTGCCACCTGTAAAGAAGAGGATGTGTCACCCATAACTTCCACTGGAATATCTCTCCGGGCTGAGGTGAGGAAGGAAAAAAAGGAGTGGGGTCCGGGACAGGAGGGGTATCTCAGGCAGGGCAATGGAAAGCTTCCAGAAGAGCGCCCGTGGCCAGGACCATCCTGGCTGACCTGCAGGCACCAAGTTGGCCTGCGTGCTGTCGCTGGTGTGGCTCCACGGCCCTTCCTCTAGGCTTTCAAGCCCTTGTACATATTCAGGTGTTTCACCTGGGAAGGGTGGGAACAGTTCAGCAGCAGCTGGCCTGGGGCTCAGCTCACGTTTACTCACAGAGGCCTCGGCACGGTCCCCCAGCTTTGCAATAAGGACGCTCCTTGCGTGGGGGGGCGGGGCTGCTGGCTGTATGGGAGATGATTCCCCACCTCTGACCAATTTCAGAATTGTTTACCACTGGAGCAAGTGCCTTGGTAGTGTTTTCCTCTGTATAACTGTTAGGTTCAGTTTTTTTTTTTTTTTGGTTCAAGTTAGATTTTATTCCTCTTTTATGTATTTATGGATATAAGCATGGAAATAATTCATTCTTATAAATTCATCAGTGTGAATGGAAGAACTTTTTATTCTGTATTATTTTTAGATTTTATTTTTAAAAAATTTGAAATTTAATTTTATTTATTTTTTTACAGTAGGTTATTATTAGTTATCTATTTTATGCATAAACATGTATACAGGCCAATCCCAATCTCCCAACTCATCCCACCACCACCACCCCATGGCTTCCCCCACTTTGTGTCCATACGTTTGTTCTCTACCTCTGTGTCTCTATTTCTGCCCTGCAAACCAGTTCATCTGTACCATTTTTTTAGGTTCCACATATAGGCATTAATATACAATATTTGTTTTTCCCTTTCAGACTTACTTCACTCTGCATGACAGTCTCTAGATCCATCAACTTCTCTACAAATGACCGTTTCATTCCTTTTTATTTCTGAGTAATATTCCATTTTATATATGTACCACATCTTTATCCATTCGTCTGTCTGTGGCCATTTAGGTTGCTTCCATTACCTGGCTATTGTAAATAGTGCTGCAATGAACATTGTGGTGAATGTGTCTTTGTGATTTATGGTTTTCTCTGGGTATATGCCCAGAAGTGGGATTGCTGGATCCTATGGTAATTCTCTTTTTAGTTTTTTAAAGGAACCTCCATACTGTTCTCCATAGAGACTGTATCAATTTACATTCCCACCAATAGCGGAAGAGGGTTCCTTTTGTCCACACCCTCCCCAGAATTTGTTGTTTGTACATTATCTGATGATGCCGATTCTAACAGGTGTGAGGTCTTACCTCATTGTAGTTTTGATTTGCATTTCTCTAATAATTAGTGATGTTGAGCAGCTTTTCATGTGCGTCTTGGCCATCTCTGTGTCTTCTTTGAAGAAACGTCTATTTAGATCTTCGGCCCATTTTTGTATTGGGTTGTTTGTTTTATTAATATTAAGCTGCATGAGCTGTTTATATATATTGGAGATTAAACCTTTGTCCATTGATTCGTTTGTGAACGTTTTCGCCCATTCTGAGGGTTGCCTTTTTCCATTCCCGTTTTTTTAACAAAGAAAGAAAGAAAGCAAAAGAAGCAGAACACTAATGTGCGTGAAATATGCCTCTTGAAACTGTCGTTTTGAAATATGGACGTCTTTTGAATTTTTTGGTCGATATATGACCCCAGGATTTGTTTTCAGGGCAGGTGTCATTTACAGGCCTGTAATGATTTGGAATATCCACTGATCATTAGCGCTGGGATTAAAGCTGCTGTTGTGTGAAACGGCCACAAGGTGGCAGCAGTTCTCCCTTACAAATCTGGTTACTAGGGCAGCAGAGCCTCAATGGAAGAAGCCTTCTAGATTGGAATGTAGAACGGAATGTGCCAGGAGAAAGCCCCTCAAGTTTGTCTCACTACTTCTTGTTCGTGTTTTTAATTTATTTTTTTATTTTTTATTACAGCAAGTTTGAATACAACGTTTAGCTTGTTGTAGGTGTGCAAGAGGTGGTTCTTTTACACATATACATATGTCTGTTCTTCCTGGGAACCTTTTCCCATGTACGTTATGACAGAATGTTGAGTAGTCTTCTCTTGGTACTCCGTAGGTCTTTGGTGATTATATACGTCTACTGTGTTTGTATATGTCTGTTAACCCCAATATTGTAATGAATTCACTCCTCACACCTTTCCTTTGGTGAAACATAAGTTTGTTTAATGAATCTGTGATTGCCCTTCTCCGTGGAAATATCTGCCCTGGTATCAATTTATAGGTAATACCTATAAGTGATATGATATGATATGTGTCTTTCACTTTCTGACTTACTCCAAGTCACGTGATTACCTGTAGAATCATCTACGGGGCTGCAAATGGCATTGTGTCATTTTTTTCCTTGGCCAATATTCTGTCTTAGCGAGGTCCATTTTCTGCAATGTGATTCCCTGAGGTCTGAGGATTAGCTGACCTGGCCAGCCTGACCGTGCTGGCAAGCCCTCCCCAGGTGTGCCTGGGGTAAGGTCAATATAAACAGCACTCCAGGCAGCAATAGCCCCTGCAGCTGTGCCTGACTCCATATTCTCTGCACCATCAGCAGTCTCTGGGCTGTGCTGGTGGGAGGGTGTGAGGGTCCACGGCTTTGTGGTTGGTCCGGTGTGAGTGGGGCTCTGCTGGATTTTCGGCAGGAGTTGCCAGGCTGCCACCTGTAAAGAAGAGGATGTGTCACCCATAACTTCCACTGGAATATCTTTCCGGGCTGAGGTGAGGAAGGAAAAAAAGGAGTGGGGGCCAGGACAGGAGGGGTATCTCAGGCAGGGCAATGGAAAGCTTCCAGAAGAGCGCCCGTGGCCAGGACCATCCTGGCTGACCTGCAGGCACCAAGTTGGCCTGCGGGCTGTCGCTGGTGTGCCTCCACGGCCCTTCCTCTAGGCTTTCAAGCCCTTGTACATATTCAGGTGTTTCACCTGGGAAGGGTGGGAACAGTTCAGCAGCAGCTGGCCTGGGGCTCAGCTCACGTTTACTCACAGAGGCCTCGGCACGGTCCCCCAGCTTTGCAATAAGGACGCTCCTTGCGTGGGCGGGCGGGGCTGCTGGCTGTATGGGAGATGATTCCCCACATCTGACCAATTTCAGAATTGTTTACCACTGGAGCAAGTGCCTTGGTAGTGTTTTCCTCTGTATAACTGTTAGGTTCAGTTTTTTTTTTCTTTTTTGGTTCAAGTTAGATTTTATTCCTCTTTTATGTATTTATGGATATAAGCATGGAAATAATTCATTCTTATAAATACATCATTGTGAATGGAAGAACTTTTTTTCTGTTTTATTTTTACATTTTATTTTTAAAAAATTTGAAATTTAATTTTATTTATATTTTTATACAGTAGGTTATTATTAGTTATCTATTTTATGCATAAACATGTATACAGGTCAATCCCAATCTCCCAACTCATCCCACCACCACCACCCCATGGCTTCCCCCACTTTGTGTCCATACGTTTGTTCTCTACCTCTGTGTCTCTATTTCTGCCCTGCAAACCAGTTCATCTGTACAATTTTTCTAGGTCCCACATATAGGCATTAATATACAATATTTGTTTTTCTCTTTCTGACTTACTTCACTCTGCATGACAGTCTCTAGATCCATCAACTTCTCTACAAATGACCGTTTCATTCCTTTTTATGGCTGAGTAATATTCCATTTTATATATGTACCAACTCTTTATCCATTCGTCTGTCTGTGGCCATTTATGTTGCTTCCGTTACCTGGCTATTGTAAATAGTGCTGCAATGAACATTGTGGTGAATGTGTCTTTGTGATTTATGGTTTTCTCTGGGTATATGCCCAGAAGTGGGATTGCTGGATCCTATGGTAATTCTCTTTTTAGTTTTTTAAAGGAACCTCCATACTGTTCTCCATAGTGACTGTATCAATTTACATTTCCACCAATAGCGGAAGAGGGTTCCTTTTGTCCACACCCTCCCCAGAATTGGTTGTTTGTAGATTATCTGATGATGCCGATTCTAACAGGTGTGAGGTCTTACCTCATTGTAGTTTTGATTTGCATTTCTCTAATAATTAGTGATGTTGAGCAGCTTTTCATGTGCGTCTTGGCCATCTCTGTGTCTTCTTTGAAGAAACGTCTCTTTAGATCTTCTGCCCATTTTTGTATTGGGTTGTTTGTTTTATTAATATTAAGCTGCATGAGCTGTTTATATATATTGGAGATTAAACCTTTGTCCATTGATTCGTTTGTGAACGTTTTCGCGCATTCTGAGGGTTGCCTTTTTCCATTCCCGTTTTTTTAACAAAGAAAGAAAGAAAGCACAAGAAGCAGAACACTAATGTGCGTGAAATATGCCTCTTGAAACTGTCGTTTTGAAATATGGACGTCTTTTGAATTTTTTGGTCGATATATGACCCCAGGATTTCTTTTCAGGGCAGGTGTCATTTACAGGCCTGTAATGATTTGGAATATCCACTGACCATTAGCGCTGGGATTAAAGCTGCTGTTGTGTGAAACGGAGACAAGGTGGCAGCAGTTCTCCCTTACCAAATCTGGTTACTAGGGCAGCAGAGCCTCAATGGAAGTCGCGTTCTAGATTGGAATGTAGAACGGAATGTGCCAGGAGAAAGCCCCTCAAGTTTGTCTCACTACTTCTTGTTCGTGTTTTTAATTTAATTTTTTAGTTTTTATTACAGCAAGTTTGAGTACAACGTTTAGCTTGTTGTAGGTGTGCAAGAGGTGGTTCTTTTACACATATACATATGTCTGTTCTCCCTGGGATCCTTTTCCCATGTACGTTATGACAGAATGTTGAGTAGTCTTCTCTTGGTACTCCGTAGGTCTTTGGTGATTATATACGTCTACTGTGTTTGTATATGTCTGTTAACCCCAATATCGTAATGAATTCAATCCTCACACCTTTCCTTTGGTGAACCATAAGTTTGTTTAATGAATCTGTGATTGCCCTTCTCCGTGGAAATATCTGCCCTGGTATCAATTTATAGGTAACACCTATAAGTGATATGATATGATATGTGTCTTTCCCTTTCTGACTTACTCCAAGTCACGTGATTACCTCTATACTCATCTACGGTGCTGCAAATGGCATTGTGTCCTTTTTTTCCTTGGCGAATATTCTGTCTTAGCGAGGTCCATTTTCTGCAATGTGATTCCCTGAGGGCTGAGGATTAGCTGCCCTGGGCAGCCTGACCCTGCCGGCAAGCCCTCCCCAGGTGTGCCTGGGTTGAGGTCAATATAAACAGCACTCCAGGCAGCAAAAGCCCCTGCAGCTGTGCCTGACTCCATATTCTCTGCACCATCAGCAGTCTCTGGGCTGTGCTGGTGGGAGGGTGTGAGGGTCCACGGCTTTTTGGGTGGCCCGGTGTGAGTGGGGCTCTGCTGGATTTTCGGCCGGAGTTGCCAGGCTGCCACCTGTAAAGAAGAGGATGTGTCACCCATAACTTCCACTGGAATATCTCTCCGGGCTGAGGTGAGGAAGGAAAAAAAGGAGTGGGGGCCGGGACAGGAGGGGTATCTCAGGCAGGGCAATGTAAAGCTTCCAGAAGAGCGCCCGTGGCCAGGACCATCCTGGCTGACCTGCAGGCACCAAGTTGGCCTGCGTGCTGTCGCTGGTGTGCCTCCATGGCCCTTCCTCTAGGCTTTCAAGCCCTTGTACATATTCAGGGGTTTCACCTGGGAAGGGTGGGAACAGTTCAGCAGCAGCTGGCCTGGGGCTCAGCTCACGTTTACTCACAGAGGCCTAGGCACGGTCCCCCAGCTTTGCAATAAGGACGCTCCTTGCGTGGGCAGGCGGGGCTGCTGGCTGTATGGGAGATGATTCCCCACATCTGACCAATTTTAGAATTGTTTATCACTGTAGCAAGTGCCTTGTTAGTGTTTTCCTCTGTATAACTGTTAGGTTCAGTTTTTTTTCTTTTTTGGTTCAAGTTAGATTTTATTCCTCTTTTATGTATTTATGGATATAAGCATGGAAATAATTCATTCTTATAAATACATCAGTGTGAATGGAAGAACTTTTTTTCAGTATTATTTTTATATTTTATTTTTAAAAATTTGAAATTTAATTTTATTTATTTTTTTATACAGTAGTTTATTATTAGTTATCTATTTTATGCATAAACATGTATACAGGTCAATCCCAATCTCCCAACTCATACCACCACCACCACCACATGGCTTCCCCCACTTTGTGTCCATACGTTTGTTCTCTACCTCTGTGTCTCTATTTCTGCCCTGCAAACCAGTTCATCTGTACCATTTTTCTAGGTTCCACATATAGGCATTAATATACAATATTTGTTTTTCTCTTTCTGACTTACTTCACTCTGCATGACAGTCTCTAGGTCCATCAACTTCTCTACAAATGACCGTTTCATTCCTTTTTATGGCTGAGTAATATTCCATTTTATATATGTACCACATCTTTATCCATTCGTCTGTCTGTGGCCATTTAGGTTGCTTCCATTACCTGGCTATTGATAATAGTGCTGCAATGAACATTGTGGTGAATGTGTCTTTGTGATTTATGGTTTTCTCTGGGTATATGCCCAAAAGTGGGATTGCTGGATCCTGTGCTAATTCTCTTTTAAGTTTTTTAAAGGAACCTCCATACTGTTCTCCATAGTGACTGTATCAATTTACATTTCCACCAATAGCGGAAGAGGGTTCCTTTTGTCCACACCCTCCCCAGAATTTTTTGTTTGTAGATTATCTGATGATGCCGATTCTAACAGGTGTGAAGTCTTACCTCATTGTAGTTTTGATTTGCATTTCTCTAATAATTAGTGATGTTGAGCAGCTTTTCATGTGCGTCTTGGCCATCTCTGTGTCTTCTTTGAAGAAACGTCTCTTTAGATCTTCTGCCCATTTTTGTATTGGGTTGTTTGTTTTATTAATATTAAGCTGCATGAGCTGTTTATATATATTGGAGATTAAACCTTTGTCCATTGATTCGTTTGTGAACGTTTTCGCCCATTTTGAGGGTTGCCTTTTTCCATTCCCGTTTTTTTAACAAAGAAAGAAAGAAAGCAAAAGAAGCAGAACACTAATGTGCGTGAAATATTCCTCTTGAAACTGTCGTTTTGAAATATGGACGTCTTTTGAATTTTTTGGTCGATATATGACCCCAGGATTTGTTTTCAGGGCAGGTGTTATTTACTGGTCTGTAATGATTTGGAATATCCACTGACCATTAGCGCTGGGATTAAAGCTGCTGTTGTGTGAAACGGAGACAAGGTGGCAGCAGTTCTCCCTTACCAAATCTGGTTAATAGGGCAGCAGAGCCTCAATGGAAGTCGCGTTCTAGATTGGAATGTAGAACGCAATGTGCCAGGAGAAAGCCCCTCAAGTTTGTCTCACTACTTCTTGTTCGTGTTTTTAATTTAATTTTTTATTTTTTATTACAGCAAGTTTGAGTACAACGTTTAGCTTGTTGTAGGTGTGCAAGAGGTGGTTCTTTTACACATATACATATGTCTGTTCTCCCTGGGATCCTTTTCCCATGTACGTTATGACAGAATGTTGAGTAGTCTTCTCTTGGTACTCCGTAGGTCTTTGGTGATTATATACGTCTACTGTGTTTGTATATGTCTGTTAACCCCAATATCGTAATGAATTCAATCCTCACACCTTTCCTTTGGTGAACCATAAGTTTGTTTAATGAATCCGTGATTGCCCTTCTCCGTGGAAATATCTGCCCTGGTATCAATTTATAGGTAACACCTATAAGTGATATGATATGATATGTGTCTTTCCCTTTCTGACTTACTCCAAGTCCCGTGATTACCTCTAGACTCATCTACGGTGCTGAAAATGGCATTGTGTCCATTTTTTCCTTGGCGAATATGCTGTCTTAGCGAGGTCCATTTTCTGCAATGTGATTCCCTGAGGGCTGAGGATTAGCTGACCTGGGCAGCCTGACCCTGCCGGCAAGCCCTCCCCAGGTGTGCCTGGGTTGAGGTCAATATAAACAGCACTCCAGGCAGCAAAAGCCCCTGCAGCTGTGCCTGACTCCATATTCTCTGCCCCGTCAGCAGTCTCGGGGCTGTGCTGGTGGGAGGGTGGGAGGGTCCATGGCTTTGTGGGTGGCCCGGTGTGAGTGGGGCTCTGCTGGACTTTCGGCAGGAGTTGCCAGGCTGCCACCTGTAAAGGAGAGGATGTGTCACCCATAACTTCCACTGGAATATCTCAGCGGGCTGAGGTGAGGAAGGAAAAAAAGGAGTGGGGGCCGGGACAGGAGGGGTATCTCAGGCAGGGCAATGGAAAGCTTCCAGAAGAGCGCCCGTGGCCAGGACCATCCTGGCTGACCTGCAGGAACCAAGTTGGCCTGCGTGCTGTCGCTGGTGTGGCTCCACGGCCCTTCCTCTAGGCTTTCAAGCCCTTGTACATATTCAGGTGTTTCACCTGGGAAGGATGGGAACAGTTCAGCAGCAGCTGGCCTGGGGCTCAGCTCACGTTTACTCACAGAGGCCTCGGCACTGTCCCCCAGCTTTGCAATAAGGACGCTCCTTGCGTGTGTGGGCGGGGCTGCTGGCTGTATGGGAGATGATTCCCCCCCTTGACCAATTTCAGAATTGTTTACCACTGGAGCAAGTGCCTTGGTAGTGTTTTCCTCTGTATAACTGTTAGGTTCAGTTTTTTTTTCTTTCTTGGTTCAAGTTAGATTTTATTCCTCTTTTATGTATTTATGGATATAAGCATGGAAATAATTCATTCTTATAAATACATCAGTGTGAATGGAAGACCTTTTTTTTCTGTATTTTTTTTATATTTTATTTTTAAAAAATTTGAAATTTAATTTTATTTATTTTTTTATACAGTAGGTTATTATTAGTTATCTATTTTATGCATAAACATGTATACAGGTCAATCCCAATCTCCCAACTCATCCCACCACCACCACCCCATGGCTTCCCCCACTTTGTGTCCATACGTTTGTTCTCTACCTCTGTGTCTCTATTTCTGCCCTGCAAACCAGTTCATCTGTACCATTTTTCTAGGTTCCACATATAGGCCTTAATATACAATATTTGTTTTTCTCTTTCTGACTTACTTCACTCTGCATGACAGTCTCTAGATCCATCAACTTCTCTACAAATGACCCAGTTTCATTCCATTTTATGGCTGAGTAATATTCCATTTTATATATGTACCACATCTTTATCCATTCCTCTGTCTGTGGGCATTTAGGTTGCTTCCATTACCTGGGTATTGTAAATAGTGCTGCAATGAACATTGTGGTGAATGTGTCTTTGTGATTTATGGTTTTCTCTGGGTATATGCCCAGAAGTGGGATTGCTGGATCCTATGGTAATTCTCCTTTTAGTTTTTTAAAGGAACCTCCATACTGTTCTCCATAGTGACTGTATCAATTTACATTCCCACCAATAGCGGAAGAGGGTTCCTTTTGTCCACACCCTCCCCAGAATTTGTTGTTTGTACATTATCTGATGATGCCGATTCTAACAGGTGTGAGGTCTTACCTCATTGTAGTTTTGATTTGCATTTCTCTAATAATTAGTGATGTTGAGCAGCTTTTCATGTGCGTCTTGGCCATCTCTGTGTCTTCTTTGAAGAAACGTCTCTTTAGATCTTCTGCCCATTTTTGTATTGGGTTGTTTGTTTTATTAATATTAAGCTGCATGAGCTGTTTATATATATTGGAGATTAAACCTTTGTCCATTGATTCGTTTGTGAACGTTTTCGCCCATTCTGAGGGTTGCCTTTTTCCATTCCCGTTTTTTTAACAAAGAAAGAAAGAAAGCAAAAGAAGCAGAACACTAATGTGCGTGAAATATGCCTCTTGAAACTGTCGTTTTGAAATATGGACGTCTTTTGAATTTTTTGGTCGATATATGACCCCAGGATTTGTTTTCAGGGCAGGTGTCATTTACAGGCCTGTAATGATTTGGAATATCCACTGACCATTAGCGCTGGGATTAAAGCTGCTGTTGTGTGAAACGGCCACAAGGTGGCAGCAGTTCTCCCTTACCAAATCTGGTTACTAGGGCAGCAGAGCCTCAATGGAAGTCGCGTTCTAGATTGGAATGTAGAACGGAATGTGCCAGGAGAAAGCCCCTCAAGTTTGTCTCACTATTTCTTGTTCGTGTTTTTAATTTAATTTTTTATTTTTTATTACCGCAAGTTTGAGTACAACGTTTAGCTTGTTGTAGGTGTGCAGGAGGTGGTACTTTTACACATATACATATGTCTGTTCTCCCTGGGATCCTTTTCCCATGTACGTTATGACAGAATGTTGAGTAGTCTTCTCTTGGTACTCCGTAGGTCTTTGGTGATTATATACGTCTACTGTGTTTGTATATGTCTGTTAACCCCAATATCGTAATGAATTCAATCCTCACACCTTTCCTTTGGTGAACCATAAGTTTGTTTAATGAATCTGTGATTGCCCTTCTCCGTGGAAATATCTGCCCTGGTATCAATTTATAGGTAACACCTATAAGTTATATGATATGATATGTGTCTTTCACTTTCTGACTTACTCCAAGTCACGTGATTACATCTAGACTCATCTACGGTGCTGCAACTGGCATTGTGTCCTTTTTTTCCTTGGCCAATATTGTCTCTTAGCGAGGTCCATTTTCTGCAATGTGATTCCCTGAGGGCTGAGGATTAGCTGCCCTGGGCAGCCTGACCCTGCCGGCAAGCCCTCCCCAGGTGTGCCTGGGTTGAGGTCAATATAAACAGCACTCCAGGCAGCAATAGCCCCTGCAGCTGTGCCTGACTCCATATTCTCTGCATCATCAGCAGTCTCGGGGCTGTGCTGGTGGGAGGGTGTGAGGGTTCACGGCTTTGTTGGTTGCCCGGTGTGAGTGGGGCTCTGCTGGATTTTCGGCAGGAGTTGCCAGGCTGCCACCTGTAAAGAAGAGGATGTGTCACCCATAACTTCAACTGGAATATCTCTCCGGGCTGAGGTGAGGAAGGAAAAAAAGGAGTGGGGTCCGGGACAGGAGGGGTATCTCAGGCAGGGCAATGGAAAGCTTCCAGAAGAGCGCCCGTGGCCAGGACCATCCTGGCTGACCTGCAGGCACCAAGTTGGCCTGCGTGCTGTCGCTGGTGTGGCTCCACGGCCCTTCCTCTAGGCTTTCAAGCCCTTGTACATATTCAGGTGTTTCACCTGGGAAGGGTGGGAACAGTTCAGCAGCAGCTGGCCTGGGGCTCAGCTCACGTTTACTCACAGATGCCTCGGCACGGTCCCCCAGCTTTGCAATAAGGACGCTCCTTGCGTGGGGGGGCGGGGCTGCTGGCTGTATGGGAGATGATTCCCCACCTCTGACCAATTTCAGAATTGTTTACCACTGGAACAAGTGCCTTGGTAGTGTTTTCCTCTGTATAACTGTTAGGTTCAGTTTTTTTTTTTTTTTTGGTTCAAGTTAGATTTTATTCCTCTTTTATGTATTTATGGATATAAGCATGGAAATAATTCATTCTTATAAATTCATCAGTGTGAATGGAAGAACTTTTTTTTCTGTATTATTTTTAGATTTTATTTTTAAAAAATTTGAAATTTAATTTTATTTATTTTTTTACAGTAGGTTATTATTAGTTATCTATTTTATGCATATACATGTATACAGGTCAATCCCAATCTCCCAACTCATCCCACCACCACCACCCCATGGCTTCCCCCACTTTGTGTCCATACGTCTGTTCTCTACCTCTGTGACTCCATTTCTGCCCTGCAAACCAGTTCATCTGTACCATTTTTCTAGGTTCCACATATAGGCATTAGTATACAATATTTGTTTTTCTCTTTCTGACTTACTTCACTCTGCATGACAGTCTCTAGATCCATCAACTTCTCTACAAATGACCCAGTTTCATTCCTTTTTATGGCTGAGTAATATTCCATTTTATATATGTACCACATCTTTATCCATTCGTCTCTCTGTGGGCATTTAGGTTGCTTCCATTACCTGGCTATTGTAAATAGTGCTGCAATGAACATTGTGGTGAATGTGTCTTTGTGATTTATGGTTTTCTCTGGGTATATGCCCAGAAGTGGGATTGCTGGATCCTATGGTAATTCTCTTTTTAGTTTTTTAAAGGAACCTCCATACTGTTCTCCATAGTGACTGTATCAATTTACATTCCCACCAATAGCGGAAGAGGGTTCCTTTTGTCCACACCCTCCCCAGAATTTGCTGTTTGTACATTATCTGATGATGCCGATTCTAACAGGTGTGAGGTCTTACCTCATTGTAGTTTTGATTTGCGTTTCTCTGATAATTAGTGATGTTGAGCAGCTTCTCATGTGCGTCTTGGCCATCTCTGTGACTTCTTTGAAGAAACGTCTCTTTAGATCTTCTGCCCATTTTTGTATTGGGTTGTTTGTTTTATTAATATTAAGCTGCATGAGCTGTTTATATATATTGGAGATTAAACCTTTGTCCATTGATTCGTTTGTGAACGTTTTCGCCCATTCTGAGGGTTGCCTTTTTCCATTCCCGTTTTTTTAACAAAGAAAGAAAGAAAGCAAAAGAAGCAGAACACTAATGTGCGTGAAATATGCCTCTTGAAACTGTCGTTTTGAAATATGGACGTCTTTTGAATTTTTTGGTCGATATATGACCCCAGGATTTGTTTTCAGGGCAGGTGTCATTTACAGGCCTGTAATGATTTGGAATATCCACTGACCATTAGCGCTGGGATTAAAGCTGCAGTTGTGAGAACCGGCTACAAGGTGGCAGCAGTTCTCCCTTACCAAATCTGGTTACTAGGGCAGCAGAGCCTCAATGGAAGTCGCGTTCTAGATTGGCATGTAGAACGGAATGTGCCAGGAGAAAGCCCCTCAAGTGTGTCTCACTACTTCTTGTTCTTGTTTTTAATTTAATCTTTTATTTTTTATTACAGCAAGTTTGAGTACAACGTTTAGCTTGTTGTAGGTGTGCAAGAGGTGGTTCTTTTACACATATACATATGTCTGTTCTTCCTGGGATCCTTTTCCCATGTACGTTATGACAGAATGTTGAGTAGTCTTCTCTGGGTACTCCGTAGGTCTTTGGTGATTATATATGTCTACTGTGTTTGTATATGTCTGTTAACCCCAATATCGTAATGAATTCAATCCTCACACCTTTCCTTTGGTGAACCATAAGTTTGTTTAATGAATCTGTGATTGCCCTTCTCCGTGGAAATATCTGCCCTGGTATCAATTTATAGGTAACACCTATAAGTGATATGATACGATATGTGTCTTTCACTTTCTGACTTACTCCAAATCACGTGATTACCTCGAGACTCATCTACGGTGCTGCGAATGGCATTGTGTCCTTTTTTTCCTTGGCGAATATTCTGTCTTAGCGAGGTCCATTTTCTGCAATGTGATTCCCTGAGGGCTGAGGATTAGCTGCCCTGGGCAGCCTGACCCTGCCGGCAAGCCCTCCCCAGGTGTGCCTGGGTTGAGGTCAATATAAACAGCACTCCAGGCAGCAATAGCCCCTGCAGCTGTGCCTGACTCCATATTCTCTGCCCCGTCAGCAGTCTCGGGGCTGTGCTGGTGGGAGGGTGTGAGGGTCCACGGCTTTGTGGGTGGCCCGGTGTGAGTGGGGCTCTGCTGGACTTTCGGCAGGAGTTGCCAGGCTGCCACCTGTAAAGGAGAGGATGTGTCACCCATAACTTCCACTGGAATATCTCTCCGGGCTGAGGTGAGGAAGGAAAAAAAGGAGTGGGGGCCGGGACAGGAGGGGTATCTCAGGCAGGGCAATGGAAAGCTTCCAGAAGAGCGCCCGTGGCCAGGACCCTCCTGGCTGACCTGCAGGCACCAAGTTGGCCTGCGTGCCGTCGATGGTGTGGCTCCACGGCCCTCCCTCTAGGCTTTCAAGCCCTTGTACATATTCAGGTGTTTCACCTGGGAAGGGTGGGAACAGTTCAGCAGCATCTGGCCTGGGGCTCAGCTCACGTTTACTCACAGAGGCCTGGGCACGGTCTCCCAGCTTTGCAATAAGGACGCTCCTTGCGTGGGCGGGTGGGGCTGCTGGCTGTATGGGAGATGATTCCCCACCTCTGACCAATTTCAGAATTGTTTACCACTGGAGCAAGTGCCTTGGTAGTGTTTTCCTCTGTATAACTGTTAGGTTCAGTTTTTTTTTTTTTTTCTTTTTTGGTTCAAGTTAGATTTTATTCCTCTTTTATGTATTTATAGATATAAGCATGGAAATAATTCATTGTTATATATACATCAGTGTGAATGGAAGAACTTTTTTTCTGTTTTATTTTTACATTTTATTTTTAAAAATTTTGAAATTTAATTTTGTTTATTTTTTTATACAGTAGGTTATTATTAGTTATCTATTTTATGCATATACATGTATACAGGTCAATCCCAATCTCCCAACTCATCCCACCACCACCACCCCATGGCTTCCCCCACTTTGTGTCCATACGTCTGTTCTCTACCTCTGTGTCTCTATTTCTGCCCTGCAAACCAGTTCATCTGTACCATTTTTCTAGGTTCCACATATAGGCATTAGTATACAATATTTGTTTTTCTCTTTCTGACTTACTTCACTCTGTATGACAGTCTCTAGATCCATCAACTTCTCTACAAATGACCCAGTTTCATTCCTTTTTATGGCTGAGTAATATTCCATTTTATATATGTACCACATCTTTATCCATTCGTCTGTCTGTGGGCATTTAGGTTGCTTCCATTACCTGGCTATTGTAAATAGTGCTGCAATGAACATTGTGGTGAATGTGTCTTTGTGATTTATGGTTTTCTCTGGGTATATGCCCAGAAGTGGGATTGCTGGATCCTATGGTAATTCTCTTTTTAGTTTTTTAAAGGAACCTCCATACTGTTCTCCATAGTGACTGTATCAATTTACATTCCCACCAATAGCGGAAGAGGGTTCCTTTTGTCCACACCCTCCCCAGAATTTGTTGTTTGTACATTATCTGATGATGCCGATTCTAACAGGTGTGAGGTCTTACCTCATTGTAGTTTTGATTTGCATTTCTCTGATAATTAGTGATGTTGAGCAGCTTCTCATGTGCGTCTTGGCCATCTCTGTGACTTCTTTGAAGAAACGTCTCTTTAGATCTTCTGCCCATTTTTGTATTGGGTTGTTTGTTTTATTAATATTAAGCTGCATGAGCTGTTTATATATATTGGAGATTAAACCTTTGTCCATTGATTCGTTTGTGAACGTTTTCGCCCATTCTGAGGGTGGCCTTTTTCCATTCCCGTTTTTTTAACAAAGAAAGAAAGAAAGCAAAAGAAGCAGAACACTAATGTGCGTGAAATATGCCTCTTGAAACTGTCGTTTTGAAATATGGACGTCTTTTGAATTTTTTGGTCGATATATGACCCCAGGATTTGTTTTCAGGGCAGGTGTCATTTACAGGCCGGTAATGATTTGGAATATCCACTGACCATTAGCGCTGGGATTAAAGCTGCAGTTGTGAGAAACGGCCAGAAGGTGGCAGCAGTTCTCCCTTACCAAATCTGGTTACTAGGGCAGCAGAGCCTCAATGGAAGTCGCGTTCTAGATTGGCATGTAGAACGGAATGTGCCAGGAGAAAGCCCCTCAAGTGTGTCTCACTACTTCTTGTTCTTGTTTTTAATTTAATCTTTTATTTTTTATTACAGCAAGTTTGAGTACAACGTTTAGCTTGTTGTAGGTGTGCAAGAGGTGGTTCTTTTACACATATACATATGTCTGTTCTTCCTGGGATCCTTTTCCCATGTACGTTATGACAGAATGTTGAGTAGTCTTCTCTTGGTACTCCGTAGGTCTTTGGTGATTATATACGTCTACTGTGTTTGTATATGTCTGTTAACCCCAATATCGTAATGAATTCAATCCTCACACCTTTCCTTTGGTGAACCATAAGTTTGTTTAATGAATCTGTGATTGCCCTTCTCCGTGGAAATATCTGCCCTGGTATCAATTTATAGGTAACACCTATAAGTGATATGATACGATATGTGTCTTTCACTTTCTGACTTACTCCAAGTCACGTGATTACCTCGAGACTCATCTACAGTGCTGCGAATGGCATTGTGTCCTTTTTTTCCTTGGCGAATATTCTGGCTTAGCGAGGTCCATTTTCTGCAATGTGATTCCCTGAGGGCTGAGGATTAGCTGCCCTGGGCAGCCTGACCCTGCCGGCAAGCCCTCCCCAGGTGTGCCTGGGTTGAGGTCAATATAAACAGCACTCCAGGCAGCAATAGCCCCTGCAGCTGTGCCTGACTCCATATTCTCTGCCCCGTCAGCAGTCTCGGGGCTGTGCTGGTGGGAGGGTGGGAGGGTCCACGGCTTTGTGGGTGGCCCGGTGTGAGTGGGGCTCTGCTGGACTTTCGGCAGGAGTTGCCAGGCTGCCACCTGTAAAGGAGAGGATGTGTCACCCATAACTTCCACTGGAATATCTCTCCGGGCTGAGGTGAGGAAGGAAAAAAAGGAGTGGGGGCCGGGACAGGAGGGGTATCTCAGGCAGGGCAATGGAAAGCTTCCAGAAGAGCGCCCGTGGCCAGGACCATCCTGGCTGACCTGCAGGCACCAAGTTGGCCTGCGTGCCGTCGCTGGTGTGGCTCCACGGCCCTCCCTCTAGGCTTTCAAGCCCTTGTACATATTCAGGTGTTTCACCTGGGAAGGGTGGGAACAGTTCAGCAGCATCTGGCCTGGGGCTCAGCTCACGTTTACTCACAGAGGCCTGGGCACGGTCTCCCAGCTTTGCAATAAGGACGCTCCTTGCGTGGGCGGGTGGGGCTGCTGGCTGTATGGGAGATGATTCCCCACCTCTGACCAATTTCAGAATTGTTTACCACTGGAGCAAGTGCCTTGGTAGTGTTTTCCTCTGTATAACTGTTAGGTTCAGTTTTTTTTTTTTTTCTTTTTTGGTTCAAGTTAGATTTTATTCCTCTTTTATGTATTTATAGATATAAGCATGGAAATAATTCATTGTTATATATACATCAGTGTGAATGGAAGAACTTTTTTTCTGTTTTATTTTTACATTTTATTTTTAAAAATTTTGAAATTTAATTTTGTTTATTTTTTTATACAGTAGGTTATTATTAGTTATCTATTTTATGCATATACATGTATACAGGTCAATCCCAATCTCCCAACTCATCCCACCACCACCACCCCATGGCTTCCCCCACTTTGTGTCCATACGTCTCTTCTCTACCTCTGTGTCTCTATTTCTGCCCTGCAAACCAGTTCATCTGTACCATTTTTCTAGGTTCCACATATAGGCATTAGTATACAATATTTGTTTTTCTCTTTCTGACTTACTTCACTCTGTATGACAGTCTCTAGATCCATCAACTTCTCTACAAATGACCCAGTTTCATTCCTTTTTATGGCTGAGTAATATTCCATTTTATATATGTACCACATCTTTATCCATTCGTCTGTCTGTGGGCATTTAGGTTGCTTCCATTACCTGGCTATTGTAAATAGTGCTGCAATGAACATTGTGGTGAATGTGTCTTTGTGATTTATGGTTTTCTCTGGGTATATGCCCAGAAGTGGGATTGCTGGATCCTATGGTAATTCTCTTTTTAGTTTTTTAAAGGAACCTCCATACTGTTCTCCATAGTGACTGTATCAATTTACATTCCCACCAATAGCGGAAGAGGGTTCCTTTTGTCCACACCCTCCCCAGAATTTGTTGTTTGTACATTATCTGATGATGCCGATTCTAACAGGTGTGAGGTCTTACCTCATTGTAGTTTTGATTTGCATTTCTCTGATAATTAGTGATGTTGAGCAGCTTCTCATGTGCGTCTTGGCCATCTCTGTGTCTTTGAAGAAACGTCTATTTAGATCTTCTGCCCATTTTTGTATTGGGTTGTTTGTTTTATTAATATTAAGCTGCATGAGCTGTTTATATATATTGGAGATTAAACCTTTGTCCATTGATTCGTTTGTGAACGTTTTCGCCCATTCTGAGGGTTGCCTTTTTCCATTCCCGTTTTTTTAACAAAGAAAGAAAGAAAGCAAAAGAAGCAGAACACTAATGTGCGTGAAATATGCCTCTTGAAACTGTCGTTTTGAAATATGGACGTCTTTTGAATTTTTTGGTCGATATATGACCCCAGGATTTGTTTTCAGGGCAGGCGTCATTTACAGGCCTGTAATGATTTGGAATATCCACTGACCATTAGCGCTGGGATTAAAGCTGCAGTTGTGAGAAACGGCCACAAGGTGGCAGCAGTTCTCCCTTACCAAATCTGGTTACTAGGGCAGCAGAGCCTCAATGGAAGTCGCGTTCTAGATTGGCATGTAGAACGGAATGTGCCAGGAGAAAGCCCCTCAAGTGTGTCTCACTACTTCTTGTTCTTGTTTTTAATTTAATCTTTTATTTTTTATTACAGCAAGTTTGAGTACAACGTTTAGCTTGTTGTAGGTGTGCAAGAGGTGGTTCTTTTACACATGTACATATGTCTGTTCTTCCTGGGATCCTTTTCCCATGTACGTTATGACAGAATGTTGAGTAGTCTTCTCTTGGTACTCCGTAGGTCTTTGGTGATTATATACGTCTACTGTGTTTGTATATGTCTGTTAACCCCAATATCGTAATGAATTCAATCCTCACACCTTTCCTTTGGTGAACCATAAGTTTCTTTAATGAATCTGTGATTGCCCTTCTCCGTGGAAATATCTGCCCTGGTATCAATTTATAGGTAACACCTATAAGTGATATGATACGATATGTGTCTTTCACTTTCTGACTTACTCCAAGTCACGTGATTACCTCGAGACTCATCTACGGTGCTGCGAATGGCATTGTGTCCTTTTTTTCCTTGGCGAATATTCTGTCTTAGCGAGGTCCATTTTCTGCAATGTGATTCCCTGAGGGCTGAGGATTAGCTGCCCTGGGCAGCCTGACCCTGCCGGCAAGCCCTCCCCAGGTGTGCCTGGGTTGAGGTCAATATAAACAGCACTCCAGGCAGCAATAGCCCCTGCAGCTGTGCCTGACTCCATATTCTCTGCCCCGTCAGCAGTCTCGGGGCTGTGCTGGTGGGAGGGTGTGAGGGTCCACGGCTTTGTGGGTGGCCCGGTGTGAGTGGGGCTCTGCTGGACTTTCGGCAGGAGTTGCCAGGCTGCCACCTGTAAAGGAGAGGATGTGTCACCCATAACTTCCACTGGAATATCTCTCCGGGCTGAGGTGAGGAAGGAAAAAAAGGAGTGGGGGCCGGGACAGGAGGGGTATCTCAGGCAGGGCAATGGAAAGCTTCCAGAAGAGCGCCCGTGGCCAGGACCATCCTGGCTGACCGGCAGGCACCAAGTTGGCCTGCGTGCCGTCGCTGGTGTGGCTCCACGGCCCTCCCTCTAGGCTTTCAAGCCCTTGTACATATTCAGGTGTTTCACCTGGGAAGGGTGGGAACAGTTCAGCAGCATCTGGCCCGGGGCTCAGCTCACCTTTACTCACAGAGGCCTGGGCACGGTCTCCCAGCTTTGCAATAAGGATGCTCCTTGCGTGGGCGGGTGGGGCTGCTGGCTGTATGGGAGATGATTCCCCACCTCTGACCAATTTCAGAATTGTTTACCACTGGAGCAAGTGCCTTGGTAGTGTTTTCCTCTGTATAACTGTTAGGTTCAGTTTTTTTTTTCTTTTTTGGTTCAAGTTAGATTTTATTCCTCTTTTATGTATTTATAGATATAAGCATGGAAATAATTCATTGTTATATATACATCAGTGTGAATGGAAGAACTTTTTTTCTGTTTTATTTTTACATTTTATTTTTAAAAATTTTGAAATTTAATTTTGTTTATTTTTTTATACAGTAGGTTATTATTAGTTATCTATTTTATGCATATACATGTATACAGGTCAATCCCAATCTCCCAACTCATCCCACCACCACCACCCCATGGCTTCCCCCACTTTGTGTCCATACGTCTGTTCTCTACTTCTGTGTCTCTATTTCTGCCCTGCAAACCAGTTCATCTGTACCATTTTTCTAGGTTCCACATATAGGCATTAGTATACAATATTTGTTTTTCTCTTTCTGACTTACTTCACTCTGTATGAAGGTCTCTAGATCCATCAACTTCTCTACAAATGACCCAGTTTCATTCCTTTTTATGGCTGAGTAATATTCCATTTTATATATGTACCACATCTTTATCCATTCGTCTGTCTGTGGGCATTTAGGTTGCTTCCATTACCTGGCTATTGTAAATAGTGCTGCAATGAACATTGTGGTGAATGTGTCTTTGTGATTTATGGTTTTCTCTGGGTATATGCCCAGAAGTGGGATTGCTGGATCCTATGGTAATTCTCTTTTTAGTTTTTTAAAGGAACCTCCATACTGTTCTCCATAGTGACTGTATCAATTTACATTCCCACCAATAGCGGAAGAGGGTTCCTTTTGTCCACACCCTCCCCAGAATTTGTTGTTTGTACATTATCTGATGATGCCGATTCTAACAGGTGTGAGGTCTTACCTCATTGTAGTTTTGATTTGCATTTCTCTGATAATTAGTGATGTTGAGCAGCTTCTCATGTGCGTCTTGGCCATCTCTGTGTCTTTGAAGAAACGTCTATTTAGATCTTCTGCCCATTTTTGTATTGGGTTGTTTGTTTTATTAATATTAAGCTGCATGAGCTGTTTATATATATTGGAGATTAAACCTTTGTCCATTGATTCGTTTGTGAACGTTTTCGCCCATTCTGAGGGTTGCCTTTTTCCATTCCCGTTTTTTTAACAAAGAAAGAAAGAAAGCAAAAGAAGCAGAACACTAATGTGCGTGAAATATGCCTCTTGAAACTGTCGTTTTGAAATATGGACGTCTTTTGAATTTTTTGGTCGATATATGACCCCAGGATTTGTTTTCAGGGCAGGCGTCATTTACAGGCCTGTAATGATTTGGAATATCCACTGACCATTAGCGCTGGGATTAAAGCTGCAGTTGTGAGAAACGGCCACAAGGTGGCAGCAGTTCTCCCTTACCAAATCTGGTTACTAGGGCAGCAGAGCCTCAATGGAAGTCGCGTTCTAGATTGGCATGTAGAACGGAATGTGCCAGGAGAAAGCCCCTCAAGTGTGTCTCACTACTTCTTGTTCTTGTTTTTAATTTAATCTTTTATTTTTTATTACAGCAAGTTTGAGTACAACGTTTAGCTTGTTGTAGGTGTGCAAGAGGTGGTTCTTTTACACATGTACATATGTCTGTTCTTCCTGGGATCCTTTTCCCATGTACGTTATGACAGAATGTTGAGTAGTCTTCTCTTGGTACTCCGTAGGTCTTTGGTGATTATATACGTCTACTGTGTTTGTATATGTCTGTTAACCCCAATATCGTAATGAATTCAATCCTCACACCTTTCCTTTGGTGAACCATAAGTTTCTTTAATGAATCTGTGATTGCCCTTCTCCGTGGAAATATCTGCCCTGGTATCAATTTATAGGTAACACCTATAAGTGATATGATACGATATGTGTCTTTCACTTTCTGACTTACTCCAAGTCACGTGATTACCTCGAGACTCATCTACGGTGCTGCGAATGGCATTGTGTCCTTTTTCTCCTTGGCGAATATTCTGTCTTAGCGAGGTCCATTTTCTGCAATGTGATTCCCTGAGGGCTGAGGATTAGCTGCCCTGGGCAGCCTGACCCTGCCGGCAAGCCCTCCCCAGGTGTGCCTGGGTTGAGGTCAATATAAACAGCACTCCAGGCAGCAATAGCCCCTGCAGCTGTGCCTGACTCCATATTCTCTGCCCCGTCAGCAGTCTCGGGGCTGTGCTGGTGGGAGGGTGTGAGGGTCCACGGCTTTGTGGGTGGCCCGGTGTGAGTGGGGCTCTGCTGGACTTTCGGCAGGAGTTGCCAGGCTGCCACCTGTAAAGGAGAGGATGTGTCACCCATAACGTCCACTGGAATATCTCTCCGGGCTGAGGTGAGGAAGGAAAAAAAGGAGTGGGGGCCGGGACAGGAGGGGTATCTCAGGCAGGGCAATGGAAAGCTTCCAGAAGAGCGCCCGTGGCCAGGACCATCCTGGCTGACCTGCAGGCACCAAGTTGGCCTGTGTGCCGTCGCTGGTGTGGCTCCACGGCCCTCCCTCTAGGCTTTCAAGCCCTTGTACATATTCAGGTGTTTCACCTGGGAAGGGTGGGAACAGTTCAGCAGCATCTGGCCTGGGGCTCAGCTCACGTTTACTCACAGAGGCCTGGGCACGGTCTCCCAGCTTTGCAATAAGGACGCTCCTTGCGTGGGCGGGTGGGGCTGCTGGCTGTATGGGAGATGATTCCCCACCTCTGACCAATTTCAGAATTGTTTACCACTGGAGCAAGTGCCTTGGTAGTGTTTTCCTCTGTATAACTGTTAGGTTCAGTTTTTTTTTTTTTCTTTTTTGGTTCAAGTTAGATTTTATTCCTCTTTTATGTATTTATAGATATAAGCATGGAAATAATTCATTGTTATATATACATCAGTGTGAATGGAAGAACTTTTTTTCTGTTTTATTTTTACATTTTATTTTTAAAAATTTTGAAATTTAATTTTGTTTATTTTTTTATACAGTAGGTTATTATTAGTTATCTATTTTATGCATATACATGTATACAGGTCAATCCCAATCTCCCAACTCATCCCACCACCACCACCCCATGGCTTCCCCCACTTTGTGTCCATACGTCTGTTCTCTACCTCTGTGTCTCTATTTCTGCCCTGCAAACCAGTTCATCTGTACCATTTTTCTAGGTTCCACATATAGGCATTAGTATACAATATTTGTTTTTCTCTTTCTGACTTACTTCACTCTGTATGACAGTCTCTAGATCCATCAACTTCTCTACAAATGACCCAGTTTCATTCCTTTTTATGGCTGAGTAATATTCCATTTTATATATGTACCACATCTTTATCCATTCGTCTGTCTGTGGGCATTTAGGTTGCTTCCATTACCTGGCTATTGTAAATAGTGCTGCAATGAACATTGTGGTGAATGTGTCTTTGTGATTTATGGTTTTCTCTGGGTATATGCCCAGAAGTGGGATTGCTGGATCCTATGGTAATTCTCTTTTTAGTTTTTTAAAGGAACCTCCATACTGTTCTCCATAGTGACTGTATCAATTTACATTCCCACCAATAGCGGAAGAGGGTTCCTTTTGTCCACACCCTCCCCAGAATTTGCTGTTTGTACATTATCTGATGATGCCGATTCTAACAGGTGTGAGGTCTTACCTCATTGTAGTTTTGATTTGCATTTCTCTGATAATTAGTGATGTTGAGCAGCTTCTCATGTGCGTCTTGGCCATCTCTGTGACTTCTTTGAAGAAACGTCTCTTTAGATCTTCTGCCCATTTTTGTATTGGGTTGTTTGTTTTATTAATATTAAGCTGCATGAGCTGTTTATATATATTGGAGATTAAACCTTTGTCCATTGATTCGTTTGTGAACGTTTTCGCCCATTCTGAGGGTTGCCTTTTTCCATTCCCGTTTTTTTAACAAAGAAAGAAAGAAAGCAAAAGAAGCAGAACACTAATGTGCGTGAAATATGCCTCTTGAAACTGTCGTTTTGAAATATGGACGTCTTTTGAATTTTTTGGTCGATATATGACCCCAGGATTTGTTTTCAGGGCAGGTGTCATTTACAGGCCGGTAATGATTTGGAATATCCACTGACCATTAGCGCTGGGATTAAAGCTGCAGTTGTGAGAAACGGCCAGAAGGTGGCAGCAGTTCTCCCTTACCACATCTGGTTACTAGGGCAGCAGAGCCTCAATGGAAGTCGCGTTCTAGATTGGCATGTAGAACGGAATGTGCCAGGAGAAAGCCCCTCAAGTGTGTCTCACTACTTCTTGTTCTTGTTTTTAATTTAATCTTTTATTTTTTATTACGGCAAGTTTGAGTACAACGTTTAGCTTGTTGTAGGTGTGCAAGAGGTGGTTCTTTTACACATATACATATGTCTGTTCTTCCTGGGATCCTTTTCCCATGTACGTTATGACAGAATGTTGAGTAGTCTTCTCTTGGTACTCCGTAGGTCTTTGGTGATTATATACGTCTACTGTGTTTGTATATGTCTGTTAACCCCAATATCGTAATGAATTCAATCCTCACACCTTTCCTTTGGTGAACCATAAGTTTGTTTAATGAATCTGTGATTGCCCTTCTCCGTGGAAATATCTGCCCTGGTATCAATTTATAGGTAACACCTATAAGTGATATGATACGATATGTGTCTTTCACTTTCTGACTTACTCCAAGTCACGTGATTACCTCGAGACTCATCTACGGTGCTGCGAATGGCATTGTGTCCTTTTTCTCCTTGGCGAATATTCTGTCTTAGCGAGGTCCATTTTCTGCAATGTGATTCCCTGAGGGCTGAGGATTAGCTGCCATGGGCAGCCTGACCCTGCCGGCAAGCCCTCCCCAGGTGTGCCTGGGTTGAGGTCAATATAAACAGCACTCCAGGCAGCAATAGCCCCTGCAGCTGTGCCTGACTCCATATTCTCTGCCCCGTCAGCAGTCTCGGGGCTGTGCTGGTGGGAGGGTGTGAGGGTCCACGGCTTTGTGGGTGGCCCGGTGTGAGTGGGGCTCTGCTGGACTTTCGGCAGGAGTTGCCAGGCTGCCACCTGTAAAGGAGAGGATGTGTCACCCATAACGTCCACTGGAATATCTCTCCGGGCTGAGGTGAGGAAGGAAAAAAAGGAGTGGGGGCCGGGACAGGAGGGGTATCTCAGGCAGGGCAATGGAAAGCTTCCAGAAGAGCGCCCGTGGCCAGGACCATCCTGGCTGACCTGCAGGCACCAAGTTGGCCTGTGTGCCGTCGCTGGTGTGGCTCCACGGCCCTCCCTCTAGGCTTTCAAGCCCTTGTACATATTCAGGTGTTTCACCTGGGAAGGGTGGGAACAGTTCAGCAGCATCTGGCCTGGGGCTCAGCTCACGTTTACTCACAGAGGCCTGGGCACGGTCTCCCAGCTTTGCAATAAGGACGCTCCTTGCGTGGGCGGGTGGGGCTGCTGGCTGTATGGGAGATGATTCCCCACCTCTGACCAATTTCAGAATTGTTTACCACTGGAGCAAGTGCCTTGGTAGTGTTTTCCTCTGTATAACTGTTAGGTTCAGTTTTTTTTTTTTTCTTTTTTGGTTCAAGTTAGATTTTATTCCTCTTTTATGTATTTATAGATATAAGCATGGAAATAATTCATTGTTATATATACATCAGTGTGAATGGAAGAACTTTTTTTCTGTTTTATTTTTACATTTTATTTTTAAAAATTTTGAAATTTAATTTTGTTTATTTTTTTATACAGTAGGTTATTATTAGTTATCTATTTTATGCATATACATGTATACAGGTCAATCCCAATCTCCCAACTCATCCCACCACCACCACCCCATGGCTTCCCCCACTTTGTGTCCATACGTCTGTTCTCTACCTCTGTGTCTCTATTTCTGCCCTGCAAACCAGTTCATCTGTACCATTTTTCTAGGTTCCACATATAGGCATTAGTATACAATATTTGTTTTTCTCTTTCTGACTTACTTCACTCTGTATGACAGTCTCTAGATCCATCAACTTCTCTACAAATGACCCAGTTTCATTCCTTTTTATGGCTGAGTAATATTCCATTTTATATATGTACCACATCTTTATCCATTCGTCTGTCTGTGGGCATTTAGGTTGCTTCCATTACCTGGCTATTGTAAATAGTGCTGCAATGAACATTGTGGTGAATGTGTCTTTGTGATTTATGGTTTTCTCTGGGTATATGCCCAGAAGTGGGATTGCTGGATCCTATGGTAATTCTCTTTTTAGTTTTTTAAAGGAACCTCCATACTGTTCTCCATAGTGACTGTATCAATTTACATTCCCACCAATAGCGGAAGAGGGTTCCTTTTGTCCACACCCTCCCCAGAATTTGCTGTTTGTACATTATCTGATGATGCCGATTCTAACAGGTGTGAGGTCTTACCTCATTGTAGTTTTGATTTGCATTTCTCTGATAATTAGTGATGTTGAGCAGCTTCTCATGTGCGTCTTGGCCATCTCTGTGACTTCTTTGAAGAAACGTCTCTTTAGATCTTCTGCCCATTTTTGTATTGGGTTGTTTGTTTTATTAATATTAAGCTGCATGAGCTGTTTATATATATTGGAGATTAAACCTTTGTCCATTGATTCGTTTGTGAACGTTTTCGCCCATTCTGAGGGTTGCCTTTTTCCATTCCCGTTTTTTTAACAAAGAAAGAAAGAAAGCAAAAGAAGCAGAACACTAATGTGCGTGAAATATGCCTCTTGAAACTGTCGTTTTGAAATATGGACGTCTTTTGAATTTTTTGGTCGATATATGACCCCAGGATTTGTTTTCAGGGCAGGTGTCATTTACAGGCCGGTAATGATTTGGAATATCCACTGACCATTAGCGCTGGGATTAAAGCTGCAGTTGTGAGAAACGGCCAGAAGGTGGCAGCAGTTCTCCCTTACCAAATCTGGTTACTAGGGCAGCAGAGCCTCAATGGAAGTCGCGTTCTAGATTGGCATGTAGAACGGAATGTGCCAGGAGAAAGCCCCTCAAGTGTGTCTCACTACTTCTTGTTCTTGTTTTTAGTTTAATCTTTTATTTTTTATTACGGCAAGTTTGAGTACAACGTTTAGCTTGTTGTAGGTGTGCAAGAGTTGGTTCTTTTACACATATACATATGTCTGTTCTTCCTGGGATCCTTTTCCCATGTACGTTATGACAGAATGTTGAGTAGTCTTCTCTTGGTACTCCGTAGGTCTTTGGTGATTATATACGTCTACTGTGTTTGTATATGTCTGTTAACCCCAATATCGTAATGAATTCAATCCTCACACCTTTCCTTTGGTGAACCATAAGTTTGTTTAATGAATCTGTGATTGCCCTTCTCCGTGGAAATATCTGCCCTGGTATCAATTTATAGGTAACACCTATAAGTGATATGATACGATATGTGTCTTTCACTTTCTGACTTACTCCAAATCACGTGATTACCTCGAGACTCATCTACGGTGCTGCGAATGGCATTGTGTCCTTTTTTTCCTTGGCGAATATTCTGTCTTAGCGAGGTCCATTTTCTGCAATGTGATTCCCTGAGGGCTGAGGATTAGCTGCCCTGGGCAGCCTGACCCTGCCGGCAAGCCCTCCCCAGGTGTGCCTGGGTTGAGGTCAATATAAACAGCACTCCAGGCAGCAATAGCCCCTGCAGCTGTGCCTGACTCCATATTCTCTGCCCCGTCAGCAGTCTCGGGGCTGTGCTGGTGGGAGGGTGTGAGGGTCCACGGCTTTGTGGGTGGCCCGGTGTGAGTGGGGCTCTGCTGGACTTTCGGCAGGAGTTGCCAGGCTGCCACCTGTAAAGGAGAGGATGTGTCACCCATAACTTCCACTGGAATATCTCTCCGGGCTGAGGTGAGGAAGGAAAAAAAGGAGTGGGGGCCGGGACAGGAGGGGTATCTCAGACAGGGCAATGGAAAGCTTCCAGAAGAGCGCCCGTGGCCAGGACCATCCTGGCTGACCTGCAGGCACCAAGTTGGCCTGCGTGCCGTCGCTGGTGTGGCTCCACGGCCCTCCCTCTAGGCTTTCAAGCCCTTGTACATATTCAGGTGTTTCACCTGGGAAGGGTGGGAACAGTTCAGCAGCATCTGGCCTGGGGCTCAGCTCACGTTTACTCACAGAGGCCTGGGCACGGTCTCCCAGCTTTGCAATAAGGACGCTCCTTGCGTGGGCGGGTGGGGCTGCTGGCTGTATGGGAGATGATTCCCCACCTCTGACCAATTTCAGAATTGTTTACCACTGGAGCAAGTGCCTTGGTAGTGTTTTCCTCTGTATAACTGTTAGGTTCAGTTTTTTTTTTTTTCTTTTTTGGTTCAAGTTAGATTTTATTCCTCTTTTATGTATTTATAGATATAAGCATGGAAATAATTCATTGTTATATATACATCAGTGTGAATGGAAGAACTTTTTTTCTGTTTTATTTTTACATTTTATTTTTAAAAATTTTGAAATTTAATTTTGTTTATTTTTTTATACAGTAGGTTATTATTAGTTATCTATTTTATGCATATACATGTATACAGGTCAATCCCAATCTCCCAACTCATCCCACCACCACCACCCCATGGCTTCCCCCACTTTGTGTCCATACGTCTGTTCTCTACCTCTGTGTCTCCATTTCTGCCCTGCAAACCAGTTCATCTGTACCATTTTTCTAGGTTCCACATATAGGCATTAGTATACAATATTTGTTTTTCTCTTTCTGACTTACTTCACTCTGCATGACAGTCTCTAGATCCATCAACTTCTCTACAAATGACCCAGTTTCATTCCTTTTTATGGCTGAGTAATATTCCATTTTATATATGTACCACATCTTTATCCATTCGTCTGTCTGTGGCCATTTAGGTTGCTTCCATTACCTGGCTATTGTAAATAGTGCTGCAATGAACATTGTGGTGAATGTGTCTTTGTGATTTATGGTTTTCTCTGGGTATATGCCCAGAAGTGGGATTGCTGGATCCTATGGTAATTCTCTTTTTAGTTTTTTAAAGGAACCTCCATACTGTTCTCCATAGTGACTGTATCAATTTACATTCCCACCAATAGCGGAAGAGGGTTCCTTTTGTCCACACCCTCCCCAGAATTTGCTGTTTGTACATTATCTGATGATGCCGATTCTAACAGGTGTGAGGTCTTACCTCATTGTAGTTTTGATTTGCATTTCTCTGATAATTAGTGATGTTGAGCAGCTTCTCATGTGCGTCTTGGCCATCTCTGTGACTTCTTTGAAGAAACGTCTCTTTAGATCTTCTGCCCATTTTTGTATTGGGTTGTTTGTTTTATTAATATTAAGCTGCATGAGCTGTTTATATATATTGGAGATTAAACCTTTGTCCATTGATTCGTTTGTGAACGTTTTCGCCCATTCTGAGGGTTGCCTTTTTCCATTCCCGTTTTTTTAACAAAGAAAGAAAGAAAGCAAAAGAAGCAGAACACTAATGTGCGTGAAATATGCCTCTTGAAACTGTCGTTTTGAAATATGGACGTCTTTTGAATTTTTTGGTCGATATATGACCCCAGGATTTGTTTTCAGGGCAGGTGTCATTTACAGGCCTGTAATGATTTGGAATATCCACTGACCATTAGCGCTGGGATTAAAGCTGCAGTTGTGAGAAACGGCCACAAGGTGGCAGCAGTTCTCCCTTACCAAATCTGTTTACTAGGGCAGCAGAGCCTCAATGGAAGTCGCGTTCTAGATTGGCATGTAGAACGGAATGTGCCAGGAGAAAGCCCCTCAAGTGTGTCTCACTACTTCTTGTTCTTGTTTTTAATTTAATCTTTTATTTTTTATTACAGCAAGTTTGAGTACAACGTTTAGCTTGTTGTAGGTGTGCAAGAGGTGGTTCTTTTACACATATACATATGTCTGTTCTTCCTGGGATCCTTTTCCCATGTACGTTATGACAGAATGTTGAGTAGTCTTCTCTTGGTACTCCGTAGGTCTTTGGTGATTATATACGTCTACTGTGTTTGTATATGTCTGTTAACCCCAATATCGTAATGAATTCAATCCTCACACCTTTCCTTTGGTGAACCATAAATTTCTTTAATGAATCTGTGATTGCCCTTCTCCGTGGAAATATCTGCCCTGGTATCAATTTATAGGTAACACCTATAAGTGATATGATACGATATGTGTCTTTCACTTTCTGACTTACTCCAAATCACGTGATTACCTCGAGACTCATCTACGGTGCTGCGAATGGCATTGTGTCCTTTTTTTCCTTGGCGAATATTCTGTCTTAGCGAGGTCCATTTTCTGCAATGTGATTCCCTGAGGGCTGAGGATTAGCTGCCCTGGGCAGCCTGACCCTGCCGGCAAGCCCTCCCCAGGTGTGCCTGGGTTGAGGTCAATATAAACAGCACTCCAGGCAGCAATAGCCCCTGCAGCTGTGCCTGACTCCATATTCTCTGCCCCGTCAGCAGTCTCGGGGCTGTGCTGGTGGGAGAGTGTGAGGGTCCACGGCTTTGTGGGTGGCCCGGTGTGAGTGGGGCTCTGCTGGACTTTCGGCAGGAGTTGCCAGGCTGCCACCTGTAAAGGAGAGGATGTGTCACCCATAACTTCCACTGGAATATCTCTCCGGGCTGAGGTGAGGAAGGAAAAAAAGGAGTGGGGGCCGGGACAGGAGGGGTATCTCAGGCAGGGCAATGGAAAGCTTCCAGAAGAGCGCCCGTGGCCAGGACCATCCTGGCTGACCTGCAGGCACCAAGTTGGCCTGCGTGCCGTCGCTGGTGTGGCTCCACGGCCCTCCCTCTAGGCTTTCAAGCCCTTGTACATATTCAGGTGTTTCACCTGGGAAGGGTGGGAACAGTTCAGCAGCATCTGGCCTGGGGCTCAGCTCACGTTTACTCACAGAGGCCTGGGCACGGTCTCCCAGCTTTGCAATAAGGACGCTCCTTGCGTGGGCGGGTGGGGCTGCTGGCTGTATGGGAGATGATTCCCCACCTCTGACCAATTTCAGAATTGTTTACCACTGGAGCAAGTGCCTTGGTAGTGTTTTCCTCTGTATAACTGTTAGGTTCAGTTTTTTTTTTTTTCTTTTTTGGTTCAAGTTAGATTTTATTCCTCTTTTATGTATTTATAGATATAAGCATGGAAATAATTCATTGTTATATATACATCAGTGTGAATGGAAGAACTTTTTTTCTGTTTTATTTTTACATTTTATTTTTAAAAATTTTGAAATTTAATTTTGTTTATTTTTTTATACAGTAGGTTATTATTAGTTATCTATTTTATGCATATACATGTATACAGGTCAATCCCAATCTCCCAACTCATCCCACCACCACCACCCCATGGCTTCCCCCACTTTGTGTCCATACGTCTGTTCTCTACCTCTGTGTCTCCATTTCTGCCCTGCAAACCAGTTCATCTGTACCATTTTTCTAGGTTCCACATATAGGCATTAGTATACAATATTTGTTTTTCTCTTTCTGACTTACTTCACTCTGCATGACAGTCTCTAGATCCATCAACTTCTCTACAAATGACCCAGTTTCATTCCTTTTTATGGCTGAGTAATATTCCATTTTATATATGTACCACATCTTTATCCATTCGTCTGTCTGTGGGCATTTAGGTTGCTTCCATTACCTGGCTATTGTAAATAGTGCTGCAATGAACATTGTGGTGAATGTGTCTTTGTGATTTATGGTTTTCTCTGGGTATATGCCCAGAAGTGGGATTGCTGGATCCTATGGTAATTCTCTTTTTAGTTTTTTAAAGGAACCTCCATACTGTTCTCCATAGTGACTGTATCAATTTACATTCCCACCAATAGCGGAAGAGGGTTCCTTTTGTCCACACCCTCCCCAGAATTTGCTGTTTGTACATTATCTGATGATGCCGATTCTAACAGGTGTGAGGTCTTACCTCATTGTAGTTTTGATTTGCATTTCTCTGATAATTAGTGATGTTGAGCAGCTTCTCATGTGCGTCTTGGCCATCTCTGTGACTTCTTTGAAGAAACGTCTCTTTAGATCTTCTGCCCATTTTTGTATTGGGTTGTTTGTTTTATTAATATTAAGCTGCATGAGCTGTTTATATATATTGGAGATTAAACCTTTGTCCATTGATTCGTTTGTGAACGTTTTCGCCCATTCTGAGGGTTGCCTTTTTCCATTCCCGTTTTTTTAACAAAGAAAGAAAGAAAGCAAAAGAAGCAGAACACTAATGTGCGTGAAATATGCCTCTTGAAACTGTCGTTTTGAAATATGGACGTCTTTTGAATTTTTTGGTCGATATATGACCCCAGGATTTGTTTTCAGGGCAGGCGTCATTTACAGGCCTGTAATGATTTGGAATATCCACTGACCATTAGCGCTGGGATTAAAGCTGCAGTTGTGAGAAACGGCCACAAGGTGGCAGCAGTTCTCCCTTACCAAATCTGGTTACTAGGGCAGCAGAGCCTCAATGGAAGTCGCGTTCTAGATTGGCATGTAGAACGGAATGTGCCAGGAGAAAGCCCCTCAAGTGTGTCTCACTACTTCTTGTTCTTGTTTTTAATTTAATCTTTTATTTTTTATTACAGCAAGTTTGAAAACAACGATTAGCTTGTTGTAGGTGTGCAAGAGGTGGTTCTTTTACACATATACATATGTCTGTTCTTCCTGGGATCCTTTTCCCATGTACGTTATGACAGAATGTTGAGTAGTCTTCTGTTGGTACTCCGTAGGTCTTTGGTGATTATATACGTCTACTGTGTTTGTATATGTCTGTTAACCCCAATATCGTAATGAATTCAATCCTCACACCTTTCCTTTGGTGAACCATAAGTTTGTTTAATGAATCTGTGATTGCCCTTCTCCGTGGAAATATCTGCCCTGGTATCAATTTATAGGTAACACCTATAAGTGATATGATACGATATGTGTCTTTCACTTTCTGACTTACTCCAAGTCACGTGATTACCTCGAGACTCATCTACGGTGCTGCGAATGGCATTGTGTCCTTTTTTTCCTTGGCGAATATTCTGTCTTAGCGAGGTCCATTTTCTGCAATGTGATTCCCTGAGGGCTGAGGATTAGCTGCCCTGGGCAGCCTGACCCTGCCGGCAAGCCCTCCCCAGGTGTGCCTGGGTTGAGGTCAATATAAACAGCACTCCAGGCAGCAATAGCCCCTGCAGCTGTGCCTGACTCCATATTCTCTGCCCCGTCAGCAGTCTCGGGGCTGTGCTGGTGGGAGGGTGTGAGGGTCCACGGCTTTGTGGGTGGCCCGGTGTGAGTGGGGCTCTGCTGGACTTTCGGCAGGAGTTGCCAGGCTGCCACCTGTAAAGGAGAGGATGTGTCACCCATAACTTCCACTGGAATATCTCTCCGAGCTGAGGTGAGGAAGGAAAAAAAGGAGTGGGGGCCGGGACAGGAGGGGTATCTCAGGCAGGGCAGTGGAAAGCTTCCAGAAGAGCGCCCGTGGCCAGGACCATCCTGGCTGACCTGCAGGCACCAAGTTGGCCTGCGTGCCGTCGCTGGTGTGGCTCCACGGCCCTCCCTCTAGGCTTTCAAGCCCTTGTACATATTCAGGTGTTTCACCTGGGAAGGGTGGGAACAGTTCAGCAGCATCTGGCCTGGGGCTCAGCTCACGTTTACTCACAGAGGCCTGGGCACGGTCTCCCAGCTTTGCAATAAGGACGCTCCTTGTGTGGGCGGGTGGGGCTGCTGGCTGTATGGGAGATGATTCCCCACCTCTGACCAATTTCAGAATTGTTTACCACTGGAGCAAGTGCCTTGGTAGTGTTTTCCTCTGTATAACTGTTAGGTTCAGTTTTTTTTTTTTTTCTTTTTTGGTTCAAGTTAGATTTTATTCCTCTTTTATGTATTTATAGATATAAGCATGGAAATAATTCATTGTTATATATACATCAGTGTGAATGGAAGAACTTTTTTTCTGTTTTATTTTTACATTTTATTTTTAAAAATTTTGAAATTTAATTTTGTTTATTTTTTTATACAGTAGGTTATTATTAGTTATCTATTTTATGCATATACATGTATACAGGTCAATCCCAATCTCCCAACTCATCCCACCACCACCACCCCATGGCTTCCCCCACTTTGTGTCCATACGTCTGTTCTCTACCTCTGTGTCTCCATTTCTGCCCTGCAAACCAGTTCATCTGTACCATTTTTCTAGGTTCCACATATAGGCATTAGTATACAATATTTGTTTTTCTCTTTCTGACTTACTTCACTCTGCATGACAGTCTCTAGATCCATCAACTTCTCTACAAATGACCCAGTTTCATTCCTTTTTATGGCTGAGTAATATTCCATTTTATATATGTACCACATCTTTATCCATTCGTCTGTCTGTGGGCATTTAGGTTGCTTCCATTACCTGGCTATTGTAAATAGTGCTGCAATGAACATTGTGGTGAATGTGTCTTTGTGATTTATGGTTTTCTCTGGCTATATGCCCAGAAGTGGGATTGCTGGATCCTATGGTAATTCTCTTTTTAGTTTTTTAAAGGAACCTCCATACTGTTCTCCATAGTGACTGTATCAATTTACATTCCCACCAATAGCGGAAGAGGGTTCCTTTTGTCCACACCCTCCCCAGAATTTGCTGTTTGTACATTATCTGATGATGCCGATTCTAACAGGTGTGAGGTCTTACCTCATTGTAGTTTTGATTTGCATTTCTCTGATAATTAGTGATGTTGAGCAGCTTCTCATGTGCGTCTTGGCCATCTCTGTGACTTCTTTGAAGAAACGTCTCTTTAGATCTTCTGCCCATTTTTGTATTGGGTTGTTTGTTTTATTAATATTAAGCTGCATGAGCTGTTTATATATATTGGAGATTAAACCTTTGTCCATTGATTCGTTTGTGAACGTTTTCGCCCATTCTGAGGGTTGCCTTTTTCCATTCCCGTTTTTTTAACAAAGAAAGAAAGAAAGCAAAAGAAGCAGAACACTAATGTGCGTGAAATATGCCTCTTGAAACTGTCGTTTTGAAATATGGACGTCTTTTGAATTTTTTGGTCGATATATGACCCCAGGATTTGTTTTCAGGGCAGGCGTCATTTACAGGCCTGTAATGATTTGGAATATCCACTGACCATTAGCGCTGGGATTAAAGCTGCAGTTGTGAGAAACGGCCAGAAGGTGGCAGCAGTTCTCCCTTACCAAATCTGGTTACTAGGGCAGCAGAGCCTCAATGGAAGTCGCGTTCTAGATTGGCATGTAGAACGGAATGTGCCAGGAGAAAGCCCCTCAAGTGTGTCTCACTACTTCTTGTTCTTGTTTTTAATTTAATCTTTTATTTTTTATTACAGCAAGTTTGAATACAACGTTTAGCTTGTTGTAGGTGTGCAAGAGGTGGTTCTTTTACACATATACATATGTCTGTTCTTCCTGGGATCCTTTTCCCATGTACGTTATGACAGAATGTTGAGTAGTCTTCTCTTGGTACTCCGTAGGTCTTTGGTGATTATATACGTCTACTGTGTTTGTATATGTCTGTTAACCCCAATATCGTAATGAATTCAATCCTCACACCTTTCCTTTGGTGAACCATAAGTTTCTTTAATGAATCTGTGATTGCCCTTCTCCGTGGAAATATCTGCCCTGGTATCAATTTATAGGTAACACCTATAAGTGATATGATACGATATGTGTCTTTCACTTTCTGACTTACTCCAAGTCACGTGATTACCTCGAGACTCATCTACGGTGCTGCGAATGGCATTGTGTCCTTTTTTTCCTTGGCGAATATTCTGTCTTAGCGAGGTCCATTTTCTGCAATGTGATTCCCTGAGGGCTGAGGATTAGCTGCCCTGGGCAGCCTGACCCTGCCGGCAAGCCCTCCCCAGGTGTGCCTGGGTTGAGGTCAATATAAACAGCACTCCAGGCAGCAATAGCCCCTGCAGCTGTGCCTGACTCCATATTCTCTGCCCCGTCAGCAGTCTCGGGGCTGTGCTGGTGGGAGGGTGTGAGGGTCCACGGCTTTGTGGGTGGCCCGGTGTGAGTGGGGCTCTGCTGGACTTTCGGCAGGAGTTGCCAGGCTGCCACCTGTAAAGGAGAGGATGTGTCACCCATAACTTCCACTGGAATATCTCTCCGGGCTGAGGTGAGGAAGGAAAAAAAGGAGTGGGGGCCGGGACAGGAGGGGTATCTCAGGCAGGGCAGTGGAAAGCTTCCAGAAGAGCGCCCGTGGCCAGGACCATCCTGGCTGACCTGCAGGCACCAAGTTGGCCTGCGTGCCGTCGCTGGTGTGGCTCCACGGCCCTCCCTCTAGGCTTTCAAGCCCTTGTACATATTCAGGTGTTTCACCTGGGAAGGGTGGGAACAGTTCAGCAGCATCTGGCCTGGGGCTCAGCTCACGTTTACTCACAGAGGCCTGGGCACGGTCTCCCAGCTTTGCAATAAGGACGCTCCTTGCGTGGGCGGGTGGGGCTGCTGGCTGTATGGGAGATGATTCCCCACCTCTGACCAATTTCAGAATTGTTTACCACTGGAGCAAGTGCCTTGGTAGTGTTTTCCTCTGTATAACTGTTAGGTTCAGTTTTTTTTTTTTTTTTCTTTTTTGGTTCAAGTTAGATTTTATTCCTCTTTTATGTATTTATAGATATAAGCATGGAAATAATTCATTGTTATATATACATCAGTGTGAATGGAAGAACATTTTTTCTGTTTTATTTTTACATTTTATTTTTTAAAATTTTGAAATTTAATTTTGTTTATTTTTTTATACAGTAGGTTATTATTAGTTATCTATTTTATGCATATACATGTATACAGGTCAATCCCAATCTCCCAACTCATCCCACCACCACCACCCCATGGCTTCCCCCACTTTGTGTCCATACGTCTGTTCTCTACCTCTGTGTCTCCATTTCTGCCCTGCAAACCAGTTCATCTGTACCATTTTTCTAGGTTCCACATATAGGCATTAGTATACAATAATTGTTTTTCTCTTTCTGACTTACTTCACTCTGCATGACAGTCTCTAGATCCATCAACTTCTCTACAAATGACCCAGTTTCATTCCTTTTTATGGCTGAGTAATATTCCATTTTATATATGTACCACATCTTTATCCATTCGTCTGTCTGTGGGCATTTAGGTTGCTTCCATTACCTGGCTATTGTAAATAGTGCTGCAATGAACATTGTGGTGAATGTGTCTTTGTGATTTATGGTTTTCTCTGGGTATATGCCCAGAAGTGGGATTGCTGGATCCTATGGTAATTCTCTTTTTAGTTTTTTAAAGGAACCTCCATACTGTTCTCCATAGTGACTGTATCAATTTACATTCCCACCAATAGCGGAAGAGGGTTCCTTTTGTCCACACCCTCCCCAGAATTTGCTGTTTGTACATTATCTGATGATGCCGATTCTAACAGGTGTGAGGTCTTACCTCATTGTAGTTTTGATTTGCATTTCTCTGATAATTAGTGATGTTGAGCAGCTTCTCATGTGCGTCTTGGCCATCTCTGTGTCTTCTTTGAAGAAACGTCTCTTTAGATCTTCTGCCCATTTTTGTATTGAGTTGTTTGTTTTATTAATATTAAGCTGCATGAGCTGTTTATATATATTGGAGATTAAACCTTTGTCCATTGATTCGTTTGTGAACGTTTTCGCCCATTCTGAGGGTTGCCTTTTTCCATTCCCGTTTTTTTAACAAAGAAAGAAAGAAAGCAAAAGAAGCAGAACACTAATGTGCGTGAAATATGCCTCTTGAAACTGTCGTTTTGAAATATGGACGTCTTTTGAATTTTTTGGTCGATATATGACCCCAGGATTTGTTTTCAGGGCAGGCGTCATTTACAGGCCTGTAATGATTTGGAATATCCACTGACCATTAGCGCTGGGATTAAAGCTGCAGTTGTGAGAAACGGCCAGAAGGTGGCAGCAGTTCTCCCTTACCAAATCTGGTTACTAGGGCAGCAGAGCCTCAATGGAAGTCGCGTTCTAGATTGGCATGTAGAACGGAATGTGCCAGGAGAAAGCCCCTCAAGTGTGTCTCACTACTTCTTGTTCTTGTTTTTAATTTAATCTTTTATTTTTTATTACAGCAAGTTTGAATACAACGTTTAGCTTGTTGTAGGTGTGCAAGAGGTGGTTCTTTTACACATATACATATGTCTGTTCTTCCTGGGATCCTTTTCCCATGTACGTTATGACAGAATGTTGAGTAGTCTTCTCTTGGTACTCCGTAGGTCTTTGGTGATTATATACGTCTACTGTGTTTGTATATGTCTGTTAACCCCAATATCGTAATGAATTCAATCCTCACACCTTTCCTTTGGTGAACCATAAGTTTCTTTAATGAATCTGTGATTGCCCTTCTCCGTGGAAATATCTGCCCTGGTATCAATTTATAGGTAACACCTATAAGTGATATGATACGATATGTGTCTTTCACTTTCTGACTTACTCCAAGTCACGTGATTACCTCGAGACTCATCTACGGTGCTGCGAATGGCATTGTGTCCTTTTTTTCCTTGGCGAATATTCTGTCTTAGCGAGGTCCATTTTCTGCAATGTGATTCCCTGAGGGCTGAGGATTAGCTGCCCTGGGCAGCCTGACCCTGCCGGCAAGCCCTCCCCAGGTGTGCCTGGGTTGAGGTCAATATAAACAGCACTCCAGGCAGCAATAGCCCCTGCAGCTGTGCCTGACTCCATATTCTCTGCCCCGTCAGCAGTCTCGGGGCTGTGCTGGTGGGAGGGTGTGAGGGTCCACGGCTTTGTGGGTGGCCCGGTGTGAGTGGGGCTCTGCTGGACTTTCGGCAGGAGTTGCCAGGCTGCCACCTGTAAAGGAGAGGATGTGTCACCCATAACTTCCACTGGAATATCTCTCCGGGCTGAGGTGAGGAAGGAAAAAAAGGAGTGGGGGCCGGGACAGGAGGGGTATCTCAGGCAGGGCAGTGGAAAGCTTCCAGAAGAGCGCCCGTGGCCAGGACCATCCTGGCTGACCTGCAGGCACCAAGTTGGCCTGCGTGCCGTCGCTGGTGTGGCTCCACGGCCCTCCCTCTAGGCTTTCAAGCCCTTGTACATATTCAGGTGTTTCACCTGGGAAGGGTGGGAACAGTTCAGCAGCATCTGGCCTGGGGCTCAGCTCACGTTTACTCACAGAGGCCTGGGCACGGTCTCCCAGCTTTGCAATAAGGACGCTCCTTGCGTGGGCGGGTGGGGCTGCTGGCTGTATGGGAGATGATTCCCCACCTCTGACCAATTTCAGAATTGTTTACCACTGGAGCAAGTGCCTTGGTAGTGTTTTCCTCTGTATAACTGTTAGGTTCAGTTTTTTTTTTTTTTTCTTTTTTGGTTCAAGTTAGATTTTATTCCTCTTTTATGTATTTATAGATATAAGCATGGAAATAATTCATTGTTATATATACATCAGTGTGAATGGAAGAACTTTTTTTCTGTTTTATTTTTACATTTTATTTTTTAAAATTTTGAAATTTAATTTTGTTTATTTTTTTATACAGTAGGTTATTATTAGTTATCTATTTTATGCATATACATGTATACAGGTCAATCCCAATCTCCCAACTCATCCCACCACCACCACCCCATGGCTTCCCCCACTTTGTGTCCATACGTCTGTTCTCTACCTCTGTGTCTCCATTTCTGCCCTGCAAACCAGTTCATCTGTACCATTTTTCTAGGTTCCACATATAGGCATTAGTATACAATAATTGTTTTTCTCTTTCTGACTTACTTCACTCTGCATGACAGTCTCTAGATCCATCAACTTCTCTACAAATGACCCAGTTTCATTCCTTTTTATGGCTGAGTAATATTCCATTTTATATATGTACCACATCTTTATCCATTCGTCTGTCTGTGGGCATTTAGGTTGCTTCCATTACCTGGCTATTGTAAATAGTGCTGCAATGAACATTGTGGTGAATGTGTCTTTGTGATTTATGGTTTTCTCTGGGTATATGCCCAGAAGTGGGATTGCTGGATCCTATGGTAATTCTCTTTTTAGTTTTTTAAAGGAACCTCCATACTGTTCTCCATAGTGACTGTATCAATTTACATTCCCACCAATAGCGGAAGAGGGTTCCTTTTGTCCACACCCTCCCCAGAATTTGCTGTTTGTACATTATCTGATGATGCCGATTCTAACAGGTGTGAGGTCTTACCTCATTGTAGTTTTGATTTGCATTTCTCTGATAATTAGTGATGTTGAGCAGCTTCTCATGTGCGTCTTGGCCATCTCTGTGTCTTCTTTGAAGAAACGTCTCTTTAGATCTTCTGCCCATTTTTGTATTGAGTTGTTTGTTTTATTAATATTAAGCTGCATGAGCTGTTTATATATATTGGAGATTAAACCTTTGTCCATTGATTCGTTTGTGAACGTTTTCGCCCATTCTGAGGGTTGCCTTTTTCCATTCCCGTTTTTTTAACAAAGAAAGAAAGAAAGCAAAAGAAGCAGAACACTAATGTGCGTGAAATATGCCTCTTGAAACTGTCGTTTTGAAATATGGACGTCTTTTGAATTTTTTGGTCGATATATGACCCCAGGATTTGTTTTCAGGGCAGGTGTCATTTACAGGCCTGTAATGATTTGGAATATCCACTGACCATTAGCGCTGGGATTAAAGCTGCAGTTGTGAGAAACGGCCACAAGGTGGCAGCAGTTCTCCCTTACCAAATCTGTTTACTAGGGCAGCAGAGCCTCAATGGAATTCGCGTTCTAGATTGGCATGTAGAACGGAATGTGCCAGGAGAAAGCCCCTCAAGTGTGTCTCACTACTTCTTGTTCTTGTTTTTAATTTAATCTTTTATTTTTTATTACAGCAAGTTTGAGTACAACGTTTAGCTTGTTGTAGGTGTGCAAGAGGTGGTTCTTTTACACATATACATATGTCTGTTCTTCCTGGGATCCTTTTCCCATGTACGTTATGACAGAATGTTGAGTAGTCTTCTCTTGGTACTCCGTAGGTCTTTGGTGATTATATACGTCTACTGTGTTTGTATATGTCTGTTAACCCCAATATCGTAATGAATTCAATCCTCACACCTTTCCTTTGGTGAACCATAAGTTTCTTTAATGAATCTGTGATTGCCCTTCTCCGTGGAAATATCTGCCCTGGTATCAATTTATAGGTAACACCTATAAGTGATATGATACGATATGTGTCTTTCACTTTCTGACTTACTCCAAATCACGTGATTACCTCGAGACTCATCTACGGTGCTGCGAATGGCATTGTGTCCTTTTTTTCCTTGGCGAATATTCTGTCTTAGCGAGGTCCATTTTCTGCAATGTGATTCCCTGAGGGCTGAGGATTAGCTGCCCTGGGCAGCCTGACCCTGCCGGCAAGCCCTCCCCAGGTGTGCCTGGGTTGAGGTCAATATAAACAGCACTCCAGGCAGCAATAGCCCCTGCAGCTGTGCCTGACTCCATATTCTCTGCCCCGTCAGCAGTCTCGGGGCTGTGCTGGTGGGAGGGTGTGAGGGTCCACGGCTTTGTGGGTGGCCCGGTGTGAGTGGGGCTCTGCTGGACTTTCGGCAGGAGTTGCCAGGCTGCCACCTGTAAAGGAGAGGATGTGTCACCCATAACTTCCACTGGAATATCTCTCCGGGCTGAGGTGAGGAAGGAAAAAAAGGAGTGGGGGCCGGGACAGGAGGGGTATCTCAGGCAGGGCAATGGAAAGCTTCCAGAAGAGCGCCCGTGGCCAGGACCATCCTGGCTGACCTGCAGGCACCAAGTTGGCCTGCGTGCCGTCGCTGGTGTGGCTCCACGGCCCTCCCTCTAGGCTTTCAAGCCCTTGTACATATTCAGGTGTTTCACCTGGGAAGGGTGGGAACAGTTCAGCAGCATCTGGCCTGGGGCTCAGCTCACGTTTACTCACAGAGGCCTGGGCACGGTCTCCCAGCTTTGCAATAAGGACGCTCCTTGCGTGGGCGGGTGGGGCTGCTGGCTGTATGGGAGATGATTCCCCACCTCTGACCAATTTCAGAATTGTTTACCACTGGAGCAAGTGCCTTGGTAGTGTTTTCCTCTGTATAACTGTTAGGTTCAGTTTTTTTTTTTTTTTTCTTTTTTGGTTCAAGTTAGATTTTATTCCTCTTTTATGTATTTATAGATATAAGCATGGAAATAATTCATTGTTATATATACATCAGTGTGAATGGAAGAACTTTTTTTCTGTTTTATTTTTACATTTTATTTTTAAAAATTTTGAAATTTAATTTTGTTTATTTTTTTATACAGTAGGTTATTATTAGTTATCTATTTTATGCATATACATGTATACAGGTCAATCCCAATCTCCCAACTCATCCCACCACCACCACCCCATGGCTTCCCCCACTTTGTGTCCATACGTCTCTTCTCTACCTCTGTGTCTCCATTTCTGCCCTGCAAACCAGTTCATCTGTACCATTTTTCTAGGTTCCACATATAGGCATTAGTATACAATATTTGTTTTTCTCTTTCTGACTTACTTCACTCTGCATGACAGTCTCTAGATCCATCAACTTCTCTACAAATGACCCAGTTTCATTCCTTTTTATGGCTGAGTAATATTCCATTTTATATATGTACCACATCTTTATCCATTCGTCTGTCTGTGGGCATTTAGGTTGCTTCCATTACCTGGCTATTGTAAATAGTGCTGCAATGAACATTGTGGTGAATGTGTCTTTGTGATTTATGGTTTTCTCTGGGTATATGCCCAGAAGTGGGATTGCTGGATCCTATGGTAATTCTCTTTTTAGTTTTTTAAAGGAACCTCCATACTGTTCTCCATAGTGACTGTATCAATTTACATTCCCACCAATAGCGGAAGAGGGTTCCTTTTGTCCACACCCTCCCCAGAATTTGCTGTTTGTACATTATCTGATGATGCCGATTCTAACAGGTGTGAGGTCTTACCTCATTGTAGTTTTGATTTGCATTTCTCTGATAATTAGTGATGTTGAGCAGCTTCTCATGTGCGTCTTGGCCATCTCTGTGACTTCTTTGAAGAAACGTCTCTTTAGATCTTCTGCCCATTTTTGTATTGAGTTGTTTGTTTTATTAATATTAAGCTGCATGAGCTGTTTATATATATTGGAGATTAAACCTTTGTCCATTGATTCGTTTGTGAACGTTTTCGCCCATTCTGAGGGTTGCCTTTTTCCATTCCCGTTTTTTTAACAAAGAAAGAAAGAAAGCAAAAGAAGCAGAACACTAATGTGCGTGAAATATGCCTCTTGAAACTGTCGTTTTGAAATATGGACGTCTTTTGAATTTTTTGGTCGATATATGACCCCAGGATTTGTTTTCAGGGCAGGTGTCATTTACAGGCCTGTAATGATTTGGAATATCCACTGACCATTAGCGCTGGGATTAAAGCTGCAGTTGTGAGAAACGGCCACAAGGTGGCAGCAGTTCTCCCTTACCAAATCTGTTTACTAGGGCAGCAGAGCCTCAATGGAATTCGCGTTCTAGATTGGCATGTAGAACGGAATGTGCCAGGAGAAAGCCCCTCAAGTGTGTCTCACTACTTCTTGTTCTTGTTTTTAATTTAATCTTTTATTTTTTATTACAGCAAGTTTGAGTACAACGTTTAGCTTGTTGTAGGTGTGCAAGAGGTGGTTCTTTTACACATATACATATGTCTGTTCTTCCTGGGATCCTTTTCCCATGTACGTTATGACAGAATGTTGAGTAGTCTTCTCTTGGTACTCCGTAGGTCTTTGGTGATTATATACGTCTACTGTGTTTGTATATGTCTGTTAACCCCAATATCGTAATGAATTCAATCCTCACACCTTTCCTTTGGTGAACCATAAGTTTCTTTAATGAATCTGTGATTGCCCTTCTCCGTGGAAATATCTGCCCTGGTATCAATTTATAGGTAACACCTATAAGTGATATGATACGATATGTGTCTTTCACTTTCTGACTTACTCCAAATCACGTGATTACCTCGAGACTCATCTACGGTGCTGCGAATGGCATTGTGTCCTTTTTTTCCTTGGCGAATATTCTGTCTTAGCGAGGTCCATTTTCTGCAATGTGATTCCCTGAGGGCTGAGGATTAGCTGCCCTGGGCAGCCTGACCCTGCCGGCAAGCCCTCCCCAGGTGTGCCTGGGTTGAGGTCAATATAAACAGCACTCCAGGCAGCAATAGCCCCTGCAGCTGTGCCTGACTCCATATTCTCTGCCCCGTCAGCAGTCTCGGGGCTGTGCTGGTGGGAGGGTGTGAGGGTCCACGGCTTTGTGGGTGGCCCGGTGTGAGTGGGGCTCTGCTGGACTTTCGGCAGGAGTTGCCAGGCTGCCACCTGTAAAGGAGAGGATGTGTCACCCATAACTTCCACTGGAATATCTCTCCGGGCTGAGGTGAGGAAGGAAAAAAAGGAGTGGGGGCCGGGACAGGAGGGGTATCTCAGGCAGGGCAATGGAAAGCTTCCAGAAGAGCGCCCGTGGCCAGGACCATCCTGGCTGACCTGCAGGCACCAAGTTGGCCTGCGTGCCGTCGCTGGTGTGGCTCCACGGCCCTCCCTCTAGGCTTTCAAGCCCTTGTACATATTCAGGTGTTTCACCTGGGAAGGGTGGGAACAGTTCAGCAGCATCTGGCCTGGGGCTCAGCTCACGTTTACTCACAGAGGCCTGGGCACGGTCTCCCAGCTTTGCAATAAGGACGCTCCTTGCGTGGGCGGGTGGGGCTGCTGGCTGTATGGGAGATGATTCCCCACCTCTGACCAATTTCAGAATTGTTTACCACTGGAGCAAGTGCCTTGGTAGTGTTTTCCTCTGTATAACTGTTAGGTTCAGTTTTTTTTTTTTTTTTCTTTTTTGGTTCAAGTTAGATTTTATTCCTCTTTTATGTATTTATAGATATAAGCATGGAAATAATTCATTGTTATATATACATCAGTGTGAATGGAAGAACTTTTTTTCTGTTTTATTTTTACATTTTATTTTTAAAAATTTTGAAATTTAATTTTGTTTATTTTTTTATACAGTAGGTTATTATTAGTTATCTATTTTATGCATATACATGTATACAGGTCAATCCCAATCTCCCAACTCATCCCACCACCACCACCCCATGGCTTCCCCCACTTTGTGTCCATACGTCTCTTCTCTACCTCTGTGTCTCTATTTCTGCCCTGCAAACCAGTTCATCTGTACCATTTTTCTAGGTTCCACATATAGGCATTAGTATACAATATTTGTTTTTCTCTTTCTGACTTACTTCACTCTGTATGACAGTCTCTAGATCCATCAACTTCTCTACAAATGACCCAGTTTCATTCCTTTTTATGGCTGAGTAATATTCCATTTTATATATGTACCACATCTTTATCCATTCGTCTGTCTGTGGGCATTTAGGTTGCTTCCATTACCTGGCTATTGTAAATAGTGCTGCAATGAACATTGTGGTGAATGTGTCTTTGTGATTTATGATTTTCTCTGGGTATATGCCCAGAAGTGGGATTGCTGGATCCTATGGTAATTCTCTTTTTAGTTTTTTAAAGGAACCTCCATACTGTTCTCCATAGTGACTGTATCAATTTACATTCCCACCAATAGCGGAAGAGGGTTCCTTTTGTCCACACCCTCCCCAGAATTTGCTGTTTGTACATTATCTGATGATGCCGATTCTAACAGGTGTGAGGTCTTACCTCATTGTAGTTTTGATTTGCATTTCTCTGATAATTAGTGATGTTGAGCAGCTTCTCATGTGCGTCTTGGCCATCTCTGTGACTTCTTTGAAGAAACGTCTCTTTAGATCTTCTGCCCATTTTTGTATTGGGTTGTTTGTTTTATTAATATTAAGCTGCATGAGCTGTTTATATATATTGGAGATTAAACCTTTGTCCATTGATTCGTTTGTGAACGTTTTCGCCCATTCTGAGGGTTGCCTTTTTCCATTCCCGTTTTTTTAACAAAGAAAGAAAGAAAGCAAAAGAAGCAGAACACTAATGTGCGTGAAATATGCCTCTTGAAACTGTCGTTTTGAAATATGGACGTCTTTTGAATTTTTTGGTCGATATATGACCCCAGGATTTGTTTTCAGGGCAGGTGTCATTTACAGGCCGGTAATGATTTGGAATATCCACTGACCATTAGCGCTGGGATTAAAGCTGCAGTTGTGAGAAACGGCCACAAGGTGGCAGCAGTTCTCCCTTACCAAATCTGGTTACTAGGGCAGCAGAGCCTCAATGGAAGTCGCGTTCTAGATTGGCATGTAGAACGGAATGTGCCAGGAGAAAGCCCCTCAAGTGTGTCTCACTACTTCTTGTTCTTGTTTTTAATTTAATCTTTTATTTTTTATTACAGCAAGTTTGAGTACAACGTTTAGCTTGTTGTAGGTGTGCAAGAGGTGGTTCTTTTACACATATACATATGTCTGTTCTTCCTGGGATCCTTTTCCCATGTACGTTATGACAGAATGTTGAGTAGTCTTCTCTTGGTACTCCGTAGGTCTTTGGTGATTATATACGTCTACTGTGTTTGTATATGTCTGTTAACCCCAATATCGTAATGAATTCAATCCTCACACCTTTCCTTTGGTGAACCATAAGTTTCTTTAATGAATCTGTGATTGCCCTTCTCAGTGGAAATATCTGCCCTGGTATCAATTTATAGGTAACACCTATAAGTGATATGATACGATATGTGTCTTTCACTTTCTGACTTACTCCAAGTCACGTGATTACCTCGAGACTCATCTACGGTGCTGCGAATGGCATTGTGTCCTTTTTTTCCTTGGCGAATATTCTGTCTTAGCGAGGTCCATTTTCTGCAATGTGATTCCCTGAGGGCTGAGGATTAGCTGCCCTGGGCAGCCTGACCCTGCCGGCAAGCCCTCCCCAGGTGTGCCTGGGTTGAGGTCAATATAAACAGCACTCCAGGCAGCAATAGCCCCTGCAGCTGTGCCTGACTCCATATTCTCTGCCCCGTCAGCAGTCTCGGGGCTGTGCTGGTGGGAGGGTGTGAGGGTCCACGGCTTTGTGGGTGGCCCGGTGTGAGTGGGGCTCTGCTGGACTTTCGGCAGGAGTTGCCAGGCTGCCACCTGTAAAGGAGAGGATGTGTCACCCATAACTTCCACTGGAATATCTCTCCGGGCTGAGGTGAGGAAGGAAAAAAAGGAGTGGGGGCCGGGACAGGAGGGGTATCTCAGGCAGGGCAATGGAAAGCTTCCAGAAGAGCGCCCGTGGCCAGGACCATCCTGGCTGACCTGCAGGCACCAAGTTGGCCTGCGTGCCGTCGCTGGTGTGGCTCCACGGCCCTCCCTCTAGGCTTTCAAGCCCTTGTACATATTCAGGTGTTTCACCTGGGAAGGGTGGGAACAGTTCAGCAGCATCTGGCCTGGGGCTCAGCTCACGTTTACTCACAGAGGCCTGGGCACGGTCTCCCAGCTTTGCAATAAGGACGCTCCTTGCGTGGGCGGGTGGGGCTGCTGGCTGTATGGGAGATGATTCCCCACCTCTGACCAATTTCAGAATTGTTTACCACTGGAGCAAGTGCCTTGGTAGTGTTTTCCTCTGTATAACTGTTAGGTTCAGTTTTTTTTTTTTTTCTTTTTTGGTTCAAGTTAGATTTTATTCCTCTTTTATGTATTTATAGATATAAGCATGGAAATAATTCATTGTTATATATACATCAGTGTGAATGGAAGAACTTTTTTTCTGTTTTATTTTTACATTTTATTTTTAAAAATTTTGAAATTTAATTTTGTTTATTTTTTTATACAGTAGGTTATTATTAGTTATCTATTTTATGCATATACATGTATAGAGGTCAATCCCAATCTCCCAACTCATCCCACCACCACCACCCCATGGCTTCCCCCACTTTGTGTCCATACGTCTGTTCTCTACCTCTGTGTCTCTATTTCTGCCCTGCAAACCAGTTCATCTGTACCATTTTTCTAGGTTCCACATATAGGCATTAGTATACAATATTTGTTTTTCTCTTTCTGACTTACTTCACTCTGTATGACAGTCTCTAGATCCATCAACTTCTCTACAAATGACCCAGTTTCATTCCTTTTTATGGCTGAGTAATATTCCATTTTATATATGTACCACATCTTTATCCATTCGTCTGTCTGTGGGCATTTAGGTTGCTTCCATTACCTGGCTATTGTAAATAGTGCTGCAATGAACATTGTGGTGAATGTGTCTTTGTGATTTATGGTTTTCTCTGGGTATATGCCCAGAAGTGGGATTGCTGGATCCTATGGTAATTCTCTTTTTAGTTTTTTAAAGGAACCTCCATACTGTTCTCCATAGTGACTGTATCAATTTACATTCCCACCAATAGCGGAAGAGGGTTCCTTTTGTCCACACCCTCCCCAGAATTTGCTGTTTGTACATTATCTGATGATGCCGATTCTAACAGGTGTGAGGTCTTACCTCATTGTAGTTTTGATTTGCATTTCTCTGATAATTAGTGATGTTGAGCAGCTTCTCATGTGCGTCTTGGCCATCTCTGTGTCTTCTTTGAAGAAACGTCTCTTTAGATCTTCTGCCCATTTTTGTATTGAGTTGTTTGTTTTATTAATATTAAGCTGCATGAGCTGTTTATATATATTGGAGATTAAACCTTTGTCCATTGATTCGTTTGTGAACGTTTTCGCCCATTCTGAGGGTTGCCTTTTTCCATTCCCGTTTTTTTAACAAAGAAAGAAAGAAAGCAAAAGAAGCAGAACACTAATGTGCGTGAAATATGCCTCTTGAAACTGTCGTTTTGAAATATGGACGTCTTTTGAATTTTTTGGTCGATATATGACCCCAGGATTTGTTTTCAGGGCAGGTGTCATTTACAGGCCTGTAATGATTTGGAATATCCACTGACCATTAGCGCTGGGATTAAAGCTGCAGTTGTGAGAAACGGCCACAAGGTGGCAGCAGTTCTCCCTTACCAAATCTGTTTACTAGGGCAGCAGAGCCTCAATGGAATTCGCGTTCTAGATTGGCATGTAGAACGGAATGTGCCAGGAGAAAGCCCCTCAAGTGTGTCTCACTACTTCTTGTTCTTGTTTTTAATTTAATCTTTTATTTTTTATTACAGCAAGTTTGAGTACAACGTTTAGCTTGTTGTAGGTGTGCAAGAGGTGGTTCTTTTACACATATACATATGTCTGTTCTTCCTGGGATCCTTTTCCCATGTACGTTATGACAGAATGTTGAGTAGTCTTCTCTTGGTACTCCGTAGGTCTTTGGTGATTATATACGTCTACTGTGTTTGTATATGTCTGTTAACCCCAATATCGTAATGAATTCAATCCTCACACCTTTCCTTTGGTGAACCATAAGTTTCTTTAATGAATCTGTGATTGCCCTTCTCCGTGGAAATATCTGCCCTGGTATCAATTTATAGGTAACACCTATAAGTGATATGATACGATATGTGTCTTTCACTTTCTGACTTACTCCAAATCACGTGATTACCTCGAGACTCATCTACGGTGCTGCGAATGGCATTGTGTCCTTTTTTTCCTTGGCGAATATTCTGTCTTAGCGAGGTCCATTTTCTGCAATGTGATTCCCTGAGGGCTGAGGATTAGCTGCCCTGGGCAGCCTGACCCTGCCGGCAAGCCCTCCCCAGGTGTGCCTGGGTTGAGGTCAATATAAACAGCACTCCAGGCAGCAATAGCCCCTGCAGCTGTGCCTGACTCCATATTCTCTGCCCCGTCAGCAGTCTCGGGGCTGTGCTGGTGGGAGGGTGTGAGGGTCCACGGCTTTGTGGGTGGCCCGGTGTGAGTGGGGCTCTGCTGGACTTTCGGCAGGAGTTGCCAGGCTGCCACCTGTAAAGGAGAGGATGTGTCACCCATAACTTCCACTGGAATATCTCTCCGGGCTGAGGTGAGGAAGGAAAAAAAGGAGTGGGGGCCGGGACAGGAGGGGTATCTCAGGCAGGGCAATGGAAAGCTTCCAGAAGAGCGCCCGTGGCCAGGACCATCCTGGCTGACCTGCAGGCACCAAGTTGGCCTGCGTGCCGTCGCTGGTGTGGCTCCACGGCCCTCCCTCTAGGCTTTCAAGCCCTTGTACATATTCAGGTGTTTCACCTGGGAAGGGTGGGAACAGTTCAGCAGCATCTGGCCTGGGGCTCAGCTCACGTTTACTCACAGAGGCCTGGGCACGGTCTCCCAGCTTTGCAATAAGGACGCTCCTTGCGTGGGCGGGTGGGGCTGCTGGCTGTATGGGAGATGATTCCCCACCTCTGACCAATTTCAGAATTGTTTACCACTGGAGCAAGTGCCTTGGTAGTGTTTTCCTCTGTATAACTGTTAGGTTCAGTTTTTTTTTTTTTTTTCTTTTTTGGTTCAAGTTAGATTTTATTCCTCTTTTATGTATTTATAGATATAAGCATGGAAATAATTCATTGTTATATATACATCAGTGTGAATGGAAGAACTTTTTTTCTGTTTTATTTTTACATTTTATTTTTAAAAATTTTGAAATTTAATTTTGTTTATTTTTTTATACAGTAGGTTATTATTAGTTATCTATTTTATGCATATACATGTATACAGGTCAATCCCAATCTCCCAACTCATCCCACCACCACCACCCCATGGCTTCCCCCACTTTGTGTCCATACGTCTCTTCTCTACCTCTGTGTCTCCATTTCTGCCCTGCAAACCAGTTCATCTGTACCATTTTTCTAGGTTCCACATATAGGCATTAGTATACAATATTTGTTTTTCTCTTTCTGACTTACTTCACTCTGCATGACAGTCTCTAGATCCATCAACTTCTCTACAAATGACCCAGTTTCATTCCTTTTTATGGCTGAGTAATATTCCATTTTATATATGTACCACATCTTTATCCATTCGTCTGTCTGTGGGCATTTAGGTTGCTTCCATTACCTGGCTATTGTAAATAGTGCTGCAATGAACATTGTGGTGAATGTGTCTTTGTGATTTATGGTTTTCTCTGGGTATATGCCCAGAAGTGGGATTGCTGGATCCTATGGTAATTCTCTTTTTAGTTTTTTAAAGGAACCTCCATACTGTTCTCCATAGTGACTGTATCAATTTACATTCCCACCAATAGCGGAAGAGGGTTCCTTTTGTCCACACCCTCCCCAGAATTTGCTGTTTGTACATTATCTGATGATGCCGATTCTAACAGGTGTGAGGTCTTACCTCATTGTAGTTTTGATTTGCATTTCTCTGATAATTAGTGATGTTGAGCAGCTTCTCATGTGCGTCTTGGCCATCTCTGTGACTTCTTTGAAGAAACGTCTCTTTAGATCTTCTGCCCATTTTTGTATTGAGTTGTTTGTTTTATTAATATTAAGCTGCATGAGCTGTTTATATATATTGGAGATTAAACCTTTGTCCATTGATTCGTTTGTGAACGTTTTCGCCCATTCTGAGGGTTGCCTTTTTCCATTCCCGTTTTTTTAACAAAGAAAGAAAGAAAGCAAAAGAAGCAGAACACTAATGTGCGTGAAATATGCCTCTTGAAACTGTCGTTTTGAAATATGGACGTCTTTTGAATTTTTTGGTCGATATATGACCCCAGGATTTGTTTTCAGGGCAGGTGTCATTTACAGGCCTGTAATGATTTGGAATATCCACTGACCATTAGCGCTGGGATTAAAGCTGCAGTTGTGAGAAACGGCCACAAGGTGGCAGCAGTTCTCCCTTACCAAATCTGTTTACTAGGGCAGCAGAGCCTCAATGGAATTCGCGTTCTAGATTGGCATGTAGAACGGAATGTGCCAGGAGAAAGCCCCTCAAGTGTGTCTCACTACTTCTTGTTCTTGTTTTTAATTTAATCTTTTATTTTTTATTACAGCAAGTTTGAGTACAACGTTTAGCTTGTTGTAGGTGTGCAAGAGGTGGTTCTTTTACACATATACATATGTCTGTTCTTCCTGGGATCCTTTTCCCATGTACGTTATGACAGAATGTTGAGTAGTCTTCTCTTGGTACTCCGTAGGTCTTTGGTGATTATATACGTCTACTGTGTTTGTATATGTCTGTTAACCCCAATATCGTAATGAATTCAATCCTCACACCTTTCCTTTGGTGAACCATAAGTTTCTTTAATGAATCTGTGATTGCCCTTCTCCGTGGAAATATCTGCCCTGGTATCAATTTATAGGTAACACCTATAAGTGATATGATACGATATGTGTCTTTCACTTTCTGACTTACTCCAAATCACGTGATTACCTCGAGACTCATCTACGGTGCTGCGAATGGCATTGTGTCCTTTTTTTCCTTGGCGAATATTCTGTCTTAGCGAGGTCCATTTTCTGCAATGTGATTCCCTGAGGGCTGAGGATTAGCTGCCCTGGGCAGCCTGACCCTGCCGGCAAGCCCTCCCCAGGTGTGCCTGGGTTGAGGTCAATATAAACAGCACTCCAGGCAGCAATAGCCCCTGCAGCTGTGCCTGACTCCATATTCTCTGCCCCGTCAGCAGTCTCGGGGCTGTGCTGGTGGGAGGGTGTGAGGGTCCACGGCTTTGTGGGTGGCCCGGTGTGAGTGGGGCTCTGCTGGACTTTCGGCAGGAGTTGCCAGGCTGCCACCTGTAAAGGAGAGGATGTGTCACCCATAACTTCCACTGGAATATCTCTCCGGGCTGAGGTGAGGAAGGAAAAAAAGGAGTGGGGGCCGGGACAGGAGGGGTATCTCAGGCAGGGCAATGGAAAGCTTCCAGAAGAGCGCCCGTGGCCAGGACCATCCTGGCTGACCTGCAGGCACCAAGTTGGCCTGCGTGCCGTCGCTGGTGTGGCTCCACGGCCCTCCCTCTAGGCTTTCAAGCCCTTGTACATATTCAGGTGTTTCACCTGGGAAGGGTGGGAACAGTTCAGCAGCATCTGGCCTGGGGCTCAGCTCACGTTTACTCACAGAGGCCTGGGCACGGTCTCCCAGCTTTGCAATAAGGACGCTCCTTGCGTGGGCGGGTGGGGCTGCTGGCTGTATGGGAGATGATTCCCCACCTCTGACCAATTTCAGAATTGTTTACCACTGGAGCAAGTGCCTTGGTAGTGTTTTCCTCTGTATAACTGTTAGGTTCAGTTTTTTTTTTTTTTTTCTTTTTTGGTTCAAGTTAGATTTTATTCCTCTTTTATGTATTTATAGATATAAGCATGGAAATAATTCATTGTTATATATACATCAGTGTGAATGGAAGAACTTTTTTTCTGTTTTATTTTTACATTTTATTTTTAAAAATTTTGAAATTTAATTTTGTTTATTTTTTTATACAGTAGGTTATTATTAGTTATCTATTTTATGCATATACATGTATACAGGTCAATCCCAATCTCCCAACTCATCCCACCACCACCACCCCATGGCTTCCCCCACTTTGTGTCCATACGTCTCTTCTCTACCTCTGTGTCTCTATTTCTGCCCTGCAAACCAGTTCATCTGTACCATTTTTCTAGGTTCCACATATAGGCATTAGTATACAATATTTGTTTTTCTCTTTCTGACTTACTTCACTCTGTATGACAGTCTCTAGATCCATCAACTTCTCTACAAATGACCCAGTTTCATTCCTTTTTATGGCTGAGTAATATTCCATTTTATATATGTACCACATCTTTATCCATTCGTCTGTCTGTGGGCATTTAGGTTGCTTCCATTACCTGGCTATTGTAAATAGTGCTGCAATGAACATTGTGGTGAATGTGTCTTTGTGATTTATGATTTTCTCTGGGTATATGCCCAGAAGTGGGATTGCTGGATCCTATGGTAATTCTCTTTTTAGTTTTTTAAAGGAACCTCCATACTGTTCTCCATAGTGACTGTATCAATTTACATTCCCACCAATAGCGGAAGAGGGTTCCTTTTGTCCACACCCTCCCCAGAATTTGCTGTTTGTACATTATCTGATGATGCCGATTCTAACAGGTGTGAGGTCTTACCTCATTGTAGTTTTGATTTGCATTTCTCTGATAATTAGTGATGTTGAGCAGCTTCTCATGTGCGTCTTGGCCATCTCTGTGACTTCTTTGAAGAAACGTCTCTTTAGATCTTCTGCCCATTTTTGTATTGGGTTGTTTGTTTTATTAATATTAAGCTGCATGAGCTGTTTATATATATTGGAGATTAAACCTTTGTCCATTGATTCGTTTGTGAACGTTTTCGCCCATTCTGAGGGTTGCCTTTTTCCATTCCCGTTTTTTTAACAAAGAAAGAAAGAAAGCAAAAGAAGCAGAACACTAATGTGCGTGAAATATGCCTCTTGAAACTGTCGTTTTGAAATATGGACGTCTTTTGAATTTTTTGGTCGATATATGACCCCAGGATTTGTTTTCAGGGCAGGTGTCATTTACAGGCCGGTAATGATTTGGAATATCCACTGACCATTAGCGCTGGGATTAAAGCTGCAGTTGTGAGAAACGGCCACAAGGTGGCAGCAGTTCTCCCTTACCAAATCTGGTTACTAGGGCAGCAGAGCCTCAATGGAAGTCGCGTTCTAGATTGGCATGTAGAACGGAATGTGCCAGGAGAAAGCCCCTCAAGTGTGTCTCACTACTTCTTGTTCTTGTTTTTAATTTAATCTTTTATTTTTTATTACAGCAAGTTTGAGTACAACGTTTAGCTTGTTGTAGGTGTGCAAGAGGTGGTTCTTTTACACATATACATATGTCTGTTCTTCCTGGGATCCTTTTCCCATGTACGTTATGACAGAATGTTGAGTAGTCTTCTCTTGGTACTCCGTAGGTCTTTGGTGATTATATACGTCTACTGTGTTTGTATATGTCTGTTAACCCCAATATCGTAATGAATTCAATCCTCACACCTTTCCTTTGGTGAACCATAAGTTTCTTTAATGAATCTGTGATTGCCCTTCTCAGTGGAAATATCTGCCCTGGTATCAATTTATAGGTAACACCTATAAGTGATATGATACGATATGTGTCTTTCACTTTCTGACTTACTCCAAGTCACGTGATTACCTCGAGACTCATCTACGGTGCTGCGAATGGCATTGTGTCCTTTTTTTCCTTGGCGAATATTCTGTCTTAGCGAGGTCCATTTTCTGCAATGTGATTCCCTGAGGGCTGAGGATTAGCTGCCCTGGGCAGCCTGACCCTGCCGGCAAGCCCTCCCCAGGTGTGCCTTGGTTGAGGTCAATATAAACAGCACTCCAGGCAGCAATAGCCCCTGCAGCTGTGCCTGACTCCATATTCTCTGCCCCGTCAGCAGTCTCGGGGCTGTGCTGGTGGGAGGGTGTGAGGGTCCACGGCTTTGTGGGTGGCCCGGTGTGAGTGGGGCTCTGCTGGACTTTCGGCAGGAGTTGCCAGGCTGCCACCTGTAAAGGAGAGGATGTGTCACCCATAACTTCCACTGGAATATCTCTCCGGGCTGAGGTGAGGAAGGAAAAAAAGGAGTGGGGGCCGGGACAGGAGGGGTATCTCAGGCAGGGCAATGGAAAGCTTCCAGAAGAGCGCCCGTGGCCAGGACCATCCTGGCTGACCTGCAGGCACCAAGTTGGCCTGCGTGCCGTCGCTGGTGTGGCTCCACGGCCCTCCCTCTAGGCTTTCAAGCCCTTGTACATATTCAGGTGTTTCACCTGGGAAGGGTGGGAACAGTTCAGCAGCATCTGGCCTGGGGCTCAGCTCACGTTTACTCACAGAGGCCTGGGCACGGTCTCCCAGCTTTGCAATAAGGACGCTCCTTGCGTGGGCGGGTGGGGCTGCTGGCTGTATGGGAGATGATTCCCCACCTCTGACCAATTTCAGAATTGTTTACCACTGGAGCAAGTGCCTTGGTAGTGTTTTCCTCTGTATAACTGTTAGGTTCAGTTTTTTTTTTTTTTCTTTTTTGGTTCAAGTTAGATTTTATTCCTCTTTTATGTATTTATAGATATAAGCATGGAAATAATTCATTGTTATATATACATCAGTGTGAATGAAAGAACTTTTTTTCTGTTTTATTTTTACATTTTATTTTTAAAAATTTTGAAATTTAATTTTGTTTATTTTTTTATACAGTAGGTTATTATTAGTTATCTATTTTATGCATATACATGTATACAGGTCAATCCCAATCTCCCAACTCATCCCATCACCACCACCCCATGGCTTCCCCCACTTTGTGTCCATACGTCTGTTCTCTACCTCTGTGTCTCTATTTCTGCCCTGCAAACCAGTTCATCAGTACCATTTTTCTAGGTTCCACATATAGGCATTAGTATACAATATTTGTTTTTCTCTTTCTGACTTACTTCACTCTGTATGACAGTCTCTAGATCCATCAACTTCTCTACAAATGACCCAGTTTCATTCCTTTTTATGGCTGAGTAATATTCCATTTTATATATGTACCACATCTTTATCCATTCGTCTGTCTGTGGGCATTTAGGTTGCTTCCATTACCTGGCTATTGTAAATAGTGCTGCAATGAACATTGTGGTGAATGTGTCTTTGTGATTTATGGTTTTCTCTGGGTATATGCCCAGAAGTGGGATTGCTGGATCCTATGGTAATTCTCTTTTTAGTTTTTTAAAGGAACCTCCATACTGTTCTCCATAGTGACTGTATCAATTTACATTCCCACCAATAGCGGAAGAGGGTTCCTTTTGTCCACACCCTCCCCAGAATTTGCTGTTTGTACATTATCTGATGATGCCGATTCTAACAGGTGTGAGGTCTTACCTCATTGTAGTTTTGATTTGCATTTCTCTGATAATTAGTGATGTTGAGCAGCTTCTCATGTGCGTCTTGGCCATCTCTGTGACTTCTTTGAAGAAACGTCTCTTTAGATCTTCTGCCCATTTTTGTATTGGGTTGTTTGTTTTATTAATATTAAGCTGCATGAGCTGTTTATATATATTGGAGATTAAACCTTTGTCCATTGATTCGTTTGTGAACGTTTTCGCCCATTCTGAGGGTTGCCTTTTTCCATTCCCGTTTTTTTAACAAAGAAAGAAAGAAAGCAAAAGAAGCAGAACACTAATGTGCGTGAAATATGCCTCTTGAAACTGTCGTTTTGAAATATGGACGTCTTTTGAATTTTTTGGTCGATATATGACCCCAGGATTTGTTTTCAGGGCAGGTGTCATTTACAGGCCGGTAATGATTTGGAATATCCACTGACCATTAGCGCTGGGATTAAAGCTGCAGTTGTGAGAACCGGCCACAAGGTGGCAGCCGTTCTCCCTTACCAAATCTGGTTACTAGGGCAGCAGAGCCTCAATGGAAGTCGCGTTCTAGATTGGCATGTAGAACGGAATATGCCAGGAGAAAGCCCCTCAAGTGTGTCTCACTACTTCTTGTTCTTGTTTTTAATTTAATCTTTTATTTTTTATTACAGCAAGTTTGAGTACAACGTTTAGCTTGTTGTAGGTGTGCAAGAGGTGGTTCTTTTACACATATACATATGTCTGTTCTTCCTGGGATCCTTTTCCCATGTACGTTATGACAGAATGTTGAGTAGTCTTCTCTTGGTACTCCGTAGGTCTTTGGTGATTATATACGTCTACTGTGTTTGTATATGTCTGTTAACCCCAATATCGTAATGAATTCAATCCTCACACCTTTCCTTTGGTGAACCATAAGTTTCTTTAATGAATCTGTGATTGCCCTTCTCCGTGGAAATATCTGCCCTGGTATCAATTTATAGGTAACACCTATAAGTGATATGATACGATATGTGTCTTTCACTTTCTGACTTACTCCAAGTCACGTGATTACCTCGAGACTCATCTACGGTGCTGCGAATGGCATTGTGTCCTTTTTTTCCTTGGCGAATATTCTGTCTTAGCGAGGTCCATTTTCTGCAATGTGATTCCCTGAGGGCTGAGGATTAGCTGCCCTGGGCAGCCTGACCCTGCCGGCAAGCCCTCCCCAGGTGTGCCTGGGTTGAGGTCAATATAAACAGCACTCCAGGCAGCAATAGCCCCTGCAGCTGTGCCTGACTCCATATTCTCTGCCCCGTCAGCAGTCTCGGGGCTGTGCTGGTGGGAGGGTGTGAGGGTCCACGGCTTTGTGGGTGGCCCGGTGTGAGTGGGGCTCTGCTGGACTTTCGGCAGGAGTTGCCAGGCTGCCACCTGTAAAGGAGAGGATGTGTCACCCATAACTTCCACTGGAATATCTCTCCGGGCTGAGGTGAGGAAGGAAAAAAAGGAGTGGGGGCCGGGACAGGAGGGGTATCTCAGGCAGGGCAATGGAAAGCTTCCAGAAGAGCGCCCGTGGCCAGGACCATCCTGGCTGACCTGCAGGCACCAAGTTGGCCTGCGTGCCGTCGCTGGTGTGGCTCCACGGCCCTCCCTCTTGGCTTTCAAGCCCTTGTACATATTCAGGTGTTTCACCTGGGAAGGGTGGGAACAGTTCAGCAGCATCTGGCCTGGGGCTCAGCTCACGTTTACTCACAGAGGCCTGGGCACGGTCTCCCAGCTTTGCAATAAGGACGCTCCTTGCGTGGGCGGGTGGGGCTGCTGGCTGTATGGGAGATGATTCCCCACCTCTGACCAATTTCAGAATTGTTTACCACTGGAGCAAGTGCCTTGGTAGTGTTTTCCTCTGTATAACTGTTAGGTTCAGTTTTTTTTTTTTTCTTTTTTGGTTCAAGTTAGATTTTATTCCTCTTTTATGTATTTATAGATATAAGCATGGAAATAATTCATTGTTATATATACATCAGTGTGAATGGAAGAACTTTTTTTCTGTTTTATTTTTACATTTTATTTTTAAAAATTTTGAAATTTAATTTTGTTTATTTTTTTATACAGTAGGTTATTATTAGTTATCTATTTTATGCATATACATGTATACAGGTCAATCCCAATCTCCCAACTCATCCCATCACCACCACCCCATGGCTTCCCCCACTTTGTGTCCATACGTCTGTTCTCTACCTCTGTGTCTCTATTTCTGCCCTGCAAACCAGTTCATCTGTACCATTTTTCTAGGTTCCACATATAGGCATTAGTATACAATATTTGTTTTTCTCTTTCTGACTTACTTCACTCTGTATGACAGTCTCTAGATCCATCAACTTCTCTACAAATGACCCAGTTTCATTCCTTTTTATGGCTGAGTAATATTCCATTTTATATATGTACCACATCTTTATCCATTCGTCTGTCTGTGGGCATTTAGGTTGCTTCCATTACCTGGCTATTGTAAATAGTGCTGCAATGAACATTGTGGTGAATGTGTCTTTGTGATTTATGGTTTTCTCTGGGTATATGCCCAGAAGTGGGATTGCTGGATCCTATGGTAATTCTCTTTTTAGTTTTTTAAAGGAACCTCCATACTGTTCTCCATAGTGACTGTATCAATTTACATTCCCACCAATAGCGGAAGAGGGTTCCTTTTGTCCACACCCTCCCCAGAATTTGCTGTTTGTACATTATCTGATGATGCCGATTCTAACAGGTGTGAGGTCTTACCTCATTGTAGTTTTGATTTGCATTTCTCTGATAATTAGTGATGTTGAGCAGCTTCTCATGTGCGTCTTGGCCATCTCTGTGACTTCTTTGAAGAAACGTCTCTTTAGATCTTCTGCCCATTTTTGTATTGGGTTGTTTGTTTTATTAATATTAAGCTGCATGAGCTGTTTATATATATTGGAGATTAAACCTTTGTCCATTGATTCGTTTGTGAACGTTTTCGCCCATTCTGAGGGTTGCCTTTTTCCATTCCCGTTTTTTTAACAAAGAAAGAAAGAAAGCAAAAGAAGCAGAACACTAATGTGCGTGAAATATGCCTCTTGAAACTGTCGTTTTGAAATATGGACGTCTTTTGAATTTTTTGGTCGATATATGACCCCAGGATTTGTTTTCAGGGCAGGTGTCATTTACAGGCCTGTAATGATTTGGAATATCCACTGACCATTAGCGCTGGGATTAAAGCTGCAGTTGTGAGAACCGGCCACAAGGTGGCAGCAGTTCTCCCTTACCAAATCTGGTTACTAGGGCAGCAGAGCCTCAATGGAAGTCGCGTTCTAGATTGGCATGTAGAACGGAATATGCCAGGAGAAAGCCCCTCAAGTGTGTCTCACTACTTCTTGTTCTTGTTTTTAATTTAATCTTTTATTTTTTATTACAGCAAGTTTGAGTACAACGTTTAGCTTGTTGTAGGTGTGCAAGAGGTGGTTCTTTTACACATATACATATGTCTGTTCTTCCTGGGATCCTTTTCCCATGTACGTTATGACAGAATGTTGAGTAGTCTTCTCTTGGTACTCCGTAGGTCTTTGGTGATTATATACGTCTACTGTGTTTGTATATGTCTGTTAACCCCAATATCGTAATGAATTCAATCCTCACACCTTTCCTTTGGTGAACCATAAGTTTCTTTAATGAATCTGTGATTGCCCTTCTCCGTGGAAATATCTGCCCTGTTATCAATTTATAGGTAACACCTATAAGTGATATGATACGATATGTGTCTTTCACTTTCTGACTTACTCCAAGTCACGTGATTACCTCGAGACTCATCTACGGTGCTGCGAATGGCATTGTGTCCTTTTTTTCCTTGGCGAATATTCTGTCTTAGCGAGGTCCATTTTCTGCAATGTGATTCCCTGAGGGCTGAGGATTAGCTGCCCTGGGCAGCCTGACCCTGCCGGCAAGCCCTCCCCAGGTGTGCCTGGGTTGAGGTCAATATAAACAGCACTCCAGGCAGCAATAGCCCCTGCAGCTGTGCCTGACTCCATATTCTCTGCCCCGTCAGCAGTCTCGGGGCTGTGCTGGTGGGAGGGTGTGAGGGTCCACGGCTTTGTGGGTGGCCCGGTGTGAGTGGGGCTCTGCTGGACTTTCGGCAGGAGTTGCCAGGCTGCCACCTGTAAAGGAGAGGATGTGTCACCCATAACTTCCACTGGAATATCTCTCCGGGCTGAGGTGAGGAAGGAAAAAAGGGAGTGGGGGCCGGGACAGGAGGGGTATCTCAGGCAGGGCAATGGAAAGCTTCCAGAAGAGCGCCCGTGGCCAGGACCATCCTGGCTGACCTGCAGGCACCAAGTTGGCCTGCGTGCCGTCGCTGGTGTGGCTCCACGGCCCTCCCTCTAGGCTTTCAAGCCCTTGTACATATTCAGGTGTTTCACCTGGGAAGGGTGGGAACAGTTCAGCAGCATCTGGCCTGGGGCTCAGCTCACGTTTACTCACAGAGGCCTGGGCACGGTCTCCCAGCTTTGCAATAAGGACGCTCCTTGCGTGGGCGGGTGGGGCTGCTGGCTGTATGGGAGATGATTCCCCACCTCTGACCAATTTCAGAATTGTTTACCACTGGAGCAAGTGCCTTGGTAGTGTTTTCCTCTGTATAACTGTTAGGTTCAGTTTTTTTTTTTTTTCTTTTTTGGTTCAAGTTAGATTTTATTCCTCTTTTATGTATTTATAGATATAAGCATGGAAATAATTCATTGTTATATATACATCAGTGTGAATGGAAGAACTTTTTTTCTGTTTTATTTTTACATTTTATTTTTAAAAATTTTGAAATTTAATTTTGTTTATTTTTTTATACAGTAGGTTATTATTAGTTATCTATTTTATGCATATACATGTATACAGGTCAATCCCAATCTCCCAACTCATCCCACCACCACCACCCCATGGCTTCCCCCACTTTGTGTCCATACGTCTGTTCTCTACCTCTGTGTCTCCATTTCTGCCCTGCAAACCAGTTCATCTGTACCATTTTTCTAGGTTCCACATATAGGCATTAGTATACAATATTTGTTTTTCTCTTTCTGACTTACTTCACTCTGCATGACAGTCTCTAGATCCATCAACTTCTCTACAAATGACCCAGTTTCATTCCTTTTTATGGCTGAGTAATATTCCATTTTATATATGTACCACATCTTTATCCATTCGTCTGTCTGTGGGCATTTAGGTTGCTTCCATTACCTGGCTATTGTAAATAGTGCTGCAATGAACATTGTGGTGAATGTGTCTTTGTGATTTATGGTTTTCTCTGGGTATATGCCCAGAAGTGGGATTGCTGGATCCTATGGTAATTCTCTTTTTAGTTTTTTAAAGGAACCTCCATACTGTTCTCCATAGTGACTGTATCAATTTACATTCCCACCAATAGCGGAAGAGGGTTCCTTTTGTCCACACCCTCCCCAGAATTTGCTGTTTGTACATTATCTGATGATGCCGATTCTAACAGGTTGAGGTCTTACCTCATTGTAGTTTTGATTTGCATTTCTCTGATAATTAGTGATGTTGAGCAGCTTCTCATGTGCGTCTTGGCCATCTCTGTGACTTCTTTGAAGAAACGTCTCTTTAGATCTTCTGCCCATTTTTGTATTGGGTTGTTTGTTTTATTAATATTAAGCTGCATGAGCTGTTTATATATATTGGAGATTAAACCTTTGTCCATTGATTCGTTTGTGAACGTTTTCGCCCATTCTGAGGGTTGCCTTTTTCCATTCCCGTTTTTTTAACAAAGAAAGAAAGAAAGCAAAAGAAGCAGAACACTAATGTGCGTGAAATATGCCTCTTGAAACTGTCGTTTTGAAATATGGACGTCTTTTGAATTTTTTGGTCCATATATGACCCCAGGATTTGTTTTCAGGGCAGGTGTCATTTACAGGCCGGTAATGATTTGGAATATCCTCTGACCATTAGCGCTGGGATTAAAGCTGCAGTTGTGAGAACCGGCCACAAGGTGGCAGCAGTTCTCCCTTACCAAATCTGGTTACTAGGGCAGCAGAGCCTCAATGGAAGTCGCGTTCTAGATTGGCATGTAGAACGGAATGTGCCAGGAGAAAGCCCCTCAAGTGTGTCTCACTACTTCTTGTTCTTGTTTTTAATTTAATCTTTTATTTTTTATTACAGCAAGTTTGAGTACAACGTTTAGCTTGTTGTAGGTGTGCAAGAGGTGGTTCTTTTACACATGTACATATGTCTGTTCTTCCTGGGATCCTTTTCCCATGTACGTTATGACAGAATGTTGAGTAGTCTTCTCTTGGTACTCCGTAGGTCTTTGGTGATTATATATGTCTACTGTGTTTGTATATGTCTGTTAACCCCAATATCGTAATGAATTCAATCCTCACACCTTTCCTTTGGTGAACCATAAGTTTGTTTAATGAATCTGTGATTGCCCTTCTCCGTGGAAATATCTGCCCTGGTATCAATTTATAGGTAACACCTATAAGTGATATGATACGATATGTGTCTTTCACTTTCTGACTTACTCCAAGTCACGTGATTACCTCGAGACTCATCTACGGTGCTGCGAATGGCATTGTGTCCTTTTTTTCCTTGGCGAATATTCTGTCTTAGCGAGGTCCATTTTCTGCAATGTGATTCCCTGAGGGCTGAGGATTAGCTGCCCTGGGCAGCCTGACCCTGCCGGCAAGCCCTCCCCAGGTGTGCCTGGGTTGAGGTCAATATAAACAGCACTCCAGGCAGCAATAGCCCCTGCAGCTGTGCCTGACTCCATATTCTCTGCCCCGTCAGCAGTCTCGGGGCTGTGCTGGTGGGAGGGTGTGAGGGTCCACGGCTTTGTGGGTGGCCCGGTGTGAGTGGGGCTCTGCTGGACTTTCAGCAGGAGTTGCCAGGCTGCCACCTGTAAAGGAGAGGATGTGTCACCCATAACTTCCACTGGAATATCTCTCCGGGCTGAGGTGAGGAAGGAAAAAAAGGAGTGGGGGCCGGGACAGGAGGGGTATCTCAGGCAGGGCAATGGAAAGCTTCCAGAAGAGCGCCCGTGGCCAGGACCATCCTGGCTGACCTGCAGGCACCAAGTTGGCCTGCGTGCCGTCGCTGGTGTGGCTCCACGGCCCTCCCTCTAGGCTTTCAAGCCCTTGTACATATTCAGGTGTTTCACCTGGGAAGGGTGGGAACAGTTCAGCAGCATCTGGCCTGGGGCTCAGCTCACGTTTACTCACAGAGGCCTGGGCACGGTCTCCCAGCTTTGCAATAAGGACGCTCCTTGCGTGGGCGGGTGGGGCTGCTGGCTGTATGGGAGATGATTCCCCACCTCTGACCAATTTCAGAATTGTTTACCACTGGAGCAAGTGCCTTGGTAGTGTTTTCCTCTGTATAACTGTTAGGTTCAGTTTTTTTTTTTTTTCTTTTTTGGTTCAAGTTAGATTTTATTCCTCTTTTATGTATTTATAGATATAAGCATGGAAATAATTCATTGTTATATATACATCAGTGTGAATGGAAGAACTTTTTTTCTGTTTTATTTTTACATTTTATTTTTAAAAATTTTGAAATTTAATTTTGTTTATTTTTTTATACAGTAGGTTATTATTAGTTATCTATTTTATGCATATACATGTATACAGGTCAATCCCAATCTCCCAACTCATCCCACCACCACCACCCCATGGCTTCCCCCACTTTGTGTCCATACGTCTGTTCTCTACCTCTGTGTCTCTATTTCTGCCCTGCAAACCAGTTCATCTGTACCATTTTTCTAGGTTCCACATATAGGCATTAGTATACAATATTTGTTTTTCTCTTTCTGACTTACTTCACTCTGTATGACAGTCTCTAGATCCATCAACTTCTCTACAAATGACCCAGTTTCATTCCTTTTTATGGCTGAGTAATATTCCATTTTATATATGTACCACATCTTTATCCATTCGTCTGTCTGTGGGCATTTAGGTTGCTTCCATTACCTGGCTATTGTAAATAGTGCTGCAATGAACATTGTGGTGAATGTGTCTTTGTGATTTATGGTTTTCTCTGGGTATATGCCCAGAAGTGGGATTGCTGGATCCTATGGTAATTCTCTTTTTAGTTTTTTAAAGGAACCTCCATACTGTTCTCCATAGTGACTGTATCAATTTACATTCCCACCAATAGCGGAAGAGGGTTCCTTTTGTCCACACCCTCCCCAGAATTTGCTGTTTGTACATTATCTGATGATGCCGATTCTAACAGGTGTGAGGTCTTACCTCATTGTAGTTTTGATTTGCATTTCTCTGATAATTAGTGATGTTGAGCAGCTTCTCATGTGCGTCTTGGCCATCTCTGTGTCTTCTTTGAAGAAACGTCTCTTTAGATCTTCTGCCCATTTTTGTATTGGGTTGTTTGTTTTATTAATATTAAGCTGCATGAGCTGTTTATATATATTGGAGATTAAACCTTTGTCCATTGATTCGTTTGTGAACGTTTTCGCCCATTCTGAGGGTTGCCTTTTTCCATTCCCGTTTTTTTAACAAAGAAAGAAAGAAAGCAAAAGAAGCAGAACACTAATGTGCGTGAAATATGCCTCTTGAAACTGTCGTTTTGAAATATGGACGTCTTTTGAATTTTTTGGTCGATATATGACCCCAGGATTTGTTTTCAGGGCAGGTGTCATTTACAGGCCTGTAATGATTTGGAATATCCACTGACCATTAGCGCTGGGATTAAAGCTGCAGTTGTGAGAAACGGCCAGAAGGTGGCAGCAGTTCTCCCTTACCAAATCTGGTTACTAGGGCAGCAGAGCCTCAATGGAAGTCGCGTTCTAGATTGGCATGTAGAACGGAATGTGCCAGGAGAAAGCCCCTCAAGTGTGTCTCACTACTTCTTGTTCTTGTTTTTAATTTAATCTTTTATTTTTTATTACAGCAAGTTTGAGTACAACGTTTAGCTTGTTGTAGGTGTGCAAGAGGTGGTTCTTTTACACTTATACATATGTCTGTTCTTCCTGGGATCCTTTTCCCATGTACGTTATGACAGAATGTTGAGTAGTCTTCTCTTGGTACTCCGTAGGTCTTTGGTGATTATATACGTCTACTGTGTTTGTATATGTCTGTTAACCCCAATATCGTAATGAATTCAATCCTCACACCTTTCCTTTGGTGAACCATAAGTTTCTTTAATGAATCTGTGATTGCCCTTCTCCGTGGAAATATCTGCCCTGGTATCAATTTATAGGTAACACCTATAAGTGATATGATACGATATGTGTCTTTCACTTTCTGACTTACTCCAAGTCACGTGATTACCTCGAGACTCATCTACGGTGCTGCGAATGGCATTGTGTCCTTTTTTTCCTTGGCGAATATTCTGTCTTAGCGAGGTCCATTTTCTGCAATGTGATTCCCTGAGGGCTGAGGATTAGCTGCCCTGGGCAGCCTGACCCTGCCGGCAAGCCCTCCCCAGGTGTGCCTGGGTTGAGGTCAATATAAACAGCACTCCAGGCAGCAATAGCCCCTGTAGCTGTGCCTGACTCCATATTCTCTGCCCCGTCAGCAGTCTCGGGGCTGTGCTGGTGGGAGGGTGTGAGGGTCCACGGCTTTGTGGGTGGCCCGGTGTGAGTGGGGCTCTGCTGGACTTTCGGCAGGAGTTGCCAGGCTGCCACCTGTAAAGGAGAGGATGTGTCACCCATAACTTCCACTGGAATATCTCTCCGGGCTGAGGTGAGGAAGGAAAAAAAGGAGTGGGGGCCGGGACAGGAGGGGTATCTCAGGCAGGGCAATGGAAAGCTTCCAGAAGAGCGCCCGTGGCCAGGACCATCCTGGCTGACCTGCAGGCACCAAGTTGGCCTGCGTGCCGTCGCTGGTGTGGCTCCACGGCCCTCCCTCTAGGCTTTCAAGCCCTTGTACATATTCAGGTGTTTCACCTGGGAAGGGTGGGAACAGTTCAGCAGCATCTGGCCTGGGGCTCAGCTCACGTTTACTCACAGAGGCCTGGGCACGGTCTCCCAGCTTTGCAATAAGGATGCTCCTTGCGTGGGCGGGTGGGGCTGCTGGCTGTATGGGAGATGATTCCCCACCTCTGACCAATTTCAGAATTGTTTACCACTGGAGCAAGTGCCTTGGTAGTGTTTTCCTCTGTATAACTGTTAGGTACAGTTTTTTTTTTTTTCTTTTTTGGTTCAAGTTAGATTTTATTCCTCTTTTATGTATTTATAGATATAAGCATGGAAATAATTCATTGTTATATATACATCAGTGTGAATGGAAGAACTTTTTTTCTGTTTTATTTTTACATTTTATTTTTAAAAATTTTGAAATTTAATTTTGTTTATTTTTTTATACAGTAGGTTATTATTAGTTATCTATTTTATGCATATACATGTATACAGGTCAATCCCAATCTCCCAACTCATCCCACCACCACCACCCCATGGCTTCCCCCACTTTGTGTCCATACGTCTGTTCTCTACCTCTGTGTCTCCATTTCTGCCCTGCAAACCAGTTCATCTGTACCATTTTTCTAGGTTCCACATATAGGCCTTAGTATACAATATTTGTTTTTCTCTTTCTGACTTACTTCACTCTGCATGACAGTCTCTAGATCCATCAACTTCTCTACAAATGACCCAGTTTCATTCCTTTTTATGGCTGAGTAATATTCCATTTTATATATGTACCACATCTTTATCCATTCATCTGTCTGTGGGCATTTAGGTTGCTTCCATTACCTGGCTATTGTAAATAGTGCTGCAATGAACATTGTGGTGAATGTGTCTTTGTGATTTATGGTTTTCTCTGGGTATATGCCCAGAAGTGGGATTGCTGGATCCTATGGTAATTCTCTTTTTAGTTTTTTAAAGGAACCTCCATACTGTTCTCCATAGTGACTGTATCAATTTACATTCCCACCAATAGCGGAAGAGGGTTCCTTTTGTCCACACCCTCCCCAGAATTTGCTGTTTGTACATTATCTGATGATGCCGATTCTAACAGGTGTGAGGTCTTACCTCATTGTAGTTTTGATTTGCATTTCTCTGATAATTAGTGATGTTGAGCAGCTTCTCATGTGCGTCTTGGCCATCTCTGTGACTTCTTTGAAGAAACGTCTCTTTAGATCTTCTGCCCATTTTTGTATTGGGTTGTTTGTTTTATTAATATTAAGCTGCATGAGCTGTTTATATATATTGGAGATTAAACCTTTGTCCATTGATTCGTTTGTGAACGTTTTCGCCCATTCTGAGGGTTGCCTTTTTCCATTCCCGTTTTTTTAACAAAGAAAGAAAGAAAGCAAAAGAAGCAGAACACTAATGTGCGTGAAATATGCCTCTTGAAACTGTCGTTTTGAAATATGGACGTCTTTTGAATTTTTTGGTCGATATATGACCCCAGGATTTGTTTTCAGGGCAGGTGTCATTTACAGGCCTGTAATGATTTGGAATATCCACTGACCATTAGCGCTGGGATTAAAGCTGCAGTTGTGAGAAACGGCCACAAGGTGGCAGCAGTTCTCCCTTACCAAATCTGGTTACTAGGGCAGCAGAGCCTCAATGGAAGTCGCGTTCTAGATTGGCATGTAGAACGGAATGTGCCAGGAGAAAGCCCCTCAAGTGTGTCTCACTACTTCTTGTTCTTGTTTTTAATTTAATCTTTTATTTTTTATTACAGCAAGTTTGAGTACAACGTTTAGCTTGTTGTAGGTGTGCAAGAGGTGGTTCTTTTACACATGTACATATGTCTGTTCTTCCTGGGATCCTTTTCCCATGTACGTTATGACAGAATGTTGAGTAGTCTTCTCTTGGTACTCCGTAGGTCTTTGGTGATTATATATGTCTACTGTGTTTGTATATGTCTGTTAACCCCAATATCGTAATGAATTCAATCCTCACACCTTTCCTTTGGTGAACCATAAGTTTGTTTAATGAATCTGTGATTGCCCTTCTCCGTGGAAATATCTGCCCTGGTATCAATTTATAGGTAACACCTATAAGTGATATGATACGATATGTGTCTTTCACTTTCTGACTTACTCCAAGTCACGTGATTACCTCGAGACTCATCTACGGTGCTGCGAATGGCATTGTGTCCTTTTTCTCCTTGGCGAATATTCTGTCTTAGCGAGGTCCATTTTTTGCAATGTGATTCCCTGAGGGCTGAGGATTAGCTGCCCTGGGCAGCCTGACCCTGCCGGCAAGCCCTCCCCAGGTGTGCCTGGGTTGAGGTCAATATAAACAGCACTCCAGGCAGCAATAGCCCCTGCAGCTGTGCCTGACTCCATATTCTCTGCCCCGTCAGCAGTCTCGGGGCTGTGCTGGTGGGAGGGTGTGAGGGTCCACGGCTTTGTGGGTGGCCCGGTGTGAGTGGGGCTCTGCTGGACTTTCGGCAGGAGTTGCCAGGCTGCCACCTGTAAAGGAGAGGATGTGTCACCCATAACTTCCACTGGAATATCTCTCCGGGCTGGGGTGAGGAAGGAAAAAAAGGAGTGGGGGCCGGGACAGGAGGGGTATCTCAGGCAGGGCAATGGAAAGCTTCCAGAAGAGCGCCCGTGGCCAGGACCATCCTGGCTGACCTGCAGGCACCAAGTTGGCCTGCGTGCCGTCGCTGGTGTGGCTCCACGGCCCTCCCTCTAGGCTTTCAAGCCCTTGTACATATTCAGGTGTTTCACCTGGGAAGGGTGGGAACAGTTCAGCAGCATCTGGCCTGGGGCTCAGCTCACGTTTACTCACAGAGGCCTGGGCACGGTCTCCCAGCTTTGCAATAAGGACGCTCCTTGCGTGGGCGGGTGGGGCTGCTGGCTGTATGGGAGATGATTCCCCACCTCTGACCAATTTCAGAATTGTTTACCACTGGAGCAAGTGCCTTGGTAGTGTTTTCCTCTGTATAACTGTTAGGTTCAGTTTTTTTTTTTTCTTTTTTGGTTCAAGTTAGATTTTATTCCTCTTTTATGTATTTATAGATATAAGCATGGAAATAATTCATTGTTATATATACATCAGTGTGAATGGAAGAACTTTTTTTCTGTTTTATTTTTACATTTTATTTTTAAAAATTTTGAAATTTAATTTTGTTTATTTTTTTATACAGTAGGTTATTATTAGTTATCTATTTTATGCATATACATGTATACAGGTCAATCCCAATCTCCCAACTCATCCCACCACCACCACCCCATGGCTTCCCCCACTTTGTGTCCATACGTCTGTTCTCTACCTCTGTGTCTCTATTTCTGCCCTGCACACCAGTTCATCTGTACCATTTTTCTTGGTTCCACATATAGGCATTAGTATACAATATTTGTTTTTCTCTTTCTGACTTACTTCACTCTGTATGACAGTCTCTAGATCCATCAACTTCTCTACAAATGACCCAGTTTCATTCCTTTTTATGGCTGAGTAATATTCCATTTTATATATGTACCACATCTTTATCCATTCGTCTGTCTGTGGGCATTTAGGTTGCTTCCATTACCTGGCTATTGTAAATAGTGCTGCAATGAACATTGTGGTGAATGTGTCTTTGTGATTTATGGTTTTCTCTGGGTATATGCCCAGAAGTGGGATTGCTGGATCCTATGGTAATTCTCTTTTTAGTTTTTTAAAGGAACCTCCATACTGTTCTCCATAGTGACTGTATCAATTTACATTCCCACCAATAGCGGAAGAGGGTTCCTTTTGTCCACACCCTCCCCAGAATTTGCTGTTTGTACATTATCTGATGATGCCGATTCTAACAGGTGTGAGGTCTTACCTCATTGTAGTTTTGATTTGCATTTCTCTGATAATTAGTGATGTTGAGCAGCTTCTCATGTGCGTCTTGGCCATCTCTGTGACTTCTTTGAAGAAACGTCTCTTTAGATCTTCTGCCCATTTTTGTATTGGGTTGTTTGTTTTATTAATATTAAGCTGCATGAGCTGTTTATATATATTGGAGATTAAACCTTTGTCCATTGATTCGTTTGTGAACGTTTTCGCCCATTCTGAGGGTTGCCTTTTTCCATTCCCGTTTTTTTAACAAAGAAAGAAAGAAAGCAAAAGAAGCAGAACACTAATGTGCGTGAAATATGCCTCTTGAAACTGTCGTTTTGAAATATGGACGTCTTTTGAATTTTTTGGTCGATATATGACCCCAGGATTTGTTTTCAGGGCAGGTGTCATTTACAGGCCTGTAATGATTTGGAATATCCACTGACCATTAGCGCTGGGATTACAGCTGCAGTTGTGAGAACAGGCCACAAGGTGGCAGCAGTTCTCCCTTACCAAATCTGGTTACTAGGGCAGCAGAGCCTCAATGGAAGTCGTGTTCTAGATTGGCATGTAGAACGGAATGTGCCAGGAGAAAGCCCCTCAAGTGTGTCTCACTACTTCTTGTTCTTGTTTTTAATTTAATCTTTTATTTTTTATTACAGCAAGTTTGAGTACAACGTTTAGCTTGTTGTAGGTGTGCAAGAGGTGGTTCTTTTACACATGTACATATGTCTGTTCTTCCTGGGATCCTTTTCCCATGTACGTTATGACAGAATGTTGAGTAGTCTTCTCTTGGTACTCCGTAGGTCTTTGGTGATTATATACGTCTACTGTGTTTGTATATGTCTGTTAACCCCAATATCGTAATGAATTCAATCCTCACACCTTTCCTTTGGTGAACCATAAGTTTCTTTAATGAATCTGTGATTGCCCTTCTCCGTGGAAATATCTGCCCTGGTATCAATTTATAGGTAACACCTATAAGTGATATGATACGATATGTGTCTTTCACTTTCTGACTTACTCCAAGTCACGTGATTACCTTGAGACTCATCTACGGTGCTGCGAATGGCATTGTGTCCTTTTTCTCCTTGGCGAATATTCTGTCTTAGCGAGGTCCATTTTCTGCAATGTGATTCCCTGAGGGCTGAGGATTAGCTGCCCTGGGCAGCCTGACCCTGCCGGCAAGCCCTCCCCAGGTGTGCCTGGGTTGAGGTCAATATAAACAGCACTCCAGGCAGCAATAGCCCCTGCAGCTGTGCCTGACTCCATATTCTCTGCCCCGTCAGCAGTCTCGGGGCTGTGCTGGTGGGAGGGTGTGAGGGTCCACGGCTTTGTGGGTGGCCCGGTGTGAGTGGGGCTCTGCTGGACTTTCGGCAGGAGTTGCCAGGCTGCCACCTGTAAAGGAGAGGATGTGTCACCCATAACTTCCACTGGAATATCTCTCCGGGCTGAGGTGAGGAAGGAAAAAAAGGAGTGGGGGCCGGGACAGGAGGGGTATCTCAGGCAGGGCAATGGAAAGCTTCCAGAAGAGCGCCCGTGGCCAGGACCATCCTGGCTGACCTGCAGGCACCAAGTTGGCCTGCGTGCCGTCGCTGGTGTGGCTCCACGGCCCTCCCTCTAGGCTTTCAAGCCCTTGTACATATTCAGGTGTTTCACCTGGGAAGGGTGGGAACAGTTCAGCAGCATCTGGCCTGGGGCTCAGCTCACGTTTACTCACAGAGGCCTGGGCACGGTCTCCCAGCTTTGCAATAAGGACGCTCCTTGCGTGGGCGGGTGGGGCTGCTGGCTGTATGGGAGATGATTCCCCACCTCTGACCAATTTCAGAATTGTTTACCACTGGAGCAAGTGCCTTGGTAGTGTTTTCCTCTGTATAACTGTTAGGTTCAGTTTTTTTTTTTTTCTTTTTTGGTTCAAGTTAGATTTTATTCCTCTTTTATGTATTTATAGATATAAGCATGGAAATAATTCATTGTTATATATACATCAGTGTGAATGGAAGAACTTTTTTTCTGTTTTATTTTTACATTTTATTTTTAAAAATTTTGAAATTTAATTTTGTTTATTTTTTTATACAGTAGGTTATTATTAGTTATCTATTTTATGCATATACATGTATACAGGTCAATCCCAATCTCCCAACTCATCCCACCACCACCACCCCATGGCTTCCCCCACTTTGTGTCCATACGTCTGTTCTCTACCTCTGTGTCTCCATTTCTGCCCTGCAAACCAGTTCATCTGTACCATTTTTCTAGGTTCCACATATAGGCATTAGTATACAATATTTGTTTTTCTCTTTCTGACTTACTTCACTCTGCATGACAGTCTCTAGATCCATCAACTTCTCTACAAATGACCCAGTTTCATTCCTTTTTATGGCTGAGTAATATTCCATTTTATATATGTACCACATCTTTATCCATTCGTCTGTCTGTGGGCATTTAGGTTGCTTCCATTACCTGGCTATTGTAAATAGTGCTGCAATGAACATTGTGGTGAATGTGTCTTTGTGATTTATGGTTTTCTCTGGGTATATGCCCAGAAGTGGGATTGCTGGATCCTATGGTAATTCTCTTTTTAGTTTTTTAAAGGAACCTCCATACTGTTCTCCATAGTGACTGTATCAATTTACATTCCCACCAATAGCGGAAGAGGGTTCCTTTTGTCCACACCCTCCCCAGAATTTGCTGTTTGTACATTATCTGATGATGCCGATTCTAACAGGTGTGAGGTCTTACCTCATTGTAGTTTTGATTTGCATTTCTCTGATAATTAGTGATGTTGAGCAGCTTCTCATGTGCGTCTTGGCCATCTCTGTGACTTCTTTGAAGAAACGTCTCTTTAGATCTTCTGCCCATTTTTGTATTGGGTTGTTTGTTTTATTAATATTAAGCTGCATGAGCTGTTTATATATATTGGAGATTAAACCTTTGTCCATTGATTCGTTTGTGAACGTTTTCGCCCATTCTGAGGGTTGCCTTTTTCCATTCCCGTTTTTTTAACAAAGAAAGAAAGAAAGCAAAAGAAGCAGAACACTAATGTGCGTGAAATATGCCTCTTGAAACTGTCGTTTTGAAATATGGACGTCTTTTGAATTTTTTGGTCGATATATGACCCCAGGATTTGTTTTCAGGGCAGGCGTCATTTACAGGCCTGTAATGATTTGGAATATCCACTGACCATTAGCGCTGGGATTAAAGCTGCAGTTGTGAGAAACGGCCACAAGGTGGCAGCAGTTCTCCCTTACCAAATCTGGTTACTAGGGCAGCAGAGCCTCAATGGAAGTCGCGTTCTAGATTGGCATGTAGAACGGAATGTGCCAGGAGAAAGCCCCTCAAGTGTGTCTCACTACTTCTTGTTCTTGTTTTTAATTTAATCTTTTATTTTTTATTACAGCAAGTTTGAAAACAACGATTAGCTTGTTGTAGGTGTGCAAGAGGTGGTTCTTTTACACATATACATATGTCTGTTCTTCCTGGGATCCTTTTCCCATGTACGTTATGACAGAATGTTGAGTAGTCTTCTGTTGGTACTCCGTAGGTCTTTGGTGATTATATACGTCTACTGTGTTTGTATATGTCTGTTAACCCCAATATCGTAATGAATTCAATCCTCACACCTTTCCTTTGGTGAACCATAAGTTTGTTTAATGAATCTGTGATTGCCCTTCTCCGTGGAAATATCTGCCCTGGTATCAATTTATAGGTAACACCTATAAGTGATATGATACGATATGTGTCTTTCACTTTCTGACTTACTCCAAGTCACGTGATTACCTCGAGACTCATCTACGGTGCTGCGAATGGCATTGTGTCCTTTTTTTCCTTGGCGAATATTCTGTCTTAGCGAGGTCCATTTTCTGCAATGTGATTCCCTGAGGGCTGAGGATTAGCTGCCCTGGGCAGCCTGACCCTGCCGGCAAGCCCTCCCCAGGTGTGCCTGGGTTGAGGTCAATATAAACAGCACTCCAGGCAGCAATAGCCCCTGCAGCTGTGCCTGACTCCATATTCTCTGCCCCGTCAGCAGTCTCGGGGCTGTGCTGGTGGGAGGGTGTGAGGGTCCACGGCTTTGTGGGTGGCCCGGTGTGAGTGGGGCTCTGCTGGACTTTCGGCAGGAGTTGCCAGGCTGCCACCTGTAAAGGAGAGGATGTGTCACCCATAACTTCCACTGGAATATCTCTCCGAGCTGAGGTGAGGAAGGAAAAAAAGGAGTGGGGGCCGGGACAGGAGGGGTATCTCAGGCAGGGCAGTGGAAAGCTTCCAGAAGAGCGCCCGTGGCCAGGACCATCCTGGCTGACCTGCAGGCACCAAGTTGGCCTGCGTGCCGTCGCTGGTGTGGCTCCACGGCCCTCCCTCTAGGCTTTCAAGCCCTTGTACATATTCAGGTGTTTCACCTGGGAAGGGTGGGAACAGTTCAGCAGCATCTGGCCTGGGGCTCAGCTCACGTTTACTCACAGAGGCCTGGGCACGGTCTCCCAGCTTTGCAATAAGGACGCTCCTTGTGTGGGCGGGTGGGGCTGCTGGCTGTATGGGAGATGATTCCCCACCTCTGACCAATTTCAGAATTGTTTACCACTGGAGCAAGTGCCTTGGTAGTGTTTTCCTCTGTATAACTGTTAGGTTCAGTTTTTTTTTTTTTTCTTTTTTGGTTCAAGTTAGATTTTATTCCTCTTTTATGTATTTATAGATATAAGCATGGAAATAATTCATTGTTATATATACATCAGTGTGAATGGAAGAACTTTTTTTCTGTTTTATTTTTACATTTTATTTTTAAAAATTTTGAAATTTAATTTTGTTTATTTTTTTATACAGTAGGTTATTATTAGTTATCTATTTTATGCATATACATGTATACAGGTCAATCCCAATCTCCCAACTCATCCCACCACCACCACCCCATGGCTTCCCCCACTTTGTGTCCATACGTCTGTTCTCTACCTCTGTGTCTCCATTTCTGCCCTGCAAACCAGTTCATCTGTACCATTTTTCTAGGTTCCACATATAGGCATTAGTATACAATATTTGTTTTTCTCTTTCTGACTTACTTCACTCTGCATGACAGTCTCTAGATCCATCAACTTCTCTACAAATGACCCAGTTTCATTCCTTTTTATGGCTGAGTAATATTCCATTTTATATATGTACCACATCTTTATCCATTCGTCTGTCTGTGGGCATTTAGGTTGCTTCCATTACCTGGCTATTGTAAATAGTGCTGCAATGAACATTGTGGTGAATGTGTCTTTGTGATTTATGGTTTTCTCTGGCTATATGCCCAGAAGTGGGATTGCTGGATCCTATGGTAATTCTCTTTTTAGTTTTTTAAAGGAACCTCCATACTGTTCTCCATAGTGACTGTATCAATTTACATTCCCACCAATAGCGGAAGAGGGTTCCTTTTGTCCACACCCTCCCCAGAATTTGCTGTTTGTACATTATCTGATGATGCCGATTCTAACAGGTGTGAGGTCTTACCTCATTGTAGTTTTGATTTGCATTTCTCTGATAATTAGTGATGTTGAGCAGCTTCTCATGTGCGTCTTGGCCATCTCTGTGACTTCTTTGAAGAAACGTCTCTTTAGATCTTCTGCCCATTTTTGTATTGGGTTGTTTGTTTTATTAATATTAAGCTGCATGAGCTGTTTATATATATTGGAGATTAAACCTTTGTCCATTGATTCGTTTGTGAACGTTTTCGCCCATTCTGAGGGTTGCCTTTTTCCATTCCCGTATTTTTAACAAAGAAAGAAAGAAAGCAAAAGAAGCAGAACACTAATGTGCGTGAAATATGCCTCTTGAAACTGTCGTTTTGAAATATGGACGTCTTTTGAATTTTTTGGTCGATATATGACCCCAGGATTTGTTTTCAGGGCAGGCGTCATTTACAGGCCTGTAATGATTTGGAATATCCACTGACCATTAGCGCTGGGATTAAAGCTGCAGTTGTGAGAAACGGCCACAAGGTGGCAGCAGTTCTCCCTTACCAAATCTGGTTACTAGGGCAGCAGAGCCTCAATGGAAGTCGCGTTCTAGATTGGCATGTAGAACGGAATGTGCCAGGAGAAAGCCCCTCAAGTGTGTCTCACTACTTCTTGTTCTTGTTTTTAATTTAATCTTTTATTTTTTATTACAGCAAGTTTGAATACAACGTTTAGCTTGTTGTAGGTGTGCAAGAGGTGGTTCTTTTACACATATACATATGTCTGTTCTTCCTGGGATCCTTTTCCCATGTACGTTATGACAGAATGTTGAGTAGTCTTCTCTTGGTACTCCGTAGGTCTTTGGTGATTATATACGTCTACTGTGTTTGTATATGTCTGTTAACCCCAATATCGTAATGAATTCAATCCTCACACCTTTCCTTTGGTGAACCATAAGTTTCTTTAATGAATCTGTGATTGCCCTTCTCCGTGGAAATATCTGCCCTGGTATCAATTTATAGGTAACACCTATAAGTGATATGATACGATATGTGTCTTTCACTTTCTGACTTACTCCAAGTCACGTGATTACCTCGAGACTCATCTACGGTGCTGCGAATGGCATTGTGTCCTTTTTTTCCTTGGCGAATATTCTGTCTTAGCGAGGTCCATTTTCTGCAATGTGATTCCCTGAGGGCTGAGGATTAGCTGCCCTGGGCAGCCTGACCCTGCCGGCAAGCCCTCCCCAGGTGTGCCTGGGTTGAGGTCAATATAAACAGCACTCCAGGCAGCAATAGCCCCTGCAGCTGTGCCTGACTCCATATTCTCTGCCCCGTCAGCAGTCTCGGGGCTGTGCTGGTGGGAGGGTGTGAGGGTCCACGGCTTTGTGGGTGGCCCGGTGTGAGTGGGGCTCTGCTGGACTTTCGGCAGGAGTTGCCAGGCTGCCACCTGTAAAGGAGAGGATGTGTCACCCATAACTTCCACTGGAATATCTCTCCGGGCTGAGGTGAGGAAGGAAAAAAAGGAGTGGGGGCCGGGACAGGAGGGGTATCTCAGGCAGGGCAGTGGAAAGCTTCCAGAAGAGCGCCCGTGGCCAGGACCATCCTGGCTGACCTGCAGGCACCAAGTTGGCCTGCGTGCCGTCGCTGGTGTGGCTCCACGGCCCTCCCTCTAGGCTTTCAAGCCCTTGTACATATTCAGGTGTTTCACCTGGGAAGGGTGGGAACAGTTCAGCAGCATCTGGCCTGGGGCTCAGCTCACGTTTACTCACAGAGGCCTGGGCACGGTCTCCCAGCTTTGCAATAAGGACGCTCCTTGCGTGGGCGGGTGGGGCTGCTGGCTGTATGGGAGATGATTCCCCACCTCTGACCAATTTCAGAATTGTTTACCACTGGAGCAAGTGCCTTGGTAGTGTTTTCCTCTGTATAACTGTTAGGTTCAGTTTTTTTTTTTTTCTTTTTTGGTTCAAGTTAGATTTTATTCCTCTTTTATGTATTTATAGATATAAGCATGGAAATAATTCATTGTTATATATACATCAGTGTGAATGGAAGAACTTTTTTTCTGTTTTATTTTTACATTTTATTTTTAAAAATTTTGAAATTTAATTTTGTTTATTTTTTTATACAGTAGGTTATTATTAGTTATCTATTTTATGCATATACATGTATACAGGTCAATCCCAATCTCCCAACTCATCCCACCACCACCACCCCATGGCTTCCCCCACTTTGTGTCCATACGTCTGTTCTCTACCTCTGTGTCTCCATTTCTGCCCTGCAAACCAGTTCATCTGTACCATTTTTCTAGGTTCCACATATAGGCATTAGTATACAATATTTGTTTTTCTCTTTCTGACTTACTTCACTCTGCATGACAGTCTCTAGATCCATCAACTTCTCTACAAATGACCCAGTTTCATTCCTTTTTATGGCTGAGTAATATTCCATTTTATATATGTACCACATCTTTATCCATTCGTCTGTCTGTGGGCATTTAGGTTGCTTCCATTACCTGGCTATTGTAAATAGTGCTGCAATGAACATTGTGGTGAATGTGTCTTTGTGATTTATGGTTTTCTCTGGGTATATGCCCAGAAGTGGGATTGCTGGATCCTATGGTAATTCTCTTTTTAGTTTTTTAAAGGAACCTCCATACTGTTCTCCATAGTGACTGTATCAATTTACATTCCCACCAATAGCGGAAGAGGGTTCCTTTTGTCCACACCCTCCCCAGAATTTGCTGTTTGTACATTATCTGATGATGCCGATTCTAACAGGTGTGAGGTCTTACCTCATTGTAGTTTTGATTTGCATTTCTCTGATAATTAGTGATGTTGAGCAGCTTCTCATGTGCGTCTTGGCCATCTCTGTGTCTTCTTTGAAGAAACGTCTCTTTAGATCTTCTGCCCATTTTTGTATTGAGTTGTTTGTTTTATTAATATTAAGCTGCATGAGCTGTTTATATATATTGGAGATTAAACCTTTGTCCATTGATTCGTTTGTGAACGTTTTCGCCCATTCTGAGGGTTGCCTTTTTCCATTCCCGTTTTTTTAACAAAGAAAGAAAGAAAGCAAAAGAAGCAGAACACTAATGTGCGTGAAATATGCCTCTTGAAACTGTCGTTTTGAAATATGGACGTCTTTTGAATTTTTTGGTCGATATATGACCCCAGGATTTGTTTTCAGGGCAGGCGTCATTTACAGGCCTGTAATGATTTGGAATATCCACTGACCATTAGCGCTGGGATTAAAGCTGCAGTTGTGAGAAACGGCCAGAAGGTGGCAGCAGTTCTCCCTTACCAAATCTGGTTACTAGGGCAGCAGAGCCTCAATGGAAGTCGCGTTCTAGATTGGCATGTAGAACGGAATGTGCCAGGAGAAAGCCCCTCAAGTGTGTCTCACTACTTCTTGTTCTTGTTTTTAATTTAATCTTTTATTTTTTATTACAGCAAGTTTGAATACAACGTTTAGCTTGTTGTAGGTGTGCAAGAGGTGGTTCTTTTACACATATACATATGTCTGTTCTTCCTGGGATCCTTTTCCCATGTACGTTATGACAGAATGTTGAGTAGTCTTCTCTTGGTACTCCGTAGGTCTTTGGTGATTATATACGTCTACTGTGTTTGTATATGTCTGTTAACCCCAATATCGTAATGAATTCAATCCTCACACCTTTCCTTTGGTGAACCATAAGTTTCTTTAATGAATCTGTGATTGCCCTTCTCCGTGGAAATATCTGCCCTGGTATCAATTTATAGGTAACACCTATAAGTGATATGATACGATATGTGTCTTTCACTTTCTGACTTACTCCAAGTCACGTGATTACCTCGAGACTCATCTACGGTGCTGCGAATGGCATTGTGTCCTTTTTTTCCTTGGCGAATATTCTGTCTTAGCGAGGTCCATTTTCTGCAATGTGATTCCCTGAGGGCTGAGGATTAGCTGCCCTGGGCAGCCTGACCCTGCCGGCAAGCCCTCCCCAGGTGTGCCTGGGTTGAGGTCAATATAAACAGCACTCCAGGCAGCAATAGCCCCTGCAGCTGTGCCTGACTCCATATTCTCTGCCCCGTCAGCAGTCTCGGGGCTGTGCTGGTGGGAGGGTGTGAGGGTCCACGGCTTTGTGGGTGGCCCGGTGTGAGTGGGGCTCTGCTGGACTTTCGGCAGGAGTTGCCAGGCTGCCACCTGTAAAGGAGAGGATGTGTCACCCATAACTTCCACTGGAATATCTCTCCGGGCTGAGGTGAGGAAGGAAAAAAAGGAGTGGGGGCCGGGACAGGAGGGGTATCTCAGGCAGGGCAGTGGAAAGCTTCCAGAAGAGCGCCCGTGGCCAGGACCATCCTGGCTGACCTGCAGGCACCAAGTTGGCCTGCGTGCCGTCGCTGGTGTGGCTCCACGGCCCTCCCTCTAGGCTTTCAAGCCCTTGTACATATTCAGGTGTTTCACCTGGGAAGGGTGGGAACAGTTCAGCAGCATCTGGCCTGGGGCTCAGCTCACGTTTACTCACAGAGGCCTGGGCACGGTCTCCCAGCTTTGCAATAAGGACGCTCCTTGCGTGGGCGGGTGGGGCTGCTGGCTGTATGGGAGATGATTCCCCACCTCTGACCAATTTCAGAATTGTTTACCACTGGAGCAAGTGCCTTGGTAGTGTTTTCCTCTGTATAACTGTTAGGTTCAGTTTTTTTTTTTTTTTCTTTTTTGGTTCAAGTTAGATTTTATTCCTCTTTTATGTATTTATAGATATAAGCATGGAAATAATTCATTGTTATATATACATCAGTGTGAATGGAAGAACTTTTTTTCTGTTTTATTTTTACATTTTATTTTTTAAAATTTTGAAATTTAATTTTGTTTATTTTTTTATACAGTAGGTTATTATTAGTTATCTATTTTATGCATATACATGTATACAGGTCAATCCCAATCTCCCAACTCATCCCACCACCACCACCCCATGGCTTCCCCCACTTTGTGTCCATACGTCTGTTCTCTACCTCTGTGTCTCCATTTCTGCCCTGCAAACCAGTTCATCTGTACCATTTTTCTAGGTTCCACATATAGGCATTAGTATACAATAATTGTTTTTCTCTTTCTGACTTACTTCACTCTGCATGACAGTCTCTAGATCCATCAACTTCTCTACAAATGACCCAGTTTCATTCCTTTTTATGGCTGAGTAATATTCCATTTTATATATGTACCACATCTTTATCCATTCGTCTGTCTGTGGGCATTTAGGTTGCTTCCATTACCTGGCTATTGTAAATAGTGCTGCAATGAACATTGTGGTGAATGTGTCTTTGTGATTTATGGTTTTCTCTGGGTATATGCCCAGAAGTGGGATTGCTGGATCCTATGGTAATTCTCTTTTTAGTTTTTTAAAGGAACCTCCATACTGTTCTCCATAGTGACTGTATCAATTTACATTCCCACCAATAGCGGAAGAGGGTTCCTTTTGTCCACACCCTCCCCAGAATTTGCTGTTTGTACATTATCTGATGATGCCGATTCTAACAGGTGTGAGGTCTTACCTCATTGTAGTTTTGATTTGCATTTCTCTGATAATTAGTGATGTTGAGCAGCTTCTCATGTGCGTCTTGGCCATCTCTGTGTCTTCTTTGAAGAAACGTCTCTTTAGATCTTCTGCCCATTTTTGTATTGAGTTGTTTGTTTTATTAATATTAAGCTGCATGAGCTGTTTATATATATTGGAGATTAAACCTTTGTCCATTGATTCGTTTGTGAACGTTTTCGCCCATTCTGAGGGTTGCCTTTTTCCATTCCCGTTTTTTTAACAAAGAAAGAAAGAAAGCAAAAGAAGCAGAACGCTAATGTGCGTGAAATATGCCTCTTGAAACTGTCGTTTTGAAATATGGACGTCTTTTGAATTTTTTGGTCGATATATGACCCCAGGATTTGTTTTCAGGGCAGGTGTCATTTACAGGCCTGTAATGATTTGGAATATCCACTGACCATTAGCGCTGGGATTAAAGCTGCAGTTGTGAGAAACGGCCACAAGGTGGCAGCAGTTCTCCCTTACCAAATCTGTTTACTAGGGCAGCAGAGCCTCAATGGAATTCGCGTTCTAGATTGGCATGTAGAACGGAATGTGCCAGGAGAAAGCCCCTCAAGTGTGTCTCACTACTTCTTGTTCTTGTTTTTAATTTAATCTTTTATTTTTTATTACAGCAAGTTTGAGTACAACGTTTAGCTTGTTGTAGGTGTGCAAGAGGTGGTTCTTTTACACATATACATATGTCTGTTCTTCCTGGGATCCTTTTCCCATGTACGTTATGACAGAATGTTGAGTAGTCTTCTCTTGGTACTCCGTAGGTCTTTGGTGATTATATACGTCTACTGTGTTTGTATATGTCTGTTAACCCCAATATCGTAATGAATTCAATCCTCACACCTTTCCTTTGGTGAACCATAAGTTTCTTTAATGAATCTGTGATTGCCCTTCTCCGTGGAAATATCTGCCCTGGTATCAATTTATAGGTAACACCTATAAGTGATATGATACGATATGTGTCTTTCACTTTCTGACTTACTCCAAATCACGTGATTACCTCGAGACTCATCTACGGTGCTGCGAATGGCATTGTGTCCTTTTTTTCCTTGGCGAATATTCTGTCTTAGCGAGGTCCATTTTCTGCAATGTGATTCCCTGAGGGCTGAGGATTAGCTGCCCTGGGCAGCCTGACCCTGCCGGCAAGCCCTCCCCAGGTGTGCCTGGGTTGAGGTCAATATAAACAGCACTCCAGGCAGCAATAGCCCCTGCAGCTGTGCCTGACTCCATATTCTCTGCCCCGTCAGCAGTCTCGGGGCTGTGCTGGTGGGAGGGTGTGAGGGTCCACGGCTTTGTGGGTGGCCCGGTGTGAGTGGGGCTCTGCTGGACTTTCGGCAGGAGTTGCCAGGCTGCCACCTGTAAAGGAGAGGATGTGTCACCCATAACTTCCACTGGAATATCTCTCCGGGCTGAGGTGAGGAAGGAAAAAAAGGAGTGGGGGCCGGGACAGGAGGGGTATCTCAGGCAGGGCAATGGAAAGCTTCCAGAAGAGCGCCCGTGGCCAGGACCATCCTGGCTGACCTGCAGGCACCAAGTTGGCCTGCGTGCCGTCGCTGGTGTGGCTCCACGGCCCTCCCTCTAGGCTTTCAAGCCCTTGTACATATTCAGGTGTTTCACCTGGGAAGGGTGGGAACAGTTCAGCAGCATCTGGCCTGGGGCTCAGCTCACGTTTACTCACAGAGGCCTGGGCACGGTCTCCCAGCTTTGCAATAAGGACGCTCCTTGCGTGGGCGGGTGGGGCTGCTGGCTGTATGGGAGATGATTCCCCACCTCTGACCAATTTCAGAATTGTTTACCACTGGAGCAAGTGCCTTGGTAGTGTTTTCCTCTGTATAACTGTTAGGTTCAGTTTTTTTTTTTTTTTTCTTTTTTGGTTCAAGTTAGATTTTATTCCTCTTTTATGTATTTATAGATATAAGCATGGAAATAATTCATTGTTATATATACATCAGTGTGAATGGAAGAACTTTTTTTCTGTTTTATTTTTACATTTTATTTTTAAAAATTTTGAAATTTAATTTTGTTTATTTTTTTATACAGTAGGTTATTATTAGTTATCTATTTTATGCATATACATGTATACAGGTCAATCCCAATCTCCCAACTCATCCCACCACCACCACCCCATGGCTTCCCCCACTTTGTGTCCATACGTCTCTTCTCTACCTCTGTGTCTCCATTTCTGCCCTGCAAACCAGTTCATCTGTACCATTTTTCTAGGTTCCACATATAGGCATTAGTATACAATATTTGTTTTTCTCTTTCTGACTTACTTCACTCTGCATGACAGTCTCTAGATCCATCAACTTCTCTACAAATGACCCAGTTTCATTCCTTTTTATGGCTGAGTAATATTCCATTTTATATATGTACCACATCTTTATCCATTCGTCTGTCTGTGGGCATTTAGGTTGCTTCCATTACCTGGCTATTGTAAATAGTGCTGCAATGAACATTGTGGTGAATGTGTCTTTGTGATTTATGGTTTTCTCTGGGTATATGCCCAGAAGTGGGATTGCTGGATCCTATGGTAATTCTCTTTTTAGTTTTTTAAAGGAACCTCCATACTGTTCTCCATAGTGACTGTATCAATTTACATTCCCACCAATAGCGGAAGAGGGTTCCTTTTGTCCACACCCTCCCCAGAATTTGCTGTTTGTACATTATCTGATGATGCCGATTCTAACAGGTGTGAGGTCTTACCTCATTGTAGTTTTGATTTGCATTTCTCTGATAATTAGTGATGTTGAGCAGCTTCTCATGTGCGTCTTGGCCATCTCTGTGACTTCTTTGAAGAAACGTCTCTTTAGATCTTCTGCCCATTTTTGTATTGAGTTGTTTGTTTTATTAATATTAAGCTGCATGAGCTGTTTATATATATTGGAGATTAAACCTTTGTCCATTGATTCGTTTGTGAACGTTTTCGCCCATTCTGAGGGTTGCCTTTTTCCATTCCCGTTTTTTTAACAAAGAAAGAAAGAAAGCAAAAGAAGCAGAACACTAATGTGCGTGAAATATGCCTCTTGAAACTGTCGTTTTGAAATATGGACGTCTTTTGAATTTTTTGGTCGATATATGACCCCAGGATTTGTTTTCAGGGCAGGTGTCATTTACAGGCCTGTAATGATTTGGAATATCCACTGACCATTAGCGCTGGGATTAAAGCTGCAGTTGTGAGAAACGGCCACAAGGTGGCAGCAGTTCTCCCTTACCAAATCTGTTTACTAGGGCAGCAGAGCCTCAATGGAATTCGCGTTCTAGATTGGCATGTAGAACGGAATGTGCCAGGAGAAAGCCCCTCAAGTGTGTCTCACTACTTCTTGTTCTTGTTTTTAATTTAATCTTTTATTTTTTATTACAGCAAGTTTGAGTACAACGTTTAGCTTGTTGTAGGTGTGCAAGAGGTGGTTCTTTTACACATATACATATGTCTGTTCTTCCTGGGATCCTTTTCCCATGTACGTTATGACAGAATGTTGAGTAGTCTTCTCTTGGTACTCCGTAGGTCTTTGGTGATTATATACGTCTACTGTGTTTGTATATGTCTGTTAACCCCAATATCGTAATGAATTCAATCCTCACACCTTTCCTTTGGTGAACCATAAGTTTCTTTAATGAATCTGTGATTGCCCTTCTCCGTGGAAATATCTGCCCTGGTATCAATTTATAGGTAACACCTATAAGTGATATGATACGATATGTGTCTTTCACTTTCTGACTTACTCCAAATCACGTGATTACCTCGAGACTCATCTACGGTGCTGCGAATGGCATTGTGTCCTTTTTTTCCTTGGCGAATATTCTGTCTTAGCGAGGTCCATTTTCTGCAATGTGATTCCCTGAGGGCTGAGGATTAGCTGCCCTGGGCAGCCTGACCCTGCCGGCAAGCCCTCCCCAGGTGTGCCTGGGTTGAGGTCAATATAAACAGCACTCCAGGCAGCAATAGCCCCTGCAGCTGTGCCTGACTCCATATTCTCTGCCCCGTCAGCAGTCTCGGGGCTGTGCTGGTGGGAGGGTGTGAGGGTCCACGGCTTTGTGGGTGGCCCGGTGTGAGTGGGGCTCTGCTGGACTTTCGGCAGGAGTTGCCAGGCTGCCACCTGTAAAGGAGAGGATGTGTCACCCATAACTTCCACTGGAATATCTCTCCGGGCTGAGGTGAGGAAGGAAAAAAAGGAGTGGGGGCCGGGACAGGAGGGGTATCTCAGGCAGGGCAATGGAAAGCTTCCAGAAGAGCGCCCGTGGCCAGGACCATCCTGGCTGACCTGCAGGCACCAAGTTGGCCTGCGTGCCGTCGCTGGTGTGGCTCCACGGCCCTCCCTCTAGGCTTTCAAGCCCTTGTACATATTCAGGTGTTTCACCTGGGAAGGGTGGGAACAGTTCAGCAGCATCTGGCCTGGGGCTCAGCTCACGTTTACTCACAGAGGCCTGGGCACGGTCTCCCAGCTTTGCAATAAGGACGCTCCTTGCGTGGGCGGGTGGGGCTGCTGGCTGTATGGGAGATGATTCCCCACCTCTGACCAATTTCAGAATTGTTTACCACTGGAGCAAGTGCCTTGGTAGTGTTTTCCTCTGTATAACTGTTAGGTTCAGTTTTTTTTTTTTTTTTCTTTTTTGGTTCAAGTTAGATTTTATTCCTCTTTTATGTATTTATAGATATAAGCATGGAAATAATTCATTGTTATATATACATCAGTGTGAATGGAAGAACTTTTTTTCTGTTTTATTTTTACATTTTATTTTTAAAAATTTTGAAATTTAATTTTGTTTATTTTTTTATACAGTAGGTTATTATTAGTTATCTATTTTATGCATATACATGTATACAGGTCAATCCCAATCTCCCAACTCATCCCACCACCACCACCCCATGGCTTCCCCCACTTTGTGTCCATACGTCTCTTCTCTACCTCTGTGTCTCTATTTCTGCCCTGCAAACCTGTTCATCTGTACCATTTTTCTAGGTTCCACATATAGGCATTAGTATACAATATTTGTTTTTCTCTTTCTGACTTACTTCACTCTGTATGACAGTCTCTAGATCCATCAACTTCTCTACAAATGACCCAGTTTCATTCCTTTTTATGGCTGAGTAATATTCCATTTTATATATGTACCACATCTTTATCCATTCGTCTGTCTGTGGGCATTTAGGTTGCTTCCATTACCTGGCTATTGTAAATAGTGCTGCAATGAACATTGTGGTGAATGTGTCTTTGTGATTTATGGTTTTCTCTGGGTATATGCCCAGAAGTGGGATTGCTGGATCCTATGGTAATTCTCTTTTTAGTTTTTTAAAGGAACCTCCATACTGTTCTCCATAGTGACTGTATCAATTTACATTCCCACCAATAGCGGAAGAGGGTTCCTTTTGTCCACACCCTCCCCAGAATTTGCTGTTTGTACATTATCTGATGATGCCGATTCTAACAGGTGTGAGGTCTTACCTCATTGTAGTTTTGATTTGCATTTCTCTGATAATTAGTGATGTTGAGCAGCTTCTCATGTGCGTCTTGGCCATCTCTGTGACTTCTTTGAAGAAACGTCTCTTTAGATCTTCTGCCCATTTTTGTATTGAGTTGTTTGTTTTATTAATATTAAGCTGCATGAGCTGTTTATATATATTGGAGATTAAACCTTTGTCCATTGATTCGTTTGTGAACGTTTTCGCCCATTCTGAGGGTTGCCTTTTTCCATTCCCGTTTTTTTAACAAAGAAAGAAAGAAAGCAAAAGAAGCAGAACACTAATGTGCGTGAAATATGCCTCTTGAAACTGTCGTTTTGAAATATGGACGTCTTTTGAATTTTTTGGTCGATATATGACCCCAGGATTTGTTTTCAGGGCAGGTGTCATTTACAGGCCGGTAATGATTTGGAATATCCACTGACCATTAGCGCTGGGATTAAAGCTGCAGTTGTGAGAAACGGCCACAAGGTGGCAGCAGTTCTCCCTTACCAAATCTGGTTACTAGGGCAGCAGAGCCTCAATGGAAGTCGCGTTCTAGATTGGCATGTAGAACGGAATGTGCCAGGAGAAAGCCCCTCAAGTGTGTCTCACTACTTCTTGTTCTTGTTTTTAATTTAATCTTTTATTTTTTATTACAGCAAGTTTGAGTACAACGTTTAGCTTGTTGTAGGTGTGCAAGAGGTGGTTCTTTTACACATATACATATGTCTGTTCTTCCTGGGATCCTTTTCCCATGTACGTTATGACAGAATGTTGAGTAGTCTTCTCTTGGTACTCCGTAGGTCTTTGGTGATTATATACGTCTACTGTGTTTGTATATGTCTGTTAACCCCAATATCGTAATGAATTCAATCCTCACACCTTTCCTTTGGTGAACCATAAGTTTCTTTAATGAATCTGTGATTGCCCTTCTCAGTGGAAATATCTGCCCTGGTATCAATTTATAGGTAACACCTATAAGTGATATGATACGATATGTGTCTTTCACTTTCTGACTTACTCCAAGTCACGTGATTACCTCGAGACTCATCTACGGTGCTGCGAATGGCATTGTGTCCTTTTTTTCCTTGGCGAATATTCTGTCTTAGCGAGGTCCATTTTCTGCAATGTGATTCCCTGAGGGCTGAGGATTAGCTGCCCTGGGCAGCCTGACCCTGCCGGCAAGCCCTCCCCAGGTGTGCCTGGGTTGAGGTCAATATAAACAGCACTCCAGGCAGCAATAGCCCCTGCAGCTGTGCCTGACTCCATATTCTCTGCCCCGTCAGCAGTCTCGGGGCTGTGCTGGTGGGAGGGTGTGAGGGTCCACGGCTTTGTGGGTGGCCCGGTGTGAGTGGGGCTCTGCTGGACTTTCGGCAGGAGTTGCCAGGCTGCCACCTGTAAAGGAGAGGATGTGTCACCCATAACTTCCACTGGAATATCTCTCCGGGCTGAGGTGAGGAAGGAAAAAAAGGAGTGGGGGCCGGGACAGGAGGGGTATCTCAGGCAGGGCAATGGAAAGCTTCCAGAAGAGCGCCCGTGGCCAGGACCATCCTGGCTGACCTGCAGGCACCAAGTTGGCCTGCGTGCCGTCGCTGGTGTGGCTCCACGGCCCTCCCTCTAGGCTTTCAAGCCCTTGTACATATTCAGGTGTTTCACCTGGGAAGGGTGGGAACAGTTCAGCAGCATCTGGCCTGGGGCTCAGCTCACGTTTACTCACAGAGGCCTGGGCACGGTCTCCCAGCTTTGCAATAAGGACGCTCCTTGCGTGGGCGGGTGGGGCTGCTGGCTGTATGGGAGATGATTCCCCACCTCTGACCAATTTCAGAATTGTTTACCACTGGAGCAAGTGCCTTGGTAGTGTTTTCCTCTGTATAACTGTTAGGTTCAGTTTTTTTTTTTTTTCTTTTTTGGTTCAAGTTAGATTTTATTCCTCTTTTATGTATTTATAGATATAAGCATGGAAATAATTCATTGTTATATATACATCAGTGTGAATGGAAGAACTTTTTTTCTGTTTTATTTTTACATTTTATTTTTAAAAATTTTGAAATTTAATTTTGTTTATTTTTTTATACAGTAGGTTATTATTAGTTATCTATTTTATGCATATACATGTATACAGGTCAATCCCAATCTCCCAACTCATCCCATCACCACCACCCCATGGCTTCCCCCACTTTGTGTCCATACGTCTGTTCTCTACCTCTGTGTCTCTATTTCTGCCCTGCAAACCAGTTCATCTGTACCATTTTTCTAGGTTCCACATATAGGCATTAGTATACAATATTTGTTTTTCTCTTTCTGACTTACTTCACTCTGTATGACAGTCTCTAGATCCATCAACTTCTCTACAAATGACCCAGTTTCATTCCTTTTTATGGCTGAGTAATATTCCATTTTATATATGTACCACATCTTTATCCATTCGTCTGTCTGTGGGCATTTAGGTTGCTTCCATTACCTGGCTATTGTAAATAGTGCTGCAATGAACATTGTGGTGAATGTGTCTTTGTGATTTATGGTTTTCTCTGGGTATATGCCCAGAAGTGGGATTGCTGGATCCTATGGTAATTCTCTTTTTAGTTTTTTAAAGGAACCTCCATACTGTTCTCCATAGTGACTGTATCAATTTACATTCCCACCAATAGCGGAAGAGGGTTCCTTTTGTCCACACCCTCCCCAGAATTTGCTGTTTGTACATTATCTGATGATGCCGATTCTAACAGGTGTGAGGTCTTACCTCATTGTAGTTTTGATTTGCATTTCTCTGATAATTAGTGATGTTGAGCAGCTTCTCATGTGCGTCTTGGCCATCTCTGTGACTTCTTTGAAGAAACGTCTCTTTAGATCTTCTGCCCATTTTTGTATTGGGTTGTTTGTTTTATTAATATTAAGCTGCATGAGCTGTTTATATATATTGGAGATTAAACCTTTGTCCATTGATTCGTTTGTGAACGTTTTCGCCCATTCTGAGGGTTGCCTTTTTCCATTCCCGTTTTTTTAACAAAGAAAGAAAGAAAGCAAAAGAAGCAGAACACTAATGTGCGTGAAATATGCCTCTTGAAACTGTCGTTTTGAAATATGGACGTCTTTTGAATTTTTTGGTCGATATATGACCCCAGGATTTGTTTTCAGGGCAGGTGTCATTTACAGGCCGGTAATGATTTGGAATATCCACTGACCATTAGCGCTGGGATTAAAGCTGCAGTTGTGAGAACCGGCCACAAGGTGGCAGCAGTTCTCCCTTACCAAATCTGGTTACTAGGGCAGCAGAGCCTCAATGGAAGTCGCGTTCTAGATTGGCATGTAGAACGGAATATGCCAGGAGAAAGCCCCTCAAGTGTGTCTCACTACTTCTTGTTCTTGTTTTTAATTTAATCTTTTATTTTTTATTACAGCAAGTTTGAGTACAACGTTTAGCTTGTTGTAGGTGTGCAAGAGGTGGTTCTTTTACACATATACATATGTCTGTTCTTCCTGGGATCCTTTTCCCATGTACGTTATGACAGAATGTTGAGTAGTCTTCTCTTGGTACTCCGTAGGTCTTTGGTGATTATATACGTCTACTGTGTTTGTATATGTCTGTTAACCCCAATATCGTAATGAATTCAATCCTCACACCTTTCCTTTGGTGAACCATAAGTTTCTTTAATGAATCTGTGATTGCCCTTCTCCGTGGAAATATCTGCCCTGGTATCAATTTATAGGTAACACCTATAAGTGATATGATACGATATGTGTCTTTCACTTTCTGACTTACTCCAAGTCACGTGATTACCTCGAGACTCATCTACGGTGCTGCGAATGGCATTGTGTCCTTTTTTTCCTTGGCGAATATTCTGTCTTAGCGAGGTCCATTTTCTGCAATGTGATTCCCTGAGGGCTGAGGATTAGCTGCCCTGGGCAGCCTGACCCTGCCGGCAAGCCCTCCCCAGGTGTGCCTGGGTTGAGGTCAATATAAACAGCACTCCAGGCAGCAATAGCCCCTGCAGCTGTGCCTGACTCCATATTCTCTGCCCCGTCAGCAGTCTCGGGGCTGTGCTGGTGGGAGGGTGTGAGGGTCCACGGCTTTGTGGGTGGCCCGGTGTGAGTGGGGCTCTGCTGGACTTTCGGCAGGAGTTGCCAGGCTGCCACCTGTAAAGGAGAGGATGTGTCACCCATAACTTCCACTGGAATATCTCTCCGGGCTGAGGTGAGGAAGGAAAAAAAGGAGTGGGGGCCGGGACAGGAGGGGTATCTCAGGCAGGGCAATGGAAAGCTTCCAGAAGAGCGCCCGTGGCCAGGACCATCCTGGCTGACCTGCAGGCACCAAGTTGGCCTGCGTGCCGTCGCTGGTGTGGCTCCACGGCCCTCCCTCTTGGCTTTCAAGCCCTTGTACATATTCAGGTGTTTCACCTGGGAAGGGTGGGAACAGTTCAGCAGCATCTGGCCTGGGGCTCAGCTCACGTTTACTCACAGAGGCCTGGGCACGGTCTCCCAGCTTTGCAATAAGGACGCTCCTTGCGTGGGCGGGTGGGGCTGCTGGCTGTATGGGAGATGATTCCCCACCTCTGACCAATTTCAGAATTGTTTACCACTGGAGCAAGTGCCTTGGTAGTGTTTTCCTCTGTATAACTGTTAGGTTCAGTTTTTTTTTTTTTCTTTTTTGGTTCAAGTTAGATTTTATTCCTCTTTTATGTATTTATAGATATAAGCATGGAAATAATTCATTGTTATATATACATCAGTGTGAATGGAAGAACTTTTTTTCTGTTTTATTTTTACATTTTATTTTTAAAAATTTTGAAATTTAATTTTGTTTATTTTTTTATACAGTAGGTTATTATTAGTTATCTATTTTATGCATATACATGTATACAGGTCAATCCCAATCTCCCAACTCATCCCATCACCACCACCCCATGGCTTCCCCCACTTTGTGTCCATACGTCTGTTCTCTACCTCTGTGTCTCTATTTCTGCCCTGCAAACCAGTTCATCTGTACCATTTTTCTAGGTTCCACATATAGGCATTAGTATACAATATTTGTTTTTCTCTTTCTGACTTACTTCACTCTGTATGACAGTCTCTAGATCCATCAACTTCTCTACAAATGACCCAGTTTCATTCCTTTTTATGGCTGAGTAATATTCCATTTTATATATGTACCACATCTTTATCCATTCGTCTGTCTGTGGGCATTTAGGTTGCTTCCATTACCTGGCTATTGTAAATAGTGCTGCAATGAACATTGTGGTGAATGTGTCTTTGTGATTTATGGTTTTCTCTGGGTATATGCCCAGAAGTGGGATTGCTGGATCCTATGGTAATTCTCTTTTTAGTTTTTTAAAGGAACCTCCATACTGTTCTCCATAGTGACTGTATCAATTTACATTCCCACCAATAGCGGAAGAGGGTTCCTTTTGTCCACACCCTCCCCAGAATTTGCTGTTTGTACATTATCTGATGATGCCGATTCTAACAGGTGTGAGGTCTTACCTCATTGTAGTTTTGATTTGCATTTCTCTGATAATTAGTGATGTTGAGCAGCTTCTCATGTGCGTCTTGGCCATCTCTGTGACTTCTTTGAAGAAACGTCTCTTTAGATCTTCTGCCCATTTTTGTATTGGGTTGTTTGTTTTATTAATATTAAGCTGCATGAGCTGTTTATATATATTGGAGATTAAACCTTTGTCCATTGATTCGTTTGTGAACGTTTTCGCCCATTCTGAGGGTTGCCTTTTTCCATTCCCGTTTTTTTAACAAAGAAAGAAAGAAAGCAAAAGAAGCAGAACACTAATGTGCGTGAAATATGCCTCTTGAAACTGTCGTTTTGAAATATGGACGTCTTTTGAATTTTTTGGTCGATATATGACCCCAGGATTTGTTTTCAGGGCAGGTGTCATTTACAGGCCTGTAATGATTTGGAATATCCACTGACCATTAGCGCTGGGATTAAAGCTGCAGTTGTGAGAACCGGCCACAAGGTGGCAGCAGTTCTCCCTTACCAAATCTGGTTACTAGGGCAGCAGAGCCTCAATGGAAGTCGCGTTCTAGATTGGCATGTAGAACGGAATATGCCAGGAGAAAGCCCCTCAAGTGTGTCTCACTACTTCTTGTTCTTGTTTTTAATTTAATCTTTTATTTTTTATTACAGCAAGTTTGAGTACAACGTTTAGCTTGTTGTAGGTGTGCAAGAGGTGGTTCTTTTACACATATACATATGTCTGTTCTTCCTGGGATCCTTTTCCCATGTACGTTATGACAGAATGTTGAGTAGTCTTCTCTTGGTACTCCGTAGGTCTTTGGTGATTATATACGTCTACTGTGTTTGTATATGTCTGTTAACCCCAATATCGTAATGAATTCAATCCTCACACCTTTCCTTTGGTGAACCATAAGTTTCTTTAATGAATCTGTGATTGCCCTTCTCCGTGGAAATATCTGCCCTGTTATCAATTTATAGGTAACACCTATAAGTGATATGATACGATATGTGTCTTTCACTTTCTGACTTACTCCAAGTCACGTGATTACCTCGAGACTCATCTACGGTGCTGCGAATGGCATTGTGTCCTTTTTTTCCTTGGCGAATATTCTGTCTTAGCGAGGTCCATTTTCTGCAATGTGATTCCCTGAGGGCTGAGGATTAGCTGCCCTGGGCAGCCTGACCCTGCCGGCAAGCCCTCCCCAGGTGTGCCTGGGTTGAGGTCAATATAAACAGCACTCCAGGCAGCAATAGCCCCTGCAGCTGTGCCTGACTCCATATTCTCTGCCCCGTCAGCAGTCTCGGGGCTGTGCTGGTGGGAGGGTGTGAGGGTCCACGGCTTTGTGGGTGGCCCGGTGTGAGTGGGGCTCTGCTGGACTTTCGGCAGGAGTTGCCAGGCTGCCACCTGTAAAGGAGAGGATGTGTCACCCATAACTTCCACTGGAATATCTCTCCGGGCTGAGGTGAGGAAGGAAAAAAGGGAGTGGGGGCCGGGACAGGAGGGGTATCTCAGGCAGGGCAATGGAAAGCTTCCAGAAGAGCGCCCGTGGCCAGGACCATCCTGGCTGACCTGCAGGCACCAAGTTGGCCTGCGTGCCGTCGCTGGTGTGGCTCCACGGCCCTCCCTCTAGGCTTTCAAGCCCTTGTACATATTCAGGTGTTTCACCTGGGAAGGGTGGGAACAGTTCAGCAGCATCTGGCCTGGGGCTCAGCTCACGTTTACTCACAGAGGCCTGGGCACGGTCTCCCAGCTTTGCAATAAGGACGCTCCTTGCGTGGGCGGGTGGGGCTGCTGGCTGTATGGGAGATGATTCCCCACCTCTGACCAATTTCAGAATTGTTTACCACTGGAGCAAGTGCCTTGGTAGTGTTTTCCTCTGTATAACTGTTAGGTTCAGTTTTTTTTTTTTTTTTCTTTTTTGGTTCAAGTTAGATTTTATTCCTCTTTTATGTATTTATAGATATAAGCATGGAAATAATTCATTGTTATATATACATCAGTGTGAATGGAAGAACTTTTTTTCTGTTTTATTTTTACATTTTATTTTTAAAAATTTTGAAATTTAATTTTGTTTATTTTTTTATACAGTAGGTTATTATTAGTTATCTATTTTATGCATATACATGTATACAGGTCAATCCCAATCTCCCAACTCATCCCACCACCACCACCCCATGGCTTCCCCCACTTTGTGTCCATACGTCTCTTCTCTACCTCTGTGTCTCTATTTCTGCCCTGCAAACCAGTTCATCTGTACCATTTTTCTAGGTTCCACATATAGGCATTAGTATACAATATTTGTTTTTCTCTTTCTGACTTACTTCACTCTGTATGACAGTCTCTAGATCCATCAACTTCTCTACAAATGACCCAGTTTCATTCCTTTTTATGGCTGAGTAATATTCCATTTTATATATGTACCACATCTTTATCCATTCGTCTGTCTGTGGGCATTTAGGTTGCTTCCATTACCTGGCTATTGTAAATAGTGCTGCAATGAACATTGTGGTGAATGTGTCTTTGTGATTTATGGTTTTCTCTGGGTATATGCCCAGAAGTGGGATTGCTGGATCCTATGGTAATTCTCTTTTTAGTTTTTTAAAGGAACCTCCATACTGTTCTCCATAGTGACTGTATCAATTTACATTCCCACCAATAGCGGAAGAGGGTTCCTTTTGTCCACACCCTCCCCAGAATTTGCTGTTTGTACATTATCTGATGATGCCGATTCTAACAGGTGTGAGGTCTTACCTCATTGTAGTTTTGATTTGCATTTCTCTGATAATTAGTGATGTTGAGCAGCTTCTCATGTGCGTCTTGGCCATCTCTGTGACTTCTTTGAAGAAACGTCTCTTTAGATCTTCTGCCCATTTTTGTATTGAGTTGTTTGTTTTATTAATATTAAGCTGCATGAGCTGTTTATATATATTGGAGATTAAACCTTTGTCCATTGATTCGTTTGTGAACGTTTTCGCCCATTCTGAGGGTTGCCTTTTTCCATTCCCGTTTTTTTAACAAAGAAAGAAAGAAAGCAAAAGAAGCAGAACACTAATGTGCGTGAAATATGCCTCTTGAAACTGTCGTTTTGAAATATGGACGTCTTTTGAATTTTTTGGTCGATATATGACCCCAGGATTTGTTTTCAGGGCAGGTGTCATTTACAGGCCTGTAATGATTTGGAATATCCACTGACCATTAGCGCTGGGATTAAAGCTGCAGTTGTGAGAAACGGCCACAAGGTGGCAGCAGTTCTCCCTTACCAAATCTGTTTACTAGGGCAGCAGAGCCTCAATGGAATTCGCGTTCTAGATTGGCATGTAGAACGGAATGTGCCAGGAGAAAGCCCCTCAAGTGTGTCTCACTACTTCTTGTTCTTGTTTTTAATTTAATCTTTTATTTTTTATTACAGCAAGTTTGAGTACAACGTTTAGCTTGTTGTAGGTGTGCAAGAGGTGGTTCTTTTACACATATACATATGTCTGTTCTTCCTGGGATCCTTTTCCCATGTACGTTATGACAGAATGTTGAGTAGTCTTCTCTTGGTACTCCGTAGGTCTTTGGTGATTATATACGTCTACTGTGTTTGTATATGTCTGTTAACCCCAATATCGTAATGAATTCAATCCTCACACCTTTCCTTTGGTGAACCATAAGTTTCTTTAATGAATCTGTGATTGCCCTTCTCCGTGGAAATATCTGCCCTGGTATCAATTTATAGGTAACACCTATAAGTGATATGATACGATATGTGTCTTTCACTTTCTGACTTACTCCAAATCACGTGATTACCTCGAGACTCATCTACGGTGCTGCGAATGGCATTGTGTCCTTTTTTTCCTTGGCGAATATTCTGTCTTAGCGAGGTCCATTTTCTGCAATGTGATTCCCTGAGGGCTGAGGATTAGCTGCCCTGGGCAGCCTGACCCTGCCGGCAAGCCCTCCCCAGGTGTGCCTGGGTTGAGGTCAATATAAACAGCACTCCAGGCAGCAATAGCCCCTGCAGCTGTGCCTGACTCCATATTCTCTGCCCCGTCAGCAGTCTCGGGGCTGTGCTGGTGGGAGGGTGTGAGGGTCCACGGCTTTGTGGGTGGCCCGGTGTGAGTGGGGCTCTGCTGGACTTTCGGCAGGAGTTGCCAGGCTGCCACCTGTAAAGGAGAGGATGTGTCACCCATAACTTCCACTGGAATATCTCTCCGGGCTGAGGTGAGGAAGGAAAAAAAGGAGTGGGGGCCGGGACAGGAGGGGTATCTCAGGCAGGGCAATGGAAAGCTTCCAGAAGAGCGCCCGTGGCCAGGACCATCCTGGCTGACCTGCAGGCACCAAGTTGGCCTGCGTGCCGTCGCTGGTGTGGCTCCACGGCCCTCCCTCTAGGCTTTCAAGCCCTTGTACATATTCAGGTGTTTCACCTGGGAAGGGTGGGAACAGTTCAGCAGCATCTGGCCTGGGGCTCAGCTCACGTTTACTCACAGAGGCCTGGGCACGGTCTCCCAGCTTTGCAATAAGGACGCTCCTTGCGTGGGCGGGTGGGGCTGCTGGCTGTATGGGAGATGATTCCCCACCTCTGACCAATTTCAGAATTGTTTACCACTGGAGCAAGTGCCTTGGTAGTGTTTTCCTCTGTATAACTGTTAGGTTCAGTTTTTTTTTTTTTTTTCTTTTTTGGTTCAAGTTAGATTTTATTCCTCTTTTATGTATTTATAGATATAAGCATGGAAATAATTCATTGTTATATATACATCAGTGTGAATGGAAGAACTTTTTTTCTGTTTTATTTTTACATTTTATTTTTAAAAATTTTGAAATTTAATTTTGTTTATTTTTTTATACAGTAGGTTATTATTAGTTATCTATTTTATGCATATACATGTATACAGGTCAATCCCAATCTCCCAACTCATCCCACCACCACCACCCCATGGCTTCCCCCACTTTGTGTCCATACGTCTCTTCTCTACCTCTGTGTCTCTATTTCTGCCCTGCAAACCAGTTCATCTGTACCATTTTTCTAGGTTCCACATATAGGCATTAGTATACAATATTTGTTTTTCTCTTTCTGACTTACTTCACTCTGTATGACAGTCTCTAGATCCATCAACTTCTCTACAAATGACCCAGTTTCATTCCTTTTTATGGCTGAGTAATATTCCATTTTATATATGTACCACATCTTTATCCATTCGTCTGTCTGTGGGCATTTAGGTTGCTTCCATTACCTGGCTATTGTAAATAGTGCTGCAATGAACATTGTGGTGAATGTGTCTTTGTGATTTATGGTTTTCTCTGGGTATATGCCCAGAAGTGGGATTGCTGGATCCTATGGTAATTCTCTTTTTAGTTTTTTAAAGGAACCTCCATACTGTTCTCCATAGTGACTGTATCAATTTACATTCCCACCAATAGCGGAAGAGGGTTCCTTTTGTCCACACCCTCCCCAGAATTTGCTGTTTGTACATTATCTGATGATGCCGATTCTAACAGGTGTGAGGTCTTACCTCATTGTAGTTTTGATTTGCATTTCTCTGATAATTAGTGATGTTGAGCAGCTTCTCATGTGCGTCTTGGCCATCTCTGTGACTTCTTTGAAGAAACGTCTCTTTAGATCTTCTGCCCATTTTTGTATTGAGTTGTTTGTTTTATTAATATTAAGCTGCATGAGCTGTTTATATATATTGGAGATTAAACCTTTGTCCATTGATTCGTTTGTGAACGTTTTCGCCCATTCTGAGGGTTGCCTTTTTCCATTCCCGTTTTTTTAACAAAGAAAGAAAGAAAGCAAAAGAAGCAGAACACTAATGTGCGTGAAATATGCCTCTTGAAACTGTCGTTTTGAAATATGGACGTCTTTTGAATTTTTTGGTCGATATATGACCCCAGGATTTGTTTTCAGGGCAGGTGTCATTTACAGGCCGGTAATGATTTGGAATATCCACTGACCATTAGCGCTGGGATTAAAGCTGCAGTTGTGAGAAACGGCCACAAGGTGGCAGCAGTTCTCCCTTACCAAATCTGGTTACTAGGGCAGCAGAGCCTCAATGGAAGTCGCGTTCTAGATTGGCATGTAGAACGGAATGTGCCAGGAGAAAGCCCCTCAAGTGTGTCTCACTACTTCTTGTTCTTGTTTTTAATTTAATCTTTTATTTTTTATTACAGCAAGTTTGAGTACAACGTTTAGCTTGTTGTAGGTGTGCAAGAGGTGGTTCTTTTACACATATACATATGTCTGTTCTTCCTGGGATCCTTTTCCCATGTACGTTATGACAGAATGTTGAGTAGTCTTCTCTTGGTACTCCGTAGGTCTTTGGTGATTATATACGTCTACTGTGTTTGTATATGTCTGTTAACCCCAATATCGTAATGAATTCAATCCTCACACCTTTCCTTTGGTGAACCATAAGTTTCTTTAATGAATCTGTGATTGCCCTTCTCAGTGGAAATATCTGCCCTGGTATCAATTTATAGGTAACACCTATAAGTGATATGATACGATATGTGTCTTTCACTTTCTGACTTACTCCAAGTCACGTGATTACCTCGAGACTCATCTACGGTGCTGCGAATGGCATTGTGTCCTTTTTTTCCTTGGCGAATATTCTGTCTTAGCGAGGTCCATTTTCTGCAATGTGATTCCCTGAGGGCTGAGGATTAGCTGCCCTGGGCAGCCTGACCCTGCCGGCAAGCCCTCCCCAGGTGTGCCTGGGTTGAGGTCAATATAAACAGCACTCCAGGCAGCAATAGCCCCTGCAGCTGTGCCTGACTCCATATTCTCTGCCCCGTCAGCAGTCTCGGGGCTGTGCTGGTGGGAGGGTGTGAGGGTCCACGGCTTTGTGGGTGGCCCGGTGTGAGTGGGGCTCTGCTGGACTTTCGGCAGGAGTTGCCAGGCTGCCACCTGTAAAGGAGAGGATGTGTCACCCATAACTTCCACTGGAATATCTCTCCGGGCTGAGGTGAGGAAGGAAAAAAAGGAGTGGGGGCCGGGACAGGAGGGGTATCTCAGGCAGGGCAATGGAAAGCTTCCAGAAGAGCGCCCGTGGCCAGGACCATCCTGGCTGACCTGCAGGCACCAAGTTGGCCTGCGTGCCGTCGCTGGTGTGGCTCCACGGCCCTCCCTCTAGGCTTTCAAGCCCTTGTACATATTCAGGTGTTTCACCTGGGAAGGGTGGGAACAGTTCAGCAGCATCTGGCCTGGGGCTCAGCTCACGTTTACTCACAGAGGCCTGGGCACGGTCTCCCAGCTTTGCAATAAGGACGCTCCTTGCGTGGGCGGGTGGGGCTGCTGGCTGTATGGGAGATGATTCCCCACCTCTGACCAATTTCAGAATTGTTTACCACTGGAGCAAGTGCCTTGGTAGTGTTTTCCTCTGTATAACTGTTAGGTTCAGTTTTTTTTTTTTTTCTTTTTTGGTTCAAGTTAGATTTTATTCCTCTTTTATGTATTTATAGATATAAGCATGGAAATAATTCATTGTTATATATACATCAGTGTGAATGGAAGAACTTTTTTTCTGTTTTATTTTTACATTTTATTTTTAAAAATTTTGAAATTTAATTTTGTTTATTTTTTTATACAGTAGGTTATTATTAGTTATCTATTTTATGCATATACATGTATACAGGTCAATCCCAATCTCCCAACTCATCCCATCACCACCACCCCATGGCTTCCCCCACTTTGTGTCCATACGTCTGTTCTCTACCTCTGTGTCTCTATTTCTGCCCTGCAAACCAGTTCATCTGTACCATTTTTCTAGGTTCCACATATAGGCATTAGTATACAATATTTGTTTTTCTCTTTCTGACTTACTTCACTCTGTATGACAGTCTCTAGATCCATCAACTTCTCTACAAATGACCCAGTTTCATTCCTTTTTATGGCTGAGTAATATTCCATTTTATATATGTACCACATCTTTATCCATTCGTCTGTCTGTGGGCATTTAGGTTGCTTCCATTACCTGGCTATTGTAAATAGTGCTGCAATGAACATTGTGGTGAATGTGTCTTTGTGATTTATGGTTTTCTCTGGGTATATGCCCAGAAGTGGGATTGCTGGATCCTATGGTAATTCTCTTTTTAGTTTTTTAAAGGAACCTCCATACTGTTCTCCATAGTGACTGTATCAATTTACATTCCCACCAATAGCGGAAGAGGGTTCCTTTTGTCCACACCCTCCCCAGAATTTGCTGTTTGTACATTATCTGATGATGCCGATTCTAACAGGTGTGAGGTCTTACCTCATTGTAGTTTTGATTTGCATTTCTCTGATAATTAGTGATGTTGAGCAGCTTCTCATGTGCGTCTTGGCCATCTCTGTGACTTCTTTGAAGAAACGTCTCTTTAGATCTTCTGCCCATTTTTGTATTGGGTTGTTTGTTTTATTAATATTAAGCTGCATGAGCTGTTTATATATATTGGAGATTAAACCTTTGTCCATTGATTCGTTTGTGAACGTTTTCGCCCATTCTGAGGGTTGCCTTTTTCCATTCCCGTTTTTTTAACAAAGAAAGAAAGAAAGCAAAAGAAGCAGAACACTAATGTGCGTGAAATATGCCTCTTGAAACTGTCGTTTTGAAATATGGACGTCTTTTGAATTTTTTGGTCGATATATGACCCCAGGATTTGTTTTCAGGGCAGGTGTCATTTACAGGCCGGTAATGATTTGGAATATCCACTGACCATTAGCGCTGGGATTAAAGCTGCAGTTGTGAGAACCGGCCACAAGGTGGCAGCAGTTCTCCCTTACCAAATCTGGTTACTAGGGCAGCAGAGCCTCAATGGAAGTCGCGTTCTAGATTGGCATGTAGAACGGAATATGCCAGGAGAAAGCCCCTCAAGTGTGTCTCACTACTTCTTGTTCTTGTTTTTAATTTAATCTTTTATTTTTTATTACAGCAAGTTTGAGTACAACGTTTAGCTTGTTGTAGGTGTGCAAGAGGTGGTTCTTTTACACATATACATATGTCTGTTCTTCCTGGGATCCTTTTCCCATGTACGTTATGACAGAATGTTGAGTAGTCTTCTCTTGGTACTCCGTAGGTCTTTGGTGATTATATACGTCTACTGTGTTTGTATATGTCTGTTAACCCCAATATCGTAATGAATTCAATCCTCACACCTTTCCTTTGGTGAACCATAAGTTTCTTTAATGAATCTGTGATTGCCCTTCTCCGTGGAAATATCTGCCCTGGTATCAATTTATAGGTAACACCTATAAGTGATATGATACGATATGTGTCTTTCACTTTCTGACTTACTCCAAGTCACGTGATTACCTCGAGACTCATCTACGGTGCTGCGAATGGCATTGTGTCCTTTTTTTCCTTGGCGAATATTCTGTCTTAGCGAGGTCCATTTTCTGCAATGTGATTCCCTGAGGGCTGAGGATTAGCTGCCCTGGGCAGCCTGACCCTGCCGGCAAGCCCTCCCCAGGTGTGCCTGGGTTGAGGTCAATATAAACAGCACTCCAGGCAGCAATAGCCCCTGCAGCTGTGCCTGACTCCATATTCTCTGCCCCGTCAGCAGTCTCGGGGCTGTGCTGGTGGGAGGGTGTGAGGGTCCACGGCTTTGTGGGTGGCCCGGTGTGAGTGGGGCTCTGCTGGACTTTCGGCAGGAGTTGCCAGGCTGCCACCTGTAAAGGAGAGGATGTGTCACCCATAACTTCCACTGGAATATCTCTCCGGGCTGAGGTGAGGAAGGAAAAAAAGGAGTGGGGGCCGGGACAGGAGGGGTATCTCAGGCAGGGCAATGGAAAGCTTCCAGAAGAGCGCCCGTGGCCAGGACCATCCTGGCTGACCTGCAGGCACCAAGTTGGCCTGCGTGCCGTCGCTGGTGTGGCTCCACGGCCCTCCCTCTTGGCTTTCAAGCCCTTGTACATATTCAGGTGTTTCACCTGGGAAGGGTGGGAACAGTTCAGCAGCATCTGGCCTGGGGCTCAGCTCACGTTTACTCACAGAGGCCTGGGCACGGTCTCCCAGCTTTGCAATAAGGACGCTCCTTGCGTGGGCGGGTGGGGCTGCTGGCTGTATGGGAGATGATTCCCCACCTCTGACCAATTTCAGAATTGTTTACCACTGGAGCAAGTGCCTTGGTAGTGTTTTCCTCTGTATAACTGTTAGGTTCAGTTTTTTTTTTTTTCTTTTTTGGTTCAAGTTAGATTTTATTCCTCTTTTATGTATTTATAGATATAAGCATGGAAATAATTCATTGTTATATATACATCAGTGTGAATGGAAGAACTTTTTTTCTGTTTTATTTTTACATTTTATTTTTAAAAATTTTGAAATTTAATTTTGTTTATTTTTTTATACAGTAGGTTATTATTAGTTATCTATTTTATGCATATACATGTATACAGGTCAATCCCAATCTCCCAACTCATCCCATCACCACCACCCCATGGCTTCCCCCACTTTGTGTCCATACGTCTGTTCTCTACCTCTGTGTCTCTATTTCTGCCCTGCAAACCAGTTCATCTGTACCATTTTTCTAGGTTCCACATATAGGCATTAGTATACAATATTTGTTTTTCTCTTTCTGACTTACTTCACTCTGTATGACAGTCTCTAGATCCATCAACTTCTCTACAAATGACCCAGTTTCATTCCTTTTTATGGCTGAGTAATATTCCATTTTATATATGTACCACATCTTTATCCATTCGTCTGTCTGTGGGCATTTAGGTTGCTTCCATTACCTGGCTATTGTAAATAGTGCTGCAATGAACATTGTGGTGAATGTGTCTTTGTGATTTATGGTTTTCTCTGGGTATATGCCCAGAAGTGGGATTGCTGGATCCTATGGTAATTCTCTTTTTAGTTTTTTAAAGGAACCTCCATACTGTTCTCCATAGTGACTGTATCAATTTACATTCCCACCAATAGCGGAAGAGGGTTCCTTTTGTCCACACCCTCCCCAGAATTTGCTGTTTGTACATTATCTGATGATGCCGATTCTAACAGGTGTGAGGTCTTACCTCATTGTAGTTTTGATTTGCATTTCTCTGATAATTAGTGATGTTGAGCAGCTTCTCATGTGCGTCTTGGCCATCTCTGTGACTTCTTTGAAGAAACGTCTCTTTAGATCTTCTGCCCATTTTTGTATTGGGTTGTTTGTTTTATTAATATTAAGCTGCATGAGCTGTTTATATATATTGGAGATTAAACCTTTGTCCATTGATTCGTTTGTGAACGTTTTCGCCCATTCTGAGGGTTGCCTTTTTCCATTCCCGTTTTTTTAACAAAGAAAGAAAGAAAGCAAAAGAAGCAGAACACTAATGTGCGTGAAATATGCCTCTTGAAACTGTCGTTTTGAAATATGGACGTCTTTTGAATTTTTTGGTCGATATATGACCCCAGGATTTGTTTTCAGGGCAGGTGTCATTTACAGGCCTGTAATGATTTGGAATATCCACTGACCATTAGCGCTGGGATTAAAGCTGCAGTTGTGAGAACCGGCCACAAGGTGGCAGCAGTTCTCCCTTACCAAATCTGGTTACTAGGGCAGCAGAGCCTCAATGGAAGTCGCGTTCTAGATTGGCATGTAGAACGGAATATGCCAGGAGAAAGCCCCTCAAGTGTGTCTCACTACTTCTTGTTCTTGTTTTTAATTTAATCTTTTATTTTTTATTACAGCAAGTTTGAGTACAACGTTTAGCTTGTTGTAGGTGTGCAAGAGGTGGTTCTTTTACACATATACATATGTCTGTTCTTCCTGGGATCCTTTTCCCATGTACGTTATGACAGAATGTTGAGTAGTCTTCTCTTGGTACTCCGTAGGTCTTTGGTGATTATATACGTCTACTGTGTTTGTATATGTCTGTTAACCCCAATATCGTAATGAATTCAATCCTCACACCTTTCCTTTGGTGAACCATAAGTTTCTTTAATGAATCTGTGATTGCCCTTCTCCGTGGAAATATCTGCCCTGTTATCAATTTATAGGTAACACCTATAAGTGATATGATACGATATGTGTCTTTCACTTTCTGACTTACTCCAAGTCACGTGATTACCTCGAGACTCATCTACGGTGCTGCGAATGGCATTGTGTCCTTTTTTTCCTTGGCGAATATTCTGTCTTAGCGAGGTCCATTTTCTGCAATGTGATTCCCTGAGGGCTGAGGATTAGCTGCCCTGGGCAGCCTGACCCTGCCGGCAAGCCCTCCCCAGGTGTGCCTGGGTTGAGGTCAATATAAACAGCACTCCAGGCAGCAATAGCCCCTGCAGCTGTGCCTGACTCCATATTCTCTGCCCCGTCAGCAGTCTCGGGGCTGTGCTGGTGGGAGGGTGTGAGGGTCCACGGCTTTGTGGGTGGCCCGGTGTGAGTGGGGCTCTGCTGGACTTTCGGCAGGAGTTGCCAGGCTGCCACCTGTAAAGGAGAGGATGTGTCACCCATAACTTCCACTGGAATATCTCTCCGGGCTGAGGTGAGGAAGGAAAAAAGGGAGTGGGGGCCGGGACAGGAGGGGTATCTCAGGCAGGGCAATGGAAAGCTTCCAGAAGAGCGCCCGTGGCCAGGACCATCCTGGCTGACCTGCAGGCACCAAGTTGGCCTGCGTGCCGTCGCTGGTGTGGCTCCACGGCCCTCCCTCTAGGCTTTCAAGCCCTTGTACATATTCAGGTGTTTCACCTGGGAAGGGTGGGAACAGTTCAGCAGCATCTGGCCTGGGGCTCAGCTCACGTTTACTCACAGAGGCCTGGGCACGGTCTCCCAGCTTTGCAATAAGGACGCTCCTTGCGTGGGCGGGTGGGGCTGCTGGCTGTATGGGAGATGATTCCCCACCTCTGACCAATTTCAGAATTGTTTACCACTGGAGCAAGTGCCTTGGTAGTGTTTTCCTCTGTATAACTGTTAGGTTCAGTTTTTTTTTTTTTTCTTTTTTGGTTCAAGTTAGATTTTATTCCTCTTTTATGTATTTATAGATATAAGCATGGAAATAATTCATTGTTATATATACATCAGTGTGAATGGAAGAACTTTTTTTCTGTTTTATTTTTACATTTTATTTTTAAAAATTTTGAAATTTAATTTTGTTTATTTTTTTATACAGTAGGTTATTATTAGTTATCTATTTTATGCATATACATGTATACAGGTCAATCCCAATCTCCCAACTCATCCCACCACCACCACCCCATGGCTTCCCCCACTTTGTGTCCATACGTCTGTTCTCTACCTCTGTGTCTCCATTTCTGCCCTGCAAACCAGTTCATCTGTACCATTTTTCTAGGTTCCACATATAGGCATTAGTATACAATATTTGTTTTTCTCTTTCTGACTTACTTCACTCTGCATGACAGTCTCTAGATCCATCAACTTCTCTACAAATGACCCAGTTTCATTCCTTTTTATGGCTGAGTAATATTCCATTTTATATATGTACCACATCTTTATCCATTCGTCTGTCTGTGGGCATTTAGGTTGCTTCCATTACCTGGCTATTGTAAATAGTGCTGCAATGAACATTGTGGTGAATGTGTCTTTGTGATTTATGGTTTTCTCTGGGTATATGCCCAGAAGTGGGATTGCTGGATCCTATGGTAATTCTCTTTTTAGTTTTTTAAAGGAACCTCCATACTGTTCTCCATAGTGACTGTATCAATTTACATTCCCACCAATAGCGGAAGAGGGTTCCTTTTGTCCACACCCTCCCCAGAATTTGCTGTTTGTACATTATCTGATGATGCCGATTCTAACAGGTTGAGGTCTTACCTCATTGTAGTTTTGATTTGCATTTCTCTGATAATTAGTGATGTTGAGCAGCTTCTCATGTGCGTCTTGGCCATCTCTGTGACTTCTTTGAAGAAACGTCTCTTTAGATCTTCTGCCCATTTTTGTATTGGGTTGTTTGTTTTATTAATATTAAGCTGCATGAGCTGTTTATATATATTGGAGATTAAACCTTTGTCCATTGATTCGTTTGTGAACGTTTTCGCCCATTCTGAGGGTTGCCTTTTTCCATTCCCGTTTTTTTAACAAAGAAAGAAAGAAAGCAAAAGAAGCAGAACACTAATGTGCGTGAAATATGCCTCTTGAAACTGTCGTTTTGAAATATGGACGTCTTTTGAATTTTTTGGTCCATATATGACCCCAGGATTTGTTTTCAGGGCAGGTGTCATTTACAGGCCGGTAATGATTTGGAATATCCTCTGACCATTAGCGCTGGGATTAAAGCTGCAGTTGTGAGAACCGGCCACAAGGTGGCAGCAGTTCTCCCTTACCAAATCTGGTTACTAGGGCAGCAGAGCCTCAATGGAAGTCGCGTTCTAGATTGGCATGTAGAACGGAATGTGCCAGGAGAAAGCCCCTCAAGTGTGTCTCACTACTTCTTGTTCTTGTTTTTAATTTAATCTTTTATTTTTTATTACAGCAAGTTTGAGTACAACGTTTAGCTTGTTGTAGGTGTGCAAGAGGTGGTTCTTTTACACATGTACATATGTCTGTTCTTCCTGGGATCCTTTTCCCATGTACGTTATGACAGAATGTTGAGTAGTCTTCTCTTGGTACTCCGTAGGTCTTTGGTGATTATATATGTCTACTGTGTTTGTATATGTCTGTTAACCCCAATATCGTAATGAATTCAATCCTCACACCTTTCCTTTGGTGAACCATAAGTTTGTTTAATGAATCTGTGATTGCCCTTCTCCGTGGAAATATCTGCCCTGGTATCAATTTATAGGTAACACCTATAAGTGATATGATACGATATGTGTCTTTCACTTTCTGACTTACTCCAAGTCACGTGATTACCTCGAGACTCATCTACGGTGCTGCGAATGGCATTGTGTCCTTTTTTTCCTTGGCGAATATTCTGTCTTAGCGAGGTCCATTTTCTGCAATGTGATTCCCTGAGGGCTGAGGATTAGCTGCCCTGGGCAGCCTGACCCTGCCGGCAAGCCCTCCCCAGGTGTGCCTGGGTTGAGGTCAATATAAACAGCACTCCAGGCAGCAATAGCCCCTGCAGCTGTGCCTGACTCCATATTCTCTGCCCCGTCAGCAGTCTCGGGGCTGTGCTGGTGGGAGGGTGTGAGGGTCCACGGCTTTGTGGGTGGCCCGGTGTGAGTGGGGCTCTGCTGGACTTTCAGCAGGAGTTGCCAGGCTGCCACCTGTAAAGGAGAGGATGTGTCACCCATAACTTCCACTGGAATATCTCTCCGGGCTGAGGTGAGGAAGGAAAAAAAGGAGTGGGGGCCGGGACAGGAGGGGTATCTCAGGCAGGGCAATGGAAAGCTTCCAGAAGAGCGCCCGTGGCCAGGACCATCCTGGCTGACCTGCAGGCACCAAGTTGGCCTGCGTGCCGTCGCTGGTGTGGCTCCACGGCCCTCCCTCTAGGCTTTCAAGCCCTTGTACATATTCAGGTGTTTCACCTGGGAAGGGTGGGAACAGTTCAGCAGCATCTGGCCTGGGGCTCAGCTCACGTTTACTCACAGAGGCCTGGGCACGGTCTCCCAGCTTTGCAATAAGGACGCTCCTTGCGTGGGCGGGTGGGGCTGCTGGCTGTATGGGAGATGATTCCCCACCTCTGACCAATTTCAGAATTGTTTACCACTGGAGCAAGTGCCTTGGTAGTGTTTTCCTCTGTATAACTGTTAGGTTCAGTTTTTTTTTTTTTTCTTTTTTGGTTCAAGTTAGATTTTATTCCTCTTTTATGTATTTATAGATATAAGCATGGAAATAATTCATTGTTATATATACATCAGTGTGAATGGAAGAACTTTTTTTCTGTTTTATTTTTACATTTTATTTTTAAAAATTTTGAAATTTAATTTTGTTTATTTTTTTATACAGTAGGTTATTATTAGTTATCTATTTTATGCATATACATGTATACAGGTCAATCCCAATCTCCCAACTCATCCCACCACCACCACCCCATGGCTTCCCCCACTTTGTGTCCATACGTCTGTTCTCTACCTCTGTGTCTCTATTTCTGCCCTGCACACCAGTTCATCTGTACCATTTTTCTAGGTTCCACATATAGGCATTAGTATACAATATTTGTTTTTCTCTTTCTGACTTACTTCACTCTGTATGACAGTCTCTAGATCCATCAACTTCTCTACAAATGACCCAGTTTCATTCCTTTTTATGGCTGAGTAATATTCCATTTTATATATGTACCACATCTTTATCCATTCGTCTGTCTGTGGGCATTTAGGTTGCTTCCATTACCTGGCTATTGTAAATAGTGCTGCAATGAACATTGTGGTGAATGTGTCTTTGTGATTTATGGTTTTCTCTGGGTATATGCCCAGAAGTGGGATTGCTGGATCCTATGGTAATTCTCTTTTTAGTTTTTTAAAGGAACCTCCATACTGTTCTCCATAGTGACTGTATCAATTTACATTCCCACCAATAGCGGAAGAGGGTTCCTTTTGTCCACACCCTCCCCAGAATTTGCTGTTTGTACATTATCTGATGATGCCGATTCTAACAGGTGTGAGGTCTTACCTCATTGTAGTTTTGATTTGCATTTCTCTGATAATTAGTGATGTTGAGCAGCTTCTCATGTGCGTCTTGGCCATCTCTGTGACTTCTTTGAAGAAACGTCTCTTTAGATCTTCTGCCCATTTTTGTATTGGGTTGTTTGTTTTATTAATATTAAGCTGCATGAGCTGTTTATATATATTGGAGATTAAACCTTTGTCCATTGATTCGTTTGTGAACGTTTTCGCCCATTCTGAGGGTTGCCTTTTTCCATTCCCGTTTTTTTAACAAAGAAAGAAAGAAAGCAAAAGAAGCAGAACACTAATGTGCGTGAAATATGCCTCTTGAAACTGTCGTTTTGAAATATGGACGTCTTTTGAATTTTTTGGTCGATATATGACCCCAGGATTTGTTTTCAGGGCAGGTGTCATTTACAGGCCTGTAATGATTTGGAATATCCACTGACCATTAGCGCTGGGATTACACCTGCAGTTGTGAGAACAGGCCACAAGGTGGCAGCAGTTCTCCCTTACCAAATCTGGTTACTAGGGCAGCAGAGCCTCAATGGAAGTCGTGTTCTAGATTGGCATGTAGAACGGAATGTGCCAGGAGAAAGCCCCTCAAGTGTGTCTCACTACTTCTTGTTCTTGTTTTTAATTTAATCTTTTATTTTTTATTACAGCAAGTTTGAGTACAACGTTTAGCTTGTTGTAGGTGTGCAAGAGGTGGTTCTTTTACACATGTACATATGTCTGTTCTTCCTGGGATCCTTTTCCCATGTACGTTATGACAGAATGTTGAGTAGTCTTCTCTTGGTACTCCGTAGGTCTTTGGTGATTATATACGTCTACTGTGTTTGTATATGTCTGTTAACCCCAATATCGTAATGAATTCAATCCTCACACCTTTCCTTTGGTGAACCATAAGTTTCTTTAATGAATCTGTGATTGCCCTTCTCCGTGGAAATATCTGCCCTGGTATCAATTTATAGGTAACACCTATAAGTGATATGATACGATATGTGTCTTTCACTTTCTGACTTACTCCAAGTCACGTGATTACCTCGAGACTCATCTACGGTGCTGCGAATGGCATTGTGTCCTTTTTCTCCTTGGCGAATATTCTGTCTTAGCGAGGTCCATTTTCTGCAATGTGATTCCCTGAGGGCTGAGGATTAGCTGCCCTGGGCAGCCTGACCCTGCCGGCAAGCCCTCCCCAGGTGTGCCTGGGTTGAGGTCAATATAAACAGCACTCCAGGCAGCAATAGCCCCTGCAGCTGTGCCTGACTCCATATTCTCTGCCCCGTCAGCAGTCTCGGGGCTGTGCTGGTGGGAGGGTGGGAGGGTCCACGGCTTTGTGGGTGGCCCGGTGTGAGTGGGGCTCTGCTGGACTTTCGGCAGGAGTTGCCAGGCTGCCACCTGTAAAGGAGAGGATGTGTCACCCATAACTTCCACTGGAATATCTCTCCGGGCTGAGGTGAGGAAGGAAAAAAAGGAGTGGGGGCCGGGACAGGAGGGGTATCTCAGGCAGGGCAATGGAAAGCTTCCAGAAGAGCGCCCGTGGCCAGGACCATCCTGGCTGACCTGCAGGCACCAAGTTGGCCTGCGTGCCGTCGCTGGTGTGGCTCCACGTCCCTCCCTCTAGGCTTTCAAGCCCTTGTACATATTCAGGTGTTTCACCTGGGAAGGGTGGGAACAGTTCAGCAGCATCTGGCCTGGGGCTCAGCTCACGTTTACTCACAGAGGCCTGGGCACGGTCTCCCAGCTTTGCAATAAGGACGCTCCTTGCGTGGGCGGGTGGGGCTGCTGGCTGTATGGGAGATGATTCCCCACCTCTGACCAATTTCAGAATTGTTTACCACTGGAGCAAGTGCCTTGGTAGTGTTTTCCTCTGTATAACTGTTAGGTTCAGTTTTTTTTTTTTTTCTTTTTTGGTTCAAGTTAGATTTTATTCCTCTTTTATGTATTTATAGATATAAGCATGGAAATAATTCATTGTTATATATACATCAGTGTGAATGGAAGAACTTTTTTTCTGTTTTATTTTTACATTTTATTTTTAAAAATTTTGAAATTTAATTTTGTTTATTTTTTTATACAGTAGGTTATTATTAGTTATCTATTTTATGCATATACATGTATACAGGTCAATCCCAATCTCCCAACTCATCCCACCACCACCACCCCATGGCTTCCCCCACTTTGTGTCCATACGTCTGTTCTCTACCTCTGTGTCTCTATTTCTGCCCTGCACACCAGTTCATCTGTACCATTTTTCTAGGTTCCACATATAGGCATTAGTATACAATATTTGTTTTTCTCTTTCTGACTTACTTCACTCTGTATGACAGTCTCTAGATCCATCAACTTCTCTACAAATGACCCAGTTTCATTCCTTTTTATGGCTGAGTAATATTCCATTTTATATATGTACCACATCTTTATCCATTCGTCTGTCTGTGGGCATTTAGGTTGCTTCCATTACCTGGCTATTGTAAATAGTGCTGCAATGAACATTGTGGTGAATGTGTCTTTGTGATTTATGGTTTTCTCTGGGTATATGCCCAGAAGTGGGATTGCTGGATCCTATGGTAATTCTCTTTTTAGTTTTTTAAAGGAACCTCCATACTGTTCTCCATAGTGACTGTATCAATTTACATTCCCACCAATAGAGGAAGAGGGTTCCTTTTGTCCACACCCTCCCCAGAATTTGCTGTTTGTACATTATCTGATGATGCCGATTCTAACAGGTGTGAGGTCTTACCTCATTGTAGTTTTGATTTGCATTTCTCTGATAATTAGTGATGTTGAGCAGCTTCTCATGTGCGTCTTGGCCATCTCTGTGTCTTCTTTGAAGAAACGTCTCTTTAGATCTTCTGCCCATTTTTGTATTGGGTTGTTTGTTTTATTAATATTAAGCTGCATGAGCTGTTTATATATATTGGAGATTAAACCTTTGTCCATTGATTCGTTTGTGAACGTTTTCGCCCATTCTGAGGTTTGCCTTTTTCCATTCCCGTTTTTTTAACAAAGAAAGAAAGAAAGCAAAAGAAGCAGAACACTAATGTGCGTGAAATATGCCTCTTGAAACTGTCGTTTTGGAATATGGACGTCTTTTGAATTTTTTGGTCGATATATGACCCCAGGATTTGTTTTCAGGGCAGGCGTCATTTACAGGCCTGTAATGATTTGGAATATCCACTGACCATTAGCGCTGGGATTAAAGCTGCAGTTGTGAGAAACGGCCACAAGGTGGCAGCAGTTCTCCCTTACCAAATCTGGTTACTAGGGCAGCAGAGCCTCAATGGAAGTCGCGTTCTAGATTGGCATGTAGAACGGAATGTGCCAGGAGAAAGCCCCTCAAGTGTGTCTCACTACTTCTTGTTCTTGTTTTTAATTTAATCTTTTATTTTTTATTACAGCATGTTTGAGTACAACGTTTAGCTTGTTGTAGGTGTGCAAGAGGTGGTTCTTTTACACATGTACATATGTCTGTTCTTCCTGGGATCCTTTTCCCATGTACGTTATGACAGAATGTTGAGTAGTCTTCTCTTGGTACTCCGTAGGTCTTTGGTGATTATATACGTCTACTGTGTTTGTATATGTCTGTTAACCCCAATATCGTAATGAATTCAATCCTCACACCTTTCCTTTGGTGAACCATAAGTTTGTTTAATGAATCTGTGATTGCCCTTCTCCGTGGAAATATCTGCCCTGGTATCAATTTATAGGTAACACCTATAAGTGATATGATACGATATGTGTCTTTCACTTTCTGACTTACTCCAAGTCACGTGATTACCTCGAGACTCATCTACGGTGCTGCGAATGGCATTGTGTCCTTTTTTTCCTTGGCGAATATTCTGTCTTAGCGAGGTCCATTTTCTGCAATGTGATTCCCTGAGGGCTGAGGATTAGCTGCCCTGGGCAGCCTGACCCTGCCGGCAAGCCCTCCCCAGGTGTGCCTGGGTTGAGGTCAATATAAACAGCACTCCAGGCAGCAATAGCCCCTGCAGCTGTGCCTGACTCCATATTCTCTGCCCCGTCAGCAGTCTCGGGGCTGTGCTGGTGGGAGGGTGTGAGGGTCCACGGCTTTGTGGGTGGCCCGGTGTGAGTGGGGCTCTGCTGGACTTTCGGCAGGAGTTGCCAGGCTGCCACCTGTAAAGGAGAGGATGTGTCACCCATAACTTCCACTGGAATATCTCTCCGGGCTGAGGTGAGGAAGGAAAAAAAGGAGTGGGGGCCGGGACAGGAGGGGTATCTCAGGCAGGGCAATGGAAAGCTTCCAGAAGAGCGCCCGTGGCCAGGACCATCCTGGCTGACCTGCAGGCACCAAGTTGGCCTGCGTGCCGTCGCTGGTGTGGCTCCACGGCCCTCCCTCTAGGCTTTCAAGCCCTTGTACATATTCAGGTGTTTCACCTGGGAAGGGTGGGAACAGTTCAGCAGCATCTGGCCTGGGGCTCAGCTCACGTTTACTCACAGAGGCCTGGGCACGGTCTCCCAGCTTTGCAATAAGGACGCTCCTTGCGTGGGCGGGTGGGGCTGCTGGCTGTATGGGAGATGATTCCCCACCTCTGACCAATTTCAGAATTGTTTACCACTGGAGCAAGTGCCTTGGTAGTGTTTTCCTCTGTATAACTGTTAGGTTCAGTTTTTTTTTTTTTTCTTTTTTGGTTCAAGTTAGATTTTATTCCTCTTTTATGTATTTATAGATATAAGCATGGAAATAATTCATTGTTATATATACATCAGTGTGAATGGAAGAACTTTTTTTCTGTTTTATTTTTACATTTTATTTTTAAAAATTTTGAAATTTAATTTTGTTTATTTTTTTATACAGTAGGTTATTATTAGTTATCTATTTTATGCATATACATGTATACAGGTCAATCCCAATCTCCCAACTCATCCCACCACCACCACCCCATGGCTTCCCCCACTTTGTGTCCATACGTCTGTTCTCTACCTCTGTGTCTCTATTTCTGCCCTGCACACCAGTTCATCTGTACCATTTTTCTAGGTTCCACATATAGGCATTAGTATACAATATTTGTTTTTCTCTTTCTGACTTACTTCACTCTGTATGACAGTCTCTAGATCCATCAACTTCTCTACAAATGACCCAGTTTCATTCCTTTTTATGGCTGAGTAATATTCCATTTTATATATGTACCACATCTTTATCCATTCGTCTGTCTGTGGGCATTTAGGTTGCTTCCATTACCTGGCTATTGTAAATAGTGCTGCAATGAACATTGTGGTGAATGTGTCTTTGTGATTTATGGTTTTCTCTGGGTATATGCCCAGAAGTGGGATTGCTGGATCCTATGGTAATTCTCTTTTTAGTTTTTTAAAGGAACCTCCATACTGTTCTCCATAGTGACTGTATCAATTTACATTCGCACCAATAGCGGAAGAGGGTTCCTTTTGTCCACACCCTCCCCAGAGTTTGTTGTTTGTACATTACCTGATGATGCCGATTCTAACAGGTGTGAGGTCTTACCTCATTGTAGTTTTCATTTGCATTTCTCTGATAATTAGTGATGTTGAGCAGCTTCTCATGTGCGTCTTGGCCATCTCTGTGTCTTCTTTGAAGAAACGTCTATTTAGATCTTCTGCCCATTTTTGTATTGGGTTGTTTGTTTTATTAATATTAAGCTGCATGAGCTGTTTATATATATTGGAGATTAAACCTTTGTCCATTGATTCGTTTGTGAACGTTTTCGCCCATTCTGAGGGTTGCCTTTTTCCATTCCCGTTTTTATAACAAAGAAAGAAAGAAAGCAAAAGAAGCAGAACACTAATGTGCGTGAAATATGCCTCTTGAAACTGTCGTTTTGAAATATGGACGTCTTTTGAATTTTTTGGTCGATATATGACCCCAGGATTTGTTTTCAGGGCAGGCGTCATTTACAGGCCTGTAATGATTTGGAATATCCACTGACCATTAGCGCTGGGATTAAAGCTGCAGTTTTGAGAAACGGCCACAAGGTGGCAGCAGTTCTCCCTTACCAAATCTGGTTACTAGGGCAGCAGAGCCTCAATGGAAGTCGCGTTCTAGATTGGCATGTAGAACGGAATGTGCCAGGAGAAAGCCCCTCAAGTGTGTCTCACTACTTCTTGTTCTTGTTTTTAATTTAATCTTTTATTTTTTATTACAGCAAGTTTGAGTACAACGTTTAGCTTGTTGTAGGTGTGCAAGAGGTGGTTCTTTTACACATGTACATATGTCTGTTCTTCCTGGGATCCTTTTCCCATGTACGTTATGACAGAATGTTGAGTAGTCTTCTCTTGGTACTCCGTAGGTCTTTGGTGATTATATACGTCTACTGTGTTTGTATATGTCTGTTAACCCCAATATCGTAATGAATTCAATCCTCACACCTTTCCTTTGGTGAACCATAAGTTTGTTTAATGAATCTGTGATTGCCCTTCTCCGTGGAAATATCTGCCCTGGTATCAATTTATAGGTAACACCTATAAGTGATATGATACGATATGTGTCTTTCACTTTCTGACTTACTCCAAGTCACGTGATTACCTCGAGACTCATCTACGGTGCTGCGAATGGCATTGTGTCCTTTTTTTCCTTGGCGAATATTCTGTCTTAGCGAGGTCCATTTTCTGCAATGTGATTCCCTGAGGGCTGAGGATTAGCTGCCCTGGGCAGCCTGACCCTGCCGGCAAGCCCTCCCCAGGTGTGCCTGGGTTGAGGTCAATATAAACAGCACTCCAGGCAGCAATAGCCCCTGCAGCTGTGCCTGACTCCATATTCTCTGCCCCGTCAGCAGTCTCGGGGCTGTGCTGGTGGGAGGGTGTGAGGGTCCACGGCTTTGTGGGTGGCCCGGTGTGAGTGGGGCTCTGCTGGACTTTCGGCAGGAGTTGCCAGGCTGCCACCTGTAAAGGAGAGGATGTGTCACCCATAACTTCCACTGGAATATCTCTCCGGGCTGAGGTGAGGAAGGAAAAAATGGAGTGGGGGCCGGGACAGGAGGGGTATCTCAGGCAGGGCAATGGAAAGCTTCCAGAAGAGCGCCCGTGGCCAGGACCATCCTGGCTGACCTGCAGGCACCAAGTTGGCCTGCGTGCCGTCGCTGGTGTGGCTCCACGGCCCTCCCTCTAGGCTTTCAAGCCCTTGTACATATTCAGGTGTTTCACCTGGGAAGGGTGGGAACAGTTCAGCAGCATCTGGCCTGGGGCTCAGCTCACGTTTACTCACAGAGGCCTGGGCACGGTCTCCCAGCTTTGCAATAAGGACGCTCCTTGCGTGGGCGGGTGGGGCTGCTGGCTGTATGGGAGATGATTCCCCACCTCTGACCAATTTCAGAATTGTTTACCACTGGAGCAAGTGCCTTGGTAGTGTTTTCCTCTGTATAACTGTTAGGTTCAGTTTTTTTTTTTTTTCTTTTTTGGTTCAAGTTAGATTTTATTCCTCTTTTATGTATTTATAGATATAAGCATGGAAATAATTCATTGTTATATATACATCAGTGTGAATGGAAGAACTTTTTTTCTGTTTTATTTTTACATTTTATTTTTAAAAATTTTGAAATTTAATTTTGTTTATTTTTTTATACAGTAGGTTATTATTAGTTATCTATTTTATGCATATACATGTATACAGGTCAATCCCAATCTCCCAACTCATCCCACCACCACCACCCCATGGCTTCCCCCACTTTGTGTCCATACGTCTGTTCTCTACCTCTGTGTCTCCATTTCTGCCCTGCAAACCAGTTCATCTGTACCATTTTTCTAGGTTCCACATATAGGCATTAGTATACAATATTTGTTTTTCTCTTTCTGACTTACTTCACTCTGCATGACAGTCTCTAGATCCATCAACTTCTCTACAAATGACCCAGTTTCATTCCTTTTTATGGCTGAGTAATATTCCATTTTATATATGTACCACATCTTTATCCATTCGTCTGTCTGTGGGCATTTAGGTTGCTTCCATTACCTGGCTATTGTAAATAGTGCTGCAATGAACATTGTGGTGAATGTGTCTTTGTGATTTATGGTTTTCTCTGGGTATATGCCCAGAAGTGGGATTGCTGGATCCTATGGTAATTCTCTTTTTAGTTTTTTAAAGGAACCTCCATACTGTTCTCCATAGTGACTGTATCAATTTACATTCCCACCAATAGCGGAAGAGGGTTCCTTTTGTCCACACCCTCCCCAGAATTTGCTGTTTGTACATTATCTGATGATGCCGATTCTAACAGGTTGAGGTCTTACCTCATTGTAGTTTTGATTTGCATTTCTCTGATAATTAGTGATGTTGAGCAGCTTCTCATGTGCGTCTTGGCCATCTCTGTGACTTCTTTGAAGAAACGTCTCTTTAGATCTTCTGCCCATTTTTGTATTGGGTTGTTTGTTTTATTAATATTAAGCTGCATGAGCTGTTTATATATATTGGAGATTAAACCTTTGTCCATTGATTCGTTTGTGAACGTTTTCGCCCATTCTGAGGGTTGCCTTTTTCCATTCCCGTTTTTTTAACAAAGAAAGAAAGAAAGGAAAAGAAGCAGAACACTAATGTGCGTGAAATATGCCTCTTGAAACTGTCGTTTTGAAATATGGACGTCTTTTGAATTTTTTGGTCCATATATGACCCCAGGATTTGTTTTCAGGGCAGGTGTCATTTACAGGCCGGTAATGATTTGGAATATCCTCTGACCATTAGCGCTGGGATTAAAGCTGCAGTTGTGAGAACCGGCCACAAGGTGGCAGCAGTTCTCCCTTACCAAATCTGGTTACTAGGGCAGCAGAGCCTCAATGGAAGTCGCGTTCTAGATTGGCATGTAGAACGGAATGTGCCAGGAGAAAGCCCCTCAAGTGTGTCTCACTACTTCTTGTTCTTGTTTTTAATTTAATCTTTTATTTTTTATTACAGCAAGTTTGAGTACAACGTTTAGCTTGTTGTAGGTGTGCAAGAGGTGGTTCTTTTACACATGTACATATGTCTGTTCTTCCTGGGATCCTTTTCCCATGTACGTTATGACAGAATGTTGAGTAGTCTTCTCTTGGTACTCCGTAGGTCTTTGGTGATTATATATGTCTACTGTGTTTGTATATGTCTGTTAACCCCAATATCGTAATGAATTCAATCCTCACACCTTTCCTTTGGTGAACCATAAGTTTGTTTAATGAATCTGTGATTGCCCTTCTCCGTGGAAATATCTGCCCTGGTATCAATTTATAGGTAACACCTATAAGTGATATGATACGATATGTGTCTTTCACTTTCTGACTTACTCCAAGTCACGTGATTACCTCGAGACTCATCTACGGTGCTGCGAATGGCATTGTGTCCTTTTTTTCCTTGGCGAATATTCTGTCTTAGCGAGGTCCATTTTCTGCAATGTGATTCCCTGAGGGCTGAGGATTAGCTGCCCTGGGCAGCCTGACCCTGCCGGCAAGCCCTCCCCAGGTGTGCCTGGGTTGAGGTCAATATAAACAGCACTCCAGGCAGCAATAGCCCCTGCAGCTGTGCCTGACTCCATATTCTCTGCCCCGTCAGCAGTCTCGGGGCTGTGCTGGTGGGAGGGTGTGAGGGTCCACGGCTTTGTGGGTGGCCCGGTGTGAGTGGGGCTCTGCTGGACTTTCAGCAGGAGTTGCCAGGCTGCCACCTGTAAAGGAGAGGATGTGTCACCCATAACTTCCACTGGAATATCTCTCCGGGCTGAGGTGAGGAAGGAAAAAAAGGAGTGGGGGCCGGGACAGGAGGGGTATCTCAGGCAGGGCAATGGAAAGCTTCCAGAAGAGCGCCCGTGGCCAGGACCATCCTGGCTGACCTGCAGGCACCAAGTTGGCCTGCGTGCCGTCGCTGGTGTGGCTCCACGGCCCTCCCTCTAGGCTTTCAAGCCCTTGTACATATTCAGGTGTTTCACCTGGGAAGGGTGGGAACAGTTCAGCAGCATCTGGCCTGGGGCTCAGCTCACGTTTACTCACAGAGGCCTGGGCACGGTCTCCCAGCTTTGCAATAAGGACGCTCCTTGCGTGGGCGGGTGGGGCTGCTGGCTGTATGGGAGATGATTCCCCACCTCTGACCAATTTCAGAATTGTTTACCACTGGAGCAAGTGCCTTGGTAGTGTTTTCCTCTGTATAACTGTTAGGTTCAGTTTTTTTTTTTTTTCTTTTTTGGTTCAAGTTAGATTTTATTCCTCTTTTATGTATTTATAGATATAAGCATGGAAATAATTCATTGTTATATATACATCAGTGTGAATGGAAGAACTTTTTTTCTGTTTTATTTTTACATTTTATTTTTAAAAATTTTGAAATTTAATTTTGTTTATTTTTTTATACAGTAGGTTATTATTAGTTATCTATTTTATGCATATACATGTATACAGGTCAATCCCAATCTCCCAACTCATCCCACCACCACCACCCCATGGCTTCCCCCACTTTGTGTCCATACGTCTGTTCTCTACCTCTGTGTCTCTATTTCTGCCCTGCAAACCAGTTCATCTGTACCATTTTTCTAGGTTCCACATATAGGCATTAGTATACAATATTTGTTTTTCTCTTTCTGACTTACTTCACTCTGTATGACAGTCTCTAGATCCATCATCTTCTCTACAAATGACCCAGTTTCATTCCTTTTTATGGCTGAGTAATATTCCATTTTATATATGTACCACATCTTTATCCATTCGTCTGTCTGTGGGCATTTAGGTTGCTTCCATTACCTGGCTATTGTAAATAGTGCTGCAATGAACATTGTGGTGAATGTGTCTTTGTGATTTATGGTTTTCTCTGGGTATATGCCCAGAAGTGGGATTGCTGGATCCTATGGTAATTCTCTTTTTAGTTTTTTAAAGGAACCTCCATACTGTTCTCCATAGTGACTGTATCAATTTACATTCCCACCAATAGCGGAAGAGGGTTCCTTTTGTCCACACCCTCCCCAGAATTTGCTGTTTGTACATTATCTGATGATGCCGATTCTAACAGGTGTGAGGTCTTACCTCATTGTAGTTTTGATTTGCATTTCTCTGATAATTAGTGATGTTGAGCAGCTTCTCATGTGCGTCTTGGCCATCTCTGTGTCTTCTTTGAAGAAACGTCTCTTTAGATCTTCTGCCCATTTTTGTATTGGGTTGTTTGTTTTATTAATATTAAGCTGCATGAGCTGTTTATATATATTGGAGATTAAACCTTTGTCCATTGATTCGTTTGTGAACGTTTTCGCCCATTCTGAGGGTTGCCTTTTTCCATTCCCGTTTTTTTAACAAAGAAAGAAAGAAAGCAAAAGAAGCAGAACACTAATGTGCGTGAAATATGCCTCTTGAAACTGTCGTTTTGAAATATGGACGTCTTTTGAATTTTTTGGTCGATATATGACCCCAGGATTTGTTTTCAGGGCAGGTGTCATTTACAGGCCTGTAATGATTTGGAATATCCACTGACCATTAGCGCTGGGATTAAAGCTGCAGTTGTGAGAAACGGCCAGAAGGTGGCAGCAGTTCTCCCTTACCAAATCTGGTTACTAGGGCAGCAGAGCCTCAATGGAAGTCGCGTTCTAGATTGGCATGTAGAACGGAATGTGCCAGGAGAAAGCCCCTCAAGTGTGTCTCACTACTTCTTGTTCTTGTTTTTAATTTAATCTTTTATTTTTTATTACAGCAAGTTTGAGTACAACGTTTAGCTTGTTGTAGGTGTGCAAGAGGTGGTTCTTTTACACATATACATATGTCTGTTCTTCCTGGGATCCTTTTCCCATGTACGTTATGACAGAATGTTGAGTAGTCTTCTCTTGGTACTCCGTAGGTCTTTGGTGATTATATACGTCTACTGTGTTTGTATATGTCTGTTAACCCCAATATCGTAATGAATTCAATCCTCACACCTTTCCTTTGGTGAACCATAAGTTTCTTTAATGAATCTGTGATTGCCCTTCTCCGTGGAAATATCTGCCCTGGTATCAATTTATAGGTAACACCTATAAGTGATATGATACGATATGTGTCTTTCACTTTCTGACTTACTCCAAGTCACGTGATTACCTCGAGACTCATCTACGGTGCTGCGAATGGCATTGTGTCCTTTTTTTCCTTGGCGAATATTCTGTCTTAGCGAGGTCCATTTTCTGCAATGTGATTCCCTGAGGGCTGAGGATTAGCTGCCCTGGGCAGCCTGACCCTGCCGGCAAGCCCTCCCCAGGTGTGCCTGGGTTGAGGTCAATATAAACAGCACTCCAGGCAGCAATAGCCCCTGCAGCTGTGCCTGACTCCATATTCTCTGCCCCGTCAGCAGTCTCGGGGCTGTGCTGGTGGGAGGGTGTGAGGGTCCACGGCTTTGTGGGTGGCCCGGTGTGAGTGGGGCTCTGCTGGACTTTCGGCAGGAGTTGCCAGGCTGCCACCTGTAAAGGAGAGGATGTGTCACCCATAACTTCCACTGGAATATCTCTCCGGGCTGAGGTGAGGAAGGAAAAAAAGGAGTGGGGGCCGGGACAGGAGGGGTATCTCAGGCAGGGCAATGGAAAGCTTCCAGAAGAGCGCCCGTGGCCAGGACCATCCTGGCTGACCTGCAGGCACCAAGTTGGCCTGCGTGCCGTCGCTGGTGTGGCTCCACGGCCCTCCCTCTAGGCTTTCAAGCCCTTGTACATATTCAGGTGTTTCACCTGGGAAGGGTGGGAACAGTTCAGCAGCATCTGGCCTGGGGCTCAGCTCACGTTTACTCACAGAGGCCTGGGCACGGTCTCCCAGCTTTGCAATAAGGATGCTCCTTGCGTGGGCGGGTGGGGCTGCTGGCTGTATGGGAGATGATTCCCCACCTCTGACCAATTTCAGAATTGTTTACCACTGGAGCAAGTGCCTTGGTAGTGTTTTCCTCTGTATAACTGTTAGGTTCAGTTTTTTTTTTTTTCTTTTTTGGTTCAAGTTAGATTTTATTCCTCTTTTATGTATTTATAGATATAAGCATGGAAATAATTCATTGTTATATATACATCAGTGTGAATGGAAGAACTTTTTTTCTGTTTTATTTTTACATTTTATTTTTAAAAATTTTGAAATTTAATTTTGTTTATTTTTTTATACAGTAGGTTATTATTAGTTATCTATTTTATGCATATACATGTATACAGGTCAATCCCAATCTCCCAACTCATCCCACCACCACCACCCCATGGCTTCCCCCACTTTGTGTCCATACGTCTGTTCTCTACCTCTGTGTCTCCATTTCTGCCCTGCAAACCAGTTCATCTGTACCATTTTTCTAGGTTCCACATATAGGCCTTAGTATACAATATTTGTTTTTCTCTTTCTGACTTACTTCACTCTGCATGACAGTCTCTAGATCCATCAACTTCTCTACAAATGACCCAGTTTCATTCCTTTTTATGGCTGAGTAATATTCCATTTTATATATGTACCACATCTTTATCCATTCATCTGTCTGTGGGCATTTAGGTTGCTTCCATTACCTGGCTATTGTAAATAGTGCTGCAATGAACATTGTGGTGAATGTGTCTTTGTGATTTATGGTTTTCTCTGGGTATATGCCCAGAAGTGGGATTGCTGGATCCTATGGTAATTCTCTTTTTAGTTTTTTAAAGGAACCTCCATACTGTTCTCCATAGTGACTGTATCAATTTACATTCCCACCAATAGCGGAAGAGGGTTCCTTTTGTCCACACCCTCCCCAGAATTTGCTGTTTGTACATTATCTGATGATGCCGATTCTAACAGGTGTGAGGTCTTACCTCATTGTAGTTTTGATTTGCATTTCTCTGATAATTAGTGATGTTGAGCAGCTTCTCATGTGCGTCTTGGCCATCTCTGTGACTTCTTTGAAGAAACGTCTCTTTAGATCTTCTGCCCATTTTTGTATTGGGTTGTTTGTTTTATTAATATTAAGCTGCATGAGCTGTTTATATATATTGGAGATTAAACCTTTGTCCATTGATTCGTTTGTGAACGTTTTCGCCCATTCTGAGGGTTGCCTTTTTCCATTCCCGTTTTTTTAACAAAGAAAGAAAGAAAGCAAAAGAAGCAGAACACTAATGTGCGTGAAATATGCCTCTTGAAACTGTCGTTTTGAAATATGGACGTCTTTTGAATTTTTTGGTCGATATATGACCCCAGGATTTGTTTTCAGGGCAGGTGTCATTTACAGGCCTGTAATGATTTGGAATATCCACTGACCATTAGCGCTGGGATTAAAGCTGCAGTTGTGAGAAACGGCCACAAGGTGGCAGCAGTTCTCCCTTACCAAATCTGGTTACTAGGGCAGCAGAGCCTCAATGGAAGTCGCGTTCTAGATTGGCATGTAGAACGGAATGTGCCAGGAGAAAGCCCCTCAAGTGTGTCTCACTACTTCTGGTTCTTGTTTTTAATTTAATCTTTTATTTTTTATTACAGCAAGTTTGAGTACAACGTTTAGCTTGTTGTAGGTGTGCAAGAGGTGGTTCTTTTACACATGTACATATGTCTGTTCTTCCTGGGATCCTTTTCCCATGTACGTTATGACAGAATGTTGAGTAGTCTTCTCTTGGTACTCCGTAGGTCTTTGGTGATTATATATGTCTACTGTGTTTGTATATGTCTGTTAACCCCAATATCGTAATGAATTCAATCCTCACACCTTTCCTTTGGTGAACCATAAGTTTGTTTAATGAATCTGTGATTGCCCTTCTCCGTGGAAATATCTGCCCTGGTATCAATTTATAGGTAACACCTATAAGTGATATGATACGATATGTGTCTTTCACTTTCTGACTTACTCCAAGTCACGTGATTACCTCGAGACTCATCTACGGTGCTGCGAATGGCATTGTGTCCTTTTTCTCCTTGGCGAATATTCTGTCTTAGCGAGGTCCATTTTCTGCAATGTGATTCCCTGAGGGCTGAGGATTAGCTGCCCTGGGCAGCCTGACCCTGCCGGCAAGCCCTCCCCAGGTGTGCCTGGGTTGAGGTCAATATAAACAGCACTCCAGGCAGCAATAGCCCCTGCAGCTGTGCCTGACTCCATATTCTCTGCCCCGTCAGCAGTCTCGGGGCTGTGCTGGTGGGAGGGTGTGAGGGTCCACGGCTTTGTGGGTGGCCCGGTGTGAGTGGGGCTCTGCTGGACTTTCGGCAGGAGTTGCCAGGCTGCCACCTGTAAAGGAGAGGATGTGTCACCCATAACTTCCACTGGAATATCTCTCCGGGCTGGGGTGAGGAAGGAAAAAAAGGAGTGGGGGCCGGGACAGGAGGGGTATCTCAGGCAGGGCAATGGAAAGCTTCCAGAAGAGCGCCCGTGGCCAGGACCATCCTGGCTGACCTGCAGGCACCAAGTTGGCCTGCGTGCCGTCGCTGGTGTGGCTCCACGGCCCTCCCTCTAGGCTTTCAAGCCCTTGTACATATTCAGGTGTTTCACCTGGGAAGGGTGGGAACAGTTCAGCAGCATCTGGCCTGGGGCTCAGCTCACGTTTACTCACAGAGGCCTGGGCACGGTCTCCCAGCTTTGCAATAAGGACGCTCCTTGCGTGGGCGGGTGGGGCTGCTGGCTGTATGGGAGATGATTCCCCACCTCTGACCAATTTCAGAATTGTTTACCACTGGAGCAAGTGCCTTGGTAGTGTTTTCCTCTGTATAACTGTTAGGTTCAGTTTTTTTTTTTTCTTTTTTGGTTCAAGTTAGATTTTATTCCTCTTTTATGTATTTATAGATATAAGCATGGAAATAATTCATTGTTATATATACATCAGTGTGAATGGAAGAACTTTTTTTCTGTTTTATTTTTACATTTTATTTTTAAAAATTTTGAAATTTAATTTTGTTTATTTTTTTATACAGTAGGTTATTATTAGTTATCTATTTTATGCATATACATGTATACAGGTCAATCCCAATCTCCCAACTCATCCCACCACCACCACCCCATGGCTTCCCCCACTTTGTGTCCATACGTCTGTTCTCTACCTCTGTGTCTCTATTTCTGCCCTGCACACCAGTTCATCTGTACCATTTTTCTAGGTTCCACATATAGGCATTAGTATACAATATTTGTTTTTCTCTTTCTGACTTACTTCACTCTGTATGACAGTCTCTAGATCCATCAACTTCTCTACAAATGACCCAGTTTCATTCCTTTTTATGGCTGAGTAATATTCCATTTTATATATGTACCACATCTTTATCCATTCGTCTGTCTGTGGGCATTTAGGTTGCTTCCATTACCTGGCTATTGTAAATAGTGCTGCAATGAACATTGTGGTGAATGTGTCTTTGTGATTTATGGTTTTCTCTGGGTATATGCCCAGAAGTGGGATTGCTGGATCCTATGGTAATTCTCTTTTTAGTTTTTTAAAGGAACCTCCATACTGTTCTCCATAGTGACTGTATCAATTTACATTCCCACCAATAGCGGAAGAGGGTTCCTTTTGTCCACACCCTCCCCAGAATTTGCTGTTTGTACATTATCTGATGATGCCGATTCTAACAGGTGTGAGGTCTTACCTCATTGTAGTTTTGATTTGCATTTCTCTGATAATTAGTGATGTTGAGCAGCTTCTCATGTGCGTCTTGGCCATCTCTGTGACTTCTTTGAAGAAACGTCTCTTTAGATCTTCTGCCCATTTTTGTATTGGGTTGTTTGTTTTATTAATATTAAGCTGCATGAGCTGTTTATATATATTGGAGATTAAACCTTTGTCCATTGATTCGTTTGTGAACGTTTTCGCCCATTCTGAGGGTTGCCTTTTTCCATTCCCGTTTTTTTAACAAAGAAAGAAAGAAAGCAAAAGAAGCAGAACACTAATGTGCGTGAAATATGCCTCTTGAAACTGTCGTTTTGAAATATGGACGTCTTTTGAATTTTTTGGTCGATATATGACCCCAGGATTTGTTTTCAGGGCAGGTGTCATTTACAGGCCTGTAATGATTTGGAATATCCACTGACCATTAGCGCTGGGATTACAGCTGCAGTTGTGAGAACAGGCCACAAGGTGGCAGCAGTTCTCCCTTACCAAATCTGGTTACTAGGGCAGCAGAGCCTCAATGGAAGTCGTGTTCTAGATTGGCATGTAGAACGGAATGTGCCAGGAGAAAGCCCCTCAAGTGTGTCTCACTACTTCTTGTTCTTGTTTTTAATTTAATCTTTTATTTTTTATTACAGCAAGTTTGAGTACAACGTTTAGCTTGTTGTAGGTGTGCAAGAGGTGGTTCTTTTACACATGTACATATGTCTGTTCTTCCTGGGATCCTTTTCCCATGTACGTTATGACAGAATGTTGAGTAGTCTTCTCTTGGTACTCCGTAGGTCTTTGGTGATTATATACGTCTACTGTGTTTGTATATGTCTGTTAACCCCAATATCGTAATGAATTCAATCCTCACACCTTTCCTTTGGTGAACCATAAGTTTCTTTAATGAATCTGTGATTGCCCTTCTCCGTGGAAATATCTGCCCTGGTATCAATTTATAGGTAACACCTATAAGTGATATGATACGATATGTGTCTTTCACTTTCTGACTTACTCCAAGTCACGTGATTACCTCGAGACTCATCTACGGTGCTGCGAATGGCATTGTGTCCTTTTTCTCCTTGGCGAATATTCTGTCTTAGCGAGGTCCATTTTCTGCAATGTGATTCCCTGAGGGCTGAGGATTAGCTGCCCTGGGCAGCCTGACCCTGCCGGCAAGCCCTCCCCAGGTGTGCCTGGGTTGAGGTCAATATAAACAGCACTCCAGGCAGCAATAGCCCCTGCAGCTGTGCCTGACTCCATATTCTCTGCCCCGTCAGCAGTCTCGGGGCTGTGCTGGTGGGAGGGTGGGAGGGTCCACGGCTTTGTGGGTGGCCCGGTGTGAGTGGGGCTCTGCTGGACTTTCGGCAGGAGTTGCCAGGCTGCCACCTGTAAAGGAGAGGATGTGTCACCCATAACTTCCACTGGAATATCTCTCCGGGCTGAGGTGAGGAAGGAAAAAAAGGAGTGGGGGCCGGGACAGGAGGGGTATCTCAGGCAGGGCAATGGAAAGCTTCCAGAAGAGCGCCCGTGGCCAGGACCATCCTGGCTGACCTGCAGGCACCAAGTTGGCCTGCGTGCCGTCGCTGGTGTGGCTCCACGTCCCTCCCTCTAGGCTTTCAAGCCCTTGTACATATTCAGGTGTTTCACCTGGGAAGGGTGGGAACAGTTCAGCAGCATCTGGCCTGGGGCTCAGCTCACGTTTACTCACAGAGGCCTGGGCACGGTCTCCCAGCTTTGCAATAAGGACGCTCCTTGCGTGGGCGGGTGGGGCTGCTGGCTGTATGGGAGATGATTCCCCACCTCTGACCAATTTCAGAATTGTTTACCACTGGAGCAAGTGCCTTGGTAGTGTTTTCCTCTGTATAACTGTTAGGTTCAGTTTTTTTTTTTTTTCTTTTTTGGTTCAAGTTAGATTTTATTCCTCTTTTATGTATTTATAGATATAAGCATGGAAATAATTCATTGTTATATATACATCAGTGTGAATGGAAGAACTTTTTTTCTGTTTTATTTTTACATTTTATTTTTAAAAATTTTGAAATTTAATTTTGTTTATTTTTTTATACAGTAGGTTATTATTAGTTATCTATTTTATGCATATACATGTATACAGGTCAATCCCAATCTCCCAACTCATCCCACCACCACCACCCCATGGCTTCCCCCACTTTGTGTCCATACGTCTGTTCTCTACCTCTGTGTCTCTATTTCTGCCCTGCACACCAGTTCATCTGTACCATTTTTCTAGGTTCCACATATAGGCATTAGTATACAATATTTGTTTTTCTCTTTCTGACTTACTTCACTCTGTATGACAGTCTCTAGATCCATCAACTTCTCTACAAATGACCCAGTTTCATTCCTTTTTATGGCTGAGTAATATTCCATTTTATATATGTACCACATCTTTATCCATTCGTCTGTCTGTGGGCATTTAGGTTGCTTCCATTACCTGGCTATTGTAAATAGTGCTGCAATGAACATTGTGGTGAATGTGTCTTTGTGATTTATGGTTTTCTCTGGGTATATGCCCAGAAGTGGGATTGCTGGATCCTATGGTAATTCTCTTTTTAGTTTTTTAAAGGAACCTCCATACTGTTCTCCATAGTGACTGTATCAATTTACATTCCCACCAATAGAGGAAGAGGGTTCCTTTTGTCCACACCCTCCCCAGAATTTGCTGTTTGTACATTATCTGATGATGCCGATTCTAACAGGTGTGAGGTCTTACCTCATTGTAGTTTTGATTTGCATTTCTCTGATAATTAGTGATGTTGAGCAGCTTCTCATGTGCGTCTTGGCCATCTCTGTGTCTTCTTTGAAGAAACGTCTCTTTAGATCTTCTGCCCATTTTTGTATTGGGTTGTTTGTTTTATTAATATTAAGCTGCATGAGCTGTTTATATATATTGGAGATTAAACCTTTGTCCATTGATTCGTTTGTGAACGTTTTCGCCCATTCTGAGGTTTGCCTTTTTCCATTCCCGTTTTTTTAACAAAGAAAGAAAGAAAGCAAAAGAAGCAGAACACTAATGTGCGTGAAATATGCCTCTTGAAACTGTCGTTTTGGAATATGGACGTCTTTTGAATTTTTTGGTCGATATATGACCCCAGGATTTGTTTTCAGGGCAGGCGTCATTTACAGGCCTGTAATGATTTGGAATATCCACTGACCATTAGCGCTGGGATTAAAGCTGCAGTTGTGAGAAACGGCCACAAGGTGGCAGCAGTTCTCCCTTACCAAATCTGGTTACTAGGGCAGCAGAGCCTCAATGGAAGTCGCGTTCTAGATTGGCATGTAGAACGGAATGTGCCAGGAGAAAGCCCCTCAAGTGTGTCTCACTACTTCTTGTTCTTGTTTTTAATTTAATCTTTTATTTTTTATTACAGCATGTTTGAGTACAACGTTTAGCTTGTTGTAGGTGTGCAAGAGGTGGTTCTTTTACACATGTACATATGTCTGTTCTTCCTGGGATCCTTTTCCCATGTACGTTATGACAGAATGTTGAGTAGTCTTCTCTTGGTACTCCGTAGGTCTTTGGTGATTATATACGTCTACTGTGTTTGTATATGTCTGTTAACCCCAATATCGTAATGAATTCAATCCTCACACCTTTCCTTTGGTGAACCATAAGTTTGTTTAATGAATCTGTGATTGCCCTTCTCCGTGGAAATATCTGCCCTGGTATCAATTTATAGGTAACACCTATAAGTGATATGATACGATATGTGTCTTTCACTTTCTGACTTACTCCAAGTCACGTGATTACCTCGAGACTCATCTACGGTGCTGCGAATGGCATTGTGTCCTTTTTTTCCTTGGCGAATATTCTGTCTTAGCGAGGTCCATTTTCTGCAATGTGATTCCCTGAGGGCTGAGGATTAGCTGCCCTGGGCAGCCTGACCCTGCCGGCAAGCCCTCCCCAGGTGTGCCTGGGTTGAGGTCAATATAAACAGCACTCCAGGCAGCAATAGCCCCTGCAGCTGTGCCTGACTCCATATTCTCTGCCCCGTCAGCAGTCTCGGGGCTGTGCTGGTGGGAGGGTGTGAGGGTCCACGGCTTTGTGGGTGGCCCGGTGTGAGTGGGGCTCTGCTGGACTTTCGGCAGGAGTTGCCAGGCTGCCACCTGTAAAGGAGAGGATGTGTCACCCATAACTTCCACTGGAATATCTCTCCGGGCTGAGGTGAGGAAGGAAAAAAAGGAGTGGGGGCCGGGACAGGAGGGGTATCTCAGGCAGGGCAATGGAAAGCTTCCAGAAGAGCGCCCGTGGCCAGGACCATCCTGGCTGACCTGCAGGCACCAAGTTGGCCTGCGTGCCGTCGCTGGTGTGGCTCCACGGCCCTCCCTCTAGGCTTTCAAGCCCTTGTACATATTCAGGTGTTTCACCTGGGAAGGGTGGGAACAGTTCAGCAGCATCTGGCCTGGGGCTCAGCTCACGTTTACTCACAGAGGCCTGGGCACGGTCTCCCAGCTTTGCAATAAGGACGCACCTTGCGTGGGCGGGTGGGGCTGCTGGCTGTATGGGAGATGATTCCCCACCTCTGACCAATTTCAGAATTGTTTACCACTGGAGCAAGTGCCTTGGTAGTGTTTTCCTCTGTATAACTGTTAGGTTCAGTTTTTTTTTTTTTTCTTTTTTGGTTCAAGTTAGATTTTATTCCTCTTTTATGTATTTATAGATATAAGCATGGAAATAATTCATTGTTATATATACATCAGTGTGAATGGAAGAACTTTTTTTCTGTTTTATTTTTACATTTTATTTTTAAAAATTTTGAAATTTAATTTTGTTTATTTTTTTATACAGTAGGTTATTATTAGTTATCTATTTTATGCATATACATGTATACAGGTCAATCCCAATCTCCCAACTCATCCCACCACCACCACCCCATGGCTTCCCCCACTTTGTGTCCATACGTCTGTTCTCTACCTCTGTGTCTCTATTTCTGCCCTGCACACCAGTTCATCTGTACCATTTTTCTAGGTTCCACATATAGGCATTAGTATACAATATTTGTTTTTCTCTTTCTGACTTACTTCACTCTGTATGACAGTCTCTAGATCCATCAACTTCTCTACAAATGACCCAGTTTCATTCCTTTTTATGGCTGAGTAATATTCCATTTTATATATGTACCACATCTTTATCCATTCGTCTGTCTGTGGGCATTTAGGTTGCTTCCATTACCTGGCTATTGTAAATAGTGCTGCAATGAACATTGTGGTGAATGTGTCTTTGTGATTTATGGTTTTCTCTGGGTATATGCCCAGAAGTGGGATTGCTGGATCCTATGGTAATTCTCTTTTTAGTTTTTTAAAGGAACCTCCATACTGTTCTCCATAGTGACTGTATCAATTTACATTCGCACCAATAGCGGAAGAGGGTTCCTTTTGTCCACACCCTCCCCAGAGTTTGTTGTTTGTACATTACCTGATGATGCCGATTCTAACAGGTGTGAGGTCTTACCTCATTGTAGTTTTCATTTGCATTTCTCTGATAATTAGTGATGTTGAGCAGCTTCTCATGTGCGTCTTGGCCATCTCTGTGTCTTCTTTGAAGAAACGTCTATTTAGATCTTCTGCCCATTTTTGTATTGGGTTGTTTGTTTTATTAATATTAAGCTGCATGAGCTGTTTATATATATTGGAGATTAAACCTTTGTCCATTGATTCGTTTGTGAACGTTTTCGCCCATTCTGAGGGTTGCCTTTTTCCATTCCCGTTTTTATAACAAAGAAAGAAAGAAAGCCAAAGAAGCAGAACACTAATGTGCGTGAAATATGCCTCTTGAAACTGTCGTTTTGAAATATGGACGTCTTTTGAATTTTTTGGTCGATATATGACCCCAGGATTTGTTTTCAGGGCAGGCGTCATTTACAGGCCTGTAATGATTTGGAATATCCACTGACCATTAGCGCTGGGATTAAAGCTGCAGTTGTGAGAAACGGCCACAAGGTGGCAGCAGTTCTCCCTTACCAAATCTGGTTACTAGGGCAGCAGAGCCTCAATGGAAGTCGCGTTCTACATTGGAATGTAGAACGGAATGTGCCAGGAGAAAGCCCCTCAAGTGTGTCTCACTACTTCTTGTTCTTGTTTTTAATTTATTTTTTTATTTTTTATTACAGCAAGTTTGAGTACAACGTTTAGCTTGTTGTAGGTGTGCAAGAGGTGGTTCTTTTACACATATACATATGTCTGTTCTTCCTGGGATCCTTTTCCCATGTACGTTATGACAGAATGTTGAGTAGTCTTCTCTTGGTACTCCGTAGGTCTTTGGTGATTATATACGTCTACTGTGTTTGTATATGTCTGTTAACCCCAATATCGTAATGAATTCAATCCTCACACCTTTCCTTTGGTGAACCATAAGTTTGTTTAATGAATCTGTGATTGCCCTTCTCCGTGGAAATATCTGCCCTGGTATCAATTTATAGGTAACACCTATAAGTGATATGATACGATATGTGTCTTTCACTTTCTGACTTACTCCAAGTCACGTGATTACCTCGAGACTCATCTACGGTGCTGCAAATGGCATTGTGTCCTTTTTTTCCTTGGCGAATATTCTGTCTTAGCGAGGTCCATTTTCTGCAATGTGATTCCCTGAGGGCTGAGGATTAGCTGCCCTGGGCAGCCTGACCCTGCCGGCAAGCCCTCCCCAGGTGTGCCTGGGTTGAGGTCAATATAAACAGCACTCCAGGCAGCAATAGCCCCTGCAGCTGTGCCTGACTCCATATTCTCTGCCCCGTCAGCAGTCTCGGGGCTGTGCTGGAGGGAGGGTGGGAGGGTCCACGGCTTTGTGGGTGGCCCGATGTGAGTGGGGTTCTGCTGGACTTTCGGCAGGAGTTGCCAGGCTGCCACCTGTAAAGAAGAGGATGTGTAACCCATAACTTCCACTGGAATATCTCTCCGGGCTGAGGTGAGGAAGGAAAAAAAGGAGTGGGGGCCGGGACAGGAGGGGTATCTCAGGCAGGGCAATGGAAAGCTTCCAGAAGAGCGCCCGTGGCCAGGACCATCCTGGCTGACCTGCAGGCACCAAGTTGGCCTGCGTGCCGTCGCTGGTGTGGCTCCACGGCCCTCCCTCTAGGCTTTCAAGCCCTTGTACATATTCAGGTGTTTCACCTGGGAAGGGTGGGAACAGTTCAGCAGCATCTGGCCTGGGGCTCAGCTCACGTTTACTCACAGAGGCCTGGGCACGGTCTCCCAGCTTTGCAATAAGGACGCTCCTTGCGTGGGCGGGTGGGGCTGCTGGCTGTATGGGAGATGATTCCACACCTCTGACCAATTTCAGAATTGTTTAACATCTGGAGCAAGTGCCTTGGTAGTGTTTTCCTCTGTATAACTGTTAGGTTCAGTTTTTTTTTTTTTCTTTTTTGGTTCAAGTTAGATTTTATTCCTCTTTTATGTATTTATAGATATAAGCATGGAAATAATTCATTGTTATATATACATCAGTGTGAATGGAAGAACATTTTTTTCTGTTTTATTTTTACATTTTAGTTTTAAAAATTTTGAAATTTAATTTTGTTTATTTTTTTATACAGTAGGTTATTATTAGTTATCTATTTTATGCATATACATGTATACAGGTCAATCCCAATCTCCCAACTCATCCCACCACCACCACCCCATGGCTTCCCCCACTTTGTGTCCATACGTCTGTTCTCTACCTCTGTGTCTCTATTTCTGCCCTGCAAACCAGTTCATCTGTACCATTTTTCTAGGTTCCACATATAGGCATTAGTATACAATATTTGTTTTTCTCTTTCTGACTTACTTCACTCTGTATGACAGTCTCTAGATCCATCAACTTCTCTACAAATGACCCAGTTTCATTCCTTTTTATGGCTGAGTAATATTCCATTTTATATATGTACCACATCTTTATCCATTCGTCTGTCTGTGGGCATTTAGGTTGCTTCCATTACCTGGCTATTGTAAATAGTGCTGCAATGAACATTGTGGTGAATGTGTCTTTGTGATTTATGGTTTTCTCTGGGTATATGCCCAGAAGTGGGATTGCTGGATCCTATGGTAATTCGCTTTTTCGTTTTTTAAAGGAACCTCCATACTGTTCTCCATAGTGACTGTATCAATTTACATTCCCACCAATAGCGGAAGAGGGTTCCTTTTGTCCACACCCTCCCCAGAATTTGTTGTTTGTAGATTATCTGATGATGCCGATTCTAACAGGTGTGAGGTCTTACCTCATTGTAGTTTTGATTTGCATTTCTCTAATAATTAGTGATGTTGAGCAGCTTCTCATGTGCGTCTTGGCCATCTCTGTGTCTTCTTTGAAGAAACGTCTCTTTAGATCTTCTGCCCATTTTTGTATTGGGTTGTTTGTTTTATTAATATTAAGCTGCATGAGCTGTTTATATATATTGGAGATTAAACCTTTGTCCATTGATTCGTTTGTGAACGTTTTCGCCCATTCTGAGGGTTGCCTTTTTCCATTCCCGTTTTTTTAACAAAGAAAGAAAGAAAGCCAAAGAAGCAGAACACTAATGTGCGTGAAATATGCCTCTTGAAACTGTCGTTTTGAAATATGGACGTCTTTTGAATTTTTTGGTCGATATATGACCCCAGGATTTGTTTTCAGGGCAGGTGTCATTTACAGGCCGGTAATGATTTGGAATATCCACTGACCATTAGCGCTGGGATTAAAGCTGCAGTTGTGAGAAACGGCCACAAGGTGGCAGCAGTTCTCCCTTACCAAATCTGCTTACTAGGGCAGCAGAGCCTCAATGGAAGTCGCGTTCTAGATTGGAATGTAGAACGGAATGTGCCAGGAGAAAGCCCCTCAAGTGTGTCTCACTACTTCTTGTTCCTGTTTTTAATTTAATTTTTTATTTTTTATTACAGCAAGTTTGAGTACAACGTTTAGCTTGTTGTAGGTGTGCAAGAGGTGGTTCTTTTACACATATACATATGTCTGTTCTTCCTGGGATCCTTTTCCCATGTACGTTATGACAGAATGTTGAGTAGTCTTCTCTTGGTACTCCGTAGGTCTTTGGTGATTATATACGTCTACTGTGTTTGTATATGTCTGTTAACCCCAATATCGTAATGAATTCAATCCTCACACCTTTCCTTTGGTGAACCATAAGTTTGTTTAATGAATCTGTGATTGCCCTTCTCCGTGGAAATATCTGCCCTGGTATCAATTTATAGGTAACACCTATAAGTGATATGATACGATATGTGTCTTTCACTTTCTGACTTACTCCAAGTCACGTGATTACCTCGAGACTCATCTACGGTGCTGCAAATGGCATTGTGTCCTTTTTTTCCTTGGCGAATATTCTGTCTTAGCGAGGTCCATTTTCTGCAATGTGATTCCCTGAGGGCTGAGGATTAGCTGCCCTGGGCAGCCTGACCCTGCCGGCAAGCCCTCCCCAGGTGTGCCTGGGTTGAGGTCAATATAAACAGCACTCCAGGCAGCAATAGCCCCTGCAGCTGTGCCTGACTCCATATTCTCTGCCCCGTCAGCAGTCTCGGGGCTGTGCTGGTGGGAGGGTGGGAGGGTCCACGGCTTTGTGGGTGGCCCGATGTGAGTGGGGTTCTGCTGGACTTTCGGCAGGAGTTGCCAGGCTGCCACCTGTAAAGAAGAGGATGTGTAACCCATAACTTCCACTGGAATATCTCTCCGGGCTGAGGTGAGGAAGGAAAAAAAGGAGTGGGGGCCGGGACAGGAGGGGTATCTCAGGCAGGGCAATGGAAAGCTTCCAGAAGAGCGCCCGTGGCCAGGACCATCCTGGCTGACCTGCAGGCACCAAGTTGGCCTGCGTGCCGTCGCTGGTGTGGCTCCACGGCCCTCCCTCTAGGCTTTCAAGCCCTTGTACATATTCAGGTGTTTCACCTGGGAAGGGTGGGAACAGTTCAGCAGCATCTGGCCTGGGGCTCAGCTCACGTTTACTCACAGAGGCCTGGGCACGGTCTCCCAGCTTTGCAATAAGGACGCTCCTTGCGTGGGCGGGTGGGGCTGCTGGCTGTATGGGAGATGATTCCACACCTCTGACCAATTTCAGAATTGTTTAACATCTGGAGCAAGTGCCTTGGTAGTGTTTTCCTCTGTATAACTGTTAGGTTCAGTTTTTTTTTTTTCTTTTTTGGTTCAAGTTAGATTTTATTCCTCTTTTATGTATTTATAGATATAAGCATGGAAATAATTCATTGTTATATATACATCAGTGTGAATGGAAGAACATTTTTTTCTGTTTTATTTTTACATTTTAGTTTTAAATATTTTGAAATTTAATTTTGTTTATTTTTTTATACAGTAGGTTATTATTAGTTATCTATTTTATGCATATACATGTATACAGGTCAATCCCAATCTCCCAACTCATCCCACCACCACCACCCCATGGCTTCCCCCACTTTGTGTCCATACGTCTGTTCTCTACCTCTGTGTCTCTATTTCTGCCCTGCAAACCAGTTCATCTGTACCATTTTTCTAGGTTCCACATATAGGCATTAGTATACAATATTTGTTTTTCTCTTTCTGACTTACTTCACTCTGTATGACAGTCTCTAGATCCATCAACTTCTCTACAAATGACCCAGTTTCATTCCTTTTTATGGCTGAGTAATATTCCATTTTATATATGTACCACATCTTTATCCATTCGTCTGTCTGTGGGCATTTAGGTTGCTTCCATTACCTGGCTATTGTAAATAGTGCTGCAATGAACATTGTGGTGAATGTGTCTTTGTGATTTATGGTTTTCTCTGGGTATATGCCCAGAAGTGGGATTGCTGGATCCTATGGTAATTCTCTTTTTCGTTTTTTAAAGGAACCTCCATACTGTTCTCCATAGTGACTGTATCAATTGACATTCCCACCAATAGCGGAAGAGGGTTCCTTTTGTCCACACCCTCCCCAGAATTTGTTGTTTGTAGATTATCTGATGATGCCGATTCTAACAGGTGTGAGGTCTTACCTCATTGTAGTTTTGATTTGCATTTCTCTAATAATTAGTGATGTTGAGCAGCTTCTCATGTGCGTCTTGGCCATCTCTGTGTCTTCTTTGAAGAAACGTCTCTTTAGATCTTCTGCCCATTTTTGTATTGGGTTGTTTGTTTTATTAATATTAAGCTGCATGAGCTGTTTATATATATTGGAGATTAAACCTTTGTCCATTGATTCGTTTGTGAACGTTTTCGCCCATTCTGAGGGTTGCCTTTTTCCATTCCCGTTTTTTTAACAAAGAAAGAAAGAAAGCCAAAGAAGCAGAACACTAATGTGCGTGAAATATGCCTCTTGAAACTGTCGTTTTGAAATATGGACGTCTTTTGAATTTTTTGGTCGATATATGACCCCAGGATTTGTTTTCAGGGCAGGTGTCATTTACAGGCCGGTAATGATTTGGAATATCCACTGACCATTAGCGCTGGGATTAAAGCTGCAGTTGTGAGAAACGGCCACAAGGTGGCAGCAGTTCTCCCTTACCAAATCTGCTTACTAGGGCAGCAGAGCCTCAATGGAAGTCGCGTTCTAGATTGGAATGTAGAACGGAATGTGCCAGGAGAAAGCCCCTCAAGTGTGTCTCACTACTTCTTGTTCCTGTTTTTAATTTAATTTTTTATTTTTTATTACAGCAAGTTTGAGTACAACGTTTAGCTTGTTGTAGGTGTGCAAGAGGTGGTTCTTTTACACATATACATATGTCTGTTCTTCCTGGGATCCTTTTCCCATGTACGTTATGACAGAATGTTGAGTAGTCTTCTCTTGGTACTCCGTAGGTCTTTGGTGATTATATACGTCTACTGTGTTTGTATATGTCTGTTAACCCCAATATCGTAATGAATTCAATCCTCACACCTTTCCTTTGGTGAACCATAAGTTTCTTTAATGAATCTGTGATTGCCCTTCTCCGTGGAAATATCTGCCCTGGTATCAATTTATAGGTAACACCTATAAGTGATATGATACGATATGTGTCTTTCACTTTCTGACTTACTCCAAGTCACGTGATTACCTCGAGACTCATCTACGGTGCTGCAAATGGCATTGTGTCCTTTTTTTCCTTGGCGAATATTCTGTCTTAGCGAGGTCCATTTTCTGCAATGTGATTCCCTGAGGGCTGAGGATTAGCTGCCCTGGGCAGCCTGACCCTGCCGGCAAGCCCTCCCCAGGTGTGCCTGGGTTGAGGTCAATATAAACAGCACTCCAGGCAGCAATAGCCCCTGCAGCTGTGCCTGACTCCATATTCTCTGCCCCGTCAGCAGTCTCGGGGCTGTGCTGGTGGGAGGGTGGGAGGGTCCACGGCTTTGTGGGTGGCCCGGTGTGAGTGGGGCTCTGCTGGACTTTCGGCAGGAGTTGCCAGGCTGCCACCTGTAAAGAAGAGGATGTGTCACCCATAACTTCCACTGGAATATCTCTCCGGGCTGAGGTGAGGAAGGAAAAAAAGGAGTGGGGGCCGGGACAGGAGGGGTATCTCAGGCAGGGCAATGGAAAGCTTCCAGAAGAGCGCCCGTGGCCAGGACCATCCTGGCTGACCTGCAGGCACCAAGTTGGCCTGCGTGCCGTCGCTGGTGTGGCTCCACGGCCCTCCCTCTAGGCTTTCAAGCCCTTGTACATATTCAGGTGTTTCACCTGAGAAGGGTGGGAACAGTTCAGCAGCATCTGGCCTGGGGCTCAGCTCACGTTTACTCACAGAGGCCTGGGCACGGTCTCCCAGCTTTGCAATAAGGACGCTCCTTGCGTGGGCGGGTGGGGCTGCTGGCTGTATGGGAGATGATTCCCCACCTCTGACCAATTTCAGAATTCTTTACCACTGGAGCAAGTGCCTTGGTAGTGTTTTCCTCTGTATAACTCTTAGGTTCAGTTTTTTTTTTTTCTTTTTTGGTTCAAGTTAGATTTTATTCCTCTTTTATGTATTTATAGATATAAGCATGGAAATAATTCATTGTTATATATACATCAGTGTGAATGGAAGAACTTTTTTTCTGTTTTATTTTAACATTTTATTTTTAAAAATTTTGAAATTTAATTTTGTTTATTTTTTTATACAGTAAGTTATTATTAGTTATCTATTTTATGCATATACATGTATACAGGTCAATCCCAATCTCCCAACTCATCCCACCACCACCACCCCATGGCTTCCCCCACTTTGTGTCCATACGTCTGTTCTCTACCTCTGTGTCTCTATTTCTGCCCTGCAAACCAGTTCATCTGTACCATTTTTCTAGGTTCCACATATAGGCATTAGTATACAATATTTGTTTTTCTCTTTCTGACTTACTTCACTCTGTATGACAGTCTCTAGATCCATCAACTTCTCTACAAATGACCCAGTTTCATTCCTTTTTATGGCTGAGTAATATTCCATTTTATATATGTACCACATCTTTATCCATTCGTCTGTCTGTGGGCATTTAGGTTGCTTCCATTACCTGGCTATTGTAAATAGTGCTGCAATGAACATTGTGGTGAATGTGTCTTTGTGATTTATGGTTTTCTCTGGGTATATGCCCAGAAGTGGGATTGCTGGATCCTATGGTAATTCTCTTTTTAGTTTTTTAAAGGAACCTCCATACTGTTCTCCATAGTGACTGTATCAATTTACATTCCCACCAATAGTGGAAGAGGGTTCCTTTTGTCCACACCCTCCCCAGAATTTGTTGTTTGTACATTATCTGATGATGCCGATTCTAACAGGTGTGAGGTCTTACCTCATTGTAGTTTTGATTTGCATTTCTCTAATAATTAGTGATGTTGAGCAGCTTCTTATGTGCGTCTTGGCCATCTCTGTGACTTCTTTGAAGAAACGTCTCTTTAGATCTTCTGCCCATTTTTGTATTGGGTTGTTTGTTTTATTAATATTAAGCTGCATGAGCTGTTTATATATATTGGAGATTAAACCTTTGTCCATTGATTCGTTTGTGAACGTTTTCGCCCATTCTGAGGGTTGCCTTTTTCCATTCCCGTTTTTTTAACAAAGAAAGAAAGAAAGCCAAAGAAGCAGAACACTAATGTGCGTGAAATATGCCTCTTGAAACTGTCGTTTTGAAATATGGACGTCTTTTGAATTTTTTGGTCGATATATGACCCCAGGATTTGTTTTCAGGGTAGGTGTCATTTACAGGCCGGTAATGATTTGGAATATCCACTGACCATTAGCTCTGGGATTAAAGCTGCAGTTGTGAGAAACGGCCACAAGGTGGCAGCAGTTCTCCCTTACCAAATCTGCTTACTAGGGCAGCAGAGCCTCAATGGAAGTCGCGTTCTAGATTGGAATGTAGAACGGAATGTGCCAGGAGAAAGCCCCTCAAGTGTGTCTCACTACTTCTTGTTCCTGTTTTTAATTTAATTTTTTATTTTTTATTACAGCAAGTTTGAGTACAACGTTTAGCTTGTTGTAGGTGTGCAAGAGGTGGTTCTTTTACACATATACATATGTCTGTTCTTCCTGGGATCCTTTTCCCATGTACGTTATGACAGAATGTTGAGTAGTCTTCTCTTGGTACTCCGTAGGTCTTTGGTGATTATATACGTCTACTGTGTTTGTATATGTCTGTTAACCCCAATATCGTAATGAATTCAATCCTCACACCTTTCCTTTGGTGAACCATAAGTTTGTTTAATGAATCTGTGATTGCCCTTCTCCGTGGAAATATCTGCCCTGGTATCAATTTATAGGTAACACCTATAAGTGATATGATACGATATGTGTCTTTCACTTTCTGACTTACTCCAAGTCACGTGATTACCTCGAGACTCATCTACGGTGCTGCGAATGGCATTGTGTCCTTTTTTTCCTTGGCGAATATTCTGTCTTAGCGAGGTCCATTTTCTGCAATGTGATTCCCTGAGGGCTGAGGATTAGCTGCCCTGGGCAGCCTGACCCTGCCGGCAAGCCCTCCCCAGGTGTGCCTGGGTTGAGGTCAATATAAACAGCACTCCAGGCAGCAATAGCCCCTGCAGCTGTGCCTGACTCCATATTCTCTGCCCCGTCAGCAGTCTCGGGGCTGTGCTGGTGGGAGGGTGTGAGGGTCCACGGCTTTGTGGGTGGCCCGATGTGAGTGGGGCTCTGCTGGACTTTCGGCAGGAGTTGCCAGGCTGCCACCTGTAAAGGAGAGGATGTGTCACCCATAACTTCCACTGGAATATCTCTCCGGGCTGAGGTGAGGAAGGAAAAAAAGGAGTGGGGGCCGGGACAGGAGGGGTATCTCAGGCAGGGCAATGGAAAGCTTCCAGAAGAGCGCCCGTGGCCAGGACCATCCTGGCTGACCTGCAGGCACCAAGTTGGCCTGCGTGCCGTCGCTGGTGTGGCTCCACGGCCCTCCCTCTAGGCTTTCAAGCCCTTGTACATATTCAGGTGTTTCACCTGGGAAGGGTGGGAACAGTTCAGCAGCATCTGGCCTGGGGCTCAGCTCACGTTTACTCACAGAGGCCTGGGCACGGTCTCCCAGCTTTGCAATAAGGACGCTCCTTGCGTGGGCGGGTGGGGCTGCTGGCTGTATGGGAGATGATTCCCCACCTCTGACCAATTTCAGAATTGTTTACCACTGGAGCAAGTGCCTTGGTAGTGTTTTCCTCTGTATAACTGTTAGGTTCAGTTTTTTTTTTTTTTTTTTTTTTGGTTCAAGTTAGATTTTATTCCTCTTTTATGTATTTATAGATATAAGCATGGAAATAATTCATTGTTATATATACATCAGTGTGAATGGAAGAACTTTTTTTCTGTTTTATTTTTACATTTTATTTTTAAAAATTTTGAAATTTAATTTTGTTTATTTTTTTATACAGTAGGTTATTATTAGTTATCTATTTTATGCATATACATGTATACAGGTCAATCCCAATCTCCCAACTCATCCCACCACCACCACCCCATGGCTTCCCCCACTTTGTGTCCATACGTCTGTTCTCTACCTCTGTGTCTCTATTTCTGCCCTGCACACCAGTTCATCTGTACCATTTTTCTAGGTTCCACATATAGGCATTAGTATACAATATTTGTTTTTCTCTTTCTGACTTACTTCACTCTGTATGACAGTCTCTAGATCCATCAACTTCTCTACAAATGACCCAGTTTCATTCCTTTTTATGGCTGAGTAATATTCCATTTTATATATGTACCACATCTTTATCCATTCGTCTGTCTGTGGGCATTTAGGTTGCTTCCATTACCTGGCTATTGTAAATAGTGCTGCAATGAACATTGTGGTGAATGTGTCTTTGTGATTTATGGTTTTCTCTGGGTATATGCCCAGAAGTGGGATTGCTGGATCCTATGGTAATTCTCTTTTTAGTTTTTTAAAGGAACCTCCATACTGTTCTCCATAGTGACTGTATCAATTTACATTCGCACCAATAGCGGAAGAGGGTTCCTTTTGTCCACACCCTCCCCAGAGTTTGTTGTTTGTACATTACCTGATGATGCCGATTCTAACAGGTGTGAGGTCTTACCTCATTGTAGTTTTCATTTGCATTTCTCTGATAATTAGTGATGTTGAGCAGCTTCTCATGTGCGTCTTGGCCATCTCTGTGTCTTCTTTGAAGAAACGTCTATTTAGATCTTCTGCCCATTTTTGTATTGGGTTGTTTGTTTTATTAATATTAAGCTGCATGAGCTGTTTATATATATTGGAGATTAAACCTTTGTCCATTGATTCGTTTGTGAACGTTTTCGCCCATTCTGAGGGTTGCCTTTTTCCATTCCCGTTTTTATAACAAAGAAAGAAAGAAAGCAAAAGAAGCAGAACACTAATGTGCGTGAAATATGCCTCTTGAAACTGTCGTTTTGAAATATGGACGTCTTTTGAATTTTTTGGTCGATATATGACCCCAGGATTTGTTTTCAGGGCAGGCGTCATTTACAGGCCTGTAATGATTTGGAATATCCACTGACCATTAGCGCTGGGATTAAAGCTGCAGTTTTGAGAAACGGCCACAAGGTGGCAGCAGTTCTCCCTTACCAAATCTGGTTACTAGGGCAGCAGAGCCTCAATGGAAGTCGCGTTCTAGATTGGCATGTAGAACGGAATGTGCCAGGAGAAAGCCCCTCAAGTGTGTCTCACTACTTCTTGTTCTTGTTTTTAATTTAATCTTTTATTTTTTATTACAGCAAGTTTGAGTACAACGTTTAGCTTGTTGTAGGTGTGCAAGAGGTGGTTCTTTTACACATGTACATATGTCTGTTCTTCCTGGGATCCTTTTCCCATGTACGTTATGACAGAATGTTGAGTAGTCTTCTCTTGGTACTCCGTAGGTCTTTGGTGATTATATACGTCTACTGTGTTTGTATATGTCTGTTAACCCCAATATCGTAATGAATTCAATCCTCACACCTTTCCTTTGGTGAACCATAAGTTTGTTTAATGAATCTGTGATTGCCCTTCTCCGTGGAAATATCTGCCCTGGTATCAATTTATAGGTAACACCTATAAGTGATATGATACGATATGTGTCTTTCACTTTCTGACTTACTCCAAGTCACGTGATTACCTCGAGACTCATCTACGGTGCTGCGAATGGCATTGTGTCCTTTTTTTCCTTGGCGAATATTCTGTCTTAGCGAGGTCCATTTTCTGCAATGTGATTCCCTGAGGGCTGAGGATTAGCTGCCCTGGGCAGCCTGACCCTGCCGGCAAGCCCTCCCCAGGTGTGCCTGGGTTGAGGTCAATATAAACAGCACTCCAGGCAGCAATAGCCCCTGCAGCTGTGCCTGACTCCATATTCTCTGCCCCGTCAGCAGTCTCGGGGCTGTGCTGGTGGGAGGGTGTGAGGGTCCACGGCTTTGTGGGTGGCCCGGTGTGAGTGGGGCTCTGCTGGACTTTCGGCAGGAGTTGCCAGGCTGCCACCTGTAAAGGAGAGGATGTGTCACCCATAACTTCCACTGGAATATCTCTCCGGGCTGAGGTGAGGAAGGAAAAAAAGGAGTGGGGGCCGGGACAGGAGGGGTATCTCAGGCAGGGCAATGGAAAGCTTCCAGAAGAGCGCCCGTGGCCAGGACCATCCTGGCTGACCTGCAGGCACCAAGTTGGCCTGCGTGCCGTCGCTGGTGTGGCTCCACGGCCCTCCCTCTAGGCTTTCAAGCCCTTGTACATATTCAGGTGTTTCACCTGGGAAGGGTGGGAACAGTTCAGCAGCATCTGGCCTGGGGCTCAGCTCACGTTTACTCACAGAGGCCTGGGCACGGTCTCCCAGCTTTGCAATAAGGACGCTCCTTGCGTGGGCGGGTGGGGCTGCTGGCTGTATGGGAGATGATTCCACACCTCTGACCAATTTCAGAATTGCTTAACATCTGGAGCAAGTGCCTTGGTAGTGTTTTCCTCTGTATAACTGTTAGGTTCAGTTTTTTTTTTTTTTTCTTTTTTGGTTCAAGTTAGATTTTATTCCTCTTTTATGTATTTATAGATATAAGCATGGAAATAATTCATTGTTATATATACATCAGTGTGAATGGAAGAACATTTTTTTCTGTTTTATTTTTACATTTTATTTTTAAAAATTTTGAAATTTAATTTTGTTTATTTTTTTATACAGTAGGTTATTATTAGTTATCTATTTTATGCATATACATGTATACAGGTCAATCCCAATCTCCCAACTCATCCCACCACCACCACCCCATGGCTTCCCCCACTTTGTGTCCATACGTCTGTTCTCTACCTCTGTGTCTCTATTTCTGCCCTGCAAACCAGTTCATCTGTACCATTTTTCTAGGTTCCACATATAGGCATTAGTATACAATATTTGTTTTTCTCTTTCTGACTTACTTCACTCTGTATGACAGTCTCTAGATCCATCAACTTCTCTACAAATGACCCAGTTTCATTCCTTTTTATGGCTGAGTAATATTCCATTTTATATATGTACCACATCTTTATCCATTCGTCTGTCTGTGGGCATTTAGGTTGCTTCCATTACCTGGCTATTGTAAATAGTGCTGCAATGAACATTGTGGTGAATGTGTCTTTGTGATTTATGGTTTTCTCTGGGTATATGCCCAGAAGTGGGATTGCTGGATCCTATGGTAATTCGCTTTTTCGTTTTTTAAAGGAACCTCCATACTGTTCTCCATAGTGACTGTATCAATTTACATTCCCACCAATAGCGGAAGAGGGTTCCTTTTGTCCACACCCTCCCCAGAATTTGTTGTTTGTAGATTATCTGATGATGCCGATTCTAACAGGTGTGAGGTCTTACCTCATTGTAGTTTTGATTTGCATTTCTCTAATAATTAGTGATGTTGAGCAGCTTCTCATGTGCGTCTTGGCCATCTCTGTGTCTTCTTTGAAGAAACGTCTCTTTAGATCTTCTGCCCATTTTTGTATTGGGTTGTTTGTTTTATTAATATTAAGCTGCATGAGCTGTTTATATATATTGGAGATTAAACCTTTGTCCATTGATTCGTTTGTGAACGTTTTCGCCCATTCTGAGGGTTGCCTTTTTCCATTCCCGTTTTTTTAACAAAGAAAGAAAGAAAGCCAAAGAAGCAGAACACTAATGTGCGTGAAATATGCCTCTTGAAACTGTCGTTTTGAAATATGGACGTCTTTTGAATTTTTTGGTCGATATATGACCCCAGGATTTGTTTTCAGGGCAGGTGTCATTTACAGGCCTGTAATGATTTGGAATATCCACTGACCATTAGCGCTGGGATTAAAGCTGCAGTTGTGAGAAACGGCCACAAGGTGGCAGCAGTTCTCCCTTACCAAATCTGGATACTAGGGCAGCAGAGCCTCAATGGAAGTCGCGTTCTACATTGGAATGTAGAACGGAATGTGCCAGGAGAAAGCCCCTCAAGTGTGTCTCACTACTTCTTGTTCTTGTTTTTAATTTATTTTTTTATTTTTTATTACAGCAAGTTTGAGTACAACGTTTAGCTTGTTGTAGGTGTGCAAGAGGTGGTTCTTTTACACATATACATATGTCTGTTCTTCCTGGGATCCTTTTCCCATGTACGTTATGACAGAATGTTGAGTAGTCTTCTCTTGGTACTCCGTAGGTCTTTGGTGATTATATACGTCTACTGTGTTTGTATATGTCTGTTAACCCCAATATCGTAATGAATTCAATCCTCACACCTTTCCTTTGGTGAACCATAAGTTTGTTTAATGAATCTGTGATTGCCCTTCTCCGTGGAAATATCTGCCCTGGTATCAATTTATAGGTAACACCTATAAGTGATATGATACGATATGTGTCTTTCACTTTCTGACTTACTCCAAGTCACGTGATTACCTCGAGACTCATCTACGGTGCTGCAAATGGCATTGTGTCCTTTTTTTCCTTGGCGAATATTCTGTCTTAGCGAGGTCCATTTTCTGCAATGTGATTCCCTGAGGGCTGAGGATTAGCTGCCCTGGGCAGCCTGACCCTGCCGGCAAGCCCTCCCCAGGTGTGCCTGGGTTGAGGTCAATATAAACAGCACTCCAGGCAGCAATAGCCCCTGCAGCTGTGCCTGACTCCATATTCTCTGCCCCGTCAGCAGTCTCGGGGCTGTGCTGGAGGGAGGGTGGGAGGGTCCACGGCTTTGTGGGTGGCCCGATGTGAGTGGGGTTCTGCTGGACTTTCGGCAGGAGTTGCCAGGCTGCCACCTGTAAAGAAGAGGATGTGTAACCCATAACTTCCACTGGAATATCTCTCCGGGCTGAGGTGAGGAAGGAAAAAAAGGAGTGGGGGCCGGGACAGGAGGGGTATCTCAGGCAGGGCAATGGAAAGCTTCCAGAAGAGCGCCCGTGGCCAGGACCATCCTGGCTGACCTGCAGGCACCAAGTTGGCCTGCGTGCCGTCGCTGGTGTGGCTCCACGGCCCTCCCTCTAGGCTTTCAAGCCCTTGTACATATTCAGGTGTTTCACCTGGGAAGGGTGGGAACAGTTCAGCAGCATCTGGCCTGGGGCTCAGCTCACGTTTACTCACAGAGGCCTGGGCACGGTCTCCCAGCTTTGCAATAAGGACGCTCCTTGCGTGGGCGGGTGGGGCTGCTGGCTGTATGGGAGATGATTCCACACCTCTGACCAATTTCAGAATTGTTTAACATCTGGAGCAAGTGCCTTGGTAGTGTTTTCCTCTGTATAACTGTTAGGTTCAGTTTTTTTTTTTTTCTTTTTTGGTTCAAGTTAGATTTTATTCCTCTTTTATGTATTTATAGATATAAGCATGGAAATAATTCATTGTTATATATACATCAGTGTGAATGGAAGAACATTTTTTTCTGTTTTATTTTTACATTTTAGTTTTAAATATTTTGAAATTTAATTTTGTTTATTTTTTTATACAGTAGGTTATTATTAGTTATCTATTTTATGCATATACATGTATACAGGTCAATCCCAATCTCCCAACTCATCCCACCACCACCACCCCATGGCTTCCCCCACTTTGTGTCCATACGTCTGTTCTCTACCTCTGTGTCTCTATTTCTGCCCTGCAAACCAGTTCATCTGTACCATTTTTCTAGGTTCCACATATAGGCATTAGTATACAATATTTGTTTTTCTCTTTCTGACTTACTTCACTCTGTATGACAGTCTCTAGATCCATCAACTTCTCTACAAATGACCCAGTTTCATTCCTTTTTATGGCTGAGTAATATTCCATTTTATATATGTACCACATCTTTATCCATTCGTCTGTCTGTGGGCATTTAGGTTGCTTCCATTACCTGGCTATTGTAAATAGTGCTGCAATGAACATTGTGGTGAATGTGTCTTTGTGATTTATGGTTTTCTCTGGGTATATGCCCAGAAGTGGGATTGCTGGATCCTATGGTAATTCTCTTTTTCGTTTTTTAAAGGAACCTCCATACTGTTCTCCATAGAGACTGTATCAATTTACATTCCCACCAATAGCGGAAGAGGGTTCCTTTTGTCCACACCCTCCCCAGAATTTGTTGTTTGTAGATTATCTGATGATGCCGATTCTAACAGGTGTGAGGTCTTACCTCATTGTAGTTTTGATTTGCATTTCTCTAATAATTAGTGATGTTGAGCAGCTTCTCATGTGCGTCTTGGCCATCTCTGTGTCTTCTTTGAAGAAACGTCTCTTTAGATCTTCTGCCCATTTTTGTATTGGGTTGTTTGTTTTATTAATATTAAGCTGCATGAGCTGTTTATATATATTGTAGATTAAACCTTTGTCCATTGATTCGTTTGTGAACGTTTTCGCCCATTCTGAGGGTTGCCTTTTTCCATTCCCGTTTTTTTAACAAAGAAAGAAAGAAAGCCAAAGAAGCAGAACACTAATGTGCGTGAAATATGCCTCTTGAAACTGTCGTTTTGAAATATGGACGTCTTTTGAATTTTTTGGTCGATATATGACCCCAGGATTTGTTTTCAGGGCAGGTGTCATTTACAGGCCGGTAATGATTTGGAATATCCACTGACCATTAGCGCTGGGATTAAAGCTGCAGTTGTGAGAAACGGCCACAAGGTGGCAGCAGTTCTCCCTTACCAAATCTGCTTACTAGGGCAGCAGAGCCTCAATGGAAGTCGCGTTCTAGATTGGAATGTAGAACGGAATGTGCCAGGAGAAAGCCCCTCAAGTGTGTCTCACTACTTCTTGTTCCTGTTTTTAATTTAATTTTTTATTTTTTATTACAGCAAGTTTGAGTACAACGTTTAGCTTGTTGTAGGTGTGCAAGAGGTGGTTCTTTTACACATATACATATGTCTGTTCTTCCTGGGATCCTTTTCCCATGTACGTTATGACAGAATGTTGAGTAGTCTTCTCTTGGTACTCCGTAGGTCTTTGGTGATTATATACGTCTACTGTGTTTGTATATGTCTGTTAACCCCAATATCGTAATGAATTCAATCCTCACACCTTTCCTTTGGTGAACCATAAGTTTGTTTAATGAATCTGTGATTGCCCTTCTCCGTGGAAATATCTGCCCTGGTATCAATTTATAGGTAACACCTATAAGTGATATGATACGATATGTGTCTTTCACTTTCTGACTTACTCCAAGTCACGTGATTACCTCGAGACTCATCTACGGTGCTGCAAATGGCATTGTGTCCTTTTTTTCCTTGGCGAATATTCTGTCTTAGCGAGGTCCATTTTCTGCAATGTGATTCCCTGAGGGCTGAGGATTAGCTGCCCTGGGCAGCCTGACCCTGCCGGCAAGCCCTCCCCAGGTGTGCCTGGGTTGAGGTCAATATAAACAGCACTCCAGGCAGCAATAGCCCCTGCAGCTGTGCCTGACTCCATATTCTCTGCCCCGTCAGCAGTCTCGGGGCTGTGCTGGTGGGAGGGTGGGAGGGTCCACGGCTTTGTGGGTGGCCCGATGTGAGTGGGGTTCTGCTGGACTTTCGGCAGGAGTTGCCAGGCTGCCACCTGTAAAGAAGAGGATGTGTAACCCATAACTTCCACTGGAATATCTCTCCGGGCTGAGGTGAGGAAGGAAAAAAAGGAGTGGGGGCCGGGACAGGAGGGGTATCTCAGGCAGGGCAATGGAAAGCTTCCAGAAGAGCGCCCGTGGCCAGGACCATCCTGGCTGACCTGCAGGCACCAAGTTGGCCTGCGTGCCGTCGCTGGTGTGGCTCCACGGCCCTCCCTCTAGGCTTTCAAGCCCTTGTACATATTCAGGTGTTTCACCTGGGAAGGGTGGGAACAGTTCAGCAGCATCTGGCCTGGGGCTCAGCTCACGTTTACTCACAGAGGCCTGGGCACGGTCTCCCAGCTTTGCAATAAGGACGCTCCTTGCGTGGGCGGGTGGGGCTGCTGGCTGTATGGGAGATGATTCCACACCTCTGACCAATTTCAGAATTGTTTAACATCTGGAGCAAGTGCCTTGGTAGTGTTTTCCTCTGTATAACTGTTAGGTTCAGTTTTTTTTTTTTTCTTTTTTGGTTCAAGTTAGATTTTATTCCTCTTTTATGTATTTATAGATATAAGCATGGAAATAATTCATTGTTATATATACATCAGTGTGAATGGAAGAACATTTTTTTCTGTTTTATTTTTACATTTTAGTTTTAAATATTTTGAAATTTAATTTTGTTTATTTTTTTATACAGTAGGTTATTATTAGTTATCTATTTTATGCATATACATGTATACAGGTCAATCCCAATCTCCCAACTCATCCCACCACCACCACCCCATGGCTTCCCCCACTTTGTGTCCATACGTCTGTTCTCTACCTCTGTGTCTCTATTTCTGCCCTGCAAACCAGTTCATCTGTACCATTTTTCTAGGTTCCACATATAGGCATTAGTATACAATATTTGTTTTTCTCTTTCTGACTTACTTCACTCTGTATGACAGTCTCTAGATCCATCAACTTCTCTACAAATGACCCAGTTTCATTCCTTTTTATGGCTGAGTAATATTCCATTTTATATATGTACCACATCTTTATCCATTCGTCTGTCTGTGGGCATTTAGGTTGCTTCCATTACCTGGCTATTGTAAATAGTGCTGCAATGAACATTGTGGTGAATGTGTCTTTGTGATTTATGGTTTTCTCTGGGTATATGCCCAGAAGTGGGATTGCTGGATCCTATGGTAATTCTCTTTTTCGTTTTTTAAAGGAACCTCCATACTGTTCTCCATAGTGACTGTATCAATTTACATTCCCACCAATAGCGGAAGAGGGTTCCTTTTGTCCACACCCTCCCCAGAATTTGTTGTTTGTAGATTATCTGATGATGCCGATTCTAACAGGTGTGAGGTCTTACCTCATTGTAGTTTTGATTTGCATTTCTCTAATAATTAGTGATGTTGAGCAGCTTCTCATGTGCGTCTTGGCCATCTCTGTGTCTTCTTTGAAGAAACGTCTCTTTAGATCTTCTGCCCATTTTTGTATTGGGTTGTTTGTTTTATTAATATTAAGCTGCATGAGCTGTTTATATATATTGGAGATTAAACCTTTGTCCATTGATTCGTTTGTGAACGTTTTCGCCCATTCTGAGGGTTGCCTTTTTCCATTCCCGTTTTTTTAACAAAGAAAGAAAGAAAGCCAAAGAAGCAGAACACTAATGTGCGTGAAATATGCCTCTTGAAACTGTCGTTTTGAAATATGGACGTCTTTTGAATTTTTTGGTCGATATATGACCCCAGGATTTGTTTTCAGGGCAGGTGTCATTTACAGGCCGGTAATGATTTGGAATATCCACTGACCATTAGCGCTGGGATTAAAGCTGCAGTTGTGAGAAACGGCCACAAGGTGGCAGCAGTTCTCCCTTACCAAATCTGCTTACTAGGGCAGCAGAGCCTCAATGGAAGTCGCGTTCTAGATTGGAATGTAGAACGGAATGTGCCAGGAGAAAGCCCCTCAAGTGTGTCTCACTACTTCTTGTTCCTGTTTTTAATTTAATTTTTTATTTTTTATTACAGCAAGTTTGAGTACAACGTTTAGCTTGTTGTAGGTGTGCAAGAGGTGGTTCTTTTACACATATACATATGTCTGTTCTTCCTGGGATCCTTTTCCCATGTACGTTATGACAGAATGTTGAGTAGTCTTCTCTTGGTACTCCGTAGGTCTTTGGTGATTATATACGTCTACTGTGTTTGTATATGTCTGTTAACCCCAATATCGTAATGAATTCAATCCTCACACCTTTCCTTTGGTGAACCATAAGTTTGTTTAATGAATCTGTGATTGCCCTTCTCCGTGGAAATATCTGCCCTGGTATCAATTTATAGGTAACACCTATAAGTGATATGATACGATATGTGTCTTTCACTTTCTGACTTACTCCAAGTCACGTGATTACCTCGAGACTCATCTACGGTGCTGCAAATGGCATTGTGTCCTTTTTTTCCTTGGCGAATATTCTGTCTTAGCGAGGTCCATTTTCTGCAATGTGATTCCCTGAGGGCTGAGGATTAGCTGCCCTGGGCAGCCTGACCCTGCCGGCAAGCCCTCCCCAGGTGTGCCTGGGTTGAGGTCAATATAAACAGCACTCCAGGCAGCAATAGCCCCTGCAGCTGTGCCTGACTCCATATTCTCTGCCCCGTCAGCAGTCTCGGGGCTGTGCTGGTGGGAGGGTGGGAGGGTCCACGGCTTTGTGGGTGGCCCGGTGTGAGTGGGGCTCTGCTGGACTTTCGGCAGGAGTTGCCAGGCTGCCACCTGTAAAGAAGAGGATGTGTCACCCATAACTTCCACTGGAATATCTCTCCGGGCTGAGGTGAGGAAGGAAAAAAAGGAGTGGGGGCCGGGACAGGAGGGGTATCTCAGGCAGGGCAATGGAAAGCTTCCAGAAGAGCGCCCGTGGCCAGGACCATCCTGGCTGACCTGCAGGCACCAAGTTGGCCTGCGTGCCGTCGCTGGTGTGGCTCCACGGCCCTCCCTCTAGGCTTTCAAGCCCTTGTACATATTCAGGTGTTTCACCTGGGAAGGGTGGGAACAGTTCAGCAGCATCTGGCCTGGGGCTCAGCTCACGTTTACTCACAGAGGCCTGGGCACGGTCTCCCAGCTTTGCAATAAGGACGCTCCTTGCGTGGGCGGGTGGGGCTGCTGGCTGTATGGGAGATGATTCCCCACCTCTGACCAATTTCAGAATTCTTTACCACTGGAGCAAGTGCCTTGGTAGTGTTTTCCTCTGTATAACTCTTAGGTTCAGTTTTTTTTTTTTCTTTTCTGGTTCAAGTTAGATTTTATTCCTCTTTTATGTATTTATAGATATAAGCATGGAAATAATTCATTGTTATATATACATCAGTGTGAATGGAAGAACTTTTTTTCTGTTTTATTTTAACATTTTATTTTTAAAAATTTTGAAATTTAATTTTGTTTATTTTTTTATACAGTAGGTTATTATTAGTTATCTATTTTATGCATATACATATATACAGGTCAATCCCAATCTCCCAACTCATCCCACCACCACCACCCCATGGCTTCCCCCACTTTGTGTCCATACGTCTGTTCTCTACCTCTGTGTCTCTATTTCTGCCCTGCAAACCAGTTCATCTGTACCATTTTTCTAGGTTCCACATATAGGCATTAGTATACAATATTTGTTTTTCTCTTTCTGACTTACTTCACTCTGTATGACAGTCTCTAGATCCATCAACTTCTCTACAAATGACCCAGTTTCATTCCTTTTTATGGCTGAGTAATATTCCATTTTATATATGTACCACATCTTTATCCATTCGTCTGTCTGTGGGCATTTAGGTTGCTTCCATTACCTGGCTATTGTAAATAGTGCTGCAATGAACATTGTGGTGAATGTGTCTTTGTGATTTATGGTTTTCTCTGGGTATATGCCCAGAAGTGGGATTGCTGGATCCTATGGTAATTCTCTTTTTCGTTTTTTAAAGGAACCTCCATACTGTTCTCCATAGTGACTGTATCAATTTACATTCCCACCAATAGCGGAAGAGGGTTCCTTTTGTCCACACCCTCCCCAGAATTTGTTGTTTGTAGATTATCTGATGATGCCGATTCTAACAGGTGTGAGGTCTTACCTCATTGTAGTTTTGATTTGCATTTCTCTAATAATTAGTGATGTTGAGCAGCTTCTCATGTGCGTCTTGGCCATCTCTGTGTCTTCTTTGAAGAAACGTCTCTTTAGATCTTCTGCCCATTTTTGTATTGGGTTGTTTGTTTTATTAATATTAAGCTGCATGAGCTGTTTATATATATTGGAGATTAAACCTTTGTCCATTGATTCGTTTGTGAACGTTTTCGCCCATTCTGAGGGTTGCCTTTTTCCATTCCCGTTTTTTTAACAAAGAAAGAAAGAAAGCCAAAGAAGCAGAACACTAATGTGCGTGAAATATGCCTCTTGAAACTGTCGTTTTGAAATATGGACGTCTTTTGAATTTTTTGGTCGATATATGACCCCAGGATTTGTTTTCAGGGTAGGTGTCATTTACAGGCCGGTAATGATTTGGAATATCCACTGACCATTAGCTCTGGGATTAAAGCTGCAGTTGTGAGAAACGGCCACAAGGTGGCAGCAGTTCTCCCTTACCAAATCTGGTTACTAGGGCAGCAGAGCCTCAATGGAAGTCGCGTTCTAGATTGGAATGTAGAACGGAATGTGCCAGGAGAAAGCCCCTCAAGTGTGTCTCACTACTTCTTGTTCCTGTTTTTAATTTAATTTTTTATTTTTTATTACAGCAAGTTTGAGTACAACGTTTAGCTTGTTGTAGGTGTGCAAGAGGTGGTTCTTTTACACATATACATATGTCTGTTCTTCCTGGGATCCTTTTCCCATGTACGTTATGACAGAATGTTGAGTAGTCTTCTCTTGGTACTCCGTAGGTCTTTGGTGATTATATACGTCTACTGTGTTTGTATATGTCTGTTAACCCCAATATCGTAATGAATTCAATCCTCACACCTTTCCTTTGGTGAACCATAAGTTTCTTTAATGAATCTGTGATTGCCCTTCTCCGTGGAAATATCTGCCCTGGTATCAATTTATAGGTAACACCTATAAGTGATATGATACGATATGTGTCTTTCACTTTCTGACTTACTCCAAGTCACGTGATTACCTCGAGACTCATCTACGGTGCTGCGAATGGCATTGTGTCCTTTTTCTCCTTGGCGAATATTCTGTCTTAGCGAGGTCCATTTTCTGCAATGTGATTCCCTGAGGGCTGAGGATTAGCTGCCCTGGGCAGCCTGACCCTGCCGGCAAGCCCTCCCCAGGTGTGCCTGGGTTGAGGTCAATATAAACAGCACTCCAGGCAGCAATAGCCCCTGCAGCTGTGCCTGACTCCATATTCTCTGCCCCGTCAGCAGTCTCGGGGCTGTGCTGGTGGGACGGTGGGAGGGTCCACGGCTTTGTGGGTGTCCCGGTGTGAGTGGGGCTCTGCTGGACTTTCGGCAGGAGTTGCCAGGCTGCCACCTGTAAAGCAGAGGATGTGTCACCCATAACTTCCACTGGAATATCTCTCCGGGCTGAGGTGAGGAAGGAAAAAAAGGAGTGGGGGCCGGGACAGGAGGGGTATCTCAGGCAGGGCAATGGAAAGCTTCCAGAAGAGCGACCGTGGCCAGGACCATCCTGGCTGACCTGCAGGCACCAAGTTGGCCTGCGTGCCGTCGCTGGTGTGGCTCCACGGCCCTCCCTCTAGGCTTTCAAGCCCTTGTACATATTCAGGTGTTTCACCTGGGAAGGGTGGGAACAGTTCAGCAGCATCTGGCCTGGGGCTCAGCTCACGTTTACTCACAGAGGCCTGGGCACGGTCTCCCAGCTTTGCAATAAGGACGCTCCTTGCGTGGGCGGGTGGGGCTGCTGGCTGTATGGGAGATGATTCCCCACCTCTGACCAATTTCAGAATTCTTTACCACTGGAGCAAGTGCCTTGGTAGTGTTTTCCTCTGTATAACTCTTAGGTTCAGTTTTTTTTTTTTCTTTTTTGGTTCAAGTTAGATTTTATTCCTCTTTTATGTATTTATAGATATAAGCATGGAAATAATTCATTGTTATATATACATCAGTGTGAATGGAAGAACTTTTTTTCTGTTTTATTTTTACATTTTATTTTTAAAAATTTTGAAACTTAATTTTGTTTATTTTTTTTATACAGTAGGTTATTATTAGTTATCTATTTTATGCATATACATGTATACAGGTCAATCCCAATCTCCCAACTCATCCCACCACCACCACCCCATGGCTTCCCCCACTTTGTGTCCATACGTCTGTTCTCTACCTCTGTGTCTCTATTTCTGCCCTGCAAACCAGTTCATCTGTACCATTTTTCTAGGTTCCACATATAGGCATTAGTATACAATATTTGTTTTTCTCTTTCTGACTTACTTCACTCTGTATGACAGTCTCCAGATCCATCAACTTCACTACAAATGACCCAGTTTCATTCCTTTTTATGGCTGAGTAATATTCCATTTTATATATGTACCACATCTTTATCCATTCGTCTGTCTGTGGGCATTTAGGTTGCTTCCATTACCTGGCTATTGTAAATAGTGCTGCAATGAACATTGTGGAGAATGTGTCTTTGTGATTTATGGTTTTCTCTGGGTATATGCCCAGAAGTGGGATTGCTGGATCCTATGGTAATTCTCTTTTTAGTTTTTTAAAGGAACCTCCATACTGTTCTCCATAGTGACTGTATCAATTTACATTCCCACCAATAGCGGAAGAGGGTTCCTTTTGTCCACACCCTCCCCAGAATTTGTTGTTTGTAGATTATCTGATGATGCCGATTCTAACAGGTGTGAGGTCTTACCTCATTGTAGTTTTGATTTGCATTTCTCTAATAATTAGTGATGTTGAGCAGCTTCTCATGTGCGTCTTGGCCATCTCTGTGTCTTCTTTGAAGAAACGTCTCTTTAGATCTTCTGCCCATTTTTGTATTGGGTTGTTTGTTTTATTAATATTAAGCTGCATGAGCTGTTTATATATATTGGAGATTAAACCTTTGTCCATTGATTCGTTTGTGAACGTTTTCGCCCATTCTGAGGGTTGCCTTTTTCCATTCCCGTTTTTTTAACAAAGAAAGAAAGAAAGCCAAAGAAGCAGAACACTAATGTGCGTGAAATATGCCTCTTGAAACTGTCGTTTTGAAATATGGACGTCTTTTGAATTTTTTGGTCGATATATGACCCCAGGATTTGTTTTCAGGGCAGGTGTCATTTACAGGCCGGTAATGATTTGGAATATCCACTGACCATTAGCGCTGGGATTAAAGCTGCAGTTGTGAGAAACGGCCACAAGGTGGCAGCAGTTCTCCCTTACCAAATCTGGTTACTAGGGCAGCAGAGCCTCAATGGAAGTCGCGTTCTAGATTGGAATGTAGAACGGAATGTGCCAGGAGAAAGCCCCTCAAGTGTGTCTCACTACTTCTTGTTCTTGTTTTTAATTTATTTTTTTATTTTTTATTACAGCAAGTTTGAGTACAACGTTTAGCTTGTTGTAGGTGTGCAAGAGGTGGTTCTTTTACACATATACATATGTCTGTTCTTCCTGGGATCCTTTTCCCATGTACGTTATGACAGAATGTTGAGTAGTCTTCTCTTGGTACTCCGTAGGTCTTTGGTGATTATATACGTCTACTGTGTTTGTATATGTCTGTTAACCCCACTATCGTAATGAATTCAATCCTCACACCTTTCCTTTGGTGAACCATAAGTTTCTTTAATGAATCTGTGATTGCCCTTCTCCGTGGAAATATCTGCCCTGGTATCAGTTTATAGGTAACACCTATAAGTGATATGATACGATATGTGTCTTTCACTTTCTGACTTACTCCAAGTCACGTGATTACCTCTAGACTCATCTACGGTGCTGCAAATGGCATTGTGTCCTATTTTTCCTTGGCGAATATTCTGTCTTAGCGAGGTCCATTTTCTGCAATGTGATTCCCTGAGGGCTGAGGATTAGCTGCCCTGGGCAGCCTGACCCTGCCGGCAAGCCCTCCCAGGTGTGCCTGGGTTGAGGTCAATATAAACAGCACTCCAGGCAGCAATAGCCCCTGCAGCTGTGCCTGACTCCATATTCTCTGCCCCGTCAGCAGTCTCGGGGCTGTGCTGGTGGGAGGGTGGGAGGGTCCACGGCTTTGTGGGTGGCCCGATGTGAGTGGGGCTCTGCTGGACTTTCGGCAGGAGTTGCCAGGCTGCCACCTGTAAAGAAGAGGATGTGTCACCCATAACTTCCACTGGAATATCTCTCCGGGCTGAGGTGAGGAAGGAAAAAAAGGAGTGGGGGCCGGGACAGGAGGGGTATCTCAGGCAGGGCAATGGAAAGCTTCCAGAAGAGCGCCCGTGGCCAGGACCATCCTGGCTGACCTGCAGGCACCAAGTTGGCCTGCGTGCCGTCGCTGGTGTGGCTCCACGGCCCTCCCTCTAGGCTTTCAAGCCCTTGTACATATTCAGGTGTTTCACCTGGGAAGGGTGGGAACAGTTCAGCAGCATCTGGCCTGGGGCTCAGCTCACGTTTACTCACAGAGGCCTGGGCACGGTCTCCCAGCTTTGCAATAAGGACGCTCCTTGCGTGGGCGGGTGGGGCTGCTGGCTGTATGGGAGATGATTCCACACCTCTGACCAATTTCAGAATTGTTTAACATCTGGAGCAAGTGCCTTGGTAGTGTTTTCCTCTGTATAACTGTTAGGTTCAGTTTTTTTTTTTTTTCTTTTTTGGTTCAAGTTAGATTTTATTCCTCTTTTATGTATTTATAGATATAAGCATGGAAATAATTCATTGTTATATATACATCAGTGTGAATGGTAGAACATTTTTTTCTGTTTTATTTTTACATTTTAGTTTTAAAAATTTTGAAATTTTATTTGGTTTATTTTTTTATACAGTAGGTTATTATTAGTTATCTATTTTATGCATATACATGTATACAGGTCAATCCCAATCTCCCAACTCATCCCACCACCACCACCCCATGGCTTTCCCCACTTTGTGTCCATACGTCTGTTCTCTACCTCTGTGTCTCTATTTCTGCCCTGCAAACCAGTTCATCTGTACCATTTTTCTAGGTTCCACATATAGGCATTAGTATACAATATTTGTTTTTCTCTTTCTGACTTACTTCACTCTGTATGACAGTCTCTAGATCCATCAACTTCTCTACAAATGACCCAGTTTCATTCCTTTTTATGGCTGAGTAATATTCCATTTTATATATGTACCACATCTTTATCCATTCGTCTGTCTGTGGGCATTTAGGTTGCTTCCATTACCTGGCTATTGTAAATAGTGCTGCAATGAACATTGTGGTGAATGTGTCTTTGTGATTTATGGTTTTCTCTGGGTATATGCCCAGAAGTGGGATTGCTGGATCCTATGGTAATTCTCTTTTTCGTTTTTTAAAGGAACCTCCATACTGTTCTCCATAGTGACTGTATCAATTTACATTCCCACCAATAGCGGAAGAGGGTTCCTTTTGTCCACACCCTCCCCAGAATTTGTTGTTTGTAGATTATCTGATGATGCCGATTCTAACAGGTGTGAGGTCTTACCTCATTGTAGTTTTGATTTGCATTTCTCTAATAATTAGTGATGTTGAGCAGCTTCTCATGTGCGTCTTGGCCATCTCTGTGTCTTCTTTGAAGAAACGTCTCTTTAGATCTTCTGCCCATTTTTGTATTGGGTTGTTTGTTTTATTAATATTAAGCTGCATGAGCTGTTTATATATATTGGAGATTAAACCTTTGTCCATTGATTCGTTTGTGAACGTTTTCGCCCATTCTGAGGGTTGCCTTTTTCCATTCCCGTTTTTTTAACAAAGAAAGAAAGAAAGCCAAAGAAGCAGAACACTAATGTGCGTGAAATATGCCTCTTGAAACTGTCGTTTTGAAATATGGACGTCTTTTGAATTTTTTGGTCGATATATGACCCCAGGATTTGTTTTCAGGGTAGGTGTCATTTACAGGCCGGTAATGATTTGGAATATCCACTGACCATTAGCTCTGGGATTAAAGCTGCAGTTGTGAGAAACGGCCACAAGGTGGCAGCAGTTCTCCCTTACCAAATCTGGTTACTAGGGCAGCAGAGCCTCAATGGAAGTCGCGTTCTAGATTGGAATGTAGAACGGAATGTGCCAGGAGAAAGCCCCTCAAGTGTGTCTCACTACTTCTTGTTCCTGTTTTTAATTTAATTTTTTATTTTTTATTACAGCAAGTTTGAGTACAACGTTTAGCTTGTTGTAGGTGTGCAAGAGGTGGTTCTTTTACACATATACATATGTCTGTTCTTCCTGGGATCCTTTTCCCATGTACGTTATGACAGAATGTTGAGTAGTCTTCTCTTGGTACTCCGTAGGTCTTTGGTGATTATATACGTCTACTGTGTTTGTATATGTCTGTTAACCCCAATATCGTAATGAATTCAATCCTCACACCTTTCCTTTGGTGAACCATAAGTTTCTTTAATGAATCTGTGATTGCCCTTCTCCGTGGAAATATCTGCCCTGGTATCAATTTATAGGTAACACCTATAAGTGATATGATACGATATGTGTCTTTCACTTTCTGACTTACTCCAAGTCACGTGATTACCTCGAGACTCATCTACGGTGCTGCGAATGGCATTGTGTCCTTTTTCTCCTTGGCGAATATTCTGTCTTAGCGAGGTCCATTTTCTGCAATGTGATTCCCTGAGGGCTGAGGATTAGCTGCCCTGGGCAGCCTGACCCTGCCGGCAAGCCCTCCCCAGGTGTGCCTGGGTTGAGGTCAATATAAACAGCACTCCAGGCAGCAATAGCCCCTGCAGCTGTGCCTGACTCCATATTCTCTGCCCCGTCAGCAGTCTCGGGGCTGTGCTGGTGGGACGGTGGGAGGGTCCACGGCTTTGTGGGTGTCCCGGTGTGAGTGGGGCTCTGCTGGACTTTCGGCAGGAGTTGCCAGGCTGCCACCTGTAAAGCAGAGGATGTGTCACCCATAACTTCCACTGGAATATCTCTCCGGGCTGAGGTGAGGAAGGAAAAAAAGGAGTGGGGGCCGGGACAGGAGGGGTATCTCAGGCAGGGCAATGGAAAGCTTCCAGAAGAGCGACCGTGGCCAGGACCATCCTGGCTGACCTGCAGGCACCAAGTTGGCCTGCGTGCCGTCGCTGGTGTGGCTCCACGGCCCTCCCTCTAGGCTTTCAAGCCCTTGTACATATTCAGGTGTTTCACCTGGGAAGGGTGGGAACAGTTCAGCAGCATCTGGCCTGGGGCTCAGCTCACGTTTACTCACAGAGGCCTGGGCACGGTCTCCCAGCTTTGCAATAAGGACGCTCCTTGCGTGGGCGGGTGGGGCTGCTGGCTGTATGGGAGATGATTCCCCACCTCTGACCAATTTCAGAATTCTTTACCACTGGAGCAAGTGCCTTGGTAGTGTTTTCCTCTGTATAACTCTTAGGTTCAGTTTTTTTTTTTTCTTTTTTGGTTCAAGTTAGATTTTATTCCTCTTTTATGTATTTATAGATATAAGCATGGAAATAATTCATTGTTATATATACATCAGTGTGAATGGAAGAACTTTTTTTCTGTTTTATTTTTACATTTTATTTTTAAAAATTTTGAAACTTAATTTTGTTTATTTTTTTTATACAGTAGGTTATTATTAGTTATCTATTTTATGCATATACATGTATACAGGTCAATCCCAATCTCCCAACTCATCCCACCACCACCACCCCATGGCTTCCCCCACTTTGTGTCCATACGTCTGTTCTCTACCTCTGTGTCTCTATTTCTGCCCTGCAAACCAGTTCATCTGTACCATTTTTCTAGGTTCCACATATAGGCATTAGTATACAATATTTGTTTTTCTCTTTCTGACTTACTTCACTCTGTATGACAGTCTCCAGATCCATCAACTTCACTACAAATGACCCAGTTTCATTCCTTTTTATGGCTGAGTAATATTCCATTTTATATATGTACCACATCTTTATCCATTCGTCTGTCTGTGGGCATTTAGGTTGCTTCCATTACCTGGCTATTGTAAATAGTGCTGCAATGAACATTGTGGAGAATGTGTCTTTGTGATTTATGGTTTTCTCTGGGTATATGCCCAGAAGTGGGATTGCTGGATCCTATGGTAATTCTCTTTTTAGTTTTTTAAAGGAACCTCCATACTGTTCTCCATAGTGACTGTATCAATTTACATTCCCACCAATAGCGGAAGAGGGTTCCTTTTGTCCACACCCTCCCCAGAATTTGTTGTTTGTAGATTATCTGATGATGCCGATTCTAACAGGTGTGAGGTCTTACCTCATTGTAGTTTTGATTTGCATTTCTCTAATAATTAGTGATGTTGAGCAGCTTCTCATGTGCGTCTTGGCCATCTCTGTGTCTTCTTTGAAGAAACGTCTCTTTAGATCTTCTGCCCATTTTTGTATTGGGTTGTTTGTTTTATTAATATTAAGCTGCATGAGCTGTTTATATATATTGGAGATTAAACCTTTGTCCATTGATTCGTTTGTGAACGTTTTCGCCCATTCTGAGGGTTGCCTTTTTCCATTCCCGTTTTTTTAACAAAGAAAGAAAGAAAGCCAAAGAAGCAGAACACTAATGTGCGTGAAATATGCCTCTTGAAACTGTCGTTTTGAAATATGGACGTCTTTTGAATTTTTTGGTCGATATATGACCCCAGGATTTGTTTTCAGGGCAGGTGTCATTTACAGGCCGGTAATGATTTGGAATATCCACTGACCATTAGCGCTGGGATTAAAGCTGCAGTTGTGAGAAACGGCCACAAGGTGGCAGCAGTTCTCCCTTACCAAATCTGGTTACTAGGGCAGCAGAGCCTCAATGGAAGTCGCGTTCTAGATTGGAATGTAGAACGGAATGTGCCAGGAGAAAGCCCCTCAAGTGTGTCTCACTACTTCTTGTTCTTGTTTTTAATTTATTTTTTTATTTTTTATTACAGCAAGTTTGAGTACAACGTTTAGCTTGTTGTAGGTGTGCAAGAGGTGGTTCTTTTACACATATACATATGTCTGTTCTTCCTGGGATCCTTTTCCCATGTACGTTATGACAGAATGTTGAGTAGTCTTCTCTTGGTACTCCGTAGGTCTTTGGTGATTATATACGTCTACTGTGTTTGTATATGTCTGTTAACCCCACTATCGTAATGAATTCAATCCTCACACCTTTCCTTTGGTGAACCATAAGTTTCTTTAATGAATCTGTGATTGCCCTTCTCCGTGGAAATATCTGCCCTGGTATCAGTTTATAGGTAACACCTATAAGTGATATGATACGATATGTGTCTTTCACTTTCTGACTTACTCCAAGTCACGTGATTACCTCTAGACTCATCTACGGTGCTGCAAATGGCATTGTGTCCTATTTTTCCTTGGCGAATATTCTGTCTTAGCGAGGTCCATTTTCTGCAATGTGATTCCCTGAGGGCTGAGGATTAGCTGCCCTGGGCAGCCTGACCCTGCCGGCAAGCCCTCCCAGGTGTGCCTGGGTTGAGGTCAATATAAACAGCACTCCAGGCAGCAATAGCCCCTGCAGCTGTGCCTGACTCCATATTCTCTGCCCCGTCAGCAGTCTCGGGGCTGTGCTGGTGGGAGGGTGGGAGGGTCCACGGCTTTGTGGGTGGCCCGATGTGAGTGGGGCTCTGCTGGACTTTCGGCAGGAGTTGCCAGGCTGCCACCTGTAAAGAAGAGGATGTGTCACCCATAACTTCCACTGGAATATCTCTCCGGGCTGAGGTGAGGAAGGAAAAAAAGGAGTGGGGGCCGGGACAGGAGGGGTATCTCAGGCAGGGCAATGGAAAGCTTCCAGAAGAGCGCCCGTGGCCAGGACCATCCTGGCTGACCTGCAGGCACCAAGTTGGCCTGCGTGCCGTCGCTGGTGTGGCTCCACGGCCCTCCCTCTAGGCTTTCAAGCCCTTGTACATATTCAGGTGTTTCACCTGGGAAGGGTGGGAACAGTTCAGCAGCATCTGGCCTGGGGCTCAGCTCACGTTTACTCACAGAGGCCTGGGCACGGTCTCCCAGCTTTGCAATAAGGACGCTCCTTGCGTGGGCGGGTGGGGCTGCTGGCTGTATGGGAGATGATTCCACACCTCTGACCAATTTCAGAATTGTTTAACATCTGGAGCAAGTGCCTTGGTAGTGTTTTCCTCTGTATAACTGTTAGGTTCAGTTTTTTTTTTTTTTCTTTTTTGGTTCAAGTTAGATTTTATTCCTCTTTTATGTATTTATAGATATAAGCATGGAAATAATTCATTGTTATATATACATCAGTGTGAATGGTAGAACATTTTTTTCTGTTTTATTTTTACATTTTAGTTTTAAAAATTTTGAAATTTTATTTGGTTTATTTTTTTATACAGTAGGTTATTATTAGTTATCTATTTTATGCATATACATGTATACAGGTCAATCCCAATCTCCCAACTCATCCCACCACCACCACCCCATGGCTTTCCCCACTTTGTGTCCATACGTCTGTTCTCTACCTCTGTGTCTCTATTTCTGCCCTGCAAACCAGTTCATCTGTACCATTTTTCTAGGTTCCACATATAGGCATTAGTATACAATATTTGTTTTTCTCTTTCTGACTTACTTCACTCTGTATGACAGTCTCCAGATCCATCAACTTCACTACAAATGACCCAGTTTCATTCCTTTTTATGGCTGAGTAATATTCCATTTTATATATGTACCACATCTTTATCCATTCGTCTGTCTGTGGGCATTTAGGTTGCTTCCATTACCTGGCTATTGTAAATAGTGCTGCAATGAACATTGTGGAGAATGTGTCTTTGTGATTTATGGTTTTCTCTGGGTATATGCCCAGAAGTGGGATTGCTGGATCCTATGGTAATTCTCTTTTTCGTTTTTTAAAGGAACCTCCATACTGTTCTCCATAGTGACTGTATCAATTTACATTCCCACCAATAGCGGAAGAGGGTTCCTTTTGTCCACACCCTCCCCAGAATTTGTTGTTTGTAGATTATCTGATGATGCCGATTCTAACAGGTGTGAGGTCTTACCTCATTGTAGTTTTGATTTGCATTTCTCTAATAATTAGTGATGTTGAGCAGCTTCTCATGTGCGTCTTGGCCATCTCTGTGTCTTCTTTGAAGAAACGTCTCTTTAGATCTTCTGCCCATTTTTGTATTGGGTTGTTTGTTTTATTAATATTAAGCTGCATGAGCTGTTTATATATATTGGAGATTAAACCTTTGTCCATTGATTCGTTTGTGAACGTTTTCGCCCATTCTGAGGGTTGCCTTTTTCCATTCCCGTTTTTTTAACAAAGAAAGAAAGAAAGCCAAAGAAGCAGAACACTAATGTGCGTGAAATATGCCTCTTGAAACTGTCGTTTTGAAATATGGACGTCTTTTGAATTTTTTGGTCGATATATGACCCCAGGATTTGTTTTCAGGGCAGGTGTCATTTACAGGCCGGTAATGATTTGGAATATCCACTGACCATTAGCGCTGGGATTAAAGCTGCAGTTGTGAGAAACGGCCACAAGGTGGCAGCAGTTCTCCCTTACCAAATCTGGTTACTAGGGCAGCAGAGCCTCAATGGAAGTCGCGTTCTAGATTGGCATGTAGAACGGAATGTGCCAGGAGAAAGCCCCTCAAGTGTGTCTCACTACTTCTTGTTCTTGTTTTTAATTTATTTTTTTATTTTTTATTACAGCAAGTTTGAGTACAACGTTTAGCTTGTTGTAGGTGTGCAAGAGGTGGTTCTTTTACACATATACATATGTCTGTTCTTCCTGGGATCCTTTTCCCATGTACGTTATGACAGAATGTTGAGTAGTCTTCTCTTGGTACTCCGTAGGTCTTTGGTGATTATATACGTCTACTGTGTTTGTATATGTCTGTTAACCCCAATATCGTAATGAATTCAATCCTCACACCTTTCCTTTGGTGAACCATAAGTTTGTTTAATGAATCTGTGATTGCCCTTCTCCGTGGAAATATCTGCCCTGGTATCAATTTATAGGTAACACCTATAAGTGATATGATACGATATGTGTCTTTCACTTTCTGACTTACTCCAAGTCACGTGATTACCTCGAGACTCATCTACGGTGCTGCAAATGGCATTGTGTCCTTTTTTTCCTTGGCGAATATTCTGTCGTAGCGAGGTCCATTTTCTGCAATGTGATTCCCTGAGGGCTGAGGATTAGCTGCCCTGGGCAGCCTGACCCTGCCGGCAAGCCCTCCCCAGGTGTGCCTGGGTTGAGGTCAATATAAACAGCACTCCAGGCAGCAATAGCCCCTGCAGCTGTGCCTGACTCCATATTCTCTGCCCCGTCAGCAGTCTCGGGGCTGTGCTGGTGGGAGGGTGGGAGGGTCCACGGCTTTGTGGGTGGCCCGATGTGAGTGGGGCTCTGCTGTACTTTCGGCAGGAGTTGCCAGGCTGCCACCTGTAAAGAAGAGGATGTGTCACCCATAACTTCCACTGGAATATCTCTCCGGGCTGAGGTGAGGAAGGAAAAAAAGGAGTGGGGGCCGGGACAGGAGGGGTATCTCAGGCAGGGCAATGGAAAGCTTCCAGAAGAGCGCCCGTGGCCAGGACCATCCTGGCTGACCTGCAGGCACCAAGTTGGCCTGCGTGCCGTCGCTGGTGTGGCTCCACGTCCCTCCCTCTAGGCTTTCAAGCCCTTGTACATATTCAGGTGTTTCACCTGGGAAGGGTGGGAACAGTTCAGCAGCATCTGGCCTGGGGCTCAGCTCACGTTTACTCACAGAGGCCTGGGCACGGTCTCCCAGCTTTGCAATAAGGACGCTCCTTGCGTGGGCGGGTGGGGCTGCTGGCTGTATGGGAGATGATTCCCCACCTCTGACCAATTTCAGAATTGTTTAACATCTGGAGCAAGTGCCTTGGTAGTGTTTTCCTCTGTATAACTGTTAGGTTCAGTTTTTTTTTTTTTTCTTTTTTGGTTCAAGTTAGATTTTATTCCTCTTTTATGTATTTATAGATATAAGCATGGAAATAATTCATTGTTATATATACATCAGTGTGAATGGTAGAACATTTTTTTCTGTTTTATTTTAACATTTTATTTTTAAAAATTTTGAAATTTTATTTGGTTTATTTTTTTATACAGTAGGTTATTATTAGTTATCTATTTTATGCATATACATGTATACAGGTCAATCCCAATCTCCCAACTCATCCCACCACCACCACCCCATGGCTTCCCCCACTTTGTGTCCATACGTCTGTTCTCTACCTCTGTGTCTCTATTTCTGCCCTGCAAACCAGTTCATCTGTACCATTTTTCTAGGTTCCACATATAGGCATTAGTATACAATATTTGTTTTTCTCTTTCTGACTTACTTCACTCTGTATGACAGTCTCTAGATCCATCAACTTCTCTACAAATGACCCAGTTTCATTCCTTTTTATGGCTGAGTAATATTCCATTTTATATATGTACCACATCTTTATCCATTCGTCTGTCTGTGGGCATTTAGGTTGCTTCCATTACCTGGCTATTGTAAATAGTGCTGCAATGAACATTGTGGTGAATGTGTCTTTGTGATTTATGGTTTTCTCTGGGTATATGCCCAGAAGTGGGATTGCTGGATCCTATGGTAATTCTCTTTTTCGTTTTTTAAAGGAACCTCCATACTGTTCTCCATAGTGACTGTATCAATTGACATTCCCACCAATAGCGGAAGAGGGTTCCTTTTGTCCACACCCTCCCCAGAATTTGTTGTTTGTAGATTATCTGATGATGCCGATTCTAACAGGTGTGAGGTCTTACCTCATTGTAGTTTTGATTTGCATTTCTCTAATAATTAGTGATGTTGAGCAGCTTCTCATGTGCGTCTTGGCCATCTCTGTGTCTTCTTTGAAGAAACGTCTCTTTAGATCTTCTGCCCATTTTTGTATTGGGTTGTTTGTTTTATTAATATTAAGCTGCATGAGCTGTTTATATATATTGGAGATTAAACCTTTGTCCATTGATTCGTTTGTGAACGTTTTCGCCCATTCTGAGGGTTGCCTTTTTCCATTCCCGTTTTTTTAACAAACAAAGAAAGAAAGCCAAAGAAGCAGAACACTAATGTGCGTGAAATATGCCTCTTGAAACTGTCGTTTTGAAATATGGACGTCTTTTGAATTTTTTGGTCGATATATGACCCCAGGATTTGTTTTCAGGGCAGGTGTCATTTACAGGCCGGTAATGATTTGGAATATCCACTGACCATTAGCGCTGGGATTAAAGCTGCAGTTGTGAGAAACGGCCACAAGGTGGCAGCAGTTCTCCCTTACCAAATCTGGTTACTAGGGCAGCAGAGCCTCAATGGAAGTCGCGTTCTAGATTGGAATGTAGAACGGAATGTGCCAGGAGAAAGCCCCTCAAGTGTGTCTCACTACTTCTTGTTCTTGTTTTTAATTTATTTTTTTATTTTTTATTACAGCAAGTTTGAGTACAACGTTTAGCTTGTTGTAGGTGTGCAAGAGGTGGTTCTTTTACACATATACATATGTCTGTTCTTCCTGGGATCCTTTTCCCATGTACGTTATGACAGAATGTTGAGTAGTCTTCTCTTGGTACTCCGTAGGTCTTTGGTGATTATATACGTCTACTGTGTTTGTATATGTCTGTTAACCCCACTATCGTAATGAATTCAATCCTCACACCTTTCCTTTGGTGAACCATAAGTTTGTTTAATGAATCTGTGATTGCCCTTCTCCGTGGAAATATCTGCCCTGGTATCAATTTATAGGTAACACCTATAAGTGATATGATACGATATGTGTCTTTCACTTTCTGACTTACTCCAAGTCACGTGATTACCTCGAGACTCATCTACGGTGCTGCAAATGGCATTGTGTCCTTTTTTTCCTTGGCGAATATTCTGTCTTAGCGAGGTCCATTTTCTGCAATGTGATTCCCTGAGGGCTGAGGATTAGCTGCCCTGGGCAGCCTGACCCTGCCGGCAAGCCCTCCCCAGGTGTGCCTGGGTTGAGGTCAATATAAACAGCACTCCAGGCAGCAATAGCCCCTGCAGCTGTGCCTGACTCCATATTCTCTGCCCCGTCAGCAGTCTCGGGGCTGTGCTGGTGGGAGGGTGGGAGGGTCCACGACTTTGTGGGTGGCCCGATGTGAGTGGGGCTCTGCTGGACTTTCGGCAGGAGTTGCCAGGCTGCCACCTGTAAAGAAGAGGATGTGTCACCCATAACTTCCACTGGAATATCTCTCCGGGCTGAGGTGAGGAAGGAAAAAAAGGAGTGGGGGCCGGGACAGGAGGGGTATCTCAGGCAGGGCAATGGAAAGCTTCCAGAAGAGCGCCCGTGGCCAGGACCATCCTGGCTGACCTGCAGGCACCAAGTTGGCCTGCGTGCCGTCGCTGGTGTGGCTCCACGGCCCTCCCTCTAGGCTTTCAAGCCCTTGTACATATTCAGGTGTTTCACCTGGGAAGGGTGGGAACAGTTCAGCAGCATCTGGCCTGGGGCTCAGCTCACGTTTACTCACAGAGGCCTGGGCACGGTCTCCCAGCTTTGCAATAAGGACGCTCCTTGCGTGGGCGGGTGGGGCTGCTGGCTGTATGGGAGATGATTCCACACCTCTGACCAATTTCAGAATTGTTTAACATCTGGAGCAAGTGCCTTGGTAGTGTTTTCCTCTGTATAACTGTTAGGTTCAGTTTTTTTTTTTTTTCTTTTTTGGTTCAAGTTAGATTTTATTCCTCTTTTATGTATTTATAGATATAAGCATGGAAATAATTCATTGTTATATATACATCAGTGTGAATGGTAGAACATTTTTTTCTGTTTTATTTTTACATTTTAGTTTTAAAAATTTTGAAATTTAATTTGGTTTATTTTTTTATACAGTAGGTTATTATTAGTTATCTATTTTATGCATATACATGTATACAGGTCAATCCCAATCTCCCAACTCATCCCACCACCACCACCCCATGGCTTCCCCCACTTTGTGTCCATACGTCTGTTCTCTACCTCTGTGTCTCTATTTCTGCCCTGCAAACCAGTTCATCTGTACCATTTTTCTAGGTTCCACATATAGGCATTAGTATACAATATTTGTTTTTCTCTTTCTGACTTACTTCACTCTGTATGACAGTCTCTAGATCCATCAACTTCTCTACAAATGACCCAGTTTCATTCCTTTTTATGGCTGAGTAATATTCCATTTTATATATGTACCACATCTTTATCCATTCGTCTGTCTGTGGGCATTTAGGTTGCTTCCATTACCTGGCTATTGTAAATAGTGCTGCAATGAACATTGTGGTGAATGTGTCTTTGTGATTTATGGTTTTCTCTGGGTATATGCCCAGAAGTGGGATTGCTGGATCCTATGGTAATTCTCTTTTTCGTTTTTTAAAGGAACCTCCATACTGTTCTCCATAGTGACTGTATCAATTTACATTCCCACCAATAGCGGAAGAGGGTTCCTTTTGTCCACACCCTCCCCAGAATTTGCTGTTTGTACATTATCTGATGATGCCGATTCTAACAGGTGTGAGGTCTTACCTCATTGTAGTTTTGATTTGCATTTCTCTGATAATTAGTGATGTTGAGCAGCTTCTCATGTGCGTCTTGGCCATCTCTGTGACTTCTTTGAAGAAACGTCTCTTTAGATCTTCTGCCCATTTTTGTATTGGGTTGTTTGTTTTATTAATATTAAGCTGCATGAGCTGTTTATATATATTGGAGATTAAACCTTTGTCCATTGATTCGTTTGTGAACGTTTTCGCCCATTCTGAGGGTTGCCTTTTTCCATTCCCGTTTTTTTAACAAAGAAAGAAAGAAAGCCAAAGAAGCAGAACACTAATGTGCGTGAAATATGCCTCTTGAAACTGTCGTTTTGAAATATGGACGTCTTTTGAATTTTTTGGTCGATATATGACCCCAGGATTTGTTTTCAGGGCAGGTGTCATTTACAGGCCGGTAATGATTTGGAATATCCACTGACCATTAGCGCTGGGATTAAAGCTGCAGTTGTGAGAAACGGCCACAAGGTGGCAGCAGTTCTCCCTTACCAAATCTGGTTACTAGGGCAGCAGAGCCTCAATGGAAGTCGCGTTCTAGATTGGAATGTAGAACGGAATGTGCCAGGAGAAAGCCCCTCAAGTGTGTCTCACTACTTCTTGTTCTTGTTTTTTATTTATTTTTTTATTTTTTATTACAGCAAGTTTGAGTACAACGTTTAGCTTGTTGTAGGTGTGCAAGAGGTGGTTCTTTTACACATATACATATGTCTGTTCTTCCTGGGATCCTTTTCCCATGTACGTTATGACAGAATGTTGAGTAGTCTTCTCTTGGTACTCCGTAGGTCTTTGGTGATTATATACGTCTACTGTGTTTGTATATGTCTGTTAACCCCAATATCGTAATGAATTCAATCCTCACACCTTTCCTTTGGTGAACCATAAGTTTCTTTAATGAATCTGTGATTGCCCTTCTCCGTGGAAATATCTGCCCTGGTATCAATTTATAGGTAACACCTATAAGTGATATGATACGATATGTGTCTTTCACTTTCTGACTTACTCCAAGTCACGTGATTACCTCGAGACTCATCTACGGTGCTGCAAATGGCATTGTGTCCTTTTTTTCCTTGGCGAATATTCTGTCGTAGCGAGGTCCATTTTCTGCAATGTGATTCCCTGAGGGCTGAGGATTAGCTGCCCTGGGCAGCCTGACCCTGCCGGCAAGCCCTCCCCAGGTGTGCCTGGGTTGAGGTCAATATAAACAGCACTCCAGGCAGCAATAGCCCCTGCAGCTGTGCCTGACTCCATATTCTCTGCCCCGTCAGCAGTCTCGGGGCTGTGCTGGTGGGAGGGTGGGAGGGTCCACGGCTTTGTGGGTGGCCCGATGTGAGTGGGGCTCTGCTGTACTTTCGGCAGGAGTTGCCAGGCTGCCACCTGTAAAGAAGAGGATGTGTCACCCATAACTTCCACTGGAATATCTCTCCGGGCTGAGGTGAGGAAGGAAAAAAAGGAGTGGGGGCCGGGACAGGAGGGGTATCTCAGGCAGGGCAATGGAAAGCTTCCAGAAGAGCGCCCGTGGCCAGGACCATCCTGGCTGACCTGCAGGCACCAAGTTGGCCTGCGTGCCGTCGCTGGTGTGGCTCCACGGCCCTCCCTCTAGGCTTTCAAGCCCTTGTACATATTCAGGTGTTTCACCTGGGAAGGGTGGGAACAGTTCAGCAGCATCTGGCCTGGGGCTCAGCTCACGTTTACTCACAGAGGCCTGGGCACGGTCTCCCAGCTTTGCAATAAGGACGCTCCTTGCGTGGGCGGGTGGGGCTGCTGGCTGTATGGGAGATGATTCCACACCTCTGACCAATTTCAGAATTGTTTAACATCTGGAGCAAGTGCCTTGGTAGTGTTTTCCTCTGTATAACTGTTAGGTTCAGTTTTTTTTTTTTTCTTTTTTGGTTCAAGTTAGATTTTATTCCTCTTTTATGTATTTATAGATATAAGCATGGAAATAATTCATTGTTATATATACATCAGTGTGAATGGAAGAACTTTTTTTCTGTTTTATTTTAACATTTTATTTTTAAAAATTTTGAAATTTAATTTTGTTTATTTTTTTATACAGTAGGTTATTATTAGTTATCTATTTTATGCATATACATGTATACAGGTCAATCCCAATCTCCCAACTCATCCCACCACCACCACCCCATGGCTTCCCCCACTTTGTGTCCATACGTCTGTTCTCTACCTCTGTGTCTCTATTTCTGCCCTGCAAACCAGTTCATCTGTACCATTTTTCTAGGTTCCACATATAGGCATTAGTATACAATATTTGTTTTTCTCTTTCTGACTTACTTCACTCTGTATGACAGTCTCTAGATCCATCAACTTCTCTACAAATGACCCAGTTTCATTCCTTTTTATGGCTGAGTAATATTCCATTTTATATATGTACCACATCTTTATCCATTCGTCTGTCTGTGGGCATTTAGGTTGCTTCCATTACCTGGCTATTGTAAATAGTGCTGCAATGAACATTGTGGTGAATGTGTCTTTGTGATTTATGGTTTTCTCTGGGTATATGCCCAGAAGTGGGATTGCTGGATCCTATGGTAATTCTCTTTTTCGTTTTTTAAAGGAACCTCCATACTGTTCTCCATAGTGACTGTATCAATTGACATTCCCACCAATAGCGGAAGAGGGTTCCTTTTGTCCACACCCTCCCCAGAATTTGTTGTTTGTAGATTATCTGATGATGCCGATTCTAACAGGTGTGAGGTCTTACCTCATTGTAGTTTTGATTTGCATTTCTCTAATAATTAGTGATGTTGAGCAGCTTCTCATGTGCGTCTTGGCCATCTCTGTGTCTTCTTTGAAGAAACGTCTCTTTAGATCTTCTGCCCATTTTTGTATTGGGTTGTTTGTTTTATTAATATTAAGCTGCATGAGCTGTTTATATATATTGGAGATTAAACCTTTGTCCATTGATTCGTTTGTGAACGTTTTCGCCCATTCTGAGGGTTGCCTTTTTCCATTCCCGTTTTTTTAACAAAGAAAGAAAGAAAGCCAAAGAAGCAGAACACTAATGTGCGTGAAATATGCCTCTTGAAACTGTCGTTTTGAAATATGGACGTCTTTTGAATTTTTTGGTCGATATATGACCCCAGGATTTGTTTTCAGGGCAGGTGTCATTTACAGGCCGGTAATGATTTGGAATATCCACTGACCATTAGCGCTGGGATTAAAGCTGCAGTTGTGAGAAACGGCCACAAGGTGGCAGCAGTTCTCCCTTACCAAATCTGGTTACTAGGGCAGCAGAGCCTCAATGGAAGTCGCGTTCTAGATTGGAATGTAGAACGGAATGTGCCAGGAGAAAGCCCCTCAAGTGTGTCTCACTACTTCTTGTTCTTGTTTTTAATTTATTTTTTTATTTTTTATTACAGCAAGTTTGAGTACAACGTTTAGCTTGTTGTAGGTGTGCAAGAGGTGGTTCTTTTACACATATACATATGTCTGTTCTTCCTGGGATCCTTTTCCCATGTACGTTATGACAGAATGTTGAGTAGTCTTCTCTTGGTACTCCGTAGGTCTTTGGTGATTATATACGTCTACTGTGTTTGTATATGTCTGTTAACCCCAATATCGTAATGAATTCAATCCTCACACCTTTCCTTTGGTGAACCATAAGTTTCTTTAATGAATCTGTGATTGCCCTTCTCCGTGGAAATATCTGCCCTGGTATCAATTTATAGGTAACACCTATAAGTGATATGATACGATTTGTGTCTTTCACTTTCTGACTTACTCCAAGTCACGTGATTACCTCGAGACTCATCTACGGTGCTGCAAATGGCATTGTGTCCTTTTTTTCCTTGGCGAATATTCTGTCTTAGCGAGGTCCATTTTCTGCAATGTGATTCCCTGAGGGCTGAGGATTAGCTGCCCTGGGCAGCCTGACCCTGCCGGCAAGCCCTCCCCAGGTGTGCCTGGGTTGAGGTCAATATAAACAGCACTCCAGGCAGCAATAGCCCCTGCAGCTGTGCCTGACTCCATATTCTCTGCCCCGTCAGCAGTCTCGGGGCTGTTCTGGTGGGAGGGTGGGAGGGTCAACGGCTTTGTGGGTGGCCCGATGTGAGTGGGGCTCTGCTGGACTTTCGGCAGGAATTGCCAGGCTGCCACCTGTAAAGAAGAGGATGTGTCACCCATAACTTCCACTGGAATATCTCTCCGGGCTGAGGTGAGGAAGGAAAAAAAGGAGTGGGGGCCGGGACAGGAGGGGTATCTCAGGCAGGGCAATGGAAAGCTTCCAGAAGAGCGCCCGTGGCCAGGACCATCCTGGCTGACCTGCAGGCACCAAGTTGGCCTGCGTGCCGTCGCTGGTGTGGCTCCACGGCCCTCCCTCTAGGCTTTCAAGCCCTTGTACATATTCAGGTGTTTCACCTGGGAAGGGTGGGAACAGTTCAGCAGCATCTGGCCTGGGGCTCAGCTCACGTTTACTCACAGAGGCCTGGGCACGGTCTCCCAGCTTTGCAATAAGGACGCTCCTTGCGTGGGCGGGTGGGGCTGCTGGCTGTATGGGAGATGATTCCACACCTCTGACCAATTTCAGAATTGTTTAACATCTGGAGCAAGTGCCTTGGTAGTGTTTTCCTCTGTATAACTGTTAGGTTCAGTTTTTTTTTTTTTTTTCTTTTTTGGTTCAAGTTAGATTTTATTCCTCTTTTATGTATTTATAGATATAAGCATGGAAATAATTCATTGTTATATATACATCAGTGTGAATGGTAGAACATTTTTTTCTGTTTTATTTTTACATTTTATTTTTAAAAATTTTGAAATTTAATTTTGTTTATTTTTTTATACAGTAGGTTATTATTAGTTATCTATTTTATGCATATACATGTATACAGGTCAATCCCAATCTCCCAACTCATCCCACCACCACCACCCCATGGCTTCCCCCACTTTGTGTCCATACGTCTGTTCTCTACCTCTGTGTCTCTATTTCTGCCCTGCAAACCAGTTCATCTGTACCATTTTTCTAGGTTCCACATATAGGCATTAGTATACAATATTTGTTTTTCTCTTTCTGACTTACTTCACTCTGTATGACAGTCTCTAGATCCATCAACTTCTCTACAAATGACCCAGTTTCATTCCTTTTTATGGCTGAGTAATATTCCATTTTATATATGTACCACATCTTTATCCATTCGTCTGTCTGTGGGCATTTAGGTTGCTTCCATTACCTGGCTATTGTAAATAGTGCTGCAATGAACATTGTGGTGAATGTGTCTTTGTGATTTATGGTTTTCTCTGGGTATATGCCCAGAAGTGGGATTGCTGGATCCTATGGTAATTCTCTTTTTCGTTTTTTAAAGGAACCTCCATACTGTTCTCCATAGTGACTGTATCAATTGACATTCCCACCAATAGCGGAAGAGGGTTCCTTTTGTCCACACCCTCCCCAGAATTTGTTGTTTGTAGATTATCTGATGATGCCGATTCTAACAGGTGTGAGGTCTTACCTCATTGTAGTTTTGATTTGCATTTCTCTAATAATTAGTGATGTTGAGCAGCTTCTCATGTGCGTCTTGGCCATCTCTGTGTCTTCTTTGAAGAAACGTCTCTTTAGATCTTCTGCCCATTTTTGTATTGGGTTGTTTGTTTTATTAATATTAAGCTGCATGAGCTGTTTATATATATTGGAGATTAAACCTTTGTCCATTGATTCGTTTGTGAACGTTTTCGCCCATTCTGAGGGTTGCCTTTTTCCATTCCCGTTTTTTTAACAAAGAAAGAAAGAAAGCCAAAGAAGCAGAACACTAATGTGCGTGAAATATGCCTCTTGAAACTGTCGTTTTGAAATATGGACGTCTTTTGAATTTTTTGGTCGATATATGACCCCAGGATTTGTTTTCAGGGCAGGTGTCATTTACAGGCCGGTAATGATTTGGAATATCCACTGACCATTAGCGCTGGGATTAAAGCTGCAGTTGTGAGAAACGGCCACAAGGTGGCAGCAGTTCTCCCTTACCAAATCTGGTTACTAGGGCAGCAGAGCCTCAATGGAAGTCGCGTTCTAGATTGGAATGTAGAACGGAATGTGCCAGGAGAAAGCCCCTCAAGTGTGTCTCACTACTTCTTGTTCTTGTTTTTAATTTATTTTTTTATTTTTTATTACAGCAAGTTTGAGTACAACGTTTAGCTTGTTGTAGGTGTGCAAGAGGTGGTTCTTTTACACATATACATATGTCTGTTCTTCCTGGGATCCTTTTCCCATGTACGTTATGACAGAATGTTGAGTAGTCTTCTCTTGGTACTCCGTAGGTCTTTGGTGATTATATACGTCTACTGTGTTTGTATATGTCTGTTAACCCCAATATCGTAATGAATTCAATACTCACACCTTTCCTTTGGTGAACCATAAGTTTCTTTAATGAATCTGTGATTGCCCTTCTCCGTGGAAATATCTGCCCTGGTATCAATTTATAGGTAACACCTATAAGTGATATGATACGATTTGTGTCTTTCACTTTCTGACTTACTCCAAGTCACGTGATTACCTCGAGACTCATCTACGGTGCTGCAAATGGCATTGTGTCCTTTTTTTCCTTGGCGAATATTCTGTCTTAGCGAGGTCCATTTTCTGCAATGTGATTCCCTGAGGGCTGAGGATTAGCTGCCCTGGGCAGCCTGACCCTGCCGGCAAGCCCTCCCCAGGTGTGCCTGGGTTGAGGTCAATATAAACAGCACTCCAGGCAGCAATAGCCCCTGCAGCTGTGCCTGACTCCATATTCTCTGCCCCGTCAGCAGTCTCGGGGCTGTTCTGGTGGGAGGGTGGGAGGGTCAACGGCTTTGTGGGTGGCCCGATGTGAGTGGGGCTCTGCTGGACTTTCGGCAGGAATTGCCAGGCTGCCACCTGTAAAGAAGAGGATGTGTCACCCATAACTTCCACTGGAATATCTCTCCGGGCTGAGGTGAGGAAGGAAAAAAAGGAGTGGGGGCCGGGACAGGAGGGGTATCTCAGGCAGGGCAATGGAAAGCTTCCAGAAGAGCGCCCGTGGCCAGGACCATCCTGGCTGACCTGCAGGCACCAAGTTGGCCTGCGTGCCGTCGCTGGTGTGGCTCCACGGCCCTCCCTCTAGGCTTTCAAGCCCTTGTACATATTCAGGTGTTTCACCTGGGAAGGGTGGGAACAGTTCAGCAGCATCTGGCCTGGGGCTCAGCTCACGTTTACTCACAGAGGCCTGGGCACGGTCTCCCAGCTTTGCAATAAGGACGCTCCTTGCGTGGGCGGGTGGGGCTGCTGGCTGTATGGGAGATGATTCCACACCTCTGACCAATTTCAGAATTGTTTAACATCTGGAGCAAGTGCCTTGGTAGTGTTTTCCTCTGTATAACTGTTAGGTTCAGTTTTTTTTTTTTTTTCTTTTTTGGTTCAAGTTAGATTTTATTCCTCTTTTATGTATTTATAGATATAAGCATGGAAATAATTCATTGTTATATATACATCAGTGTGAATGGTAGAACATTTTTTTCTGTTTTATTTTTACATTTTATTTTTAAAAATTTTGAAATTTAATTTTGTTTATTTTTTTATACAGTAGGTTATTATTAGTTATCTATTTTATGCATATACATGTATACAGGTCAATCCCAATCTCCCAACTCATCCCACCACCACCACCCCATGGCTTCCCCCACTTTGTGTCCATACGTCTGTTCTCTACCTCTGTGTCTCTATTTCTGCCCTGCAAACCAGTTCATCTGTACCATTTTTCTAGGTTCCACATATAGGCATTAGTATACAATATTTGTTTTTCTCTTTCTGACTTACTTCACTCTGTATGACAGTCTCTAGATCCATCAACTTCTCTACAAATGACCCAGTTTCATTCCTTTTTATGGCTGAGTAATATTCCATTTTATATATGTACCACATCTTTATCCATTCGTCTGTCTGTGGGCATTTAGGTTGCTTCCATTACCTGGCTATTGTAAATAGTGCTGCAATGAACATTGTGGTGAATGTGTCTTTGTGATTTATGGTTTTCTCTGGGTATATGCCCAGAAGTGGGATTGCTGGATCCTATGGTAATTCTCTTTTTCGTTTTTTAAAGGAACCTCCATACTGTTCTCCATAGTGACTGTATCAATTGACATTCCCACCAATAGCGGAAGAGGGTTCCTTTTGTCCACACCCTCCCCAGAATTTGTTGTTTGTAGATTATCTGATGATGCCGATTCTAACAGGTGTGAGGTCTTACCTCATTGTAGTTTTGATTTGCATTTCTCTAATAATTAGTGATGTTGAGCAGCTTCTCATGTGCGTCTTGGCCATCTCTGTGTCTTCTTTGAAGAAACGTCTCTTTAGATCTTCTGCCCATTTTTGTATTGGGTTGTTTGTTTTATTAATATTAAGCTGCATGAGCTGTTTATATATATTGGAGATTAAACCTTTGTCCATTGATTCGTTTGTGAACGTTTTCGCCCATTCTGAGGGTTGCCTTTTTCCATTCCCGTTTTTTTAACAAAGAAAGAAAGAAAGCCAAAGAAGCAGAACACTAATGTGCGTGAAATATGCCTCTTGAAACTGTCGTTTTGAAATATGGACGTCTTTTGAATTTTTTGGTCGATATATGACCCCAGGATTTGTTTTCAGGGCAGGTGTCATTTACAGGCCGGTAATGATTTGGAATATCCACTGACCATTAGCGCTGGGATTAAAGCTGCAGTTGTGAGAAACGGCCACAAGGTGGCAGCAGTTCTCCCTTACCAAATCTGGTTACTAGGGCAGCAGAGCCTCAATGGAAGTCGCGTTCTAGATTGGAATGTAGAACGGAATGTGCCAGGAGAAAGCCCCTCAAGTGTGTCTCACTACTTCTTGTTCTTGTTTTTAATTTATTTTTTTATTTTTTATTACAGCAAGTTTGAGTACAACGTTTAGCTTGTTGTAGGTGTGCAAGAGGTGGTTCTTTTACACATATACATATGTCTGTTCTTCCTGGGATCCTTTTCCCATGTACGTTATGACAGAATGTTGAGTAGTCTTCTCTTGGTACTCCGTAGGTCTTTGGTGATTATATACGTCTACTGTGTTTGTATATGTCTGTTAACCCCAATATCGTAATGAATTCAATACTCACACCTTTCCTTTGGTGAACCATAAGTTTGTTTAATGAATCTGTGATTGCCCTTCTCCGTGGAAATATCTGCCCTGGTATCAATTTATAGGTAACACCTATAAGTGATATGATACGATTTGTGTCTTTCACTTTCTGACTTACTCCAAGTCACGTGATTACCTCGAGACTCATCTACGGTGCTGCAAATGGCATTGTGTCCTTTTTTTCCTTGGCGAATATTCTGTCTTAGCGAGGTCCATTTTCTGCAATGTGATTCCCTGAGGGCTGAGGATTAGCTGCCCTGGGCAGCCTGACCCTGCCGGCAAGCCCTCCCCAGGTGTGCCTGGGTTGAGGTCAATATAAACAGCACTCCAGGCAGCAATAGCCCCTGCAGCTGTGCCTGACTCCATATTCTCTGCCCCGTCAGCAGTCTCGGGGCTGTTCTGGTGGGAGGGTGGGAGGGTCAACGGCTTTGTGGGTGGCCCGATGTGAGTGGGGCTCTGCTGGACTTTCGGCAGGAATTGCCAGGCTGCCACCTGTAAAGAAGAGGATGTGTCACCCATAACTTCCACTGGAATATCTCTCCGGGCTGAGGTGAGGAAGGAAAAAAAGGAGTGGGGGCCGGGACCGGAGGGGTATCTCAGGCAGGGCAATGGAAAGCTTCCAGAAGAGCGCCCGTGGCCAGGACCATCCTGGCTGACCTGCAGGCACCAAGTTGGCCTGCGTGCCGTCGCTGGTGTGGCTCCACGGCCCTCCCTCTAGGCTTTCAAGCCCTTGTACATATTCAGGTGTTTCACCTGGGAAGGGTGGGAACAGTTCAGCAGCATCTGGCCTGGGGCTCAGCTCACGTTTACTCACAGAGGCCTGGGCACGGTCTCCCAGCTTTGCAATAAGGACGCTCCTTGCGTGGGCGGGTGGGGCTGCTGGCTGTATGGGAGATGATTCCACACCTCTGACCAATTTCAGAATTGTTTAACATCTGGAGCAAGTGCCTTGGTAGTGTTTTCCTCTGTATAACTGTTAGGTTCAGTTTTTTTTTTTTTCTTTTTTGGTTCAAGTTAGATTTTATTCCTCTTTTATGTATTTATAGATATAAGCATGGAAATAATTCATTGTTATATATACATCAGTGTGAATGGTAGAACATTTTTTTCTGTTTTATTTTTACATTTTAGTTTTAAAAATTTTGAAATTTAATTTGGTTTATTTTTTTATACAGTAGGTTATTATTAGTTATCTATTTTATGCATATACATGTATACAGGTCAATCCCAATCTCCCAACTCATCCCACCACCACCACCCCATGGCTTCCCCCACTTTGTGTCCATACGTCTGTTCTCTACCTCTGTGTCTCTATTTCTGCCCTGCAAACCAGTTCATCTGTACCATTTTTCTAGGTTCCACATATAGGCATTAGTATACAATATTTGTTTTTCTCTTTCTGACTTACTTCACTCTGTATGACAGTCTCTAGATCCATCAACTTCTCTACAAATGACCCAGTTTCATTCCTTTTTATGGCTGAGTAATATTCCATTTTATATATGTACCACATCTTTATCCATTCGTCTGTCTGTGGGCATTTAGGTTGCTTCCATTACCTGGCTATTGTAAATAGTGCTGCAATGAACATTGTGGTGAATGTGTCTTTGTGATTTATGGTTTTCTCTGGGTATATGCCCAGAAGTGGGATTGCTGGATCCTATGGTAATTCTCTTTTTCGTTTTTTAAAGGAACCTCCATACTGTTCTCCATAGTGACTGTATCAATTGACATTCCCACCAATAGCGGAAGAGGGTTCCTTTTGTCCACATCCTCCCCAGAATTTGTTGTTTGTAGATTATCTGATGATGCCGATTCTAACAGGTGTGAGGTCTTACCTCATTGTAGTTTTGATTTGCATTTCTCTAATAATTAGTGATGTTGAGCAGCTTCTCATGTGCGTCTTGGCCATCTCTGTGTCTTCTTTGAAGAAACGTCTCTTTAGATCTTCTGCCCATTTTTGTATTGGGTTGTTTGTTTTATTAATATTAAGCTGCATGAGCTGTTTATATATATTGGAGATTAAACCTTTGTCCATTGATTCGTTTGTGAACGTTTTCGCCCATTCTGAGGGTTGCCTTTTTCCATTCCCGTTTTTTTAACAAAGAAAGAAAGAAAGCAAAAGAAGCAGAACACTAATGTGCGTGAAATATGCCTCTTGAAACTGTCGTTTTGAAATATGGATGTCTTTTGAATTTTTTGGTCGATATATGACCCCAGGATTTGTTTTCAGGGCAGGTGTCATTTACAGGCCGGTAATGATTTGGAATATCCACTGACCATTAGCGCTGGGATTAAAGCTGCAGTTGTGAGAAACGGCCACAAGGTGGCAGCAGTTCTCCCTTACCAAATCTGGTTACTAGGGCAGCAGAGCCTCAATGGAAGTCGCGTTCTAGATTGGAATGTAGAACGGAATGTGCCAGGAGAAAGACCCTCAAGTGTGTCTCACTACTTCTTGTTCTTGTTTTTAATTTATTTTTTTATTTTTTGTTACAGCAAGTTTGAGTACAACGTTTAGCTTGTTGTAGGTGTGCAAGAGGTGGTTCTTTTACACATATACATATGTCTGTTCTTCCTGGGATCCTTTTCCCATGTACGTTATGACAGAATGTTGAGTAGTCTTCTCTTGGTACTCCGTAGGTCTTTGGTGATTATATACGTCTACTGTGTTTGTATATGTCTGTTAACCCCAATATCGTAATGAATTCAATCCTCACACCTTTCCTTTGGTGAACCATAAGTTTGTTTAATGAATCTGTGATTGCCCTTCTCCGTGGAAATATCTGCCCTGGTATCAATTTATAGGTAACACCTATAAGTGATATGATACGATATGTGTCTTTCACTTTCTGACTTACTCCAAGTCACGTGATTACCTCGAGACTCATCTACGGTGCTGCAAATGGCATTGTGTCCTTTTTTTCCTTGGCGAATATTCTGTCTTAGCGAAGTCCATTTTCTGCAATGTGATTCCCTGAGGGCTGAGGATTAGCTGCCCTGGGCAGCCTGACCCTGCCGGCAAGCCCTCCCCAGGTGTGCCTGGGTTGAGGTCAATATAAACAGCACTCCAGGCAGCAATAGCCCCTGCAGCTGTGCCTGACTCCATATTCTCTGCCCCGTCAGCAGTCTCGGGGCTGTGCTGGTGGGAGGGTGGGAGGGTCCACGGCTTTGTGGGTGGCCCGGTGTGAGTGGGGCTCTGCTGGACTTTCGGCAGGAGTTGCCAGGCTGCCACCTGTAAAGAAGAGGATGTGTCACCCATAACTTCCACTGGAATATCTCTCCGGGCTGAGGTGAGGAAGGAAAAAAAGGAGTGGGGGCCGGGACAGGAGGGGTATCTCAGGCAGGGCAATGGAAAGCTTCCAGAAGAGTGCCCGTGGCCAGGACCATCCTGGCTGACCTGCAGGCACCAAGTTGGCCTGCGTGCCGTCGCTGGTGTGGCTCCACGGCCCTCCCTCTAGGCTTTCAAGCCCTTGTACATATTCAGGTGTTTCACCTGGGAAGGGTGGGAACAGTTCAGCAGCATCTGGCCTGGGGCTCAGCTCACGTTTACTCACAGAGGCCTGGGCACGGTCTCCCAGCTTTGCAATAAGGACGCTCCTTGCGTGGGCGGGTGGGGCTGCTGGCTGTATGGGAGATGATTCCACACCTCTGACCAATTTCAGAATTGTTTAACATCTGGAGCAAGTGCCTTGGTAGTGTTTTCCTCTGTATAACTGTTAGGTTCAGTTTTTTTTTTTTTTTCTTATTTGGTTCAAGTTAGATTTTATTCCTCTTTTATGTATTTATAGATATAAGCATGGAAATAATTCATTGTTATATATACATCAGTGTGAATGGAAGAACTTTTTTTCTGTTTTATTTTTACATTTTAGTTTTAAAAATTTTGAAATTTAATTTTGTTTATTTTTTTATACAGTAGGTTATTATTAGTTATCTATTTTATGCATATACATGTATACAGGTCAATCCCAATCTCCCAACTCATCCCACCACCACCACCCCATGGCTTCCCCCACTTTGTGTCCATACGTCTGTTCTCTACCTCTGTGTCTCTATTTCTGCCCTGCAACCCAGTTCATCAGTACCATTTTTCTAGGTTCCACATATAGGCATTAGTATACAATATTTGTTTTTCTCTTTCTGACTTACTTCACTCTGTATGACAGTCTCTAGATCCATCAACTTCTCTACAAATGACCCAGTTTCATTCCTTTTTATGGCTGAGTAATATTCCATTTTATATATGTACCACATCTTTATCCATTCGTCTGTCTGTGGGCATTTAGGTTGCTTCCATTACCTGGCTATTGTAAATAGTGCTGCAATGAACATTGTGGTGAATGTGTCTTTGTGATTTATGGTTTTCTCTGGGTATATGCCCAGAAGTGGGATTGCTGGATCCTATGGTAATTCTCTTTTTAGTTTTTTAAAGGAACCTCCATACTGTTCTCCATAGTGACTGTATCAATTTACATTCCCACCAATAGCGGAAGAGGGTTCCATTTGTCCACACCCTCCCCAGAATTTGTTGTTTGTAGATTATCTGATGATGCCGATTCTAACAGGTGTGAGGTCTTACCTCATTGTAGTTTTGATTTGCATTTCTCTAATAATTAGTGATGTTGAGCAGCTTCTCATGTGCGTCTTGGCCATCTCTGTGTCTTCTTTGAAGAAACGTCTCTTTAGATCTTCTGCCCATTTTTGTATTGGGTTGTTTGTTTTATTAATATTAAGCTGCATGAGCTGTTTATATATATTGGAGATTAAACCTTTGTCCATTGATTCGTTTGTGAACGTTTTCGCCCATTCTGAGGGTTGCCTTTTTCCATTCCCGTTTTTTTAACAAAGAAAGAAAGAAAGCCAAAGAAGCAGAACACTAATGTGCGTGAAATATGCCTCTTGAAACTGTCGTTTTGAAATATGGACGTCTTTTGAATTTTTTGGTCGATATATGACCCCAGGATTTGTTTTCAGGGCAGGTGTCATTTACAGGCCGGTAATGATTTGGAATATCCACTGACCATTAGCGCTGGGATTAAAGCTGCAGTTGTGAGAAACGGCCACAAGGTGGCAGCAGTTCTCCCTTACCAAATCTGGTTACTAGGGCAGCAGAGCCTCAATGGAAGTCGCGTTCTAGATTGGCATGTAGAACGGAATGTGCCAGGAGAAAGCCCCTCAAGTGTGTCTCACTACTTCTTGTTCTTGTTTTTAATTTAATTTTTTATTTTTTATTACAGCAAGTTTGAGTACAACGTTTAGCTTGTTGTAGGTGTGCAAGAGGTGGTTCTTTTACACATATACATATGTCTATTCTTCCTGGGATCCTTTTCCAATGTACGTTATGACAGAATGTTGAGTAGTCTTCTCTTGGTACTCCGTAGGTCTTTGGTGATTATATACGTCTACTGTGTTTGTATATGTCTGTTAACCCCAATATCGTAATGAATTCAATCCTCACACCTTTCCTTTGGTGAACCATAAGTTTCTTTAATGAATCTGTGATTGCCCTTCTCCGTGGAAATATCTGCCCTGGTATCAATTTATAGGTAACACCTATAAGTGATATGATATGATATGTGTCTTTCACTTTCTGACTTACTCCAAGTCACGTGATTACCTCGAGACTCATCTACGGTGCTGCGAATGGCATTGTGTCCTTTTTTTCCTTGGCGAATATTCTGTCTTAGCGAGGTCCATTTTCTGCAATGTGATTCCCTGAGGGCTGAGGATTAGCTGACCTGGGCAGCCTGACCCTGCCGGCAAGCCCTCCCCAGGTGTGCCTGGGTTGAGGTCAATATAAACAGCACTCCAGGCAGCAATAGCCCCTGCAGCTGTGCCTGACTCCATATTCTCTGCACCATCAGCAGTGTCGGGGCTGTGCTGGTGGGAGGGTGTGAGGGTCCACGGCTTTGTGGGTGGCCCTGTGTGAGTGGGGCTCTGCTGGATTTTCGGCAGGAGTTGCCAGGCTGCCACCTGTAAAGAAGAGGATGTGTCACCCATAACTTCCACTGGAATATCTCTCCGGGCTGAGGTGAGGAAGGAAAAAAAGGAGTGGGGGCCGGGACAGGAGGGGTATCTCAGGCAGGGCAATGGAAAGCTTCCAGAAGAGCGCCCGTGGACAGGCCCATCCTGGCTGACCTGCAGGCACCAAGTTGGCCTGCGTGCTGTCGCTGGTGTGGCTCCACGGCCCTTCCTCTAGGCTTTCAAGCCCTTGTACATATTCAGGTGTTTCACCTGGGAAGGGTGGGAATAGTTCAGCAGCAGCTGGCCTGGGGCTCAGCTCACGTTAACTTACAGAGTCCTCGGCACGGTCCCTCAGCTTTGCAATAAGGACGCACTTTGCGTGGGCGGGCGGGGCTGCTGGCTGTATGGGAGATGATTCCCCACCTCTGACCAATTTCAGAATTGTTTACCACTGGAGAAAGTGCCTTGGTAGTGTTTTCCTCTGTATAACTGTTAGGTTCAGTTTTTTTTTTCTTTTTTGGTTCAAGTTAGATTTTATTCCTCTTTTATGTATTTATGGATATAAGCATGGAAATAATTCATTCTTATAAATACATCAGTGTGAATGGAAGAACTTTTTTTTCTGTATTATTTTTACATTTTATTTTAAAAAATTTGAAATTTAATTTTATTTATTTTTTTATAGAGTAGGTTATTATTAGTTATCTATTTTATGCATAAACATGTATACAGGTCAATCCCAATCTCCCAACTCATCCCACCACCACCACCCAATGGCTTCCCCCACTTTGTGTCCATACGTTTGTTCTCTACCTCTGTGTCTCTATTTCTGCCCTGCAAACCAGTTCATCTGTACCATTTTTCTAGGTTCCACATATAGGCATTAATATACAATATTTGCTTTTCTCTTTCTGACTTTCTTCACTCTGCATGACAGTCTCTAGATCCATCAACTTCTCTACAAATGACCGTTTCATTCCTTTTTATGGCTGAGTAATATTCCATTTTATATATGTACCACATCTTTATCCATTCGTCTGTCTGTGGCCATTTAGGTTGCTTCCATTACCTGGCTATTGTAAATAGTGCTGCAATGAACATTGTGGTGAATGTGTCTTTGTGATTTATGGTTTTCTCTGGGTATATGCCCAGAAGTGGGATTGCTGGATCCTATGGTAATTCTCTTTTTAGTTTTTTAAAGGAACCTCCATACTGTTCTCCATAGTGACTGTATCAATTTACATACCCACCAATAGCGGAAGAGGGTTCCTTTTGTCCACACCCTCCCCAGAATTTGGTGTTTGTAGATTATCTGATGATGCCGATTCTAACAGGTGTGAGGTCTTACCTCATTGTAGTTTTGATTTGCATTTCTCTAATAATTAGTGATGTTGAGCAGCTTTTCATGTGCGTCTTGGCCATCTCTGTGTCTTCTTTGAAGAAACGTCTCTTTAGATCTTCTGCCCATTTTTGTATAGGGTTGTTTGTTTTATTAATATTAAGCTGCATGAGCTGTTTATATATATTGAAGATTAAACCTTTGTCCATTGATTCGTTTGTGAACGTTTTCGCCCATTCTGAGGGTTGCCTTTTTCCATTCCCGTTTTTTTAACAAAGAAAGAAAGAAAGCCAAAGAAGCAGAACACTAATGTGCGTGAAATATGCCTCTTGAAACTGTCGTTTTGAAATATGGACGTCTTTTGAATTTTTTGGTCGATATATGACCCCAGGATTTGTTTTCAGGGCAGGTGTCATTTACAGGCCGGTAATGATTTGGAATATCCACTGACCATTAGCGCTGGGATTAAAGCTGCAGTTGTCAGAAACGGCCACAAGGTGGCAGCAGTTCTCCCTTACCAAATCTGGTTACTAGGGCAGCAGAGCCTCAATGGAAGTCGCGTTCTAGATTGGCATGTAGAACGGAATGTGCCAGGAGAAAGCCCCTCAAGTGTGTCTCACTACTTCTTGTTCTTGTTTTTAATTTAATTTTTTATTTTTTATTACAGCAAGTTTGAGTACAACGTTTAGCTTGTTGTAGGTGTGCAAGAGGTGGTTCTTTTACACATATACATATGTCTATTCTTCCTGGGTTCCTTTTCCCATGTACGTTATGACAGAATGTTGAGTAGTCTTCTCTTGGTACTCCGTAGGTCTTTGGTGATTATATACGTCTACTGTGTTTGTATATGTCTGTTAACCCCAATATCGTAATGAATTCAATCCTCACACCTTTCCTTTGGTGAACCATAAGTTTGTTTAATGAATCTGTGATTGCCCTTCTCCGTGGAAATATCTGCCCTGGTATCAATTTATAGGTAACACCTATAAGTGATATGATACGATATGTGTCTTTCACTTTCTGACTTACTCCAAGTCACATGATTACCTCGAGACTCATCTACGGTGCTGCGAATGGCATTGTGTCCTTTTTTTCCTTGGCGAATATTCTGTCTTAGCGAGGTCCATTTTCTGCAATGTGATTCCCTGAGGGCTGAGGATTAGCTGACCTGGGCAGCCTGACCCTGCCGGCAAGCCCTCCCCAGGTGTGCCTGGGTTAAGGTCAATATAAACAGCACTCCAGGCAGCAATAGCCCCTGCAGCTGTGCCTGACTCCATATTCTCTGCACCATCAGCAGTCTCGGGGCTGTGCGGGTGGGAGGGTGGGAGGGTCCACGGCTTTGTGGGTGGCGCGGTGTGAGTGGGGCTCTGCTGGATTTTCGGCAGGAGTTGCCAGGCTGCCACCTGTAAAGAAGAGGATGTGTCACCCATAATTTCCACTGGAATATCTCTCCGGGCTGAGGTGAGGAAGGAAAAAAAGGAGTGGGGGCCGGGACAGGAGGGGTATCTCAGGCAGGGCAATGGAAAGCTTCCAGAAGAGCGCCCGTGGCCAGGACCATCCTGGCGGACCTGCAGGCACCATGTTGCCCTGCGTGCTGTCGCTGGTGTGCCTCCACGGCCCTTCCTCTAGGCTTTCAAGCCCTTGTACATATTCAGGTGTTTCACCTGGGATGGGTGGGAACAGTTCAGCAGCAGCTGGCCTGGGGCTCAGCTCACGTTTACTCACAGAGGCCTCGGCACTGTCCCCCAGCTTTGCAATAAGGACGCTCCTTGCGTGGGCGGGCGGGGCTGCTGGCTGTATGGGAGATGATTCCCCACCTCTGACCAATTTCAGAATTGTTTACCACTGGAGCAAGTGCCTTGGTAGTGTTTTCCTCTGTATAACTGTTAGGTTCAGTTTTTTCTTTCTTTTTTGGTTCAAGTTAGATTTTATTCCTCTTTTATGTATTTATAGATATAAGCATGGAAATAATTCATTGTTATATATACATCAGTGTGAATGGAAGAATTTTTTTTCTGTTTTATTTTTACATTTTATTTTTAAAAATTTTGAAATTTAATTTTGTTTATTTTTTTATACAGTAGGTTATTATTAGTTATCTATTTTATGCATAAACATGTATACAGGTCAATCCCAATCTCCCAACTCATCCCACCACCACCACCCCATGGCTTCCCCCACTTTGTGTCCATACGTTAGTTCTCTACCTCTGTGTCTCTATTTCTGCCCTGCAAACCAGTTCATCTGTACCATTTTTCTAGGTTCCACATATAGGCCTTAATATACAATATTTGTTTTTCTCTTTCTGACTTACTTCACTCTGCATGACAGTCTCTAGATCCATCAACTTCTCTACAAATGACCCAGTTTCATTCCTCTTTATGGCTGAGTAATATTCCATTTTATATATGTACCACATCTTTATCCATTCGTCTGTCTGTGGGCATTTAGGTTGCTTCCATTACCTGGCTATTGTAAATAGTGCTGCAATGAACATTGTGGTGAATGTGTCTTTGTGATTCATGGTTTTCTCTGGGTATATGCCCAGAAGTGGGATTGCTGGATCCTATGGTAATTCTCTTTTTAGTTTTTTAAAGGAACCTCCATACTGTTCTCCATAGTGACTGTATCAATTTACATTCCCACCAATAGCGGAAGAGGGTTCCTTTTGTCCACACCCTCCCCAGAATTTGCTGTTTGTACATTATCTGATGATGCCGATTCTAACAGGTTGAGGTCTTACCTCATTGTAGTTTTGATTTGCATTTCTCTGATAATTAGTGATGTTGAGCAGCTTCTCATGTGCGTCTTGGCCATCTCTGTGTCTTCTTTGAAGAAACGTCTCTTTAGATCTTCTGCCCATTATTGTATTGGGTTGTTTGTTTTATTAATATTAAGCTGCATGAGCTGTTTATATATACTGGAGATTAAACCTTTGTCCATTGATTCGTTTGTGAACGTTTTCGCCCATTCTGAGGGTTGCCTTTTTCCATTCCCGTTTTTTTAACCAAGAAAGAAAGAAAGCAAAAGAAGCAGAACACTAATGTGCGTGAAATATGCCTCTTGAAACTGTCGTTTTGAAATATGGACGTCTTTTGAAGTTTTTGGTCGATATATGACCCCAGGATTTCTTTTCAGGGCAGGTGTCATTTACAGGCCTGTAATGATTTGGAATATCCACTGATCATTAGCGCTGGGATTAAAGCTGCTGTTGTGTGAAACGGCCACAAGGTGGCAGCAGTTCTCCCTTAACAAATCTGGTTACTAGGGCAGCAGAGCCTCAATGGAAGAAGCGTTCTAGATTGGAATGTAGAACGGAATGTGCCAGGAGAAAGCCCCTCAAGTTTGTCTCACTACTTCTTGTTCGTGTTTTTAATTTAATTTTTTATTTTTTATTACAGCAAGTTTGAGTACAACGTTTAGCTTGTTGTTGGTGTGCAAGAGGTGGTTCTTTTACACATATACATATGTCTGTTCGTCCTGGGAACCTTTTCCCATGTACGTTATGACAGAATGTTGAGTAGTCTTCTCTTGGTACTCCGTAGGTCTTTGGTGATTATATACTTCTACTGTGTTTGTATATGTCTGTTAACCCTAATATCGTAATGAATTCAATCCTCACACCTTTCCTTTGGTGAACCATAAGTATGTTTAATGAATCTGTGATTGCCCTTCTCCGTGGAAATATCTGCCCTGGTATCAATTTATAGGTAACACCTATAAGTGATATGATATGATATCTGTCTTTCACTTTCTGACTTACTCCAAGTCACGTGATTACCTCTAGACTCATCTATGGTGCTGCAAATGGCATTGTGTCCTTTTTTCCCATGGCGAATATTCTGTCTTAGCGAGGTCCATTTTCTGCAATGTGATTCCCTGAGGGCTGAGGATTAGCTGACCTGGGCAGCCTGACCCTGCCGGCAAGCCCTCCCCAGGTGTGCCTGGGTTGAGGTCTATATAAACAGCACTCCAGGCAGCAATAGCCCCTGCAGCTGTGCCTGACTCCATGTTCTCTGCACCATCAGCAGTCTCTGGGCTCTGCTGGTGGGAGGTTGTGAGGGTCCCCGGCTTTGTGGTTGGTCCGGTGTGAGTGGGGCTCTGCTGGACTTTCGGCAGGAGTTGCCAGGCTGCCACCTGTAAAGGAGAGGATGTGTCACCCATAACTTCCACTGGAATATCTCTCCGGGCTGAGGTGAGGAAGGAAAAAAAGGAGTGGGGGCCGGGACAGGAGGGCTATCTCAGGCAGGGCAATGGAAAGCTTCCAGAAGAGCGCCCGTGGCCAGGAACATCCTGGCTGACCTGCAGGCACCAAGTTGGCCTGCGTGCTGTCGCTGGTGTGGCTCCACGGCCCTTCCTCTAGGCTTTCAAGCCCTTGTACATATTCAGGTCTTTCACCTGGGAAGGGTGGGAACAGTTGAGCAGCAGCTGGCCTGTGGCTCAGCTCACGTTTACTCACAGAGGCCTCGGCACGGTCCCCCTGCTTTGCAATAAGGACGTTCCTTGCGTGGGCGGGCGGGGCTGCTGGCTGTATGGGATATGATTCCCCACCTCTGACCAATTTCAGAATTGTTTACCACTGGAGCAAGTGCCTTGGTAGTGTTTTCCTCTGTATAACTGTTAGGTTCAGTTTTTTTTTCTATTTTGCTTCAAGTTAGATTTTATTCCTCTTTTATGTATTTATGGATATAAGCATGAAAATAATTCATTCTTATAAATTCATCAGTGTGAATGGAAGAACTTTTTTTTCTGTATTATTTTTACATTTTATTTTTAAAAAAATTGAAATTTAATTTTATTTATTATTTTATACAGTAGGTTATTATTAGTTATCTATTTTATGCATAAACATGTATACAGGTCAATCCCAATCTCCCAACTCATCCCACCACCACCATCCCATGGCTTCCCCCACTTTGTGTCCATACGTTTGTTCTCTACCTCTGTGTCTCTATTTCTGCCCTGCAAACCAGTTCATCTGTACCATTTTTCTAGGTTCCACATATAGGCATTAATATACAATATTTGTTTTTCTCTTTCTGACTTACTTCACTCTGCATGACAGTCTCTAGATCCATCAACTTCTCTACAAATGACCCAGTTTCATTCCTTTTTATGGCTGAGTAATATTCCATTTTATATATGTACCACATCTTTATCCATTCGTCTGTCTGTGGCCATTTAGGTTGCTTCCATTACCTGGCTATTGTAAATAGTGCTGCAATGAACATTGTGGTGAATGTGTCTTTGTGATTTATGGTTTTCTCTGGGTATATGCCCAGAAGTGGGATTGCTGGATCCTATGGTAATTCTCTTTTTAGTTTTTTAAAGGAACCTCCATACTGTTCTCCATAGTGACTGTATCAATTTACATTCCCACCAATAGCGGAAGAGGGTTCCTTTTGTCCACACCCTCCCCAGAATTTGTTGTTTTTAGATTATCTGATGATGCCGATTCTAACAAGTGTGAGGTCTTACCTCATTGTAGTTTTGATTTGCATTTCTCTAATAATTAGTGATGTTGAGCAGCTTTTCATGTGCGTCTTGGCCATCTCTGTGTCTTCTTTGAAGAAACGTCTCTTTAGATCTTCTGCCCATTTTTGTATTGGGTTGTTTGTTTTATTAATATTAAGCTGCATGAGCTGTTTATATATATTGGAGATTAAACCTTTGTCCATTGATTCGTTTGTGAACGTTTACGCCCATTCTGAGGGTTGCCTTTTTCCATTCCCGTTTTTTTAACAAAGAAAGAAAGAAAGCAAAAGAAGCAGAACACTAATGTGTGTGAAATATGCCTCTTGAAACTGTCGTTATGAAATATGGACGTCTTTTGAATTTTTTGGTCGATATATGACCCCAGGATTTCTTTTCAGGGCAGGTGTCATTTACAGGCCTGTAATGATTTGGAATATCCACTGAGCATTAGCGCTGGGATTAAAGCTGCTGTTGTGTGAAACGGCCACAAGGTGGCAGCAGTTCTCCCTTACCAAATCTGGTTACTAGGGCGGCAGAGCCTCAAGGGAAGTCGCGTTCTAGATTGGAATGTAGAACGGAATGTGCCAGGAGAAAGCCCCTCAAGTTTGTCTCACTACTTCTTGTTCGTGTTTTTAATTTAATTTTTTATTTTTTATTACAGCAAGTTTGAGTACAACGTTAAGCTTGTTGTAGGTGTGCAAGAGGTGGTTCTTTTACACATATACATATGTCTGTTCTTCCTGGGATCCTTTTCCCATGTACGTTATGACAGAATGTTGAGTAGTCTTCTCTTGGTACTCCGTAGGTCTTTGGTGATTATATACGTCTACTGTGTTTGTATATGTCTGTTAACCCTAATATCGTAATGAATTCAATCCTCACACCTTTCCTTTGGTGAACCATAAGTTTGTTTAATGAATCTGTGATTGCCCTTCTCCGTGGAAATATCTGCCCTGGTATCAATTTATAGGTAACACCTATAAGTGATATTATATGATATGTGTCTTTCACTTTCTGACTTACTCCAAGTCACGTGATTACCTCTAGACTCATCTACGGTGCTGCAAATGGCATTGTGTGCTTTTTTTCCTTGGCGAATATTCTGTCTTAGCGAGGTCCATTGTCTGCAATGTGATTCCCTGAGGGCTGAGGATTAGCTGACCTGGGCAGCCTGACCCTGCCTGCAAGCCCTCCCCAGGTGTGCCTGGGTTGAGGTCAATATAAACAGCACTCCAGGCAGCAATAGCCCCTGCAGCTGTGCCTGACTCCATATTCTCTGCCCCGTCAGCAGTCTCCGGGCTGTGCTGGCGGGAGGGTGGGAGGGTCCACGGCTTTGTGGTTGGCCCGGTGTGAGTGGGGCTCTGCTGGACTTTCGGCAGGAGTTGCCAGGCTGCCACCTGTAAAGAAGAGGATGTGTCACCCATAACTTCCACTGGAATATCTCTCCGGGCTGAGGTGAGGAAGGAAAAAAAGGAGTGGGGGCCGGGACAGGAGGGGTATCTCAGGCAGGGCAATGGAAAGCTTCCAGAAGAGCGCCCGTGGCCAGGACCATCCTGGCTGACCTGCAGGCACCAAGTTGGCCTGTGTGCTGTCGCTGGTGTGCCTCCATGGCCCTTCCTCTAGGCTTTCAAGCCCTTGTACATATTCAGGTGTTTCACCTGGGAAGGGTGGGAACAGTTCAGCAGCAGCTGGCCTGGGGCTCAGCTCACGTTTACTCACAGAGGCCTCGGCACGGTCCCCCAACTTTGAAATAAGGACGCTCCTTGCGTGGGCGGGCGGGGCTGCTGACTGTATGGGAGATGATTCCCCACCTCTGACCAATTCCAGAATTGTTTACCACTGGAGCAAGTGCCTTGGTAGTGTTTTCCTCTGTATAACTGTTAGGTTCAGTTTTTTTTTTTCTTATTTGGTTCAAGTTAGATTTTATTCCTCTTTTATGTATTTATAGATATAAGCATGGAAATAATTCATTGTTATATATACATCAGTGTGAATGGAAGAACTTCTTTTTCTGTTTTATTTTTACATTTTATTTTTTAAAAATTTGAAATTTAATTTTATTTATTTTTTTATACAGTAGGTTATTAGTTATCTATTTTATGCATAAACATGTATACAGGTCAATCCCAATCTCCCAACTCATCCCACCACCACCACCCCATGGCTTCCCCCACTTTGTGTCCATACGTTTGTTCTCTACCTCTGTGTCTCTATTTCTGCCCTGCAAACCAGTTCATCTGTACCATTTTTCTAGGTTCCACATATAGGCCTTAATATACAATATTTGTTTTTCTCTTTCTGACTTACTTCACTCTGCATGACAGTCTCTAGATCCTTCAACTTCTCTACAAATGACCCAGATTCATTCCTTTTTATGGCTGAGTAATATTCCTTTTTATATATGTACCACATCTTTATCCATTCGTCTGTCTGTGGCCATTTAGGTTGCTTCCATTACCTGGCTATTGTAAATAGTGCTGCAATGAACATTGTGGTGAATGTGTCTTTGTGATTTATGGTTTTCTCTGGGTATATGCCCAGAAGTGGGATTGCTGGATCCTATGGTAATTCTCTTTTTAGTTTTTTAAAGGAACCTCCATACTGTTCTCCATAGTGACTGTATCAATTTACATTCCCACCAATAGCGGAAGAGGGTTCCTTTTGTCCACACCCTCCCCAGAATTTGTTGTTTGTAGATTATCTGATGATGCCGATTCTAACAGGTGTGAGGTCTTACCTCATTGTAGTTTTGATTTGCATTTCTCTAATAATTAGTGATGTTGAGCAGCTTTTCATGTGCGTCTGGGCCATCTCTGTGTCTTCTTTGAAGAAACGTCTCTTTAGATCTTCTGCCCATTTTTGTATTGGGTTGTTTGTTTTATTAATATTAAGCTGCATGAGCTGTTTATATATATTGGAGATTAAACCTTTGTCCATTGATTCGTTTGTGAACGTTTTCGCCCATTCTGAGGGTTGCCTTTTTCCATTCCCGTATTTTTAACAAAGAAAGAAAGCAAGCCATAGAAGCAGAACACTAATGTGCGTGAAATATGCCTCTTGAAACTGTCGTTTTGAAATATGGACGTCTTTTGAATTTTTTGGTCGATATATGACCCCAGGATTTGTTTTCAGGGCAGGTGTCATTTACAGGCCTGTAATGATTTGGAATATCCACTGACCATTAGCGCTGGGATTAAAGCTGCAGTTGTGTGAAACGGCCACAAGGTGGCAGCAGTTCTCCCTTACCAAATCTGGTTACTAGGGCAGCAGAGCCTCAATGGAAGTCGCGTTCTAGATTGGAATGTAGAACGGAATGTGCCAGGAGAAAGCCCCTCAAGTTTGTCTCACTACTTCTTGTTCGTGTTTTTAATTTAATTTTTTATTTTTTATTACAGCAAGTTTGAGTACAACGTTTAGCTTGTTGTTGGTGTGCAAGAGGTGGTTCTTTTACACATATACATATGTCTGTTCTTCCTGGGAACCTTTTCCCATGTACGTTATGACAGAATGTTGAGTAGTCTTCTCTTGGTACTCCGTAGGTCTTTGGTGATTATATACGTCTACTGTGTTTGTATATGTCTGTTAACCCCAATATCGTAATGAATTCAATCCTCACACCTTTCCTTTGGTGAACCATAAGTTTGTTTAATGAATCTGTGATTGCCCTTCTCCGTGGAAATATCTGCCCTGGTATCAATTTATAGGTAACACCTATAAGTGATATGATATGATATGTGTCTTTCACTTTCTGACTTACTCCAAGTCACGTGATTACCTCTAGACTCATCTACGGTGCTGCAAATGGCATTGTGTCCTTTTTTTCCTTGGCGAATATGCTGTCTTAGCGAGGTCCATTTTCGGCAATGTGATTCCCTGAGGGCTGAGGATTAGCTGACCTGGGCAGCATGACCCTGCCGGCAAGCCCTCCCCAGGTTTGCCTGGGTTGAGGTCAATATAAACAGCACTCCAGGCAGCAATAGCCCCTGCAGCTGTGCCTGACTCCATATTCTCTGCACCATCAGCAGTCTCGGGGCTGTGCTGGTGGGAGGGTGTGAGGGTCCACGGCTTTGTGAGTGGCCCGGTGTGAGTGGGGCTCTGCTGGATTTTCGGCAGGAGTTGCCAGGCTGCCACCTGTAAAGAAGAGGATGTGTCACCCATAACTTCCACTGGAATATCTCTCCGGGCTGAGGTGAGGAAGGAAAAAAAGGAGTGGGGGCCGGGACAGGAGGGGTATCTCAGGCAGGGCAATGGAAAGCTTCCAGAAGAGCACCCGTGGCCAGGACCATCCTGGCTGACCTGCAGGCACCAAGTTGGCCTGCGTGCTGTCGCTGGTGTGCCTCCACGGCCCTTCCTCTAGGCTTTCAAGCCCTTGTACATATTCAGGTGTTTCACCTGGGAAGGGTGGGAACAGTTCAGCAGCAGCTGGCCTGGGGCTCAGCTCACGTTTACTCACAGAGGCCTCGGCACGGTCCCCCAGCTTTGCAATAAGGACGCTCCTTGCATGGGCGGGCGGGGCTGCTGGCTGTATGGGAGATGATTCCCCACCTCTGACCAATTTCAGAATTGTTTACCACTGCAGCAAGTGCCTTGGTAGTGTTTTCCTCTATATAACTGTTAGGTTCAGTTTTTTTTTTCTTTTTTGGTTCAAGTTAGATTTTATTCCTCTTTTATGTATTTATGGATATAAGCATGGAAATAATTCATTCTTATAAATATATCAGTGTGAATGGAAGAACTTTTTTTCTGTTTTATTTTTACATTTTATTTTTAAAAAATTTGAAATTTAATTTTATTTATTTTTTATAAGTAGGTTATTATTAGTTATCTATTTTATGCATAAACATGTATACAGGTCAATCCCAATCTCCCAACTCATCCCACCACCACCACCCCATGGCTTCCCCCACTTTGTGTCCATACGTTTGTTCTCTACCTCTGTGTCTCTATTTCTGCCCTGCAAACCAGTTCATCTGTACCATTTTTCTAGGTTCCACATATAGGCATTAATATACAATATTTGTTTTTCTCTTTCTGACTTACTTCACTCTGCATGACAGTCTCTAGATCCTTCAACTTCTCCACAAATGACCCAGATTCATTCCTTTTTATGGCTGAGTAATATTCCTTTTTATATATGTACCACATCTTTATCCATTCGTCTGTCTGTGGCCATTTAGGTTGCTTCCATTACCTGGCTATTGTAAATAGTGCTGCAATGAACATTGTGGTGAATGTGTCTTTGTGATTTATGGTTTTCTCTGGGTATATGCCCAGAAGTGGGATTGCTGGATCCTATGGTAATTCTCTTTTTAGTTTTTTAAAGGAACCTCCATACTGTTCTCCATAGTGACTGTATCAATTTACATTCCCACCAATAGCGGAAGAGGGTTCCTTTTGTCCACACCCTCCCCAGAATTTGTTGTTTGTAGATTATCTGATGATGCCGATTCTAACAGGTGTGAGGTCTTACCTCATTGTAGTTTTGATTTGCATTTCTCTAATAATTAGTGATGTTGAGCAGCTTTTCATGTGCGTCTTGGCCATTTCTGTGTCTTCTTTGAAGAAACGTCTCTTTAGATCTTCTGCCCATTTTTGTATTGGGTTGATTGTTTTATTAATATTAAGCTGCATGAGCTGTTTATATACATTGGAGATTAAACCTTTGTCCATTGATTTGTTTGTGAACGTTTTCGCCCATTCTGAGGGTTGCCTTTTTCCATTCCCGTTCTTTTAACAAAGAAAGAAAGAAAGCAAAAGAAGCAGAACACTAATGTGCGTGAAATATGCCTCTTGAAACTGTCGTTTTGAAATATGGACGTCTTTTGAATTTTTTGGTCGATATATGACTCCAGGATTTGTTTTCAGGGCAGGTGTCATTTACAGGCCTGTAATGATTTGGAATATCCACTGACCATTAGCGCTGGGATTAAAGCTGCTGTTGTGAGAAACGGCCACAAGGTGGCAGCAGTTCTCCCTTACCAAATCTGGTTACTAGGGCAGCAGAGCCTCAATGGAAGTCGCGTTCTAGATTGGAATGTAGAACGGAATGTGCCAGGAGAAAGCCCCTCAAGTTTGTCTCACTACTTCTTGTTCGTGTTTTTAATTTAATTTTTTATTTTTTATTACAGCAAGTTTGAGTACAACGTTTAGCTTGTTGTTGGTGTGCAAGAGGTGGTTCTTTTACACATATACATATGTCTGTTCTTCCTGGGATCCTTTTTCCATGTACGTTATGACAGAATGTTGAGTAGTCTCCTCTTGGTACTCCGTAGTTCTTTGGTGATTAAATACGTCTACTGTGTTTGTATATGTCTGTTAACCCCAATATCGTAATGAATTCAATCCCCACACCTTTCCTTTGGTGAACCATAAGTTTGTTTAATGAATCTGTGATTGCCCTTCTCCGTGGAAATATCTGCCCTGGTATCAATTTATAGGTAACACCTATAAGTGATATGATATGATATGTGTCTTTCACTTTCAGACTTACTCCAAGTCACGTGATTACCTCTAGACTCATCTACGGTCCTGCAAATGGCATTGTGTCCTTTTTTTCCTTGGCGAATATTCTGTCTTAGTGAGGTCCATTTTCTGCAATGTGATTCCCTGAGGGCTGAGGATTAGCTGCCCTGGGCAGCCTGACCCTGCCGGCAAGCCCTCCCCAGGTGTGCCTGGGTTAAGGTAAATATAAACAGCACTCCAGACAGCAATAGACCCTGCAGCTGTGCCTGACTCCATATTCTCTGCACCATCAGCAGTCTCGGGGCTGTGCGGGTGGGAGGGTGGGAGGGTCCACGGCTTTGTGGGTTCCGCGTTGTGAGTGGGGTTCTGCTGGATTTTCGGCAGGAGTTGCCAGGCTGCCACCTGTAAAGAAGAGGATGTGTCACCCATAACTTCCACTGGAATATCTCTCCGGGCTGAGGTGAGGAAGGAAAAAAAGGATTGGGGGCCGGGACAGGAGGGGTATCTCAGGCAGGGCAATGGAAAGCTTCCAGAAGAGCGCCCGTGGCCAGGACCATCCTGGCTGACCTGCAGGCACCAAGTTGGCCTGCGTGCCGTCGCTGGTGTGGCTCCACGGCCCTTCCTCTAGGCTTTCAAGCCCTTGTACATATTCAGGTGTTTCACCTGAGAAGGGTGGGAACAGTTCAGCAGCATCTGGCCTGGGGATCAGCTCACGTTTATTCTCAGAGGCCTTGGCACGGTCTCCCATCTTTGCAATAAGGACGCTCCTTGCGTGGGCGGCCGGGGCTGCTGGCTGTATGTGAGATGATTCCCCACCTCTGACCAATTTCAGAATTGTTTACCACTGGAGCAAGTGCCTTGGTAGTGTTTTCCTCTGTATAACTGTTAGGTTCAGTTTTTTTTTTCTTTTTTGGTTCAAGTTAGATTTTATTCCTCTTTTATGTATTTATAGATATAAGCATGGAAATAATTCATTGTTATATATACATCAGTGTGAATGGAAGAATTTTTTTCTGTTTTATTTTTACATTTTATTTTTAAAAATTTTGAAATTTAATTTTGTTTATTTTTTTATACAGTAGGTTATTATTAGTTATCTATTTTATGCATAAACATGTATACAGGTCAATCCCAATCTCCCAACTCATCCAACCACCACCACCCCATGGCTTCCCCCACTTTGTGTCCATACGTTAGTTCTCTACCTCTGTGTCTCTATTTCTGCCCTGCAAACCAGTTCATCTGTAACATTTTTCTAGGTTCCACATATAGGCCTTAATATACAATATTTGTTTTTCTCTTTCTGACTTACTTCAGTCTGCATGACAGTCTCTAGATCCATCAACTTCTCTACAAATGACCCAGTTTCATTCCTTTTTATGGCTGAGTAATATTCCATTTTATATATGTACCACATCTTTATCCATTCGTCTGTCTGTGGGCATTTAGGTTGCTTCCATTACCTGGCTATTGTAAATAGTGCTGCAATGAACATTGTGGTGAATGTGTCTTTGTGATTTATGGTTTTCTCTGGGTATATGCCCAGAAGTGGGATTGCTGGATCCTATGGTAATTCTCTTTTTAGTTTTTTAAAGGAACCTCCATACTGTTCTCCATAGTGACTGTATCAATTTACATTCCCACCAATAGCAGAAGAGGGTTCCTTTTGTCCACACCCTCCCCAGAATTTGTTGTTTGTAGATTATCTGATGATGCCGATTCTAACAGGTGTGAGGTCTTACCTCATTATAGTTTTCATTTGCATTTCTCTAATAATTAGTGATGTTGAGCAGCTTTTCATGTGCGTCTTGGCCATCTCTGTGTCTTCTTTGAAGAAACGTCTCTTTAGATCTTCTGCCCATTTTTGTATTGGGTTGTTTGTTTTATTAATATTAAGCTGCATGAGCTGTTTATATATATTGGAGATTAAACCTTTGTCCATTGATTCGTTTGTGAACGTTTTCGCCCATTCTGAGGGTTGCCTTTTTCCATTCCCGTTTTTTTAACCAAGAAAGAAAGAAATCAAAAGAAGCAGAACACTAATGTGCGTGAAATATGCCTCTTGAAACTGTCGTTTTGAAATATGGACGTCTTTTGAATTTTTTGGTCGATCTATGACCCCAGGATTTGTTTTCAGGGCAGGTGTCATTTACAGGCCTGTAATGATTTGGAATATCCACTGATCATTAGCGCTGGGATTAAAGCTGCTGTTGTGTGAAACGGCCACAAGGTGGCAGCAGTTCTCCCTTAACAAATCTGGTTTCTAGGGCAGCAGAGCCTCAATGGAAGAAGCGTTCTAGATTGGAATGTAGAACGGAATGTGCCAGGAGAAAGCCCCTCAAGTTTGTCTCACTACTTCTTGTTCGTGTTTTTAATTTAATTTTTTATTTTTTATTACAGCAAGTTTGAGTACAACGTTTAGCTTGTTGTTGGTGTGCAAGAGGTGGTTCTTTTACACATATACATATGTCTGTTCTTCCTGGGAACCTTTTCACATGTACGTTATGACAGAATGTTGAGTAGTCTTCTCTTGGTACTCCGTAGGTCTTTGGTGATTATATACTTCTACTGTGTTTGTATATGTCTGTTAACCCTAATATCGTAATGAATTCAATCCTCACACCTTTCCTTTGGTGAACCATAAGTTTGTTTAATGAATCTGTGATTGCCCTTCTCCGTGGAAATATCTGCCCTGGTATCAATTTATAGGTAACACCTATAAGTGATATGATATGATATCTGTCTTTCACTTTCTGACTTACTCCAAGTCACGTGATTACCTCTAGACTCATCTATGGTGCTGCAAATGGCATTGTGTCCTTTTTTACCTTGGCGAATATTCTGTCTTAGCGAGGTCCATTTTCTGCAATGTGATTCCCTGAGGGCTGAGGATTAGCTGACCTGGGCAGCCTGACCCTGCCGGCAAGCCCTCCCCAGGTGTGCCTGGGTTGAGGTCTATATAAACAGCACTCCAGGCAGCAATAGCCCCTGCAGCTGTGCCTGACTCCATGTTCTCTGCACCATCAGCAGTCTCTGGGCTGTGCTGGTGGGAGGGTGTGAGGGTCCACGGCTTTGTGGGTGGCCCGGTGTGAGTGGGGCTCTGCTGGATTTTCGGCAGGAGTTGCCAGGATGCCACCTGTAAAGAAGAGGATGTGTCACCCATAACTTCCACTGGAATATCTCTCCGGGCTGAGGTGAGGAAGGAAAAAAAGGAGTGGGGGCCGGGACAGGAGGGCTATCTCAGGCAGGGCAATGGAAAGCTTCCAGAAGAGCGCCCGTGGCCAGGAACATCCTGGCTGACCTGCAGGCACCAAGTTGGCCTGCGTGCTGTCGCTGGTGTGGCTCCACGGCCCTTCCTCTAGGCTTTCAAGCCCTTGTACATATTCAGGTGTTTCACCTGGGAAGGGTGGGAACAGTTGAGCAGCAGCTGGCCTGTGGCTCAGCTCACGTTTACTCACAGAGGCCTCAGCGCGGTCCCCCTGCTTTGCAATAAGGACGCTCCTTGCGTGGGTGGGCGGGGCTGCTGGCTGTATGGGAGATGATTCCCCACCTCTGACCAATTTCAGAATTGTTTACCACTGGAGCAAGTGCCTTGGTAGTGTTTTCCTCTGTATAACTGTTAGGTTCAGTTTTTTTTTTCTTTTTTGGTTCAAGTTAGATTTTATTCCTCTTTTATGTATTTATGGATATAAGCATGATAATAATTCATTCTTATAAATTCATCAGTGTGAATGGAAGAACTTTTTTTTATGTATTATTTTTACATTTTATTTTTAAAAAATTTGAAATTTAATTTTATTTATTATTTTATACAGTAGGTTATTATTAGTTATCTATTTTATGCATAAACATGTATACAGGTCAATCCCAATCTCCCAACTCATCCCACCACCACCATCCCATGGCTTCCCCCACTTTGTGTCCATACGTTTGTTCTCTACCTCTGTGTCTCTATTTCTGCCCTGCAAACCAGTTCATCTGTACCATTTTTCTAGGTTCCACATATACGCATTAATATACAATATTTGTTTTTCTCTTTCTGACTTACTTCACTCTGTATGACAGTCTCTAGATCCATCAACTTCTCTACAAATGACCCAGTTTCATTCCTTTTTATGGCTGAGTAATATTCCATTTTATATATGTACCACATCTTTATCCATTCGTCTGTCTGTGGCCATTTAGGTTGCTTCCATTACCTGGCTATTGTAAATAGTGCTGCAATGAACATTGTGGTGAATGTGTCTTTGTGATTTATGGTTTTCTCTGGGTATATGCCCAGAAGTGGGATTGCTGGATCCTATGGTAATTCTCTTTTTAGTTTTTTAAAGGAACCTCCATACTGTTCTCCATAGTGACTGTATCAATTTACATTCCCACCAATAGCGGAAGAGGGTTCCTTTTGTCCACACCCTCCCCAGAATTTGTTGTTTGTAGATTATCTGATGATGCTGATTCTAACAAGTGTGAGGTCTTACCTCATTGTAGTTTTGATTTGCATTTCTCTAATAATTAGTGATGTTGAGCAGCTTTTCATGTGCGTCTTGGCCATCTCTGTGTCTTCTTTGAAGAAACGTCTCTTTAGATCTTCTGCCCATTTTTGTATTGGGTTGTTTGTTTTATTAATATTAAGCTGCATGAGCTGTTTATATATAATGGAGATTAAACCTTTGTCCATTGATTCGTTTGTGAATGTTTTCGCCCATTCTGAGGGTTGCCTTTTTCCATTCCCGTTTTTTTAACAAAGAAAGAAAGAAAGCAAAAGAAGCAGAACACTAATGTGCGTAAAATATGCCTCTTGAAACTGTCGTTTTGAAATATGGACGTCTTTTGAATTTTTTCGTCGATATATGACCCCAGGATTTCTTTTCAGGGCAGGTGTCATTTACAGGCCTGTAATGATTTGGAATATCCACTGATCATTAGCGCTGGGATTAAAGCTGCTGTTGTGCGAAACGGCCACAAGGTGGCAGCAGTTCTCCCTTACCAAATCTGGTTACTAGGGCAGCAGAGCCTCAATGGAAGTCGCGTTCTAGATTGGAATGTAGAACGGAATGTGCCAGGAGAAAGCCCCTCAAGTTTGTCTCACTACTTCTTGTTCGTGTTTTTAATTTAATTTTTTATTTTTTATTACAGCAAGTTTGAGTACAACGTTTAGCTTGTTGTAGGTGTGCAAGAGGTGGTTATTTTACACATATACATATGTCAGTCCTCCCTGGGAACCTTTTCCCATGTACGTTATGACAGAATGTTGAGTAGTCTTCTCTTGGTACTCCGTAGATCTTTGGTGATTATATACGTCTACTGTGTTTGTATATGTCTGTTAACCCCAATATCGTAATGAATTCAATCCTCACACCTTTCCTTTGGTGAACCATAAGTTTGTTTAATGAATCTGTGATTGCCCTTCTCCGTGGAAATATCTGCCCTGGTATCAATTTATAGGTAACACCTATAAGTGATATGATATGATATGTGTCTTTCACTTTCTGACTTACTCCAAGTCACGTGATTACATCTAGACTCATCTACGGTGCTGCAAATGGCATTGTGCCCTTTTTTTCCTTGGCCAATATGCTGTCTTAGCGAGGTCCATTTTCTGCAATGTGATTCCCTGAGGGCTGAGGATTAGCTGACCTGGGCAGCCTGACCCTGCCGGCAAGCCCTCCCCAGGTGTGCCTGGGTTGAGGTCAATATAAACAGCACTCCAGGCAGCAATAGCCCCTGCAGCTGTGCCTGACTCCATATTCTCTGCACCATCAGCAGTCTCGGGGCTGTGCTGGTGGGAAGGTGTGAGGGTCCACGGCTTTGTGGGTGGCCCGGTGTGAGTGGGGCTCTGCTGGATTTTCGGCAGGAGTTGCCAGGCTGCCACCTGTAAAGAAGAGGATGTGTCACCCATAACTTCCACTGGAATATCTCTCCGGGCTGAGGTGAGGAAGGAAAAAAAGGAGTGGGGGCCGGGACAGGAGGGGTATCTCAGGCAGGGCAATGGAAAGCTTCCAGAAGAGCGCCCGTGGCCAGGACCATCCTGGCTGACCTGCAGGCACCAAGTTGGCCTGCGTGCTGTCGCTGGTGTGCCTCCACGACCCTTCCTCTAGGCTTTCAAGCCCTTGTACATATTCAGGTGTTTCACCTGGGAAGGGTGGGAACAGTTCAGCAGCACCTGGCCTGGGGCTCAGCTCACGTTTACTCACAGAGGCCTCGGCACGGTCCCCCAGCTTTGCAATAAGGACGCTCCTTGCGTGGGCGGGCGGGGCTGCTGGCTGTATGGGAGATGATTCCCCACCTCTGACCAATTTCAGAATTGTTTACCACTGGAGCAAGTGCCTTGGTAGTGTTTTCCTCTGTATAACTGTTAGGTTCAGTTTTTTTTTTCTTTTTTGGTTCAAGTTAGATTTTATTCCTCTTTTATGTATTTATGGATATAAGCATGATAATAATTCATTCTTATAAATTCATCAGTGTGAATGGAAGAACTTTTTTTTCTGTATTATTTTTACATTTTATTTTTAAAAAATTTGAAATTTAATTTTATTTATTATTTTATACAGTAGGTTATTATTAGTTATCTATTTTATGCATAAACATGTATACAGGTCAATCCCAATCTCCCAACTCATCCCACCACCACCATCCCATGGCTTCCCCCACTTTGTGTCCATACGTTTGTTCTCTACCTCTGTGTCTCTATTTCTGCCCTGCAAACCAGTTCATCTGTACCATTTTTCTAGGTTCCACATATACGCATTAATATACAATATTTGTTTTTCTCTTTCTGACTTACTTCACTCTGTATGACAGTCTCTAGATCCATCAACTTCTCTACAAATGACCCAGTTTCATTCCTTTTTATGGCTGAGTAATATTCCATTTTATATATGTACCACATCTTTATCCATTCGTCTGTCTGTGGCCATTTAGGTTGCTTCCATTACCTGGCTATTGTAAATAGTGCTGCAATGAACATTGTGGTGAATGTGTCTTTGTGATTTATGGTTTTCTCTGGGTATATGCCCAGAAGTGGGATTGCTGGATCCTATGGTAATTCTCTTTTTAGTTTTTTAAAGGAACCTCCATACTGTTCTCCATAGTGACTGTATCAATTTACATTCCCACCAATAGCGGAAGAGGGTTCCTTTTGTCCACACCCTCCCCAGAATTTGTTGTTTGTAGATTATCTGATGATGCTGATTCTAACAAGTGTGAGGTCTTACCTCATTGTAGTTTTGATTTGCATTTCTCTAATAATTAGTGATGTTGAGCAGCTTTTCATGTGCGTCTTGGCCATCTCTGTGTCTTCTTTGAAGAAACGTCTCTTTAGATCTTCTGCCCATTTTTGTATTGGGTTGTTTGTTTTATTAATATTAAGCTGCATGAGCTGTTTATATATAATGGAGATTAAACCTTTGTCCATTGATTCGTTTGTGAATGTTTTCGCCCATTCTGAGGGTTGCCTTTTTCCATTCCCGTTTTTTTAACAAAGAAAGAAAGAAAGCAAAAGAAGCAGAACACTAATGTGCGTAAAATATGCCTCTTGAAACTGTCGTTTTGAAATATGGACGTCTTTTGAATTTTTTCGTCGATATATGACCCCAGGATTTCTTTTCAGGGCAGGTGTCATTTACAGGCCTGTAATGATTTGGAATATCCACTGATCATTAGCGCTGGGATTAAAGCTGCTGTTGTGCGAAACGGCCACAAGGTGGCAGCAGTTCTCCCTTACCAAATCTGGTTACTAGGGCAGCAGAGCCTCAATGGAAGTCGCGTTCTAGATTGGAATGTAGAACGGAATGTGCCAGGAGAAAGCCCCTCAAGTTTGTCTCACTACTTCTTGTTCGTGTTTTTAATTTAATTTTTTATTTTTTATTACAGCAAGTTTGAGTACAACGTTTAGCTTGTTGTAGGTGTGCAAGAGGTGGTTATTTTACACATATACATATGTCTGTCCTCCCTGGGAACCTTTTCCCATGTACGTTATGACAGAATGTTGAGTAGTCTTCTCTTGGTACTCCGTAGATCTTTGGTGATTATATACGTCTACTGTGTTTGTATATGTCTGTTAACCCCAATATCGTAATGAATTCAATCCTCACACCTTTCCTTTGGTGAACCATAAGTTTGTTTAATGAATCTGTGATTGCCCTTCTCCGTGGAAATATCTGCCCTGGTATCAATTTATAGGTAACACCTATAAGTGATATGATATGATATGTGTCTTTCACTTTCTGACTTACTCCAAGTCACGTGATTACATCTAGACTCATCTACGGTGCTGCAAATGGCATTGTGTCCTTTTTTTCCTTGGCCAATATGCTGTCTTAGCGAGGTCCATTTTCTGCAATGTGATTCCCTGAGGGCTGAGGATTAGCTGACCTGGGCAGCCTGACCCTGCCGGCAAGCCCTCCCCAGGTGTGCCTGGGTTGAGGTCAATATAAACAGCACTCCAGGCAGCAATAGCCCCTGCAGCTGTGCCTGACTCCATATTCTCTGCACCATCAGCAGTCTCGGGGCTGTGCTGGTGGGAAGGTGTGAGGGTCCACGGCTTTGTGGGTGGCCCGGTGTGAGTGGGGCTCTGCTGGATTTTCGGCAGGAGTTGCCAGGCTGCCACCTGTAAAGAAGAGGATGTGTCACCCATAACTTCCACTGGAATATCTCTCCGGGCTGAGGTGAGGAAGGAAAAAAAGGAGTGGGGGCCGGGACAGGAGGGGTATCTCAGGCAGGGCAATGGAAAGCTTCCAGAAGAGCGCCCGTGGCCAGGACCATCCTGGCTGACCTGCAGGCACCAAGTTGGCCTGCGTGCTGTCGCTGGTGTGCCTCCACGACCCTTCCTCTAGGCTTTCAAGCCCTTGTACATATTCAGGTGTTTCACCTGGGAAGGGTGGGAACAGTTCAGCAGCACCTGGCCTGGGGCTCAGCTCACGTTTACTCACAGAGGCCTCGGCACGGTCCCCCAGCTTTGCAATAAGGACGCTCCTTGCGTGGGCGGGCGGGGCTGCTGGCTGTATGGGAGATGATTCCCCACCTCTGACCAATTTCAGAATTGTTTACCACTGGAGCAAGTGCCTTGGTAGTGTTTTCTTCTGTATAACTGTTAGGTTCAGTTTTTTTTCTTTTTTGGTTCAAGTTAGATTTTATTCCTCTTTTATGTATTTATGGATATAAGCAGGGAAATAATTCATTCTTATAAATACATCAGTGTGAATGGAAGAACATTTTTTTCTGTTTTATTTTTACATTTCATTTTTAAAATTTTGAAATTTAATTTTATTTATTTTTTTTATACAGTAGGTTATTATTAGTTATCTATTTTATGCATAAACATGTATACAGGTCAATCCCAATCTCCCAACTCATCCCACCACCACTACGCCATGGCTTCCCCCACTTTGTGTCCATACGTTTGTTCTCTACCTCTGTGTCTCTATTTCTGCCCTACAAACCAGTTCATCTGTACCATTTTTCTAGGTTCCACATATAGGCCTTAATATACAATATTTGTTTTTCTCTTTCTGACTTACTTCACTCTGCATGACAGTCTCTAGATCCATCAACTTCTCAACAAATGACCGTTTCATTCCTTTTTATGGCTGAGTAATATTCCATTTTATATATGTACCACATCTTTATCCATTCGTCTGTCTGTGGCCATTTAGGTTGCTTCCCTTACCTGGCTATTGTAAATAGTGCTGCAATGAACATTGTGGTGAATGTGTCTTTGTGATTTATGGTTTTCTCTGGGTATATGCCCAGAAGTGGGATTGCTGGATCCTATGGTAATTCTCTTTTTAGTTTTTTAAAGGAGCCTCCATACTGTTCTCCATAGTGACTGTATCAATTTACATTTCCACCAATAGCGGAAGAGGGTTCCTTTAGTCCACACCCTCCCCAGAATTTGTTGTTTGTAGATTATCTGATGATGCCGATTCTAACAGGTGTGAGGTCTTACCTCATTGTAGTTTTGATTTGCATTTCTCTAATAATTAGTGATGTTGAGCAGCTTTTCATGTGCGTCTTGGCCATCTCTGTGTCTTCTTTGAAGAAACGTCTCTTTAGATCTTCTGCCCATTTTTGTATTGGGTTGATTGTTTTATTAATATTAAGCTGCATGAGCTGTTTATATATATTGGAGATTAAACCTTTGTCCATTGATTCGTTTGTGAACGTTTTCGCCCATTCTGAGGGTTGCCTTTTTCCATTCCCGTATTTTTAACAAAGAAAGAAAGAAAGCAAAAGAAGCAGAACACTAATGTGCGTGAAATATGCCTCTTGAAACTCTCGTTTTGAAATATGGACGTCTTTTGAATTTTTTGGTCGATATATGACCCCAGGATTTCTTTTCAGGGCAGGTGTCATTTACAGGCCTGTAATGATTTGGAATATCCACTGACCATTAGCGCTGGGATTAAAGCTGCTGTTGTGTGAAACGGCCACAAGGTGGCAGCAGTTCTCCCTTACCAAATCTGGTTACTAGGGCAGCAGAGCCTCAATGGAAATCGCGTTCTAGATTGGAATGTAGAACGGAATGTGCCAGGAGAAAGCCCCTCAAGTTTGTCTCACTACTTCTTGTTCGTGTTTTTAATTTAATTTTTTATTTTTTATTACAGCAAGTTTGAGTACAACGTTTAGCTTGTTGTAGGTGTGCAAGAGGTGGTTCTTTTACACATATACATATGTCTGTTCTCCCTGGGATCCTTTTTCCCATATACGTTATGACAGAATGTTGAGTAGTCTTCTCTTGGTACTCCGTAGGTCTTTGGTGATTATATACGTCTACTGTGTTTGTATATGTCTGTTAACCCCAATATCGTAATGAATTCAATCCTCACACCTTTCCTTTGGTGAACCATAAGTTTGTTTAATGAATCTGTGATTGCCCTTCTCCGTGGAAATATCTGCCCTGGTATCAATTTATAGGTAACACCTATAAGTGATATGATATGATATGTGTCTTTCACTTTCTGACTTACTCCAAGTCACGTGATTACCTCTAGACTCATCTACGGTGCTGCAAATGGCATTGTGTCCTTTTTTTCCTTGGCGAATATGCTGTCTTAGCGAGGTCCATTTTCGGCAATGTGATTCCCTGAGGGCTGAGGATTAGCTGACCTGGGCAGCATGACCCTGCCGGCAAGCCCTCCGCAGGTGTGCCTGGGTTGAGGTCAATATAAACAGCACTCCAGGCAGCAATAGCCCCTTCAGCTGTGCCTGACTCCATATTCTCTTCACCATCAGCAGTCTCGGGGCTGTGCTGGTGGGAGGGTGTGAGGGTCCACGGCTTTGTGAGTGGCCCGGTGTGAGTGGGGCTCTGCTGGATTTTCGGCAGGAGTTGCCAGGCTGCCACCTGTAAAGAAGAGGATGTGTCACCCATAACTTCCACTGGAATATCTCTCCGGGCTGAGGTGAGGAAGGAAAAAAAGGATTGGGGGCCGGGACAGGAGGGGTATCTCAGGCAGGGCAATGGAAAGCTTCCAGAAGAGCGCCCGTGGCCAGGACCATCCTGGCTGACCTGCAGGCACCAAGTTGGCCTGCGTGCTGTCGCTGGTGTGGCTCCACGGCCCTTCCTCTAGGCTTTCAAGCCCTTGTACATATTCAGGTGTTTCACCTGGGAAGGGTGGGAACAGTTCAGCAGCAGCTGGCCTGGGGCTCAGCTCACGTTTACTCACAGAGGCCTCGGCACGGTCCCCCAGCTTTGCAATAAGGACGCTCCTTGCGTGGGCGGCTGGGGCTGCTGGTTGTATGGGAGATGATTCCCCACCTCTGACCAATATCAGAATTGTTTACCACTGCAGCAAGTGCCTTGGTAGTGTTTTCCTCTGTATAACTGTTAGGTTCAGTTTTTTTTTTCTTTTTTGGTTCAAGTTAGATTTTATTCCTCTTTTATGTATTTATGGATATAAGCATGGAAATAATTCATACTTATAAATATATCAGTGTGAATGGAAGAACTTTTTTTCTGTTTTATTTTTACATTTTATTTTTAAAAAATTTGAAATTTAATTTTATTTATTTTTTATAAGTAGGTTATTATTAGTTATCTATTTTATGCATAAACATGTATACAGGTCATTCCCAATCTCCCAACTCATCCCACCACCACCACCCCATGGCTTCCCCCACTTTGTGTCCATACGTTTGTTCTCTACCTCTGTGTCTCTATTTCTGCCCTGCAAACCAGTTCATCTGTACCATTTTTCTAGGTTCCACATATAGGCATTAATATACAATATTTGTTTTTCTCTTTCTGACTTACTTCACTCTGCATGACAGTCTCTAGATCCTTCAACTTCTCTACAAATGACCCAGATTCATTCCTTTTTATGGCTGAGTAATATTCCTTTTTATATATGTACCACATCTTTATCCATTCGTCTGTCTGTGGGCATTTAGGTTGCTTCCATTACCTGGCTATTGTAAATAGTGCTGCAATGAACATTGTGGTGAATGTGTCTTTGTGATTTATGGTTTTCTCTGGGTATATGCCCAGAAGTGGGATTGCTGGATCCTATGGTAATTCTCTTTTTAGTTTTTTAAAGGAACCTCCATACTGTTCTCCATAGTGACTGTATCAATTTACATTCCCACCAATAGCGGAAGAGGGTTCCTTTTGTCCACACCCTCCCCAGAATTTGTTGTTTGTAGATTATCTGATGATGCCGATTCTAACAGGTGTGAGGTCTTACCTCATTGTAGTTTTGATTTGCATTTCTCTAATAATTAGTGATGTTGAGCAGCTTTTCATGTGCGTCTTGGCCATCTCTGTGTCTTCTTTGAAGAAACGTCTCTTTAGATCTTCTGCCCATTTTTGTATTGGGTTGTTTGTTTTATTAATATTAAGCTGCATGAGCTGTTTATATATATTGGAGATTAAACCTTTGTCCATTGATTCGTTTGTGAACGTTTTCGCCCATTCTGAGGGTTGCCTTTTTCCATTCCCGTACTTTTAACAAAGAAAGAAAGCAAGCCATAGAAGCAGAACACTAATGTGCGTGAAATATGCCTCTTGAAACTGTCGTTTTGAAATATGGACGTCTTTTGAATTTTTTGGTCGATATATGACCCCAGGATTTGTTTTCAGGGCAGGTGTCATTTACAGGCCTGTAATGATTTGGAATATCCACTGACCATTAGCGCTGGGATTAAAGCTGCAGTTGTGTGAAACGGCCACAAGGTGGCAGCAGTTCTCCCTTACCAAATCTGGTTACTAGGGCAGCAGAGCCTCAATGGAAGTCGCGTTCTAGATTGGAATGTAGAACGGAATGTGCCAGGAGAAAGCCCCTCAAGTTTGTCTCACTACTTCTTGTTCGTGTTTTTAATTTAATTTTTTATTTTTTATTACAGCAAGTTTGAGTACAATGTTTAGCTTGTTGTTGGTGTGCAAGAGGTGGTTCTTTTACACATATACATATGTCTGTTCTTCCTGGGAACCTTTTCCCATGTACGTTATGACAGAATGTTGAGTAGTCTTCTCTTGGTACTCCGTAGGTCTTTGGTGATTATATACGTCTACTGTGTTTTTATATGTCTGTTAACCCCAATATCGTAATGAATTCAATCCTCACACCTTTCCTTTGGTGAACCATAAGTTTGTTTAATGAATCTGTGATTGCCCTTCTCCGTGGAAATATCTGCCCTGGTATCAATTTATAGGTAACACCTATAAGTGATATGATATGATATGTGTCTTTCACTTTCTGACTTACTCCAAGTCACGTGATTACCTCTAGACTCATCTACGGTGCTGCAAATGGCATTGTGTCCTTTTTTTCCTTGGCAAATATGCTGTCTTAGCGAGGTCCATTTTCGGCAATGTGATTCCCTGAGGGCTGAGGATTAGCTGACCTGGGCAGCATGACCCTGCCGGCAAGCCCTCCGCAGGTGTGCCTGGGTTGAGGTCAATATAAACAGCACTCCAGGCAGCAATAGCCCCTGCAGCTGTGCCTGACTCCATATTCTCTGCACCATCAGCAGTCTCGGGGCTGTGCTGGTGGGAGGGTGTGAGGGTCCACGGCTTTGTGGGTGGCCCGGTGTGAGTGGGGCTCTGCTGGATTTTCGGCAGGAGTTGCCAGGATGCCACCTGTAAAGAAGAGGATGTGTCACCCATAACTTCCACTGGAATATCTCTCCGGGCTGAGGTGAGGAAGGAAAAAAAGGAGTGGGGGCCGGGACAGGAGGGGTATCTCAGGCAGGGCAATGGAAAGCTTCCAGAAGAGCGCCCGTGGCCAGGACCATCCTGGCTGACCTGCAGGCACCAATTTGGCCTGCGTGCTGTCGCTGGTGTGGCTCCACGCCCCTTCCTCTAGGCTTTCAATCCCTTGTACATATTCAGGTGTTTCACCTGGGAAGGGTGGGAACAGTTCAGCAGCAGCTGGCCTGGGGCTCAGCTCACGTTTACTCACAGAGGCCTCGGCACGGTCCCCCAGCTTTGCAATAAGGACGCTCCTTGCGTGGGCGGGCGGGGCTGCTGGCTGTATGGGAGATGATTCCCCACCTCTGACCAATTTCAGAATTGTTTACCACTGCAGCAAGTGCCTTGGTAGTGTTTTCCTCTGTATAACTGTTAGGTTCAGTTTTTTTTTTCTTTTTTGGTTCAAGTTAGATTTTATTCCTCTTTTATGTATTTATGGATATAAGCATGAAAATAATTCATTCTTATAAATATATCAGTGTGAATGGAAGAACTTTTTTTCTGTTTTATTTTTACATTTTATTTTTAAAAAATTTGAAATTTAATTTTATTTATTTTGTATAAGTAGGTTATTATTAGTTATCTATTTTATGCATAAACATGTATACAGGTCAATCCCAATCTCCCAACTCATCCCACCACCACCACCCCATGGCTTCCCCCACTTTGTGTCCATACGTTTGTTCTCTACCTCTGTGTCTCTATTTCTGCCCTGCAAACCAGTTCATCTGTACCATTTTTCTAGGTTCCACATATAGGCATTAATATACAATATTTGTTTTTCTCTTTCTGACTTACTTCACTCTGCATGACAGTCTCTAGATCCATCAACTTCTCTACAAATGACCGTTTCATTCCTTTTTATGGCTGAGTAATATTCCATTTTATATATGTACCACATCTTTATCCATTCGTCTGTCTGTGGCCATTTAGGTTGCTTCCATTACCTGGCTATTGTAAATAGTGTTGCAATGAACATTGTGGTGAATGTGTCTTTGTGATTTATGGTTTTCTATGGGTATATGCCCAGAAGTGGGATTGCTGGATCCTATGGTAATTCTCTTTTTAGTTTTTTAAAGGAACCTCCATACTGTTCTCCATAGTGACTGTATCAATTTACATTCCCACCAATAGCGGAAGAGGGTTCCTTTTGTCCACACCCTCCCCAGAATTTGTTGTTTGTAGATTATCTGATGATGCCGATTCTAACAGGTGTGAGGTCTTACCTCATTGTAGTTTTGATTTGCATTTCTCTAATAATTAGTGATGTTGAGCAGCTTTTCATGTGCGTCTTGGCCATCTCTGTGTCTTCTTTGAAGAAACGTCTCTTTAGATCTTCTGCCCATTTTTGTATTGGGTTGTTTGTTTTATTAATATTAAGCTGCATGAGCTGTTTTTATATATTGGAGATTAAACCTTTGTCCATTGATTCGTTTGTGAACGTTTTCGCCCATTTTGAGGGTTGCCTTTTTCCGTTCCCGTAATTTTAACAAAGAAAGAAAGAAATCAAAAGAAGCAGAACACTAATGTGCGTGAAATATGCCTCTTGAAACTGTCGTTTTGAAATATGGACGTCTTTTGAATTTTTTGGTCGATCTATGACCCCAGGATTTGTTTTCAGGGCAGGTGTCATTTACAGGCATGTAATGATTTGGAATATCCACTGACGATTAGCGCTGGGATTAAAACTGCTGTTGTGTGAAACGGCCACAAGGTGGCAGCAGTTCTCCCTTACCAAATCTGGTTACTAGGGCAGCAGAGCCTCAATGGAAGTCGCGTTCTAGATTGGAATGCAGAACGGAATGTGCCAGGAGAAAGCCCCTCAAGTTTGTCTCACTACTTCTTGTTCGTGTTTTTAATTTAATTTTTTATTTTTTATTACAGCAAGTTTGAGTACAACGTTTAGCTTGTTGTTAGTGTGCAATAGGTGGTTCTTTTACACATATACATATGTCTGTTCTTCCTGGGAACCTTTTCCCATGTACGTTATGACAGAATGTTGAGTAGTCTTCTCTTGGTACTCCGTAGGTCTTTGGTGATTATATACGTCTACTGTGTTTGTATATGTCTGTTAACCCCAATATCGTAATGAATTCAATCCTCACACCTTTCCTTTGGTGAACCATAAGTTTGTTTAATGAATCTGTGATTGCCCTTCTCCGTGGAAATATCTGCCCTGGTATCAATTTATAGGTAACACCTATAAGTGATATGATATGATATGTGTCTTTCACTTTCTGACTTACTCCAAGTCACGTGATTACCTCTAGACTCATCTACGGTGCTGCAAATGGCATTGTGTCCTTTTTTTCCTTGGCCAATATTCTGTCTTAGCGAGGTCCATTTTCTGCAATGTGATTCCCTGAGGGCTGAAGATTAGCTGACCTGGGCAGCCTGACCCTGCCGGCAAGCCCTCCCCAGGTGTGCCTGGGTTGAGGTCAATATAAACAGCACTCCAGGCAGCAATAGCCCCTGCAGCTGTGCCTGACTCCATATTCTCTGCACCATCAGCAGTCTCGGGGCTGTGCTGGTGGGAGGGTGTGAGGGTCCACGGCTTTGTGGTTGGTCCGGTGTGAGTGGGGCTCTGCTGGATTTTCAGCAGGAGTTGCCTGGCTGCCACCTGTAAAGAAGAGGATGGGTCACCCATAACTTCCACTGGAATATCTTTCCGGGCTGAGGTGAGGAAGGAAAAAAAGGAGTGGGGGCCGGGACAGGAGGGGTATCTCAGGCAGGGCAATGGAAAGCTTCCAGAAGAGCGCCCGTGGCCAGGACCATCCTGGCTGACCTGCAGGCACCAAGTTGGCCTGCGTGCTGTCGCTGGTGTGCCTCAACGGCCCTTCCTCTAGGCTTTCAGCCCTTGTACATATTCAGGTGATTCACCTGGGAAGGGTGGGAACAGTTCAGCAGCAGCTGGCCTGGGGCTCAGCTCACGTTTACTCACAGAGGCCTCGGCACGGTCCCCCAGCTTTGCAATAAGGACGCTCCTTGCATGGGCGGCCGGGGCTGCTGGCTGTATGGGAGATGATTCCCCACCTCTGACCAATTTCAGAATTGTTTACCACTGGAGCAAGTGCCTTGGTAGTGTTTTCCTCTGTATAACTGTTAGGTTCAGTTTTTTTTTTCTTTTTTGGATCAAGTTAGATTTTATTCCTCTTTTATGTATTTATGGATATAAGCATGGAAATACTTCATTCTTATAAATACATCAGTGTGAATGGAAGAACATTTTTTTCTGTTTTATTTTTACATTTTATTTTTTAAAAATTTGAAATTTAATTTTATTTATTTTTTTATACAGTAGGTTATTATTAGTTATCTATTTTATGCATAAACATGTATACAGGTCAATCCCAATCTCCCAACTCATCCCACCACAACCACCCCATGGCTTCCCCCACTTTGTGTCCATACGTTTGTTCTCTACCTCTGTGTCTCTATTTCTGCCCTGCAAACCAGTTCATCTGTACCATTTTTCTAGGTTCCACATATAGGCATTAATATACAATATTTGTTTTTCTCTTTCTGACTTAATTCACTCTGCATGACAGTCTCTAGATCCATCAACTTCTCTACAAATGACCCAGTTTCATTCCTTTTTATGGCTGAGTAATATTCCATTTTATATATGTACCACATCTTTATCCATTCGTCTGTCTGTGGCCATTTAGGTTGCTTCCATTACCTGGCTATTGTAAATAGTGCTGCAATGAACATTGTGGTGAATGTGTCTTTGTGATTTATGGTTTTCTCTGGGTATATGCCCAGAAGTGGGATTGCTGGATCCTATGGTAATTCTCTTTTTAGTTTTTTAAAGGAACCTCCATACTGTTCTCCATATTGACTGTATCAATTTACATTCCCACCAATACCGGAAGAGGGTTCCTTTTGTCAACACCCTCCCCAGAATTTGTTGTTTGTAGATTATCTGATGATGCCGATTCTAACAGGTGTGAGGTCTTACCTCATTGTAGTTTTGATTTGCATTTCTCTAATAATTAGTGATGTTGAGCAGCTTTTCATGTGCGTCTTGGCCATCTCTGTGTCTTCTTTGAAGAAACGTCTCTTTAGATCTTCTGCCCATTTTTGTATTGGGTTGTTTGTTTTATTAATATTAAGCTGCATGAGCTGTTTATATATATTGGAGATTAAACCTTTGTCCATTGATTCGTTTGTGAACGTTTTCGCCCATTCTGAGGGTTGCCTTTTTCCATTCCCATTTTTTTAACAAAGAAAGAAAGCAAGCCATAGAAGCAGAACACTAATGTGCGTGAAATATGCCTCTTGAAACTGTCGTTTTGAAATATGGACGTCTTTTGAATTTTTTGGTCGATATATGACCCCAGGATTTGTTTTCAGGGCAGGTGTCATTTACAGGCCTGTAATGATTTGGAATATCCACTGACCATTAGCGCTGGGATTAAATCTGCTGTTGTGTGAAACGGCCACAAGGTGGCAGCAGTTCTCCCTTACCAAATCTGGTTACTAGGGCAGCAGAGCCTCAATGGAAGTCGCGTTCTAGATTGGAATGTAGAACGGAATGTGCCAGGAGAAAGCCCCTCAAGTTTGTCTCACTACTTCTTGTTCGTGTTTTTAATTTAATTTTTTATTTTTTATTACAGCAAGTTTGAGTACAACGTTTAGCTTGTTGTTGGTGTGCAAGAGGTGGTTCTTTTACACATATACATATGTCTGTTCTTCCTGGGAACCTTTTCCCAAGTACGTTATGACAGAATGTTGAGTAGTCTTCTCTTGGTACTCCGTAGGTCTTTGGTGATTATATACGTCTACTGTGTTTGTATATGTCTGTTAACCCCAATATCGTAATGAATTCAATCCTCACACCTTTCCTTTGGTGAACCATAAGTTTGTTTAATGAATCTGTGATTGCCCTTCTCCGTGGAAATATCTGCCCTGGTATCAATTTATAGGTAACACCTATAAGTGATATGATATGATATGTGTCTTTCACTTTCTGACTTACTCCAAGTCACGTGATTACCTCTAGACTCATCTACGGTGCTGCAAATGGCATTGTGTCCTTTTTTTCCTTGGCGAATATGCTGTCTTAGCGAGGTCCATTTTCGGCAATGTGATTCCCTGAGGGCTGAGGATTAGCTGACCTGGGCAGCCTGACCCTGCCGGCAAGCCCTCCCCAGGTGTGCCTGGGTTGAGGTCAATATAAACAGCACTCCAGGCAGCAATAGCCCCTGCAGCTGTGCCTGACTCCATATTCTCTGCACCATCAGCAGTCTCGGGGCTGTGCTGGTGGGAGGGTGTGAGGGTCCACGGCTTTGTGGGTGGCCCGGTGTGAGTGGGGCTCTGCTGGATTTTCGGCAGGAGTTGCCAGGCTGCCACCTGTAAAGAAGAGGATGTGTCACCCATAACTTCCACTGGAATATCTCTCCGGGCTGAGGTGAGGAAGGAAAAAAAGGAGTGGGGGCCGGGACAGGAGGTGTATCTCAGGCAGGGCAATGGAAAGCTTCCAGAAGAGCGCCCGTGGCCAGGACCATCCTGGCTGACCTGCAGGCACCAAGTTGGCCTGCGTGCTGTCGTTGGTGTGGCTCCACGCCCCTTCCTCTAGGCTTTCAAGCCCTTGTACATATTCAGGTGTTTCACCTGGGAAGGGTGGGAACAGTTCAGCAGCAGCTGGCCTGGGGCTCAGCTCACGTTTACTCACAGAGGCCTCGGCACGGTCCCCCAGCTTTGCAATAAGGACGCTCCTTGCGTGGGCGGCCGGGGCTGCTGGCTGTATGGGAGATGATTCCCCACCTCTGACCAATTTCAGAATTGTTTACCACTGGAGCAAGTGCCTTGGTAGTGTTTTCCTCTGTATAACTGTTAGGTTCAGTTTTTTCTTTCTTTTTTGGTTCAAGTTAGATTTTATTCCTCTTTTATGTATTTATGGATATAAGCATGGAAATAATTCATCCTTATAAATACATCAGTGTGAATGGAAGAACATTTTTTTCTGTTTTATTTTTACATTTTAATTTTAAAAATTTTGAAATTTAATTTTATTTATTTTTTTTATACAGTAGGTTATTATTAGTTATCTATTTTATGCATAAACATGTATACAGGTCAATCCCAATCTCCCAACTCATGCCACCACCACCACCCCATGGCTTCCCCCACTTTGTGTCCATACGTCTGTTCTCTACCTCTGTGTCTCTATTTCTGCCCTGCAAACCAGTTCATCTGTACCATTTTTCTAGGTTCCACATATAGGCATTAATATACAATATTTGTTTTTCTCTTTCTGACTTACTTCACTCTGCATGACAGTCTCTAGATCCATCAACTTCTCTACAAATGACCCAGATTCATTCCTTTTTATGGCTGAGTAATATTCCTTTTTATATATGTACCACATCTTTATCCATTCGTCTGTCTGTGGCCATTTAGGTTGCTTCCATTACCTGGCTATTGTAAATAGTGCTGCAATGAACATTGTGGTGAATGTGTCTTTGTGATTTATGGTTTTCTCTGGGTATATGCCCAGAAGTGGGGTTGCTGGATCCTATGGTAATTCTCCTTTTAGTTTTTTAAAGGAACCTCCATACTGTTCTCCATAGTGACTGTATCAATTTACATTCCCACCAATAGCGGAAGAGGGTTCCTTTAGTCCACACCCTCCCCGGAATTTGTTGATTGTAGATTTTCTAATGATGCCGATTCTAACAGGTGGGAAGTCTTACCTCATTGTAGTTTTGATTTGCATTTCTCTAATAATTAGTGATGTTGAGCAGCTTTTCATGTGCGTCTGGGCCATCTCTGTGTCTTCTTTGAAGAAACGTCTCTTTAGATCTTCTGCCCATTTTTGTATTGGGTTGTTTGTTTTATTAATATTAAGCTGCATGAGCTGTTTATATATATTGGAGATTAAACCTTTGTCCATTGATTCGTTTGTGAACGTTTTCGCCCATTCTGAGGGTTGCCTTTTTCCATTCCCGTATTTTTAACAAGGAAGAAAGCAAGCAAAAGAAGCAGAACACTAATGTGCGTGAAATATGCCTCTTGAAACTGTCGTTTTGAAATATGCACGTCTTTTGAATTTTTTGGTCGATATATGACCCCAGGATTTGTTTTCAGGGCAGGTGTCATTTACAGGCCTGTAATGATTTGGAATATCCACTGACCATTAGCGCTGGGATTAAAGCTGCTGTTGTGTGAAAAGACCACAAGGTGGCAGCAGTTCTCCCTTACCTAATCTGGTTACTAGGGCAGCAGAGCCTCAATGGATGTCGCGTTCTAGATTGGAATGTAGAACGTAATGTGCAAGGAGAAAGCCCCTCAACTTTGTCTCACTACTTCTTTTTCGTGTTTTTAATTTAATTTTTTTATTTTTTATTACAGAAAGTTTGAGTACAACGTTTAGCTGGTTGTTGGTGTGCAAGAGGTGGTTCTTTTACACATATACATATGTCTGTTCTTCCTGGGAACCTTTTCCCATGTACGTTATGACAGAATGTTGAGTAGTCTTCTCTTGGTACTCCGTAGGTCTTTGGTGATTATATACGTCTACTGTGTTTGTATATGTCTGTTAACCCCAATATCGTAATGAATTCAATCCTCACACCTTTCCTTTGGTGAACCATAAGTTTGTTTAATGAATCTGTGATTGCCCTTCTCCGTGGAAATATCTGCCCTGGTATCAATTTATAGGTAACACCTATAAGTGATATGATATGATATGTGTCTTTAACTTTCTGACTTACTCCAAGTCACGTGATTACCTGTAGACTCATCTACGGTGCTGCAAATGGCATTGTGTCCTTTTTTTCCTTGGCCAATATTGTCTCTTAGCGAGGTCCATTTTCTGCTATGTGATTCCCTGAGGGCTGAGGATTAGCTGACCTGGGCAGCCTGACCCTGCCGGCAAGCCCTCCCCTGGTGTTCCTGGGATGAGGTCAATATAAACAGCACTCCAGGCAGCAATAGCCCCTGCAGCTGTGCCTGACTCCATATTCTCTGCACCATCAGCAGTCTCGGGGCTGTGCTGGTGGGAGGGTGTGAGGTTCCACGGCTTTGTGGGTGGCCCGGTGTGAGTGGGGCTCTGCTGGATTTTCGGCAGGAGTTGCCAGGCTGCCACCTGTAAAGAAGAGGATGTGTCACCCATAACTTCCACTGGAATATCTCTCCGGGCTGAGGTGAGGAAGGCAAAAAAGGAGTGGGGGCCGGGACAGGAGGGGTATCTCAGGCAGGGCAATGGAAAGCTTCCAGAAGAGCGCCCGTGGCCAGGACCATCCTGGGTGACCTGCAGGCACCAAGTTGGCCTGCGTGCTGTCGCTGGTGTGCCTCCACGGCCCTTCCTCTAGGCTTTCAAGCCCTTGTACATATTCAGGTGTTTCACCTGGGAAGGGTGGGAACAGTTCAGCAGCAGCTGGCCTGGGGCTCAGCTCACGTTAACTCACAGAGGCCTCGGCACGGTCACCCAGCTTTGCAATAAGGACGCTCCTTCGTGGGCGGGCGGGGCTGCTGGCTGTATGGGAGATGATTCCCCACCTCTGACCAATTTCAGAATTGTTTACCACTGGAGCAAGTGCCTTGGTAGTGTTTTCCTCTGTATAACTGTTAGGTTCAGTTTTTTTTCTTTTTTGGTTCAAGTTAGATTTTATTCCTCTTTTATGTATTTATGGATATAAGCATGGAAATAATTCATCCTTATAAATACATCAGTGTGAATGGAAGAACATTTTTTTCTTTTTTATTTTTACATTTTATTTTTAAAAATTTTGAAATTTAATTTTATTTATTTTTTTTATACAGTAGGTTATTATTAGTTATCTATTTTATGCATAAACATGTATACAGGTCAATCCCAATCTCCGAACTCATCCCACCACCACCACCCCATGGCTTCCCCCACTTTGTGTCCATACGTCTGTTCTCTACCTCTGTGTCTCTATTTCTGCCCTGCAAACCAGTTCATCTGTACCATTTTTCTAGGTTCCACATATAGGCATTAATATACAATATTTGTTTTTCTCTTTCTGACTTACTTCACTCTGTATGACAGTCTCTAGATCCATCAACTTCTCTACAAATGACCCAGTTTCATTCCTTTTTATGGCTGAGTAATATTCCATTTTATATATGTACCACATCTTTATCCATTCGTCTGTCTGTGGCCATTTAGGTTGCTTCCATTACCTGGCTATTGTAAATAGTGCTGCAATGAACATTGTGGTGAATGTGTCTTTGTGATTTATGGTTTTCTCTGGGTATATGCCCAGAAGTGGGATTGCTGGATCCTATGGTAATTCTCTTTTTAGTTTTTTAAAGGAACCTCCATACCGTTCTCCATAGTGACTGTATCAATTTACATTCCCACCAATAGCGGAAGAGGTTTCCTTTTGTCCACACCCTCCCCAGAATTTGTTGTTTGTACATTATCTGATGATGCCGATTCTAACAGGTGTGAGGACTTACCTCATTGTAGTTTTGATTTGCATTTCTCTAATAATTAGTGATGTTGAGCAGCTTCTCATGTGCGTCTTGGCCATCTCTGTGACTTCTTTGAAGAAACGTCTCTTTAGATCTTCTGCCCATTTTTGTATTGGGTTGTTTGTTTTATTAATATTAAGCTGCATGAGCTGTTTATATATATTGGAGATTAAACCTTTGTCCATTGATTCGTTTGTGAACGTTTTCGCCCATTCTGAGGGTTGCCTTTTTCCATTCCCGTTTTTTTAACAAAGAAAGAAAGAAAGCAAAAGAAGCAGAACACTAATGTGCGTGAAATATGCCTCTTGAAACTGTCGTTTTGAAATATGGACGTCTTTTGAATTTTTTGGTCGATATATGACCCCAGGATTTGTTTTCAGGGCAGGTGTCATTTACAGGCCTGTAATGATTTGGAATATCCACTGACCATTAGCACTGGGATTAAAGCTGCAGTTGTGAGAAACGGCCACAAGGTGGCAGCAGTTCTCCCTTACCAAATCTGGTTACTAGGGCAGCAGAGCCTCAATGGAAGTCGCGTTCTAGATTGGAATGTAGAACGGAATGTGCCAGGAGAAGGCCCCTCAAGTGTGTCTCACTACTTCTTGTTCTTGTTTTTAATTTAATTTTTTATTTTTTTATTACAGCATGTTTGAGTACAACGTTTAGCTTGTTGTAGGTGTGCCAGAGGTGGTTCTTTTACACATATACATATGTCTGTTCTTCCTGGGATCCTTTTACCATGTACGTTATGACAGAATGTTGAGTAGTCTTCTCTTGGTACTCCGTAGGTCTTTGGTGATTATATACGTCTACTGTGTTTGTATATGTCTGTTAACCCCAATATCGTAATGAATTCAATCCTCACACCTTTCCTTTGGTGAACCATAAGTTTGTTTAATGAATCTGTGATTGCCCTTCTCCGTGGAAATATCTGCCCTGGTATCAATTTATAGGTAACACCTATAAGTGATATGATACGATATGTGTCTTTCACTCTCTGACTTAATCCAAGTCACGTGATTACCTCGAGACTCATCTACGGTGCTGCGAATGGCATTGTGTCCTTTTTTTCCTTGGCGAATATTCTGTCTTAGCAAAGTCCATTTTCTGCAATGTGATTCCCTGAGGGCTGAGGATTAGCTGCCCTGGGCAGCCTGACCCTGCCGGCAAGACCTCCCCAGGTGTGCCTGGTTTGAGGTCAATATAAACAGCACTCCAGGCAGCAATAGCCCCTGCAGCTGTGCCTGACTCCATATTCTCTGCCCCGTCAGCAGTCTCGGGGCTGTGCTGGTGGGAGGGTGGGAGGGTCCACGGCTTTGTGGGTGGCCCGGTGTGAGTGGGGCTCTGCTGGACTTTCGGCAGGAGTTGCCAGGCTCCCACCTGTAAAGAAGAGGATGTGTCACCCATAACTTCCACTGGAATATCTCTCCGGGCTGAGTTGTGGAAGGGAAAAAAGGAGTGGGGGCCGGGACAGGAGGGGTATCTCAGGCAGGGCAATGGAAAGCTTCCAGAAGAGCGCCCGTGGCCAGGACCATCCTGGCTGACCTGCAGGCACCAAGTTGGCCTGCGTGCTGTCGCTGGTGTGGCTCCACGGCCCTTCCTCTAGGCTTTCAAGCCCTTGTACATATTCAGGTGTTTCACCTGGGAAGGGTGGGAACAGTTCAGCAGCATCTGGCCTGGGGCTCAGCTCACGTTTACTCACAGAGGCCTGGGCACGGTCCCCCAGCTTTGCAATAAGGACGCTCCTTGCGTGGGCGGGTGGGGCTTCTGGCTGTATGGGAGATGATTCCCCACCTCTGACCAATTTCAGAATTGTTTACCACTGGAGCAAGTGCCTTGGTAGTGTTTTCCTCTGTATAACGGTTAGGTTCAATTTTTTTTTTTTCTTTTTTGGTTCAAGTTAGATTTTATTCCTCTTTTATGTATTTATAGATATAAGCATGGAAATAATTCATTGTTATATATACATCAGTGTGAATGGAAGAACATTTTTTCTGTTTTATTTTTACATTTTATTTTTAAAAATTTTGAAATTTAATTTTGTTTATTTTTTTATACAGTAGGTTATTATTAGTTATCTATTTTATGCATATACATGTATACAGGTCAAGCCCAATCTCCCAACTCATCCCACCACCACCACCCCATGGCTTCCCCCACTTTGTGTCCATACGTCTGTTCTCTACCTCTGTGTCTCTATTTCTGCCCTGCAAACCAGTTCATCTGTACCATTTTTCTAGGTTCCACATATAGGCATTAATATACAATATTTGTTTTTCTCTTTCTGACTTACTTCACTCTGCATGACAGTCTCTAGATCCATCAACTTCTCTACAAATGACCCAGTTTCATTCCTTTTTATGGCTGAGTAATATTCCATTTTATATATGTACCACATCTTTATCCATTCGTCTGTCTGTGGCCATTTAGGTTGCTTCCATTACCTGGCTATTGTAAATAGTGCTGCAATGAACATTGTGGTGAATGTGTCTTTGTGATTTATGGTTTTCTCTGGGTATATGCCCAGAAGTGGGATTGCTGGATCCTATGGTAATTCTCTTTTTAGTTTTTTAAAGGAACCTCCATACCGTTCTCCATAGTGACTGTATCAATTTACATTCCCACCAATAGCGGAAGAGGGTTCCTTTTGTCCACACCCTCCCCAGAATTTGTTGTTTGTACATTATCTGATGATGCCGATTCTAACAGGTGTGAGGTCTTACCTCATTGTAATTTTGATTTGCATTTCTCTAATAATTAGTGATGTTGAGCAGCTTCTCATGTGCGTCTTGGCCATCTCTGTGACTTCTTTGAAGAAACGTCTCTTTAGATCTTCTGCCCATTTTTGTATTGGGTTGTTTGTTTTATTAATATTAAGCTGCATGAGCTGTTTATATATATTGGAGATTAAACCTTTGTCCATTGATTCGTTTGTGAACGTTTTCGCCCATTCTGAGGGTTGCCTTTTTCCATTCCCGTTTTTTTAACAAAGAAAGAAAGAAAGCAAAAGAAGCAGAACACTAATGTGCGTGAAATATGCCTCTTGAAACTGTTGTTTTGAAATATGGACGTCTTTTGAATTTTTTGGTCGATATATGACCCCAGGATTTGTTTTCAGGGCAGGTGTCATTTACAGGCCTGTAATGATTTGGAATATCCACTGACCATTAGCGCTGGGATTAAAGCTGCAGTTGTGAGAAATGGCCACAAGGTGGCAGCAGTTCTCCCTTACCAAATCTGGTTACTAGGGCAGCAGAGCCTCAATGGAAGTCGCGTTCTAGATTGGAATGTAGAACGGAATGTGCCAGGAGAAGGCCCCTCAAGTGTGTCTCACTACTTCTTGTTCTTGTTTTTAATTTAATTTTTTTATTTTTTTATTACAGCATGTTTGAGTACAACGTTTAGCTTGTTGTAGGTGTGCCAGAGGTGGTTCTTTTACACATATACATATGTCTGTTCTTCCTGGGATCCTTTTCCCATGTACGTTATGACAGAATGTTGAGTAGTCTTCTCTTGGTACTCCGTAGGTCTTTGGTGATTATATACGTCTACTGTGTTTGTATATGTCTGTTAACCCCAATATCGTAATGAATTCAATCCTCACACCTTTCCTTTGGTGAACCATAAGTTTGTTTAATGAATCTGTGATTGCCCTTCTCCGTGGAAATATCTGCCCTGGTATCAATTTATAGGTAACACCTATAAGTGATATGATACGATATGTGTCTTTCACTCTCTGACTTACTCCAAGTCACGTGATTACCTCGAGACTCATCTACGGTGCTGCGAATGGCATTGTGTCCTTTTTTTCCTTGGCGAATATTCTGTCTTAGCGAGGTCCATTTTCTGCAATGTGATTCCCTGAGGGCTGAGGATTAGCTGCCCTGGGCAGCCTGACCCTGCCGGCAAGACCTCCCCAGGTGTGCCTGGGTTGAGGTCAATATAAACAGCACTCCAGGCAGCAATAGCCCCTGCAGCTGTGCCTGACTCCATATTCTCTGCCCCGTCAGCAGTCTCGGGGCTGTGCTGGTGGGAGGGTCGGAGGGTCCACGGCTTTGTGGGTGGCCCGGTGTGAGTGGGGCTCTGCTGGACTTTCGGCAGGAGTTGCCAGGCTGCCACCTGTAAAGAAGAGGATGTGTCACCCATAACTTCCACTGGAATATCTCTCCGGGCTGAGGTGAGGAAGGAAAAAAAGGAGTGGGGGCCGGGACAGGAGGGGTATCTCAGGCAGGGCAATGGAAAGCTTCCAGAAGAGCGCCCGTGGCCAGGACCATCCTGGCTGACCTGCAGGCACCAAGTTGGCCTGCGTGCCGTCGCTGGTGTGGCTCCACGGCCCTCCCTCTAGGCTTTCAAGCCCTTGTACATATTCAGGTGTTTCACCTGGGAAGGGTGGGAACAGTTCAGCAGCATCTGGCCTGGGGCTCAGCTCACGTTTACTCACAGAGACCTGGGCACGGTCCCCCAGCTTTGCAATAAGGACGCTCCTTGCGTGGGCGGGTGGGGCTGCTGGCTGTATGGGAGATGATTCCCCACCTCTGACCAATTTCAGAATTGTTTACCACTGGAGCAAGTGCCTTGGTAGTGTTTTCCTCTGTATAACGGTTAGGTTCAATTTTTTTTTTCTTTTTTGGTTCAAGTTAGATTTTATTCCTCTTTTATGTATTTATAGATATAAGCATGGAAATAATTCATTGTTATATATACATCAGTGTGAATGGAAGAACTTTTTTTCTGTTTTATTTTTACATTTTATTTTTAAAAATTTTGAAATTTAATTTTGTTTATTTTTTTATACAGTAGGTTATTATTAGTTATCTATTTTATGCATATACATGTATACAGGTCAATCCCAATCTCCCAACTCATCCCACCACCACCACCCCATGGCTTCCCCCACTTTGTGTCCATACGTCTGTTCTCTACCTCTGTGTCTCTATTTCTGCCCTGCAAACCAGTTCATCTGTACCATTTTTCTAGGTTCCACATATAGGCATTAATATACAATATTTGTTTTTCTCTTTCTGACTTACTTCACTCTGCATGACAGTCTCTAGATCCATCAACTTCTCTACAAATGACCCAGTTTCATTCCTTTTTATGGCTGAGTAATATTCCATTTTATATATGTACCACATCTTTATCCATTCGTCTGTCTGTGGCCATTTAGGTTGCTTCCATTACCTGGCTATTGTAAATAGTGCTGCAATGAACATTGTGGTGAATGTGTCTTTGTGATTTATGGTTTTCTCTGGGTATATGCCCAGAAGTGGGATTGCTGGATCCTATGGTAATTCTCTTTTTAGTTTTTTAAAGGAACCTCCATACCGTTCTCCATAGTGACTGTATCAATTTACATTCCCACCAATAGCGGAAGAGGGTTCCTTTTGTCCACACCCTCCCCAGAATTTGTTGTTTGTACATTATCTGATGATGCCGATTCTAACAGGTGTGAGGTCTTACCTCATTGTAATTTTGATTTGCATTTCTCTAATAATTAGTGATGTTGAGCAGCTTCTCATGTGCGTCTTGGCCATCTCTGTGACTTCTTTGAAGAAACGTCTCTTTAGATCTTCTGCCCATTTTTGTATTGGGTTGTTTGTTTTATTAATATTAAGCTGCATGAGCTGTTTATATATATTGGAGATTAAACCTTTGTCCATTGATTCGTTTGTGAACGTTTTCGCCCATTCTGAGGGTTGCCTTTTTCCATTCCCGTTTTTTTAACAAAGAAAGAAAGAAAGCAAAAGAAGCAGAACACTAATGTGCGTGAAATATGCCTCTTGAAACTGTTGTTTTGAAATATGGACGTCTTTTGAATTTTTTGGTCGATATATGACCCCAGGATTTGTTTTCAGGGCAGGTGTCATTTACAGGCCTGTAATGATTTGGAATATCCACTGACCATTAGCGCTGGGATTAAAGCTGCAGTTGTGAGAAATGGCCACAAGGTGGCAGCAGTTCTCCCTTACCAAATCTGGTTACTAGGGCAGCAGAGCCTCAATGGAAGTCGCGTTCTAGATTGGAATGTAGAACGGAATGTGCCAGGAGAAGGCCCCTCAAGTGTGTCTCACTACTTCTTGTTCTTGTTTTTAATTTAATTTTTTTATTTTTTTATTACAGCATGTTTGAGTACAACGTTTAGCTTGTTGTAGGTGTGCCAGAGGTGGTTCTTTTACACATATACATATGTCTGTTCTTCCTGGGATCCTTTTCCCATGTACGTTATGACAGAATGTTGAGTAGTCTTCTCTTGGTACTCCGTAGGTCTTTGGTGATTATATACGTCTACTGTGTTTGTATATGTCTGTTAACCCCAATATCGTAATGAATTCAATCCTCACACCTTTCCTTTGGTGAACCATAAGTTTGTTTAATGAATCTGTGATTGCCCTTCTCCGTGGAAATATCTGCCCTGGTATCAATTTATAGGTAACACCTATAAGTGATATGATACGATATGTGTCTTTCACTCTCTGACTTACTCCAAGTCACGTGATTACCTCGAGACTCATCTACGGTGCTGCGAATGGCATTGTGTCCTTTTTTTCCTTGGCGAATATTCTGTCTTAGCGAGGTCCATTTTCTGCAATGTGATTCCCTGAGGGCTGAGGATTAGCTGCCCTGGGCAGCCTGACCCTGCCGGCAAGACCTCCCCAGGTGTGCCTGGGTTGAGGTCAATATAAACAGCACTCCAGGCAGCAATAGCCCCTGCAGCTGTGCCTGACTCCATATTCTCTGCCCCGTCAGCAGTCTCGGGGCTGTGCTGGTGGGAGGGTCGGAGGGTCCACGGCTTTGTGGGTGGCCCGGTGTGAGTGGGGCTCTGCTGGACTTTCGGCAGGAGTTGCCAGGCTGCCACCTGTAAAGAAGAGGATGTGTCACACATAACTTCCACTGGAATATCTCTCCGGGCTGAGGTGAGGAAGGAAAAAAAGGAGTGGGGGCCGGGACAGGAGGGGTATCTCAGGCAGGGCAATGGAAAGCTTCCAGAAGAGCGCCCGTGGCCAGGACCATCCTGGCTGACCTGCAGGCACCAAGTTGGCCTGCGTGCCGTCGCTGGTGTGGCTCCACGGCCCTCCCTCTAGGCTTTCAAGCCCTTGTACATATTCAGGTGTTTCACCTGGGAAGGGTGGGAACAGTTCAGCAGCATCTGGCCTGGGGCTCAGCTCACGTTTACTCACAGAGACCTGGGCACGGTCCCCCAGCTTTGCAATAAGGACGCTCCTTGCGTGGGCGGGTGGGGCTGCTGGCTGTATGGGAGATGATTCCCCACCTCTGACCAATTTCAGAATTGTTTACCACTGGAGCAAGTGCCTTGGTAGTGTTTTCCTCTGTATAACGGTTAGGTTCAATTTTTTTTTTCTTTTTTGGTTCAAGTTAGATTTTATTCCTCTTTTATGTATTTATAGATATAAGCATGGAAATAATTCATTGTTATATATACATCAGTGTGAATGGAAGAACTTTTTTTCTGTTTTATTTTTACATTTTATTTTTAAAAATTTTGAAATTTAATTTTGTTTATTTTTTTATACAGTAGGTTATTATTAGTTATCTATTTTATGCATATACATGTATACAGGTCAATCCCAATCTCCCAACTCATCCCACCACCACCACCCCATGGCTTCCCCCACTTTGTGTCCATACGTCTGTTCTCTACCTCTGTGTCTCTATTTCTGCCCTGCAAACCAGTTCATCTGTACCATTTTTCTAGGTTCCACATATAGGCATTAATATACAATATTTGTTTTTCTCTTTCTGACTTACTTCACTCTGGATGACAGTCTCTAGATCCATCAACTTCTCTACAAATGACCCAGTTTCATTCCTTTTTATGGCTGAGTAATATTCCATTTTATATATGTACCACATCTTTATCCATTCGTCTGTCTGTGGGCATTTAGGTTGCTTCCATTACCTGGCTATTGTAAATAGTGCTGCAATGAACATTGTGGTGAATGTGTCTTTGTGATTTATGGTTTTCTCTGGGTATATGCCCAGAAGTGGGATTGCTGGATCCTATGGTAATTCTCTTTTTAGTTTTTTAAAGGAACCTCCATACCGTTCTCCATAGTGACTGTATCAATTTACATTCCCACCAATAGCGGAAGAGGGTTCCTTTTGTCCACACCCTCCCCAGAATTTGTTGTTTGTACATTATCTGATGATGCCGATTCTAACAGGTGTGAGGTCTTACCTCATTGTAGTTTTGATTTGCATTTCTCTAATAATTAGTGATGTTGAGCAGCTTCTCATGTGCGTCTTGGCCATCTCTGTGACTTCTTTGAAGAAACGTCTCTTTAGATCTTCTGCCCATTTTTGTATTGGGTTGTTTGTTTTATTAATATTAAGCTGCATGAGCTGTTTATATATATTGGAGATTAAACCTTTGTCCATTGATTCGTTTGTGAACGTTTTCGCCCATTCTGAGGGTTGCCTTTTTCCATTCCCGTTTTTTTAACAAAGAAAGAAAGAAAGCAAAAGAAGCAGAACACTAATGTGCGTGAAATATGCCTCTTGAAACTGTTGTTTTGAAATATGGACGTCTTTTGAATTTTTTGGTCGATATATGACCCCAGGATTTGTTTTCAGGGCAGGTGTCATTTACAGGCCTGTAATGATTTGGAATATCCACTGACCATTAGCGCTGGGATTAAAGCTGCAGTTGTGAGAAATGGCCACAAGGTGGCAGCAGTTCTCCCTTACCAAATCTGGTTACTAGGGCAGCAGAGCCTCAATGGAAGTCGCGTTCTAGATTGGAATGTAGAACGGAATGTGCCAGGAGAAGGCCCCTCAAGTGTGTCTCACTACTTCTTGTTCTTGTTTTTAATTTAATTTTTTTATTTTTTTATTACAGCATGTTTGAGTACAACGTTTAGCTTGTTGTAGGTGTGCCAGAGGTGGTTCTTTTACACATATACATATGTCTGTTCTTCCTGGGATCCTTTTCCCATGTACGTTATGACAGAATGTTGAGTAGTCTTCTCTTGGTACTCCGTAGGTCTTTGGTGATTATATACGTCTACTGTGTTTGTATATGTCTGTTAACCCCAATATCGTAATGAATTCAATCCTCACACCTTTCCTTTGGTGAACCATAAGTTTGTTTAATGAATCTGTGATTGCCCTTCTCCGTGGAAATATCTGCCCTGGTATCAATTTATAGGTAACACCTATAAGTGATATGATACGATATGTGTCTTTCACTCTCTGACTTACTCCAAGTCACGTGATTACCTCGAGACTCATCTACGGTGCTGCGAATGGCATTGTGTCCTTTTTTTCCTTGGCGAATATTCTGTCTTAGCGAGGTCCATTTTCTGCAATGTGATTCCCTGAGGGCTGAGGATTAGCTGCCCTGGGCAGCCTGACCCTGCCGGCAAGACCTCCCCAGGTGTGCCTGGGTTGAGGTCAATATAAACAGCACTCCAGGCAGCAATAGCCCCTGCAGCTGTGCCTGACTCCATATTCTCTGCCCCGTCAGCAGTCTCGGGGCTGTGCTGGTGGGAGGGTCGGAGGGTCCACGGCTTTGTGGGTGGCCCGGTGTGAGTGGGGCTCTGCTGGACTTTCGGCAGGAGTTGCCAGGCTGCCACCTGTAAAGAAGAGGATGTGTCACACATAACTTCCACTGGAATATCTCTCCGGGCTGAGGTGAGGAAGGAAAAAAAGGAGTGGGGGCCGGGACAGGAGGGGTATCTCAGGCAGGGCAATGGAAAGCTTCCAGAAGAGCGCCCGTGGCCAGGACCATCCTGGCTGACCTGCAGGCACCAAGTTGGCCTGCGTGCCGTCGCTGGTGTGGCTCCACGGCCCTCCCTCTAGGCTTTCAAGCCCTTGTACATATTCAGGTGTTTCACCTGGGAAGGGTGGGAACAGTTCAGCAGCATCTGGCCTGGGGCTCAGCTCACGTTTACTCACAGAGACCTGGGCACGGTCCCCCAGCTTTGCAATAAGGACGCTCCTTGCGTGGGCGGGTGGGGCTGCTGGCTGTATGGGAGATGATTCCCCACCTCTGACCAATTTCAGAATTGTTTACCACTGGAGCAAGTGCCTTGGTAGTGTTTTCCTCTGTATAACGGTTAGGTTCAATTTTTTTTTTCTTTTTTGGTTCAAGTTAGATTTTATTCCTCTTTTATGTATTTATAGATATAAGCATGGAAATAATTCATTGTTATATATACATCAGTGTGAATGGAAGAACTTTTTTTCTGTTTTATTTTTACATTTTATTTTTAAAAATTTTGAAATTTAATTTTGTTTATTTTTTTATACAGTAGGTTATTATTAGTTATCTATTTTATGCATATACATGTATACAGGTCAATCCCAATCTCCCAACTCATCCCACCACCACCACCCCATGGCTTCCCCCACTTTGTGTCCATACGTCTGTTCTCTACCTCTGTGTCTCTATTTCTGCCCTGCAAACCAGTTCATCTGTACCATTTTTCTAGGTTCCACATATAGGCATTAATATACAATATTTGTTTTTCTCTTTCTGACTTACTTCACTCTGGATGACAGTCTCTAGATCCATCAACTTCTCTACAAATGACCCAGTTTCATTCCTTTTTATGGCTGAGTAATATTCCATTTTATATATGTACCACATCTTTATCCATTCGTCTGTCTGTGGGCATTTAGGTTGCTTCCATTACCTGGCTATTGTAAATAGTGCTGCAATGAACATTGTGGTGAATGTGTCTTTGTGATTTATGGTTTTCTCTGGGTATATGCCCAGAAGTGGGATTGCTGGATCCTATGGTAATTCTCTTTTTAGTTTTTTAAAGGAACCTCCATACTGTTCTCCATAGTGACTGTATCAATTTACATTCCCACCAATAGCGGAAGAGGGTTCCTTTTGTCCACACCCTCCCCAGAATTTGTTGTTTGTACATTATCTGATGATGCCGATTCTAACAGGTGTGAGGTCTTACCTCATTGTAGTTTTGATTTGCATTTCTCTAATAATTAGTGATGTTGAGCAGCTTCTCATGTGCGTCTTGGCCATCTCTGTGACTTCTTTGAAGAAACGTCTCTTTAGATCTTCTGCCCATTTTTGTATTGGGTTGTTTGTTTTATTAATATTAAGCTGCATGAGCTGTTTATATATATTGGAGATTAAACCTTTGTCCATTGATTCGTTTGTGAACGTTTTCGCCCATTCTGAGTGTTGCCTTATTCCATTCCCGTTTTTTTAACAAAGAAAGAAAGAAAGCAAAAGAAGGAGAACACTAATGTGCGTGAAATATGCCTCTTGAAACTGTCGTTTTGAAATATGGACGTCTTTTGAATTTTTTGGTCGATATATGACCCCAGGATTTGTTTTCAGGGCAGGTGTCATTTACAGGCCTCTAATGATTTGGAATATCCACTGACCATTAGCGCTGGGATTAAAGCTGCAGTTGTGAGAAATGGCCACAAGGTGGCAGCAGTTCTCCCTTACCAAATCTGGTTACTAGGGCAGCAGAGCCTCAATGGAAGTCACGTTCTAGATTGGAATGTAGAACGGAATGTGCCAGGAGAAGGCCCCTCAAGTGTGTCTCACTACTTCTTGTTCTTGTTTTTAATTTAATTTTTTATTTTTTTATTACAGCATGTTTGAGTACAACGTTTAGCTTGTTGTAGGTGTGCCAGAGGTGGTTCTTTGACACATATACATATGTCTGTTCTTCCTGGGATCCTTTTCCCATGTACGTTATGACAGAATGTTGAGTAGTCTTCTCTTGGTACTCCATAGGTCTTTGGTGATTATATATGTCTACTGTGTTTGTATATGTCTGTTAACCCCAATATCGTAATGAATTCAATCCTCACACTTTTCCTTTGGTGAACCATAAGTTTGTTTAATGAATCTGTGATTGCCCTTCTCCGTGGAAATATCTGCCCTGATATCAATTTATAGGTAACACCTATAAGTGATATGATACGATATGTGTCTTTAACTCTCTGACTTACTCCAAGTCACGTGATTACCTCGAGACTCATCTACGGTGCTGCGAATGGCATTGTGTCCTTTTTTTCCTTGGCGAATATACTGTCTTAGCGAGGTCCATTTTCTGCAATGTGATTCCCTGAGGGCTGAGGATTAGCTGCCCTGGGCAGCCTGACCCTGCCGGCAAGCCCTCCCCAGGTGTGCCTGGGTTGAGGTCAATATAAACAGCACTCCAGGCAGCAATAGCCCCAGCAGCTGTGCCTGACTCCATATTCTCTGCCCCGTCAGCAGTCTCGGGGCTGTGCTGGTGGGAGGGTGGGAGGGTCCACGGCTTTGTGGGTGGCCCGGTGTGAGTGGGGCTCTGCTGGACTTTCGGCAGGAGTTGCCAGGCTGCCACCTGTAAAGAAGAGGATGTGTCACCCATAACTTCCACTGGAATATCTCTCCGGGCTGAGGTGAGGAAGGAAAAAAAGGAGTGGGGGCCGGGACAGGAGGGGTATCTCAGGCAGGGCAATGGAAAGCTTCCAGAAGAGCGCCCGTGGCCAGGACCATCCTGGCTGACCTGCAGGCACCAAGTTGGCCTGCGTGCCGTCGCTGGTGTGGCTCCACGGCCCTCCCTCTAGGCTTTCAAGCCCTTGTACATATTCAGGTGTTTCACCTGGGAAGGGTGGGAACAGTTCAGCAGCATCTGGCCTGGGGCTCAGCTCACGTTTACTCACAGAGGCCTGGGCACGGTCCCCCAGCTTTGCAATAAGGACGCTCCTTGTGTGGGCGGGTGGGGCTGCTGGCTGTATGGGAGATGATTCCCCACCTCTGACCAATTTCAGAATTGTTTACCACTGGAGCAAGTGCCTTGGTAGTGTTTTCCTCTGTATAACTGTTAGGTTCAATTTTTTTTTTCTTTTTTGGTTCAAGTTAGATTTTATTCCTCTTTTATGTATTTATAGATATAAGCATGGAAATAATTCATTGTTATATATACATCAGTGAGAATGGAAGAACTTTTTTTCTGTTTTATTTTTACATTTTATTTTTAAAAATTTTGAAATTTAATTTTGTTTATTTTTTTATACAGTAGGTTATTATTAGTTATCTATTTTATGCATATACATGTATACAGGTCAATCCCAATCTCCCAACTCATCCCACCACCACCACCCCATGGCTTCCCCCACTTTGTGTCCATACGTCTGTTCTCTACCTCTGTGTCTCTATTTCTGCCCTGCAAACCAGTTCATCTGTACCATTTTTCTAGGTTCCACATATAGGCATTAATATACAATATTTGTTTTTCTCTTTCTGACTTACTTCACTCTGTATGACAGTCTCTAGATCCATCAACTTCTCTACAAATGACCCAGTTTCATTCCTTTTTATGGCTGAGTAATATTCCATTTTATATATGTACCACATCTTTATCCATTCGTCTGTCTGTGGGCATTTAGTTTGCTTCCATTACCTGGCTATTGTAAATAGTGCTGCAATGAACATTGTGGTGAATGTGTCTTTGTGATTTATGGTTTTCTCTGGGTATATGCCCAGAAGTGGGATTGCTGGATCCTATGGTAATTCTCTTTTTAGTTTTTTAAAGGAACCTCCATACTGTTCTCCATAGTGACTGTATCAATTTACATTCCCACCAATAGCGGAAGAGGGTTCCTTTTGTCCACACCCTCCCCAGAATTTGTTGTTTGTACATTATCTGATGATGCCGATTCTAACAGGTGTGAGGTCTTACCTCATTGTAGTTTTGATTTGCATTTCTCTAATAATTAGTGATGTTGAGCAGCTTCTCATGTGCGTCTTGGCCATCTCTGTGACTTCTTTGAAGAAACGTCTCTTTAGATCTTCTGCCCATTTTTGTATTGGGTTGTTTGTTTTATTAATATTAAGCTGCATGAGCTGTTATATATATTGGAGATTAAACCTTTGTCCATTGATTCGTTTGTGAACGTTTTCGCCCATTCTGAGGGTTGCCTTTTTCCATTCCCGTTTTTTTAACAAAGAAAGAAAGAAAGCAAAAGAAGCAGAACACTAATGTGCGTGAAATATGCCTCTTGAAACTGTCGTTTTGTAATATGGACGTCTTTTGGATTTTTTGGTCGATATATGACCCCAGGATTTGTTTTCAGGGCAGGTGTCATTTACAGGCCTGTAATGATTTGGAATATCCACTGACCATTAGCGCAGGGATTAAAGCTGCAGTTGTGAGAAACGGCCACAAGGTGGCAGCAGTTCTCCCTTACCAAATCTGGTTACTAGGGCAGCAGAGCCTCAATGGAAGTCGCGTTCTAGATTGGAATGTAGAACGGAATGTGCCAGGAGAAGGCCCCTCAAGTGTGTCTCACTACTTCTTGTTCTTGTTTTTAATTTAATTTTTTATTTTTTTATTACAGCATGTTTGAGTACAACGTTTAGCTTGTAGGTGTGCCAGAGGTGGTTCTTTTACACATATACATATGTCTGTTCTTCCTGGGATCCTTTTCCCATGTACGTTATGACAGAATGTTGAGTAGTCTTCTCTTGGTACTCCGTAGGTCTTTGGTGATTATATACGTCTACTGTGTTTGTATATGTCTGTTAACCCCAATATCGTAATGAATTCAATCCTCACACCTTTCCTTTGGTGAACCATAAGGTTGTTTAATGAATCTGTGATTGCCCTTCTCCGTGGAAATATCTGCCCTGGTATCAATTTATAGGTAACACCTATAAGTGATATGATACGATATGTGTCTTTCACTCTCTGACTTACTCCAAGTCACGTGATTACCTCGAGACTCATCTACGGTGCTGTGAATGGCATTGTGTCCTTTTTTTCCTTGGCGAATATTCTGTCTTAGCGAGGTCCATTTTCTGCAATGTGATTCCCTGAGGGCTGAGGATTAGCTGCCCTGGGCAGCCTGACCCTGCCGGCAAGACCTCCCCAGGTGTGCCTGGGTTGAGGTCAATATAAACAGCACTCCAGGCAGCAATAGCCCCAGCAGCTGTGCCTGACTCCATATTCTCTGCCCCGTCAGCAGTCTCGGGGCTGTGCTGGTGGGAGGGTGGGAGGGTCCACGGCTTTGTGGGTGGCCCGGTGTGAGTGTGGCTCTGCTGGACTTTCGGCAGGAGTTGCCAGGCTGCCACCTGTAAAGAAGAGGATGTGTCACCCATAACTTCCACTGGAATATCTCTCCGGGCTGAGTTGTGGAAGGGAAAAAAGGAGTGGGGGCCGGGACAGGAGGGGTATCTCAGGCAGGGAAATGGAAAGCTTCCAGAAGAGCGCCCGTGGCCAGGACCATCCTGGCTGACCTGCAGGCACCAAGTTGGCCTGCGTGCTGTCGCTGGTGTGGCTCCACGGCCCTTCCTCTAGGCTTTCAAGCCCTTGTACATATTCAGGTGTTTCACCTGGGAAGGGTGGGAACAGTTCAGCAGCATCTGGCCTGGGGCTCAGCTCACGTTTACTCACAGAGGCCTGGGCACGGTCCCCCAGCTTTGCAATAAGGACGCTCCTTGCGTGGGCGGGTGGGGCTGCTGGCTCTATGGGAGATGATTCCCCACCTCTGACCAATTTCAGAATTGTTTACCACTGGAGCAAGTGCCTTGGTAGTGTTTTCCTCTGTATAACGGTTAGGTTCAATTTTTTTTTTTTCTTTTTTGGTTCAAGTTAGATTTTATTCCTCTTTTATGTATTTATAGATATAAGCATGGAAATAATTCATTGTTATATATACATCAGTGTGAATGGAAGAACTTTTTTTCTGTTTTATTTTTACATTTTATTTTTAAAAATTTTGAAATTTAATTTTGTTTATTTTTTTATACAGTAGGTTATTATTAGTTATCTATTTTATGCATATACATGTATACAGGTCAATCCCAATCTCCCAACTCATCCCACCACCACCACCCCATGGCTTCCCCCACTTTGTGTCCATACGTCTGTTCTCTACCTCTGTGTCTCTATTTCTGCCCTGCAAACCAGTTCATCTGTACCATTTTTCTAGGTTCCACATATAGGCATTAATATACAATATTTGTTTTTCTCTTTCTGACTTACTTCACTCTGCATGACAGTCTCTAGATCCATCAACTTCTCTACAAATGACCCAGTTTCATTCCTTTTTATGGCTGAGTAATATTCCATTTTATATATGTACCACATCTTTATCCATTCGTCTGTCTGTGGCCATTTAGGTTGCTTCCATTACCTGGCTATTGTAAATAGTGCTGCAATGAACATTGTGGTGAATGTGTCTTTGTGATTTATGGTTTTCTCTGGGTATATGCCCAGAAGTGGGATTGCTGGATCCTATGGTAATTCTCTTTTTAGTTTTTTAAAGGAACCTCCATACTGTTCTCCATAGTGACTGTATCAATTTACATTCCCACCAATAGCGGAAGAGGGTTCCTTTTGTCCACACCCTCCCCAGAATTTGTTGTTTGTACATTATCTGATGATGCCGATTCTAACAGGTGTGAGGTCTTACCTCATTGTAGTTTTGATTTGCATTTCTCTAATAATTAGTGATGTTGAGCAGCTTCTCATGTGCGTCTTGGCCATCTCTGTGACTTCTTTGAAGAAACGTCTCTTTAGATCTTCTGCCCATTTTTGTATTGGGTTGTTTGTTTTATTAATATTAAGCTGCATGAGCTGTTTATATATATTGGAGATTAAACCTTTGTCCATTGATTCGTTTGTGAACGTTTTCGCCCATTCTGAGGGTTGCCTTTTTCCATTCCCGTTTTTTTAACAAAGAAAGATAGAAAGCAAAAGAAGCAGAACACTAATGTGCGTGAAATATGCCTCTTGAAACTGTCGTTTTGAAATATGGACGTCTTTTGAATTTTTTGGTCGATATATGACCCCAGGATTTGTTTTCAGGGCAGGTGTCATTTACAGGCCTGTAATGATTTGGAATATCCACTGACCATTAGTGCTGGGATTAAAGCTGCAGTTGTGAGAAATGGCCACAAGGTGGCAGCAGTTCTCCCTTACCAAATCTGGTTACTAGGGCATCAGAGCCTCAATGGAAGTCGCGTTCTAGATTGAATTGTAGAACGGAATGTGCCAGGAGAAAGCCCCTCAAGTGTGTCTCACTACTTCTTGTTCTTGTTTTTAATTTAATTTTTTATTTTTTTATTACAGCATGTTTGAGTACAACGTTTAGCTTGTTGTAGGTGTGCAAGAGGTGGTTCTTTTACACATATACATATGTCTGTTCTTCCTGGGATCCTTTTCCCATGTACGTTATGACAGAATGTTGAGTAGTCTTCTCTTGGTACTCCGTAGGTCTTTGGTGATTATATACGTCTACTGTGTTTGTATATGTCAGTTAACCCCAATATCGTAATCAATTCAATCCTCACACCTTTCCTTTGGTGAACCATAAGTTTGTTTAATGAATCTGTGATTGCCCTTCTCCGTGGAAATATCTGCCCTGGTATCAATTTATAGGTAACACCTATAAGTGATATGATACGATATGTGTCTTTCACTCTCTGACTTACTCCAAGTCACGTGATTACCTCGAGACTCATCTACGGTGCTGCGAATGGCATTGTGTCCTTTTTTTCCTTGGCGAATATTCTGTCTTAGCGAGGTCCATTTTCTGCAATGTGATTCCCTGAGGGCTGAGGATTAGCCCTGGGCAGCCTGACCCTGCCGGCAAGCCCTCCCCAGGTGTGCCTGGGTTGAGGTCAATATAAACAGCACCCCAGGCAGCAATAGCCCCTGCAGCTGTGCCTGACTCCATATTCTCTGCCCCGTCAGCAGTCTCGGGGCTGTGCTGGTGGGAGGGTGTGAGGGTCCACGGCTTTGTGTGTGGCCCGGTGTGAGTGGGGCCCTGCTGGACTTTCGGCAGGAGTTGCCAGGCTGCCACCTGTAAAGAAGAGGATGTGTCACCCATAACTTCCACTGGAATATCTCTCCGGGCTGAGGTGAGGAAGGAAAAAGAGGAGTGGGGGCCGGGACAGGAGGGGTATCTCAGGCAGGGCAATGGAAAGCTTCCAGAAGAGCGCCCGTGGCCAGGACCATCCTGGCTGACCTGCAGACACCAAGATGGCCTGCGTGCCGTCGCTGGTGTGGCTCCACGGCCCTCCCTCTAGGCTTTCAAGCTTTTGTACATATTCAGGTGTTTCACCTGGGAAGGGTGGGAACAGTTCAGCAGCATCTGGCCTGGGGCTCAGCTCACGTTTACTCACAGAGGCCTGGGCATGGTCTCCCAGCTTTGCAATAAGGAGGCTCCTTGCGTGGGCGGGTGGGGCTGCTGGCTGTATGGGAGATGATTCCCCACCTCTGACCAATTTCAGTATTGTTTACCACTGGAGCAAGTGCCTTGGTAGTGTTTTCCTCTCTACAAGTGTTAGGTTCGGTTTTTTTTTTCTTTTTTGGTTCAAGTTAGATTTTATTCCTCTTTTATGTATTTATAGATATAAGCATGGAAATAATTCATTGTTATATATACATCAGTGTGAATGGAAGAACTTTTTTTCTGTTTTATTTTTACATTTTATTTTTAAAAATTTTGAAATTTAATTTTGTTTATTTTTTTATACAGTAGGTTATTATTAGTTATCTATTTTATGCATATACATGTATACAGGTCAATCCCAATCTCCCAACTCATCCCACCACCACCACCCCATGGCTTCCCCCACTTTGTGTCCATACGTCTGTTCTCTACCTCTGTGTCTCTATTTCTGCCCTGCAAACCAGTTCATCTGTACCATTTTTCTAGGTTCCACATATAGGCATTAATATACAATATTTGTTTTTCTCTTTCTGACTTACTTCACTCTGCATGACAGTCTCTAGATCCATCAACTTCTCCACAAATGACCCAGTTTCATTCCTTTTTATGGCTGAGTAATATTCCATTTTATATATGTACCACATCTTTATCCATTCGTCTGTCTGTGGGCATTTAGGTTGCTTCCATTACCTGGCTATTGTAAATAGTGCTGCAATGAACATTGTGGTGAATGTGTCTTTGTGATTTATGGTTTTCTCTGGGTATATGCCCAGAAGTGGGATTGCTGGATCCTATGGTAATTCTCTTTTTAGTTTTTTAAAGGAACCTCCATACTGTTCTCCATAGTGACTGTATCAATTTACATTCCCACCAATAGCGGAAGAGGGTTCCTTTTGTCCACACCCTCCCCAGAATTTGTTGTTTGTACATTATCTGATGATGCCGATTCTAACAGGTGTGAGGTCTTACCTCATTGTAGTTTTGATTTGCATTTCTCTAATAATTAGTGATGTTGAGCAGCTTCTCATGTGCGTCTTGGCCATCTCTGTGACTTCTTTGAAGAAACGTCTCTTTAGATCTTCTGCCCATTTTTGTATTGGGTTGTTTGTTTTATTAATATTAAGCTGCATGAGCTGTTTATATATATTGGAGATTAAACCTTTGTCCATTGATTCGTTTGTGAACGTTTTCGCCCATTCTGAGGGTTGCCTTTTTCCATTCCCGTTTTTTTTAACAAAGAAAGATAGAAAGCAAAAGAAGCAGAACACTAATGTGCGTGAAATATGCCTCTTGAAACTGTCGTTTTGAAATATGGACGTCTTTTGAATTTTTTGGTCGATATATGACCCCAGGATTTGTTTTCAGGGCAGGTGTCATTTACAGGCCTGTAATGATTTAGAATATCCACTGACCATTAGTGCTGGGATTAAAGCTGCAGTTGTGAGAAACGGCCACAAGGTGGCAGCAGTTCTCCCTTACCAAATCTGGTTACTAGGGCATCAGAGCCTCAATGGAAGTCGCGTTCTAGATTGAATTGTAGAACGGAATGTGCCAGGAGAAGGCCCCTCAAGTGTGTCTCACTACTTCTTGTTCTTGTTTTTAATTTAATTTTTTACTTTTTTATTACAGCATGTTTGAGTACAATGTTTAGCTTGTTGTAGGTGTGCAAGAGGTGGTTCTTTTACACATATACATATGTCTGTTCTTCCTGGGATCCTTTTCCCATGTACGTTATGACAGAATGTTGAGTAGTCTTCTCTTGGTACTCCGTAGGTCTTTGGTGATTATATACGTCTACTGTGTTTGTATATGTCTGTTAACCCCAATATCGTAATGAATTCAATCCTCACACCTTTCCTTTGGTGAACCATAAGTTTCTTTAATGAATCTGTGATTGCCCTTCTCCGTGGAAATATCTGCCCTGGTATCAATTTATAGGTAACACCTATAAGTGATATGATACGATATGTGTCTTTCACTCTCTGACTTACTCCAAGTCACGTGATTACCTCGAGACTCATCTACGGTGCTGCGAATGGCATTGTGTCCTTTTTTTCCTTGGCGAATATTCTGTCTTAGCGAGGTCCATTTTCTGCAATGTGATTCCCTGAGGGCTGAGGATTAGCTGCCCTGGGCAGCCTGACCCTGCCGGCAAGCCCTCCCCAGGTGTGCCTGGGTTGAGGTCAATATAAACAGCACCCCAGGCAGCAATAGCCCCTGCAGCTGTGCCTGACTCCATATTCTCTACCCCGTCAGCAGTCTCGGGGCTGTGCTGGTGGGAGGGTGTGAGGGTCCACGGCTTTGTGGGTGGCCCGGTGTGAGTGGGGCTCTGCTGGACTTTCGGCAGGAGTTGCCAGGCTGCCACCTGTAAAGAAGAGGATGTGTCACCCATAACTTCCACTGGAATATCTCTCCGGGCTGAGGTGAGGAAGGAAAAAGAGGAGTGGGGGCCGGGACAGGAGGGGTATCTCAGGCAGGGCAATGGAAAGCTTCCAGAAGAGCGCCCGTGGCCAGGACCATCCTGGCTGACCTGCAGGCACCAAGTTGGCCTGCGTGCCGTCGCTGGTGTGGCTCCACGGCCCTCCCTCTAGGCTTTCAAGCTTTTGTACATATTCAGGTGTTTCACCTGGGAAGGGTGGGAACAGTTCAGCAGCATCTGGCCTGGGGCTCAGCTCACGTTTACTCACAGAGGCCTGGGCACGGTCTCCCAGCTTTGCAACAAGGACGCTCCTTGCGTGGGCGGGTGGGGCTGCTGGCTGTATGGGAGATGATTCCCCACCTCTGACCAATTTCAGAATTGTTTACCACTGGAGCAAGTGCCTTGGTAGTGTTTTCCTCTCTATAACTGTTAGGTTCGGTTTTTTTTTTCTTTTTTGGTTCAAGTTAGATTTTATTCCTCTTTTATGTATTTATAGATATAAGCATGGAAATAATTCATTGTTATATATACATCAGTGTGAATGGAAGAACTTTTTTTCTGTTTTATTTTTACATTTTATTTTTAAAAATTTTGAAATTTAATTTTGTTTATTTTTTTATACAGTAGGTTATTATTAGTTATCTATTTTATGCATATACATGTATACAGGTCAAGCCCAATCTCCCAACTCATCCCACCACCACCACCCCATGGCTTCCCCCACTTTGTGTCCATACGTCTGTTCTCTACCTCTGTGTCTCTATTTCTGCCCTGCAAACCAGTTCATCTGTACCATTTTTCTAGGTTCCACATATAGGCATTAATATACAATATTTGTTTTTCTCTTTCTGACTTACTTCACTCTGTATGACAGTCTCTAGATCCATCAACTTCTCCACAAATGACCCAGTTTCATTCCTTTTTATGGCTGAGTAATATTCCCTTTTATATATGTACCACATCTTTATCCATTCGTCTGTCTGTGTGCATTTAGGTTGCTTCCATTACCTGGCTATTGTAAATAGTGCTGCAATGAACATTGTGGTGAATGTGTCTTTGTGATTTATGGTTTTCTCTGGGTATATGCCCAGAAGTGGGATTGCTGGATCCTATGGTAATTCTCTTTTTAGTTTTTTAAAGGAACCTCCATACTGTTCTCCATAGTGACTGTATCAATTTACATTCCCACCAATAGCGGAAGAGGGTTCCTTTTGTCCACACCCTCCCCAGAATTTGTTGTTTGTACATTATCTGATGATGCCGATTCTAACAGGTGTGAGGTCTTACCTCATTGTAGTTTTGATTTGCATTTCTCTAATAATTAGTGATGTTGAGCAGCTTCTCATGTGCGTCTTGGCCATCTCTGTGACTTCTTTGAAGAAACGTCTCTTTAGATCTTCTGCCCATTTTTGAATTGGGTTGTTTGTTTTATTAATATTAAGCTGCATGAGCTGTTTATATATATTGGAGATTAAACCTTTGTCCATTGATTCGTTTGTGAACGTTTTCGCCCATTTTAAGGGTTGCCTTTTTCCATTCCCGTTTTTTTAACAAAGAAAGATAGAAAGCAAAAGAAGCAGAACACTAATGTGCGTGAAATATGCCTCTTGAAACTGTCGTTTTGAAATATGGACGTCTTTTGAATTTTTTGGTCGATATATGACCCCAGGATTTGTTTTCAGGGCAGGTGTCATTTACAGGCCTGTAATGATTTGGAATATCCACTGACCATTATGGCTGGGATTAAAGCTGCAGTTGTGAGAAACGGCCACAAGGTGGCAGCAGTTCTCCCTTACCAAATCTGGTTACTAGGGCATCAGAGCCTCAATGGAAGTCGCGTTCTAGATTGAATTGTAGAACGGAATGTGCCAGGAGAAAGCCCCTCAAGTGTGTCTCACTACTTCTTGTTCTTGTTTTTAATTTAATTTTTTATTTTTTTATTACAGCATATTTGAGTACAACGTTTAGCTTGTTGTAGGTGTGCAAGAGGTGGTTCTTTTACACATATACATATGTCTGTTCTTCCTGGGATCCTTTTCCCATGTACGTTATGACAGAATGTTGAGTAGTCTTCTCTTGGTACTCCGTAGGTCTTTGGTGATTATATACGTCTACTGTGTTTGTATATGTCTGTTAACCCCAATATCGTAATGAATTCAATCCTCACACCTTTCCTTTGGTGAACCATAAGTTTGTTTAATGAATCTGTGATTGCCCTTCTCCGTGGAAATATCTGCCCTGGTTTCAATATATAGGTAACACCTATAAGTGATATGATACGATATGTGTCTTTCACTTTCTGACTTACTCCAAGTCACGTGATTACCTCGAGACTCATCTACGGTGCTGCAAATGGCATTGTGTTCTTTTTTTCCTTGGCGAATATTCTGTCTTAGCGAGGTCCATTTTCTGCAATGTGATTCCCTGAGGGCTGAGGATTAGCTGCCCTGGGCAGCCTGACCCTGCCGGCAAGCCCTCCCCAGGTGTGCCTGGGTTGAGGTCAATATAAACAGCACTCCAGGCAGCAATAGCCCCTGCAGCTGTGCCTGACTCCATATTCTCTGCCCCGTCAGCAGTCTCGGGGCTGTGCTGGTGGGAGGGTGTGAGGGTCCACGGCTTTGTGGGTGGCCCGGTGTGAGTGGGGCTCTGCTGGACTTTGGCAGGAGTTGCCAGGCTGCCACCTGTAAAGAAGAGGATGTGTCACCAATAACTTCCACTGGAATATCTCTCCGGGCTGAGGTGAGGAAGGAAAAAAAGGAGTGGGGGCCGGGACAGGAGGGGTATCTCAGGCAGGGCAATGGAAAGCTTCCAGTAGAGCGCCCATGGCCAGGACCATCCTGGCTGACCTGCAGGCACCAAGTTGGCCTGCGTGCCGTCGCTGGTGTGGCTCCACGGCCCTCCCTCTAGGCTTTCAAGCTTTTGTACATATTCATGTGTTTCACCTGGGAAGGGTGGGAACAGTTCAGCAGCATCTGGCCTGGGGCTCAGCTCACGTTTACTCACAGAGGCCTGGGCACGGTCTCCCAGCTTTGCAATAAGGACGCTCCTTGCGTGGGCGGGTGGGGCTGCTGGCTGTATGGGAGATGATTCCCCTCCTCTGACCAATTTCAGAATTGTTTACCACTGGAGCAAGTGCCTTGGTAGTGTTTTCCTCTGTATAACTGTTAGGTTCAGTTTTTTTTTTTCTCTTTTGGTTCAAGTTAGATTTTATTCCTCTTTTATGTATTTATAGATATAAGCATGGAAATAATTCATTGTTATATATACATCAGTGTGAATGGAAGAACTTTTTTTCTGTTTTATTTTTACATTTTATTTTTAAAAATTTTGAAATTTAATTTTGTTTATTTTTTTATACAGTAGGTTATTATTAGTTATCTATTTTATGCATATACATGTATACAGGTCAATCCCAATCTCCCAACTCATCCCACCACCACCACCCCATGGCTTCCCCCACTTTGTGTCCATACGTCTGTTCTCTACCTCTGTGTCTCTATTTCTGCCCTGCAAACCAGTTCATCTGTACCATTTTTCTAGGTTCCACATATAGGCATTAATATACAATATTTGTTTTTCTCTTTCTGACTTACTTCACTCTGCATGACAGTCTCTAGATCCATCAACTTCTCCACAAATGACCCAGTTTCATTCCTTTTTATGCCTGAGTAATATTCCATTTTATATATGTACCACATCTTTATCCATTCGTCTGTCTGTGGGCATTTAGGTTGCTTCCATTACCTGTCTATTGTAAATAGTGCTGCAATGAACATTGTGGTGAATGTGTCTTTGTGATTTATGGTTTTCTCTGGGTATATGCCCAGAAGTGGGATTGCTGGATCCTATGGTAATTCTCTTTTTAGTTTTTTAAAGGAACCTCCATACTGTTCTCCATAGTGACTGTATCAATTTACATTCCCACCAATAGCAGAAGAGGGTTCCTTTTGTCCACACCCTCCCCAGAATTTGTTGTTTGTACATTATCTGATGATGCCGATTCTAACAGGTGTGAGGTCTTACCTCATTGTAGTTTTGATTTGCATTTCTCTAATAATTAGTGATGTTGAGCAGCTTCTCATGTGCGTCTTGGCCATCTCTGTGACTTCTTTGAAGAAACGTCTCTTTAGATCTTCTGCCCATTTTTGTATTGGGTTGTTTGTTTTATTAATATTAAGCTGCATGAGCTGTTTATATATATTGGAGATTAAACCTTTGTCCATTGATTCGTTTGAGAACGTTTTCGCCCATTCTGAGGGTTGCCTTTTTCCATTCCCGTTTTTTTTAACAAAGAAAGATAGAAAGCAAAAGAAGCAGAACACTAATGTGCGTGAAATATGCCTCTTGAAACTGTCGTTTTGAAATATGGACGTCTTTTGAATTTTTTGGTCGATATATGACCCCAGGATTTGTTTTCAGGGCAGGTGTCATTTACAGGCCTGTAATGATTTGGAATATCCACTGACCATTAGTGCTGGGATTAAAGCTGCAGTTGTGAGAAACGGCCACAAGGTGGCAGCAGTTCTCCCTTACCAAATCTGGTTACTAGGGCATCAGAGCCTCAATGGAAGTCGCGTTCTAGATTGAATTGTAGAACGGAATGTGCCAGGAGAAAGCCCCTCAAGTGTGTCTCACTACTTCTTGTTCTTGTTTTTAATTTAATTTTTTATTTTTTTATTACAGCATGTTTGAGTACAACGTTTAGCTTGTTGTAGGTGTGCAAGAGGTGGTTCTTTTACACATATACATATGTCTGTTCTTCCTGGGATCCTTTTCCCATGTACGTTATGACAGAATGTTGAGTAGTCTTCTCTTGGTACTCCGTAGGTCTTTGGTGATTATATACGTCTACTGTGTTTGTATATGTCTGTTAACCCCAATATCGTAATGAATTCAATCCTCACACCTTTCCTTTGGTGAACCATAAGTTTGTTTAATGAATCTGTGATTGCCCTTCTCCGTGGAAATATCTGCCCTGGTATCAATTTATAGGTAACACCTATAAGTGATATGATACGATATGGGTCTTTCACTTTCTGACTTACTCCAAGTAAAGTGATTACCACGAGACTCATCTACGGTGCTGCGAATGGCATTGTGTCCTTTTTTTCCTTGGCGAATATTCTGTCTTAGCGAGGTCCATTTTCTGCAATGTGATTCCCTGAGGGCTGAGGATTAGCTGCCCTGGGCAGCCTGACCCTGCCGGCAAGCCCTCACCAGGTGTGCCTGGGTTGAGGTCAATATAAACAGCACCCCAGGCAGCAATAGCCCCTGCAGCTGTGCCTGACTCCATATTCTCTGCCCCGTCAGCAGTCTCGGGGCTGTGCTGGTGGGAGGGTGGGAGGGTCCACGGCTTTGTGGGTGGCCCGGTGTGAGTGGGGCTCTGCTGGACTTTCGGCAGGAGTTGCCAGGCTGCCACCTGTAAAGAAGAGGATGTGTCACCCATAACTTCCGCTGGAATATCTCTCCGGGCTGAGGTGAGGAAGGAAAAAGAGGAGTGGGGGCCGGGACAGGAGGGGTATCTCAGGCAGGGCAATGGAAAGCTTCCAGAAGAGCGCCCGTGGCCAGGACCATCCTGGCTGACCTGCAGGCACCAAGTTGGCCTGCAAGCCGTCGCCGGTGTGGCTCCACGGCCCTCCCTCTAGGCTTCCAAGCTTTTGTACATATTCAGGTGTTTCAACTGGGAAGGGTGGGAACAGTTCAGGAACATCTGGCCTGGGGCTCAGCTCACGTTTACTCACAGAGGCTTGGGCACCGTCTCCCAGCTTTGCAATAAGGACGCTCCTTGCGTGGGCGGGTGGGGCTGCTGGCTGTATGGGAGATGATTCCCCACCTCTGACCAATTTCAGAATTGTTTACCACTGGAGCAAGTGCCTTGGTAGTGTTTTCCTCTGTATAACTGTTAGGTTCGGTTTTTTTTTTTTCTTTTTTGTTTCAAGTTAGATTTTATTCCTCTTTTATGTATTTATAGATATAAGCATGGAAATAATTCATTGTTATATATACATCAGTGTGAATGGAAAAACTTTTTTTCTGTTTTATTTATACATTTTATTTTTAAAAATTTTGAAATTTAATTTTGTTTATTTTTTTATACAGTAGGTTATTATTAGTTATCTATTTTATGCATATACATGTATACAGGTCAATCCCAATCTCCCAACTCATCCCACCACCACCACCCCATAGCTTCCCCCACTTTGTGTCCATACGTCTGTTCTCTACCTCTGTGTCTCTATTTCTGCCCTGCAAACGAGTTCATCTGTACCATTTTTCTAGGTTCCACATATAGGCATTAATATACAATATTTGTTTTTCTCTTTCTGACTTACTTCACTCTGTATGACAGTCTCTAGATCCATCAACTTCTCTACAAATGACCCAGTTTCATTCCTTTTTATGGCTGAGTAATATTCCATTTTATATATGTACCACATCTTTATCCATTCGTCTGTCTGTGGGCATTTAGGTTGCTTCCATTACCTGGCTATTGTAAATAGTGCTGCAATGAACATTGTGGTGAATGTGTCTTTGTGATTTATGGTTTTCTCTGGGTATATGCCCAGAAGTGGGATTGCTGGATCCTATGGTAATTCTCTTTTTAGTTTTTTAAAGGAACCTCCATACTGTTCTCCATAGTGACTGTATCAATTTACATTCCCACCAATAGCGGAAGAGGGTTCCTTTTGTCCACACCCTCCCCAGAATTTGTTGTTTGTACATTATCTGATGATGCCGATTCTAACAGGTGTGAGGTCTTACCTCATTGTAGTTTTGATTTGCATTTCTCTAATAATTAGTGATGTTGAGCAGCTTCTCATGTGCGTCTTGGCCATCTCTGTGACTTCTTTGAAGAAACGTCTCTTTAGATCTTTTGCCCATTTTTGTATTGGGTTGTTTGTTTTATTAATATTAAGCTGCATGAGCAGTTTATATATATTGGAGATTAAACCTTTGTCCATTGATTCGTTTGTGAACGTTTTCGCCCATTCTGAGGGTTGCCTTTTTCCATTCCCGTTTTTTTAACAAAGAAAGATAGAAAGCAAAAGAAGCAGAACACTAATGTGCGTGAAATATGCCTCTTGAAACTGTCGTTTTGAAATATGGACGTCTTTTGAATTTTTTGGTCGATATATGACCCCAGGATTTGTTTTCAGGGCAGGTGTCATTTACAGGCCTGTAATGATTTGGAATATCCACTGACCATTATGGCTGGGATTAAAGCTGCAGTTGTGAGAAACGGCCACAAGGTGGCAGCAGTTCTCCCTTACCAAATCTGGTTACTAGGGCAGCAGAGCCTCAATGGATGTCGCGTTCTAGATTGGATTGTAGAACGGAATGTGCCAGGAGAAAGCCCCTCAATTGTGTCTCACTACTTCTTGTTCTTGTTTTTAATTTAATTTTTTATTTTTTTATTACAGCATGTTTGAGTACAACGTTTAGCTTGTTGTAGGTGTGCAAGAGGTGGTTCTTTTACACATATACATATGTCTGTTCTTCCTGGGATCCTTTTCCCATGTACGTTATGACAGAATGTTGAGTAGTCTTCTCTTGGTACTCCGTAGGTCTTTGGTGATTATATACGTCTACTGTGTTTGTATATGTCTGTTAACCCCAATATCGTAATGAATTCAATCCTCACACCTTTCCTTTGGTGAACCATAAGTTTGTTTAATGAATCTGTGATTGCCCTTCTCCGTGGAAATATCTGCCCTGGTATCAATTTATAGGTAACACCTATAAGTGATATGATACGATATGTGTCTTTCACTCTCTGACTTACTCCAAGTCACGTGATTACCTCGAGACTCATCTACGGTGCTGCGAATGGCATTGTGTCCTTTTTTTCCTTGGCGAATATTCTGTCTTAGCGAGGTCCATTTTCTGCAATGTGATTCCCTGAGGGCTGAGGATTAGCTGCCCTGGGCCGCCTGACCCTGCCGGCAAGCCCTCCCCAGGTGTGCCTGGGTTGAGGTCAATATAAACAGCACTCCAGGCAGCAATAGCCCCTGCAGCTGTGCCTGACTCCATATTCTCTGCCCCGTCAGCAGTCTCGGGGCTGTGCTGGTGGGAGGGTGGGAGGGTCCACGGCTTTGTGGGTGGCCCGGTGTGAGTGGGGCTCTGCTGGACTTTCGGCAGGAGTTGCCAGGCTGCCACCTGTAAAGAAGAGGATGTGTCACCCATAACTTCCACTGGAATATCTCTCCGGGCTGAGGTGAGGAAGGAAAAAAAGGAGTGGGGGCCGGGACAGGAGGGGTATCTCAGGCAGGGCAATGGAAAGCTTCCAGAAGAGCGCCCGTGGCCAGGACCATCCTGGCTGACCTGCAGGCACCAAGTTGGCCTGCGTGCCGTCGCTGGTGTGGCTCCACGGCCCTCCCTCTAGGCTTTCAAGCCCTTGTACATATTCAGGTGTTTCACCTGGGAAGGGTGGGAACAGTTCAGCAGCATCTGGCCTGGGGCTCAGCTCACGTTTACTCACAGAGGCCTGGGCACGGTCCCCCAGCTTTGCAATAAGGACGCTCCTTTCGTGGGCGGGTGGGGCTGCTGGCTGTAGGGGAGATGATTCCCCACCTCTGACCAATTTCAGAATTGTTTACCACTGGAGCAAGTGCCTTGGTAGTGTTTTCCTCTGTATAACTGTTAGGTTCAATTTTTTTTTTCTTTTTTGGTTCAAGTTAGATTTTATTCCTCTTTTATGTATTTATAGATATAAGCATGGAAATAATTCATTGTTATATATACATCAGTGTGAATGGAAGAACTTTTTTTCTGTTTTATTTTTACATTTTATTTTTAAAAATTTTGAAATTTAATTTTGTTTATTTTTTTATACAGTAGGTTATTATTAGTTATCTATTTTATGCATATACATGTATACAGGTCAATCCCAATCTCCCAACTCATCCCACCACCACCACCCCATGGCTTCCCCCACTTTGTGTCCATACGTCTGTTCTCTACCTCTGTGTCTCTATTTCTGCCCTGCAAACCAGTTCATCTGTACCATTTTTCTAGGTTCCACATATAGGCATTAATATACAATATTTGTTTTTCTCTTTCTGACTTACTTCACTCTGTATGACAGTCTCTAGATCCATCAACTTCTCTACAAATGACCCAGTTTCATTCCTTTTTATGGCTGAGTAATATTCCATTTTATATATGTACCACATCTTTATCCATTCGTCTGTCTGTGGGCATTTAGGTTGCTTCCATTACCTGGCTATTGTAAATAGTGCTGCAATGAACATTGTGGTGAATGTGTCTTTGTGATTTATGGTTTTCTCTGGGTATATGCCCAGAAGTGGGATTGCTGGATCCTATGGTAATTCTCTTTTTAGTTTTTTAAAGGAACCTCCATACTGTTCTCCATAGTGACTGTATCAATTTACATTCCCACCAATAGCGGAAGAGGGTTCCTTTTGTCCACACCCTCCCCAGAATTTGTTGTTTGTACATTATCTGATGATGCCGATTCTAACAGGTGTGAGGTCTTACCCCATTGTAGTTTTGATTTGCATTTCTCTAATAATTAGTGATGTTGAGCAGCTTCTCATGTGCGTCTTGGCCATCTCTGTGACTTCTTTGAAGAAACGTCTCTTTAGATCTTCTGCCCATTTTTGTATTGGGTTGTTTGTTTTATTAATATTAAGCTGCATGAGCTGTTTATATATATTGGAGATTAAACCTTTGTCCATTGATTCGTTTGTGAACGTTTTCGCCCATTCTGAGGGTTGCCTTTTTCCATTCCCGTTTTTTTAACAAAGAAAGAAAGAAAGCAAAAGAAGCAGAACACTAATGTGCGTGAAATATGCCTCTTGAAACTGTCGTTTTGAAATATGGACGTCTTTTGAAATTTTTGGTCGATATATGACCCCAGGATTTGTTTTCAGGGCAGGTGTCATTTACAGGCCTGTAATGATTTGGAATATCCACTGACCATTAGCGCTGGGATTAAAGCTGCAGTTGTGAGAAATGGCCACAAGGTGGCAGCAGTTCTCCCTTACCAAATCTGGTTACTAGGGCAGCAGAGCCTCAATGGAAGTCGCGTTCTAGATTGGAATGTAGAACGGAATGTGCCAGGAGAAGGCCCCTCAAGTGTGTCTCACTACTTCTTGTTCTTGTTTTTAATTTAATTTTTTATTTTTTTATTACAGCATGTTTGAGTACAACGTTTAGCTTGTTGTAGGTGTGCCAGAGGTGGTTCTTTTACACATATACATATGTCTGTTCTTCCTGGGATCCTTTTCCCATGTACGTTATGACAGAATGTTGAGTAGTCTTCTCTTGGTACTCCGTAGGTCTTTGGTGATTATATACGTCTACTGTGTTTGTATATGTCTGTTAACCCCAATATCGTAATGAATTCAATCCTCACACCTTTCCTTTGGTGAACCATAAGTTTGTTTAATGAATCTGTGATTGCCCTTCTCCGTGGAAATATCTGCCCTGGTATCAATTTATAGGTAACACCTATAAGTGATATGATACGATATGTGTCTTTCACTCTCTGACTTACACCAAGTCACGTGATTACCTCGAGACTCATCTACGGTGCTGCGAATGGCATTGTGTCCTTTTTTTCCTTGGCGAATATTCTGTCTTAGCGAGGTCCATTTTCTGCAATGTGATTCCCTGAGGGCTGAGGATTAGCTGCCCTGGGCAGCCTGACCCTGCCGGCAAGCCCTCCCCAGGTGTGCCTGGGTTGAGGTCAATATAAACAGCACTCCAGGCAGCAATAGCCCCTGCAGCTGTGCCTGACTCCATATTCTCTGCCCCGTCAGCAGTCTCGGGGCTGTGCTGGTGGGAGGGCGGGAGGGTCCACGGCTTTGTGGGTGGCCCGGTGTGAGTGGGGCTCTGCTGGACTTTCGGCAGGAGTTGCCAGGCTGCCACCTGTAAAGAAGAGGATGTGTCACCCATAACTTCCACTGGAATATCTCTCCGGGCTGAGGTGTGGAAGGAAAAAAAGGAGTGGGGGCCGGGACAGGAGGGGTATCTCAGGCAGGGCAATGGAAAGCTTCCAGAAGAGCGCCCGTGGCCAGGACCGTCCTGGCTGACCTGCAGGCACCAAGTTGGCCTGCGTGCCGTCGCTGGTGTGGCTCCACGGCCCTCCCTCTAGGCTTTCAAGCCCTTGTACATATTCAGGTGTTTCACCTGGGAAGGGTGGGAACAGTTCAGCAGCATCTGGCCTGGGGCTCAGCTCACGTTTACTCACAGAGGCCTGGGCACGGTCCCCCAGCTTTGCAATAAGGACACTCCTTTCATGGGCGGGTGGGGCTGCTGGCTGTATGGGAGATGATTCCCCACCTCTGACCAATTTCAGAATTGTTTACCACTGGAGCAAGTGCCTTGGTAGGGTTTTCCTCTGTATAACGGTTAGGTTCAATTTTTTTTTTCTTTTTTGGTTCAAGTTAGATTTTATTCCTCTTTTATGTATTTATAGATATAAGCATGGAAATAATTCATTGTTATATATACATCAGTGTGAATGGAAGAACTTTTTTTCTGTTTTATTTTTACATTTTATTTTTAAAAATTTTGAAATTTAATTTTGTTTATTTTTTTATACAGTAGGTTATTATTAGTTATCTATGTTATGCATATACATGTATACAGGTCAATCCCAATCTCCCAACTCATCCCACCACCACCACCCCATGGCTTCCCCCACTTTGTGTCCATACGTCTGTTCTCTACCTCTGTGTCTCTATTTCTGCCCTGCAAACCAGTTCATCTGTACCATTTTTCTAGGTTCCACATATAGGCATTAATATACAATATTTGTTTTTCTCTTTCTGACTTACTTCACTCTGTATGACAGTCTCTAGATCCATCAACTTCTCTACAAATGACCCAGTTTCATTCCTTTTTATGGCTGAGTAATATTCCATTTTATATATGTACCACATCTTTATCCATTCGTCTGTCTGTGGGCATTTAGTTTGCTTCCATTACCTGGCTATTGTAAATAGTGCTGCAATGAACATTGTGGTGAATGTGTCTTTGTGATTTATGGTTTTCTCTGGGTATATGCCCAGAAGTGGGATTGCTGGATCCTATGGTAATTCTCTTTTTAGTTTTTTAAAGGAACCTCCATACTGTTCTCCATAGTGACTGTATCAATTTACATTCCCACCAATAGCGGAAGAGGGTTCCTTTTGTCCACACCCTCCCCAGAATTTGTTGTTTGTACATTATCTGATGATGCCGATTCTAACAGGTGTGACGTCTTACCTCATTGTAGTTTTGATTTGCATTTCTCTAATAATTAGTGATGTTGAGCAGCTTCTCATGTGCGTCTTGGCCATCTCTGTGACTTCTTTGAAGAAACGTCTCTTTAGATCTTCTGCCCATTTTTGTATTGGGTTGTTTGTTTTATTAATATTAAGCTGCATGAGCTGTTTATATATATTGGAGATTAAACCTTTGTCCATTGATTCGTTTGTGAACGTTTTCGCCCATTCTGAGGGTTGCCTTTTTCCATTCCCGTTTTTTTAACAAAGAAAGAAAGAAAGCAAAAGAAGCAGAACACTAATGTGCGTGAAATATGCCTCTTGAAACTGTCGTTTTGAAATATGGACGTCTTTTGAATTTTTTGGTCGATATATGACCCCAGGATTTGTTTTCAGGGCAAGTGTCATTTACAGGCCTGTAATGATTTGGAATATCCACTGACCATTAGCGCTGGGATTAAAGCTGCAGTTGTGAGAAACGGCCACAAGGTGGCAGCAGTTCTCCCTTACCAAATCTGGTTACTAGGGCAGCAGAGCCTCAATGGAAGTCACGTTCTAGATTGGAATGTAGAACGGAATGTGCCAGGAGAAGGCCCCTCAAGTGTGTCTCACTACTTCTTGTTCATGTTTTTAATTTAATTTTTTATTTTTTTATTACAGCATGTTTGAGTACAACGGTTAGCTTGTTGTAGGTGTGCCAGAGGTGGTTCTTTTACACATATACATATGTCTGTTCTTCCTGGGATCCTTTTCCCATGTACGTTATGACAGAATGTTGAGTAGTCTTCTCTTGGTACTCCGTAGGTCTTTGGTGATTATATACGTCTACTGTGTTTGTATATGTCTGTTAACCCCAATATCGTAATGAATTCAATCCTCACACCTTTCCTTTGGTGAACCATAAGTTTGTTTAATGAATCTGTGATTGCCCTTCTCCGTGGAAATATCTGCCCTGGTATCAATTTATAGGTAACACCTATAAGTGATATGATACGATATGTGTCTTTCACTCTCTGACTTACTCCAAGTCACGTGATTACCTCGAGACTCATCTACGGTGCTGCGAATGGCATTGTGTCCTTTTTTTCCTTGGCGAATATTCTGTCTTAGCGAGGTCCATTTTCTGCAATGTGATTCCCTGAGGGCTGAGGATTAGCTGCCCTGGGCCGCCTGACCCTGCCGGCAAGCCCTCCCCAGGTGTGCCTGGGTTGAGGTCAATATAAACAGCACTCCAGGCAGCAATAGCCCCTGCAGCTGTGCCTGACTCCATATTCTCTGCCCCGTCAGCAGTCTCGGGGCTGTGCTGGTGGGAGGGTGGGAGGGTCCACGGCTTTGTGGGTGGCCCGGTGTGAGTGGGGCTCTGCTGGACTTTCGGCAGGAGTTGCCAGGCTGCCACCTGTAAAGAAGAGGATGTGTCACCCATAACTTCCACTGGAATATCTCTCCGGGCTGAGGTGAGGAAGGAAAAAAAGGAGTGGGGGCCGGGACAGGAGGGGTATCTCAGGCAGGGCAATGGAAAGCTTCCAGAAGAGCGCCCGTGGCCAGGACCATCCTGGCTGACCTGCAGGCACCAAGTTGGCCTGCGTGCCGTCGCTGGTGTGGCTCCACGGCCCTCCCTCTAGGCTTTCAAGCCCTTGTACATATTCAGGTGTTTCACCTGGGAAGGGTGGGAACAGTTCAGCAGCATCTGGCCTGGGGCTCAGCTCACGTTTACTCACAGAGGCCTGGGCACGGTCCCCCAGCTTTGCAATAAGGACGCTCCTTTCGTGGGCGGGTGGGGCTGCTGGCTGTAGGGGAGATGATTCCCCACCTCTGACCAATTTCAGAATTGTTTATCACTGGAGCAAGTGCCTTGGTAGTGTTTTCCTCTGTATAACTGTTAGGTTCAGTTTTTTTTTTTCTTTTTTGGTTCAAGTTAGATTTTATTCCTCTTTTATGTATTTATAGATATAAGCATGGAAATAATTCATTGTTATATATACATCAGTGTGAATGGAAGAACTTTTTTTCTGTTTTATTTTTACATTTTATTTTTAAAAATTTTGAAATTTAATTTTGTTTATTTTTTTATACAGTAGGTTATTATTAGTTATCTATGTTATGCATATACATGTATACAGGTCAATCCCAATCTCCCAACTCATCCCACCACCACCACCCCATGGCTTCCCCCACTTTGTGTCCATACGTCTGTTCTCTACCTCTGTGTCTCTATTTCTGCCCTGCAAACCAGTTCATCTGTACCATTTTTCTAGGTTCCACATATAGGCATTAATATACAATATTTGTTTTTCTCTTTCTGACTTACTTCACTCTGTATGACAGTCTCTAGATCCATCAACTTCTCTACAAATGACCCAGTTTCATTCCTTTTTATGGCTGAGTAATATTCCATTTTATATATGTACCACATCTTTATCCATTCGTCTGTCTGTGGGCATTTAGGTTGCTTCCATTACCTGGCTATTGTAAATAGTGCTGCAATGAACATTGTGGTGAATGTGTCTTTGTGATTTATGGTTTTCTCTGGGTATATGCCCAGAAGTGGGATTGCTGGATCCTATGGTAATTCTCTTTTTAGTTTTTTAAAGGAACCTCCATACTGTTCTCCATAGTGACTGTATCAATTTACATTCCCACCAATAGCGGAAGAGGGTTCCTTTTGTCCACACCCTCCCCAGAATTTGTTGTTTGTACATTATCTGATGATGCCGATTCTAACAGGTGTGAGGTCTTACCTCATTGTAGTTTTGATTTGCATTTCTCTAATAATTAGTGATGTTGAGCAGCTTCTCATGTGCGTCTTGGCCATCTCTGTGACTTCTTTGAAGAAACGTCTCTTTAGATCTTCTGCCCATTTTTGTATTGGGTTGTTTGTTTTATTAATATTAAGCTGCATGAGCTGTTTATATATATTGGAGATTAAACCTTTGTCCATTGATTCGTTTGTGAACGTTTTCGCCCATTCTGAGGGTTGCCTTTTTCCATTCCCGTTTTTTTAACAAAGAAAGAAAGAAAGCAAAAGAAGCAGAACACTAATGTGCGTGAAATATGCCTCTTGAAACTGTCGTTTTGAAATATGGACGTCTTTTGAAATTTTTGGTCGATATATGACCCCAGGATTTGTTTTCAGGGCAGGTGTCATTTACAGGCCTGTAATGATTTGGAATATCCACTGACCATTAGCGCTGGGATTAAAGCTGCAGTTGTGAGAAATGGCCACAAGGTGGCAGCAGTTCTCCCTTACCAAATCTGGTTACTAGGGCAGCAGAGCCTCAATGGAAGTCGCGTTCTAGATTGGAATGTAGAACGGAATGTGCCAGGAGAAGGCCCCTCAAGTGTGTCTCACTACTTCTTGTTCTTGTTTTTAATTTAATTTTTTATTTTTTTATTACAGCATGTTTGAGTACAACGTTTAGCTTGTTGTAGGTGTGCCAGAGGTGGTTCTTTTACACATATACATATGTCTGTTCTTCCTGGGATCCTTTTCCCATGTACGTTATGACAGAATGTTGAGTAGTCTTCTCTTGGTACTCCGTAGGTCTTTGGTGATTATATACGTCTACTGTGTTTGTATATGTCTGTTAACCCCAATATCGTAATGAATTCAATCCTCACACCTTTCCTTTGGTGAACCATAAGTTTGTTTAATGAATCTGTGATTGCCCTTCTCCGTGGAAATATCTGCCCTGGTATCAATTTATAGGTAACACCTATAAGTGGTATGATACGATATGTGTCTTTCACTCTCTGACTTACTCCAAGTCACGTGATTACCTCGAGACTCATCTACGGTGCTGCGAATGGCATTGTGTCCTTTTTTTCCTTGGCGAATATTCTGTCTTTGCGACGTCCATTTTCTGCAATGTGATTCCCTGAGGGCTGAGGATTAGCTGCCCTGGGCAGCCTGACCCTGCCGGCAAGCCCTCCCCAGGTGTGCCTGGGTTGAGGTCAATATAAACAGCACTCCAGGCAGCAATAGCCCCTGCAGCTGTGCCTGACTCCATATTCTCTGCCCCGTCAGCAGTCTCGGGGCTGTGCTGGTGGGAGGGTGGGAGGGTCCACGGCTTTGTGGGTGGCCCGGTGTGAGTGGGGCTCTGCTGGACTTTCGGCAGGAGTTGCCAGGCTGCCACCTGTAAAGAAGAGGATGTGTCACCCATAACTTCCACTGGAATATCTCTCCGGGCTGAGGTGTGGAAGGAAAAAAAGGAGTGGGGGCCGGGACAGGAGGGGTATCTCAGGCAGGGCAATGGAAAGCTTCCAGAAGAGCGCCCGTGGCGAGGACCATCCTGGCTGACCTGCAGGCACCAAGTTGGCCTGCGTGCCGTCGCTGGTGTGGCTCCACGGCCCTCCCTCTAGGCTTTCAAGCCCTTGTACATATTCAGGTGTTTCACCTGGGAAGGGTGGGAACAGTTCAGCAGCATCTGGCCTGGGGCTCAGCTCACGTTTACTCACAGAGGCCTGGGCACGGTCCCCCAGCTTTGCAATAAGGACGCTCCTTTCGTGGGCGGGTGGGGCTGCTGGCTGTAGGGGAGATGATTCCCCACCTCTGACCAATTTCAGAATTGTTTACCACTGGAGCAAGTGCCTTGGTAGTGTTTTCCTCTGTATAACTGTTAGGTTCAATTTTTTTTTTCTTTTTTGGTTCAAGTTAGATTTTATTCCTCTTTTATGTATTTATAGATATAAGCATGGAAATAATTCATTGTTATATATACATCAGTGTGAATGGAAGAACTTTTTTTCTGTTTTATTTTTACATTTTATTTTTAAAAATTTTGAAATTTAATTTTGTTTATTTTTTTATACAGTAGGTTATTATTAGTTATCTATTTTATGCATATACATGTATACAGGTCAATCCCAATCTCCCAACTCATCCCACCACCACCACCCCATGGCTTCCCCCACTTTGTGTCCATACGTCTGTTCTCTACCTCTGTGTCTCTATTTCTGCCCTGCAAACCAGTTCATCTGTACCATTTTTCTAGGTTCCACATATAGGCATTAATATACAATATTTGTTTTTCTCTTTCTGACTTACTTCACTCTGTATGACAGTCTCTAGATCCATCAACTTCTCTACAAATGACCCAGTTTCATTCCTTTTTATGGCTGAGTAATATTCCATTTTATATATGTACCACATCTTTATCCATTCGTCTGTCTGTGGGCATTTAGGTTGCTTCCATTACCTGGCTATTGTAAATAGTGCTGCAATGAACATTGTGGTGAATGTGTCTTTGTGATTTATGGTTTTCTCTGGGTATATGCCCAGAAGTGGGATTGCTGGATCCTATGGTAATTCTCTTTTTAGTTTTTTAAAGGAACCTCCATACTGTTCTCCATAGTGACTGTATCAATTTACATTCCCACCAATAGCGGAAGAGGGTTCCTTTTGTCCACACCCTCCCCAGAATTTGTTGTTTGTACATTATCTGATGATGCCGATTCTAACAGGTGTGAGGTCTTACCTCATTGTAGTTTTGATTTGCATTTCTCTAATAATTAGTGATGTTGAGCAGCTTCTCATGTGCGTCTTGGCCATCTCTGTGACTTCTTTGAAGAAACGTCTCTTTAGATCTTCTGCCCATTTTTGTATTGGGTTGTTTGTTTTATTAATATTAAGCTGCATGAGCTGTTTATATATATTGGAGATTAAACCTTTGTCCATTGATTCGTTTGTGAACGTTTTCGCCCATTCTGAGGGTTGCCTTTTTCCATTCCCGTTTTTTTAACAAAGAAAGAAAGAAAGCAAAAGAAGCAGAACACTAATGTGCGTGAAATATGCCTCTTGAAACTGTCGTTTTGAAATATGGACGTCTTTTGAAATTTTTGGTCGATATATGACCCCAGGATTTGTTTTCAGGGCAGGTGTCATTTACAGGCCTGTAATGATTTGGAATATCCACTGACCATTAGCGCTGGGATTAAAGCTGCAGTTGTGAGAAATGGCCACAAGGTGGCAGCAGTTCTCCCTTACCAAATCTGGTTACTAGGGCAGCAGAGCCTCAATGGAAGTCGCGTTCTAGATTGGAATGTAGAACGGAATGTGCCAGGAGAAGGCCCCTCAAGTGTGTCTCACTACTTCTTGTTCTTGTTTTTAATTTAATTTTTTATTTTTTTATTACAGCATGTTTGAGTACAACGTTTAGCTTGTTGTAGGTGTGCCAGAGGTGGTTCTTTTACACATATACATATGTCTGTTCTTCCTGGGATCCTTTTCCCATGTACGTTATGACAGAATGTTGAGTAGTCTTCTCTTGGTACTCCGTAGGTCTTTGGTGATTATATACGTCTACTGTGTTTGTATATGTCTGTTAACCCCAATATCGTAATGAATTCAATCCTCACACCTTTCCTTTGGTGAACCATAAGTTTGTTTAATGAATCTGTGATTGCCCTTCTCCGTGGAAATATCTGCCCTGGTATCAATTTATAGGTAACACCTATAAGTGATATGATACGATATGTGTCTTTCACTCTCTGACTTACACCAAGTCACGTGATTACCTCGAGACTCATCTACGGTGCTGCGAATGGCATTGTGTCCTTTTTTTCCTTGGCGAATAATCTGTCTTAGCGAGGTCCATTTTCTGCAATGTGATTCCCTGAGGGCTGAGGATTAGCTGCCCTGGGCAGCCTGACCCTGCCGGCAAGCCCTCCCCAGGTGTGCCTGGGTTGAGGTCAATATAAACAGCACTCCAGGCAGCAATAGCCCCTGCAGCTGTGCCTGACTCCATATTCTCTGCCCCGTCAGCAGTCTCGGGGCTGTGCTGGTGGGAGGGCGGGAGGGTCCACGGCTTTGTGGGTGGCCCGGTGTGAGTGGGGCTCTGCTGGACTTTCGGCAGGAGTTGCCAGGCTGCCACCTGTAAAGAAGAGGATGTGTCACCCATAACTTCCACTGGAATATCTCTCCGGGCTGAGGTGAGGAAGGAAAAAAAGGAGTGGGGGCCGGGACAGGAGGGGTATCTCAGGCAGGGCAATGGAAAGCTTCCAGAAGAGCGCCCGTGGCCAGGACCATCCTGGCTGACCTGCAGGCACCAAGTTGGCCTGCGTGCCGTCGCTGGTGTGGCTCCACGGCCCTCCCTCTAGGCTTTCAAGCCCTTGTACATATTCAGGTGTTTCACCTGGGAAGGGTGGGAACAGTTCAGCAGCATCTGGCCTGGGGCTCAGCTCACGTTTACTCACAGAGGCCTGGGCACGGTCCCCCAGCTTTGCAATAAGGACACTCCTTTCATGGGCGGGTGGGGCTGCTGGCTGTATGGGAGATGATTCCCCACCTCTGACCAATTTCAGAATTGTTTACCACTGGAGCAAGTGCCTTGGTAGTGTTTTCCTCTGTATAACGGTTAGGTTCAATTTTTTTTTTTCTTTTTTGGTTCAAGTTAGATTTTATTCCTCTTTTATGTATTTATAGATATAAGCATGGAAATAATTCATTGTTATATATACATCAGTGTGAATGGAAGAACTTTTTTTCTGTTTTATTTTTACATTTTATTTTTAAAAATTTTGAAATTTAATTTTGTTTATTTTTTTATACAGTAGGTTATTATTAGTTATCTATTTTATGCATATACATGTATACAGGTCAATCCCAATCTCCCAACTCATCCCACCACCACCACCCCATGGCTTCCCCCACTTTGTGTCCATACGTCTGTTCTCTACCTCTGTGTCTCTATTTCTGCCCTGCAAACCAGTTCATCTGTACCATTTTTCTAGGTTCCACATATAGGCATTAATATACAATATTTGTTTTTCTCTTTCTGACTTACTTCACTCTGTATGACAGTCTCTAGATCCATCAGCTTCTCCACAAATGACCCAGTTTCATTCCTTTTTATGGCTGAGTAATATTCCATTTTATATATGTACCACATCTTTATCCATTCGTCTGTCTGTGGGCATTTAGGTTGCTTCCATTACCTGGCTATTGTAAATAGTGCTGCAATGAACATTGTGGTGAATGTGTCTTTGTGATTTATGGTTTTCTCTGGGTATATGCCCAGAAGTGGGATTGCTGGATCCTATGGTAATTCTCTTTTTAGATTTTTAAAGGAACCTCCATACTGTTCTCCATAGTGACTGTATCAATTTACATTCCCACCAATAGCGGAAGAGGGTTCCTTTTGTCCACACCCTCCCCAGAATTTGTTGTTTGTACATTATCTGATGATGCCGATTCTAACAGGTGTGAGGGCTTACCTCATTGTAGTTTTGATTTGCATTTCTCTAATAATTAGTGATGTTGAGCAGCTTCTCATGTGCGTCTTGGCCATCTCTGTGACTTCTTTGAAGAAACGTCTCTTTAGATCTTCTGCCCATTTTTGTATTGGGTTGTTTGTTTTATTAATATTAAGCTGCATGAGCTGTTTATATATATTGGAGATTAAACCTTTGTCCATTGATTCGTTTGTGAACGTTTTCGCCCATTCTGAGGGTTGCCTTTTTCCATTCCCGTTTTTTTAACAAAGAAAGAAAGAAAGCAAAAGAAGCAGAACACTAATGTGCGTGAAATATGCCTCTTGAAACTGTCGTTTTGAAATATGGACGTCTTTTGAATTTTTTGGTCGATATATGACCCCAGGATTTGTTTTCAGGGCAGGTGTCATTTACAGGCCTGTAATGATTTGGAATATCCACTGACCATTAGCGCTGGGATTAAAGCTGCAGTAGTGAGAAATGGCCACAAGGTGGCAGCAGTTCTCCCTTACCAAATCTGGTTACTAGGGCAGCAGAGCCTCAATGGAAGTCGCGTTCTAGATTGGAATGTAGAACGGAATGTGCCAGGAGAAGGCCCCTCAAGTGTGTCTCACTACTTCTTGTTCTTGTTTTTAATTTAATTTTTTATTTTTTTACTACAGCATGTTTGAGTACAACGTTTAGCTTGTTGTAGGTGTGCCAGAGGTGGTTCTTTTACACATATACATATGTCTGTTCTTCCTGGGATCCTTTTCCCATGTACGTTATGACAGAATGTTGAGTAGTCTTCTCTTGGTACTCCGTAGGTCTTTGGTGATTATATACGTCTACTGTGTTTGTATATGTCTGTTAACCCCAATATCGTAATGAATTCAATCCTCACACCTTTCCTTTGGTGAACCATAAGTTTGTTTAATGAATCTGTGATTGCCCTTCTCCGTGGAAATATCTGCCCTGGTATCAATTTATAGGTAACACCTATAAGTGATATGATACGATATGTGTCTTTCACTCTCTGACTTACTCCAAGTCACGTGATTACCTCGAGACTCATCTACGGTGCTGCGAATGGCATTGTGTCCTTTTTTTCCTTGGCGAATATTCTGTCTTAGCGAGGTCCATTTTCTGCAATGTGATTCCCTGAGGGCTGAGGATTAGCTGCCCTGGGCAGCCTGACCCTGCCGGCAAGCCCTCCCCAGGTGTGCCTGGGTTGAGGTCAATATAAACAGCACTCCAGGCAGCAATAGCCCCTGCAGCTGTGCCTGACTCCATATTCTCTGCCCCGTCAGCAGTCTCGGGGCTGTGCTGGTGGGAGGGTGTGAGGGTCCACGGCTTTGTGGGTGGCCCGGTGTGAGTGGGGCTCTGCTGGACTTTCGGCAGGAGTTGCCAGGCTGCCACCTGTAAAGAAGAGGATGTGTCACCCATAACTTCCACTGGAATATCTCTCCGGGCTGAGGTGAGGAAGGAAAAAAAGGAGTGGGGGCCGGGACAGGAGGGGTATCTCAGGCAGGGCAATGGAAAGCTTCCAGAAGAGCGCCCGTGGCCAGGACCATCCTGGCTGACCTGCAGGCACCAAGTTGGCCTGCGTGCCGTCGCTGGTGTGGCTCCACGGCCCTCCCTCTAGGCTTTCAAGCCCTTGTACATATTCAGGTGTTTCACCTGGGAAGGGTGGGAACAGTTCAGCAGCATCTGGCCTGGGGCTCAGCTCACGTTTACTCACAGAGGCCTGGGCACGGTCCCCCAGCTTTGCAATAAGGACGCTCCTTGCGTGGGCGGGTGGGGCTGCTGGCTGTATGGGAGATGATTCCCCACCTCTGACCAATTTCAGAATTGTTTACCACTGGAGCAAGTGCCTTGGTAGTGTTTTCCTCTGTATAACTGTTAGGTTCAATTTTTTTTTTCTTTTTTGGTTCAAGTTAGATTTTATTCCTCTTTTATGTATTTATAGATATAAGCATGGAAATAATTCATTGTTATATATACATCAGTGTGAATGGAAGAACTTTTTTTCTGTTTTATTTTTACATTTTAGTTTTAAAAATTTTGAAATTTAATTTTGTTTATTTTTTTATACAGTAGGTTATTATTAGTTATCTATTTTATGCATATACATGTATACAGGTCAATCCCAATCTCCCAACTCATCCCACCACCACCACCCCATGGCTTCCCCCACTTTGTGTCCATACGTCTGTTCTCTACCTCTGTGTCTCTATTTCTGCCCTGCAAACCAGTTCATCTGTACCATTTTTCTAGGTTCCACATATAGGCATTAGTATACAATATTTGTTTTTCTCTTTCTGACTTACTTCACTCTGTATGACAGTCTCTAGATCCATCAACTTCTCTACAAATGACCCAGTTTCATTCCTTTTTATGGCTGAGTAATATTCCATTTTATATATGTACCACATCTTTATCCATTCATCTGTCTGTGGGCATTTAGGTTGCTTCCATTACCTGGCTATTGTAAATAGTGCTGCAATGAACATTGTGGTGAATGTGTCTTTGTGATTTATGGTTTTCTCTGGGTATATGCCCAGAAGTGGGATTGCTGGATCCTATGGTAATTCTCTTTTTAGTTTTTTAAAGGAACCTCCATACTGTTCTCCATAGTGACTGTATCAATTTACATTCCCACCAATAGTGGAAGAGGGTTCCTTTTGTCCACACCCTCCCCAGAATTTGTTGTTTCTACATTATCTGATGATGCCGATTCTAACAGGTGTGAGGTCTTACCTCATTGTAGTTTTGATTTGCATTTCTCTAATAATTAGTGATGTTGAGCAGCTTCTCATGTGCGTCTTGGCCATCTCTGTGACTTCTTTGAAGACACGTCTCTTTAGATCTTCTGCCCATTTTTGTATTGGGTTGTTTGTTTTATTAATATTAAGCTGCATGAGCTGTTTATATATATTGGAGATTAAACCTTTGTCCATTGATTCGTTTGTGAACGTTTTCGCCCATTCTGAGGGTTGCCTTTTTCCATTCCCGTTTTTTTAACAAAGAAAGAAAGAAAGCAAAAGAAGCAGAACACTAATGTGCGTGAAATATGCCTCTTGAAACTGTCGTTTTGTAATATGACGTCTTTTGAATTTTTTGGTCGATATATGACCCCAGGATTTGTTTTCAGGGCAGGTGTCATTTACAGGCCTGTAATGATTTGGAATATCCACTGACCAATAGCGCTGGGATTAAAGCTGCAGTAGTGAGAAATGGCCACAAGGTGGCAGCAGTTCTCCCTTACCAAATCTGGTTACTAGGGCAGCAGAGCCTCAATGGAAGTCGCGTTCTAGATTGGAATGTAGAACGGAATGTGCCAGGAGAAGGCCCCTCAAGTGTGTCTCACTACTTCTTGTTCTTGTTTTTAATTTAATTTTTTATTTTTTTATTACAGCATGTTTGAGTACAACGTTTAGCTTGTTGTAGGTGTGCCAGAGGTGGTTCTTTTACACATATACATATGTCTGTTCTTCCTGGGATCCTTTTCCCATGTACGTTATGACAGAATGTTGAGTAGTCTTCTCTTGGTACTCCGTAGGTCTTTGGTGATTATATACGTCTACTGTGTTTGTATATGTCTGTTAACCCCAATATCGTAATGAATTCAATCCTCACGCCTTTCCTTTGGTGAACCATAAGTTTGTTTAATGAATCTGTGATTGCCCTTCTCCGTGGAAATATCTGCCCTGGTATCAATTTATAGGTAACACCTATAAGTGATATGATACGATATGTGTCTTTCACTCTCTGACTTAATCCAAGTCACGTGATTACCTCGAGACTCATCTACGGTGCTGCGAATGGCATTGTGTCCTTTTTTTCCTTGGCGAATATTCTGTCTTAGCGAGGTCCATTTTCTGCCATGTGATTCCCTGAGGGCTGAGGATTAGCTGCCCTGGGCAGCCTGACCCTGCCGGCAAGACCTCCCCAGGTGTGCCTGGGTTGAGGTCAATATAAACAGCACTCCAGGCAGCAATAGCCCCTGCAGCTGTGCCTGACTCCATATTCTCTGCCCCGTCAGCAGTCTCGGGGCTGTGCTGGTGGGAGGGTGGGAGGGTCCACGGCTTTGTGGGTGGCCCGGTGTGAGTGGGGCTCTGCTGGACTTTCGGCAGGAGTTGCCAGGCTGCCACCTGTAAAGAAGAGGATGTGTCACCCATAACTTCCACTGGAATATCTCTCCGGGCTGAGGTGTGGAAGGGAAAAAAGGAGTGGGGGCCGGGACAGGAGGGGTATCTCAGGCAGGGCAATGGAAAGCTTCCAGAAGAGTGCCCGTGGCCAGGACCATCCTGGCTGACCTGCAGGCACCAAGTTGGCCTGCGTGCTGTCGCTGGTGTGGCTCCACGGCCCTTCCTCTAGGCTTTCAAGCCCTTGTACATATTCAGGTGTTTCACCTGGGAAGGGTGGGAACAGTTCAGCAGCATCTGGCCTGGGGCTCAGCTCACGTTTACTCACAGAGGCCTGGGCACGGTCCCCCAGCTTTGCAATAAGGACGCTCCTTGCGTGGGCGGGTGGGGCTGCTGGCTGTATGGGAGATGATTCCCCACCTCTGACCAATTTCAGAATTGTTTACCACTGGAGCAAGTGCCTTGGTAGTGTTTTCCTCTGTATAACGGTTAGGTTCAATTTTTTTTTTTCTTTTTTGGTTCAAGTTAGATTTTATTCCTCTTTTATGTATTTATAGATATAAGCATGGAAATAATTCATTGTTATATATACATCAGTGTGAATGGAAGAACTTTTTTTCTGTTTTATTTTTACATTTTATTTTTAAAAATTTTGAAATTTAATTTTGTTTATTTTTTTATACAGTAGGTTATTATTAGTTATCTATTTTATGCATATACATGTATACAGGTCAATCCCAATCTCCCAACTCATCCCACCACCACCACCCCATGGCTTCCCCCACTTTGTGTCCATACGTCTGTTCTCTACCTCTGTGTCTCTATTTCTGCCCTGCAAACCAGTTCATCTGTACCATTTTTCTAGGTTCCACATATAGGCATTAATATACAATATTTGTTTTTCTCTTTCTGACTTACTTCACTCTGTATGACAGTCTCTAGATCCATCAACTTCTCTACAAATGACCCAGTTTCATTCCTTTTTATGGCTGAGTAATATTCCATTTTATATATGTACCACATCTTTATCCATTCGTCTGTCTGTGGGCATTTAGGTTGCTTCCATTACCTGGCTATTGTAAATAGTGCTGCAATGAACATTGTGGTGAATGTGTCTTTGTGATTTATGGTTTTCTCTGGGTATATGCCCAGAAGTGGGATTGCTGGATCCTATGGTAATTCTCTTTTTAGTTTTTTAAAGGAACCTCCATACCGTTCTCCATAGTGACTGTATCAATTTACATTCCCACCAATAGCGGAAGAGGGTTCCTTTTGTCCACACCCTCCCCAGAATTTGTTGTTTGTACATTATCTGATGATGCCGATTCTAACAGGTGTGAGGTCTTACCTCATTGTAGTTTTGATTTGCATTTCTCTAATAATTAGTGATGTTGAGCAGCTTCTCATGTGCGTCTTGGCCATCTCAGTGACTTCTTTGAAGAAACGTCTCTTTAGATCTTCTGCCCATTTTTGTATTGGGTTGCTTGTTTTATTAATATTAAGCTGCATGAGCTGTTTATATATATTGGAGATTTAACCTTTGTCCATTGATTCGTTTGTGAACGTTTTCGCCCATTCTGAGGGTTGCCTTTTTCCATTCCCGTTTTTTTAACAAAGAAAGAAAGCAAAAGAAGCAGAACACTAATGTGCGTGAAATATGCCTCTTGAAAGTGTTGTTTTGAAATATGGACGTCTTTTGAATTTTTTGGTCGATATATGACCCCAGGATTTGTTTTCAGGGCAGGTGTCATTTACAGGCCTGTAATGATTTGGAATATCCACTGACCATTAGCGCTGGGATTAAAGCTGCAGTTGTGAGAAATGGCCACAAGGTGGCAGCAGTTCTCCCTTACCAAATCTGGTTACTAGGGCAGCAGAGCCTCAATGGAAGTCGCGTTCTAGATTGGAATGTAGAACGGAATGTGCCAGGAGAAGGCCCCTCAAGTGTGTCTCACTACTTCTTGTTCTTGTTTTTAATTTAATTTTTTATTTTTTTATTACAGCATGTTTGAGTACAACGTTTAGCTTGTTGTAGGTGTGCCAGAGGTGGTTCTTTTACACATATACATATGTCTGTTCTTCCTGGGATCCTTTTCCCATGTACGTTATGACAGAATGTTGAGTAGTCTTCTCTTGGTACTCCGTAGGTCTTTGGTGATTATATACGTCTACTGTGTTTGTATATGTCTGTTAACCCCAATATCGTAATGAATTCAATCCTCACACCTTTCCTTTGGTGAACCATAAGTTTGTTTAATGAATCTGTGATTGCCCTTCTCCGTGGAAATATCTGCCCTGGTATCAATTTATAGGTAACACCTATAAGTGATATGATACGATATGTGTCTTTCACTCTCTGACTTACTCCAAGTCACGTGATTACCTCGAGACTCATCTACGGTGCTGCGAATGGCATTGTGTCCTTTTTTTCCTTGGCGAATATTCTGTCTTAGCGAGGTCCATTTTCTGCAATGTGATTCCCTGAGGGCTGAGGATTAGCTGCCCTGGGCAGCCTGACCCTGCCGGCAAGACCTCCCCAGGTGTGCCTGGGTTGAGGTCAATATAAACAGCACTCCAGGCAGCAATAGCCCCTGCAGCTGTGCCTGACTCCATATTCTCTGCCCCGTCAGCAGTCTCGGGGCTGTGCTGGTGGGAGGGTGGGAGGGTCCACGGCTTTGTGGGTGGCCCGGTGTGAGTGGGGCTCTGCTGGACTTTCGGCAGGAGTTGCCAGGCTGCCACCTGTAAAGAAGAGGATGTGTCACCCATAACTTCCACTGGAATATCTCTCCGGGCTGTGGTGTGGAAGGGAAAAAAGGAGTGGGGGCCGGGACAGGAGGGGTATCTCAGGCAGGGCAATGGAAAGCTTCCAGAAGAGCGCCCGTGGCCAGGACCATCCTGGCTGACCTGCAGGCACCAAGTTGGCCTGCGTGCTGTCGCTGGTGTGGCTCCACGGCCCTTCCTCTAGGCTTTCAAGCCCTTGTACATATTCAGGTGTTTCACCTGGGAAGGGTGGGAACAGTTCAGCAGCATCTGGCCTGGGGCTCAGCTCACGTTTACTCACAGAGGCCTGGGCACGGTCCCCCAGCTTTGCAATAAGGACGCTCCTTGCGTGGGCGGGTGGGGCTGCTGGCTGTATGGGAGATGATTCCCCACCTCTGACCAATTTCAGAATTGTTTACCACTGGAGCAAGTGCCTTGGTAGTGTTTTCCTCTGTATAACGGTTAGGTTCAATTTTTTTTTTTCTTTTTTGGTTCAAGTTAGATTTTATTCCTCTTTTATGTATTTATAGATATAAGCATGGAAATAATTCATTGTTATATATACATCAGTGTGAATGGAAGAACTTTTTTTCTGTTTTATTTTTACATTTTATTTTTAAAAATTTTGAAATTTAATTTTGTTTATTTTTTTATACAGTAGGTTATTATTAGTTATCTATTTTATGCATATACATGTATACAGGTCAAGCCCAATCTCCCAACTCATCCCACCACCACCACCCCATGGCTTCCCCCACTTTGTGTCCATACGTCTGTTCTCTACCTCTGTGTCTCTATTTCTGCCCTGCAAACCAGTTCATCTGTACCATTTTTCTAGGTTCCACATATAGGCATTAATATACAATATTTGTTTTTCTCTTTCTGACTTACTTCACTCTGCATGACAGTCTCTAGATCCATCAACTTCTCTACAAATGACCCAGTTTCATTCCTTTTTATGGCTGAGTAATATTCCATTTTATATATGTACCACATCTTTATCCATTCGTCTGTCTGTGGCCATTTAGGTTGCTTCCATTACCTGGCTATTGTAAATAGTGCTGCAATGAACATTGTGGTGAATGTGTCTTTGTGATTTATGGTTTTCTCTGGGTATATGCCCAGAAGTGGGATTGCTGGATCCTATGGTAATTCTCTTTTTAGTTTTTTAAAGGAACCTCCATACCGTTCTCCATAGTGACTGTATCAATTTACATTCCCACCAATAGCGGAAGAGGGTTCCTTTTGTCCACACCCTCCCCAGAAGTTGTTGTTTGTGCATTATCTGATGATGCCGATTCTAACAGGTGTGAGGTCTTACCTCATTGTAGTTTTGATTTGCATTTCTCTAATAATTAGTGATGTTGAGCAGCTTCTCATGTGCGTCTTGGCCATCTCTGTGACTTCTTTGAAGAAACGTCTCTTTAGATCTTCTGCCCATTTTTGTATTGGGTTGTTTGTTTTATTAATATTAAGCTGCATGAGCTGTTTATATATATTGGAGATTAAACCTTTGTCCATTGATTCGTTTGTGAACGTTTTCGCCCATTCTGAGGGTTGCCTTTTTCCATTCCCGTATTTTTAACAAAGAAAGAAAGAAAGCAAAAGAAGCAGAACACTAATGTGCGTGAAATATGCCTCTTGAAACTGTCGTTTTGAAATATGGACGTCTTTTGAAATTTTTGGTCGATATATGACCCCAGGATTTGTTTTCAGGGCAGGTGTCATTTACAGGCCTGTAATGATTTGGAATATCCACTGACCATTAGCGCTGGGATTAAAGCTGCAGTTGTGAGAAATGGCCACAAGGTGGCAGCAGTTCTCCCTTACCAAATCTGGTTACTAGGGCAGCAGAGCCTCAATGGAAGTCGCGTTCTAGATTGGAATGTAGAACGGAATGTGCCAGGAGAAGGCCCCTCAAGTGTGTCTCACTACTTCTTGTTCTTGTTTTTAATTTAATTTTTTTATTTTTTTATTACAGCATGTTTGAGTACAACGTTTAGCTTGTTGTAGGTGTGCCAGAGGTGGTTCTTTTACACATATACATATGTCTGTTCTTCCTGGGATCCTTTTCCCATGTACGTTATGACAGAATGTTGAGTAGTCTTCTCTTGGTACTCCGTAGGTCTTTGGTGATTATATACGTCTACTGTGTTTGTATATGTCTGTTAACCCCAATATCGTAATGAATTCAATCCTCACACCTTTCCTTTGGTGAACCATAAGTTTGTTTAATGAATCTGTGATTGCCCTTCTCCGTGGAAATATCTGCCCTGGTATCAATTTATAGGTAACACCTATAAGTGATATGATACGATATGTGTCTTTCACTCTCTGACTTACTCCAAGTCACGTGATTACCTCGAGACTCATCTACGGTGCTGCGAATGGCATTGTGTCCTTTTTTTCCTTGGCGAATATTCTGTCTTAGCGAGGTCCATTTTCTGCAATGTGATTCCCTGAGGGCTGAGGATTAGCTGCCCTGGGCAGCCTGACCCTGCCGGCAAGCCCTCCCCAGGTGTGCCTGGGTTGAGGTCAATATAAACAGCACTCCAGGCAGCAATAGCCCCTGCAGCTGTGCCTGACTCCATATTCTCTGCCCCGTCAGCAGTCTCGGGGCTGTGCTGGTGGGAGGGTGGGAGGGTCCACGGCTTTGTGGGTGGCCCGGTGTGAGTGGGGCTCTGCTGGACTTTCGGCAGGAGTTGCCAGGCTGCCACCTGTAAAGAAGAGGATGTGTCACCCATAACTTCCACTGGAATATCTCTCCGGGCTGAGGTGTGGAAGGAAAAAAAGGAGTGGGGGCCGGGACAGGAGGGGTATCTCAGGCAGGGCAATGGAAAGCTTCCAGAAGAGCGCCCGTGGCCAGGACCATCCTGGCTGACCTGCAGGCACCAAGTTGGCCTGCGTGCCGTCGCTGGTGTGGCTCCACGGCCCTCCCTCTAGGCTTTCAAGCCCTTGTACATATTCAGGTGTTTCACCTGGGAAGGGTGGGAACAGTTCAGCAGCATCTGGCCTGGGGCTCAGCTCACGTTTACTCACAGAGGCCTGGGCACGGTCCCCCAGCTTTGCAATAAGGACACTCCTTTCATGGGCGGGTGGGGCTGCTGGCTGTATGGGAGATGATTCCCCACCTCTGACCAATTTCAGAATTGTTTACCACTGGAGCAAGTGCCTTGGTAGTGTTTTCCTCTGTATAACGGTTAGGTTCAATTTTTTTTTTTCTTTTTTGGTTCAAGTTAGATTTTATTCCTCTTTTATGTATTTATAGATATAAGCATGGAAATAATTCATTGTTATATATACATCAGTGTGAATGGAAGAACTTTTTTTCTGTTTTATTTTTACATTTTATTTTTAAAAATTTTGAAATTTAATTTTGTTTATTTTTTTATACAGTAGGTTATTATTAGTTATCTATTTTATGCATATACATGTATACAGGTCAATCCCAATCTCCCAACTCATCCCACCACCACCACCCCATGGCTTCCCCCACTTTGTGTCCATACGTCTGTTCTCTACCTCTGTGTCTCTATTTCTGCCCTGCAAACCAGTTCATCTGTACCATTTTTCTAGGTTCCACATATAGGCATTAATATACAATATTTGTTTTTCTCTTTCTGACTTACTTCACTCTGTATGACAGTCTCTAGATCCATCAACTTCTCTACAAATGACCCAGTTTCATTCCTTTTTATGGCTGAGTAATATTCCATTTTATATATGTACCACATCTTTATCCATTCGTCTGTCTGTGGGCATTTAGGTTGCTTCCATTACCTGGCTATTGTAAATAGTGCTGCAATGAACATTGTGGTGAATGTGTCTTTGTGATTTATGGTTTTCTCTGGGTATATGCCCAGAAGTGGGATTGCTGGATCCTATGGTAATTCTCTTTTTAGTTTTTTAAAGGAACCTCCATACTGTTCTCCATAGTGACTGTATCAATTTACATTCCCACCAATAGCGGAAGAGGGTTCCTTTTGTCCACACCCTCCCCAGAATTTGTTGTTTGTACATTATCTGATGATGCCGATTCTAACAGGTGTGAGGTCTTACCTCATTGTAGTTTTGATTTGCATTTCTCTAATAATTAGTGATGTTGAGCAGCTTCTCATGTGCGTCTTGGCCATCTCAGTGACTTCTTTGAAGAAACGTCTCTTTAGATCTTCTGCCCATTTTTGTATTGGGTTGTTTGTTTTATTAATATTAAGCTGCATGAGCTGTTTATATATATTGGAGATTAAACCTTTGTCCATTGATTCGTTTGTGAACGTTTTCGCCCATTCTGAGGGTTGCCTTTTTCCATTCCCGTTTTTTTAACAAAGAAAGAAAGAAAGCAAAAGAAGCAGAACACTAATGTGCGTGAAATATGCCTCTTGAAACTGTCGTTTTGAAATATGGACGTCTTTTGAAATTTTTGGTCGATATATGACCCCAGGATTTGTTTTCAGGGCAGGTGTCATTTACAGGCCTGTAATGATTTGGAATATCCACTGACCATTAGCGCTGGGATTAAAGCTGCAGTTGTGAGAAACGGCCACAAGGTGGCAGCAGTTCTCCCTTACCAAATCTGGTTACTAGGGCAGCAGAGCCTCAATGGAAGTCGCGTTCTAGATTGGAATGTAGAACGGAATGTGCCAGGAGAAGGCCCCTCAAGTGTGTCTCACTACTTCTTGTTCTTGTTTTTAATTTAATTTTTTATTTTTTTATTACAGCATGTTTGAGTACAACGTTTAGCTTGTTGTAGGTGTGCCAGAGGTGGTTCTTTTACACATATACATATGTCTGTTCTTCCTGGGATCCTTTTCCCATGTACGTTATGACAGAATGTTGAGTAGTCTTCTCTTGGTACTCCGTAGGTCTTTGGTGATTATATACGTCTACTGTGTTTGTATATGTCTGTTAACCCCAATATCGTAATGAATTCAATCCTCACACCTTTCCTTTGGTGAACCATAAGTTTGTTTAATGAATCTGTGATTGCCCTTCTCCGTGGAAATATCTGCCCTGGTATCAATTTATAGGTAACACCTATAAGTGGTATGATACGATATGTGTCTTTCACTCTCTGACTTACTCCAAGTCACGTGATTACCTCGAGACTCATCTACGGTGCTGCGAATGGCATTGTGTCCTTTTTTTCCTTGGCGAATATTCTGTCTTTGCGACGTCCATTTTCTGCAATGTGATTCCCTGAGGGCTGAGGATTAGCTGCCCTGGGCAGCCTGACCCTGCCGGCAAGCCCTCCCCAGGTGTGCCTGGGTTGAGGTCAATATAAACAGCACTCCAGGCAGCAATAGCCCCTGCAGCTGTGCCTGACTCCATATTCTCTGCCCCGTCAGCAGTCTCGGGGCTGTGCTGGTGGGAGGGTGGGAGGGTCCACGGCTTTGTGGGTGGCCCGGTGTGAGTGGGGCTCTGCTGGACTTTCGGCAGGAGTTGCCAGGCTGCCACCTGTAAAGAAGAGGATGTGTCACCCATAACTTCCACTGGAATATCTCTCCGGGCTGAGGTGTGGAAGGAAAAAAAGGAGTGGGGGCCGGGACAGGAGGGGTATCTCAGGCAGGGCAATGGAAAGCTTCCAGAAGAGCGCCCGTGGCGAGGACCATCCTGGCTGACCTGCAGGCACCAAGTTGGCCTGCGTGCCGTCGCTGGTGTGGCTCCACGGCCCTCCCTCTAGGCTTTCAAGCCCTTGTACATATTCAGGTGTTTCACCTGGGAAGGGTGGGAACAGTTCAGCAGCATCTGGCCTGGGGCTCAGCTCACGTTTACTCACAGAGGCCTGGGCACGGTCCCCCAGCTTTGCAATAAGGACGCTCCTTTCGTGGGCGGGTGGGGCTGCTGGCTGTAGGGGAGATGATTCCCCACCTCTGACCAATTTCAGAATTGTTTACCACTGGAGCAAGTGCGTTGGTAGTGTTTTCCTCTGTATAACTGTTAGGTTCAATTTTTTTTTTCTTTTTTGGTTCAAGTTAGATTTTATTCCTCTTTTATGTATTTATAGATATAAGCATGGAAATAATTCATTGTTATATATACATCAGTGTGAATGGAAGAACTTTTTTTCTGTTTTATTTTTACATTTTATTTTTAAAAATTTTGAAATTTAATTTTGTTTATTTTTTTATACAGTAGGTTATTATTAGTTATCTATTTTATGCATATACATGTATACAGGTCAATCCCAATCTCCCAACTCATCCCACCACCACCACCCCATGGCTTCCCCCACTTTGTGTCCATACGTCTGTTCTCTACCTCTGTGTCTCTATTTCTGCCCTGCAAACCAGTTCATCTGTACCATTTTTCTAGGTTCCACATATAGGCATTAATATACAATATTTGTTTTTCTCTTTCTGACTTACTTCACTCTGTATGACAGTCTCTAGATCCATCAACTTCTCTACAAATGACCCAGTTTCATTCCTTTTTATGGCTGAGTAATATTCCATTTTATATATGTACCACATCTTTATCCATTCGTCTGTCTCTGGGCATTTAGGTTGCTTCCATTACCTGGCTATTGTAAATAGTGCTGCAATGAACATTGTGGTGAATGTGTCTTTGTGATTTATGGTTTTCTCTGGGTATATGCCCAGAAGTGGGATTGCTGGATCCTATGGTAATTCTCTTTTAGTTTTTTAAAGGAACCTCCATACTGTTCTCCATAGTGACTGTATCAATTTACATTCCCACCAATAGCGGAAGAGGGTTCCTTTTGTCCACACCCTCCCCAGAATTTGTTGTTTGTACATTATCTGATGATGCCGATTCTAACAGGTGTGAGGTCTTACCTCATTGTAGTTTTGATTTGCATTTCTCTAATAATTAGTGATGTTGAGCAGCTTCTCATGTGCGTCTTGGCCATCTCTGTGACTTCTTTGAAGAAACGTCTCTTTAGATCTTCTGCCCATTTTTGTATTGGGTTGTTTGTTTTATTAATATTAAGCTGCATGAGCTGTTTATATATATTGGAGATTAAACCTTTGTCCATTGATTCGTTTGTGAACGTTTTCGCCCATTCTGAGGGTTGCCTTTTTCCATTCCCGTTTTTTTAACAAAGAAAGAAAGAAAGCAAAAGAAGCAGAACACTAATGTGCGTGAAATATGCCTCTTGAAACTGTCGTTTTGAAATATGGACGTCTTTTGAAATTTTTGGTCGATATATGACCCCAGGATTTGTTTTCAGGGCAGGTGTCATTTACAGGCCTGTAATGATTTGGAATATCCACTGACCATTAGCGCTGGGATTAAAGCTGCAGTTGTGAGAAATGGCCACAAGGTGGCAGCAGTTCTCCCTTACCAAATCTGGTTACTAGGGCAGCAGAGCCTCAATGGAAGTCGCGTTCTAGATTGGAATGTAGAACGGAATGTGCCAGGAGAAGGCCCCTCAAGTGTGTCTCACTACTTCTTGTTCTTGTTTTTAATTTAATTTTTTATTTTTTTATTACAGCATGTTTGAGTACAACGTTTAGCTTGTTGTAGGTGTGCCAGAGGTGGTTCTTTTACACATATACATATGTCTGTTCTTCCTGGGATCCTTTTCCCATGTACGTTATGACAGAATGTTGAGTAGTCTTCTCTTGGTACTCCGTAGGTCTTTGGTGATTATATACGTCTACTGTGTTTGTATATGTCTGTTAACCCCAATATCGTAATGAATTCAATCCTCACACCTTTCCTTTGGTGAACCATAAGTTTGTTTAATGAATCTGTGATTGCCCTTCTCCGTGGAAATATCTGCCCTGGTATCAATTTATAGGTAACACCTATAAGTGATATGATACGATATGTGTCTTTCACTCTCTGACTTACACCAAGTCACGTGATTACCTCGAGACTCATCTACGGTGCTGCGAATGGCATTGTGTCCTTTTTTTCCTTGGCGAATAATCTGTCTTAGCGAGGTCCATTTTCTGCAATGTGATTCCCTGAGGGCTGAGGATTAGCTGCCCTGGGCAGCCTGACCCTGCCGGCAAGCCCTCCCCAGGTGTGCCTGGGTTGAGGTCAATATAAACAGCACTCCAGGCAGCAATAGCCCCTGCAGCTGTGCCTGACTCCATATTCTCTGCCCCGTCAGCAGTCTCGGGGCTGTGCTGGTGGGAGGGCGGGAGGGTCCACGGCTTTGTGGGTGGCCCGGTGTGAGTGGGGCTCTGCTGGACTTTCGGCAGGAGTTGCCAGGCTGCCACCTGTAAAGAAGAGGATGTGTCACCCATAACTTCCACTGGAATATCTCTCCGGGCTGAGGTGAGGAAGGAAAAAAAGGAGTGGGGGCCGGGACAGGAGGGGTATCTCAGGCAGGGCAATGGAAAGCTTCCAGAAGAGCGCCCGTGGCCAGGACCATCCTGGCTGACCTGCAGGCACCAAGTTGGCCTGCGTGCCGTCGCTGGTGTGGCTCCACGGCCCTCCCTCTAGGCTTTCAAGCCCTTGTACATATTCAGGTGTTTCACCTGGGAAGGGTGGGAACAGTTCAGCAGCATCTGGCCTGGGGCTCAGCTCACGTTTACTCACAGAGGCCTGGGCACGGTCCCCCAGCTTTGCAATAAGGACACTCCTTTCATGGGCGGGTGGGGCTGCTGGCTGTATGGGAGATGATTCCCCACCTCTGACCAATTTCAGAATTGTTTACCACTGGAGCAAGTGCCTTGGTAGTGTTTTCCTCTGTATAACGGTTAGGTTCAATTTTTTTTTTTCTTTTTTGGTTCAAGTTAGATTTTATTCCTCTTTTATGTATTTATAGATATAAGCATGGAAATAATTCATTGTTATATATACATCAGTGTGAATGGAAGAACTTTTTTTCTGTTTTATTTTTACATTTTATTTTTAAAAATTTTGAAATTTAATTTTGTTTATTTTTTTATACAGTAGGTTATTATTAGTTATCTATTTTATGCATATACATGTATACAGGTCAATCCCAATCTCCCAACTCATCCCACCACCACCACCCCATGGCTTCCCCCACTTTGTGTCCATACGTCTGTTCTCTACCTCTGTGTCTCTATTTCTGCCCTGCAAACCAGTTCATCTGTACCATTTTTCTAGGTTCCACATATAGGCATTAATATACAATATTTGTTTTTTTCTTTCTGACTTACTTCACTCTGTATGACAGTCTCTAGATCCATCAGCTTCTCCACAAATGACCCAGTTTCATTCCTTTTTATGGCTGAGTAATATTCCATTTTATATATGTACCACATCTTTATCCATTCGTCTGTCTGTGGGCATTTAGGTTGCTTCCATTACCTGGCTATTGTAAATAGTGCTGCAATGAACATTGTGGTGAATGTGTCTTTGTGATTTATGGTTTTCTCTGGGTATATGCCCAGAAGTGGGATTGCTGGATCCTATGGTAATTCTCTTTTTAGTTTTTTAAAGGAACCTCCATACTGTTCTCCATAGTGACTGTATCAATTTACATTCCCACCAATAGCGGAAGAGGGTTCCTTTTGTCCACACCCTCCCCAGAATTTGTTGTTTGTACATTATCTGATGATGCCGATTCTAACAGGTGTGAGGTCTTACCTCATTGTAGTTTTGATTTGCATTTCTCTAATAATTAGTGATGTTGAGCAGCTTCTCATGTGCGTCTTGGCCATCTCTGTGACTTCTTTGAAGAAACGTCTCTTTAGATCTTCTGCCCATTTTTGTATTGGGTTGTTTGTTTTATTAATATTAAGCTGCATGAGCTGTTTATATATATTGGAGATTAAACCTTTGTCCATTGATTCGTTTGTGAACGTTTTCGCCCATTCTGAGGGTTGCCTTTTTCCATTCCCGTTTTTTTAACAAAGAAAGAAAGAAAGCAAAAGAAGCAGAACACTAATGTGCGTGAAATATGCCTCTTGAAACTGTCGTTTTGAAATATGGACGTCTTTTGAATTTTTTGGTCGATATATGACCCCAGGATTTGTTTTCAGGGCAGGTGTCATTTACAGGCCTGTAATGATTTGGAATATCCACTGACCATTAGCGCTGGGATTAAAGCTGCAGTAGTGAGAAATGGCCACAAGGTGGCAGCAGTTCTCCCTTACCAAATCTGGTTACTAGGGCAGCAGAGCCTCAATGGAAGTCGCGTTCTAGATTGGAATGTAGAACGGAATGTGCCAGGAGAAGGCCCCTCAAGTGTGTCTCACTACTTCTTGTTCTTGTTTTTAATTTAATTTTTTATTTTTTTACTACAGCATGTTTGAGTACAACGTTTAGCTTGTTGTAGGTGTGCCAGAGGTGGTTCTTTTACACATATACATATGTCTGTTCTTCCTGGGATCCTTTTCCCATGTACGTTATGACAGAATGTTGAGTAGTCTTCTCTTGGTACTCCGTAGGTCTTTGGTGATTATATACGTCTACTGTGTTTGTATATGTCTGTTAACCCCAATATCGTAATGAATTCAATCCTCACACCTTTCCTTTGGTGAACCATAAGTTTGTTTAATGAATCTGTGATTGCCCTTCTCCGTGGAAATATCTGCCCTGGTATCAATTTATAGGTAACACCTATAAGTGATATGATACGATATGTGTCTTTCACTCTCTGACTTACTCCAAGTCACGTGATTACCTCGAGACTCATCTACGGTGCTGCGAATGGCATTGTGTCCTTTTTTTCCTTGGCGAATATTCTGTCTTAGCGAGGTCCATTTTCTGCAATGTGATTCCCTGAGGGCTGAGGATTAGCTGCCCTGGGCAGCCTGACCCTGCCGGCAAGCCCTCCCCAGGTGTGCCTGGGTTGAGGTCAATATAAACAGCACTCCAGGCAGCAATAGCCCCTGCAGCTGTGCCTGACTCCATATTCTCTGCCCCGTCAGCAGTCTCGGGGCTGTGCTGGTGGGAGGGTGTGAGGGTCCACGGCTTTGTGGGTGGCCCGGTGTGAGTGGGGCTCTGCTGGACTTTCGGCAGGAGTTGCCAGGCTGCCACCTGTAAAGAAGAGGATGTGTCACCCATAACTTCCACTGGAATATCTCTCCGGGCTGAGGTGAGGAAGGAAAAAAAGGAGTGGGGGCCGGGACAGGAGGGGTATCTCAGGCAGGGCAATGGAAAGCTTCCAGAAGAGCGCCCGTGGCCAGGACCATCCTGGCTGACCTGCAGGCACCAAGTTGGCCTGCGTGCCGTCGCTGGTGTGGCTCCACGGCCCTCCCTCTAGGCTTTCAAGCCCTTGTACATATTCAGGTGTTTCACCTGGGAAGGGTGGGAACAGTTCAGCAGCATCTGGCCTGGGGCTCAGCTCACGTTTACTCACAGAGGCCTGGGCACGGTCCCCCAGCTTTGCAATAAGGACGCTCCTTGCGTGGGCGGGTGGGGCTGCTGGCTGTATGGGAGATGATTCCCCACCTCTGACCAATTTCAGAATTGTTTACCACTGGAGCAAGTGCCTTGGTAGTGTTTTCCTCTGTATAACTGTTAGGTTCAATTTTTTTTTTCTTTTTTGGTTCAAGTTAGATTTTATTCCTCTTTTATGTATTTATAGATATAAGCATGGAAATAATTCATTGTTATATATACATCAGTGTGAATGGAAGAACTTTTTTTCTGTTTTATTTTTACATTTTATTTTTAAAAATTTTGAAATTTAATTTTGTTTATTTTTTTATACAGTAGGTTATTATTAGTTATCTATTTTATGCATATACATGTATACAGGTCAATCCCAATCTCCCAACTCATCCCACCACCACCACCCCATGGCTTCCCCCACTTTGTGTCCATACGTCTGTTCTCTACCTCTGTGTCTCTATTTCTGCCCTGCAAACCAGTTCATCTGTACCATTTTTCTAGGTTCCACATATAGGCATTAGTATACAATATTTGTTTTTCTCTTTCTGACTTACTTCACTCTGTATGACAGTCTCTAGATCCATCAACTTCTCTACAAATGACCCAGTTTCATTCCTTTTTATGGCTGAGTAATATTCCATTTTATATATGTACCACATCTTTATCCATTCATCTGTCTGTGGGCATTTAGGTTGCTTCCATTACCTGGCTATTGTAAATAGTGCTGCAATGAACATTGTGGTGAATGTGTCTTTGTGATTTATGGTTTTCTCTGGGTATATGCCCAGAAGTGGGATTGCTGGATCCTATGGTAATTCTCTTTTTAGTTTTTTAAAGGAACCTCCATACTGTTCTCCATAGTGACTGTATCAATTTACATTCCCACCAATAGTGGAAGAGGGTTCCTTTTGTCCACACCCTCCCCAGAATTTGTTGTTTCTACATTATCTGATGATGCCGATTCTAACAGTTGTGAGGTCTTACCTCATTGTAGTTTTGATTTGCATTTCTCTAATAATTAGTGATGTTGAGCAGCTTCTCATGTGCGTCTTGGCCATCTCTGTGACTTCTTTGAAGACACGTCTCTTTAGATCTTCTGCCCATTTTTGTATTGGGTTGTTTGTTTTATTAATATTAAGCTGCATGAGCTGTTTATATATATTGGAGATTAAACCTTTGTCCATTGATTCGTTTGTGAACGTTTTCGCCCATTCTGAGGGTTGCCTTTTTCCATTCCCGTTTTTTTAACAAAGAAAGAAAGAAAGCAAAAGAAGCAGAACACTAATGTGCGTGAAATATGCCTCTTGAAACTGTCGTTTTGTAATATGACGTCTTTTGAATTTTTTGGTCGATATATGACCCCAGGATTTGTTTTCAGGGCAGGTGTCATTTACAGGCCTGTAATGATTTGGAATATCCACTGACCAATAGCGCTGGGATTAAAGCTGCAGTTGTGAGAAATGGCCACAAGGTGGCAGCAGTTCTCCCTTACCAAATCTGGTTACTAGGGCAGCAGAGCCTCAATGGAAGTCGCGTTCTAGATTGGAATGTAGAACGGAATGTGCCAGGAGAAGGCCCCTCAAGTGTGTCTCACTACTTCTTGTTCTTGTTTTTAATTTAATTTTTTATTTTTTTATTACAGCATGTTTGAGTACAACGTTTAGCTTGTTGTAGGTGTGCCAGAGGTGGTTCTTTTACACATATACATATGTCTGTTCTTCCTGGGATCCTTTTCCCATGTACGTTATGACAGAATGTTGAGTAGTCTTCTCTTGGTACTCCGTAGGTCTTTGGTGATTATATACGTCTACTGTGTTTGTATATGTCTGTTAACCCCAATATCGTAATGAATTCAATCCTCACGCCTTTCCTTTGGTGAACCATAAGTTTGTTTAATGAATCTGTGATTGCCCTTCTCCGTGGAAATATCTGCCCTGGTATCAATTTATAGGTAACACCTATAAGTGATATGATACGATATGTGTCTTTCACTCTCTGACTTAATCCAAGTCACGTGATTACCTCGAGACTCATCTACGGTGCTGCGAATGGCATTGTGTCCTTTTTTTCCTTGGCGAATATTCTGTCTTAGCGAGGTCCATTTTCTGCAATGTGATTCCCTGAGGGCTGAGGATTAGCTGCCCTGGGCAGCCTGACCCTGCCGGCAAGACCTCCCCAGGTGTGCCTGGGTTGAGGTCAATATAAACAGCACTCCAGGCAGCAATAGCCCCTGCAGCTGTGCATGACTCCATATTCTCTGCCCCGTCAGCAGTCTCGGGGCTGTGCTGGTGGGAGGGTGGGAGGGTCCACGGCTTTGTGGGTGGCCCGGTGTGAGTGGGGCTCTGCTGGACTTTCGGCAGGAGTTGCCAGGCTGCCACCTGTAAAGAAGAGGATGTGTCACCCATAACTTCCACTGGAATATCTCTCCGGGCTGAGGTGTGGAAGGGAAAAAAGGAGTGGGGGCCGGGACAGGAGGGGTATCTCAGGCAGGGCAATGGAAAGCTTCCAGAAGAGTGCCCGTGGCCAGGACCATCCTGGCTGACCTGCAGGCACCAAGTTGGCCTGCGTGCTGTCGCTGGTGTGGCTCCACGGCCCTTCCTCTAGGCTTTCAAGCCCTTGTACATATTCAGGTGTTTCACCTGGGAAGGGTGGGAACAGTTCAGCAGCATCTGGCCTGGGGCTCAGCTCACGTTTACTCACAGAGGCCTGGGCACGGTCCCCCAGCTTTGCAATAAGGACGCTCCTTGCGTGGGCGGGTGGGGCTGCTGGCTGTATGGGAGATGATTCCCCACCTCTGACCAATTTCAGAATTGTTTACCACTGGAGCAAGTGCCTTGGTAGTGTTTTCCTCTGTATAACGGTTAGGTTCAATTTTTTTTTTTCTTTTTTGGTTCAAGTTAGATTTTATTCCTCTTTTATGTATTTATAGATATAAGCATGGAAATAATTCATTGTTATATATACATCAGTGTGAATGGAAGAACTTTTTTTCTGTTTTATTTTTACATTTTATTTTTAAAAATTTTGAAATTTAATTTTGTTTATTTTTTTATACAGTAGGTTATTATTAGTTATCTATTTTATGCATATACATGTATACAGGTCAATCCCAATCTCCCAACTCATCCCACCACCACCACCCCATGGCTTCCCCCACTTTGTGTCCATACGTCTGTTCTCTACCTCTGTGTCTCTATTTCTGCCCTGCAAACCAGTTCATCTGTACCATTTTTCTAGGTTCCACATATAGGCATTAATATACAATATTTGTTTTTCTCTTTCTGACTTACTTCACTCTGTATGACAGTCTCTAGATCCATCAACTTCTCTACAAATGACCCAGTTTCTTTCCTTTTTATGGCTGAGTAATATTCCATTTTATATATGTACCACATCTTTATCCATTCGTCTGTCTGTGGGCATTTAGGTTGCTTCCATTACCTGGCTATTGTAAATAGTGCTGCAATGAACATTGTGGTGAATGTGTCTTTGTGATTTATGGTTTTCTCTGGGTATATGCCCAGAAGTGGGATTGCTGGATCCTATGGTAATTCTCTTTTTAGTTTTTTAAAGGAACCTCCATACCGTTCTCCATAGTGACTGTATCAATTTACATTCCCACCAATAGCGGAAGAGGGTTCCTTTTGTCCACACCCTCCCCAGAATTTGTTGTTTGTACATTATCTGATGATGCCGATTCTAACAGGTGTGAGGTCTTACCTCATTGTAGTTTTGATTTGCATTTCTCTAATAATTAGTGATGTTGAGCAGCTTCTCATGTGCGTCTTGGCCATCTCAGTGACTTCTTTGAAGAAACGTCTCTTTAGATCTTCTGCCCATTTTTGTATTGGGTTGCTTGTTTTATTAATATTAAGCTGCATGAGCTGTTTATATATATTGGAGATTTAACCTTTGTCCATTGATTCGTTTGTGAACGTTTTCGCCCATTCTGAGGGTTGCCTTTTTCCATTCCCGTTTTTTTAACAAAGAAAGAAAGCAAAAGAAGCAGAACACTAATGTGCGTGAAATATGCCTCTTGAAACTGTTGTTTTGAAATATGGACGTCTTTTGAATTTTTTGGTCGATATATGACCCCAGGATTTGTTTTCAGGGCAGGTGTCATTTACAGGCCTGTAATGATTTGGAATATCCACTGACCATTAGCGCTGGGATTAAAGCTGCAGTTGTGAGAAATGGCCACAAGGTGGCAGCAGTTCTCCCTTACCAAATCTGGTTACTAGGGCAGCAGAGCCTCAATGGAAGTCGCGTTCTAGATTGGAATGTAGAACGGAATGTGCCAGGAGAAGGCCCCTCAAGTGTGTCTCACTACTTCTTGTTCTTGTTTTTAATTTAATTTTTTATTTTTTTATTACAGCATGTTTGAGTACAACGTTTAGCTTGTTGTAGGTGTGCCAGAGGTGGTTCTTTTACACATATACATATGTCTGTTCTTCCTGGGATCCTTTTCCCATGTACGTTATGACAGAATGTTGAGTAGTCTTCTCTTGGTACTCCGTAGGTCTTTGGTGATTATATACGTCTACTGTGTTTGTATATGTCTGTTAACCCCAATATCGTAATGAATTCAATCCTCACACCTTTCCTTTGGTGAACCATAAGTTTGTTTAATGAATCTGTGATTGCCCTTCTCCGTGGAAATATCTGCCCTGGTATCAATTTATAGGTAACACCTATAAGTGATATGATACGATATGTGTCTTTCACTCTCTGACTTACTCCAAGTCACGTGATTACCTCGAGACTCATCTACGGTGCTGCGAATGGCATTGTGTCCTTTTTTTCCTTGGCGAATATTCTGTCTTAGCGAGGTCCATTTTCTGCAATGTGATTCCCTGAGGGCTGAGGATTAGCTGCCCTGGGCAGCCTGACCCTGCCGTCAAGACCTCCCCAGGTGTGCCTGGGTTGAGGTCAATATAAACAGCACTCCAGGCAGCAATAGCCCCTGCAGCTGTGCCTGACTCCATATTCTCTGCCCCGTCAGCAGTCTCGGGGCTGTGCTGGTGGGAGGGTGGGAGGGTCCACGGCTTTGTGGGTGGCCCGGTGTGAGTGGGGCTCTGCTGGACTTTCGGCAGGAGTTGCCAGGCTGCCACCTGTAAAGAAGAGGATGTGTCACCCATAACTTCCACTGGAATATCTCTCCGGGCTGAGGTGTGGAAGGGAAAAAAGGAGTGGGGGCCGGGACAGGAGGGGTATCTCAGGCAGGGCAATGGAAAGCTTCCAGAAGAGCGCCCGTGGCCAGGACCATCCTGGCTGACCTGCAGGCACCAAGTTGGCCTGCGTGCTGTCGCTGGTGTGGCTCCACGGCCCTTCCTCTAGGCTTTCAAGCCCTTGTACATATTCAGGTGTTTCACCTGGGAAGGGTGGGAACAGTTCAGCAGCATCTGGCCTGGGGCTCAGCTCACGTTTACTCACAGAGGCCTGGGCACGGTCCCCCAGCTTTGCAATAAGGACGCTCCTTGCGTGGGCGGGTGGGGCTGCTGGCTGTATGGGAGATGATTCCCCACCTCTGACCAATTTCAGAATTGTTTACCACTGGAGCAAGTGCCTTGGTAGTGTTTTCCTCTGTATAACGGTTAGGTTCAATTTTTTTTTTTTCTTTTTTGGTTCAAGTTAGATTTTATTCCTCTTTTATGTATTTATAGATATAAGCATGGAAATAATTCATTGTTATATATACATCAGTGTGAATGGAAGAACTTTTTTTCTGTTTTATTTTTACATTTTATTTTTAAAAATTTTGAAATTTAATTTTGTTTATTTTTTTATACAGTAGGTTATTATTAGTTATCTATTTTATGCATATACATGTATACAGGTCAAGCCCAATCTCCCAACTCATCCCACCACCACCACCCCATGGCTTCCCCCACTTTGTGTCCATACGTCTGTTCTCTACCTCTGTGTCTCTATTTCTGCCCTGCAAACCAGTTCATCTGTACCATTTTTCTAGGTTCCACATATAGGCATTAATATACAATATTTGTTTTTCTCTTTCTGACTTACTTCACTCTGCATGACAGTCTCTAGATCCATCAACTTCTCTACAAATGACCCAGTTTCTTTCCTTTTTATGGCTGAGTAATATTCCATTTTATATATGTACCACATCTTTATCCATTCGTCTGTCTGTGGCCATTTAGGTTGCTTCCATTACCTGGCTATTGTAAATAGTGCTGCAATGAACATTGTGGTGAATGTGTCTTTGTGATTTATGGTTTTCTCTGGGTATATGCCCAGAAGTGGGATTGCTGGATCCTATGGTAATTCTCTTTTTAGTTTTTTAAAGGAACCTCCATACCGTTCTCCATAGTGACTGTATCAATTTACATTCCCACCAATAGCGGAAGAGGGTTCCTTTTGTCCACACCCTCCCCAGAAGTTGTTGTTTGTGCATTATCTGATGATGCCGATTCTAACAGGTGTGAGGTCTTACCTCATTGTAGTTTTGATTTGCATTTCTCTAATAATTAGTGATGTTGAGCAGCTTCTCATGTGCGTCTTGGCCATCTCTGTGACTTCTTTGAAGAAACGTCTCTTTAGATCTTCTGCCCATTTTTGTATTGGGTTGTTTGTTTTATTAATATTAAGCTGCATGAGCTGTTTATATATATTGGAGATTAAACCTTTGTCCATTGATTCGTTTGTGAACGTTTTCGCCCATTCTGAGGGTTGCCTTTTTCCATTCCCGTATTTTTAACAAAGAAAGAAAGAAAGCAAAAGAAGCAGAACACTAATGTGCGTGAAATATGCCTCTTGAAACTGTCGTTTTGAAATATGGACGTCTTTTGAAATTTTTGGTCGATATATGACCCCAGGATTTGTTTTCAGGGCAGGTGTCATTTACAGGCCTGTAATGATTTGGAATATCCACTGACCATTAGCGCTGGGATTAAAGCTGCAGTTGTGAGAAATGGCCACAAGGTGGCAGCAGTTCTCCCTTACCAAATCTGGTTACTAGGGCAGCAGAGCCTCAATGGAAGTCGCGTTCTAGATTGGAATGTAGAACGGAATGTGCCAGGAGAAGGCCCCTCAAGTGTGTCTCACTACTTCTTGTTCTTGTTTTTAATTTAATTTTTTTATTTTTTTATTACAGCATGTTTGAGTACAACGTTTAGCTTGTTGTAGGTGTGCCAGAGGTGGTTCTTTTACACATATACATATGTCTGTTCTTCCTGGGATCCTTTTCCCATGTACGTTATGACAGAATGTTGAGTAGTCTTCTCTTGGTACTCCGTAGGTCTTTGGTGATTATATACGTCTACTGTGTTTGTATATGTCTGTTAACCCCAATATCGTAATGAATTCAATCCTCACACCTTTCCTTTGGTGAACCATAAGTTTGTTTAATGAATCTGTGATTGCCCTTCTCCGTGGAAATATCTGCCCTGGTATCAATTTATAGGTAACACCTATAAGTGATATGATACGATATGTGTCTTTCACTCTCTGACTTACTCCAAGTCACGTGATTACCTCGAGACTCATCTACGGTGCTGCGAATGGCATTGTGTCCTTTTTTTCCTTGGCGAATATTCTGTCTTAGCGAGGTCCATTTTCTGCAATGTGATTCCCTGAGGGCTGAGGATTAGCTGCCCTGGGCAGCCTGACCCTGCCGGCAAGCCCTCCCCAGGTGTGCCTGGGTTGAGGTCAATATAAACAGCACTCCAGGCAGCAATAGCCCCTGCAGCTGTGCCTGACTCCATATTCTCTGCCCCGTCAGCAGTCTCGGGGCTGTGCTGGTGGGAGGGTCGGAGGGTCCACGGCTTTGTGGGTGGCCCGGTGTGAGTGGGGCTCTGCTGGACTTTCGGCAGGAGTTGCCAGGCTGCCACCTGTAAAGAAGAGGATGTGTCACCCATAACTTCCACTGGAATATCTCTCCGGGCTGAGGTGTGGAAGGAAAAAAAGGAGTGGGGGCCGGGACAGGAGGGGTATCTCAGGCAGGGCAATGGAAAGCTTCCAGAAGAGCGCCCGTGGCCAGGACCATCCTGGCTGACCTGCAGGCACCAAGTTGGCCTGCGTGCCGTCGCTGGTGTGGCTCCACGGCCCTCCCTCTAGGCTTTCAAGCCCTTGTACATATTCAGGTGTTTCACCTGGGAAGGGTGGGAACAGTTCAGCAGCATCTGGCCTGGGGCTCAGCTCACGTTTACTCACAGAGGCCTGGGCACGGTCCCCCAGCTTTGCAATAAGGACACTCCTTTCATGGGCGGGTGGGGCTGCTGGCTGTATGGGAGATGATTCCCCACCTCTGACCAATTTCAGAATTGTTTACCACTGGAGCAAGTGCCTTGGTAGTGTTTTCCTCTGTATAACGGTTAGGTTCAATTTTTTTTTTTCTTTTTTGGTTCAAGTTAGATTTTATTCCTCTTTTATGTATTTATAGATATAAGCATGGAAATAATTCATTGTTATATATACATCAGTGTGAATGGAAGAACTTTTTTTCTGTTTTATTTTTACATTTTATTTTTAAAAATTTTGAAATTTAATTTTGTTTATTTTTTATACAGTAGGTTATTATTAGTTATCTATTTTATGCATATACATGTATACAGGTCAATCCCAATCTCCCAACTCATCCCACCACCACCACCCCATGGCTTCCCCCACTTTGTGTCCATACGTCTGTTCTCTACCTCTGTGTCTCTATTTCTGCCCTGCAAACCAGTTCATCTGTACCATTTTTCTAGGTTCCACATATAGGCATTAATATACAATATTTGTTTTTCTCTTTCTGACTTACTTCACTCTGTATGACAGTCTCTAGATCCATCAACTTCTCTACAAATGACCCAGTTTCATTCCTTTTTATGGCTGAGTAATATTCCATTTTATATATGTACCACATCTTTATCCATTCGTCTGTCTGTGGGCATTTAGGTTGCTTCCATTACCTGGCTATTGTAAATAGTGCTGCAATGAACATTGTGGTGAATGTGTCTTTGTGATTTATGGTTTTCTCTGGGTATATGCCCAGAAGTGGGATTGCTGGATCCTATGGTAATTCTCTTTTTAGTTTTTTAAAGGAACCTCCATACTGTTCTCCATAGTGACTGTATCAATTTACATTCCCACCAATAGCGGAAGAGGGTTCCTTTTGTCCACACCCTCCCCAGAATTTGTTGTTTGTACATTATCTGATGATGCCGATTCTAACAGGTGTGAGGTCTTACCTCATTGTAGTTTTGATTTGCATTTCTCTAATAATTAGTGATGTTGAGCAGCTTCTCATGTGCGTCTTGGCCATCTCAGTGACTTCTTTGAAGAAACGTCTCTTTAGATCTTCTGCCCATTTTTGTATTGGGTTGTTTGTTTTATTAATATTAAGCTGCATGAGCTGTTTATATATATTGGAGATTAAACCTTTGTCCATTGATTCGTTTGTGAACGTTTTCGCCCATTCTGAGGGTTGCCTTTTTCCATTCCCGTTTTTTTAACAAAGAAAGAAAGAAAGCAAAAGAAGCAGAACACTAATGTGCGTGAAATATGCCTCTTGAAACTGTCGTTTTGAAATATGGACGTCTTTTGAAATTTTTGGTCGATATATGACCCCAGGATTTGTTTTCAGGGCAGGTGTCATTTACAGGCCTGTAATGATTTGGAATATCCACTGACCATTAGCGCTGGGATTAAAGCTGCAGTTGTGAGAAACGGCCACAAGGTGGCAGCAGTTCTCCCTTACCAAATCTGGTTACTAGGGCAGCAGAGCCTCAATGGAAGTCGCGTTCTAGATTGGAATGTAGAACGGAATGTGCCAGGAGAAGGCCCCTCAAGTGTGTCTCACTACTTCTTGTTCTTGTTTTTAATTTAATTTTTTATTTTTTTATTACAGCATGTTTGAGTACAACGTTTAGCTTGTTGTAGGTGTGCCAGAGGTGGTTCTTTGACACATATACATATGTCTGTTCTTCCTGGGATCCTTTTCCCATGTACGTTATGACAGAATGTTGAGTAGTCTTCTCTTGGTACTCCGTAGGTCTTTGGTGATTATATACGTCTACTGTGTTTGTATATGTCTGTTAACCCCAATATCGTAATGAATTCAATCCTCACACCTTTCCTTTGGTGAACCATAAGTTTGTTTAATGAATCTGTGATTGCCCTTCTCCGTGGAAATATCTGCCCTGGTATCAATTTATAGGTAACACCTATAAGTGATATGATACGATATGTGTCTTTCACTCTCTGACTTACTCCAAGTCACGTGATTACCTCGAGACTCATCTATGGTGCTGCGAATGGCATTGTGTCCTTTTTTTCCTTGGCGAATATTCTGTCTTAGCGAGGTCCATTTTATGCAATGTGATTCCCTGAGGGCTGAGGATTAGCTGCCCTGGGCAGCCTGACACTGCCGGCAAGCCCTCCCCAGGTGTGCCTGGGTTGAGGTCAATATAAACAGCACTCCAGGCAGCAATAGCCCCTGCAGCTGTGCCTGACTCCATATTCTCTGCCCCGTCAGCAGTCTCGGGGCTGTGCTGGTGGGAGGGTGGGAGGGTCCACGGCTTTGTGGGTGGCCCGGTGTGAGTGGGGCTCTGCTGGACTTTCGGCAGGAGTTGCCAGGCTGCCACCTGTAAAGAAGAGGATGTGTCACCCATAACTTCCACTGGAATATCTCTCCGGGCTGAGGTGTGGAAGGGAAAAAAGGAGTGGGGGCCGGGACAGGAGGGGTATCTCAGGCAGGGCAATGGAAAGCTTCCAGAAGAGCGCCCGTGGCCAGGACCATCCTGGCTGACCTGCAGGCACCAAGTTGGCCTGCGTGCCGTCGCTGGTGTGGCTCCACGGCCCTCCCTCTAGGCTTTCAAGCCCTTGTACATATTCAGGTGTTTCACCTGGGAAGGGTGGGAACAGTTCAGCAGCATCTGGCCTGGGGCTCAGCTCACGTTTACTCACAGAGGCCTGGGCACGGTCCCCCAGCTTTGCAATAAGGACGCTCCTTGCGTGGGCGGGTGGGGCTGCTGGCTGTATGGGCGATGATTCCCCACCTCTGACCAATTTCAGAATTGTTTACCACTGGAGCAAGTGCCTTGGTAGTGTTTTCCTCTGTATAACGGTTAGGTTCAATTTTTTTTTTCTTTTTTGGTTCAAGTTAGATTTTATTCCTCTTTTATGTATTTATAGATATAAGCATGGAAATAATTCATTGTTATATATACATCAGTGTGAATGGAAGAACTTTTTTCTGTTTTATTTTTACATTTTATTTTTAAAAATTTTGAAATTTAATTTTGTTTATTTTTTTATACAGTAGGTTATTATTAGTTATCTATTTTATGCATATACATGTATACATGTCAAGCCCAATCTCCCAACTCATCCCACCACCACCACCCCATGGCTTCCCCCACTTTGTGTCCATACGTCTGTTCTCTACCTCTGTGTCTCTATTTCTGCCCTGCAAACCAGTTCATCTGTACCATTTTTCTAGGTTCCACATATAGGCATTAATATACAATATTTGTTTTTCTCTTTCTGACTTACTTCACTCTGCATGACAGTCTCTAGATCCATCAACTTCTCTACAAATGACCCAGTTTCATTCCTTTTTATGGCTGAGTAATATTCCATTTTATATATGTACCACATCTTTATCCATTCGTCTGTCTGTGGCCATTTAGGTTGCTTCCATTACCTGGCTATTGTAAATAGTGCTGCAATGAACATTGTGGTGAATGTGTCTTTGTGATTTATGGTTTTCTCTGGGTATATGCCCAGAAGTGGGATTGCTGGATCCTATGGTAATTCTCTTTTTAGTTTTTTAAAGGAACCTCCATACCGTTCTCCATAGTGACTGTATCAATTTACATTCCCACCAATAGCGGAAGAGGGTTCCTTTTGTCCACACCCTCCCCAGAATTTGTTGTTTGTACATTATCTGATGATGCCGATTCTAACAGGTGTGAGGTCTTACCTCATTGTAGTTTTGATTTGCATTTCTCTAATAATTAGTGATGTTGAGCAGCTTCTCATGTGCGTCTTGGCCATCTCTGTGACTTCTTTGAAGAAACGTCTCTTTAGATCTTCTGCCCATTTTTGTATTGGGTTGTTTGTTTTATTAATATTAAGCTGCATGAGCTGTTTATATATATTGGAGATTAAACCTTTGTCCATTGATTCGTTTGTGAACGTTTTCGCCCATTCTGAGGGTTGCCTTTTTCCATTCCCGTTTTTTTAACAAAGAAAGAAAGAAAGCAAAAGAAGCAGAACACTAATGTGCGTGAAATATGCCTCTTGAAACTGTCGTTTTGAAATATGGACGTCTTTTGAATTTTTTGGTCGATATATGACCCCAGGATTTGTTTTCAGGGCAGGTGTCATTTACAGGCCTGTAATGATTTGGAATATCCACTGACCATTAGCACTGGGATTAAAGCTGCAGTTGTGAGAAACGGCCACAAGGTGGCAGCAGTTCTCCCTTACCAAATCTGGTTACTAGGGCAGCAGAGCCTCAATGGAAGTCGCGTTCTAGATTGGAATGTAGAACGGAATGTGCCAGGAGAAGGCCCCTCAAGTGTGTCTCACTACTTCTTGTTCTTGTTTTTAATTTAATTTTTTATTTTTTTATTACAGCATGTTTGAGTACAACGTTTAGCTTGTTGTAGGTGTGCCAGAGGTGGTTCTTTTACACATATACATATGTCTGTTCTTCCTGGGATCCTTTTCCCATGTACGTTATGACAGAATGTTGAGTAGTCTTCTCTTGGTACTCCGTAGGTCTTTGGTGATTATATACGTCTACTGTGTTTGTATATGTCTGTTAACCCCAATATCGTAATGAATTCAATCCTCACGCCTTTCCTTTGGTGAACCATAAGTTTGTTTAATGAATCTGTGATTGCCCTTCTCCGTGGAAATATCTGCCCTGGTATCAATTTATAGGTAACACCTATAAGTGATATGATACGATATGTGTCTTTCACTCTCTGACTTAATCCAAGTCACGTGATTACCTCGAGACTCATCTACGGTGCTGCGAATGGCATTGTGTCCTTTTTTTCCTTGGCGAATATTCTGTCTTAGCGAGGTCCATTTTCTGCAATGTGATTCCCTGAGGGCTGAGGATTAGCTGCCCTGGGCAGCCTGACCCTGCCGGCAAGACCTCCCCAGGTGTGCCTGGGTTGAGGTCAATATAAACAGCACTCCAGGCAGCAATAGCCCCTGCAGCTGTGCCTGACTCCATATTCTCTGCCCCGTCAGCAGTCTCGGGGCTGTGCTGGTGGGAGGGTGGGAGGGTCCACGGCTTTGTGGGTGGCCCGGTGTGAGTGGGGCTCTGCTGGACTTTCGGCAGGAGTTGCCAGGCTGCCACCTGTAAAGAAGAGGATGTGTCACCCATAACTTCCACTGGAATATCTCTCCGGGCTGAGGTGTGGAAGGGAAAAAAGGAGTGGGGGCCGGGACAGGAGGGGTATCTCAGGGAGGGCAATGGAAAGCTTCCAGAAGAGTGCCCGTGGCCAGGACCATCCTGGCTGACCTGCAGGCACCAAGTTGGCCTGCGTGCTGTCGCTGGTGTGGCTCCACGGCCCTTCCTCTAGGCTTTCAAGCCCTTGTACATATTCAGGTGTTTCACCTGGGAAGGGTGGGAACAGTTCAGCAGCATCTGGCCTGGGGCTCAGCTCACGTTTACTCACAGAGGCCTGGGCACGGTCCCCCAGCTTTGCAATAAGGACGCTCCTTGCGTGGGCGGGTGGGGCTGCTGGCTGTATGGGAGATGATTCCCCACCTCTGACCAATTTCAGAATTGTTTACCACTGGAGCAAGTGCCTTGGTAGTGTTTTCCTCTGTATAACGGTTAGGTTCAATTTTTTTTTTCTTTTTTGGTTCAAGTTAGATTTTATTCCTCTTTTATGTATTTATAGATATAAGCATGGAAATAATTCATTGTTATATATACATCAGTGTGAATGGAAGAACTTTTTTTCTGTTTTATTTTTACATTTTATTTTTAAAAATTTTGAAATTTAATTTTGTTTATTTTTTTATACAGTAGGTTATTATTAGTTATCTATTTTATGCATATACATGTATACAGGTCAATCCCAATCTCCCAACTCATCCCACCACCACCACCCCATGGCTTCCCCCACTTTGTGTCCATACGTCTGTTCTCTACCTCTGTGTCTCTATTTCTGCCCTGCAAACCAGTTCATCTGTACCATTTTTCTAGGTTCCACATATAGGCATTAATATACAATATTTGTTTTTCTCTTTCTCACTTACTTCACTCTGTATGACAGTCTCTAGATCCATCAACTTCTCTACAAATGACCCAGTTTCATTCCTTTTTATGGCTGAGTAATATTCCATTTTATATATGTACCACATCTTTATCCATTCGTCTGTCTGTGGGCATTTAGGTTGCTTCCATTACCTGGCTATTGTAAATAGTGCTGCAATGAACATTGTGGTGAATGTGTCTTTGTGATTTATGGTTTTCTCTGGGTATATGCCCAGAAGTGGGATTGCTGGATCCTATGGTAATTCTCTTTTTAGTTTTTTAAAGGAACCTCCATACCGTTCTCCATAGTGACTGTATCAATTTACATTCCCACCAATAGCGGAAGAGGGTTCCTTTTGTCCACACCCTCCCCAGAATTTGTTGTTTGTACATTATCTGATGATGCCGATTCTAACAGGTGTGAGGTCTTACCTCATTGTAGTTTTGATTTGCATTTCTCTAATAATTAGTGATGTTGAGCAGCTTCTCATGTGCGTCTTGGCCATCTCTGTGACTTCTTTGAAGAAACGTCTCTTTAGATCTTCTGCCCATTTTTGTATTGGGTTGCTTGTTTTATTAATATTAAGCTGCATGAGCTGTTTATATATATTGGAGATTAAACCTTTGTTCATTGATTCGTTTGTGAACGTTTTCGCCCATTCTGAGGGTTGCCTTTTTCCATTCCCGTTTTTTTAACAAAGAAAGAAAGCAAAAGAAGCAGAACACTAATGTGCGTGAAATATGCCTCTTGAAACTGTTGTTTTGAAATATGGACGTCTTTTGAATTTTTTGGTCGATATATGACCCCAGGATTTGTTTTCAGGGCAGGTGTCATTTACAGGCCTGTAATGATTTGGAATATCCACTGACCATTAGCGCTGGGATTAAAGCTGCAGTTGTGAGAAATGGCCACAAGGTGGCAGCAGTTCTCCCTTACCAAATCTGGTTACTAGGGCAGCAGAGCCTCAATGGAAGTCGCGTTCTAGATTGGAATGTAGAACGGAATGTGCCAGGAGAAGGCCCCTCAAGTGTGTCTCACTACTTCTTGTTCTTGTTTTTAATTTAATTTTTTATTTTTTTATTACAGCATGTTTGAGTACAACGTTTAGCTTGTTGTAGGTGTGCCAGAGGTGGTTCTTTTACACATATACATATGTCTGTTCTTCCTGGGATCCTTTTCCCATGTACGTTATGACAGAATGTTGAGTAGTTCTCTTGGTACTCCGTAGGTCTTTGGTGATTATATACGTCTACTGTGTTTGTATATGTCTGTTAACCCCAATATCGTAATGAATTCAATCCTCACACCTTTCCTTTGGTGAACCATAAGTTTGTTTAATGAATCTGTGATTGCCCTTCTCCGTGGAAATATCTGCCCTGGTATCAATTTATAGGTAACACCTATAAGTGATATGATACGATATGTGTCTTTCACTCTCTGACTTACTCCAAGTCACGTGATTACCTCGAGACTCATCTACGGTGCTGCGAATGGCATTGTGTCCTTTTTTTCCTTGGCGAATATTCTGTCTTAGCGAGGTCCATTTTCTGCAATGTGATTCCCTGAGGGCTGAGGATTAGCTGCCCTGGGCAGCCTGACCCTGCCGGCAAGACCTCCCCAGGTGTGCCTGGGTTGAGGTCAATATAAACAGCACTCCAGGCAGCAATAGCCCCTGCAGCTGTGCCTGACTCCATATTCTCTGCCCCGTCAGCAGTCTCGGGGCTGTGCTGGTGGGAGGGTGGGAGGGTCCACGGCTTTGTGGGTGGCCCGGTGTGAGTGGGGCTCTGCTGGACTTTCGGCAGGAGTTGCCAGGCTGCCACCTGTAAAGAAGAGGATGTGTCACCCATAACTTCCACTGGAATATCTCTCCGGGCTGAGGTGTGGAAGGGAAAAAAGGAGTGGGGGCCGGGACAGGAGGGGTATCTCAGGCAGGGCAATGGAAAGCTTCCAGAAGAGCGCCCGTGGCCAGGACCATCCTGGCTGACCTGCAGGCACCAAGTTGGCCTGCGTGCTGTCGCTGGTGTGGCTCCACGGCCCTTCCTCTAGGCTTTCAAGCCCTTGTACATATTCAGGTGTTTCACCTGGGAAGGGTGGGAACAGTTCAGCAGCATCTGGCCTGGGGCTCAGCTCACGTTTACTCACAGAAGCCTGGGCACGGTCCCCCAGCTTTGCAATAAGGACGCTCCTTGCGTGGGCGGGTGGGGCTGCTGGCTGTATGGGAGATGATTCCCCACCTCTGACCAATTTCAGAATTGTTTACCACTGGAGCAAGTGCCTTGGTAGTGTTTTCCTCTGTATAACGGTTAGGTTCAATTTTTTTTTTTTCTTTTTTGGTTCAAGTTAGATTTTATTCCTCTTTTATGTATTTATAGATATAAGCATGGAAATAATTCATTGTTATATATACATCAGTGTGAATGGAAGAACTTTTTTTCTGTTTTATTTTTACATTTTATTTTTAAAAATTTTGAAATTTAATTTTGTTTATTTTTTTATACAGTAGGTTATTATTAGTTATCTATTTTATGCATATACATGTATACAGGTCAAGCCCAATCTCCCAACTCATCCCACCACCACCACCCCATGGCTTCCCCCACTTTGTGTCCATACGTCTGTTCTCTACCTCTGTGTCTCTATTTCTGCCCTGCAAACCAGTTCATCTGTACCATTTTTCTAGGTTCCACATATAGGCATTAATATACAATATTTGTTTTTCTCTTTCTGACTTACTTCACTCTGCATGACAGTCTCTAGATCCATCAACTTCTCTACAAATGACCCAGTTTCATTCCTTTTTATGGCTGAGTAATATTCCATTTTATATATGTACCACATCTTTATCCATTCGTCTGTCTGTGGGCATTTAGGTTGCTTCCATTACCTGGCTATTGTAAATAGTGCTGCAATGAACATTGTGGTGAATGTGTCTTTGTGATTTATGGTTTTCTCTGGGTATATGCCCAGAAGTGGGATTGCTGGATCCTATGGTAATTCTCTTTTTAGTTTTTTAAAGGAACCTCCATACCGTTCTCCATAGTGACTGTATCAATTTACATTCCCACCAATAGCGGAAGAGGGTTCCTTTTGTCCACACCCTCCCCAGAAGTTGTTGTTTGTGCATTATCTGATGATGCCGATTCTAACAGGTGTGAGGTCTTACCTCATTGTAGTTTTGATTTGCATTTCTCTAATAATTAGTGATGTTGAGCAGCTTCTCATGTGCGTCTTGGCCATCTCTGTGACTTCTTTGAAGAAACGTCTCTTTAGATCTTCTGCCCATTTTTGTATTGGGTTGTTTGTTTTATTAATATTAAGCTGCATGAGCTGTTTATATATATTGGAGATTAAACCTTTGTCCATTGATTCGTTTGTGAACGTTTTCGCCCATTCTGAGGGTTGCCTTTTTCCATTCCCGTATTTTTAACAAAGAAAGAAAGAAAGCAAAAGAAGCAGAACACTAATGTGCGTGAAATATGCCTCTTGAAACTGTCGTTTTGAAATATGGACGTCTTTTGAAATTTTTGGTCGATATATGACCCCAGGATTTGTTTTCAGGGCAGGTGTCATTTACAGGCCTGTAATGATTTGGAATATCCACTGACCATTAGCGCTGGGATTAAAGCTGCAGTTGTGAGAAATGGCCACAAGGTGGCAGCAGTTCTCCCTTACCAAATCTGGTTACTAGGGCAGCAGAGCCTCAATGGAAGTCGCGTTCTAGATTGGAATGTAGAACGGAATGTGCCAGGAGAAGGCCCCTCAAGTGTGTCTCACTACTTCTTGTTCTTGTTTTTAATTTAATTTTTTTATTTTTTTATTACAGCATGTTTGAGTACAACGTTTAGCTTGTTGTAGGTGTGCCAGAGGTGGTTCTTTTACACATATACATATGTCTGTTCTTCCTGGGATCCTTTTCCCATGTACGTTATGACAGAATGTTGAGTAGTCTTCTCTTGGTACTCCGTAGGTCTTTGGTGATTATATACGTCTACTGTGTTTGTATATGTCTGTTAACCCCAATATCGTAATGAATTCAATCCTCACACCTTTCCTTTGGTGAACCATAAGTTTGTTTAATGAATCTGTGATTGCCCTTCTCCGTGGAAATATCTGCCCTGGTATCAATTTATAGGTAACACCTATAAGTGATATGATACGATATGTGTCTTTCACTCTCTGACTTACTCCAAGTCACGTGATTACCTCGAGACTCATCTACGGTGCTGCGAATGGCATTGTGTCCTTTTTTTCCTTGGCGAATATTCTGTCTTAGCGAGGTCCATTTTCTGCAATGTGATTCCCTGAGGGCTGAGGATTAGCTGCCCTGGGCAGCCTGACCCTGCCGGCAAGCCCTCCCCAGGTGTGCCTGGGTTGAGGTCAATATAAACAGCACTCCAGGCAGCAATAGCCCCTGCAGCTGTGCCTGACTCCATATTCTCTGCCCCGTCAGCAGTCTCGGGGCTGTGCTGGTGGGAGGGTGGGAGGGTCCACGGCTTTGTGGGTGGCCCGGTGTGAGTGGGGCTCTGCTGGACTTTCGGCAGGAGTTGCCAGGCTGCCACCTGTAAAGAAGAGGATGTGTCACCCATAACTTCCACTGGAATATCTCTCCGGGCTGAGGTGTGGAAGGAAAAAAAGGAGTGGGGGCCGGGACAGGAGGGGTATCTCAGGCAGGGCAATGGAAAGCTTCCAGAAGAGCGCCCGTGGCCAGGACCATCCTGGCTGACCTGCAGGCACCAAGTTGGCCTGCGTGCCGTCGCTGGTGTGGCTCCACGGCCCTCCCTCTAGGCTTTCAAGCCCTTGTACATATTCAGGTGTTTCACCTGGGAAGGGTGGGAACAGTTCAGCAGCATCTGGCCTGGGGCTCAGCTCACGTTTACTCACAGAGGCCTGGGCACGGTCCCCCAGCTTTGCAATAAGGACACTCCTTTCATGGGCGGGTGGGGCTGCTGGCTGTATGGGAGATGATTCCCCACCTCTGACCAATTTCAGAATTGTTTACCACTGGAGCAAGTGCCTTGGTAGTGTTTTCCTCTGTATAACGGTTAGGTTCAATTTTTTTTTTTCTTTTTTGGTTCAAGTTAGATTTTATTCCTCTTTTATGTATTTATAGATATAAGCATGGAAATAATTCATTGTTATATATACATCAGTGTGAATGGAAGAACTTTTTTTCTGTTTTATTTTTACATTTTATTTTTAAAAATTTTGAAATTTAATTTTGTTTATTTTTTTATACAGTAGGTTATTATTAGTTATCTATTTTATGCATATACATGTATACAGGTCAATCCCAATCTCCCAACTCATCCCACCACCACCACCCCATGGCTTCCCCCACTTTGTGTCCATACGTCTGTTCTCTACCTCTGTGTCTCTATTTCTGCCCTGCAAACCAGTTCATCTGTACCATTTTTCTAGGTTCCACATATAGGCATTAATATACAATATTTGTTTTTCTCTTTCTGACTTACTTCACTCTGTATGACAGTCTCTAGATCCATCAACTTCTCTACAAATGACCCAGTTTCATTCCTTTTTATGGCTGAGTAATATTCCATTTTATATATGTACCACATCTTTATCCATTCGTCTGTCTGTGGGCATTTAGGTTGCTTCCATTACCTGGCTATTGTAAATAGTGCTGCAATGAACTTTGTGGTGAATGTGTCTTTGTGATTTATGGTTTTCTCTGGGTATATGCCCAGAAGTGGGATTGCTGGATCCTATGGTAATTCTCTTTTTAGTTTTTTAAAGGAACCTCCATACTGTTCTCCATAGTGACTGTATCAATTTACATTCCCACCAATAGCGGAAGAGGGTTCCTTTTGTCCACACCCTCCCCAGAATTTGTTGTTTGTACATTATCTGATGATGCCGATTCTAACAGGTGTGACGTCTTACCTCATTGTAGTTTTGATTTGCATTTCTCTAATAATTAGTGATGTTGAGCAGCTTCTCATGTGCGTCTTGGCCATCTCAGTGACTTCTTTGAAGAAACGTCTCTTTAGATCTTCTGCCCATTTTTGTATTGGGTTGTTTGTTTTATTAATATTAAGCTGCATGAGCTGTTTATATATATTGGAGATTAAACCTTTGTCCATTGATTCGTTTGTGAACGTTTTCGCCCATTCTGAGGGTTGCCTTTTTCCATTCCCGTTTTTTTAACAAAGAAAGAAAGAAAGCAAAAGAAGCAGAACACTAATGTGCGTGAAATATGCCTCTTGAAACTGTCGTTTTGAAATATGGACGTCTTTTGAAATTTTTGGTCGATATATGACCCCAGGATTTGTTTTCAGGGCAGGTGTCATTTACAGGCCTGTAATGATTTGGAATATCCACTGACCATTAGCGCTGGGATTAAAGCTGCAGTTGTGAGAAATGGCCACAAGGTGGCAGCAGTTCTCCCTTACCAAATCTGGTTACTAGGGCAGCAGAGCCTCAATGGAAGTCGCGTTCTAGATTGGAATGTAGAACGGAATGTGCCAGGAGAAGGCCCCTCAAGTGTGTCTCACTACTTCTTGTTCTTGTTTTTAATTTAATTTTTTTATTTTTTTATTACAGCATGTTTGAGTACAACGTTTAGCTTGTTGTAGGTGTGCCAGAGGTGGTTCTTTTACACATATACATATGTCTGTTCTTCCTGGGATCCTTTTCCCATGTACGTTATGACAGAATGTTGAGTAGTCTTCTCTTGGTACTCCGTAGGTCTTTGGTGATTATATACGTCTACTGTGTTTGTATATGTCTGTTAACCCCAATATCGTAATGAATTCAATCCTCACACCTTTCCTTTGGTGAACCATAAGTTTGTTTAATGAATCTGTGATTGCCCTTCTCCGTGGAAATATCTGCCCTGGTATCAATTTATAGGTAACACCTATAAGTGATATGAGACGATATGTGTCTTTCACTCTCTGACTTACTCCAAGTCACGTGATTACCTCGAGACTCATCTACGGTGCTGCGAATGGCATTGTGTCCTTTTTTTCCTTGGCGAATATTCTGTCTTAGCGAGGTCCATTTTCTGCAATGTGATTCCCTGAGGGCTGAGGATTAGCTGCCCTGGGCAGCCTGACCCTGCCGGCAAGCCCTCCCCAGGTGTGCCTGGGTTGAGGTCAATATAAACAGCACTCCAGGCAGCAATAGCCCCTGCAGCTGTGCCTGACTCCATATTCTCTGCCCCGTCAGCAGTCTCGGGGCTGTGCTGGTGGGAGGGTGGGAGGGTCCACGGCTTTGTGGGTGGCCCGGTGTGAGTGGGGCTCTGCTGGACTTTCGGCAGGAGTTGCCAGGCTGCCACCTGTAAAGAAGAGGATGTGTCACCCATAACTTCCACTGGAATATCTCTCCGGGCTGAGGTGTGGAAGGGAAAAAAGGAGTGGGGGCCGGGACAGGAGGGGTATCTCAGGCAGGGCAATGGAAAGCTTCCAGAAGAGCGCCCGGGGCCAGGACCATCCTGGCTGACCTGCAGGCACCAAGTTGGCCTGCGTGCTGTCGCTGGTGTGGCTCCACGGCCCTTCCTCTAGGCTTTCAAGCCCTTGTACATATTCAGGTGTTTCACCTGGGAAGGGTGGGAACAGTTCAGCAGCATCTGGCCTGGGGCTCAGCTCACGTTTACTCACAGAGGCCTGGGCACGGTCCCCCAGCTTTGCAATAAGGACGCTCCTTGCGTGGGCGGGTGGGGCTGCTGGCTGTATGGGAGATGATTCCCCACCTCTGACCAATTTCAGAATTGTTTACCACTGGAGCAAGTGCCTTGGTAGTGTTTTCCTCTGTATAACGGTTAGGTTCAATTTTTTTTTTTTCTTTTTTGGTTCAAGTTAGATTTTATTCCTCTTTTATGTATTTATAGATATAAGCATGGAAATAATTCATTGTTATATATACATCAGTGTGAATGGAAGAACATTTTTTCTGTTTTATTTTTACATTTTATTTTTAAAAATTTTGAAATTTAATTTTGTTTATTTTTTTATACAGTAGGTTATTATTAGTTATCTATTTTATGCATATACATGTATACAGGTCAAGCCCAATCTCCCAACTCATCCCACCACCACCACCCCATGGCTTCCCCCACTTTGTGTCCATACGTCTGTTCTCTACCTCTGTGTCTCTATTTCTGCCCTGCAAACCAGTTCATCTGTACCATTTTTCTAGGTTCCACATATAGGCATTAATATACAATATTTGTTTTTCTCTTTCTGACTTACTTCACTCTGCATGACAGTCTCTAGATCCATCAACTTCTCTACAAATGACCCAGTTTCATTCCTTTTTATGGCTGAGTAATATTCCATTTTATATATGTACCACATCTTTATCCATTCGTCTGTCTGTGGCCATTTAGGTTGCTTCCATTACCTGGCTATTGTAAATAGTGCTGCAATGAACATTGTGGTGAATGTGTCTTTGTGATTTATGGTTTTCTCTGGGTATATGCCCAGAAGTGGGATTGCTGGATCCTATGGTAATTCTCTTTTTAGTTTTTTAAAGGAACCTCCATACCGTTCTCCATAGTGACTGTATCAATTTACATTCCCACCAATAGCGGAAGAGGGTTCCTTTTGTCCACACCCTCCCCAGAAGTTGTTGTTTGTGCATTATCTGATGATGCCGATTCTAACAGGTGTGAGGTCTTACCTCATTGTAGTTTTGATTTGCATTTCTCTAATAATTAGTGATGTTGAGCAGCTTCTCATGTGCGTCTTGGCCATCTCTGTGACTTCTTTGAAGAAACGTCTCTTTAGATCTTCTGCCCATTTTTGTATTGGGTTGTTTGTTTTATTAATATTAAGCTGCATGAGCTGTTTATATATATTGGAGATTAAACCTTTGTCCATTGATTCGTTTGTGAACGTTTTCGCCCATTCTGAGGGTTGCCTTTTTCCATTCCCGTATTTTTAACAAAGAAAGAAAGAAAGCAAAAGAAGCAGAACACTAATGTGCGTGAAATATGCCTCTTGAAACTGTCGTTTTGAAATATGGACGTCTTTTGAAATTTTTGGTCGATATATGACCCCAGGATTTGTTTTCAGGGCAGGTGTCATTTACAGGCCTGTAATGATTTGGAATATCCACTGACCATTAGCGCTGGGATTAAAGCTGCAGTTGTGAGAAATGGCCACAAGGTGGCAGCAGTTCTCCCTTACCAAATCTGGTTACTAGGGCAGCAGAGCCTCAATGGAAGTCGCGTTCTAGATTGGAATGTAGAACGGAATGTGCCAGGAGAAGGCCCCTCAAGTGTGTCTCACTACTTCTTGTTCTTGTTTTTAATTTAATTTTTTTATTTTTTTATTACAGCATGTTTGAGTACAACGTTTAGCTTGTTGTAGGTGTGCCAGAGGTGGTTCTTTTACACATATACATATGTCTGTTCTTCCTGGGATCCTTTTCCCATGTACGTTATGACAGAATGTTGAGTAGTCTTCTCTTGGTACTCCGTAGGTCTTTGGTGATTATATACGTCTACTGTGTTTGTATATGTCTGTTAACCCCAATATCGTAATGAATTCAATCCTCACACCTTTCCTTTGGTGAACCATAAGTTTGTTTAATGAATCTGTGATTGCCCTTCTCCGTGGAAATATCTGCCCTGGTATCAATTTATAGGTAACACCTATAAGTGATATGATACGATATGTGTCTTTCACTCTCTGACTTACTCCAAGTCACGTGATTACCTCGAGACTCATCTACGGTGCTGCGAATGGCATTGTGTCCTTTTTTTCCTTGGCGAATATTCTGTCTTAGCGAGGTCCATTTTCTGCAATGTGATTCCCTGAGGGCTGAGGATTAGCTGCCCTGGGCAGCCTGACCCTGCCGGCAAGCCCTCCCCAGGTGTGCCTGGGTTGAGGTCAATATAAACAGCACTCCAGGCAGCAATAGCCCCTGCAGCTGTGCCTGACTCCATATTCTCTGCCCCGTCAGCAGTCTCGGGGCTGTGCTGGTGGGAGGGTGGGAGGGTCCACGGCTTTGTGGGTGGCCCGGTGTGAGTGGGGCTCTGCTGGACTTTCGGCAGGAGTTGCCAGGCTGCCACCTGTAAAGAAGAGGATGTGTCACCCATAACTTCCACTGGAATATCTCTCCGGGCTGAGGTGTGGAAGGAAAAAAAGGAGTGGGGGCCGGGACAGGAGGGGTATCTCAGGCAGGGCAATGGAAAGCTTCCAGAAGAGCGCCCGTGGCCAGGACCATCCTGGCTGACCTGCAGGCACCAAGTTGGCCTGCGTGCCGTCGCTGGTGTGGCTCCACGGCCCTCCCTCTAGGCTTTCAAGCCCTTGTACATATTCAGGTGTTTCACCTGGGAAGGGTGGGAACAGTTCAGCAGCATCTGGCCTGGGGCTCAGCTCACGTTTACTCACAGAGGCCTGGGCACGGTCCCCCAGCTTTGCAATAAGGACACTCCTTTCATGGGCGGGTGGGGCTGCTGGCTGTATGGGAGATGATTCCCCACCTCTGACCAATTTCAGAATTGTTTACCACTGGAGCAAGTGCCTTGGTAGTGTTTTCCTCTGTATAACGGTTAGGTTCAATTTTTTTTTTTCTTTTTTGGTTCAAGTTAGATTTTATTCCTCTTTTATGTATTTATAGATATAAGCATGGAAATAATTCATTGTTATATATACATCAGTGTGAATGGAAGAACTTTTTTTCTGTTTTATTTTTACATTTTATTTTTAAAAATTTTGAAATTTAATTTTGTTTATTTTTTTATACAGTAGGTTATTATTAGTTATCTATTTTATGCATATACATGTATACAGGTCAATCCCAATCTCCCAACTCATCCCACCACCACCACCCCATGGCTTCCCCCACTTTGTGTCCATACGTCTGTTCTCTACCTCTGTGTCTCTATTTCTGCCCTGCAAACCAGTTCATCTGTACCATTTTTCTAGGTTCCACATATAGGCATTAATATACAATATTTGTTTTTCTCTTTCTGACTTACTTCACTCTGTATGACAGTCTCTAGATCCATCAACTTCTCTACAAATGACCCAGTTTCATTCCTTTTTATGGCTGAGTAATATTCCATTTTATATATGTACCACATCTTTATCCATTCGTCTGTCTGTGGGCATTTAGGTTGCTTCCATTACCTGGCTATTGTAAATAGTGCTGCAATGAACATTGTGGTGAATGTGTCTTTGTGATTTATGGTTTTCTCTGGGTATATGCCCAGAAGTGGGATTGCTGGATCCTATGGTAATTCTCTTTTTAGTTTTTTAAAGGAACCTCCATACTGTTCTCCATAGTGACTGTATCAATTTACATTCCCACCAATAGCGGAAGAGGGTTCCTTTTGTCCACACCCTCCCCAGAATTTGTTGTTTGTACATTATCTGATGATGCCGATTCTAACAGGTGTGACGTCTTACCTCATTGTAGTTTTGATTTGCATTTCTCTAATAATTAGTGATGTTGAGCAGCTTCTCATGTGCGTCTTGGCCATCTCAGTGACTTCTTTGAAGAAACGTCTCTTTAGATCTTCTGCCCATTTTTGTATTGGGTTGTTTGTTTTATTAATATTAAGCTGCATGAGCTGTTTATATATATTGGAGATTAAACCTTTGTCCATTGATTCGTTTGTGAACGTTTTCGCCCATTCTGAGGGTTGCCTTTTTCCATTCCCGTTTTTTTAACAAAGAAAGAAAGAAAGCAAAAGAAGCAGAACACTAATGTGCGTGAAATATGCCTCTTGAAACTGTCGTTTTGAAATATGGACGTCTTTTGAAATTTTTGGTCGATATATGACCCCAGGATTTGTTTTCAGGGCAGGTGTCATTTACAGGCCTGTAATGATTTGGAATATCCACTGACCATTAGCGCTGGGATTAAAGCTGCAGTTGTGAGAAATGGCCACAAGGTGGCAGCAGTTCTCCCTTACCAAATCTGGTTACTAGGGCAGCAGAGCCTCAATGGAAGTCGCGTTCTAGATTGGAATGTAGAACGGAATGTGCCAGGAGAAGGCCCCTCAAGTGTGTCTCACTACTTCTTGTTCTTGTTTTTAATTTAATTTTTTTATTTTTTTATTACAGCATGTTTGAGTACAACGTTTAGCTTGTTGTAGGTGTGCCAGAGGTGGTTCTTTTACACATATACATATGTCTGTTCTTCCTGGGATCCTTTTCCCATGTACGTTATGACAGAATGTTGAGTAGTCTTCTCTTGGTACTCCGTAGGTCTTTGGTGATTATATACGTCTACTGTGTTTGTATATGTCTGTTAACCCCAATATCGTAATGAATTCAATCCTCACACCTTTCCTTTGGTGAACCATAAGTTTGTTTAATGAATCTGTGATTGCCCTTCTCCGTGGAAATATCTGCCCTGGTATCAATTTATAGGTAACACCTATAAGTGATATGAGACGATATGTGTCTTTCACTCTCTGACTTACTCCAAGTCACGTGATTACCTCGAGACTCATCTACGGTGCTGCGAATGGCATTGTGTCCTTTTTTTCCTTGGCGAATATTCTGTCTTAGCGAGGTCCATTTTCTGCAATGTGATTCCCTGAGGGCTGAGGATTAGCTGCCCTGGGCAGCCTGACCCTGCCGGCAAGCCCTCCCCAGGTGTGCCTGGGTTGAGGTCAATATAAACAGCACTCCAGGCAGCAATAGCCCCTGCAGCTGTGCCTGACTCCATATTCTCTGCCCCGTCAGCAGTCTCGGGGCTGTGCTGGTGGGAGGGTGGGAGGGTCCACGGCTTTGTGGGTGGCCCGGTGTGAGTGGGGCTCTGCTGGACTTTCGGCAGGAGTTGCCAGGCTGCCACCTGTAAAGAAGAGGATGTGTCACCCATAACTTCCACTGGAATATCTCTCCGGGCTGAGGTGTGGAAGGGAAAAAAGGAGTGGGGGCCGGGACAGGAGGGGTATCTCAGGCAGGGCAATGGAAAGCTTCCAGAAGAGCGCCCGGGGCCAGGACCATCCTGGCTGACCTGCAGGCACCAAGTTGGCCTGCGTGCTGTCGCTGGTGTGGCTCCACGGCCCTTCCTCTAGGCTTTCAAGCCCTTGTACATATTCAGGTGTTTCACCTGGGAAGGGTGGGAACAGTTCAGCAGCATCTGGCCTGGGGCTCAGCTCACGTTTACTCACAGAGGCCTGGGCACGGTCCCCCAGCTTTGCAATAAGGACGCTCCTTGCGTGGGCGGGTGGGGCTGCTGGCTGTATGGGAGATGATTCCCCACCTCTGACCAATTTCAGAATTGTTTACCACTGGAGCAAGTGCCTTGGTAGTGTTTTCCTCTGTATAACGGTTAGGTTCAATTTTTTTTTTTTCTTTTTTGGTTCAAGTTAGATTTTATTCCTCTTTTATGTATTTATAGATATAAGCATGGAAATAATTCATTGTTATATATACATCAGTGTGAATGGAAGAACATTTTTTCTGTTTTATTTTTACATTTTATTTTTAAAAATTTTGAAATTTAATTTTGTTTATTTTTTTATACAGTAGGTTATTATTAGTTATCTATTTTATGCATATACATGTATACAGGTCAAGCCCAATCTCCCAACTCATCCCACCACCACCACCCCATGGCTTCCCCCACTTTGTGTCCATACGTCTGTTCTCTACCTCTGTGTCTCTATTTCTGCCCTGCAAACCAGTTCATCTGTACCATTTTTCTAGGTTCCACATATAGGCATTAATATACAATATTTGTTTTTCTCTTTCTGACTTACTTCACTCTGCATGACAGTCTCTAGATCCATCAACTTCTCTACAAATGACCCAGTTTCATTCCTTTTTATGGCTGAGTAATATTCCATTTTATATATGTACCACATCTTTATCCATTCGTCTGTCTGTGGCCATTTAGGTTGCTTCCATTACCTGGCTATTGTAAATAGTGCTGCAATGAACATTGTGGTGAATGTGTCTTTGTGATTTATGGTTTTCTCTGGGTATATGCCCAGAAGTGGGATTGCTGGATCCTATGGTAATTCTCTTTTTAGTTTTTTAAAGGAACCTCCATACCGTTCTCCATAGTGACTGTATCAATTTACATTCCCACCAATAGCGGAAGAGGGTTCCTTTTGTCCACACCCTCCCCAGAATTTGTTGTTTGTACATTATCTGATGATGCCGATTCTAACAGGTGTGAGGTCTTACCTCATTGTAATTTTGATTTGCATTTCTCTAATAATTAGTGATGTTGAGCAGCTTCTCATGTGCGTCTTGGCCATCTCTGTGACTTCTTTGAAGAAACGTCTCTTTAGATCTTCTGCCCATTTTTGTATTGGGTTGTTTGTTTTATTAATATTAAGCTGCATGAGCTGTTTATATATATTGGAGATTAAACCTTTGTCCATTGATTCGTTTGTGAACGTTTTCGCCCATTCTGAGGGTTGCCTTTTTCCATTCCCGTTTTTTTAACAAAGAAAGAAAGAAAGCAAAAGAAGCAGAACACTAATGTGCGTGAAATATGCCTCTTGAAACTGTTGTTTTGAAATATGGACGTCTTTTGAATTTTTTGGTCGATATATGACCCCAGGATTTGTTTTCAGGGCAGGTGTCATTTACAGGCCTGTAATGATTTGGAATATCCACTGACCATTAGCGCTGGGATTAAAGCTGCAGTTGTGAGAAATGGCCACAAGGTGGCAGCAGTTCTCCCTTACCAAATCTGGTTACTAGGGCAGCAGAGCCTCAATGGAAGTCGCGTTCTAGATTGGAATGTAGAACGGAATGTGCCAGGAGAAGGCCCCTCAAGTGTGTCTCACTACTTCTTGTTCTTGTTTTTAATTTAATTTTTTTATTTTTTTATTACAGCATGTTTGAGTACAACGTTTAGCTTGTTGTAGGTGTGCCAGAGGTGGTTCTTTTACACATATACATATGTCTGTTCTTCCTGGGATCCTTTTCCCATGTACGTTATGACAGAATGTTGAGTAGTCTTCTCTTGGTACTCCGTAGGTCTTTGGTGATTATATACGTCTACTGTGTTTGTATATGTCTGTTAACCCCAATATCGTAATGAATTCAATCCTCACACCTTTCCTTTGGTGAACCATAAGTTTGTTTAATGAATCTGTGATTGCCCTTCTCCGTGGAAATATCTGCCCTGGTATCAATTTATAGGTAACACCTATAAGTGATATGATACGATATGTGTCTTTCACTCTCTGACTTACTCCAAGTCACGTGATTACCTCGAGACTCATCTACGGTGCTGCGAATGGCATTGTGTCCTTTTTTTCCTTGGCGAATATTCTGTCTTAGCGAGGTCCATTTTCTGCAATGTGATTCCCTGAGGGCTGAGGATTAGCTGCCCTGGGCAGCCTGACCCTGCCGGCAAGACCTCCCCAGGTGTGCCTGGGTTGAGGTCAATATAAACAGCACTCCAGGCAGCAATAGCCCCTGCAGCTGTGCCTGACTCCATATTCTCTGCCCCGTCAGCAGTCTCGGGGCTGTGCTGGTGGGAGGGTCGGAGGGTCCACGGCTTTGTGGGTGGCCCGGTGTGAGTGGGGCTCTGCTGGACTTTCGGCAGGAGTTGCCAGGCTGCCACCTGTAAAGAAGAGGATGTGTCACCCATAACTTCCACTGGAATATCTCTCCGGGCTGAGGTGTGGAAGGGAAAAAAGGAGTGGGGGCCGGGACAGGAGGGGTATCTCAGGCAGGGCAATGGAAAGCTTCCAGAAGAGTGCCCGTGGCCAGGACCATCCTGGCTGACCTGCAGGCACCAAGTTGGCCTGCGTGCCGTCGCTGGTGTGGCTCCACGGCCCTCCCTCTAGGCTTTCAAGCCCTTGTACATATTCAGGTGTTTCACCTGGGAAGGGTGGGAACAGTTCAGCAGCATCTGGCCTGGGGCTCAGCTCACGTTTACTCACAGAGACCTGGGCACGGTCCCCCAGCTTTGCAATAAGGACGCTCCTTGCGTGGGCGGGTGGGGCTGCTGGCTGTATGGGAGATGATTCCCCACCTCTGACCAATTTCAGAATTGTTTACCACTGGAGCAAGTGCCTTGGTATTGTTTTCCTCTGTATAACGGTTAGGTTCAATTTTTTTTTTCTTTTTTGGTTCAAGTTAGATTTTATTCCTCTTTTATGTATTTATAGATATAAGCATGGAAATAATTCATTGTTATATATACATCAGTGTGAATGGAAGAACTTTTTTTCTGTTTTATTTTTACATTTTATTTTTAAAAATTTTGAAATTTAATTTTGTTTATTTTTTTATACAGTAGGTTATTATTAGTTATCTATTTTATGCATATACATGTATACAGGTCAATCCCAATCTCCCAACTCATCCCACCACCACCACCCCATGGCTTCCCCCACTTTGTGTCCATACGTCTGTTCTCTACCTCTGTGTCTCTATTTCTGCCCTGCAAACCAGTTCATCTGTACCATTTTTCTAGGTTCCACATATAGGCATTAATATACAATATTTGTTTTTCTCTTTCTGACTTACTTCACTCTGCATGACAGTCTCTAGATCCATCAACTTCTCTACAAATGACCCAGTTTCATTCCTTTTTATGGCTGAGTAATATTCCATTTTATATATGTACCACATCTTTATCCATTCGTCTGTCTGTGGCCATTTAGGTTGCTTCCATTACCTGGCTATTGTAAATAGTGCTGCAATGAACATTGTGGTGAATGTGTCTTTGTGATTTATGGTTTTCTCTGGGTATATGCCCAGAAGTGGGATTGCTGGATCCTATGGTAATTCTCTTTTTAGTTTTTTAAAGGAACCTCCATACTGTTCTCCATAGTGACTGTATCAATTTACATTCCCACCAATAGCGGAAGAGGGTTCCTTTTGTCCACACCCTCCCCAGAATTTGTTGTTTGTACATTATCTGATGATGCCGATTCTAACAGGTGTGAGGTCTTACCTCATTGTAGTTTTGATTTGCATTTCTCTAATAATTAGTGATGTTGAGCAGCTTCTCATGTGCGTCTTGGCCATCTCTGTGACTTCTTTGAAGAAACGTCTCTTTAGATCTTCTGCCCATTTTTGTATTGGGTTGTTTGTTTTATTAATATTAAGCTGCATGAGCTGTTTATATATATTGGAGATTAAACCTTTGTCCATTGATTCGTTTGTGAACGTTTTCGCCCATTCTGAGGGTTGCCTTATTCCATTCCCGTTTTTTTAACAAAGAAAGAAAGAAAGCAAAAGAAGGAGAACACTAATGTGCGTGAAATATGCCTCTTGAAACTGTCGTTTTGAAATATGGACGTCTTTTGAATTTTTTGGTCGATATATGACCCCAGGATTTGTTTTCAGGGCAGGTGTCATTTACAGGCCTGTAATGATTTGGAATATCCACTGACCATTAGCGCTGGGATTAAAGCTGCAGTTGTGAGAAATGGCCACAAGGTGGCAGCAGTTCTCCCTTACCAAATCTGGTTACTAGGGCAGCAGAGCCTCAATGGAAGTCGCGTTCTAGATTGGAATGTAGAACGGAATGTGCCAGGAGAAGGCCCCTCAAGTGTGTCTCACTACTTCTTGTTCTTGTTTTTAATTTAATTTTTTATTTTTTTATTACAGCATGTTTGAGTACAACGTTTAGCTTGTTGTAGGTGTGCCAGAGGTGGTTCTTTGACACATATACATATGTCTGTTCTTCCTGGGATCCTTTTCCCATGTACGTTATGACAGAATGTTGAGTAGTCTTCTCTTGGTACTCCATAGGTCTTTGGTGATTATATATGTCTACTGTGTTTGTATATGTCTGTTAACCCCAATATCGTAATGAATTCAATCCTCACACCTTTCCTTTGGTGAACCATAAGTTTGTTTAATGAATCTGTGATTGCCCTTCTCCGTGGAAATATCTGCCCTGGTATCAATTTATAGGTAACACCTATAAGTGATATGATACGATATGTGTCTTTCACTCTCTGAATTACTCCAAGTCACGTGATTACCTCGAGACTCATCTACGGTGCTGCGAATGGCATTGTGTCCTTTTTTTCCTTGGCGAATATACTGTCTTAGCGAGGTCCATTTTCTGCAATGTGATTCCCTGAGGGCTGAGGATTAGCTGCCCTGGGCAGCCTGACCCTGCCGGCAAGCCCTCCCCAGGTGTGCCTGGGTTGAGGTCAATATAAACAGCACTCCAGGCAGCAATAGCCCCAGCAGCTGTGCCTGACTCCATATTCTCTGCCCCGTCAGCAGTCTCGGGGCTGTGCTGGTGGGAGGGTGGGAGGGTCCACGGCTTTGTGGGTGGCCCGGTGTGAGTGGGGCTCTGCTGGACTTTCGGCAGGAGTTGCCAGGCTGCCACCTGTAAAGAAGAGGATGTGTCACCCATAACTTCCACTGGAATATCTCTCCGGGCTGAGGTGAGGAAGGAAAAAAAGGAGTGGGGGCCGGGACAGGAGGGGTATCTCAGGCAGGGCAATGGAAAGCTTCCAGAAGAGCGCCCGTGGCCAGGACCATCCTGGCTGACCTGCAGGCACCAAGTTGGCCTGCGTGCCGTCGCTGGTGTGGCTCCACGGCCCTCCCTCTAGGCTTTCAAGCCCTTGTACATATTCAGGTGTTTCACCTGGGAAGGGTGGGAACAGTTCAGCAGCATCTGGCCTGGGGCTCAGCTCACGTTTACTCACAGAGGCCTGGGCACGGTCCCCCAGCTTTGCAATAAGGACGCTCCTTGTGTGGGCGGGTGGGGCTGCTGGCTGTATGGGAGATGATTCCCCACCTCTGACCAATTTCAGAATTGTTTACCACTGGAGCAAGTGCCTTGGTAGTGTTTTCCTCTGTATAACTGTTAGGTTCAATTTTTTTTTTCTTTTTTGGTTCAAGTTAGATTTTATTCCTCTTTTATGTATTTATAGATATAAGCATGGAAATAATTCATTGTTATATATACATCAGTGAGAATGGAAGAAATTTTTTTCTGTTTTATTTTTACATTTTATTTTTAAAAATTTTGAAATTTAATTTTGTTTATTTTTTTATACAGTAGGTTATTATTAGTTATCTATTTTATGCATATACATGTATACAGGTCAATCCCAATCTCCCAACTCATCCCACCACCACCACCCCATGGCTTCCCCCACTTTGTGTCCATACGTCTGTTCTCTACCTCTGTGTCTCTATTTCTGCCCTGCAAACCAGTTCATCTGTACCATTTTTCTAGGTTCCACATATAGGCATTAATATACAATATTTGTTTTTCTCTTTCTGACTTACTTCACTCTGTATGACAGTCTCTAGATCCATCAACTTCTCTACAAATGACCCAGTTTCATTCCTTTTTATGGCTGAGTAATATTCCATTTTATATATGTACCACATCTTTATCCATTCGTCTGTCTGTGGGCATTTAGGTTGCTTCCATTACCTGGCTATTGTAAATAGTGCTGCAATGAACATTGTGGTGAATGTGTCTTTGTGATTTATGGTTTTCTCTGGGTATATGCCCAGAAGTGGGATTGCTGGATCCTATGGTAATTCTCTTTTTAGTTTTTTAAAGGAACCTCCATACTGTTCTCCATAGTGACTGTATCAATTTACATTCCCACCAATAGCGGAAGAGGGTTCCTTTTGTCCACACCCTCCCCAGAATTTGTTGTTTGTACATTATCTGATGATGCCGATTCTAACAGGTGTGAGGTCTTACCTCATTGTAGTTTTGATTTGCATTTCTCTAATAATTAGTGATGTTGAGCAGCTTCTCATGTGCGTCTTGGCCATCTCTGTGACTTCTTTGAAGAAACGTCTCTTTAGATCTTCTGCCCATTTTTGTATTGGGTTGTTTGTTTTATTAATATTAAGCTGCATGAGCTGTTTATATATATTGGAGATTAAACCTTTGTCCATTGATTCGTTTGTGAACGTTTTCGCCCATTCTGAGGGTTGCCTTTTTCCATTCCCGTTTTTTTAACAAAGAAAGAAAGAAAGCAAAAGAAGCAGAACACTAATGTGCGTGAAATATGCCTCTTGAAACTGTCGTTTTGTAATATGGACGTCTTTTGGATTTTTTGGTCGATATATGACCCCAGGATTTGTTTTCAGGGCAGGTGTCATTTACAGGCCTGTAATGATTTGGAATATCCACTGACCATTAGCGCTGGGATTAAAGCTGCAGTTGTGAGAAACGGCCACAAGGTGGCAGCAGTTCTCCCTTACCAAATCTGGTTACTAGGGCAGCAGAGCCTCAATGGAAGTCGCGTTCTAGATTGGAATGTAGAACGGAATGTGCCAGGAGAAGGCCCCTCAAGTGTGTCTCACTACTTCTTGTTCTTGTTTTTAATTTAATTTTTTATTTTTTTATTACAGCATGTTTGAGTACAACGTTTAGCTTGTAGGTGTGCCAGAGGTGGTTCTTTTACACATATACATATGTCTGTTCTTCCTGGGATCCTTTTCCCATGTACGTTATGACAGAATGTTGAGTAGTCTTCTCTTGGTACTCCGTAGGTCTTTGGTGATTATATACGTCTACTGTGTTTGTATATGTCTGTTAACCCCAATATCGTAATGAATTCAATCCTCACACCTTTCCTTTGGTGAACCATAAGTTTGTTTAATGAATCTGTGATTGCCCTTCTCCGTGGAAATATCTGCCCTGGTATCAATTTATAGGTAACACCTATAAGTGATATGATACGATATGTGTCTTTCACTCTCTGACTTACTCCAAGTCACGTGATTACCTCGAGACTCATCTACGGTGCTGCGAATGGCATTGTGTCCTTTTTTTCCTTGGCGAATATTCTGTCTTAGCGAGGTCCATTTTCTGCAATGTGATTCCCTGAGGGCTGAGGATTAGCTGCCCTGGGCAGCCTGACCCTGCCGGCAAGCCCTCCCCAGGTGTGCCTGGGTTGAGGTCAATATAAACAGCACTCCAGGCAGCAATAGCCCCTGCAGCTGTGCCTGACACCATATTCTCTGCCCCGTCAGCAGTCTCGGGGCTGTGCTGGTGGGAGGGTGGGAGGGTCCACGGCTTTGTGGGTGGCCCGGTGTGAGTGGGACTCTGCTGGACTTTCGGCAGGAGTTGCCAGGCTGCCACCTGTAAAGAAGAGGATGTGTCACCCATAACTTCCACTGGAATATCTCTCCGGGCTGAGTTGTGGAAGGGAAAAAAGGAGTGGGGGCCGGGACAGGAGGGGTATCTCAGGCAGGGCAATGGAAAGCTTCCAGAAGAGCGCCCGTGGCCAGGACCATCCTGGCTGACCTGCAGGCACCAAGTTGGCCTGCGTGCTGTCGCTGGTGTGGCTCCACGGCCCTTCCTCTAGGCTTTCAAGCCCTTGTACATATTCAGGTGTTTCACCTGGGAAGGGTGGGAACAGTTCAGCAGCATCTGGCCTGGGGCTCAGCTCACGTTTACTCACAGAGGCCTGGGCACGGTCTCCCAGCTTTGCAATAAGGACGCTCCTTGCGTGGGCGGGTGGGGCTGCTGGCTGTATGGGAGATGATTCCCCACCTCTGACCAATTTCAGAATTGTTTACCACTGGAGCAAGTGCCTTGGTAGTGTTTTCCTCTGTATAACGGTTAGGTTCAATTTTTTTTTTTTCTTTTTTGGTTCAAGTTAGATTTTATTCCTCTTTTATGTATTTATAGATATAAGCATGGAAATAATTCATTGTTATATATACATCAGTGTGAATGGAAGAACATTTTTTCTGTTTTATTTTTACATTTTATTTTTAAAAATTTTGAAATTTATTTTTGTTTATTTTTTTATACAGTAGGTTATTATTAGTTATCTATTTTATGCATATACATGTATACAGGTCAAGCCCAATCTCCCAACTCATCCCACCACCACCACCCCATGGCTTCCCCCACTTTGTGTCCATACGTCTGTTCTCTACCTCTGTGTCTCTATTTCTGCCCTGCAAACCAGTTCATCTGTACCATTTTTCTAGGTTCCACATATAGGCATTAATATACAATATTTGTTTTTCTCTTTCTGACTTACTTCACTCTGTATGACAGTCTCTAGATCCATCAACTTCTCTACAAATGACCCAGTTTCATTCCTTTTTATGGCTGAGTAATATTCCATTTTATATATGTACCACATCTTTATCCATTCGTCTGTCTGTGGGCATTTAGGTTGCTTCCATTACCTGGCTATTGTAAATAGTGCTGCAATGAACATTGTGGTGAATGTGTCTTTGTGATTTATGGTTTTCTCTGGGTATATGCCCAGAAGTGGGATTGCTGGATCCTATGGTAATTCTCTTTTTAGTTTTTTAAAGGAACCTCCATACCGTTCTCCATAGTGACTGTATCAATTTACATTCCCACCAATAGCGGAAGAGGGTTCCTTTTGTCCACACCCTCCCCAGAATTTGTTGTTTGTACATTATCTGATGATGCCGATTCTAACAGGTGTGAGGTCTTACCTCATTGTAATTTTGATTTGTATTTCTCTAATAATTAGTGATGTTGAGCAGCTTCTCATGTGCGTCTTGGCCATCTCTGTGACTTCTTTGAAGAAACGTCTCTTTAGATCTTCTGCCCATTTTTGTATTGGGTTGTTTGTTTTATTAATATTAAGCTGCATGAGCTGTTTATATATATTGGAGATTAAACCTTTGTCCATTGATTCGTTTGTGAACGTTTTCGCCCATTCTGAGGGTTGCCTTTTTCCATTCCCGTTTTTTTAACAAAGAAAGAAAGAAAGCAAAAGAAGCAGAACACTAATGTGCGTGAAATATGCCTCTTGAAACTGTTGTTTTGAAATATGGACGTCTTTTGAATTTTTTGGTCGATATATGACCCCAGGATTTGTTTTCAGGGCAGGTGTCATTTACAGGCCTGTAATGATTTGGAATATCCACTGACCATTAGCGCTGGGATTAAAGCTGCAGTTGTGAGAAATGGCCACAAGGTGGCAGCAGTTCTCCCTTACCAAATCTGGTTACTAGGGCAGCAGAGCCTCAATGGAAGTCGCGTTCTAGATTGGAATGTAGAACGGAATGTGCCAGGAGAAGGCCCCTCAAGTGTGTCTCACTACTTCTTGTTCTTGTTTTTAATTTAATTTTTTTATTTTTTTATTACAGCATGTTTGAGTACAACGTTTAGCTTGTTGTAGGTGTGCCAGAGGTGGTTCTTTTACACATATACATATGTCTGTTCTTCCTGGGATCCTTTTCCCATGTACGTTATGACAGAATGTTGAGTAGTCTTCTCTTGGTACTCCGTAGGTCTTTGGTGATTATATACGTCTACTGTGTTTGTATATGTCTGTTAACCCCAATATCGTAATGAATTCAATCCTCACACCTTTCCTTTGGTGAACCATAAGTTTGTTTAATGAATCTGTGATTGCCCTTCTCCGTGGAAATATCTGCCCTGGTATCAATTTATAGGTAACACCTATAAGTGATATGATACGATATGTGTCTTTCACTCTCTGACTTACTCCAAGTCACGTGATTACCTCGAGACTCATCTACGGTGCTGCGAATGGCATTGTGTCCTTTTTTTCCTTGGCGAATATTCTGTCTTAGCGAGGTCCATTTTCTGCAATGTGATTCCCTGAGGGCTGAGGATTAGCTGCCCTGGGCAGCCTGACCCTGCCGGCAAGACCTCCCCAGGTGTGCCTGGGTTGAGGTCAATATAAACAGCACTCCAGGCAGCAATAGCCCCTGCAGCTGTGCCTGACTCCATATTCTCTGCCCCGTCAGCAGTCTCGGGGCTGTGCTGGTGGGAGGGTCGGAGGGTCCACGGCTTTGTGGGTGGCCCGGTGTGAGTGGGGCTCTGCTGGACTTTCGGCAGGAGTTGCCAGGCTGCCACCTGTAAAGAAGAGGATGTGTCACCCATAACTTCCACTGGAATATCTCTCCGGGCTGAGGTGAGGAAGGAAAAAAAGGAGTGGGGGCCGGGACAGGAGGGGTATCTCAGGCAGGGCAATGGAAAGCTTCCAGAAGAGCGCCCGTGGCCAGGACCATCCTGGCTGACCTGCAGGCACCAAGTTGGCCTGCGTGCCGTCGCTGGTGTGGCTCCACGGCCCTCCCTCTAGGCTTTCAAGCCCTTGTACATATTCAGGTGTTTCACCTGGGAAGGGTGGGAACAGTTCAGCAGCATCTGGCCTGGGGCTCAGCTCACGTTTACTCACAGAGACCTGGGCACGGTCCCCCAGCTTTGCAATAAGGACGCTCCTTGCGTGGGCGGTTGGGGCTGCTGGCTGTATGGGAGATGATTCCCCACCTCTGACCAATTTCAGAATTGTTTACCACTGGAGCAAGTGCCTTGGTAGTGTTTTCCTCTGTATAACGGTTAGGTTCAATTTTTTTTTTCTTTTTTGGTTCAAGTTAGATTTTATTCCTCTTTTATGTATTTATAGATATAAGCATGGAAATAATTCATTGTTATATATACATCAGTGTGAATGGAAGAACTTTTTTTCTGTTTTATTTTTACATTTTATTTTTAAAAATTTTGAAATTTAATTTTGTTTATTTTTTTATACAGTAGGTTATTATTAGTTATCTATTTTATGCATATACATGTATACAGGTCAATCCCAATCTCCCAACTCATCCCACCACCACCACCCCATGGCTTCCCCCACTTTGTGTCCATACGTCTGTTCTCTACCTCTGTGTCTCTATTTCTGCCCTGCAAACCAGTTCATCTGTACCATTTTTCTAGGTTCCACATATAGGCATTAATATACAATATTTGTTTTTCTCTTTCTGACTTACTTCACTCTGTATGACAGTCTCTAGATCCATCAACTTCTCTACAAATGACCCAGTTTCATTCCTTTTTATGGCTGAGTAATATTCCATTTTATATATGTACCACATCTTTATCCATTCGTCTGTCTGTGGGCATTTAGGTTGCTTCCATTACCTGGCTATTGTAAATAGTGCTGCAATGAACATTGTGGTGAATGTGTCTTTGTGATTTATGGTTTTCTCTGGGTATATGCCCAGAAGTGGGATTGCTGGATCCTATGGTAATTCTCTTTTTAGTTTTTTAAAGGAACCTCCATACTGTTCTCCATAGTGACTGTATCAATTTACATTCCCACCAATAGCGGAAGAGGGTTCCTTTTGTCCACACCCTCCCCAGAATTTGTTGTTTGTACATTATCTGATGATGCCGATTCTAACAGGTGTGAGGTCTTACCTCATTGTAGTTTTGATTTGCATTTCTCTAATAATTAGTGATGTTGAGCAGCTTCTCATGTGCGTCTTGGCCATCTCTGTGACTTCTTTGAAGAAACGTCTCTTTAGATCTTCTGCCCATTTTTGTATTGGGTTGTTTGTTTTATTAATATTAAGCTGCATGAGCTGTTTATATATATTGGAGATTAAACCTTTGTCCATTGATTCGTTTGTGAACGTTTTCGCCCATTCTGAGGGTTGCCTTATTCCATTCCCGTTTTTTTAACAAAGAAAGAAAGAAAGCAAAAGAAGGAGAACACTAATGTGCGTGAAATATGCCTCTTGAAACTGTCGTTTTGAAATATGGACGTCTTTTGAATTTTTTGGTCGATATATGACCCCAGGATTTGTTTTCAGGGCAGGTGTCATTTACAGGCCTGTAATGATTTGGAATATCCACTGACCATTAGCGCTGGGATTAAAGCTGCAGTTGTGAGAAATGGCCACAAGGTGGCAGCAGTTCTCCCTTACCAAATCTGGTTACTAGGGCAGCAGAGCCTCAATGGAAGTCGCGTTCTAGATTGGAATGTAGAACGGAATGTGCCAGGAGAAGGCCCCTCAAGTGTGTCTCACTACTTCTTGTTCTTGTTTTTAATTTAATTTTTTATTTTTTTATTACAGCATGTTTGAGTACAACGTTTAGCTTGTTGTAGGTGTGCCAGAGGTGGTTCTTTTACACATATACATATGTCTGTTCTTCCTGGGATCCTTTTCCCATGTACGTTATGACAGAATGTTGAGTAGTCTTCTCTTGGTACTCCATAGGTCTTTGGTGATTATATACGTCTACTGTGTTTGTATATGTCTGTTAACCCCAATATCGTAATGAATTCAATCCTCACACCTTTCCTTTGGTGAACCATAAGTTTGTTTAATGAATCTGTGATTGCCCTTCTCCGTGGAAATATCTGCCCTGGTATCAATTTATAGGTAACACCTATAAGTGATATGATACGATATGTGTCTTTCACTCTCTGACTTACTCCAAGTCACGTGATTACCTCGAGACTCATCTACGGTGCTGCGAATGGCATTGTGTCCTTTTTTTCCTTGGCGAATATACTGTCTTAGCGAGGTCCATTTTCTGCAATGTGATTCCCTGAGGGCTGAGGATTAGCTGCCCTGGGCAGCCTGACCCTGCCGGCAAGCCCTCCCCAGGTGTGCCTGGGTTGAGGTCAATATAAACAGCACTCCAGGCAGCAATAGCCCCAGCAGCTGTGCCTGACTCCATATTCTCTGCCCCGTCAGCAGTCTCGGGGCTGTGCTGGTGGGAGGGTGGGAGGGTCCACGGCTTTGTGGGTGGCCTGGTGTGAGTGGGGCTCTGCTGGACTTTCGGCAGGAGTTGCCAGGCTGCCACCTGTAAAGAAGAGGATGTGTCACCCATAACTTCCACTGGAATATCTCTCCGGGCTGAGGTGAGGAAGGAAAAAAAGGAGTGGGGGCCGGGACAGGAGGGGTATCTCAGGCAGGGCAATGGAAAGCTTCCAGAAGAGCGCCCGTGGCCAGGACCATCCTGGCTGACCTGCAGGCACCAAGTTGGCCTGCGTGCCGTCGCTGGTGTGGCTCCACGGCCCTCCCTCTAGGCTTTCAAGCCCTTGTACATATTCAGGTGTTTCACCTGGGAAGGGTGGGAACAGTTCAGCAGCATCTGGCCTGGGGCTCAGCTCACGTTTACTCACAGAGGCCTGGGCACGGTCCCCCAGCTTTGCAATAAGGACGCTCCTTGTGTGGGCGGGTGGGGCTGCTGGCTGTATGGGAGATGATTCCCCACCTCTGACCAATTTCAGAATTGTTTACCACTGGAGCAAGTGCCTTGGTAGTGTTTTCCTCTGTATAACTGTTAGGTTCAATTTTTTTTTTCTTTTTTGGTTCAAGTTAGATTTTATTCCTCTTTTATGTATTTATAGATATAAGCATGGAAATAATTCATTGTTATATATACATCAGTGAGAATGGAAGAAATTTTTTTCTGTTTTATTTTTACATTTTATTTTTAAAAATTTTGAAATTTAATTTTGTTTATTTTTTTATACAGTAGGTTATTATTAGTTATCTATTTTATGCATATACATGTATACAGGTCAATCCCAATCTCCCAACTCATCCCACCACCACCACCCCATGGCTTCCCCCACTTTGTGTCCATACGTCTGTTCTCTACCTCTGTGTCTCTATTTCTGCCCTGCAAACCAGTTCATCTGTACCATTTTTCTAGGTTCCACATATAGGCATTAATATACAATATTTGTTTTTCTCTTTCTGACTTACTTCACTCTGTATGACAGTCTCTAGATCCATCAACTTCTCTACAAATGACCCAGTTTCATTCCTTTTTATGGCTGAGTAATATTCCATTTTATATATGTACCACATCTTTATCCATTCGTCTGTCTGTGGGCATTTAGGTTGCTTCCATTACCTGGCTATTGTAAATAGTGCTGCAATGAACATTGTGGTGAATGTGTCTTTGTGATTTATGGTTTTCTCTGGGTATATGCCCAGAAGTGGGATTGCTGGATCCTATGGTAATTCTCTTTTTAGTTTTTTAAAGGAACCTCCATACTGTTCTCCATAGTGACTGTATCAATTTACATTCCCACCAATAGCGGAAGAGGGTTCCTTTTGTCCACACCCTCCCCAGAATTTGTTGTTTGTACATTATCTGATGATGCCGATTCTAACAGGTGTGAGGTCTTACCTCATTGTAGTTTTGATTTGCATTTCTCTAATAATTAGTGATGTTGAGCAGCTTCTCATGTGCGTCTTGGCCATCTCTGTGACTTCTTTGAAGAAACGTCTCTTTAGATCTTCTGCCCATTTTTGTATTGGGTTGTTTGTTTTATTAATATTAAGCTGCATGAGCTGTTATATATATTGGAGATTAAACCTTTGTCCATTGATTCGTTTGTGAACGTTTTCGCCCATTCTGAGGGTTGCCTTTTTCCATTCCCGTTTTTTTAACAAAGAAAGAAAGAAAGCAAAAGAAGCAGAACACTAATGTGCGTGAAATATGCCTCTTGAAACTGTCGTTTTGTAATATGGACGTCTTTTGGATTTTTTGGTCGATATATGACCCCAGGATTTGTTTTCAGGGCAGGTGTCATTTACAGGCCTGTAATGATTTGGAATATCCACTGACCATTAGCGCTGGGATTAAAGCTGCAGTTGTGAGAAACGGCCACAAGGTGGCAGCAGTTCTCCCTTACCAAATCTGGTTACTAGGGCAGCAGAGCCTCAATGGAAGTCGCGTTCTAGATTGGAATGTAGAACGGAATGTGCCAGGAGAAGGCCCCTCAAGTGTGTCTCACTACTTCTTGTTCTTGTTTTTAATTTAATTTTTTATTTTTTTATTACAGCATGTTTGAGTACAACGTTTAGCTTGTTGTAGGTGTGCCAGAGGTGGTTCTTTTACACATATACATATGTCTGTTCTTCCTGGGATCCTTTTCCCATGTACGTTATGACAGAATGTTGAGTAGTCTTCTCTTGGTACTCCGTAGGTCTTTGGTGATTATATACGTCTACTGTGTTTGTATATGTCTGTTAACCCCAATATCGTAATGAATTCAATCCTCACACCTTTCCTTTGGTGAACCATTAGTTTGTTTAATGAATCTGTGATTGCCCTTCTCCGTGGAAATATCTGCCCTGGTATCAATTTATAGGTAACACCTATAAGTGATATGATACGATATGTGTCTTTCACTCTCTGACTTACTCCAAGTCACGTGATTACCTCGAGACTCATCTACGGTGCTGTGAATGGCATTGTGTCCTTTTTTTCCTTGGCGAATATTCTGTCTTAGCGAGGTCCATTTTCTGCAATGTGATTCCCTGAGGGCTGAGGATTAGCTGCCCTGGGCAGCCTGACCCTGCCGGCAAGCCCTCCCCAGGTGTGCCTGGGTTGAGGTCAATATAAACAGCACTCCAGGCAGCAATAGCCCCAGCAGCTGTGCCTGACTCCATATTCTCTGCCCCGTCAGCAGTCTCTGGGCTGTGCTGGTGGGAGGGTCGGAGGGTCCACGGCTTTGTGGGTGGCCCTGTGTGAGTGTGGCTCTGCTGGACTTTCGGCAGGAGTTGCCAGGCTGCCACCTGTAAAGAAGAGGATGTGTCACCCATAACTTCCACTGGAATATCTCTCCGGGCTGAGTTGTGGAAGGGAAAAAAGGAGTGGGGGCCGGGACAGGAGGGGTATCTCAGGCAGGGCAATGGAAAGCTTCCAGAAGAGCGCCCGTGGCCAGGACCATCCTGGCTGACCTGCAGGCACCAAGTTGGCCTGCGTGCTGTCGCTGGTGTGGCTCCACGGCCCTTCCTCTAGGCTTTCAAGCCCTTGTACATATTCAGGTGTTTCACCTGGGAAGGGTGGGAACAGTTCAGCAGCATCTGGCCTGGGGCTCAGCTCACGTTTACTCACAGAGGCCTGGGCACGGTCCCCCAGCTTTGCAATAAGGACGCTCCTTGCGTGGGCGGGTGGGGCTGCTGGCTGTATGGGAGATGATTCCCCACCTCTGACCAATTTCAGAATTGTTTACCACTGGAGCAAGTGCCTTGGTAGTGTTTTCCTCTGTATAACGGTTAGGTTCAATTTTTTTTTTTTCTTTTTTGGTTCAAGTTAGATTTTATTCCTCTTTTATGTATTTATAGATATAAGCATGGAAATAATTCATTGTTATATATACATCAGTGTGAATGGAAGAACTTTTTTTCTGTTTTATTTTTACATTTTATTTTTAAAAATTTTGAAATTTAATTTTGTTTATTTTTTTATACAGTAGGTTATTATTAGTTATCTATTTTATGCATATACATGTATACAGGTCAATCCCAATCTCCCAACTCATCCCACCACCACCACCCCATGGCTTCCCCCACTTTGTGTCCATACGTCTGTTCTCTACCTCTGTGTCTCTATTTCTGCCCTGCAAACCAGTTCATCTGTACCATTTTTCTAGGTTCCACATATAGGCATTAATATACAATATTTGTTTTTCTCTTTCTGACTTACTTCACTCTGTATGACAGTCTCTAGATCCATCAACTTCTCTACAAATGACCCAGTTTCATTCCTTTTTATGGCTGAGTAATATTCCATTTTATATATGTACCACATCTTTATCCATTCGTCTGTCTGTGGGCATTTAGGTTGCTTCCATTACCTGGCTATTGTAAATAGTGCTGCAATGAACATTGTGGTGAATGTGTCTTTGTGATTTATGGTTTTCTCTGGGTATATGCCCAGAAGTGGGATTGCTGGATCCTATGGTAATTCTCTTTTTAGTTTTTTAAAGGAACCTCCATACTGTTCTCCATAGTGACTGTATCAATTTACATTCCCACCAATAGCGGAAGAGGGTTCCTTTTGTCCACACCCTCCCCAGAATTTGTTGTTTGTACATTATCTGATGATGCCGATTCTAACAGGTGTGAGGTCTTACCTCATTGTAGTTTTGATTTGCATTTCTCTAATAATTAGTGATGTTGAGCAGCTTCTCATGTGCGTCTTGGCCATCTCTGTGACTTCTTTGAAGAAACGTCTCTTTAGATCTTCTGCCCATTTTTGTATTGGGTTGTTTGTTTTATTAATATTAAGCTGCATGAGCTGTTTATATATATTGGAGATTAAACCTTTGTCCATTGATTCGTTTGTGAACGTTTTCGCCCATTCTGAGGGTTGCCTTATTCCATTCCCGTTTTTTTAACAAAGAAAGAAAGAAAGCAAAAGAAGGAGAACACTAATGTGCGTGAAATATGCCTCTTGAAACTGTCGTTTTGAAATATGGACGTCTTTTGAATTTTTTGGTCGATATATGACCCCAGGATTTGTTTTCAGGTCAGGTGTCATTTACAGGCCTGTAATGATTTGGAATATCCACTGACCATTAGCGCTGGGATTAAAGCTGCAGTTGTGAGAAATGGCCACAAGGTGGCAGCAGTTCTCCCTTACCAAATCTGGTTACTAGGGCAGCAGAGCCTCAATGGAAGTCGCGTTCTAGATTGGAATGTAGAACGGAATGTGCCAGGAGAAGGCCCCTCAAGTGTGTCTCACTACTTCTTGTTCTTGTTTTTAATTTAATTTTTTATTTTTTTATTACAGCATGTTTGAGTACAACGTTTAGCTTGTTGTAGGTGTGCCAGAGGTGGTTCTTTGACACATATACATATGTCTGTTCTTCCTGGGATCCTTTTCCCATGTACGTTATGACAGAATGTTGAGTAGTCTTCTCTTGGTACTCCATAGGTCTTTGGTGATTATATACGTCTACTGTGTTTGTATATGTCTGTTAACCCCAATATCGTAATGAATTCAATCCTCACACCTTTCCTTTGGTGAACCATAAGTTTGTTTAATGAATCTGTGATTGCCCTTCTCCGTGGAAATATCTGCCCTGGTATCAATTTATAGGTAACACCTATAAGTGATATGATACGATATGTGTCTTTCACTCTCTGACTTACTCCAAGTCACGTGATTACCTCGAGACTCATCTACGGTGCTGCGAATGGCATTGTGTCCTTTTTTTCCTTGGCGAATATACTGTCTTAGCGAGGTCCATTTTCTGCAATGTGATTCCCTGAGGGCTGAGGATTAGCTGCCCTGGGCAGCCTGACCCTGCCGGCAAGCCCTCCCCAGGTGTGCCTGGGTTGAGGTCAATATAAACAGCACTCCAGGCAGCAATAGCCCCAGCAGCTGTGCCTGACTCCATATTCTCTGCCCCGTCAGCAGTCTCGGGGCTGTGCTGGTGGGAGGGTGGGAGGGTCCACGGCTTTGTGGGTGGCCCGGTGTGAGTGGGGCTCTGCTGGACTTTCGGCAGGAGTTGCCAGGCTGCCACCTGTAAAGAAGAGGATGTGTCACCCATAACTTCCACTGGAATATCTCTCCGGGCTGAGGTGAGGAAGGAAAAAAAGGAGTGGGGGCCGGGACAGGAGGGGTATCTCAGGCAGGGCAATGGAAAGCTTCCAGAAGAGCGCCCGTGGCCAGGACCATCCTGGCTGACCTGCAGGCACCAAGTTGGCCTGCGTGCCGTCGCTGGTGTGGCTCCACGGCCCTCCCTCTAGGCTTTCAAGCCCTTGTACATATTCAGGTGTTTCACCTGGGAAGGGTGGGAACAGTTCAGCAGCATCTGGCCTGGGGCTCAGCTCACGTTTACTCACAGAGGCCTGGGCACGGTCCCCCAGCTTTGCAATAAGGACGCTCCTTGTGTGGGTGGGTGGGGCTGCTGGCTGTATGGGAGATGATTCCCCACCTCTGACCAATTTCAGAATTGTTTACCACTGGAGCAAGTGCCTTGGTAGTGTTTTCCTCTGTATAACTGTTAGGTTCAATTTTTTTTTTCTTTTTTGGTTCAAGTTAGATTTTATTCCTCTTTTATGTATTTATAGATATAAGCATGGAAATAATTCATTGTTATATATACATCAGTGAGAATGGAAGAAATTTTTTTCTGTTTTATTTTTACATTTTATTTTTAAAAATTTTGAAATTTAATTTTGTTTATTTTTTTATACAGTAGGTTATTATTAGTTATCTATTTTATGCATATACATGTATACAGGTCAATCCCAATCTCCCAACTCATCCCACCACCACCACCCCATGGCTTCCCCCACTTTGTGTCCATACGTCTGTTCTCTACCTCTGTGTCTCTATTTCTGCCCTGCAAACCAGTTCATCTGTACCATTTTTCTAGGTTCCACATATAGGCATTAATATACAATATTTGTTTTTCTCTTTCTGACTTACTTCACTCTGTATGACAGTCTCTAGATCCATCAACTTCTCTACAAATGACCCAGTTTCATTCCTTTTTATGGCTGAGTAATATTCCATTTTATATATGTACCACATCTTTATCCATTCGTCTGTCTGTGGGCATTTAGGTTGCTTCCATTACCTGGCTATTGTAAATAGTGCTGCAATGAACATTGTGGTGAATGTGTCTTTGTGATTTATGGTTTTCTCTGGGTATATGCCCAGAAGTGGGATTGCTGGATCCTATGGTAATTCTCTTTTTAGTTTTTTAAAGGAACCTCCATACTGTTCTCCATAGTGACTGTATCAATTTACATTCCCACCAATAGCGGAAGAGGGTTCCTTTTGTCCACACCCTCCCCAGAATTTGTTGTTTGTACATTATCTGATGATGCCGATTCTAACAGGTGTGAGGTCTTACCTCATTGTAGTTTTGATTTGCATTTCTCTAATAATTAGTGATGTTGAGCAGCTTCTCATGTGCGTCTTGGCCATCTCTGTGACTTCTTTGAAGAAACGTCTCTTTAGATCTTCTGCCCATTTTTGTATTGGGTTGTTTGTTTTATTAATATTAAGCTGCATGAGCTGTTTATATATATTGGAGATTAAACCTTTGTCCATTGATTCGTTTGTGAACGTTTTCGCCCATTCTGAGGGTTGCCTTTTTCCATTCCCGTTTTTTTAACAAAGAAAGAAAGAAAGCAAAAGAAGCAGAACACTAATGTGCGTGAAATATGCCTCTTGAAACTGTCGTTTTGTAATATGGACGTCTTTTGGATTTTTTGGTCGATATATGACCCCAGGATTTGTTTTCAGGGCAGGTGTCATTTACAGGCCTGTAATGATTTGGAATATCCACTGACCATTAGCGCTGGGATTAAAGCTGCAGTTGTGAGAAACGGCCACAAGGTGGCAGCAGTTCTCCCTTACCAAATCTGGTTACTAGGGCAGCAGAGCCTCAATGGAAGTCGCGTTCTAGATTGGAATGTAGAACGGAATGTGCCAGGAGAAGGCCCCTCAAGTGTGTCTCACTACTTCTTGTTCTTGTTTTTAATTTAATTTTTTATTTTTTTATTACAGCATGTTTGAGTACAACGTTTAGCTTGTAGGTGTGCCAGAGGTGGTTCTTTTACACATATACATATGTCTGTTCTTCCTGGGATCCTTTTCCCATGTACGTTATGACAGAATGTTGAGTAGTCTTCTCTTGGTACTCCGTAGGTCTTTGGTGATTATATACGTCTACTGTGTTTGTATATGTCTGTTAACCCCAATATCGTAATGAATTCAATCCTCACACCTTTCCTTTGGTGAACCATAAGTTTGTTTAATGAATCTGTGATTGCCCTTCTCCGTGGAAATATCTGCCCTGGTATCAATTTATAGGTAACACCTATAAGTGATATGATACGATATGTGTCTTTCACTCTCTGACTTACTCCAAGTCACGTGATTACCTCGAGACTCATCTACGGTGCTGTGAATGGCATTGTGTCCTTTTTTTCCTTGGCGAATATTCTGTCTTAGCGAGGTCCATTTTCTGCAATGTGATTCCCTGAGGGCTGAGGATTAGCTGCCCTGGGCAGCCTGACCCTGCCGGCAAGCCTCCCCAGGTGTGCCTGGGTTGAGGTCAATATAAACAGCACTCCAGGCAGCAATAGCCCCTGCAGCTGTGCCTGACACCATATACTCTGCCCCGTCAGCAGTCTCGGGGCTGTGCTGGTGGGAGGGTGGGAGGGTCCACGGCTTTGTGGGTGGCCCGGTGTGAGTGGGACTCTGCTGGACTTTCGGCAGGAGTTGCCAGGCTGCCACCTGTAAAGAAGAGGATGTGTCACCCATAACTTCCACTGGAATATCTCTCCGGGCTGAGTTGTGGAAGGGAAAAAAGGAGTGGGGGCCGGGACAGGAGGGGTATCTCAGGCAGGGCAATGGAAAGCTTCCAGAAGAGCGCCCGTGGCCAGGACCATCCTGGCTGACCTGCAGGCACCAAGTTGGCCTGCGTGCTGTCGCTGGTGTGGCTCCACGGCCCTTCCTCTAGGCTTTCAAGCCCTTGTACATATTCAGGTGTTTCACCTGGGAAGGGTGGGAACAGTTCAGCAGCATCTGGCCTGGGGCTCAGCTCACGTTTACTCACAGAGGCCTGGGCACGGTCCCCCAGCTTTGCAATAAGGACGCTCCTTGCGTGGGCGGGTGGGGCTGCTGGCTGTATGGGAGATGATTCCCCACCTCTGACCAATTTCAGAATTGTTTACCACTGGAGCAAGTGCCTTGGTAGTGTTTTCCTCTGTATAACGGTTAGGTTCAATTTTTTTTTTTTCTTTTTTGGTTCAAGTTAGATTTTATTCCTCTTTTATGTATTTATAGATATAAGCATGGAAATAATTCATTGTTATATATACATCAGTGTGAATGGAAGAACATTTTTTCTGTTTTATTTTTACATTTTATTTTTAAAAATTTTGAAATTTAATTTTGTTTATTTTTTTATACAGTAGGTTATTATTAGTTATCTATTTTATGCATATACATGTATACAGGTCAAGCCCAATCTCCCAACTCATCCCACCACCACCACCCCATGGCTTCCCCCACTTTGTGTCCATACGTCTGTTCTCTACCTCTGTGTCTCTATTTCTGCCCTGCAAACCAGTTCATCTGTACCATTTTTCTAGGTTCCACATATAGGCATTAATATACAATATTTGTTTTTCTCTTTCTGACTTACTTCACTCTGCATGACAGTCTCTAGATCCATCAACTTCTCTACAAATGACCCAGTTTCATTCCTTTTTATGGCTGAGTAATATTCCATTTTATATATGTACCACATCTTTATCCATTCGTCTGTCTGTGGCCATTTAGGTTGCTTCCATTACCTGGCTATTGTAAATAGTGCTGCAATGAACATTGTGGTGAATGTGTCTTTGTGATTTATGGTTTTCTCTGGGTATATGCCCAGAAGTGGGATTGCTGGATCCTATGGTAATTCTCTTTTTAGTTTTTTAAAGGAACCTCCATACCGTTCTCCATAGTGACTGTATCAATTTACATTCCCACCAATAGCGGAAGAGGGTTCCTTTTGTCCACACCCTCCCCAGAATTTGTTGTTTGTACATTATCTGATGATGCCGATTCTAACAGGTGTGAGGTCTTACCTCATTGTAATTTTGATTTGCATTTCTCTAATAATTAGTGATGTTGAGCAGCTTCTCATGTGCTTCTTGGCCATCTCTGTGACTTCTTTGAAGAAACGTCTCTTTAGATCTTCTGCCCATTTTTGTATTGGGTTGTTTGTTTTATTAATATTAAGCTGCATGAGCTGTTTATATATATTGGAGATTAAACCTTTGTCCATTGATTCGTTTGTGAACGTTTTCGCCCATTCTGAGGGTTGCCTTTTTCCATTCCCGTTTTTTTAACAAAGAAAGAAAGAAAGCAAAAGAAGCAGAACACTAATGTGCGTGAAATATGCCTCTTGAAACTGTTGTTTTGAAATATGGACGTCTTTTGAATTTTTTGGTCGATATATGACCCCAGGATTTGTTTTCAGGGCAGGTGTCATTTACAGGCCTGTAATGATTTGGAATATCCACTGACCATTAGCGCTGGGATTAAAGCTGCAGTTGTGAGAAATGGCCACAAGGTGGCAGCAGTTCTCCCTTACCAAATCTGGTTACTAGGGCAGCAGAGCCTCAATGGAAGTCGCGTTCTAGATTGGAATGTAGAACGGAATGTGCCAGGAGAAGGCCCCTCAAGTGTGTCTCACTACTTCTTGTTCTTGTTTTTAATTTAATTTTTTTATTTTTTTATTACAGCATGTTTGAGTACAACGTTTAGCTTGTTGTAGGTGTGCCAGAGGTGGTTCTTTTACACATATACATATGTCTGTTCTTCCTGGGATCCTTTTCCCATGTACGTTATGACAGAATGTTGAGTAGTCTTCTCTTGGTACTCCGTAGGTCTTTGGTGATTATATACGTCTACTGTGTTTGTATATGTCTGTTAACCCCAATATCGTAATGAATTCAATCCTCACACCTTTCCTTTGGTGAACCATAAGTTTGTTTAATGAATCTGTGATTGCCCTTCTCCGTGGAAATATCTGCCCTGGTATCAATTTATAGGTAACACCTATAAGTGATATGATACGATATGTGTCTTTCACTCTCTGACTTACTCCAAGTCACGTGATTACCTCGAGACTCATCTACGGTGCTGCGAATGGCATTGTGTCCTTTTTTTCCTTGGCGAATATTCTGTCTTAGCGAGGTCCATTTTCTGCAATGTGATTCCCTGAGGGCTGAGGATTAGCTGCCCTGGGCAGCCTGACCCTGCCGGCAAGACCTCCCCAGGTGTGCCTGGGTTGAGGTCAATATAAACAGCACTCCAGGCAGCAATAGCCCCTGCAGCTGTGCCTGACTCCATATTCTCTGCCCCGTCAGCAGTCTCGGGGCTGTGCTGGTGGGAGGGTCGGAGGGTCCACGGCTTTGTGGGTGGCCCGGTGTGAGTGGGGCTCTGCTGGACTTTCGGCAGGAGTTGCCAGGCTGCCACCTGTAAAGAAGAGGATGTGTCACCCATAACTTCCACTGGAATATCTCTCCGGGCTGAGGTGAGGAAGGAAAAAAAGGAGTGGGGGCCGGGACAGGAGGGGTATCTCAGGCAGGGCAATGGAAAGCTTCCAGAAGAGCGCCCGTGGCCAGGACCATCCTGGCTGACCTGCAGGCACCAAGTTGGCCTGCGTGCCGTCGCTGGTGTGGCTCCACGGCCCTCCCTCTAGGCTTTCAAGCCCTTGTACATATTCAGGTGTTTCACCTGGGAAGGGTGGGAACAGTTCAGCAGCATCTGGCCTGGGGCTCAGCTCACGTTTACTCACAGAGACCTGGGCACGGTCCCCCAGCTTTGCAATAAGGACGCTCCTTGCGTGGGCGGGTGGGGCTGCTGGCTGTATGGGAGATGATTCCCCACCTCTGACCAATTTCAGAATTGTTTACCACTGGAGCAAGTGCCTTGGTAGTGTTTTCCTCTGTATAACGGTTAGGTTCAATTTTTTTTTTCTTTTTTGGTTCAAGTTAGATTTTATTCCTCTTTTATGTATTTATAGATATAAGCATGGAAATAATTCATTGTTATATATACATCAGTGTGAATGGAAGAACTTTTTTTCTGTTTTATTTTTACATTTTATTTTTAAAAATTTTGAAATTTAATTTTGTTTATTTTTTTATACAGTAGGTTATTATTAGTTATCTATTTTATGCATATACATGTATACAGGTCAATCCCAATCTCCCAACTCATCCCACCACCACCACCCCATGGCTTCCCCCACTTTGTGTCCATACGTCTGTTCTCTACCTCTGTGTCTCTATTTCTGCCCTGCAAACCAGTTCATCTGTACCATTTTTCTAGGTTCCACATATAGGCATTAATATACAATATTTGTTTTTCTCTTTCTGACTTACTTCACTCTGTATGACAGTCTCTAGATCCATCAACTTCTCTACAAATGACCCAGTTTCATTCCTTTTTATGGCTGAGTAATATTCCATTTTATATATGTACCACATCTTTATCCATTCGTCTGTCTGTGGGCATTTAGGTTGCTTCCATTACCTGGCTATTGTAAATAGTGCTGCAATGAACATTGTGGTGAATGTGTCTTTGTGATTTATGGTTTTCTCTGGGTATATGCCCAGAAGTGGGATTGCTGGATCCTATGGTAATTCTCTTTTTAGTTTTTTAAAGGAACCTCCATACTGTTCTCCATAGTGACTGTATCAATTTACATTCCCACCAATAGCGGAAGAGGGTTCCTTTTGTCCACACCCTCCCCAGAATTTGTTGTTTGTACATTATCTGATGATGCCGATTCTAACAGGTGTGAGGTCTTACCTCATTGTAGTTTTGATTTGCATTTCTCTAATAATTAGTGATGTTGAGCAGCTTCTCATGTGCGTCTTGGCCATCTCTGTGACTTCTTTGAAGAAACGTCTCTTTAGATCTTCTGCCCATTTTTGTATTGGGTTGTTTGTTTTATTAATATTAAGCTGCATGAGCTGTTTATATATATTGGAGATTAAACCTTTGTCCATTGATTCGTTTGTGAACGTTTTCGCCCATTCTGAGGGTTGCCTTATTCCATTCCCGTTTTTTTAACAAAGAAAGAAAGAAAGCAAAAGAAGGAGAACACTAATGTGCGTGAAATATGCCTCTTGAAACTGTCGTTTTGAAATATGGACGTCTTTTGAATTTTTTGGTCGATATATGACCCCAGGATTTGTTTTCAGGGCAGGTGTCATTTACAGGCCTGTAATGATTTGGAATATCCACTGACCATTAGCGCTGGGATTAAAGCTGCAGTTGTGAGAAATGGCCACAAGGTGGCAGCAGTTCTCCCTTACCAAATCTGGTTACTAGGGCAGCAGAGCCTCAATGGAAGTCGCGTTCTAGATTGGAATGTAGAACGGAATGTGCCAGGAGAAGGCCCCTCAAGTGTGTCTCACTACTTCTTGTTCTTGTTTTTAATTTAATTTTTTATTTTTTTATTACAGCATGTTTGAGTACAACGTTTAGCTTGTTGTAGGTGTGCCAGAGGTGGTTCTTTGACACATATACATATGTCTGTTCTTCCTGGGATCCTTTTCCCATGTACGTTATGACAGAATGTTGAGTAGTCTTCTCTTGGTACTCCATAGGTCTTTGGTGATTATATATGTCTACTGTGTTTGTATATGTCTGTTAACCCCAATATCGTAATGAATTCAATCCTCACACCTTTCCTTTGGTGAACCATAAGTTTGTTTAATGAATCTGTGATTGCCCTTCTCCGTGGAAATATCTGCCCTGGTATCAATTTATAGGTAACACCTATAAGTGATATGATACGATATGTGTCTTTCACTCTCTGACTTACTCCAAGTCACGTGATTACCTCGAGACTCATCTACGGTGCTGCGAATGGCATTGTGTCCTTTTTTTCCTTGGCGAATATACTGTCTTAGCGAGGTCCATTTTCTGCAATGTGATTCCCTGAGGGCTGAGGATTAGCTGCCCTGGGCAGCCTGACCCTGCCGGCAAGCCCTCCCCAGGTGTGCCTGGGTTGAGGTCAATATAAACAGCACTCCAGGCAGCAATAGCCCCAGCAGCTGTGCCTGACTCCATATTCTCTGCCCCGTCAGCAGTCTCGGGGCTGTGCTGGTGGGAGGGTGGGAGGGTCCACGGCTTTGTGGGTGGCCCGGTGTGAGTGGGGCTCTGCTGGACTTTCGGCAGGAGTTGCCAGGCTGCCACCTGTAAAGAAGAGGATGTGTCACCCATAACTTCCACTGGAATATCTCTCCGGGCTGAGGTGAGGAAGGAAAAAAAGGAGTGGGGGCCGGGACAGGAGGGGTATCTCAGGCAGGGCAATGGAAAGCTTCCAGAAGAGCGCCCGTGGCCAGGACCATCCTGGCTGACCTGCAGGCACCAAGTTGGCCTGCGTGCCGTCGCTGGTGTGGCTCCACGGCCCTCCCTCTAGGCTTTCAAGCCCTTGTACATATTCAGGTGTTTCACCTGGGAAGGGTGGGAACAGTTCAGCAGCATCTGGCCTGTGGCTCAGCTCACGTTTACTCACAGAGGCCTGGGCACGGTCCCCCAGCTTTGCAATAAGGACGCTCCTTGTGTGGGCGGGTGGGGCTGCTGGCTGTATGGGAGATGATTCCCCACCTCTGACCAATTTCAGAATTGTTTACCACTGGAGCAAGTGCCTTGGTAGTGTTTTCCTCTGTATAACTGTTAGGTTCAATTTTTTTTTTCTTTTTTGGTTCAAGTTAGATTTTATTCCTCTTTTATGTATTTATAGATATAAGCATGGAAATAATTCATTGTTATATATACATCAGTGAGAATGGAAGAAATTTTTTTCTGTTTTATTTTTACATTTTATTTTTAAAAATTTTGAAATTTAATTTTGTTTATTTTTTTATACAGTAGGTTATTATTAGTTATCTATTTTATGCATATACATGTATACAGGTCAATCCCAATCTCCCAACTCATCCCACCACCACCACCCCATGGCTTCCCCCACTTTGTGTCCATACGTCTGTTCTCTACCTCTGTGTCTCTATTTCTGCCCTGCAAACCAGTTCATCTGTACCATTTTTCTAGGTTCCACATATAGGCATTAATATACAATATTTGTTTTTCTCTTTCTGACTTACTTCACTCTGTATGACAGTCTCTAGATCCATCAACTTCTCTACAAATGACCCAGTTTCATTCCTTTTTATGGCTGAGTAATATTCCATTTTATATATGTACCACATCTTTATCCATTCGTCTGTCTGTGGGCATTTAGGTTGCTTCCATTACCTGGCTATTGTAAATAGTGCTGCAATGAACATTGTGGTGAATGTGTCTTTGTGATTTATGGTTTTCTCTGGGTATATGCCCAGAAGTGGGATTGCTGGATCCTATGGTAATTCTCTTTTTAGTTTTTTAAAGGAACCTCCATACTGTTCTCCATAGTGACTGTATCAATTTACATTCCCACCAATAGCGGAAGAGGGTTCCTTTTGTCCACACCCTCCCCAGAATTTGTTGTTTGTACATTATCTGATGATGCCGATTCTAACAGGTGTGAGGTCTTACCTCATTGTAGTTTTGATTTGCATTTCTCTAATAATTAGTGATGTTGAGCAGCTTCTCATGTGCGTCTTGGCCATCTCTGTGACTTCTTTGAAGAAACGTCTCTTTAGATCTTCTGCCCATTTTTGTATTGGGTTGTTTGTTTTATTAATATTAAGCTGCATGAGCTGTTATATATATTGGAGATTAAACCTTTGTCCATTGATTCGTTTGTGAACGTTTTCGCCCATTCTGAGGGTTGCCTTTTTCCATTCCCGTTTTTTTAACAAAGAAAGAAAGAAAGCAAAAGAAGCAGAACACTAATGTGCGTGAAATATGCCTCTTGAAACTGTCGTTTTGTAATATGGACGTCTTTTGGATTTTTTGGTCGATATATGACCCCAGGATTTGTTTTCAGGGCAGGTGTCATTTACAGGCCTGTAATGATTTGGAATATCCACTGACCATTAGCGCTGGGATTAAAGCTGCAGTTGTGAGAAACGGCCACAAGGTGGCAGCAGTTCTCCCTTACCAAATCTGGTTACTAGGGCAGCAGAGCCTCAATGGAAGTCGCGTTCTAGATTGGAATGTAGAACGGAATGTGCCAGGAGAAGGCCCCTCAAGTGTGTCTCACTACTTCTTGTTCTTGTTTTTAATTTAATTTTTTATTTTTTTATTACAGCATGTTTGAGTACAACGTTTAGCTTGTAGGTGTGCCAGAGGTGGTTCTTTTACACATATACATATGTCTGTTCTTCCTGGGATCCTTTTCCCATGTACGTTATGACAGAATGTTGAGTAGTCTTCTCTTGGTACTCCGTAGGTCTTTGGTGATTATATACGTCTACTGTGTTTGTATATGTCTGTTAACCCCAATATCGTAATGAATTCAATCCTCACACCTTTCCTTTGGTGAACCATAAGTTTGTTTAATGAATCTGTGATTGCCCTTCTCCGTGGAAATATCTGCCCTGGTATCAATTTATAGGTAACACCTATAAGTGATATGATACGATATGTGTCTTTCACTCTCTGACTTACTCCAAGTCACGTGATTACCTCGAGACTCATCTACGGTGCTGTGAATGGCATTGTGTCCTTTTTTTCCTTGGCGAATATTCTGTCTTAGCGAGGTCCATTTTCTGCAATGTGATTCCCTGAGGGCTGAGGATTAGCTGCCCTGGGCAGCCTGACCCTGCCGGCAAGCCCTCCCCAGGTGTGCCTGGGTTGAGGTCAATATAAACAGCACTCCAGGCAGCAATAGCCCCAGCAGCTGTGCCTGACTCCATATTCTCTGCCCCGTCAGCAGTCTCGGGGCTGTGCTGGTGGGAGGGTCGGAGGGTCCACGGCTTTGTGGGTGGCCCGGTGTGAGTGTGGCTCTGCTGGACTTTCGGCAGGAGTTGCCAGGCTGCCACCTGTAAAGAAGAGGATGTGTCACCCATAACTTCCACTGGAATATCTCTCCGGGCTGAGTTGTGGAAGGGAAAAAAGGAGTGGGGGCCGGGACAGGAGGGGTATCTCAGGCAGGGCAATGGAAAGCTTCCAGAAGAGCGCCCGTGGCCAGGACCATCCTGGCTGACCTGCAGGCACCAAGTTGGCCTGCGTGCTGTCGCTGGTGTGGCTCCACGGCCCTTCCTCTAGGCTTTCAAGCCCTTGTACATATTCAGGTGTTTCACCTGGGAAGGGTGGGAACAGTTCAGCAGCATCTGGCCTGGGGCTCAGCTCACGTTTACTCACAGAGGCCTGGGCACGGTCCCCCAGCTTTGCAATAAGGACGCTCCTTGCGTGGGCGGGTGGGGCTGCTGGCTGTATGGGAGATGATTCCCCACCTCTGACCAATTTCAGAATTGTTTACCACTGGAGCAAGTGCCTTGGTAGTGTTTTCCTCTGTATAACGGTTAGGTTCAATTTTTTTTTTTCTTTTTTGGTTCAAGTTAGATTTTATTCCTCTTTTATGTATTTATAGATATAAGCATGGAAATAATTCATTGTTATATATACATCAGTGTGAATGGAAGAACTTTTTTTCTGTTTTATTTTTACATTTTATTTTTAAAAATTTTGAAATTTAATTTTGTTTATTTTTTTATACAGTAGGTTATTATTAGTTATCTATTTTATGCATATACATGTATACAGGTCAATCCCAATCTCCCAACTCATCCCACCACCACCACCCCATGGCTTCCCCCACTTTGTGTCCATACGTCTGTTCTCTACCTCTGTGTCTCTATTTCTGCCCTGCAAACCAGTTCATCTGTACCATTTTTCTAGGTTCCACATATAGGCATTAATATACAATATTTGTTTTTCTCTTTCTGACTTACTTCACTCTGTATGACAGTCTCTAGATCCATCAACTTCTCTACAAATGACCCAGTTTCATTCCTTTTTATGGCTGAGTAATATTCCATTTTATATATGTACCACATCTTTATCCATTCGTCTGTCTGTGGGCATTTAGGTTGCTTCCATTACCTGGCTATTGTAAATAGTGCTGCAATGAACATTGTGGTGAATGTGTCTTTGTGATTTATGGTTTTCTCTGGGTATATGCCCAGAAGTGGGATTGCTGGATCCTATGGTAATTCTCTTTTTAGTTTTTTAAAGGAACCTCCATACTGTTCTCCATAGTGACTGTATCAATTTACATTCCCACCAATAGCGGAAGAGGGTTCCTTTTGTCCACACCCTCCCCAGAATTTGTTGTTTGTACATTATCTGATGATGCCGATTCTAACAGGTGTGAGGTCTTACCTCATTGTAGTTTTGATTTGCATTTCTCTAATAATTAGTGATGTTGAGCAGCTTCTCATGTGCGTCTTGGCCATCTCTGTGACTTCTTTGAAGAAACGTCTCTTTAGATCTTCTGCCCATTTTTGTATTGGGTTGTTTGTTTTATTAATATTAAGCTGCATGAGCTGTTTATATATATTGGAGATTAAACCTTTGTCCATTGATTCGTTTGTGAACGTTTTCGCCCATTCTGAGGGTTGCCTTATTCCATTCCCGTTTTTTTAACAAAGAAAGAAAGAAAGCAAAAGAAGGAGAACACTAATGTGCGTGAAATATGCCTCTTGAAACTGTCGTTTTGAAATATGGACGTCTTTTGAATTTTTTGGTCGATATATGACCCCAGGATTTGTTTTCAGGTCAGGTGTCATTTACAGGCCTGTAATGATTTGGAATATCCACTGACCATTAGCGCTGGGATTAAAGCTGCAGTTGTGAGAAATGGCCACAAGGTGGCAGCAGTTCTCCCTTACCAAATCTGGTTACTAGGGCAGCAGAGCCTCAATGGAAGTCGCGTTCTAGATTGGAATGTAGAACGGAATGTGCCAGGAGAAGGCCCCTCAAGTGTGTCTCACTACTTCTTGTTCTTGTTTTTAATTTAATTTTTTATTTTTTTATTACAGCATGTTTGAGTACAACGTTTAGCTTGTTGTAGGTGTGCCAGAGGTGGTTCTTTGACACATATACATATGTCTGTTCTTCCTGGGATCCTTTTCCCATGTACGTTATGACAGAATGTTGAGTAGTCTTCTCTTGGTACTCCATAGGTCTTTGGTGATTATATACGTCTACTGTGTTTGTATATGTCTGTTAACCCCAATATCGTAATGAATTCAATCCTCACACCTTTCCTTTGGTGAACCATAAGTTTGTTTAATGAATCTGTGATTGCCCTTCTCCGTGGAAATATCTGCCCTGGTATCAATTTATAGGTAACACCTATAAGTGATATGATACGATATGTGTCTTTCACTCTCTGACTTACTCCAAGTCACGTGATTACCTCGAGACTCATCTACGGTGCTGCGAATGGCATTGTGTCCTTTTTTTCCTTGGCGAATATACTGTCTTAGCGAGGTCCATTTTCTGCAATGTGATTCCCTGAGGGCTGAGGATTAGCTGCCCTGGGCAGCCTGACCCTGCCGGCAAGCCCTCCCCAGGTGTGCCTGGGTTGAGGTCAATATAAACAGCACTCCAGGCAGCAATAGCCCCAGCAGCTGTGCCTGACTCCATATTCTCTGCCCCGTCAGCAGTCTCGGGGCTGTGCTGGTGGGAGGGTGGGAGGGTCCACGGCTTTGTGGGTGGCCCGGTGTGAGTGGGGCTCTGCTGGACTTTCGGCAGGAGTTGCCAGGCTGCCACCTGTAAAGAAGAGGATGTGTCACCCATAACTTCCACTGGAATATCTCTCCGGGCTGAGGTGAGGAAGGAAAAAAAGGAGTGGGGGCCGGGACAGGAGGGGTATCTCAGGCAGGGCAATGGAAAGCTTCCAGAAGAGCGCCCGTGGCCAGGACCATCCTGGCTGACCTGCAGGCACCAAGTTGGCCTGCGTGCCGTCGCTGGTGTGGCTCCACGGCCCTCCCTCTAGGCTTTCAAGCCCTTGTACATATTCAGGTGTTTCACCTGGGAAGGGTGGGAACAGTTCAGCAGCATCTGGCCTGGGGCTCAGCTCACGTTTACTCACAGAGGCCTGGGCACGGTCCCCCAGCTTTGCAATAAGGACGCTCCTTGTGTGGGTGGGTGGGGCTGCTGGCTGTATGGGAGATGATTCCCCACCTCTGACCAATTTCAGAATTGTTTACCACTGGAGCAAGTGCCTTGGTAGTGTTTTCCTCTGTATAACTGTTAGGTTCAATTTTTTTTTTCTTTTTTGGTTCAAGTTAGATTTTATTCCTCTTTTATGTATTTATAGATATAAGCATGGAAATAATTCATTCTTATATATACATCAGTGAGAATGGAAGAAATTTTTTTCTGTTTTATTTTTACATTTTATTTTTAAAAATTTTGAAATTTAATTTTGTTTATTTTTTTATACAGTAGGTTATTATTAGTTATCTATTTTATGCATATACATGTATACAGGTCAATCCCAATCTCCCAACTCATCCCACCACCACCACCCCATGGCTTCCCCCACTTTGTGTCCATACGTCTGTTCTCTACCTCTGTGTCTCTATTTCTGCCCTGCAAACCAGTTCATCTGTACCATTTTTCTAGGTTCCACATATAGGCATTAATATACAATATTTGTTTTTCTCTTTCTGACTTACTTCACTCTGTATGACAGTCTCTAGATCCATCAACTTCTCTACAAATGACCCAGTTTCATTCCTTTTTATGGCTGAGTAATATTCCATTTTATATATGTACCACATCTTTATCCATTCGTCTGTCTGTGGGCATTTAGGTTGCTTCCATTACCTGGCTATTGTAAATAGTGCTGCAATGAACATTGTGGTGAATGTGTCTTTGTGATTTATGGTTTTCTCTGGGTATATGCCCAGAAGTGGGATTGCTGGATCCTATGGTAATTCTCTTTTTAGTTTTTTAAAGGAACCTCCATACTGTTCTCCATAGTGACTGTATCAATTTACATTCCCACCAATAGCGGAAGAGGGTTCCTTTTGTCCACACCCTCCCCAGAATTTGTTGTTTGTACATTATCTGATGATGCCGATTCTAACAGGTGTGAGGTCTTACCTCATTGTAGTTTTGATTTGCATTTCTCTAATAATTAGTGATGTTGAGCAGCTTCTCATGTGCGTCTTGGCCATCTCTGTGACTTCTTTGAAGAAACGTCTCTTTAGATCTTCTGCCCATTTTTGTATTGGGTTGTTTGTTTTATTAATATTAAGCTGCATGAGCTGTTTATATATATTGGAGATTAAACCTTTGTCCATTGATTCGTTTGTGAACGTTTTCGCCCATTCTGAGGGTTGCCTTTTTCCATTCCCGTTTTTTTAACAAAGAAAGAAAGAAAGCAAAAGAAGCAGAACACTAATGTGCGTGAAATATGCCTCTTGAAACTGTCGTTTTGTAATATGGACGTCTTTTGGATTTTTTGGTCGATATATGACCCCAGGATTTGTTTTCAGGGCAGGTGTCATTTACAGGCCTGTAATGATTTGGAATATCCACTGACCATTAGCGCTGGGATTAAAGCTGCAGTTGTGAGAAACGGCCACAAGGTGGCAGCAGTTCTCCCTTACCAAATCTGGTTACTAGGGCAGCAGAGCCTCAATGGAAGTCGCGTTCTAGATTGGAATGTAGAACGGAATGTGCCAGGAGAAGGCCCCTCAAGTGTGTCTCACTACTTCTTGTTCTTGTTTTTAATTTAATTTTTTATTTTTTTATTACAGCATGTTTGAGTACAACGTTTAGCTTGTAGGTGTGCCAGAGGTGGTTCTTTTACACATATACATATGTCTGTTCTTCCTGGGATCCTTTTCCCATGTACGTTATGACAGAATGTTGAGTAGTCTTCTCTTGGTACTCCGTAGGTCTTTGGTGATTATATACGTCTACTGTGTTTGTATATGTCTGTTAACCCCAATATCGTAATGAATTCAATCCTCACACCTTTCCTTTGGTGAACCATAAGTTTGTTTAATGAATCTGTGATTGCCCTTCTCCGTGGAAATATCTGCCCTGGTATCAATTTATAGGTAACACCTATAAGTGATATGATACGATATGTGTCTTTCACTCTCTGACTTACTCCAAGTCACGTGATTACCTCGAGACTCATCTACGGTGCTGTGAATGGCATTGTGTCCTTTTTTTCCTTGGCGAATATTCTGTCTTAGCGAGGTCCATTTTCTGCAATGTGATTCCCTGAGGGCTGAGGATTAGCTGCCCTGGGCAGCCTGACCCTGCCGGCAAGCCCTCCCCAGGTGTGCCTGGGTTGAGGTCAATATAAACAGCACTCCAGGCAGCAATAGCCCCTGCAGCTGTGCCTGACACCATATTCTCTGCCCCGTCAGCAGTCTCGGGGCTGTGCTGGTGGGAGGGTGGGAGGGTCCACGGCTTTGTGGGTGGCCCGGTGTGAGTGGGACTCTGCTGGACTTTCGGCAGGAGTTGCCAGGCTGCCACCTGTAAAGAAGAGGATGTGTCACCCATAACTTCCACTGGAATATCTCTCCGGGCTGAGTTGTGGAAGGGAAAAAAGGAGTGGGGGCCGGGACAGGAGGGGTATCTCAGGCAGGGCAATGGAAAGCTTCCAGAAGAGCGCCCGTGGCCAGGACCATCCTGGCTGACCTGCAGGCACCAAGTTGGCCTGCGTGCTGTCGCTGGTGTGGCTCCACGGCCCTTCCTCTAGGCTTTCAAGCCCTTGTACATATTCAGGTGTTTCACCTGGGAAGGGTGGGAACAGTTCAGCAGCATCTGGCCTGGGGCTCAGCTCACGTTTACTCACAGAGGCCTGGGCACGGTCCCCCAGCTTTGCAATAAGGACGCTCCTTGCGTGGGCGGGTGGGGCTGCTGGCTGTATGGGAGATGATTCCCCACCTCTGACCAATTTCAGAATTGTTTACCACTGGAGCAAGTGCCTTGGTAGTGTTTTCCTCTGTATAACGGTTAGGTTCAATTTTTTTTTTTTCTTTTTTGGTTCAAGTTAGATTTTATTCCTCTTTTATGTATTTATAGATATAAGCATGGAAATAATTCATTGTTATATATACATCAGTGTGAATGGAAGAACTTTTTTTCTGTTTTATTTTTACATTTTATTTTTAAAAATTTTGAAATTTAATTTTGTTTATTTTTTTATACAGTAGGTTATTATTAGTTATCTATTTTATGCATATACATGTATACAGGTCAAGCCCAATCTCCCAACTCATCCCACCACCACCACCCCATGGCTTCCCCCACTTTGTGTCCATACGTCTGTTCTCTACCTCTGTGTCTCTATTTCTGCCCTGCAAACCAGTTCATCTGTACCATTTTTCTAGGTTCCACATATAGGCATTAATATACAATATTTGTTTTTCTCTTTCTGACTTACTTCACTCTGCATGACAGTCTCTAGATCCATCAACTTCTCTACAAATGACCCAGTTTCATTCCTTTTTATGGCTGAGTAATATTCCATTTTATATATGTACCACATCTTTATCCATTCGTCTGTCTGTGGCCATTTAGGTTGCTTCCATTACCTGGCTATTGTAAATAGTGCTGCAATGAACATTGTGGTGAATGTGTCTTTGTGATTTATGGTTTTCTCTGGGTATATGCCCAGAAGTGGGATTGCTGGATCCTATGGTAATTCTCTTTTTAGTTTTTTAAAGGAACCTCCATACCGTTCTCCATAGTGACTGTATCAATTTACATTCCCACCAATAGCGGAAGAGGGTTCCTTTTGTCCACACCCTCCCCAGAATTTGTTGTTTGTACATTATCTGATGATGCCGATTCTAACAGGTGTGAGGTCTTACCTCATTGTAGTTTTGATTTGCATTTCTCTAATAATTAGTGATGTTGAGCAGCTTCTCATGTGCGTCTTGGCCATCTCTGTGACTTCTTTGAAGAAACGTCTCTTTAGATCTTCTGCCCATTTTTGTATTGGGTTGTTTGTTTTATTAATATTAAGCTGCATGAGCTGTTTATATATATTGGAGATTAAACCTTTGTCCATTGATTCGTTTGTGAACGTTTTCGCCCATTCTGAGGGTTGCCTTTTTCCATTCCCGTTTTTTTAACAAAGAAAGAAAGAAAGCAAAAGAAGCAGAACACTAATGTGCGTGAAATATGCCTCTTGAAACTGTTGTTTTGAAATATGGACGTCTTTTGAATTTTTTGGTCGATATATGACCCCAGGATTTGTTTTCAGGGCAGGTGTCATTTACAGGCCTGTAATGATTTGGAATATCCACTGACCATTAGCGCTGGGATTAAAGCTGCAGTTGTGAGAAATGGCCACAAGGTGGCAGCAGTTCTCCCTTACCAAATCTGGTTACTAGGGCAGCAGAGCCTCAATGGAAGTCGCGTTCTAGATTGGAATGTAGAACGGAATGTGCCAGGAGAAGGCCCCTCAAGTGTGTCTCACTACTTCTTGTTCTTGTTTTTAATTTAATTTTTTTATTTTTTTATTACAGCATGTTTGAGTACAACGTTTAGCTTGTTGTAGGTGTGCCAGAGGTGGTTCTTTTACACATATACATATGTCTGTTCTTCCTGGGATCCTTTTCCCATGTACGTTATGACAGAATGTTGAGTAGTCTTCTCTTGGTACTCCGTAGGTCTTTGGTGATTATATACGTCTACTGTGTTTGTATATGTCTGTTAACCCCAATATCGTAATGAATTCAATCCTCACACCTTTCCTTTGGTGAACCATAAGTTTGTTTAATGAATCTGTGATTGCCCTTCTCCGTGGAAATATCTGCCCTGGTATCAATTTATAGGTAACACCTATAAGTGATATGATACGATATGTGTCTTTCACTCTCTGACTTACTCCAAGTCACGTGATTACCTCGAGACTCATCTACGGTGCTGCGAATGGCATTGTGTCCTTTTTTTCCTTGGCGAATATTCTGTCTTAGCGAGGTCCATTTTCTGCAATGTGATTCCCTGAGGGCTGAGGATTAGCTGCCCTGGGCAGCCTGACCCTGCCGGCAAGACCTCCCCAGGTGTGCCTGGGTTGAGGTCAATATAAACAGCACTCCAGGCAGCAATAGCCCCTGCAGCTGTGCCTGACTCCATATTCTCTGCCCCGTCAGCAGTCTCGGGGCTGTGCTGGTGGGAGGGTGGGAGGGTCCACGGCTTTGTGGGTGGCCCGGTGTGAGTGGGGCTCTGCTGGACTTTCGGCAGGAGTTGCCAGGCTGCCACCTGTAAAGAAGAGGATGTGTCACCCATAACTTCCACTGGAATATCTCTCCGGGCTGAGGTGAGGAAGGAAAAAAAGGAGTGGGGGCCGGGACAGGAGGGGTATCTCAGGCAGGGCAATGGAAAGCTTCCAGAAGAGCGCCCGTGGCCAGGACCATCCTGGCTGACCTGCAGGCACCAAGTTGGCCTGCGTGCCGTCGCTGGTGTGGCTCCACGGCCCTCCCTCTAGGCTTTCAAGCCCTTGTACATATTCAGGTGTTTCACCTGGGAAGGGTGGGAACAGTTCAGCAGCATCTGGCCTGGGGCTCAGCTCACGTTTACTCACAGAGACCTGGGCACGGTCCCCCAGCTTTGCAATAAGGACGCTCCTTGCGTGGGCGGGTGGGGCTGCTGGCTGTATGGGAGATGATTCCCCACCTCTGACCAATTTCAGAATTGTTTACCACTGGAGCAAGTGCCTTGGTAGTGTTTTCCTCTGTATAACGGTTAGGTTCAATTTTTTTTTTCTTTTTTGGTTCAAGTTAGATTTTATTCCTCTTTTATGTATTTATAGATATAAGCATGGAAATAATTCATTGTTATATATACATCAGTGTGAATGGAAGAACTTTTTTTCTGTTTTATTTTTACATTTTATTTTTAAAAATTTTGAAATTTAATTTTGTTTATTTTTTTATACAGTAGGTTATTATTAGTTATCTATTTTATGCATATACATGTATACAGGTCAATCCCAATCTCCCAACTCATCCCACCACCACCACCCCATGGCTTCCCCCACTTTGTGTCCATACGTCTGTTCTCTACCTCTGTGTCTCTATTTCTGCCCTGCAAACCAGTTCATCTGTACCATTTTTCTAGGTTCCACATATAGGCATTAATATACAATATTTGTTTTTCTCTTTCTGACTTACTTCACTCTGTATGACAGTCTCTAGATCCATCAACTTCTCTACAAATGACCCAGTTTCATTCCTTTTTATGGCTGAGTAATATTCCATTTTATATATGTACCACATCTTTATCCATTCGTCTGTCTGTGGGCATTTAGGTTGCTTCCATTACCTGGCTATTGTAAATAGTGCTGCAATGAACATTGTGGTGAATGTGTCTTTGTGATTTATGGTTTTCTCTGGGTATATGCCCAGAAGTGGGATTGCTGGATCCTATGGTAATTCTCTTTTTAGTTTTTTAAAGGAACCTCCATACTGTTCTCCATAGTGACTGTATCAATTTACATTCCCACCAATAGCGGAAGAGGGTTCCTTTTGTCCACACCCTCCCCAGAATTTGTTGTTTGTACATTATCTGATGATGCCGATTCTAACAGGTGTGAGGTCTTACCTCATTGTAGTTTTGATTTGCATTTCTCTAATAATTAGTGATGTTGAGCAGCTTCTCATGTGCGTCTTGGCCATCTCTGTGACTTCTTTGAAGAAACGTCTCTTTAGATCTTCTGCCCATTTTTGTATTGGGTTGTTTGTTTTATTAATATTAAGCTGCATGAGCTGTTTATATATATTGGAGATTAAACCTTTGTCCATTGATTCGTTTGTGAACGTTTTCGCCCATTCTGAGGGTTGCCTTATTCCATTCCCGTTTTTTTAACAAAGAAAGAAAGAAAGCAAAAGAAGGAGAACACTAATGTGCGTGAAATATGCCTCTTGAAACTGTCGTTTTGAAATATGGACGTCTTTTGAATTTTTTGGTCGATATATGACCCCAGGATTTGTTTTCAGGGCAGGTGTCATTTACAGGCCTGTAATGATTTGGAATATCCACTGACCATTAGCGCTGGGATTAAAGCTGCAGTTGTGAGAAATGGCCACAAGGTGGCAGCAGTTCTCCCTTACCAAATCTGGTTACTAGGGCAGCAGAGCCTCAATGGAAGTCGCGTTCTAGATTGGAATGTAGAACGGAATGTGCCAGGAGAAGGCCCCTCAAGTGTGTCTCACTACTTCTTGTTCTTGTTTTTAATTTAATTTTTTATTTTTTTATTACAGCATGTTTGAGTACAACGTTTAGCTTGTTGTAGGTGTGCCAGAGGTGGTTCTTTGACACATATACATATGTCTGTTCTTCCTGGGATCCTTTTCCCATGTACGTTATGACAGAATGTTGAGTAGTCTTCTCTTGGTACTCCATAGGTCTTTGGTGATTATATATGTCTACTGTGTTTGTATATGTCTGTTAACCCCAATATCGTAATGAATTCAATCCTCACACCTTTCCTTTGGTGAACCATAAGTTTGTTTAATGAATCTGTGATTGCCCTTCTCCGTGGAAATATCTGCCCTGGTATCAATTTATAGGTAACACCTATAAGTGATATGATACGATATGTGTCTTTCACTCTCTGACTTACTCCAAGTCACGTGATTACCTCGAGACTCATCTACGGTGCTGCGAATGGCATTGTGTCCTTTTTTTCCTTGGCGAATATACTGTCTTAGCGAGGTCCATTTTCTGCAATGTGATTCCCTGAGGGCTGAGGATTAGCTGCCCTGGGCAGCCTGACCCTGCCGGCAAGCCCTCCCCAGGTGTGCCTGGGTTGAGGTCAATATAAACAGCACTCCAGGCAGCAATAGCCCCAGCAGCTGTGCCTGACTCCATATTCTCTGCCCCGTCAGCAGTCTCGGGGCTGTGCTGGTGGGAGGGTGGGAGGGTCCACGGCTTTGTGGGTGGCCCGGTGTGAGTGGGGCTCTGCTGGACTTTCGGCAGGAGTTGCCAGGCTGCCACCTGTAAAGAAGAGGATGTGTCACCCATAACTTCCACTGGAATATCTCTCCGGGCTGAGGTGAGGAAGGAAAAAAAGGAGTGGGGGCCGGGACAGGAGGGGTATCTCAGGCAGGGCAATGGAAAGCTTCCAGAAGAGCGCCCGTGGCCAGGACCATCCTGGCTGACCTGCAGGCACCAAGTTGGCCTGCGTGCCGTCGCTGGTGTGGCTCCACGGCCCTCCCTCTAGGCTTTCAAGCCCTTGAACATATTCAGGTGTTTCACCTGGGAAGGGTGGGAACAGTTCAGCAGCATCTGGCCTGGGGCTCAGCTCACGTTTACTCACAGAGGCCTGGGCACGGTCCCCCAGCTTTGCAATAAGGACGCTCCTTGTGTGGGCGGGTGGGGCTGCTGGCTGTATGGGAGATGATTCCCCACCTCTACCAATTTCAGAATTGTTTACCACTGGAGCAAGTGCCTTGGTAGTGTTTTCCTCTGTATAACTGTTAGGTTCAATTTTTTTTTTCTTTTTTGGTTCAAGTTAGATTTTATTCCTCTTTTATGTATTTATAGATATAAGCATGGAAATAATTCATTGTTATATATACATCAGTGAGAATGGAAGAAATTTTTTTCTGTTTTATTTTTACATTTTATTTTTAAAAATTTTGAAATTTAATTTTGTTTATTTTTTTATACAGTAGGTTATTATTAGTTATCTATTTTATGCATATACATGTATACAGGTCAATCCCAATCTCCCAACTCATCCCACCACCACCACCCCATGGCTTCCCCCACTTTGTGTCCATACGTCTGTTCTCTACCTCTGTGTCTCTATTTCTGCCCTGCAAACCAGTTCATCTGTACCATTTTTCTAGGTTCCACATATAGGCATTAATATACAATATTTGTTTTTCTCTTTCTGACTTACTTCACTCTGTATGACAGTCTCTAGATCCATCAACTTCTCTACAAATGACCCAGTTTCATTCCTTTTTATGGCTGAGTAATATTCCATTTTATATATGTACCACATCTTTATCCATTCGTCTGTCTGTGGGCATTTAGGTTGCTTCCATTACCTGGCTATTGTAAATAGTGCTGCAATGAACATTGTGGTGAATGTGTCTTTGTGATTTATGGTTTTCTCTGGGTATATGCCCAGAAGTGGGATTGCTGGATCCTATGGTAATTCTCTTTTTAGTTTTTTAAAGGAACCTCCATACTGTTCTCCATAGTGACTGTATCAATTTACATTCCCACCAATAGCGGAAGAGGGTTCCTTTTGTCCACACCCTCCCCAGAATTTGTTGTTTGTACATTATCTGATGATGCCGATTCTAACAGGTGTGAGGTCTTACCTCATTGTAGTTTTGATTTGCATTTCTCTAATAATTAGTGATGTTGAGCAGCTTCTCATGTGCGTCTTGGCCATCTCTGTGACTTCTTTGAAGAAACGTCTCTTTAGATCTTCTGCCCATTTTTGTATTGGGTTGTTTGTTTTATTAATATTAAGCTGCATGAGCTGTTATATATATTGGAGATTAAACCTTTGTCCATTGATTCGTTTGTGAACGTTTTCGCCCATTCTGAGGGTTGCCTTTTTCCATTCCCGTTTTTTTAACAAAGAAAGAAAGAAAGCAAAAGAAGCAGAACACTAATGTGCGTGAAATATGCCTCTTGAAACTGTCGTTTTGTAATATGGACGTCTTTTGGATTTTTTGGTCGATATATGACCCCAGGATTTGTTTTCAGGGCAGGTGTCATTTACAGGCCTGTAATGATTTGGAATATCCACTGACCATTAGCGCTGGGATTAAAGCTGCAGTTGTGAGAAACGGCCACAAGGTGGCAGCAGTTCTCCCTTACCAAATCTGGTTACTAGGGCAGCAGAGCCTCAATGGAAGTCGCGTTCTAGATTGGAATGTAGAACGGAATGTGCCAGGAGAAGGCCCCTCAAGTGTGTCTCACTACTTCTTGTTCTTGTTTTTAATTTAATTTTTTATTTTTTTATTACAGCATGTTTGAGTACAACGTTTAGCTTGTAGGTGTGCCAGAGGTGGTTCTTTTACACATATACATATGTCTGTTCTTCCTGGGATCCTTTTCCCATGTACGTTATGACAGAATGTTGAGTAGTCTTCTCTTGGTACTCCGTAGGTCTTTGGTGATTATATACGTCTACTGTGTTTGTATATGTCTGTTAACCCCAATATCGTAATGAATTCAATCCTCACACCTTTCCTTTGGTGAACCATAAGTTTGTTTAATGAATCTGTGATTGCCCTTCTCCGTGGAAATATCTGCCCTGGTATCAATTTATAGGTAACACCTATAAGTGATATGATACGATATGTGTCTTTCACTCTCTGACTTACTCCAAGTCACGTGATTACCTCGAGACTCATCTACGCTGCTGTGAATGGCATTGTATCCTTTTTTTCCTTGGCGAATATTCTGTCTTAGCGAGGTCCATTTTCTGCAATGTGATTCCCTGAGGGCTGAGGATTAGCTGCCCTGGGCAGCCTGACCCTGCCGGCAAGCCCTCCCCAGGTGTGCCTGGGTTGAGGTCAATATAAACAGCACTCCAGGCAGCAATAGCCCCTGCAGCTGTGCCTGACTCCATATTCTCTGCCCCGTCAGCAGTCTCGGGGCTGTGCTGGTGGGAGGGTGGGAGGGTCCACGGCTTTGTGGGTGGCCCGGTGTGAGTGGGGCTCTGCTGGACTTTCGGCAGGAGTTGCCAGGCTGCCACCTGTAAAGAAGAGGATGTGTCACCCATAACTTCCACTGGAATATCTCTCCGGGCTGAGGTGTGGAAGGGAAAAAAGGAGTGGGGGCCGGGACAGGAGGGGTATCTCAGGCAGGGCAATGGAAAGCTTCCAGAAGAGCGCCCGTGGCCAGGACCATCCTGGCTGACCTGCAGGCACCAAGTTGGCCTGCGTGCTGTCGCTGGTGTGGCTCCACGGCCCTTCCTCTAGGCTTTCAAGCCCTTGTACATATTCAGGTGTTTCACCTGGGAAGGGTGGGAACAGTTCAGCAGCATCTGGCCTGGGGCTCAGCTCACGTTTACTCACAGAGGCCTGGGCACGGTCCCCCAGCTTTGCAATAAGGACGCTCCTTGCGTGGGCGGGTGGGGCTGCTGGCTGTATGGGAGATGATTCCCCACCTCTGACCAATTTCAGAATTGTTTACCACTGGAGCAAGTGCCTTGGTAGTGTTTTCCTCTGTATAACGGTTAGGTTCAATTTTTTTTTTTCTTTTTTGGTTCAAGTTAGATTTTATTCCTCTTTTATGTATTTATAGATATAAGCATGGAAATAATTCATTGTTATATATACATCAGTGTGAATGGAAGAACTTTTTTTCTGTTTTATTTTTACATTTTATTTTTAAAAATTTTGAAATTTAATTTTGTTTATTTTTTTATACAGTAGGTTATTATTAGTTATCTATTTTATGCATATACATGTATACAGGTCAAGCCCAATCTCCCAACTCATCCCACCACCACCACCCCATGGCTTCCCCCACTTTGTGTCCATACGTCTGTTCTCTACCTCTGTGTCTCTATTTCTGCCCTGTAAACCAGTTCATCTGTACCATTTTTCTAGGTTCCACATATAGGCATTAATATACAATATTTGTTTTTCTCTTTCTGACTTACTTCACTCTGTATGACAGTCTCTAGATCCATCAACTTCTCTACAAATGACCCAGTTTCATTCCTTTTTATGGCTGAGTAATATTCCATTTTATATATGTACCACATCTTTATCCATTCGTCTGTCTGTGGGCATTTAGGTTGCTTCCATTACCTGGCTATTGTAAATAGTGCTGCAATGAACATTGTGGTGAATGTGTCTTTGTGATTTATGGTTTTCTCTGGGTATATGCCCAGAAGTGGGATTGCTGGATCCTATGGTAATTCTCTTTTTAGTTTTTTAAAGGAACCTCCATACCGTTCTCCATAGTGACTGTATCAATTTACATTCCCACCAATAGCGGAAGAGGGTTCCTTTTGTCCACACCCTCCCCAGAATTTGTTGTTTGTACATTATCTGATGATGCCGATTCTAACAGGTGTGAGGTCTTACCTCATTGTAATTTTGATTTGCATTTCTCTAATAATTAGTGATGTTGAGCAGCTTCTCATGTGCGTCTTGGCCATCTCTGTGACTTCTTTGAAGAAACGTCTCTTTAGATCTTCTGCCCATTTTTGTATTGGGTTGTTTGTTTTATTAATATTAAGCTGCATGAGCTGTTTATATATATTGGAGATTAAACCTTTGACCATTGATTCGTTTGTGAACGTTTTCGCCCATTCTGAGGGTTGCCTTTTTCCATTCCCGTTTTTTTAACAAAGAAAGAAAGAAAGCAAAAGAAGCAGAACACTAATGTGCGTGAAATATGCCTCTTGAAACTGTTGTTTTGAAATATGGACGTCTTTTGAATTTTTTGGTCGATATATGACCCCAGGATTTGTTTTCAGGGCAGGTGTCATTTACAGGCCTGTAATGATTTGGAATATCCACTGACCATTAGCGCTGGGATTAAAGCTGCAGTTGTGAGAAATGGCCACAAGGTGGCAGCAGTTCTCCCTTACCAAATCTGGTTACTAGGGCAGCAGAGCCTCAATGGAAGTCGCGTTCTAGATTGGAATGTAGAACGGAATGTGCCAGGAGAAGGCCCCTCAAGTGTGTCTCACTACTTCTTGTTCTTGTTTTTAATTTAATTTTTTTATTTTTTTATTACAGCATGTTTGAGTACAACGTTTAGCTTGTTGTAGGTGTGCCAGAGGTGGTTCTTTTACACATATACATATGTCTGTTCTTCCTGGGATCCTTTTCCCATGTACGTTATGACAGAATGTTGAGTAGTCTTCTCTTGGTACTCCGTAGGTCTTTGGTGATTATATACGTCTACTGTGTTTGTATATGTCTGTTAACCCCAATATCGTAATGAATTCAATCCTCACACCTTTCCTTTGGTGAACCATAAGTTTGTTTAATGAATCTGTGATTGCCCTTCTCCGTGGAAATATCTGCCCTGGTATCAATTTATAGGTAACACCTATAAGTGATATGATACGATATGTGTCTTTCACTCTCTGACTTACTCCAAGTCACGTGATTACCTCGAGACTCATCTACGGTGCTGCAAATGGCATTGTGTCCTTTTTTTCCTTGGCGAATATTCTGTCTTAGCGAGGTCCATTTTCTGCAATGTGATTCCCTGAGGGCTGAGGATTAGCTGCCCTGGGCAGCCTGACCCTGCCGGCAAGCCCTCCCCAGGTGTGCCTGGGTTGAGGTCAATATAAACAGCACTCCAGGCAGCAATAGCCCCTGCAGCTGTGCCTGACTCCATATTCTCTGCCCCGTCAGCAGTCTCGGGGCTGTGCTGGTGGGAGGGTGGGAGGGTCCACGGCTTTGTGGGTGGCCCGGTGTGAGTGGGGCTCTGCTGGACTTTCGGCAGGAGTTGCCAGGCTGCCACCTGTAAAGAAGAGGATGTGTCACCCATAACTTCCACTGGAATATCTCTCCGGGCTGAGGTGAGGAAGGAAAAAAAGGAGTGGGGGCCGGGACAGGAGGGGTATCTCAGGCAGGGCAATGGAAAGCTTCCAGAAGAGCGCCCGTGGCCAGGACCATCCTGGCTGACCTGCAGGCACCAAGTTGGCCTGCGTGCCGTCGCTGGTGTGGCTCCACGGCCCTCCCTCTAGGCTTTCAAGCCCTTGTACATATTCAGGTGTTTCACCTGGGAAGGGTGGGAACAGTTCAGCAGCATCTGGCCTGGGGCTCAGCTCACGTTTACTCACAGAGGCCTGGGCACGGTCCCCCAGCTTTGCAATAAGGACGCTCCTTGCGTGGGCGGGTGGGGCTGCTGGCTGTATGGGAGATGATTCCCCACCTCTGACCAATTTCAGAATTGTTTACCACTGGAGCAAGTGCCTTGGTAGTGTTTTCCTCTGTATAACGGTTAGGTTCAATTTTTTTTTTTCTTTTTTGGTTCAAGTTAGATTTTATTCCTCTTTTATGTATTTATAGATATAAGCATGGAAATAATTCATTGTTATATATACATCAGTGTGAATGGAAGAACTTTTTTTCTGTTTTATTTTTACATTTTATTTTTAAAAATTTTGAAATTTAATTTGTTTATTTTTTTATACAGTAGGTTATTATTAGTTATCTATTTTATGCATATACATGTATACAGGTCAATCCCAATCTCCCAACTCATCCCACCACCACCACCCCATGGCTTCCCCCACTTTGTGTCCATACGTCTGTTCTCTACCTCTGTGTCTCTATTTCTGCCCTGCAAACCAGTTCATCTGTACCATTTTTCTAGGTTCCACATATAGGCATTAGTATACAATATTTGTTTTTCTCTTTCTGACTTACTTCACTCTGTATGACAGTCTCTAGATCCATCAACTTCTCTACAAATGACCCAGTTTCATTCCTTTTTATGGCTGAGTAATATTCCATTTTATATATGTACCACATCTTTATCCATTCGTCTGTCTGTGGGCATTTAGGTTGCTTCCATTACCTGGCTATTGTAAATAGTGCTGCAATGAACATTGTGGTGAATGTGTCTTTGTGATTTATGGTTTTCTCTGGGTATATGCCCAGAAGTGGGATTGCTGGATCCTATGGTAATTCTCTTTTTAGTTTTTTAAAGGAACCTCCATACTGTTCTCCATAGTGACTGTATCAATTTACATTCCCACCAATAGCGGAAGAGGGTTCCTTTTGTCCACACCCTCCCCAGAATTTGTTGTTTGTACATTATCTGATGATGCCAATTCTAACAGGTGTGAGGTCTTACCTCATTGTAGTTTTGATTTGCATTTCTCTAATAATTAGTGATGTTGAGCAGCTTCTCATGTGCGTCTTGGCCATCTCTGTGACTTCTTTGAAGAAACGTCTCTTTAGATCTTCTGCCCATTTTTGTATTGGGTTGTTTGTTTTATTAATATTAAGCTGCATGAGCTGTTTATATATATTGGAGATTAAACCTTTGTCCATTGATTCGTTTGTGAACGTTTTCGCCCATTCTGAGGGTTGCCTTTTTCCATTCCCGTTTTTTTAACAAAGAAAGAAAGAAAGCAAAAGAAGCAGAACACTAATGTGCGTGAAATATGCCTCTTGAAACTGTCGTTTTGTAATATGGACGTCTTTTGGATTTTTTGGTCGATATATGACCCCAGGATTTGTTTTCAGGGCAGGTGTCATTTACAGGCCTGTAATGATTTGGAATATCCACTGACCATTAGCGCTGGGATTAAAGCTGCAGTTGTGAGAAACGGCCACAAGGTGGCAGCAGTTCTCCCTTACCAAATCTGGTTACTAGGGCAGCAGAGCCTCAATGGAAGTCGCGTTCTAGATTGGAATGTAGAACGGAATGTGCCAGGAGAAGGCCCCTCAAGTGTGTCTCACTACTTCTTGTTCTTGTTTTTAATTTAATTTTTTATTTTTTTATTACAGCATGTTTGAGTACAACGTTTAGCTTGTTGTAGGTGTGCCAGAGGTGGTTCTTTTACACATATACATATGTCTGTTCTTCCTGGGATCCTTTTCCCATGTACGTTATGACAGAATGTTGAGTAGTCTTCTCTTGGTACTCCGTAGGTCTTTGGTGATTATATACGTCTACTGTGTTTGTATATGTCTGTTAACCCCAATATCGTAATGAATTCAATCCTCACACCTTTCCTTTGGTGAACCATAAGTTTGTTTAATGAATCTGTGATTGCCCTTCTCCGTGGAAATATCTGCCCTGGTATCAATTTATAGGTAACACCTATAAGTGATATGATACGATATGTGTCTTTCACTCTCTGACTTACTCCAAGTCACGTGATTACCTCGAGACTCATCTACGGTGCTGCGAATGGCATTGTGTCCTTTTTTTCCTTGGCGAATATTCTGTCTTAGCGAGGTCCATTTTCTGCAATGTGATTCCCTGAGGGCTGAGGATTAGCTGCCCTGGGCAGCCTGACCCTGCCGGCAAGCCCTCCCCAGGTGTGCCTGGGTTGAGGTCAATATAAACAGCACTCCAGGCAGCAATAGCCCCTGCAGCTGTGCCTGACTCCATATTCTCTGCCCCGTCAGCAGTCTCGGGGCTGTGCTGGTGGGAGGGTGGGAGGGTCCACGGCTTTGTGGGTGGCCCGGTGTGAGTGGGACTCTGCTGGACTTTCGGCAGGAGTTGCCAGGCTGCCACCTGTAAAGAAGAGGATGTGTCACCCACAACTTCCACTGGAATATCTCTCCGGGCTGAGTTGTGGAAGGGAAAAAAGGAGTGGGGGCCGGGACAGGAGGGGTATCTCAGGCAAGGCAATGGAAAGCTTCCAGAAGAGCGCCCGTGGCCAGGACCATCCTGGCTGACCTGCAGGCACCAAGTTGGCCTGCGTGCTGTCGCTGGTGTGGCTCCACGGCCCTTCCTCTAGGCTTTCAAGCCCTTGTACATATTCAGGTGTTTCACCTGGGAAGGGTGGGAACAGTTCAGCAGCATCTGGCCTGGGGCTCAGCTCACGTTTACTCACAGAGGCCTGGGCACGGTCCCCCAGCTTTGCAATAAGGACGCTCCTTGCGTGGGCGGGTGGGGCTGCTGGCTGTATGGGAGATGATTCCCCACCTCTGACCAATTTCAGAATTGTTTACCACTGGAGCAAGTGCCTTGGTAGTGTTTTCCTCTGTATAACGGTTAGGTTCAATTTTTTTTTTTTTCTTTTTTGGTTCAAGTTAGATTTTATTCCTCTTTTATGTATTTATAGATATAAGCATGGAAATAATTCATTGTTATATATACATCAGTGTGAATGGAAGAACTTTTTTTCTGTTTTATTTTTACATTTTATTTTTAAAAATTTTGAAATTTAATTTTGTTTATTTTTTTATACAGTAGGTTATTATTAGTTATCTATTTTATGCATATACATGTATACAGGTCAATCCCAATCTCCCAACTCATCCCACCACCACCACCCCATGGCTTCCCCCACTTTGTGTCCATACGTCTGTTCTCTACCTCTGTGTCTCTATTTCTGCCCTGCAAACCAGTTCATCTGTACCATTTTTCTAGGTTCCACATATAGGCATTAATATACAATATTTGTTTTTCTCTTTCTGACTTACTTCACTCTGTATGACAGTCTCTAGATCCATCAACTTCTCTACAAATGACCCAGTTTCATTCCTTTTTATGGCTGAGTAATATTCCATTTTATATATGTACCACATCTTTATCCATTCGTCTGTCTGTGGGCATTTAGGTTGCTTCCATTACCTGGCTATTGTAAATAGTGCTGCAATGAACATTGTGGTGAATGTGTCTTTGTGATTTATGGTTTTCTCTGGGTATATGCCCAGAAGTGGGATTGCTGGATCCTATGGTAATTCTCTTTATAGTTTTTTAAAGGAACCTCCATACTGTTCTCCATAGTGACTGTATCAATTTACATTCCCACCAATAGCGGAAGAGGGTTCCTTTTGTCCACACCCTCCCCAGAATTTGTTGTTTGTACATTATCTGATGATGCCGATTCTAACAGGTGTGAGGTCTTACCTCATTGTAGTTTTGATTTGCATTTCTCTAATAATTAGTGATGTTGAGCAGCTTCTCATGTGCGTCTTGGCCATCTCTGTGACTTCTTTGAAGAAACGTCTCTTTAGATCTTCTGCCCATTTTTGTATTGGGTTGTTTGTTTTATTAATATTAAGCTGCATGAGCTGTTTATATATATTGGAGATTAAACCTTTGTCCATTGATTCGTTTGTGAACGTTTTCGCCCATTCTGAGGGTTGCCTTTTTCCATTCCCGTTTTTTTAACAAAGAAAGAAAGAAAGCAAAAGAAGCAGAACACTAATGTGCGTGAAATATGCCTCTTGAAACTGTCGTTTTGAAATATGGACGTCTTTTGAAATTTTTGTCGATATATGACCCCAGGATTTGTTTTCAGGTCAGGTGTCATTTACAGGCCTGTAATGATTTGGAATATCCACTGACCATTAGCGCTGGGATTAAAGCTGCAGTTGTGAGAAATGGCCACAAGGTGGCAGCAGTTCTCCCTTACCAAATCTGGTTACTAGGGCAGCAGAGCCTCAATGGAAGTCGCGTTCTAGATTGGAATGTAGAACGGAATGTGCCAGGAGAAGGCCCCTCAAGTGTGTCTCACTACTTCTTGTTCTTGTTTTTAATTTATTTATTTATTTTTTTATTACAGCATGTTTGAGTACAACGTTTAGCTTGTTGTAGGTGTGCCAGAGGTGGTTCTTTTACACATATACATATGTCTGTTCTTCCTGGGATCCTTTTCCCATGTACGTTATGACAGAATGTTGAGTAGTCTTCTCTTGGTACTCCGTAGGTCTTTGGTGATTATATACGTCTACTGTGTTTGTATATGTCTGTTAACCCCAATATCGTAATGAATTCAATCCTCACACCTTTCCTTTGGTGAACCATAAGTTTGTTTAATGAATCTGTGATTGCCCTTCTCCGTGGAAATATCTGCCCTGGTATCAATTTATAGGTAACACCTATAAGTGATATGATACGATATGTGTCTTTCACTCTCTGACTTACTCCAAGTCACGTGATTACCTCGAGACTCATCTACGGTGCTGCGAATGGCATTGTGTCCTTTTTTTCCTTGGCGAATATTCTGTCTTAGCGAGGTCCATTTTCTGCAATGTGATTCCCTGAGGGCTGAGGATTAGCTGCCCTGGGCAGCCTGACCCTGCCGGCAAGCCCTCCCCAGGTGTGCCTGGGTTGAGGTCAATATAAACAGCACTCCAGGCAGCAATAGCCCCAGCAGCTGTGCCTGACTCCATATTCTCTGCCCCGTCAGCAGTCTCGGGGCTGTGCTGGTGGGAGGGTGGGAGGGTCCACGGCTTTGTGGGTGGCCCGGTGTGAGTGGGGCTCTGCTGGACTTTCGGCAGGAGTTGCCAGGCTGCCACCTGTAAAGAAGAGGATGTGTCACCCATAACTTCCACTGGAATATCTCTCCGGGCTGAGGTGAGGAAGGAAAAAAAGGAGTGGGGGCCGGGACAGGAGGGGTATCTCAGGCAGGGCAATGGAAAGCTTCCAGAAGAGCGCCCGTGGCCAGGACCATCCTGGCTGACCTGCAGGCACCAAGTTGGCCTGCGTGCCGTCGCTGGTGTGGCTCCACGGCCCTCCCTCTAGGCTTTCAAGCCCTTGTACATATTCAGGTGTTTCACCTGGGAAGGGTGGGAACAGTTCAGCAGCATCTGGCCTGGGGCTCAGCTCACGTTTACTCACAGAGGCCTGGGCACGGTCCCCCAGCTTTGCAATAAGGACGCTCCTTGTGTGGGCGGGTGGGGCTGCTGGCTGTATGGGAGATGATTCCCCACCTCTGACCAATTTCAGAATTGTTTACCACTGGAGCAAGTGCCTTGGTAGTGTTTTCCTCTGTATAACGGTTAGGTTCAATTTTTTTTTTCTTTTTTGGTTCAAGTTAGATTTTATTCCTCTTTTATGTATTTATAGATATAAGCATGGAAATAATTCATTGTTATATATACATCAGTGAGAATGGAAGAAATTTTTTTCTGTTTTATTTTTACATTTTATTTTTAAAAATTTTGAAATTTAATTTTGTTTATTTTTTTATACAGTAGGTTATTATTAGTTATCTATTTTATGCATATACATGTATACAGGTCAATCCCAATCTCCCAACTCATCCCACCACCACCACCCCATGGCTTCCCCCACTTTGTGTCCATACGTCTGTTCTCTACCTCTGTGTCTCTATTTCTGCACTGCAAACCAGTTCATCTGTACCATTTTTCTAGGTTCCACATATAGTCATTAATATACAATATTTGTTTTTCTCTTTCTGACTTACTTCACTCTGCATGACAGTCTCTAGATCCATCAACTTCTCTACAAATGACCGTTTCATTCCTTTTTATGGCTGAGTAATATTCCATTTTATATATGTACCACCTCTTTATCCATTCGCCTGTCTGTGGTCATTTAGGTTGCTTCCATTACCTGGCTATTGTAAATAGTGCTGCAATGAACATTGTGGTGAATGTGTCTTTGTGATTTATGGTTTTCTCTGGGTATATGCCCAGAAGTGGGATTGCTGGATCCTATGGTAATTCTCTTTTTAGTTTTTTAAAGAAACCTCCATACTGTTCTCCATAGTGACTGTATCAATTTTCATTCCCACCAATAGCGGAAGAGGGTTCCTTTTGTCCACACCCTCCCCAGAATTTGTTGTTTGTAGATTATCTGATGATGCCGATTCTAACAGGTGTGAGGTCTTACCTCATTGTAGTTTTGATTTGCATTTCTCTAATAATTAGTGATGTTGAGCAGCTTTTCATGTGCGTCTTGGCCATCTCTGTGTCTTCTTTGAAGAAACGTCTCTTTAGATCTTCTGCCGATTTTTGTATTGGGTTGTTTGTTTTATTAATATTAAGCTGCATGAGCTGTTTATATATATTGGAGATTAAACCTTTGTCCATTGATTCGTTTGTGAACGTTTTCGCCCATTCTGAGGGTTGCCTTTTTCCATTCCCGTTTTTTTAACAAAGAAAGAAAGAAAGCAAAAGAAGCAGAACACTAATGTGCGTGAAATCTGCCTCTTGAAACTGTCGTTTTGAAATATGGACGTCTTTTGAATTTTTTCGTCGATATATGACCCCAGGATTTCTTTTCAGGGCAGGTGTCATTTACAGGCCTGTAATGATTTGGAATATCCACTGACCATTAGCGCTGGGATTAAAGCTGCTGTTGTGTGAAACGGCCACAAGGAGGCAGCAGTTCTCCCTTACCAAATCTGGTTACTAGGGCAGCAGAGCCTCAATGGAAGTCGCGTTCTAGATTGGAATGTGGAACGGAATGTGCCAGGAGAAAGCCCCTCAAGTTTGTCTCACTACTTCTTGTGCGTGTTTTTAATTTATTTTTTTATTTTTTATTACAGCACGTTTGAGTACAACGTTTAGCTTGTTGTAGGTGTGCAAGAGGTGGTTCTATTACACATATACATATGTCTGTTCTTCCTGGTATCCTTTTCCCATGTACGTTATGACAGAATGTTGAGTAGTCTTCTCTTGGTACTCCGTAGGTCTTTGGTGATTATATACGTCTACTGTGTTTGTATATGTCTGTTAACCCCAATATCGTAATGAATTCAATCCTCACACCTTTCCTTTGGTGAACCATAAGTTTGTTTAATGAATCTGTGATTGCCCTTCTCCGTGGAAATATCTGCCCTGGTATCAATTTATAGGTAACACCTATAAGTGATATGATATGATATGTGTCTTTCACTTTCTGACTTACTCCAAGTCACGTGATTACCTCTACACTCATCTACGGTGCTGCAAATGGCATTGTGTCCTTTTTTTCCTTGGCAAATATGCTGTCTTAGCGAGGTCCATTTTCTTCAATGTGATTCCCTGAGGGCTGAGGATTAGCTGACCTGGGCAGCCTGACCCTGCCGGCAAGCCCTCCCCAGGTGTGCCTGGGTTGAGGTCAATATAAACAGCACTCCAGGCAGCAATAGCCCCTGCAGCTGTGCCTGACTCCATATTCTCTGCACCATCAGCATTCTCTGGGCTGTGCTGGTGGGAGGGTGTGAGGGTCTACGGCTTTTTGGGTGGCCCGGTGTGAGTGGGGCTCTGCTGGATTTTCGGCAGGAGTTGCCAGGCTGCCACCTGTAAAGAAGAGGATGTGTCACCCATAACTTCCACTGGAATATCTCTCCGGGCTGAGGTGAGGAAGGAAAAAAAGGAGTGGGGGCCAGGACAGGAGGGGTATCTCAGGCAGGGCAATGGAAAGATTCCAGAAGAGCGCCCGTGGCCAGGACCATCCTGGCTGACCTGCAGGCACCAAGTTGGCCTGCGTGCTGTCGCTGGTGTGCCTCCACGGCCCTTCCTCTAAGCTTTCAAGCCCTTGTACATATTCAGGGGTTTCACCTGGGAAGGGTGGGAACAGTTCAGCAGCAGCTGGCCTGGGGCTCAGCTCACGTTTACTCACAGAGGCCTCGGCACGGTCCCCCAGCTTTGCAATAAGGACGCTCCTTGCGTGGGCGGGCGGGGCTGCTGGCTGTATGGGAGATGATTCCCCACCTCTGACCAATTTCAGAATTGTTTACCACTGGAGCAAGTGCCTTGGTAGTGTTTTCCTCTGTATAACTGTTAGGTTCAGTTTTTTTTTTCTTTTTTGGTTCAAGTTAGATTTTATTCCTCTTTTATGTATTTATGGATATAAGCATGGAAATAATTCATTCTTATAAATACATCAGTGTGAATGGAAGAACTTTTTTTCTGTATTATTTTTACATTTTATTTTTAAAAATTTGAAATTTAATTTTATTTATTTTTTTATACAGTAGGTTATTATTAGTTATCTATTTTATGCATATACATGTAAACAGGTCAATCCCAATCTCCCAACTCATCCCACCACCACCACCCCATGGCTTCCCCCACTTTGTGTCCATACGTCTGTTCTCTACCTCTGTGTCTCTATTTCTGCCCTGCAAACCAGTTCATCTGTACCATTTTTCTAGTTTCCACATATAGGCATTAATATACAATATTTGTTTTACTCTTTCTGACTTACTTCACTCTGCATGACAGTCTCTAGATCCATCAACTTCTCTACAAATGACCGTTTCATTCCTTTTTATGGCTGAGTAATATTCCATTTTATATATGTACCACATCTTTATCCATTCGTCTGTCTGTGGCCATTTAGGTTGCTTCCATTACCTGTCTATTGATAATAGTGCTGCAATGAACATTGTGGTGAATGTGTCTTTGTGATTTATGGTTTTCTCTGGGTATATGCCCAGAAGTGGGATTGCTGGATCCTGTGCTAATTCTCTTTTTAGTTTTTTAAAGGAACCTCCATACTGTTCTCCATAGTGACTGTATCAATTTACATTTCCACCAATAGCGGAAGAGGGTTCCTTTTGTCCACACCCTCCCCAGAATTTGTTGTTTGTAGATTATCTGATGATGCCGATTCTAACAGGTGTGAAGTTTACCTCATTGTAGTTTTGATTTGCATTTCTCTAATAATTAGTGATGTTGAGCAGCTTTTCATGTGCGTCTTGGCCATCTCTGTGTCTTCTTTGAAGAAACGTCTCTTTAGATCTTCTGCCCATTTTTGTATTGGGTTGTTTGTTTTATTAATATTAAGCTGCATGAGCTGTTTATATATATTGGAGATTAAACCTTTGTCCATTGATTCGTTTGTGAACGTTTTCGCCCATTCTGAGGGTTGCCTTTTTCCATTCCCGTTTTTTTAACAAAGAAAGAAAGAAAGCAAAAGAAGCAGAACACTAATGTGCGTGAAATATGCCTCTTGAAACTGTCGTTTTGAAATATGGACGTCTTTTGAATTTTTTGGTCGATATATGACCCCAGGATTTGTTTTCAGGGCAGGTGTTATTTACTGGCCTGTAATGATTTGGAATATCCACTGACCATTAGCGCTGGGATTAAAGCTGCTGTTGTGTGAAACGCCCACAAGGTGGCAGCAGTTCTCCCGTACCAAATCTGGTTACTAGGGCAGCAGAGCCTCAATGGAAGTCGCGTTCTAGATTGGAATGTAGAACGGAATGTGCCAGGAGAAAGCCCCTCAAGTTTGTCTCACTACTTCTTGTTCGTGTTTTTAATTTAATTTTTTATTTTTTATTACAGCAAGTTTGAGTACAACGTTTAGCTTGTTGTAGGTGTGCAAGAGGTGGTTCTTTTACACATATACATATGTCTGTTCTTCCTGGGATCCTTTTCCCATGTACGTTATGACAGAATGTTGAGTAGTCTTCTCTTGGTACTCCGTAGGTCTTTGGTGATTATATACGTCTACTGTGTTTGTATATGTCTGTTAACCCCAATATCGTAATGAATTCAATCCTCACACCTTTCCTTTGGTGAACCATAAGTTTGTTTAATGAATCTGTGATTGCCCTTCTCCGTGGAAATATCTGCCCTGGTATCAATTTATAGGTAACACCTATAAGTGATATGATACGATATGTGTCTTTCACTCTCTGACTTACTCCAAGTCACGTGATTACCTCGAGACTCATCTACGGTGCTGCGAATGGCATTGTGTCCTTTTTTTCCTTGGCGAATATTCTGTCTTAGCGAGGTCCATTTTCTGCAATGTGATTCCCTGAGGGCTGAGGATTAGCTGCCCTGGGCAGCCTGACCCTGCCGGCAAGCCCTCCCCAGGTGTGCCTGGGTTGAGGTCAATATAAACAGCACTCCAGGCAGCAATAGCCCCTGCAGCTGTGCCTGACTCCATATTCTCTGCCCCGTCAGCAGTCTCGGGGCTGTGCTGTTGGGAGGGTGGGAGGGTCCACGGCTTTGTGGGTGGCCCGGTGTGAGTGGGGCTCTGCTGGACTTTCGGCAGGAGTTGCCAGGCTGCCACCTGTAAAGAAGAGGATGTGTCACCCATAACTTCCACTGGAATATCTCTCCGGGCTGAGGTGAGGAAGGAAAAAAAGGAGTGGGGGCCGGGACAGGAGGGGTATCTCAGGCAGGGCAATGGAAAGCTTCCAGAAGAGCGCCCGTGGCCAGGACCATCCTGGCTGACCTGCAGGCACCAAGTTGGCCTGCGTGCCGTCGCTGGTGTGGCTCCACGGCCCTCCCTCTAGGCTTTCAAGCCCTTGTACATATTCAGGTGTTTCACCTGGGAAGGGTGGGAACAGTTCAGCAGCATCTGGCCTGGGGCTCAGCTCACGTTTACTCACAGAGGCCTGGGCACGGTCCCCAGCTTTGCAATAAGGACGCTCCTTGCGTGGGCGGGTGGGGCTGCTGGCTGTATGGGAGATGATTCCCCACCTCTGACCAATTTCAGAATTGTTTACCACTGGAGCAAGTGCCTTGGTAGTGTTTTCCTCTGTATAACTGTTAGGTTCAGTTTTTTTTTTTTCTTTTTTGGTTCAAGTTAGATTTTATTCCTCTTTTATGTATTTATAGATATAAGCATGGAAATAATTCATTGTTATATATACATCAGTGTGAATGGAAGAACTTTTTTTCTGTTTTATTTTTACATTTTATTTTTAAAAATTTTGAAATTTAATTTTGTTTATTTTTTTATACAGTAGGTTATTATTAGTTATCTATTTTATGCATATACATGTATACAGGTCAATCCCAATCTCCCAACTCATCCCACCACCACCACTCCATGGCTTCCCCCACTTTGTGTCCATACGTCTGTTCTCTACCTCTGTGTCTCTATTTCTGCCCTGCAAACCAGTTCATCTGTACCATTTTTCTAGGTTCCACATATAGGCATTAATATACAATATTTGTTTTTCTCTTTATGACTTACTTCACTCTGTATAACAGTCTCTAGATCCATCAACTTCTCTACAAATGACCCAGTTTCATTCCTTTTAATGGCTGAGTAATATTCCATTTTATATATGTACCACATCTTTATCCATTCGTCTGTCTGTGGGCATTTAGGTTGCTTCCATTACCTGGCTATTGTAAATAGTGCTGCAATGAACATTGTGGTGAATGTGTCTTTGTGATTTTTGGTTTTCTCTGGGTATATGCCCAGAAGTGGGATTGCTGGATCCTATGGTAATTCTCTTTTTAGTTTTTTAAAGGAACCTCCATACTGTTCTCCATAGTGACTGTATCAATTTACATTCCCACCAATAGCGGAAGAGGGTTCCTTTTGTCCACACCCTCCCCAGAATTTGTTGTTTGTACATTATCTGATGATGCCGATTCTAACAGGTGTGAGGTCTTACCTCATTGTAGTTTTGATTTGCATTTCTCTAATAATTAGTGATGTTGAGCAGCTTCTCATGTGCGTCTTGGCCATCTCTGTGACTTCTTTGAAGAAACGTCTCTTTAGATCTTCTGCCCATTTTTGTATTGGGTTGTTTGTTTTATTAATATTAAGCTGCATGAGCTGTTTATATATATTGGAGATTAAACCTTTGTCCATTGATTCGTTTGTGAACGTTTTCGCCCATTCTGAGGGTTGCCTTTTTCCATTCCCGTTTTTTTAACAAAGAAAGAAAGAAAGCAAAAGAAGCAGAACACTAATGTGCGTGAAATATGCCTCTTGAAACTGTCGTTTTGAAATATGGACGTCTTTTGAATTTTTTGGTCGATATATGACCCCAGGATTTGTTTTCAGGGCAGGTGTCATTTACAGGCCTGTAATGATTTGGAATATCCACTGACCATTAGCGCTGGGATTAAAGCTGCAGTTGTGAGAAATGGCCACAAGGTGGCAGCAGTTCTCCCTTACCAAATCTGGTTACTAGGGCAGCAGAGCCTCAATGGAAGTCGCGTTCTAGATTGGAATGTAGAACGGAATGTGCCAGGAGAAGGCCCCTCAAGTGTGTCTCACTACTTCTTGTTCTTGTTTTTAATTTAATTTTTTATTTTTTTATTACAGCATGTTTGAGTACAACGTTTAGCTTGTTGTAGGTGTGCCAGAGGTGGTTCTTTTACACATATACATATGTCTGTTCTTCCTGGGATCCTTTTCCCATGTACGTTATGACAGAATGTTGAGTAGTCTTCTCTTGGTACTCCGTAGGTCTTTGGTGATTATATACGTCTACTGTGTTTGTATATGTCTGTTAACCCCAATATCGTAATGAATTCAATCCTCACACCTTTCCTTTGGTGAACCATAAGTTTGTTTAATGAATCTGTGATTGCCCTTCTCCGTGGAAATATCTGCCCTGGTATCAATTTATAGGTAACACCTATAAGTGATATGATACGATATGTGTCTTTCACTCTCTGACTTACTACAAGTCACGTGATTACCTCGAGACTCATCTACGGTGCTGCGAATGGCATTGTGTCCTTTTTTTCCTTGGCGAATATTCTGTCTTAGCGAGGTCCATTTTCTGCAATGTGATTCCCTGAGGGCTGAGGATTAGCTGCCCTGGGCAGCCTGACCCTGCCGGCAAGCCCTCCCCAGGTGTGCCTGGGTTGAGGTCAATATAAACAGCACTCCAGGCAGCAATAGCCCCTGCAGCTGTGCCTGACTCCATATTCTCTGCCCCGTCAGCAGTCTCGGGGCTGTGCTGGTGGGAGGGTGGGAGGGTCCACGGCTTTGTGGGTGGCCCGGTGTGAGTGGGGCTCTGCTGGACTTCGGCAGGAGTTGCCAGGCTGCCACCTGTAAAGAAGAGGATGTGTCACCCATAACTTCCACTGGAATATCTCTCCGGGCTGAGGTGAGGAAGGAAAAAAAGGAGTGGGGGCCGGGACAGGAGGGGTATCTCAGGCAGGGCAATGGAAAGCTTCCAGAAGAGCGCCCGTGGCCAGGACCATCCTGGCTGACCTGCAGGCACCAAGTTGGCCTGCGTGCCGTCGCTGGTGTGGCTCCACGGCCCTCCCTCTAGGCTTTCAAGCCCTTGTACATATTCAGGTGTTTCACCTGGGAAGGGTGGGAACAGTTCAGCAGCATCTGGCCTGGGGCTCAGCTCACGTTTACTCACAGAGGCCTGGGCACGGTCCCCCAGCTTTGCAATAAGGACGCTCCTTGCGTGGGCGGGTGGGGCTGCTGGCTGTATGGGAGATGATTCCCCACCTCTGACCAATTTCAGAATTGTTTACCACTGGAGCAAGTGCCTTGGTAGTGTTTTCCTCTGTATAACGGTTAGGTTCAATTTTTTTTTTTTCTTTTTTGGTTCAAGTTAGATTTTATTCCTCTTTTATGTATTTATAGATATAAGCATGGAAATAATTCATTGTTATATATACATCAGTGTGAATGGAAGAACTTTTTTTCTGTTTTATTTTTACATTTTATTTTTAAAAATTTTGAAATTTAATTTTGTTTATTTTTTTATACAGTAGGTTATTATTAGTTATTTATTTTATGCATATACATGTATACAGGTCAATCCCAATCTCCCAACTCATCCCACCACCACCACCCCATGGCTTCCCCCACTTTGTGTCCATACGTCTGTTCTCTACCTCTGTGTCTCTATTTCTGCCCTGCAAACCAGTTCATCTGTACCATTTTTCTAGGTTCCACATATAGGCATTAATATACAATATTTGTTTTTCTCTTTCTGACTTACTTCACTCTGTATGACAGTCTCTAGATCCATCAACTTCTCTACAAATGACCCAGTTTCATTCCTTTTTATGGCTGAGTAATATTCCATTTTATATATGTACCACATCTTTATCCATTCGTCTGTCTGTGGGCATTTAGGTTGCTTCCATTACCTGGCTATTGTAAATAGTGCTGCAATGAACATTGTGGTGAATGTGTCTTTGTGATTTATGGTTTTCTCTGGGTATATGCCCAGAAGTGGGATTGCTGGATCCTATGGTAATTCTCTTTATAGTTTTTTAAAGGAACCTCCTTACTGTTCTCCATAGTGACTGTATCAATTTACATTCCCACCAATAGCGGAAGAGGGTTCCTTTTGTCCACACCCTCCCCAGAATTTGTTGTTTGTACATTATCTGATGATGCCGATTCTAACAGGTGTGAGGTCTTACCTCATTGTAGTTTTGATTTGCATTTCTCTAATAATTAGTGATGTTGAGCAGCTTCTCATGTGCGTCTTGGCCATCTCTGTGTCTTCTTTGAAGAAACGTCTCTTTAGATCTTCTGCCCATTTTTGTATTGGGTTGTTTGTTTTATTAATATTAAGCTGCATGAGCTGTTTATATATATTGGAGATTAAACCTTTGTCCATTGATTCGTTTGTGAACGTTTTCGCCCATTCTGAGGGTTGCCTTTTTCCATTCCCGTTTTTTTAACAAAGAAAGAAAGAAAGCAAAAGAAGCAGAACACTAATGTGCGTGAAATATGCCTCTTGAAACTGTCGTTTTGAAATATGGACGTCTTTTGAATTTTTTGGTCGATATATGACCCCAGGATTTGTTTTCAGGGCAGGTGTCATTTACAGGCCTGTAATGATTTGGAATATCCACTGACCATTAGCGCTGGGATTAAAGCTGCAGTTGTGAGAAACGGCCACAAGGTGGCAGCAGTTCTCCCTTACCAAATCTGGTTACTAGGGCAGCAGAGCCTCAATGGAAGTCGCGTTCTAGATTGGAATGTAGAACGGAATGTGCCAGGAGAAGGCCCCTCAAGTGTGTCTCACTACTTCTTGTTCTTGTTTTTAATTTAATTTTTTATTTTTTTATTACAGCATGTTTGAGTACAACGTTTAGCTTGTTGTAGGTGTGCCAGAGGTGGTTCTTTGACACATATACATATGTCTGTTCTTCCTGGGATCCTTTTCCCATGTACGTTATGACAGAATGTTGAGTAGTCTTCTCTTGGTACTCCATAGGTCTTTGGTGATTATATACGTCTACTGTGTTTGTATATGTTTGTTAACCCCAATATCGTAATGAATTCAATCCTCACACCTTTCCTTTGGTGAACCATAAGTTTGTTTAATGAATCTGTGATTGCCCTTCTCCGTGGAAATATCTGCCCTGGTATCAATTTATAGGTAACACCTATAAGTGATATGATACGATATGTGTCTTTCACTCTCTGACTTACTCCAAGTCACGTGATTACCTCGAGACTCATCTACGGTGCTGCGAATGGCATTGTGTCCTTTTTTTCCTTGGCGAATATTCTGTCTTAGCGAGGTCCATTTTCTGCAATGTGATTCCCTGAGGGCTGAGGATTAGCTGCCCTGGGCAGCCTGACCCTGCCGGCAAGCCCTCCCCAGGTGTGCCTGGGTTGAGGTCAATATAAACAGCACTCCAGGCAGCAATAGCCCCAGCAGCTGTGCCTGACTCCATATTCTCTGCCCCGTCAGCAGTCTCGGGGCTGTGCTGGTGGAAGGGTGGGAGGGTCCACGGCTTTGTGGGTGGCCCGGTGTGAGTGGGGCTCTGCTGGTCTTTCGGCAGGATTTGCCAGGCTGCCACCTGTAAAGAAGAGGATGTGTCACCCATAACTTCCACTGGAATATCTCTCCGGGCTGAGGTGAGGAAGGAAAAAAAGGAGTGGGGGCCGGGACAGGAGGGGTATCTCAGGCAGGGCCATGGAAAGCTTCCAGAAGAGCGCCCGTGGCCAGGACCATCCTGGCTGACCTGCAGGCACCAAGTTGGCCTGCGTGCCGTCGCTGGTGTCGCTCCACGGCCCTCCCTCTAGGCTTTCAAGCCCTTGTACATATTCAGGTGTTTCACCTGGGAAGGGTGGGAACAGTTCAGCAGCAGCTGGCCTGGGGCTCAGCTCACGTTTACTCACAGAGGCCTCGGCACTGTCCCCCAGCTTTGCAATAAGGACGCTCCTTGCGTGGGAGGGCGGGGCTGCTGGCTGTATGGGAGATGATTCCCCCCCTTGACCAATTTCAGAATTGTTTACCACTGGAGCAAGTGCCTTGGTAGTGTTTTCCTCTGTATAACTGTTAGGTTCAGTTTTTTTTTTCTTTCTTGGTTCAAGTTAGATTTTATTCCTCTTTTATGTATTTATGGATATAAGCATGGAAATAATTCATTCTTATAAATACATCAGTGTGAATGGAAGAACTTTTTTTTCTGTATTATTTTACATTTTATTTTTAAAAAATTTGAAATTTAATTTTGTTTATTTTTTTATACAGTAGGTTATTATTAGTTATCTATTTTATGCATAAACATGTATACAGGTCAATCCCAATCTCCCAACTCATACCACTACCACCAACCCATGGCTTCCCCCACTTTGTGTCCATACGTTTGTTCTCTACCTCTGTGTCTCTATTTCTGCCCTGCAAACCAGTTCATCTGTACCATTTTTCTAGGTTCCACATATAGGCATTAATATACAATATTTGTTTTTCTCTTTCTGACTTACTTCACTCTGCATGACACTCTCTAGATCCATCAACTTCTCTACAAATGACCGTTTCATTCCTTTTTATGGCTGAGTAATATTCCATTTTATATATGTACCACATCTTTATCCATTCGTCTGTCTGTGGCCATTTAGGTTGCTTCCATTACCTGGCTATTGATAATAGTGCTGCAATGAACATTGTGGTGAATGTGTCTTTGTGATTTATGGTTTTCTCTGGGTATATGCCCAGAAGTGGGATTGCTGGATCCTGTGCTAATTCTCTTTTTAGTTTTTTAAAGGAACCTCCATACTGTTCTCCATAGTGACTGTATCAATTTACATTTCCACCAATAGCGGAAGAGGGTTCCTTTTGTCCACACCCTCCCCAGAATTTTTTGTTTGTAGATTATCTGATGATGCCGATTCTAACAGGTGTGAGGTCTTACCTCATTGTAGTTTTGATTTGCATTTCTCTAATAATTAGTGATGTTGAGCAGCTTTTCATGTGCGTCTTGGCCATCTCTGTGTCTTCTTTGAAGAAACGTCTCTTTAGATCTTCTGCCCGTTTTTGTATTGGGTTGTTTGTTTTATTAATATTAAGCTGCATGAGCTGTTTATATATATTGGAGATTAAACCTTTGTCCATTGATTCGTTTGTGAACGTTTTCGCCCATTCTGAGGGTTGCCTTTTTCCATTCCCGTTTTTTTAACAAAGAAAGAAAGAAAGCAAAAGAAGCAGAACACTAATGTGCGTGAAATATGCCTCTTGAAACTGTCGTTTTGAAATATGGACGTCTTTTGAATTTTTTGGTCGATATATGACCCCAGGATTTCTTTTCAGGGCAGGTGTCATTTACAGGCCTGTAATGATTTGGAATATCCACTGACCATTAGCGCTGGGATTAAAGCTGCTGTTGTGTGAAACGGAGACAAGGTGGCAGCAGTTCTCCCTTACCAAATCTGGTTACTAGGGCAGCAGAGCCTCAATGGAAGTCGCGTTCTAGATTGGAATGTAGAACGGAATGTGCCAGGAGAAAGCCCCTCAAGTTTGTCTCACTACTTCTTGTTCGTGTTTTTAATTTAATTTTCTATTTTTTATTACAGCAAGTTTGAGTACAACGTTTAGCATGTTGTAGGTGTGCAAGAGGTGGTTCTTTTACACATATACATATGTCTGTTCTCCCTGGGATCCTTTTCCCATGTACGTTATGACAGAATGTTGAGTAGTCTTCTCTTGGTACTCCGTAGGTCTTTGGTGATTATATACGTCTACTGTGTTTGTATATGTCTGTTAACCCCAATATCGTAATGAATTCAATCCTCACACCTTTCCTTTGGTGAACCATAAGTTTGTTTAATGAATCTGTGATTGCCCTTCTCCGTGGAAATATCTGCCCTGGTATCAATTTATAGGTAACACCTATAAGTGATATGATACGATATGTGTCTTTCACTCTCTGACTTACTCCAAGTCACGTGATTACAGCGAGACTCATCTACGGTGCTGCGAATGGCATTGTGTCCTTTTTTTCCTTGGCGAATATTCTGTCTTAGCGAGGTCCATTTTCTTCAATGTGATTCCCTGAGGGCTGAGGATTAGCTGCCCTGGGCCGCCTGACACTGCCGGCAAGCCCTCCCCAGGTGTGCCTGGGTTGAGGTCAATATAAACAGCACTCCAGGCAGCAATAGCCCCTGCAGCTGTGCCTGACTCCATATTCTCTGCCCCGTCAGCAGTCTCGGGGCTGTGCTGGTGGGAGGGTGGGAGGGTCCACGGCTTTGTGGGTGGCCCGGTGTGAGTGGGGCTCTGCTGGACTTTCGGCAGGAGTTGCCAGGCTGCCACCTGTAAAGAAGAGGATGTGTCACCCATAACTTCCACTGGAATATCTCTCCGGGCTGAGGTGAGGAAGGAAAAAAAGGAGTGGGGGCCGGGACAGGAGGGGTATCTCAGGCAGGGCAATGGAAAGCTTCCAGAAGAGCGCCCGTGGCCAGGACCATCCTGGCTGACCTGCAGGCACCAAGTTGGCCTGCCTGCTGTCGCTGGTGTGCCTCCATGGCCCTTCCTCTAGGCTTTCAAGCCCTTGTACATATTCAGGTGTTTCACCTGGGAAGGGTGGGAACAGTTCAGCAGCATCTGGCCTGGGGCTCAGCTCACGTTTACTCACAGAGGCCTGGGCACGGTACCCCAGCTTTGCAATAAGGACGCTCCTTGCGTGGGCGGCTGGGGCTGCTGGCTGTATGGGAGATCATTCCCCACCTCTGACCAATTTCAGAATTGTTTACCACTGGAGCAAGTGCCTTGGTAGTGTTTTCCTCTGTATAACGGTTAGGTTCAATTTTTTTTTTTCTTTTTTGGTTCAAGTTAGATTTTATTCCTCTTTTATGTATTTATAGATATAAGCATGGAAATAATTCATTGTTATATATACATCAGTGTGAATGGAAGAACTTTTTTTCTGTTTTATTTTTACATTTTATTTTTAAAAATTTTGAAATTTAATTTTGTTTATTTTTTTATACAGTAGGTTATTATTAGTTATCTATTTTATGCATATACATGTATACAGGTCAATCCCAATCTCCCAACTCATCCCACCACCACCACCCCATGGCTTCCCCCACTTTGTGTCCATACGTCTGTTCTCTACCTCTGTGTCTCTATTTCTGCCCTGCAAACCAGTTCATCTGTACCATTTTTCTAGGTTCCACATATAGGCATTAATATACAATATTTGTTTTTCTCTTTCTGACTTACTTCACTCTGCATGACAGTCTCTAGATCCATCAACTTCTCTACAAATGACCCAGTTTCATTCCTTTTTATGTCTGAGTAATATTCCATTTTATATATGTACCACATCTTTATCCATTCGTCTGTCTGTGGGCATTTAGGTTGCTTCCATTACCTGGCTATTGTAAATAGTGCTGCAATGAACATTGTGGTGAATGTGTCTTTGTGATATATGGTTTTCTCTGGGTATATGCCCAGGAGTGGGATTGCTGGATCCTATGGTAATTCTCTTTTTAGATTTTTAAAGGAACCTCCATACTGTTCTCCATAGTGACTGTATCAATTTACATTCCCACCAATAGCGGAAGAGGGTTCCTTTTGTCCACACCCTCCCCAGAATTTGTTTTTTGTACATTATCTGATGATGCCGATTCTAACAGGTGTGAGGTCTTACCTCATTGTAGTTTTGATTTGCATTTCTCTAATAATTAGTGATGTTGAGCAGCTTCTCATGTGCGTCTTGGCCATCTCTGTGTCTTCTTTGAAGAAACGTCTCTTTAGATCTTCTGCCCATTTTTGTATTGGGTTGTTTGTTTTATTAATATTAAGCTGCATGAGCTGTTTATATATATTGGAGATTAAACCTTTGTCCATTGATTCGTTTGTGAACGTTTTCGCCCATTCTGAGGGTTGCCTTTTTCCATTCCCGTATTTTTAACAAAGAAAGAAAGAAAGCAAAAGAAGCAGAACACTAATGTGCGTGAAATATGCCTCTTGAAACTGTCGTTTTGAAATATGGGTGTCTTTTGAATTTTTTGGTCGATATATGACCCCAGGATTTGTTTTCAGGGCAGGTGTCATTTACAGGCCTGTAATGATTTGGAATATCCACTGACCATTAGCGCTGGGATTAAAGCTGCAGTTGTGAGAAACGGCCACAAGGTGGCAGCAGTTCTCCCTTATCAAATCTGGTTACTAGGGCAGCAGAGCCTCAATGGAAGTCGCGTTCTAGATTGGAATGTAGAACGGAATGTGCCAGGAGAAGGCCCCTCAAGTGTGTCTCACTACATCTTGTTCTTGTTTTTAATTTAATTTTTCATTTTTTTATTACAGCATGTTTGAGTACAACGTTTAGCTTGTTGTAGGTGTGCCAGAGGTGGTTCTTTTACACATATACATATGTCTGTTCTTCCTGGGATCCTTTTCCCATGTACGTTATGACAGAATGTTGAGTAGTCTTCTCTTGGTACTCCGTAGGTCTTTGGTGATTATATACGTCTACTGTGTTTGTATATGTCTGTTAACCCCAATATCGTAATGAATTCAATCCTCACACCTTTCCTTTGGTGAACCATAAGTTTGTTTAATGAATCTGTGATTGCCCTTCTCCGTGGAAATATCTGCCCTGGTATCAATTTATAGGTAACACCTATAAGTGATATGATACGATATGTGTCTTTCACTCTCTGACTTACTCCAAGTCACGTGATTACCTCGAGACTCATCTACGGTGCTGCGAATGGCATTGTGTCCTTTTTTTCCTTGGCGAATATTCTGTCTTAGCGAGGTCCATTTTCTGCAATGTGATTCCCTGAGGGCTGAGGATTAGCTGCCCTGGGCAGCCTGACCCTGCCGGCAAGCCCTCCCCAGGTGTGCCTGGGTTGAGGTCAATATAAACAGCACTCCAGGCAGCAAAAGCCCCTGCAGCTGTGCCTGACTCCATATTCTCTGCACCATCAGCAGTCTCTGGGCTGTGCTGGTGGGAGGGTGTGAGGGTCCACGGCTTTTTGGGTGGCCCGGTGTGAGTGGGGCTCTGCTGGATTTTCGGCCGGAGTTGCCAGGCTGCCACCTGTAAAGAAGAGGATGTGTCACCCATAACTTCCACTGGAATATCTCTCCGGGCTGAGGTGAGGAAGGAAAAAAAGGAGTGGGGGCCGGGACAGGAGGGGTATCTCAGGCAGGGCAATGGAAAGCTTCCAGAAGAGCGCCCGTGGCCAGGACCATCCTGGCTGACCTGCAGGCACCAAGTTGGCCTGCGTGCTGTCGCTGGTGTGCCTACATGGCCCTTCCTCTAGGCTTTCAAGCCCTTGTACATATTCAGGGGTTTCACCTGGGAAGGGTGGGAACAGTTCAGCAGCAGCTGCCCTGGGGCTCAGCTCACGTTTACTCACAGAGGCCTAGGCACGGTCCCCCAGCTTTGCAATAAGGACGCTCCTTGCGTGGGCAGGCGGGGCTGCTGGCTGTATGGGAGATGATTCCCCACATCTGACCAATTTTAGAATTGTTTATCACTGTAGCAAGTGCCTTGTTAGTGTTTTCCTCTGTATAACTGTTAGGTTCAGTTTTTTTTCTTTTTTGGTTCAAGTTAGATTTTATTCCTCTTTTATGTATTTATGGATATAAGCATGGAAATAATTCATTCTTATAAATACATCAGTGTGAATGGAAGAATTTTTTTTCAGTATTATTTTTACATTTTATTTTTAAAAATTTGAAATTTAATTTTATTTATTTTTTTATACAGTAGTTTATTATTAGTTATCTATTTTATGCATAAACATGTATACAGGTCAATCCCAATCTCCCAACTCATACCACCACCACCACCACATGGCTTCCCCCACTTTGTGTCCATACGTTTGTTCTCTACCTCTGTGTCTCTATTTCTGCCCTGCAAACCAGTTCATCTGTACCATTTTTCTAGGTTCCACATATAGGCATTAATATACAATATTTGTTTTTCTCTTTCTGACTTACTTCACTCTGCATGACAGTCTCTAGATCCATCAACTTCTCTACAAATGACCGTTTCATTCCTTTTTATGGCTGAGTAATATTCCATTTTATATATGTACCACATCTTTATCCATTCGTCTGTCTGTGGCCATTTAGGTTGCTTCCATTACCTCTCTATTGATAATAGTGCTGCAATGAACATTGTGGTGAATGTGTCTTTGTGATTTATGGTTTTCTCTGGGTATATGCCCAGAAGTGGGATTGCTGGATCCTGTGCTAATTCTCTTTTTAGTTTTTTAAAGGAACCTCCATACTGTTCTCCATAGTGACTGTATCAATTTACATTTCCACCAATAGCGGAAGAGGGTTCCTTTTGTCCACACCCTCCCCAGAATTTGTTGTTTGTAGATTATATGATGATGCCGATTCTAACAGGTGTGAAGTCTTACCTCATTGTAGTTTTGATTTGCATTTCTCTAATAATTAGTGATGTTGAGCAGCTTTTCATGTGCGTCTTGGCCATCTCTGTGTCTTCTTTGAAGAAACGTCTCTTTAGATCTTCTGCCCATTTTTGTATTGGGTTGTTTGTTTTATTAATATTAAGCTGCATGAGCTGTTTATATATATTGGAGATTAAACCTTTGTCCATTGATTCGTTTGTTAACGTTTTCGCCCATTCTGAGGGTTGCCTTTTTCCATTCCCGTTTTTTTAACAATGAAAAAAAGAAAGCAAAAGAAGCAGAACACTAATGTGCGTGAAATATGCCTCTTGAAACTGTCGTTTTGAAATATGGACGTCTTTTGAATTTTTTGGTCGATATATGACCCCAGGATTTGTTTTCAGGGCAGGTGTCATTTACAGGCCTGTAATGATTTGGAATATCCACTGACCATTAGCGCTGGGATTAAAGCTGCTGTTGTGTGAAACGGCCACAAGGTGGCAGCAGTTCTTCCTTACCAAATCTGGTTACTAGGGCAGCAGAGCCTCAATGGAAGTCACGTTCTAGATTGGAATGTAGAACGGAATGTGCCAGGAGAAAGCCCCTCAAGTTTGTCTCACTACTTCTTGTTCGTGTTTTTAATTTAATTTTTTATTTTTTATTACAGCAAGTTTGAGTACAACGTTTAGCTTGTTGTAGGTGTGCAAGAGGTGGTTCTTTTACACATATACATATGTCTGTTCTCCCTGGGATCCTTTTCCCATGTACGTTATGACAGAATGTTGAGTAGTCTTCTCTTGGTACTCCGTAGGTCTTTGGTGATTATATACGTCTACTGTGTTTGTATATGTCTGTTAACCCCAATATCGTAATGAATTCAATCCTCACACCTTTCCTTTGGTGAACCATAAGTTTGTTTAATGAATCTGTGATTGCCCTTCTCCGTGGAAATATCTGCCCTGGTATCAATTTATAGGTAACACCTATAAGTGATATGATATGATATGTGTCTTTCCCTTTCTGACTTACTCCAAGTCACGTGATTACCTCTAGACTCATCTACGGTGCTGCAAATGGCATTGTGTCCTTTTTTTCCTTGGCGAATATGCTGTCTTAGCGAGGTCCATTTTCTGCAATGTGATTCCCTGAGGGCTGAGGATTAGCTGACCTGGGCAGCCTGACCCTGCCGGCAAGCCCTCCCCAGGTGTGCCTGGGTTGAGGTCAATATAAACAGCACTCCAGGCAGCAAAAGCCCCTGCAGCTGTGCCTGACTCCATATTCTCTGCCCCGTCAGCAGTCTCGGGGCTGTGCTGGTGGGAGGGTGTGAGGGTCCATGGCTTTGTGGGTGGCCCGGTGTGAGTGGGGCTCTGCTGGACTTTCGGCAGGAGTTGCCAGGCTGCCACCTGTAAAGGAGAGGATGTGTCACCCATAACTTCCACTGGAATATCTCAGCGGGCTGAGGTGAGGAAGGAAAAAAAGGAGTGGGGGCCGGGACAGGAGGGGTATCTCAGGCAGGGCAATGGAAAGCTTCCAGAAGAGCGCCCGTGGCCAGGACCATCCTGGCTGACCTGCAGGAACCAAGTTGGCCTGCGTGCTGTCGCTGGTGTGGCTCCACGGCCCTTCCTCTAGGCTTTCAAGCCCTTGTACATATTCAGGTGTTTCACCTGGGAAGGATGGGAACAGTTCAGCAGCAGCTGGCCTGGGGCTCAGCTCACGTTTACTCACAGAGGCCTCGGCACTGTCCCCCAGCTTTGCAATAAGGACGCTCCTTGCGTGGGTGGGCGGGGCTGCTGGCTGTATGGGAGATGATTCCCCCCCTTGACCAATTTCAGAATTGTTTACCACTGGAGCAAGTGCCTTCGTAGTGTTTTCCTCTGTATAACTGTTAGGTTCAGTTTTTTTTTTCTTTCTTGGTTCAAGTTAGATTTTATTCCTCTTTTATGTATTTATGGATATAAGCATGGAAATAATTCATTCTTATAAATACATCAGTGTGAATGGAAGACCTTTTTTTTCTGTATTTTTTTTATATTTTATTTTTAAAAAATTTGAAATTTAATTTTATTTATTTTTTTATACAGTAGGTTATTATTAGTTATCTATTTTATGCATAAACATGTATACAGGTCAATCCCAATCTCCCAACTCATCCCACCACCACCACCCCATGGCTTCCCCCACTTTGTGTCCATACGTTTGTTCTCTACCTCTGTGTCTCTATTTCTGCCCTGCAAACCAGTTCATCTGTACCATTTTTCTAGGTTCCACATATAGGCCTTAATATACAATATTTGTTTTTCTCTTTCTGACTTACTTCACTCTGCATGACAGTCTCTAGATCCATCAACTTCTCTACAAATGACCCAGTTTCATTCCATTTTATGGCTGAGTAATATTCCATTTTATATATGTACCACATCTTTATCCATTCCTCTGTCTGTGGGCATTTAGGTTGCTTCCATTACCTGGGTATTGTAAATAGTGCTGCAATGAACATTGTGGTGAATGTGTCTTTGTGATTTATGGTTTTCTCTGGGTATATGCCCAGAAGTGGGATTGCTGGATCCTATGGTAATTCTCCTTTTAGTTTTTTAAAGGAACCTCCATACTGTTCTCCATAGTGACTGTATCAATTTACATTCCCACCAATAGCGGAAGAGGGTTCCTTTTGTCCACACCCTCCCCAGAATTTGTTGTTTGTACATTATCTGATGAGGCCGATTCTAACAGGTGTGAGGTCTTACCTCATTGTAGTTTTGATTTGCATTTCTCTAATAATTAGTGATGTTGAGCAGCTTTTCATGTGCGTCTTGGCCATCTCTGTGTCTTCTTTGAAGAAACGTCTCTTTAGATCTTCGGCCCATTTTTGTATTGGGTTGTTTGTTTTATTAATATTAAGCTGCATGAGCTGTTTATATATATTGGAGATTAAACCTTTGTCCATTGATTCGTTTGTGAACGTTTTCGCCCATTCTGAGGGTTGCCTTTTTCCATTCCCGTTTTTTTAACAAAGAAAGAAAGAAAGCAAAAGAAGCAGAACACTAATGTGCGTGAAATATGCCTCTTGAAACTGTCGTTTTGAAATATGGACGTCTTTTGAATTTTTTGGTCGATATATGACCCCAGGATTTGTTTTCAGGGCAGGTGTCATTTACAGGCCTGTAATGATTTGGAATATCCACTGACCATTAGCGCTGGGATTAAAGCTGCTGTTGTGTGAAACGGCCACAAGGTGGCAGCAGTTCTCCCTTACCAAATCTGGTTACTAGGGCAGCAGAGCCTCAATGGAAGTCGCGTTCTAGATTGGAATGTAGAACGGAATGTGCCAGGAGAAAGCCCCTCAAGTTTGTCTCACTATTTCTTGTTCGTGTTTTTAATTTAATTTTTTATTTTTTATTACCGCAAGTTTGAGTACAACGTTTAGCTTGTTGTAGGTGTGCAGGAGGTGGTACTTTTACACATATACATATGTCTGTTCTCCCTGGGATCCTTTTCCCATGTACGTTATGACAGAATGTTGAGTAGTCTTCTCTTGGTACTCCGTAGGTCTTTGGTGATTATATACGTCTACTGTGTTTGTATATGTCTGTTAACCCCAATATCGTAATGAATTCAATCCTCACACCTTTCCTTTGGTGAACCATAAGTTTGTTTAATGAATCTGTGATTGCCCTTCTCCGTGGAAATATCTGCCCTGGTATCAATTTATAGGTAACACCTATAAGTGATATGATATGATATGTGTCTTTCACTTTCTGACTTACTCCAAGTCACGTGATTACCTCTAGACTCATCTACGGTGCTGCAACTGGCATTGTGTCCTTTTTTTCCTTGGCCAATATTGTCTCTTAGCGAGGTCCATTTTCTGCAATGTGATTCCCTGAGGGCTGAGGATTAGCTGCCCTGGGCAGCCTGACCCTGCCGGCAAGCCCTCCCCAGGTGTGCCTGGGTTGAGGTCAATATAAACAGCACTCCAGGCAGCAATAGCCCCTGCAGCTGTGCCTGACTCCATATTCTCTGCATCATCAGCAGTCTCGGGGCTGTGCTGGTGGGAGGGTGTGAGGGTTCACGGCTTTGTTGTTTGCCCGGCGTGAGTGGGGCTCTGCTGGATTTTCGGCAGGAGTTGCCAGGCTGCCACCTGTAAAGAAGAGGATGTGTCACCCATAACTTCCACTGGAATATCTCTCCGGGCTGAGGTGAGGAAGGAAAAAAAGGAGTGGGGTCCGGGACAGGAGGGGTATCTCAGGCAGGGCAATGGAAAGCTTCCAGAAGAGCGCCCGTGGCCAGGACCATCCTGGCTGACCTGCAGGCACCAAGTTGGCCTGCGTGCTGTCGCTGGTGTGGCTCCACGGCCCTTCCTCTAGGCTTTCAAGCCCTTGTACATATTCAGGTGTTTCACCTGGGAAGGGTGGGAACAGTTCAGCAGCAGCTGGCCTGGGGCTCAGCTCACGTTTACTCACAGATGCCTCGGCACGGTCCCCCAGCTTTGCAATAAGGACGCTCCTTGCGTGGGGGGGCGGGGCTGCTGGCTGTATGGGAGATGATTCCCCACCTCTGACCAATTTCAGAATTGTTTACCACTGGAACAAGTGCCTTGGTAGTGTTTTCCTCTGTATAACTGTTAGGTTCAGTTTTTTTTTTTTTTTTTGGTTCAAGTTAGATTTTATTCCTCTTTTATGTATTTATGGATATAAGCATGGAAATAATTCATTCTTATAAATTCATCAGTGTGAATGGAAGAACTTTTTTTTCTGTATTATTTTTAGATTTTATTTTTAAAAAATTTGAAATTTAATTTTATTTATTTTTTTACAGTAGGTTATTATTAGTTATCTATTTTATGCATAAACATGTATACAGGCCAATCCCAATCTCCCAACTCATCCCACCACCACCACCCCATGGCTTCCCCCACTTTGTGTCCATACGTTTGTTCTCTACCTCTGTGTCTCTATTTCTGCCCTGCAAACCAGTTCATCTGTACCATTTTTTTAGGTTCCACATATAGGCATTAATATACAATATTTGTTTTTCCCTTTCAGACTTACTTCACTCTGCATGACAGTCTCTAGATCCATCAACTTCTCTACAAATGACCGTTTCATTCCTTTTTATTTCTGAGTAATATTCCATTTTATATATGTACCACATCTTTATCCATTCGTCTGTCTGTGGCCATTTAGGTTGCTTCCATTACCTGGCTATTGTAAATAGTGCTGCAATGAACATTGTGGTGAATGTGTCTTTGTGATTTATGGTTTTCTCTGGGTATATGCCCAGAAGTGGGATTGCTGGATCCTATGGTAATTCTCTTTTTAGTTTTTTAAAGGAACCTCCATACTGTTCTCCATAGTGACTGTATCAATTTACATTCCCACCAATAGCGGAAGAGGGTTCCTTTTGTCCACACCCTCCCCAGAATTTGTTGTTTGTACATTATCTGATGATGCCGATTCTAACAGGTGTGAGGTCTTACCTCATTGTAGTTTTGATTTGCATTTCTCTAATAATTAGTGATGTTGAGCAGCTTTTCATGTGCGTCTTGTCCATCTCTGTGTCTTCTTTGAAGAAACGTCTATTTAGATCTTCGGCCCATTTTTGTATTGGGTTGTTTGTTTTATTAATATTAAGCTGCATGAGCTGTTTATATATATTGGAGATTAAACCTTTGTCCATTGATTCGTTTGTGAACGTTTTCGCCCATTCTGAGGGTTGCCTTTTTCCATTCCCGTTTTTTTAACAAAGAAAGAAAGAAAGCCAAAGAAGCAGAACACTAATGTGCGTGAAATATGCCTCTTGAAACTGTCGTTTTGAAATATGGACGTCTTTTGAATTTTTTGGTCGATATATGACCCCAGGATTTGTTTTCAGGGCAGGTGTCATTTACAGGCCTGTAATGATTTGGAATATCCACTGACCATTAGCGCTGGGATTAAAGCTGCTGTTGTGTGAAACGGCCACAAGGTGGCAGCAGTTCTCCCTTACCAAATCTGGTTACTAGGGCAGCAGAGCCTCAATGGAAGAAGCCTTCTAGATTGGAATGTAGAACGGAATGTGCCAGGAGAAAGCCCCTCAAGTTTGTCTCACTACTTCTTGTTCGTGTTTTTAATTTATTTTTTTATTTTTTATTACAGCAAGTTTGAGTACAACGTTTAGCTTGTTGTAGGTGTGCAAGAGGTGGTTCTTTTACACATATACATATGTCTGTTCTTCCTGGGAACCTTTTCCCATGTACGTTATGACAGAATGTTGAGTAGTCTTCTCTTGGTACTCCGTAGGTCTTTGGTGATTATATACGTCTACTGTGTTTGTATATGTCTGTTAACCCCAATATTGTAATGAATTCAATCCTCACACCTTTCCTTTGGTGAAACATAAGTTTGTTTAATGAATCTGTGATTGCCCTTCTCCGTGGAAATATCTGCCCTGGTATCAATTTATAGGTAATACCTATAAGTGATATGATATGATATGTGTCTTTCACTTTCTGACTTACTCCAAGTCACGTGATTACCTGTAGAATCATCTACGGGGCTGCAAACGGCATTGTGTCCTTTTTTTCCTTGGCCAATATTCTGTCTTAGCGAGGTCCATTTTCTGCAATGTGATTCCCTGAGGTCTGAGGATTAGCTGACCTGGGCAGCCTGACCGTGCCGGCAAGCCCTCCCCAGGTGTGCCTGGGGTGAGGTCAATATAAACAGCACTCCAGGCAGCAATAGCCCCTGCAGCTGTGCCTGACTCCATATTCTCTGCACCATCAGCAGTCTCTGGGCTGTGCTGGTGGGAGGGTGTGAGGGTCCACGGCTTTGTGGTTGGTCCGGTGTGAGTGGGGCTCTGCTGGATTTTCGGCAGGAGTTGCCAGGCTGCCACCTGTAAAGAAGAGGATGTGTCACCCATAACTTCCACTGGAATATCTTTCCGGGCTGAGGTGAGGAAGGAAAAAAAGGAGTGGGGGCCAGGACAGGAGGGGTATCTCAGGCAGGGCAATGGAAAGCTTCCAGAAGAGCGCCCGTGGCCAGGACCATCCTGGCTGACCTGCAGGCACCAAGTTGGCCTGCGGGCTGTCGCTGGTGTGCCTCCACGGCCCTTCCTCTAGGCTTTCAAGCCCTTGTACATATTCAGGTGTTTCACCTGGGAAGGGTGGGAACAGTTCAGCAGCAGCTGGCCTGGGGCTCAGCTCACGTTTACTCACAGAGGCCTCGGCACGGTCCCCCAGCTTTGCAATAAGGACGCTCCTTGCGTGGGCGGGCGGGGCTGCTGGCTGTATGGGAGATGATTCCCCACCTCTGACCAATTTCAGAATTGTTTACCACTGGAGCAAGTGCCTTGGTAGTGTTTTCCTCTGTATAACTGTTAGGTTCAGTTTTTTTTTTTTCTTTTTTTGGTTCAAGTTAGATTTTATTCCTCTTTTATGTATTTATGGATATAAGCATGGAAATAATTCATTCTTATAAATACATCATTGTGAATGGAAGAACTTTTTTTCTGTTTTATTTTTACATTTTATTTTTAAAAAATTTGAAATTTAATTTTATTTATATTTTTATACAGTAGGTTATTATTAGTTATCTATTTTATGCATAAACATGTATACAGGTCAATCCCAATCTCCCAACTCATCCCACCACCACCACCCCATGGCTTCCCCCACTTTGTGTCCATACGTTTGTTCTCTACCTCTGTGTCTCTATTTCTGCCCTGCAAACCAGTTCATCTGTACAATTTTTCTAGGTCCCACATATAGGCATTAATATACAATATTTGTTTTTCTCTTTCTGACTTACTTCACTCTGCATGACAGTCTCTAGATCCATCAACTTCTCTACAAATGACCGTTTCATTCCTTTTTATGGCTGAGTAATATTCCATTTTATATATGTACCACATCTTTATCCATTCGTCTGTCTGTGGCCATTTATGTTGCTTCCATTACCTGGCTATTGTAAATAGTGCTGCAATGAACATTGTGGTGAATGTGTCTTTGTGATTTATGGTTTTCTCTGGGTATATGCCCAGAAGTGGGATTGCTGGATCCTATGGTAATTCTCTTTTTAGTTTTTTAAAGGAACCTCCATACTGTTCTCCATAGTGACTGTATCAATTTACATTTCCACCAATAGCGGAAGAGGGTTCCTTTTGTCCACACCCTCCCCAGAATTGGTTGTTTGTAGATTATCTGATGATGCCGATTCTAACAGGTGTGAGGTCTTACCTCATTGTAGTTTTGATTTGCATTTCTCTAATAATTAGTGATGTTGAGCAGCTTTTCATGTGCGTCTTGGCCATCTCTGTGTCTTCTTTGAAGAAACGTCTCTTTAGATCTTCTGCCCATTTTTGTATTGGGTTGTTTGTGTAATTAATATTAAGCTGCATGAGCTGTTTATATATATTGGAGATTAAACCTTTGTCCATTGATTCGTTTGTGAACGTTTTCGCCCATTCTGAGGGATGCCTTTTTCCATTCCCGTTTTTGTAGCAAAGAAAGAAAGAAAGCAAAAGAAGCAGAACACTAATGTGCGTGAAATATGCCTCTTGAAACTGTCGTTTTGAAATATGGACGTCTTTTGAATTTTTTGGTCGATATATGACCCCAGGATTTGTTTTCAGGTCAGGTGTCATTTACAGGCCTGTAATGATTTGGAATATCCACTGACCATTAGCGCTGGGATTAAAGCTGCTGTTGTGTGAAACGGCCACAAGGTGGCAGCAGTTCTCCCTTACCAAATCTGGTTACTAGGGCAGCAGAGCCTCAATGGAAGTCACGTTCTAGATTGGAATGTAGAACGGAATGTGCCAGGAGAAAGCCCCTCAAGTTTGTCTCACTACTTCTTGTTCGTGTTTTTAATTTAATTTTTTATTTTTTATTACAGCAAGTTTGAGTACAACGTTTAGCTTGTTGTAGGTGTGCAAGAGGTGGTTCTTTTACACATATACATATGTCTGTTCTTCCTGGAATCCTTTTCCCATGTACGTTATGACAGAATGTTGAGTAGTCTTCTCTTGGTACTCCGTAGGTCTTTGGTGATTATATACGTCTACTGTGTTTGTATATGTCTGTTAACCCCAATATCGTAATGAATTCAATCCTCACACCTTTCCTTTGGTGAACCATAAGTTTGTTTAATGAATCTGTGATTGCCCTTCTCCGTGGAAATATCTGCCCTGGTATCAATTTATAGGTAACACCTATAAGTGATATGACATGATATGTGTCTTTCACTTTCTGACTTACTCCATGTCACGTGATTACCTGTAGACTCATCTACGGTGCTGCAAATGGCATTGTGTCCTTTTTTTCCTTGGCGAATATTCTCTCTTAGCGAGGTCCATTTTCTGAAATGTGATTCCCTGAGGGCTGAGGATTAGCTGACCTGGGCAGCCTGACCCTGCCGGCAAGCCCTCCCCAGGCGTGCCTGGGTTGAGGTCAATATAAACAGCACTCCATGCAGCAATAGCCCCTGCAGCTGTGCCTGACTCCATATTCTCTGCACCATCAGCAGTCTCGGGGCTGTGCTGGTGGGAGGGTGTGAGGGTCCACGGCTTTGTGGGTGGCCCGGTGTGAGTGGGGCTCTGCTGGATTTTCGGCAGGAGTTGCCAGGCTGCCACCTGTAAAGAAGAGGATGTGTCACCCATAACTTCCACTGGAATATCTCTCCGGGCTGAGGTGAGGAAGGAAAGAAAGGAGAGGGGGCCGGGACAGGAGGGGTATCTCAGGCAGGGCAATGGAAAGCTTCCAGAAGAGCGCCCGTGGCCAGGATAATCCTGGCTGACCTGCAGGAACCAAGTTGGCCTGCGTGCTGTCGCTGGTGTGCCTCCACGGCCCTTCCTCTAGGCTTTCAAGCCCTTGTACATATTCAGGTGTTTCACCTGGGAAGGGTGGGAACAGTTCAGCAGCAGCTGGCCTGGGGCTCAGCTCATGTTTACTCACAGAGGCCTCGGCACGGTCCCCCAGCTTTGCAATAAGGATGCTCCTTGCATGGGCGGGCGGGGCTGCTGGCTGTATGGGAGATGATTCCCCACCTCTGACCAATTTCAGAATTGTTTACCACTGGAGCAAGTGCCTTGGTAGTGTTTTCCTCTGTATAACTGTTAGGTTCAGTTTTTTTTATTTTTTGGTTCAAGTTAGATTTTATTCCTCTTTTATGTATTTATGGATATAAGCATGGAAATAATTCATTCTTATAAATACATCAGTGTGAATGGAAGAACATTTTTTTCTGTTTTATTTTTACATTTTATTTTTAAAAATTTTGAAATTTAATTTTATTTATTTTTTTTATACAGTAGGTTATTATTAGTTATCTATTTATGCATAAACATGTATACAGGTCAATCCCAATCTCCCAACTCATCCCACCTCCACCACCCCATGGCTTACCCCACTTTATGTCCATACGTTTGTTCTCTACCTCTGTGTCTCTATTTCTGCCCTGCAAACCAGTTCATCTGTACCATTTTTCTAGGTTCCACATATAGGCCTTAATATACAATATTTGTTTTTCTCTTTCTGACTTACTTCACTCTGCATGACAGTCTCTAGATCCATCAACTTCTCTACAAATGACCCAGTTTCATTCCTTTTTATGGCTGAGTAATATTCCATTTTATATATGTACCACATCTTTATCCATTCGTCTGTCTGTGGCCACTTAGGTTGCTTCCATTTCCTGGCTATTGTAAATAGTGCTGCAATGAACATTGTGGTGAATGTGTCTTTGTGATTTATGGTTTTCTCTGGGTATATGCCCAGAAGTGGGATTGCTGGATCCTATGGTAATTCTCTTTTTGTTTTTTAAAGGAACCTCCATACTGTTCTCCATAGTGACTGTATCAATTTACATTTCCACCAATAGCGGAAGAGGGTTCCTTTTGTCCACACCCTCCCCAGAATTTGTTGTTTGTAGATTATCTGATGATGCCGATTCTAACAGGTGTGAGGTCTTACCTCATTGTAGTTTTGATTTGCATTTCTCTAATAATTAGTGATATTGAGCAGCTTTTCATGTGCGTCTTGGCCATCTCTGTGTCTTCTTTGAAGAAACGTCTCTTTAGATCTTCTGCCCATTTTTGTATTGGGTTGTTTGTTTTATTAATATTAAGCTGCATGAGCTGTTTATATATATTGGAGATTAAACCTTTGTCCATTGATTCGTTTGTGAACGTTTTTGCCCATTCTGACGGTTGCCTTTTTCCATTCCCGTTTTTTTAACAAAGAAAGAAAGAAAGCAAAAGAAGCAGAACACTAATGTGCGTGAAATATGCCTCTAGAAACTGTCGTTTTGAAATATGGACGTCTTTTGAATTTTTTGGTCGATATATGACCCCAGGATTTGTTTTCAGGGCAGGTGTCATTTACAGGCCTGTAATGATTTGGAATATCCACTGACCATTAGCGCTGGGATTAAAGCTGCTGTTGTGTGAAACGGCCACAAGGTGGCAGCAGTTCTCCCTTACCAAATCTGGTTACTAGGGCAGCAGAGCCTCAATGGAAGTCGGGTTCTAGATTGGAATGTAGAACGGAATGTGCCAGGAGAAAACCCCTCAAGTTTGTCTCACTACTTCTTGTTCGTGGTTTTAATTTAATTTTTTATTTTTTATTACAGCAAGTTTGAATACAACGTTTAGCTTGTTGTAGGTGTGCAAGAGGTGGTTCTTTTACACATATACATATGTCTGTTCTCCCTGGGATCCTTTTCCCATGTACGTTATGACAGAATGTTGAGTAGTCTTCTCTTGGTACTCCGTAGGTCTTTGGTGATTATATACGTCTACTGTGTTTGTATATGTCTGTTAACCCCAATATCGTAATGAATTCAATCCTCACACCTTTCCTTTGGTGAACCATAAGTTTGTTTAATGAATCTGTGTTTGCCCTTCTCCGTGGAAATATCTGCCCTGGTATCAATTTATTGGTAACACCTATAAGTGATATGATACGATATGTGTCTTTCACTCTCTGACTTACTCCAAGTCACGTGATTACCTCGAGACTCATCTACGGTGCTGCGAATGGCATTGTGTCCTTTTTTTTCCTTGGCGAATATTCTGTCTTAGCAAGGTCCATTTTCTGCAATGTGATTCCCTGAGGGCTGAGGATTAGCTGCCCTGGGCATCCTGACCCTGCCGGCAAGACCTCCCCAGGTGTGCCTGGGTTGAGGTCAATATAAACAGCACTCCAGGCAGCAATAGCCCCTGCAGCTGTGCCTGACTCCATATTCTCTGCCCCGTCAGCAGTCTCGGGGCTGTGCTGGTGGGAGGGTGGGAGGGTCCACGGCTTTGTGGGTGGCCCGGTGTGAGTGGGGCTCTGCTGGACTTTCGGCAGGAGTTGCCAGGCTGCCACCTGTAAAGAAGAGGATGTGTCACCCATAACTTCCACTGGAATATCTCTCCGGGCTGAGGTGTGGAAGGGAAAAAAGGAGTGGGGGCCGGGACAGGAGGGGTATCTCAGGCAGGGCAATGGAAAGCTTCCAGAAGAGCGCCCGTGGCCAGGACCATCCTGGCTGACCTGCAGGCACCAAGTTGGCCTGCGTGCTGTCGCTGGTGTGGCTCCACGTCCCTTCCTCTAGGCTTTCAAGCCGTTGTACATATTCAGGTGTTTCACCTGGGAAGGGTGGGAACAGTTCAGCAGCATCTGGCCTGGGGCTCAGCTCACGTTTACTCACAGAGGCCTGGGCACGGTCCCCCAGCTTTGCAATAAGGACGCTCCTTGCGTGGGCGGGTGGGGCTGCTGGCTGTATGGGAGATGATTCCCCACCTCTGACCAATTTCAGAATTGTTTACCACTGGAGCAAGTGCCTTGGTAGTGTTTTCCTCTGTATAACGGTTAGGTTCAATTTTTTTTTTTTCTTTTTTGGTTCAAGTTAGATTTTATTCCTCTTTTATGTATTTATAGATATAAGCATGGAAATAATTCATTGTTATATATACATCAGTGTGAATGGAAGAACTTTTTTTCTGTTTTATTTTTACATTTTATTTTTAAAAATTTGAAATTTAATTTTGTTTATTTTTTTATACAGTAGGTTATTATTAGTTATCTATTTTATGCATATACATGTATACAGGTCAATCCCAATCTCCCAACTCATCCCACCACCACCACCCCATGGCTTCCCCCACTTTGTGTCCATACGTCTGTTCTCTACCTCTGTGTCTCTATTTCTGCCCTGCAAACCAGTTCATCTGTACCATTTTTCTAGGTTCCACATATAGGCATTAATATACAATATTTGTTTTTCTCTTTCTGACTTACTTCACTCTGTATGACAGTCTCTAGATCCATCAACTTCTCTACAAATGACCCAGTTTCATTCCTTTTTATGGCTGAGTAATATTCCATTTTATATATGTACCACATCTTTATCCATTCGTCTGTCTGTGGGCATTTAGGTTGCTTCCATTACCTGGCTATTGTAAATAGTGCTGCAATGAACATTGTGGTGAATGTGTCTTTGTGATTTATGGTTTTCTCTGGGTATATGCCCAGAAGTGGGATTGCTGGATCCTATGGTAATTCTCTTTTTAGTTTTTTAAAGGAACCTCCATACCGTTCTCCATAGTGACTGTATCAATTTACATTCCCACCAATAGCGGAAGAGGGTTCCTTTTGTCCACACCCTCCCCAGAATTTGTTGTTTGTACATTATCTGATGATGCCGATTCTAACAGGTGTGAGGTCTTACCTCATTGTAGTTTTGATTTGCATTTCTCTAATAATTAGTGATGTTGAGCAGCTTCTCATGTGCGTCTTGGCCATCTCTGTGACTTCTTTGAAGAAACTTCTCTTTAGATCTTCTGCCCATTTTTGTATTGGGTTGTTTGTTTTATTAATATTAAGCTGCATGAGCTGTTTATATATATTGGAGATTAAACCTTTGTCCATTGATTCGTTTGTGAACGTTTTCGCCCATTCTGAGGGTTGCCTTTTTCCATTCCCGTTTTTTTAACAAAGAAAGAAAGAAAGCAAAAGAAGCAGAACACTAATGTGCGTGAAATATGCCTCTTGAAACTGTTGTTTTGAAATATGGACGTCTTTTGAATTTTTTGGTCGATATATGACCCCAGGATTTCTTTTCAGGGCAGGTGTCATTTACAGGCCTGTAATGATTTGGAATATCCACTGACCATTAGCGCTGGGATTAAAGCTGCAGTTGTGAGAAATGGCCACAAGGTGGCAGCAGTTCTCCCTTACCAAATCTGGTTACTAGGGCAGCAGAGCCTCAATGGAAGTCGCGTTCTAGATTGGAATGTAGAACGGAATGTGCCAGGAGAAGGCCCCTCAAGTGTGTCTCACTACTTCTTGTTCTAGTTTTTAATTTAATTTTTTATTTTTTTATTACAGCATGTTTGAGTACAACGTTTAGATTGTTGTAGGTGTGCCAGAGGTGGTTCTTTTACACATATACATATGTCTGTTCTTCCTGGGATCCTTTTCCCATGTACGTTATGACAGAATGTTGAGTAGTCTTCTCTTGGTACTCCGTAGGTCTTTGGTGATTATATACGTCTACTGTGTTTGTATATGTCTGTTAACCCCAATATCGTAATGAATTCAATCCTCACACCTTTCCTTTGGTGAACCATAAGTTTGTTTAATGAAACTGTGATTGCCCTTCTCCGTGGAAATATCTGCCCTGGTATCAATTTATAGGTAACACCTATAAGTGATATGATACGATATGTGTCTTTCACTCTCTGACTTACTCCAAGTCACGTGATTACCTCGAGACTCATCTACGGTGCTGCGAATGGCATTGTGTCCTTTTTTTCCTTGGCGAATATTCTGTCTTAGCGAGGTCCATTTTCTTCAATGTGATTCCCTGAGGGCTGAGGATTAGCTGCCCTGGGCAGCCTGACCCTGCCGGCAAGCCCTCCACAGGTGTGCCTGGGTTGAGGTCAATATAAACAGCACTCCAGGCAGCAATAGCCCCTGCAGCTGTGCCTGACTCCATATTCTCTGCCCCATCAGCAGTCTCGGGGCTGTGCTGGTGGGAGGGTGGGAGGGTCCACGGCTTTGTGGGTGGCCCGGTGTGAGTGGGGCTCTGCTGGACTTTCGGCAGGAGTTGCCAGGCTGCCACCTGTAAAGAAGAGGATGTGTCACCCATAACTTCCACTGGAATATCTCTCCGGGCTGAGGTGAGGAAGGAAAAAAAGGAGTGGGGGCCGGGACAGGAGGGGTATCTCAGGCAGGGCAATGGAAAGCTTCCAGAAGAGCGCCCGTGGCCAGGACCATCCTGGCTGACCTGCAGGCACCAAGTTGGCCTGCGTGCCGTCGCTGGTGTGGCTCCACGGCCCTCCCTCTAGGCTTTCAAGCCCTTGTACATATTCAGGTGTTTCACCTGGGAAGGGTGGGAACAGTTCAGCAGCATCTGGCCTGGGTCTCAGCTCACGTTTACTCACAGAGGCCTGGGCACGGTCTCCCAGCTTTGCAATAAGGACGCTCCTTGCGTGGGCGGGTGGGGCTGCTGGCTGTATGGGAGATGATTCCCCACCTCTGACCAATTTCAGAATTGTTTACCACTGGAGCAAGTGCCTTGGTAGTGTTTTCCTCTGTATAACGGTTAGGTTCAATTTTTTTTTTCTTTTTTGGTTCAAGTTAGATTTTATTCCTCTTTTATGTATTTATAGATATAAGCATGGAAATAATTCATTGTTATATATACATCAGTGTGAATGGAAGAACTTTTTTTCTGTTTTATTTTTACATTTTATTTTTAAAAATTTTGAAATTTAATTTTGTTTATTTTTTTATACAGTAGGTTATTATTAGTTATCTATTTTATGCATATACATGTATACAGGTCAATCCCAATCTCCCAACTCATCCCACCACCACCACCCCATGGCTTCCCCCACTTTGTGTCCATACGTCTGTTCTCTACCTCTGTGTCTCTATTTCTGCCCTGCAAACCAGTTCATCTGTACCATTTTTCTAGGTTCCACATATAGGCATTAATATACAATATTTGTTTTTCTCTTTCTGACTTACTTCACTCTGTATGACAGTCTCTAGATCCATCAACTTCTCTACAAATGACCCAGTTTCATTCCTTTTTATGGCTGAGTAATATTCCATTTTATATATGTACCACATCTTTATCCATTCGTCTGTCTGTGGGCATTTAGGTTGCTTCCATTACCTGGCTATTGTAAATAGTGCTGCAATGAACATTGTGGTGAAAATGTCTTTGTGATTTATGGTTTTCTCTGGGTATATGCCCAGAAGTGGGATTGCTGGATCCTATGGTAATTCTCTTTTTAGTTTTTTAAAGGAACCTCCATACTGTTCTCCATAGTGACTGTATCAATTTACATTCCCACCAATAGCGGAAGAGGGTTCCTTTTGTCCACACCCTCCCCAGAATTTGTTGTTTGTACATTATCTGATGATGCCGATTCTAACAGGTGTGAGGTCTTACCTCATTGTAGTTTTGATTTGCATTTCTCTAATTATTAGTGATGTTGAGCAGCTTCTCATGTGCGTCTTGGCCATCTCTGTGACTTCTTTGAAGAAACGTCTCTTTAGATCTTCTGCCCATTTTTGTATTGGGTTGTTTGTTTTATTAATATTAAGCTGCATGAGCTGTTTATATATATTGGAGATTAAACCTTTGTCCATTGATTCGTTTGTGAACGTTTTCGCCCATTCTGAGGGTTGCCTTTTTCCATTCCCGTTTTTTTAACAAAGAAAGAAAGCAAAAGAAGCAGAACACTAATGTGCGTGAAATATGCCTCTTGAAACTGTCGTTTTGAAATATGGACGTCTTTTGAATTTTTTGGTCGATATATGACCCCAGGATTTGTTTTCAGGGCAGGTGTCATTTACAGGCCTGTAATGATTTGGAATATCCACTGACCATTAGCGCTGGGATTAAAGCTGCAGTTGTGAGAAATGGCCACAAGGTGGCAGCAGTTCTCCCTTACCAAATCTGGTTACTAGGGCAGCAGAGCCTCAATGGAAGTCGCGTTCTAGATTGGAATGTAGAACGGAATGTGCCAGGAGAAGGCCCCTCAAGTGTGTCTCACCTCTTCTTGTTCTTGTTTTTAATTTAATTTTTTATTTTTTTATTACAGCATGTTTGAATACAACGTTTAGCTTGTTGTAGGTGTGCCAGAGGTGGTTCTTTGACACATATACATATGTCTGTTCTTCCTGGGATCCTTTTCCCATGTACGTTATGACAGAATGTTGAGTAGTCTTCTCTTGGTACTCCGTAGGTCTTTGGTGATTATATACGTCTACTGTGTTTGTATATGTCTGTTAACCCCAATATCGTAATGAATTCAATCCTCACACCTTTCCTTTGGTGAACCATAAGTTTGTTTAATGAATCTGTGATTGCCCTTCTCCGTGGAAATATCTGCCCTGGTATCAATTTATAGGTAACACCTATAAGTGATATGATACGATATGTGTCTTTCACTCTCTGACTTACTCCAAGTCACGTGATTACCTCGAGACTCATCTACGGTGCTGCGAATGGCATTGTGTCCTTTTTTTCCTTGGCGAATATTCTGTCTTAGCGAGGTCCATTTTCTGCAATGTGATTCCCTGAGGGCTGAGGATTAGCTGCCCTGGGCAGCCTGACCCTGCCGGCAAGCCCTCCCCAGGTGTGCCTGGGTTGAGGCCAATATAAACAGCACTCCAGGCAGCAATAGCCCCAGCAGCTGTGCCTGACTCCATATTCTCTGCCCCGTCAGCAGTCTCGGGGCTGTGCTGGTGGGAGGGTGGGAGGGTCCACGGCTTTGTGGGTGGCCCGGTGTGAGTGGGGCTCTGCTGGACTTTCGGCAGGATTTGCCAGGCTGCCACCTGTAAAGAAGAGGATGTGTCACCCATAACTTCCACTGGAATATCTCTCCAGGCTGAGGTGAGGAAGGAAAAAAAGGAGTGGGGGCCAGGACAGGAGGGGTATCTCAGGCAGGGCAATGGAAAGCTTCCAGAAGAGCGCCCGTGGCCAGGACCATCCTGGCTGACCTGCAGGCACCACGTTGGCCTGCGTGCCGTCGCTGGTGTGGCTCCACGGCCCTTCCTCTAGGCTTTCAAGCCCTTGTACATATTCAGGTGTTTCACCTGGGAAGGGTGGGAACAGTTCAGCAGCAGCTGGCCTGGGGCTCAGCTCACGTTTACTCACAGAGGCCTCGGCACTGTCCCCCAGCTTTGCAATAAGGACGCTCCTTGCGTGGGCGGGCGGGGCTGCTGGCTGTATGGGAGATGATTCCCCCCCTTGACCAATTTCAGAATTGTTTACCACTGGAGCAAGTGCCTTGGTAGTGTTTTCCTCTGTATAACTGTTAGGTTCAGTTTTTTTTTTTCTTTCTTGGTTCAAGTTAGATTTTATTCCTCTTTTATGTATTTATGGATATAAGCATGGAAATAATTCATTCTTATAAATACATCAGTGTGAATGGAAGAACTTTTTTTTCTGTATTATTTTACATTTTATTTTTAAAAAATTTGAAATTTAATTTTATTTATTTTTTTATACAGTAGGTTATTATTAGTTATCTATTTTATGCATAAACATGTATACAGGTCAATCCCAATCTCCCAACTCATACCACTACCACCAACCCATGGCTTCCCCCACTTTGTGTCCCTACGTTTGTTCTCTACCTCTGTGTCTCTATTTCTGCCCTGCAAACCAGTTCATCTGTACCATTTTTCTAGGTTCCACATATAGGCATTAATATACAATATTTGTTTTTCTCTTTCTGACTTACTTCACTCTGCATGACAGTCTCTAGATCCATCAACTTCTCTACAAATGACCGTTTCATTCCTTTTTATGGCTGAGTAATATTCCATTTTATATATGTACCACATCTTTATCCATTCGTCTGTCTGTGGCCATTTAGGTTGCTTCCATTACCTGGCTATTGATAATAGTGCTGCAATGAACATTGTGGTGAATGTGTCTTTGTGATTTATGGTTTTCTCTGGGTATATGCCCAGAAGTGGGATTGCTGGATCCCGTGCTAATTCTCTTTTTAGTTTTTTAAAGGAACCTCCATACCGTTCTCCATAGTGACTGTATCAATTTACATTTCCACCAATAGCGGAAGAGGGTTCCTTTTGTCCACACCCTCCCCAGAATTGGTTGTTTGTAGATTATCTGATGATGCCGATTCTAACAGGTGTGAGGTCTTACCTCATTGTAGTTTTGATTTGCATTTCTCTAATAATTAGTGATGTTGAGCAGCTTTTCATGTGCGTCTTGGCCATCTCTGTGTCTTCTTTGAAGAAACGTCTCTTTAGATCTTCTGCCCATTTTTGTATTGGGTTGTTTGTTTTATTAATATTAAGCTGCATGAGCTGTTTATATATATTGGAGATTAAACCTTTGTCCATTGATTCGTTTGTGAACGTTTTCGCCCATTCTGAGGGTTGCCTTTTTCCATTCCCGTTTTTTTAACAAAGAAAGAAAGAAAGCAAAAGAAGCAGAACACTAATGTGCGTGAAATATGCCTCTTGAAACTGTCGTTTTGAAATATGGACGTCTTTTGAATTTTTTGGTCGATATATGACCCCAGGATTTGTTTTCAGGGCAGGTGTCATTTACAGGCCTGTAATGATTTGGAATATCCACTGACCATTAGCGCTGGGATTAAAGCTGCAGTTGTGAGAAACGGCCACAAGGTGGCAGCAGTTCTCCCTTACCAAATCTGGTTACTAGGGCAGCAGAGCCTCAATGGAAGTCGCGTTCTAGATTGGAATGTAGAACGGAATGTGCCAGGAGAAAGCCCCTCAAGTTTGTCTCACTACTTCTTGTTCGTGTTTTTAATTTAATTTTTTATTTTTTATTACAGCAAGTTTGAGTACAACGTTTAGCTTGTTGTAGGTGTGCAAGAGGTGGTTCTTTTACACATATACATATGTCTGTTCTCCCTGGGATCCTTTTCCCATGTACGTTATGACAGAATGTTGAGTAGTCTTCTCTTGGTACTCCGTAGGTCTTTGGTGATTATATACGTCTACTGTGTTTGTATATGTCTGTTAACCCCAATATCGTAATGAATTCAATCCTCACACCTTTCCTTTGGTGAACCATAAGTTTGTTTAATGAATCTGTGATTGCCCTTCTCCGTGGAAATATCTGCCCTGGTATCAATTTATAGGTAACACCTATAAGTGATATGATATGATATGTGTCTTTCCCTTTCTGACTTACTCCAAGTCACGTGATTACCTCTATACTCATCTACGGTGCTGCAAATGGCATTGTGTCCTTTTTTTCCTTGGCGAATATTCTGTCTTAGCGAGGTCCATTTTCTGCAATGTGATTCCCTGAGGGCTGAGGATTAGCTGCCCTGGGCAGCCTGACACTGCCGGCAAGCCCTCCCCAGGTGTGCCTGGGTTGAGGTCAATATAAACAGCACTCCAGGCAGCAATAGCCCCTGCAGCTGTGCCTGACTCCATATTCTCTGCACCATCAGCAGTCTCTGGGCTGTGCTGGTGGGAGGGTGTGAGGGTCCACGGCTTTTTGGGTGGCCCGGTGTGAGTGGGGCTCTGCTGGATTTTCGGCCGGAGTTGCCAGGCTGCCACCTGTAAAGAAGAGGATGTGTCACCCATAACTTCCACTGGAATATCTCTCCGGGCTGAGGTGAGGAAGGAAAAAAAGGAGTGGGGGCCGGGACAGGAGGGGTATCTCAGGCAGGGCAATGGAAAGCTTCCAGAAGAGCGCCCGTGGCCAGGACCATCCTGGCTGACCTGCAGGCACCAAGTTGGCCTGCCTGCTGTCGCTGGTGTGCCTCCATGGCCCTTCCTCTAGGCTTTCAAGCCCTTGTACATATTCAGGGGTTTCACCTGGGAAGGGTGGGAACAGTTCAGCAGCAGCTGGCCTGGGGCTCAGCTCACGTTTACTCACAGAGGCCTCGGCACGGTCCCCCAGCTTTGCAATAAGGACGCTCCTTGCGTGGGCAGGCGGGGCTGCGGGCTGTATGGGAGATGATTCCCCACATCTGACCAATTTTAGAATTGTTTATCACTGTAGCAAGTGCCTTGTTAGTGTTTTCCTCTGTATAACTGTTAGGTTCAGTTTTTTTTTCTTTTTTGGTTCAAGTTAGATTTTATTCCTCTTTTATGTATTTATGGATATAAGCATGGAAATAATTCATTCTTATAAATACATCAGTGTGAATGGAATAACTTTTTTTCAGTATTATTTTTACATTTTATTTTTAAAAATTTGAAATTTAATTTTATTTATTTTTTTATACAGTAGTTTATTATTAGTTATCTATTTTATGCATAAACATGTATACAGGTCAATCCCAATCTCCCAACTAATACCACCACCACCACCACATGGCTTCCCCCACTTTGTGTCCATACGTTTGTTCTCTACCTCTGTGTCTCTATTTCTGCCCTGCAAACCAGTTCATCTGTACCATTTTTCTAGGTTCCACATATAGGCATTAATATACAATATTTGTTTTTCTCTTTCTGACTTACTTCACTCTGCATGACAGTCTCTAGATCCATCAACTTCTCTACAAATGACCGTTTCATTCCTTTTTATGGCTGAGTAATATTCCATTTTATATATGTACCACATCTTTATCCATTCGTCTGTCTGTGGCCATTTAGGTTGCTTCCATTACCTCTCTATTGATAATAGTGCTGCAATGAACATTGTGGTGAATGTGTCTTTGTGATTTATGGTTTTCTCTGGGTATATGCCCAGAAGTGGGATTGCTGGATACTGTGCTAATTCTCTTTTTAGTTTTTTAAAGGAACCTCCATACTGTTCTCCATAGTGACTGTATCAATTTACATTTCCACCAATAGCGGAAGAGGGTTCCTTTTGTCCACACCCTCCCCAGAATTTTTTGTTTGTAGATTATCTGATGATGCCGATTCTAACAGGTGTGAAGTCTTACCTCATTGTAGTTTTGATTTGCATTTCTCTAATAATTAGTGATGTTGAGCAGCTTCTCATGTGCGTCTTGGCCATCTCTGTGTCTTCTTTGAAGAAACGTCTCTTTAGATCTTCTGCCCATTTTTGTATTGGGTTGTTTGTTTTATTAATATTAAGCTGCATGAGCTGTTTATATATATTGGAGATTAAACCTTTGTCCATTGATTCGTTTGTGAACGTTTTCGCCCATTCTGAGGGTTGCCTTTTTCCATTCCCGTTTTTTTAACAAAGAAAGAAAGAAAGCAAAAGAAGCAGAACACTAATGTGCGTGAAATATGCCTCTTGAAACTGTCGTTTTGAAATATGGACGTCTTTTGAATTTTTTGGTCGATATATGACCCCAGGATTTGTTTTCAGGGCAGGTGTTATTTACTGGTCTGTAATGATTTGGAATATCCACTGACCATTAGCGCTGGGATTAAAGCTGCTGTTGTGTGAAACGGAGACAAGGTGGCAGCAGTTCTCCCTTACCAAATCTGGTTACTAGGGCAGCAGAGCCTCAATGGATGTCGCATTCTAGATTGGAATGTAGAACGCAATGTGCCAGGAGAAAGTCCCTCAAGTTTGTCTCACTACTTCTTCTTCGTGTTTTTAATTTAATTTTTTATTTTTTATTACAGCAAGTTTGAGTACAACGTTTAGCTTGTTGTAGGTGTGCAAGAGGTGGTTCTTTTACACATATACATATGTCTGTTCTCCCTGGGATCCTTTTCCCATGTACGTTATGACAGAATGTTGAGTAGTCTTCTCTTGGTACTCCGTAGGTCTTTGGTGATTATATACGTCTACTGTGTTGGTATATGTCTGTTAACCTCAATATCGTAATGAATTCAATCCTCACACCTTTCCTTTGGTGAACCATAAGTTTGTTTAATGAATCTGTGATTGCCCTTCTCCGTGGAAATATCTGCCCTGGTATCAATTTATAGGTAACACCTATAAGTGATATGATATGATATGTGTCTTTCCCTTTCTGACTTACTCCAAGTCACGTGATTACCTCTAGACTCATCTATGGTGCTGCAAATGGCATTGTGTCCATTTTTTCCTTGGCGAATATGCTGTCTTAGCGAGGTCCATTTTCTGCAATGTGATTCCCTGAGGGCTGAGGATTAGCTGACCTGGGCAGCCTGACCCTGCCGGCAAGCCCTCCCCAGGTGTGCCTGGGTTGAGGTCTATATAAACAGCACTCCAGGCAGCAATAGCCCCTGCAGCTGTGCCTGACTCCATATTCTCTGCCCCGTCAGCAGTCTCGGGGCTGTGCTGGTGGGAGGGTGTGAGGGTCCATGGCTTTGTGGGTGGCCCGGTGTGAGTGGGGCTCTGCTGGACTTTCGGCAGGAGTTGCCAGGCTGCCACCTGTAAAGGAGAGGATGTGTCACCCATAACTTCCACTGGAATATCTCAGCGGGGTGAGGTGAGGAAGGAAAAAAAGGAGTGGGGGCCGGGACAGGAGGGGTATCTCAGGCAGGGCAATGGAAAGCTTCCAGAAGAGCGCCCGTGGCCAGGACCATCCTGGCTGACCTGCAGGAACCAAGTTGGCCTGCGTGCTGTCGCTGGTGTGGCTCCACGGCCCTTCCTCTAGGCTTTCAAGCCCTTGTACATATTCAGGTGTTTCACCTGGGAAGGATGGGAACAGTTCAGCAGCAGCTGGCCTGGGGCTCAGCTCACGTTTACTCACAGAGGCCTCGGCACTGTCCCCCAGCTTTGCAATAAGGACGCTCCTTGCGTGGGCGGGCGGGGCTGCGGGCTGTATGGGAGATGATTCCCCCCCTTGACCAATTTCAGAATTGTTTACCACTGGAGCAAGTGCCTTGGTAGTGTTTTCCTCTGTATAACTGTTAGGTTCAGTTTTTTTTTTCTTTCTTGGTTCAAGTTAGATTTTATTCCTCTTTTATGTATTTATGGATATAAGCATGGAAATAATTCATTCTTATAAATACATCAGTGTGAATGGAAGACCTTTTTTTTCTGTATTTTTTTTATATTTTATTTTTAAAAAATTTGAAATTTAATTTTATTTATTTTTTTATACAGTAGGTTATTATTAGTTATCTATTTTATGCATAAACATGTATACAGGTCAATCCCAATCTCCCAACTCATCCCACCACCACCACCCCATGGCTTCCCCCACTTTGTGTCCATACGTTTTTTCTCTACCTCTGTGTCTCTATTTCTGCCCTGCAAACCAGTTCATCTGTACCATTTTTCTAGGTTCCACATATAGGCCATAATATACAATATTTGTTTTTCTCTTTCTGACTTACTTCACTCTGCATGACAGTCTCTAGATCCATCAACTTCTCTACAAATGACCCAGTTTCATTCCATTTTATGGCTGAGTAATATTCCATTTTATATATGTACCACATCTTTATCCATTCCTCTGTCTGTGGGCATTTAGGTTGCTTCCATTACCTGGGTATTGTAAATAGTGCTGCAATGAACATTGTGGTGAATGTGTCTTTGTGATTTATGGTTTTCTCTGGGTATATGCCCAGAAGTGGGATTGCTGGATCCTATGGTAATTCTCCTTTTAGTTTTTTAAAGGAACCTCCATACTGTTCTCCATAGTGACTGTATCAATTTACATTCCCACCAATAGCGGAAGAGGGTTCCTTTTGTCCACACCCTCCCCAGAATTTGTTGTTTGTACATTATCTGATGATGCCGATTCTAACAGGTGTGAGGTCTTACCTCATTGTAGTTTTGATTTGCATTTCTCTAATAATTAGTGATGTTGAGCAGCTTTTCATGTGCCTCTTGGCCATCTCTGTGTCTTCTTTGAAGAAACGTCTCTTTAGATCTTCTGCCCATTTTTGTATTGGGTTGTTTGTTTTATTAATATTAAGCTGCATGAGCTGTTTATATATATTGGAGATTAAACCTTTGTCCATTGATTCGTTTGTGAACGTTTTCGCCCATTCTGAGGGTTGCCTTTTTCCATTCCCGTTTTTTTAACAAAGAAAGAAAGAAAGCAAAAGAAGCAGAACACTAATGTGCGTGAAATATGCCTCTTGAAACTGTCGTTTTGAAATATGGACGTCTTTGAATTTTTTGGTCGATATATGACCCCAGGATTTGTTTTCAGGGCAGGTGTCATTTACAGGCCTGTAATGATTTGGAATATCCACTGACCATTAGCGCTGGGATTAAAGCTGCTGTTGTGTGAAACGGCCACAAGGTGGCAGCAGTTCTCCCTTACCAAATCTGGTTACTAGGGCAGCAGAGCCTCAATGGAAGTCGCGTTCTAGATTGGAATGTAGAACGGAATGTGCCAGGAGAAAGCCCCTCAAGTTTGTCTCACTACTTCTTGTTCGTGTTTTTAATTTAATTTTTTATTTTTTATTACCGCAAGTTTGAGTACAACGTTTAGCTTGTTGTAGGTGTGCAGGAGGTGGTACTTTTACACATATACATATGTCTGTTCTCCCTGGGATCCTTTTCCCATGTACGTTATGACAGAATGTTGAGTAGTCTTCTCTTGGTACTCCGTAGGTCTTTGGTGATTATATACGTCTACTGTGTTTGTATATGTCTGTTAACCCCGATATCGTAATGAATTCAATCCTCACACCTTTCCTTTGGTGAACCATAAGTTTGTTTAATGAATCTGTGATTGCCCTTCTCCGTGGAAATATCTGCCCTGGTATCAATTTATAGGTAACACCTATAAGTGATATGATATGATATGTGTCTTTCACTTTCTGACTTACTCCAAGTCACGTGATTACCTCTAGACTCATCTACGGTGCTGCAACTGGCATTGTGTCCTTTTTTTCCTTGGCCAATATTGTCTCTTAGCGAGGTCCATTTTCTGCAATGTGATTCCCTGAGGGCTGAGGATTAGCTGCCCTGGGCAGCCTGACCCTGCCGGCAAGCCCTCCCCAGGTGTGCCTGGGTTGAGGTCAATATAAACAGCACTCCAGGCAGCAATAGCCCCTGCAGCTGTGCCTGACTCCATATTCTCTGCACCATCAGCAGTCTCGGGGCTGTGCTGGTGGGAGGGTGTGAGGGTTCACGGCTTTGTTGGTTGCCCGGTGTGAGTGGGGCTCTGCTGGATTTTCGGCAGGAGTTGCCAGGCTGCCACCTGTAAAGAAGAGGATGTGTCACCCATAACTTCCACTGGAATATCTCTCCGGGCTGAGTTGAGGAAGGAAAAAAAGGAGTGGGGTCCGGGACAGGAGGGGTATCTCAGGCAGGGCAATGGAAAGCTTCCAGAAGAGCGCCCGTGGACAGGACCATCCTGGCTGACCTGCAGGCACCAAGTTGGCCTGCGTGCTGTCGCTGGTGTGGCTCCACGGCCCTTCCTCTAGGCTTTCAAGCCCTTGTACATATTCAGGTGTTTCACCTGGGAAGGGTGGGAACAGTTCAGCAGCAGCTGGCCTGGGGCTCAGCTCACGTTTACTCACAGATGCCTCGGCACGGTCCCCCAACTTTGCAATAAGGACGCTCCTTGCGTGGGGGGGCGGGGCTGCTGGCTGTATGGGAGATGATTCCCCACCTCTGACCAATTTCAGAATTGTTTACCACTGGAACAAGTGCCTTGGTAGTGTTTTCCTCTGTATAACAGTTAGGTTCAGTTTTTTTTTTTTTTTGGTTCAAGTTAGATTTTATTCCTCTTTTATGTATTTATGGATATAAGCATGGAAATAATTCATTCTTATAAATACATCAGTGTGAATGGAAGAACTTTTTTTTCTGTATTATTTTTAGATTTTATTTTTAAAAAATTTAAAATTTAATTTTATTTATTTTTTTACATTAGGTTATTATTAGTTATCTATTTTATGCATAAACATGTATACAGGCCAATCCCAATCTCCCAACTCATCCCACCACCACCACCCCATGGCTTCCCCCACTTTGTGTCCATACGTTTGTTCTCTACCTCTGTGTCTCTATTTCTGCCCTGCAAACCAGTTCATCTGTACCATTTTTTTAGGTTCCACATATAGGCATTAATATACAATATTTGTTTTTCCCTTTCAGACTTACTTCACTCTGCATGACAGTCTCTAGATCCATCAACTTCTCTACAAATGACCGTTTCATTCCTTTTTATTTCTGAGTAATATTCCATTTTATATATGTACCACATCTTTATCCATTCGTCTGTCTGTGGCCATTTAGGTTGCTTCCATTACCTGGCTATTGTAAATAGTGCTGCAATGAACATTGTGGTGAATGTGTCTTTGTGATTTATGGTTTTCTCTGGGTATATGCCCAGAAGTGGGATTGCTGGATCCTATGGTAATTCTCTTTTTAGTTTTTTAAAGGAACCTCCATACTGTTCTCCATAGTGACTGTATCAATTTACATTCCCACCAATAGCGGAAGAGGGTTCCTTTTGTCCACACCCTCCCCAGAATTTGTTGTTTGTACATTATCTGATGATGCCGATTCTAACAGGTGTGAGGTCTTACCTCATTGTAGTTTTGATTTGCATTTCTCTAATAATTAGTGATGTTGAGCAGCTTTTCATGTGCGTCTTGGCCATCTCTGTGTCTTCTTTGAAGAAACGTCTCTTTAGATCTTCGGCCCATTTTTGTATTGGGTTGTTTGTTTTATTAATATTAAGCTGCATGAGCTGTTTATATATATTGGAGATTAAACCTTTGTCCATTGATTCGTTTGTGAACGTTTTCGCCCATTCTGAGGGTTGCCTTTTTCCATTCCCGTTTTTTTAACAAAGAAAGAAAGAAAGCAAAAGAAGCAGAACACTAATGTGCGTGAAATATGCCTCTTGAAACTGTCGTTTTGAAATATGGACGTCTTTTGAATTTTTTGGTCGATATATGACCCCAGGATTTGTTTTCAGGGCAGGTGTCATTTACAGGCCTGTAATGATTTGGAATATCCACTGACCATTAGCGCTGGGATTAAAGCTGCTGTTGTGTGAAACGGCCACAAGGTGGCAGCAGTTCTCCCTTACCAAATCTGGTTACTAGGGCAGCAGAGCCTCAATGGAAGAAGCCTTCTAGATTGGAATGTAGAACGGAATGTGCCAGGAGAAAGCCCCTCAAGTTTGTCTCACTACTTCTTGTTCGTGTTTTTAATTTATTTTTTTATTTTTTATTACAGCAAGTTTGAGTACAACGTTTAGCTTGTTGTAGGTGTGCAAGAGGTGGTTCTTTTACACATATACATATGTCTGTTCTTCCTGGGAACCTTTTCCCATGTACGTTATGACAGAATGTTGAGTAGTCTTCTCTTGGTACTCCGTAGGTCTTTGGTGATTATATACGTCTACTGTGTTTGTATATGTCTGTTAACCCCAATATTGTAATGAATTCAATCCTCACACCTTTCCTTTGGTGAAACATAAGTTTGTTTAATGAATCTGTGATTGCCCTTCTCCGTGGAAATATCTGCCCTGGTATCAATTTATAGGTAATACCTATAATTGATATGATATGATATGTTTCTTTCACTTTCAGACTTACTCCAAGTCACGTGATTACCTGTAGAATCATCTACGGGGCTGCAAATGGCATTGTGTCCTTTTTTTCCTTGGCCAATATTCTGTCTTAGCGAGGTCCATTTTCTGCAATGTGATTCCCTGAGGTCTGAGGATTAGCTGACCTGGCCAGCCTGACCGTGCCGGCAAGCCCTCCCGAGGTGTGCCTGGGGTGAGGTCAATATAAACAGCACTCCAGGCAGCAATAGCCCCTGCAGCTGTGCCTGACTCCATATTCTCTGCACCATCAGCAGTCTCTGGGCTGTGCTGGTGGGAGGGTGTGAGGGTCCACGGCTTTGAGGTTGGTCCGGTGTGAGTGGGGCTCTGCTGGATTTTCGGCAGGAGTTGCCAGGCTGCCACCTGTAAAGAAGAGGATGTGTCACCCATAACTTCCACTGGAATATCTTTCCGGGCTTAGGTGAGGAAGGAAAAAAAGGAGTGGGGGCCAGGACAGGAGGGGTATCTCAGGCAGGGCAATGGAAAGCTTCCAGAAGAGCGCCCGTGGCCAGGACCATCCTGGCTGACCTGCAGGCACCAAGTTGGCCTGCGGGCTGTCGCTGGTGTGCCTCCACGGCCCTTCCTCTAGGCTTTCAAGCCCTTGTACATATTCAGGTGTTTCACCTGGGAAGGGTGGGAACAGTTCAGCAGCAGCTGGCCTGGGGCTCAGCTCACGTTTACTCACAGAGGCCTCGGCACGGTCCCCCAGCTTTGCAATAAGGACGCTCCTTGCGTGGGTGGGCGGGGCTGCTGGCTGTATGGGAGATGATTCCCCACCTCTGACCAATTTCAGAATTGTTTACCACTGGAGCAAGTGCCTTGGTAGTGTTTTCCTCTGTATAACTGTTAGGTTCATTTTTTTTTCTTTTTTGGTTCAAGTTAGATTTTATTCCTCTTTTATGTATTTATGGATATAAGCATGGAAATAATTCATTCTTATAAATACATCAGTGTGAATGGAAGAACATTTTTTTCTGTTTTATTTTTACATTTTATTTTTAAAATTTTTGAAATTTAATTTTATTTATTTTTTTTATACAGTAGGTTATTATTAGTTATCTATTTTATGCATAAACATGTATACAGGTCAATCCCAATCTCCCAACTCATCCCACCACCACCACCCCATGGCTTCCCCCACTTTGTGTCCATACGTTTGTTCTCTACCTCTGTGTCTCTATTTCTGCCCTGCAAACCAGTTCATCTGTACCATTTTTCTAGGTTCCACATATAGGCATTAATATACAATATTTGTTTTTCTCTTTCTGACTTACTTCACTCTGCATGACAGTCTCTAGATCCATCAACTTCTCTACAAATGACCCAGTTTCATTCCTTTTTATGGCTGAGTAATATTCCATTTTATATATGTACCACATCTTTATCCATTCGTCTGTCTGTGGCCACTTAGGTTGCTTCCATTACCTGGCTATTGTAAATAGTGTTGCAATGAACATTGTGGTGAATGTGTCATTGTGATTTATGGTTTTCTCTGGGTATATGCCCAGAAGTGGGATTGCTGGATCCTATGGTAATTCTCCTTTTAGTTTTTTAAAGGAACCTCCATACTGTTCTCCATAGTGACTGTATCAATTTACATTTCCACCAATAGCGGAAGAGGGTTCCTTTTGTCCACACCCTCCCCAGAATTTGTTGTTTGTACATTATCTGATGATGCCGATTCTAACAGGTGTGAGGTCTTACCTCATTGTAGTTTTGATTTGCATTTCTCTAATAATTAGTGATGTTGAGCAGCTTTTCAAGTGCGTCTTGGCCATCTCTGTGTCTTCTTTGAAGAAACGTCTCTTTAGATCTTCTGCCCATTTTTGTATTGGGTTGTTTGTTTTATTAATATTAAGCTGCATGAGCTGTTTATATATATTGGAGATTAAACCTTTGTCCATTGATTCGTTTGTGAACGTTTTCGCCCATTCTGAGGGTTGCCTTTTTCCATTCCCGTTTTTTTAACAAAGAAAGAAAGAAAGCAAAAGAAGCAGAACACTAATGTGCGTGAAATATGCCTCTTGAAACTGTCGTTTTGAAATATGGACGTCTTTTGAATTTTTTGGTCGATATATGACCCCAGGATTTCTTTTCCGGGCAGGTGTCATTTACAGGCCTGTAATGATTTGGAATATCCACTGACCATTAGCGCTGGGATTAAAGCTGCTGTTGTGTGAAACGGCCACAAGGTGAAAGCAGTTCTCCCTTACCAAATCTGGTTACTAGGGCAGCAGAGCCTCAATGGAAGTCGCGTTCTAGATTGGAATGTAGAACGGAATGTGCCAGGAGAAAGCCCCTCAAGTTTGTCTCACTACTTCTTGTTCGTGTTTTTAATTTAATTTTTTATTTTTTATTACAGCAAGTTTGAGTACAACGTTTAGCTTGTTGTAGGTGTGCAAGAGGTGGTTCTTTTACACATATACATATGTCTGTTCTCTCTGGGATCCTTTTCCCGTGTACGTTATGACAGAATGTTGAGTAGTCTTCTCTTGGTACTCCGTAGGTCTTTGGTGATTATATACGTCTACTGTGTTTGTATATGTCTGTTAACCCCAATATCGTAATGAATTCAATCCTCACACCTTTCCTTTGGTGAACCATAAGTTTGTTTAATGAATCTGTGATTGCCCTTCTCCGTGGAAATATCTGCCCTGGTATCAATTTATAGGTAACACCTATAAGTGATATGATATGATATGTGTCTTTCACTTTCTGACTTACTCCAAGTCACGTGATTACCTCTATACTCATCTACGGTGCTGCAAATGGCATTGTGTCCTTTTTTTCCTTGGCGAATATTCTGTCTTAGCGAGGTCCATTTTCTGCAATGTGATTCCCTGAGGGCTGAGGATTAGCTGACCTGGGCAGCCTGACCCTGCCGGCAAGCCCTCCCCAGGTGTGCCTGGGTTGAGGTCAATATAAACAGCACTCCAGGCAGCAATAGCCCCTGCAGCTGTGCCTGACTCCATATTCTCTGCACCATCAGAAATCTCGGGGCTGTGCTGGTGGTAGGGTGTGAGGGTTCACGGCTTTGTTGGTGGCCCGGTGTGAGTGGGGCTCTGCTGGATTTTCGGCAGGAGTTGCCAGTCTGCCACCTGTAAACAAGAGGATGTGTCACCCATAACTTCCAAAGGAATATCTCTCCGGGCTGAGGTGAGGAAGGAAAAAAAGGATTGGGGGCCGGGACAGGAGGGGTATCTCAGGCAGGGCAATGGAAAGCTTCCAGAAGAGCGCCCGTGGCCAGGACCATCCTGGCTGACCTGCAGGCACCAAGTTGGCCTGCGTGCTGTCGCTGGTGTGCCTCCACGGCCCTTCCTCTAGGCTTTCAAGCCCTTGTACATATTCAGGTGTTTCACCTGGGAAGGGTGGGAACAGTTCAGCAGCAGCTGGCCTGGGGCTCAGCTCACGTTTACTCACAGAGGCCTCGGCACGGTCCCCCAGCTTTGCAATAAGGACGCTCCTTGCGTGGGCGGGCGGGGCTGCTGGCTGTATGGGAGATGATTCCCTACCTCTGACCAATTTCAGAATTGTTTACCACTGGAACAAGTGCCTTGGTAGTGTTTTCCTCTGTATAACTGTTAGGTTCAGTTTTTTTTTTTTTGGTTCAAGTTAGATTTTATTCCTCTTTTATGTATTTATGGATATAAGCATGGAAATAATTCATTCTTATAAATACATCAGTGTGAATGGAAGAACTTTTTTTCTGTATTATTTTTACATTTTATTTTTAAAAAATTTGAAATTTAATTTTATTTATTTTTTACAGTAGGTTATTATTAGTTATCTATTTTATGCATAAACATGTATACAGGCCAATCCCAATCTCCCAACTCATCCCACCACCACCACCCCATGGCTTCCCCCACTTTGTGTCCATACGTTTCTTCTCTACCTCTGTGTCTCTATTTCTGCCCTGCAAACCAGTTCATCTGTACCATTTTTCTAGGTTCCACATATAGGCACTAATATACAATATTTGTTTTTCTCTTTCTGACTTACTTCACTCTGCATGACAGTCTCTAGATCCATCAACTTCTCTACAAATGACCGTTTCATTCCTTTTTATGGCTGAGTAATATTCCATTTTATATATGTACCACATCTTTATCCATTCGTCTGTCTGTGGCCATTTAGGTTGCTTCCATTACCTGGCTATTGTAAATAGTGCTGCAATGAACATTGTGGTGAATGTGTCTTTGTGATTTATGGATTTCTCTGGGTATATGCCCAGAAGTGGGATTGCTGGATCCTATGGTAATTCTCTTTTTAGTTTTTTAAAGGAACCTCCATACTGTTCTCCATAGTGACTGTATCAATTTACATTCCCACCAATAGCGGAAGAGGGTTCCTTTTTTCACACCCTCCCCAGAATTTGTTGTTTGTAGATTATCTGATGCTGCCGATTCTAACAGGTGTGAGGTCTTACCTCATTGTAGTTTTGACTTGCATTTCTCTAATAATTAGTGATGTTGAGCAGCTTTTCATGTGCGTCTTGGCCATCTCTGTGTCTTCTTTGAAGAAACGTCTCTTTAGATCTTCTGCCCATTTTTGTATTGGGTTGTTTGTTTTATTAATATTAAGCTGCATGAGCTGTTTATATATGTTGGAGATTAAACCTTTGTCCATTGATTCGTTTGTGAACGTTTTCGCCCATTCTGAGGGTTGCCTTTTTCCATTCCCGTTTTTTTAACAAAGAAAGAAAGCAAAAGAAGCAGAACACTAATGTGCGTGAAATATGCCTCTTGAAACTGTCGTTTTGAAATATGGACGTCTTTTGAATTTTTTGGTCGATATATGACCCCAGGATTTGTTTTCAGGGCAGGTGTCATTTACAGGCCTGTAATGATTTGGAATATCCACTGACCATAAGCGCTGGGATTAAAGCTGCAGTTGTGAGAAACGGCCACAAGGTGGCAGCAGTTCTCCCTTACCAAATCTGGTTACTAGGGCAGCAGAGCCTCAATGGAAGTCGCGTTCTAGATTGGAATGTAGAACGGAATGTGCCAGGAGAAAGCCCCTCAAGTGTGTCTCACTACTTCTTGTTCTTGTTTTTAATTTAATTTTTTATTTTTTTATTACAGCATGTTTGAGTACAACGTTTAGCTTGTTGTAGGTGTGCAAGAGGTGGTTCTTTGACACATATACATATGTCTGTTCTTCCTGGGATCCTTTTCCCATGTACGTTATGACAGAATGTTGAGTAGTCTTCTCTTGGTACTCCGTAGGTCTTTGGTGATTATATACGTCTACTGTGTTTGTATATGTCTGTTAACCCCAATATCGTAATGAATTCAATCCTCACACCTTTCCTTTGGTGAACCATAAGTTTGTTTAATGAATCTGTGATTGCCCTTCTCCGTGGAAATATCTGCCCTGGTATCAATTTATAGGTAACACCTATAAGTGATATGATACGATATGTGTCTTTCACTTTCTGACTTACTCCAAGTCACGTGATTACCTGTAGACTCATCTACGGTGCTGCGAATGGCATTGTGTCCTTTTTTTCCTTGGCGAATATTCTGTCTTAGCGAGGTCCATTTTCTGCAATGTGATTCCCTGAGGGCTGAGGATTAGCTGCCCTGGGCAGCCTGACCCTGCCGGCAAGCCCTCCCCAGGTGTGCCTGGGTTGAGGTCAATATAAACAGCACTCCAGGCAGCAATAGCCCCTGCAGCTGTGCCTGACTCCATATTCTCTGCCCCGTCAGCCGTCTCGGGGCTGTGCTGTTGGGAGGGTGGGAGGGTCCACGGCTTTGTGGGCGGCCCGGTGTGAGTGGGGCTCTGCTGGACTTTCGGCTGGAGTTGCCAGGCTGCCACCTGTGAGGAAGAGGATGTGTCACCCATAAGTTCCACTGGAATATCTCTCCGGGCTGAGGTGAGGAAGGAAAAAAAGGAGTGGGGGCCGGGACAGGAGGGGTATCTCAGGCAGGGCAATGGAAAGCTTCCAGAAGAGCGCCCGTGGCCAGGACCATCCTGGCTGACCTGCAGGCACCAAGTTGGCCTGCGTGCCGTCGCTGGTGTGGCTCCACGGCCCTCCCTCTAGGATTTCAAGCCCTTGTACATATTCAGGTGTTTCACCTGGGAAGGGTGGGAACAGTTCAGCAGCATCTGGCCTGGGGCTCAGCTCAGTTTTACTCACAGAGGCCTGGGCATGGTCTCCCAGCTTTGCAATAAGGATGCTCCTTGCGTGTGCGGGTGGGGCTGCTGGCTGTATGGGAGATGATTCCCCACCTCTGACCAATTTCAGTATTGTTTACCACTGGAGCAAGTGCCTTGGTAGTGTTTTCCTCTGTATAACTGTTAGGTTCAGTTTTTTTTTTTCTTTTTTGGTTCAAGTTAGATTTTATTCCTCTTTTATGTATTTATAGATATAAGCATGGAAATAATTCATTGTTATATATACATCAGTGTGAATGGAAGAACTTTTTTTCTGTTTTATTTTTACATTTTATATTTAAAAATTTTGAAATTTAATTTTGTTTATTTTTTTATACAGTAGGTTATTATTAGTTATCTATTTTATGCATATACATGTATACAGGTCAATCCCAATCTCCCAACTCATCCCACCACCACCACCCCATGGCTTACCCCACTTTGTGTCCATACGTCTGTTCTCTACCTCTGTGTCTCTATTTCTGCCCTGCAAACCAGTTCATCTGTACCATTTTTCTAGGTTCCACATATAGGCATTAATATACAATATTTGTTTTTCTCTTTCTGACTTACTTCACTCTGTATGACAGTCTCTAGATCCATCAACTTCTCTACAAATGACCCAGTTTCATTCCTTTTTATGGCTGAGTAATATTCCATTTTATATATGTACCACATCTTTATCCATTCGTCTGTCTGTGGGCATTTAGGTTGCTTCCATTACCTGGCTATTGTAAATAGTGCTGCAATGAACATTGTGGTGAATGTGTCTTTGTGATATATGGTTTTCTCTGGGTATATGCCCAGTAGTGGGATTGCTGGATCCTATGGTAATTCTCTTTTTAGTTTTTTAAAGGAACCTCCATACTGTTCTCCATAGTGACTGTATCAATTTACATTCCCACCAATAGCGGAAGAGGGTTCCTTTTGTCCACACCCTCCCCAGAATTTGTTGTTTGTACATTATCTGATGATGCCGATTCTAACAGGTGTGAGGTCTTACCTCATTGTAGTTTTGATTTACATTTCTCTAATAATTAGTGATGTTGAGCATCTTCTCATGTGCGTCTTGGCCATCTCTGTGTCTTCTTTGAAGAAACGTCTCTTTAGATCTTCTGCCCATTTTTGTATTGGGTTGTTTGTTTTATTAATATTAAGCTGCATGAGCTGTTTATATATATTGGAGATTAATCCTTTGTCCATTGATTCGTTTGTGAACGTTTTCGCCCACTCTGAGGGTTGCCTTTTTCCATTCCCGTTTTTTTAACAAAGAAAGAAAGAAAGCAAAAGAAGCAGAACACTAATGTGCGTGAAACATGCCTCTTGAAACTGTCGTTTTGAAATATGGACGTCTTTTGAATTTTTTGGTCGATATATGACCCCAGGATTTGTTTTCAGGGCAGGTGTCATTATAGGCCTGTAATGATTTGGAATATCCACTGACCATTAGCGCTGGGATTAAAGCTGCAGTTGTGAGAAACGGCCACAAGGTGGCAGCAGTTCTCCCTTACCAAATCTGGTTACTAGGGCAGCAGAGCCTCAATGGAAGTCGCATTCTAGATTGGAATGTAGAACGGAATGTGCCAGGAGAAAGCCCCTCAAGTGTGTCTCACTACTTCTTGTTCTTGTTTTTAATTTAATTTTTTATTTTTTTATTACAGCATATTTGAGTACAACGTTTAGCTTGTTGTAGGTGTGCAAGAGGTGGTTCTTTGACACATATACATATGTCTGTTCTTCCTGGGATCCTTTTCCCATGTACGTTATGACAGAATGTTGAGTAGTCTTCTCTTGGTACTCCGTAGGTCTTTGGTGATTATATACGTCTACTGTGTTTGTATATGTCTGTTAACCCCAATATCGTAATGAATTCAATCCTCACACCTTTCCTTTGGTGAACCATAAGTTTGTTTAATGAATCTGTGATTGCCCTTCTCCGTGGAAATATCTGCCCTGGTATCAATTTATAGGTAACACCAATAAGTGATATGATACGATATGTGTCTTTCACTTTCTGACTTACTCCAACTCACGTGATTACCTCGAGACTCATCTACGGTGCTGCGAATGGCATTGTGTCCTTTTTTTCCTTGGCGAATATTCTGTCTTAGCGAGGTCCATTTTCTGCAATGTGATTCCCTGAGGGCTGAGGATTAGCTGCCCTGGGCAGCCTGACCCTGCCGGCAAGCCCTCCCCAGGTGTGCCTGGGTTGAGGTCAATATAAACAGCACTCCAGGCAGCAATAGCCCCTGCAGCTGTGCCTGACTCCATATTCTCTGCCCCGTCAGCAGTCTCGGGGCTGTGCTGGTGGGAGGGTGTGAGGGTCCACGGCTTTGTGGGTGGCCCGGTGTGAGTGGGGCTCTGCTGGACTTTCGGCAGGAGTTGCCAGGCTGCCACCTGTAAAGAAGAGGATGTGTCACCCATAACTTCCACTAGAATATCTCTCCGGGCTGAGGTGAGGAAGGAAAAAAAGGAGTGGGGGCCGGGACAGGAGGGGTATCTCAGGCAGGGCAATGGAAAGCTTCCAGAAGAGCGCCCGTGGCCAGGACCATCCTGGCTGACCAGCAGGCACCAATTTGGCCTGCGTGACGTCGCTGGTGTGGCTCCACGGCCCTCCCTCTAGGCTTTCAAGCCCTTGTACATATTCAGGTGTTTCACCTGGGAAGGGTGGGAACAGTTCAGCAGCAGCTGGCCTGGGGCTCAGCTCACGTTTACTCACAGAGGCCTGGGCACGGTCCCCCAGCTTTGCAATTAGGACGCTCCTTGCGTGGGCGGGTGGGGCTGCTGGCTGTATGGGAGATGATTCCCCACTTCTGACCAATTTCAGAATTGTTTACCACTGGAGCAAGTGCCTTGGTAGTGTTTTCCTCTGTATAACTGTTAGGTTCAGTTTTTTTTTTTCTTTTTTGGTTCAAGTTAGATTTTATTCCTCTTTTATGTATTTATAGATATAAGCATGGAAATAATTCATTGTTATATATACATCAGTGTGAATGGAAGAACTTTTTTTCTGTTTTATTTTTACATTTTATTTTTAAAAATTTTGAAATTTAATTTTGTTTATTTTTTTATACAGTAGGTTATTATTAGTTATCTATTTTATGCATATACATGTATACAGGTCAATCCCAATCTCCCAACTCATCCCACCACCACCACCCCATGGCTTACCCCACTTTGTGTCCATACGTCTGTTCTCTACCTCTGTGTCTCTATTTCTGCCCTGCAAACCAGTTCATCTGTACCATTTTTCTAGGTTCCACATATAGGCATTAATATACAATATTTGTTTTTCTCTTTCTGACTTACTTCACTCTGTATGACAGTCTCTAGATCCATCAACTTCTCTACAAATGACCCAGTTTCATTCCTTTTTATGGCTGAGTAATATTCCATTTTATATATGTACCACATCTTTATCCATTCGTCTGTCTGTGTGCATTTAGGTTGCTTCCATTACCTGGCTATTGTAAATAGTGCTGCAATGAACATTGTGGTGAATGTGTCTTTGTGATTTATGGTTTTCTCTGTGTATATGCCCAGTAGTGGGATTGCTGGATCCTATGGTAATTCTCTTTTTAGTTTTTTAAAGGAACCTCCATACTGTTCTCCATAGTGACTGTATCAATTTACATTCCCCACCAATAGCGGAAGAGGGTTCCTTTTGTCCACATCCTCCCCAGAATTTGTTGTTTGTACATTATCTGATGATGCCGATTCTAACAGGTGTGAGGTCTTACCTCATTGTAGTTTTGATTTGCATTTCTCTAATAATTAGTGATGTTGAGCAGCTTCTCATGTGCGTCTTGGCCATCTCTGTGTCTTCTTTGAAGAAACGTCTCTTTAGATCTTCTGCCCATTTTTGTATTGGGTTGTTTGTTTTATTAATATTAAGCTGCATGAGCTGTTTATATATATTGGAGATTAAACCTTTGTCCATTGATTCGTTTGTGAACGTTTTCGCCCACTCTGAGGGTTGCCTTTTTCCATTCCCGTTTTTGTAACAAAGAAAGAAAGAAAGCAAAAGAAGCAGAACACTAATGTGCGTGAAATATGCCTCTTGAAACTGTCGTTTTGAAATATGGACGTCTTTTGAATTTTTTGGTCGATATATGACCCCAGGATTTGTTTTCAGGGCAGGTGTCATTTACAGGCCTGTAATGATTTGGAATATCCACTGACCATTAGCGCTGGGATTAAAGCTGCAGTTGTGAGAAACGGCCACAAGGTGGCAGCAGTTCTCCCTTACCAAATCTGGTTACTAGGGCAGCAGAGCCTCAATGGAAGTCGCGTTCTAGTTTGGAATGTAGAACGGAATGTGCCAGGAGAAAGCCCCTCAAGTGTGTCTCACTACTTCTTGTTCTTGTTTTTAATTTAATTTTTTATTTTTTTATTACAGCATGTTAGAGTACAACGTTTAGCTTGTTGTAGGTGTGCAAGAGGTGGTTCTTTGACACATATACATATGTCTGTTCTTCCTGGGATCCTTTTCCCATGTACGTTATGACAGAATGTTGAGTAGTCTTCTCTTGGTACTCCGTAGGTCTTTGGTGATTATATACGTCTACTGTGTTTGTATATGTCTGTTAACCCCAATATCGTAATGAATTCAATCCTCACACCTTTCCTTTGGTGAACCATAAGTTTGTTTAATGAATCTGTGATTGCCCTTCTCCGTGGAAATATCTGCCCTGGTATCAATTTATAGGTAACACCTATAAGTGATATGATACGATATGTGTCTTTCACTTTCTGACTTACTCCAAGTCACGTGATTACCTCGAGACTCATCGACGGTGCTGCGAATGGCATTGTGTCCTTTTTTTCCTTGGCGAATATTCTGTCTTAGCGAGGTCCATTTTCTGCAATGTGATTCCCTGAGGGCTGAGGATTAGCTGCCCTGGGCAGCCTGACCCTGCCGGCAAGCCCTCCCCAGGTGTGCCTGGGTTGAGGTCAATATAAACAGCACTCCAGGCAGCAATAGCCCCTGCAGCTGTGCCTGACTCCATATTCTCTGCCCCGTCAGCAGTCTCGGGGCTGTGCTGGTGGGAGGGTGTGAGGGTCCACGGCTTTGTGGGTGGCCCGGTGTGAGTGGGGCTCTGCTGGACTTTCGGCAGGAGTTGCCAGGCTGCCACCTGTAAAGAAGAGGATGTGCCACCCATAACTTCCACTGGAATATCTCTCCGGGCTGAGGTGAGGAAGGAAAAAAAGGAGTGGGGGCCGGGACAGGAGGGGTATCTCAGGCAGGGCAATGGAAAGCTTCCAGAAGAGCGCCCGTGGCCAGGACCATCCTGGCTGACCTGCAGGCACCAAGTTGGCCTGCGTGCCGTCGCTGGTGTGGCTCCACGGCCCTCCCTCTAGGCTTTCAAGCTTTTGTACATATTCAGGTGTTTCACCTGGGAAGGGTGGGAACAGTTCAGCAGCATCTGGCCTGGGGCTCAGCTCACGTTTACTCACAGAGGCCTGGGCACGGTCTCCCAGCTTTGCAATAAGGACGCTCCTTGCATGGGCGGGTGCGGCTGCTGGCTGTATGGGCGATGATTCCCCACCTCTGACCAATTTCAGAATTGTTTACCACTGGAGCAAGTGCCTTGGTAGTGTTTTCCTCTGTATAACTGTTAGGTTCAGTTTTTTTTTTTTCTTTTTTGGTTCAAGTTAGATTTTATTCCTCTTTTATGTATTTATAGATATAAGCATGGAAGTAATTCATTGTTATATATACATCAGTGTGAATGGAAGAACTTTTTTTCTGTTTTATTTTTACATTTTATTTTTTAAAATTTTGAAATTTAATTTTGTTTATTTTTTTATACAGTAGGTTATTATTAGTTATCTATTTTATGCATATACATGTATACAGGTCAATCCCAATCTCCCAACTCATCCCACCACCACCACCCCATGGCTTACCCCACTTTGTGTCCATACGTCTGTTCTCTACCTCTGTGTCTCTATTTCTGCCCTGCAAACCAGTTCATCTGTACCATTTTTCTAGGTTCCACATATAGGCATTAGTATACAATATTTGTTTTTCTCTTTCTGACTTACTTCACTCTGTATGACAGTCTCTAGATCCATCAGCTTCTCTACAAATGACCCAGTTTCATTCCTTTTTATGGCTGAGTAATATTCCATTTTATATATGTACCACATCTTTATCCATTCGTCTGTCTGTGGGCATTTAGGTTGCTTCCATTACCTGGCTATTGTAAATAGTGCTGCAATGAACATTGTGGTGAATGTGTCTTTGTGATTTATGGTTTTCTCTGGGTATATGCCCAGAAGTGGGATTGCTGGATCCTATGGTAATTCTCTTTTTAGTTTTTTAAAGGAACCTCCATACTGTTCTCCATAGTGACTGTATCAATTTACATTCCCACCAATAGCGGAAGAGGGTTCCTTATGTCCACACCCTCCCCAGAATTTGTTGTTTGTACATTATCTGATGATGCCGATTCTAACAGGTGTGAGGTCTTACCTCATTGTAGTTTTGATTTGCATTTCTCTAATAATTAGTGATGTTGAGCAGCTTCTCATGTGCGTCTTGGCCATCTCTGTGACTTCTTTGAAGAAACGTCTCTTTAGATCTTCTGCCCATTTTTGTATTGGGTTGTTTGTTTTATTAATATTAAGCTGCATGAGCTGTTTATATATATTGGAGATTAAACCTTTGTCCATTGATTCGTTTGTGAACGTTTTCGCCCATTCTGAGGGTTGCCTTTTTCCATTCCCGTTTTTGTAACAAAGAAAGAAAGAAAGCAAAAGAAGCAGAACACTAATGTGCGTGAAATATGCCTCTTGAAACTGTCGTTTTGAAATATGGACGTCTTTTGAATTTTTTGGTCGATATATGACCCCAGGATTTGTTTTCAGGGCAGATGTCATTTACAGGCCTGTAATGATTTGGAATATCCACTGACCATTAGCGCTGGGATTAAAGCTGCAGTTGTGAGAAACGGCCACAAGGTGGCAGCAGTTCTCCCTTACCAAATCTGGTTACTAGGGCAGCAGAGCCTCAATGGAAGTCGCGTTCTAGATTGGAATGTAGAACGGAATGTGCCAGGAGAAAGCCCCTCAAGTGTGTCTCACTACTTCTTGTTCTTGTTTTTAATTTAATTTTTTATTTTTTTATTACAGCATGTTTGAGTACAACGTTTAGCTTGTTGTAGGTGTGCAAGAGGTGGTTCTTTGACACATATACATATGTCTGTTCTTCCTGGGATCCTTTTCCCATGTACGTTATGACAGAATGTTGAGTAGTCTTCTCTTGGTACTCCGTAGGTCTTTGGTGATTATATACGTCTACTGTGTTTGTATATGTCTGTTAACCCCAATATCGTAATGAATTCAATCCTCACACCTTTCCTTTGGTGAACCATAAGTTTGTTTAATGAATCTGTGATTGCCCTTCTCCGTGGAAATATCTGCCCTGGTATCAATTTATAGGTAACACCTATAAGTGATATGATACGATATGTGTCTTTCACTTTCTGACTTACTCCAAGTCACGTGATTACCTCGAGACTCATCGACGGTGCTGCGAATGGCATTGTGTCCTTTTTTTCGTTGGCGAATATTCTGTCTTAGCGAGGTCCATTTTCTGCAATGTGATTCCCTGAGGGCTGAGGATTAGCTGCCCTGGGCAGCCTGACCCTGCCGGCAAGCCCTCCCCAGGTGTGCCTGGGTTGAGGTCAATATAAACAGCACTCCAGGCAGCAATAGCCCCTGCAGCTGTGCCTGACTCCATATTCTCTGCCCCGTCAGCAGTCTCGGGGCTGTGCTGGTGGGAGGGTGTGAGGGTCCACGGCTTTGTGGGTGGCCCGGTGTGAGTGGGGCTCTGCTGGACTTTCGGCAGGAGTTGCCAGGCTGCCACCTGTAAAGAAGAGGATGTGCCACCCATAACTTCCACTGGAATATCTCTCCGTGCTGAGGTGAGGAAGGAAAAAAAGGAGTGGGGGCCGGGACAGGAGGGGTATCTCAGGCAGGGCAATGGAAAGCTTCCAGAAGAGCGCCCGTGGCCAGGACCATCCTGGCTGACCTGCAGGCACCAAGTTGGCCTGCGTGCCGTCGCTGGTGTGGCTCCACGGCCCTCCCTCTAGGCTTTCAAGCTTTTGTACATATTCAGGTGTTTCACCTGGGAAGGGTGGGAACAGTTCAGCAGCATCTGGCCTGGGGCTCAGCTCACGTTTACTCACAGAGGCCTGGGCACGGTCTCCCAGCTTGGCAATAAGGACGCTCCTTGCGTGGGCGGGTGGGGCTGCTGGCTGTATGGGAGATGATTCCCCACCTCTGACCAATTTCAGAATTGTTTACCACTGGAGCAAGTGCCTTGGTAGTGTTTTCCTCTGTATAACTGTTAGGTTCAGTTTTTTTTTTTTCTTTTTTGGTTCAAGTTAGATTTTATTCCTCTTTTATGTATTTATAGATATAAGCATGGAAATAATTCATTGTTATATATACATCAGTGTGAATGGAAGAACTTTTTTTCTGTTTTATTTTTACATTTTATTTTTTAAAATTTTGAAATTTAATTTTGTTTATTTTTTTATACAGTAGGTTATTATTAGTTATCTATTTTATGCATATACATGTATACAGGTCAATCCCAATCTCCCAACTCATCCCACCACCACCACCCCATGGCTTACCCCACTTTGTGTCCATACGTCTGTTCTCTACCTCTGTGTCTCTATTTCTGCCCTGCAAACCAGTTCATCTGTACCATTTTTCTAGGTTCCACATATAGGCATTAATATACAATATTTGTTTTTCTCTTTCTGACTTACTTCACTCTGTATGACAGTCTCTAGATCCATCAGCTTCTCTACAAATGACCCAGTTTCATTCCTTTTTATGGCTGAGTAATATTCCATTTTATATATGTACCACATCTTTATCCATTCGTCTGTCTGTGGGCATTTAGGTTGCTTCCATTACCTGGCTATTGTAAATAGTGCTGCAATGAACATTGTGGTGAATGTGTCTTTGTGATTTATGGTTTTCTCTGGGTATATGCCCAGAAGTGGGATTGCTGGATCCTATGGTAATTCTCTTTTTAGTTTTTTAAAGGAACCTCCATACTGTTCTCCATAGTGACTGTATCAATTTACATTCCCACCAATAGCGGAAGAGGGTTCCTTTTGTACACACCCTCCCCAGAATTTGTTGTTTGTACATTATCTGATGATGCCGATTCTAACAGGTGTGAGGTCTTACCTCATTGTAGTTTTGATTTGCATTTCTCTAATAATTAGTGATGTTGAGCAGCTTCTCATGTGCGTCTTGGCCATCTCTGTGACTTCTTTGAAGAAACGTCTCTTTAGATCTTCTGCCCATTTTTGTATTGGGTTGTTTGTTTTATTAATATTAAGCTGCATGAGCTGTTTATATATATTGGAGATTAAACCTTTGTCCATTGATTCATTTGTGAACGTTTTCGCCCATTCTGAGGGTTGCCTTTTTCCATTCCCGTTTTTGTAACAAAGAAAGAAAGAAAGCAAAAGAAGCAGAACACTAATGTGCGTGAAATATGCCTCTTGAAACTGTCGTTTTGAAATATGGACGTCTTTTGAATTTTTTGGTCGATATATGACCCCAGGATTTGTTTTCAGGGCAGGTGTCATTTACAGGCCTGTAATGATTTGGAATATCCACTGACCATTAGCGCTGGGATTAAAGCTGCAGTTGTGAGAAACGGCCACAAGGTGGCAGCAGTTCTCCCTTACCAAATCTGGTTACTAGGGCAGCAGAGCCTCAATGGAAGTCGCGTTCTAGATTGGAATGTAGAACGGAATGTGCCAGGAGAAAGCCCCTCAAGTGTGTCTCACTACTTCTTGTTCTTGTTTTTAATTTAATTTTTTATTTTTTTATTACAGCATGTTTGAGTACAACGTTTAGCTTGTTGTAGGTGTGCAAGAGGTGGTTCTTTGACACATATACATATGTCTGTTCTTCCTGGGATCCTTTTCCCATGTACGTTATGACAGAATGTTGAGTAGTCTTCTCTTGGTACTCCGTAGGTCTTTGGTGATTATATACGTCTACTGTGTTTGTATATGTCTGTTAACCCCAATATTGTAATGAATTCAATCCTCACACCTTTCCTTTGGTGAACCATAAGTTTGTTTAATGAATCTGTGATTGCCCTTCTCCGTGGAAATATCTGCCCTGGTATCAATTTATAGGTAACACCTATAAGTGATATGATACGATATGTGTCTTTCACTTTCTGACTTACTCCAAGTCACGTTATTACCTCGAGACTCATCTACGGTGCTGCGAATGGCATTGTGTCCTTTTTTTCCTTGGCGAATATTCTGTCTTAGCGAGGTCCATTTTCTGCAATGTGATTCCCTGAGGGCTGAGGATTAGCTGCCCTGGGCATCCTGACCCTGCCGGCAAGCCCTCCCCAGGTGTGCCTGGGTTGAGGTCAATATAAACAGCACTCCAGGCAGCAATAGCCCCTGCAGCTGTGCCTGACTCCATATTCTCTGCCCCGTCAGCAGTCTCGGGGCTGTGCTGGTGGGAGGGTGTGAGGGTCCACGGCTTTGTGGGTGGCCCGGTGTGAGTGGGGCTCTGCTGGACTTTCGGCAGGAGTTGCCAGGCTGCCACCTGTAAAGAAGAGGATGTGCCACCCATAACTTCCACTGGAATATCTCTCCGGGCTGAGGTGAGGAAGGAAAAAAAGGAGTGGGGGCCGGGACAGGAGGGGTATCTCAGGCAGGGCAATGGAAAGCTTCCAGAAGAGCGCCCGTGGCCAGGACCATCCTGGCTGACCTGCAGGCACCAAGTTGGCCTGCGTGCCGTCGCTGGTGTGGCTCCACGGCCCTCCCTCTAGGCTTTCAAGCTTTTGTACATATTCAGGTGTTTCACCTGGGAAGGGTGGGAACAGTTCAGCAGCATCTGGCCTGGGGCTCAGCTCACGTTTACTCACAGAGGCCTGGGCACGGTCTCCCAGCTTTGCAATAAGGACTCTCCTTGCGTGGGCGGGTGGGGCTGCTGGCTGTATGGGAGATGATTCCCCACCTCTGACCAATTTCAGAATTGTTTACCACTGGAGCAAGTGCCTTGGTAGTGTTTTCCTCTGTATAACTGATAGGTTCAGTTTTTTTTTCTCTTTTGGTTCAAGTTAGATTTTATTCCTCTTTTATGTATTTATAGATATAAGCATGGAAATAATTCATTGTTATATATACATCAGTGTGAATGGAAGAACTTTTTTTCTGTTTTATTTTTACATTTTATTTTTAAAAATTTTGAAATTTAATTTTGTTTATTTTTTTATACAGTAGGTTATTATTAGTTATCTATTTTATGCATATACATGTATACAGGTCAATCCCAATCTCCCAACTCATCCCACCACCACCACCCCATGGCTTACCCCACTTTGTGTCCATACGTCTGTTCTCTACCTCTGTGTCTCTATTTCTGCCCTGCAAACCAGTTCATCTGTACCATTTTTCTAGGTTCCACATATAGGCATTAATATACAATATTTGTTTTTCTCTTTCTGACTTACTTCACTCTGTATGACAGTCTCTAGATCCATCAGCTTCTCTACAAATGACCCAGTTTCATTCCTTTTTATGGCTGAGTAATATTCCATTTTATATATGTACCACATCTTTATCCATTCGTCTGTCTGTGGGCATTTAGGTTGCTTCCATTACCTGGCTATTGTAAATAGTGCTGCAATGAACATTGTGGTGAATGTGTCTTTGTGATTTATGGTTTTCTCTGGGTATATGCCCAGTAGTGGGATTGCTGGATCCTATGGTAATTCTCTTTTTAGTTTTTTAAAGGAACCTCCATACTGTTCTCCATAGTGACTGTATCAATTTACATTCCCACCAATAGCGGAAGAGGGTTCCTTTTGTCCACACCCTCCCCAGAATTTGTTGTTTGTACATTATCTGATGATGCCGATTCTAACAGGTGTGAGGTCTTACCTCATTGTAATTTTGATTTGCATTTCTCTAATAATTAGTGATGTTGAGCAGCTTCTCATGTGCGTCTTGGCCATCTCTGTGACTTCTTTGAAGAAACGTCTCTTTAGATCTTCTGCCCATTTTTGTATTGGGTTGTTTGTTTTATTAATATTAAGCTGCATGAGCTGTTTATATATATTGGAGATTAAACCTTTGTCCATTGATTCGTTTGTGAACGTTTTCGCCCATTCTGAGGGTTGCCTTTTTCCATTCCCGTTTTTGTAACAAAGAAAGAAAGAAAGCAAAAGAAGCAGAACACTAATGTGCGTGAAATATGCCTCTTGAAACTGTCGTTTTGAAATATGGACGTCTTTTGAATTTTTTGGTCGATATATGACCCCAGGATTTGTTTTCAGGGCAGGTGTCATTTACAGGCCTGTAATGATTTGGAATATCCACTGACCATTAGCGCTGGGATTAAAGCTGCAGTTGTGAGAAACGGCCACAAGGTGGCAGCAGTTCTCCCTTACCAAATCTGGTTACTAGGGCAGCAGAGCCTCAATGGAAGTCGCGTTCTAGATTGGAATGTAGAACGGAATGTGCCAGGAGAAAGCCCCTCAAGTGTGTCTCACTACTTCTTGTTCTTGTTTTTAATTTAATTTTTTATTTTTTTATTACAGCATGTTTGAGTACAACGTTTAGCTTGTTGTAGGTGTGCAAGAGGTGGTTCTTTGACACATATACATATGTCTGTTCTTCCTGGGATCCTTTTCCCATGTACGTTATGACAGAATGTTGAGTAGTCTTCTCTTGGTACTCCGTAGGTCTTTGGTGATTATATACGTCTACTGTGTTTGTATATGTCTGTTAACCCCAATATCGTAATGAATTCAATCCTCACACCTTTCCTTTGGTGAACCATAAGTTTGTTTAATGAATCTGTGATTGCCCTTCTCCGTGGAAATATCTGCCCTGGTATCAATTTATAGGTAACACCTATAAGTGATATGATACGATATGTGTCTTTCACTTTCTGACTTACTCCAAGTCACGTGATTACCTCGAGACTCATCTACGGTGCTGCGAATGGCATTGTGTCCTTTTTTCCCTTGGCGAATATTCTGTCTTAGCGAGGTCCATTTTCTGCAATGTGATTCCCTGAGGGCTGAGGATTAGCTGCCCTGGGCATCCTGACCCTGCCGGCAAGCCCTCCCCAGGTGTGCCTGGGTTGAGGTCAATATAAACAGCACTCCAGGCAGCAATAGCCCCTGCAGCTGTGCCTGACTCCATATTCTCTGCCCCGTCAGCAGTCTCGGGGCTGTGCTGGTGGGAGGGTGTGAGGGTCCACGGCTTTGTGGGTGGCCCGGTGTGAGTGGGGCTCTGCTGGACTTTCGGCAGGAGTTGCCAGGCTGCCACCTGTAAAGAAGAGGATGTGCCACCCATAACTTCCACTGGAATATCTCTCCGGGCTGAGGTGAGGAAGGAAAAAAAGGAGTGGGGGCCGGGACAGGAGGGGTATCTCAGGCAGGGCAATGGAAAGCTTCCAGAAGAGCGCCCGTGGCCAGGACCATCCTGGCTGACCTGCAGGCACCAAGTTGGCCTGCGTGCCGTCGCTGGTGTGGCTCCACGGCCCTCCCTCTAGGCTTTCAAGCTTTTGTACATATTCAGGTGTTTCACCTGGGAAGGGTGGGAACAGTTCAGCAGCATCTGGCCTGGGGCTCAGCTCACGTTTACTCACAGAGGCCTGGGCACGGTCTCCCAGCTTTGCAATAAGGACTCTCCTTGCGTGGGCGGGTGGGGCTGCTGGCTGTATGGGAGATGATTCCCCACCTCTGACCAATTTCAGAATTGTTTACCACTGGAGCAAGTGCCTTGGTAGTGTTTTCCTCTGTATAACTGATAGGTTCAGTTTTTTTTTCTCTTTTGGTTCAAGTTAGATTTTATTCCTCTTTTATGTATTTATAGATATAAGCATGGAAATAATTCATTGTTATATATACATCAGTGTGAATGGAAGAACTTTTTTTCTGTTTTATTTTTACATTTTATTTTTAAAAATTTTGAAATTTAATTTTGTTTATTTTTTTATACAGTAGGTTATTATTAGTTATCTATTTTATGCATATACATGTATACAGGTCAATCCCAATCTCCCAACTCATCCCACCACCACCACCCCATGGCTTACCCCACTTTGTGTCCATACGTCTGTTCTCTACCTCTGTGTCTCTATTTCTGCCCTGCAAACCAGTTCATCTGTACCATTTTTCTAGGTTCCACATATAGGCATTAATATACAATATTTGTTTTTCTCTTTCTGACTTACTTCACTCTGTATGACAGTCTCTAGATCCATCAGCTTCTCTACAAATGACCCAGTTTCATTCCTTTTTATGGCTGAGTAATATTCCATTTTATATATGTACCACATCTTTATCCATTCGTCTGTCTGTGGGCATTTAGGTTGCTTCCATTACCTGGCTATTGTAAATAGTGCTGCAATGAACATTGTGGTGAATGTGTCTTTGTGATTTATGGTTTTCTCTGGGTATATGCCCAGAAGTGGGATTGCTGGATCCTATGGTAATTCTCTTTTTAGTTTTTTAAAGGAACCTCCATACTGTTCTCCATAGTGACTGTATCAATTTACATTCCCACCAATAGCGGAAGAGGGTTCCTTTTGTCCACACCCTCCCCAGAATTTGTTGTTTGTACATTATCTGATGATGCCGATTCTAACAGGTGTGAGGTCTTACCTCATTGTAGTTTTGATTTGCATTTCTCTAATAATTAGTGATGTTGAGCAGCTTCTCATGTGCGTCTTGGCCATCTCTGTGACTTCTTTGAAGAAACGTCTCTTTAGATCTTCTGCCCATTTTTGTATTGGGTTGTTTGTTTTATTAATATTAAGCTGCATGAGCTGTTTATATATATTGGAGATTAAACCTTTGTCCATTGATTCATTTGTGAACGTTTTCGCCCATTCTGAGGGTTGCCTTTTTCCATTCCCGTTTTTGTAACAAAGAAAGAAAGAAAGCAAAAGAAGCAGAACACTAATGTGCGTGAAATATGCCTCTTGAAACTGTCGTTTTGAAATATGGACGTCTTTTGAATTTTTTGGTCGATATATGACCCCAGGATTTGTTTTCAGGGCAGGTGTCATTTACAGGCCTGTAATGATTTGGAATATCCACTGACCATTAGCGCTGGGATTAAAGCTGCAGTTGTGAGAAACGGCCACAAGGTGGCAGCAGTTCTCCCTTACCAAATCTGGTTACTAGGGCAGCAGAGCCTCAATGGAAGTCGCGTTCTAGATTGGAATGTAGAACGGAATGTGCCAGGAGAAAGCCCCTCAAGTGTGTCTCACTACTTCTTGTTCTTGTTTTTAATTTAATTTTTTATTTTTTTATTACAGCATGTTTGAGTACAACGTTTAGCTTGTTGTAGGTGTGCCAGAGGTGGTTCTTTGACACATATACATATGTCTGTTCTTCCTGGGATCCTTTTCCCATGTACGTTATGACAGAATGTTGAGTAGTCTTCTCTTGGTACTCCGTAGGTCTTTGGTGGTTATATACGTCTACTGTGTTTGTATATGTCTGTTAACCCCAATATTGTAATGAATTCAATCCTCACACCTTTCCTTTGGTGAACCATAAGTTTGTTTAATGAATCTGTGATTGCCCTTCTCCGTGGAAATATCTGCCCTGGTATCAATTTATAGGTAACACCTATAAGTGATATGATACGATATGTGTCTTTCACTTTCTGACTTACTCCAAGTCACGTGATTACCTCGAGACTCATCTACGGTGCTGCGAATGGCATTGTGTCCTTTTTTTCCTTGGCGAATATTCTGTCTTAGCGAGGTCCATTTTCTGCAATGTGATTCCCTGAGGGCTGAGGATTAGCTGCCCTGGGCATCCTGACCCTGCCGGCAAGCCCTCCCCAGGTGTGCCTGGGTTGAGGTCAATATAAACAGCACTCCAGGCAGCAATAGCCCCTGCAGCTGTGCCTGACTCCATATTCTCTGCCCCGTCAGCAGTCTCGGGGCTGTGCTGGTGGGAGGGTGTGAGGGTCCACGGCTTTGTGGGTGGCCCGGTGTGAGTGGGGCTCTGCTGGACTTTCGGCAGGAGTTGCCAGGCTGCCACCTGTAAAGAAGAGGATGTGCCACCCATAACTTCCACTGGAATATCTCTCCGGGCTGAGGTGAGGAAGGAAAAAAAGGAGTGGGGGCCGGGACAGGAGGGGTATCTCAGGCAGGGCAATGGAAAGCTTCCAGAAGAGCGCCCGTGGCCAGGACCATCCTGGCTGACCTGCAGGCACCAAGTTGGCCTGCGTGCCGTCGCTGGTGTGGCTCCACGGCCCTCCCTCTAGGCTTTCAAGCTTTTGTACATATTCAGGTGTTTCACCTGGGAAGGGTGGGAACAGTTCAGCAGCATCTGGCCTGGGGCTCAGCTCACGTTTACTCACAGAGGCCTGGGCACGGTCTCCCAGCTTTGCAATAAGGACTCTCCTTGCGTGGGCGGGTGGGGCTGCTGGCTGTATGGGAGATGATTCCCCACCTCTGACCAATTTCAGAATTGTTTACCACTGGAGCAAGTGCCTTGGTAGTGTTTTCCTCTGTATAACTGATAGGTTCAGTTTTTTTTTCTCTTTTGGTTCAAGTTAGATTTTATTCCTCTTTTATGTATTTATAGATATAAGCATGGAAATAATTCATTGTTATATATACATCAGTGTGAATGGAAGAACTTTTTTTCTGTTTTATTTTTACATTTTATTTTTAAAAATTTTGAAATTTAATTTTGTTTATTTTTTTATACAGTAGGTTATTATTAGTTATCTATTTTATGCATATACATGTATACAGGTCAATCCCAATCTCCCAACTCATCCCACCACCACCACCCCATGGCTTACCCCACTTTGTGTCCATACGTCTGTTCTCTACCTCTGTGTCTCTATTTCTGCCCTGCAAACCAGTTCATCTGTACCATTTTTCTAGGTTCCACATATAGGCATTAATATACAATATTTGTTTTTCTCTTTCTGACTTACTTCACTCTGTATGACAGTCTCTAGATCCATCAGCTTCTCTACAAATGACCCAGTTTCATTCCTTTTTATGGCTGAGTAATATTCCATTTTATATATGTACCACATCTTTATCCATTCGTCTGTCTGTGGGCATTTAGGTTGCTTCCATTACCTGGCTATTGTAAATAGTGCTGCAATGAACATTGTGGTGAATGTGTCTTTGTGATTTATGGTTTTCTCTGGGTATATGCCCAGAAGTGGGATTGCTGGATCCTATGGTAATTCTCTTTTTAGTTTTTTAAAGGAACCTCCATACTGTTCTCCATAGTGACTGTATCAATTTACATTCCCACCAATAGCGGAAGAGGGTTCCTTTTGTCCACACCCTCCCCAGAATTTGTTGTTTGTACATTATCTGATGATGCCGATTCTAACAGGTGTGAGGTCTTACCTCATTGTAGTTTTGATTTGCATTTCTCTAATAATTAGTGATGTTGAGCAGCTTCTCATGTGCGTCTTGGCCATCTCTGTGACTTCTTTGAAGAAACGTCTCTTTAGATCTTCTGCCCATTTTTGTATTGGGTTGTTTGTTTTATTAATATTAAGCTGCATGAGCTGTTTATATATATTGGAGATTAAACCTTTGTCCATTGATTCGTTTGTGAACGTTTTCGCCCATTCTGAGGGTTGCCTTTTTCCATTCCCGTTTTTTTAACAAAGAAAGAAAGAAAGCAAAAGAAGCAGAACACTAATGTGCGTGAAATATGCCTCTTGAAACTGTCGTTTTGAAATATGGACGTCTTTTGAATTTTTTGGTCGATATATGACCCCAGGATTTGTTTTCAGGGCAGGTGTCATTTACAGGCCTGTAATGATTTGGAATATCCACTGACCATTAGCGCTGGGATTAAAGCTGCAGTTGTGAGAAACGGCCACAAGGTGGCAGCAGTTCTCCCTTACCAAATCTGGTTACTAGGGCAGCAGAGCCTCAATGGAAGTCGCGTTCTAGATTGGAATGTAGAACGGAATGTGCCAGGAGAAAGCCCCTCAAGTGTGTCTCACTACTTCTTGTTCTTGTTTTTAATTTAATTTTTTATTTTTTTATTACAGCATGTTTGAGTACAACGTTTAGCTTGTTGTAGGTGTGCCAGAGGTGGTTCTTTGACACATATACATATGTCTGTTCTTCCTGGGATCCTTTTCCCATGTACGTTATGACAGAATGTTGAGTAGTCTTCTCTTGGTACTCCGTAGGTCTTTGGTGATTATATACGTCTACTGTGTTTGTATATGTCTGTTAACCCCAATATCGTAATGAATTCAATCCTCACACCTTTCCTTTGGTGAACCATAAGTTTGTTTAATGAATCTGTGATTGCCCTTCTCCGTGGAAATATCTGCCCTGGTATCAATTTATAGGTAACACCTATAAGTGATATGATACGATATGTGTCTTTCACTTTCTGACTTACTCCAAGTCACGTGATTACCTCGAGACTCATCTACGGTGCTGCGAATGGCATTGTGTCCTTTTTTCCCTTGGCGAATATTCTGTCTTAGCGAGGTCCATTTTCTGCAATGTGATTCCCTGAGGGCTGAGGATTAGCTGCCCTGGGCAGCCTGACCCTGCCGGCAAGCCCTCCCCAGGTGTGCCTGGGTTGAGGTCAATATAAACAGCACTCCAGGCAGCAATAGCCCCTGCAGCTGTGCCTGACTCCATATTCTCTGCCCCGTCAGCAGTCTCGGGGCTGTGCTGGTGGGAGGGTGTGAGGGTCCACGGCTTTGTGGGTGGCCCGGTGTGAGTGGGGCTCTGCTGGACTTTCGGCAGGAGTTGCCAGGCTGCCACCTGTAAAGAAGAGGATGTGTCACCCATAACTTCCACTGGAATATCTCTCCGGGCTGAGGTGAGGAAGGAAAAAAAGGAATGGGGGCCGGGACAGGAGGGGTATCTCAGGCAGGGCAATGGAAAGCTTCCAGAAGAGCGCCCGTGGCCAGGACCATCCTGGCTGACCTGCAGGCACCAAGTTGGCCTGCGTGCCGTCGCTGGTGTGGCTCCACGGCCCTCCCTCTAGGCTTTCAAGCTTTTGTACATATTCAGGTGTTTCACCTGGGAAGGGTGGGAACAGTTCAGCAGCATCTGGCCTGGGGCTCAGCTCACGTTTACTCACAGAGGCCTGGGCACGTTCTCCCAGCTTTGCAATAAGGACTCTCCTTGCGTGGGCGGGTGGGGCTGCTGGCTGTATGGGAGATGATTCCCCACCTCTGACCAATTTCAGAATTGTTTACCACTGGAGCAAGTGCCTTGGTAGTGTTTTCCTCTGTATAACTGATAGGTTCAGTTTTTTTTTCTCTTTTGGTTCAAGTTAGATTTTATTCCTCTTTTATGTATTTATAGATATAAGCATGGAAATAATTCATTGTTATATATACATCAGTGTGAATGGAAGAACTTTTTTTCTGTTTTATTTTTACATTTTATTTTTAAAAATTTTGAAATTTAATTTTGTTTATTTTTTTATACAGTAGGTTATTATTAGTTATCTATTTTATGCATATACATGTATACAGGTCAATCCCAATCTCCCAACTCATCCCACCACCACCACCCCATGGCTTACCCCACTTTGTGTCCATACGTCTGTTCTCTACCTCTGTGTCTCTATTTCTGCCCTGCAAACCAGTTCATCTGTACCATTTTTCTAGGTTCCACATATAGGCATTAATATACAATATTTGTTTTTCTCTTTCTGACTTACTTCACTCTGTATGACAGTCTCTAGATCCATCAGCTTCTCTACAAATGACCCAGTTTCATTCCTTTTTATGGCTGAGTAATATTCCATTTTATATATGTACCACATCTTTATCCATTCGTCTGTCTGTGGGCATTTAGGTTGCTTCCATTACCTGGCTATTGTAAATAGTGCTGCAATGAACATTGTGGTGAATGTGTCTTTGTGATTTATGGTTTTCTCTGGGTATATGCCCAGAAGTGGGATTGCTGGATCCTATGGTAATTCTCTTTTTAGTTTTTTAAAGGAACCTCCATACTGTTCTCCATAGTGACTGTATCAATTTACATTCCCACCAATAGCGGAAGAGGGTTCCTTTTGTCCACACCCTCCCCAGAATTTGTTGTTTGTACATTATCTGATGATGCCGATTCTAACAGGTGTGAGGTCTTACCTCATTGTAGTTTTGATTTGCATTTCTCTAATAATTAGTGATGTTGAGCAGCTTCTCATGTGCGTCTTGGCCATCTCTGTGACTTCTTTGAAGAAACGTCTCTTTAGATCTTCTGCCCATTTTTGTATTGGGTTGTTTGTTTTATTAATATTAAGCTGCATGAGCTGTTTATATATATTGGAGATTAAACCTTTGTCCATTGATTCATTTGTGAACGTTTTCGCCCATTCTGAGGGTTGCCTTTTTCCATTCCCGTTTTTGTAACAAAGAAAGAAAGAAAGCAAAAGAAGCAGAACACTAATGTGCGTGAAATATGCCTCTTGAAACTGTCGTTTTGAAATATGGACGTCTTTTGAATTTTTTGGTCGATATATGACCCCAGGATTTGTTTTCAGGGCAGGTGTCATTTACAGGCCTGTAATGATTTGGAATATCCACTGACCATTAGCGCTGGGATTAAAGCTGCAGTTGTGAGAAACGGCCACAAGGTGGCAGCAGTTCTCCCTTACCAAATCTGGTTACTAGGGCAGCAGAGCCTCAATGGAAGTCGCGTTCTAGATTGGAATGTAGAACGGAATGTGCCAGGAGAAAGCCCCTCAAGTGTGTCTCACTACTTCTTGTTCTTGTTTTTAATTTAATTTTTTATTTTTTTATTACAGCATGTTTGAGTACAACGTTTAGCTTGTTGTAGGTGTGCCAGAGGTGGTTCTTTGACACATATACATATGTCTGTTCTTCCTGGGATCCTTTTCCCATGTACGTTATGACAGAATGTTGAGTAGTCTTCTCTTGGTACTCCGTAGGTCTTTGGTGGTTATATACGTCTACTGTGTTTGTATATGTCTGTTAACCCCAATATTGTAATGAATTCAATCCTCACACCTTTCCTTTGGTGAACCATAAGTTTGTTTAATGAATCTGTGATTGCCCTTCTCCGTGGAAATATCTGCCCTGGTATCAATTTATAGGTAACACCTATAAGTGATATGATACGATATGTGTCTTTCACTTTCTGACTTACTCCAAGTCACGTGATTACCTCGAGACTCATCTACGGTGCTGCGAATGGCATTGTGTCCTTTTTTTCCTTGGCGAATATTCTGTCTTAGCGAGGTCCATTTTCTGCAATGTGATTCCCTGAGGGCTGAGGATTAGCTGCCCTGGGCATCCTGACCCTGCCGGCAAGCCCTCCCCAGGTGTGCCTGGGTTGAGGTCAATATAAACAGCACTCCAGGCAGCAATAGCCCCTGCAGCTGTGCCTGACTCCATATTCTCTGCCCCGTCAGCAGTCTCGGGGCTGTGCTGGTGGGAGGGTGTGAGGGTCCACGGCTTTGTGGGTGGCCCGGTGTGAGTGGGGCTCTGCTGGACTTTCGGCAGGAGTTGCCAGGCTGCCACCTGTAAAGAAGAGGATGTGCCACCCATAACTTCCACTGGAATATCTCTCCGGGCTGAGGTGAGGAAGGAAAAAAAGGAGTGGGGGCCGGGACAGGAGGGGTATCTCAGGCAGGGCAATGGAAAGCTTCCAGAAGAGCGCCCGTGGCCAGGACCATCCTGGCTGACCTGCAGGCACCAAGTTGGCCTGCGTGCCGTCGCTGGTGTGGCTCCACGGCCCTCCCTCTAGGCTTTCAAGCTTTTGTACATATTCAGGTGTTTCACCTGGGAAGGGTGGGAACAGTTCAGCAGCATCTGGCCTGGGGCTCAGCTCACGTTTACTCACAGAGGCCTGGGCACGGTCTCCCAGCTTTGCAATAAGGACTCTCCTTGCGTGGGCGGGTGGGGCTGCTGGCTGTATGGGAGATGATTCCCCACCTCTGACCAATTTCAGAATTGTTTACCACTGGAGCAAGTGCCTTGGTAGTGTTTTCCTCTGTATAACTGATAGGTTCAGTTTTTTTTTCTCTTTTGGTTCAAGTTAGATTTTATTCCTCTTTTATGTATTTATAGATATAAGCATGGAAATAATTCATTGTTATATATACATCAGTGTGAATGGAAGAACTTTTTTTCTGTTTTATTTTTACATTTTATTTTTAAAAATTTTGAAATTTAATTTTGTTTATTTTTTTATACAGTAGGTTATTATTAGTTATCTATTTTATGCATATACATGTATACAGGTCAATCCCAATCTCCCAACTCATCCCACCACCACCACCCCATGGCTTACCCCACTTTGTGTCCATACGTCTGTTCTCTACCTCTGTGTCTCTATTTCTGCCCTGCAAACCAGTTCATCTGTACCATTTTTCTAGGTTCCACATATAGGCATTAATATACAATATTTGTTTTTCTCTTTCTGACTTACTTCACTCTGTATGACAGTCTCTAGATCCATCAGCTTCTCTACAAATGACCCAGTTTCATTCCTTTTTATGGCTGAGTAATATTCCATTTTATATATGTACCACATCTTTATCCATTCGTCTGTCTGTGGGCATTTAGGTTGCTTCCATTACCTGGCTATTGTAAATAGTGCTGCAATGAACATTGTGGTGAATGTGTCTTTGTGATTTATGGTTTTCTCTGGGTATATGCCCAGAAGTGGGATTGCTGGATCCTATGGTAATTCTCTTTTTAGTTTTTTAAAGGAACCTCCATACTGTTCTCCATAGTGACTGTATCAATTTACATTCCCACCAATAGCGGAAGAGGGTTCCTTTTGTCCACACCCTCCCCAGAATTTGTTGTTTGTACATTATCTGATGATGCCGATTCTAACAGGTGTGAGGTCTTACCTCATTGTAGTTTTGATTTGCATTTCTCTAATAATTAGTGATGTTGAGCAGCTTCTCATGTGCGTCTTGGCCATCTCTGTGACTTCTTTGAAGAAACGTCTCTTTAGATCTTCTGCCCATTTTTGTATTGGGTTGTTTGTTTTATTAATATTAAGCTGCATGAGCTGTTTATATATATTGGAGATTAAACCTTTGTCCATTGATTCGTTTGTGAACGTTTTCGCCCATTCTGAGGGTTGCCTTTTTCCATTCCCGTTTTTTTAACAAAGAAAGAAAGAAAGCAAAAGAAGCAGAACACTAATGTGCGTGAAATATGCCTCTTGAAACTGTCGTTTTGAAATATGGACGTCTTTTGAATTTTTTGGTCGATATATGACCCCAGGATTTGTTTTCAGGGCAGGTGTCATTTACAGGCCTGTAATGATTTGGAATATCCACTGACCATTAGCGCTGGGATTAAAGCTGCAGTTGTGAGAAACGGCCACAAGGTGGCAGCAGTTCTCCCTTACCAAATCTGGTTACTAGGGCAGCAGAGCCTCAATGGAAGTCGCGTTCTAGATTGGAATGTAGAACGGAATGTGCCAGGAGAAAGCCCCTCAAGTGTGTCTCACTACTTCTTGTTCTTGTTTTTAATTTAATTTTTTATTTTTTTATTACAGCATGTTTGAGTACAACGTTTAGCTTGTTGTAGGTGTGCCAGAGGTGGTTCTTTGACACATATACATATGTCTGTTCTTCCTGGGATCCTTTTCCCATGTACGTTATGACAGAATGTTGAGTAGTCTTCTCTTGGTACTCCGTAGGTCTTTGGTGATTATATACGTCTACTGTGTTTGTATATGTCTGTTAACCCCAATATCGTAATGAATTCAATCCTCACACCTTTCCTTTGGTGAACCATAAGTTTGTTTAATGAATCTGTGATTGCCCTTCTCCGTGGAAATATCTGCCCTGGTATCAATTTATAGGTAACACCTATAAGTGATATGATACGATATGTGTCTTTCACTTTCTGACTTACTCCAAGTCACGTGATTACCTCGAGACTCATCTACGGTGCTGCGAATGGCATTGTGTCCTTTTTTCCCTTGGCGAATATTCTGTCTTAGCGAGGTCCATTTTCTGCAATGTGATTCCCTGAGGGCTGAGGATTAGCTGCCCTGGGCAGCCTGACCCTGCCGGCAAGCCCTCCCCAGGTGTGCCTGGGTTGAGGTCAATATAAACAGCACTTCAGGCAGCAATAGCCCCTGCAGCTGTGCCTGACTCCATATTCTCTGCCCCGTCAGCAGTCTCGGGGCTGTGCTGGTGGGAGGGTGTGAGGGTCCACGGCTTTGTGGGTGGCCCGGTGTGAGTGGGGCTCTGCTGGACTTTCGGCAGGAGTTGCCAGGCTGCCACCTGTAAAGAAGAGGATGTGTCACCCATAACTTCCACTGGAATATCTCTCCGGGCTGAGGTGAGGAAGGAAAAAAAGGAATGGGGTCCGGGACAGGAGGGGTATCTCAGGCAGGGCAATGGAAAGCTTCCAGAAGAGCGCCCTTGGCCAGGACCATCCTGGCTGACCTGCAGGCACCAAGTTGGCCTGCGTGCCGTCGCTGGTGTGGCTCCACGGCCCTCCCTCTAGGCTTTCAAGCTTTTGTACATATTCAGGTGTTTCACCTGGGAAGGGTGGGAACAGTTCAGCAGCATCTGGCCTGGGGCTCCACTCACGTTTACTCACAGAGGCCTGGGCACGGTCTCCCAGCTTTGCAATAAGGACTCTCCTTGCGTGGGCGGGTGGGGCTGCTGGCTGTATGGGAGATGATTCCCCACCTCTGACCAATTTCAGAATTGTTTACCACTGGAGCAAGTGCCTTGGTAGTGTTTTCCTCTGTATAACTGATAGGTTCAGTTTTTTTTTCTCTTTTGGTTCAAGTTAGATTTTATTCCTCTTTTATGTATTTATAGATATAAGCATGGAAATAATTCATTGTTATATATACATCAGTGTGAATGGAAGAACTTTTTTTCTGTTTTATTTTTACATTTTATTTTTAAAAATTTTGAAATTTAATTTTGTTTATTTTTTTATACAGTAGGTTATTATTAGTTATCTATTTTATGCATATACATGTATACAGGTCAATCCCAATCTCCCAACTCATCCCACCACCACCACCCCATGGCTTACCCCACTTTGTGTCCATACGTCTGTTCTCTACCTCTGTGTCTCTATTTCTGCCCTGCAAACCAGTTCATCTGTACCATTTTTCTAGGTTCCACATATAGGCATTAATATACAATATTTGTTTTTCTCTTTCTGACTTACTTCACTCTGTATGACAGTCTCTAGATCCATCAGCTTCTCTACAAATGACCCAGTTTCATTCCTTTTTATGGCTGAGTAATATTCCATTTTATATATGTACCACATCTTTATCCATTCGTCTGACTGTGGGCATTTAGGTTGCTTCCATTACCTGGCTATTGTAAATAGTGCTGCAATGAACATTGTGGTGAATGTGTCTTTGTGATTTATGGTTTTCTCTGGGTATATGCCCAGAAGTGGGATTGCTGGATCCTATGGTAATTCTCTTTTTAGTTTTTTAAAGGAACCTCCATACTGTTCTCCATAGTGACTGTATCAATTTACATTCCCACCAATAGCGGAAGAGGGTTCCTTTTGTCCACACCCTCCCCAGAATTTGTTGTTTGTACATTATCTGATGATGCCGATTCTAACAGGTGTGAGGTCTTACCTCATTGTAGTTTTGATTTGCATTTCTCTAATAATTAGTGATGTTGAGCAGCTTCTCATGTGCGTCTTGGCCATCTCTGTGACTTCTTTGAAGAAACGTCTCTTTAGATCTTCTGCCCATTTTTGTATTGGGTTGTTTGTTTTATTAATATTAAGCTGCATGAGCTGTTTATATATATTGGAGATTAAACCTTTGTCCATTGATTCGTTTGTGAACGTTTTCGCCCATTCTGAGGGTTGCCTTTTTCCATTCCCGTTTTTTTAACAAAGAAAGAAAGAAAGCAAAAGAAGCAGAACACTAATGTGCGTGAAATATGCCTCTTGAAACTGTCGTTTTGAAATATGGACGTCTTTTGAATTTTTTGGTCGATATATGACCCCAGGATTTGTTTTCAGGGCAGGTGTCATTTACAGGCCTGTAATGATTTGGAATATCCACTGACCATTAGCGCTGGGATTAAAGCTGCAGTTGTGAGAAACGGCCACAAGGTGGCAGCAGTTCTCCCTTACCAAATCTGGTTACTAGGGCAGCAGAGCCTCAATGGAAGTCGCGTTCTAGATTGGAATGTAGAACGGAATGTGCCAGGAGAAAGCCCCTCAAGTGTGTCTCACTACTTCTTGTTCTTGTTTTTAATTTAATTTTTTATTTTTTTATTACAGCATGTTTGACTACAACGTTTAGCTTGTTGTAGGTGTGCAAGAGGTGGTTCTTTGACACATATACATATGTCTGTTCTTCCTGGGATCCTTTTCCCATGTACGTTATGACAGAATGTTGAGTAGTCTTCTCTTGGTACTCCGTAGGTCTTTGGTGATTATATACGTCTACTGTGTTTGTATATGTCTGTTAACCCCAATATCGTAATGAATTCAATCCTCACACCTTTCCTTTGGTGAACCATAAGTTTGTTTAATGAATCTGTGATTGCCCTTCTCCGTGGAAATATCTGCCCTGGTATCAATTTATAGGTAACACCTATAAGTGATATGATACGATATGTGTCTTTCACTTTCTGACTTACTCCAAGTCACGTGATTACCTCGAGACTCATCTACGGTGCTGCGAATGGCATTGTGTCCTTTTTTCCCTTGGCGAATATTCTGTCTTAGCGAGGTCCATTTTCTGCAATGTGATTCCCTGAGGGCTGAGGATTAGCTGCCCTGGGCAGCCTGACCCTGCCGGCAAGCCCTCCCCAGGTGTGCCTGGGTTGAGGTCAATATAAACAGCACTTCAGGCAGCAATAGCCCCTGCAGCTGTGCCTGACTCCATATTCTCTGCCCCGTCAGCAGTCTCGGGGCTGTGCTGGTGGGAGGGTGTGAGGGTCCACGGCTTTGTGGGTGGCCCGGTGTGAGTGGGGCTCTGCTGGACTTTCGGCAGGAGTTGCCAGGCTGCCACCTGTAAAGAAGAGGATGTGTCACCCATAACTTCCACTGGAATATCTCTCCGGGCTGAGGTGAGGAAGGAAAAAAAGGAATGGGGTCCGGGACAGGAGGGGTATCTCAGGCAGGGCAATGGAAAGCTTCCAGAAGAGCGCCCTTGGCCAGGACCATCCTGGCTGACCTGCAGGCACCAAGTTGGCCTGCGTGCCGTCGCTGGTGTGGCTCCACGGCCCTCCCTCTAGGCTTTCAAGCTTTTGTACATATTCAGGTGTTTCACCTGGGAAGGGTGGGAACAGTTCAGCAGCATCTGGCCTGGGGCTCCACTCACGTTTACTCACAGAGGCCTGGGCACGGTCTCCCAGCTTTGCAATAAGGACTCTCCTTGCGTGGGCGGGTGGGGCTGCTGGCTGTATGGGAGATGATTCCCCACCTCTGACCAATTTCAGAATTGTTTACCACTGGAGCAAGTGCCTTGGTAGTGTTTTCCTCTGTATAACTGATAGGTTCAGTTTTTTTTTCTCTTTTGGTTCAAGTTAGATTTTATTCCTCTTTTATGTATTTATAGATATAAGCATGGAAATAATTCATTGTTATATATACATCAGTGTGAATGGAAGAACTTTTTTTCTGTTTTATTTTTACATTTTATTTTTAAAAATTTTGAAATTTAATTTTGTTTATTTTTTTATACAGTAGGTTATTATTAGTTATCTATTTTATGCATATACATGTATACAGGTCAATCCCAATCTCCCAACTCATCCCACCACCACCACCCCATGGCTTACCCCACTTTGTGTCCATACGTCTGTTCTCTACCTCTGTGTCTCTATTTCTGCCCTGCAAACCAGTTCATCTGTACCATTTTTCTAGGTTCCACATATAGGCATTAATATACAATATTTGGTTTTCTCTTTCTGACTTACTTCACTCTGTATGACAGTCTCTAGATCCATCAGCTTCTCTACAAATGACCCAGTTTCATTCCTTTTTATGGCTGAGTAATATTCCATTTTATATATGTACCACATCTTTATCCATTCGTCTGTCTGTGGGCATTTAGGTTGCTTCCATTACCTGGCTATTGTAAATAGTGCTGCAATGAACATTGTGGTGAATGTGTCTTTGTGATTTATGGTTTTCTCTGGGTATATGCCCAGAAGTGGGATTGCTGGATCCTATGGTAATTCTCTTTTTAGTTTTTTAAAGGAACCTCCATACTGTTCTCCATAGTGACTGTATCAATTTACATTCCCACCAATAGCGGAAGAGGGTTCCTTTTGTCCACACCCTCCCCAGAATTTGTTGTTTGTACATTATCTGATGATGCCGATTCTAACAGGTGTGAGGTCTTACCTCATTGTAGTTTTGATTTGCATTTCTCTAATAATTAGTGATGTTGAGCAGCTTCTCATGTGCGTCTTGGCCATCTCTGTGACTTCTTTGAAGAAACGTCTCTTTAGATCTTCTGCCCATTTTTGTATTGGGTTGTTTGTTTTATTAATATTAAGCTGCATGAGCTGTTTATATATATTGGAGATTAAACCTTTGTCCATTGATTCGTTTGTGAACGTTTTCGCCCATTCTGAGGGTTGCCTTTTTCCATTCCCGTTTTTTTAACAAAGAAAGAAAGAAAGCAAAAGAAGCAGAACACTAATGTGCGTGAAATATGCCTCTTGAAACTGTCGTTTTGAAATATGGACGTCTTTTGAATTTTTTGGTCGATATATGACCCCAGGATTTGTTTTCAGGGCAGGTGTCATTTACAGGCCTGTAATGATTTGGAATATCCACTGACCATTAGCGCTGGGATTAAAGCTGCAGTTGTGAGAAACGGCCACAAGGTGGCAGCAGTTCTCCCTTACCAAATCTGGTTACTAGGGCAGCAGAGCCTCAATGGAAGTCGCGTTCTAGATTGGAATGTAGAACGGAATGTGCCAGGAGAAAGCCCCTCAAGTGTGTCTCACTACTTCTTGTTCTTGTTTTTAATTTAATTTTTTATTTTTTTATTACAGCATGTTTGAGTACAACGTTTAGCTTGTTGTAGGTGTGCAAGAGGTGGTTCTTTGACACATATACATATGTCTGTTCTTCCTGGGATCCTTTTCCCATGTACGTTATGACAGAATGTTGAGTAGTCTTCTCTTGGTACTCCGTAGGTCTTTGGTGATTATATACGTCTACTGTGTTTGTATATGTCTGTTAACCCCAATATCGTAATGAATTCAATCCTCACACCTTTCCTTTGGTGAACCATAAGTTTGTTTAATGAATCTGTGATTGCCCTTCTCCGTGGAAATATCTGCCCTGGTATCAATTTATAGGTAACACCTATAAGTGATATGATACGATATGTGTCTTTCACTTTCTGACTTACTCCAAGTCACGTGATTACCTCGAGACTCATCTACGGTGCTGCGAATGGCATTGTGTCCTTTTTTCCCTTGGCGAATATTCTGTCTTAGCGAGGTCCATTTTCTGCAATGTGATTCCCTGAGGGCTGAGGATTAGCTGCCCTGGGCAGCCTGACCCTGCCGGCAAGCCCTCCCCAGGTGTGCCTGGGTTGAGGTCAATATAAACAGCACTCCAGGCAGCAATAGCCCCTGCAGCTGTGCCTGACTCCATATTCTCTGCCCCGTCAGCAGTCTCGGGGCTGTGCTGGTGGGAGGGTGTGAGGGTCCACGGCTTTGTGGGTGGCCCGGTGTGAGTGGGGCTCTGCTGGACTTTCGGCAGGAGTTGCCAGGCTGCCACCTGTAAAGAAGAGGATGTGTCACCCATAACTTCCACTGGAATATCTCTCCGGGCTGAGGTGAGGAAGGAAAAAAAGGAATGGGGGCCGGGACAGGAGGGGTATCTCAGGCAGGGCAATGGAAAGCTTCCAGAAGAGCGCCCGTGGCCAGGACCATCCTGGCTGACCTGCAGGCACCAAGTTGGCCTGCGTGCCGTCGCTGGTGTGGCTCCACGGCCCTCCCTCTAGGCTTTCAAGCTTTTGTACATATTCAGGTGTTTCACCTGGGAAGGGTGGGAACAGTTCAGCAGCATCTGGCCTGGGGCTCAGCTCACGTTTACTCACAGAGGCCTGGGCACGTTCTCCCAGCTTTGCAATAAGGACTCTCCTTGCGTGGGCGGGTGGGGCTGCTGGCTGTATGGGAGATGATTCCCCACCTCTGACCAATTTCAGAATTGTTTACCACTGGAGCAAGTGCCTTGGTAGTGTTTTCCTCTGTATAACTGATAGGTTCAGTTTTTTTTTCTCTTTTGGTTCAAGTTAGATTTTATTCCTCTTTTATGTATTTATAGATATAAGCATGGAAATAATTCATTGTTATATATACATCAGTGTGAATGGAAGAACTTTTTTTCTGTTTTATTTTTACATTTTATTTTTAAAAATTTTGAAATTTAATTTTGTTTATTTTTTTATACAGTAGGTTATTATTAGTTATCTATTTTATGCATATACATGTATACAGGTCAATCCCAATCTCCCAACTCATCCCACCACCACCACCCCATGGCTTACCCCACTTTGTGTCCATACGTCTGTTCTCTACCTCTGTGTCTCTATTTCTGCCCTGCAAACCAGTTCATCTGTACCATTTTTCTAGGTTCCACATATAGGCATTAATATACAATATTTGGTTTTCTCTTTCTGACTTACTTCACTCTGTATGACAGTCTCTAGATCCATCAGCTTCTCTACAAATGACCCAGTTTCATTCCTTTTTATGGCTGAGTAATATTCCATTTTATATATGTACCACATCTTTATCCATTCGTCTGTCTGTGGGCATTTAGGTTGCTTCCATTACCTGGCTATTGTAAATAGTGCTGCAATGAACATTGTGGTGAATGTGTCTTTGTGATTTATGGTTTTCTCTGGGTATATGCCCAGAAGTGGGATTGCTGGATCCTATGGTAATTCTCTTTTTAGTTTTTTAAAGGAACCTCCATACTGTTCTCCATAGTGACTGTATCAATTTACATTCCCACCAATAGCGGAAGAGGGTTCCTTTTGTCCACACCCTCCCCAGAATTTGTTGTTTGTACATTATCTGATGATGCCGATTCTAACAGGTGTGAGGTCTTACCTCATTGTAGTTTTGATTTGCATTTCTCTAATAATTAGTGATGTTGAGCAGCTTCTCATGTGCGTCTTGGCCATCTCTGTGACTTCTTTGAAGAAACGTCTCTTTAGATCTTCTGCCCATTTTTGTATTGGGTTGTTTGTTTTATTAATATTAAGCTGCATGAGCTGTTTATATATATTGGAGATTAAACCTTTGTCCATTGATTCGTTTGTGAACGTTTTCGCCCATTCTGAGGGTTGCCTTTTTCCATTCCCGTTTTTTTAACAAAGAAAGAAAGAAAGCAAAAGAAGCAGAACACTAATGTGCGTGAAATATGCCTCTTGAAACTGTCGTTTTGAAATATGGACGTCTTTTGAATTTTTTGGTCGATATATGACCCCAGGATTTGTTTTCAGGGCAGGTGTCATTTACAGGCCTGTAATGATTTGGAATATCCACTGACCATTAGCGCTGGGATTAAAGCTGCAGTTGTGAGAAACGGCCACAAGGTGGCAGCAGTTCTCCCTTACCAAATCTGGTTACTAGGGCAGCAGAGCCTCAATGGAAGTCGCGTTCTAGATTGGAATGTAGAACGGAATGTGCCAGGAGAAAGCCCCTCAAGTGTGTCTCACTACTTCTTGTTCTTGTTTTTAATTTAATTTTTTATTTTTTTATTACAGCATGTTTGAGTACAACGTTTAGCTTGTTGTAGGTGTGCAAGAGGTGGTTCTTTGACACATATACATATGTCTGTTCTTCCTGGGATCCTTTTCCCATGTACGTTATGACAGAATGTTGAGTAGTCTTCTCTTGGTACTCCGTAGGTCTTTGGTGATTATATACGTCTACTGTGTTTGTATATGTCTGTTAACCCCAATATCGTAATGAATTCAATCCTCACACCTTTCCTTTGGTGAACCATAAGTTTGTTTAATGAATCTGTGATTGCCCTTCTCCGTGGAAATATCTGCCCTGGTATCAATTTATAGGTAACACCTATAAGTGATATGATACGATATGTGTCTTTCACTTTCTGACTTACTCCAAGTCACGTGATTACCTCGAGACTCATCTACGGTGCTGCGAATGGCATTGTGTCCTTTTTTCCCTTGGCGAATATTCTGTCTTAGCGAGGTCCATTTTCTGCAATGTGATTCCCTGAGGGCTGAGGATTAGCTGCCCTGGGCAGCCTGACCCTGCCGGCAAGCCCTCCCCAGGTGTGCCTGGGTTGAGGTCAATATAAACAGCACTCCAGGCAGCAATAGCCCCTGCAGCTGTGCCTGACTCCATATTCTCTGCCCCGTCAGCAGTCTCGGGGCTGTGCTGGTGGGAGGGTGTGAGGGTCCACGGCTTTGTGGGTGGCCCGGTGTGAGTGGGGCTCTGCTGGACTTTCGGCAGGAGTTGCCAGGCTGCCACCTGTAAAGAAGAGGATGTGTCACCCATAACTTCCACTGGAATATCTCTCCGGGCTGAGGTGAGGAAGGAAAAAAAGGAATGGGGGCCGGGACAGGAGGGGTATCTCAGGCAGGGCAATGGAAAGCTTCCAGAAGAGCGCCCGTGGCCAGGACCATCCTGGCTGACCTGCAGGCACCAAGTTGGCCTGCGTGCCGTCGCTGGTGTGGCTCCACGGCCCTCCCTCTAGGCTTTCAAGCTTTTGTACATATTCAGGTGTTTCACCTGGGAAGGGTGGGAACAGTTCAGCAGCATCTGGCCTGGGGCTCAGCTCACGTTTACTCACAGAGGCCTGGGCAAGTTCTCCCAGCTTTGCAATAAGGACTCTCCTTGCGTGGGCGGGTGGGGCTGCTGGCTGTATGGGAGATGATTCCCCACCTCTGACCAATTTCAGAATTGTTTACCACTGGAGCAAGTGCCTTGGTAGTGTTTTCCTCTGTATAACTGATAGGTTCAGTTTTTTTTTCTCTTTTGGTTCAAGTTAGATTTTATTCCTCTTTTATGTATTTATAGATATAAGCATGGAAATAATTCATTGTTATATATACATCAGTGTGAATGGAAGAACTTTTTTTCTGTTTTATTTTTACATTTTATTTTTAAAAATTTTGAAATTTAATTTTGTTTATTTTTTTATACAGTAGGTTATTATTAGTTATCTATTTTATGCATATACATGTATACAGGTCAATCCCAATCTCCCAACTCATCCCACCACCACCACCCCATGGCTTACCCCACTTTGTGTCCATACGTCTGTTCTCTACCTCTGTGTCTCTATTTCTGCCCTGCAAACCAGTTCATCTGTACCATTTTTCTAGGTTCCACATATAGGCATTAATATACAATATTTGTTTTTCTCTTTCTGACTTACTTCACTCTGTATGACAGTCTCTAGATCCATCAGCTTCTCTACAAATGACCCAGTTTCATTCCTTTTTATGGCTGAGTAATATTCCATTTTATATATGTACCACATCTTTATCCATTCGTCTGTCTGTGGGCATTTAGGTTGCTTCCATTACCTGGCTATTGTAAATAGTGCTGCAATGAACATTGTGGTGAATGTGTCTTTGTGATTTATGGTTTTCTCTGGGTATATGCCCAGAAGTGGGATTGCTGGATCCTATGGTAATTCTCTTTTTAGTTTTTTAAAGGAACCTCCATACTGTTCTCCATAGTGACTGTATCAATTTACATTCCCACCAATAGCGGAAGAGGGTTCCTTTTGTCCACACCCTCCCCAGAATTTGTTGTTTGTACATTATCTGATGATGCCGATTCTAACAGGTGTGAGGTCTTACCTCATTGTAGTTTTGATTTGCATTTCTCTAATAATTAGTGATGTTGAGCAGCTTCTCATGTGCGTCTTGGCCATCTCTGTGACTTCTTTGAAGAAACGTCTCTTTAGATCTTCTGCCCATTTTTGTATTGGGTTGTTTGTTTTATTAATATTAAGCTGCATGAGCTGTTTATATATATTGGAGATTAAACCTTTGTCCATTGATTCGTTTGTGAACGTTTTCGCCCATTCTGAGGGTTGCCTTTTTCCATTCCCGTTTTTTTAACAAAGAAAGAAAGAAAGCAAAAGAAGCAGAACACTAATGTGCGTGAAATATGCCTCTTGAAACTGTCGTTTTGAAATATGGACGTCTTTTGAATTTTTTGGTCGATATATGACCCCAGGATTTGTTTTCAGGGCAGGTGTCATTTACAGGCCTGTAATGATTTGGAATATCCACTGACCATTAGCGCTGGGATTAAAGCTGCAGTTGTGAGAAACGGCCACAAGGTGGCAGCAGTTCTCCCTTACCAAATCTGGTTACTAGGGCAGCAGAGCCTCAATGGAAGTCGCGTTCTAGATTGGAATGTAGAACGGAATGTGCCAGGAGAAAGCCCCTCAAGTGTGTCTCACTACTTCTTGTTCTTGTTTTTAATTTAATTTTTTATTTTTTTATTACAGCATGTTTGAGTACAACGTTTAGCTTGTTGTAGGTGTGCAAGAGGTGGTTCTTTGACACATATACATATGTCTGTTCTTCCTGGGATCCTTTTCCCATGTACGTTATGACAGAATGTTGAGTAGTCTTCTCTTGGTACTCCGTAGGTCTTTGGTGATTATATACGTCTACTGTGTTTGTATATGTCTGTTAACCCCAATATCGTAATGAATTCAATCCTCACACCTTTCCTTTGGTGAACCATAAGTTTGTTTAATGAATCTGTGATTGCCCTTCTCCGTGGAAATATCTGCCCTGGTATCAATTTATAGGTAACACCTATAAGTGATATGATACGATATGTGTCTTTCACTCTCTGACTTACTCCAAGTCACGTGATTACCTCGAGACTCACCTACGGTGCTGTGAATGGCATTGTGTCCTTTTTTTCCTTGGCGAATATTCTGTCTTAGCGAGGTCCATTTTCTGCAATGTGATTCCCTGAGGGCTGAGGATTAGCTGCCCTGGGCAGCCTGACCCTGCCGGCAAGCCCTCCCCAGGTGTGCCTGGGTTGAGGTCAATATAAACAGCACTCCAGGCAGCAATAGCCCCTGCAGCTGTGCCTGACTCCATATTCTCTGCCCCGTCAGCAGTCTCGGGGCTGTGCTGGTGGGAGGGTGTGAGGGTCCACGGCTTTGTGGGTGGCCCGGTGTGAGTGGGGCTCTGCTGGACTTTCGGCAGGAGTTGCCAGGCTGCCACCTGTAAAGAAGAGGATGTGTCACCCATAACTTCCACTGGAATATCTCTCCGGGCTGAGGTGAGGAAGGAAAAAAAGGAATGGGGGCCGGGACAGGAGGGGTATCTCAGGCAGGGCAATGGAAAGCTTCCAGAAGAGCGCCCGTGGCCAGGACCATCCTGGCTGACCTGCAGGCACCAAGTTGGCCTGCGTGCCGTCGCTGGTGTGGCTCCACGGCCCTCCCTCTAGGCTTTCAAGCTTTTGTACATATTCAGGTGTTTCACCTGGGAAGGGTGGGAACAGTTCAGCAGCATCTGGCCTGGGGCTCAGCTCACGTTTACTCACAGAGGCCTGGGCACGGTCTCCCAGCTTTGCAATAAGGACTCTCCTTGCGTGGGCGGGTGGGGCTGCTGGCTGTATGGGAGATGATTCCCCACCTCTGACCAATTTCAGAATTGTTTACCACTGGAGCAAGTGCCTTGGTAGTGTTTTCCTCTGTATAACTGATAGGTTCAGTTTTTTTTTCTCTTTTGGTTCAAGTTAGATTTTATTCCTCTTTTATGTATTTATAGATATAAGCATGGAAATAATTCATTGTTATATATACATCAGTGTGAATGGAAGAACTTTTTTTCTGTTTTATTTTTACATTTTATTTTTAAAAATTTTGAAATTTAATTTTGTTTATTTTTTTATACAGTAGGTTATTATTAGTTATCTATTTTATGCATATACATGTATACAGGTCAATCCCAATCTCCCAACTCATCCCACCACCACCACCCCATGGCTTACCCCACTTTGTGTCCATACGTCTGTTCTCTACCTCTGTGTCTCTATTTCTGCCCTGCAAACCAGTTCATCTGTACCATTTTTCTAGGTTCCACATATAGGCATTAATATACAATATTTGTTTTTCTCTTTCTGACTTACTTCACTCTGTATGACAGTCTCTAGATCCATCAGCTTCTCTACAAATGACCCAGTTTCATTCCTTTTTATGGCTGAGTAATATTCCATTTTATATATGTACCACATCTTTATCCATTCGTCTGTCTGTGGGCATTTAGGTTGCTTCCATTACCTGGCTATTGTAAATAGTGCTGCAATGAACATTGTGGTGAATGTGTCTTTGTGATTTATGGTTTTCTCTGGGTATATGCCCAGAAGTGGGATTGCTGGATCCTATGGTAATTCTCTTTTTAGTTTTTTAAAGGAACCTCCATACTGTTCTCCATAGTGACTGTATCAATTTACATTCCCACCAATAGCGGAAGAGGGTTCCTTTTGTCCACACCCTCCCCAGAATTTGTTGTTTGTACATTATCTGATGATGCCGATTCTAACAGGTGTGAGGTCTTACCTCATTGTAGTTTTGATTTGCATTTCTCTAATAATTAGTGATGTTGAGCAGCTTCTCATGTGCGTCTTGGCCATCTCTGTGACTTCTTTGAAGAAACGTCTCTTTAGATCTTCTGCCCATTTTTGTATTGGGTTGTTTGTTTTATTAATATTAAGCTGCATGAGCTGTTTATATATATTGGAGATTAAACCTTTGTCCATTGATTCGTTTGTGAACGTTTTCGCCCATTCTGAGGGTTGCCTTTTTCCATTCCCGTTTTTTTAACAAAGAAAGAAAGAAAGCAAAAGAAGCAGAACACTAATGTGCGTGAAATATGCCTCTTGAAACTGTCGTTTTGAAATATGGACGTCTTTTGAATTTTTTGGTCGATATATGACCCCAGGATTTGTTTTCAGGGCAGGTGTCATTTACAGGCCTGTAATGATTTGGAATATCCACTGACCATTAGCGCTGGGATTAAAGCTGCAGTTGTGAGAAACGGCCACAAGGTGGCAGCAGTTCTCCCTTACCAAATCTGGTTACTAGGGCAGCAGAGCCTCAATGGAAGTCGCGTTCTAGATTGGAATGTAGAACGGAATGTGCCAGGAGAAAGCCCCTCAAGTGTGTCTCACTACTTCTTGTTCTTGTTTTTAATTTAATTTTTTATTTTTTTATTACAGCATGTTTGAGTACAACGTTTAGCTTGTTGTAGGTGTGCAAGAGGTGGTTCTTTGACACATATACATATGTCTGTTCTTCCTGGGATCCTTTTCCCATGTACGTTATGACAGAATGTTGAGTAGTCTTCTCTTGGTACTCCGTAGGTCTTTGGTGATTATATACGTCTACTGTGTTTGTATATGTCTGTTAACCCCAATATCGTAATGAATTCAATCCTCACACCTTTCCTTTGGTGAACCATAAGTTTGTTTAATGAATCTGTGATTGCCCTTCTCCGTGGAAATATCTGCCCTGGTATCAATTTATAGGTAACACCTATAAGTGATATGATACGATATGTGTCTTTCACTTTCTGACTTACTCCAAGTCACGTGATTACCTCGAGACTCATCTACGGTGCTGCGAATGGCATTGTGTCCTTTTTTCCCTTGGCGAATATTCTGTCTTAGCGAGGTCCATTTTCTGCAATGTGATTCCCTGAGGGCTGAGGATTAGCTGCCCTGGGCAGCCTGACCCTGCCGGCAAGCCCTCCCCAGGTGTGCCTGGGTTGAGGTCAATATAAACAGCACTCCAGGCAGCAATAGCCCCTGCAGCTGTGCCTGACTCCATATTCTCTGCCCCGTCAGCAGTCTCGGGGCTGTGCTGGTGGGAGGGTGTGAGGGTCCACGGCTTTGTGGGTGGCCCGGTGTGAGTGGGGCTCTGCTGGACTTTCGGCAGGAGTTGCCAGGCTGCCACCTGTAAAGAAGAGGATGTGTCACCCATAACTTCCACTGGAATATCTCTCCGGGCTGAGGTGAGGAAGGAAAAAAAGGAATGGGGGCCGGGACAGGAGGGGTATCTCAGGCAGGGCAATGGAAAGCTTCCAGAAGAGCGCCCGTGGCCAGGACCATCCTGGCTGACCTGCAGGCACCAAGTTGGCCTGCGTGCCGTCGCTGGTGTGGCTCCACGGCCCTCCCTCTAGGCTTTCAAGCTTTTGTACATATTCAGGTGTTTCACCTGGGAAGGGTGGGAACAGTTCAGCAGCATCTGGCCTGGGGCTCAGCTCACGTTTACTCACAGAGGCCTGGGCACGGTCTCCCAGCTTTGCAATAAGGACTCTCCTTGCGTGGGCGGGTGGGGCTGCTGGCTGTATGGGAGATGATTCCCCACCTCTGACCAATTTCAGAATTGTTTACCACTGGAGCAAGTGCCTTGGTAGTGTTTTCCTCTGTATAACTGATAGGTTCAGTTTTTTTTTCTCTTTTGGTTCAAGTTAGATTTTATTCCTCTTTTATGTATTTATAGATATAAGCATGGAAATAATTCATTGTTATATATACATCAGTGTGAATGGAAGAACTTTTTTTCTGTTTTATTTTTACATTTTATTTTTAAAAATTTTGAAATTTAATTTTGTTTATTTTTTTATACAGTAGGTTATTATTAGTTATCTATTTTATGCATATACATGTATACAGGTCAATCCCAATCTCCCAACTCATCCCACCACCACCACCCCATGGCTTACCCCACTTTGTGTCCATACGTCTGTTCTCTACCTCTGTGTCTCTATTTCTGCCCTGCAAACCAGTTCATCTGTACCATTTTTCTAGGTTCCACATATAGGCATTAATATACAATATTTGTTTTTCTCTTTCTGACTTACTTCACTCTGTATGACAGTCTCTAGATCCATCAGCTTCTCTACAAATGACCCAGTTTCATTCCTTTTTATGGCTGAGTAATATTCCATTTTATATATGTACCACATCTTTATCCATTCGTCTGTCTGTGGGCATTTAGGTTGCTTCCATTACCTGGCTATTGTAAATAGTGCTGCAATGAACATTGTGGTGAATGTGTCTTTGTGATTTATGGTTTTCTCTGGGTATATGCCCAGAAGTGGGATTGCTGGATCCTATGGTAATTCTCTTTTTAGTTTTTTAAAGGAACCTCCATACTGTTCTCCATAGTGACTGTATCAATTTACATTCCCACCAATAGCGGAAGAGGGTTCCTTTTGTCCACACCCTCCCCAGAATTTGTTGTTTGTACATTATCTGATGATGCCGATTCTAACAGGTGTGAGGTCTTACCTCATTGTAGTTTTGATTTGCATTTCTCTAATAATTAGTGATGTTGAGCAGCTTCTCATGTGCGTCTTGGCCATCTCTGTGACTTCTTTGAAGAAACGTCTCTTTAGATCTTCTGCCCATTTTTGTATTGGGTTGTTTGTTTTATTAATATTAAGCTGCATGAGCTGTTTATATATATTGGAGATTAAACCTTTGTCCATTGATTCGTTTGTGAACGTTTTCGCCCATTCTGAGGGTTGCCTTTTTCCATTCCCGTTTTTTTAACAAAGAAAGAAAGAAAGCAAAAGAAGCAGAACACTAATGTGCGTGAAATATGCCTCTTGAAACTGTCGTTTTGAAATATGGACGTCTTTTGAATTTTTTGGTCGATATATGACCCCAGGATTTGTTTTCAGGGCAGGTGTCATTTACAGGCCTGTAATGATTTGGAATATCCACTGACCATTAGCGCTGGGATTAAAGCTGCTGTTGTGAGAAATGGCCACAAGGTGGCAGCAGTTCTCCCTTACCAAATCTGGTTACTAGGGCAGCAGAGCCTCAATGGAAGTCGCGTTCTAGATTGGAATGTAGAACGGAATGTGCCAGGAGAAGGCCCCTCAAGTGTGTCTCACTACTTCTTGTTCTTGTTTTTAATTTAATTTTTTATTTTTTATTACAGCATGTTTGAGTACAACGTTTAGCTTGTTGTATGTGTGCCAGAGGTGGTTCTTTGACACATATACATATGTCTGTTCTTACTGGGATCCTTTTCCCATGTACGTTATGACAGAATGTTGAGTAGTCTTCTCTTGGTACTCCGTAGGTCTTTGGTGATTATATACGTCTACTGTGTTTGTATATGTCTGTTAACCCCAATATCGTAATGAATTCAATCCTCACACCTTTCCTTTGGTGAACCATAAGTTTGTTTAATGAATCTGTGATTGCCCTTCTCCGTGGAAATATCTGCCCTGGTATCAATTTATAGGTAACACCTATAAGTGATATGATACGATATGTGTCTTTCACTCTCTGACTTAATCCAAGTCACGTGATTACCTCGAGACTCATCTACGGTGCTGCGAATGGCATTGTGTCCTTTTTTTCCTTGGCGAATATTCTGTCTTAGCGAGGTCCATTTTCTGCAATGTGATTCCCTGAGGGCTGAGGATTAGCTGCCCTGGGCAGCCTGACCCTGCCGGCAAGACCTCCCCAGGTGTGCCTGGGTTGAGGTCAATATAAACAGCACTCCAGGCAGCAATAGCCCCTGCAGCTGTGCCTGACTCCATATTCTCTGCCCCGTCAGCAGTCTCGGGGCTGTGCTGGTGGGAGGGTGGGAGGGTCCACGGCTTTGTGGGTGGCCCGGTGTGAGTGGGGCTCTGCTGGACTTTCGGCAGGAGTTGCCAGGCTGCCACCTGTAAAGAAGAGGATGTGTCACCCATAACTTCCACTGGAATATCTCTCCGGGCTGAGGTGTGGAAGGGAAAAAAGAGTGGGGGCCGGGACAGGAGGGGTATCTCAGGCAGGGCAATGGAAAGCTTCCAGAAGAGCGCCCGTGGCCAGGACCATCCTGGCTGACCTGCAGGCACCAAGTTGGCCTGCGTGCTGTCGCTGGTGTGGCTCCACGGCCCTTCCTCTAGGCTTTCAAGCCCTTGTACATATTCAGGTGTTTCACCTGGGAAGGGTGGGAACAGTTCAGCAGCATCTGGCCTGGGGCTCAGCTCACGTTTACTCACAGAGGCCTGGGCACGGTCCCCCAGCTTTGCAATAAGGACGCTCCTTGCGTGGGCGGGTGGGGCTGCTGGCTGTATGGGAGATGATTCCCCACCTCTGACCAATTTCAGAATTGTTTACCACTGGAGCAAGTGCCTTGGTAGTGTTTTCCTCTGTATAACGGTTAGGTTCAATTTTTTTTTTTTCTTTTTTGGTTCAAGTTAGATTTTATTCCTCTTTTATGTATTTATAGATATAAGCATGGAAATAATTCATTGTTATATATACATCAGTGTGAATGGAAGAACTTTTTTTCTGTTTTATTTTTACATTTTATTTTTAAAAATTTTGAAATTTAATTTTGTTTATTTTTTTATACAGTAGGTTATTATTAGTTATTTATTTTATGCATATACATGTATACAGGTCAATCCCAATCTCCCAACTCATCCCACCACCACCACCCCATGGCTTCCCCCACTTTGTGTCCATACGTCTGTTCTCTACCTCTGTGTCTCTATTTCTGCCCTGCAAACCAGTTCATCTGTACCATTTTTCTAGGTTCCACATATAGGCATTAATATACAATATTTGTTTTTCTCTTTCTGACTTACTTCACTCTGTATGACAGTCTCTAGATCCATCAACTTCTCTACAAATGACCCAGTTTCATTCCTTTTTATGGCTGAGTAATATTCCATTTTATATATGTACCACATCTTTATCCATTCGTCTGTCTGTGGGCATTTAGGTTGCTTCCATTACCTGGCTATTGTAAATAGTGCTGCAATGAACATTGTGGTGAATGTGTCTTTGTGATTTATGGTTTTCTCTGGGTATATGCCCAGAAGTGGGATTGCTGGATCCTATGGTAATTCTCTTTATAGTTTTTTAAAGGAACCTCCATACTGTTCTCCATAGTGACTGTATCAATTTACATTCCCACCAATAGCGGAAGAGGGTTCCTTTTGTCCACACCCTCCCCAGAATTTGTTGTTTGTACATTATCTGATGATGCCGATTCTAACAGGTGTGAGGTCTTACCTCATTGTAGTTTTGATTTGCATTTCTCTAATAATTAGTGATGTTGAGCAGCTTCTCATGTGCGTCTTGGCCATCTCTGTGTCTTCTTTGAAGAAACGTCTCTTTAGATCTTCTGCCCATTTTTGTATTGGGTTGTTTGTTTTATTAATATTAAGCTGCATGAGCTGTTTATATATATTGGAGATTAAACCTTTGTCCATTGATTCGTTTGTGAACGTTTTCGCCCATTCTGAGGGTTGCCTTTTTCCATTCCCGTTTTTTTAACAAAGAAAGAAAGAAAGCAAAAGAAGCAGAACACTAATGTGCGTGAAATATGCCTCTTGAAACTGTCGTTTTGAAATATGGGTGTCTTTTGAATTTTTTGGTCGATATATGACCCCAGGATTTGTTTTCAGGGCAGGTGTCATTTACAGGCCTGTAATGATTTGGAATATCCACTGACCATTAGCGCTGGGATTAAAGCTGCAGTTGTGAGAAACGGCCACAAGGTGGCAGCAGTTCTCCCTTACCAAATCTGGTTACTAGGGCAGCAGAGCCTCAATGGAAGTCGCGTTCTAGATTGGAATGTAGAACGGAATGTGCCAGGAGAAGGCCCCTCAAGTGTGTCTCACTACTTCTTGTTCTTGTTTTTAATTTAATTTTTTATTTTTTTATTACAGCATGTTTGAGTACAACGTTTAGCTTGTTGTAGGTGTGCCAGAGGTGGTTCTTTGACACATATACATATGTCTGTTCTTCCTGGGATCCTTTTCCCATGTACGTTATGACAGAATGTTGAGTAGTCTTCTCTTGGTACTCCATAGGTCTTTGGTGATTATATACGTCTACTGTGTTTGTATATGTTTGTTAACCCCAATATCGTAATGAATTCAATCCTCACACCTTTCCTTTGGTGAACCATAAGTTTGTTTAATGAATCTGTGATTGCCCTTCTCCGTGGAAATATCTGCCCTGGTATCAATTTATAGGTAACACCTATAAGTGATATGATACGATATGTGTCTTTCACTCTCTGACTTACTCCAAGTCACGTGATTACCTCGAGACTCATCTACGGTGCTGCGAATGGCATTGTGTCCTTTTTTTCCTTGGCGAATATTCTGTCTTAGCGAGGTCCATTTTCTGCAATGTGATTCCCTGAGGGCTGAGGATTAGCTGCCCTGGGCAGCCTGACCCTGCCGGCAAGCCCTCCCCAGGTGTGCCTGGGTTGAGGTCAATATAAACAGCACTCCAGGCAGCAATAGCCCCAGCAGCTGTGCCTGACTCCATATTCTCTGCCCCGTCAGCAGTCTCGGGACTGTGCTGGTGGGAGGGTGGGAGGGTCCACGGCTTTGTGGGTGGCCCGGTGTGAGTGGGGCTCTGCTGGTCTTTCGGCAGGATTTGCCAGGCTGCCACCTGTAAAGAAGAGGATGTGTCACCCATAACTTCCACTGGAATATCTCTCCGGGCTGAGGTGAGGAAGGAAAAAAAGGAGTGGGGGCCGGGACAGGAGGGGTATCTCAGGCAGGGCCATGGAAAGCTTCCAGAAGAGCGCCCGTGGCCAGGACCATCCTGGCTGACCTGCAGGCACCAAGTTGGCCTGCGTGCCGTCGCTGGTGTCGCTCCACGGCCCTCCCTCTAGGCTTTCAAGCCCTTGTACATATTCAGGTGTTTCACCTGGGAAGGGTGGGAACAGTTCAGCAGCAGCTGGCCTGGGGCTCAGCTCACGTTTACTCACAGAGGCCTCGGCACTGTCCCCCAGCTTTGCAATAAGGACGCTCCTTGCGTGGGCGGGCGGGGCTGCTGGCTGTATGGGAGATGATTCCCCCCCTTGACCAATTTCAGAATTGTTTACCACTGGAGCAAGTGCCTTGGTAGTGTTTTCCTCTGTATAACTGTTAGGTTCAGTTTTTTTTTTCTTTCTTGGTTCAAGTTAGATTTTATTCCTCTTTTATGTATTTATGGATATAAGCATGGAAATAATTCATTCTTATAAATACATCAGTGTGAATGGAAGAACTTTTTTTTCTGTATTATTTTACATTTTATTTTTAAAAAATTTGAAATTTAATTTTGTTTATTTTTTTATACAGTAGGTTATTATTAGTTATCTATTTTATGCATAAACATGTATACAGGTCAATCCCAATCTCCCAACTCATACCACTACCACCAACCCATGGCTTCCCCCACTTTGTGTCCATACGTTTGTTCTCTACCTCTGTGTCTCTATTTCTGCCCTGCAAACCAGTTCATCTGTACCATTTTTCTAGGTTCCACATATAGGCATTAATATACAATATTTGTTTTTCTCTTTCTGACTTACTTCACTCTGCATGACACTCTCTAGATCCATCAACTTCTCTACAAATGACCGTTTCATTCCTTTTTATGGCTGAGTAATATTCCATTTTATATATGTACCACATCTTTATCCATTCGTCTGTCTGTGGCCATTTAGGTTGCTTCCATTACCTGGCTATTGATAATAGTGCTGCAATGAACATTGTGGTGAATGTGTCTTTGTGATTTATGGTTTTCTCTGGGTATATGCCCAGAAGTGGGATTGCTGGATCCTGTGCTAATTCTCTTTTTAGTTTTTTAAAGGAACCTCCATACTGTTCTCCATAGTGACTGTATCAATTTACATTTCCACCAATAGCGGAAGAGGGTTCCTTTTGTCCACACCCTCCCCAGAATTTTTTGTTTGTAGATTATCTGATGATGCCGATTCTAACAGGTGTGAGGTCTTACCTCATTGTAGTTTTGATTTGCATTTCTCTAATAATTAGTGATGTTGAGCAGCTTTTCATGTGCGTCTTGGCCATCTCTGTGTCTTCTTTGAAGAAACGTCTCTTTAGATCTTCTGCCCATTTTTGTATTGGGTTGTTTGTTTTATTAATATTAAGCTGCATGAGCTGTTTATATATATTGGAGATTAAACCTTTGTCCATTGATTCGTTTGTGAACGTTTTCGCCCATTCTGAGGGTTGCCTTTTTCCATTCCCGTTTTTTTAACAAAGAAAGAAAGAAAGCAAAAGAAGCAGAACACTAATGTGCGTGAAATATGCCTCTTGAAACTGTCGTTTTGAAATATGGACGTCTTTTGAATTTTTTGGTCGATATATGACCCCAGGATTTCTTTTCAGGGCAGGTGTCATTTACAGGCCTGTAATGATTTGGAATATCCACTGACCATTAGCGCTGGGATTAAAGCTGCTGTTGTGTGAAACGGAGACAAGGTGGCAGCAGTTCTCCCTTACCAAATCTGGTTACTAGGGCAGCAGAGCCTCAATGGAAGTCGCGTTCTAGATTGGAATGTAGAACGGAATGTGCCAGGAGAAAGCCCCTCAAGTTTGTCTCACTACTTCTTGTTCGTGTTTTTAATTTAATTTTCTATTTTTTATTACAGCAAGTTTGAGTACAACGTTTAGCATGTTGTAGGTGTGCAAGAGGTGGTTCTTTTACACATATACATATGTCTGTTCTCCCTGGGATCCTTTTCCCATGTACGTTATGACAGAATGTTGAGTAGTCTTCTCTTGGTACTCCGTAGGTCTTTGGTGATTATATACGTCTACTGTGTTTGTATATGTCTGTTAACCCCAATATCGTAATGAATTCAATCCTCACACCTTTCCTTTGGTGAACCATAAGTTTGTTTAATGAATCTGTGATTGCCCTTCTCCGTGGAAATATCTGCCCTGGTATCAATTTATAGGTAACACCTATAAGTGATATGATACGATATGTGTCTTTCACTCTCTGACTTACTCCAAGTCACGTGATTACAGCGAGACTCATCTACGGTGCTGCGAATGGCATTGTGTCCTTTTTTTCCTTGGCGAATATTCTGTCTTAGCGAGGTCCATTTTCTTCAATGTGATTCCCTGAGGGCTGAGGATTAGCTGCCCTGGGCCGCCTGACACTGCCGGCAAGCCCTCCCCAGGTGTGCCTGGGTTGAGGTCAATATAAACAGCACTCCAGGCAGCAATAGCCCCTGCAGCTGTGCCTGACTCCATATTCTCTGCCCCGTCAGCAGTCTCGGGGCTGTGCTGGTGGGAGGGTGGGAGGGTCCACGGCTTTGTGGGTGGCCCGGTGTGAGTGGGGCTCTGCTGGACTTTCGGCAGGAGTTGCCAGGCTGCCACCTGTAAAGAAGAGGATGTGTCACCCATAACTTCCACTGGAATATCTCTCCGGGCTGAGGTGAGGAAGGAAAAAAAGGAGTGGGGGCCGGGACAGGAGGGGTATCTCAGGCAGGGCAATGGAAAGCTTCCAGAAGAGCGCCCGTGGCCAGGACCATCCTGGCTGACCTGCAGGCACCAAGTTGGCTTGCGTGCCGTCGCTGGTGTGGCTCCACGGCCCTCCCTCTAGGCTTTCAAGCCCTTGTACATATTCAGGTGTTTCACCTGGGAAGGGTGGGAACAGTTCAGCAGCATCTGGCCTGGGGCTCAGCTCACGTTTACTCACAGAGGCCTGGGCACGGTACCCCAGCTTTGCAATAAGGACGCTCCTTGCGTGGGCGGGTGGGGCTGCTGGCTGTATGGGAGATCATTCCCCACCTCTGACCAATTTCAGAATTGTTTACCACTGGAGCAAGTGCCTTCGTAGTGTTTTCCTCTGTATAACGGTTAGGTTCAATTTTTTTTTTCTTTTTTGGTTCAAGTTAGATTTTATTCCTCTTTTATGTATTTATAGATATAAGCATGGAAATAATTCATTGTTATATATACATCAGTGTGAATGGAAGAACTTTTTTTCTGTTTTATTTTTACATTTTATTTTTAAAAATTTTGAAATTTAATTTTGTTTATTTTTTTATACAGTAGGTTATTATTAGTTATCTATTTTATGCATATACATGTATACAGGTCAATCCCAATCTCCCAACTCATCCCACCACCACCACCCCATGGCTTCCCCCACTTTGTGTCCATACGTCTGTTCTCTACCTCTGTGTCTCTATTTCTGCCCTGCAAACCAGTTCATCTGTACCATTTTTCTAGGTTCCACATATAGGCATTAATATACAATATTTGTTTTTCTCTTTCTGACTTACTTCACTCTGCATGACAGTCTCTAGATCCATCAACTTCTCTACAAATGACCCAGTTTCATTCCTTTTTATGGCTGAGTAATATTCCATTTTATATATGTACCACATCTTTATCCATTCGTCTGTCTGTGGGCATTTAGGTTGCTTCCATTACCTGGCTATTGTAAATAGTGCTGCAATGAACATTGTGGTGAATGTGTCTTTGTGATATATGGTTTTCTCTGGGTATATGCCCAGAAGTGGGATTGCTGGATCCTATGGTAATTCTCTTTTTAGATTTTTAAAGGAACCTCCATACTGTTCTCCATAGTGACTGTATCAATTTACATTCCCACCAATAGCGGAAGAGGGTTCCTTTTGTCCACACCCTCCCCAGAATTTGTTTTTTGTACATTATCTGATGATGCCGATTCTAACAGGTGTGAGGTCTTACCTCATTGTAGTTTTGATTTGCATTTCTCTAATAATTAGTGATGTTGAGCAGCTTCTCATGTGCGTCTTGGCCATCTCTGTGTCTTCTTTGAAGAAACGTCTCTTTAGATCTTCTGCCCATTTTTGTATTGGGTTGTTTGTTTTATTAATATTAAGCTGCATGAGCTGTTTATATATATTGGAGATTAAACCTTTGTCCATTGATTCGTTTGTGAACGTTTTCGCCCATTCTGAGGGTTGCCTTTTTCCATTCCCGTATTTTTAACAAAGAAAGAAAGAAAGCAAAAGAAGCAGAACACTAATGTGCGTGAAATATGCCTCTTGAAACTGTCGTTTTGAAATATGGGTGTCTTTTGAATTTTTTGGTCGATATATGACCCCAGGATTTGTTTTCAGGGCAGGTGTCATTTACAGGCCTGTAATGATTTGGAATATCCACTGACCATTAGCGCTGGGATTAAAGCTGCAGTTGTGAGAAACGGCCACAAGGTGGCAGCAGTTCTCCCTTACCAAATCTGGTTACTAGGGCAGCAGAGCCTCAATGGAAGTCGCGTTCTAGATTGGAATGTAGAACGGAATGTGCCAGGAGAAGGCCCCTCAAGTGTGTCTCACTACATCTTGTTCTTGTTTTTAATTTAATTTTTCATTTTTTTATTACAGCATGTTTGAGTACAACGTTTAGCTTGTTGTAGGTGTGCCAGAGGTGGTTCTTTGACAGATATACATATGTCTGTTCTTCCTGGGATCCTTTTCCCATGTACGTTATGACAGAATGTTGAGTAGTCTTCTCTTGGTACTCCGTAGGTCTTTGGTGATTATATACGTCTACTGTGTTTGTATATGTCTGTTAACCCCAATATCGTAATGAATTCAATCCTCACACCTTTCCTTTGGTGAACCATAAGTTTGTTTAATGAATCTGTGATTGCCCTTCTCCGTGGAAATATCTGCCCTGGTATCAATTTATAGGTAACACCTATAAGTGATATGATACGATATGTGTCTTTCACTCTCTGACTTACTCCAAGTCACGTGATTACCTCGAGACTCATCTACGGTGCTGCGAATGGCATTGTGTCCTTTTTTTCCTTGGCGAATATTCTGTCTTAGCGAGGTCCATTTTCTGCAATGTGATTCCCTGAGGGCTGAGGATTAGCTGCCCTGGGCAGCCTGACCCTGCCGGCAAGCCCTCCCCAGGTGTGCCTGGGTTGAGGTCAATATAAACAGCACTCCAGGCAGCAAAAGCCCCTGCAGCTGTGCCTGACTCCATATTCTCTGCACCATCAGCAGTCTCTGGGCTGTGCTGGTGGGAGGGTGTGAGGGTCCACGGCTTTTTGGGTGGCCCGGTGTGAGTGGGGCTCTGCTGGATTTTCGGCCGGAGTTGCCAGGCTGCCATCTGTAAAGAAGAGGATGTGTCACCCATAACTTCCACTGGAATATCTCTCCGGGCTGAGGTGAGGAAGGAAAAAAAGGAGTGGGGGCCGGGACAGGAGGGGTATCTCAGGCAGGGCAATGGAAAGCTTCCAGAAGAGCGCCCGTGGCCAGGACCATCCTGGCTGACCTGCAGGCACCAAGTTGGCCTGCGTGCTGTCGCTGGTGTGCCTACATGGCCCTTCCTCTAGGCTTTCAAGCCCTTGTACATATTCAGGGGTTTCACCTGGGAAGGGTGGGAACAGTTCAGCAGCAGCTGCCCTGGGGCTCAGCTCACGTTTACTCACAGAGGCCTAGGCACGGTCCCCCAGCTTTGCAATAAGGACGCTCCTTGCGTGGGCAGGCGGGGCTGCTGGCTGTATGGGAGATGATTCCCCACATCTGACCAATTTTAGAATTGTTTATCACTGTAGCAAGTGCCTTGTTAGTGTTTTCCTCTGTATAACTGTTAGGTTCAGTTTTTTTTCTTTTTTGGTTCAAGTTAGATTTTATTCCTCTTTTATGTATTTATGGATATAAGCATGGAAATAATTCATTCTTATAAATACATCAGTGTGAATGGAAGAATTTTTTTTCAGTATTATTTTTACATTTTATTTTTAAAAATTTGAAATTTAATTTTATTTATTTTTTTATACAGTAGTTTATTATTAGTTATCTATTTTATGCATAAACATGTATACAGGTCAATCCCAATCTCCCAACTCATACCACCACCACCACCACATGGCTTCCCCCACTTTGTGTCCATACGTTTGTTCTCTACCTCTGTGTCTCTATTTCTGCCCTGCAAACCAGTTCATCTGTACCATTTTTCTAGGTTCCACATATAGGCATTAATATACAATATTTGTTTTTCTCTTTCTGACTTACTTCACTCTGCATGACAGTCTCTAGATCCATCAACTTCTCTACAAATGACCGTTTCATTCCTTTTTATGGCTGAGTAATATTCCATTTTATATATGTACCACATCTTTATCCATTCGTCTGTCTGTGGCCATTTAGGTTGCTTCCATTACCTCTCTATTGATAATAGTGCTGCAATGAACATTGTGGTGAATGTGTCTTTGTGATTTATGGTTTTCTCTGGGTATATGCCCAGAAGTGGGATTGCTGGATCCTGTGCTAATTCTCTTTTTAGTTTTTTAAAGGAACCTCCATACTGTTCTCCATAGTGACTGTATCAATTTACATTTCCACCAATAGCGGAAGAGGGTTCCTTTTGTCCACACCCTCCCCAGAATTTGTTGTTTGTAGATTATATGATGATGCCGATTCTAACAGGTGTGAAGTCTTACCTCATTGTAGTTTTGATTTGCATTTCTCTAATAATTAGTGATGTTGAGCAGCTTTTCATGTGCGTCTTGGCCATCTCTGTGTCTTCTTTGAAGAAACGTCTCTTTAGATCTTCTGCCCATTTTTGTATTGGGTTGTTTGTTTTATTAATATTAAGCTGCATGAGCTGTTTATATATATTGGAGATTAAACCTTTGTCCATTGATTCGTTTGTTAACGTTTTCGCCCATTCTGAGGGTTGCCTTTTTCCATTCCCGTTTTTTTAACAATGAAAGAAAGAAAGCAAAAGAAGCAGAACACTAATGTGCGTGAAATATGCCTCTTGAAACTGTCGTTTTGAAATATGGACGTCTTTTGAATTTTTTGGTCGATATATGACCCCAGGATTTGTTTTCAGGGCAGGTGTCATTTACAGGCCTGTAATGATTTGGAATATCCACTGACCATTAGCGCTGGGATTAAAGCTGCTGTTGTGTGAAACGGCCACAAGGTGGCAGCAGTTCTTCCTTACCAAATATGGTTACTAGGGCAGCAGAGCCTCAATGGAAGTCGCGTTCTAGATTGGAATGTAGAACGGAATGTGCCAGGAGAAAGCCCCTCAAGTTTGTCTCACTACTTCTTGTTCGTGTTTTTAATTTAATTTTTTATTTTTTATTACAGCAAGTTTGAGTACAACGTTTAGCTTGTTGTAGGTGTGCAAGAGGTGGTTCTTTTACACATATACATATGTCTGTTCTCCCTGGGATCCTTTTCCCATGTACGTTATGACAGAATGTTGAGTAGTCTTCTCTTGGTACTCCGTAGGTCTTTGGTGATTATATACGTCTACTGTGTTTGTATATGTCTGTTAACCCCAATATCGTAATGAATTCAATCCTCACACCTTTCCTTTGGTGAACCATAAGTTTGTTTAATGAATCTGTGATTGCCCTTCTCCGTGGAAATATCTGCCCTGGTATCAATTTATAGGTAACACCTATAAGTGATATGATATGATATGTGTCTTTCCCTTTCTGACTTACTCCAAGTCACGTGATTACCTCTAGACTCATCTATGGTGCTGCAAATGGCATTGTGTCCATTTTTTCCTTGGCGAATATGCTGTCTTAGCGAGGTCCATTTTCTGCAATGTGATTCCCTGAGGGCTGAGGATTAGCTGACCTGGGCAGCCTGACCCTGCCGGCAAGCCCTCCCCAGGTGTGCCTGGGTTGAGGTCTATATAAACAGCACTCCAGGCAGCAAAAGCCCCTGCAGCTGTGCCTGACTCCATATTCTCTGCCCCGTCAGCAGTCTCGGGGCTGTGCTGGTGGGAGGGTGTGAGGGTCCACGGCTCTGTGGGTGGCCCGGTGTGAGTGGGGCTCTGCTGGACTTTCGGCAGGAGTTGCCAGGCTGCCACCTGTAAAGGAGAGGATGTGTCACCCATAACTTCCACTGGAATATCTCAGCGGGGTGAGGTGAGGAAGGAAAAAAAGGAGTGGGGGCCGGGACAGGAGGGGTATCTCAGGCAGGGCAATGGAAAGCTTCCAGAAGAGCGCCCGTGGCCAGGACCATCCTGGCTGACCTGCAGGAACCAAGTTGGCCTGCGTGCTGTCGCTGGTGTGGCTCCACGGCCCTTCCTCTAGGCTTTCAAGCCCTTGTACATATTCAGGTGTTTCACCTGGGAAGGATGGGAACAGTTCAGCAGCAGCTGGCCTGGGGCTCAGCTCACGTTTACTCACAGAGGCCTCGGCACTGTCCCCCAGCTTTGCAATAAGGACGCTCCTTGCGTGGGCGGGCGGGGCTGCGGGCTGTATGGGAGATGATTCCCCCCCTTGACCAATTTCAGAATTGTTTACCACTGGAGCAAGTGCCTTGGTAGTGTTTTCCTCTGTATAACTGTTAGGTTCAGTTTTTTTTTTCTTTCTTGGTTCAAGTTAGATTTTATTCCTCTTTTATGTATTTATGGATATAAGCATGGAAATAATTCATTCTTATAAATACATCAGTGTGAATGGAAGACCTTTTTTTTCTGTATTTTTTTTATATTTTATTTTTAAAAAATTTGAAATTTAATTTTATTTATTTTTTTATACAGTAGATTATTATTAGTTATCTATTTTATGCATAAACATGTATACAGGTCAATCCCAATCTCCCAACTCATCCCACCACCACCACCCCATGGCTTCCCCCACTTTGTGTCCATACGTTTTTTCTCTACCTCTGTGTCTCTATTTCTGCCCTGCAAACCAGTTCATCTGTACCATTTTTCTAGGTTCCACATATAGGCCATAATATACAATATTTGTTTTTCTCTTTCTGACTTACTTCACTCTGCATGACAGTCTCTAGATCCATCAACTTCTCTACAAATGACCCAGTTTCATTCCATTTTATGGCTGAGTAATATTCCATTTTATATATGTACCACATCTTTATCCATTCCTCTGTCTGTGGGCATTTAGGTTGCTTCCATTACCTGGGTATTGTAAATAGTGCTGCAATGAACATTGTGGTGAATGTGTCTTTGTGATTTATGGTTTTCTCTGGGTATATGCCCAGAAGTGGGATTGCTGGATCCTATGGTAATTCTCCTTTTAGTTTTTTAAAGGAACCTCCATACTGTTCTCCATAGTGACTGTATCAATTTACATTCCCACCAATAGCGGAAGAGGGTTCCTTTTGTCCACACCCTCCCCAGAATTTGTTGTTTGTACATTATCTGATGATGCCGATTCTAACAGGTGTGAGGTCTTACCTCATTGTAGTTTTGATTTGCATTTCTCTAATAATTAGTGATGTTGAGCAGCTTTTCATGTGCGTCTTGGCCATCTCTGTGTCTTCTTTGAAGAAACGTCTCTTTAGATCTTCGGCCCATTTTTGTATTGGGTTGTTTGTTTTATTAATATTAAGCTGCATGAGCTGTTTATATATATTGGAGATTAAACCTTTGTCCATTGATTCGTTTGTGAACGTTTTCGCCCATTCTGAGGGTTGCCTTTTTCCATTCCCGTTTTTTTAACAAAGAAAGAAAGAAAGCAAAAGAAGCAGAACACTAATGTGCGTGAAATATGCCTCTTGAAACTGTCGTTTTGAAATATGGACGTCTTTTGAATTTTTTGGTCGATATATGACCCCAGGATTTGTTTTCAGGGCAGGTGTCATTTACAGGCCTGTAATGATTTGGAATATCCACTGACCATTAGCGCTGGGATTAAAGCTGCTGTTGTGTGAAACGGCCACAAGGTGGCAGCAGTTCTCCCTTACCAAATCTGGTTACTAGGGCAGCAGAGCCTCAATGGAAGTCGCGTTCTAGATTGGAATGTAGAACGGAATGTGCCAGGAGAAAGCCCCTCAAGTTTGTCTCACTACTTCTTGTTCGTGTTTTTAATTTAATTTTTTATTTTTTATTACCGCAAGTTTGAGTACAACGTTTAGCTTGTTGTAGGTGTGCAGGAGGTGGTACTTTTACACATATACATATGTCTGTTCTCCCTGGGATCCTTTTCCCATGTACGTTATGACAGAATGTTGAGTAGTCTTCTCTTGGTACTCCGTAGGTCTTTGGTGATTATATACGTCTACTGTGTTTGTATATGTCTGTTAACCCCGATATCGTAATGAATTCAATCCTCACACCTTTCCTTTGGTGAACCATAAGTTTGTTTAATGAATCTGTGATTGCCCTTCTCCGTGGAAATATCTGCCCTGGTATCAATTTATAGGTAACACCTATAAGTGATATGATATGATATGTGTCTTTCACTTTCTGACTTACTCCAAGTCACGTGATTACCTCTAGACTCATCTACGGTGCTGCAACTGGCATTGTGTCCTTTTTTTCCTTGGCCAATATTGTCTCTTAGCGAGGTCCATTTTCTGCAATGTGATTCCCTGAGGGCTGAGGATTAGCTGCCCTGGGCAGCCTGACCCTGCCGGCAAGCCCTCCCCAGGTGTGCCTGGGTTGAGGTCAATATAAACAGCACTCCAGGCAGCAATAGCCCCTGCAGCTGTGCCTGACTCCTTATTCTCTGCATCATCAGCAGTCTCGGGGCTGTGCTGGTGGGAGGGTGTGAGGGTTCACGGCTTTGTTGTTTGCCCGGCGTGAGTGGGGCTCTGCTGGATTTTCGGCAGGAGTTGCCAGGCTGCCACCTGTAAAGAAGAGGATGTGTCACCCATAACTTCCACTGGAATATCTCTCCGGGCTGAGGTGAGGAAGGAAAAAAAGGAGTGGGGTCCGGGACAGGAGGGGTATCTCAGGCAGGGCAATGGAAAGCTTCCAGAAGAGCGCCCGTGGCCAGGACCATCCTGGCTGACCTGCAGGCACCAAGTTGGCCTGCGTGCTGTCGCTGGTGTGGCTCCACGGCCCTTCCTCTAGGCTTTCAAGCCCTTGTACATATTCAGGTGTTTCACCTGGGAAGGGTGGGAACAGTTCAGCAGCAGCTGGCCTGGGGCTCAGCTCACGTTTACTCACAGATGCCTCGGCACGGTCCCCCAGCTTTGCAATAAGGACGCTCCTTGCGTGGGGGGGCGGGGCTGCTGGCTGTATGGGAGATGATTCCCCACCTCTGACCAATTTCAGAATTGTTTACCACTGGAACAAGTGCCTTGGTAGTGTTTTCCTCTGTATAACTGTTAGGTTCAGTTTTTTTTTTTTTTTTTGGTTCAAGTTAGATTTTATTCCTCTTTTATGTATTTATGGATATAAGCATGGAAATAATTCATTCTTATAAATTCATCAGTGTGAATGGAAGAACTTTTTTTTCTGTATTATTTTTAGATTTTATTTTTAAAAAATTTGAAATTTAATTTTATTTATTTTTTTACAGTAGGTTATTATTAGTTATCTATTTTATGCATAAACATGTATACAGGCCAATCCCAATCTCCCAACTCATCCCACCACCACCACCCCATGGCTTCCCCCACTTTGTGTCCATACGTTTGTTCTCTACCTCTGTGTCTCTATTTCTGCCCTGCAAACCAGTTCATCTGTACCATTTTTTTAGGTTCCACATATAGGCATTAATATACAATATTTGTTTTTCCCTTTCAGACTTACTTCACTCTGCATGACAGTCTCTAGATCCATCAACTTCTCTACAAATGACCGTTTCATTCCTTTTTATTTCTGAGTAATATTCCATTTTATATATGTACCACATCTTTATCCATTCGTCTGTCTGTGGCCATTTAGGTTGCTTCCATTACCTGGCTATTGTAAATAGTGCTGCAATGAACATTGTGGTGAATGTGTCTTTGTGATTTATGGTTTTCTCTGGGTATATGCCCAGAAGTGGGATTGCTGGATCCTATGGTAATTCTCTTTTTAGTTTTTTAAAGGAACCTCCATACTGTTCTCCATAGTGACTGTATCAATTTACATTCCCACCAATAGCGGAAGAGGGTTCCTTTTGTCCACACCCTCCCCAGAATTTGTTGTTTGTACATTATCTGATGATGCCGATTCTAACAGGTGTGAGGTCTTACCTCATTGTAGTTTTGATTTGCATTTCTCTAATAATTAGTGATGTTGAGCAGCTTTTCATGTGCGTCTTGGCCATCTCTGTGTCTTCTTTGAAGAAACGTCTCTTTAGATCTTCGGCCCATTTTTGTATTGGGTTGTTTGTTTTATTAATATTAAGCTGCATGAGCTGTTTATATATATTGGAGATTAAACCTTTGTCCATTGATTCGTTTGTGAACGTTTTCGCCCATTCTGAGGGTTGCCTTTTTCCATTCCCGTTTTTTTAACAAAGAAAGAAAGAAAGCAAAAGAAGCAGAACACTAATGTGCGTGAAATATGCCTCTTGAAACTGTCGTTTTGAAATATGGACGTCTTTTGAATTTTTTGGTCGATATATGACCCCAGGATTTGTTTTCAGGGCAGGTGTCATTTACAGGCCTGTAATGATTTGGAATATCCACTGACCATTAGCGCTGGGATTAAAGCTGCTGTTGTGTGAAACGGCCACAAGGTGGCAGCAGTTCTCCCTTACCAAATCTGGTTACTAGGGCAGCAGAGCCTCAATGGAAGAAGCCTTCTAGATTGGAATGTAGAACGGAATGTGCCAGGAGAAAGCCCCTCAAGTTTGTCTCACTACTTCTTGTTCGTGTTTTTAATTTATTTTTTTATTTTTTATTACAGCAAGTTTGAGTACAACGTTTAGCTTGTTGTAGGTGTGCAAGAGGTGGTTCTTTTACACATATACATATGTCTGTTCTTCCTGGGAACCTTTTCCCATGTACGTTATGACAGAATGTTGAGTAGTCTTCTCTTGGTACTCCGTAGGTCTTTGGTGATTATATACGTCTACTGTGTTTGTATATGTCTGTTAACCCCAATATTGTAATGAATTCAATCCTCACACCTTTCCTTTGGTGAAACATAAGTTTGTTTAATGAATCTGTGATTGCCCTTCTCCGTGGAAATATCTGCCCTGGTATCAATTTATAGGTAATACCTATAAGTGATATGATATGATATGTTTCTTTCACTTTCAGACTTACTCCAAGTCACGTGATTACCTGTAGAATCATCTACGGGGCTGCAAATGGCATTGTGTCCTTTTTTTCCTTGGCCAATATTCTGTCTTAGCGAGGTCCATTTTCTGCAATGTGATTCCCTGAGGTCTGAGGATTAGCTGACCTGGCCAGCCTGACCGTGCCGGCAAGCCCTCCCGAGGTGTGCCTGGGGTGAGGTCAATATAAACAGCACTCCAGGCAGCAATAGCCCCTGCAGCTGTGCCTGACTCCATATTCTCTGCACCATCAGCAGTCTCTGGGCTGTGCTGGTGGGAGGGTGTGAGGGTCCACGGCTTTGTGGTTGGTCCGGTGTGAGTGGGGCTCTGCTGGATTTTCGGCAGGAGTTGCCAGGCTGCCACCTGTAAAGAAGAGGATGTGTCACCCATAACTTCCACTGGAATATCTTTCCGGGCTTAGGTGAGGAAGGAAAAAAAGGAGTGGGGGCCAGGACAGGAGGGGTATCTCAGGCAGGGCAATGGAAAGCTTCCAGAAGAGCGCCCGTGGCCAGGACCATCCTGGCTGACCTGCAGGCACCAAGTTGGCCTGCGGGCTGTCGCTGGTGTGCCTCCACGGCCCTTCCTCTAGGCTTTCAAGCCCTTGTACATATTCAGGTGTTTCACCTGGGAAGGGTGGGAACAGTTCAGCAGCAGCTGGCCTGGGGCTCAGCTCACGTTTACTCACAGAGGCCTGGGCCCGGTCCCCCAGCTTTGCAATAAGGACGCTCCTTGCGTGGGTGGGCGTGGCTGCTGGCTGTATGGGAGATGATTCCCCACCTCTGACCAATTTCAGAATTGTTTACCACTGGAGCAAGTGCCTTGGTAGTGTTTTCCTCTGTATAACTGTTAGGTTCATTTTTTTTTCTTTTTTGGTTCAAGTTAGATTTTATTCCTCTTTTATGTATTTATGGATATAAGCATGGAAATAATTCATTCTTATAAATACATCAGTGTGAATGGAAGAACATTTTTTTCTGTTTTATTTTTACATTTTATTTTTAAAATTTTTGAAATTTAATTTTATTTATTTTTTTTATACAGTAGGTTATTATTAGTTATCTATTTTATGCATAAACATGTATACAGGTCAATCCCAATCTCCCAACTCATCCCACCACCACCACCCCATGGCTTCCCCCACTTTGTGTCCATACGTTTGTTCTCTACCTCTGTGTCTCTATTTCTGCCCTGCAAACCAGTTCATCTGTACCATTTTTCTAGGTTCCACATATAGGCATTAATATACAATATTTGTTTTTCTCTTTCTGACTTACTTCACTCTGCATGACAGTCTCTAGATCCATCAACTTCCCTACAAATGACCCAGTTTCATTCCTTTTTATGGCTGAGTAATATTCCATTTTATATATGTACCACATCTTTATCCATTCGTCTGTCTGTGGCCACTTAGGTTGCTTCCATTACCTGGCTATTGTAAATAGTGTTGCAATGAACATTGTGGTGAATGTGTCATTGTGATTTATGGTTTTCTCTGGGTATATGCCCAGAAGTGGGATTGCTGGATCCTATGGTAATTCTCCTTTTAGTTTTTTAAAGGAACCTCCATACTGTTCTCCATAGTGACTGTATCAATTTACATTTCCACCAATAGCGGAAGAGGGTTCCTTTTGTCCACACCCTCCCCAGAATTTGTTGTTTGTACATTATCTGATGATGCCGATTCTAACAGGTGTGAGGTCTTACCTCATTGTAGTTTTGATTTGCATTTCTCTAATAATTAGTGATGTTGAGCAGCTTTTCAAGTGCGTCTTGGCCATCTCTGTGTCTTCTTTGAAGAAACGTCTCTTTAGATCTTCTGCCCATTTTTGTATTGGGTTGTTTGTTTTATTAATATTAAGCTGCATGAGCTGTTTATATATATTGGAGATTAAACCTTTGTCCATTGATTCGTTTGTGAACGTTTTCGCCCATTCTGAGGGTTGCCTTTTTCCATTCCCGTTTTTTTAACAAAGAAAGAAAGAAAGCAAAAGAAGCAGAACACTAATGTGCGTGAAATATGCCTCTTGAAACTGTCGTTTTGAAATATGGACGTCTTCTGAATTTTTTGGTCGATATATGACCCCAGGATTTCTTTTCCGGGCAGGTGTCATTTACAGGCCTGTAATGATTTGGAATATCCACTGACCATTAGCGCTGGGATTAAAGCTGCTGTTGTGTGAAACGGCCACAAGGTGAAAGCAGTTCTCCCTTACCAAATCTGGTTACTAGGGCAGCAGAGCCTCAATGGAAGTCGCGTTCTAGATTGGAATGTAGAACGGAATGTGCCAGGAGAAAGCCCCTCAAGTTTGTCTCACTACTTCTTGTTCGTGTTTTTAATTTAATTTTTTATTTTTTATTACAGCAAGTTTGAGTACAACGTTTAGCTTGTTGTAGGTGTGCAAGAGGTGGTTCTTTTACACATATACATATGTCTGTTCTCTCTGGGATCCTTTTCCCGTGTACGTTATGACAGAATGTTGAGTAGTCTTCTCTTGGTACTCCGTAGGTCTTTGGTGATTATATACGTCTACTGTGTTTGTATATGTCTGTTAACCCCAATATCGTAATGAATTCAATCCTCACACCTTTCCTTTGGTGAACCATAAGTTTGTTTAATGAATCTGTGATTGCCCTTCTCCGTGGAAATATCTGCCCTGGTATCAATTTATAGGTAACACCTATAAGTGATATGATATGATATGTGTCTTTCACTTTCTGACTTACTCCAAGTCACGTGATTACCTCTATACTCATCTACGGTGCTGCAAATGGCATTGTGTCCTTTTTTTCCTTGGCGAATATTCTGTCTTAGCGAGGTCCATTTTCTGCAATGTGATTCCCTGAGGGCTGAGGATTAGCTGACCTGGGCAGCCTGACCCTGCCGGCAAGCCCTCCCCAGGTGTGCCTGGGTTGAGGTCAATATAAACAGCACTCCAGGCAGCAATAGCCCCTGCAGCTGTGCCTGACTCCATATTCTCTGCACCATCAGAAATCTCGGGGCTGTGCTGGTGGTAGGGTGTGAGGGTTCACGGCTTTGTTGGTGGCCCGGTGTGAGTGGGGCTCTGCTGGATTTTCGGCAGGAGTTGCCAGTCTGCCACCTGTAAACAAGAGGATGTGTCACCCATAACTTCCAAAGGAATATCTCTCCGGGCTGAGGTGAGGAAGGAAAAAAAGGATTGGGGGCCGGGACAGGAGGGGTATCTCAGGCAGGGCAATGGAAAGCTTCCAGAAGAGCGCCCGTGGCCAGGACCATCCTGGCTGACCTGCAGGCACCAAGTTGGCCTGCGTGCTGTCGCTGGTGTGCCTCCACGGCCCTTCCTCTAGGCTTTCAAGCCCTTGTACATATTCAGGTGTTTCACCTGGGAAGGGTGGGAACAGTTCAGCAGCAGCTGGCCTGGGGCTCAGCTCACGTTTACTCACAGAGGCCTCGGCACGGTCCCCCAGCTTTGCAATAAGGACGCTCCTTGCGTGGGCGGGCGGGGCTGCTGGCTGTATGGGAGATGATTCCCTACCTCTGACCAATTTCAGAATTGTTTACCACTGGAACAAGTGCCTTGGTAGTGTTTTCCTCTGTATAACTCTTAGGTTCAGTTTTTTTTTTTTTGGTTCAAGTTAGATTTTATTCCTCTTTTATGTATTTATGGATATAAGCATGGAAATAATTCATTCTTATAAATACATCACTGTGAATGGAAGAACTTTTTTTCTGTATTATTTTTACATTTTATTTTTAAAAAATTTGAAATTTAATTTTATTATTTTTTACAGTAGGTTATTATTAGTTATCTATTTTATGCATAAACATGTATACAGGCCAATCCCAATCTCCCAACTCATCCCACCACCACCACCCCATGGCTTCCCCCACTTTGTGTCCATACGTTTCTTCTCTACCTCTGTGTCTCTATTTCTGCCCTGCAAACCAGTTCATCTGTACCATTTTTCTAGGTTCCACATATAGGCATTAATATACAATATTTGTTTTTCTCTTTCTGACTTACTTCACTCTGCATGACAGTCTCTAGATCCATCAACTTCTCTACAAATGACCGTTTCATTCCTTTTTATGGCTGAGTAATATTCCATTTTATATATGTACCACATCTTTATCCATTCGTCTGTCTGTGGCCATTTAGGTTGCTTCCATTACCTGGCTATTGTAAATAGTGCTGCAATGAACATTGTGGTGAATGTGTCTTTGTGATTTATGGATTTCTCTGGGTATATGCCCAGAAGTGGGATTGTTGGATCCTATGGTAATTCTCTTTTTAGTTTTTTAAAGGAACCTCCATACTGTTCTCCATAGTGACTGTATCAATTTACATTCCCACCAATAGCGGAAGAGGGTTCCTTTTTTCCACACCCTCCCCAGAATTTGTTGTTTGTAGATTATCTGATGCTGCCGATTCTAACAGGTGTGAGGTCTTACCTCATTGTAGTTTTGACTTGCATTTCTCTAATAATTAGTGATGTTGAGCAGCTTTTCATGTGCGTCTTGGCCATCTCTGTGTCTTCTTTGAAGAAACGTCTCTTTAGATCTTCTGCCCATTTTTGTATTGGGTTGTTTGTTTTATTAATATTAAGCTGCATGAGCTGTTTATATATGTTGGAGATTAAACCTTTGTCCATTGATTCGTTTGTGAACGTTTTCGCCCATTCTGAGGGTTGCCTTTTTCCATTCCCGTTTTTTTAACAAAGAAAGAAAGCAAAAGAAGCAGAACACTAATGTGCGTGAAATATGCCTCTTGAAACTGTCGTTTTGAAATATGGACGTCTTTTGAATTTTTTGGTCGATATATGACCCCAGGATTTGTTTTCAGGGCAGGTGTCATTTACAGGCCTGTAATGATTTGGAATATCCACTGACCATAAGCGCTGGGATTAAAGCTGCAGTTGTGAGAAACGGCCACAAGGTGGCAGCAGTTCTCCCTTACCAAATCTGGTTACTAGGGCAGCAGAGCCTCAATGGAAGTCGCGTTCTAGATTGGAATGTAGAACGGAATGTGCCAGGAGAAAGCCCCTCAAGTGTGTCTCACTACTTCTTGTTCTTGTTTTTAATTTAATTTTTTATTTTTTTATTACAGCATGTTTGAGTACAACGTTTAGCTTGTTGTAGGTGTGCAAGAGGTGGTTCTTTGACACATATACATATGTCTGTTCTTCCTGGGATCCTTTTCCCATGTACGTTATGACAGAATGTTGAGTAGTCTTCTCTTGGTACTCCGTAGGTCTTTGGTGATTATATACGTCTACTGTGTTTGTATATGTCTGTTAACCCCAATATCGTAATGAATTCAATCCTCACACCTTTCCTTTGGTGAACCATAAGTTTGTTTAATGAATCTGTGATTGCCCTTCTCCGTGGAAATATCTGCCCTGGTATCAATTTATAGGTAACACCTATAAGTGATATGATACGATATGTGTCTTTCACTTTCTGACTTACTCCAAGTCACGTGATTACCTGTAGACTCATCTACGGTGCTGCGAATGGCATTGTGTCCTTTTTTTCCTTGGCGAATATTCTGTCTTAGCGAGGTCCATTTTCTGCAATGTGATTCCCTGAGGGCTGAGGATTAGCTGCCCTGGGCAGCCTGACCCTGCCGGCAAGCCCTCCCCAGGTGTGCCTGGGTTGAGGTCAATATAAACAGCACTCCAGGCAGCAATAGCCCCTGCAGCTGTGCCTGACTCCATATTCTCTGCCCCGTCAGCCGTCTCGGGGCTGTGCTGTTGGGAGGGTGGGAGGGTCCACGGCTTTGTGGGCGGCCCGGTGTGAGTGGGGCTCTGCTGGACTTTCGGCTGGAGTTGCCAGGCTGCCACCTGTGAGGAAGAGGATGTGTCACCCATAAGTTCCACTGGAATATCTCTCCGGGCTGAGGTGAGGAAGGAAAAAAAGGAGTGGGGGCCGGGACAGGAGGGGTATCTCAGGCAGGGCAATGGAAAGCTTCCAGAAGAGCGCCCGTGGCCAGGACCATCCTGGCTGACCTGCAGGCACCAAGTTGACCTGCGTGCCGTCGCTGGTGTGGCTCCACGGCCCTCCCTCTAGGATTTCAAGCCCTTGTACATATTCAGGTGTTTCACCTGGGAAGGGTGGGAACAGTTCAGCAGCATCTGGCCTGGGGCTCAGCTCAGTTTTACTCACAGAGGCCTGGGCATGGTCTCCCAGCTTTGCAATAAGGATGCTCCTTGCGTGTGCGGGTGGGGCTGCTGGCTGTATGGGAGATGATTCCCCACCTCTGACCAATTTCAGTATTGTTTACCACTGGAGCAAGTGCCTTGGTAGTGTTTTCCTCTGTATAACTGTTAGGTTCAGTTTTTTTTTTTCTTTTTTGGTTCAAGTTAGATTTTATTCCTCTTTTATGTATTTATAGATATAAGCATGGAAATAATTCATTGTTATATATACATCAGTGTGAATGGAAGAACTTTTTTTCTGTTTTATTTTTACATTTTATATTTAAAAATTTTGAAATTTAATTTTGTTTATTTTTTTTATACAGTAGGTTATTATTAGTTATCTATTTTATGCATATACATGTATACAGGTCAATCCCAATCTCCCAACTCATCCCACCACCACCACCCCATGGCTTCCCCCACTTTGTGTCCATACGTCTGTTCTCTACCTCTGTGTCTCTATTTCTGCCCTGCAAACCAGTTCATCTGTACCATTTTTCTAGGTTCCACATATAGGCATTAATATACAATATTTGTTTTTCTCTTTCTGACTTACTTCACTCTGTATGACAGTCTCTAGATCCATCAACTTCTCTACAAATGACCCAGTTTCATTCCTTTTTATGGCTGAGTAATATTCCATTTTATATATGTACCACATCTTTATCCATTCGTCTGTCTGTGGGCATTTAGGTTGCTTCCATTACCTGGCTATTGTAAATAGTGCTGCAATGAACATTGTGGTGAATGTGTCTTTGTGATTTATGGTTTTCTCTGGGTATATGAACAGAAGTGGGATTGCTGGATCCTATGGTAATTCTCTTTTTAGTTTTTTAAAGGAACCTCCATACTGTTCTCCATAGTGACTGTATCAATTTACATTCCCACCAATAGCGGAAGAGGGTTCCTTTTGTCCACACCCTCCCCAGAATTTGTTGTTTGTACATTATCTGATGATGCCGATTCTAACAGGTGTGAGGTCTTACCTCATTGTAGTTTTGATTTGCATTTCTCTAATAATTAGTGATGTTGAGCAGCTTCTCATGTGCGTCTTGGCCATCTCTGTGACTTCTTTGAAGAAACGTCTCTTTAGATCTTCTGCCCATTTTTGTATTGGGTTGTTTGTTTTATTAATATTAAGCTGCATGAGCTGTTTATATATATTGGAGATTAAACCTTTGTCCATTGATTCGTTTGTGAACGTTTTCGCCCATTCTGAGGGTTGCCTTTTTCCATTCCCGTTTTTTTAACAAAGAAAGAAAGAAAGCAAAAGAAGCAGAACACTAATGTGCGTGAAATATGCCTCTTGAAACTGTCGTTTTGAAATATGGACGTCTTTTGAAATTTTTGGTCGATATATGACCCCAGGATTTGTTTTCAGGGCAGGTGTCATTTACAGGCCTGTTATGATTTGGAATATCCACTGACCATTAGCGCTGGGATTAAAGCTGCAGTTGTGAGAAATGGCCACAAGGTGGCAGCAGTTCTCCCTTACCAAATCTGGTTACTAGGGCAGCAGAGCCTCAATGGAAGTCGCGTTCTAGATTGGAATGTAGAACGGAATGTGCCAGGAGAAGGCCCCTCAAGTGTGTCTCACTACTTCTTGTTCTTGTTTTTAATTTAATTTTTTATTTTTTTATTACAGCATGTTTGAGTACAACGTTTAGCTTGTTGTAGGTGTGCCAGAGGTGGTTCTTTTACACATATACATATGTCTGTTCTTCCTGGGATCCTTTTCCCATGTACGTTATGACAGAATGTTGAGTAGTCTTCTCTTGGTACTCCGTAGGTCTTTGGTGATTATATACGTCTACTGTGTTTGTATATGTCTGTTAACCCCAATATCGTAATGAATTCAATCCTCACACCTTTCCTTTGGTGAACCATAAGTTTGTTTAATGAATCTGTGATTGCCCTTCTCCGTGGAAATATCTGCCCTGGTATCAATTTATAGGTAACACCTATAAGTGATATGATACGATATGTGTCTTTCACTCTCTGACTTACTCCAAGTCACGTGATTACCTCGAGACTCATCTACGGTGCTGCGAATGGCATTGTGTCCTTTTTTTCCTTGGCGAATATTCTGTCTTTGCGACGTCCATTTTCTGCAATGTGATTCCCTGAGGGCTGAGGATTAGCTGCCCTGGGCAGCCTGACCCTGCCGGCAAGCCCTCCCCAGGTGTGCCTGGGTTGAGGTCAATATAAACAGCACTCCAGGCAGCAATAGCCCCTGCAGCTGTGCCTGACTCCATATTCTCTGCCCCGTCAGCAGTCTCGGGGCTGTGCTGGTGGGAGGGTGGGAGGGTCCACGGCTTTGTGGGTGGCCCGGTGTGAGTGGGGCTCTGCTGGACTTTCGGCAGGAGTTGCCAGGCTGCCACCTGTAAAGAAGAGGATGTGTCACCCATAACTTCCACTGGAATATCTCTCCGGGCTGAGGTGTGGAAGGAAAAAAAGGAGTGGGGGCCGGGACAGGAGGGGTATCTCAGGCAGGGCAATGGAAAGCTTCCAGAAGAGCGCCCGTGGCCAGGACCATCCTGGCTGACCTGCAGGCACCAAGTTGGCCTGCGTGCCGTCGCTGGTGTGGCTCCACGGCCCTCCCTCTAGGCTTTCAAGCCCTTGTACATATTCAGGTGTTTCACCTGGGAAGGGTGGGAACAGTTCAGCAGCATCTGGCCTGGGGCTCAGCTCACGTTTACTCACAGAGGCCTGGGCACGGTCCCCCAGCTTTGCAATAAGGACGCTCCTTTCGTGGGCGGGTGGGGCTGCTGGCTGTAGGGGAGATGATTCCCCACCTCTGACCAATTTCAGAATTGTTTACCACTGGAGCAAGTGCCTTGGTAGTGTTTTCCTCTGTATAACTGTTAGGTTCAATTTTTTTTTTCTTTTTTGGTTCAAGTTAGATTTTATTCCTCTTTTATGTATTTATAGATATAAGCATGGAAATAATTCATTGTTATATATACATCAGTGTGAATGGAAGAACTTTTTTTCTGTTTTATTTTTACATTTTATTTTTAAAAATTTTGAAATTTAATTTTGTTTATTTTTTTATACAGTAGGTTATTATTAGTTATCTATTTTATGCATATACATGTATACAGGTCAATCCCAATCTCCCAACTCATCCCACCACCACCACCCCATGGCTTCCCCCACTTTGTGTCCATACGTCTGTTCTCTACCTCTGTGTCTCTATTTCTGCCCTGCAAACCAGTTCATCTGTACCATTTTTCTAGGTTCCACATATAGGCATTAATATACAATATTTGTTTTTCTCTTTCTGACTTACTTCACTCTGTATGACAGTCTCTAGATCCATCAACTTCTCTACAAATGACCCAGTTTCATTCCTTTTTATGGCTGAGTAATATTCCATTTTATATATGTACCACATCTTTATCCATTCGTCTGTCTGTGGGCATTTAGGTTGCTTCCATTACCTGGCTATTGTAAATAGTGCTGCAATGAACATTGTGGTGAATGTGTCTTTGTGATTTATGGTTTTCTCTGGGTATATGCCCAGAAGTGGGATTGCTGGATCCTATGGTAATTCTCTTTTTAGTTTTTTAAAGGAACCTCCATACTGTTCTCCATAGTGACTGTATCAATTTACATTCCCACCAATAGCGGAAGAGGGTTCCTTTTGTCCACACCCTCCCCAGAATTTGTTGTTTGTACATTATCTGATGATGCCGATTCTAACAGGTGTGAGGTCTTACCTCATTGTAGTTTTGATTTGCATTTCTCTAATAATTAGTGATGTTGAGCAGCTTCTCATGTGCGTCTTGGCCATCTCTGTGACTTCTTTGAAGAAACGTCTCTTTAGATCTTCTGCCCATTTTTGTATTGGGTTGTTTGTTTTATTAATATTAAGCTGCATGAGCTGTTTATATATATTGGAGATTAAACCTTTGTCCATTGATTCGTTTGTGAACGTTTTCGCCCATTCTGAGGGTTGCCTTTTTCCATTCCCGTTTTTTTAACAAAGAAAGAAAGAAAGCAAAAGAAGCAGAACACTAATGTGCGTGAAATATGCCTCTTGAAACTGTCGTTTTGAAATATAGACGTCTTTTGAAATTTTTGGTCGATATATGACCCCAGGATTTGTTTTCAGGGCAGGTGTCATTTACAGGCCTGTAATGATTTGGAATATCCACTGACCATTAGCGCTGGGATTAAAGCTGCAGTTGTGAGAAATGGCCACAAGGTGGCAGCAGTTCTCCCTTACCAAATCTGGTTACTAGGGCAGCAGAGCCTCAATGGAAGTCGCGTTCTAGATTGGAATGTAGAACGGAATGTGCCAGGAGAAGGCCCCTCAAGTGTGTCTCACTACTTCTTGTTCTTGTTTTTAATTTAATTTTTTATTTTTTTATTACAGCATGTTTGAGTACAACGTTTAGCTTGTTGTAGGTGTGCCAGAGGTGGTTCTTTTACACATATACATATGTCTGTTCTTCCTGGGATCCTTTTCCCATGTACGTTATGACAGAATGTTGAGTAGTCTTCTCTTGGTACTCCGTAGGTCTTTGGTGATTATATACGTCTACTGTGTTTGTATATGTCTGTTAACCCCAATATCGTAATGAATTCAATCCTCACACCTTTCCTTTGGTGAACCATAAGTTTGTTTAATGAATCTGTGATTGCCCTTCTCCGTGGAAATATCTGCCCTGGTATCAATTTATAGGTAACACCTATAAGTGATATGATACGATATGTGTCTTTCACTCTCTGACTTACACCAAGTCACGTGATTACCTCGAGACTCATCTACGGTGCTGCGAATGGCATTGTGTCCTTTTTTTCCTTGGCGAATATTCTGTCTTAGCGAGGTCCATTTTCTGCAATGTGATTCCCTGAGGGCTGAGGATTAGCTGCCCTGGGCAGCCTGACCCTGCCGGCAAGCCCTCCCCAGGTGTGCCTGGGTTGAGGTCAATATAAACAGCACTCCAGGCAGCAATAGCCCCTGCAGCTGTGCCTGACTCCATATTCTCTGCCCCGTCAGCAGTCTCGGGGCTGTGCTGGTGGGAGGGCGGGAGGGTCCACGGCTTTGTGGGTGGCCCGGTGTGAGTGGGGCTCTGCTGGACTTTCGGCAGGAGTTGCCAGGCTGCCACCTGTAAAGAAGAGGATGTGTCACCCATAACTTCCACTGGAATATCTCTCCGGGCTGAGGTGTGGAAGGAAAAAAAGGAGTGGGGGCCGGGACAGGAGGGGTATCTCAGGCAGGGCAATGGAAAGCTTCCAGAAGAGCGCCCGTGGCCAGGACCATCCTGGCTGACCTGCAGGCACCAAGTTGGCCTGCGTGCCGTCGCTGGTGTGGCTCCACGGCCCTCCCTCTAGGCTTTCAAGCCCTTGTACATATTCAGGTGTTTCACCTGGGAAGGGTGGGAACAGTTCAGCAGCATCTGGCCTGGGGCTCAGCTCACGTTTACTCACAGAGGCCTGGGCACGGTCCCCCAGCTTTGCAATAAGGACACTCCTTTCATGGGCGGGTGGGGCTGCTGGCTGTATGGGAGATGATTCCCCACCTCTGACCAATTTCAGAATTGTTTACCACTGGAGCAAGTGCCTTGGTAGTGTTTTCCTCTGTATAACGGTTAGGTTCAATTTTTTTTTTCTTTTTTGGTTCAAGTTAGATTTTATTCCTCTTTTATGTATTTATAGATATAAGCATGGAAATAATTCATTGTTATATATACATCAGTGTGAATGGAAGAACTTTTTTTCTGTTTTATTTTTACATTTTATTTTTAAAAATTTTGAAATTTAATTTTGTTTATTTTTTTATACAGTAGGTTATTATTAGTTATCTATTTTATGCATATACATGTATACAGGTCAATCCCAATCTCCCAACTCATCCCACCACCACCACCCCATGGCTTCCCCCACTTTGTGTCCATACGTCTGTTCTCTACCTCTGTGTCTCTATTTCTGCCCTGCAAACCAGTTCATCTGTACCATTTTTCTAGGTTCCACATATAGGCATTAATATACAATATTTGTTTTTCTCTTTCTGACTTACTTCACTCTGTATGACAGTCTCTAGATCCATCAACTTCTCTACAAATGACCCAGTTTCATTCCTTTTTATGGCTGAGTAATATTCCATTTTATATATGTACCACATCTTTATCCATTCGTCTGTCTGTGGGCATTTAGGTTGCTTCCATTACCTGGCTATTGTAAATAGTGCTGCAATGAACATTGTGGTGAATGTGTCTTTGTGATTTATGGTTTTCTCTGGGTATATGCCCAGAAGTGGGATTGCTGGATCCTATGGTAATTCTCTTTTTAGTTTTTTAAAGGAACCTCCATACTGTTCTCCATAGTGACTGTATCAATTTACATTCCCACCAATAGCGGAAGAGGGTTCCTTTTGTCCACACCCTCCCCAGAATTTGTTGTTTGTACATTATCTGATGATGCCGATTCTAACAGGTGTGACGTCTTACCTCATTGTAGTTTTGATTTGCATTTCTCTTATAATTAGTGATGTTGAGCAGCTTCTCATGTGCGTCTTGGCCATCTCTGTGACTTCTTTGAAGAAACGTCTCTTTAGATCTTCTGCCCATTTTTGTATTGGGTTGTTTGTTTTATTAATATTAAGCTGCATGAGCTGTTTATATATATTGGAGATTAAAGCTTTGTCCATTGATTCGTTTGTGAACGTTTTCGCCCATTCTGAGGGTTGCCTTTTTCCATTCCCGTTTTTTTAACAAAGAAAGAAAGAAAGCAAAAGAAGCAGAACACTAATGTGCGTGAAATATGCCTCTTGAAACTGTCGTTTTGAAATATGGACGTCTTTTGAATTTTTTGGTCGATATATGACCCCAGGATTTGTTTTCAGGGCAAGTGTCATTTACAGGCCTGTAATGATTTGGAATATCCACTGACCATTAGCGCTGGGATTAAAGCTGCAGTTGTGAGAAACGGCCACAAGGTGGCAGCAGTTCTCCCTTACCAAATCTGGTTACTAGGGCAGCAGAGCCTCAATGGAAGTCGCGTTCTAGATTGGAATGTAGAACGGAATGTGCCAGGAGAAGGCCCCTCAAGTGTGTCTCACTACTTCTTGTTCATGTTTTTAATTTAATTTTTTATTTTTTTATTACAGCATGTTTGAGTACAACGGTTAGCTTGTTGTAGGTGTGCCAGAGGTGGTTCTTTTACACATATACATATGTCTGTTCTTCCTGGGATCCTTTTCCCATGTACGTTATGACAGAATGTTGAGTAGTCTTCTCTTGGTACTCCGTAGGTCTTTGGTGATTATATACGTCTACTGTGTTTGTATATGTCTGTTAACCCCAATATCGTAATGAATTCAATCCTCACACCTTTCCTTTGGTGAACCATAAGTTTGTTTAATGAATCTGTGATTGCCCTTCTCCGTGGAAATATCTGCCCTGGTATCAATTTATAGGTAACACCTATAAGTGATATGATACGATATGTGTCTTTCACTCTCTGACTTACTCCAAGTCACGTGATTACCTCGAGACTCATCTACGGTGCTGCGAATGGCATTGTGTCCTTTTTTTCCTTGGCGAATATTCTGTCTTAGCGAGGTCCATTTTCTGCAATGTGATTCCCTGAGGGCTGAGGATTAGCTGCCCTGGGCCGCCTGACCCTGCCGGCAAGCCCTCCCCAGGTGTGCCTGGGTTGAGGTCAATATAAACAGCACTCCAGGCAGCAATAGCCCCTGCAGCTGTGCCTGACTCCATATTCTCTGCCCCGTCAGCAGTCTCGGGGCTGTGCTGGTGGGAGGGTGGGAGGGTCCACGGCTTTGTGGGTGGCCCGGTGTGAGTGGGGCTCTGCTGGACTTTCGGCAGGAGTTGCCAGGCTGCCACCTGTAAAGAAGAGGATGTGTCACCCATAACTTCCACTGGAATATCTCTCCGGGCTGAGGTGAGGAAGGAAAAAAAGGAGTGGGGGCCGGGACAGGAGGGGTATCTCAGGCAGGGCAATGGAAAGCTTCCAGAAGAGCGCCCGTGGCCAGGACCATCCTGGCTGACCTGCAGGCACCAAGTTGGCCTGCGTGCCGTCGCTGGTGTGGCTCCACGGCCCTCCCTCTAGGCTTTCAAGCCCTTGTACATATTCAGGTGTTTCACCTGGGAAGGGTGGGAACAGTTCAGCAGCATCTGGCCTGTGGCTCAGCTCACGTTTACTCACAGAGGCCTGGGCACGGTCCCCCAGCTTTGCAATAAGGACGCTCCTTTCGTGGGCGGGTGGGGCTGCTGGCTGTAGGGGAGATGATTCCCCACCTCTGACCAATTTCAGAATTGTTTACCACTGGAGCAAGTGCCTTGGTAGTGTTTTCCTCTGTATAACTGTTAGGTTCAGTTTTTTTTTTTTCTTTTTTGGTTCAAGTTAGATTTTATTCCTCTTTTATGTATTTATAGATATAAGCATGGAAATAATTCATTGTTATATATACATCAGTGTGAATGGAAGAACTTTTTTTCTGTTTTATTTTTACATTTTATTTTTAAAAATTTTGAAATTTAATTTTGTTTATTTTTTTATACAGTAGGTTATTATTAGTTATCTATTTTATGCATATACATGTATACAGGTCAATCCCAATCTCCCAACTCATCCCACCACCACCACCCCATGGCTTCCCCCACTTTGTGTCCATACGTCTGTTCTCTACCTCTGTGTCTCTATTTCTGCCCTGCAAACCAGTTCATCTGTACCATTTTTCTAGGTTCCACATATAGGCATTAATATACAATATTTGTTTTTCTCTTTCTGACTTACTTCACTCTGTATGACAGTCTCTAGATCCATCAACTTCTCTACAAATGACCCAGTTTCATTCCTTTTTATGGCTGAGTAATATTCCATTTTATATATGTACCACATCTTTATCCATTCGTCTGTCTGTGGGCATTTAGGTTGCTTCCATTACCTGGCTATTGTAAATAGTGCTGCAATGAACATTGTGGTGAATGTGTCTTTGTGATTTATGGTTTTCTCTGGGTATATGCCCAGAAGTGGGATTGCTGGATCCTATGGTAATTCTCTTTTTAGTTTTTTAAAGGAACCTCCATACTGTTCTCCATAGTGACTGTATCAATTTACATTCCCACCAATAGCGGAAGAGGGTTCCTTTTGTCCACACCCTCCCCAGAATTTGTTGTTTGTACATTATCTGATGATGCCGATTCTAACAGGTGTGAGGTCTTACCTCATTGTAGTTTTGATTTGCATTTCTCTAATAATTAGTGATGTTGAGCAGCTTCTCATGTGCGTCTTGGCCATCTCTGTGACTTCTTTGAAGAAACGTCTCTTTAGATCTTCTGCCCATTTTTGTATTGGGTTGTTTGTTTTATTAATATTAAGCTGCATGAGCTGTTTATATATATTGGAGATTAAACCTTTGTCCATTGATTCGTTTGTGAACGTTTTCGCCCATTCTGAGGGTTGCCTTTTTCCATTCCCGTTTTTTTAACAAAGAAAGAAAGAAAGCAAAAGAAGCAGAACACTAATGTGCGTGAAATATGCCTCTTGAAACTGTCGTTTTGAAATATGGACGTCTTTTGAAATTTTTGGTCGATATATGACCCCAGGATTTGTTTTCAGGGCAGGTGTCATTTACAGGCCTGTAATGATTTGGAATATCCACTGACCATTAGCGCTGGGATTAAAGCTGCAGTTGTGAGAAATGGCCACAAGGTGGCAGCAGTTCTCCCTTACCAAATCTGGTTACTAGGGCAGCAGAGCCTCAATGGAAGTCGCGTTCTAGATTGGAATGTAGAACGGAATGTGCCAGGAGAAGGCCCCTCAAGTGTGTCTCACTACTTCTTGTTCTTGTTTTTAATTTAATTTTTTATTTTTTTATTACAGCATGTTTGAGTACAACGTTTAGCTTGTTGTAGGTGTGCCAGAGGTGGTTCTTTTACACATATACATATGTCTGTTCTTCCTGGGATCCTTTTCCCATGTACGTTATGACAGAATGTTGAGTAGTCTTCTCTTGGTACTCCGTAGGTCTTTGGTGATTATATACGTCTACTGTGTTTGTATATGTCTGTTAACCCCAATATCGTAATGAATTCAATCCTCACACCTTTCCTTTGGTGAACCATAAGTTTGTTTAATGAATCTGTGATTGCCCTTCTCCGTGGAAATATCTGCCCTGGTATCAATTTATAGGTAACACCTATAAGTGGTATGATACGATATGTGTCTTTCACTCTCTGACTTACTCCAAGTCACGTGATTACCTCGAGACTCATCTACGGTGCTGCGAATGGCATTGTGTCCTTTTTTTCCTTGGCGAATATTCTGTCTTTGCGACGTCCATTTTCTGCAATGTGATTCCCTGAGGGCTGAGGATTAGCTGCCCTGGGCAGCCTGACCCTGCCGGCAAGCCCTCCCCAGGTGTGCCTGGGTTGAGGTCAATATAAACAGCACTCCAGGCAGCAATAGCCCCTGCAGCTGTGCCTGACTCCATATTCTCTGCCCCGTCAGCAGTCTCGGGGCTGTGCTGGTGGGAGGGTGGGAGGGTCCACGGCTTTGTGGGTGGCCCGGTGTGAGTGGGGCTCTGCTGGACTTTCGGCAGGAGTTGCCAGGCTGCCACCTGTAAAGAAGAGGATGTGTCACCCATAACTTCCACTGGAATATCTCTCCGGGCTGAGGTGTGGAAGGAAAAAAAGGAGTGGGGGCCGGGACAGGAGGGGTATCTCAGGCAGGGCAATGGAAAGCTTCCAGAAGAGCGCCCGTGGCCAGGACCATCCTGGCTGACCTGCAGGCACCAAGTTGGCCTGCGTGCCGTCGCTGGTGTGGCTCCACGGCCCTCCCTCTAGGCTTTCAAGCCCTTGTACATATTCAGGTGTTTCACCTGGGAAGGGTGGGAACAGTTCAGCAGCATCTGGCCTGGGGCTCAGCTCACGTTTACTCACAGAGGCCTGGGCACGGTCCCCCAGCTTTGCAATAAGGACGCTCCTTTCGTGGGCGGGTGGGGCTGCTGGCTGTAGGGGAGATGATTCCCCACCTCTGACCAATTTCAGAATTGTTTACCACTGGAGCAAGTGCCTTGGTAGTGTTTTCCTCTGTATAACTGTTAGGTTCAATTTTTTTTTTCTTTTTTGGTTCAAGTTAGATTTTATTCCTCTTTTATGTATTTATAGATATAAGCATGGAAATAATTCATTGTTATATATACATCAGTGTGAATGGAAGAACTTTTTTTCTGTTTTATTTTTACATTTTATTTTTAAAAATTTTGAAATTTAATTTTGTTTATTTTTTTATACAGTAGGTTATTATTAGTTATCTATTTTATGCATATACATGTATACAGGTCAATCCCAATCTCCCAACTCATCCCACCACCACCACCCCATGGCTTCCCCCACTTTGTGTCCATACGTCTGTTCTCTACCTCTGTGTCTCTATTTCTGCCCTGCAAACCAGTTCATCTGTACCATTTTTCTAGGTTCCACATATAGGCATTAATATACAATATTTGTTTTTCTCTTTCTGACTTACTTCACTCTGTATGACAGTCTCTAGATCCATCAACTTCTCTACAAATGACCCAGTTTCATTCCTTTTTATGGCTGAGTAATATTCCATTTTATATATGTACCACATCTTTATCCATTCGTCTGTCTGTGGGCATTTAGGTTGCTTCCATTACCTGGCTATTGTAAATAGTGCTGCAATGAACATTGTGGTGAATGTGTCTTTGTGATTTATGGTTTTCTCTGGGTATATGCCCAGAAGTGGGATTGCTGGATCCTATGGTAATTCTCTTTTTAGTTTTTTAAAGGAACCTCCATACTGTTCTCCATAGTGACTGTATCAATTTACATTCCCACCAATAGCGGAAGAGGGTTCCTTTTGTCCACACCCTCCCCAGAATTTGTTGTTTGTACATTATCTGATGATGCCGATTCTAACAGGTGTGAGGTCTTACCTCATTGTAGTTTTGATTTGCATTTCTCTAATAATTAGTGATGTTGAGCAGCTTCTCATGTGCGTCTTGGCCATCTCTGTGACTTCTTTGAAGAAACGTCTCTTTAGATCTTCTGCCCATTTTTGTATTGGGTTGTTTGTTTTATTAATATTAAGCTGCATGAGCTGTTTATATATATTGGAGATTAAACCTTTGTCCATTGATTCGTTTGTGAACGTTTTCGCCCATTCTGAGGGTTGCCTTTTTCCATTCCCGTTTTTTTAACAAAGAAAGAAAGAAAGCAAAAGAAGCAGAACACTAATGTGCGTGAAATATGCCTCTTGAAACTGTCGTTTTGAAATATGGACGTCTTTTGAAATTTTTGGTCGATATATGACCCCAGGATTTGTTTTCAGGGCAGGTGTCATTTACAGGCCTGTAATGATTTGGAATATCCACTGACCATTAGCGCTGGGATTAAAGCTGCAGTTGTGAGAAATGGCCACAAGGTGGCAGCAGTTCTCCCTTACCAAATCTGGTTACTAGGGCAGCAGAGCCTCAATGGAAGTCGCGTTCTAGATTGGAATGTAGAACGGAATGTGCCAGGAGAAGGCCCCTCAAGTGTGTCTCACTACTTCTTGTTCTTGTTTTTAATTTAATTTTTTATTTTTTTATTACAGCATGTTTGAGTACAACGTTTAGCTTGTTGTAGGTGTGCCAGAGGTGGTTCTTTTACACATATACATATGTCTGTTCTTCCTGGGATCCTTTTCCCATGTACGTTATGACAGAATGTTGAGTAGTCTTCTCTTGGTACTCCGTAGGTCTTTGGTGATTATATACGTCTACTGTGTTTGTATATGTCTGTTAACCCCAATATCGTAATGAATTCAATCCTCACACCTTTCCTTTGGTGAACCATAAGTTTGTTTAATGAATCTGTGATTGCCCTTCTCCGTGGAAATATCTGCCCTGGTATCAATTTATAGGTAACACCTATAAGTGATATGATACGATATGTGTCTTTCACTCTCTGACTTACACCAAGTCACGTGATTACCTCGAGACTCATCTACGGTGCTGCGAATGGCATTGTGTCCTTTTTTTCCTTGGCGAATAATCTGTCTTAGCGAGGTCCATTTTCTGCAATGTGATTCCCTGAGGGCTGAGGATTAGCTGCCCTGGGCAGCCTGACCCTGCCGGCAAGCCCTCCCCAGGTGTGCCTGGGTTGAGGTCAATATAAACAGCACTCCAGGCAGCAATAGCCCCTGCAGCTGTGCCTGACTCCATATTCTCTGCCCCGTCAGCAGTCTCGGGGCTGTGCTGGTGGGAGGGCGGGAGGGTCCACGGCTTTGTGGGTGGCCCGGTGTGAGTGGGGCTCTGCTGGACTTTCGGCAGGAGTTGCCAGGCTGCCACCTGTAAAGAAGAGGATGTGTCACCCATAACTTCCACTGGAATATCTCTCCGGGCTGAGGTGTGGAAGGAAAAAAAGGAGTGGGGGCCGGGACAGGAGGGGTATCTCAGGCAGGGCAATGGAAAGCTTCCAGAAGAGCGCCCGTGGCCAGGACCATCCTGGCTGACCTGCAGGCACCAAGTTGGCCTGCGTGCCGTCGCTGGTGTGGCTCCACGGCCCTCCCTCTAGGCTTTCAAGCCCTTGTACATATTCAGGTGTTTCACCTGGGAAGGGTGGGAACAGTTCAGCAGCATCTGGCCTGGGGCTCAGCTCACGTTTACTCACAGAGGCCTGGGCACGGTCCCCCAGCTTTGCAATAAGGACGCTCCTTGCGTGGGCGGGTGGGGCTGCTGGCTGTATGGGAGATGATTCCCCACCTCTGACCAATTTCAGAATTGTTTACCACTGGAGCAAGTGCCTTGGTAGTGTTTTCCTCTGTATAACGGTTAGGTTCAATTTTTTTTTTTCTTTTTTGGTTCAAGTTAGATTTTATTCCTCTTTTATGTATTTATAGATATAAGCATGGAAATAATTCATTGTTATATATACATCAGTGTGAATGGAAGAACTTTTTTTCTGTTTTATTTTTACATTTTATTTTTAAAAATTTTGAAATTTAATTTTGTTTATTTTTTTATACAGTAGGTTATTATTAGTTATCTATTTTATGCATATACATGTATACAGGTCAATCCCAATCTCCCAACTCATCCCACCACCACCACCCCATGGCTTCCCCCACTTTGTGTCCATACGTCTGTTCTCTACCTCTGTGTCTCTATTTCTGCCCTGCAAACCAGTTCATCTGTACCATTTTTCTAGGTTCCACATATAGGCATTAGTATACAATATTTGTTTTTCTCTTTCTGACTTACTTCACTCTGTATGACAGTCTCTAGATCCATCAACTTCTCTACAAATGACCCAGTTTCATTCCTTTTTATGGCTGAGTAATATTCCATTTTATATATGTACCACATCTTTATCCATTCATCTGTCTGTGGGCATTTAGGTTGCTTCCATTACCTGGCTATTGTAAATAGTGCTGCAATGAACATTGTGGTGAATGTGTCTTTGTGATTTATGGTTTTCTCTGGGTATATGCCCAGAAGTGGGATTGCTGGATCCTATGGTAATTCTCTTTTTAGTTTTTTAAAGGAACCTCCATACTGTTCTCCATAGTGACTGTATCAATTTACATTCCCACCAATAGTGGAAGAGGGTTCCTTTTGTCCACACCCTCCCCAGAATTTGTTGTTTCTACATTATCTGATGATGCCGATTCTAACAGGTGTGAGGTCTTACCTCATTGTAGTTTTGATTTGCATTTCTCTAATAATTAGTGATGTTGAGCAGCTTCTCATGTGCGTCTTGGCCATCTCTGTGACTTCTTTGAAGACACGTCTCTTTAGATCTTCTGCCCATTTTTGTATTGGGTTGTTTGTTTTATTAATATTAAGCTGCATGAGCTGTTTATATATATTGGAGATTAAACCTTTGTCCATTGATTCGTTTGTGAACGTTTTCGCCCATTCTGAGGGTTGCCTTTTTCCATTCCCGTTTTTTTAACAAAGAAAGAAAGAAAGCAAAAGAAGCAGAACACTAATGTGCGTGAAATATGCCTCTTGAAACTGTCGTTTTGTAATATGGACGTCTTTTGAATTTTTTGGTCGATATATGACCCCAGGATTTGTTTTCAGGGCAGGTGTCATTTACAGGCCTGTAATGATTTGGAATATCCACTGACCAATAGCGCTGGGATTAAAGCTGCAGTTGTGAGAAATGGCCACAAGGTGGCAGCAGTTCTCCCTTACCAAATCTGGTTACTAGGGCAGCAGAGCCTCAATGGAAGTCGCGTTCTAGATTGGAATGTAGAACGGAATGTGCCAGGAGAAGGCCCCTCAAGTGTGTCTCACTACTTCTTGTTCTTGTTTTTAATTTAATTTTTTATTTTTTTATTACAGCATGTTTGAGTACAACGTTTAGCTTGTTGTAGGTGTGCCAGAGGTGGTTCTTTTACACATATACATATGTCTGTTCTTCCTGGGATCCTTTTCCCATGTACGTTATGACAGAATGTTGAGTAGTCTTCTCTTGGTACTCCGTAGGTCTTTGGTGATTATATACGTCTACTGTGTTTGTATATGTCTGTTAACCCCAATATCGTAATGAATTCAATCCTCACACCTTTCCTTTGGTGAACCATAAGTTTGTTTAATGAATCTGTGATTGCCCTTCTCCGTGGAAATATCTGCCCTGGTATCAATTTATAGGTAACACCTATAAGTGATATGATACGATATGTGTCTTTCACTCTCTGACTTAATCCAAGTCACGTGATTACCTCGAGACTCATCTACGGTGGTGCGAATGGCATTGTGTCCTTTTTTTCCTTGGCGAATATTCTGTCTTAGCGAGGTCCATTTTCTGCAATGTGATTCCCTGAGGGCTGAGGATTAGCTGCCCTGGGCAGCCTGACCCTGCCGGCAAGACCTCCCCAGGTGTGCCTGGGTTGAGGTCAATATAAACAGCACTCCAGGCAGCAATAGCCCCTGCAGCTGTGCCTGACTCCATATTCTCTGCCCCGTCAGCAGTCTCGGGGCTGTGCTGGTGGGAGGGTGGGAGGGTCCACGGCTTTGTGGGTGGCCCGGTGTGAGTGGGGCTCTGCTGGACTTTCGGCAGGAGTTGCCAGGCTGCCACCTGTAAAGAAGAGGATGTGTCACCCATAACTTCCACTGGAATATCTCTCCGGGCTGAGGTGTGGAAGGGAAAAAAGGAGTGGGGGCCGGGACAGGAGGGGTATCTCAGGCAGGGCAATGGAAAGCTTCCAGAAGAGTGCCCGTGGCCAGGACCATCCTGGCTGACCTGCAGGCACCAAGTTGGCCTGCGTGCTGTCGCTGGTGTGGCTCCACGGCCCTTCCTCTAGGCTTTCAAGCCCTTGTACATATTCAGGTGTTTCACCTGGGAAGGGTGGGAACAGTTCAGCAGCATCTGGCCTGGGGCTCAGCTCACGTTTACTCACAGAGGCCTGGGCACGGTCCCCCAGCTTTGCAATAAGGACGCTCCTTGCGTGGGCGGGTGGGGCTGCTGGCTGTATGGGAGATGATTCCCCACCTCTGACCAATTTCAGAATTGTTTACCACTGGAGCAAGTGCCTTGGTAGTGTTTTCCTCTGTATAACGGTTAGGTTCAATTTTTTTTTTCTTTTTTGGTTCAAGTTAGATTTTATTCCTCTTTTATGTATTTATAGATATAAGCATGGAAATAATTCATTGTTATATATACATCAGTGTGAATGGAAGAACTTTTTTTCTGTTTTATTTTTACATTTTATTTTTAAAAATTTTGAAATTTAATTTTGTTTATTTTTTTATACAGTAGGTTATTATTAGTTATCTATTTTATGCATATACATGTATACAGGTCAAGCCCAATCTCCCAACTCATCCCACCACCACCACCCCATGGCTTCCCCCACTTTGTGTCCATACGTCTGTTCTCTACCTCTGTGTCTCTATTTCTGCCCTGCAAACCAGTTCATCTGTACCATTTTTCTAGGTTCCACATATAGGCATTAATATACAATATTTGTTTTTCTCTTTCTGACTTACTTCACTCTGTATGACAGTCTCTAGATCCATCAACTTCTCTACAAATGACCCAGTTTCATTCCTTTTTATGGCTGAGTAATATTCCATTTTATATATGTACCACATCTTTATCCATTCGTCTGTCTGTGGGCATTTAGGTTGCTTCCATTACCTGGCTATTGTAAATAGTGCTGCAATGAACATTGTGGTGAATGTGTCTTTGTGATTTATGGTTTTCTCTGGGTATATGCCCAGAAGTGGGATTGCTGGATCCTATGGTAATTCTCTTTTTAGTTTTTTAAAGGAACCTCCATACCGTTCTCCATAGTGACTGTATCAATTTACATTCCCACCAATAGCGGAAGAGGGTTCCTTTTGTCCACACCCTCCCCAGAATTTGTTGTTTGTACATTATCTGATGATGCCGATTCTAACAGGTGTGAGGTCTTACCTCATTGTAGTTTTGATTTGCATTTCTCTAATAATTAGTGATGTTGAGCAGCTTCTCATGTGCGTCTTGGCCATCTCTGTGACTTCTTTGAAGAAACGTCTCTTTAGATCTTCTGCCCATTTTTGTATTGGGTTGCTTGTTTTATTAATATTAAGCTGCATGAGCTGTTTATATATATTGGAGATTAAACCTTTGTCCATTGATTCGTTTGTGAACGTTTTCGCCCATTCTGAGGGTTGCCTTTTTCCATTCCCGTTTTTTTAACAAAGAAAGAAAGCAAAAGAAGCAGAACACTAATTATGCGTGAAATATGCCTCTTGAAACTGTTGTTTTGAAATATGGACGTCTTTTGAATTTTTTGGTCGATATATGACCCCAGGATTTGTTTTCAGGGCAGGTGTCATTTACAGGCCTGTAATGATTTGGAATATCCACTGACCATTATGGCTGGGATTAAAGCTGCAGTTGTGAGAAATGGCCACAAGGTGGCAGCAGTTCTCCCTTACCAAATCTGGTTACTAGGGCAGCAGAGCCTCAATGGAAGTCGCGTTCTAGATTGGAATGTAGAACGGAATGTGCCAGGAGAAGGCCCCTCAAGTGTGTCTCACTACTTCTTGTTCTTGTTTTTAATTTAATTTTTTATTTTTTTATTACAGCATGTTTGAGTACAACGTTTAGCTTGTTGTAGGTGTGCCAGAGGTGGTTCTTTTACACATATACATATGTCTGTTCTTCCTGGGATCCTTTTCCCATGTACGTTATGACAGAATGTTGAGTAGTCTTCTCTTGGTACTCCGTAGGTCTTTGGTGATTATATACGTCTACTGTGTTTGTATATGTCTGTTAACCCCAATATCGTAATGAATTCAATCCTCACACCTTTCCTTTGGTGAACCATAAGTTTGTTTAATGAATCTGTGATTGCCCTTCTCCGTGGAAATATCTGCCCTGGTATCAATTTATAGGTAACACCTATAAGTGATATGATACGATATGTGTCTTTCACTCTCTGACTTACTCCAAGTCACGTGATTACCTCGAGACTCATCTACGGTGCTGCGAATGGCATTGTGTCCTTTTTTTCCTTGGCGAATATTCTGTCTTAGCGAGGTCCATTTTCTGCAATGTGATTCCCTGAGGGCTGAGGATTAGCTGCCCTGGGCAGCCTGACCCTGCCGGCAAGCCCTCCCCAGGTGTGCCTGGGTTGAGGTCAATATAAACAGCACTCCAGGCAGCAATAGCCCCTGCAGCTGTGCCTGACTCCATATTCTCTGCCCCGTCAGCAGTCTCGGGGCTGTGCTGGTGGGAGGGTGGGAGGGTCCACGGCTTTGTGGGTGGCCCGGTGTGAGTGGGGCTCTGCTGGACTTTCGGCAGGAGTTGCCAGGCTGCCACCTGTAAAGAAGAGGATGTGTCACCCATAACTTCCACTGGAATATCTCTCCGGGCTGAGGTGTGGAAGGAAAAAAAGGAGTGGGGGCCGGGACAGGAGGGGTATCTCAGGCAGGGCAATGGAAAGCTTCCAGAAGAGCGCCCGTGGCCAGGACCATCCTGGCTGACCTGCAGGCACCAAGTTGGCCTGCGTGCCGTCGCTGGTGTGGCTCCACGGCCCTCCCTCTAGGCTTTCAAGCCCTTGTACATATTCAGGTGTTTCACCTGGGAAGGGTGGGAACAGTTCAGCAGCATCTGGCCTGGGGCTCAGCTCACGTTTACTCACAGAGGCCTGGGCACGGTCCCCCAGCTTTGCAATAAGGACGCTCCTTTCATGGGCGGGTGGGGCTGCTGGCTGTATGGGAGATGATTCCCCACCTCTGACCAATTTCAGAATTGTTTACCACTGGAGCAAGTGCCTTGGTAGTGTTTTCCTCTGTATAACGGTTAGGTTCAATTTTTTTTTTTCTTTTTTGGTTCAAGTTAGATTTTATTCCTCTTTTATGTATTTATAGATATAAGCATGGAAATAATTCATTGTTATATATACATCAGTGTGAATGGAAGAACTTTTTTTCTGTTTTATTTTTACATTTTATTTTTAAAAATTTTGAAATTTAATTTTGTTTATTTTTTTATACAGTAGGTTATTATTAGTTATCTATTTTATGCATATACATGTATACAGGTCAATCCCAATCTCCCAACTCATCCCACCACCACCACCCCATGGCTTCCCCCACTTTGTGTCCATACGTCTGTTCTCTACCTCTGTGTCTCTATTTCTGCCCTGCAAACCAGTTCATCTGTACCATTTTTCTAGGTTCCACATATAGGCATTAATATACAATATTTGTTTTTCTCTTTCTGACTTACTTCACTCTGTATGACAGTCTCTAGATCCATCAACTTCTCTACAAATGACCCAGTTTCATTCCTTTTTATGGCTGAGTAATATTCCATTTTATATATGTACCACATCTTTATCCATTCGTCTGTCTGTGGGCATTTAGGTTGCTTCCATTACCTGGCTATTGTAAATAGTGCTGCAATGAACATTGTGGTGAATGTGTCTTTGTGATTTATGGTTTTCTCTGGGTATATGCCCAGAAGTGGGATTGCTGGATCCTATGGTAATTCTCTTTTTAGTTTTTTAAAGGAACCTCCATACTGTTCTCCATAGTGACTGTATCAATTTACATTCCCACCAATAGCGGAAGAGGGTTCCTTTTGTCCACACCCTCCCCAGAATTTGTTGTTTGTACATTATCTGATGATGCCGATTCTAACAGGTGTGAGGTCTTACCTCATTGTAGTTTTGATTTGCATTTCTCTAATAATTAGTGATGTTGAGAAGCTTCTCATGTGCGTCTTGGCCATCTCAGTGACTTCTTTGAAGAAACGTCTCTTTAGATCTTCTGCCCATTTTTGTATTGGGTTGTTTGTTTTATTAATATTAAGCTGCATGAGCTGTTTATATATATTGGAGATTAAACCTTTGTCCATTGATTCGTTTGTGAACGTTTTCGCCCATTCTGAGGGTTGCCTTTTTCCATTCCCGTTTTTTTAACAAAGAAAGAAAGAAAGCAAAAGAAGCAGAACACTAATGTGCGTGAAATATGCCTCTTGAAACTGTCGTTTTGAAATATGGACGTCTTTTGAAATTTTTGGTCGATATATGACCCCAGGATTTGTTTTCAGGGCAGGTGTCATTTACAGGCCTGTAATGATTTGGAATATCCACTGACCATTAGCGCTGGGATTAAAGCTGCAGTTGTGAGAAACGGCCACAAGGTGGCAGCAGTTCTCCCTTACCAAATCTGGTTACTAGGGCAGCAGAGCCTCAATGGAAGTCGCGTTCTAGATTGGAATGTAGAACGGAATGTGCCAGGAGAAGGCCCCTCAAGTGTGTCTCACTACTTCTTGTTCTTGTTTTTAATTTAATTTTTTATTTTTTTATTACAGCATGTTTGAGTACAACGTTTAGCTTGTTGTAGGTGTGCCAGAGGTGGTTCTTTTACACATATACATATGTCTGTTCTTCCTGGGATCCTTTTCCCACGTACGTTATGACAGAATGTTGAGTAGTCTTCTTTGGTACTCCGTAGGTCTTTGGTGATTATATACGTCTACTGTGTTTGTATATGTCTGTTAAACCCAATATCGTAATGAATTCAATCCTCACACCTTTCCTTTGGTGAACCATAAGTTTGTTTAATGAATCTGTGATTGCCCTTCTCCGTGGAAATATCTGCCCTGGTATCAATTTATAGGTAACACCTATAAGTGATATGATACGATATGTGTCTTTCACTCTCTGACTTACTCCAAGTCACGTGATTACCTCGAGACTCATCTACGGTGCTGCGAATGGCATTGTGTCCTTTTTTTCCTTGGCGAATATTCTGTCTTAGCGAGGTCCATTTTCTGCAATGTGATTCCCTGAGGGCTGAGGATTAGCTGCCCTGGGCAGCCTGACCCTGCCGGCAAGCCCTCCCCAGGTGTGCCTGGGTTGAGGTCAATATAAACAGCACTCCAGGCAGCAATAGCCCCTGCAGCTGTGCCTGACTCCATATTCTCTGCCCCGTCAGCAGTCTCGGGGCTGTGCTGGTGGGAGGGTGGGAGGGTCCACGGCTTTGTGGGTGGCCCGGTGTGAGTGGGGCTCTGCTGGACTTTCGGCAGGAGTTGCCAGGCTGCCACCTGTAAAGAAGAGGATGTGTCACCCATAACTTCCACTGGAATATCTCTCCGGGCTGAGGTGTGGAAGGGAAAAAAGGAGTGGGGGCCGGGACAGGAGGGGTATCTCAGGCAGGGCAATGGAAAGCTTCCAGAAGAGCGCCCGTGGCCAGGACCATCCTGGCTGACCTGCAGGCACCAAGTTGGCCTGCGTGCCGTCGCTGGTGTGGCTCCACGGCCCTCCCTCTAGGCTTTCAAGCCCTTGTACATATTCAGGTGTTTCACCTGGGAAGGGTGGGAACAGTTCAGCAGCATCTGGCCTGGGGCTCAGCTCACGTTTACTCACAGAGGCCTGGGCACGGTCCCCCACCTTTGCAATAAGGACGCTCCTTGCGTGGGCGGGTGGGGCTGCTGGCTGTATGGGAGATGATTCCCCACCTCTGACCAATTTCAGAATTGTTTACCACTGGAGCAAGTGCCTTGGTAGTGTTTTCCTCTGTATAACGGTTAGGTTCAATTTTTTTTTTCTTTTTTGGTTCAAGTTAGATTTTATTCCTCTTTTATGTATTTATAGATATAAGCATGGAAATAATTCATTGTTATATATACATCAGTGTGAATGGAAGAACTTTTTTTCTGTTTTATTTTTACATTTTATTTTTAAAAATTTTGAAATTTAATTTTGTTTATTTTTTTATACAGTAGGTTATTATTAGTTATCTATTTTATGCATATACATGTATACATGTCAAGCCCAATCTCCCAACTCATCCCACCACCACCACCCCATGGCTTCCCCCACTTTGTGTCCATACGTCTGTTCTCTACCTCTGTGTCTCTATTTCTGCCCTGCAAACCAGTTCATCTGTACCATTTTTCTAGGTTCCACATATAGGCATTAATATACAATATTTGTTTTTCTCTTTCTGACTTACTTCACTCTGTATGACAGTCTCTAGATCCATCAACTTCTCTACAAATGACCCAGTTTCATTCCTTTTTATGGCTGAGTAATATTCCATTTTATATATGTACCACATCTTTATCCATTCGTCTGTCTGTGGCCATTTAGGTTGCTTCCATTACCTGGCTATTGTAAATAGTGCTGCAATGAACATTGTGGTGAATGTGTCTTTGTGATTTATGGTTTTCTCTGGGTATATGCCCAGAAGTGGGATTGCTGGATCCTATGGTAATTCTCTTTTTAGTTTTTTAAAGGAACCTCCATACCGTTCTCCATAGTGACTGTATCAATTTACATTCCCACCAATAGCGGAAGAGGGTTCCTTTTGTCCACACCCTCCCCAGAATTTGTTGTTTGTACATTATCTGATGATGCCGATTCTAACAGGTGTGAGGTCTTACCTCATTGTAGTTTTGATTTGCATTTCTCTAATAATTAGTGATGTTGAGCAGCTTCTCATGTGCGTCTTGGCCATCTCTGTGACTTCTTTGAAGAAACTTCTCTTTAGATCTTCTGCCCATTTTTGTATTGGGTTGTTTGTTTTATTAATATTAAGCTGCATGAGCTGTTTATATATATTGGAGATTAAACCTTTGTCCATTGATTCGTTTGTGAACGTTTTCGCCCATTCTGAGGGTTGCCTTTTTCCATTCCCGTTTTTTTAACAAAGAAAGAAAGAAAGCAAAAGAAGCAGAACACTAATGTGCGTGAAATATGCCTCTTGAAACTGTCGTTTTGAAATATGGACGTCTTTTGAATTTTTTGGTCGATATATGACCCCAGGATTTGTTTTCAGGGCAGGTGTCATTTACAGGCCTGTAATGATTTGGAATATCCACTGACCATTAGCACTGGGATTAAAGCTGCAGTTGTGAGAAACGGCCACAAGGTGGCAGCAGTTCTCCCTTACCAAATCTGGTTACTAGGGCAGCAGAGCCTCAATGGAAGTCGCGTTCTAGATTGGAATGTAGAACGGAATGTGCCAGGAGAAGGCCCCTCAAGTGTGTCTCACTACTTGTTGTTCTTGTTTTTAATTTAATTTTTTATTTTTTTATTACAGCATGTTTGAGTACAACGTTTAGCTTGTTGTAGGTGTGCCAGAGGTGGTTCTTTTACACATATACATATGTCTGTTCTTCCTGGGATCCTTTTCCCATGTACGTTATGACAGAATGTTGAGTAGTCTTCTCTTGGTACTCCGTAGGTCTTTGGTGATTATATACGTCTACTGTGTTTGTATATGTCTGTTAACCCCAATATCGTAATGAATTCAATCCTCACACCTTTCCTTTGGTGAACCATAAGTTTGTTTAATGAATCTGTGATTGCCCTTCTCCGTGGAAATATCTGCCCTGGTATCAATTTATAGGTAACACCTATAAGTGATATGATACGATATGTGTCTTTCACTCTCTGACTTAATCCAAGTCACGTGATTACCTCGAGACTCATCTACGGTGCTGCGAATGGCATTGTGTCCTTTTTTTCCTTGGCGAATATTCTGTCTTAGCGAGGTCCATTTTCTGCAATGTGATTCCCTGAGGGCTGAGGATTAGCTGCCCTGGGCAGCCTGACCCTGCCGGCAAGACCTCCCCAGGTGTGCCTGGGTTGAGGTCAATATAAACAGCACTCCAGGCAGCAATAGCCCCTGCAGCTGTGCCTGACTCCATATTCTCTGCCCCGTCAGCAGTCTCGGGGCTGTGCTGGTGGGAGGGTGGGAGGGTCCACGGCTTTGTGGGTGGCCCGGTGTGAGTGGGGCTCTGCTGGACTTTCGGCAGGAGTTGCCAGGCTGCCACCTGTAAAGAAGAGGATGTGTCACCCATAACTTCCACTGGAATATCTCTCCGGGCTGAGGTGTGGAAGGGAAAAAAGGAGTGGGGGCCGGGACAGGAGGGGTATCTCAGGCAGGGCAATGGAAAGCTTCCAGAAGAGCGCCCGGGGCCAGGACCATCCTGGCTGACCTGCAGGCACCAAGTTGGCCTGCGTGCTGTCGCTGGTGTGGCTCCACGGCCCTTCCTCTAGGCTTTCAAGCCCTTGTACATATTCAGGTGTTTCACCTGGGAAGGGTGGGAACAGTTCAGCAGCATCTGGCCTGGGGCTCAGCTCACGTTTACTCACAGAGGCCTGGGCACGGTCCCCCAGCTTTGCAATAAGGACGCTCCTTGCGTGGGCGGGTGGGGCTGCTGGCTGTATGGGAGATGATTCCCCACCTCTGACCAATTTCAGAATTGTTTACCACTGGAGCAAGTGCCTTGGTAGTGTTTTCCTCTGTATAACGGTTAGGTTCAATTTTTTTTTTTTCTTTTTTGGTTCAAGTTAGATTTTATTCCTCTTTTATGTATTTATAGATATAAGCATGGAAATAATTCATTGTTATATATACATCAGTGTGAATGGAAGAACTTTTTTTCTGTTTTATTTTTACATTTTATTTTTAAAAATTTTGAAATTTAATTTTGTTTATTTTTTTATACAGTAGGTTATTATTAGTTATCTATTTTATGCATATACATGTATACAGGTCAAGCCCAATCTCCCAACTCATCCCACCACCACCACCCCATGGCTTCCCCCACTTTGTGTCCATACGTCTGTTCTCTACCTCTGTGTCTCTATTTCTGCCCTGCAAACCAGTTCATCTGTACCATTTTTCTAGGTTCCACATATAGGCATTAATATACAATATTTGTTTTTCTCTTTCTGACTTACTTCACTCTGCATGACAGTCTCTAGATCCATCAACTTCTCTACAAATGACCCAGTTTCATTCCTTTTTATGGCTGAGTAATATTCCATTTTATATATGTACCACATCTTTATCCATTCGTCTGTCTGTGGCCATTTAGGTTGCTTCCATTACCTGGCTATTGTAAATAGTGCTGCAATGAACATTGTGGTGAATGTGTCTTTGTGATTTATGGTTTTCTCTGGGTATATGCCCAGAAGTGGGATTGCTGGATCCTATGGTAATTCTCTTTTTAGTTTTTTAAAGGAACCTCCATACCGTTCTCCATAGTGACTGTATCAATTTACATTCCCACCAATAGCGGAAGAGGGTTCCTTTTGTCCACACCCTCCCCAGAATTTGTTGTTTGTACATTATCTGATGATGCCGATTCTAACAGGTGTGAAGTCTTACCTCATTGTAATTTTGATTTGCATTTCTCTAATAATTAGTGATGTTGAGCAGCTTCTCATGTGCGTCTTGGCCATCTCTGTGACTTCTTTGAAGAAACGTCTCTTTAGATCTTCTGCCCATTTTTGTATTGGGTTGTTTGTTTTATTAATATTAAGCTGCATGAGCTGTTTATATATATTGGAGATTAAACCTTTGTCCATTGATTCGTTTGTGAACGTTTTCGCCCATTCTGTGGGTTGCCTTTTTCCATTCCCGTTTTTTTAACAAAGAAAGAAAGAAAGCAAAAGAAGCAGAACACTAATGTGCGTGAAATATGCCTCTTGAAACTGTTGTTTTGAAATATGGACGTCTTTTGAATTTTTTGGTCGATATATGACCCCAGGATTTGTTTTCAGGGCAGGTGTCATTTACAGGCCTGTAATGATTTGGAATATCCACTGACCATTAGCGCTGGGATTAAAGCTGCAGTTGTGAGAAATGGCCACAAGGTGGCAGCAGTTCTCCCTTACCAAATCTGGTTACTAGGGCAGCAGAGCCTCAATGGAAGTCGCGTTCTAGATTGGAATGTAGAACGGAATGTGCCAGGAGAAGGCCCCTCAAGTGTGTCTCACTACTTCTTGTTCTTGTTTTTAATTTAATTTTTTTATTTTTTTATTACAGCATGTTTGAGTACAACGTTTAGCTTGTTGTAGGTGTGCCAGAGGTTGTTCTTTTACACATATACATATGTCTGTTCTTCCTGGGATCCTTTTCCCATGTACGTTATGACAGAATGTTGAGTAGTCTTCTCTTGGTACTCCGTAGGTCTTTGGTGATTATATACGTCTACTGTGTTTGTATATGTCTGTTAACCCCAATATCGTAATGAATTCAATCCTCACACCTTTCCTTTGGTGAACCATAAGTTTGTTTAATGAATCTGTGATTGCCCTTCTCCGTGGAAATATCTGCCCTGGTATCAATTTATAGGTAACACCTATAAGTGATATGATACGATATGTGTCTTTCACTCTCTGACTTACTCCAAGTCACGTGATTACCTCGAGACTCATCTACGGTGCTGCGAATGGCATTGTGTCCTTTTTTTCCTTGGCGAATATTCTGTCTTAGCGAGGTCCATTTTCTGCAATGTGATTCCCTGAGGGCTGAGGATTAGCTGCCCTGGGCAGCCTGACCCTGCCGGCAAGACCTCCCCAGGTGTGCCTGGGTTGAGGTCAATATAAACAGCACTCCAGGCAGCAATAGCCCCTGCAGCTGTGCCTGACTCCATATTCTCTGCCCCGTCAGCAGTCTCGGGGCTGTGCTGGTGGGAGGGTCGGAGGGTCCACGGCTTTGTGGGTGGCCCGGTGTGAGTGGGGCTCTGCTGGACTTTCGGCAGGAGTTGCCAGGCTGCCACCTGTAAAGAAGAGGATGTGTCACACATAACTTCCACTGGAATATCTCTCCGGGCTGAGGTGAGGAAGGAAAAAAAGGAGTGGGGGCCGGGAAAGGAGGGGTATCTCAGGCAGGGCAATGGAAAGCTTCCAGAAGAGCGCCCGTGGCCAGGACCATCCTGGCTGACCTGCAGGCACCATGTTGGCCTGCGTGCCGTCGCTGGTGTGGCTCCACGGCCCTCCCTCTAGGCTTTCAAGCCCTTGTACATATTCAGGTGTTTCACCTGGGAAGGGTGGGAACAGTTCAGCAGCATCTGGCCTGGGGCTCAGCTCACGTTTACTCACAGAGACCTGGGCACGGTCCCCCAGCTTTGCAATAAGGACGCTCCTTGCGTGGGCGGGTGGGGCTGCTGGCTGTATGGGAGATGATTCCCCACCTCTGACCAATTTCAGAATTGTTTACCACTATAGCAAGTGCCTTGGTAGTGTTTTCCTCTGTATAACGGTTAGGTTCAATTTTTTTTTCTTTTTTGGTTCAAGTTAGATTTTATTCCTCTTTTATGTATTTATAGATATAAGCATGGAAATAATTCATTGTTATATATACATCAGTGTGAATGGAAGAACTTTTTTTCTGTTTTATTTTTACATTTTATTTTTAAAAATTTTGAAATTTAATTTTGTTTATTTTTTTATACAGTAGGTTATTATTAGTTATCTATTTTATGCATATACATGTATACAGGTCAATCCCAATCTCCCAACTCATCCCACCACCACCACCCCATGGCTTCCCCCACTTTGTGTCCATACGTCTGTTCTCTACCTCTGTGTCTCTATTTCTGCCCTGCAAACCAGTTCATCTGTACCATTTTTCTAGGTTCCACATATAGGCATTAATATACAATATTTGTTTTTCTCTTTCTGACTTACTTCACTCTGCATGACAGTCTCTAGATCCATCAACTTCTCTACAAATGACCCAGTTTCATTCCTTTTTATGGCTGAGTAATATTCCATTTTATATATGTACCACATCTTTATCCATTCGTCTGTCTGTGGCCATTTAGGTTGCTTCCATTACCTGGCTATTGTAAATAGTGCTGCAATGAACATTGTGGTGAATGTGTCTTTGTGATTTATGGTTTTCTCTGGGTATATGCCCAGAAGTGGGATTGCTGCATCCTATGGTAATTCTCTTTTTAGTTTTTTAAAGGAACCTCCATACCGTTCTCCATAGTGACTGTATCAATTTACATTCCCACCAATAGCGGAAGAGGGTTCCTTTTGTCCACACCCTCCCCAGAATTTGTTGTTTGTACATTATCTGATGATGCCGATTCTAACAGGTGTGAGGTCTTACCTCATTGTAATTTTGATTTGCATTTCTCTAATAATTAGTGATGTTGAGCAGCTTCTCATGTGCGTCTTGGCCATCTCTGTGACTTCTTTGAAGAAACGTCTCTTTAGATCTTCTGCCCATTTTTGTATTGGGTTGTTTGTTTTATTAATATTAAGCTGCATGAGCTGTTTATATATATTGGAGATTAAACCTTTGTCCATTGATTCGTTTGTGAACGTTTTCGCCCATTCTGAGGGTTGCCTTTTTCCATTCCCGTTTTTTTAACAAAGAAAGAAAGAAAGCAAAAGAAGCAGAACACTAATGTGCGTGAAATATGCCTCTTGAAACTGTTGTTTTGAAATATGGACGTCTTTTGAATTTTTTGGTCGATATATGACCCCAGGATTTGTTTTCAGGGCAGGTGTCATTTACAGGCCTGTAATGATTTGGAATATCCACTGACCATTAGCGCTGGGATTAAAGCTGCAGTTGTGAGAAATGGCCACAAGGTGGCAGCAGTTCTCCCTTACCAAATCTGGTTACTAGGGCAGCAGAGCCTCAATGGAAGTCGCGTTCTAGATTGGAATGTAGAACGGAATGTGCCAGGAGAAGGCCCCTCAAGTGTGTCTCACTACTTCTTGTTCTTGTTTTTAATTTAATTTTTTTATTTTTTTATTACAGCATGTTTGAGTACAACGTTTAGCTTGTTGTAGGTGTGCCAGAGGTGGTTCTTTTACACATATACATATGTCTGTTCTTCCTGGGATCCTTTTCCCATGTACGTTATGACAGAATGTTGAGTAGTCTTCTCTTGGTACTCCGTAGGTCTTTGGTGATTATATACGTCTACTGTGTTTGTATATGTCTGTTAACCCCAATATCGTAATGAATTCAATCCTCACACCTTTCCTTTGGTGAACCATAAGTTTGTTTAATGAATCTGTGATTGCCCTTCTCCGTGGAAATATCTGCCCTGGTATCAATTTATAGGTAACACCTATAAGTGATATGATACGATATGTGTCTTTCACTCTCTGACTTACTCCAAGTCACGTGATTACCTCGAGACTCATCTACGGTGCTGCGAATGGCATTGTGTCCTTTTTTTCCTTGGCGAATATTCTGTCTTAGCGAGGTCCATTTTCTGCAATGTGATTCCCTGAGGGCTGAGGATTAGCTGCCCTGGGCAGCCTGACCCTGCCGGCAAGACCTCCCCAGGTGTGCCTGGGTTGAGGTCAATATAAACAGCACTCCAGGCAGCAATAGCCCCTGCAGCTGTGCCTGACTCCATATTCTCTGCCCCGTCAGCAGTCTCGGGGCTGTGCTGGTGGGAGGGTCGGAGGGTCCACGGCTTTGTGGGTGGCCCGGTGTGAGTGGGGCTCTGCTGGACTTTCGGCAGGAGTTGCCAGGCTGCCACCTGTAAAGAAGAGGATGTGTCACACATAACTTCCACTGGAATATCTCTCCGGGCTGAGGTGAGGAAGGAAAAAAAGGAGTGGGGGCCGGGACAGGAGGGGTATCTCAGGCAGGGCAATGGAAAGCTTCCAGAAGAGCGCCCGTGGCCAGGACCATCCTGGCTGACCTGCAGGCACCAAGTTGGCCTGCGTGCCGTCGCTGGTGTGGCTCCACGGCCCTCCCTCTAGGCTTTCAAGCCCTTGTACATATTCAGGTGTTTCACCTGGGAAGGGTGGGAACAGTTCAGCAGCATCTGGCCTGGGGCTCAGCTCACGTTTACTCACAGAGGCCTGGGCACGGTCCCCCAGCTTTGCAATAAGGACGCTCCTTGCGTGGGCGGGTGGGGCTGCTGGCTGTATGGGAGATGATTCCCCACCTCTGACCAATTTCAGAATTGTTTACCACTGGAGCAAGTGCCTTGGTAGTGTTTTCCTCTGTATAACGGTTAGGTTCAATTTTTTTTTTCTTTTTTGGTTCAAGTTAGATTTTATTCCTCTTTTATGTATTTATAGATATAAGCATGGAAATAATTCATTGTTATATATACATCAGTGTGAATGGAAGAACTTTTTTTCTGTGTTATTTTTACATTTTATTTTTAAAAATTTTGAAATTTAATTTTGTTTATTTTTTTATACAGTAGGTTATTATTAGTTATCTATTTTATGCATATACATGTATACAGGTCAATCCCAATCTCCCAACTCATCCCACCACCACCACCCCATGGCTTCCCCCACTTTGTGTCCATACGTCTGTTCTCTACCTCTGTGTCTCTATTTCTGCCCTGCAAACCAGTTCATCTGTACCATTTTTCTAGGTTCCACATATAGGCATTAATATACAATATTTGTTTTTCTCTTTCTGACTTACTTCACTCTGGATGACAGTCTCTAGATCCATCAACTTCTCTACAAATGACCCAGTTTCATTCCTTTTTATGGCTGAGTAATATTCCATTTTATATATGTACCACATCTTTATCCATTCGTCTGTCTGTGGGCATTTAGGTTGCTTCCATTACCTGGCTATTGTAAATAGTGCTGCAATGAACATTGTGGTGAATGTGTCTTTGTGATTTATGGTTTTCTCTGGGTATATGCCCAGAAGTGGGATTGCTGGATCCTATGGTAATTCTCTTTTTAGTTTTTTAAAGGAACCTCCATACTGTTCTCCATAGTGACTGTATCAATTTACATTCCCACCAATAGCGGAAGAGGGTTCCTTTTGTCCACACCCTCCCCAGAATTTGTTGTTTGTACATTATCTGATGATGCCGATTCTAACAGGTGTGAGGTCTTACCTCATTGTAGTTTTGATTTGCATTTCTCTAATAATTAGTGATGTTTAGCAGCTTCTCATGTGCGTCTTGGCCATCTCTGTGACTTCTTTGAAGAAACGTCTCTTTAGATCTTCTGCCCATTTTTGTATTGGGTTGTTTGTTTTATTAATATTAAGCTGCATGAGCTGTTTATATATATTGGAGATTAAACCTTTGTCCATTGATTCGTTTGTGAACGTTTTCGCCCATTCTGAGGGTTGCCTTATTCCATTCCCGTTTTTTTAACAAAGAAAGAAAGAAAGCAAAAGAAGGAGAACACTAATGTGCGTGAAATATGCCTCTTGAAACTGTCGTTTTGAAATATGGACGTCTTTTGAATTTTTTGGTCGATATATGACCCCAGGATTTGTTTTCAGGGCAGGTGTCATTTACAGGCCTGTAATGATTTGGAATATCCACTGACCATTAGCGCTGGGATTAAAGCTGCAGTTGTGAGAAATGGCCACAAGGTGGCAGCAGTTCTCCCTTACCAAATCTGGTTACTAGGGCAGCAGAGCCTCAATGGAAGTCGCGTTCTAGATTGGAATGTAGAACGGAATGTGCCAGGAGAAGGCCCCTCAAGTGTGTCTCACTACTTCTTGTTCTTGTTTTTAATTTAATTTTTTATTTTTTTATTACAGCATGTTTGAGTACAACGTTTAGCTTGTTGTAGGTGTGCCAGAGGTGGTTCTTTGACACATATACATATGTCTGTTCTTCCTGGGATCCTTTTCCCATGTACGTTATGACAGAATGTTGAGTAGTCTTCTCTTGGTACTCCATAGGTCTTTGGTGATTATATATGTCTACTGTGTTTGTATATGTCTGTTAACCCCAATATCGTAATGAATTCAATCCTCACACCTTTCCTTTGGTGAACCATAAGTTTGTTTAATGAATCTGTGATTGCCCTTCTCCGTGGAAATATCTGCCCTGGTATCAATTTATAGGTAACACCTATAAGTGATATGATACGATATGTGTCTTTCACTCTCTGACTTACTCCAAGTCACGTGATTACCTCGAGACTCATCTACGGTGCTGCGAATGGCATTGTGTCCTTTTTTTCCTTGGCGAATATACTGTCTTAGCGAGGTCCATTTTCTGCAATGTGATTCCCTGAGGGCTGAGGATTAGCTGCCCTGGGCAGCCTGACCCTGCCGGCAAGCCCTCCCCAGGTGTGCCTGGGTTGAGGTCAATATAAACAGCACTCCAGGCAGCAATAGCCCCAGCAGCTGTGCCTGACTCCATATTCTCTGCCCCGTCAGCAGTCTCGGGGCTGTGCTGGTGGGAGGGTGGGAGGGTCCACGGCTTTGTGGGTGGCCCGGTGTGAGTGGGGCTCTGCTGGACTTTCGGCAGGAGTTGCCAGGCTGCCACCTGTAAAGAAGAGGATGTGTCACCCATAACTTCCACTGGAATATCTCTCCGGGCTGAGGTGAGGAAGGAAAAAAAGGAGTGGGGGCCGGGACAGGAGGGGTATCTCAGGCAGGGCAATGGAAAGCTTCCAGAAGAGCGCCCGTGGCCAGGACCATCCTGGCTGACCTGCAGGCACCAAGTTGGCCTGCGTGCCGTCGCTGGTGTGGCTCCACGGCCCTCCCTCTAGGCTTTCAAGCCCTTGTACATATTCAGGTGTTTCACCTGGGAAGGGTGGGAACAGTTCAGCAGCATCTGGCCTGGGGCTCAGCTCACGTTTACTCACAGAGGCCTGGGCACGGTCCCCCAGCTTTGCAATAAGGACGCTCCTTGTGTGGGCGGGTGGGGCTGCTGGCTGTATGGGAGATGATTCCCCACCTCTGACCAATTTCAGAATTGTTTACCACTGGAGCAAGTGCCTTGGTAGTGTTTTCCTCTGTATAACTGTTAGGTTCAATTTTTTTTTTCTTTTTTGGTTCAAGTTAGATTTTATTCCTCTTTTATGTATTTATAGATATAAGCATGGAAATAATTCATTGTTATATATACATCAGTGAGAATGGAAGAAATTTTTTTCTGTTTTATTTTTACATTTTATTTTTAAAAATTTTGAAATTTAATTTTGTTTATTTTTTTATACAGTAGGTTATTATTAGTTATCTATTTTATGCATATACATGTATACAGGTCAATCCCAATCTCCCAACTCATCCCACCACCACCACCCCATGGCTTCCCCCACTTTGTGTCCATACGTCTGTTCTCTACCTCTGTGTCTCTATTTCTGCCCTGCAAACCAGTTCATCTGTACCATTTTTCTAGGTTCCACATATAGGCATTAATATACAATATTTGTTTTTCTCTTTCTGACTTACTTCACTCTGTATGACAGTCTCTAGATCCATCAACTTCTCTACAAATGACCCAGTTTCATTCCTTTTTATGGCTGAGTAATATTCCATTTTATATATGTACCACATCTTTATCCATTCGTCTGTCTGTGGGCATTTAGGTTGCTTCCATTACCTGGCTATTGTAAATAGTGCTGCAATGAACATTGTGGTGAATGTGTCTGTGTGATTTATGGTTTTCTCTGGGTATATGCCCAGAAGTGGGATTGCTGGATCCTATGGTAATTCTCTTTTTAGTTTTTTAAAGGAACCTCCATACTGTTCTCCATAGTGACTGTATCAATTTACATTCCCACCAATAGCGGAAGAGGGTTCCTTTTGTCCACACCCTCCCCAGAATTTGTTGTTTGTACATTATCTGATGATGCCGATTCTAACAGGTGTGAGGTCTTACCTCATTGTAGTTTTGATTTGCATTTCTCTAATAATTAGTGATGTTGAGCAGCTTCTCATGTGCGTCTTGGCCATCTCTGTGACTTCTTTGAAGAAACGTCTCTTTAGATCTTCTGCCCATTTTTGTATTGGGTTGTTTGTTTTATTAATATTAAGCTGCATGAGCTGTTATATATATTGGAGATTAAACCTTTGTCCATTGATTCGTTTGTGAACGTTTTCGCCCATTCTGAGGGTTGCCTTTTTCCATTCCCGTTTTTTTAACAAAGAAAGAAAGAAAGCAAAAGAAGCAGAACACTAATGTGCGTGAAATATGCCTCTTGAAACTGTCGTTTTGTAATATGGACGTCTTTTGGATTTTTTGGTCGATATATGACCCCAGGATTTGTTTTCAGGGCAGGTGTCATTTACAGGCCTGTAATGATTTGGAATATCCACTGACCATTAGCGCTGGGATTAAAGCTGCAGTTGTGAGAAACGGCCACAAGGTGGCAGCAGTTCTCCCTTACCAAATCTGGTTACTAGGGCAGCAGAGCCTCAATGGAAGTCGCGTTCTAGATTGGAATGTAGAACGGAATGTGCCAGGAGAAGGCCCCTCAAGTGTGTCTCACTACTTCTTGTTCTTGTTTTTAATTTAATTTTTTATTTTTTTATTACAGCATGTTTGAGTACAACGTTTAGCTTGTAGGTGTGCCAGAGGTGGTTCTTTTACACATATACATATGTCTGTTCTTCCTGGGATCCTTTTCCCATGTACGTTATGACAGAATGTTGAGTAGTCTTCTCTTGGTACTCCGTAGGTCTTTGGTGATTATATACGTCTACTGTGTTTGTATATGTCTGTTAACCCCAATATCGTAATGAATTCAATCCTCACACCTTTCCTTTGGTGAACCATAAGTTTGTTTAATGAATCTGTGATTGCCCTTCTCCGTGGAAATATCTGCCCTGGTATCAATTTATAGGTAACACCTATAAGTGATATGATACGATATGTGTCTTTCACTCTCTGACTTACTCCAAGTCACGTGATTACCTCGAGACTCATCTACGGTGCTGTGAATGGCATTGTGTCCTTTTTTTCCTTGGCGAATATTCTGTCTTAGCGAGGTCCATTTTCTGCAATGTGATTCCCTGAGGGCTGAGGATTAGCTGCCCTGGGCAGCCTGACCCTGCCGGCAAGCCCTCCCCAGGTGTGCCTGGGTTGAGGTCAATATAAACAGCACTCCAGGCAGCAATAGCCCCAGCAGCTGTGCCTGACTCCATATTCTCTGCCCCGTCAGCAGTCTCGGGGCTGTGCTGGTGGGAGGGTGGGAGGGTCCACTGCTTTGTGGGTGGCCCGGTGTGAGTGTGGCTCTGCTGGACTTTCGGCAGGAGTTGCCAGGCTGCCACCTGTAAAGAAGAGGATGTGTCACCCATAACTTCCACTGGAATATCTCTCCGGGCTGAGTTGTGGAAGGGAAAAAAGGAGTGGGGGCCGGGACAGGAGGGGTATCTCAGGCAGGGCAATGGAAAGCTTCCAGAAGAGCGCCCGTGGCCAGGACCATCCTGGCTGACCTGCAGGCACCAAGTTGGCCTGCGTGCTGTCGCTGGTGTGGCTCCACGGCCCTTCCTCTAGGCTTTCAAGCCCTTGTACATATTCAGGTGTTTCACCTGGGAAGGGTGGGAACAGTTCAGCAGCATCTGGCCTGGGGCTCAGCTCACGTTTACTCACAGAGGCCTGGGCACGGTCCCCCAGCTTTGCAATAAGGACGCTCCTTGCGTGGGCGGGTGGGGCTGCTGGCTGTATGGGAGATGATTCCCCACCTCTGACCAATTTCAGAATTGTTTACCACTGGAGCAAGTGCCTTGGTAGTGTTTTCCTCTGTATAACGGTTAGGTTCAATTTTTTTTTTTTCTTTTTTGGTTCAAGTTAGATTTTATTCCTCTTTTATGTATTTATAGATATAAGCATGGAAATAATTCATTGTTATATATACATCAGTGTGAATGGAAGAACTTTTTTTCTGTTTTATTTTTACATTTTATTTTTAAAAATTTTGAAATTTAATTTTGTTTATTTTTTTATACAGTAGGTTATTATTAGTTATCTATTTTATGCATATACATGTATACAGGTCAATCCCAATCTCCCAACTCATCCCACCACCACCACCCCATGGCTTCCCCCACTTTGTGTCCATACGTCTGTTCTCTACCTCTGTGTCTCTATTTCTGCCCTGCAAACCAGTTCATCTGTACCATTTTTCTAGGTTCCACATATAGGCATTAATATACAATATTTGTTTTTCTCTTTCTGACTTACTTCACTCTGCATGACAGTCTCTAGATCCATCAACTTCTCCACAAATGACCCAGTTTCATTCCTTTTTATGGCTGAGTAATATTCCATTTTATATATGTACCACATCTTTATCCATTCGTCTGTCTGTGGGCATTTAGGTTGCTTCCATTACCTGGCTATTGTAAATAGTGCTGCAATGAACATTGTGGTGAATGTGTCTTTGTGATTTATGGTTTTCTCTGGGTATATGCCCAGAAGTGGGATTGCTGGATCCTATGGTAATTCTCTTTTTAGTTTTTTAAAGGAACCTCCATACTGTTCTCCATAGTGACTGTATCAATTTACATTCCCACCAATAGCGGAAGAGGGTTCCTTTTGTCCACACCCTCCCCAGAATTTGTTGTTTGTACATTATCTGATGATGCCGATTCTAACAGGTGTGAGGTCTTACCTCATTGTAGTTTTGATTTGCATTTCTCTAATAATTAGTGATGTTGAGCAGCTTCTCATGTGCGTCTTGGCCATCTCTGTGACTTCTTTGAAGAAACGTCTCTTTAGATCTTCTGCCCATTTTTGTATTGGGTTGTTTGTTTTATTAATATTAAGCTGCATGAGCTGTTTATATATATTGGAGATTAAACCTTTGTCCATTGATTCGTTTGTGAACGTTTTCGCCCATTCTGAGGGTTGCCTTTTTCCATTCCCGTTTTTTTTAACAAAGAAAGATAGAAAGCAAAAGAAGCAGAACACTAATGTGCGTGAAATATGCCTCTTGAAACTGTCGTTTTGAAATATGGACGTCTTTTGAATTTTTTGGTCGATATATGACCCCAGGATTTGTTTTCAGGGCAGGTGTCATTTACAGGCCTGTAATGATTTGGAATATCCACTGACCATTAGTGCTGGGATTAAAGCTGCAGTTGTGAGAAACGGCCACAAGGTGGCAGCAGTTCTCCCTTACCAAATCTGGTTACTAGGGCATCAGAGCCTCAATGGAAGTCGCGTTCTAGATTGAATTGTAGAACGGAATGTGCCAGGAGAAAGCCCCTCAAGTGTGTCTCACTACTTCTTGTTCTTGTTTTTAATTTAATTTTTTACTTTTTTATTACAGCATGTTTGAGTACAATGTTTAGCTTTTTGTAGGTGTGCAAGAGGTGGTTCTTTTACACATATACATATGTCTGTTCTTCCTGGGATCCTTTTCCCATGTACGTTATGACAGAATGTTGAGTAGTCTTCTCTTGGTACTCCGTAGGTCTTTGGTGATTATATACGTCTACTGTGTTTGTATATGTCTGTTAACCCCAATATCGTAATGAATTCAATCCTCACAACTTTCCTTTGGTGAACCATAAGTTTGTTTAATGAATCTGTGATTGCCCTTCTCCGTGGAAATATCTGCCCTGGTATCAATTTATAGGTAACACCTATAAGTGATATGATACGATATGTGTCTTTCACTCTCTGACTTACTCCAAGTCACGTGATTACCTCGAGACTCATCTACGGTGCTGCGAATGGCATTGTGTCCTTTTTTTCCTTGGCGAATATTCTGTCTTAGCGAGGTCCATTTTCTGCAATGTGATTCCCTGAGGGCTGAGGATTAGCTGCCCTGGGCAGCCTGACCCTGCCGGCAAGCCCTCCCCAGGTGTGCCTGGGTTGAGGTCAATATAAACAGCACCCCAGGCAGCAATAGCCCCTGCAGCTGTGCCTGACTCCATATTCTCTACCCCGTCAGCAGTCTCGGGGCTGTGCTGGTGGGAGGGTGTGAGGGTCCACGGCTTTGTGGGTGGCCCGGTGTGAGTGGGGCTCTGCTGGACTTTCGGCAGGAGTTGCCAGGCTGCCACCTGTAAAGAAGAGGATGTGTCACCCATAACTTCCACTGGAATATCTCTCCGGGCTGAGGTGAGGAAGGAAAAAGAGGAGTGGGGGCCGGGACAGGAGGGGTATCTCAGGCAGGGCAATGGAAAGCTTCCAGAAGAGCGCCCGTGGCCAGGACCATCCTGGCTGACCTGCAGGCACCAAGTTGGCCTGCGTGCCGTCGCTGGTGTGGCTCCACGGCCCTCCCTCTAGGCTTTCAAGCCCTTGTACATATTCAGGTGTTTCACCTGGGAAGGGTGGGAACAGTTCAGCAGCATCTGGCCTGGGGCTCAGCTCACGTTTACTCACAGAGGCCTGGGCACGGTCTCCCAGCTTTGCAATAAGGACGCTCCTTGCGTGGGCGGGTGGGGCTGCTGGCTGTATGGGAGATGATTCCCCACCTCTGACCAATTTCAGAATTGTTTACCACTGGAGCAAGTGCCTTGGTAGTGTTTTCCTCTGTATAACGGTTAGGTTCAATTTTTTTTTTTCTTTTTTGGTTCAAGTTAGATTTTATTCCTCTTTTATGTATTTATAGATATAAGCATGGAAATAATTCATTGTTATATATACATCAGTGTGAATGGAAGAACTTTTTTTCTGTTTTATTTTTACATTTTATTTTTAAAAATTTTGAAATTTAATTTTGTTTATTTTTTTATACAGTAGGTTATTATTAGTTATCTATTTTATGCATATACATGTATACAGGTCAAGCCCAATCTCCCAACTCATCCCACCACCACCACCCCATGGCTTCCCCCACTTTGTGTCCATACGTCTGTTCTCTACCTCTGTGTCTCTATTTCTGCCCTGCAAACCAGTTCATCTGTACCATTTTTCTAGGTTCCACATATAGGCATTAATATACAATATTTGTTTTTCTCTTTCTGACTTACTTCACTCTGTATGACAGTCTCTAGATCCATCAACTTCTCTACAAATGACCCAGTTTCATTCCTTTTTATGGCTGAGTAATATTCCATTTTATATATGTACCACATCTTTATCCATTCGTCTGTCTGTGGGCATTTAGGTTGCTTCCATTACCTGGCTATTGTAAATAGTGCTGCAATGAACATTGTGGTGAATGTGTCTTTGTGATTTATGGTTTTCTCTGGGTATATGCCCAGAAGTGGGATTGCTGGATCCTATGGTAATTCTCTTTTTAGTTTTTTAAAGGAACCTCCATACCGTTCTCCATAGTGACTGTATCAATTTACATTCCCACCAATAGCGGAAGAGGGTTCCTTTTGTCCACACCCTCCCCAGAATTTGTTGTTTGTACATTATCTGATGATGCCGATTCTAACAGGTGTGAGGTCTTACCTCATTGTAGTTTTGATTTGCATTTCTCTAATAATTAGTGATGTTGAGCAGCTTCTCATGTGCGTCTTGGCCATCTCTGTGACTTCTTTGAAGAAACGTCTCTTTAGATCTTCTGCCCATTTTTGTATTGGGTTGTTTGTTTTATTAATATTAAGCTGCATGAGCTGTTTATATATATTGGAGATTAAACCTTTGTCCATTGATTCGTTTGTGAACGTTTTCGCCCATTCTGAGGGTTGCCTTTTTCCATTCCCGTTTTTTTAACAAAGAAAGAAAGAAAGCAAAAGAAGCAGAACACTAATGTGCGTGAAATATGCCTCTTGAAACTGTCGTTTTGAAATATGGACGTCTTTTGAAATTTTTGGTCGATATATGACCCCAGGATTTGTTTTCAGGGCAGGTGTCATTTACAGGCCTGTAATGATTTGGAATATCCACTGACCATTAGCGCTGGGATTAAAGCTGCAGTTGTGAGAAATGGCCACAAGGTGGCAGCAGTTCTCCCTTACCAAATCTGGTTACTAGGGCAGCAGAGCCTCAATGGAAGTCGCGTTCTAGATTGGAATGTAGAACGGAATGTGCCAGGAGAAGGCCCCTCAAGTGTGTCTCACTACTTCTTGTTCTTGTTTTTAATTTAATTTTTTATTTTTTTATTACAGCATGTTTGAGTACAACGTTTAGCTTGTTGTAGGTGTGCCAGAGGTGGTTCTTTTACACATATACATATGTCTGTTCTTCCTGGGATCCTTTTCCCATGTACGTTATGACAGAATGTTGAGTAGTCTTCTCTTGGTACTCCGTAGGTCTTTGGTGATTATATACGTCTACTGTGTTTGTATATGTCTGTTAACCCCAATATCGTAATGAATTCAATCCTCACACCTTTCCTTTGGTGAACCATAAGTTTGTTTAATGAATCTGTGATTGCCCTTCTCCGTGGAAATATCTGCCCTGGTATCAATTTATAGGTAACACCTATAAGTGGTATGATACGATATGTGTCTTTCACTCTCTGACTTACTCCAAGTCACGTGATTACCTCGAGACTCATCTACGGTGCTGCGAATGGCATTGTGTCCTTTTTTTCCTTGGCGAATATTCTGTCTTTGCGACGTCCATTTTCTGCAATGTGATTCCCTGAGGGCTGAGGATTAGCTGCCCTGGGCAGCCTGACCCTGCCGGCAAGCCCTCCCCAGGTGTGCCTGGGTTGAGGTCAATATAAACAGCACTCCAGGCAGCAATAGCCCCTGCAGCTGTGCCTGACTCCATATTCTCTGCCCCGTCAGCAGTCTCGGGGCTGTGCTGGTGGGAGGGTGGGAGGGTCCACGGCTTTGTGGGTGGCCCGGTGTGAGTGGGGCTCTGCTGGACTTTCGGCAGGAGTTGCCAGGCTGCCACCTGTAAAGAAGAGGATGTGTCACCCATAACTTCCACTGGAATATCTCTCCGGGCTGAGGTGTGGAAGGAAAAAAAGGAGTGGGGGCCGGGACAGGAGGGGTATCTCAGGCAGGGCAATGGAAAGCTTCCAGAAGAGCGCCCGTGGCCAGGACCATCCTGGCTGACCTGCAGGCACCAAGTTGGCCTGCGTGCCGTCGCTGGTGTGGCTCCACGGCCCTCCCTCTAGGCTTTCAAGCCCTTGTACATATTCAGGTGTTTCACCTGGGAAGGGTGGGAACAGTTCAGCAGCATCTGGCCTGGGGCTCAGCTCACGTTTACTCACAGAGGCCTGGGCACGGTCCCCCAGCTTTGCAATAAGGACGCTCCTTTCGTGGGCGGGTGGGGCTGCTGGCTGTAGGGGAGATGATTCCCCACCTCTGACCAATTTCAGAATTGTTTACCACTGGAGCAAGTGCCTTGGTAGTGTTTTCCTCTGTATAACTGTTAGGTTCAATTTTTTTTTTCTTTTTTGGTTCAAGTTAGATTTTATTCCTCTTTTATGTATTTATAGATATAAGCATGGAAATAATTCATTGTTATATATACATCAGTGTGAATGGAAGAACTTTTTTTCTGTTTTATTTTTACATTTTATTTTTAAAAATTTTGAAATTTAATTTTGTTTATTTTTTTATACAGTAGGTTATTATTAGTTATCTATTTTATGCATATACATGTATACAGGTCAATCCCAATCTCCCAACTCATCCCACCACCACCACCCCATGGCTTCCCCCACTTTGTGTCCATACGTCTGTTCTCTACCTCTGTGTCTCTATTTCTGCCCTGCAAACCAGTTCATCTGTACCATTTTTCTAGGTTCCACATATAGGCATTAATATACAATATTTGTTTTTCTCTTTCTGACTTACTTCACTCTGTATGACAGTCTCTAGATCCATCAACTTCTCTACAAATGACCCAGTTTCATTCCTTTTTATGGCTGAGTAATATTCCATTTTATATATGTACCACATCTTTATCCATTCGTCTGTCTGTGGGCATTTAGGTTGCTTCCATTACCTGGCTATTGTAAATAGTGCTGCAATGAACATTGTGGTGAATGTGTCTTTGTGATTTATGGTTTTCTCTGGGTATATGCCCAGAAGTGGGATTGCTGGATCCTATGGTAATTCTCTTTTTAGTTTTTTAAAGGAACCTCCATACTGTTCTCCATAGTGACTGTATCAATTTACATTCCCACCAATAGCGGAAGAGGGTTCCTTTTGTCCACACCCTCCCCAGAATTTGTTGTTTGTACATTATCTGATGATGCCGATTCTAACAGGTGTGAGGTCTTACCTCATTGTAGTTTTGATTTGCATTTCTCTAATAATTAGTGATGTTGAGCAGCTTCTCATGTGCGTCTTGGCCATCTCTGTGACTTCTTTGAAGAAACGTCTCTTTAGATCTTCTGCCCATTTTTGTATTGGGTTGTTTGTTTTATTAATATTAAGCTGCATGAGCTGTTTATATATATTGGAGATTAAACCTTTGTCCATTGATTCGTTTGTGAACGTTTTCGCCCATTCTGAGGGTTGCCTTTTTCCATTCCCGTTTTTTTAACAAAGAAAGAAAGAAAGCAAAAGAAGCAGAACACTAATGTGCGTGAAATATGCCTCTTGAAACTGTCGTTTTGAAATATGGACGTCTTTTGAAATTTTTGGTCGATATATGACCCCAGGATTTGTTTTCAGGGCAGGTGTCATTTACAGGCCTGTAATGATTTGGAATATCCACTGACCATTAGCGCTGGGATTAAAGCTGCAGTTGTGAGAAATGGCCACAAGGTGGCAGCAGTTCTCCCTTACCAAATCTGGTTACTAGGGCAGCAGAGCCTCAATGGAAGTCGCGTTCTAGATTGGAATGTAGAACGGAATGTGCCAGGAGAAGGCCCCTCAAGTGTGTCTCACTACTTCTTGTTCTTGTTTTTAATTTAATTTTTTATTTTTTTATTACAGCATGTTTGAGTACAACGTTTAGCTTGTTGTAGGTGTGCCAGAGGTGGTTCTTTTACACATATACATATGTCTGTTCTTCCTGGGATCCTTTTCCCATGTACGTTATGACAGAATGTTGAGTAGTCTTCTCTTGGTACTCCGTAGGTCTTTGGTGATTATATACGTCTACTGTGTTTGTATATGTCTGTTAACCCCAATATCGTAATGAATTCAATCCTCACACCTTTCCTTTGGTGAACCATAAGTTTGTTTAATGAATCTGTGATTGCCCTTCTCCGTGGAAATATCTGCCCTGGTATCAATTTATAGGTAACACCTATAAGTGATATGATACGATATGTGTCTTTCACTCTCTGACTTACACCAAGTCACGTGATTACCTCGAGACTCATCTACGGTGCTGCGAATGGCATTGTGTCCTTTTTTTCCTTGGCGAATAATCTGTCTTAGCGAGGTCCATTTTCTGCAATGTGATTCCCTGAGGGCTGAGGATTAGCTGCCCTGGGCAGCCTGACCCTGCCGGCAAGCCCTCCCCAGGTGTGCCTGTGTTGAGGTCAATATAAACAGCACTCCAGGCAGCAATAGCCCCTGCAGCTGTGCCTGACTCCATATTCTCTGCCCCGTCAGCAGTCTCGGGGCTGTGCTGGTGGGAGGGCGGGAGGGTCCACGGCTTTGTGGGTGGCCCGGTGTGAGTGGGGCTCTGCTGGACTTTCGGCAGGAGTTGCCAGGCTGCCACCTGTAAAGAAGAGGATGTGTCACCCATAACTTCCACTGGAATATCTCTCCGGGCTGAGGTGTGGAAGGAAAAAAAGGAGTGGGGGCCGGGACAGGAGGGGTATCTCAGGCAGGGCAATGGAAAGCTTCCAGAAGAGCGCCCGTGGCCAGGACCATCCTGGCTGACCTGCAGGCACCAAGTTGGCCTGCGTGCCGTCGCTGGTGTGGCTCCACGGCCCTCCCTCTAGGCTTTCAAGCCCTTGTACATATTCAGGTGTTTCACCTGGGAAGGGTGGGAACAGTTCAGCAGCATCTGGCCTGGGGCTCAGCTCACGTTTACTCACAGAGGCCTGGGCACGGTCCCCCAGCTTTGCAATAAGGACGCTCCTTGCGTGGGCGGGTGGGGCTGCTGGCTGTATGGGAGATGATTCCCCACCTCTGACCAATTTCAGAATTGTTTACCACTGGAGCAAGTGCCTTGGTAGTGTTTTCCTCTGTATAACGGTTAGGTTCAATTTTTTTTTTTCTTTTTTGGTTCAAGTTAGATTTTATTCCTCTTTTATGTATTTATAGATATAAGCATGGAAATAATTCATTGTTATATATACATCAGTGTGAATGGAAGAACTTTTTTTCTGTTTTATTTTTACATTTTATTTTTAAAAATTTTGAAATTTAATTTTGTTTATTTTTTTATACAGTAGGTTATTATTAGTTATCTATTTTATGCATATACATGTATACAGGTCAATCCCAATCTCCCAACTCATCCCACCACCACCACCCCATGGCTTCCCCCACTTTGTGTCCATACGTCTGTTCTCTACCTCTGTGTCTCTATTTCTGCCCTGCAAACCAGTTCATCTGTACCATTTTTCTAGGTTCCACATATAGGCATTAGTATACAATATTTGTTTTTCTCTTTCTGACTTACTTCACTCTGTATGACAGTCTCTAGATCCATCAACTTCTCTACAAATGACCCAGTTTCATTCCTTTTTATGGCTGAGTAATATTCCATTTTATATATGTACCACATCTTTATCCATTCATCTGTCTGTGGGCATTTAGGTTGCTTCCATTACCTGGCTATTGTAAATAGTGCTGCAATGAACATTGTGGTGAATGTGTCTTTGTGATTTATGGTTTTCTCTGGGTATATGCCCAGAAGTGGGATTGCTGGATCCTATGGTAATTCTCTTTTTAGTTTTTTAAAGGAACCTCCATACTGTTCTCCATAGTGACTGTATCAATTTACATTCCCACCAATAGTGGAAGAGGGTTCCTTTTGTCCACACCCTCCCCAGAATTTGTTGTTTCTACATTATCTGATGATGCCGATTCTAACAGGTGTGAGGTCTTACCTCATTGTAGTTTTGATTTGCATTTCTCTAATAATTAGTGATGTTGAGCAGCTTCTCATGTGCGTCTTGGCCATCTCTGTGACTTCTTTGAAGACACGTCTCTTTAGATCTTCTGCCCATTTTTGTATTGGGTTGTTTGTTTTATTAATATTAAGCTGCATGAGCTGTTTATATATATTGGAGATTAAACCTTTGTCCATTGATTCGTTTGTGAACGTTTTCGCCCATTCTGAGGGTTGCCTTTTTCCATTCCCGTTTTTTTAACAAAGAAAGAAAGAAAGCAAAAGAAGCAGAACACTAATGTGCGTGAAATATGCCTCTTGAAACTGTCGTTTTGTAATATGGACGTCTTTTGAATTTTTTGGTCGATATATGACCCCAGGATTTGTTTTCAGGGCAGGTGTCATTTACAGGCCTGTAATGATTTGGAATATCCACTGACCAATAGCGCTGGGATTAAAGCTGCAGTTGTGAGAAATGGCCACAAGGTGGCAGCAGTTCTCCCTTACCAAATCTGGTTACTAGGGCAGCAGAGCCTCAATGGAAGTCGCGTTCTAGATTGGAATGTAGAACGGAATGTGCCAGGAGAAGGCCCCTCAAGTGTGTCTCACTACTTCTTGTTCTTGTTTTTAATTTAATTTTTTATTTTTTTATTACAGCATGTTTGAGTACAACGTTTAGCTTGTTGTAGGTGTGCCAGAGGTGGTTCTTTTACACATATACATATGTCTGTTCTTCCTGGGATCCTTTTCCTATGTACGTTATGACAGAATGTTGAGTAGTCTTCTCTTGGTACTCCGTAGGTCTTTGGTGATTATATACGTCTACTGTGTTTGTATATGTCTGTTAACCCCAATATCGTAATGAATTCAATCCTCACACCTTTCCTTTGGTGAACCATAAGTTTGTTTAATGAATCTGTGATTGCCCTTCTCCGTGGAAATATCTGCCCTGGTATCAATTTATAGGTAACACCTATAAGTGATATGATACGATATGTGTCTTTCACTCTCTGACTTAATCCAAGTCACGTGATTACCTCGAGACTCATCTACGGTGGTGCGAATGGCATTGTGTCCTTTTTTTCCTTGGCGAATATTCTGTCTTAGCGAGGTCCATTTTCTGCAATGTGATTCCCTGAGGGCTGAGGATTAGCTGCCCTGGGCAGCCTGACCCTGCCGGCAAGACCTCCCCAGGTGTGCCTGGGTTGAGGTCAATATAAACAGCACTCCAGGCAGCAATAGCCCCTGCAGCTGTGCCTGACTCCATATTCTCTGCCCCGTCAGCAGTCTCGGGGCTGTGCTGGTGGGAGGGTGGGAGGGTCCACGGCTTTGTGGGTGGCCCGGTGTGAGTGGGGCTCTGCTGGACTTTCGGCAGGAGTTGCCAGGCTGCCACCTGTAAAGAAGAGGATGTGTCACCCATAACTTCCACTGGAATATCTCTCCGGGCTGAGGTGTGGAAGGGAAAAAAGGAGTGGGGGCCGGGACAGGAGGGGTATCTCAGGCAGGGCAATGGAAAGCTTCCAGAAGAGTGCCCGTGGCCAGGACCATCCTGGCTGACCTGCAGGCACCAAGTTGGCCTGCGTGCTGTCGCTGGTGTGGCTCCACGGCCCTTCCTCTAGGCTTTCAAGCCCTTGTACATATTCAGGTGTTTCACCTGGGAAGGGTGGGAACAGTTCAGCAGCATCTGGCCTGGGGCTCAGCTCACGTTTACTCACAGAGGCCTGGGCACGGTCCCCCAGCTTTGCAATAAGGACGCTCCTTGCGTGGGCGGGTGGGGCTGCTGGCTGTATGGGAGATGATTCCCCACCTCTGACCAATTTCAGAATTGTTTACCACTGGAGCAAGTGCCTTGGTAGTGTTTTCCTCTGTATAACGGTTAGGTTCAATTTTTTTTTTTCTTTTTTGGTTCAAGTTAGATTTTATTCCTCTTTTATGTATTTATAGATATAAGCATGGAAATAATTCATTGTTATATATACATCAGTGTGAATGGAAGAACTTTTTTTCTGTTTTATTTTTACATTTTATTTTTAAAAATTTTGAAATTTAATTTTGTTTATTTTTTTATACAGTAGGTTATTATTAGTTATCTATTTTATGCATATACATGTATACAGGTCAAGCCCAATCTCCCAACTCATCCCACCACCACCACCCCATGGCTTCCCCCACTTTGTGTCCATACGTCTGTTCTCTACCTCTGTGTCTCTATTTCTGCCCTGCAAACCAGTTCATCTGTACCATTTTTCTAGGTTCCACATATAGGCATTAATATACAATATTTGTTTTTCTCTTTCTGACTTACTTCACTCTGTATGACAGTCTCTAGATCCATCAACTTCTCTACAAATGACCCAGTTTCATTCCTTTTTATGGCTGAGTAATATTCCATTTTATATATGTACCACATCTTTATCCATTCGTCTGTCTGTGGGCATTTAGGTTGCTTCCATTACCTGGCTATTGTAAATAGTGCTGCAATGAACATTGTGGTGAATGTGTCTTTGTGATTTATGGTTTTCTCTGGGTATATGCCCAGAAGTGGGATTGCTGGATCCTATGGTAATTCTCTTTTTAGTTTTTTAAAGGAACCTCCATACCGTTCTCCATAGTGACTGTATCAATTTACATTCCCACCAATAGCGGAAGAGGGTTCCTTTTGTCCACACCCTCCCCAGAATTTGTTGTTTGTACATTATCTGATGATGCCGATTCTAACAGGTGTGAGGTCTTACCTCATTGTAGTTTTGATTTGCATTTCTCTAATAATTAGTGATGTTGAGCAGCTTCTCATGTGCGTCTTGGCCATCTCTGTGACTTCTTTGAAGAAACGTCTCTTTAGATCTTCTGCCCATTTTTGTATTGGGTTGCTTGTTTTATTAATATTAAGCTGCATGAGCTGTTTATATATATTGGAGATTAAACCTTTGTCCATTGATTCGTTTGTGAACGTTTTCGCCCATTCTGAGGGTTGCCTTTTTCCATTCCCGTTTTTTTAACAAAGAAAGAAAGCAAAAGAAGCAGAACACTAATGTGCGTGAAATATGCCTCTTGAAACTGTTGTTTTGAAATATGGACGTCTTTTGAATTTTTTGGTCGATATATGACCCCAGGATTTGTTTTCAGGGCAGGTGTCATTTACAGGCCTGTAATGATTTGGAATATCCACTGACCATTATGGCTGGGATTAAAGCTGCAGTTGTGAGAAATGGCCACAAGGTGGCAGCAGTTCTCCCTTACCAAATCTGGTTACTAGGGCAGCAGAGCCTCAATGGAAGTCGCGTTCTAGATTGGAATGTAGAACGGAATGTGCCAGGAGAAGGCCCCTCAAGTGTGTCTCACTACTTCTTGTTCTTGTTTTTAATTTAATTTTTTATTTTTTTATTACAGCATGTTTGAGTACAACGTTTAGCTTGTTGTAGGTGTGCCAGAGGTGGTTCTTTTACACATATACATATGTCTGTTCTTCCTGGGATCCTTTTCCCATGTACGTTATGACAGAATGTTGAGTAGTCTTCTCTTGGTACTCCGTAGGTCTTTGGTGATTATATACGTCTACTGTGTTTGTATATGTCTGTTAACCCCAATATCGTAATGAATTCAATCCTCACACCTTTCCTTTGGTGAACCATAAGTTTGTTTAATGAATCTGTGATTGCCCTTCTCCGTGGAAATATCTGCCCTGGTATCAATTTATAGGTAACACCTATAAGTGATATGATACGATATGTGTCTTTCACTCTCTGACTTACTCCAAGTCACGTGATTACCTCGAGACTCATCTACGGTGCTGCGAATGGCATTGTGTCCTTTTTTTCCTTGGCGAATATTCTGTCTTAGCGAGGTCCATTTTCTGCAATGTGATTCCCTGAGGGCTGAGGATTAGCTGCCCTGGGCAGCCTGACCCTGCCGGCAAGCCCTCCCCAGGTGTGCCTGGGTTGAGGTCAATATAAACAGCACTCCAGGCAGCAATAGCCCCTGCAGCTGTGCCTGACTCCATATTCTCTGCCCCGTCAGCAGTCTCGGGGCTGTGCTGGTGGGAGGGTGGGAGGGTCCACGGCTTTGTGGGTGGCCCGGTGTGAGTGGGGCTCTGCTGGACTTTCGGCAGGAGTTGCCAGGCTGCCACCTGTAAAGAAGAGGATGTGTCACCCATAACTTCCACTGGAATATCTCTCCGGGCTGAGGTGTGGAAGGAAAAAAAGGAGTGGGGGCCGGGACAGGAGGGGTATCTCAGGCAGGGCAATGGAAAGCTTCCAGAAGAGCGCCCGTGGCCAGGACCATCCTGGCTGACCTGCAGGCACCAAGTTGGCCTGCGTGCCGTCGCTGGTGTGGCTCCACGGCCCTCCCTCTAGGCTTTCAAGCCCTTGTACATATTCAGGTGTTTCACCTGGGAAGGGTGGGAACAGTTCAGCAGCATCTGGCCTGGGGCTCAGCTCACGTTTACTCACAGAGGCCTGGGCACGGTCCCCCAGCTTTGCAATAAGGACGCTCCTTTCATGGGCGGGTGGGGCTGCTGGCTGTATGGGAGATGATTCCCCACCTCTGACCAATTTCAGAATTGTTTACCACTGGAGCAAGTGCCTTGGTAGTGTTTTCCTCTGTATAACGGTTAGGTTCAATTTTTTTTTTTCTTTTTTGGTTCAAGTTAGATTTTATTCCTCTTTTATGTATTTATAGATATAAGCATGGAAATAATTCATTGTTATATATACATCAGTGTGAATGGAAGAACTTTTTTTCTGTTTTATTTTTACATTTTATTTTTAAAAATTTTGAAATTTAATTTTGTTTATTTTTTTATACAGTAGGTTATTATTAGTTATCTATTTTATGCATATACATGTATACAGGTCAATCCCAATCTCCCAACTCATCCCACCACCACCACCCCATGGCTTCCCCCACTTTGTGTCCATACGTCTGTTCTCTACCTCTGTGTCTCTATTTCTGCCCTGCAAACCAGTTCATCTGTACCATTTTTCTAGGTTCCACATATAGGCATTAATATACAATATTTGTTTTTCTCTTTCTGACTTACTTCACTCTGTATGACAGTCTCTAGATCCATCAACTTCTCTACAAATGACCCAGTTTCATTCCTTTTTATGGCTGAGTAATATTCCATTTTATATATGTACCACATCTTTATCCATTCGTCTGTCTGTGGGCATTTAGGTTGCTTCCATTACCTGGCTATTGTAAATAGTGCTGCAATGAACATTGTGGTGAATGTGTCTTTGTGATTTATGGTTTTCTCTGGGTATATGCCCAGAAGTGGGATTGCTGGATCCTATGGTAATTCTCTTTTTAGTTTTTTAAAGGAACCTCCATACTGTTCTCCATAGTGACTGTATCAATTTACATTCCCACCAATAGCGGAAGAGGGTTCCTTTTGTCCACACCCTCCCCAGAATTTGTTGTTTGTACATTATCTGATGATGCCGATTCTAACAGGTGTGAGGTCTTACCTCATTGTAGTTTTGATTTGCATTTCTCTAATAATTAGTGATGTTGAGAAGCTTCTCATGTGCGTCTTGGCCATCTCAGTGACTTCTTTGAAGAAACGTCTCTTTAGATCTTCTGCCCATTTTTGTATTGGGTTGTTTGTTTTATTAATATTAAGCTGCATGAGCTGTTTATATATATTGGAGATTAAACCTTTGTCCATTGATTCGTTTGTGAACGTTTTCGCCCATTCTGAGGGTTGCCTTTTTCCATTCCCGTTTTTTTAACAAAGAAAGAAAGAAAGCAAAAGAAGCAGAACACTAATGTGCGTGAAATATGCCTCTTGAAACTGTCGTTTTGAAATATGGACGTCTTTTGAAATTTTTGGTCGATATATGACCCCAGGATTTGTTTTCAGGGCAGGTGTCATTTACAGGCCTGTAATGATTTGGAATATCCACTGACCATTAGCGCTGGGATTAAAGCTGCAGTTGTGAGAAACGGCCACAAGGTGGCAGCAGTTCTCCCTTACCAAATCTGGTTACTAGGGCAGCAGAGCCTCAATGGAAGTCGCGTTCTAGATTGGAATGTAGAACGGAATGTGCCAGGAGAAGGCCCCTCAAGTGTGTCTCACTACTTCTTGTTCTTGTTTTTAATTTAATTTTTTATTTTTTTATTACAGCATGTTTGAGTACAACGTTTAGCTTGTTGTAGGTGTGCCAGAGGTGGTTCTTTTACACATATACATATGTCTGTTCTTCCTGGGATCCTTTTCCCACGTACGTTATGACAGAATGTTGAGTAGTCTTCTTTGGTACTCCGTAGGTCTTTGGTGATTATATACGTCTACTGTGTTTGTATATGTCTGTTAAACCCAATATCGTAATGAATTCAATCCTCACACCTTTCCTTTGGTGAACCATAAGTTTGTTTAATGAATCTGTGATTGCCCTTCTCCGTGGAAATATCTGCCCTGGTATCAATTTATAGGTAACACCTATAAGTGATATGATACGATATGTGTCTTTCACTCTCTGACTTACTCCAAGTCACGTGATTACCTCGAGACTCATCTACGGTGCTGCGAATGGCATTGTGTCCTTTTTTTCCTTGGCGAATATTCTGTCTTAGCGAGGTCCATTTTCTGCAATGTGATTCCCTGAGGGCTGAGGATTAGCTGCCCTGGGCAGCCTGACCCTGCCGGCAAGCCCTCCCCAGGTGTGCCTGGGTTGAGGTCAATATAAACAGCACTCCAGGCAGCAATAGCCCCTGCAGCTGTGCCTGACTCCATATTCTCTGCCCCGTCAGCAGTCTCGGGGCTGTGCTGGTGGGAGGGTGGGAGGGTCCACGGCTTTGTGGGTGGCCCGGTGTGAGTGGGGCTCTGCTGGACTTTCGGCAGGAGTTGCCAGGCTGCCACCTGTAAAGAAGAGGATGTGTCACCCATAACTTCCACTGGAATATCTCTCCGGGCTGAGGTGTGGAAGGGAAAAAAGGAGTGGGGGCCGGGACAGGAGGGGTATCTCAGGCAGGGCAATGGAAAGCTTCCAGAAGAGCGCCCGTGGCCAGGACCATCCTGGCTGACCTGCAGGCACCAAGTTGGCCTGCGTGCCGTCGCTGGTGTGGCTCCACGGCCCTCCCTCTAGGCTTTCAAGCCCTTGTACATATTCAGGTGTTTCACCTGGGAAGGGTGGGAACAGTTCAGCAGCATCTGGCCTGGGGCTCAGCTCACGTTTACTCACAGAGGCCTGGGCACGGTCCCCCACCTTTGCAATAAGGACGCTCCTTGCGTGGGCGGGTGGGGCTGCTGGCTGTATGGGAGATGATTCCCCACCTCTGACCAATTTCAGAATTGTTTACCACTGGAGCAAGTGCCTTGGTAGTGTTTTCCTCTGTATAACGGTTAGGTTCAATTTTTTTTTTCTTTTTTGGTTCAAGTTAGATTTTATTCCTCTTTTATGTATTTATAGATATAAGCATGGAAATAATTCATTGTTATATATACATCAGTGTGAATGGAAGAACTTTTTTTCTGTTTTATTTTTACATTTTATTTTTAAAAATTTTGAAATTTAATTTTGTTTATTTTTTTATACAGTAGGTTATTATTAGTTATCTATTTTATGCATATACATGTATACATGTCAAGCCCAATCTCCCAACTCATCCCACCACCACCACCCCATGGCTTCCCCCACTTTGTGTCCATACGTCTGTTCTCTACCTCTGTGTCTCTATTTCTGCCCTGCAAACCAGTTCATCTGTACCATTTTTCTAGGTTCCACATATAGGCATTAATATACAATATTTGTTTTTCTCTTTCTGACTTACTTCACTCTGTATGACAGTCTCTAGATCCATCAACTTCTCTACAAATGACCCAGTTTCATTCCTTTTTATGGCTGAGTAATATTCCATTTTATATATGTACCACATCTTTATCCATTCGTCTGTCTGTGGCCATTTAGGTTGCTTCCATTACCTGGCTATTGTAAATAGTGCTGCAATGAACATTGTGGTGAATGTGTCTTTGTGATTTATGGTTTTCTCTGGGTATATGCCCAGAAGTGGGATTGCTGGATCCTATGGTAATTCTCTTTTTAGTTTTTTAAAGGAACCTCCATACCGTTCTCCATAGTGACTGTATCAATTTACATTCCCACCAATAGCGGAAGAGGGTTCCTTTTGTCCACACCCTCCCCAGAATTTGTTGTTTGTACATTATCTGATGATGCCGATTCTAACAGGTGTGAGGTCTTACCTCATTGTAGTTTTGATTTGCATTTCTCTAATAATTAGTGATGTTGAGCAGCTTCTCATGTGCGTCTTGGCCATCTCTGTGACTTCTTTGAAGAAACGTCTCTTTAGATCTTCTGCCCATTTTTGTATTGGGTTGTTTGTTTTATTAATATTAAGCTGCATGAGCTGTTTATATATATTGGAGATTAAACCTTTGTCCATTGATTCGTTTGTGAACGTTTTCGCCCATTCTGAGGGTTGCCTTTTTCCATTCCCGTTTTTTTAACAAAGAAAGAAAGAAAGCAAAAGAAGCAGAACACTAATGTGCGTGAAATATGCCTCTTGAAACTGTCGTTTTGAAATATGGACGTCTTTTGAATTTTTTGGTCGATATATGACCCCAGGATTTGTTTTCAGGGCAGGTGTCATTTACAGGCCTGTAATGATTTGGAATATCCACTGACCATTAGCACTGGGATTAAAGCTGCAGTTGTGAGAAACGGCCACAAGGTGGCAGCAGTTCTCCCTTACCAAATCTGGTTACTAGGGCAGCAGAGCCTCAATGGAAGTCGCGTTCTAGATTGGAATGTAGAACGGAATGTGCCAGGAGAAGGCCCCTCAAGTGTGTCTCACTACTTGTTGTTCTTGTTTTTAATTTAATTTTTTATTTTTTTATTACAGCATGTTTGAGTACAACGTTTAGCTTGTTGTAGGTGTGCCAGAGGTGGTTCTTTTACACATATACATATGTCTGTTCTTCCTGGGATCCTTTTCCCATGTACGTTATGACAGAATGTTGAGTAGTCTTCTCTTGGTACTCCGTAGGTCTTTGGTGATTATATACGTCTACTGTGTTTGTATATGTCTGTTAACCCCAATATCGTAATGAATTCAATCCTCACACCTTTCCTTTGGTGAACCATAAGTTTGTTTAATGAATCTGTGATTGCCCTTCTCCGTGGAAATATCTGCCCTGGTATCAATTTATAGGTAACACCTATAAGTGATATGATACGATATGTGTCTTTCACTCTCTGACTTAATCCAAGTCACGTGATTACCTCGAGACTCATCTACGGTGCTGCGAATGGCATTGTGTCCTTTTTTTCCTTGGCGAATATTCTGTCTTAGCGAGGTCCATTTTCTGCAATGTGATTCCCTGAGGGCTGAGGATTAGCTGCCCTGGGCAGCCTGACCCTGCCGGCAAGACCTCCCCAGGTGTGCCTGGGTTGAGGTCAATATAAACAGCACTCCAGGCAGCAATAGCCCCTGCAGCTGTGCCTGACTCCATATTCTCTGCCCCGTCAGCAGTCTCGGGGCTGTGCTGGTGGGAGGGTGGGAGGGTCCACGGCTTTGTGGGTGGCCCGGTGTGAGTGGGGCTCTGCTGGACTTTCGGCAGGAGTTGCCAGGCTGCCACCTGTAAAGAAGAGGATGTGTCACCCATAACTTCCACTGGAATATCTCTCCGGGCTGAGGTGTGGAAGGGAAAAAAGGAGTGGGGGCCGGGACAGGAGGGGTATCTCAGGCAGGGCAATGGAAAGCTTCCAGAAGAGCGCCCGGGGCCAGGACCATCCTGGCTGACCTGCAGGCACCAAGTTGGCCTGCGTGCTGTCGCTGGTGTGGCTCCACGGCCCTTCCTCTAGGCTTTCAAGCCCTTGTACATATTCAGGTGTTTCACCTGGGAAGGGTGGGAACAGTTCAGCAGCATCTGGCCTGGGGCTCAGCTCACGTTTACTCACAGAGGCCTGGGCACGGTCCCCCAGCTTTGCAATAAGGACGCTCCTTGCGTGGGCGGGTGGGGCTGCTGGCTGTATGGGAGATGATTCCCCACCTCTGACCAATTTCAGAATTGTTTACCACTGGAGCAAGTGCCTTGGTAGTGTTTTCCTCTGTATAACGGTTAGGTTCAATTTTTTTTTTCTTTTTTGGTTCAAGTTAGATTTTATTCCTCTTTTATGTATTTATAGATATAAGCATGGAAATAATTCATTGTTATATATACATCAGTGTGAATGGAAGAACTTTTTTTCTGTTTTATTTTTACATTTTATTTTTAAAAATTTTGAAATTTAATTTTGTTTATTTTTTTATACAGTAGGTTATTATTAGTTATCTATTTTATGCATATACATGTATACATGTCAAGCCCAATCTCCCAACTCATCCCACCACCACCACCCCATGGCTTCCCCCACTTTGTGTCCATACGTCTGTTCTCTACCTCTGTGTCTCTATTTCTGCCCTGCAAACCAGTTCATCTGTACCATTTTTCTAGGTTCCACATATAGGCATTAATATACAATATTTGTTTTTCTCTTTCTGACTTACTTCACTCTGTATGACAGTCTCTAGATCCATCAACTTCTCTACAAATGACCCAGTTTCATTCCTTTTTATGGCTGAGTAATATTCCATTTTATATATGTACCACATCTTTATCCATTCGTCTGTCTGTGGCCATTTAGGTTGCTTCCATTACCTGGCTATTGTAAATAGTGCTGCAATGAACATTGTGGTGAATGTGTCTTTGTGATTTATGGTTTTCTCTGGGTATATGCCCAGAAGTGGGATTGCTGGATCCTATGGTAATTCTCTTTTTAGTTTTTTAAAGGAACCTCCATACCGTTCTCCATAGTGACTGTATCAATTTACATTCCCACCAATAGCGGAAGAGGGTTCCTTTTGTCCACACCCTCCCCAGAATTTGTTGTTTGTACATTATCTGATGATGCCGATTCTAACAGGTGTGAGGTCTTACCTCATTGTAGTTTTGATTTGCATTTCTCTAATAATTAGTGATGTTGAGCAGCTTCTCATGTGCGTCTTGGCCATCTCTGTGACTTCTTTGAAGAAACGTCTCTTTAGATCTTCTGCCCATTTTTGTATTGGGTTGTTTGTTTTATTAATATTAAGCTGCATGAGCTGTTTATATATATTGGAGATTAAACCTTTGTCCATTGATTCGTTTGTGAACGTTTTCGCCCATTCTGAGGGTTGCCTTTTTCCATTCCCGTTTTTTTAACAAAGAAAGAAAGAAAGCAAAAGAAGCAGAACACTAATGTGCGTGAAATATGCCTCTTGAAACTGTCGTTTTGAAATATGGACGTCTTTTGAATTTTTTGGTCGATATATGACCCCAGGATTTGTTTTCAGGGCAGGTGTCATTTACAGGCCTGTAATGATTTGGAATATCCACTGACCATTAGCACTGGGATTAAAGCTGCAGTTGTGAGAAACGGCCACAAGGTGGCAGCAGTTCTCCCTTACCAAATCTGGTTACTAGGGCAGCAGAGCCTCAATGGAAGTCGCGTTCTAGATTGGAATGTAGAACGGAATGTGCCAGGAGAAGGCCCCTCAAGTGTGTCTCACTACTTGTTGTTCTTGTTTTTAATTTAATTTTTTATTTTTTTATTACAGCATGTTTGAGTACAACGTTTAGCTTGTTGTAGGTGTGCCAGAGGTGGTTCTTTTACACATATACATATGTCTGTTCTTCCTGGGATCCTTTTCCCATGTACGTTATGACAGAATGTTGAGTAGTCTTCTCTTGGTACTCCGTAGGTCTTTGGTGATTATATACGTCTACTGTGTTTGTATATGTCTGTTAACCCCAATATCGTAATGAATTCAATCCTCACACCTTTCCTTTGGTGAACCATAAGTTTGTTTAATGAATCTGTGATTGCCCTTCTCCGTGGAAATATCTGCCCTGGTATCAATTTATAGGTAACACCTATAAGTGATATGATACGATATGTGTCTTTCACTCTCTGACTTAATCCAAGTCACGTGATTACCTCGAGACTCATCTACGGTGCTGCGAATGGCATTGTGTCCTTTTTTTCCTTGGCGAATATTCTGTCTTAGCGAGGTCCATTTTCTGCAATGTGATTCCCTGAGGGCTGAGGATTAGCTGCCCTGGGCAGCCTGACCCTGCCGGCAAGACCTCCCCAGGTGTGCCTGGGTTGAGGTCAATATAAACAGCACTCCAGGCAGCAATAGCCCCTGCAGCTGTGCCTGACTCCATATTCTCTGCCCCGTCAGCAGTCTCGGGGCTGTGCTGGTGGGAGGGTGGGAGGGTCCACGGCTTTGTGGGTGGCCCGGTGTGAGTGGGGCTCTGCTGGACTTTCGGCAGGAGTTGCCAGGCTGCCACCTGTAAAGAAGAGGATGTGTCACCCATAACTTCCACTGGAATATCTCTCCGGGCTGAGGTGTGGAAGGGAAAAAAGGAGTGGGGGCCGGGACAGGAGGGGTATCTCAGGCAGGGCAATGGAAAGCTTCCAGAAGAGCGCCCGGGGCCAGGACCATCCTGGCTGACCTGCAGGCACCAAGTTGGCCTGCGTGCTGTCGCTGGTGTGGCTCCACGGCCCTTCCTCTAGGCTTTCAAGCCCTTGTACATATTCAGGTGTTTCACCTGGGAAGGGTGGGAACAGTTCAGCAGCATCTGGCCTGGGGCTCAGCTCACGTTTACTCACAGAGGCCTGGGCACGGTCCCCCAGCTTTGCAATAAGGACGCTCCTTGCGTGGGCGGGTGGGGCTGCTGGCTGTATGGGAGATGATTCCCCACCTCTGACCAATTTCAGAATTGTTTACCACTGGAGCAAGTGCCTTGGTAGTGTTTTCCTCTGTATAACGGTTAGGTTCAATTTTTTTTTTTTCTTTTTTGGTTCAAGTTAGATTTTATTCCTCTTTTATGTATTTATAGATATAAGCATGGAAATAATTCATTGTTATATATACATCAGTGTGAATGGAAGAACTTTTTTTCTGTTTTATTTTTACATTTTATTTTTAAAAATTTTGAAATTTAATTTTGTTTATTTTTTTATACAGTAGGTTATTATTAGTTATCTATTTTATGCATATACATGTATACAGGTCAAGCCCAATCTCCCAACTCATCCCACCACCACCACCCCATGGCTTCCCCCACTTTGTGTCCATACGTCTGTTCTCTACCTCTGTGTCTCTATTTCTGCCCTGCAAACCAGTTCATCTGTACCATTTTTCTAGGTTCCACATATAGGCATTAATATACAATATTTGTTTTTCTCTTTCTGACTTACTTCACTCTGCATGACAGTCTCTAGATCCATCAACTTCTCTACAAATGACCCAGTTTCATTCCTTTTTATGGCTGAGTAATATTCCATTTTATATATGTACCACATCTTTATCCATTCGTCTGTCTGTGGCCATTTAGGTTGCTTCCATTACCTGGCTATTGTAAATAGTGCTGCAATGAACATTGTGGTGAATGTGTCTTTGTGATTTATGGTTTTCTCTGGGTATATGCCCAGAAGTGGGATTGCTGGATCCTATGGTAATTCTCTTTTTAGTTTTTTAAAGGAACCTCCATACCGTTCTCCATAGTGACTGTATCAATTTACATTCCCACCAATAGCGGAAGAGGGTTCCTTTTGTCCACACCCTCCCCAGAATTTGTTGTTTGTACATTATCTGATGATGCCGATTCTAACAGGTGTGAAGTCTTACCTCATTGTAATTTTGATTTGCATTTCTCTAATAATTAGTGATGTTGAGCAGCTTCTCATGTGCGTCTTGGCCATCTCTGTGACTTCTTTGAAGAAACGTCTCTTTAGATCTTCTGCCCATTTTTGTATTGGGTTGTTTGTTTTATTAATATTAAGCTGCATGAGCTGTTTATATATATTGGAGATTAAACCTTTGTCCATTGATTCGTTTGTGAACGTTTTCGCCCATTCTGAGGGTTGCCTTTTTCCATTCCCGTTTTTTTAACAAAGAAAGAAAGAAAGCAAAAGAAGCAGAACACTAATGTGCGTGAAATATGCCTCTTGAAACTGTTGTTTTGAAATATGTACGTCTTTTGAATTTTTTGGTCGATATATGACCCCAGGATTTGTTTTCAGGGCAGGTGTCATTTACAGGCCTGTAATGATTTGGAATATCCACTGACCATTAGCGCTGGGATTAAAGCTGCAGTTGTGAGAAATGGCCACAAGGTGGCAGCAGTTCTCCCTTACCAAATCTGGTTACTAGGGCAGCAGAGCCTCAATGGAAGTCGCGTTCTAGATTGGAATGTAGAACGGAATGTGCCAGGAGAAGGCCCCTCAAGTGTGTCTCACTACTTCTTGTTCTTGTTTTTAATTTAATTTTTTTATTTTTTTATTACAGCATGTTTGAGTACAACGTTTAGCTTGTTGTAGGTGTGCCAGAGGTTGTTCTTTTACACATATACATATGTCTGTTCTTCCTGGGATCCTTTTCCCATGTACGTTATGACAGAATGTTGAGTAGTCTTCTCTTGGTACTCCGTAGGTCTTTGGTGATTATATACGTCTACTGTGTTTGTATATGTCTGTTAACCCCAATATCGTAATGAATTCAATCCTCACACCTTTCCTTTGGTGAACCATAAGTTTGTTTAATGAATCTGTGATTGCCCTTCTCCGTGGAAATATCTGCCCTGGTATCAATTTATAGGTAACACCTATAAGTGATATGATACGATATGTGTCTTTCACTCTCTGACTTACTCCAAGTCACGTGATTACCTCGAGACTCATCTACGGTGCTGCGAATGGCATTGTGTCCTTTTTTTCCTTGGCGAATATTCTGTCTTAGCGAGGTCCATTTTCTGCAATGTGATTCCCTGAGGGCTGAGGATTAGCTGCCCTGGGCAGCCTGACCCTGCCGGCAAGACCTCCCCAGGTGTGCCTGGGTTGAGGTCAATATAAACAGCACTCCAGGCAGCAATAGCCCCTGCAGCTGTGCCTGACTCCATATTCTCTGCCCCGTCAGCAGTCTCGGGGCTGTGCTGGTGGGAGGGTCGGAGGGTCCACGGCTTTGTGGGTGGCCCGGTGTGAGTGGGGCTCTGCTGGACTTTCGGCAGGAGTTGCCAGGCTGCCACCTGTAAAGAAGAGGATGTGTCACACATAACTTCCACTGGAATATCTCTCCGGGCTGAGGTGAGGAAGGAAAAAAAGGAGTGGGGGCCGGGAAAGGAGGGGTATCTCAGGCAGGGCAATGGAAAGCTTCCAGAAGAGCGCCCGTGGCCAGGACCATCCTGGCTGACCTGCAGGCACCATGTTGGCCTGCGTGCCGTCGCTGGTGTGGCTCCACGGCCCTCCCTCTAGGCTTTCAAGCCCTTGTACATATTCAGGTGTTTCACCTGGGAAGGGTGGGAACAGTTCAGCAGCATCTGGCCTGGGGCTCAGCTCACGTTTACTCACAGAGACCTGGGCACGGTCCCCCAGCTTTGCAATAAGGACGCTCCTTGCGTGGGCGGGTGGGGCTGCTGGCTGTATGGGAGATGATTCCCCACCTCTGACCAATTTCAGAATTGTTTACCACTATAGCAAGTGCCTTGGTAGTGTTTTCCTCTGTATAACGGTTAGGTTCAATTTTTTTTTCTTTTTTGGTTCAAGTTAGATTTTATTCCTCTTTTATGTATTTATAGATATAAGCATGGAAATAATTCATTGTTATATATACATCAGTGTGAATGGAAGAACTTTTTTTCTGTTTTATTTTTACATTTTATTTTTAAAAATTTTGAAATTTAATTTTGTTTATTTTTTTATACAGTAGGTTATTATTAGTTATCTATTTTATGCATATACATGTATACAGGTCAATCCCAATCTCCCAACTCATCCCACCACCACCACCCCATGGCTTCCCCCACTTTGTGTCCATACGTCTGTTCTCTACCTCTGTGTCTCTATTTCTGCCCTGCAAACCAGTTCATCTGTACCATTTTTCTAGGTTCCACATATAGGCATTAATATACAATATTTGTTTTTCTCTTTCTGACTTACTTCACTCTGCATGACAGTCTCTAGATCCATCAACTTCTCTACAAATGACCCAGTTTCATTCCTTTTTATGGCTGAGTAATATTCCATTTTATATATGTACCACATCTTTATCCATTCGTCTGTCTGTGGCCATTTAGGTTGCTTCCATTACCTGGCTATTGTAAATAGTGCTGCAATGAACATTGTGGTGAATGTGTCTTTGTGATTTATGGTTTTCTCTGGGTATATGCCCAGAAGTGGGATTGCTGCATCCTATGGTAATTCTCTTTTTAGTTTTTTAAAGGAACCTCCATACCGTTCTCCATAGTGACTGTATCAATTTACATTCCCACCAATAGCGGAAGAGGGTTCCTTTTGTCCACACCCTCCCCAGAATTTGTTGTTTGTACATTATCTGATGATGCCGATTCTAACAGGTGTGAGGTCTTACCTCATTGTAATTTTGATTTGCATTTCTCTAATAATTAGTGATGTTGAGCAGCTTCTCATGTGCGTCTTGGCCATCTCTGTGACTTCTTTGAAGAAACGTCTCTTTAGATCTTCTGCCCATTTTTGTATTGGGTTGTTTGTTTTATTAATATTAAGCTGCATGAGCTGTTTATATATATTGGAGATTAAACCTTTGTCCATTGATTCGTTTGTGAACGTTTTCGCCCATTCTGAGGGTTGCCTTTTTCCATTCCCGTTTTTTTAACAAAGAAAGAAAGAAAGCAAAAGAAGCAGAACACTAATGTGCGTGAAATATGCCTCTTGAAACTGTTGTTTTGAAATATGGACGTCTTTTGAATTTTTTGGTCGATATATGACCCCAGGATTTGTTTTCAGGGCAGGTGTCATTTACAGGCCTGTAATGATTTGGAATATCCACTGACCATTAGCGCTGGGATTAAAGCTGCAGTTGTGAGAAATGGCCACAAGGTGGCAGCAGTTCTCCCTTACCAAATCTGGTTACTAGGGCAGCAGAGCCTCAATGGAAGTCGCGTTCTAGATTGGAATGTAGAACGGAATGTGCCAGGAGAAGGCCCCTCAAGTGTGTCTCACTACTTCTTGTTCTTGTTTTTAATTTAATTTTTTTATTTTTTTATTACAGCATGTTTGAGTACAACGTTTAGCTTGTTGTAGGTGTGCCAGAGGTGGTTCTTTTACACATATACATATGTCTGTTCTTCCTGGGATCCTTTTCCCATGTACGTTATGACAGAATGTTGAGTAGTCTTCTCTTGGTACTCCGTAGGTCTTTGGTGATTATATACGTCTACTGTGTTTGTATATGTCTGTTAACCCCAATATCGTAATGAATTCAATCCTCACACCTTTCCTTTGGTGAACCATAAGTTTGTTTAATGAATCTGTGATTGCCCTTCTCCGTGGAAATATCTGCCCTGGTATCAATTTATAGGTAACACCTATAAGTGATATGATACGATATGTGTCTTTCACTCTCTGACTTACTCCAAGTCACGTGATTACCTCGAGACTCATCTACGGTGCTGCGAATGGCATTGTGTCCTTTTTTTCCTTGGCGAATATTCTGTCTTAGCGAGGTCCATTTTCTGCAATGTGATTCCCTGAGGGCTGAGGATTAGCTGCCCTGGGCAGCCTGACCCTGCCGGCAAGACCTCCCCAGGTGTGCCTGGGTTGAGGTCAATATAAACAGCACTCCAGGCAGCAATAGCCCCTGCAGCTGTGCCTGACTCCATATTCTCTGCCCCGTCAGCAGTCTCGGGGCTGTGCTGGTGGGAGGGTCGGAGGGTCCACGGCTTTGTGGGTGGCCCGGTGTGAGTGGGGCTCTGCTGGACTTTCGGCAGGAGTTGCCAGGCTGCCACCTGTAAAGAAGAGGATGTGTCACACATAACTTCCACTGGAATATCTCTCCGGGCTGAGGTGAGGAAGGAAAAAAAGGAGTGGGGGCCGGGACAGGAGGGGTATCTCAGGCAGGGCAATGGAAAGCTTCCAGAAGAGCGCCCGTGGCCAGGACCATCCTGGCTGACCTGCAGGCACCAAGTTGGCCTGCGTGCCGTCGCTGGTGTGGCTCCACGGCCCTCCCTCTAGGCTTTCAAGCCCTTGTACATATTCAGGTGTTTCACCTGGGAAGGGTGGGAACAGTTCAGCAGCATCTGGCCTGGGGCTCAGCTCACGTTTACTCACAGAGGCCTGGGCACGGTCCCCCAGCTTTGCAATAAGGACGCTCCTTGCGTGGGCGGGTGGGGCTGCTGGCTGTATGGGAGATGATTCCCCACCTCTGACCAATTTCAGAATTGTTTACCACTGGAGCAAGTGCCTTGGTAGTGTTTTCCTCTGTATAACGGTTAGGTTCAATTTTTTTTTTCTTTTTTGGTTCAAGTTAGATTTTATTCCTCTTTTATGTATTTATAGATATAAGCATGGAAATAATTCATTGTTATATATACATCAGTGTGAATGGAAGAACTTTTTTTCTGTGTTATTTTTACATTTTATTTTTAAAAATTTTGAAATTTAATTTTGTTTATTTTTTTATACAGTAGGTTATTATTAGTTATCTATTTTATGCATATACATGTATACAGGTCAATCCCAATCTCCCAACTCATCCCACCACCACCACCCCATGGCTTCCCCCACTTTGTGTCCATACGTCTGTTCTCTACCTCTGTGTCTCTATTTCTGCCCTGCAAACCAGTTCATCTGTACCATTTTTCTAGGTTCCACATATAGGCATTAATATACAATATTTGTTTTTCTCTTTCTGACTTACTTCACTCTGGATGACAGTCTCTAGATCCATCAACTTCTCTACAAATGACCCAGTTTCATTCCTTTTTATGGCTGAGTAATATTCCATTTTATATATGTACCACATCTTTATCCATTCGTCTGTCTGTGGGCATTTAGGTTGCTTCCATTACCTGGCTATTGTAAATAGTGCTGCAATGAACATTGTGGTGAATGTGTCTTTGTGATTTATGGTTTTCTCTGGGTATATGCCCAGAAGTGGGATTGCTGGATCCTATGGTAATTCTCTTTTTAGTTTTTTAAAGGAACCTCCATACTGTTCTCCATAGTGACTGTATCAATTTACATTCCCACCAATAGCGGAAGAGGGTTCCTTTTGTCCACACCCTCCCCAGAATTTGTTGTTTGTACATTATCTGATGATGCCGATTCTAACAGGTGTGAGGTCTTACCTCATTGTAGTTTTGATTTGCATTTCTCTAATAATTAGTGATGTTGAGCAGCTTCTCATGTGCGTCTTGGCCATCTCTGTGACTTCTTTGAAGAAACGTCTCTTTAGATCTTCTGCCCATTTTTGTATTGGGTTGTTTGTTTTATTAATATTAAGCTGCATGAGCTGTTTATATATATTGGAGATTAAACCTTTGTCCATTGATTCGTTTGTGAACGTTTTCGCCCATTCTGAGGGTTGCCTTATTCCATTCCCGTTTTTTTAACAAAGAAAGAAAGAAAGCAAAAGAAGGAGAACACTAATGTGCGTGAAATATGCCTCTTGAAACTGTCGTTTTGAAATATGGACGTCTTTTGAATTTTTTGGTCGATATATGACCCCAGGATTTGTTTTCAGGGCAGGTGTCATTTACAGGCCTGTAATGATTTGGAATATCCACTGACCATTAGCGCTGGGATTAAAGCTGCAGTTGTGAGAAATGGCCACAAGGTGGCAGCAGTTCTCCCTTACCAAATCTGGTTACTAGGGCAGCAGAGCCTCAATGGAAGTCGCGTTCTAGATTGGAATGTAGAACGGAATGTGCCAGGAGAAGGCCCCTCAAGTGTGTCTCACTACTTCTTGTTCTTGTTTTTAATTTAATTTTTTATTTTTTTATTACAGCATGTTTGAGTACAACGTTTAGCTTGTTGTAGGTGTGCCAGAGGTGGTTCTTTGACACATATACATATGTCTGTTCTTCCTGGGATCCTTTTCCCATGTACGTTATGACAGAATGTTGAGTAGTCTTCTCTTGGTACTCCATAGGTCTTTGGTGATTATATATGTCTACTGTGTTTGTATATGTCTGTTAACCCCAATATCGTAATGAATTCAATCCTCACACCTTTCCTTTGGTGAACCATAAGTTTGTTTAATGAATCTGTGATTGCCCTTCTCCGTGGAAATATCTGCCCTGGTATCAATTTATAGGTAACACCTATAAGTGATATGATACGATATGTGTCTTTCACTCTCTGACTTACTCCAAGTCACGTGATTACCTCGAGACTCATCTACGGTGCTGCGAATGGCATTGTGTCCTTTTTTTCCTTGGCGAATATACTGTCTTAGCGAGGTCCATTTTCTGCAATGTGATTCCCTGAGGGCTGAGGATTAGCTGCCCTGGGCAGCCTGACCCTGCCGGCAAGCCCTCCCCAGGTGTGCCTGGGTTGAGGTCAATATAAACAGCACTCCAGGCAGCAATAGCCCCAGCAGCTGTGCCTGACTCCATATTCTCTGCCCCGTCAGCAGTCTCGGGGCTGTGCTGGTGGGAGGGTGGGAGGGTCCACGGCTTTGTGGGTGGCCCGGTGTGAGTGGGGCTCTGCTGGACTTTCGGCAGGAGTTGCCAGGCTGCCACCTGTAAAGAAGAGGATGTGTCACCCATAACTTCCACTGGAATATCTCTCCGGGCTGAGGTGAGGAAGGAAAAAAAGGAGTGGGGGCCGGGACAGGAGGGGTATCTCAGGCAGGGCAATGGAAAGCTTCCAGAAGAGCGCCCGTGGCCAGGACCATCCTGGCTGACCTGCAGGCACCAAGTTGGCCTGCGTGCCGTCGCTGGTGTGGCTCCACGGCCCTCCCTCTAGGCTTTCAAGCCCTTGTACATATTCAGGTGTTTCACCTGGGAAGGGTGGGAACAGTTCAGCAGCATCTGGCCTGGGGCTCAGCTCACGTTTACTCACAGAGGCCTGGGCACGGTCCCCCAGCTTTGCAATAAGGACGCTCCTTGTGTGGGCGGGTGGGGCTGCTGGCTGTATGGGAGATGATTCCCCACCTCTGACCAATTTCAGAATTGTTTACCACTGGAGCAAGTGCCTTGGTAGTGTTTTCCTCTGTATAACTGTTAGGTTCAATTTTTTTTTTCTTTTTTGGTTCAAGTTAGATTTTATTCCTCTTTTATGTATTTATAGATATAAGCATGGAAATAATTCATTGTTATATATACATCAGTGAGAATGGAAGAAATTTTTTTCTGTTTTATTTTTACATTTTATTTTTAAAAATTTTGAAATTTAATTTTGTTTATTTTTTTATACAGTAGGTTATTATTAGTTATCTATTTTATGCATATACATGTATACAGGTCAATCCCAATCTCCCAACTCATCCCACCACCACCACCCCATGGCTTCCCCCACTTTGTGTCCATACGTCTGTTCTCTACCTCTGTGTCTCTATTTCTGCCCTGCAAACCAGTTCATCTGTACCATTTTTCTAGGTTCCACATATAGGCATTAATATACAATATTTGTTTTTCTCTTTCTGACTTACTTCACTCTGTATGACAGTCTCTAGATCCATCAACTTCTCTACAAATGACCCAGTTTCATTCCTTTTTATGGCTGAGTAATATTCCATTTTATATATGTACCACATCTTTATCCATTCGTCTGTCTGTGGGCATTTAGGTTGCTTCCATTACCTGGCTATTGTAAATAGTGCTGCAATGAACATTGTGGTGAATGTGTCTTTGTGATTTATGGTTTTCTCTGGGTATATGCCCAGAAGTGGGATTGCTGGATCCTATGGTAATTCTCTTTTTAGTTTTTTAAAGGAACCTCCATACTGTTCTCCATAGTGACTGTATCAATTTACATTCCCACCAATAGCGGAAGAGGGTTCCTTTTGTCCACACCCTCCCCAGAATTTGTTGTTTGTACATTATCTGATGATGCCGATTCTAACAGGTGTGAGGTCTTACCTCATTGTAGTTTTGATTTGCATTTCTCTAATAATTAGTGATGTTGAGCAGCTTCTCATGTGCGTCTTGGCCATCTCTGTGACTTCTTTGAAGAAACGTCTCTTTAGATCTTCTGCCCATTTTTGTATTGGGTTGTTTGTTTTATTAATATTAAGCTGCATGAGCTGTTATATATATTGGAGATTAAACCTTTGTCCATTGATTCGTTTGTGAACGTTTTCGCCCATTCTGAGGGTTGCCTTTTTCCATTCCCGTTTTTTTAACAAAGAAAGAAAGAAAGCAAAAGAAGCAGAACACTAATGTGCGTGAAATATGCCTCTTGAAACTGTCGTTTTGTAATATGGACGTCTTTTGGATTTTTTGGTCGATATATGACCCCAGGATTTGTTTTCAGGGCAGGTGTCATTTACAGGCCTGTAATGATTTGGAATATCCACTGACCATTAGCGCTGGGATTAAAGCTGCAGTTGTGAGAAACGGCCACAAGGTGGCAGCAGTTCTCCCTTACCAAATCTGGTTACTAGGGCAGCAGAGCCTCAATGGAAGTCGCGTTCTAGATTGGAATGTAGAACGGAATGTGCCAGGAGAAGGCCCCTCAAGTGTGTCTCACTACTTCTTGTTCTTGTTTTTAATTTAATTTTTTATTTTTTTATTACAGCATGTTTGAGTACAACGTTTAGCTTGTAGGTGTGCCAGAGGTGGTTCTTTTACACATATACATATGTCTGTTCTTCCTGGGATCCTTTTCCCATGTACGTTATGACAGAATGTTGAGTAGTCTTCTCTTGGTACTCCGTAGGTCTTTGGTGATTATATACGTCTACTGTGTTTGTATATGTCTGTTAACCCCAATATCGTAATGAATTCAATCCTCACACCTTTCCTTTGGTGAACCATAAGTTTGTTTAATGAATCTGTGATTGCCCTTCTCCGTGGAAATATCTGCCCTGGTATCAATTTATAGGTAACACCTATAAGTGATATGATACGATATGTGTCTTTCACTCTCTGACTTACTCCAAGTCACGTGATTACCTCGAGACTCATCTACGGTGCTGTGAATGGCATTGTGTCCTTTTTTTCCTTGGCGAATATTCTGTCTTAGCGAGGTCCATTTTCTGCAATGTGATTCCCTGAGGGCTGAGGATTAGCTGCCCTGGGCAGCCTGACCCTGCCGGCAAGCCCTCCCCAGGTGTGCCTGGGTTGAGGTCAATATAAACAGCACTCCAGGCAGCAATAGCCCCAGCAGCTGTGCCTGACTCCATATTCTCTGCCCCGTCAGCAGTCTCGGGGCTGTGCTGGTGGGAGGGTGGGAGGGTCCACTGCTTTGTGGGTGGCCCGGTGTGAGTGTGGCTCTGCTGGACTTTCGGCAGGAGTTGCCAGGCTGCCACCTGTAAAGAAGAGGATGTGTCACCCATAACTTCCACTGGAATATCTCTCCGGGCTGAGTTGTGGAAGGGAAAAAAGGAGTGGGGGCCGGGACAGGAGGGGTATCTCAGGCAGGGCAATGGAAAGCTTCCAGAAGAGCGCCCGTGGCCAGGACCATCCTGGCTGACCTGCAGGCACCAAGTTGGCCTGCGTGCTGTCGCTGGTGTGGCTCCACGGCCCTTCCTCTAGGCTTTCAAGCCCTTGTACATATTCAGGTGTTTCACCTGGGAAGGGTGGGAACAGTTCAGCAGCATCTGGCCTGGGGCTCAGCTCACGTTTACTCACAGAGGCCTGGGCACGGTCCCCCAGCTTTGCAATAAGGACGCTCCTTGCGTGGGCGGGTGGGGCTGCTGGCTGTATGGGAGATGATTCCCCACCTCTGACCAATTTCAGAATTGTTTACCACTGGAGCAAGTGCCTTGGTAGTGTTTTCCTCTGTATAACGGTTAGGTTCAATTTTTTTTTTTTCTTTTTTGGTTCAAGTTAGATTTTATTCCTCTTTTATGTATTTATAGATATAAGCATGGAAATAATTCATTGTTATATATACATCAGTGTGAATGGAAGAACTTTTTTTCTGTTTTATTTTTACATTTTATTTTTAAAAATTTTGAAATTTAATTTTGTTTATTTTTTTATACAGTAGGTTATTATTAGTTATCTATTTTATGCATATACATGTATACAGGTCAATCCCAATCTCCCAACTCATCCCACCACCACCACCCCATGGCTTCCCCCACTTTGTGTCCATACGTCTGTTCTCTACCTCTGTGTCTCTATTTCTGCCCTGCAAACCAGTTCATCTGTACCATTTTTCTAGGTTCCACATATAGGCATTAATATACAATATTTGTTTTTCTCTTTCTGACTTACTTCACTCTGCATGACAGTCTCTAGATCCATCAACTTCTCTACAAATGACCCAGTTTCATTCCTTTTTATGGCTGAGTAATATTCCATTTTATATATGTACCACATCTTTATCCATTCGTCTGTCTGTGGGCATTTAGGTTGCTTCCATTACCTGGCTATTGTAAATAGTGCTGCAATGAACATTGTGGTGAATGTGTCTTTGTGATTTATGGTTTTCTCTGGGTATATGCCCAGAAGTGGGATTGCTGGATCCTATGGTAATTCTCTTTTTAGTTTTTTAAAGGAACCTCCATACTGTTCTCCATAGTGACTGTATCAATTTACATTCCCACCAATAGCGGAAGAGGGTTCCTTTTGTCCACACCCTCCCCAGAATTTGTTGTTTGTACATTATCTGATGATGCCGATTCTAACAGGTGTGAGGTCTTACCTCATTGTAGTTTTGATTTGCATTTCTCTAATAATTAGTGATGTTGAGCAGCTTCTCATGTGCGTCTTGGCCATCTCTGTGACTTCTTTGAAGAAACGTCTCTTTAGATCTTCTGCCCATTTTTGTATTGGGTTGTTTGTTTTATTAATATTAAGCTGCATGAGCTGTTTATATATATTGGAGATTAAACCTTTGTCCATTGATTCGTTTGTGAACGTTTTCGCCCATTCTGAGGGTTGCCTTTTTCCATTCCCGTTTTTTTTAACAAAGAAAGATAGAAAGCAAAAGAAGCAGAACACTAATGTGCGTGAAATATGCCTCTTGAAACTGTCGTTTTGAAATATGGACGTCTTTTGAATTTTTTGGTCGATATATGACCCCAGGATTTGTTTTCAGGGCAGGTGTCATTTACAGGCCTGTAATGATTTGGAATATCCACTGACCATTAGTGCTGGGATTAAAGCTGCAGTTGTGAGAAACGGCCACAAGGTGGCAGCAGTTCTCCCTTACCAAATCTGGTTACTAGGGCATCAGAGCCTCAATGGAAGTCGCGTTCTAGATTGAATTGTAGAACGGAATGTGCCAGGAGAAAGCCCCTCAAGTGTGTCTCACTACTTCTTGTTCTTGTTTTTAATTTAATTTTTTACTTTTTTATTACAGCATGTTTGAGTACAATGTTTAGCTTGTTGTAGGTGTGCAAGAGGTGGTTCTTTTACACATATACATATGTCTGTTCTTCCTGGGATCCTTTTCCCATGTACGTTATGACAGAATGTTGAGTAGTCTTCTCTTGGTACTCCGTAGGTCTTTGGTGATTATATACGTCTACTGTGTTTGTATATGTCTGTTAACCCCAATATCGTAATGAATTCAATCCTCACAACTTTCCTTTGGTGAACCATAAGTTTGTTTAATGAATCTGTGATTGCCCTTCTCCGTGGAAATATCTGCCCTGGTATCAATTTATAGGTAACACCTATAAGTGATATGATACGATATGTGTCTTTCACTCTCTGACTTACTCCAAGTCACGTGATTACCTCGAGACTCATCTACGGTGCTGCGAATGGCATTGTGTCCTTTTTTTCCTTGGCGAATATTCTGTCTTAGCGAGGTCCATTTTCTGCAATGTGATTCCCTGAGGGCTGAGGATTAGCTGCCCTGGGCAGCCTGACCCTGCCGGCAAGCCCTCCCCAGGTGTGCCTGGGTTGAGGTCAATATAAACAGCACCCCAGGCAGCAATAGCCCCTGCAGCTGTGCCTGACTCCATATTCTCTACCCCGTCAGCAGTCTCGGGGCTGTGCTGGTGGGAGGGTGTGAGGGTCCACGGCTTTGTGGGTGGCCCGGTGTGAGTGGGGCTCTGCTGGACTTTCGGCAGGAGTTGCCAGGCTGCCACCTGTAAAGAAGAGGATGTGTCACCCATAACTTCCACTGGAATATCTCTCCGGGCTGAGGTGAGGAAGGAAAAAGAGGAGTGGGGGCCGGGACAGGAGGGGTATCTCAGGCAGGGCAATGGAAAGCTTCCAGAAGAGCGCCCGTGGCCAGGACCATCCTGGCTGACCTGCAGGCACCAAGTTGGCCTGCGTGCCGTCGCTGGTGTGGCTCCACGGCCCTCCCTCTAGGCTTTCAAGCCCTTGTACATATTCAGGTGTTTCACCTGGGAAGGGTGGGAACAGTTCAGCAGCATCTGGCCTGGGGCTCAGCTCACGTTTACTCACAGAGGCCTGGGCACGGTCTCCCAGCTTTGCAATAAGGACGCTCCTTGCGTGGGCGGGTGGGGCTGCTGGCTGTATGGGAGATGATTCCCCACCTCTGACCAATTTCAGAATTGTTTACCACTGGAGCAAGTGCCTTGGTAGTGTTTTCCTCTCTATAACTGTTAGGTTCGGTTTTTTTTTTTCTTTTTTGGTTCAAGTTAGATTTTATTCCTCTTTTATGTATTTATAGATATAAGCATGGAAATAATTCATTGTTATATATACATCAGTGTGAATGGAAGAACTTTTTTTCTGTTTTATTTTTACATTTTATTTTTAAAAATTTTGAAATTTAATTTTGTTTATTTTTTTATACAGTAGGTTATTATTAGTTATCTATTTTATGCATATACATGTATACAGGTCAATCCCAATCTCCCAACTCATCCCACCACCACCACCCCATGGCTTCCCCCACTTTGTGTCCATACGTCTGTTCTCTACCTCTGTGTCTCTATTTCTGCCCTGCAAACCAGTTCATCTGTACCATTTTTCTAGGTTCCACATATAGGCATTAATATACAATATTTGTTTTTCTCTTTCTGACTTACTTCACTCTGTATGACAGTCTCTAGATCCATCAACTTCTCCACAAATGACCCAGTTTCATTCCTTTTTATGGCTGAGTAATATTCCCTTTTATATATGTACCACATCTTTATCCATTCGTCTGTCTGTGGGCATTTAGGTTGCTTCCATTACCTGGCTATTGTAAATAGTGCTGCAATGAACATTGTGGTGAATGTGTCTTTGTGATTTATGGTTTTCTCTGGGTATATGCCCAGAAGTGGGATTGCTGGATCCTATGGTAATTCTCTTTTTAGTTTTTTAAAGGAACCTCCATACTGTTCTCCATAGTGACTGTATCAATTTACATTCCCACCAATAGCGGAAGAGGGTTCCTTTTGTCCACACCCTCCCCAGAATTTGTTGTTTGTACATTATCTGATGATGCCGATTCTAACAGGTGTGACGTCTTACCTCATTGTAGTTTTGATTTGCATTTCTCTAATAATTAGTGATGTTGAGCAGCTTCTCATGTGCGTCTTGGCCATCTCTGTGACTTCTTTGAAGAAACGTCTCTTTAGATCTTCTGCCCATTTTTGAATTGGGTTGTTTGTTTTATTAATATTAAGCTGCATGAGCTGTTTATATATATTGGAGATTAAACCTTTGTCCATTGATTCGTTTGTGAACGTTTTCGCCCATTTTAAGGGTTGCCTTTTTCCATTCCCGTTTTTTTAACAAAGAAAGATAGAAAGCAAAAGAAGCAGAACACTAATGTGCGTGAAATATGCCTCTTGAAACTGTCGTTTTGATATATGGACGTCTTTTGAATTTTTTGGTCGATATATGACCCCAGGATTTGTTTTCAGGGCAGGTGTCATTTACAGGCCTGTAATGATTTGGAATATCCACTGACCATTAGCGCTGGGATTAAAGCTGCAGTTGTGAGAAACGGCCACAAGGTGGCAGCAGTTCTCCCTTACCAAATCTGGTTACTAGGGCAGCAGAGCCTCAATGGAAGTCGCGTTCTAGATTGAATTGTAGAACGGAATGTGCCAGGAGAAAGCCCCTCAAGTGTGTCTCACTACTTCTTGTTCTTGTTTTTAATTTAATTTTTTATTTTTTTATTACAGCATGTTTGAGTACAACGTTTAGCTTGTTGTAGGTGTGCAAGAGGTGGTTCTTTTACACATATACATATGTCTGTTCTTCCTGGGATCCTTTTCCCATGTACGTTATGACAGAATGTTGAGTAGTCTTCTCTTGGTACTCCGTAGGTCTTTGGTGATTATATACGTCTACTGTGTTTGTATATGTCTGTTAACCCCAATATCGTAATGAATTCAATCCTCACACCTTTCCTTTGGTGAACCATAAGTTTGTTTAATGAATCTGTGATTGCCCTTCTCCGTGGAAATATCTGCCCTGGTTTCAATATATAGGTAACACCTATAAGTGATATGATACGATATGTGTCTTTCACTTTCTGACTTACTCCAAGTCACGTGATTACCTCGAGACTCATCTACGGTGCTGCAAATGGCATTGTGTTCTTTTTTTCCTTGGCGAATATTCTGTCTTAGCGAGGTCCATTTTCTGCAATGTGATTCCCTGAGGGCTGAGGATTAGCTGCCCTGGGCAGCCTGACCCTGCCGGCAAGCCCTCCCCAGGTGTGCCTGGGTTGAGGTCAATATAAACAGCACTCCAGGCAGCAATAGCCCCTGCAGCTGTGCCTGACTCCATATTCTCTGCCCCGTCAGCAGTCTCGGGGCTGTGCTGGTGGGAGGGTGTGAGGGTCCACGGCTTTGTGGGTGGCCCGGTGTGAGTGGGGCTCTGCTGGACTTTGGCAGGAGTTGCCAGGCTGCCACCTGTAAAGAAGAGGATGTGTCACCAATAACTTCCACTGGAATATCTCTCCGGGCTGAGGTGAGGAAGGAAAAAAAGGAGTGGGGGCCGGGACAGGAGGGGTATCTCAGGCAGGGCAATGGAAAGCTTCCAGTAGAGCGCCCGTGGCCAGGACCATCCTGGCTGACCTGCAGGCACCAAGTTGGCCTGCGTGCCGTCGCTGGTGTGGCTCCACGGCCCTCCCTCTAGGCTTTCAAGCTTTTGTACATATTCATGTGTTTCACCTGGGAAGGGTGGGAACAGTTCAGCAGCATCTGGCCTGGGGCTCAGCTCACGTTTACTCACAGAGGCCTGGGCACGGTCTCCCAGCTTTGCAATAAGGACGCTCCTTGCGTGGGCGGGTGGGGCTGCTGGCTGTATGGGAGATGATTCCCCTCCTCTGACCAATTTCAGAATTGTTTACCACTGGAGCAAGTGCCTTGGTAGTGTTTTCCTCTGTATAACTGTTAGGTTCAGTTTTTTTTTTCTCTTTTGGTTCAAGTTAGATTTTATTCCTCTTTTATGTATTTATAGATATAAGCATGGAAATAATTCATTGTTATATATACATCAGTGTGAATGGAAGAACTTTTTTTCTGTTTTATTTTTACATTTTATTTTTAAAAATTTTGAAATTTAATTTTGTTTATTTTTTTATACAGTAGGTTATTATTAGTTATCTATTTTATGCATATACATGTATACAGGTCAATCCCAATCTCCCAACTCATCCCACCACCACCACCCCATGGCTTCCCCCACTTTGTGTCCATACGTCTGTTCTCTACCTCTGTGTCTCTATTTCTGCCCTGCAAACCAGTTCATCTGTACCATTTTTCTAGGTTCCACATATAGGCATTAATATACAATATTTGTTTTTCTCTTTCTGACTTACTTCACTCTGCATGACAGTCTCTAGATCCATCAACTTCTCCACAAATGACCCAGTTTCATTCCTTTTTATGCCTGAGTAATATTCCATTTTATATATGTACCACATCTTTATCCATTCGTCTGTCTGTGGGCATTTAGGTTGCTTCCATTACCTGTCTATTGTAAATAGTGCTGCAATGAACATTGTGGTGAATGTGTCTTTGTGATTTATGGTTTTCTCTGGGTATATGCCCAGAAGTGGGATTGCTGGATCCTATGGTAATTCTCTTTTTAGTTTTTTAAAGGAACCTCCATACTGTTCTCCATAGTGACTGTATCAATTTACATTCCCACCAATAGCAGAAGAGGGTTCCTTTTGTCCACACCCTCCCCAGAATTTGTTGTTTGTACATTATCTGATGATGCCGATTCTAACAGGTGTGAGGTCTTACCTCATTGTAGTTTTGATTTGCATTTCTCTAATAATTAGTGATGTTGAGCAGCTTCTCATGTGCGTCTTGGCCATCTCTGTGACTTCTTTGAAGAAACGTCTCTTTAGATCTTCTGCCCATTTTTGTATTGGGTTGTTTGTTTTATTAATATTAAGCTGCATGAGCTGTTTATATATATTGGAGATTAAACCTTTGTCCATTGATTCGTTTGTGAACGTTTTCGCCCATTCTGAGGGTTGCCTTTTTCCATTCCCGTTTTTTTTAACAAAGAAAGATAGAAAGCAAAAGAAGCAGAACACTAATGTGCGTGAAATATGCCTCTTGAAACTGTCGTTTTGAAATATGGACGTCTTTTGAATTTTTTGGTCGATATATGACCCCAGGATTTGTTTTCAGGGCAGGTGTCATTTACAGGCCTGTAATGATTTGGAATATCCACTGACCATTAGTGCTGGGATTAAAGCTGCAGTTGTGAGAAACGGCCACAAGGTGGCAGCAGTTCTCCCTTACCAAATCTGGTTACTAGGGCATCAGAGCCTCAATGGAAGTCGCGTTCTAGATTGAATTGTAGAACGGAATGTGCCAGGAGAAAGCCCCTCAAGTGTGTCTCACTACTTCTTGTTCTTGTTTTTAATTTAATTTTTTATTTTTTTATTACAGCATGTTTGAGTACAACGTTTAGCTTGTTGTAGGTGTGCAAGAGGTGGTTCTTTTACACATATACATATGTCTGTTCTTCCTGGGATCCTTTTCCCATGTACGTTATGACAGAATGTTGAGTAGTCTTCTCTTGGTACTCCGTAGGTCTTTGGTGATTATATACGTCTACTGTGTTTGTATATGTCTGTTAACCCCAATATCGTAATGAATTCAATCCTCACACCTTTCCTTTGGTGAACCATAAGTTTGTTTAATGAATCTGTGATTGCCCTTCTCCGTGGAAATATCTGCCCTGGTATCAATTTATAGGTAACACCTATAAGTGATATGATACGATATGTGTCTTTCACTTTCTGACTTACTCCAAGTCACGTGATTACCACGAGACTCATCTACGGTGCTGCGAATGGCATTGTGTCCTTTTTTTCCTTGGCGAATATTCTGTCTTAGCGAGGTCCATTTTCTGCAATGTGATTCCCTGAGGGCTGAGGATTAGCTGCCCTGGGCAGCCTGACCCTGCCGGCAAGCCCTCACCAGGTGTGCCTGGGTTGAGGTCAATATAAACAGCACCCCAGGCAGCAATAGCCCCTGCAGCTGTGCCTGACTCCATATTCTCTGCCCCGTCAGCAGTCTCGGGGCTGTGCTGGTGGGAGGGTGTGAGGGTCCACGGCTTTGTGGGTGGCCCGGTGTGAGTGGGGCTCTGCTGGACTTTCGGCAGGAGTTGCCAGGCTGCCACCTGTAAAGAAGAGGATGTGTCACCCATAACTTCCACTGGAATATCTCTCCGGGCTGAGGTGAGGAAGGAAAAAGAGGAGTGGGGGCCGGGACAGGAGGGGTATCTCAGGCAGGGCAATGGAAAGCTTCCAGAAGAGCGCCCGTGGCCAGGACCATCCTGGCTGACCTGCAGGCACCAAGTTGGCCTGCAAGCCGTCGCCGGTGTGGCTCCACGGCCCTCCCTCTAGGCTTCCAAGCTTTTGTACATATTCAGGTGTTTCAACTGGGAAGGGTGGGAACAGTTCAGCAACATCTGGCCTGGGGCTCAGCTCACGTTTACTCACAGAGGCCTGGGCACCGTCTCCCAGCTTTGCAATAAGGACGCTCCTTGCGTGGGCGGGTGGGGCTGCTGGCTGTATGGGAGATGATTCCCCACCTCTGACCAATTTCAGAATTGTTTACCACTGGAGCAAGTGCCTTGGTAGTGTTTTCCTCTGTATAACTGTTAGGTTCGGTTTTTTTTTTTCTTTTTTGTTTCAAGTTAGATTTTATTCCTCTTTTATTTATTTATAGATATAAGCATGGAAATAATTCATTGTTATATATACATCAGTGTGAATGGAAAAACTTTTTTTCTGTTTTATTTATACATTTTATTTTTAAAAATTTTGAAATTTAATTTTGTTTATTTTTTTATACAGTAGGTTATTATTAGTTATCTATTTTATGCATATACATGTATACAGGTCAATCCCAATCTCCCAACTCATCCCACCACCACCACCCCATGGCTTCCCCCACTTTGTGTCCATACGTCTGTTCTCTACCTCTGTGTCTCTATTTCTGCCCTGCAAACCAGTTCATCTGTACCATTTTTCTAGGTTCCACATATAGGCATTAATATACAATATTTGTTTTTCTCTTTCTGACTTACTTCACTCTGTATGACAGTCTCTAGATCCATCAACTTCTCTACAAATGACCCAGTTTCATTCCTTTTTATGGCTGAGTAATATTCCATTTTATATATGTACCACATCTTTATCCATTCGTCTGTCTGTGGGCATTTAGGTTGCTTCCATTACCTGGCTATTGTAAATAGTGCTGCAATGAACATTGTGGTGAATGTGTCTTTGTGATTTATGGTTTTCTCTGGGTATATGCCCAGAAGTGGGATTGCTGGATCCTATGGTAATTCTCTTTTTAGTTTTTTAAAGGAACCTCCATACTGTTCTCCATAGTGACTGTATCAATTTACATTCCCACCAATAGCGGAAGAGGGTTCCTTTTGTCCACACCCTCCCCAGAATTTGTTGTTTGTACATTATCTGATGATGCCGATTCTAACAGGTGTGAGGTCTTACCTCATTGTAGTTTTGATTTGCATTTCTCTAATAATTAGTGATGTTGAGCAGCTTCTCATGTGCGTCTTGGCCATCTCTGTGACTTCTTTGAAGAAACGTCTCTTTAGATCTTTTGCCCATTTTTGTATTGGTTTGTTTGTTTTATTAATATTAAGCTGCATGAGCAGTTTATATATATTGGAGATTAAACCTTTGTCCATTGATTCGTTTGTGAACGTTTTCGCCCATTCTGAGGGTTGCCTTTTTCCATTCCCGTTTTTTTAACAAAGAAAGATAGAAAGCAAAAGAAGCAGAACACTAATGTGCGTGAAATATGCCTCTTGAAACTGTCGTTTTGAAATATGGACGTCTTTTGAATTTTTTGGTCGATATATGACCCCAGGATTTGTTTTCAGGGCAGGTGTCATTTACAGGCCTGTAATGATTTGGAATATCCACTGACCATTATGGCTGGGATTAAAGCTGCAGTTGTGAGAAACGGCCACAAGGTGGCAGCAGTTCTCCCTTACCAAATCTGGTTACTAGGGCAGCAGAGCCTCAATGGATGTCGCGTTCTAGATTGGATTGTAGAACGGAATGTGCCAGGAGAAAGCCCCTCAATTGTGTCTCACTACTTCTTGTTCTTGTTTTTAATTTAATTTTTTACTTTTTTATTACAGCATGTTTGAGTACAACGTTTAGCTTGTTGTAGGTGTGCAAGAGGTGGTTCTTTTACACATATACATATGTCTGTTCTTCCTGGGATCCTTTTCCCATGTACGTTATGACAGAATGTTGAGTAGTCTTCTCTTGGTACTCCGTAGGTCTTTGGTGATTATATACGTCTACTGTGTTTGTATATGTCTGTTAACCCCAATATCGTAATGAATTCAATCCTCACACCTTTCCTTTGGTGAACCATAAGTTTGTTTAATGAATCTGTGATTGCCCTTCTCCGTGGAAATATCTGCCCTGGTATCAATTTATAGGTAACACCTATAAGTGATATGATACGATATGTGTCTTTCACTCTCTGACTTACTCCAAGTCACGTGATTACCTCGAGACTCATCTACGGTGCTGCGAATGGCATTGTGTCCTTTTTTTCCTTGGCGAATATTCTGTCTTAGCGAGGTCCATTTTCTGCAATGTGATTCCCTGAGGGCTGAGGATTAGCTGCCCTGGGCCGCCTGACCCTGCCGGCAAGCCCTCCCCAGGTGTGCCTGGGTTGAGGTCAATATAAACAGCACTCCAGGCAGCAATAGCCCCTGCAGCTGTGCCTGACTCCATATTCTCTGCCCCGTCAGCAGTCTCGGGGCTGTGCTGGTGGGAGGGTGGGAGGGTCCACGGCTTTGTGGGTGGCCCGGTGTGAGTGGGGCTCTGCTGGACTTTCGGCAGGAGTTGCCAGGCTGCCACCTGTAAAGAAGAGGATGTGTCACCCATAACTTCCACTGGAATATCTCTCCGGGCTGAGGTGAGGAAGGAAAAAAAGGAGTGGGGGCCGGGACAGGAGGGGTATCTCAGGCAGGGCAATGGAAAGCTTCCAGAAGAGCGCCCGTGGCCAGGACCATCCTGGCTGACCTGCAGGCACCAAGTTGGCCTGCGTGCCGTCGCTGGTGTGGCTCCACGGCCCTCCCTCTAGGCTTTCAAGCCCTTGTACATATTCAGGTGTTTCACCTGGGAAGGGTGGGAACAGTTCAGCAGCATCTGGCCTGGGGCTCAGCTCACGTTTACTCACAGAGGCCTGGGCACGGTCCCCCAGCTTTGCAATAAGGACGCTCCTTTCGTGGGCGGGTGGGGCTGCTGGCTGTAGGGGAGATGATTCCCCACCTCTGACCAATTTCAGAATTGTTTACCACTGGAGCAAGTGCCTTGGTAGTGTTTTCCTCTGTATAACTGTTAGGTTCAATTTTTTTTTTCTTTTTTGGTTCAAGTTAGATTTTATTCCTCTTTTATGTATTTATAGATATAAGCATGGAAATAATTCATTGTTATATATACATCAGTGTGAATGGAAGAACTTTTTTTCTGTTTTATTTTTACATTTTATTTTTAAAAATTTTGAAATTTAATTTTGTTTATTTTTTTATACAGTAGGTTATTATTAGTTATCTATTTTATGCATATACATGTATACAGGTCAATCCCAATCTCCCAACTCATCCCACCACCACCACCCCATGGCTTCCCCCACTTTGTGTCCATACGTCTGTTCTCTACCTCTGTGTCTCTATTTCTGCCCTGCAAACCAGTTCATCTGTACCATTTTTCTAGGTTCCACATATAGGCATTAATATACAATATTTGTTTTTCTCTTTCTGACTTACTTCACTCTGTATGACAGTCTCTAGATCCATCAACTTCTCTACAAATGACCCAGTTTCATTCCTTTTTATGGCTGAGTAATATTCCATTTTATATATGTACCACATCTTTATCCATTCGTCTGTCTGTGGGCATTTAGGTTGCTTCCATTACCTGGCTATTGTAAATAGTGCTGCAATGAACATTGTGGTGAATGTGTCTTTGTGATTTATGGTTTTCTCTGGGTATATGCCCAGAAGTGGGATTGCTGGATCCTATGGTAATTCTCTTTTTAGTTTTTTAAAGGAACCTCCATACTGTTCTCCATAGTGACTGTATCAATTTACATTCCCACCAATAGCGGAAGAGGGTTCCTTTTGTCCACACCCTCCCCAGAATTTGTTGTTTGTACATTATCTGATGATGCCGATTCTAACAGGTGTGAGGTCTTACCTCATTGTAGTTTTGATTTGCATTTCTCTAATAATTAGTGATGTTGAGCAGCTTCTCATGTGCGTCTTGGCCATCTCTGTGACTTCTTTGAAGAAACGTCTCTTTAGATCTTCTGCCCATTTTTGTATTGGGTTGTTTGTTTTATTAATATTAAGCTGCATGAGCTGTTTATATATATTGGAGATTAAACCTTTGTCCATTGATTCGTTTGTGAACGTTTTCGCCCATTCTGAGGGTTGCCTTTTTCCATTCCCGTTTTTTTAACAAAGAAAGAAAGAAAGCAAAAGAAGCAGAACACTAATGTGCGTGAAATATGCCTCTTGAAACTGTCGTTTTGAAATATGGACGTCTTTTGAAATTTTTGGTCGATATATGACCCCAGGATTTGTTTTCAGGGCAGGTGTCATTTACAGGCCTGTAATGATTTGGAATATCCACTGACCATTAGCGCTGGGATTAAAGCTGCAGTTGTGAGAAATGGCCACAAGGTGGCAGCAGTTCTCCCTTACCAAATCTGGTTACTAGGGCATCAGAGCCTCAATGGAAGTCGCGTTCTAGATTGGAATGTAGAACGGAATGTGCCAGGAGAAGGCCCCTCAAGTGTGTCTCACTACTTCTTGTTCTTGTTTTTAATTTAATTTTTTATTTTTTTATTACAGCATGTTTGAGTACAACGTTTAGCTTGTTGTAGGTGTGCCAGAGGTGGTTCTTTTACACATATACATATGTCTGTTCTTCCTGGGATCCTTTTCCCATGTACGTTATGACAGAATGTTGAGTAGTCTTCTCTTGGTACTCCGTAGGTCTTTGGTGATTATATACGTCTACTGTGTTTGTATATGTCTGTTAACCCCAATATCGTAATGAATTCAATCCTCACACCTTTCCTTTGGTGAACCATAAGTTTGTTTAATGAATCTGTGATTGCCCTTCTCCGTGGAAATATCTGCCCTGGTATCAATTTATAGGTAACACCTATAAGTGATATGATACGATATGTGTCTTTCACTCTCTGACTTACACCAAGTCACGTGATTACCTCGAGACTCATCTACGGTGCTGCGAATGGCATTGTGTCCTTTTTTTCCTTGGCGAATATTCTGTCTTAGCGAGGTCCATTTTCTGCAATGTGATTCCCTGAGGGCTGAGGATTAGCTGCCCTGGGCAGCCTGACCCTGCCGGCAAGCCCTCCCCAGGTGTGCCTGGGTTGAGGTCAATATAAACAGCACTCCAGGCAGCAATAGCCCCTGCAGCTGTGCCTGACTCCATATTCTCTGCCCCGTCAGCAGTCTCGGGGCTGTGCTGGTGGGAGGGCGGGAGGGTCCACGGCTTTGTGGGTGGCCCGGTGTGAGTGGGGCTCTGCTGGACTTTCGGCAGGAGTTGCCAGGCTGCCACCTGTAAAGAAGAGGATGTGTCACCCATAACTTCCACTGGAATATCTCTCCGGGCTGAGGTGTGGAAGGAAAAAAAGGAGTGGGGGCCGGGACAGGAGGGGTATCTCAGGCAGGGTAATGGAAAGCTTCCAGAAGAGCGCCCGTGGCCAGGACCATCCTGGCTGACCTGCAGGCACCAAGTTGGCCTGCGTGCCGTCGCTGGTGTGGCTCCACGGCCCTCCCTCTAGGCTTTCAAGCCCTTGTACATATTCAGGTGTTTCACCTGGGAAGGGTGGGAACAGTTCAGCAGCATCTGGCCTGGGGCTCAGCTCACGTTTACTCACAGAGGCCTGGGCACGGTCCCCCAGCTTTGCAATAAGGACGCTCCTTGCGTGGGCGGGTGGGTCTGCTGGCTGTATGGGAGATGATTCCCCACCTCTGACCAATTTCAGAATTGTTTACCACTGGAGCAAGTGCCTTGGTAGTGTTTTCCTCTGTATAACGGTTAGGTTCAATTTTTTTTTTCTTTTTTGGTTCAAGTTAGATTTTATTCCTCTTTTATGTATTTATAGATATAAGCATGGAAATAATTCATTGTTATATATACATCAGTGAGAATGGAAGAAATTTTTTTCTGTTTTATTTTTACATTTTATTTTTAAAAATTTTGAAATTTAATTTTGTTTATTTTTTTATACAGTAGGTTATTATTAGTTATCTATTTTATGCATATACATGTATACAGGTCAATCCCAATCTCCCAACTCATCCCACCACCACCACCCCATGGCTTCCCCCACTTTGTGTCCATACGTCTGTTCTCTACCTCTGTGTCTCTATTTCTGCCCTGCAAACCAGTTCATCTGTACCATTTTTCTAGGTTCCACATATAGGCATTAATATACAATATTTGTTTTTCTCTTTCTGACTTACTTCACTCTGTATGACAGTCTCTAGATCCATCAACTTCTCTACAAATGACCCAGTTTCATTCCTTTTTATGGCTGAGTAATATTCCATTTTATATATGTACCAACTCTTTATCCATTCGTCTGTCTGTGGGCATTTAGGTTGCTTCCATTACCTGGCTATTGTAAATAGTGCTGCAATGAACATTGTGGTGAATGTGTCTTTGTGATTTATGGTTTTCTCTGGGTATATGCCCAGAAGTGGGATTGCTGGATCCTATGGTAATTCTCTTTTTAGTTTTTTAAAGGAACCTCCATACTGTTCTCCATAGTGACTGTATCAATTTACATTCCCACCAATAGCGGAAGAGGGTTCCTTTTGTCCACACCCTCCCCAGAATTTGTTGTTTGTACATTATCTGATGATGCCGATTCTAACAGGTGTGAGGTCTTACCTCATTGTAGTTTTGATTTGCATTTCTCTAATAATTAGTGATGTTGAGCAGCTTCTCATGTGCGTCTTGGCCATCTCTGTGACTTCTTTGAAGAAACGTCTCTTTAGATCTTCTGCCCATTTTTGTATTGGGTTGTTTGTTTTATTAATATTAAGCTGCATGAGCTGTTATATATATTGGAGATTAAACCTTTGTCCATTGATTCGTTTGTGAACGTTTTCGCCCATTCTGAGGGTTGCCTTTTTCCATTCCCGTTTTTTTAACAAAGAAAGAAAGAAAGCAAAAGAAGCAGAACACTAATGTGCGTGAAATATGCCTCTTGAAACTGTCGTTTTGTAATATGGACGTCTTTTGGATTTTTTGGTCGATATATGACCCCAGGATTTGTTTTCAGGGCAGGTGTCATTTACAGGCCTGTAATGATTTGGAATATCCACTGACCATTAGCGCTGGGATTAAAGCTGCAGTTGTGAGAAACGGCCACAAGGTGGCAGCAGTTCTCCCTTACCAAATCTGGTTACTAGGGCAGCAGAGCCTCAATGGAAGTCGCGTTCTAGATTGGAATGTAGAACGGAATGTGCCAGGAGAAGGCCCCTCAAGTGTGTCTCACTACTTCTTGTTCTTGTTTTTAATTTAATTTTTTATTTTTTTATTACAGCATGTTTGAGTACAACGTTTAGCTTGTAGGTGTGCCAGAGGTGGTTCTTTTACACATATACATATGTCTGTTCTTCCTGGGATCCTTTTCCCATGTACGTTATGACAGAATGTTGAGTAGTCTTCTCTTGGTACTCCGTAGGTCTTTGGTGATTATATACGTCTACTGTGTTTGTATATGTCTGTTAACCCCAATATCGTAATGAATTCAATCCTCACACCTTTCCTTTGGTGAACCATAAGTTTGTTTAATGAATCTGTGATTGCCCTTCTCCGTGGAAATATCTGCCCTGGTATCAATTTATAGGTAACACCTATAAGTGATATGATACGATATGTGTCTTTCACTCTCTGACTTACTCCAAGTCACGTGATTACCTCGAGACTCATCTACGGTGCTGTGAATGGCATTGTGTCCTTTTTTTCCTTGGCGAATATTCTGTCTTAGCGAGGTCCATTTTCTGCAATGTGATTCCCTGAGGGCTGAGGATTAGCTGCCCTGGGCAGCCTGACCCTGCCGGCAAGCCCTCCCCAGGTGTGCCTGGGTTGAGGTCAATATAAACAGCACTCCAGGCAGCAATAGCCCCAGCAGCTGTGCCTGACTCCATATTCTCTGCCCCGTCAGCAGTCTCGGGGCTGTGCTGGTGGGAGGGTGGGAGGGTCCACGGCTTTGTGGGTGGCCCGGTGTGAGTGTGGCTCTGCTGGACTTTCGGCAGGAGTTGCCAGGCTGCCACCTGTAAAGAAGAGGATGTGTCACCCATAACTTCCACTGGAATATCTCTCCGGGCTGAGTTGTGGAAGGGAAAAAAGGAGTAGGGGCCGGGACAGGAGGGGTATCTCAGGCAGGGCAATGGAAAGCTTCCAGAAGAGCGCCCGTGGCCAGGACCATCCTGGCTGACCTGCAGGCACCAAGTTGGCCTGCGTGCTGTCGCTGGTGTGGCTCCACGGCCCTTCCTCTAGGCTTTCAAGCCCTTGTACATATTCAGGTGTTTCACCTGGGAAGGGTGGGAACAGTTCAGCAGCATCTGGCCTGGGGCTCAGCTCACGTTTACTCACAGAGGCCTGGGCACGGTCCCCCAGCTTTGCAATAAGGACGCTCCTTGCGTGGGCGGGTGGGGCTGCTGGCTGTATGGGAGATGATTCCCCACCTCTGACCAATTTCAGAATTGTTTACCACTGGAGCAAGTGCCTTGGTAGTGTTTTCCTCTGTATAACGGTTAGGTTCAATTTTTTTTTTTTCTTTTTTGGTTCAAGTTAGATTTTATTCCTCTTTTATGTATTTATAGATATAAGCATGGAAATAATTCATTGTTATATATACATCAGTGTGAATGGAAGAACTTTTTTTCTGTTTTATTTTTACATTTTATTTTTAAAAATTTTGAAATTTAATTTTGTTTATTTTTTTATACAGTAGGTTATTATTAGTTATCTATTTTATGCATATACATGTATACAGGTCAATCCCAATCTCCCAACTCATCCCACCACCACCACCCCATGGCTTCCCCCACTTTGTGTCCATACGTCTGTTCTCTACCTCTGTGTCTCTATTTCTGCCCTGCAAACCAGTTCATCTGTACCATTTTTCTAGGTTCCACATATAGGCATTAATATACAATATTTGTTTTTCTCTTTCTGACTTACTTCACTCTGCATGACAGTCTCTAGATCCATCAACTTCTCCACAAATGACCCAGTTTCATTCCTTTTTATGGCTGAGTAATATTCCATTTTATATATGTACCACATCTTTATCCATTCGTCTGTCTGTGGGCATTTAGGTTGCTTCCATTACCTGGCTATTGTAAATAGTGCTGCAATGAACATTGTGGTGAATGTGTCTTTGTGATTTATGGTTTTCTCTGGGTATATGCCCAGAAGTGGGATTGCTGGATCCTATGGTAATTCTCTTTTTAGTTTTTTAAAGGAACCTCCATACTGTTCTCCATAGTGACTGTATCAATTTACATTCCCACCAATAGCGGAAGAGGGTTCCTTTTGTCCACACCCTCCCCAGAATTTGTTGTTTGTACATTATCTGATGATGCCGATTCTAACAGGTGTGAGGTCTTACCTCATTGTAGTTTTGATTTGCATTTCTCTAATAATTAGTGATGTTGAGCAGCTTCTCATGTGCGTCTTGGCCATCTCTGTGACTTCTTTGAAGAAACGTCTCTTTAGATCTTCTGCCCATTTTTGTATTGGGTTGTTTGTTTTATTAATATTAAGCTGCATGAGCTGTTTATATATATTGGAGATTAAACCTTTGTCCATTGATTCGTTTGTGAACGTTTTCGCCCATTCTGAGGGTTGCCTTTTTCCATTCCCGTTTTTTTAACAAAGAAAGAAAGAAAGCAAAAGAAGCAGAACACTAATGTGCGTGAAATATGCCTCTTGAAACTGTCGTTTTGAAATATGGACGTCTTTTGAAATTTTTGGTCGATATATGACCCCAGGATTTGTTTTCAGGGCAGGTGTCATTTACAGGCCTGTAATGATTTGGAATATCCACTGACCATTAGCGCTGGGATTAAAGCTGCAGTTGTGAGAAATGGCCACAAGGTGGCAGCAGTTCTCCCTTACCAAATCTGGTTACTAGGGCATCAGAGCCTCAATGGAAGTCGCGTTCTAGATTGGAATGTAGAACGGAATGTGCCAGGAGAAGGCCCCTCAAGTGTGTCTCACTACTTCTTGTTCTTGTTTTTAATTTAATTTTTTATTTTTTTATTACAGCATGTTTGAGTACAACGTTTAGCTTGTTGTAGGTGTGCCAGAGGTGGTTCTTTTACACATATACATATGTCTGTTCTTCCTGGGATCCTTTTCCCATGTACGTTATGACAGAATGTTGAGTAGTCTTCTCTTGGTACTCCGTAGGTCTTTGGTGATTATATACGTCTACTGTGTTTGTATATGTCTGTTAACCCCAATATCGTAATGAATTCAATCCTCACACCTTTCCTTTGGTGAACCATAAGTTTGTTTAATGAATCTGTGATTGCCCTTCTCCGTGGAAATATCTGCCCTGGTATCAATTTATAGGTAACACCTATAAGTGATATGATACGATATGTGTCTTTCACTCTCTGACTTACACCAAGTCACGTGATTACCTCGAGACTCATCTACGGTGCTGCGAATGGCATTGTGTCCTTTTTTTCCTTGGCGAATATTCTGTCTTAGCGAGGTCCATTTTCTGCAATGTGATTCCCTGAGGGCTGAGGATTAGCTGCCCTGGGCAGCCTGACCCTGCCGGCAAGCCCTCCCCAGGTGTGCCTGGGTTGAGGTCAATATAAACAGCACTCCAGGCAGCAATAGCCCCTGCAGCTGTGCCTGACTCCATATTCTCTGCCCCGTCAGCAGTCTCGGGGCTGTGCTGGTGGGAGGGCGGGAGGGTCCACGGCTTTGTGGGTGGCCCGGTGTGAGTGGGGCTCTGCTGGACTTTCGGCAGGAGTTGCCAGGCTGCCACCTGTAAAGAAGAGGATGTGTCACCCATAACTTCCACTGGAATATCTCTCCGGGCTGAGGTGTGGAAGGAAAAAAAGGAGTGGGGGCCGGGACAGGAGGGGTATCTCAGGCAGGGTAATGGAAAGCTTCCAGAAGAGCGCCCGTGGCCAGGACCATCCTGGCTGACCTGCAGGCACCAAGTTGGCCTGCGTGCCGTCGCTGGTGTGGCTCCACGGCCCTCCCTCTAGGCTTTCAAGCCCTTGTACATATTCAGGTGTTTCACCTGGGAAGGGTGGGAACAGTTCAGCAGCATCTGGCCTGGGGCTCAGCTCACGTTTACTCACAGAGGCCTGGGCACGGTCCCCCAGCTTTGCAATAAGGACGCTCCTTGCGTGGGCGGGTGGGTCTGCTGGCTGTATGGGAGATGATTCCCCACCTCTGACCAATTTCAGAATTGTTTACCACTGGAGCAAGTGCCTTGGTAGTGTTTTCCTCTGTATAACGGTTAGGTTCAATTTTTTTTTTCTTTTTTGGTTCAAGTTAGATTTTATTCCTCTTTTATGTATTTATAGATATAAGCATGGAAATAATTCATTGTTATATATACATCAGTGAGAATGGAAGAAATTTTTTTCTGTTTTATTTTTACATTTTATTTTTAAAAATTTTGAAATTTAATTTTGTTTATTTTTTTATACAGTAGGTTATTATTAGTTATCTATTTTATGCATATACATGTATACAGGTCAATCCCAATCTCCCAACTCATCCCACCACCACCACCCCATGGCTTCCCCCACTTTGTGTCCATACGTCTGTTCTCTACCTCTGTGTCTCTATTTCTGCCCTGCAAACCAGTTCATCTGTACCATTTTTCTAGGTTCCACATATAGGCATTAATATACAATATTTGTTTTTCTCTTTCTGACTTACTTCACTCTGTATGACAGTCTCTAGATCCATCAACTTCTCTACAAATGACCCAGTTTCATTCCTTTTTATGGCTGAGTAATATTCCATTTTATATATGTACCAACTCTTTATCCATTCGTCTGTCTGTGGGCATTTAGGTTGCTTCCATTACCTGGCTATTGTAAATAGTGCTGCAATGAACATTGTGGTGAATGTGTCTTTGTGATTTATGGTTTTCTCTGGGTATATGCCCAGAAGTGGGATTGCTGGATCCTATGGTAATTCTCTTTTTAGTTTTTTAAAGGAACCTCCATACTGTTCTCCATAGTGACTGTATCAATTTACATTCCCACCAATAGCGGAAGAGGGTTCCTTTTGTCCACACCCTCCCCAGAATTTGTTGTTTGTACATTATCTGATGATGCCGATTCTAACAGGTGTGAGGTCTTACCTCATTGTAGTTTTGATTTGCATTTCTCTAATAATTAGTGATGTTGAGCAGCTTCTCATGTGCGTCTTGGCCATCTCTGTGACTTCTTTGAAGAAACGTCTCTTTAGATCTTCTGCCCATTTTTGTATTGGGTTGTTTGTTTTATTAATATTAAGCTGCATGAGCTGTTATATATATTGGAGATTAAACCTTTGTCCATTGATTCGTTTGTGAACGTTTTCGCCCATTCTGAGGGTTGCCTTTTTCCATTCCCGTTTTTTTAACAAAGAAAGAAAGAAAGCAAAAGAAGCAGAACACTAATGTGCGTGAAATATGCCTCTTGAAACTGTCGTTTTGTAATATGGACGTCTTTTGGATTTTTTGGTCGATATATGACCCCAGGATTTGTTTTCAGGGCAGGTGTCATTTACAGGCCTGTAATGATTTGGAATATCCACTGACCATTAGCGCTGGGATTAAAGCTGCAGTTGTGAGAAACGGCCACAAGGTGGCAGCAGTTCTCCCTTACCAAATCTGGTTACTAGGGCAGCAGAGCCTCAATGGAAGTCGCGTTCTAGATTGGAATGTAGAACGGAATGTGCCAGGAGAAGGCCCCTCAAGTGTGTCTCACTACTTCTTGTTCTTGTTTTTAATTTAATTTTTTATTTTTTTATTACAGCATGTTTGAGTACAACGTTTAGCTTGTAGGTGTGCCAGAGGTGGTTCTTTTACACATATACATATGTCTGTTCTTCCTGGGATCCTTTTCCCATGTACGTTATGACAGAATGTTGAGTAGTCTTCTCTTGGTACTCCGTAGGTCTTTGGTGATTATATACGTCTACTGTGTTTGTATATGTCTGTTAACCCCAATATCGTAATGAATTCAATCCTCACACCTTTCCTTTGGTGAACCATAAGTTTGTTTAATGAATCTGTGATTGCCCTTCTCCGTGGAAATATCTGCCCTGGTATCAATTTATAGGTAACACCTATAAGTGATATGATACGATATGTGTCTTTCACTCTCTGACTTACTCCAAGTCACGTGATTACCTCGAGACTCATCTACGGTGCTGTGAATGGCATTGTGTCCTTTTTTTCCTTGGCGAATATTCTGTCTTAGCGAGGTCCATTTTCTGCAATGTGATTCCCTGAGGGCTGAGGATTAGCTGCCCTGGGCAGCCTGACCCTGCCGGCAAGCCCTCCCCAGGTGTGCCTGGGTTGAGGTCAATATAAACAGCACTCCAGGCAGCAATAGCCCCAGCAGCTGTGCCTGACTCCATATTCTCTGCCCCGTCAGCAGTCTCGGGGCTGTGCTGGTGGGAGGGTGGGAGGGTCCACGGCTTTGTGGGTGGCCCGGTGTGAGTGTGGCTCTGCTGGACTTTCGGCAGGAGTTGCCAGGCTGCCACCTGTAAAGAAGAGGATGTGTCACCCATAACTTCCACTGGAATATCTCTCCGGGCTGAGTTGTGGAAGGGAAAAAAGGAGTGGGGGCCGGGACAGGAGGGGTATCTCAGGCAGGGCAATGGAAAGCTTCCAGAAGAGCGCCCGTGGCCAGGACCATCCTGGCTGACCTGCAGGCACCAAGTTGGCCTGCGTGCTGTCGCTGGTGTGGCTCCACGGCCCTTCCTCTAGGCTTTCAAGCCCTTGTACATATTCAGGTGTTTCACCTGGGAAGGGTGGGAACAGTTCAGCAGCATCTGGCCTGGGGCTCAGCTCACGTTTACTCACAGAGGCCTGGGCACGGTCCCCCAGCTTTGCAATAAGGACGCTCCTTGCGTGGGCGGGTGGGGCTGCTGGCTGTATGGGAGATGATTCCCCACCTCTGACCAATTTCAGAATTGTTTACCACTGGAGCAAGTGCCTTGGTAGTGTTTTCCTCTGTATAACGGTTAGGTTCAATTTTTTTTTTTTCTTTTTTGGTTCAAGTTAGATTTTATTCCTCTTTTATGTATTTATAGATATAAGCATGGAAATAATTCATTGTTATATATACATCAGTGTGAATGGAAGAACTTTTTTTCTGTTTTATTTTTACATTTTATTTTTAAAAATTTTGAAATTTAATTTTGTTTATTTTTTTATACAGTAGGTTATTATTAGTTATCTATTTTATGCATATACATGTATACAGGTCAATCCCAATCTCCCAACTCATCCCACCACCACCACCCCATGGCTTCCCCCACTTTGTGTCCATACGTCTGTTCTCTACCTCTGTGTCTCTATTTCTGCCCTGCAAACCAGTTCATCTGTACCATTTTTCTAGGTTCCACATATAGGCATTAATATACAATATTTGTTTTTCTCTTTCTGACTTACTTCACTCTGCATGACAGTCTCTAGATCCATCAACTTCTCCACAAATGACCCAGTTTCATTCCTTTTTATGGCTGAGTAATATTCCATTTTATATATGTACCACATCTTTATCCATTCGTCTGTCTGTGGGCATTTAGGTTGCTTCCATTACCTGGCTATTGTAAATAGTGCTGCAATGAACATTGTGGTGAATGTGTCTTTGTGATTTATGGTTTTCTCTGGGTATATGCCCAGAAGTGGGATTGCTGGATCCTATGGTAATTCTCTTTTTAGTTTTTTAAAGGAACCTCCATACTGTTCTCCATAGTGACTGTATCAATTTACATTCCCACCAATAGCGGAAGAGGGTTCCTTTTGTCCACACCCTCCCCAGAATTTGTTGTTTGTACATTATCTGATGATGCCGATTCTAACAGGTGTGAGGTCTTACCTCATTGTAGTTTTGATTTGCATTTCTCTAATAATTAGTGATGTTGAGCAGCTTCTCATGTGCGTCTTGGCCATCTCTGTGACTTCTTTGAAGAAACGTCTCTTTAGATCTTCTGCCCATTTTTGTATTGGGTTGTTTGTTTTATTAATATTAAGCTGCATGAGCTGTTTATATATATTGGAGATTAAACCTTTGTCCATTGATTCGTTTGTGAACGTTTTCGCCCATTCTGAGGGTTGCCTTTTTCCATTCCCGTTTTTTTTAACAAAGAAAGATAGAAAGCAAAAGAAGCAGAACACTAATGTGCGTGAAATATGCCTCTTGAAACTGTCGTTTTGAAATATGGACGTCTTTTGAATTTTTTGGTCGATATATGACCCCAGGATTTGTTTTCAGGGCAGGTGTCATTTACAGGCCTGTAATGATTTGGAATATCCACTGACCATTAGTGCTGGGATTAAAGCTGCAGTTGTGAGAAACGGCCACAAGGTGGCAGCAGTTCTCCCTTACCAAATCTGGTTACTAGGGCATCAGAGCCTCAATGGAAGTCGCGTTCTAGATTGAATTGTAGAACGGAATGTGCCAGGAGAAAGCCCCTCAAGTGTGTCTCACTACTTCTTGTTCTTGTTTTTAATTTAATTTTTTACTTTTTTATTACAGCATGTTTGAGTACAATGTTTAGCTTGTTGTAGGTGTGCAAGAGGTGGTTCTTTTACACATATACATATGTCTGTTCTTCCTGGGATCCTTTTCCCATGTACGTTATGACAGAATGTTGAGTAGTCTTCTCTTGGTACTCCGTAGGTCTTTGGTGATTATATACGTCTACTGTGTTTGTATATGTCTGTTAACCCCAATATCGTAATGAATTCAATCCTCACACCTTTCCTTTGGTGAACCATAAGTTTCTTTAATGAATCTGTGATTGCCCTTCTCCGTGGAAATATCTGCCCTGGTATCAATTTATAGGTAACACCTATAAGTGATATGATACGATATGTGTCTTTCACTCTCTGACTTACTCCAAGTCACGTGATTACCTCGAGACTCATCTACGGTGCTGCGAATGGCATTGTGTCCTTTTTTTCATTGGCGAATATTCTGTCTTAGCGAGGTCCATTTTCTGCAATGTGATTCCCTGAGGGCTGAGGATTAGCTGCCCTGGGCAGCCTGACCCTGCCGGCAAGCCCTCCCCAGGTGTGCCTGGGTTGAGGTCAATATAAACAGCACCCCAGGCAGCAATAGCCCCTGCAGCTGTGCCTGACTCCATATTCTCTACCCCGTCAGCAGTCTCGGGGCTGTGCTGGTGGGAGGGTGTGAGGGTCCACGGCTTTGTGGGTGGCCCGGTGTGAGTGGGGCTCTGCTGGACTTTCGGCAGGAGTTGCCAGGCTGCCACCTGTAAAGAAGAGGATGTGTCACCCATAACTTCCACTGGAATATCTCTCCGGGCTGAGGTGAGGAAGGAAAAAGAGGAGTGGGGGCCGGGACAGGAGGGGTATCTCAGGCAGGGCAATGGAAAGCTTCCAGAAGAGCGCCCGTGGCCAGGACCATCCTGGCTGACCTGCAGGCACCAAGTTGGCCTGCGTGCCGTCGCTGGTGTGGCTCCACGGCCCTCCCTCTAGGCTTTCAAGCTTTTGTACATATTCAGGTGTTTCACCTGGGAAGGGTGGGAACAGTTCAGCAGCATCTGGCCTGGGGCTCAGCTCACGTTTACTCACAGAGGCCTGGGCACGGTCTCCCAGCTTTGCAATAAGGACGCTCCTTGCGTGGGCGGGTGGGGCTGCTGGCTGTATGGGAGATGATTCCCCACCTCTGACCAATTTCAGAATTGTTTACCACTGGAGCAAGTGCCTTGGTAGTGTTTTCCTCTCTATAACTGTTAGGTTCGGTTTTTTTTTTTCTTTTTTGGTTCAAGTTAGATTTTATTCCTCTTTTATGTATTTATAGATATAAGCATGGAAATAATTCATTGTTATATATACATCAGTGTGAATGGAAGAACTTTTTTTCTGTTTTATTTTTACATTTTATTTTTAAAAATTTTGAAATTTAATTTTGTTTATTTTTTTATACAGTAGGTTATTATTAGTTATCTATTTTATGCATATACATGTATACAGGTCAATCCCAATCTCCCAACTCATCCCACCACCACCACCCCATGGCTTCCCCCACTTTGTGTCCATACGTCTGTTCTCTACCTCTGTGTCTCTATTTCTGCCCTGCAAACCAGTTCATCTGTACCATTTTTCTAGGTTCCACATATAGGCATTAATATACAATATTTGTTTTTCTCTTTCTGACTTACTTCACTCTGTATGACAGTCTCTAGATCCATCAACTTCTCCACAAATGACCCAGTTTCATTCCTTTTTATGGCTGAGTAATATTCCCTTTTATATATGTACCACATCTTTATCCATTCGTCTGTCTGTGGGCATTTAGGTTGCTTCCATTACCTGGCTATTGTAAATAGTGCTGCAATGAACATTGTGGTGAATGTGTCTTTGTGATTTATGGTTTTCTCTGGGTATATGCCCAGAAGTGGGATTGCTGGATCCTATGGTAATTCTCTTTTTAGTTTTTTAAAGGAACCTCCATACTGTTCTCCATAGTGACTGTATCAATTTACATTCCCACCAATAGCGGAAGAGGGTTCCTTTTGTCCACACCCTCCCCAGAATTTGTTGTTTGTACATTATCTGATGATGCCGATTCTAACAGGTGTGAGGTCTTACCTCATTGTAGTTTTGATTTGCATTTCTCTAATAATTAGTGATGTTGAGCAGCTTCTCATGTGCGTCTTGGCCATCTCTGTGACTTCTTTGAAGAAACGTCTCTTTAGATCTTCTGCCCATTTTTGAATTGGGTTGTTTGTTTTATTAATATTAAGCTGCATGAGCTGTTTATATATATTGGAGATTAAACCTTTGTCCATTGATTCGTTTGTGAACGTTTTCGCCCATTTTAAGGGTTGCCTTTTTCCATTCCCGTTTTTTTAACAAAGAAAGATAGAAAGCAAAAGAAGCAGAACACTAATGTGCGTGAAATATGCCTCTTGAAACTGTCGTTTTGAAATATGGACGTCTTTTGAATTTTTTGGTCGATATATGACCCCAGGATTTGTTTTCAGGGCAGGTGTCATTTACAGGCCTGTAATGATTTGGAATATCCACTGACCATTATGGCTGGGATTAAAGCTGCAGTTGTGAGAAACGGCCACAAGGTGGCAGCAGTTCTCCCTTACCAAATCTGGTTACTAGGGCATCAGAGCCTCAATGGAAGTCGCGTTCTAGATTGAATTGTAGAACGGAATGTGCCAGGAGAAAGCCCCTCAAGTGTGTCTCACTACTTCTTGTTCTTGTTTTTAATTTAATTTTTTATTTTTTTATTACAGCATGTTTGAGTACAACGTTTAGCTTGTTGTAGGTGTGCAAGAGGTGGTTCTTTTACACATATACATATGTCTGTTCTTCCTGGGATCCTTTTCCCATGTACGTTATGACAGAATGTTGAGTAGTCTTCTCTTGGTACTCCGTAGGTCTTTGGTGATTATATACGTCTACTGTGTTTGTATATGTCTGTTAACCCCAATATCGTAATGAATTCAATCCTCACACCTTTCCTTTGGTGAACCATAAGTTTCTTTAATGAATCTGTGATTGCCCTTCTCCGTGGAAATATCTGCCCTGGTTTCAATATATAGGTAACACCTATAAGTGATATGATACGATATGTGTCTTTCACTTTCTGACTTACTCCAAGTCACGTGATTACCTCGAGACTCATCTACGGTGCTGCAAATGGCATTGTGTTCTTTTTTTCCTTGGCGAATATTCTGTCTTAGCGAGGTCCATTTTCTGCAATGTGATTCCCTGAGGGCTGAGGATTAGCTGCCCTGGGCAGCCTGACCCTGCCGGCAAGCCCTCCCCAGGTGTGCCTGGGTTGAGGTCAATATAAACAGCACTCCAGGCAGCAATAGCCCCTGCAGCTGTGCCTGACTCCATATTCTCTGCCCCGTCAGCAGTCTCGGGGCTGTGCTGGTGGGAGGGTGTGAGGGTCCACGGCTTTGTGGGTGGCCCGGTGTGAGTGGGGCTCTGCTGGACTTTGGCAGGAGTTGCCAGGCTGCCACCTGTAAAGAAGAGGATGTGTCACCAATAACTTCCACTGGAATATCTCTCCGGGCTGAGGTGAGGAAGGAAAAAAAGGAGTGGGGGCCGGGACAGGAGGGGTATCTCAGGCAGGGCAATGGAAAGCTTCCAGTAGAGCGCCCGTGGCCAGGACCATCCTGGCTGACCTGCAGGCACCAAGTTGGCCTGCGTGCCGTCGCTGGTGTGGCTCCACGGCCCTCCCTCTAGGCTTTCCAGCTTTTGTACATATTCATGTGTTTCACCTGGGAAGGGTGGGAACAGTTCAGCAGCATCTGGCCTGGGGCTCAGCTCACGTTTACTCACAGAGGCCTGGGCACGGTCTCCCAGCTTTGCAATAAGGACGCTCCTTGCGTGGGCGGGTGGGGCTGCTGGCTGTATGGGAGATGATTCCCCTCCTCTGACCAATTTCAGAATTGTTTACCACTGGAGCAAGTGCCTTGGTAGTGTTTTCCTCTGTATAACTGTTAGGTTCAGTTTTTTTTTTCTCTTTTGGTTCAAGTTAGATTTTATTCCTCTTTTATGTATTTATAGATATAAGCATGGAAATAATTCATTGTTATATATACATCAGTGTGAATGGAAGAACTTTTTTTCTGTTTTATTTTTACATTTTATTTTTAAAAATTTTGAAATTTAATTTTGTTTATTTTTTTATACAGTAGGTTATTATTAGTTATCTATTTTATGCATATACATGTATACAGGTCAATCCCAATCTCCCAACTCATCCCACCACCACCACCCCATGGCTTCCCCCACTTTGTGTCCATACGTCTGTTCTCTACCTCTGTGTCTCTATTTCTGCCCTGCAAACCAGTTCATCTGTACCATTTTTCTAGGTTCCACATATAGGCATTAATATACAATATTTGTTTTTCTCTTTCTGACTTACTTCACTCTGCATGACAGTCTCTAGATCCATCAACTTCTCCACAAATGACCCAGTTTCATTCCTTTTTATGCCTGAGTAATATTCCATTTTATATATGTACCACATCTTTATCCATTCGTCTGTCTGTGGGCATTTAGGTTGCTTCCATTACCTGTCTATTGTAAATAGTGCTGCAATGAACATTGTGGTGAATGTGTCTTTGTGATTTATGGTTTTCTCTGGGTATATGCCCAGAAGTGGGATTGCTGGATCCTATGGTAATTCTCTTTTTAGTTTTTTAAAGGAACCTCCATACTGTTCTCCATAGTGACTGTATCAATTTACATTCCCACCAATAGCAGAAGAGGGTTCCTTTTGTCCACACCCTCCCCAGAATTTGTTGTTTGTACATTATCTGATGATGCCGATTCTAACAGGTGTGAGGTCTTACCTCATTGTAGTTTTGATTTGCATTTCTCTAATAATTAGTGATGTTGAGCAGCTTCTCATGTGCGTCTTGGCCATCTCTGTGACTTCTTTGAAGAAACGTCTCTTTAGATCTTCTGCCCATTTTTGTATTGGGTTGTTTGTTTTATTAATATTAAGCTGCATGAGCTGTTTATATATATTGGAGATTAAACCTTTGTCCATTGATTCGTTTGTGAACGTTTTCGCCCATTCTGAGGGTTGCCTTTTTCCATTCCCGTTTTTTTTAACAAAGAAAGATAGAAAGCAAAAGAAGCAGAACACTAATGTGCGTGAAATATGCCTCTTGAAACTGTCGTTTTGAAATATGGACGTCTTTTGAATTTTTTGGTCGATATATGACCCCAGGATTTGTTTTCAGGGCAGGTGTCATTTACAGGCCTGTAATGATTTGGAATATCCACTGACCATTAGTGCTGGGATTAAAGCTGCAGTTGTGAGAAACGGCCACAAGGTGGCAGCAGTTCTCCCTTACCAAATCTGGTTACTAGGGCATCAGAGCCTCAATGGAAGTCGCGTTCTAGATTGAATTGTAGAACGGAATGTGCCAGGAGAAAGCCCCTCAAGTGTGTCTCACTACTTCTTGTTCTTGTTTTTAATTTAATTTTTTATTTTTTTATTACAGCATGTTTGAGTACAACGTTTAGCTTGTTGTAGGTGTGCAAGAGGTGGTTCTTTTACACATATACATATGTCTGTTCTTCCTGGGATCCTTTTCCCATGTACGTTATGACAGAATGTTGAGTAGTCTTCTCTTGGTACTCCGTAGGTCTTTGGTGATTATATACGTCTACTGTGTTTGTATATGTCTGTTAACCCCAATATCGTAATGAATTCAATCCTCACACCTTTCCTTTGGTGAACCATAAGTTTGTTTAATGAATCTGTGATTGCCCTTCTCCGTGGAAATATCTGCCCTGGTATCAATTTATAGGTAACACCTATAAGTGATATGATACGATATGTGTCTTTCACTTTCTGACTTACTCCAAGTCACGTGATTACCACGAGACTCATCTACGGTGCTGCGAATGGCATTGTGTCCTTTTTTTCCTTGGCGAATATTCTGTCTTAGCGAGGTCCATTTTCTGCAATGTGATTCCCTGAGGGCTGAGGATTAGCTGCCCTGGGCAGCCTGACCCTGCCGGCAAGCCCTCACCAGGTGTGCCTGGGTTGAGGTCAATATAAACAGCACCCCAGGCAGCAATAGCCCCTGCAGCTGTGCCTGACTCCATATTCTCTGCCCCGTCAGCAGTCTCGGGGCTGTGCTGGTGGGAGGGTGGGAGGGTCCACGGCTTTGTGGGTGGCCCGGTGTGAGTGGGGCTCTGCTGGACTTTCGGCAGGAGTTGCCAGGCTGCCACCTGTAAAGAAGAGGATGTGTCACCCATAACTTCCACTGGAATATCTCTCCGGGCTGAGGTGAGGAAGGAAAAAGAGGAGTGGGGGCCGGGACAGGAGGGGTATCTCAGGCAGGGCAATGGAAAGCTTCCAGAAGAGCGCCCGTGGCCAGGACCATCCTGGCTGACCTGCAGGCACCAAGTTGGCCTGCAAGCCGTCGCCGGTGTGGCTCCACGGCCCTCCCTCTAGGCTTCCAAGCTTTTGTACATATTCAGGTGTTTCAACTGGGAAGGGTGGGAACAGTTCAGCAACATCTGGCCTGGGGCTCAGCTCACGTTTACTCACAGAGGCCTGGGCACCGTCTCCCAGCTTTGCAATAAGGACGCTCCTTGCGTGGGCGGGTGGGGCTGCTGGCTGTATGGGAGATGATTCCCCACCTCTGACCAATTTCAGAATTGTTTACCACTGGAGCAAGTGCCTTGGTAGTGTTTTCCTCTGTATAACTGTTAGGTTCGGTTTTTTTTTTTTCTTTTTTGTTTCAAGTTAGATTTTATTCCTCTTTTATGTATTTATAGATATAAGCATGGAAATAATTCATTGTTATATATACATCAGTGTGAATGGAAAAACTTTTTTTCTGTTTTATTTATACATTTTATTTTTAAAAATTTTGAAATTTAATTTTGTTTATTTTTTTATACAGTAGGTTATTATTAGTTATCTATTTTATGCATATACATGTATACAGGTCAATCCCAATCTCCCAACTCATCCCACCACCACCACCCCATGGCTTCCCCCACTTTGTGTCCATACGTCTGTTCTCTACCTCTGTGTCTCTATTTCTGCCCTGCAAACCAGTTCATCTGTACCATTTTTCTAGGTTCCACATATAGGCATTAATATACAATATTTGTTTTTCTCTTTCTGACTTACTTCACTCTGCATGACAGTCTCTAGATCCATCAACTTCTCCACAAATGACCCAGTTTCATTCCTTTTTATGCCTGAGTAATATTCCATTTTATATATGTACCACATCTTTATCCATTCGTCTGTCTGTGGGCATTTAGGTTGCTTCCATTACCTGTCTATTGTAAATAGTGCTGCAATGAACATTGTGGTGAATGTGTCTTTGTGATTTATGGTTTTCTCTGGGTATATGCCCAGAAGTGGGATTGCTGGATCCTATGGTAATTCTCTTTTTAGTTTTTTAAAGGAACCTCCATACTGTTCTCCATAGTGACTGTATCAATTTACATTCCCACCAATAGCAGAAGAGGGTTCCTTTTGTCCACACCCTCCCCAGAATTTGTTGTTTGTACATTATCTGATGATGCCGATTCTAACAGGTGTGAGGTCTTACCTCATTGTAGTTTTGATTTGCATTTCTCTAATAATTAGTGATGTTGAGCAGCTTCTCATGTGCGTCTTGGCCATCTCTGTGACTTCTTTGAAGAAACGTCTCTTTAGATCTTCTGCCCATTTTTGTATTGGGTTGTTTGTTTTATTAATATTAAGCTGCATGAGCTGTTTATATATATTGGAGATTAAACCTTTGTCCATTGATTCGTTTGTGAACGTTTTCGCCCATTCTGAGGGTTGCCTTTTTCCATTCCCGTTTTTTTTAACAATAAAGATAGAAAGCAAAAGAAGCAGAACACTAATGTGCGTGAAATATGCCTCTTGAAACTGTCGTTTTGAAATATGGACGTCTTTTGAATTTTTTGGTCGATATATGACCCCAGGATTTGTTTTCAGGGCAGGTGTCATTTACAGGCCTGTAATGATTTGGAATATCCACTGACCATTAGTGCTGGGATTAAAGCTGCAGTTGTGAGAAACGGCCACAAGGTGGCAGCAGTTCTCCCTTACCAAATCTGGTTACTAGGGCATCAGAGCCTCAATGGAAGTCGCGTTCTAAATTGAATTGTAGAACGGAATGTGCCAGGAGAAAGCCCCTCAAGTGTGTCTCACTACTTCTTGTTCTTGTTTTTAATTTAATTTTTTATTTTTTTATTACAGCATGTTTGAGTACAACGTTTAGCTTGTTGTAGGTGTGCAAGAGGTGGTTCTTTTACACATATACATATGTCTGTTCTTCCTGGGATCCTTTTCCCATGTACGTTATGACAGAATGTTGAGTAGTCTTCTCTTGGTACTCCGTAGGTCTTTGGTGATTATATACGTCTACTGTGTTTGTATATGTCTGTTAACCCCAATATCGTAATGAATTCAATCCTCACACCTTTCCTTTGGTGAACCATAAGTTTGTTTAATGAATCTGTGATTGCCCTTCTCCGTGGAAATATCTGCCCTGGTATCAATTTATAGGTAACACCTATAAGTGATATGATACGATATGTGTCTTTCACTTTCTGACTTACTCCAAGTCACGTGATTACCACGAGACTCATCTACGGTGCTGCGAATGGCATTGTGTCCTTTTTTTCCTTGGCGAATATTCTGTCTTAGCGAGGTCCATTTTCTGCAATGTGATTCCCTGAGGGCTGAGGATTAGCTGCCCTGGGCAGCCTGACCCTGCCGGCAAGCCCTCACCAGGTGTGCCTGGGTTGAGGTCAATATAAACAGCACCCCAGGCAGCAATAGCCCCTGCAGCTGTGCCTGACTCCATATTCTCTGCCCCGTCAGCAGTCTCGGGGCTGTGCTGGTGGGAGGGTGTGAGGGTCCACGGCTTTGTGGGTGGCCCGGTGTGAGTGGGGCTCTGCTGGACTTTCGGCAGGAGTTGCCAGGCTGCCACCTGTAAAGAAGAGGATGTGTCACCCATAACTTCCACTGGAATATCTCTCCGGGCTGAGGTGAGGAAGGAAAAAGAGGAGTGGGGGCCGGGACAGGAGGGGTATCTCAGGCAGGGCAATGGAAAGCTTCCAGAAGAGCGCCCGTGGCCAGGACCATCCTGGCTGACCTGCAGGCACCAAGTTGGCCTGCAAGCCGTCGCCGGTGTGGCTCCACGGCCCTCCCTCTAGGCTTCCAAGCTTTTGTACATATTCAGGTGTTTCAACTGGGAAGGGTGGGAACAGTTCAGCAGCATCTGGCCTGGGGCTCAGCTCACGTTTACTCACAGAGGCCTGGGCACCGTCTCCCAGCTTTGCAATAAGGACGCTCCTTGCGTGGGCGGGTGGGGCTGCTGGCTGTATGGGAGATGATTCCCCACCTCTGACCAATTTCAGAATTGTTTACCACTGGAGCAAGTGCCTTGGTAGTGTTTTCCTCTGTATAACTGTTAGGTTCGGTTTTTTTTTTTCTTTTTTGTTTCAAGTTAGATTTTATTCCTCTTTTATGTATTTATAGATATAAGCATGGAAATAATTCATTGTTATATATACATCAGTGTGAATGGAAAAACTTTTTTTCTGTTTTATTTATACATTTTATTTTTAAAAATTTTGAAATTTAATTTTGTTTATTTTTTTATACAGTAGGTTATTATTAGTTATCTATTTTATGCATATACATGTATACAGGTCAATCCCAATCTCCCAACTCATCCCACCACCACCACCCCATGGCTTCCCCCACTTTGTGTCCATACGTCTGTTCTCTACCTCTGTGTCTCTATTTCTGCCCTGCAAACCAGTTCATCTGTACCATTTTTCTAGGTTCCACATATAGGCATTAATATACAATATTTGTTTTTCTCTTTCTGACTTACTTCACTCTGTATGACAGTCTCTAGATCCATCAACTTCTCTACAAATGACCCAGTTTCATTCCTTTTTATGGCTGAGTAATATTCCATTTTATATATGTACCACATCTTTATCCATTCGTCTGTCTGTGGGCATTTAGGTTGCTTCCATTACCTGGCTATTGTAAATAGTGCTGCAATGAACATTGTGGTGAATGTGTCTTTGTGATTTATGGTTTTCTCTGGGTATATGCCCAGAAGTGGGATTGCTGGATCCTATGGTAATTCTCTTTTTAGTTTTTTAAAGGAACCTCCATACTGTTCTCCATAGTGACTGTATCAATTTACATTCCCACCAATAGCGGAAGAGGGTTCCTTTTGTCCACACCCTCCCCAGAATTTGTTGTTTGTACATTATCTGATGATGCCGATTCTAACAGGTGTGAGGTCTTACCTCATTGTAGTTTTGATTTGCATTTCTCTAATAATTAGTGATGTTGAGCAGCTTCTCATGTGCGTCTTGGCCATCTCTGTGACTTCTTTGAAGAAACGACTCTTTAGATCTTTTGCCCATTTTTGTATTGGGTTGTTTGTTTTATTAATATTAAGCTGCATGAGCAGTTTATATATATTGGAGATTAAACCTTTGTCCATTGATTCGTTTGTGAACGTTTTCGCCCATTCTGAGGGTTGCCTTTTTCCATTCCCGTTTTTTTAACAAAGAAAGATAGAAAGCAAAAGAAGCAGAACACTAATGTGCGTGAAATATGCCTCTTGAAACTGTCGTTTTGAAATATGGACGTCTTTTGAATTTTTTGGTCGATATATGACCCCAGGATTTGTTTTCAGGGCAGGTGTCATTTACAGGCCTGTAATGATTTGGAATATCCACTGACCATTATGGCTGGGATTAAAGCTGCAGTTGTGAGAAACGGCCACAAGGTGGCAGCAGTTCTCCCTTACCAAATCTGGTTACTAGGGCAGCAGAGCCTCAATGGATGTCGCGTTCTAGATTGGATTGTAGAACGGAATGTGCCAGGAGAAAGCCCCTCAATTGTGTCTCACTACTTCTTGTTCTTGTTTTTAATTTAATTTTTTATTTTTTTATTACAGCATGTTTGAGTACAACGTTTAGCTTGTTGTAGGTGTGCAAGAGGTGGTTCTTTTACACATATACATATGTCTGTTCTTCCTGGGATCCTTTTCCCATGTACGTTATGACAGAATGTTGAGTAGTCTTCTCTTGGTACTCCGTAGGTCTTTGGTGATTATATACGTCTACTGTGTTTGTATATGTCTGTTAACCCCAATATCGTAATGAATTCAATCCTCACACCTTTCCTTTGGTGAACCATAAGTTTGTTTAATGAATCTGTGATTGCCCTTCTCCGTGGAAATATCTGCCCTGGTATCAATTTATAGGTAACACCTATAAGTGATATGATACGATATGTGTCTTTCACTCTCTGACTTACTCCAAGTCACGTGATTACCTCGAGACTCATCTACGGTGCTGCGAATGGCATTGTGTCCTTTTTTTCATTGGCGAATATTCTGTCTTAGCGAGGTCCATTTTCTGCAATGTGATTCCCTGAGGGCTGAGGATTAGCTGCCCTGGGCCGCCTGACCCTGCCGCCAAGCCCTCCCCAGGTGTGCCTGGGTTGAGGTCAATATAAACAGCACTCCAGGCAGCAATAGCCCCTGCAGCTGTGCCTGACTCCATATTCTCTGCCCCGTCAGCAGTCTCGGGGCTGTGCTGGTGGGAGGGTGGGAGGGTCCACGGCTTTGTGGGTGGCCCGGTGTGAGTGGGGCTCTGCTGGACTTTCGGCAGGAGTTGCCAGGCTGCCACCTGTAAAGAAGAGGATGTGTCACCCATAACTTCCACTGGAATATCTCTCCGGGCTGAGGTGAGGAAGGAAAAAAAGGAGTGGGGGCCGGGACAGGAGGGGTATCTCAGGCAGGGCAATGGAAAGCTTCCAGAAGAGCGCCCGTGGCCAGGACCATCCTGGCTGACCTGCAGGCACCAAGTTGGCCTGCGTGCCGTCGCTGGTGTGGCTCCACGGCCCTCCCTCTAGGCTTTCAAGCCCTTGTACATATTCAGGTGTTTCACCTGGGAAGGGTGGGAACAGTTCAGCAGCATCTGGCCTGGGGCTCAGCTCACGTTTACTCACAGAGGCCTGGGCACGGTCCCCCAGCTTTGCAATAAGGACGCTCCTTTCGTGGGCGGGTGGGGCTGCTGGCTGTAGGGGAGATGATTCCCCACCTCTGACCAATTTCAGAATTGTTTACCACTGGAGCAAGTGCCTTGGTAGTGTTTTCCTCTGTATAACTGTTAGGTTCAATTTTTTTTTTCTTTTTTGGTTCAAGTTAGATTTTATTCCTCTTTTATGTATTTATAGATATAAGCATGGAAATAATTCATTGTTATATATACATCAGTGTGAATGGAAGAACTTTTTTTCTGTTTTATTTTTACATTTTATTTTTAAAAATTTTGAAATTTAATTTTGTTTATTTTTTTATACAGTAGGTTATTATTAGTTATCTATTTTATGCATATACATGTATACAGGTCAATCCCAATCTCCCAACTCATCCCACCACCACCACCCCATGGCTTCCCCCACTTTGTGTCCATACGTCTGTTCTCTACCTCTGTGTCTCTATTTCTGCCCTGAAAACCAGTTCATCTGTACCATTTTTCTAGGTTCCACATATAGGCATTAATATACAATATTTGTTTTTCTCTTTCTGACTTACTTCACTCTGTATGACAGTCTCTAGATCCATCAACTTCTCTACAAATGACCCAGTTTCATTCCTTTTTATGGCTGAGTAATATTCCATTTTATATATGTACCACATCTTTATCCATTCGTCTGTCTGTGGGCATTTAGGTTGCTTCCATTACCTGGCTATTGTAAATAGTGCTGCAATGAACATTGTGGTGAATGTGTCTTTGTGATTTATGGTTTTCTCTGGGTATATGCCCAGAAGTGGGATTGCTGGATCCTATGGTAATTCTCTTTTTAGTTTTTTAAAGGAACCTCCATACTGTTCTCCATAGTGACTGTATCAATTTACATTCCCACCAATAGCGGAAGAGGGTTCCTTTTGTCCACACCCTCCCCAGAATTTGTTGTTTGTACATTATCTGATGATGCCGATTCTAACAGGTGTGAGGTCTTACCTCATTGTAGTTTTGATTTGCATTTCTCTAATAATTAGTGATGTTGAGCAGCTTCTCATGTGCGTCTTGGCCATCTCTGTGACTTCTTTGAAGAAACGTCTCTTTAGATCTTCTGCCCATTTTTGTATTGGGTTGTTTGTTTTATTAATATTAAGCTGCATGAGCTGTTTATATATATTGGAGATTAAACCTTTGTCCATTGATTCGTTTGTGAACGTTTTCGCCCATTCTGAGGGTTGCCTTTTTCCATTCCCGTTTTTTTAACAAAGAAAGAAAGAAAGCAAAAGAAGCAGAACACTAATGTGCGTGAAATATGCCTCTTGAAACTGTCGTTTTGAAATATGGACGTCTTTTGAAATTTTTGGTCGATATATGACCCCAGGATTTGTTTTCAGGGCAGGTGTCATTTACAGGCCTGTAATGATTTGGAATATCCACTGACCATTAGCGCTGGGATTAAAGCTGCAGTTGTGAGAAATGGCCACAAGGTGGCAGCAGTTCTCCCTTACCAAATCTGGTTACTAGGGCAGCAGAGCCTCAATGGAAGTCGCGTTCTAGATTGGAATGTAGAACGGAATGTGCCAGGAGAAGGCCCCTCAAGTGTGTCTCACTACTTCTTGTTCTTGTTTTTAATTTAATTTTTTATTTTTTTATTACAGCATGTTTGAGTACAACGTTTAGCTTGTTGTAGGTGTGCCAGAGGTGGTTCTTTTACACATATACATATGTCTGTTCTTCCTGGGATCCTTTTCCCATGTACGTTATGACAGAATGTTGAGTAGTCTTCTCTTGGTACTCCGTAGGTCTTTGGTGATTATATACGTCTACTGTGTTTGTATATGTCTGTTAACCCCAATATCGTAATGAATTCAATCCTCACACCTTTCCTTTGGTGAACCATAAGTTTGTTTAATGAATCTGTGATTGCCCTTCTCCGTGGAAATATCTGCCCTGGTATCAATTTATAGGTAACACCTATAAGTGATATGATACGATATGTGTCTTTCACTCTCTGACTTACTCCAAGTCACGTGATTACCTCGAGACTCATCTACGGTGCTGCGAATGGCATTGTGTCCTTTTTTTCCTTGGCGAATATTCTGTCTTTGCGACGTCCATTTTCTGCAATGTGATTCCCTGAGGGCTGAGGATTAGCTGCCCTGGGCAGCCTGACCCTGCCGGCAAGCCCTCCCCAGGTGTGCCTGGGTTGAGGTCAATATAAACAGCACTCCAGGCAGCAATAGCCCCTGCAGCTGTGCCTGACTCCATATTCTCTGCCCCGTCAGCAGTCTCGGGGCTGTGCTGGTGGGAGGGTGGGAGGGTCCACGGCTTTGTGGGTGGCCCGGTGTGAGTGGGGCTCTGCTGGACTTTCGGCAGGAGTTGCCAGGCTGCCACCTGTAAAGAAGAGGATGTGTCACCCATAACTTCCACTGGAATATCTCTCCGGGCTGAGGTGTGGAAGGAAAAAAAGGAGTGGGGGCCGGGACAGGAGGGGTATCTCAGGCAGGGCAATGGAAAGCTTCCAGAAGAGCGCCCGTGGCCAGGACCATCCTGGCTGACCTGCAGGCACCAAGTTGGCCTGCGTGCCGTCGCTGGTGTGGCTCCACGGCCCTCCCTCTAGGCTTTCAAGCCCTTGTACATATTCAGGTGTTTCACCTGGGAAGGGTGGGAACAGTTCAGCAGCATCTGGCCTGGGGCTCAGCTCACGTTTACTCACAGAGGCCTGGGCACGATCCCCCAGCTTTGCAATAAGGACGCTCCTTTCGTGGGCGGGTGGGGCTGCTGGCTGTAGGGGAGATGATTCCCCACCTCTGACCAATTTCAGAATTGTTTACCACTGGAGCAAGTGCCTTGGTAGTGTTTTCCTCTGTATAACTGTTAGGTTCAATTTTTTTTTTCTTTTTTGGTTCAAGTTAGATTTTATTCCTCTTTTATGTATTTATAGATATAAGCATGGAAATAATTCATTGTTATATATACATCAGTGTGAATGGAAGAACTTTTTTTCTGTTTTATTTTTACATTTTATTTTTAAAAATTTTGAAATTTAATTTTGTTTATTTTTTTATACAGTAGGTTATTATTAGTTATCTATTTTATGCATATACATGTATACAGGTCAATCCCAATCTCCCAACTCATCCCACCACCACCACCCCATGGCTTCCCCCACTTTGTGTCCATACGTCTGTTCTCTACCTCTGTGTCTCTATTTCTGCCCTGCAAACCAGTTCATCTGTACCATTTTTCTAGGTTCCACATATAGGCATTAATATACAATATTTGTTTTTCTCTTTCTGACTTACTTCACTCTGTATGACAGTCTCTAGATCCATCAACTTCTCTACAAATGACCCAGTTTCATTCCTTTTTATGGCTGAGTAATATTCCATTTTATATATGTACCACATCTTTATCCATTCGTCTGTCTGTGGGCATTTAGGTTGCTTCCATTACCTGGCTATTGTAAATAGTGCTGCAATGAACATTGTGGTGAATGTGTCTTTGTGATTTATGGTTTTCTCTGGGTATATGCCCAGAAGTGGGATTGCTGGATCCTATGGTAATTCTCTTTTTAGTTTTTTAAAGGAACCTCCATACTGTTCTCCATAGTGACTGTATCAATTTACATTCCCACCAATAGCGGAAGAGGGTTCCTTTTGTCCACACCCTCCCCAGAATTTGTTGTTTGTACATTATCTGATGATGCCGATTCTAACAGGTGTGAGGTCTTACCTCATTGTAGTTTTGATTTGCATTTCTCTAATAATTAGTGATGTTGAGCAGCTTCTCATGTGCGTCTTGGCCATCTCTGTGACTTCTTTGAAGAAACGTCTCTTTAGATCTTCTGCCCATTTTTGTATTGGGTTGTTTGTTTTATTAATATTAAGCTGCATGAGCTGTTTATATATATTGGAGATTAAACCTTTGTCCATTGATTCGTTTGTGAACGTTTTCGCCCATTCTGAGGGTTGCCTTTTTCCATTCCCGTTTTTTTAACAAAGAAAGAAAGAAAGCAAAAGAAGCAGAACACTAATGTGCGTGAAATATGCCTCTTGAAACTGTCGTTTTGAAATATGGACGTCTTTTGAATTTTTTGGTCGATATATGACCCCAGGATTTGTTTTCAGGGCAGGTGTCATTTACAGGCCTGTAATGATTTGGAATATCCACTGACCATTAGCGCTGGGATTAAAGCTGCAGTTGTGAGAAATGGCCACAAGGTGGCAGCAGTTCTCCCTTACCAAATCTGGTTACTAGGGCAGCAGAGCCTCAATGGAAGTCGCGTTCTAGATTGGAATGTAGAACGGAATGTGCCAGGAGAAGGCCCCTCAAGTGTGTCTCACTACTTCTTGTTCTTGTTTTTAATTTAATTTTTTATTTTTTTATTACAGCATGTTTGAGTACAACGTTTAGCTTGTTGTAGGTGTGCCAGAGGTGGTTCTTTTACACATATACATATGTCTGTTCTTCCTGGGATCCTTTTCCCATGTACGTTATGACAGAATGTTGAGTAGTCTTCTCTTGGTACTCCGTAGGTCTTTGGTGATTATATACGTCTACTGTGTTTGTATATGTCTGTTAACCCCAATATCGTAATGAATTCAATCCTCACACCTTTCCTTTGGTGAACCATAAGTTTGTTTAATGAATCTGTGATTGCCCTTCTCCGTGGAAATATCTGCCCTGGTATCAATTTATAGGTAACACCTATAAGTGATATGATACGATATGTGTCTTTCACTCTCTGACTTACACCAAGTCACGTGATTACCTCGAGACTCATCTACGGTGCTGCGAATGGCATTGTGTCCTTTTTTTCCTTGGCGAATATTCTGTCTTAGCGAGGTCCATTTTCTGCAATGTGATTCCCTGAGGGCTGAGGATTAGCTGCCCTGGGCAGCCTGACCCTGCCGGCAAGCCCTCCCCAGGTGTGCCTGGGTTGAGGTCAATATAAACAGCACTCCAGGCAGCAATAGCCCCTGCAGCTGTGCCTGACTCCATATTCTCTGCCCCGTCAGCAGTCTCGGGGCTGTGCTGGTGGGAGGGCGGGAGGGTCCACGGCTTTGTGGGTGGCCCGGTGTGAGTGGGGCTCTGCTGGACTTTCGGCAGGAGTTGCCAGGCTGCCACCTGTAAAGAAGAGGATGTGTCACCCATAACTTCCACTGGAATATCTCTCCGGGCTGAGGTGTGGAAGGAAAAAAAGGAGTGGGGGCCGGGACAGGAGGGGTATCTCAGGCAGGGCAATGGAAAGCTTCCAGAAGAGCGCCCGTGGCCAGGACCATCCTGGCTGACCTGCAGGCACCAAGTTGGCCTGCGTGCCGTCGCTGGTGTGGCTCCACGGCCCTCCCTCTAGGCTTTCAAGCCCTTGTACATATTCAGGTGTTTCACCTGGGAAGGGTGGGAACAGTTCAGCAGCATCTGGCCTGGGGCTCAGCTCACGTTTACTCACAGAGGCCTGGGCACGGTCCCCCAGCTTTGCAATAAGGACACTCCTTTCATGGGCGGGTGGGGCTGCTGGCTGTATGGGAGATGATTCCCCACCTCTGACCAATTTCAGAATTGTTTACCACTGGAGCAAGTGCCTTGGTAGTGTTTTCCTCTGTATAACGGTTAGGTTCAATTTTTTTTTTCTTTTTTGGTTCAAGTTAGATTTTATTCCTCTTTTATGTATTTATAGATATAAGCATGGAAATAATTCATTGTTATATATACATCAGTGTGAATGGAAGAACTTTTTTTCTGTTTTATTTTTACATTTTATTTTTAAAAATTTTGAAATTTAATTTTGTTTATTTTTTTATACAGTAGGTTATTATTAGTTATCTATTTTATGCATATACATGTATACAGGTCAATCCCAATCTCCCAACTCATCCCACCACCACCACCCCATGGCTTCCCCCACTTTGTGTCCATACGTCTGTTCTCTACCTCTGTGTCTCTATTTCTGCCCTGCAAACCAGTTCATCTGTACCATTTTTCTAGGTTCCACATATAGGCATTAATATACAATATTTGTTTTTCTCTTTCTGACTTACTTCACTCTGTATGACAGTCTCTAGATCCATCAACTTCTCTACAAATGACCCAGTTTCATTCCTTTTTATGGCTGAGTAATATTCCATTTTATATATGTACCACATCTTTATCCATTCGTCTGTCTGTGGGCATTTAGTTTGCTTCCATTACCTGGCTATTGTAAATAGTGCTGCAATGAACATTGTGGTGAATGTGTCTTTGTGATTTATGGTTTTCTCTGGGTATATGCCCAGAAGTGGGATTGCTGGATCCTATGGTAATTCTCTTTTTAGATTTTTAAAGGAACCTCCATACTGTTCTCCATAGTGACTGTATCAATTTACATTCCCACCAATAGCGGAAGAGGGTTCCTTTTGTCCACACCCTCCCCAGAATTTGTTGTTTGTACATTATCTGATGATGCCGATTCTAACAGGTGTGACGTCTTACCTCATTGTAGTTTTGATTTGCATTTCTCTAATAATTAGTGATGTTGAGCAGCTTCTCATGTGCGTCTTGGCCATCTCTGTGACTTCTTTGAAGAAACGTCTCTTTAGATCTTCTGCCCATTTTTGTATTGGGTTGTTTGTTTTATTAATATTAAGCTGCATGAGCTGTTTATATATATTGGAGATTAAAGCTTTGTCCATTGATTCGTTTGTGAACGTTTTCGCCCATTCTGAGGGTTGCCTTTTTCCATTCCCGTTTTTTTAACAAAGAAAGAAAGAAAGCAAAAGAAGCAGAACACTAATGTGCGTGAAATATGCCTCTTGAAACTGTCGTTTTGAAATATGGACGTCTTTTGAATTTTTTGGTCGATATATGACCCCAGGATTTGTTTTCAGGGCAAGTGTCATTTACAGGCCTGTAATGATTTGGAATATCCACTGACCATTAGCGCTGGGATTAAAGCTGCAGTTGTGAGAAACGGCCACAAGGTGGCAGCAGTTCTCCCTTACCAAATCTGGTTACTAGGGCAGCAGAGCCTCAATGGAAGTCACGTTCTAGATTGGAATGTAGAACGGAATGTGCCAGGAGAAGGCCCCTCAAGTGTGTCTCACTACTTCTTGTTCATGTTTTTAATTTAATTTTTTATTTTTTTATTACAGCATGTTTGAGTACAACGGTTAGCTTGTTGTAGGTGTGCCAGAGGTGGTTCTTTTACACATATACATATGTCTGTTCTTCCTGGGATCCTTTTCCCATGTACGTTATGACAGAATGTTGAGTAGTCTTCTCTTGGTACTCCGTAGGTCTTTGGTGATTATATACGTCTACTGTGTTTGTATATGTCTGTTAACCCCAATATCGTAATGAATTCAATCCTCACACCTTTCCTTTGGTGAACCATAAGTTTGTTTAATGAATCTATGATTGCCCTTCTCCGTGGAAATATCTGCCCTGGTATCAATTTATAGGTAACACCTATAAGTGATATGATACGATATGTGTCTTTCACTCTCTGACTTACTCCAAGTCACGTGATTACCTCGAGACTCATCTACGGTGCTGCGAATGGCATTGTGTCCTTTTTTCCCTTGGCGAATATTCTGTCTTAGCGAGGTCCATTTTCTGCAATGTGATTCCCTGAGGGCTGAGGATTAGCTGCCCTGGGCCGCCTGACCCTGCCGGCAAGCCCTCCCCAGGTGTGCCTGGGTTGAGGTCAATATAAACAGCACTCCAGGCAGCAATAGCCCCTGCAGCTGTGCCTGACTCCATATTCTCTGCCCCGTCAGCAGTCTCGGGGCTGTGCTGGTGGGAGGGTGGGAGGGTCCACGGCTTTGTGGGTGGCCCGGTGTGAGTGGGGCTCTGCTGGACTTTCGGCAGGAGTTGCCAGGCTGCCACCTGTAAAGAAGAGGATGTGTCACCCATAACTTCCACTGGAATATCTCTCCGGGCTGAGGTGAGGAAGGAAAAAAAGGAGTGGGGGCCGGGACAGGAGGGGTATCTCAGGCAGGGCAATGGAAAGCTTCCAGAAGAGCGCCCGTGGCCAGGACCATCCTGGCTGACCTGCAGGCACCAAGTTGGCCTGCGTGCCGTCGCTGGTGTGGCTCCACGGCCCTCCCTCTAGGCTTTCAAGCCCTTGTACATATTCAGGTGTTTCACCTGGGAAGGGTGGGAACAGTTCAGCAGCATCTGGCCTGGGGCTCAGCTCACGTTTACTCACAGAGGCCTGGGCACGGTCCCCCAGCTTTGCAATAAGGACGCTCCTTTCGTGGGCGGGTGGGGCTGCTGGCTGTAGGGGAGATGATTCCCCACCTCTGACCAATTTCAGAATTGTTTACCACTGGAGCAAGTGCCTTGGTAGTGTTTTCCTCTGTATAACTGTTAGGTTCAGTTTTTTTTTTTTCTTTTTTGGTTCAAGTTAGATTTTATTCCTCTTTTATGTATTTATAGATATAAGCATGGAAATAATTCATTGTTATATATACATCAGTGTGAATGGAAGAACTTTTTTTCTGTTTTATTTTTACATTTTATTTTTAAAAATTTTGAAATTTAATTTTGTTTATTTTTTTATACAGTAGGTTATTATTAGTTATCTATTTTATGCATATACATGTATACAGGTCAATCCCAATCTCCCAACTCATCCCACCACCACCACCCCATGGCTTCCCCCACTTTGTGTCCATACGTCTGTTCTCTACCTCTGTGTCTCTATTTCTGCCCTGCAAACCAGTTCATCTGTACCATTTTTCTAGGTTCCACATATAGGCATTAATATACAATATTTGTTTTTCTCTTTCTGACTTACTTCACTCTGTATGACAGTCTCTAGATCCATCAACTTCTCTACAAATGACCCAGTTTCATTCCTTTTTATGGCTGAGTAATATTCCATTTTATATATGTACCACATCTTTATCCATTCGTCTGTCTGTGGGCATTTAGGTTGCTTCCATTACCTGGCTATTGTAAATAGTGCTGCAATGAACATTGTGGTGAATGTGTCTTTGTGATTTATGGTTTTCTCTGGGTATATGCCCAGAAGTGGGATTGCTGGATCCTATGGTAATTCTCTTTTTAGTTTTTTAAAGGAACCTCCATACTGTTCTCCATAGTGACTGTATCAATTTACATTCCCACCAATAGCGGAAGAGGGTTCCTTTTGTCCACACCCTCCCCAGAATTTGTTGTTTGTACATTATCTGATGATGCCGATTCTAACAGGTGTGAGGTCTTACCTCATTGTAGTTTTGATTTGCATTTCTCTAATAATTAGTGATGTTGAGCAGCTTCTCATGTGCGTCTTGGCCATCTCTGTGACTTCTTTGAAGAAACGTCTCTTTAGATCTTCTGCCCATTTTTGTATTGGGTTGTTTGTTTTATTAATATTAAGCTGCATGAGCTGTTTATATATATTGGAGATTAAACCTTTGTCCATTGATTCGTTTGTGAACGTTTTCGCCCATTCTGAGGGTTGCCTTTTTCCATTCCCGTTTTTTTAACAAAGAAAGAAAGAAAGCAAAAGAAGCAGAACACTAATGTGCGTGAAATATGCCTCTTGAAACTGTCGTTTTGAAATATGGACGTCTTTTGAAATTTTTGGTCGATATATGACCCCAGGATTTGTTTTCAGGGCAGGTGTCATTTACAGGCCTGTAATGATTTGGAATATCCACTGACCATTAGCGCTGGGATTAAAGCTGCAGTTGTGAGAAATGGCCACAAGGTGGCAGCAGTTCTCCCTTACCAAATCTGGTTACTAGGGCAGCAGAGCCTCAATGGAAGTCGCGTTCTAGATTGGAATGTAGAACGGAATGTGCCAGGAGAAGGCCCCTCAAGTGTGTCTCACTACTTCTTGTTCTTGTTTTTAATTTAATTTTTTATTTTTTTATTACAGCATGTTTGAGTACAACGTTTAGCTTGTTGTAGGTGTGCCAGAGGTGGTTCTTTTACACATATACATATGTCTGTTCTTCCTGGGATCCTTTTCCCATGTACGTTATGACAGAATGTTGAGTAGTCTTCTCTTGGTACTCCGTAGGTCTTTGGTGATTATATACGTCTACTGTGTTTGTATATGTCTGTTAACCCCAATATCGTAATGAATTCAATCCTCACACCTTTCCTTTGGTGAACCATAAGTTTGTTTAATGAATCTGTGATTGCCCTTCTCCGTGGAAATATCTGCCCTGGTATCAATTTATAGGTAACACCTATAAGTGATATGATACGATATGTGTCTTTCACTCTCTGACTTACTCCAAGTCACGTGATTACCTCGAGACTCATCTACGGTGCTGCGAATGGCATTGTGTCCTTTTTTTCCTTGGCGAATATTCTGTCTTAGCGAGGTCCATTTTCTGCAATGTGATTCCCTGAGGGCTGAGGATTAGCTGCCCTGGGCAGCCTGACCCTGCCGGCAAGCCCTCCCCAGGTGTGCCTGGGTTGAGGTCAATATAAACAGCACTCCAGGCAGCAATAGCCCCTGCAGCTGTGCCTGACTCCATATTCTCTGCCCCGTCAGCAGTCTCGGGGCTGTGCTGGTGGGAGGGTGGGAGGGTCCACGGCTTTGTGGGTGGCCCGGTGTGAGTGGGGCTCTGCTGGACTTTCGGCAGGAGTTGCCAGGCTGCCACCTGTAAAGAAGAGGATGTGTCACCCATAACTTCCACTGGAATATCTCTCCGGGCTGAGGTGTGGAAGGAAAAAAAGGAGTGGGGGCCGGGACAGGAGGGGTATCTCAGGCAGGGCAATGGAAAGCTTCCAGAAGAGCGCCCGTGGCCAGGACCATCCTGGCTGACCTGCAGGCACCAAGTTGGCCTGCGTGCCGTCGCTGGTGTGGCTCCACGGCCCTCCCTCTAGGCTTTCAAGCCCTTGTACATATTCAGGTGTTTCACCTGGGAAGGGTGGGAACAGTTCAGCAGCATCTGGCCTGGGGCTCAGCTCACGTTTACTCACAGAGGCCTGGGCACGATCCCCCAGCTTTGCAATAAGGACGCTCCTTTCGTGGGCGGGTGGGGCTGCTGGCTGTAGGGGAGATGATTCCCCACCTCTGACCAATTTCAGAATTGTTTACCACTGGAGCAAGTGCCTTGGTAGTGTTTTCCTCTGTATAACTGTTAGGTTCAATTTTTTTTTTCTTTTTTGGTTCAAGTTAGATTTTATTCCTCTTTTATGTATTTATAGATATAAGCATGGAAATAATTCATTGTTATATATACATCAGTGTGAATGGAAGAACTTTTTTTCTGTTTTATTTTTACATTTTATTTTTAAAAATTTTGAAATTTAATTTTGTTTATTTTTTTATACAGTAGGTTATTATTAGTTATCTATTTTATGCATATACATGTATACAGGTCAATCCCAATCTCCCAACTCATCCCACCACCACCACCCCATGGCTTCCCCCACTTTGTGTCCATACGTCTGTTCTCTACCTCTGTGTCTCTATTTCTGCCCTGCAAACCAGTTCATCTGTACCATTTTTCTAGGTTCCACATATAGGCATTAATATACAATATTTGTTTTTCTCTTTCTGACTTACTTCACTCTGTATGACAGTCTCTAGATCCATCAACTTCTCTACAAATGACCCAGTTTCATTCCTTTTTATGGCTGAGTAATATTCCATTTTATATATGTACCACATCTTTATCCATTCGTCTGTCTGTGGGCATTTAGGTTGCTTCCATTACCTGGCTATTGTAAATAGTGCTGCAATGAACATTGTGGTGAATGTGTCTTTGTGATTTATGGTTTTCTCTGGGTATATGCCCAGAAGTGGGATTGCTGGATCCTATGGTAATTCTCTTTTTAGTTTTTTAAAGGAACCTCCATACTGTTCTCCATAGTGACTGTATCAATTTACATTCCCACCAATAGCGGAAGAGGGTTCCTTTTGTCCACACCCTCCCCAGAATTTGTTGTTTGTACATTATCTGATGATGCCGATTCTAACAGGTGTGAGGTCTTACCTCATTGTAGTTTTGATTTGCATTTCTCTAATAATTAGTGATGTTGAGCAGCTTCTCATGTGCATCTTGGCCATCTCTGTGACTTCTTTGAAGAAACGTCTCTTTAGATCTTCTGCCCATTTTTGTATTGGGTTGTTTGTTTTATTAATATTAAGCTGCATGAGCTGTTTATATATATTGGAGATTAAACCTTTGTCCATTGATTCGTTTGTGAACGTTTTCGCCCATTCTGAGGGTTGCCTTTTTCCATTCCCGTTTTTTTAACAAAGAAAGAAAGAAAGCAAAAGAAGCAGAACACTAATGTGCGTGAAATATGCCTCTTGAAACTGTCGTTTTGAAATATGGACGTCTTTTGAAATTTTTGGTCGATATATGACCCCAGGATTTGTTTTCAGGGCAGGTGTCATTTACAGGCCTGTAATGATTTGGAATATCCACTGACCATTAGCGCTGGGATTAAAGCTGCAGTTGTGAGAAATGGCCACAAGGTGGCAGCAGTTCTCCCTTACCAAATCTGGTTACTAGGGCAGCAGAGCCTCAATGGAAGTCGCGTTCTAGATTGGAATGTAGAACGGAATGTGCCAGGAGAAGGCCCCTCAAGTGTGTCTCACTACTTCTTGTTCTTGTTTTTAATTTAATTTTTTATTTTTTTATTACAGCATGTTTGAGTACAACGTTTAGCTTGTTGTAGGTGTGCCAGAGGTGGTTCTTTTACACATATACATATGTCTGTTCTTCCTGGGATCCTTTTCCCATGTACGTTATGACAGAATGTTGAGTAGTCTTCTCTTGGTACTCCGTAGGTCTTTGGTGATTATATACGTCTACTGTGTTTGTATATGTCTGTTAACCCCAATATCGTAATGAATTCAATCCTCACACCTTTCCTTTGGTGAACCATAAGTTTGTTTAATGAATCTGTGATTGCCCTTCTCCGTGGAAATATCTGCCCTGGTATCAATTTATAGGTAACACCTATAAGTGGTATGATACGATATGTGTCTTTCACTCTCTGACTTACTCCAAGTCACGTGATTACCTCGAGACTCATCTACGGTGCTGCGAATGGCATTGTGTCCTTTTTTTCCTTGGCGAATATTCTGTCTTAGCGAGGTCCATTTTCTGCAATGTGATTCCCTGAGGGCTGAGGATTAGCTGCCCTGGGCAGCCTGACCCTGCCGGCAAGCCCTCCCCAGGTGTGCCTGGGTTGAGGTCAATATAAACAGCACTCCAGGCAGCAATAGCCCCTGCAGCTGTGCCTGACTCCATATTCTCTGCCCCGTCAGCAGTCTCGGGGCTGTGCTGGTGGGAGGGTGGGAGGGTCCACGGCTTTGTGGGTGGCCCGGTGTGAGTGGGGCTCTGCTGGACTTTCGGCAGGAGTTGCCAGGCTGCCACCTGTAAAGAAGAGGATGTGTCACCCATAACTTCCACTGGAATATCTCTCCGGGCTGAGGTGAGGAAGGAAAAAAAGGAGTGGGGGCCGGGACAGGAGGGGTATCTCAGGCAGGGCAATGGAAAGCTTCCAGAAGAGCGCCCGTGGCCAGGACCATCCTGGCTGACCTGCAGGCACCAAGTTGGCCTGCGTGCTGTCGCTGGTGTGGCTCCACGGCCCTCCCTCTAGGCTTTCAAGCCCTTGTACATATTCAGGTGTTTCACCTGGGAAGGGTGGGAACAGTTCAGCAGCATCTGGCCTGGGGCTCAGCTCACGTTTACTCACAGAGGCCTGGGCACGGTCCCCCAGCTTTGCAATAAGGACGCTCCTTTCGTGGGCGGGTGGGGCTGCTGGCTGTAGGGGAGATGATTCCCCACCTCTGACCAATTTCAGAATTGTTTACCACTGGAGCAAGTGCCTTGGTAGTGTTTTCCTCTGTATAACTGTTAGGTTCAGTTTTTTTTTTTTCTTTTTTGGTTCAAGTTAGATTTTATTCCTCTTTTATGTATTTATAGATATAAGCATGGAAATAATTCATTGTTATATATACATCAGTGTGAATGGAAGAACTTTTTTTCTGTTTTATTTTTACATTTTATTTTTAAAAATTTTGAAATTTAATTTTGTTTATTTTTTTATACAGTAGGTTATTATTAGTTATCTATTTTATGCATATACATGTATAGAGGTCAATCCCAATCTCCCAACTCATCCCACCACCACCACCCCATGGCTTCCCCCACTTTGTGTCCATACGTCTGTTCTCTACCTCTGTGTCTCTATTTCTGCCCTGCAAACCAGTTCATCTGTACCATTTTTCTAGGTTCCACATATAGGCATTAGTATACAATATTTGTTTTTCTCTTTCTGACTTACTTCACTCTGTATGACAGTCTCTAGATCCATCAACTTCTCTACAAATGACCCAGTTTCATTCCTTTTTATGGCTGAGTAATATTCCATTTTATATATGTACCACATCTTTATCCATTCGTCTGTCTGTGGGCATTTAGGTTGCTTCCATTACCTGGCTATTGTAAATAGTGCTGCAATGAACATTGTGGTGAATGTGTCTTTGTGATTTATGGTTTTCTCTGGGTATATGCCCAGAAGTGGGATTGCTGGATCCTATGGTAATTCTCTTTTTAGTTTTTTAAAGGAACCTCCATACTGTTCTCCATAGTGACTGTATCAATTTACATTCCCACCAATAGCGGAAGAGGGTTCCTTTTGTCCACACCCTCCCCAGAATTTGTTGTTTGTACATTATCTGATGATGCCGATTCTAACAGGTGTGAGGTCTTACCTCATTGTAGTTTTGATTTGCATTTCTCTAATAATTAGTGATGTTGAGCAGCTTCTCATGTGCGTCTTGGCCATCTCTGTGACTTCTTTGAAGAAACGTCTCTTTAGATCTTCTGCCCATTTTTGTATTGGGTTGTTTGTTTTATTAATATTAAGCTGCATGAGCTGTTTATATATATTGGAGATTAAACCTTTGTCCATTGATTCGTTTGTGAACGTTTTCGCCCATTCTGAGGGTTGCCTTTTTCCATTCCCGTTTTTTTAACAAAGAAAGAAAGAAAGCAAAAGAAGCAGAACACTAATGTGCGTGAAATATGCCTCTTGAAACTGTCGTTTTGAAATATGGACGTCTTTTGAAATTTTTGGTCGATATATGACCCCAGGATTTGTTTTCAGGGCAGGTGTCATTTACAGGCCTGTAATGATTTGGAATATCCACTGACCATTAGCGCTGGGATTAAAGCTGCAGTTGTGAGAAATGGCCACAAGGTGGCAGCAGTTCTCCCTTACCAAATCTGGTTACTAGGGCAGCAGAGCCTCAATGGAAGTCGCGTTCTAGATTGGAATGTAGAACGGAATGTGCCAGGAGAAGGCCCCTCAAGTGTGTCTCACTACTTCTTGTTCTTGTTTTTAATTTAATTTTTTATTTTTTTATTACAGCATGTTTGAGTACAACGTTTAGCTTGTTGTAGGTGTGCCAGAGGTGGTTCTTTTACACATATACATATGTCTGTTCTTCCTGGGATCCTTTTCCCATGTACGTTATGACAGAATGTTGAGTAGTCTTCTCTTGGTACTCCGTAGGTCTTTGGTGATTATATACGTCTACTGTGTTTGTATATGTCTGTTAACCCCAATATCGTAATGAATTCAATCCTCACACCTTTCCTTTGGTGAACCATAAGTTTGTTTAATGAATCTGTGATTGCCCTTCTCCGTGGAAATATCTGCCCTGGTATCAATTTATAGGTAACACCTATAAGTGGTATGATACGATATGTGTCTTTCACTCTCTGACTTACTCCAAGTCACGTGATTACCTCGAGACTCATCTACGGTGCTGCGAATGGCATTGTGTCCTTTTTTTCCTTGGCGAATATTCTGTCTTAGCGAGGTCCATTTTCTGCAATGTGATTCCCTGAGGGCTGAGGATTAGCTGCCCTGGGCAGCCTGACCCTGCCGGCAAGCCCTCCCCAGGTGTGCCTGGGTTGAGGTCAATATAAACAGCACTCCAGGCAGCAATAGCCCCTGCAGCTGTGCCTGACTCCATATTCTCTGCCCCGTCAGCAGTCTCGGGGCTGTGCTGGTGGGAGGGTGGGAGGGTCCACGGCTTTGTGGGTGGCCCGGTGTGAGTGGGGCTCTGCTGGACTTTCGGCAGGAGTTGCCAGGCTGCCACCTGTAAAGAAGAGGATGTGTCACCCATAACTTCCACTGGAATATCTCTCCGGGCTGAGGTGAGGAAGGAAAAAAAGGAGTGGGGGCCGGGACAGGAGGGGTATCTCAGGCAGGGCAATGGAAAGCTTCCAGAAGAGCGCCCGTGGCCAGGACCATCCTGGCTGACCTGCAGGCACCAAGTTGGCCTGCGTGCTGTCGCTGGTGTGGCTCCACGGCCCTCCCTCTAGGCTTTCAAGCCCTTGTACATATTCAGGTGTTTCACCTGGGAAGGGTGGGAACAGTTCAGCAGCATCTGGCCTGGGGCTCAGCTCACGTTTACTCACAGAGGCCTGGGCACGGTCCCCCAGCTTTGCAATAAGGACGCTCCTTTCGTGGGCGGGTGGGGCTGCTGGCTGTAGGGGAGATGATTCCCCACCTCTGACCAATTTCAGAATTGTTTACCACTGGAGCAAGTGCCTTGGTAGTGTTTTCCTCTGTATAACTGTTAGGTTCAGTTTTTTTTTTTTCTTTTTTGGTTCAAGTTAGATTTTATTCCTCTTTTATGTATTTATAGATATAAGCATGGAAATAATTCATTGTTATATATACATCAGTGTGAATGGAAGAACTTTTTTTCTGTTTTATTTTTACATTTTATTTTTAAAAATTTTGAAATTTAATTTTGTTTATTTTTTTATACAGTAGGTTATTATTAGTTATCTATTTTATGCATATACATGTATAGAGGTCAATCCCAATCTCCCAACTCATCCCACCACCACCACCCCATGGCTTCCCCCACTTTGTGTCCATACGTCTGTTCTCTACCTCTGTGTCTCTATTTCTGCCCTGCAAACCAGTTCATCTGTACCATTTTTCTAGGTTCCACATATAGGCATTAGTATACAATATTTGTTTTTCTCTTTCTGACTTACTTCACTCTGTATGACAGTCTCTAGATCCATCAACTTCTCTACAAATGACCCAGTTTCATTCCTTTTTATGGCTGAGTAATATTCCATTTTATATATGTACCACATCTTTATCCATTCGTCTGTCTGTGGGCATTTAGGTTGCTTCCATTACCTGGCTATTGTAAATAGTGCTGCAATGAACATTGTGGTGAATGTGTCTTTGTGATTTATGGTTTTCTCTGGGTATATGCCCAGAAGTGGGATTGCTGGATCCTATGGTAATTCTCTTTTTAGTTTTTTAAAGGAACCTCCATACTGTTCTCCATAGTGACTGTATCAATTTACATTCCCACCAATAGCGGAAGAGGGTTCCTTTTGTCCACACCCTCCCCAGAATTTGTTGTTTGTACATTATCTGATGATGCCGATTCTAACAGGTGTGAGGTCTTACCTCATTGTAGTTTTGATTTGCATTTCTCTAATAATTAGTGATGTTGAGCAGCTTCTCATGTGCGTCTTGGCCATCTCTGTGACTTCTTTGAAGAAACGTCTCTTTAGATCTTCTGCCCATTTTTGTATTGGGTTGTTTGTTTTATTAATATTAAGCTGCATGAGCTGTTTATATATATTGGAGATTAAACCTTTGTCCATTGATTCGTTTGTGAACGTTTTCGCCCATTCTGAGGGTTGCCTTTTTCCATTCCCGTTTTTTTAACAAAGAAAGAAAGAAAGCAAAAGAAGCAGAACACTAATGTGCGTGAAATATGCCTCTTGAAACTGTCGTTTTGAAATATGGACGTCTTTTGAAATTTTTGGTCGATATATGACCCCAGGATTTGTTTTCAGGGCAGGTGTCATTTACAGGCCTGTAATGATTTGGAATATCCACTGACCATTAGCGCTGGGATTAAAGCTGCAGTTGTGAGAAATGGCCACAAGGTGGCAGCAGTTCTCCCTTACCAAATCTGGTTACTAGGGCAGCAGAGCCTCAATGGAAGTCGCGTTCTAGATTGGAATGTAGAACGGAATGTGCCAGGAGAAGGCCCCTCAAGTGTGTCTCACTACTTCTTGTTCTTGTTTTTAATTTAATTTTTTATTTTTTTATTACAGCATGTTTGAGTACAACGTTTAGCTTGTTGTAGGTGTGCCAGAGGTGGTTCTTTTACACATATACATATGTCTGTTCTTCCTGGGATCCTTTTCCCATGTACGTTATGACAGAATGTTGAGTAGTCTTCTCTTGGTACTCCGTAGGTCTTTGGTGATTATATACGTCTACTGTGTTTGTATATGTCTGTTAACCCCAATATCGTAATGAATTCAATCCTCACACCTTTCCTTTGGTGAACCATAAGTTTGTTTAATGAATCTGTGATTGCCCTTCTCCGTGGAAATATCTGCCCTGGTATCAATTTATAGGTAACACCTATAAGTGGTATGATACGATATGTGTCTTTCACTCTCTGACTTACTCCAAGTCACGTGATTACCTCGAGACTCATCTACGGTGCTGCGAATGGCATTGTGTCCTTTTTTTCCTTGGCGAATATTCTGTCTTAGCGAGGTCCATTTTCTGCAATGTGATTCCCTGAGGGCTGAGGATTAGCTGCCCTGGGCAGCCTGACCCTGCCGGCAAGCCCTCCCCAGGTGTGCCTGGGTTGAGGTCAATATAAACAGCACTCCAGGCAGCAATAGCCCCTGCAGCTGTGCCTGACTCCATATTCTCTGCCCCGTCAGCAGTCTCGGGGCTGTGCTGGTGGGAGGGTGGGAGGGTCCACGGCTTTGTGGGTGGCCCGGTGTGAGTGGGGCTCTGCTGGACTTTCGGCAGGAGTTGCCAGGCTGCCACCTGTAAAGAAGAGGATGTGTCACCCATAACTTCCACTGGAATATCTCTCCGGGCTGAGGTGAGGAAGGAAAAAAAGGAGTGGGGGCCGGGACAGGAGGGGTATCTCAGGCAGGGCAATGGAAAGCTTCCAGAAGAGCGCCCGTGGCCAGGACCATCCTGGCTGACCTGCAGGCACCAAGTTGGCCTGCGTGCCGTCGCTGGTGTGGCTCCACGGCCCTCCCTCTAGGCTTTCAAGCCCTTGTACATATTCAGGTGTTTCACCTGGGAAGGGTGGGAACAGTTCAGCAGCATCTGGCCTGGGGCTCAGCTCACGTTTACTCACAGAGGCCTGGGCACGGTCCCCCAGCTTTGCAATAAGGACACTCCTTTCATGGGCCGGTGGGGCTGCTGGCTGTATGGGAGATGATTCCCCACCTCTGACCAATTTCAGAATTGTTTACCACTGGAGCAAGTGCCTTGGTAGTGTTTTCCTCTGTATAACGGTTAGGTTCAATTTTTTTTTTCTTTTTTGGTTCAAGTTAGATTTTATTCCTCTTTTATGTATTTATAGATATAAGCATGGAAATAATTCATTGTTATATATACATCAGTGTGAATGGAAGAACTTTTTTTCTGTTTTATTTTTACATTTTATTTTTAAAAATTTTGAAATTTAATTTTGTTTATTTTTTTATACAGTAGGTTATTATTAGTTATCTATTTTATGCATATACATGTATAGAGGTCAATCCCAATCTCCCAACTCATCCCACCACCACCACCCCATGGCTTCCCCCACTTTGTGTCCATACGTCTGTTCTCTACCTCTGTGTCTCTATTTCTGCCCTGCAAACCAGTTCATCTGTACCATTTTTCTAGGTTCCACATATAGGCATTAGTATACAATATTTGTTTTTCTCTTTCTGACTTACTTCACTCTGTATGACAGTCTCTAGATCCATCAACTTCTCTACAAATGACCCAGTTTCATTCCTTTTTATGGCTGAGTAATATTCCATTTTATATATGTACCACATCTTTATCCATTCGTCTGTCTGTGGGCATTTAGGTTGCTTCCATTACCTGGCTATTGTAAATAGTGCTGCAATGAACATTGTGGTGAATGTGTCTTTGTGATTTATGGTTTTCTCTGGGTATATGCCCAGAAGTGGGATTGCTGGATCCTATGGTAATTCTCTTTTTAGTTTTTTAAAGGAACCTCCATACTGTTCTCCATAGTGACTGTATCAATTTACATTCCCACCAATAGCGGAAGAGGGTTCCTTTTGTCCACACCCTCCCCAGAATTTGTTGTTTGTACATTATCTGATGATGCCGATTCTAACAGGTGTGAGGTCTTACCTCATTGTAGTTTTGATTTGCATTTCTCTAATAATTAGTGATGTTGAGCAGCTTCTCATGTGCGTCTTGGCCATCTCTGTGACTTCTTTGAAGAAACGTCTCTTTAGATCTTCTGCCCATTTTTGTATTGGGTTGTTTGTTTTATTAATATTAAGCTGCATGAGCTGTTTATATATATTGGAGATTAAACCTTTGTCCATTGATTCGTTTGTGAACGTTTTCGCCCATTCTGAGGGTTGCCTTTTTCCATTCCCGTTTTTTTAACAAAGAAAGAAAGAAAGCAAAAGAAGCAGAACACTAATGTGCGTGAAATATGCCTCTTGAAACTGTCGTTTTGAAATATGGACGTCTTTTGAAATTTTTGGTCGATATATGACCCCAGGATTTGTTTTCAGGGCAGGTGTCATTTACAGGCCTGTAATGATTTGGAATATCCACTGACCATTAGCGCTGGGATTAAAGCTGCAGTTGTGAGAAATGGCCACAAGGTGGCAGCAGTTCTCCCTTACCAAATCTGGTTACTAGGGCAGCAGAGCCTCAATGGAAGTCGCGTTCTAGATTGGAATGTAGAACGGAATGTGCCAGGAGAAGGCCCCTCAAGTGTGTCTCACTACTTCTTGTTCTTGTTTTTAATTTAATTTTTTATTTTTTTATTACAGCATGTTTGAGTACAACGTTTAGCTTGTTGTAGGTGTGCCAGAGGTGGTTCTTTTACACATATACATATGTCTGTTCTTCCTGGGATCCTTTTCCCATGTACGTTATGACAGAATGTTGAGTAGTCTTCTCTTGGTACTCCGTAGGTCTTTGGTGATTATATACGTCTACTGTGTTTGTATATGTCTGTTAACCCCAATATCGTAATGAATTCAATCCTCACACCTTTCCTTTGGTGAACCATAAGTTTGTTTAATGAATCTGTGATTGCCCTTCTCCGTGGAAATATCTGCCCTGGTATCAATTTATAGGTAACACCTATAAGTGATATGATACGATATGTGTCTTTCACTCTCTGACTTACACCAAGTCACGTGATTACCTCGAGACTCATCTACGGTGCTGCGAATGGCATTGTGTCCTTTTTTTCCTTGGCGAATAATCTGTCTTAGCGAGGTCCATTTTCTGCAATGTGATTCCCTGAGGGCTGAGGATTAGCTGCCCTGGGCAGCCTGACCCTGCCGGCAAGCCCTCCCCAGGTGTGCCTGGGTTGAGGTCAATATAAACAGCACTCCAGGCAGCAATAGCCCCTGCAGCTGTGCCTGACTCCATATTCTCTGCCCCGTCAGCAGTCTCGGGGCTGTGCTGGTGGGAGGACGGGAGGGTCCACGGCTTTGTGGGTGGCCCGGTGTGAGTGGGGCTCTGCTGGACTTTCGGCAGGAGTTGCCAGGCTGCCACCTGTAAAGAAGAGGATGTGTCACCCATAACTTCCACTGGAATATCTCTCCGGGATGAGGTGTGGAAGGAAAAAAAGGAGTGGGGGCCGGGACAGGAGGGGTATCTCAGGCAGGGCAATGGAAAGCTTCCAGAAGAGCGCCCGTGGCCAGGACCATCCTGGCTGACCTGCAGGCACCAAGTTGGCCTGCGTGCCGTCGCTGGTGTGGCTCCACGGCCCTCCCTCTAGGCTTTCAAGCCCTTGTACATATTCAGGTGTTTCACCTGGGAAGGGTGGGAACAGTTCAGCAGCATCTGGCCTGGGGCTCAGCTCACGTTTACTCACAGAGGCCTGGGTACGGTCCCCCAGCTTTGCAATAAGGACACTCCTTTCGTGGGCGGGTGGGGCTGCTGGCTGTATGGGAGATGATTCCCCACCTCTGACCAATTTCAGAATTGTTTACCACTGGAGCAAGTGCCTTGGTAGTGTTTTCCTCTGTATAACGGTTAGGTTCAATTTTTTTTTTTCTTTTTTGGTTCAAGTTAGATTTTATTCCTCTTTTATGTATTTATAGATATAAGCATGGAAATAATTCATTGTTATATATACATCAGTGTGAATGGAAGAACTTTTTTTCTGTTTTATTTTTACATTTTATTTTTAAAAATTTTGAAATTTAATTTTGTTTATTTTTTTATACAGTAGGTTATTATTAGTTATCTATTTTATGCATATACATGTATACAGGTCAATCCCAATCTCCCAACTCATCCCACCACCACCACCCCATGGCTTCCCCCACTTTGTGTCCATACGTCTGTTCTCTACCTCTGTGTCTCTATTTCTGCCCTGCAAACCAGTTCATCTGTACCATTTTTCTAGGTTCCACATATAGGCATTAATATACAATATTTGTTTTTCTCTTTCTGACTTACTTCACTCTGTATGACAGTCTCTAGATCCATCAGCTTCTCCACAAATGACCCAGTTTCATTCCTTTTTATGGCTGAGTAATATTCCATTTTATATATGTACCACATCTTTATCCATTCGTCTGTCTGTGGGCATTTAGGTTGCTTCCATTACCTGGCTATTGTAAATAGTGCTGCAATGAACATTGTGGTGAATGTGTCTTTGTGATTTATGGTTTTCTCTGGGTATATGCCCAGAAGTGGGATTGCTGGATCCTATGGTAATTCTCTTTTTAGTTTTTTAAAGGAACCTCCATACTGTTCTCCATAGTGACTGTATCAATTTACATTCCCACCAATAGCGGAAGAGGGTTCCTTTTGTCCACACCCTCCCCAGAATTTGTTGTTTGTACATTATCTGATGATGCCGATTCTAACAGGTGTGAGGTCTTACCTCATTGTAGTTTTGATTTGCATTTCTCTAATAATTAGTGATGTTGAGCAGCTTCTCATGTGCGTCTTGGCCATCTCTGTGACTTCTTTGAAGAAACGTCTCTTTAGATCTTCTGCCCATTTTTGTATTGGGTTGTTTGTTTTATTAATATTAAGCTGCATGAGCTGTTTATATATATTGGAGATTAAACCTTTGTCCATTGATTCGTTTGTGAACGTTTTCGCCCATTCTGAGGGTTGCCTTTTTCCATTCCCGTTTTTTTAACAAAGAAAGAAAGAAAGCAAAAGAAGCAGAACACTAATGTGCGTGAAATATGCCTCTTGAAACTGTCGTTTTGAAATATGGACGTCTTTTGAATTTTTTGGTCGATATATGACCCCAGGATTTGTTTTCAGGGCAGGTGTCATTTACAGGCCTGTAATGATTTGGAATATCCACTGACCATTAGCGCTGGGATTAAAGCTGCAGTAGTGAGAAATGGCCACAAGGTGGCAGCAGTTCTCCCTTACCAAATCTGGTTACTAGGGCAGCAGAGCCTCAATGGAAGTCGCGTTCTAGATTGGAATGTAGAACGGAATGTGCCAGGAGAAGGCCCCTCAAGTGTGTCTCACTACTTCTTGTTCTTGTTTTTAATTTAATTTTTTATTTTTTTACTACAGCATGTTTGAGTACAACGTTTAGCTTGTTGTAGGTGTGCCTGAGGTGGTTCTTTTACACATATACATATGTCTGTTCTTCCTGGGATCCTTTTCCCATGTACGTTATGACAGAATGTTGAGTAGTCTTCTCTTGGTACTCCGTAGGTCTTTGGTGATTATATACGTCTACTGTGTTTGTATATGTCTGTTAACCCCAATATCGTAATGAATTCAATCCTCACACCTTTCCTTTGGTGAACCATAAGTTTGTTTAATGAATCTGTGATTGCCCTTCTCCGTGGAAATATCTGCCCTGGTATCAATTTATAGGTAACACCTATAAGTGATATGATACGATATGTGTCTTTCACTCTCTGACTTACTCCAAGTCACGTGATTACCTCGAGACTCATCTACGGTGCTGCGAATGGCATTGTGTCCTTTTTTTCCTTGGCGAATATTCTGTCTTAGCGAGGTCCATTTTCTGCAATGTGATTCCCTGAGGGCTGAGGATTAGCTGCCCTGGGCAGCCTGACCCTGCCGGCAAGCCCTCCCCAGGTGTGCCTGGGTTGAGGTCAATATAAACAGCACTCCAGGCAGCAATAGCCCCTGCAGCTGTGCCTGACTCCATATTCTCTGCCCCGTCAGCAGTCTCGGGGCTGTGCTGGTGGGAGGGTGGGAGGGTCCACGGCTTTGTGGGTGGCCCGGTGTGAGTGGGGCTCTGCTGGACTTTCGGCAGGAGTTGCCAGGCTGCCACCTGTAAAGAAGAGGATGTGTCACCCATAACTTCCACTGGAATATCTCTCCGGGCTGAGGTGAGGAAGGAAAAAAAGGAGTGGGGGCCGGGACAGGAGGGGTATCTCAGGCAGGGCAATGGAAAGCTTCCAGAAGAGCGCCCGTGGCCAGGACCATCCTGGCTGACCTGCAGGCACCAAGTTGGCCTGCGTGCCGTCGCTGGTGTGGCTCCACGGCCCTCCCTCTAGGCTTTCAAGCCCTTGTACATATTCAGGTGTTTCACCTGGGAAGGGTGGGAACAGTTCAGCAGCATCTGGCCTGGGGCTCAGCTCACGTTTACTCACAGAGGCCTGGGCACGGTCCCCCAGCTTTGCAATAAGGACGCTCCTTGCGTGGGCGGGTGGGGCTGCTGGCTGTATGGGAGATGATTCCCCACCTCTGACCAATTTCAGAATTGTTTACCACTGGAGCAAGTGCCTTGGTAGTGTTTTCCTCTGTATAACGGTTAGGTTCAATTTTTTTTTTCTTTTTTGGTTCAAGTTAGATTTTATTCCTCTTTTATGTATTTATAGATATAAGCATGGAAATAATTCATTGTTATATATACATCAGTGTGAATGGAAGAACTTTTTTTCTGTTTTATTTTTACATTTTATTTTTAAAAATTTTGAAATTTAATTTTGTTTATTTTTTTATACAGTAGGTTATTATTAGTTATCTATTTTATGCATATACATGTATACAGGTCAATCCCAATCTCCCAACTCATCCCACCACCACCACCCCATGGCTTCCCCCACTTTGTGTCCATACGTCTGTTCTCTACCTCTGTGTCTCTATTTCTGCCCTGCAAACCAGTTCATCTGTACCATTTTTCTAGGTTCCACATATAGGCATTAGTATACAATATTTGTTTTTCTCTTTCTGACTTACTTCACTCTGTATGACAGTCTCTAGATCCATCAACTTCTCTACAAATGACCCAGTTTCATTCCTTTTTATGGCTGAGTAATATTCCATTTTATATATGTACCACATCTTTATCCATTCATCTGTCTGTGGGCATTTAGGTTGCTTCCATTACCTGGCTATTGTAAATAGTGCTGCAATGAACATTGTGGTGAATGTGTCTTTGTGATTTATGGTTTTCTCTGGGTATATGCCCAGAAGTGGGATTGCTGGATCCTATGGTAATTCTCTTTTTAGTTTTTTAAAGGAACCTCCATACTGTTCTCCATAGTGACTGTATCAATTTACATTCCCACCAATAGTGGAAGAGGGTTCCTTTTGTCCACACCCTCCCCAGAATTTGTTGTTTGTACATTATCTGATGATGCCGATTCTAACAGGTGTGAGGTCTTACCTCATTGTAGTTTTGATTTGCATTTCTCTAATAATTAGTGATGTTGAGCAGCTTCTCATGTGCGTCTTGGCCATCTCTGTGACTTCTTTGAAGAAACGTCTCTTTAGATCTTCTGCCCATTTTTGTATTGGGTTGTTTGTTTTATTAATATTAAGCTGCATGAGCTGTTTATATATATTGGAGATTAAACCTTTGTCCATTGATTCGTTTGTGAACGTTTTCGCCCATTCTGAGGGTTGCCTTTTTCCATTCCCGTTTTTTTAACAAAGAAAGAAAGAAAGCAAAAGAAGCAGAACACTAATGTGCGTGAAATATGCCTCTTGAAACTGTCGTTTTGTAATATGGACGTCTTTTGAATTTTTTGGTCGATATATGACCCCAGGATTTCTTTTCAGGGCAGGTGTCATTTACAGGCCTGTAATGATTTGGAATATCCACTGACCATTAGCGCTGGGATTAAAGCTGCAGTTGTGAGAAATGGCCACAAGGTGGCAGCAGTTCTCCCTTACCAAATCTGGTTACTAGGGCAGCAGAGCCTCAATGGAAGTCGCGTTCTAGATTGGAATGTAGAACGGAATGTGCCAGGAGAAGGCCCCTCAAGTGTGTCTCACTACTTCTTGTTCTTGTTTTTAATTTAATTTTTTTATTTTTTTATTACAGCATGTTTGAGTACAACGTTTAGCTTGTTGTAGGTGTGCCAGAGGTGGTTCTTTTACACATATACATATGTCTGTTCTTCCTGGGATCCTTTTCCCATGTACGTTATGACAGAATGTTGAGTAGTCTTCTCTTGGTACTCCGTAGGTCTTTGGTGATTATATACGTCTACTGTGTTTGTATATGTCTGTTAACCCCAATATCGTAATGAATTCAATCCTCACACCTTTCCTTTGGTGAACCATAAGTTTGTTTAATGAATCTGTGATTGCCCTTCTCCGTGGAAATATCTGCCCTGGTATCAATTTATAGGTAACACCTATAAGTGATATGATACGATATGTGTCTTTCACTCTCTGACTTAATCCAAGTCACGTGATTACCTCGAGACTCATCTACAGTGGTGCGAATGGCATTGTGTCCTTTTTTTCCTTGGCGAATATTCTGTCTTAGCGAGGTCCATTTTCTGCAATGTGATTCCCTGAGGGCTGAGGATTAGCTGCCCTGGGCAGCCTGACCCTGCCGGCAAGACCTCCAAAGGTGTGCCTGGGTTGAGGTCAATATAAACAGCACTCCAGGCAGCAATAGCCCCTGCAGCTGTGCCTGACTCCATATTCTCTGCCCCGTCAGCAGTCTCGGGGCTGTGCTGGTTGGAGGGTGGGAGGGTCCACGGTTTTGTGGGTGGCCCGGTGTGAGTGGGGCTCTGCTGGACTTTCGGCAGGAGTTGCCAGGCTGCCACCTGTAAAGAAGAGGATGTGTCACCCATAACTTCCACTGGAATATCTCTCCGGGCTGAGGTGTGGAAGGGAAAAAAGGAGTGGGGGCCGGGACAGGAGGGGTATCTCAGGCAGGGCAATGGAAAGCTTCCAGAAGAGTGCCCGTGGCCAGGACCATCCTGGCTGACCTGCAGGCACCAAGTTGGCCTGCGTGCTGTCGCTGGTGTGGCTCCACGGCCCTTCCTCTAGGCTTTCAAGCCCTTGTACATATTCAGGTGTTTCACCTGGGAAGGGTGGGAACAGTTCAGCAGCATCTGGCCTGGGGCTCAGCTCACGTTTACTCACAGAGGCCTGGGCACGGTCCCCCAGCTTTGCAATAAGGACGCTCCTTGCGTGGGCGGGTGGGGCTGCTGGCTGTATGGGAGATGATTCCCCACCTCTGACCAATTTCAGAATTGTTTACCACTGGAGCAAGTGCCTTGGTAGTGTTTTCCTCTGTATAACGGTTAGGTTCAATTTTTTTTTTCTTTTTTGGTTCAAGTTAGATTTTATTCCTCTTTTATGTATTTATAGATATAAGCATGGAAATAATTCATTGTTATATATACATCAGTGTGAATGGAAGAACTTTTTTTCTGTTTTATTTTTACATTTTATTTTTAAAAATTTTGAAATTTAATTTTGTTTATTTTTTTATACAGTAGGTTATTATTAGTTATCTATTTTATGCATATACATGTATACAGGTCAAGCCCAATCTCCCAACTCATCCCACCACCACCACCCCATGGCTTCCCCCACTTTGTGTCCATACGTCTGTTCTCTACCTCTGTGTCTCTATTTCTGCCCTGCAAACCAGTTCATCTGTACCATTTTTCTAGGTTCCACATATAGGCATTAATATACAATATTTGTTTTTCTCTTTCTGACTTACTTCACTCTGTATGACAGTCTCTAGATCCATCAACTTCTCTACAAATGACCCAGTTTCATTCCTTTTTATGGCTGAGTAATATTCCATTTTATATATGTACCACATCTTTATCCATTCGTCTGTCTGTGGGCATTTAGGTTGCTTCCATTACCTGGCTATTGTAAATAGTGCTGCAATGAACATTGTGGTGAATGTGTCTTTGTGATTTATGGTTTTCTCTGGGTATATGCCCAGAAGTGGGATTGCTGGATCCTATGGTAATTCTCTTTTTAGTTTTTTAAAGGAACCTCCATACCGTTCTCCATAGTGACTGTATCAATTTACATTCCCACCAATAGCGGAAGAGGGTTCCTTTTGTCCACACCCTCCCCAGAATTTGTTGTTTGTACATTATCTGATGATGCCGATTCTAACAGGTGTGAGGTCTTACCTCATTGTAGTTTTGATTTGCATTTCTCTAATAATTAGTGATGTTGAGCAGCTTCTCATGTGCGTCTTGGCCATCTCTGTGACTTCTTTGAAGAAACGTCTCTTTAGATCTTCTGCCCATTTTTGTATTGGGTTGCTTGTTTTATTAATATTAAGCTGCATGAGCTGTTTATATATATTGGAGATTAAACCTTTGTCCATTGATTCGTTTGTGAACGTTTTCGCCCATTCTGAGGGTTGCCTTTTTCCATTCCCGTTTTTTTAACAAAGAAAGAAAGCAAAAGAAGCAGAACACTAATGTGCGTGAAATATGCCTCTTGAAACTGTCGTTTTGAAATATGGACGTCTTTTGAATTTTTTGGTCGATATATGACCCCAGGATTTGTTTTCAGGGCAGGTGTCATTTACAGGCCTGTAATGATTTGGAATATCCACTGACCATTAGCGCTGGGATTAAAGCTGCAGTTGTGAGAAATGGCCACAAGGTGGCAGCAGTTCTCCCTTACCAAATCTGGTTACTAGGGCAGCAGAGCCTCAATGGAAGTCGCGTTCTAGATTGGAATGTAGAACGGAATGTGCCAGGAGAAGGCCCCTCAAGTGTGTCTCACTACTTCTTGTTCTTGTTTTTAATTTAATTTTTTATTTTTTTATTACAGCATGTTTGAGTACAACGTTTAGCTTGTTGTAGGTGTGCCAGAGGTGGTTCTTTTACACATATACATATGTCTGTTCTTCCTGGGATCCTTTTCCCATGTACGTTATGACAGAATGTTGAGTAGTCTTCTCTTGGTACTCCGTAGGTCTTTGGTGATTATATACGTCTACTGTGTTTGTATATGTCTGTTAACCCCAATATCGTAATGAATTCAATCCTCACACCTTTCCTTTGGTGAACCATAAGTTTGTTTAATGAATCTGTGATTGCCCTTCTCCGTGGAAATATCTGCCCTGGTATCAATTTATAGGTAACACCTATAAGTGATATGATACGATATGTGTCTTTCACTCTCTGACTTACTCCAAGTCACGTGATTACCTCGAGACTCATCTACGGTGCTGCGAATGGCATTGTGTCCTTTTTTTCCTTGGCGAATATTCTGTCTTAGCGAGGTCCATTTTCTGCAATGTGATTCCCTGAGGGCTGAGGATTAGCTGCCCTGGGCAGCCTGACCCTGCCGGCAAGACCTCCCCAGGTGTGCCTGGGTTGAGGTCAATATAAACAGCACTCCAGGCAGCAATAGCCCCTGCAGCTGTGCCTGACTCCATATTCTCTGCCCCGTCAGCAGTCTCGGGGCTGTGCTGGTGGGAGGGTGGGAGGGTCCACGGCTTTGTGGGTGGCCCGGTGTGAGTGGGGCTCTGCTGGACTTTCGGCAGGAGTTGCCAGGCTGCCACCTGTAAAGAAGAGGATGTGTCACCCATAACTTCCACTGGAATATCTCTCCGGGCTGAGGTGTGGAAGGGAAAAAAGGAGTGGGGGCCGGGACAGGAGGGGTATCTCAGGCAGGGCAATGGAAAGCTTCCAGAAGAGTGCCCGTGGCCAGGACCATCCTGGCTGACCTGCAGGCACCAAGTTGGCCTGCGTGCTGTCGCTGGTGTGGCTCCACGGCCCTTCCTCTAGGCTTTCAAGCCCTTGTACATATTCAGGTGTTTCACCTGGGAAGGGTGGGAACAGTTCAGCAGCATCTGGCCTGGGGCTCAGCTCACGTTTACTCACAGAAGCCTGGGCACGGTCCCCCAGCTTTGCAATAAGGACGCTCCTTGCGTGGGCGGGTGGGGCTGCTGGCTGTATGGGAGATGATTCCCCACCTCTGACCAATTTCAGAATTGTTTACCACTGGAGCAAGTGCCTTGGTAGTGTTTTCCTCTGTATAACGGTTAGGTTCAATTTTTTTTTTTTCTTTTTTGGTTCAAGTTAGATTTTATTCCTCTTTTATGTATTTATAGATATAAGCATGGAAATAATTCATTGTTATATATACATCAGTGTGAATGGAAGAACTTTTTTTCTGTTTTATTTTTACATTTTATTTTTAAAAATTTTGAAATTTAATTTTGTTTATTTTTTTATACAGTAGGTTATTATTAGTTATCTATTTTATGCATATACATGTATACAGGTCAAGCCCAATCTCCCAACTCATCCCACCACCACCACCCCATGGCTTCCCCAACTTTGTGTCCATACGTCTGTTCTCTACCTCTGTGTCTCTATTTCTGCCCTGCAAACCAGTTCATCTGTACCATTTTTCTAGGTTCCACATATAGGCATTAATATACAATATTTGTTTTTCTCTTTCTGACTTACTTCACTCTGCATGACAGTCTCTAGATCCATCAACTTCTCTACAAATGACCCAGTTTCATTCCTTTTTATGGCTGAGTAATATTCCATTTTATATATGTACCACATCTTTATCCATTCGTCTGTCTGTGGCCATTTAGGTTGCTTCCATTACCTGGCTATTGTAAATAGTGCTGCAATGAACATTGTGGTGAATGTGTCTTTGTGATTTATGGTTTTCTCTGGGTATATGCCCAGAAGTGGGATTGCTGGATCCTATGGTAATTCTCTTTTTAGTTTTTTAAAGGAACCTCCATACCGTTCTCCATAGTGACTGTATCAATTTACATTCCCACCAATAGCGGAAGAGGGTTCCTTTTGTCCACACCCTCCCCAGAAGTTGTTGTTTGTGCATTATCTGATGATGCCGATTCTAACAGGTGTGAGGTCTTACCTCATTGTAGTTTTGATTTGCATTTCTCTAATAATTAGTGATGTTGAGCAGCTTCTCATGTGCGTCTTGGCCATCTCTGTGACTTCTTTGAAGAAACGTCTCTTTAGATCTTCTGCCCATTTTTGTATTGGGTTGTTTGTTTTATTAATATTAAGCTGCATGAGCTGTTTATATATATTGGAGATTAAACCTTTGTCCATTGATTCGTTTGTGAACGTTTTCGCCCATTCTGAGGGTTGCCTTTTTCCATTCCCGTTTTTTTAACAAAGAAAGAAAGAAAGCAAAAGAAGCAGAACACTAATGTGCGTGAAATATGCCTCTTGAAACTGTCGTTTTGAAATATGGACGTCTTTTGAAATTTTTGGTCGATATATGACCCCAGGATTTGTTTTCAGGGCAGGTGTCATTTACAGGCCTGTAATGATTTGGAATATCCACTGACCATTAGCGCTGGGATTAAAGCTGCAGTTGTGAGAAATGGCCACAAGGTGGCAGCAGTTCTCCCTTACCAAATCTGGTTACTAGGGCAGCAGAGCCTCAATGGAAGTCGCGTTCTAGATTGGAATGTAGAACGGAATGTGCCAGGAGAAGGCCCCTCAAGTGTGTCTCACTACTTCTTGTTCTTGTTTTTAATTTAATTTTTTATTTTTTTATTACAGCATGTTTGAGTACAACGTTTAGCTTGTTGTAGGTGTGCCAGAGGTGGTTCTTTTACACATATACATATGTCTGTTCTTCCTGGGATCCTTTTCCCATGTACGTTATGACAGAATGTTGAGTAGTCTTCTCTTGGTACTCCGTAGGTCTTTGGTGATTATATACGTCTACTGTGTTTGTATATGTCTGTTAACCCCAATATCGTAATGAATTCAATCCTCACACCTTTCCTTTGGTGAACCATAAGTTTGTTTAATGAATCTGTGATTGCCCTTCTCCGTGGAAATATCTGCCCTGGTATCAATTTATAGGTAACACCTATAAGTGATATGATACGATATGTGTCTTTCACTCTCTGACTTACTCCAAGTCACGTGATTACCTCGAGACTCATCTACGGTGCTGCGAATGGCATTGTGTCCTTTTTTTCCTTGGCGAATATTCTGTCTTAGCGAGGTCCATTTTCTGCAATGTGATTCCCTGAGGGCTGAGGATTAGCTGCCCTGGGCAGCCTGACCCTGCCGGCAAGACCTCCCCAGGTGTGCCTGGGTTGAGGTCAATATAAACAGCACTCCAGGCAGCAATAGCCCCTGCAGCTGTGCCTGACTCCATATTCTCTGCCCCGTCAGCAGTCTCGGGGCTGTGCTGGTGGGAGGGTGGGAGGGTCCACGGCTTTGTGGGTGGCCCGGTGTGAGTGGGGCTCTGCTGGACTTTCGGCAGGAGTTGCCAGGCTGCCACCTGTAAAGAAGAGGATGTGTCACCCATAACTTCCACTGGAATATCTCTCCGGGCTGAGGTGTGGAAGGGAAAAAAGGAGTGGGGGCCGGGACAGGAGGGGTATCTCAGGCAGGGCAATGGAAAGCTTCCAGAAGAGCGCCCGTGGCCAGGACCATCCTGGCTGACCTGCAGGCACCAAGTTGGCCTGCGTGCCGTCGCTGGTGTGGCTCCACGGCCCTTCCTCTAGGCTTTCAAGCCCTTGTACATATTCAGGTGTTTCACCTGGGAAGGGTGGGAACAGTTCAGCAGCATCTGGCCTGGGGCTCAGCTCACGTTTACTCACAGAAGCCTGGGCACGGTCCCCCAGCTTTGCAATAAGGACGCTCCTTGCGTGGGCGGGTGGGGCTGCTGGCTGTATGGGAGATGATTCCCCACCTCTGACCAATTTCAGAATTGTTTACCACTGGAGCAAGTGCCTTGGTAGTGTTTTCCTCTGTATAACGGTTAGGTTCAATTTTTTTTTTTTCTTTTTTGGTTCAAGTTAGATTTTATTCCTCTTTTATGTATTTATAGATATAAGCATGGAAATAATTCATTGTTATATATACATCAGTGTGAATGGAAGAACTTTTTTTCTGTTTTATTTTTACATTTTATTTTTAAAAATTTTGAAATTTAATTTTGTTTATTTTTTTATACAGTAGGTTATTATTAGTTATCTATTTTATGCATATACATGTATACAGGTCAAGCCCAATCTCCCAACTCATCCCACCACCACCACCCCATGGCTTCCCCCACTTTGTGTCCATACGTCTGTTCTCTACCTCTGTGTCTCTATTTCTGCCCTGCAAACCAGTTCATCTGTACCATTTTTCTAGGTTCCACATATAGGCATTAATATACAATATTTGTTTTTCTCTTTCTGACTTACTTCACTCTGTATGACAGTCTCTAGATCCATCAACTTCTCTACAAATGACCCAGTTTCATTCCTTTTTATGGCTGAGTAATATTCCATTTTATATATGTACCACATCTTTATCCATTCGTCTGTCTGTGGCCATTTAGGTTGCTTCCATTACCTGGCTATTGTAAATAGTGCTGCAATGAACATTGTGGTGAATGTGTCTTTGTGATTTATGGTTTTCTCTGGGTATATGCCCAGAAGTGGGATTGCTGGATCCTATGGTAATTCTCTTTTTAGTTTTTTAAAGGAACCTCCATACCGTTCTCCATAGTGACTGTATCAATTTACATTCCCACCAATAGCGGAAGAGGGTTCCTTTTGTCCACACCCTCCCCAGAAGTTGTTGTTTGTGCATTATCTGATGATGCCGATTCTAACAGGTGTGAGGTCTTACCTCATTGTAGTTTTGATTTGCATTTCTCTAATAATTAGTGATGTTGAGCAGCTTCTCATGTGCGTCTTGGCCATCTCTGTGACTTCTTTGAAGAAACGTCTCTTTAGATCTTCTGCCCATTTTTGTATTGGGTTGTTTGTTTTATTAATATTAAGCTGCATGAGCTGTTTATATATATTGGAGATTAAACCTTTGTCCATTGATTCGTTTGTGAACGTTTTCGCCCATTCTGAGGGTTGCCTTTTTCCATTCCCGTATTTTTAACAAAGAAAGAAAGAAAGCAAAAGAAGCAGAACACTAATGTGCGTGAAATATGCCTCTTGAAACTGTCGTTTTGAAATATGGACGTCTTTTGAAATTTTTGGTCGATATATGACCCCAGGATTTGTTTTCAGGGCAGGTGTCATTTACAGGCCTGTAATGATTTGGAATATCCACTGACCATTAGCGCTGGGATTAAAGCTGCAGTTGTGAGAAACGGCCACAAGGTGGCAGCAGTTCTCCCTTACCAAATCTGGTTACTAGGGCAGCAGAGCCTCAATGGAAGTCGCGTTCTAGATTGGAATGTAGAACGGAATGTGCCAGGAGAAGGCCCCTCAAGTGTGTCTCACTACTTCTTGTTCTTGTTTTTAATTTAATTTTTTTATTTTTTTATTACAGCATGTTTGAGTACAACGTTTAGCTTGTTGTAGGTGTGCCAGAGGTGGTTCTTTTACACATATACATATGTCTGTTCTTCCTGGGATCCTTTTCCCATGTACGTTATGACAGAATGTTGAGTAGTCTTCTCTTGGTACTCCGTAGGTCTTTGGTGATTATATACGTCTACTGTGTTTGTATATGTCTGTTAACCCCAATATCGTAATGAATTCAATCCTCACACCTTTCCTTTGGTGAACCATAAGTTTGTTTAATGAATCTGTGATTGCCCTTCTCCGTGGAAATATCTGCCCTGGTATCAATTTATAGGTAACACCTATAAGTGATATGATACGATATGTGTCTTTCACTCTCTGACTTACTCCAAGTCACGTGATTACCTCGAGACTCATCTACGGTGCTGCGAATGGCATTGTGTCCTTTTTTTCCTTGGCGAATATTCTGTCTTAGCGAGGTCCATTTTCTGCAATGTGATTCCCTGAGGGCTGAGGATTAGCTGCCCTGGGCAGCCTGACCCTGCCGGCAAGCCCTCCCCAGGTGTGCCTGGGTTGAGGTCAATATAAACAGCACTCCAGGCAGCAATAGCCCCTGCAGCTGTGCCTGACTCCATATTCTCTGCCCCGTCAGCAGTCTCGGGGCTGTGCTGGTGGGAGGGTGGGAGGGTCCACGGCTTTGTGGGTGGCCCGGTGTGAGTGGGGCTCTGCTGGACTTTCGGCAGGAGTTGCCAGGCTGCCACCTGTAAAGAAGAGGATGTGTCACCCATAACTTCCACTGGAATATCTCTCCGGGCTGAGGTGTGGAAGGGAAAAAAGGAGTGGGGGCCGGGACAGGAGGGGTATCTCAGGCAGGGCAATGGAAAGCTTCCAGAAGAGCGCCCGTGGCCAGGACCATCCTGGCTGACCTGCAGGCACCAAGTTGGCCTGCGTGCCGTCGCTGGTGTGGCTCCACGGCCCTCCCTCTAGGCTTTCAAGCCCTTGTACATATTCAGGTGTTTCACCTGGGAAGGGTGGGAACAGTTCAGCAGCATCTGGCCTGGGGCTCAGCTCACGTTTACTCACAGAGGCCTGGGCACGGTCCCCCAGCTTTGCAATAAGGACGCTCCTTGCGTGGGCGGGTGGGGCTGCTGGCTGTATGGGAGATGATTCCCCACCTCTGACCAATTTCAGAATTGTTTACCACTGGAGCAAGTGCCTTGGTAGTGTTTTCCTCTGTATAACGGTTAGGTTCAATTTTTTTTTTCTTTTTTGGTTCAAGTTAGATTTTATTCCTCTTTTATGTATTTATAGATATAAGCATGGAAATAATTCATTGTTATATATACATCAGTGTGAATGGAAGAACTTTTTTCTGTTTTATTTTTACATTTTATTTTTAAAAATTTTGAAATTTAATTTTGTTTATTTTTTTATACAGTAGGTTATTATTAGTTATCTATTTGATGCATATACATGTATACAGGTCAAGCCCAATCTCCCAACTCATCCCACCACCACCACCCCATGGCTTCCCCCACTTTGTGTCCATACGTCTGTTCTCTACCTCTGTGTCTCTATTTCTGCCCTGCAAACCAGTTCATCTGTACCATTTTTCTAGGTTCCACATATAGGCATTAATATACAATATTTGTTTTTCTCTTTCTGACTTACTTCACTCTGTATGACAGTCTCTAGATCCATCAACTTCTCTACAAATGACCCAGTTTCATTCCTTTTTATGGCTGAGTAATATTCCATTTTATATATGTACCACATCTTTATCCATTCGTCTGTCTGTGGCCATTTAGGTTGCTTCCATTACCTGGCTATTGTAAATAGTGCTGCAATGAACATTGTGGTGAATGTGTCTTTGTGATTTATGGTTTTCTCTGGGTATATGCCCAGAAGTGGGATTGCTGGATCCTATGGTAATTCTCTTTTTAGTTTTTTAAAGGAACCTCCATACCGTTCTCCATAGTGACTGTATCAATTTACATTCCCACCAATAGCGGAAGAGGGTTCCTTTTGTCCACACCCTCCCCAGAATTTGTTGTTTGTACATTATCTGATGATGCCGATTCTAACAGGTGTGAGGTCTTACCTCATTGTAGTTTTGATTTGCATTTCTCTAATAATTAGTGATGTTGAGCAGCTTCTCATGTGCGTCTTGGCCATCTCTGTGACTTCTTTGAAGAAACGTCTCTTTAGATCTTCTGCCCATTTTTGTATTGGGTTGCTTGTTTTATTAATATTAAGCTGCATGAGCTGTTTATATATATTGGAGATTAAACCTTTGTCCATTGATTCGTTTGTGAACGTTTTCGCCCATTCTGAGGGTTGCCTTTTTCCATTCCCGTTTTTTTAACAAAGAAAGAAAGCAAAAGAAGCAGAACACTAATGTGCGTGAAATATGCCTCTTGAAACTGTTGTTTTGAAATATGGACGTCTTTTGAATTTTTTGGTCGATATATGACCCCAGGATTTGTTTTCAGGGCAGGTGTCATTTACAGGCCTGTAATGATTTGGAATATCCACTGACCATTAGCGCTGGGATTAAAGCTGCAGTTGTGAGAAATGGCCACAAGGTGGCAGCAGTTCTCCCTTACCAAATCTGGTTACTAGGGCAGCAGAGCCTCAATGGAAGTCGCGTTCTAGATTGGAATGTAGAACGGAATGTGCCAGGAGAAGGCCCCTCAAGTGTGTCTCACTACTTCTTGTTCTTGTTTTTAATTTAATTTTTTTATTTTTTTATTACAGCATGTTTGAGTACAACGTTTAGCTTGTTGTAGGTGTGCCAGAGGTGGTTCTTTTACACATATACATATGTCTGTTCTTCCTGGGATCCTTTTCCCATGTACGTTATGACAGAATGTTGAGTAGTCTTCTCTTGGTACTCCGTAGGTCTTTGGTGATTATATACGTCTACTGTGTTTGTATATGTCTGTTAACCCCAATATCGTAATGAATTCAATCCTCACACCTTTCCTTTGGTGAACCATAAGTTTGTTTAATGAATCTGTGATTGCCCTTCTCCGTGGAAATATCTGCCCTGGTATCAATTTATAGGTAACACCTATAAGTGATATGATACGATATGTGTCTTTCACTCTCTGACTTACTCCAAGTCACGTGATTACCTCGAGACTCATCTACGGTGCTGCGAATGGCATTGTGTCCTTTTTTTCCTTGGCGAATATTCTGTCTTAGCGAGGTCCATTTTCTGCAATGTGATTCCCTGAGGGCTGAGGATTAGCTGCCCTGGGCAGCCTGACCCTGCCGGCAAGACCTCCCCAGGTGTGCCTGGGTTGAGGTCAATATAAACAGCACTCCAGGCAGCAATAGCCCCTGCAGCTGTGCCTGACTCCATATTCTCTGCCCCGTCAGCAGTCTCGGGGCTGTGCTGGTGGGAGGGTGGGAGGGTCCACGGCTTTGTGGGTGGCCCGGTGTGAGTGGGGCTCTGCTGGACTTTCGGCAGGAGTTGCCAGGCTGCCACCTGTAAAGAAGAGGATGTGTCACCCATAACTTCCACTGGAATATCTCTCCGGGCTGAGGTGTGGAAGGGAAAAAAGGAGTGGGGGCCGGGACAGGAGGGGTATCACAGGCAGGGCAATGGAAAGCTTCCAGAAGAGCGCCCGTGGCCAGGACCATCCTGGCTGACCTGCAGGCACCAAGTTGGCCTGCGTGCCGTCGCTGGTGTGGCTCCACGGCCCTCCCTCTAGGCTTTCAAGCCCTTGTACATATTCAGGTGTTTCACCTGGGAAGGGTGGGAACAGTTCAGCAGCATCTGGCCTGGGGCTCAGCTCACGTTTACTCACAGAGGCCTGGGCACGGTCCCCCAGCTTTGCAATAAGGACGCTCCTTGCGTGGGCGGGTGGGGCTGCTGGCTGTATGGGAGATGATTCCCCACCTCTGACCAATTTCAGAATTGTTTACCACTGGAGCAAGTGCCTTGGTAGTGTTTTCCTCTGTATAACGGTTAGGTTCAATTTTTTTTTTTCTTTTTTGGTTCAAGTTAGATTTTATTCCTCTTTTATGTATTTATAGATATAAGCATGGAAATAATTCATTGTTATATATACATCAGTGTGAATGGAAGAACTTTTTTCTGTTTTATTTTTACATTTTATTTTTAAAAATTTTGAAATTTAATTTTGTTTATTTTTTTATACAGTAGGTTATTATTAGTTATCTATTTTATGCATATACATGTATACATGTCAAGCCCAATCTCCCAACTCATCCCACCACCACCACCCCATGGCTTCCCCCACTTTGTGTCCATACGTCTGTTCTCTACCTCTGTGTCTCTATTTCTGCCCTGCAAACCAGTTCATCTGTACCATTTTTCTAGGTTCCACATATAGGCATTAATATACAATATTTGTTTTTCTCTTTCTGACTTACTTCACTCTGTATGACAGTCTCTAGATCCATCAACTTCTCTACAAATGACCCAGTTTCATTCCTTTTTATGGCTGAGTAATATTCCATTTTATATATGTACCACATCTTTATCCATTCGTCTGTCTGTGGCCATTTAGGTTGCTTCCATTACCTGGCTATTGTAAATAGTGCTGCAATGAACATTGTGGTGAATGTGTCTTTGTGATTTATGGTTTTCTCTGGGTATATGCCCAGAAGTGGGATTGCTGGATCCTATGGTAATTCTCTTTTTAGTTTTTTAAAGGAACCTCCATACCGTTCTCCATAGTGACTGTATCAATTTACATTCCCACCAATAGCGGAAGAGGGTTCCTTTTGTCCACACCCTCCCCAGAATTTGTTGTTTGTACATTATCTGATGATGCCGATTCTAACAGGTGTGAGGTCTTACCTCATTGTAGTTTTGATTTGCATTTCTCTAATAATTAGTGATGTTGAGCAGCTTCTCATGTGCGTCTTGGCCATCTCTGTGACTTCTTTGAAGAAACGTCTCTTTAGATCTTCTGCCCATTTTTGTATTGGGTTGTTTGTTTTATTAATATTAAGCTGCATGAGCTGTTTATATATATTGGAGATTAAACCTTTGTCCATTGATTCGTTTGTGAACGTTTTCGCCCATTCTGAGGGTTGCCTTTTTCCATTCCCGTTTTTTTAACAAAGAAAGAAAGAAAGCAAAAGAAGCAGAACACTAATGTGCGTGAAATATGCCTCTTGAAACTGTCGTTTTGAAATATGGACGTCTTTTGAATTTTTTGGTCGATATATGACCCCAGGATTTGTTTTCAGGGCAGGTGTCATTTACAGGCCTGTAATGATTTGGAATATCCACTGACCATTAGCACTGGGATTAAAGCTGCAGTTGTGAGAAACGGCCACAAGGTGGCAGCAGTTCTCCCTTACCAAATCTGGTTACTAGGGCAGCAGAGCCTCAATGGAAGTCGCGTTCTAGATTGGAATGTAGAACGGAATGTGCCAGGAGAAGGCCCCTCAAGTGTGTCTCACTACTTCTTGTTCTTGTTTTTAATTTAATTTTTTATTTTTTTATTACAGCATGTTTGAGTACAACGTTTAGCTTGTTGTAGGTGTGCCAGAGGTGGTTCTTTTACACATATACATATGTCTGTTCTTCCTGGGATCCTTTTCCCATGTACGTTATGACAGAATGTTGAGTAGTCTTCTCTTGGTACTCCGTAGGTCTTTGGTGATTATATACGTCTACTGTGTTTGTATATGTCTGTTAACCCCAATATCGTAATGAATTCAATCCTCACACCTTTCCTTTGGTGAACCATAAGTTTGTTTAATGAATCTGTGATTGCCCTTCTCCGTGGAAATATCTGCCCTGGTATCAATTTATAGGTAACACCTATAAGTGATATGATACGATATGTGTCTTTCACTCTCTGACTTAATCCAAGTCACGTGATTACCTCGAGACTCATCTACGGTGCTGCGAATGGCATTGTGTCCTTTTTTTCCTTGGCGAATATTCTGTCTTAGCGAGGTCCATTTTCTGCAATGTGATTCCCTGAGGGCTGAGGATTAGCTGCCCTGGGCAGCCTGACCCTGCCGGCAAGACCTCCCCAGGTGTGCCTGGGTTGAGGTCAATATAAACAGCACTCCAGGCAGCAATAGCCCCTGCAGCTGTGCCTGACTCCATATTCTCTGCCCCGTCAGCAGTCTCGGGGCTGTGCTGGTGGGAGGGTGGGAGGGTCCACGGCTTTGTGGGTGGCCCGGTGTGAGTGGGGCTCTGCTGGACTTTCGGCAGGAGTTGCCAGGCTGCCACCTGTAAAGAAGAGGATGTGTCACCCATAACTTCCACTGGAATATCTCTCCGGGCTGAGGTGTGGAAGGGAAAAAAGGAGTGGGGGCCGGGACAGGAGGGGTATCTCAGGCAGGGCAATGGAAAGCTTCCAGAAGAGTGCCCGTGGCCAGGACCATCCTGGCTGACCTGCAGGCACCAAGTTGGCCTGCGTGCTGTCGCTGGTGTGGCTCCACGGCCCTTCCTCTAGGCTTTCAAGCCCTTGTACATATTCAGGTGTTTCACCTGGGAAGGGTGGGAACAGTTCAGCAGCATCTGGCCTGGGGCTCAGCTCACGTTTACTCACAGAGGCCTGGGCACGGTCCCCCAGCTTTGCAATAAGGACGCTCCTTGCGTGGGCGGGTGGGGCTGCTGGCTGTATGGGAGATGATTCCCCACCTCTGACCAATTTCAGAATTGTTTACCACTGGAGCAAGTGCCTTGGTAGTGTTTTCCTCTGTATAACGGTTAGGTTCAATTTTTTTTTTCTTTTTTGGTTCAAGTTAGATTTTATTCCTCTTTTATGTATTTATAGATATAAGCATGGAAATAATTCATTGTTATATATACATCAGTGTGAATGGAAGAACTTTTTTTCTGTTTTATTTTTACATTTTATTTTTAAAAATTTTGAAATTTAATTTTGTTTATTTTTTTATACAGTAGGTTATTATTAGTTATCTATTTTATGCATATACATGTATACAGGTCAAGCCCAATCTCCCAACTCATCCCACCACCACCACCCCATGGCTTCCCCCACTTTGTGTCCATACGTCTGTTCTCTACCTCTGTGTCTCTATTTCTGCCCTGCAAACCAGTTCATCTGTACCATTTTTCTAGGTTCCACATATAGGCATTAATATACAATATTTGTTTTTCTCTTTCTGACTTACTTCACTCTGTATGACAGTCTCTAGATCCATCAACTTCTCTACAAATGACCCAGTTTCATTCCTTTTTATGGCTGAGTAATATTCCATTTTATATATGTACCACATCTTTATCCATTCGTCTGTCTGTGGGCATTTAGGTTGCTTCCATTACCTGGCTATTGTAAATAGTGCTGCAATGAACATTGTGGTGAATGTGTCTTTGTGATTTATGGTTTTCTCTGGGTATATGCCCAGAAGTGGGATTGCTGGATCCTATGGTAATTCTCTTTTTAGTTTTTTAAAGGAACCTCCATACCGTTCTCCATAGTGACTGTATCAATTTACATTCCCACCAATAGCGGAAGAGGGTTCCTTTTGTCCACACCCTCCCCAGAATTTGTTGTTTGTACATTATCTGATGATGCCGATTCTAACAGGTGTGAGGTCTTACCTCATTGTAGTTTTGATTTGCATTTCTCTAATAATTAGTGATGTTGAGCAGCTTCTCATGTGCGTCTTGGCCATCTCTGTGACTTCTTTGAAGAAACGTCTCTTTAGATCTTCTGCCCATTTTTGTATTGGGTTGCTTGTTTTATTAATATTAAGCTGCATGAGCTGTTTATATATATTGGAGATTAAACCTTTGTCCATTGATTCGTTTGTGAACGTTTTCGCCCATTCTGAGGGTTGCCTTTTTCCATTCCCGTTTTTTTAACAAAGAAAGAAAGCAAAAGAAGCAGAACACTAATGTGCGTGAAATATGCCTCTTGAAACTGTTGTTTTGAAATATGGACGTCTTTTGAATTTTTTGGTCGATATATGACCCCAGGATTTGTTTTCAGGGCAGGTGTCATTTACAGGCCTGTAATGATTTGGAATATCCACTGACCATTAGCGCTGGGATTAAAGCTGCAGTTGTGAGAAATGGCCACAAGGTGGCAGCAGTTCTCCCTTACCAAATCTGGTTACTAGGGCAGCAGAGCCTCAATGGAAGTCGCGTTCTAGATTGGAATGTAGAACGGAATGTGCCAGGAGAAGGCCCCTCAAGTGTGTCTCACTACTTCTTGTTCTTGTTTTTAATTTAATTTTTTATTTTTTTATTACAGCATGTTTGAGTACAACGTTTAGCTTGTTGTAGGTGTGCCAGAGGTGGTTCTTTTACACATATACATATGTCTGTTCTTCCTGGGATCCTTTTCCCATGTACGTTATGACAGAATGTTGAGTAGTCTTCTCTTGGTACTCCGTAGGTCTTTGGTGATTATATACGTCTACTGTGTTTGTATATGTCTGTTAACCCCAATATCGTAATGAATTCAATCCTCACACCTTTCCTTTGGTGAACCATAAGTTTGTTTAATGAATCTGTGATTGCCCTTCTCCGTGGAAATATCTGCCCTGGTATCAATTTATAGGTAACACCTATAAGTGATATGATACGATATGTGTCTTTCACTCTCTGACTTACTCCAAGTCACGTGATTACCTCGAGACTCATCTACGGTGCTGCGAATGGCATTGTGTCCTTTTTTTCCTTGGCGAATATTCTGTCTTAGCGAGGTCCATTTTCTGCAATGTGATTCCCTGAGGGCTGAGGATTAGCTGCCCTGGGCAGCCTGACCCTGCCGGCAAGACCTCCCCAGGTGTGCCTGGGTTGAGGTCAATATAAACAGCACTCCAGGCAGCAATAGCCCCTGCAGCTGTGCCTGACTCCATATTCTCTGCCCCGTCAGCAGTCTCGGGGCTGTGCTGGTGGGAGGGTGGGAGGGTCCACGGCTTTGTGGGTGGCCCGGTGTGAGTGGGGCTCTGCTGGACTTTCGGCAGGAGTTGCCAGGCTGCCACCTGTAAAGAAGAGGATGTGTCACCCATAACTTCCACTGGAATATCTCTCCGGGCTGAGGTGTGGAAGGGAAAAAAGGAGTGGGGGCCGGGACAGGAGGGGTATCTCAGGCAGGGCAATGGAAAGCTTCCAGAAGAGCGCCCGTGGCCAGGACCATCCTGGCTGACCTGCAGGCACCAAGTTGGCCTGCGTGCTGTCGCTGGTGTGGCTCCACGGCCCTTCCTCTAGGCTTTCAAGCCCTTGTACATATTCAGGTGTTTCACCTGGGAAGGGTGGGAACAGTTCAGCAGCATCTGGCCTGGGGCTCAGCTCACGTTTACTCACAGAAGCCTGGGCACGGTCCCCCAGCTTTGCAATAAGGACGCTCCTTGCGTGGGCGGGTGGGGCTGCTGGCTGTATGGGAGATGATTCCCCACCTCTGACCAATTTCAGAATTGTTTACCACTGGAGCAAGTGCCTTGGTAGTGTTTTCCTCTGTATAACGGTTAGGTTCAATTTTTTTTTTCTTTTTTGGTTCAAGTTAGATTTTATTCCTCTTTTATGTATTTATAGATATAAGCATGGAAATAATTCATTGTTATATATACATCAGTGTGAATGGAAGAACTTTTTTTCTGTTTTATTTTTACATTTTATTTTTAAAAATTTTGAAATTTAATTTTGTTTATTTTTTTATACAGTAGGTTATTATTAGTTATCTATTTGATGCATATACATGTATACAGGTCAAGCCCAATCTCCCAACTCATCCCACCACCACCACCCCATGGCTTCCCCCACTTTGTGTCCATACGTCTGTTCTCTACCTCTGTGTCTCTATTTCTGCCCTGCAAACCAGTTCATCTGTACCATTTTTCTAGGTTCCACATATAGGCATTAATATACAATATTTGTTTTTCTCTTTCTGACTTACTTCACTCTGTATGACAGTCTCTAGATCCATCAACTTCTCTACAAATGACCCAGTTTCATTCCTTTTTATGGCTGAGTAATATTCCATTTTATATATGTACCACATCTTTATCCATTCGTCTGTCTGTGGCCATTTAGGTTGCTTCCATTACCTGGCTATTGTAAATAGTGCTGCAATGAACATTGTGGTGAATGTGTCTTTGTGATTTATGGTTTTCTCTGGGTATATGCCCAGAAGTGGGATTGCTGGATCCTATGGTAATTCTCTTTTTAGTTTTTTAAAGGAACCTCCATACCGTTCTCCATAGTGACTGTATCAATTTACATTCCCACCAATAGCGGAAGAGGGTTCCTTTTGTCCACACCCTCCCCAGAAGTTGTTGTTTGTGCATTATCTGATGATGCCGATTCTAACAGGTGTGAGGTCTTACCTCATTGTAGTTTTGATTTGCATTTCTCTAATAATTAGTGATGTTGAGCAGCTTCTCATGTGCGTCTTGGCCATCTCTGTGACTTCTTTGAAGAAACGTCTCTTTAGATCTTCTGCCCATTTTTGTATTGGGTTGTTTGTTTTATTAATATTAAGCTGCATGAGCTGTTTATATATATTGGAGATTAAACCTTTGTCCATTGATTCGTTTGTGAACGTTTTCGCCCATTCTGAGGGTTGCCTTTTTCCATTCCCGTTTTTTTAACAAAGAAAGAAAGAAAGCAAAAGAAGCAGAACACTAATGTGCGTGAAATATGCCTCTTGAAACTGTCGTTTTGAAATATGGACGTCTTTTGAAATTTTTGGTCGATATATGACCCCAGGATTTGTTTTCAGGGCAGGTGTCATTTACAGGCCTGTAATGATTTGGAATATCCACTGACCATTAGCGCTGGGATTAAAGCTGCAGTTGTGAGAAATGGCCACAAGGTGGCAGCAGTTCTCCCTTACCAAATCTGGTTACTAGGGCAGCAGAGCCTCAATGGAAGTCGCGTTCTAGATTGGAATGTAGAACGGAATGTGCCAGGAGAAGGCCCCTCAAGTGTGTCTCACTACTTCTTGTTCTTGTTTTTAATTTAATTTTTTTATTTTTTTATTACAGCATGTTTGAGTACAACGTTTAGCTTGTTGTAGGTGTGCCAGAGGTGGTTCTTTTACACATATACATATGTCTGTTCTTCCTGGGATCCTTTTCCCATGTACGTTATGACAGAATGTTGAGTAGTCTTCTCTTGGTACTCCGTAGGTCTTTGGTGATTATATACGTCTACTGTGTTTGTATATGTCTGTTAACCCCAATATCGTAATGAATTCAATCCTCACACCTTTCCTTTGGTGAACCATAAGTTTGTTTAATGAATCTGTGATTGCCCTTCTCCGTGGAAATATCTGCCCTGGTATCAATTTATAGGTAACACCTATAAGTGATATGATACGATATGTGTCTTTCACTCTCTGACTTACTCCAAGTCACGTGATTACCTCGAGACTCATCTACGGTGCTGCGAATGGCATTGTGTCCTTTTTTTCCTTGGCGAATATTCTGTCTTAGCGAGGTCCATTTTCTGCAATGTGATTCCCTGAGGGCTGAGGATTAGCTGCCCTGGGCAGCCTGACCCTGCCGGCAAGCCCTCCCCAGGTGTGCCTGGGTTGAGGTCAATATAAACAGCACTCCAGGCAGCAATAGCCCCTGCAGCTGTGCCTGACTCCATATTCTCTGCCCCGTCAGCAGTCTCGGGGCTGTGCTGGTGGGAGGGTGGGAGGGTCCACGGCTTTGTGGGTGGCCCGGTGTGAGTGGGGCTCTGCTGGACTTTCGGCAGGAGTTGCCAGGCTGCCACCTGTAAAGAAGAGGATGTGTCACCCATAACTTCCACTGGAATATCTCTCCGGGCTGAGGTGTGGAAGGAAAAAAAGGAGTGGGGGCCGGGACAGGAGGGGTATCTCAGGCAGGGCAATGGAAAGCTTCCAGAAGAGCGCCCGGGGCCAGGACCATCCTGGCTGACCTGCAGGCACCAAGTTGGCCTGCGTGCTGTCGCTGGTGTGGCTCCACGGACCTTCCTCTAGGCTTTCAAGCCCTTGTACATATTCAGGTGTTTCACCTGGGAAGGGTGGGAACAGTTCAGCAGCATCTGGCCTGGGGCTCAGCTCACGTTTACTCACAGAGGCCTGGGCACGGTCCCCCAGCTTTGCAATAAGGACGCTCCTTGCGTGGGCGGGTGGGGCTGCTGGCTGTATGGGAGATGATTCCCCACCTCTGACCAATTTCAGAATTGTTTACCACTGGAGCAAGTGCCTTGGTAGTGTTTTCCTCTGTATAACGGTTAGGTTCAATTTTTTTTTTTTCTTTTTTGGTTCAAGTTAGATTTTATTCCTCTTTTATGTATTTATAGATATAAGCATGGAAATAATTCATTGTTATATATACATCAGTGTGAATGGAAGAACATTTTTTCTGTTTTATTTTTACATTTTATTTTTAAAAATTTTGAAATTTAATTTTGTTTATTTTTTTATACAGTAGGTTATTATTAGTTATCTATTTTATGCATATACATGTATACAGGTCAAGCCCAATCTCCCAACTCATCCCACCACCACCACCCCATGGCTTCCCCCACTTTGTGTCCATACGTCTGTTCTCTACCTCTGTGTCTCTATTTCTGCCCTGCAAACCAGTTCATCTGTACCATTTTTCTAGGTTCCACATATAAGCATTAATATACAATATTTGTTTTTCTCTTTCTGACTTACTTCACTCTGCATGACAGTCTCTAGATCCATCAACTTCTCTACAAATGACCCAGTTTCATTCCTTTTTATGGCTGAGTAATATTCCATTTTATATATGTACCACATCTTTATCCATTCGTCTGTCTGTGGCCATTTAGGTTGCTTCCATTACCTGGCTATTGTAAATAGTGCTGCAATGAACATTGTGGTGAATGTGTCTTTGTGATTTATGGTTTTCTCTGGGTATATGCCCAGAAGTGGGATTGCTGGATCCTATGGTAATTCTCTTTTTAGTTTTTTAAAGGAACCTCCATACCGTTCTCCATAGTGACTGTATCAATTTACATTCCCACCAATAGCGGAAGAGGGTTCCTTTTGTCCACACCCTCCCCAGAAGTTGTTGTTTGTGCATTATCTGATGATGCCGATTCTAACAGGTGTGAGGTCTTACCTCATTGTAGTTTTGATTTGCATTTCTCTAATAATTAGTGATGTTGAGCAGCTTCTCATGTGCGTCTTGGCCATCTCTGTGACTTCTTTGAAGAAACGTCTCTTTAGATCTTCTGCCCATTTTTGTATTGGGTTGTTTGTTTTATTAATATTAAGCTGCATGAGCTGTTTATATATATTGGAGATTAAACCTTTGTCCATTGATTCGTTTGTGAACGTTTTCGCCCATTCTGAGGGTTGCCTTTTTCCATTCCCGTTTTTTTAACAAAGAAAGAAAGAAAGCAAAAGAAGCAGAACACTAATGTGCGTGAAATATGCCTCTTGAAACTGTCGTTTTGAAATATGGACGTCTTTTGAAATTTTTGGTCGATATATGACCCCAGGATTTGTTTTCAGGGCAGGTGTCATTTACAGGCCTGTAATGATTTGGAATATCCACTGACCATTAGCGCTGGGATTAAAGCTGCAGTTGTGAGAAATGGCCACAAGGTGGCAGCAGTTCTCCCTTACCAAATCTGGTTACTAGGGCAGCAGAGCCTCAATGGAAGTCGCGTTCTAGATTGGAATGTAGAACGGAATGTGCCAGGAGAAGGCCCCTCAAGTGTGTCTCACTACTTCTTGTTCTTGTTTTTAATTTAATTTTTTTATTTTTTTATTACAGCATGTTTGAGTACAACGTTTAGCTTGTTGTAGGTGTGCCAGAGGTGGTTCTTTTACACATATACATATGTCTGTTCTTCCTGGGATCCTTTTCCCATGTACGTTATGACAGAATGTTGAGTAGTCTTCTCTTGGTACTCCGTAGGTCTTTGGTGATTATATACGTCTACTGTGTTTGTATATGTCTGTTAACCCCAATATCGTAATGAATTCAATCCTCACACCTTTCCTTTGGTGAACCATAAGTTTGTTTAATGAATCTGTGATTGCCCTTCTCCGTGGAAATATCTGCCCTGGTATCAATTTATAGGTAACACCTATAAGTGATATGATACGATATGTGTCTTTCACTCTCTGACTTACTCCAAGTCACGTGATTACCTCGAGACTCATCTACGGTGCTGCGAATGGCATTGTGTCCTTTTTTTCCTTGGCGAATATTCTGTCTTAGCGAGGTCCATTTTCTGCAATGTGATTCCCTGAGGGCTGAGGATTAGCTGCCCTGGGCAGCCTGACCCTGCCGGCAAGCCCTCCCCAGGTGTGCCTGGGTTGAGGTCAATATAAACAGCACTCCAGGCAGCAATAGCCCCTGCAGCTGTGCCTGACTCCATATTCTCTGCCCCGTCAGCAGTCTCGGGGCTGTGCTGGTGGGAGGGTGGGAGGGTCCACGGCTTTGTGGGTGGCCCGGTGTGAGTGGGGCTCTGCTGGACTTTCGGCAGGAGTTGCCAGGCTGCCACCTGTAAAGAAGAGGATGTGTCACCCATAACTTCCACTGGAATATCTCTCCGGGCTGAGGTGTGGAAGGAAAAAAAGGAGTGGGGGCCGGGACAGGAGGGGTATCTCAGGCAGGGCAATGGAAAGCTTCCAGAAGAGCGCCCGGGGCCAGGACCATCCTGGCTGACCTGCAGGCACCAAGTTGGCCTGCGTGCTGTCGCTGGTGTGGCTCCACGGACCTTCCTCTAGGCTTTCAAGCCCTTGTACATATTCAGGTGTTTCACCTGGGAAGGGTGGGAACAGTTCAGCAGCATCTGGCCTGGGGCTCAGCTCACGTTTACTCACAGAGGCCTGGGCACGGTCCCCCAGCTTTGCAATAAGGACGCTCCTTGCGTGGGCGGGTGGGGCTGCTGGCTGTATGGGAGATGATTCCCCACCTCTGACCAATTTCAGAATTGTTTACCACTGGAGCAAGTGCCTTGGTAGTGTTTTCCTCTGTATAACGGTTAGGTTCAATTTTTTTTTTTTCTTTTTTGGTTCAAGTTAGATTTTATTCCTCTTTTATGTATTTATAGATATAAGCATGGAAATAATTCATTGTTATATATACATCAGTGTGAATGGAAGAACATTTTTTCTGTTTTATTTTTACATTTTATTTTTAAAAATTTTGAAATTTAATTTTGTTTATTTTTTTATACAGTAGGTTATTATTAGTTATCTATTTTATGCATATACATGTATACAGGTCAAGCCCAATCTCCCAACTCATCCCACCACCACCACCCCATGGCTTCCCCCACTTTGTGTCCATACGTCTGTTCTCTACCTCTGTGTCTCTATTTCTGCCCTGCAAACCAGTTCATCTGTACCATTTTTCTAGGTTCCACATATAAGCATTAATATACAATATTTGTTTTTCTCTTTCTGACTTACTTCACTCTGCATGACAGTCTCTAGATCCATCAACTTCTCTACAAATGACCCAGTTTCATTCCTTTTTATGGCTGAGTAATATTCCATTTTATATATGTACCACATCTTTATCCATTCGTCTGTCTGTGGCCATTTAGGTTGCTTCCATTACCTGGCTATTGTAAATAGTGCTGCAATGAACATTGTGGTGAATGTGTCTTTGTGATTTATGGTTTTCTCTGGGTATATGCCCAGAAGTGGGATTGCTGGATCCTATGGTAATTCTCTTTTTAGTTTTTTAAAGGAACCTCCATACCGTTCTCCATAGTGACTGTATCAATTTACATTCCCACCAATAGCGGAAGAGGGTTCCTTTTGTCCACACCCTCCCCAGAATTTGTTGTTTGTACATTATCTGATGATGCCGATTCTAACAGGTGTGAGGTCTTACCTCATTGTAATTTTGATTTGCATTTCTCTAATAATTAGTGATGTTGAGCAGCTTCTCATGTGCGTCTTGGCCATCTCTGTGACTTCTTTGAAGAAACGTCTCTTTAGATCTTCTGCCCATTTTTGTATTGGGTTGTTTGTTTTATTAATATTAAGCTGCATGAGCTGTTTATATATATTGGAGATTAAACCTTTGTCCATTGATTCGTTTGTGAACGTTTTCGCCCATTCTGAGGGTTGCCTTTTTCCATTCCCGTTTTTTTAACAAAGAAAGAAAGAAAGCAAAAGAAGCAGAACACTAATGTGCGTGAAATATGCCTCTTGAAACTGTCGTTTTGAAATATGGACGTCTTTTGAAATTTTTGGTCGATATATGACCCCAGGATTTGTTTTCAGGGCAGGTGTCATTTACAGGCCTGTAATGATTTGGAATATCCACTGACCATTAGCGCTGGGATTAAAGCTGCAGTTGTGAGAAACGGCCACAAGGTGGCAGCAGTTCTCCCTTACCAAATCTGGTTACTAGGGCAGCAGAGCCTCAATGGAAGTCGCATTCTAGATTGGAATGTAGAACGGAATGTGCCAGGAGAAGGCCCCTCAAGTGTGTCTCACTACTTCTTGTTCTTGTTTTTAATTTAATTTTTTATTTTTTTATTACAGCATGTTTGAGTACAACGTTTAGCTTGTTGTAGGTGTGCCAGAGGTGGTTCTTTTACACATATACATATGTCTGTTCTTCCTGGGATCCTTTTCCCATGTACGTTATGACAGAATGTTGAGTAGTCTTCTCTTGGTACTCCGTAGGTCTTTGGTGATTATATACGTCTACTGTGTTTGTATATGTCTGTTAACCCCAATATCGTAATGAATTCAATCCTCACACCTTTCCTTTGGTGAACCATAAGTTTGTTTAATGAATCTGTGATTGCCCTTCTCCGTGGAAATATCTGCCCTGGTATCAATTTATAGGTAACACCTATAAGTGATATGATACGATATGTGTCTTTCACTCTCTGACTTACTCCAAGTCACGTGATTACCTCGAGACTCATCTACGGTGCTGCGAATGGCATTGTGTCCTTTTTTTCCTTGGCGAATATTCTGTCTTAGCGAGGTCCATTTTCTGCAATGTGATTCCCTGAGGGCTGAGGATTAGCTGCCCTGGGCAGCCTGACCCTGCCGGCAAGCCCTCCCCAGGTGTGCCTGGGTTGAGGTCAATATAAACAGCACTCCAGGCAGCAATAGCCCCTGCAGCTGTGCCTGACTCCATATTCTCTGCCCCGTCAGCAGTCTCGGGGCTGTGCTGGTGGGAGGGTCGGAGGGTCCACGGCTTTGTGGGTGGCCCGGTTTGAGTGGGGCTCTGCTGGACTTTCGGCAGGAGTTGCCAGGCTGCCACCTGTAAAGAAGAGGATGTGTCACCCATAACTTCCACTGGAATATCTCTCCGGGCTGAGGTGTGGAAGGGAAAAAAGGAGTGGGGGCCGGGACAGGAGGGGTATCTCAGGCAGGGCAATGGAAAGCTTCCAGAAGAGCGCCCGTGGCCAGGACCATCCTGGCTGACCTGCAGGCACCAAGTTGGCCTGCGTGCCGTCGCTGGTGTGGCTCCACGGCCCTCCCTCTAGGCTTTCAAGCCCTTGTACATATTCAGGTGTTTCACCTGGGAAGGGTGGGAACAGTTCAGCAGCATCTGGCCTGGGGCTCAGCTCACGTTTACTCACAGAGGCCTGGGCACGGTCCCCCAGCTTTGCAATAAGGACGCTCCTTGCGTGGGCGGGTGGGGCTGCTGGCTGTATGGGAGATGATTCCCCACCTCTGACCAATTTCAGAATTGTTTACCACTGGAGCAAGTGCCTTGGTAGTGTTTTCCTCTGTATAACGGTTAGGTTCAATTTTTTTTTTCTTTTTTGGTTCAAGTTAGATTTTATTCCTCTTTTATGTATTTATAGATATAAGCATGGAAATAATTCATTGTTATATATACATCAGTGTGAATGGAAGAACTTTTTTCTGTTTTATTTTTACATTTTATTTTTAAAAATTTTGAAATTTAATTTTGTTTATTTTTTTATACAGTAGGTTATTATTAGTTATCTATTTTATGCATATACATGTATACAGGTCAAGCCCAATCTCCCAACTCATCCCACCACCACCACCCCATGGCTTCCCCCACTTTGTGTCCATACGTCTGTTCTCTACCTCTGTGTCTCTATTTCTGCCCTGCAAACCAGTTCATCTGTACCATTTTTCTAGGTTCCACATATAGGCATTAATATACAATATTTGTTTTTCTCTTTCTGACTTACTTCACTCTGTATGACAGTCTCTAGATCCATCAACTTCTCTACAAATGACCCAGTTTCATTCCTTTTTATGGCTGAGTAATATTCCATTTTATATATGTACCACATCTTTATCCATTCGTCTGTCTGTGGCCATTTAGGTTGCTTCCATTACCTGGCTATTGTAAATAGTGCTGCAATGAACATTGTGGTGAATGTGTCTTTGTGATTTATGGTTTTCTCTGGGTATATGCCCAGAAGTGGGATTGCTGGATCCTATGGTAATTCTCTTTTTAGTTTTTTAAAGGAACCTCCATACCGTTCTCCATAGTGACTGTATCAATTTACATTCCCACCAATAGCGGAAGAGGGTTCCTTTTGTCCACACCCTCCCCAGAATTTGTTGTTTGTACATTATCTGATGATGCCGATTCTAACAGGTGTGAGGTCTTACCTCATTGTAGTTTTGATTTGCATTTCTCTAATAATTAGTGATGTTGAGCAGCTTCTCATGTGCGTCTTGGCCATCTCTGTGACTTCTTTGAAGAAACGTCTCTTTAGATCTTCTGCCCATTTTTGTATTGGGTTGTTTGTTTTATTAATATTAAGCTGCATGAGCTGTTTATATATATTGGAGATTAAACCTTTGTCCATTGATTCGTTTGTGAACGTTTTCGCCCATTCTGAGGGTTGCCTTTTTCCATTCCCGTTTTTTTAACAAAGAAAGAAAGAAAGCAAAAGAAGCAGAACACTAATGTGCGTGAAATATGCCTCTTGAAACTGTCGTTTTGAAATATGGACGTCTTTTGAATTTTTTGGTCGATATATGACCCCAGGATTTGTTTTCAGGGCAGGTGTCATTTACAGGCCTGTAATGATTTGGAATATCCACTGACCATTAGCACAGGGATTAAAGCTGCAGTTGTGAGAAACGGCCACAAGGTGGCAGCAGTTCTCCCTTACCAAATCTGGTTACTAGGGCAGCAGAGCCTCAATGGAAGTCGCGTTCTAGATTGGAATGTAGAACGGAATGTGCCAGGAGAAGGCCCCTCAAGTGTGTCTCACTACTTCTTGTTCTTGTTTTTAATTTATTTTTTTATTTTTTTATTACAGCATGTTTGAGTACAACGTTTAGCTTGTTGTAGGTGTGCCAGAGGTGGTTCTTTTACACATATACATATGTCTGTTCTTCCTGGGATCCTTTTCCCATGTACGTTATGACAGAATGTTGAGTAGTCTTCTCTTGGTACTCCGTAGGTCTTTGGTGATTATATACGTCTACTGTGTTTGTATATGTCTGTTAACCCCAATATCGTAATGAATTCAATCCTCACACCTTTCCTTTGGTGAACCATAAGTTTGTTTAATGAATCTGTGATTGCCCTTCTCCGTGGAAATATCTGCCCTGGTATCAATTTATAGGTAACACCTATAAGTGATATGATACGATATGTGTCTTTCACTCTCTGACTTAATCCAAGTCACGTGATTACCTCGAGACTCATCTACGGTGCTGCGAATGGCATTGTGTCCTTTTTTTCCTTGGCGAATATTCTGTCTTAGCGAGGTCCATTTTCTGCAATGTGATTCCCTGAGGGCTGAGGATTAGCTGCCCTGGGCAGCCTGACCCTGCCGGCAAGACCTCCCCAGGTGTGCCTGGGTTGAGGTCAATATAAACAGCACTCCAGGCAGCAATAGCCCCTGCAGCTGTGCCTGACTCCATATTCTCTGCCCCGTCAGCAGTCTCGGGGCTGTGCTGGTGGGAGGGTGGGAGGGTCCACGGCTTTGTGGGTGGCCCGGTGTGAGTGGGGCTCTGCTGGACTTTCGGCAGGAGTTGCCAGGCTGCCACCTGTAAAGAAGAGGATGTGTCACCCATAACTTCCACTGGAATATCTCTCCGGGCTGAGGTGTGGAAGGAAAAAAAGGAGTGGGGGCCGGGACAGGAGGGGTATCTCAGGCAGGGCAATGGAAAGCTTCCAGAAGAGCGCCCGGGGCCAGGACCATCCTGGCTGACCTGCAGGCACCAAGTTGGCCTGCGTGCTGTCGCTGGTGTGGCTCCACGGACCTTCCTCTAGGCTTTCAAGCCCTTGTACATATTCAGGTGTTTCACCTGGGAAGGGTGGGAACAGTTCAGCAGCATCTGGCCTGGGGCTCAGCTCACGTTTACTCACAGAGGCCTGGGCACGGTCCCCCAGCTTTGCAATAAGGACGCTCCTTGCGTGGGCGGGTGGGGCTGCTGGCTGTATGGGAGATGATTCCCCACCTCTGACCAATTTCAGAATTGTTTACCACTGGAGCAAGTGCCTTGGTAGTGTTTTCCTCTGTATAACGGTTAGGTTCAATTTTTTTTTTTTCTTTTTTGGTTCAAGTTAGATTTTATTCCTCTTTTATGTATTTATAGATATAAGCATGGAAATAATTCATTGTTATATATACATCAGTGTGAATGGAAGAACATTTTTTCTGTTTTATTTTTACATTTTATTTTTAAAAATTTTGAAATTTAATTTTGTTTATTTTTTTATACAGTAGGTTATTATTAGTTATCTATTTTATGCATATACATGTATACAGGTCAAGCCCAATCTCCCAACTCATCCCACCACCACCACCCCATGGCTTCCCCCACTTTGTGTCCATACGTCTGTTCTCTACCTCTGTGTCTCTATTTCTGCCCTGCAAACCAGTTCATCTGTACCATTTTTCTAGGTTCCACATATAAGCATTAATATACAATATTTGTTTTTCTCTTTCTGACTTACTTCACTCTGCATGACAGTCTCTAGATCCATCAACTTCTCTACAAATGACCCAGTTTCATTCCTTTTTATGGCTGAGTAATATTCCATTTTATATATGTACCACATCTTTATCCATTCGTCTGTCTGTGGCCATTTAGGTTGCTTCCATTACCTGGCTATTGTAAATAGTGCTGCAATGAACATTGTGGTGAATGTGTCTTTGTGATTTATGGTTTTCTCTGGGTATATGCCCAGAAGTGGGATTGCTGGATCCTATGGTAATTCTCTTTTTAGTTTTTTAAAGGAACCTCCATACCGTTCTCCATAGTGACTGTATCAATTTACATTCCCACCAATAGCGGAAGAGGGTTCCTTTTGTCCACACCCTCCCCAGAATTTGTTGTTTGTACATTATCTGATGATGCCGATTCTAACAGGTGTGAGGTCTTACCTCATTGTAATTTTGATTTGCATTTCTCTAATAATTAGTGATGTTGAGCAGCTTCTCATGTGCGTCTTGGCCATCTCTGTGACTTCTTTGAAGAAACGTCTCTTTAGATCTTCTGCCCATTTTTGTATTGGGTTGTTTGTTTTATTAATATTAAGCTGCATGAGCTGTTTATATATATTGGAGATTAAACCTTTGTCCATTGATTCGTTTGTGAACGTTTTCGCCCATTCTGAGGGTTGCCTTTTTCCATTCCCGTTTTTTTAACAAAGAAAGAAAGAAAGCAAAAGAAGCAGAACACTAATGTGCGTGAAATATGCCTCTTGAAACTGTTGTTTTGAAATATGGACGTCTTTTGAATTTTTTGGTCGATATATGACCCCAGGATTTGTTTTCAGGGCAGGTGTCATTTACAGGCCTGTAATGATTTGGAATATCCACTGACCATTAGCGCTGGGATTAAAGCTGCAGCTGTGAGAAATGGCCACAAGGTGGCAGCAGTTCTCCCTTACCAAATCTGGTTACTAGGGCAGCAGAGCCTCAATGGAAGTCGCGTTCTAGATTGGAATGTAGAACGGAATGTGCCAGGAGAAGGCCCCTCAAGTGTGTCTCACTACTTCTTGTTCTTGTTTTTAATTTAATTTTTTTATTTTTTTATTACAGCATGTTTGAGTACAACGTTTAGCTTGTTGTAGGTGTGCCAGAGGTGGTTCTTTTACACATATACATATGTCTGTTCTTCCTGGGATCCTTTTCCCATGTACGTTATGACAGAATGTTGAGTAGTCTTCTCTTGGTACTCCGTAGGTCTTTGGTGATTATATACGTCTACTGTGTTTGTATATGTCTGTTAACCCCAATATCGTAATGAATTCAATCCTCACACCTTTCCTTTGGTGAACCATAAGTTTGTTTAATGAATCTGTGATTGCCCTTCTCCGTGGAAATATCTGCCCTGGTATCAATTTATAGGTAACACCTATAAGTGATATGATACGATATGTGTCTTTCACTCTCTGACTTACTCCAAGTCACGTGATTACCTCGAGACTCATCTACGGTGCTGCGAATGGCATTGTGTCCTTTTTTTCCTTGGCGAATATTCTGTCTTAGCGAGGTCCATTTTCTGCAATGTGATTCCCTGAGGGCTGAGGATTAGCTGCCCTGGGCAGCCTGACCCTGCCGGCAAGACCTCCCCAGGTGTGCCTGGGTTGAGGTCAATATAAACAGCACTCCAGGCAGCAATAGCCCCTGCAGCTGTGCCTGACTCCATATTCTCTGCCCCGTCAGCAGTCTCGGGGCTGTGCTGGTGGGAGGGTGGGAGGGTCCACGGCTTTGTGGGTGGCCCGGTGTGAGTGGGGCTCTGCTGGACTTTCGGCAGTAGTTGCCAGGCTGCCACCTGTAAAGAAGAGGATGTGTCACCCATAACTTCCACTGGAATATCTCTCCGGGCTGAGGTGAGGAAGGAAAAAAAGGAGTGGGGGCCGGGACAGGAGGGGTATCTCAGGCAGGGCAATGGAAAGCTTCCAGAAGAGCGCCCGTGGCCAGGACCATCCTGGCTGACCTGCAGGCACCAAGTTGGCCTGCGTGCCGTCGCTGGTGTGGCTCCACGGCCCTCCCTCTAGGCTTTCAAGCCCTTGTACATATTCAGGTGTTTCACCTGGGAAGGGTGGGAACAGTTCAGCAGCATCTGGCCTGGGGCTCAGCTCACGTTTACTCACAGAGACCTGGGCACGGTCCCCCAGCTTTGCAATAAGGACGCTCCTTGCGTGGGCGGGTGGGGCTGCTGGCTGTATGGGAGATGATTCCCCACCTCTGACCAATTTCAGAATTGTTTACCACTGGAGCAAGTGCCTTGGTAGTGTTTTCCTCTGTATAACGGTTAGGTTCAATTTTTTTTTCTTTTTTGGTTCAAGTTAGATTTTATTCCTCTTTTATGTATTTATAGATATAAGCATGGAAATAATTCATTGTTATATATACATCAGTGTGAATGGAAGAACTTTTTTTCTGTTTTATTTTTACATTTTATTTTTAAAAATTTTGAAATTTAATTTTGTTTATTTTTTTATACAGTAGGTTATTATTAGTTATCTATTTTATGCATATACATGTATACAGGTCAATCCCAATCTCCCAACTCATCCCACCACCACCACCCCATGGCTTCCCCCACTTTGTGTCCATACGTCTGTTCTCTACCTCTGTGTCTCTATTTCTGCCCTGCAAACCAGTTCATCTGTACCATTTTTCTAGGTTCCACATATAGGCATTAATATACAATATTTGTTTTTCTCTTTCTGACTTACTTCACTCTGCATGACAGTCTCTAGATCCATCAACTTCTCTACAAATGACCCAGTTTCATTCCTTTTTATGGCTGAGTAATATTCCATTTTATATACGTACCACATCTTTATCCATTCGTCTGTCTGTGGCCATTTAGGTTGCTTCCATTACCTGGCTATTGTAAATAGTGCTGCAATGAACATTGTGGTGAATGTGTCTTTGTGATTTATGGTTTTCTCTGGGTATATGCCCAGAAGTGGGATTGCTGGATCCTATGGTAATTCTCTTTTTAGTTTTTTAAAGGAACCTCCATACCGTTCTCCATAGTGACTGTATCAATTTACATTCCCACCAATAGCGGAAGAGGGTTCCTTTTGTCCACACCCTCCCCAGAATTTGTTGTTTGTACATTATCTGATGATGCCGATTCTAACAGGTGTGAGGTCTTACCTCATTGTAATTTTGATTTGCATTTCTCTAATAATTAGTGATGTTGAGCAGCTTCTCATGTGCGTCTTGGCCATCTCTGTGACTTCTTTGAAGAAACGTCTCTTTAGATCTTCTGCCCATTTTTGTATTGGGTTGTTTGTTTTATTAATATTAAGCTGCATGAGCTGTTTATATATATTGGAGATTAAACCTTTGTCCATTGATTCGTTTGTGAACGTTTTCGCCCATTCTGAGGGTTGCCTTTTTCCATTCCCGTTTTTTTAACAAAGAAAGAAAGAAAGCAAAAGAAGCAGAACACTAATGTGCGTGAAATATGCCTCTTGAAACTGTTGTTTTGAAATATGGACGTCTTTTGAATTTTTTGGTCGATATATGACCCCAGGATTTGTTTTCAGGGCAGGTGTCATTTACAGGCCTGTAATGATTTGGAATATCCACTGACCATTAGCGCTGGGATTAAAGCTGCAGTTGTGAGAAATGGCCACAAGGTGGCAGCAGTTCTCCCTTACCAAATCTGGTTACTAGGGCAGCAGAGCCTCAATGGAAGTCGCGTTCTAGATTGGAATGTAGAACGGAATGTGCCAGGAGAAGGCCCCTCAAGTGTGTCTCACTACTTCTTGTTCTTGTTTTTAATTTAATTTTTTTATTTTTTTATTACAGCATGTTTGAGTACAACGTTTAGCTTGTTGTAGGTGTGCCAGAGGTGGTTCTTTTACACATATACATATGTCTGTTCTTCCTGGGATCCTTTTCCCATGTACGTTATGACAGAATGTTGAGTAGTCTTCTCTTGGTACTCCGTAGGTCTTTGGTGATTATATACGTCTACTGTGTTTGTATATGTCTGTTAACCCCAATATCGTAATGAATTCAATCCTCACACCTTTCCTTTGGTGAACCATAAGTTTGTTTAATGAATCTGTGATTGCCCTTCTCCGTGGAAATATCTGCCCTGGTATCAATTTATAGGTAACACCTATAAGTGATATGATACGATATGTGTCTTTCACTCTCTGACTTACTCCAAGTCACGTGATTACCTCGAGACTCATCTACGGTGCTGCGAATGGCATTGTGTCCTTTTTTTCCTTGGCGAATATTCTGTCTTAGCGAGGTCCATTTTCTGCAATGTGATTCCCTGAGGGCTGAGGATTAGCTGCCCTGGGCAGCCTGACCCTGCCGGCAAGACCTCCCCAGGTGTGCCTGGGTTGAGGTCAATATAAACAGCACTCCAGGCAGCAATAGCCCCTGCAGCTGTGCCTGACTCCATATTCTCTGCCCCGTCAGCAGTCTCGGGGCTGTGCTGGTGGGAGGGTCGGAGGGTCCACGGCTTTGTGGGTGGCCCGGTGTGAGTGGGGCTCTGCTGGACTTTCGGCAGGAGTTGCCAGGCTGCCACCTGTAAAGAAGAGGATGTGTCACACATAACTTCCACTGGAATATCTCTCCGGGCTGAGGTGAGGAAGGAAAAAAAGGAGTGGGGGCCGGGACAGGAGGGGTATCTCAGGCAGGGCAATGGAAAGCTTCCAGAAGAGCGCCCGTGGCCAGGACCATCCTGGCTGACCTGCAGGCACCAAGTTGGCCTGCGTGCCGTCGCTGGTGTGGCTCCACGGCCCTCCCTCTAGGCTTTCAAGCCCTTGTACATATTCAGGTGTTTCACCTGGGAAGGGTGGGAACAGTTCAGCAGCATCTGGCCTGGGGCTCAGCTCACGTTTACTCACAGAGACCTGGGCACGGTCCCCCAGCTTTGCAATAAGGACGCTCCTTGCGTGGGCGGGTGGGGCTGCTGGCTGTATGGGAGATGATTCCCCACCTCTGACCAATTTCAGAATTGTTTACCACTGGAGCAAGTGCCTTGGTAGTGTTTTCCTCTGTATAACGGTTAGGTTCAATTTTTTTTTTTCTTTTTTGGTTCAAGTTAGATTTTATTCCTCTTTTATGTATTTATAGATATAAGCATGGAAATAATTCATTGTTATATATACATCAGTGTGAATGGAAGAACTTTTTTTCTGTTTTATTTTTACATTTTATTTTTAAAAATTTTGAAATTTAATTTTGTTTATTTTTTTATACAGTAGGTTATTATTAGTTATCTATTTTATGCATATACATGTATACAGGTCAATCCCAATCTCCCAACTCATCCCACCACCACCACCCCATGGCTTCCCCCACTTTGTGTCCATACGTCTGTTCTCTACCTCTGTGTCTCTATTTCTGCCCTGCAAACCAGTTCATCTGTACCATTTTTCTAGGTTCCACATATAGGCATTAATATACAATATTTGTTTTTCTCTTTCTGACTTACTTCACTCTGTATGACAGTCTCTAGATCCATCAACTTCTCTACAAATGACCCAGTTTCATTCCTTTTTATGGCTGAGTAATATTCCATTTTATATATGTACCACATCTTTATCCATTCGTCTGTCTGTGGGCATTTAGGTTGCTTCCATTACCTGGCTATTGTAAATAGTGCTGCAATGAACATTGTGGTGAATGTGTCTTTGTGATTTATGGTTTTCTCTGGGTATATGCCCAGAAGTGGGATTGCTGGATCCTATGGTAATTCTCTTTTTAGTTTTTTAAAGGAACCTCCATACTGTTCTCCATAGTGACTGTATCAATTTACATTCCCACCAATAGCGGAAGAGGGTTCCTTTTGTCCACACCCTCCCCAGAATTTGTTGTTTGTACATTATCTGATGATGCCGATTCTAACAGGTGTGAGGTCTTACCTCATTGTAGTTTTGATTTGCATTTCTCTAATAATTAGTGATGTTGAGCAGCTTCTCATGTGCGTCTTGGCCATCTCTGTGACTTCTTTGAAGAAACGTCTCTTTAGATCTTCTGCCCATTTTTGTATTGGGTTGTTTGTTTTATTAATATTAAGCTGCATGAGCTGTTTATATATATTGGAGATTAAACCTTTGTCCATTGATTCGTTTGTGAACGTTTTCGCCCATTCTGAGGGTTGCCTTATTCCATTCCCGTTTTTTTAACAAAGAAAGAAAGAAAGCAAAAGAAGGAGAACACTAATGTGCGTGAAATATGCCTCTTGAAACTGTCGTTTTGAAATATGGACGTCTTTTGAATTTTTTGGTCGATATATGACCCCAGGATTTGTTTTCAGGTCAGGTGTCATTTACAGGCCTGTAATGATTTGGAATATCCACTGACCATTAGCGCTGGGATTAAAGCTGCAGTTGTGAGAAATGGCCACAAGGTGGCAGCAGTTCTCCCTTCCCAAATCTGGTTACTAGGGCAGCAGAGCCTCAATGGAAGTCGCGTTCTAGATTGGAATGTAGAACGGAATGTGCCAGGAGAAGGCCCCTCAAGTGTGTCTCACTACTTCTTGTTCTTGTTTTTAATTTAATTTTTTATTTTTTTATTACAGCATGTTTGAGTACAACGTTTAGCTTGTTGTAGGTGTGCCAGAGGTGGTTCTTTGACACATATACATATGTCTGTTCTTCCTGGGATCCTTTTCCCATGTACGTTATGACAGAATGTTGAGTAGTCTTCTCTTGGTACTCCATAGGTCTTTGGTGATTATATACGTCTACTGTGTTTGTATATGTCTGTTAACCCCAATATCGTAATGAATTCAATCCTCACACCTTTCCTTTGGTGAACCATAAGTTTGTTTAATGAATCTGTGATTGCCCTTCTCCGTGGAAATATCTGCCCTGGTATCAATTTATAGGTAACACCTATAAGTGATATGATACGATATGTGTCTTTCACTCTCTGACTTACTCCAAGTCACGTGATTACCTCGAGACTCATCTACGGTGCTGCGAATGGCATTGTGTCCTTTTTTTCCTTGGCGAATATACTGTCTTAGCGAGGTCCATTTTCTGCAATGTGATTCCCTGAGGGCTGAGGATTAGCTGCCCTGGGCAGCCTGACCCTGCCGGCAAGCCCTCCCCAGGTGTGCCTGGGTTGAGGTCAATATAAACAGCACTCCAGGCAGCAATAGCCCCAGCAGCTGTGCCTGACTCCATATTCTCTGCCCCGTCAGCAGTCTCGGGGCTGTGCTGGTGGGAGGGTGGGAGGGTCCACGGCTTTGTGGGTGGCCCGGTGTGAGTGGGGCTCTGCTGGACTTTCGGCAGGAGTTGCCAGGCTGCCACCTGTAAAGAAGAGGATGTGTCACCCATAACTTCCACTGGAATATCTCTCCGGGCTGAGGTGAGGAAGGAAAAAAAGGAGTGGGGGCCGGGACAGGAGGGGTATCTCAGGCAGGGCAATGGAAAGCTTCCAGAAGAGCGCCCGTGGCCAGGACCATCCTGGCTGACCTGCAGGCACCAAGTTGGCCTGCGTGCCGTCGCTGGTGTGGCTCCACGGCCCTCCCTCTAGGCTTTCAAGCCCTTGTACATATTCAGGTGTTTCACCTGGGAAGGGTGGGAACAGTTCAGCAGCATCTGGCCTGGGGCTCAGCTCACGTTTACTCACAGAGGCCTGGGCACGGTCCCCCAGCTTTGCAATAAGGACGCTCCTTGTGTGGGTGGGTGGGGCTGCTGGCTGTATGGGAGATGATTCCCCACCTCTGACCAATTTCAGAATTGTTTACCACTGGAGCAAGTGCCTTGGTAGTGTTTTCCTCTGTATAACTGTTAGGTTCAATTTTTTTTTTCTTTTTTGGTTCAAGTTAGATTTTATTCCTCTTTTATGTATTTATAGATATAAGCATGGAAATAATTCATTGTTATATATACATCAGTGTGAATGGAAGAACTTTTTTTCTGTTTTATTTTTACATTTTATTTTTAAAAATTTTGAAATTTAATTTTGTTTATTTTTTTATACAGTAGGTTATTATTAGTTATCTATTTTATGCATATACATGTATACAGGTCAATCCCAATCTCCCAACTCATCCCACCACCACCACCCCATGGCTTCCCCCACTTTGTGTCCATACGTCTGTTCTCTACCTCTGTGTCTCTATTTCTGCCCTGCAAACCAGTTCATCTGTACCATTTTTCTAGGTTCCACATATAGGCATTAATATACAATATTTGTTTTTCTCTTTCTGACTTACTTCACTCTGTATGACAGTCTCTAGATCCATCAACTTCTCTACAAATGACCCAGTTTCATTCCTTTTTATGGCTGAGTAATATTCCATTTTATATATGTACCACATCTTTATCCATTCGTCTGTCTGTGGGCATTTAGGTTGCTTCCATTACCTGGCTATTGTAAATAGTGCTGCAATGAACATTGTGGTGAATGTGTCTTTGTGATTTATGGTTTTCTCTGGGTATATGCCCAGAAGTGGGATTGCTGGATCCTATGGTAATTCTCTTTTTAGTTTTTTAAAGGAACCTCCATACTGTTCTCCATAGTGACTGTATCAATTTACATTCCCACCAATAGCGGAAGAGGGTTCCTTTTGTCCACACCCTCCCCAGAATTTGTTGTTTGTACATTATCTGATGATGCCGATTCTAACAGGTGTGAGGTCTTACCTCATTGTAGTTTTGATTTGCATTTCTCTAATAATTAGTGATGTTGAGCAGCTTCTCATGTGCGTCTTGGCCATCTCTGTGACTTCTTTGAAGAAACGTCTCTTTAGATCTTCTGCCCATTTTTGTATTGGGTTGTTTGTTTTATTAATATTAAGCTGCATGAGCTGTTTATATATATTGGAGATTAAACCTTTGTCCATTGATTCGTTTGTGAACGTTTTCGCCCATTCTGAGGGTTGCCTTATTCCATTCCCGTTTTTTTAACAAAGAAAGAAAGAAAGCAAAAGAAGGAGAACACTAATGTGCGTGAAATATGCCTCTTGAAACTGTCGTTTTGAAATATGGACGTCTTTTGAATTTTTTGGTCGATATATGACCCCAGGATTTGTTTTCAGGTCAGGTGTCATTTACAGGCCTGTAATGATTTGGAATATCCACTGACCATTAGCGCTGGGATTAAAGCTGCAGTTGTGAGAAATGGCCACAAGGTGGCAGCAGTTCTCCCTTCCCAAATCTGGTTACTAGGGCAGCAGAGCCTCAATGGAAGTCGCGTTCTAGATTGGAATGTAGAACGGAATGTGCCAGGAGAAGGCCCCTCAAGTGTGTCTCACTACTTCTTGTTCTTGTTTTTAATTTAATTTTTTATTTTTTTATTACAGCATGTTTGAGTACAACGTTTAGCTTGTTGTAGGTGTGCCAGAGGTGGTTCTTTGACACATATACATATGTCTGTTCTTCCTGGGATCCTTTTCCCATGTACGTTATGACAGAATGTTGAGTAGTCTTCTCTTGGTACTCCATAGGTCTTTGGTGATTATATACGTCTACTGTGTTTGTATATGTCTGTTAACCCCAATATCGTAATGAATTCAATCCTCACACCTTTCCTTTGGTGAACCATAAGTTTGTTTAATGAATCTGTGATTGCCCTTCTCCGTGGAAATATCTGCCCTGGTATCAATTTATAGGTAACACCTATAAGTGATATGATACGATATGTGTCTTTCACTCTCTGACTTACTCCAAGTCACGTGATTACCTCGAGACTCATCTACGGTGCTGCGAATGGCATTGTGTCCTTTTTTTCCTTGGCGAATATACTGTCTTAGCGAGGTCCATTTTCTGCAATGTGATTCCCTGAGGGCTGAGGATTAGCTGCCCTGGGCAGCCTGACCCTGCCGGCAAGCCCTCCCCAGGTGTGCCTGGGTTGAGGTCAATATAAACAGCACTCCAGGCAGCAATAGCCCCAGCAGCTGTGCCTGACTCCATATTCTCTGCCCCGTCAGCAGTCTCGGGGCTGTGCTGGTGGGAGGGTGGGAGGGTCCACGGCTTTGTGGGTGGCCCGGTGTGAGTGGGGCTCTGCTGGACTTTCGGCAGGAGTTGCCAGGCTGCCACCTGTAAAGAAGAGGATGTGTCACCCATAACTTCCACTGGAATATCTCTCCGGGCTGAGGTGAGGAAGGAAAAAAAGGAGTGGGGGCCGGGACAGGAGGGGTATCTCAGGCAGGGCAATGGAAAGCTTCCAGAAGAGCGCCCGTGGCCAGGACCATCCTGGCTGACCTGCAGGCACCAAGTTGGCCTGCGTGCCGTCGCTGGTGTGGCTCCACGGCCCTCCCTCTAGGCTTTCAAGCCCTTGTACATATTCAGGTGTTTCACCTGGGAAGGGTGGGAACAGTTCAGCAGCATCTGGCCTGGGGCTCAGCTCACGTTTACTCACAGAGGCCTGGGCACGGTCCCCCAGCTTTGCAATAAGGACGCTCCTTGTGTGGGTGGGTGGGGCTGCTGGCTGTATGGGAGATGATTCCCCACCTCTGACCAATTTCAGAATTGTTTACCACTGGAGCAAGTGCCTTGGTAGTGTTTTCCTCTGTATAACTGTTAGGTTCAATTTTTTTTTTCTTTTTTGGTTCAAGTTAGATTTTATTCCTCTTTTATGTATTTATAGATATAAGCATGGAAATAATTCATTGTTATATATACATCAGTGAGAATGGAAGAAATTTTTTTCTGTTTTATTTTTACATTTTATTTTTAAAAATTTTGAAATTTAATTTTGTTTATTTTTTTATACAGTAGGTTATTATTAGTTATCTATTTTATGCATATACATGTATACAGGTCAATCCCAATCTCCCAACTCATCCCACCACCACCACCCCATGGCTTCCCCCACTTTGTGTCCATACGTCTGTTCTCTACCTCTGTGTCTCTATTTCTGCCCTGCAAACCAGTTCATCTGTACCATTTTTCTAGGTTCCACATATAGGCATTAATATACAATATTTGTTTTTCTCTTTCTGACTTACTTCACTCTGTATGACAGTCTCTAGATCCATCAACTTCTCTACAAATGACCCAGTTTCATTCCTTTTTATGGCTGAGTAATATTCCATTTTATATATGTACCACATCTTTATCCATTCGTCTGTCTGTGGGCATTTAGGTTGCTTCCATTACCTGGCTATTGTAAATAGTGCTGCAATGAACATTGTGGTGAATGTGTCTTTGTGATTTATGGTTTTCTCTGGGTATATGCCCAGAAGTGGGATTGCTGGATCCTATGGTAATTCTCTTTTTAGTTTTTTAAAGGAACCTCCATACTGTTCTCCATAGTGACTGTATCAATTTACATTCCCACCAATAGCGGAAGAGGGTTCCTTTTGTCCACACCCTCCCCAGAATTTGTTGTTTGTACATTATCTGATGATGCCGATTCTAACAGGTGTGAGGTCTTACCTCATTGTAGTTTTGATTTGCATTTCTCTAATAATTAGTGATGTTGAGCAGCTTCTCATGTGCGTCTTGGCCATCTCTGTGACTTCTTTGAAGAAACGTCTCTTTAGATCTTCTGCCCATTTTTGTATTGGGTTGTTTGTTTTATTAATATTAAGCTGCATGAGCTGTTTATATATATTGGAGATTAAACCTTTGTCCATTGATTCGTTTGTGAACGTTTTCGCCCATTCTGAGGGTTGCCTTTTTCCATTCCCGTTTTTTTAACAAAGAAAGAAAGAAAGCAAAAGAAGCAGAACACTAATGTGCGTGAAATATGCCTCTTGAAACTGTCGTTTTGTAATATGGACGTCTTTTGGATTTTTTGGTCGATATATGACCCCAGGATTTGTTTTCAGGGCAGGTGTCATTTACAGGCCTGTAATGATTTGGAATATCCACTGACCATTAGCGCTGGGATTAAAGCTGCAGTTGTGAGAAACGGCCACAACTTGGCAGCAGTTCTCCCTTACCAAATCTGGTTACTAGGGCAGCAGAGCCTCAATGGAAGTCGCGTTCTAGATTGGAATGTAGAACGGAATGTGCCAGGAGAAGGCCCCTCAAGTGTGTCTCACTACTTCTTGTTCTTGTTTTTAATTTAATTTTTTATTTTTTTATTACAGCATGTTTGAGTACAACGTTTAGCTTGTAGGTGTGCCAGAGGTGGTTCTTTTACACATATACATATGTCTGTTCTTCCTGGGATCCTTTTCCCATGTACGTTATGACAGAATGTTGAGTAGTCTTCTCTTGGTACTCCGTAGGTCTTTGGTGATTATATACGTCTACTGTGTTTGTATATGTCTGTTAACCCCAATATCGTAATGAATTCAATCCTCACACCTTTCCTTTGGTGAACCATAAGTTTGTTTAATGAATCTGTGATTGCCCTTCTCCGTGGAAATATCTGCCCTGGTATCAATTTATAGGTAACACCTATAAGTGATATGATACGATATGTGTCTTTCACTCTCTGACTTACTCCAAGTCACGTGATTACCTCGAGACTCATCTACGGTGCTGTGAATGGCATTGTGTCCTTTTTTTCCTTGGCGAATATTCTGTCTTAGCGAGGTCCATTTTCTGCAATGTGATTCCCTGAGGGCTGAGGATTAGCTGCCCTGGGCAGCCTGACCCTGCCGGCAAGCCCTCCCCAGGTGTGCCTGGGTTGAGGTCAATATAAACAGCACTCCAGGCAGCAATAGCCCCTGCAGCTGTGCCTGACACCATATTCTCTGCCCCGTCAGCAGTCTCGGGGCTGTGCTGGTGGGAGGGTGGGAGGGTCCACGGCTTTGTGGGTGGCCCGGTGTGAGTGGGACTCTGCTGGACATTCGGCAGGAGTTGCCAGGCTGCCACCTGTAAAGAAGAGGATGTGTCACCCATAACTTCCACTGGAATATCTCTCCGGGCTGAGTTGTGGAAGGGAAAAAAGGAGTGGGGGCCGGGACAGGAGGGGTATCTCAGGCAGGGCAATGGAAAGCTTCCAGAAGAGCGCCCGTGGCCAGGACCATCCTGGCTGACCTGCAGGCACCAAGTTGGCCTGCGTGCTGTCGCTGGTGTGGCTCCACGGCCCTTCCTCTAGGCTTTCAAGCCCTTGTACATATTCAGGTGTTTCACCTGGGAAGGGTGGGAACAGTTCAGCAGCATCTGGCCTGGGGCTCAGCTCACGTTTACTCACAGAGGCCTGGGCACGGTCCCCCAGCTTTGCAATAAGGACGCTCCTTGCGTGGGCGGGTGGGGCTGCTGGCTGTATGGGAGATGATTCCCCACCTCTGACCAATTTCAGAATTGTTTACCACTGGAGCAAGTGCCTTGGTAGTGTTTTCCTCTGTATAACGGTTAGGTTCAATTTTTTTTTTTTCTTTTTTGGTTCAAGTTAGATTTTATTCCTCTTTTATGTATTTATAGATATAAGCATGGAAATAATTCATTGTTATATATACATCAGTGTGAATGGAAGAACATTTTTTCTGTTTTATTTTTACATTTTATTTTTAAAAATTTTGAAATTTAATTTTGTTTATTTTTTTATACAGTAGGTTATTATTAGTTATCTATTTTATGCATATACATGTATACAGGTCAAGCCCAATCTCCCAACTCATCCCACCACCACCACCCCATGGCTTCCCCCACTTTGTGTCCATACGTCTGTTCTCTACCTCTGTGTCTCTATTTCTGCCCTGCAAACCAGTTCATCTGTACCATTTTTCTAGGTTCCACATATAGGCATTAATATACAATATTTGTTTTTCTCTTTCTGACTTACTTCACTCTGCATGACAGTCTCTAGATCCATCAACTTCTCTACAAATGACCCAGTTTCATTCCTTTTTATGGCTGAGTAATATTCCATTTTATATATGTACCACATCTTTATCCATTCGTCTGTCTGTGGCCATTTAGGTTGCTTCCATTACCTGGCTATTGTAAATAGTGCTGCAATGAACATTGTGGTGAATGTGTCTTTGTGATTTATGGTTTTCTCTGGGTATATGCCCAGAAGTGGGATTGCTGGATCCTATGGTAATTCTCTTTTTAGTTTTTTAAAGGAACCTCCATACCGTTCTCCATAGTGACTGTATCAATTTACATTCCCACCAATAGCGGAAGAGGGTTCCTTTTGTCCACACCCTCCCCAGAATTTGTTGTTTGTACATTATCTGATGATGCCGATTCTAACAGGTGTGAGGTCTTACCTCATTGTAATTTTGATTTGCATTTCTCTAATAATTAGTGATGTTGAGCAGCTTCTCATGTGCGTCTTGGCCATCTCTGTGACTTCTTTGAAGAAACGTCTCTTTAGATCTTCTGCCCATTTTTGTATTGGGTTGTTTGTTTTATTAATATTAAGCTGCATGAGCTGTTTATATATATTGGAGATTAAACCTTTGTCCATTGATTCGTTTGTGAACGTTTTCGCCCATTCTGAGGGTTGCCTTTTTCCATTCCCGTTTTTTTAACAAAGAAAGAAAGAAAGCAAAAGAAGCAGAACACTAATGTGCGTGAAATATGCCTCTTGAAACTGTTGTTTTGAAATATGGACGTCTTTTGAATTTTTTGGTCGATATATGACCCCAGGATTTGTTTTCAGGGCAGGTGTCATTTACAGGCCTGTAATGATTTGGAATATCCACTGACCATTAGCGCTGGGATTAAAGCTGCAGTTGTGAGAAATGGCCACAAGGTGGCAGCAGTTCTCCCTTACCAAATCTGGTTACTAGGGCAGCAGAGCCTCAATGGAAGTCGCGTTCTAGATTGGAATGTAGAACGGAATGTGCCAGGAGAAGGCCCCTCAAGTGTGTCTCACTACTTCTTGTTCTTGTTTTTAATTTAATTTTTTTATTTTTTTATTACAGCATGTTTGAGTACAACGTTCAGCTTGTTGTAGGTGTGCCAGAGGTGGTTCTTTTACACATATACATATGTCTGTTCTTCCTGGGATCCTTTTCCCATGTACGTTATGACAGAATGTTGAGTAGTCTTCTCTTGGTACTCCGTAGGTCTTTGGTGATTATATACGTCTACTGTGTTTGTATATGTCTGTTAACCCCAATATCGTAATGAATTCAATCCTCACACCTTTCCTTTGGTGAACCATAAGTTTGTTTAATGAATCTGTGATTGCCCTTCTCCGTGGAAATATCTGCCCTGGTATCAATTTATAGGTAACACCTATAAGTGATATGATACGATATGTGTCTTTCACTCTCTGACTTACTCCAAGTCACGTGATTACCTCGAGACTCATCTACGGTGCTGCGAATGGCATTGTGTCCTTTTTTTCCTTGGCGAATATTCTGTCTTAGCGAGGTCCATTTTCTGCAATGTGATTCCCTGAGGGCTGAGGATTAGCTGCCCTGGGCAGCCTGACCCTGCCGGCAAGACCTCCCCAGGTGTGCCTGGGTTGAGGTCAATATAAACAGCACTCCAGGCAGCAATAGCCCCTGCAGCTGTGCCTGACTCCATATTCTCTGCCCCGTCAGCAGTCTCGGGGCTGTGCTGGTGGGAGGGTCGGAGGGTCCACGGCTTTGTGGGTGGCCCGGTGTGAGTGGGGCTCTGCTGGACTTTCGGCAGGAGTTGCCAGGCTGCCACCTGTAAAGAAGAGGATGTGTCACCCATAACTTCCACTGGAATATCTCTCCGGGCTGAGGTGAGGAAGGAAAAAAAGGAGTGGGGGCCGGGACAGGAGGGGTATCTCAGGCAGGGCAATGGAAAGCTTCCAGAAGAGCGCCCGTGGCCAGGACCATCCTGGCTGACCTGCAGGCACCAAGTTGGCCTGCGTGCCGTCGCTGGTGTGGCTCCACGGCCCTCCCTCTAGGCTTTCAAGCCCTTGTACATATTCAGGTGTTTCACCTGGGAAGGGTGGGAACAGTTCAGCAGCATCTGGCCTGGGGCTCAGCTCACGTTTACTCACAGAGACCTGGGCACGGTCCCCCAGCTTTGCAATAAGGACGCTCCTTGCGTGGGCGGGTGGGGCTGCTGGCTGTATGGGAGATGATTCCCCACCTCTGACCAATTTCAGAATTGTTTACCACTGGAGCAAGTGCCTTGGTAGTGTTTTCCTCTGTATAACGGTTAGGTTCAATTTTTTTTTTCTTTTTTGGTTCAAGTTAGATTTTATTCCTCTTTTATGTATTTATAGATATAAGCATGGAAATAATTCATTGTTATATATACATCAGTGTGAATGGAAGAACTTTTTTTCTGTTTTATTTTTACATTTTATTTTTAAAAATTTTGAAATTTAATTTTGTTTATTTTTTTATACAGTAGGTTATTATTAGTTATCTATTTTATGCATATACATGTATACAGGTCAATCCCAATCTCCCAACTCATCCCACCACCACCACCCCATGGCTTTCCCCACTTTGTGTCCATACGTCTGTTCTCTACCTCTGTGTCTCTATTTCTGCCCTGCAAACCAGTTCATCTGTACCATTTTTCTAGGTTCCACATATAGGCATTAATATACAATATTTGTTTTTCTCTTTCTGACTTACTTCACTCTGTATGACAGTCTCTAGATCCATCAACTTCTCTACAAATGACCCAGTTTCATTCCTTTTTATGGCTGAGTAATATTCCATTTTATATATGTACCACATCTTTATCCATTCGTCTGTCTGTGGGCATTTAGGTTGCTTCCATTACCTGGCTATTGTAAATAGTGCTGCAATGAACATTGTGGTGAATGTGTCTTTGTGATTTATGGTTTTCTCTGGGTATATGCCCAGAAGTGGGATTGCTGGATCCTATGGTAATTCTCTTTTTAGTTTTTTAAAGGAACCTCCATACTGTTCTCCATAGTGACTGTATCAATTTACATTCCCACCAATAGCGGAAGAGGGTTCCTTTTGTCCACACCCTCCCCAGAATTTGTTGTTTGTACATTATCTGATGATGCCGATTCTAACAGGTGTGAGGTCTTACCTCATTGTAGTTTTGATTTGCATTTCTCTAATAATTAGTGATGTTGAGCAGCTTCTCATGTGCGTCTTGGCCATCTCTGTGACTTCTTTGAAGAAACGTCTCTTTAGATCTTCTGCCCATTTTTGTATTGGGTTGTTTGTTTTATTAATATTAAGCTGCATGAGCTGTTTATATATATTGGAGATTAAACCTTTGTCCATTGATTCGTTTGTGAACGTTTTCGCCCATTCTGAGGGTTGCCTTATTCCATTCCCGTTTTTTTAACAAAGAAAGAAAGAAAGCAAAAGAAGGAGAACACTAATGTGCGTGAAATATGCCTCTTGAAACTGTCGTTTTGAAATATGGACGTCTTTTGAATTTTTTGGTCGATATATGACCCCAGGATTTGTTTTCAGGGCAGGTGTCATTTACAGGCCTGTAATGATTTGGAATATCCACTGACCATTAGCGCTGGGATTAAAGCTGCAGTTGTGAGAAATGGCCACAAGGTGGCAGCAGTTCTCCCTTACCAAATCTGGTTACTAGGGCAGCAGAGCCTCAATGGAAGTCGCGTTCTAGATTGGAATGTAGAACGGAATGTGCCAGGAGAAGGCCCCTCAAGTGTGTCTCACTACTTCTTGTTCTTGTTTTTAATTTAATTTTTTATTTTTTTATTACAGCATGTTTGAGTACAACGTTTAGCTTCTTGTAGGTGTGCCAGAGGTGGTTCTTTGACACATATACATATGTCTGTTCTTCCTGGGATCCTTTTCCCATGTACGTTATGACAGAATGTTGAGTAGTCTTCTCTTGGTACTCCATAGGTCTTTGGTGATTATATATGTCTACTGTGTTTGTATATGTCTGTTAACCCCAATATCGTAATGAATTCAATCCTCACACCTTTCCTTTGGTGAACCATAAGTTTGTTTAATGAATCTGTGATTGCCCTTCTCCGTGGAAATATCTGCCCTGGTATCAATTTATAGGTAACACCTATAAGTGATATGATACGATATGTGTCTTTCACTCTCTGACTTACTCCAAGTCACGTGATTACCTCGAGACTCATCTACGGTGCTGCGAATGGCATTGTGTCCTTTTTTTCCTTGGCGAATATACTGTCTTAGCGAGGTCCATTTTCTGCAATGTGATTCCCTGAGGGCTGAGGATTAGCTGCCCTGGGCAGCCTGACCCTGCCGGCAAGCCCTCCCCAGGTGTGCCTGGGTTGAGGTCAATATAAACAGCACTCCAGGCAGCAATAGCCCCAGCAGCTGTGCCTGACTCCATATTCTCTGCCCCGTCAGCAGTCTCGGGGCTGTGCTGGTGGGAGGGTCGGAGGGTCCACGGCTTTGTGGGTGGCCCGGTGTGAGTGGGGCTCTGCTGGACTTTCGGCAGGAGTTGCCAGGCTGCCACCTGTAAAGAAGAGGATGTGTCACCCATAACTTCCACTGGAATATCTCTCCGGGCTGAGGTGAGGAAGGAAAAAAAGGAGTGGGGGCCGGGACAGGAGGGGTATCTCAGGCAGGGCAATGGAAAGCTTCCAGAAGAGCGCCCGTGGCCAGGACCATCCTGGCTGACCTGCAGGCACCAAGTTGGCCTGCGTGCCGTCGCTGGTGTGGCTCCACGGCCCTCCCTCTAGGCTTTCAAGCCCTTGTACATATTCAGGTGTTTCACCTGGGAAGGGTGGGAACAGTTCAGCAGCATCTGGCCTGGGGCTCAGCTCACGTTTACTCACAGAGGCCTGGGCACGGTCCCCCAGCTTTGCAATAAGGACGCTCCTTGTGTGGGCGGGTGGGGCTGCTGGCTGTATGGGAGATGATTCCCCACCTCTGACCAATTTCAGAATTGTTTACCACTGGAGCAAGTGCCTTGGTAGTGTTTTCCTCTGTATAACTGTTAGGTTCAATTTTTTTTTTCTTTTTTGGTTCAAGTTAGATTTTATTCCTCTTTTATGTATTTATAGATATAAGCATGGAAATAATTCATTGTTATATATACATCAGTGAGAATGGAAGAAATTTTTTTCTGTTTTATTTTTACATTTTATTTTTAAAAATTTTGAAATTTAATTTTGTTTATTTTTTTATACAGTAGGTTATTATTAGTTATCTATTTTATGCATATACATGTATACAGGTCAATCCCAATCTCCCAACTCATCCCACCACCACCACCCCATGGCTTCCCCCACTTTGTGTCCATACGTCTGTTCTCTACCTCTGTGTCTCTATTTCTGCCCTGCAAACCAGTTCATCTGTACCATTTTTCTAGGTTCCACATATAGGCATTAATATACAATATTTGTTTTTCTCTTTCTGACTTACTTCACTCTGTATGACAGTCTCTAGATCCATCAACTTCTCTACAAATGACCCAGTTTCATTCCTTTTTATGGCTGAGTAATATTCCATTTTATATATGTACCACATCTTTATCCATTCGTCTGTCTGTGGGCATTTAGGTTGCTTCCATTACCTGGCTATTGTAAATAGTGCTGCAATGAACATTGTGGTGAATGTGTCTTTGTGATTTATGGTTTTCTCTGGGTATATGCCCAGAAGTGGGATTGCTGGATCCTATGGTAATTCTCTTTTTAGTTTTTTAAAGGAACCTCCATACTGTTCTCCATAGTGACTGTATCAATTTACATTCCCACCAATAGCGGAAGAGGGTTCCTTTTGTCCACACCCTCCCCAGAATTTGTTGTTTGTACATTATCTGATGATGCCGATTCTAACAGGTGTGAGGTCTTACCTCATTGTAGTTTTGATTTGCATTTCTCTAATAATTAGTGATGTTGAGCAGCTTCTCATGTGCGTCTTGGCCATCTCTGTGACTTCTTTGAAGAAACGTCTCTTTAGATCTTCTGCCCATTTTTGTATTGGGTTGTTTGTTTTATTAATATTAAGCTGCATGAGCTGTTATATATATTGGAGATTAAACCTTTGTCCATTGATTCGTTTGTGAACGTTTTCGCCCATTCTGAGGGTTGCCTTTTTCCATTCCCGTTTTTTTAACAAAGAAAGAAAGAAAGCAAAAGAAGCAGAACACTAATGTGCGTGAAATATGCCTCTTGAAACTGTCGTTTTGTAATATGGACGTCTTTTGGATTTTTTGGTCGATATATGACCCCAGGATTTGTTTTCAGGGCAGGTGTCATTTACAGGCCTGTAATGATTTGGAATATCCACTGACCATTAGCGCTGGGATTAAAGCTGCAGTTGTGAGAAACGGCCACAAGGTGGCAGCAGTTCTCCCTTACCAAATCTGGTTACTAGGGCAGCAGAGCCTCAATGGAAGTCGCGTTCTAGATTGGAATGTAGAACGGAATGTGCCAGGAGAAGGCCCCTCAAGTGTGTCTCACTACTTCTTGTTCTTGTTTTTAATTTAATTTTTTATTTTTTTATTACAGCATGTTTGAGTACAACGTTTAGCTTGTAGGTGTGCCAGAGGTGGTTCTTTTACACATATACATATGTCTGTTCTTCCTGGGATCCTTTTCCCATGTACGTTATGACAGAATGTTGAGTAGTCTTCTCTTGGTACTCCGTAGGTCTTTGGTGATTATATACGTCTACTGTGTTTGTATATGTCTGTTAACCCCAATATCGTAATGAATTCAATCCTCACACCTTTCCTTTGGTGAACCATAAGTTTGTTTAATGAATCTGTGATTGCCCTTCTCCGTGGAAATATCTGCCCTGGTATCAATTTATAGGTAACACCTATAAGTGATATGATACGATATGTGTCTTTCACTCTCTGACTTACTCCAAGTCACGTGATTACCTCGAGACTCATCTACGGTGCTGTGAATGGCATTGTGTCCTTTTTTTCCTTGGCGAATATTCTGTCTTAGCGAGGTCCATTTTCTGCAATGTGATTCCCTGAGGGCTGAGGATTAGCTGCCCTGGGCAGCCTGACCCTGCCGGCAAGCCCTCCCCAGGTGTGCCTGGGTTGAGGTCAATATAAACAGCACTCCAGGCAGCAATAGCCCCAGCAGCTGTGCCTGACTCCATATTCTCTGCCCCGTCAGCAGTCTCGGGGCTGTGCTGGTGGGAGGGTGGGAGGGTCCACGGCTTTGTGGGTGGCCCGGTGTGAGTGTGGCTCTGCTGGACTTTCGGCAGGAGTTGCCAGGCTGCCACCTGTAAAGAAGAGGATGTGTCACCCATAACTTCCACTGGAATATCTCTCCGGGCTGAGTTGTGGAAGGGAAAAAAGGAGTGGGGGCCGGGACAGGAGGGGTATCTCAGGCAGGGCAATGGAAAGCTTCCAGAAGAGCGCCCGTGGCCAGGACCATCCTGGCTGACCTGCAGGCACCAAGTTGGCCTGCGTGCTGTCGCTGGTGTGGCTCCACGGCCCTTCCTCTAGGCTTTCAAGCCCTTGTACATATTCAGGTGTTTCACCTGGGAAGGGTGGGAACAGTTCAGCAGCATCTGGCCTGGGGCTCAGCTCACGTTTACTCACAGAGGCCTGGGCACGGTCCCCCAGCTTTGCAATAAGGACGCTCCTTGCGTGGGCGGGTGGGGCTGCTGGCTGTATGGGAGATGATTCCCCACCTCTGACCAATTTCAGAATTGTTTACCACTGGAGCAAGTGCCTTGGTAGTGTTTTCCTCTGTATAACGGTTAGGTTCAATTTTTTTTTCTTTTTTGGTTCAAGTTAGATTTTATTCCTCTTTTATGTATTTATAGATATAAGCATGGAAATAATTCATTGTTATATATACATCAGTGAGAATGGAAGAAATTTTTTTCTGTTTTATTTTTACATTTTATTTTTAAAAATTTTGAAATTTAATTTTGTTTATTTTTTTATACAGTAGGTTATTATTAGTTATCTATTTTATGCATATACATGTATACAGGTCAATCCCAATCTCCCAACTCATCCCACCACCACCACCCCATGGCTTCCCCCACTTTGTGTCCATACGTCTGTTCTCTACCTCTGTGTCTCTATTTCTGCCCTGCAAACCAGTTCATCTGTACCATTTTTCTAGGTTCCACATATAGGCATTAATATACAATATTTGTTTTTCTCTTTCTGACTTACTTCACTCTGTATGACAGTCTCTAGATCCATCAACTTCTCTACAAATGACCCAGTTTCATTCCTTTTTATGGCTGAGTAATATTCCATTTTATATATGTACCACATCTTTATCCATTCGTCTGTCTGTGGGCATTTAGGTTGCTTCCATTACCTGGCTATTGTAAATAGTGCTGCAATGAACATTGTGGTGAATGTGTCTTTGTGATTTATGGTTTTCTCTGGGTATATGCCCAGAAGTGGGATTGCTGGATCCTATGGTAATTCTCTTTTTAGTTTTTTAAAGGAACCTCCATACTGTTCTCCATAGTGACTGTATCAATTTACATTCCCACCAATAGCGGAAGAGGGTTCCTTTTGTCCACACCCTCCCCAGAATTTGTTGTTTGTACATTATCTGATGATGCCGATTCTAACAGGTGTGAGGTCTTACCTCATTGTAGTTTTGATTTGCATTTCTCTAATAATTAGTGATGTTGAGCAGCTTCTCATGTGCGTCTTGGCCATCTCTGTGACTTCTTTGAAGAAACGTCTCTTTAGATCTTCTGCCCATTTTTGTATTGGGTTGTTTGTTTTATTAATATTAAGCTGCATGAGCTGTTTATATATATTGGAGATTAAACCTTTGTCCATTGATTCGTTTGTGAACGTTTTCGCCCATTCTGAGGGTTGCCTTATTCCATTCCCGTTTTTTTAACAAAGAAAGAAAGAAAGCAAAAGAAGGAGAACACTAATGTGCGTGAAATATGCCTCTTGAAACTGTCGTTTTGAAATATGGACGTCTTTTGAATTTTTTGGTCGATATATGACCCCAGGATTTGTTTTCAGGTCAGGTGTCATTTACAGGCCTGTAATGATTTGGAATATCCACTGACCATTAGCGCTGGGATTAAAGCTGCAGTTGTGAGAAATGGCCACAAGGTGGCAGCAGTTCTCCCTTACCAAATCTGGTTACTAGGGCAGCAGAGCCTCAATGGAAGTCGCGTTCTAGATTGGAATGTAGAACGGAATGTGCCAGGAGAAGGCCCCTCAAGTGTGTCTCACTACTTCTTGTTCTTGTTTTTAATTTAATTTTTTATTTTTTTATTACAGCATGTTTGAGTACAACGTTTAGCTTGTTGTAGGTGTGCCAGAGGTGGTTCTTTGACACATATACATATGTCTGTTCTTCCTGGGATCCTTTTCCCATGTACGTTATGACAGAATGTTGAGTAGTCTTCTCTTGGTACTCCATAGGTCTTTGGTGATTATATACGTCTACTGTGTTTGTATATGTCTGTTAACCCCAATATCGTAATGAATTCAATCCTCACACCTTTCCTTTGGTGAACCATAAGTTTGTTTAATGAATCTGTGATTGCCCTTCTCCGTGGAAATATCTGCCCTGGTATCAATTTATAGGTAACACCTATAAGTGATATGATACGATATGTGTCTTTCACTCTCTGACTTACTCCAAGTCACGTGATTACCTCGAGACTCATCTACGGTGCTGCGAATGGCATTGTGTCCTTTTTTTCCTTGGCGAATATACTGTCTTAGCGAGGTCCATTTTCTGCAATGTGATTCCCTGAGGGCTGAGGATTAGCTGCCCTGGGCAGCCTGACCCTGCCGGCAAGCCCTCCCCAGGTGTGCCTGGGTTGAGGTCAATATAAACAGCACTCCAGGCAGCAATAGCCCCAGCAGCTGTGCCTGACTCCATATTCTCTGCCCCGTCAGCAGTCTCGGGGCTGTGCTGGTGGGAGGGTGGGAGGGTCCACGGCTTTGTGGGTGGCCCGGTGTGAGTGGGGCTCTGCTGGACTTTCGGCAGGAGTTGCCAGGCTGCCACCTGTAAAGAAGAGGATGTGTCACCCATAACTTCCACTGGAATATCTCTCCGGGCTGAGGTGAGGAAGGAAAAAAAGGAGTGGGGGCCGGGACAGGAGGGGTATCTCAGGCAGGGCAATGGAAAGCTTCCAGAAGAGCGCCCGTGGCCAGGACCATCCTGGCTGACCTGCAGGCACCAAGTTGGCCTGCGTGCCGTCGCTGGTGTGGCTCCACGGCCCTCCCTCTAGGCTTTCAAGCCCTTGTACATATTCAGGTGTTTCACCTGGGAAGGGTGGGAACAGTTCAGCAGCATCTGGCCTGGGGCTCAGCTCACGTTTACTCACAGAGGCCTGGGCACGGTCCCCCAGCTTTGCAATAAGGACGCTCCTTGTGTGGGTGGGTGGGGCTGCTGGCTGTATGGGAGATGATTCCCCACCTCTGACCAATTTCAGAATTGTTTACCACTGGAGCAAGTGCCTTGGTAGTGTTTTCCTCTGTATAACTGTTAGGTTCAATTTTTTTTTTCTTTTTTGGTTCAAGTTAGATTTTATTCCTCTTTTATGTATTTATAGATATAAGCATGGAAATAATTCATTGTTATATATACATCAGTGAGAATGGAAGAAATTTTTTTCTGTTTTATTTTTACATTTTATTTTTAAAAATTTTGAAATTTAATTTTGTTTATTTTTTTATACAGTAGGTTATTATTAGTTATCTATTTTATGCATATACATGTATACAGGTCAATCCCAATCTCCCAACTCATCCCACCACCACCACCCCATGGCTTCCCCCACTTTGTGTCCATACGTCTGTTCTCTACCTCTGTGTCTCTATTTCTGCCCTGCAAACCAGTTCATCTGTACCATTTTTCTAGGTTCCACATATAGGCATTAATATACAATATTTGTTTTTCTCTTTCTGACTTACTTCACTCTGTATGACAGTCTCTAGATCCATCAACTTCTCTACAAATGACCCAGTTTCATTCCTTTTTATGGCTGAGTAATATTCCATTTTATATATGTACCACATCTTTATCCATTCGTCTGTCTGTGGGCATTTAGGTTGCTTCCATTACCTGGCTATTGTAAATAGTGCTGCAATGAACATTGTGGTGAATGTGTCTTTGTGATTTATGGTTTTCTCTGGGTATATGCCCAGAAGTGGGATTGCTGGATCCTATGGTAATTCTCTTTTTAGTTTTTTAAAGGAACCTCCATACTGTTCTCCATAGTGACTGTATCAATTTACATTCCCACCAATAGCGGAAGAGGGTTCCTTTTGTCCACACCCTCCCCAGAATTTGTTGTTTGTACATTATCTGATGATGCCGATTCTAACAGGTGTGAGGTCTTACCTCATTGTAGTTTTGATTTGCATTTCTCTAATAATTAGTGATGTTGAGCAGCTTCTCATGTGCGTCTTGGCCATCTCTGTGACTTCTTTGAAGAAACGTCTCTTTAGATCTTCTGCCCATTTTTGTATTGGGTTGTTTGTTTTATTAATATTAAGCTGCATGAGCTGTTTATATATATTGGAGATTAAACCTTTGTCCATTGATTCGTTTGTGAACGTTTTCGCCCATTCTGAGGGTTGCCTTATTCCATTCCCGTTTTTTTAACAAAGAAAGAAAGAAAGCAAAAGAAGGAGAACACTAATGTGCGTGAAATATGCCTCTTGAAACTGTCGTTTTGAAATATGGACGTCTTTTGAATTTTTTGGTCGATATATGACCCCAGGATTTGTTTTCAGGGCAGGTGTCATTTACAGGCCTGTAATGATTTGGAATATCCACTGACCATTAGCGCTGGGATTAAAGCTGCAGTTGTGAGAAATGGCCACAAGGTGGCAGCAGTTCTCCCTTACCAAATCTGGTTACTAGGGCAGCAGAGCCTCAATGGAAGTCGCGTTCTAGATTGGAATGTAGAACGGAATGTGCCAGGAGAAGGCCCCTCAAGTGTGTCTCACTACTTCTTGTTCTTGTTTTTAATTTAATTTTTTATTTTTTTATTACAGCATGTTTGAGTACAACGTTTAGCTTGTTGTAGGTGTGCCAGAGGTGGTTCTTTGACACATATACATATGTCTGTTCTTCCTGGGATCCTTTTCCCATGTACGTTATGACAGAATGTTGAGTAGTCTTCTCTTGGTACTCCATAGGTCTTTGGTGATTATATATGTCTACTGTGTTTGTATATGTCTGTTAACCCCAATATCGTAATGAATTCAATCCTCACACCTTTCCTTTGGTGAACCATAAGTTTGTTTAATGAATCTGTGATTGCCCTTCTCCGTGGAAATATCTGCCCTGGTATCAATTTATAGGTAACACCTATAAGTGATATGATACGATATGTGTCTTTCACTCTCTGACTTACTCCAAGTCACGTGATTACCTCGAGACTCATCTACGGTGCTGCGAATGGCATTGTGTCCTTTTTTTCCTTGGCGAATATACTGTCTTAGCGAGGTCCATTTTCTGCAATGTGATTCCCTGAGGGCTGAGGATTAGCTGCCCTGGGCAGCCTGACCCTGCCGGCAAGCCCTCCCCAGGTGTGCCTGGGTTGAGGTCAATATAAACAGCACTCCAGGCAGCAATAGCCCCAGCAGCTGTGCCTGACTCCATATTCTCTGCCCCGTCAGCAGTCTCGGGGCTGTGCTGGTGGGAGGTTGGGAGGGTCCACGGCTTTGTGGGTGGCCCGGTGTGAGTGGGGCTCTGCTGGACTTTCGGCAGGAGTTGCCAGGCTGCCACCTGTAAAGAAGAGGATGTGTCACCCATAACTTCCACTGGAATATCTCTCCGGGCTGAGGTGAGGAAGGAAAAAAAGGAGTGGGGGCCGGGACAGGAGGGGTATCTCAGGCAGGGCAATGGAAAGCTTCCAGAAGAGCGCCCGTGGCCAGGACCATCCTGGCTGACCTGCAGGCACCAAGTTGGCCTGCGTGCCGTCGCTGGTGTGGCTCCACGGCCCTCCCTCTAGGCTTTCAAGCCCTTGTACATATTCAGGTGTTTCACCTGGGAAGGGTGGGAACAGTTCAGCAGCATCTGGCCTGGGGCTCAGCTCACGTTTACTCACAGAGGCCTGGGCACGGTCCCCCAGCTTTGCAATAAGGACGCTCCTTGTGTGGGCGGGTGGGGCTGCTGGCTGTATGGGAGATGATTCCCCACCTCTGACCAATTTCAGAATTGTTTACCACTGGAGCAAGTGCCTTGGTAGTGTTTTCCTCTGTATAACTGTTAGGTTCAATTTTTTTTTTCTTTTTTGGTTCAAGTTAGATTTTATTCCTCTTTTATGTATTTATAGATATAAGCATGGAAATAATTCATTGTTATATATACATCAGTGAGAATGGAAGAAATTTTTTTCTGTTTTATTTTTACATTTTATTTTTAAAAATTTTGAAATTTAATTTTGTTTATTTTTTTATACAGTAGGTTATTATTAGTTATCTATTTTATGCATATACATGTATACAGGTCAATCCCAATCTCCCAACTCATCCCACCACCACCACCCCATGGCTTCCCCCACTTTGTGTCCATACGTCTGTTCTCTACCTCTGTGTCTCTATTTCTGCCCTGCAAACCAGTTCATCTGTACCATTTTTCTAGGTTCCACATATAGGCATTAATATACAATATTTGTTTTTCTCTTTCTGACTTACTTCACTCTGTATGACAGTCTCTAGATCCATCAACTTCTCTACAAATGACCCAGTTTCATTCCTTTTTATGGCTGAGTAATATTCCATTTTATATATGTACCACATCTTTATCCATTCGTCTGTCTGTGGGCATTTAGGTTGCTTCCATTACCTGGCTATTGTAAATAGTGCTGCAATGAACATTGTGGTGAATGTGTCTTTGTGATTTATGGTTTTCTCTGGGTATATGCCCAGAAGTGGGATTGCTGGATCCTATGGTAATTCTCTTTTTAGTTTTTTAAAGGAACCTCCATACTGTTCTCCATAGTGACTGTATCAATTTACATTCCCACCAATAGCGGAAGAGGGTTCCTTTTGTCCACACCCTCCCCAGAATTTGTTGTTTGTACATTATCTGATGATGCCGATTCTAACAGGTGTGAGGTCTTACCTCATTGTAGTTTTGATTTGCATTTCTCTAATAATTAGTGATGTTGAGCAGCTTCTCATGTGCGTCTTGGCCATCTCTGTGACTTCTTTGAAGAAACGTCTCTTTAGATCTTCTGCCCATTTTTGTATTGGGTTGTTTGTTTTATTAATATTAAGCTGCATGAGCTGTTATATATATTGGAGATTAAACCTTTGTCCATTGATTCGTTTGTGAACGTTTTCGCCCATTCTGAGGGTTGCCTTTTTCCATTCCCGTTTTTTTAACAAAGAAAGAAAGAAAGCAAAAGAAGCAGAACACTAATGTGCGTGAAATATGCCTCTTGAAACTGTCGTTTTGTAATATGGACGTCTTTTGGATTTTTTGGTCGATATATGACCCCAGGATTTGTTTTCAGGGCAGGTGTCATTTACAGGCCTGTAATGATTTGGAATATCCACTGACCATTAGCGCTGGGATTAAAGCTGCAGTTGTGAGAAACGGCCACAAGGTGGCAGCAGTTCTCCCTTACCAAATCTGGTTACTAGGGCAGCAGAGCCTCAATGGAAGTCGCGTTCTAGATTGGAATGTAGAACGGAATGTGCCAGGAGAAGGCCCCTCAAGTGTGTCTCACTACTTCTTGTTCTTGTTTTTAATTTAATTTTTTATTTTTTTATTACAGCATGTTTGAGTACAACGTTTAGCTTGTAGGTGTGCCAGAGGTGGTTCTTTTACACATATACATATGTCTGTTCTTCCTGGGATCCTTTTCCCATGTACGTTATGACAGAATGTTGAGTAGTCTTCTCTTGGTACTCCGTAGGTCTTTGGTGATTATATACGTCTACTGTGTTTGTATATGTCTGTTAACCCCAATATCGTAATGAATTCAATCCTCACACCTTTCCTTTGGTGAACCATAAGTTTGTTTAATGAATCTGTGATTGCCCTTCTCCGTGGAAATATCTGCCCTGGTATCAATTTATAGGTAACACCTATAAGTGATATGATACGATATGTGTCTTTCACTCTCTGACTTACTCCAAGTCACGTGATTACCTCGAGACTCATCTACGGTGCTGTGAATGGCATTGTGTCCTTTTTTTCCTTGGCGAATATTCTGTCTTAGCGAGGTCCATTTTCTGCAATGTGATTCCCTGAGGGCTGAGGATTAGCTGCCCTGGGCAGCCTGACCCTGCCGGCAAGCCCTCCCCAGGTGTGCCTGGGTTGAGGTCAATATAAACAGCACTCCAGGCAGCAATAGCCCCAGCAGCTGTGCCTGACTCCATATTCTCTGCCCCGTCAGCAGTCTCGGGGCTGTGCTGGTGGGAGGGTGGGAGGGTCCACGGCTTTGTGGGTGGCCCGGTGTGAGTGTGGCTCTGCTGGACTTTCGGCAGGAGTTGCCAGGCTGCCACCTGTAAAGAAGAGGATGTGTCACCCATAACTTCCACTGGAATATCTCTCCGGGCTGAGTTGTGGAAGGGAAAAAAGGAGTGGGGGCCGGGACAGGAGGGGTATCTCAGGCAGGGCAATGGAAAGCTTCCAGAAGAGCGCCCGTGGCCAGGACCATCCTGGCTGACCTGCAGGCACCAAGTTGGCCTGCGTGCTGTCGCTGGTGTGGCTCCACGGCCCTTCCTCTAGGCTTTCAAGCCCTTGTACATATTCAGGTGTTTCACCTGGGAAGGGTGGGAACAGTTCAGCAGCATCTGGCCTGGGGCTCAGCTCACGTTTACTCACAGAGGCCTGGGCACGGTCCCCCAGCTTTGCAATAAGGACGCTCCTTGCGTGGGCGGGTGGGGCTGCTGGCTGTATGGGAGATGATTCCCCACCTCTGACCAATTTCAGAATTGTTTACCACTGGAGCAAGTGCCTTGGTAGTGTTTTCCTCTGTATAACGGTTAGGTTCAATTTTTTTTTTTTCTTTTTTGGTTCAAGTTAGATTTTATTCCTCTTTTATGTATTTATAGATATAAGCATGGAAATAATTCATTGTTATATATACATCAGTGTGAATGGAAGAACTTTATTTCTGTTTTATTTTTACATTTTATTTTTAAAAATTTTGAAATTTAATTTTGTTTATTTTTTTATACAGTAGGTTATTATTAGTTATCTATTTTATGCATATACATGTATACAGGTCAATCCCAATCTCCCAACTCATCCCACCACCACCACCCCATGGCTTCCCCCACTTTGTGTCCATACGTCTGTTCTCTACCTCTGTGTCTCTATTTCTGCCCTGCAAACCAGTTCATCTGTACCATTTTTCTAGGTTCCACATATAGGCATTAATATACAATATTTGTTTTTCTCTTTCTGACTTACTTCACTCTGTATGACAGTCTCTAGATCCATCAACTTCTCTACAAATGACCCAGTTTCATTCCTTTTTATGGCTGAGTAATATTCCATTTTATATATGTACCACATCTTTATCCATTCGTCTGTCTGTGGGCATTTAGGTTGCTTCCATTACCTGGCTATTGTAAATAGTGCTGCAATGAACATTGTGGTGAATGTGTCTTTGTGATTTATGGTTTTCTCTGGGTATATGCCCAGAAGTGGGATTGCTGGATCCTATGGTAATTCTCTTTTTAGTTTTTTAAAGGAACCTCCATACTGTTCTCCATAGTGACTGTATCAATTTACATTCCCACCAATAGCGGAAGAGGGTTCCTTTTGTCCACACCCTCCCCAGAATTTGTTGTTTGTACATTATCTGATGATGCCGATTCTAACAGGTGTGAGGTCTTACCTCATTGTAGTTTTGATTTGCATTTCTCTAATAATTAGTGATGTTGAGCAGCTTCTCATGTGCGTCTTGGCCATCTCTGTGACTTCTTTGAAGAAACGTCTCTTTAGATCTTCTGCCCATTTTTGTATTGGGTTGTTTGTTTTATTAATATTAAGCTGCATGAGCTGTTTATATATATTGGAGATTAAACCTTTGTCCATTGATTCGTTTGTGAACGTTTTCGCCCATTCTGAGGGTTGCCTTATTCCATTCCCGTTTTTTTAACAAAGAAAGAAAGAAAGCAAAAGAAGGAGAACACTAATGTGCGTGAAATATGCCTCTTGAAACTGTCGTTTTGAAATATGGACGTCTTTTGAATTTTTTGGTCGATATATGACCCCAGGATTTGTTTTCAGGGCAGGTGTCATTTACAGGCCTGTAATGATTTGGAATATCCACTGACCATTAGCGCTGGGATTAAAGCTGCAGTTGTGAGAAATGGCCACAAGGTGGCAGCAGTTCTCCCTTACCAAATCTGGTTACTAGGGCAGCAGAGCCTCAATGGAAGTCGCGTTCTAGATTGGAATGTAGAACGGAATGTGCCAGGAGAAGGCCCCTCAAGTGTGTCTCACTACTTCTTGTTCTTGTTTTTAATTTAATTTTTTATTTTTTTATTACAGCATGTTTGAGTACAACGTTTAGCTTGTTGTAGGTGTGCCAGAGGTGGTTCTTTGACACATATACATATGTCTGTTCTTCCTGGGATCCTTTTCCCATGTACGTTATGACAGAATGTTGAGTAGTCTTCTCTTGGTACTCCATAGGTCTTTGGTGATTATATACGTCTACTGTGTTTGTATATGTCTGTTAACCCCAATATCGTAATGAATTCAATCCTCACACCTTTCCTTTGGTGAACCATAAGTTTGTTTAATGAATCTGTGATTGCCCTTCTCCGTGGAAATATCTGCCCTGGTATCAATTTATAGGTAACACCTATAAGTGATATGATACGATATGTGTCTTTCACTCTCTGACTTACTCCAAGTCACGTGATTACCTCGAGACTCATCTACGGTGCTGCGAATGGCATTGTGTCCTTTTTTTCCTTGGCGAATATACTGTCTTAGCGAGGTCCATTTTCTGCAATGTGATTCCCTGAGGGCTGAGGATTAGCTGCCCTGGGCAGCCTGACCCTGCCGGCAAGCCCTCCCCAGGTGTGCCTGGGTTGAGGTCAATATAAACAGCACTCCAGGCAGCAATAGCCCCAGCAGCTGTGCCTGACTCCATATTCTCTGCCCCGTCAGCAGTCTCGGGGCTGTGCTGGTGGGAGGGTGGGAGGGTCCACGGCTTTGTGGGTGGCCCGGTGTGAGTGGGGCTCTGCTGGACTTTCGGCAGGAGTTGCCAGGCTGCCACCTGTAAAGAAGAGGATGTGTCACCCATAACTTCCACTGGAATATCTCTCCGGGCTGAGGTGAGGAAGGAAAAAAAGGAGTGGGGGCCGGGACAGGAGGGGTATCTCAGGCAGGGCAATGGAAAGCTTCCAGAAGAGCGCCCGTGGCCAGGACCATCCTGGCTGACCTGCAGGCACCAAGTTGGCCTGCGTGCCGTCGCTGGTGTGGCTCCACGGCCCTCCCTCTAGGCTTTCAAGCCCTTGTACATATTCAGGTGTTTCACCTGGGAAGGGTGGGAACAGTTCAGCAGCATCTGGCCTGGGGCTCAGCTCACGTTTACTCACAGAGGCCTGGGCACGGTCCCCCAGCTTTGCAATAAGGACGCTCCTTGTGTGGGCGGGTGGGGCTGCTGGCTGTATGGGAGATGATTCCCCACCTCTGACCAATTTCAGAATTGTTTACCACTGGAGCAAGTGCCTTGGTAGTGTTTTCCTCTGTATAACTGTTAGGTTCAATTTTTTTTTTCTTTTTTGGTTCAAGTTAGATTTTATTCCTCTTTTATGTATTTATAGATATAAGCATGGAAATAATTCATTGTTATATATACATCAGTGAGAATGGAAGAAATTTTTTTCTGTTTTATTTTTACATTTTATTTTTAAAAATTTTGAAATTTAATTTTGTTTATTTTTTTATACAGTAGGTTATTATTAGTTATCTATTTTATGCATATACATGTATACAGGTCAATCCCAATCTCCCAACTCATCCCACCACCACCACCCCATGGCTTCCCCCACTTTGTGTCCATACGTCTGTTCTCTACCTCTGTGTCTCTATTTCTGCCCTGCAAACCAGTTCATCTGTACCATTTTTCTAGGTTCCACATATAGGCATTAATATACAATATTTGTTTTTCTCTTTCTGACTTACTTCACTCTGTATGACAGTCTCTAGATCCATCAACTTCTCTACAAATGACCCAGTTTCATTCCTTTTTATGGCTGAGTAATATTCCATTTTATATATGTACCACATCTTTATCCATTCGTCTGTCTGTGGGCATTTAGGTTGCTTCCATTACCTGGCTATTGTAAATAGTGCTGCAATGAACATTGTGGTGAATGTGTCTTTGTGATTTATGGTTTTCTCTGGGTATATGCCCAGAAGTGGGATTGCTGGATCCTATGGTAATTCTCTTTTTAGTTTTTTAAAGGAACCTCCATACTGTTCTCCATAGTGACTGTATCAATTTACATTCCCACCAATAGCGGAAGAGGGTTCCTTTTGTCCACACCCTCCCCAGAATTTGTTGTTTGTACATTATCTGATGATGCCGATTCTAACAGGTGTGAGGTCTTACCTCATTGTAGTTTTGATTTGCATTTCTCTAATAATTAGTGATGTTGAGCAGCTTCTCATGTGCGTCTTGGCCATCTCTGTGACTTCTTTGAAGAAACGTCTCTTTAGATCTTCTGCCCATTTTTGTATTGGGTTGTTTGTTTTATTAATATTAAGCTGCATGAGCTGTTATATATATTGGAGATTAAACCTTTGTCCATTGATTCGTTTGTGAACGTTTTCGCCCATTCTGAGGGTTGCCTTTTTCCATTCCCGTTTTTTTAACAAAGAAAGAAAGAAAGCAAAAGAAGCAGAACACTAATGTGCGTGAAATATGCCTCTTGAAACTGTCGTTTTGTAATATGGACGTCTTTTGGATTTTTTGGTCGATATATGACCCCAGGATTTGTTTTCAGGGCAGGTGTCATTTACAGGCCTGTAATGATTTGGAATATCCACTGACCATTAGCGCTGGGATTAAAGCTGCAGTTGTGAGAAACGGCCACAAGGTGGCAGCAGTTCTCCCTTACCAAATCTGGTTACTAGGGCAGCAGAGCCTCAATGGAAGTCGCGTTCTAGATTGGAATGTAGAACGGAATGTGCCAGGAGAAGGCCCCTCAAGTGTGTCTCACTACTTCTTGTTCTTGTTTTTAATTTAATTTTTTATTTTTTTATTACAGCATGTTTGAGTACAACGTTTAGCTTGTAGGTGTGCCAGAGGTGGTTCTTTTACACATATACATATGTCTGTTCTTCCTGGGATCCTTTTCCCATGTACGTTATGACAGAATGTTGAGTAGTCTTCTCTTGGTACTCCGTAGGTCTTTGGTGATTATATACGTCTACTGTGTTTGTATATGTCTGTTAACCCCAATATCGTAATGAATTCAATCCTCACACCTTTCCTTTGGTGAACCATAAGTTTGTTTAATGAATCTGTGATTGCCCTTCTCCGTGGAAATATCTGCCCTGGTATCAATTTATAGGTAACACCTATAAGTGATATGATACGATATGTGTCTTTCACTCTCTGACTTACTCCAAGTCACGTGATTACCTCGAGACTCATCTACGGTGCTGTGAATGGCATTGTGTCCTTTTTTTCCTTGGCGAATATTCTGTCTTAGCGAGGTCCATTTTCTGCAATGTGATTCCCTGAGGGCTGAGGATTAGCTGCCCTGGGCAGCCTGACCCTGCCGGCAAGCCCTCCCCAGGTGTGCCTGGGTTGAGGTCAATATAAACAGCACTCCAGGCAGCAAGAGCCCCAGCAGCTGTGCCTGACTCCATATTCTCTGCCCCGTCAGCAGTCTCGGGGCTGTGCTGGTGGGAGGGTGGGAGGGTCCACGGCTTTGTGGGTGGCCCGGTGTGAGTGTGGCTCTGCTGGACTTTCGGCAGGAGTTGCCAGGCTGCCACCTGTAAAGAAGAGGATGTGTCACCCATAACTTCCACTGGAATATCTCTCCGGGCTGAGTTGTGGAAGGGAAAAAAGGAGTGGGGGCCGGGACAGGAGGGGTATCTCAGGCAGGGCAATGGAAAGCTTCCAGAAGAGCGCCCGTGGCCAGGACCATCCTGGCTGACCTGCAGGCACCAAGTTGGCCTGCGTGCTGTCGCTGGTGTGGCTCCACGGCCCTTCCTCTAGGCTTTCAAGCCCTTGTACATATTCAGGTGTTTCACCTGGGAAGGGTGGGAACAGTTCAGCAGCATCTGGCCTGGGGCTCAGCTCACGTTTACTCACAGAGGCCTGGGCACGGTCCCCCAGCTTTGCAATAAGGACGCTCCTTGCGTGGGCGGGTGGGGCTGCTGGCTGTATGGGAGATGATTCCCCACCTCTGACCAATTTCAGAATTGTTTACCACTGGAGCAAGTGCCTTGGTAGTGTTTTCCTCTGTATAACGGTTAGGTTCAATTTTTTTTTTTTCTTTTTTGGTTCAAGTTAGATTTTATTCCTCTTTTATGTATTTATAGATATAAGCATGGAAATAATTCATTGTTATATATACATCAGTGTGAATGGAAGAACTTTTTTTCTGTTTTATTTTTACATTTTATTTTTAAAAATTTTGAAATTTAATTTTGTTTATTTTTTTATACAGTAGGTTATTATTAGTTATCTATTTTATGCATATACATGTATACAGGTCAATCCCAATCTCCCAACTCATCCCACCACCACCACCCCATGGCTTCCCCCACTTTGTGTCCATACGTCTGTTCTCTACCTCTGTGTCTCTATTTCTGCCCTGCAAACCAGTTCATCTGTACCATTTTTCTAGGTTCCACATATAGGCATTAATATACAATATTTGTTTTTCTCTTTCTGACTTACTTCACTCTGTATGACAGTCTCTAGATCCATCAACTTCTCTACAAATGACCCAGTTTCATTCCTTTTTATGGCTGAGTAATATTCCATTTTATATATGTACCACATCTTTATCCATTCGTCTGTCTGTGGGCATTTAGGTTGCTTCCATTACCTGGCTATTGTAAATAGTGCTGCAATGAACATTGTGGTGAATGTGTCTTTGTGATTTATGGTTTTCTCTGGGTATATGCCCAGAAGTGGGATTGCTGGATCCTATGGTAATTCTCTTTTTAGTTTTTTAAAGGAACCTCCATACTGTTCTCCATAGTGACTGTATCAATTTACATTCCCACCAATAGCGGAAGAGGGTTCCTTTTGTCCACACCCTCCCCAGAATTTGTTGTTTGTACATTATCTGATGATGCCGATTCTAACAGGTGTGAGGTCTTACCTCATTGTAGTTTTGATTTGCATTTCTCTAATAATTAGTGATGTTGAGCAGCTTCTCATGTGCGTCTTGGCCATCTCTGTGACTTCTTTGAAGAAACGTCTCTTTAGATCTTCTGCCCATTTTTGTATTGGGTTGTTTGTTTTATTAATATTAAGCTGCATGAGCTGTTTATATATATTGGAGATTAAACCTTTGTCCATTGATTCGTTTGTGAACGTTTTCGCCCATTCTGAGGGTTGCCTTATTCCATTCCCGTTTTTTTAACAAAGAAAGAAAGAAAGCAAAAGAAGGAGAACACTAATGTGCGTGAAATATGCCTCTTGAAACTGTCGTTTTGAAATATGGACGTCTTTTGAATTTTTTGGTCGATATATGACCCCAGGATTTGTTTTCAGGTCAGGTGTCATTTACAGGCCTGTAATGATTTGGAATATCCACTGACCATTAGCGCTGGGATTAAAGCTGCAGTTGTGAGAAATGGCCACAAGGTGGCAGCAGTTCTCCCTTACCAAATCTGGTTACTAGGGCAGCAGAGCCTCAATGGAAGTCGCGTTCTAGATTGGAATGTAGAACGGAATGTGCCAGGAGAAGGCCCCTCAAGTGTGTCTCACTACTTCTTGTTCTTGTTTTTAATTTAATTTTTTATTTTTTTATTACAGCATGTTTGAGTACAACGTTTAGCTTGTTGTAGGTGTGCCAGAGGTGGTTCTTTGACACATATACATATGTCTGTTCTTCCTGGGATCCTTTTCCCATGTACGTTATGACAGAATGTTGAGTAGTCTTCTCTTGGTACTCCATAGGTCTTTGGTGATTATATACGTCTACTGTGTTTGTATATGTCTGTTAACCCCAATATCGTAATGAATTCAATCCTCACACCTTTCCTTTGGTGAACCATAAGTTTGTTTAATGAATCTGTGATTGCCCTTCTCCGTGGAAATATCTGCCCTGGTATCAATTTATAGGTAACACCTATAAGTGATATGATACGATATGTGTCTTTCACTCTCTGACTTACTCCAAGTCACGTGATTACCTCGAGACTCATCTACGGTGCTGCGAATGGCATTGTGTCCTTTTTTTCCTTGGCGAATATACTGTCTTAGCGAGGTCCATTTTCTGCAATGTGATTCCCTGAGGGCTGAGGATTAGCTGCCCTGGGCAGCCTGACCCTGCCGGCAAGCCCTCCCCAGGTGTGCCTGGGTTGAGGTCAATATAAACAGCACTCCAGGCAGCAATAGCCCCAGCAGCTGTGCCTGACTCCATATTCTCTGCCCCGTCAGCAGTCTCGGGGCTGTGCTGGTGGGAGGGTGGGAGGGTCCACGGCTTTGTGGGTGGCCCGGTGTGAGTGGGGCTCTGCTGGACTTTCGGCAGGAGTTGCCAGGCTGCCACCTGTAAAGAAGAGGATGTGTCACCCATAACTTCCACTGGAATATCTCTCCGGGCTGAGGTGAGGAAGGAAAAAAAGGAGTGGGGGCCGGGACAGGAGGGGTATCTCAGGCAGGGCAATGGAAAGCTTCCAGAAGAGCGCCCGTGGCCAGGACCATCCTGGCTGACCTGCAGGCACCAAGTTGGCCTGCGTGCCGTCGCTGGTGTGGCTCCACGGCCCTCCCTCTAGGCTTTCAAGCCCTTGTACATATTCAGGTGTTTCACCTGGGAAGGGTGGGAACAGTTCAGCAGCATCTGGCCTGGGGCTCAGCTCACGTTTACTCACAGAGGCCTGGGCACGGTCCCCCAGCTTTGCAATAAGGACGCTCCTTGTGTGGGCGGGTGGGGCTGCTGGCTGTATGGGAGATGATTCCCCACCTCTGACCAATTTCAGAATTGTTTACCACTGGAGCAAGTGCCTTGGTAGTGTTTTCCTCTGTATAACTGTTAGGTTCAATTTTTTTTTTCTTTTTTGGTTCAAGTTAGATTTTATTCCTCTTTTATGTATTTATAGATATAAGCATGGAAATAATTCATTGTTATATATACATCAGTGAGAATGGAAGAAATTTTTTTCTGTTTTATTTTTACATTTTATTTTTAAAAATTTTGAAATTTAATTTTGTTTATTTTTTTATACAGTAGGTTATTATTAGTTATCTATTTTATGCATATACATGTATACAGGTCAATCCCAATCTCCCAACTCATCCCACCACCACCACCCCATGGCTTCCCCCACTTTGTGTCCATACGTCTGTTCTCTACCTCTGTGTCTCTATTTCTGCCCTGCAAACCAGTTCATCTGTACCATTTTTCTAGGTTCCACATATAGGCATTAATATACAATATTTGTTTTTCTCTTTCTGACTTACTTCACTCTGTATGACAGTCTCTAGATCCATCAACTTCTCTACAAATGACCCAGTTTCATTCCTTTTTATGGCTGAGTAATATTCCATTTTATATATGTACCACATCTTTATCCATTCGTCTGTCTGTGGGCATTTAGGTTGCTTCCATTACCTGGCTATTGTAAATAGTGCTGCAATGAACATTGTGGTGAATGTGTCTTTGTGATTTATGGTTTTCTCTGGGTATATGCCCAGAAGTGGGATTGCTGGATCCTATGGTAATTCTCTTTTTAGTTTTTTAAAGGAACCTCCATACTGTTCTCCATAGTGACTGTATCAATTTACATTCCCACCAATAGCGGAAGAGGGTTCCTTTTGTCCACACCCTCCCCAGAATTTGTTGTTTGTACATTATCTGATGATGCCGATTCTAACAGGTGTGAGGTCTTACCTCATTGTAGTTTTGATTTGCATTTCTCTAATAATTAGTGATGTTGAGCAGCTTCTCATGTGCGTCTTGGCCATCTCTGTGACTTCTTTGAAGAAACGTCTCTTTAGATCTTCTGCCCATTTTTGTATTGGGTTGTTTGTTTTATTAATATTAAGCTGCATGAGCTGTTATATATATTGGAGATTAAACCTTTGTCCATTGATTCGTTTGTGAACGTTTTCGCCCATTCTGAGGGTTGCCTTTTTCCATTCCCGTTTTTTTAACAAAGAAAGAAAGAAAGCAAAAGAAGCAGAACACTAATGTGCGTGAAATATGCCTCTTGAAACTGTCGTTTTGTAATATGGACGTCTTTTGGATTTTTTGGTCGATATATGACCCCAGGATTTGTTTTCAGGGCAGGTGTCATTTACAGGCCTGTAATGATTTGGAATATCCACTGACCATTAGCGCTGGGATTAAAGCTGCAGTTGTGAGAAACGGCCACAAGGTGGCAGCAGTTCTCCCTTACCAAATCTGGTTACTAGGGCAGCAGAGCCTCAATGGAAGTCGCGTTCTAGATTGGAATGTAGAACGGAATGTGCCAGGAGAAGGCCCCTCAAGTGTGTCTCACTACTTCTTGTTCTTGTTTTTAATTTAATTTTTTATTTTTTTATTACAGCATGTTTGAGTACAACGTTTAGCTTGTAGGTGTGCCAGAGGTGGTTCTTTTACACATATACATATGTCTGTTCTTCCTGGGATCCTTTTCCCATGTACGTTATGACAGAATGTTGAGTAGTCTTCTCTTGGTACTCCGTAGGTCTTTGGTGATTATATACGTCTACTGTGTTTGTATATGTCTGTTAACCCCAATATCGTAATGAATTCAATCCTCACACCTTTCCTTTGGTGAACCATAAGTTTGTTTAATGAATCTGTGATTGCCCTTCTCCGTGGAAATATCTGCCCTGGTATCAATTTATAGGTAACACCTATAAGTGATATGATACGATATGTGTCTTTCACTCTCTGACTTACTCCAAGTCACGTGATTACCTCGAGACTCATCTACGGTGCTGTGAATGGCATTGTGTCCTTTTTTTCCTTGGCGAATATTCTGTCTTAGCGAGGTCCATTTTCTGCAATGTGATTCCCTGAGGGCTGAGGATTAGCTGCCCTGGGCAGCCTGACCCTGCCGGCAAGCCCTCCCCAGGTGTGCCTGGGTTGAGGTCAATATAAACAGCACTCCAGGCAGCAATAGCCCCAGCAGCTGTGCCTGACTCCATATTCTCTGCCCCGTCAGCAGTCTCGGGGCTGTGCTGGTGGGAGGGTGGGAGGGTCCACGGCTTTGTGGGTGGCCCGGTGTGAGTGTGGCTCTGCTGGACTTTCGGCAGGAGTTGCCAGGCTGCCACCTGTAAAGAAGAGGATGTGTCACCCATAACTTCCACTGGAATATCTCTCCGGGCTGAGTTGTGGAAGGGAAAAAAGGAGTGGGGGCCGGGACAGGAGGGGTATCTCAGGCAGGGCAATGGAAAGCTTCCAGAAGAGCGCCCGTGGCCAGGACCATCCTGGCTGACCTGCAGGCACCAAGTTGGCCTGCGTGCTGTCGCTGGTGTGGCTCCACGGCCCTTCCTCTAGGCTTTCAAGCCCTTGTACATATTCAGGTGTTTCACCTGGGAAGGGTGGGAACAGTTCAGCAGCATCTGGCCTGGGGCTCAGCTCACGTTTACTCACAGAGGCCTGGGCACGGTCCCCCAGCTTTGCAATAAGGACGCTCCTTGCGTGGGCGGGTGGGGCTGCTGGCTGTATGGGAGATGATTCCCCACCTCTGACCAATTTCAGAATTGTTTACCACTGGAGCAAGTGCCTTGGTAGTGTTTTCCTCTGTATAACGGTTAGGTTCAATTTTTTTTTTTCTTTTTTGGTTCAAGTTAGATTTTATTCCTCTTTTATGTATTTATAGATATAAGCATGGAAATAATTCATTGTTATATATACATCAGTGTGAATGGAAGAACTTTTTTTCTGTTTTATTTTTACATTTTATTTTTAAAAATTTTGAAATTTAATTTTGTTTATTTTTTTATACAGTAGGTTATTATTAGTTATCTATTTTATGCATATACATGTATACAGGTCAATCCCAATCTCCCAACTCATCCCACCACCACCACCCCATGGCTTCCCCCACTTTGTGTCCATACGTCTGTTCTCTACCTCTGTGTCTCTATTTCTGCCCTGCAAACCAGTTCATCTGTACCATTTTTCTAGGTTCCACATATAGGCATTAATATACAATATTTGTTTTTCTCTTTCTGACTTACTTCACTCTGTATGACAGTCTCTAGATCCATCAACTTCTCTACAAATGACCCAGTTTCATTCCTTTTTATGGCTGAGTAATATTCCATTTTATATATGTACCACATCTTTATCCATTCGTCTGTCTGTGGGCATTTAGGTTGCTTCCATTACCTGGCTATTGTAAATAGTGCTGCAATGAACATTGTGGTGAATGTGTCTTTGTGATTTATGGTTTTCTCTGGGTATATGCCCAGAAGTGGGATTGCTGGATCCTATGGTAATTCTCTTTTTAGTTTTTTAAAGGAACCTCCATACTGTTCTCCATAGTGACTGTATCAATTTACATTCCCACCAATAGCGGAAGAGGGTTCCTTTTGTCCACACCCTCCCCAGAATTTGTTGTTTGTACATTATCTGATGATGCCGATTCTAACAGGTGTGAGGTCTTACCTCATTGTAGTTTTGATTTGCATTTCTCTAATAATTAGTGATGTTGAGCAGCTTCTCATGTGCGTCTTGGCCATCTCTGTGACTTCTTTGAAGAAACGTCTCTTTAGATCTTCTGCCCATTTTTGTATTGGGTTGTTTGTTTTATTAATATTAAGCTGCATGAGCTGTTTATATATATTGGAGATTAAACCTTTGTCCATTGATTCGTTTGTGAACGTTTTCGCCCATTCTGAGGGTTGCCTTATTCCATTCCCGTTTTTTTAACAAAGAAAGAAAGAAAGCAAAAGAAGGAGAACACTAATGTGCGTGAAATATGCCTCTTGAAACTGTCGTTTTGAAATATGGACGTCTTTTGAATTTTTTGGTCGATATATGACCCCAGGATTTGTTTTCAGGTCAGGTGTCATTTACAGGCCTGTAATGATTTGGAATATCCACTGACCATTAGCGCTGGGATTAAAGCTGCAGTTGTGAGAAATGGCCACAAGGTGGCAGCAGTTCTCCCTTACCAAATCTGGTTACTAGGGCAGCAGAGCCTCAATGGAAGTCGCGTTCTAGATTGGAATGTAGAACGGAATGTGCCAGGAGAAGGCCCCTCAAGTGTGTCTCACTACTTCTTGTTCTTGTTTTTAATTTAATTTTTTATTTTTTTATTACAGCATGTTTGAGTACAACGTTTAGCTTGTTGTAGGTGTGCCAGAGGTGGTTCTTTGACACATATACATATGTCTGTTCTTCCTGGGATCCTTTTCCCATGTACGTTATGACAGAATGTTGAGTAGTCTTCTCTTGGTACTCCATAGGTCTTTGGTGATTATATACGTCTACTGTGTTTGTATATGTCTGTTAACCCCAATATCGTAATGAATTCAATCCTCACACCTTTCCTTTGGTGAACCATAAGTTTGTTTAATGAATCTGTGATTGCCCTTCTCCGTGGAAATATCTGCCCTGGTATCAATTTATAGGTAACACCTATAAGTGATATGATACGATATGTGTCTTTCACTCTCTGACTTACTCCAAGTCACGTGATTACCTCGAGACTCATCTACGGTGCTGCGAATGGCATTGTGTCCTTTTTTTCCTTGGCGAATATACTGTCTTAGCGAGGTCCATTTTCTGCAATGTGATTCCCTGAGGGCTGAGGATTAGCTGCCCTGGGCAGCCTGACCCTGCCGGCAAGCCCTCCCCAGGTGTGCCTGGGTTGAGGTCAATATAAACAGCACTCCAGGCAGCAATAGCCCCAGCAGCTGTGCCTGACTCCATATTCTCTGCCCCGTCAGCAGTCTCGGGGCTGTGCTGGTGGGAGGGTGGGAGGGTCCACGGCTTTGTGGGTGGCCCGGTGTGAGTGGGGCTCTGCTGGACTTTCGGCAGGAGTTGCCAGGCTGCCACCTGTAAAGAAGAGGATGTGTCACCCATAACTTCCACTGGAATATCTCTCCGGGCTGAGGTGAGGAAGGAAAAAAAGGAGTGGGGGCCGGGACAGGAGGGGTATCTCAGGCAGGGCAATGGAAAGCTTCCAGAAGAGCGCCCGTGGCCAGGACCATCCTGGCTGACCTGCAGGCACCAAGTTGGCCTGCGTGCCGTCGCTGGTGTGGCTCCACGGCCCTCCCTCTAGGCTTTCAAGCCCTTGTACATATTCAGGTGTTTCACCTGGGAAGGGTGGGAACAGTTCAGCAGCATCTGGCCTGGGGCTCAGCTCACGTTTACTCACAGAGGCCTGGGCACGGTCCCCCAGCTTTGCAATAAGGACGCTCCTTGTGTGGGCGGGTGGGGCTGCTGGCTGTATGGGAGATGATTCCCCACCTCTGACCAATTTCAGAATTGTTTACCACTGGAGCAAGTGCCTTGGTAGTGTTTTCCTCTGTATAACTGTTAGGTTCAATTTTTTTTTTCTTTTTTGGTTCAAGTTAGATTTTATTCCTCTTTTATGTATTTATAGATATAAGCATGGAAATAATTCATTGTTATATATACATCAGTGAGAATGGAAGAAATTTTTTTCTGTTTTATTTTTACATTTTATTTTTAAAAATTTTGAAATTTAATTTTGTTTATTTTTTTATACAGTAGGTTATTATTAGTTATCTATTTTATGCATATACATGTATACAGGTCAATCCCAATCTCCCAACTCATCCCACCACCACCACCCCATGGCTTCCCCCACTTTGTGTCCATACGTCTGTTCTCTACCTCTGTGTCTCTATTTCTGCCCTGCAAACCAGTTCATCTGTACCATTTTTCTAGGTTCCACATATAGGCATTAATATACAATATTTGTTTTTCTCTTTCTGACTTACTTCACTCTGTATGACAGTCTCTAGATCCATCAACTTCTCTACAAATGACCCAGTTTCATTCCTTTTTATGGCTGAGTAATATTCCATTTTATATATGTACCACATCTTTATCCATTCGTCTGTCTGTGGGCATTTAGGTTGCTTCCATTACCTGGCTATTGTAAATAGTGCTGCAATGAACATTGTGGTGAATGTGTCTTTGTGATTTATGGTTTTCTCTGGGTATATGCCCAGAAGTGGGATTGCTGGATCCTATGGTAATTCTCTTTTTAGTTTTTTAAAGGAACCTCCATACTGTTCTCCATAGTGACTGTATCAATTTACATTCCCACCAATAGCGGAAGAGGGTTCCTTTTGTCCACACCCTCCCCAGAATTTGTTGTTTGTACATTATCTGATGATGCCGATTCTAACAGGTGTGAGGTCTTACCTCATTGTAGTTTTGATTTGCATTTCTCTAATAATTAGTGATGTTGAGCAGCTTCTCATGTGCGTCTTGGCCATCTCTGTGACTTCTTTGAAGAAACGTCTCTTTAGATCTTCTGCCCATTTTTGTATTGGGTTGTTTGTTTTATTAATATTAAGCTGCATGAGCTGTTATATATATTGGAGATTAAACCTTTGTCCATTGATTCGTTTGTGAACGTTTTCGCCCATTCTGAGGGTTGCCTTTTTCCATTCCCGTTTTTTTAACAAAGAAAGAAAGAAAGCAAAAGAAGCAGAACACTAATGTGCGTGAAATATGCCTCTTGAAACTGTCGTTTTGTAATATGGACGTCTTTTGGATTTTTTGGTCGATATATGACCCCAGGATTTGTTTTCAGGGCAGGTGTCATTTACAGGCCTGTAATGATTTGGAATATCCACTGACCATTAGCGCTGGGATTAAAGCTGCAGTTGTGAGAAACGGCCACAAGGTGGCAGCAGTTCTCCCTTACCAAATCTGGTTACTAGGGCAGCAGAGCCTCAATGGAAGTCGCGTTCTAGATTGGAATGTAGAACGGAATGTGCCAGGAGAAGGCCCCTCAAGTGTGTCTCACTACTTCTTGTTCTTGTTTTTAATTTAATTTTTTATTTTTTTATTACAGCATGTTTGAGTACAACGTTTAGCTTGTAGGTGTGCCAGAGGTGGTTCTTTTACACATATACATATGTCTGTTCTTCCTGGGATCCTTTTCCCATGTACGTTATGACAGAATGTTGAGTAGTCTTCTCTTGGTACTCCGTAGGTCTTTGGTGATTATATACGTCTACTGTGTTTGTATATGTCTGTTAACCCCAATATCGTAATGAATTCAATCCTCACACCTTTCCTTTGGTGAACCATAAGTTTGTTTAATGAATCTGTGATTGCCCTTCTCCGTGGAAATATCTGCCCTGGTATCAATTTATAGGTAACACCTATAAGTGATATGATACGATATGTGTCTTTCACTCTCTGACTTACTCCAAGTCACGTGATTACCTCGAGACTCATCTACGGTGCTGTGAATGGCATTGTGTCCTTTTTTTCCTTGGCGAATATTCTGTCTTAGCGAGGTCCATTTTCTGCAATGTGATTCCCTGAGGGCTGAGGATTAGCTGCCCTGGGCAGCCTGACCCTGCCGGCAAGCCCTCCCCAGGTGTGCCTGGGTTGAGGTCAATATAAACAGCACTCCAGGCAGCAATAGCCCCAGCAGCTGTGCCTGACTCCATATTCTCTGCCCCGTCAGCAGTCTCGGGGCTGTGCTGGTGGGAGGGTGGGAGGGTCCACGGCTTTGTGGGTGGCCCGGTGTGAGTGTGGCTCTGCTGGACTTTCGGCAGGAGTTGCCAGGCTGCCACCTGTAAAGAAGAGGATGTGTCACCCATAACTTCCACTGGAATATCTCTCCGGGCTGAGTTGTGGAAGGGAAAAAAGGAGTGGGGGCCGGGACAGGAGGGGTATCTCAGGCAGGGCAATGGAAAGCTTCCAGAAGAGCGCCCGTGGCCAGGACCATCCTGGCTGACCTGCAGGCACCAAGTTGGCCTGCGTGCTGTCGCTGGTGTGGCTCCACGGCCCTTCCTCTAGGCTTTCAAGCCCTTGTACATATTCAGGTGTTTCACCTGGGAAGGGTGGGAACAGTTCAGCAGCATCTGGCCTGGGGCTCAGCTCACGTTTACTCACAGAGGCCTGGGCACGGTCCCCCAGCTTTGCAATAAGGACGCTCCTTGCGTGGGCGGGTGGGGCTGCTGGCTGTATGGGAGATGATTCCCCACCTCTGACCAATTTCAGAATTGTTTACCACTGGAGCAAGTGCCTTGGTAGTGTTTTCCTCTGTATAACGGTTAGGTTCAATTTTTTTTTTTTCTTTTTTGGTTCAAGTTAGATTTTATTCCTCTTTTATGTATTTATAGATATAAGCATGGAAATAATTCATTGTTATATATACATCAGTGTGAATGGAAGAACTTTTTTTCTGTTTTATTTTTACATTTTATTTTTAAAAATTTTGAAATTTAATTTTGTTTATTTTTTTATACAGTAGGTTATTATTAGTTATCTATTTTATGCATATACATGTATACAGGTCAATCCCAATCTCCCAACTCATCCCACCACCACCACCCCATGGCTTCCCCCACTTTGTGTCCATACGTCTGTTCTCTACCTCTGTGTCTCTATTTCTGCCCTGCAAACCAGTTCATCTGTACCATTTTTCTAGGTTCCACATATAGGCATTAATATACAATATTTGTTTTTCTCTTTCTGACTTACTTCACTCTGTATGACAGTCTCTAGATCCATCAACTTCTCTACAAATGACCCAGTTTCATTCCTTTTTATGGCTGAGTAATATTCCATTTTATAAATGTACCACATCTTTATCCATTCGTCTGTCTGTGGGCATTTAGGTTGCTTCCATTACCTGGCTATTGTAAATAGTGCTGCAATGAACATTGTGGTGAATGTGTCTTTGTGATTTATGGTTTTCTCTGGGTATATGCCCAGAAGTGGGATTGCTGGATCCTATGGTAATTCTCTTTTTAGTTTTTTAAAGGAACCTCCATACTGTTCTCCATAGTGACTGTATCAATTTACATTCCCACCAATAGCGGAAGAGGGTTCCTTTTGTCCACACCCTCCCCAGAATTTGTTGTTTGTACATTATCTGATGATGCCGATTCTAACAGGTGTGAGGTCTTACCTCATTGTAGTTTTGATTTGCATTTCTCTAATAATTAGTGATGTTGAGCAGCTTCTCATGTGCGTCTTGGCCATCTCTGTGACTTCTTTGAAGAAACGTCTCTTTAGATCTTCTGCCCATTTTTGTATTGGGTTGTTTGTTTTATTAATATTAAGCTGCATGAGCTGTTTATATATATTGGAGATTAAACCTTTGTCCATTGATTCGTTTGTGAACGTTTTCGCCCATTCTGAGGGTTGCCTTATTCCATTCCCGTTTTTTTAACAAAGAAAGAAAGAAAGCAAAAGAAGGAGAACACTAATGTGCGTGAAATATGCCTCTTGAAACTGTCGTTTTGAAATATGGACGTCTTTTGAATTTTTTGGTCGATATATGACCCCAGGATTTGTTTTCAGGTCAGGTGTCATTTACAGGCCTGTAATGATTTGGAATATCCACTGACCATTAGCGCTGGGATTAAAGCTGCAGTTGTGAGAAATGGCCACAAGGTGGCAGCAGTTCTCCCTTACCAAATCTGGTTACTAGGGCAGCAGAGCCTCAATGGAAGTCGCGTTCTAGATTGGAATGTAGAACGGAATGTGCCAGGAGAAGGCCCCTCAAGTGTGTCTCACTACTTCTTGTTCTTGTTTTTAATTTAATTTTTTATTTTTTTATTACAGCATGTTTGAGTACAACGTTTAGCTTGTTGTAGGTGTGCCAGAGGTGGTTCTTTGACACATATACATATATCTGTTCTTCCTGGGATCCTTTTCCCATGTACGTTATGACAGAATGTTGAGTAGTCTTCTCTTGGTACTCCATAGGTCTTTGGTGATTATATACGTCTACTGTGTTTGTATATGTCTGTTAACCCCAATATCGTAATGAATTCAATCCTCACACCTTTCCTTTGGTGAACCATAAGTTTGTTTAATGAATCTGTGATTGCCCTTCTCCGTGGAAATATCTGCCCTGGTATCAATTTATAGGTAACACCTATAAGTGATATGATACGATATGTGTCTTTCACTCTCTGACTTACTCCAAGTCACGTGATTACCTCGAGACTCATCTACGGTGCTGCGAATGGCATTGTGTCCTTTTTTTCCTTGGCGAATATACTGTCTTAGCGAGGTCCATTTTCTGCAATGTGATTCCCTGAGGGCTGAGGATTAGCTGCCCTGGGCAGCCTGACCCTGCCGGCAAGCCCTCCCCAGGTGTGCCTGGGTTGAGGTCAATATAAACAGCACTCCAGGCAGCAATAGCCCCAGCAGCTGTGCCTGACTCCATATTCTCTGCCCCGTCAGCAGTCTCGGGGCTGTGCTGGTGGGAGGGTGGGAGGGTCCACGGCTTTGTGGGTGGCCCGGTGTGAGTGGGGCTCTGCTGGACTTTCGGCAGGAGTTGCCAGGCTGCCACCTGTAAAGAAGAGGATGTGTCACCCATAACTTCCACTGGAATATCTCTCCGGGCTGAGGTGAGGAAGGAAAAAAAGGAGTGGGGGCCGGGACAGGAGGGGTATCTCAGGCAGGGCAATGGAAAGCTTCCAGAAGAGCGCCCGTGGCCAGGACCATCCTGGCTGACCTGCAGGCACCAAGTTGGCCTGCGTGCCGTCGCTGGTGTGGCTCCACGGCCCTCCCTCTAGGCTTTCAAGCCCTTGTACATATTCAGGTGTTTCACCTGGGAAGGGTGGGAACAGTTCAGCAGCATCTGGCCTGGGGCTCAGCTCACGTTTACTCACAGAGGCCTGGGCACGGTCCCCCAGCTTTGCAATAAGGACGCTCCTTGTGTGGGTGGGTGGGGCTGCTGGCTGTATGGGAGATGATTCCCCACCTCTGACCAATTTCAGAATTGTTTACCACTGGAGCAAGTGCCTTGGTAGTGTTTTCCTCTGTATAACTGTTAGGTTCAATTTTTTTTTTCTTTTTTGGTTCAAGTTAGATTTTATTCCTCTTTTATGTATTTATAGATATAAGCATGGAAATAATTCATTGTTATATATACATCAGTGAGAATGGAAGAAATTTTTTTCTGTTTTATTTTTACATTTTATTTTTAAAAATTTTGAAATTTAATTTTGTTTATTTTTTTATACAGTAGGTTATTATTAGTTATCTATTTTATGCATATACATGTATACAGGTCAATCCCAATCTCCCAACTCATCCCACCACCACCACCCCATGGCTTCCCCCACTTTGTGTCCATACGTCTGTTCTCTACCTCTGTGTCTCTATTTCTGCCCTGCAAACCAGTTCATCTGTACCATTTTTCTAGGTTCCACATATAGGCATTAATATACAATATTTGTTTTTCTCTTTCTGACTTACTTCACTCTGTATGACAGTCTCTAGATCCATCAACTTCTCTACAAATGACCCAGTTTCATTCCTTTTTATGGCTGAGTAATATTCCATTTTATATATGTACCACATCTTTATCCATTCGTCTGTCTGTGGGCATTTAGGTTGCTTCCATTACCTGGCTATTGTAAATAGTGCTGCAATGAACATTGTGGTGAATGTGTCTTTGTGATTTATGGTTTTCTCTGGGTATATGCCCAGAAGTGGGATTGCTGGATCCTATGGTAATTCTCTTTTTAGTTTTTTAAAGGAACCTCCATACTGTTCTCCATAGTGACTGTATCAATTTACATTCCCACCAATAGCGGAAGAGGGTTCCTTTTGTCCACACCCTCCCCAGAATTTGTTGTTTGTACATTATCTGATGATGCCGATTCTAACAGGTGTGAGGTCTTACCTCATTGTAGTTTTGATTTGCATTTCTCTAATAATTAGTGATGTTGAGCAGCTTCTCATGTGCGTCTTGGCCATCTCTGTGACTTCTTTGAAGAAACGTCTCTTTAGATCTTCTGCCCATTTTTGTATTGGGTTGTTTGTTTTATTAATATTAAGCTGCATGAGCTGTTATATATATTGGAGATTAAACCTTTGTCCATTGATTCGTTTGTGAACGTTTTCGCCCATTCTGAGGGTTGCCTTTTTCCATTCCCGTTTTTTTAACAAAGAAAGAAAGAAAGCAAAAGAAGCAGAACACTAATGTGCGTGAAATATGCCTCTTGAAACTGTCGTTTTGTAATATGGACGTCTTTTGGATTTTTTGGTCGATATATGACCCCAGGATTTGTTTTCAGGGCAGGTGTCATTTACAGGCCTGTAATGATTTGGAATATCCACTGACCATTAGCGCTGGGATTAAAGCTGCAGTTGTGAGAAACGGCCACAAGGTGGCAGCAGTTCTCCCTTACCAAATCTGGTTACTAGGGCAGCAGAGCCTCAATGGAAGTCGCGTTCTAGATTGGAATGTAGAACGGAATGTGCCAGGAGAAGGCCCCTCAAGTGTGTCTCACTACTTCTTGTTCTTGTTTTTAATTTAATTTTTTATTTTTTTATTACAGCATGTTTGAGTACAACGTTTAGCTTGTAGGTGTGCCAGAGGTGGTTCTTTTACACATATACATATGTCTGTTCTTCCTGGGATCCTTTTCCCATGTACGTTATGACAGAATGTTGAGTAGTCTTCTCTTGGTACTCCGTAGGTCTTTGGTGATTATATACGTCTACTGTGTTTGTATATGTCTGTTAACCCCAATATCGTAATGAATTCAATCCTCACACCTTTCCTTTGGTGAACCATAAGTTTGTTTAATGAATCTGTGATTGCCCTTCTCCGTGGAAATATCTGCCCTGGTATCAATTTATAGGTAACACCTATAAGTGATATGATACGATATGTGTCTTTCACTCTCTGACTTACTCCAAGTCACGTGATTACCTCGAGACTCATCTACGGTGCTGTGAATGGCATTGTGTCCTTTTTTTCCTTGGCGAATATTCTGTCTTAGCGAGGTCCATTTTCTGCAATGTGATTCCCTGAGGGCTGAGGATTAGCTGCCCTGGGCAGCCTGACCCTGCCGGCAAGCCCTCCCCAGGTGTGCCTGGGTTGAGGTCAATATAAACAGCACTCCAGGCAGCAATAGCCCCAGCAGCTGTGCCTGACTCCATATTCTCTGCCCCGTCAGCAGTCTCGGGGCTGTGCTGGTGGGAGGGTGGGAGGGTCCACGGCTTTGTGGGTGGCCCGGTGTGAGTGTGGCTCTGCTGGACTTTCGGCAGGAGTTGCCAGGCTGCCACCTGTAAAGAAGAGGATGTGTCACCCATAACTTCCACTGGAATATCTCTCCGGGCTGAGTTGTGGAAGGGAAAAAAGGAGTGGGGGCCGGGACAGGAGGGGTATCTCAGGCAGGGCAATGGAAAGCTTCCAGAAGAGCGCCCGTGGCCAGGACCATCCTGGCTGACCTGCAGGCACCAAGTTGGCCTGCGTGCTGTCGCTGGTGTGGCTCCACGGCCCTTCCTCTAGGCTTTCAAGCCCTTGTACATATTCAGGTGTTTCACCTGGGAAGGGTGGGAACAGTTCAGCAGCATCTGGCCTGGGGCTCAGCTCACGTTTACTCACAGAGGCCTGGGCACGGTCCCCCAGCTTTGCAATAAGGACGCTCCTTGCGTGGGCGGGTGGGGCTGCTGGCTGTATGGGAGATGATTCCCCACCTCTGACCAATTTCAGAATTGTTTACCACTGGAGCAAGTGCCTTGGTAGTGTTTTCCTCTGTATAACGGTTAGGTTCAATTTTTTTTTTTTCTTTTTTGGTTCAAGTTAGATTTTATTCCTCTTTTATGTATTTATAGATATAAGCATGGAAATAATTCATTGTTATATATACATCAGTGTGAATGGAAGAACTTTTTTTCTGTTTTATTTTTACATTTTATTTTTAAAAATTTTGAAATTTAATTTTGTTTATTTTTTTATACAGTAGGTTATTATTAGTTATCTATTTTATGCATATACATGTATACAGGTCAATCCCAATCTCCCAACTCATCCCACCACCACCACCCCATGGCTTCCCCCACTTTGTGTCCATACGTCTGTTCTCTACCTCTGTGTCTCTATTTCTGCCCTGCAAACCAGTTCATCTGTACCATTTTTCTAGGTTCCACATATAGGCATTAATATACAATATTTGTTTTTCTCTTTCTGACTTACTTCACTCTGTATGACAGTCTCTAGATCCATCAACTTCTCTACAAATGACCCAGTTTCATTCCTTTTTATGGCTGAGTAATATTCCATTTTATATATGTACCACATCTTTATCCATTCGTCTGTCTGTGGGCATTTAGGTTGCTTCCATTACCTGGCTATTGTAAATAGTGCTGCAATGAACATTGTGGTGAATGTGTCTTTGTGATTTATGGTTTTCTCTGGGTATATGCCCAGAAGTGGGATTGCTGGATCCTATGGTAATTCTCTTTTTAGTTTTTTAAAGGAACCTCCATACTGTTCTCCATAGTGACTGTATCAATTTACATTCCCACCAATAGCGGAAGAGGGTTCCTTTTGTCCACACCCTCCCCAGAATTTGTTGTTTGTACATTATCTGATGATGCCGATTCTAACAGGTGTGAGGTCTTACCTCATTGTAGTTTTGATTTGCATTTCTCTAATAATTAGTGATGTTGAGCAGCTTCTCATGTGCGTCTTGGCCATCTCTGTGACTTCTTTGAAGAAACGTCTCTTTAGATCTTCTGCCCATTTTTGTATTGGGTTGTTTGTTTTATTAATATTAAGCTGCATGAGCTGTTTATATATATTGGAGATTAAACCTTTGTCCATTGATTCGTTTGTGAACGTTTTCGCCCATTCTGAGGGTTGCCTTATTCCATTCCCGTTTTTTTAACAAAGAAAGAAAGAAAGCAAAAGAAGGAGAACACTAATGTGCGTGAAATATGCCTCTTGAAACTGTCGTTTTGAAATATGGACGTCTTTTGAATTTTTTGGTCGATATATGACCCCAGGATTTGTTTTCAGGTCAGGTGTCATTTACAGGCCTGTAATGATTTGGAATATCCACTGACCATTAGCGCTGGGATTAAAGCTGCAGTTGTGAGAAATGGCCACAAGGTGGCAGCAGTTCTCCCTTACCAAATCTGGTTACTAGGGCAGCAGAGCCTCAATGGAAGTCGCGTTCTAGATTGGAATGTAGAACGGAATGTGCCAGGAGAAGGCCCCTCAAGTGTGTCTCACTACTTCTTGTTCTTGTTTTTAATTTAATTTTTTATTTTTTTATTACAGCATGTTTGAGTACAACGTTTAGCTTGTTGTAGGTGTGCCAGAGGTGGTTCTTTGACACATATACATATGTCTGTTCTTCCTGGGATCCTTTTCCCATGTACGTTATGACAGAATGTTGAGTAGTCTTCTCTTGGTACTCCATAGGTCTTTGGTGATTATATACGTCTACTGTGTTTGTATATGTCTGTTAACCCCAATATCGTAATGAATTCAATCCTCACACCTTTCCTTTGGTGAACCATAAGTTTGTTTAATGAATCTGTGATTGCCCTTCTCCGTGGAAATATCTGCCCTGGTATCAATTTATAGGTAACACCTATAAGTGATATGATACGATATGTGTCTTTCACTCTCTGACTTACTCCAAGTCACGTGATTACCTCGAGACTCATCTACGGTGCTGCGAATGGCATTGTGTCCTTTTTTTCCTTGGCGAATATTCTGTCTTAGCGAGGTCCATTTTCTGCAATGTGATTCCCTGAGGGCTGAGGATTAGCTGCCCTGGGCAGCCTGACCCTGCCGGCAAGCCCTCCCCAGGTGTGCCTGCCTTGAGGTCAATATAAACAGCACTCCAGGCAGCAATAGCCCCTGCAGCTGTGCCTGACTCCATATTCTCTGCCCCGTCAGCAGTCTCGGGGCTGTGCTGGTGGGAGGGTCGGAGGGTCCACGGCTTTGTGGGTGGCCCGGTGTGAGTGGGGCTCTGCTGGACTTTCGGCAGGAGTTGCCAGGCTGCCACCTGTAAAGAAGAGGATGTGTCACCCATAACTTCCACTGGAATATCTCTCCGGGCTGAGGTGAGGAAGGAAAAAAAGGAGTGGGGGCCGGGACAGGAGGGGTATCTCAGGCAGGGCAATGGAAAGCTTCCAGAAGAGCGCCCGTGGCCAGGACCATCCTGGCTGACCTGCAGGCACCAAGTTGGCCTGCGTGCCGTCGCTGGTGTGGCTCCACGGCCCTCCCTCTAGGCTTTCAAGCCCTTGTACATATTCAGGTGTTTCACCTGGGAAGGGTGGGAACAGTTCAGCAGCATCTGGCCTGGGGCTCAGCTCACGTTTACTCACAGAGACCTGGGCACGGTCCCCCAGCTTTGCAATAAGGACGCTCCTTGCGTGGGCGGGTGGGGCTGCTGGCTGTATGGGAGATGATTCCCCACCTCTGACCAATTTCAGAATTGTTTACCACTGGAGCAAGTGCCTTGGTAGTGTTTTCCTCTGTATAACGGTTAGGTTCAATTTTTTTTTTCTTTTTTGGTTCAAGTTAGATTTTATTCCTCTTTTATGTATTTATAGATATAAGCATGGAAATAATTCATTGTTATATATACATCAGTGTGAATGGAAGAACTTTTTTTCTGTTTTATTTTTACATTTTATTTTTAAAAATTTTAAAATTTAATTTTGTTTATTTTTTTATACAGTAGGTTATTATTAGTTATCTATTTTATGCATATACATGTATACAGGTCAATCCCAATCTCCCAACTCATCCCACCACCACCACCCCATGGCTTCCCCCACTTTGTGTCCATACGTCTGTTCTCTACCTCTGTGTCTCTATTTCTGCCCTGCAAACCAGTTCATCTGTACCATTTTTCTAGGTTCCACATATAGGCATTAATATACAATATTTGTTTTTCTCTTTCTGACTTACTTCACTCTGGATGACAGTCTCTAGATCCATCAACTTCTCTACAAATGACCCAGTTTCATTCCTTTTTATGGCTGAGTAATATTCCATTTTATATATGTACCACATCTTTATCCATTCGTCTGTCTGTGGGCATTTAGGTTGCTTCCATTACCTGGCTATTGTAAATAGTGCTGCAATGAACATTGTGGTGAATGTGTCTTTGTGATTTATGGTTTTCTCTGGGTATATGCCCAGAAGTGGGATTGCTGGATCCTATGGTAATTCTCTTTTTAGTTTTTTAAAGGAACCTCCATACTGTTCTCCATAGTGACTGTATCAATTTACATTCCCACCAATAGCGGAAGAGGGTTCCTTTTGTCCACACCCTCCCCAGAATTTGTTGTTTGTACATTATCTGATGATGCCGATTCTAACAGGTGTGAGGTCTTACCTCATTGTAGTTTTGATTTGCATTTCTCTAATAATTAGTGATGTTGAGCAGCTTCTCATGTGCGTCTTGGCCATCTCTGTGACTTCTTTGAAGAAACGTCTCTTTAGATCTTCTGCCCATTTTTGTATTGGGTTGTTTGTTTTATTAATATTAAGCTGCATGAGCTGTTTATATATATTGGAGATTAAACCTTTGTCCATTGATTCGTTTGTGAACGTTTTCGCCCATTCTGAGGGTTGCCTTATTCCATTCCCGTTTTTTTAACAAAGAAAGAAAGAAAGCAAAAGAAGGAGAACACTAATGTGCGTGAAATATGCCTCTTGAAACTGTCGTTTTGAAATATGGACGTCTTTTGAATTTTTTGGTCGATATATGACCCCAGGATTTGTTTTCAGGTCAGGTGTCATTTACAGGCCTGTAATGATTTGGAATATCCACTGACCATTAGCGCTGGGATTAAAGCTGCAGTTGTGAGAAATGGCCACAAGGTGGCAGCAGTTCTCCCTTACCAAATCTGGTTACTAGGGCAGCAGAGCCTCAATGGAAGTCGCGTTCTAGATTGGAATGTAGAACGGAATGTGCCAGGAGAAGGCCCCTCAAGTGTGTCTCACTACTTCTTGTTCTTGTTTTTAATTTAATTTTTTATTTTTTTATTACAGCATGTTTGAGTACAACGTTTAGCTTGTTGTAGGTGTGCCAGAGGTGGTTCTTTGACACATATACATATGTCTGTTCTTCCTGGGATCCTTTTCCCATGTACGTTATGACAGAATGTTGAGTAGTCTTCTCTTGGTACTCCATAGGTCTTTGGTGATTATATACGTCTACTGTGTTTGTATATGTCTGTTAACCCCAATATCGTAATGAATTCAATCCTCACACCTTTCCTTTGGTGAACCATAAGTTTGTTTAATGAATCTGTGATTGCCCTTCTCCGTGGAAATATCTGCCCTGGTATCAATTTATAGGTAACACCTATAAGTGATATGATACGATATGTGTCTTTCACTCTCTGACTTACTCCAAGTCACGTGATTACCTCGAGACTCATCTACGGTGCTGCGAATGGCATTGTGTCCTTTTTTTCCTTGGCGAATATACTGTCTTAGCGAGGTCCATTTTCTGCAATGTGATTCCCTGAGGGCTGAGGATTAGCTGCCCTGGGCAGCCTGACCCTGCCGGCAAGCCCTCCCCAGGTGTGCCTGGGTTGAGGTCAATATAAACAGCACTCCAGGCAGCAATAGCGCCAGCAGCTGTGCCTGACTCCATATTCTCTGCCCCGTCAGCAGTCTCGGGGCTGTGCTGGTGGGAGGGTGGGAGGGTCCACGGCTTTGTGGGTGGCCCGGTGTGAGTGGGGCTCTGCTGGACTTTCGGCAGGAGTTGCCAGGCTGCCACCTGTAAAGAAGAGGATGTGTCACCCATAACTTCCACTGGAATATCTCTCCGGGCTGAGGTGAGGAAGGAAAAAAAGGAGTGGGGGCCGGGACAGGAGGGGTATCTCAGGCAGGGCAATGGAAAGCTTCCAGAAGAGCGCCCGTGGCCAGGACCATCCTGGCTGACCTGCAGGCACCAAGTTGGCCTGCGTGCCGTCGCTGGTGTGGCTCCACGGCCCTCCCTCTAGGCTTTCAAGCCCTTGTACATATTCAGGTGTTTCACCTGGGAAGGGTGGGAACAGTTCAGCAGCATCTGGCCTGGGGCTCAGCTCACGTTTACTCACAGAGGCCTGGGCACGGTCCCCCAGCTTTGCAATAAGGACGCTCCTTGTGTGGGCGGGTGGGGCTGCTGGCTGTATGGGAGATGATTCCCCACCTCTGACCAATTTCAGAATTGTTTACCACTGGAGCAAGTGCCTTGGTAGTGTTTTCCTCTGTATAACTGTTAGGTTCAATTTTTTTTTTCTTTTTTGGTTCAAGTTAGATTTTATTCCTCTTTTATGTATTTATAGATATAAGCATGGAAATAATTCATTGTTATATATACATCAGTGAGAATGGAAGAAATTTTTTTCTGTTTTATTTTTACATTTTATTTTTAAAAATTTTGAAATTTAATTTTGTTTATTTTTTTATACAGTAGGTTATTATTAGTTATCTATTTTATGCATATACATGTATACAGGTCAATCCCAATCTCCCAACTCATCCCACCACCACCACCCCATGGCTTCCCCCACTTTGTGTCCATACGTCTGTTCTCTACCTCTGTGTCTCTATTTCTGCCCTGCAAACCAGTTCATCTGTACCATTTTTCTAGGTTCCACATATAGGCATTAATATACAATATTTGTTTTTCTCTTTCTGACTTACTTCACTCTGTATGACAGTCTCTAGATCCATCAACTTCTCTACAAATGACCCAGTTTCATTCCTTTTTATGGCTGAGTAATATTCCATTTTATATATGTACCACATCTTTATCCATTCGTCTGTCTGTGGGCATTTAGGTTGCTTCCATTACCTGGCTATTGTAAATAGTGCTGCAATGAACATTGTGGTGAATGTGTCTTTGTGATTTATGGTTTTCTCTGGGTATATGCCCAGAAGTGGGATTGCTGGATCCTATGGTAATTCTCTTTTTAGTTTTTTAAAGGAACCTCCATACTGTTCTCCATAGTGACTGTATCAATTTACATTCCCACCAATAGCGGAAGAGGGTTCCTTTTGTCCACACCCTCCCCAGAATTTGTTGTTTGTACATTATCTGATGATGCCGATTCTAACAGGTGTGAGGTCTTACCTCATTGTAGTTTTGATTTGCATTTCTCTAATAATTAGTGATGTTGAGCAGCTTCTCATGTGCGTCTTGGCCATCTCTGTGACTTCTTTGAAGAAACGTCTCTTTAGATCTTCTGCCCATTTTTGTATTGGGTTGTTTGTTTTATTAATATTAAGCTGCATGAGCTGTTTATATATATTGGAGATTAAACCTTTGTCCATTGATTCGTTTGTGAACGTTTTCGCCCATTCTGAGGGTTGCCTTATTCCATTCCCGTTTTTTTAACAAAGAAAGAAAGAAAGCAAAAGAAGCAGAACACTAATGTGCGTGAAATATGCCTCTTGAAACTGTCGTTTTGAAATATGGACGTCTTTTGAATTTTTTGGTCGATATATGACCCCAGGATTTGTTTTCAGGGCAGGTGTCATTTACAGGCCTGTAATGATTTGGAATATCCACTGACCATTAGCGCTGGGATTAAAGCTGCAGTTGTGAGAAATGGCCACAAGGTGGCAGCAGTTCTCCCTTACCAAATCTGGTTACTAGGGCAGCAGAGCCTCAATGGAAGTCGCGTTCTAGATTGGAATGTAGAACGGAATGTGCCAGGAGAAGGCCCCTCAAGTGTGTCTCACTACTTCTTGTTCTTGTTTTTAATTTAATTTTTTTATTTTTTTATTACAGCATGTTTGAGTACAACGTTTAGCTTGTTGTAGGTGTGCCAGAGGTGGTTCTTTTACACATATACATATGTCTGTTCTTCCTGGGATCCTTTTCCCATGTACGTTATGACAGAATGTTGAGTAGTCTTCTCTTGGTACTCCGTAGGTCTTTGGTGATTATATACGTCTACTGTGTTTGTATATGTCTGTTAACCCCAATATCGTAATGAATTCAATCCTCACACCTTTCCTTTGGTGAACCATAAGTTTGTTTAATGAATCTGTGATTGCCCTTCTCCGTGGAAATATCTGCCCTGGTATCAATTTATAGGTAACACCTATAAGTGATATGATACGATATGTGTCTTTCACTCTCTGACTTACTCCAAGTCACGTGATTACCTCGAGACTCATCTACGGTGCTGCGAATGGCATTGTGTCCTTTTTTTCCTTGGCGAATATTCTGTCTTAGCGAGGTCCATTTTCTGCAATGTGATTCCCTGAGGGCTGAGGATTAGCTGCCCTGGGCAGCCTGACCCTGCCGGCAAGACCTCCCCAGGTGTGCCTGGGTTGAGGTCAATATAAACAGCACTCCAGGCAGCAATAGCCCCTGCAGCTGTGCCTGACTCCATATTCTCTGCCCCGTCAGCAGTCTCGGGGCTGTGCTGGTGGGAGGGTGGGAGGGTCCACGGCTTTGTGGGTGGCCCGGTGTGAGTGGGGCTCTGCTGGACTTTCGGCAGGAGTTGCCAGGCTGCCACCTGTAAAGAAGAGGATGTGTCACCCATAACTTCCACTGGAATATCTCTCCGGGCTGAGGTGAGGAAGGAAAAAAAGGAGTGGGGGCCGGGACAGGAGGGGTATCTCAGGCAGGGCAATGGAAAGCTTCCAGAAGAGCGCCCGTGGCCAGGACCATCCTGGCTGACCTGCAGGCACCAAGTTGGCCTGCGTGCCGTCGCTGGTGTGGCTCCACGGCCCTCCCTCTAGGCTTTCAAGCCCTTGTACATATTCAGGTGTTTCACCTGGGAAGGGTGGGAACAGTTCAGCAGCATCTGGCCTGGGGCTCAGCTCACGTTTACTCACAGAGGCCTGGGCACGGTCCCCCAGCTTTGCAATAAGGACGCTCCTTGTGTGGGCGGGTGGGGCTGCTGGCTGTATGGGAGATGATTCCCCACCTCTGACCAATTTCAGAATTGTTTACCACTGGAGCAAGTGCCTTGGTAGTGTTTTCCTCTGTATAACTGTTAGGTTCAATTTTTTTTTTCTTTTTTGGTTCAAGTTAGATTTTATTCCTCTTTTATGTATTTATAGATATAAGCATGGAAATAATTCATTGTTATATATACATCAGTGAGAATGGAAGAAATTTTTTTCTGTTTTATTTTTACATTTTATTTTTAAAAATTTTGAAATTTAATTTTGTTTATTTTTTTATACAGTAGGTTATTATTAGTTATCTATTTTATGCATATACATGTATACAGGTCAATCCCAATCTCCCAACTCATCCCACCACCACCACCCCATGGCTTCCCCCACTTTGTGTCCATACGTCTGTTCTCTACCTCTGTGTCTCTATTTCTGCCCTGCAAACCAGTTCATCTGTACCATTTTTCTAGGTTCCACATATAGGCATTAATATACAATATTTGTTTTTCTCTTTCTGACTTACTTCACTCTGTATGACAGTCTCTAGATCCATCAACTTCTCTACAAATGACCCAGTTTCATTCCTTTTTATGGCTGAGTAATATTCCATTTTATATATGTACCACATCTTTATCCATTCGTCTGTCTGTGGGCATTTAGGTTGCTTCCATTACCTGGCTATTGTAAATAGTGCTGCAATGAACATTGTGGTGAATGTGTCTTTGTGATTTATGGTTTTCTCTGGGTATATGCCCAGAAGTGGGATTGCTGGATCCTATGGTAATTCTCTTTTTAGTTTTTTAAAGGAACCTCCATACTGTTCTCCATAGTGACTGTATCAATTTACATTCCCACCAATAGCGGAAGAGGGTTCCTTTTGTCCACACCCTCCCCAGAATTTGTTGTTTGTACATTATCTGATGATGCCGATTCTAACAGGTGTGAGGTCTTACCTCATTGTAGTTTTGATTTGCATTTCTCTAATAATTAGTGATGTTGAGCAGCTTCTCATGTGCGTCTTGGCCATCTCTGTGACTTCTTTGAAGAAACGTCTCTTTAGATCTTCTGCCCATTTTTGTATTGGGTTGTTTGTTTTATTAATATTAAGCTGCATGAGCTGTTTATATATATTGGAGATTAAACCTTTGTCCATTGATTCGTTTGTGAACGTTTTCGCCCATTCTGAGGGTTGCCTTTTTCCATTCCCGTTTTTTTAACAAAGAAAGAAAGAAAGCAAAAGAAGCAGAACACTAATGTGCGTGAAATATGCCTCTTGAAACTGTCGTTTTGTAATATGGACGTCTTTTGGATTTTTTGGTCGATATATGACCCCAGGATTTGTTTTCAGGGCAGGTGTCATTTACAGGCCTGTAATGATTTGGAATATCCACTGACCATTAGCGCTGGGATTAAAGCTGCAGTTGTGAGAAACGGCCACAAGGTGGCAGCAGTTCTCCCTTACCAAATCTGGTTACTAGGGCAGCAGAGCCTCAATGGAAGTCGCGTTCTAGATTGGAATGTAGAACGGAATGTGCCAGGAGAAGGCCCCTCAAGTGTGTCTCACTACTTCTTGTTCTTGTTTTTAATTTAATTTTTTATTTTTTTATTACAGCATGTTTGAGTACAACGTTTAGCTTGTAGGTGTGCCAGAGGTGGTTCTTTTACACATATACATATGTCTGTTCTTCCTGGGATCCTTTTCCCATGTACGTTATGACAGAATGTTGAGTAGTCTTCTCTTGGTACTCCGTAGGTCTTTGGTGATTATATACGTCTACTGTGTTTGTATATGTCTGTTAACCCCAATATCGTAATGAATTCAATCCTCACACCTTTCCTTTGGTGAACCATAAGTTTGTTTAATGAATCTGTGATTGCCCTTCTCCGTGGAAATATCTGCCCTGGTATCAATTTATAGGTAACACCTATAAGTGATATGATACGATATGTGTCTTTCACTCTCTGACTTACTCCAAGTCACGTGATTACCTCGAGACTCATCTACGGTGCTGTGAATGGCATTGTGTCCTTTTTTTCCTTGGCGAATATTCTGTCTTAGCGAGGTCCATTTTCTGCAATGTGATTCCCTGAGGGCTGAGGATTAGCTGCCCTGGGCAGCCTGACCCTGCCGGCAAGCCCTCCCCAGGTGTGCCTGGGTTGAGGTCAATATAAACAGCACTCCAGGCAGCAATAGCCCCTGCAGCTGTGCCTGACACCATATTCTCTGCCCCGTCAGCAGTCTCGGGGCTGTGCTGGTGGGAGGGTGGGAGGGTCCACGGCTTTGTGGGTGGCCCGGTGTGAGTGGGACTCTGCTGGACTTTCGGCAGGAGTTGCCAGGCTGCCACCTGTAAAGAAGAGGATGTGTCACCCATAACTTCCACTGGAATATCTCTCCGGGCTGAGTTGTGGAAGGGAAAAAAGGAGTGGGGGCCGGGACAGGAGGGGTATCTCAGGCAGGGCAATGGAAAGCTTCCAGAAGAGCGCCCGTGGCCAGGACCATCCTGGCTGACCTGCAGGCACCAAGTTGGCCTGCGTGCTGTCGCTGGTGTGGCTCCACGGCCCTTCCTCTAGGCTTTCAAGCCCTTGTACATATTCAGGTGTTTCACCTGGGAAGGGTGGGAACAGTTCAGCAGCATCTGGCCTGGGGCTCAGCTCACGTTTACTCACAGAGGCCTGGGCACGGTCCCCCAGCTTTGCAATAAGGACGCTCCTTGCGTGGGCGGGTGGGGCTGCTGGCTGTATGGGAGATGATTCCCCACCTCTGACCAATTTCAGAATTGTTTACCACTGGAGCAAGTGCCTTGGTAGTGTTTTCCTCTGTATAACGGTTAGGTTCAATTTTTTTTTTTTCTTTTTTGGTTCAAGTTAGATTTTATTCCTCTTTTATGTATTTATAGATATAAGCATGGAAATAATTCATTGTTATATATACATCAGTGTGAATGGAAGAACATTTTTTCTGTTTTATTTTTACATTTTATTTTTAAAAATTTTGAAATTTAATTTTGTTTATTTTTTTATACAGTAGGTTATTATTAGTTATCTATTTTATGCATATACATGTATACAGGTCAAGCCCAATCTCCCAACTCATCCCACCACCACCACCCCATGGCTTCCCCCACTTTGTGTCCATACGTCTGTTCTCTACCTCTGTGTCTCTATTTCTGCCCTGCAAACCAGTTCATCTGTACCATTTTTCTAGGTTCCACATATAGGCATTAATATACAATATTTGTTTTTCTCTTTCTGACTTACTTCACTCTGCATGACAGTCTCTAGATCCATCAACTTCTCTACAAATGACCCAGTTTCATTCCTTTTTATGGCTGAGTAATATTCCATTTTATATATGTACCACATCTTTATCCATTCGTCTGTCTGTGGCCATTTAGGTTGCTTCCATTACCTGGCTATTGTAAATAGTGCTGCAATGAACATTGTGGTGAATGTGTCTTTGTGATTTATGGTTTTCTCTGGGTATATGCCCAGAAGTGGGATTGCTGGATCCTATGGTAATTCTCTTTTTAGTTTTTTAAAGGAACCTCCATACCGTTCTCCATAGTGACTGTATCAATTTACATTCCCACCAATAGCGGAAGAGGGTTCCTTTTGTCCACACCCTCCCCAGAATTTGTTGTTTGTACATTATCTGATGATGCCGATTCTAACAGGTGTGAGGTCTTACCTCATTGTAATTTTGATTTGCATTTCTCTAATAATTAGTGATGTTGAGCAGCTTCTCATGTGCGTCTTGGCCATCTCTGTGACTTCTTTGAAGAAACGTCTCTTTAGATCTTCTGCCCATTTTTGTATTGGGTTGTTTGTTTTATTAATATTAAGCTGCATGAGCTGTTTATATATATTGGAGATTAAACCTTTGTCCATTGATTCGTTTGTGAACGTTTTCGCCCATTCTGAGGGTTGCCTTTTTCCATTCCCGTTTTTTTAACAAAGAAAGAAAGAAAGCAAAAGAAGCAGAACACTAATGTGCGTGAAATATGCCTCTTGAAACTGTTGTTTTGAAATATGGATGTCTTTTGAATTTTTTGGTCGATATATGACCCCAGGATTTGTTTTCAGGGCAGGTGTCATTTACAGGCCTGTAATGATTTGGAATATCCACTGACCATTAGCGCTGGGATTAAAGCTGCAGTTGTGAGAAATGGCCACAAGGTGGCAGCAGTTCTCCCTTACCAAATCTGGTTACTAGGGCAGCAGAGCCTCAATGGAAGTCGCGTTCTAGATTGGAATGTAGAACGGAATGTGCCAGGAGAAGGCCCCTCAAGTGTGTCTCACTACTTCTTGTTCTTGTTTTTAATTTAATTTTTTTATTTTTTTATTACAGCATGTTTGAGTACAACGTTTAGCTTGTTGTAGGTGTGCCAGAGGTGGTTCTTTTACACATATACATATGTCTGTTCTTCCTGGGATCCTTTTCCCATGTACGTTATGACAGAATGTTGAGTAGTCTTCTCTTGGTACTCCGTAGGTCTTTGGTGATTATATACGTCTACTGTGTTTGTATATGTCTGTTAACCCCAATATCGTAATGAATTCAATCCTCACACCTTTCCTTTGGTGAACCATAAGTTTGTTTAATGAATCTGTGATTGCCCTTCTCCGTGGAAATATCTGCCCTGGTATCAATTTATAGGTAACACCTATAAGTGATATGATACGATATGTGTCTTTCACTCTCTGACTTACTCCAAGTCACGTGATTACCTCGAGACTCATCTACGGTGCTGCGAATGGCATTGTGTCCTTTTTTTCCTTGGCGAATATTCTGTCTTAGCGAGGTCCATTTTCTGCAATGTGATTCCCTGAGGGCTGAGGATTAGCTGCCCTGGGCAGCCTGACCCTGCCGGCAAGACCTCCCCAGGTGTGCCTGGGTTGAGGTCAATATAAACAGCACTCCAGGCAGCAATAGCCCCTGCAGCTGTGCCTGACTCCATATTCTCTGCCCCGTCAGCAGTCTCGGGGCTGTGCTGGTGGGAGGGTGGGAGGGTCCACGGCTTTGTGGGTGGCCCGGTGTGAGTGGGGCTCTGCTGGACTTTCGGCAGGAGTTGCCAGGCTGCCACCTGTAAAGAAGAGGATGTGTCACCCATAACTTCCACTGGAATATCTCTCCGGGCTGAGGTGAGGAAGGAAAAAAAGGAGTGGGGGCCGGGACAGGAGGGGTATCTCAGGCAGGGCAATGGAAAGCTTCCAGAAGAGCGCCCGTGGCCAGGACCATCCTGGCTGACCTGCAGGCACCAAGTTGGCCTGCGTGCCGTCGCTGGTGTGGCTCCACGGCCCTCCCTCTAGGCTTTCAAGCCCTTGTACATATTCAGGTGTTTCACCTGGGAAGGGTGGGAACAGTTCAGCAGCATCTGGCCTGGGGCTCAGCTCACGTTTACTCACAGAGGCCTGGGCACGGTCCCCCAGCTTTGCAATAAGGACGCTCCTTGTGTGGGCGGGTGGGGCTGCTGGCTGTATGGGAGATGATTCCCCACCTCTGACCAATTTCAGAATTGTTTACCACTGGAGCAAGTGCCTTGGTAGTGTTTTCCTCTGTATAACTGTTAGGTTCAATTTTTTTTTTCTTTTTTGGTTCAAGTTAGATTTTATTCCTCTTTTATGTATTTATAGATATAAGCATGGAAATAATTCATTGTTATATATACATCAGTGAGAATGGAAGAAATTTTTTTCTGTTTTATTTTTACATTTTATTTTTAAAAATTTTGAAATTTAATTTTGTTTATTTTTTTATACAGTAGGTTATTATTAGTTATCTATTTTATGCATATACATGTATACAGGTCAATCCCAATCTCCCAACTCATCCCACCACCACCACCCCATGGCTTCCCCCACTTTGTGTCCATACGTCTGTTCTCTACCTCTGTGTCTCTATTTCTGCCCTGCAAACCAGTTCATCTGTACCATTTTTCTAGGTTCCACATATAGGCATTAATATACAATATTTGTTTTTCTCTTTCTGACTTACTTCACTCTGTATGACAGTCTCTAGATCCATCAACTTCTCTACAAATGACCCAGTTTCATTCCTTTTTATGGCTGAGTAATATTCCATTTTATATATGTACCACATCTTTATCCATTCGTCTGTCTGTGGGCATTTAGGTTGCTTCCATTACCTGGCTATTGTAAATAGTGCTGCAATGAACATTGTGGTGAATGTGTCTTTGTGATTTATGGTTTTCTCTGGGTATATGCCCAGAAGTGGGATTGCTGGATCCTATGGTAATTCTCTTTTTAGTTTTTTAAAGGAACCTCCATACTGTTCTCCATAGTGACTGTATCAATTTACATTCCCACCAATAGCGGAAGAGGGTTCCTTTTGTCCACACCCTCCCCAGAATTTGTTGTTTGTACATTATCTGATGATGCCGATTCTAACAGGTGTGAGGTCTTACCTCATTGTAGTTTTGATTTGCATTTCTCTAATAATTAGTGATGTTGAGCAGCTTCTCATGTGCGTCTTGGCCATCTCTGTGACTTCTTTGAAGAAACGTCTCTTTAGATCTTCTGCCCATTTTTGTATTGGGTTGTTTGTTTTATTAATATTAAGCTGCATGAGCTGTTTATATATATTGGAGATTAAACCTTTGTCCATTGATTCGTTTGTGAACGTTTTCGCCCATTCTGAGGGTTGCCTTTTTCCATTCCCGTTTTTTTAACAAAGAAAGAAAGAAAGCAAAAGAAGCAGAACACTAATGTGCGTGAAATATGCCTCTTGAAACTGTCGTTTTGTAATATGGACGTCTTTTGGATTTTTTGGTCGATATATGACCCCAGGATTTGTTTTCAGGGCAGGTGTCATTTACAGGCCTGTAATGATTTGGAATATCCACTGACCATTAGCGCTGGGATTAAAGCTGCAGTTGTGAGAAACGGCCACAAGGTGGCAGCAGTTCTCCCTTACCAAATCTGGTTACTAGGGCAGCAGAGCCTCAATGGAAGTCGCGTTCTAGATTGGAATGTAGAACGGAATGTGCCAGGAGAAGGCCCCTCAAGTGTGTCTCACTACTTCTTGTTCTTGTTTTTAATTTAATTTTTTATTTTTTTATTACAGCATGTTTGAGTACAACGTTTAGCTTGTAGGTGTGCCAGAGGTGGTTCTTTTACACATATACATATGTCTGTTCTTCCTGGGATCCTTTTCCCATGTACGTTATGACAGAATGTTGAGTAGTCTTCTCTTGGTACTCCGTAGGTCTTTGGTGATTATATACGTCTACTGTGTTTGTATATGTCTGTTAACCCCAATATCGTAATGAATTCAATCCTCACACCTTTCCTTTGGTGAACCATAAGTTTGTTTAATGAATCTGTGATTGCCCTTCTCCGTGGAAATATCTGCCCTGGTATCAATTTATAGGTAACACCTATAAGTGATATGATACGATATGTGTCTTTCACTCTCTGACTTACTCCAAGTCACGTGATTACCTCGAGACTCATCTACGGTGCTGTGAATGGCATTGTGTCCTTTTTTTCCTTGGCGAATATTCTGTCTTAGCGAGGTCCATTTTCTGCAATGTGATTCCCTGAGGGCTGAGGATTAGCTGCCCTGGGCAGCCTGACCCTGCCGGCAAGCCCTCCCCAGGTGTGCCTGGGTTGAGGTCAATATAAACAGCACTCCAGGCAGCAATAGCCCCTGCAGCTGTGCCTGACACCATATTCTCTGCCCCGTCAGCAGTCTCGGGGCTGTGCTGGTGGGAGGGTGGGAGGGTCCACGGCTTTGTGGGTGGCCCGGTGTGAGTGGGACTCTGCTGGACTTTCGGCAGGAGTTGCCAGGCTGCCACCTGTAAAGAAGAGGATGTGTCACCCATAACTTCCACTGGAATATCTCTCCGGGCTGAGTTGTGGAAGGGAAAAAAGGAGTGGGGGCCGGGACAGGAGGGGTATCTCAGGCAGGGCAATGGAAAGCTTCCAGAAGAGCGCCCGTGGCCAGGACCATCCTGGCTGACCTGCAGGCACCAAGTTGGCCTGCGTGCTGTCGCTGGTGTGGCTCCACGGCCCTTCCTCTAGGCTTTCAAGCCCTTGTACATATTCAGGTGTTTCACCTGGGAAGGGTGGGAACAGTTCAGCAGCATCTGGCCTGGGGCTCAGCTCACGTTTACTCACAGAGGCCTGGGCACGGTCCCCCAGCTTTGCAATAAGGACGCTCCTTGCGTGGGCGGGTGGGGCTGCTGGCTGTATGGGAGATGATTCCCCACCTCTGACCAATTTCAGAATTGTTTACCACTGGAGCAAGTGCCTTGGTAGTGTTTTCCTCTGTATAACGGTTAGGTTCAATTTTTTTTTTTTCTTTTTTGGTTCAAGTTAGATTTTATTCCTCTTTTATGTATTTATAGATATAAGCATGGAAATAATTCATTGTTATATATACATCAGTGTGAATGGAAGAACATTTTTTCTGTTTTATTTTTACATTTTATTTTTAAAAATTTTGAAATTTAATTTTGTTTATTTTTTTATACAGTAGGTTATTATTAGTTATCTATTTTATGCATATACATGTATACAGGTCAAGCCCAATCTCCCAACTCATCCCACCACCACCACCCCATGGCTTCCCCCACTTTGTGTCCATACGTCTGTTCTCTACCTCTGTGTCTCTATTTCTGCCCTGCAAACCAGTTCATCTGTACCATTTTTCTAGGTTCCACATATAGGCATTAATATACAATATTTGTTTTTCTCTTTCTGACTTACTTCACTCTGCATGACAGTCTCTAGATCCATCAACTTCTCTACAAATGACCCAGTTTCATTCCTTTTTATGGCTGAGTAATATTCCATTTTATATATGTACCACATCTTTATCCATTCGTCTGTCTGTGGCCATTTAGGTTGCTTCCATTACCTGGCTATTGTAAATAGTGCTGCAATGAACATTGTGGTGAATGTGTCTTTGTGATTTATGGTTTTCTCTGGGTATATGCCCAGAAGTGGGATTGCTGGATCCTATGGTAATTCTCTTTTTAGTTTTTTAAAGGAACCTCCATACCGTTCTCCATAGTGACTGTATCAATTTACATTCCCACCAATAGCGGAAGAGGGTTCCTTTTGTCCACACCCTCCCCAGAATTTGTTGTTTGTACATTATCTGATGATGCCGATTCTAACAGGTGTGAGGTCTTACCTCATTGTAATTTTGATTTGCATTTCTCTAATAATTAGTGATGTTGAGCAGCTTCTCATGTGCGTCTTGGCCATCTCTGTGACTTCTTTGAAGAAACGTCTCTTTAGATCTTCTGCCCATTTTTGTATTGGGTTGTTTGTTTTATTAATATTAAGCTGCATGAGCTGTTTATATATATTGGAGATTAAACCTTTGTCCATTGATTCGTTTGTGAACGTTTTCGCCCATTCTGAGGGTTGCCTTTTTCCATTCCCGTTTTTTTAACAAAGAAAGAAAGAAAGCAAAAGAAGCAGAACACTAATGTGCATGAAATATGCCTCTTGAAACTGTTGTTTTGAAATATGGATGTCTTTTGAATTTTTTGGTCGATATATGACCCCAGGATTTGTTTTCAGGGCAGGTGTCATTTACAGGCCTGTAATGATTTGGAATATCCACTGACCATTAGCGCTGGGATTAAAGCTGCAGTTGTGAGAAATGGCCACAAGGTGGCAGCAGTTCTCCCTTACCAAATCTGGTTACTAGGGCAGCAGAGCCTCAATGGAAGTCGCGTTCTAGATTGGAATGTAGAACGGAATGTGCCAGGAGAAGGCCCCTCAAGTGTGTCTCACTACTTCTTGTTCTTGTTTTTAATTTAATTTTTTTATTTTTTTATTACAGCATGTTTGAGTACAACGTTTAGCTTGTTGTAGGTGTGCCAGAGGTGGTTCTTTTACACATATACATATGTCTGTTCTTCCTGGGATCCTTTTCCCATGTACGTTATGACAGAATGTTGAGTAGTCTTCTCTTGGTACTCCGTAGGTCTTTGGTGATTATATACGTCTACTGTGTTTGTATATGTCTGTTAACCCCAATATCGTAATGAATTCAATCCTCACACCTTTCCTTTGGTGAACCATAAGTTTGTTTAATGAATCTGTGATTGCCCTTCTCCGTGGAAATATCTGCCCTGGTATCAATTTATAGGTAACACCTATAAGTGATATGATACGATATGTGTCTTTCACTCTCTGACTTACTCCAAGTCACGTGATTACCTCGAGACTCATCTACGGTGCTGCGAATGGCATTGTGTCCTTTTTTTCCTTGGCGAATATTCTGTCTTAGCGAGGTCCATTTTCTGCAATGTGATTCCCTGAGGGCTGAGGATTAGCTGCCCTGGGCAGCCTGACCCTGCCGGCAAGACCTCCCCAGGTGTGCCTGGGTTGAGGTCAATATAAACAGCACTCCAGGCAGCAATAGCCCCTGCAGCTGTGCCTGACTCCATATTCTCTGCCCCGTCAGCAGTCTCGGGGCTGTGCTGGTGGGAGGGTCGGAGGGTCCACGGCTTTGTGGGTGGCCCGGTGTGAGTGGGGCTCTGCTGGACTTTCGGCAGGAGTTGCCAGGCTGCCACCTGTAAAGAAGAGGATGTGTCACCCATAACTTCCACTGGAATATCTCTCCGGGCTGAGGTGAGGAAGGAAAAAAAGGAGTGGGGGCCGGGACAGGAGGGGTATCTCAGGCAGGGCAATGGAAAGCTTCCAGAAGAGCGCCCGTGGCCAGGACCATCCTGGCTGACCTGCAGGCACCAAGTTGGCCTGCGTGCCGTCGCTGGTGTGGCTCCACGGCCCTCCCTCTAGGCTTTCAAGCCCTTGTACATATTCAGGTGTTTCACCTGGGAAGGGTGGGAACAGTTCAGCAGCATCTGGCCTGGGGCTCAGCTCACGTTTACTCACAGAGACCTGGGCACGGTCCCCCAGCTTTGCAATAAGGACGCTCCTTGCGTGGGCGGGTGGGGCTGCTGGCTGTATGGGAGATGATTCCCCACCTCTGACCAATTTCAGAATTGTTTACCACTGGAGCAAGTGCCTTGGTAGTGTTTTCCTCTGTATAACGGTTAGGTTCAATTTTTTTTTTCTTTTTTGGTTCAAGTTAGATTTTATTCCTCTTTTATGTATTTATAGATATAAGCATGGAAATAATTCATTGTTATATATACATCAGTGTGAATGGAAGAACTTTTTTTCTGTTTTATTTTTACATTTTATTTTTAAAAATTTTGAAATTTAATTTTGTTTATTTTTTTATACAGTAGGTTATTATTAGTTATCTATTTTATGCATATACATGTATACAGGTCAATCCCAATCTCCCAACTCATCCCACCACCACCACCCCATGGCTTCCCCCACTTTGTGTCCATACGTCTGTTCTCTACCTCTGTGTCTCTATTTCTGCCCTGCAAACCAGTTCATCTGTACCATTTTTCTAGGTTCCACATATAGGCATTAATATACAATATTTGTTTTTCTCTTTCTGACTTACTTCACTCTGTATGACAGTCTCTAGATCCATCAACTTCTCTACAAATGACCCAGTTTCATTCCTTTTTATGGCTGAGTAATATTCCATTTTATATATGTACCACATCTTTATCCATTCGTCTGTCTGTGGGCATTTAGGTTGCTTCCATTACCTGGCTATTGTAAATAGTGCTGCAATGAACATTGTGGTGAATGTGTCTTTGTGATTTATGGTTTTCTCTGGGTATATGCCCAGAAGTGGGATTGCTGGATCCTATGGTAATTCTCTTTTTAGTTTTTTAAAGGAACCTCCATACTGTTCTCCATAGTGACTGTATCAATTTACATTCCCACCAATAGCGGAAGAGGGTTCCTTTTGTCCACACCCTCCCCAGAATTTGTTGTTTGTACATTATCTGATGATGCCGATTCTAACAGGTGTGAGGTCTTACCTCATTGTAGTTTTGATTTGCATTTCTCTAATAATTAGTGATGTTGAGCAGCTTCTCATGTGCGTCTTGGCCATCTCTGTGACTTCTTTGAAGAAACGTCTCTTTAGATCTTCTGCCCATTTTTGTATTGGGTTGTTTGTTTTATTAATATTAAGCTGCATGAGCTGTTTATATATATTGGAGATTAAACCTTTGTCCATTGATTCGTTTGTGAACGTTTTCGCCCATTCTGAGGGTTGCCTTATTCCATTCCCGTTTTTTTAACAAAGAAAGAAAGAAAGCAAAAGAAGGAGAACACTAATGTGCGTGAAATATGCCTCTTGAAACTGTCGTTTTGAAATATGGACGTCTTTTGAATTTTTTGGTCGATATATGACCCCAGGATTTGTTTTCAGGGCAGGTGTCATTTACAGGCCTGTAATGATTTGGAATATCCACTGACCATTAGCGCTGGGATTAAAGCTGCAGTTGTGAGAAATGGCCACAAGGTGGCAGCAGTTCTCCCTTACCAAATCTGGTTACTAGGGCAGCAGAGCCTCAATGGAAGTCGCGTCCTAGATTGGAATGTAGAACGGAATGTGCCAGGAGAAGGCCCCTCAAGTGTGTCTCACTACTTCTTGTTCTTGTTTTTAATTTAATTTTTTATTTTTTTATTACAGCATGTTTGAGTACAACGTTTAGCTTGTTGTAGGTGTGCCAGAGGTGGTTCTTTGACACATATACATATGTCTGTTCTTCCTGGGATCCTTTTCCCATGTACGTTATGACAGAATGTTGAGTAGTCTTCTCTTGGTACTCCATAGGTCTTTGGTGATTATATATGTCTACTGTGTTTGTATATGTCTGTTAACCCCAATATCGTAATGAATTCAATCCTCACACCTTTCCTTTGGTGAACCATAAGTTTGTTTAATGAATCTGTGATTGCCCTTCTCCGTGGAAATATCTGCCCTGGTATCAATTTATAGGTAACACCTATAAGTGATATGATACGATATGTGTCTTTCACTCTCTGACTTACTCCAAGTCACGTGATTACCTCGAGACTCATCTACGGTGCTGCGAATGGCATTGTGTCCTTTTTTTCCTTGGCGAATATACTGTCTTAGCGAGGTCCATTTTCTGCAATGTGATTCCCTGAGGGCTGAGGATTAGCTGCCCTGGGCAGCCTGACCCTGCCGGCAAGCCCTCCCCAGGTGTGCCTGGGTTGAGGTCAATATAAACAGCACTCCAGGCAGCAATAGCCCCAGCAGCTGTGCCTGACTCCATATTCTCTGCCCCGTCAGCAGTCTCGGGGCTGTGCTGGTGGGAGGGTGGGAGGGTCCACGGCTTTGTGGGTGGCCCGGTGTGAGTGGGGCTCTGCTGGACTTTCGGCAGGAGTTGCCAGGCTGCCACCTGTAAAGAAGAGGATGTGTCACCCATAACTTCCACTGGAATATCTCTCCGGGCTGAGGTGAGGAAGGAAAAAAAGGAGTGGGGGCCGGGACAGGAGGGGTATCTCAGGCAGGGCAATGGAAAGCTTCCAGAAGAGCGCCCGTGGCCAGGACCATCCTGGCTGACCTGCAGGCACCAAGTTGGCCTGCGTGCCGTCGCTGGTGTGGCTCCACGGCCCTCCCTCTAGGCTTTCAAGCCCTTGTACATATTCAGGTGTTTCACCTGGGAAGGGTGGGAACAGTTCAGCAGCATCTGGCCTGGGGCTCAGCTCACGTTTACTCACAGAGGCCTGGGCACGGTCCCCCAGCTTTGCAATAAGGACGCTCCTTGTGTGGGCGGGTGGGGCTGCTGGCTGTATGGGAGATGATTCCCCACCTCTGACCAATTTCAGAATTGTTTACCACTGGAGCAAGTGCCTTGGTAGTGTTTTCCTCTGTATAACTGTTAGGTTCAATTTTTTTTTTCTTTTTTGGTTCAAGTTAGATTTTATTCCTCTTTTATGTATTTATAGATATAAGCATGGAAATAATTCATTGTTATATATACATCAGTGAGAATGGAAGAAATTTTTTTCTGTTTTATTTTTACATTTTATTTTTAAAAATTTTGAAATTTAATTTTGTTTATTTTTTTATACAGTAGGTTATTATTAGTTATCTATTTTATGCATATACATGTATACAGGTCAATCCCAATCTCCCAACTCATCCCACCACCACCACCCCATGGCTTCCCCCACTTTGTGTCCATACGTCTGTTCTCTACCTCTGTGTCTCTATTTCTGCCCTGCAAACCAGTTCATCTGTACCATTTTTCTAGGTTCCACATATAGGCATTAATATACAATATTTGTTTTTCTCTTTCTGACTTACTTCACTCTGTATGACAGTCTCTAGATCCATCAACTTCTCTACAAATGACCCAGTTTCATTCCTTTTTATGGCTGAGTAATATTCCATTTTATATATGTACCACATCTTTATCCATTCGTCTGTCTGTGGGCATTTAGGTTGCTTCCATTACCTGGCTATTGTAAATAGTGCTGCAATGAACATTGTGGTGAATGTGTCTTTGTGATTTATGGTTTTCTCTGGGTATATGCCCAGAAGTGGGATTGCTGGATCCTATGGTAATTCTCTTTTTAGTTTTTTAAAGGAACCTCCATACTGTTCTCCATAGTGACTGTATCAATTTACATTCCCACCAATAGCGGAAGAGGGTTCCTTTTGTCCACACCCTCCCCAGAATTTGTTGTTTGTACATTATCTGATGATGCCGATTCTAACAGGTGTGAGGTCTTACCTCATTGTAGTTTTGATTTGCATTTCTCTAATAATTAGTGATGTTGAGCAGCTTCTCATGTGCGTCTTGGCCATCTCTGTGACTTCTTTGAAGAAACGTCTCTTTAGATCTTCTGCCCATTTTTGTATTGGGTTGTTTGTTTTATTAATATTAAGCTGCATGAGCTGTTTATATATATTGGAGATTAAACCTTTGTCCATTGATTCGTTTGTGAACGTTTTCGCCCATTCTGAGGGTTGCCTTATTCCATTCCCGTTTTTTTAACAAAGAAAGAAAGAAAGCAAAAGAAGGAGAACACTAATGTGCGTGAAATATGCCTCTTGAAACTGTCGTTTTGAAATATGGACGTCTTTTGAATTTTTTGGTCGATATATGACCCCAGGATTTGTTTTCAGGGCAGGTGTCATTTACAGGCCTGTAATGATTTGGAATATCCACTGACCATTAGCGCTGGGATTAAAGCTGCAGTTGTGAGAAATGGCCACAAGGTGGCAGCAGTTCTCCCTTACCAAATCTGGTTACTAGGGCAGCAGAGCCTCAATGGAAGTCGCGTCCTAGATTGGAATGTAGAACGGAATGTGCCAGGAGAAGGCCCCTCAAGTGTGTCTCACTACTTCTTGTTCTTGTTTTTAATTTAATTTTTTATTTTTTTATTACAGCATGTTTGAGTACAACGTTTAGCTTGTTGTAGGTGTGCCAGAGGTGGTTCTTTGACACATATACATATGTCTGTTCTTCCTGGGATCCTTTTCCCATGTACGTTATGACAGAATGTTGAGTAGTCTTCTCTTGGTACTCCATAGGTCTTTGGTGATTATATATGTCTACTGTGTTTGTATATGTCTGTTAACCCCAATATCGTAATGAATTCAATCCTCACACCTTTCCTTTGGTGAACCATAAGTTTGTTTAATGAATCTGTGATTGCCCTTCTCCGTGGAAATATCTGCCCTGGTATCAATTTATAGGTAACACCTATAAGTGATATGATACGATATGTGTCTTTCACTCTCTGACTTACTCCAAGTCACGTGATTACCTCGAGACTCATCTACGGTGCTGCGAATGGCATTGTGTCCTTTTTTTCCTTGGCGAATATACTGTCTTAGCGAGGTCCATTTTCTGCAATGTGATTCCCTGAGGGCTGAGGATTAGCTGCCCTGGGCAGCCTGACCCTGCCGGCAAGCCCTCCCCAGGTGTGCCTGGGTTGAGGTCAATATAAACAGCACTCCAGGCAGCAATAGCCCCAGCAGCTGTGCCTGACTCCATATTCTCTGCCCCGTCAGCAGTCTCGGGGCTGTGCTGGTGGGAGGGTGGGAGGGTCCACGGCTTTGTGGGTGGCCCGGTGTGAGTGGGGCTCTGCTGGACTTTCGGCAGGAGTTGCCAGGCTGCCACCTGTAAAGAAGAGGATGTGTCACCCATAACTTCCACTGGAATATCTCTCCGGGCTGAGGTGAGGAAGGAAAAAAAGGAGTGGGGGCCGGGACAGGAGGGGTATCTCAGGCAGGGCAATGGAAAGCTTCCAGAAGAGCGCCCGTGGCCAGGACCATCCTGGCTGACCTGCAGGCACCAAGTTGGCCTGCGTGCCGTCGCTGGTGTGGCTCCACGGCCCTCCCTCTAGGCTTTCAAGCCCTTGTACATATTCAGGTGTTTCACCTGGGAAGGGTGGGAACAGTTCAGCAGCATCTGGCCTGGGGCTCAGCTCACGTTTACTCACAGAGGCCTGGGCACGGTCCCCCAGCTTTGCAATAAGGACGCTCCTTGTGTGGGCGGGTGGGGCTGCTGGCTGTATGGGAGATGATTCCCCACCTCTGACCAATTTCAGAATTGTTTACCACTGGAGCAAGTGCCTTGGTAGTGTTTTCCTCTGTATAACTGTTAGGTTCAATTTTTTTTTTTCTTTTTTGGTTCAAGTTAGATTTTATTCCTCTTTTATGTATTTATAGATATAAGCATGGAAATAATTCATTGTTATATATACATCAGTGAGAATGGAAGAAATTTTTTTCTGTTTTATTTTTACATTTTATTTTTAAAAATTTTGAAATTTAATTTTGTTTATTTTTTTATACAGTAGGTTATTATTAGTTATCTATTTTATGCATATACATGTATACAGGTCAATCCCAATCTCCCAACTCATCCCACCACCACCACCCCATGGCTTCCCCCACTTTGTGTCCATACGTCTGTTCTCTACCTCTGTGTCTCTATTTCTGCCCTGCAAACCAGTTCATCTGTACCATTTTTCTAGGTTCCACATATAGGCATTAATATACAATATTTGTTTTTCTCTTTCTGACTTACTTCACTCTGTATGACAGTCTCTAGATCCATCAACTTCTCTACAAATGACCCAGTTTCATTCCTTTTTATGGCTGAGTAATATTCCATTTTATATATGTACCACATCTTTATCCATTCGTCTGTCTGTGGGCATTTAGGTTGCTTCCATTACCTGGCTATTGTAAATAGTGCTGCAATGAACATTGTGGTGAATGTGTCTTTGTGATTTATGGTTTTCTCTGGGTATATGCCCAGAAGTGGGATTGCTGGATCCTATGGTAATTCTCTTTTTAGTTTTTTAAAGGAACCTCCATACTGTTCTCCATAGTGACTGTATCAATTTACATTCCCACCAATAGCGGAAGAGGGTTCCTTTTGTCCACACCCTCCCCAGAATTTGTTGTTTGTACATTATCTGATGATGCCGATTCTAACAGGTGTGAGGTCTTACCTCATTGTAGTTTTGATTTGCATTTCTCTAATAATTAGTGATGTTGAGCAGCTTCTCATGTGCGTCTTGGCCATCTCTGTGACTTCTTTGAAGAAACGTCTCTTTAGATCTTCTGCCCATTTTTGTATTGGGTTGTTTGTTTTATTAATATTAAGCTGCATGAGCTGTTATATATATTGGAGATTAAACCTTTGTCCATTGATTCGTTTGTGAACGTTTTCGCCCATTCTGAGGGTTGCCTTTTTCCATTCCCGTTTTTTTAACAAAGAAAGAAAGAAAGCAAAAGAAGCAGAACACTAATGTGCGTGAAATATGCCTCTTGAAACTGTCGTTTTGTAATATGGACGTCTTTTGGATTTTTTGGTCGATATATGACCCCAGGATTTGTTTTCAGGGCAGGTGTCATTTACAGGCCTGTAATGATTTGGAATATCCACTGACCATTAGCGCTGGGATTAAAGCTGCAGTTGTGAGAAACGGCCACAAGGTGGCAGCAGTTCTCCCTTACCAAATCTGGTTACTAGGGCAGCAGCGCCTCAATGGAAGTCGCGTTCTAGATTGGAATGTAGAACGGAATGTGCCAGGAGAAGGCCCCTCAAGTGTGTCTCACTACTTCTTGTTCTTGTTTTTAATTTAATTTTTTATTTTTTTATTACAGCATGTTTGAGTACAACGTTTAGCTTGTTGGTGTGCCAGAGGTGGTTCTTTTACACATATACATATGTCTGTTCTTCCTGGGATCCTTTTCCCATGTACGTTATGACAGAATGTTGAGTAGTCTTCTCTTGGTACTCCGTAGGTCTTTGGTGATTATATACGTCTACTGTGTTTGTATATGTCTGTTAACCCCAATATCGTAATGAATTCAATCCTCACACCTTTCCTTTGGTGAACCATAAGTTTGTTTAATGAATCTGTGATTGCCCTTCTCCGTGGAAATATCTGCCCTGGTATCAATTTATAGGTAACACCTATAAGTGATATGATACGATATGTGTCTTTCACTCTCTGACTTACTCCAAGTCACGTGATTACCTCGAGACTCATCTACGGTGCTGTGAATGGCATTGTGTCCTTTTTTTCCTTGGCGAATATTCTGTCTTAGCGAGGTCCATTTTCTGCAATGTGATTCCCTGAGGGCTGAGGATTAGCTGCCCTGGGCAGCCTGACCCTGCCGGCAAGCCCTCCCCAGGTGTGCCTGGGTTGAGGTCAATATAAACAGCACTCCAGGCAGCAATAGCCCCAGCAGCTGTGCCTGACTCCATATTCTCTGCCCCGTCAGCAGTCTCGGGGCTGTGCTGGTGGGAGGGTCGGAGGGTCCACGGCTTTGTGGGTGGCCCGGTGTGAGTGTGGCTCTGCTGGACTTTCGGCAGGAGTTGCCAGGCTGCCACCTGTAAAGAAGAGGATGTGTCACCCATAACTTCCACTGGAATATCTCTCCGGGCTGAGTTGTGGAAGGGAAAAAAGGAGTGGGGGCCGGGACAGGAGGGGTATCTCAGGCAGGGCAATGGAAAGCTTCCAGAAGAGCGCCCGTGGCCAGGACCATCCTGGCTGACCTGCAGGCACCAAGTTGGCCTGCGTGCTGTCGCTGGTGTGGCTCCACGGCCCTTCCTCTAGGCTTTCAAGCCCTTGTACATATTCAGGTGTTTCACCTGGGAAGGGTGGGAACAGTTCAGCAGCATCTGGCCTGGGGCTCAGCTCACGTTTACTCACAGAGGCCTGGGCACGGTCCCCCAGCTTTGCAATAAGGACGCTCCTTGCGTGGGCGGGTGGGGCTGCTGGCTGTATGGGAGATGATTCCCCACCTCTGACCAATTTCAGAATTGTTTACCACTGGAGCAAGTGCCTTGGTAGTGTTTTCCTCTGTATAACGGTTAGGTTCAATTTTTTTTTTTCTTTTTTGGTTCAAGTTAGATTTTATTCCTCTTTTATGTATTTATAGATATAAGCATGGAAATAATTCATTGTTATATATACATCAGTGTGAATGGAAGAACTTTTTTTCTGTTTTATTTTTACATTTTATTTTTAAAAATTTTGAAATTTAATTTTGTTTATTTTTTTATACAGTAGGTTATTATTAGTTATCTATTTTATGCATATACATGTATACAGGTCAATCCCAATCTCCCAACTCATCCCACCACCACCACCCCATGGCTTCCCCCACTTTGTGTCCATACGTCTGTTCTCTACCTCTGTGTCTCTATTTCTGCCCTGCAAACCAGTTCATCTCTACCATTTTTCTAGGTTCCACATATAGGCATTAATATACAATATTTGTTTTTCTCTTTCTGACTTACTTCACTCTGTATGACAGTCTCTAGATCCATCAACTTCTCTACAAATGACCCAGTTTCATTCCTTTTTATGGCTGAGTAATATTCCATTTTATATATGTACCACATCTTTATCCATTCGTCTGTCTGTGGGCATTTAGGTTGCTTCCATTACCTGGCTATTGTAAATAGTGCTGCAATGAACATTGTGGTGAATGTGTCTTTGTGATTTATGGTTTTCTCTGGGTATATGCCCAGAAGTGGGATTGCTGGATCCTATGGTAATTCTCTTTTTCGTTTTTTAAAGGAACCTCCATACTGTTCTCCATAGTGACTGTATCAATTTACATTCCCACCAATAGCGGAAGAGGGTTCCTTTTGTCCACACCCTCCCCAGAATTTGTTGTTTGTACATTATCTGATGATGCCGATTCTAACAGGTGTGAGGTCTTACCTCATTGTAGTTTTGATTTGCATTTCTCTAATAATTAGTGATGTTGAGCAGCTTCTCATGTGCGTCTTGGCCATCTCTGTGACTTCTTTGAAGAAACGTCTCTTTAGATCTTCTGCCCATTTTTGTATTGGGTTGTTTGTTTTATTAATATTAAGCTGCATGAGCTGTTTATATATATTGGAGATTAAACCTTTGTCCATTGATTCGTTTGTGAACGTTTTCGCCCATTCTGAGGGTTGCCTTATTCCATTCCCGTTTTTTTAACAAAGAAAGAAAGAAAGCAAAAGAAGGAGAACACTAATGTGCGTGAAATATGCCTCTTGAAACTGTCGTTTTGAAATATGGACGTCTTTTGAATTTTTTGGTCGATATATGACCCCAGGATTTGTTTTCAGGGCAGGTGTCATTTACAGGCCTGTAATGATTTGGAATATCCACTGACCATTAGCGCTGGGATTAAAGCTGCAGTTGTGAGAAATGGCCACAAGGTGGCAGCAGTTCTCCCTTACCAAATCTGGTTACTAGGGCAGCAGAGCCTCAATGGAAGTCGCGTTCTAGATTGGAATGTAGAACGGAATGTGCCAGGAGAAGGCCCCTCAAGTGTGTCTCACTACTTCTTGTTCTTGTTTTTAATTTAATTTTTTATTTTTTTATTACAGCATGTTTGAGTACAACGTTTAGCTTGTTGTAGGTGTGCCAGAGGTGGTTCTTTGACACATATACATATGTCTGTTCTTCCTGGGATCCTTTTCCCATGTACGTTATGACAGAATGTTGAGTAGTCTTCTCTTGGTACTCCATAGGTCTTTGGTGATTATATACGTCTACTGTGTTTGTATATGTCTGTTAACCCCAATATCGTAATGAATTCAATCCTCACACCTTTCCTTTGGTGAACCATAAGTTTGTTTAATGAATCTGTGATTGCCCTTCTCCGTGGAAATATCTGCCCTGGTATCAATTTATAGGTAACACCTATAAGTGATATGATACGATATGTGTCTTTCACTCTCTGACTTACTCCAAGTCACGTGATTACCTCGAGACTCATCTACGGTGCTGCGAATGGCATTGTGTCCTTTTTTTCCTTGGCGAATATACTGTCTTAGCGAGGTCCATTTTCTGCAATGTGATTCCCTGAGGGCTGAGGATTAGCTGCCCTGGGCAGCCTGACCCTGCCGGCAAGCCCTCCCCAGGTGTGCCTGGGTTGAGGTCAATATAAACAGCACTCCAGGCAGCAATAGCCCCAGCAGCTGTGCCTGACTCCATATTCTCTGCCCCGTCAGCAGTCTCGGGGCTGTGCTGGTGGGAGGGTGGGAGGGTCCACGGCTTTGTGGGTGGCCCGGTGTGAGTGGGGCTCTGCTGGACTTTCGGCAGGAGTTGCCAGGCTGCCACCTGTAAAGAAGAGGATGTGTCACCCATAACTTCCACTGGAATATCTCTCCGGGCTGAGGTGAGGAAGGAAAAAAAGGAGTGGGGGCCGGGACAGGAGGGGTATCTCAGGCAGGGCAATGGAAAGCTTCCAGAAGAGCGCCCGTGGCCAGGACCATCCTGGCTGACCTGCAGGCACCAAGTTGGCCTGCGTGCCGTCGCTGGTGTGGCTCCACGGCCCTCCCTCTAGGCTTTCAAGCCCTTGTACATATTCAGGTGTTTCACCTGGGAAGGGTGGGAACAGTTCAGCAGCATCTGGCCTGGGGCTCAGCTCACGTTTACTCACAGAGGCCTGGGCACGGTCCCCCAGCTTTGCAATAAGGACGCTCCTTGTGTGGGTGGGTGGGGCTGCTGGCTGTATGGGAGATGATTCCCCACCTCTGACCAATTTCAGAATTGTTTACCACTGGAGCAAGTGCCTTGGTAGTGTTTTCCTCTGTATAACTGTTAGGTTCAATTTTTTTTTTCTTTTTTGGTTCAAGTTAGATTTTATTCCTCTTTTATGTATTTATAGATATAAGCATGGAAATAATTCATTGTTATATATACATCAGTGAGAATGGAAGAAATTTTTTTCTGTTTTATTTTTACATTTTATTTTTAAAAATTTTGAAATTTAATTTTGTTTATTTTTTTATACAGTAGGTTATTATTAGTTATCTATTTTATGCATATACATGTATACAGGTCAATCCCAATCTCCCAACTCATCCCACCACCACCACCCCATGGCTTCCCCCACTTTGTGTCCATACGTCTGTTCTCTACCTCTGTGTCTCTATTTCTGCCCTGCAAACCAGTTCATCTGTACCATTTTTCTAGGTTCCACATATAGGCATTAATATACAATATTTGTTTTTCTCTTTCTGACTTACTTCACTCTGTATGACAGTCTCTAGATCCATCAACTTCTCTACAAATGACCCAGTTTCATTCCTTTTTATGGCTGAGTAATATTCCATTTTATATATGTACCACATCTTTATCCATTCGTCTGTCTGTGGGCATTTAGGTTGCTTCCATTACCTGGCTATTGTAAATAGTGCTGCAATGAACATTGTGGTGAATGTGTCTTTGTGATTTATGGTTTTCTCTGGGTATATGCCCAGAAGTGGGATTGCTGGATCCTATGGTAATTCTCTTTTTAGTTTTTTAAAGGAACCTCCATACTGTTCTCCATAGTGACTGTATCAATTTACATTCCCACCAATAGCGGAAGAGGGTTCCTTTTGTCCACACCCTCCCCAGAATTTGTTGTTTGTACATTATCTGATGATGCCGATTCTAACAGGTGTGAGGTCTTACCTCATTGTAGTTTTGATTTGCATTTCTCTAATAATTAGTGATGTTGAGCAGCTTCTCATGTGCGTCTTGGCCATCTCTGTGACTTCTTTGAAGAAACGTCTCTTTAGATCTTCTGCCCATTTTTGTATTGGGTTGTTTGTTTTATTAATATTAAGCTGCATGAGCTGTTTATATATATTGGAGATTAAACCTTTGTCCATTGATTCGTTTGTGAACGTTTTCGCCCATTCTGAGGGTTGCCTTTTTCCATTCCCGTTTTTTTAACAAAGAAAGAAAGAAAGCAAAAGAAGCAGAACACTAATGTGCGTGAAATATGCCTCTTGAAACTGTCGTTTTGTAATATGGACGTCTTTTGGATTTTTTGGTCGATATATGACCCCAGGATTTGTTTTCAGGGCAGGTGTCATTTACAGGCCTGTAATGATTTGGAATATCCACTGACCATTAGCGCTGGGATTAAAGCTGCAGTTGTGAGAAACGGCCACAAGGTGGCAGCAGTTCTCCCTTACCAAATCTGGTTACTAGGGCAGCAGAGCCTCAATGGAAGTCGCGTTCTAGATTGGAATGTAGAACGGAATGTGCCAGGAGAAGGCCCCTCAAGTGTGTCTCACTACTTCTTGTTCTTGTTTTTAATTTAATTTTTTATTTTTTTATTACAGCATGTTTGAGTACAACGTTTAGCTTGTAGGTGTGCCAGAGGTGGTTCTTTTACACATATACATATGTCTGTTCTTCCTGGGATCCTTTTCCCATGTACGTTATGACAGAATGTTGAGTAGTCTTCTCTTGGTACTCCGTAGGTCTTTGGTGATTATATACGTCTACTGTGTTTGTATATGTCTGTTAACCCCAATATCGTAATGAATTCAATCCTCACACCTTTCCTTTGGTGAACCATAAGTTTGTTTAATGAATCTGTGATTGCCCTTCTCCGTGGAAATATCTGCCCTGGTATCAATTTATAGGTAACACCTATAAGTGATATGATACGATATGTGTCTTTCACTCTCTGACTTACTCCAAGTCACGTGATTACCTCGAGACTCATCTACGGTGCTGTGAATGGCATTGTGTCCTTTTTTTCCTTGGCGAATATTCTGTCTTAGCGAGGTCCATTTTCTGCAATGTGATTCCCTGAGGGCTGAGGATTAGCTGCCCTGGGCAGCCTGACCCTGCCGGCAAGCCCTCCCCAGGTGTGCCTGGGTTGAGGTCAATATAAACAGCACTCCAGGCAGCAATAGCCCCTGCAGCTGTGCCTGACACCATATTCTCTGCCCCGTCAGCAGTCTCGGGGCTGTGCTGGTGGGAGGGTGGGAGGGTCCACGGCTTTGTGGGTGGCCCGGTGTGAGTGGGACTCTGCTGGACTTTCGGCAGGAGTTGCCAGGCTGCCACCTGTAAAGAAGAGGATGTGTCACCCATAACTTCCACTGGAATATCTCTCCGGGCTGAGTTGTGGAAGGGAAAAAAGGAGTGGGGGCCGGGACAGGAGGGGTATCTCAGGCAGGGCAATGGAAAGCTTCCAGAAGAGCGCCCGTGGCCAGGACCATCCTGGCTGACCTGCAGGCACCAAGTTGGCCTGCGTGCTGTCGCTGGTGTGGCTCCACGGCCCTTCCTCTAGGCTTTCAAGCCCTTGTACATATTCAGGTGTTTCACCTGGGAAGGGTGGGAACAGTTCAGCAGCATCTGGCCTGGGGCTCAGCTCACGTTTACTCACAGAGGCCTGGGCACGGTCCCCCAGCTTTGCAATAAGGACGCTCCTTGCGTGGGCGGGTGGGGCTGCTGGCTGTATGGGAGATGATTCCCCACCTCTGACCAATTTCAGAATTGTTTACCACTGGAGCAAGTGCCTTGGTAGTGTTTTCCTCTGTATAACGGTTAGGTTCAATTTTTTTTTTTTCTTTTTTGGTTCAAGTTAGATTTTATTCCTCTTTTATGTATTTATAGATATAAGCATGGAAATAATTCATTGTTATATATACATCAGTGTGAATGGAAGAACATTTTTTCTGTTTTATTTTTACATTTTATTTTTAAAAATTTTGAAATTTAATTTTGTTTATTTTTTTATACAGTAGGTTATTATTAGTTATCTATTTTATGCATATACATGTATACAGGTCAAGCCCAATCTCCCAACTCATCCCACCACCACCACCCCATGGCTTCCCCCACTTTGTGTCCATACGTCTGTTCTCTACCTCTGTGTCTCTATTTCTGCCCTGCAAACCAGTTCATCTGTACCATTTTTCTAGGTTCCACATATAGGCATTAATATACAATATTTGTTTTTCTCTTTCTGACTTACTTCACTCTGCATGACAGTCTCTAGATCCATCAACTTCTCTACAAATGACCCAGTTTCATTCCTTTTTATGGCTGAGTAATATTCCATTTTATATATGTACCACATCTTTATCCATTCGTCTGTCTGTGGCCATTTAGGTTGCTTCCATTACCTGGCTATTGTAAATAGTGCTGCAATGAACATTGTGGTGAATGTGTCTTTGTGATTTATGGTTTTCTCTGGGTATATGCCCAGAAGTGGGATTGCTGGATCCTATGGTAATTCTCTTTTTAGTTTTTTAAAGGAACCTCCATACCGTTCTCCATAGTGACTGTATCAATTTACATTCCCACCAATAGCGGAAGAGGGTTCCTTTTGTCCACACCCTCCCCAGAATTTGTTGTTTGTACATTATCTGATGATGCCGATTCTAACAGGTGTGAGGTCTTACCTCATTGTAGTTTTGATTTGCATTTCTCTAATAATTAGTGATGTTGAGCAGCTTCTCATGTGCGTCTTGGCCATCTCTGTGACTTCTTTGAAGAAACGTCTCTTTAGATCTTCTGCCCATTTTTGTATTGGGTTGTTTGTTTTATTAATATTAAGCTGCATGAGCTGTTTATATATATTGGAGATTAAACCTTTGTCCATTGATTCGTTTGTGAACGTTTTCGCCCATTCTGAGGGTTGCCTTTTTCCATTCCCGTTTTTTTAACAAAGAAAGAAAGAAAGCAAAAGAAGCAGAACACTAATGTGCGTGAAATATGCCTCTTGAAACTGTTGTTTTGAAATATGGATGTCTTTTGAATTTTTTGGTCGATATATGACCCCAGGATTTGTTTTCAGGGCAGGTGTCATTTACAGGCCTGTAATGATTTGGAATATCCACTGACCATTAGCGCTGGGATTAAAGCTGCAGTTGTGAGAAATGGCCACAAGGTGGCAGCAGTTCTCCCTTACCAAATCTGGTTACTAGGGCAGCAGAGCCTCAATGGAAGTCGCGTTCTAGATTGGAATGTAGAACGGAATGTGCCAGGAGAAGGCCCCTCAAGTGTGTCTCACTACTTCTTGTTCTTGTTTTTAATTTAATTTTTTTATTTTTTTATTACAGCATGTTTGAGTACAACGTTTAGCTTGTTGTAGGTGTGCCAGAGGTGGTTCTTTTACACATATACATATGTCTGTTCTTCCTGGGATCCTTTTCCCATGTACGTTATGACAGAATGTTGAGTAGTCTTCTCTTGGTACTCCGTAGGTCTTTGGTGATTATATACGTCTACTGTGTTTGTATATGTCTGTTAACCCCAATATCGTAATGAATTCAATCCTCACACCTTTCCTTTGGTGAACCATAAGTTTGTTTAATGAATCTGTGATTGCCCTTCTCCGTGGAAATATCTGCCCTGGTATCAATTTATAGGTAACACCTATAAGTGATATGATACGATATGTGTCTTTCACTCTCTGACTTACTCCAAGTCACGTGATTACCTCGAGACTCATCTACGGTGCTGCGAATGGCATTGTGTCCTTTTATTCCTTGGCGAATATTCTGTCTTAGCGAGGTCCATTTTCTGCAATGTGATTCCCTGAGGGCTGAGGATTAGCTGCCCTGGGCAGCCTGACCCTGCCGGCAAGACCTCCCCAGGTGTGCCTGGGTTGAGGTCAATATAAACAGCACTCCAGGCAGCAATAGCCCCTGCAGCTGTGCCTGACTCCATATTCTCTGCCCCGTCAGCAGTCTCGGGGCTGTGCTGGTGGGAGGGTCGGAGGGTCCACGGCTTTGTGGGTGGCCCGGTGTGAGTGGGGCTCTGCTGGACTTTCGGCAGGAGTTGCCAGGCTGCCACCTGTAAAGAAGAGGATGTGTCACCCATAACTTCCACTGGAACATCTCTCCGGGCTGAGGTGAGGAAGGAAAAAAAGGAGTGGGGGCCGGGACAGGAGGGGTATCTCAGGCAGGGCAATGGAAAGCTTCCAGAAGAGCGCCCGTGGCCAGGACCATCCTGGCTGACCTGCAGGCACCAAGTTGGCCTGCGTGCCGTCGCTGGTGTGGCTCCACGGCCCTCCCTCTAGGCTTTCAAGCCCTTGTACATATTCAGGTGTTTCACCTGGGAAGGGTGGGAACAGTTCAGCAGCATCTGGCCTGGGGCTCAGCTCACGTTTACTCACAGAGACCTGGGCACGGTCCCCCAGCTTTGCAATAAGGACGCTCCTTGCGTGGGCGGGTGGGGCTGCTGGCTGTATGGGAGATGATTCCCCACCTCTGACCAATTTCAGAATTGTTTACCACTGGAGCAAGTGCCTTGGTAGTGTTTTCCTCTGTATAACGGTTAGGTTCAATTTTTTTTTTCTTTTTTGGTTCAAGTTAGATTTTATTCCTCTTTTATGTATTTATAGATATAAGCATGGAAATAATTCATTGTTATATATACATCAGTGTGAATGGAAGAACTTTTTTTCTGTTTTATTTTTACATTTTATTTTTAAAAATTTTGAAATTTAATTTTGTTTATTTTTTTATACAGTAGGTTATTATTAGTTATCTATTTTATGCATATACATGTATACAGGTCAATCCCAATCTCCCAACTCATCCCACCACCACCACCCCATGGCTTCCCCCACTTTGTGTCCATACGTCTGTTCTCTACCTCTGTGTCTCTATTTCTGCCCTGCAAACCAGTTCATCTCTACCATTTTTCTAGGTTCCACATATAGGCATTAATATACAATATTTGTTTTTCTCTTTCTGACTTACTTCACTCTGTATGACAGTCTCTAGATCCATCAACTTCTCTACAAATGACCCAGTTTCATTCCTTTTTATGGCTGAGTAATATTCCATTTTATATATGTACCACATCTTTATCCATTCGTCTGTCTGTGGGCATTTAGGTTGCTTCCATTACCTGGCTATTGTAAATAGTGCTGCAATGAACATTGTGGTGAATGTGTCTTTGTGATTTATGGTTTTCTCTGGGTATATGCCCAGAAGTGGGATTGCTGGATCCTATGGTAATTCTCTTTTTAGTTTTTTAAAGGAACCTCCATACTGTTCTCCATAGTGACTGTATCAATTTACATTCCCACCAATAGCGGAAGAGGGTTCCTTTTGTCCACACCCTCCCCAGAATTTGTTGTTTGTACATTATCTGATGATGCCGATTCTAACAGGTGTGAGGTCTTACCTCATTGTAGTTTTGATTTGCATTTCTCTAATAATTAGTGATGTTGAGCAGCTTCTCATGTGCGTCTTGGCCATCTCTGTGACTTCTTTGAAGAAACGTCTCTTTAGATCTTCTGCCCATTTTTGTATTGGGTTGTTTGTTTTATTAATATTAAGCTGCATGAGCTGTTTATATATATTGGAGATTAAACCTTTGTCCATTGATTCGTTTGTGAACGTTTTCGCCCATTCTGAGGGTTGCCTTTTTCCATTCCCGTTTTTTTAACAAAGAAAGAAAGAAAGCAAAAGAAGCAGAACACTAATGTGCGTGAAATATGCCTCTTGAAACTGTCGTTTTGTAATATGGACGTCTTTTGGATTTTTTGGTCGATATATGACCCCAGGATTTGTTTTCAGGGCAGGTGTCATTTACAGGCCTGTAATGATTTGGAATATCCACTGACCATTAGCGCTGGGATTAAAGCTGCAGTTGTGAGAAACGGCCACAAGGTGGCAGCAGTTCTCCCTTACCAAATCTGGTTACTAGGGCAGCAGAGCCTCAATGGAAGTCGCGTTCTAGATTGGAATGTAGAACGGAATGTGCCAGGAGAAGGCCCCTCAAGTGTGTCTCACTACTTCTTGTTCTTGTTTTTAATTTAATTTTTTATTTTTTTATTACAGCATGTTTGAGTACAACGTTTAGCTTGTAGGTGTGCCAGAGGTGGTTCTTTTACACATATACATATGTCTGTTCTTCCTGGGATCCTTTTCCCATGTACGTTATGACAGAATGTTGAGTAGTCTTCTCTTGGTACTCCGTAGGTCTTTGGTGATTATATACGTCTACTGTGTTTGTATATGTCTGTTAACCCCAATATCGTAATGAATTCAATCCTCACACCTTTCCTTTGGTGAACCATAAGTTTGTTTAATGAATCTGTGATTGCCCTTCTCCGTGGAAATATCTGCCCTGGTATCAATTTATAGGTAACACCTATAAGTGATATGATACGATATGTGTCTTTCACTCTCTGACTTACTCCAAGTCACGTGATTACCTCGAGACTCATCTACGGTGCTGTGAATGGCATTGTGTCCTTTTTTTCCTTGGCGAATATTCTGTCTTAGCGAGGTCCATTTTCTGCAATGTGATTCCCTGAGGGCTGAGGATTAGCTGCCCTGGGCAGCCTGACCCTGCCGGCAAGCCCTCCCCAGGTGTGCCTGGGTTGAGGTCAATATAAACAGCACTCCAGGCAGCAATAGCCCCTGCAGCTGTGCCTGACACCATATTCTCTGCCCCGTCAGCAGTCTCGGGGCTGTGCTGGTGGGAGGGTGGGAGGGTCCACGGCTTTGTGGGTGGCCCGGTGTGAGTGGGACTCTGCTGGACTTTCGGCAGGAGTTGCCAGGCTGCCACCTGTAAAGAAGAGGATGTGTCACCCATAACTTCCACTGGAATATCTCTCCGGGCTGAGTTGTGGAAGGGAAAAAAGGAGTGGGGGCCGGGACAGGAGGGGTATCTCAGGCAGGGCAATGGAAAGCTTCCAGAAGAGCGCCCGTGGCCAGGACCATCCTGGCTGACCTGCAGGCACCAAGTTGGCCTGCGTGCTGTCGCTGGTGTGGCTCCACGGCCCTTCCTCTAGGCTTTCAAGCCCTTGTACATATTCAGGTGTTTCACCTGGGAAGGGTGGGAACAGTTCAGCAGCATCTGGCCTGGGGCTCAGCTCACGTTTACTCACAGAGGCCTGGGCACGGTCCCCCAGCTTTGCAATAAGGACGCTCCTTGCGTGGGCGGGTGGGGCTGCTGGCTGTATGGGAGATGATTCCCCACCTCTGACCAATTTCAGAATTGTTTACCACTGGAGCAAGTGCCTTGGTAGTGTTTTCCTCTGTATAACGGTTAGGTTCAATTTTTTTTTTTTCTTTTTTGGTTCAAGTTAGATTTTATTCCTCTTTTATGTATTTATAGATATAAGCATGGAAATAATTCATTGTTATATATACATCAGTGTGAATGGAAGAACATTTTTTCTGTTTTATTTTTACATTTTATTTTTAAAAATTTTGAAATTTAATTTTGTTTATTTTTTTATACAGTAGGTTATTATTAGTTATCTATTTTATGCATATACATGTATACAGCTCAAGCCCAATCTCCCAACTCATCCCACCACCACCACCCCATGGCTTCCCCCACTTTGTGTCCATACGTCTGTTCTCTACCTCTGTGTCTCTATTTCTGCCCTGCAAACCAGTTCATCTGTACCATTTTTCTAGGTTCCACATATAGGCATTAATATACAATATTTGTTTTTCTCTTTCTGACTTACTTCACTCTGCATGACAGTCTCTAGATCCATCAACTTCTCTACAAATGACCCAGTTTCATTCCTTTTTATGGCTGAGTAATATTCCATTTTATATATGTACCACATCTTTATCCATTCGTCTGTCTGTGGCCATTTAGGTTGCTTCCATTACCTGGCTATTGTAAATAGTGCTGCAATGAACATTGTGGTGAATGTGTCTTTGTGATTTATGGTTTTCTCTGGGTATATGCCCAGAAGTGGGATTGCTGGATCCTATGGTAATTCTCTTTTTAGTTTTTTAAAGGAACCTCCATACCGTTCTCCATAGTGACTGTATCAATTTACATTCCCACCAATAGCGGAAGAGGGTTCCTTTTGTCCACACCCTCCCCAGAATTTGTTGTTTGTACATTATCTGATGATGCCGATTCTAACAGGTGTGAGGTCTTACCTCATTGTAATTTTGATTTGCATTTCTCTAATAATTAGTGATGTTGAGCAGCTTCTCATGTGCGTCTTGGCCATCTCTGTGACTTCTTTGAAGAAACGTCTCTTTAGATCTTCTGCCCATTTTTGTATTGGGTTGTTTGTTTTATTAATATTAAGCTGCATGAGCTGTTTATATATATTGGAGATTAAACCTTTGTCCATTGATTCGTTTGTGAACGTTTTCGCCCATTCTGAGGGTTGCCTTTTTCCATTCCCGTTTTTTTAACAAAGAAAGAAAGAAAGCAAAAGAAGCAGAACACTAATGTGCGTGAAATATGCCTCTTGAAACTGTTGTTTTGAAATATGGATGTCTTTTGAATTTTTTGGTCGATATATGACCCCAGGATTTGTTTTCAGGGCAGGTGTCATTTACAGGCCTGTAATGATTTGGAATATCCACTGACCATTAGCGCTGGGATTAAAGCTGCAGTTGTGAGAAATGGCCACAAGGTGGCAGCAGTTCTCCCTTACCAAATCTGGTTACTAGGGCAGCAGAGCCTCAATGGAAGTCGCGTTCTAGATTGGAATGTAGAACGGAATGTGCCAGGAGAAGGCCCCTCAAGTGTGTCTCACTACTTCTTGTTCTTGTTTTTAATTTAATTTTTTTATTTTTTTATTACAGCATGTTTGAGTACAACGTTTAGCTTGTTGTAGGTGTGCCAGAGGTGGTTCTTTTACACATATACATATGTCTGTTCTTCCTGGGATCCTTTTCCCATGTACGTTATGACAGAATGTTGAGTAGTCTTCTCTTGGTACTCCGTAGGTCTTTGGTGATTATATACGTCTACTGTGTTTGTATATGTCTGTTAACCCCAATATCGTAATGAATTCAATCCTCACACCTTTCCTTTGGTGAACCATAAGTTTGTTTAATGAATCTGTGATTGCCCTTCTCCGTGGAAATATCTGCCCTGGTATCAATTTATAGGTAACACCTATAAGTGATATGATACGATATGTGTCTTTCACTCTCTGACTTACTCCAAGTCACGTGATTACCTCGAGACTCATCTACGGTGCTGCGAATGGCATTGTGTCCTTTTATTCCTTGGCGAATATTCTGTCTTAGCGAGGTCCATTTTCTGCAATGTGATTCCCTGAGGGCTGAGGATTAGCTGCCCTGGGCAGCCTGACCCTGCCGGCAAGACCTCCCCAGGTGTGCCTGGGTTGAGGTCAATATAAACAGCACTCCAGGCAGCAATAGCCCCTGCAGCTGTGCCTGACTCCATATTCTCTGCCCCGTCAGCAGTCTCGGGGCTGTGCTGGTGGGAGGGTCGGAGAGTCCACGGCTTTGTGGGTGGCCCGGTGTGAGTGGGGCTCTGCTGGACTTTCGGCAGGAGTTGCCAGGCTGCCACCTGTAAAGAAGAGGATGTGTCACCCATAACTTCCACTGGAACATCTCTCCGGGCTGAGGTGAGGAAGGAAAAAAAGGAGTGGGGGCCGGGACAGGAGGGGTATCTCAGGCAGGGCAATGGAAAGCTTCCAGAAGAGCGCCCGTGGCCAGGACCATCCTGGCTGACCTGCAGGCACCAAGTTGGCCTGCGTGCCGTCGCTGGTGTGGCTCCACGGCCCTCCCTCTAGGCTTTCAAGCCCTTGTACATATTCAGGTGTTTCACCTGGGAAGGGTGGGAACAGTTCAGCAGCATCTGGCCTGGGGCTCAGCTCACGTTTACTCACAGAGACCTGGGCACGGTCCCCCAGCTTTGCAATAAGGACGCTCCTTGCGTGGGCGGGTGGGGCTGCTGGCTGTATGGGAGATGATTCCCCACCTCTGACCAATTTCAGAATTGTTTACCACTGGAGCAAGTGCCTTGGTAGTGTTTTCCTCTGTATAACGGTTAGGTTCAATTTTTTTTTTCTTTTTTGGTTCAAGTTAGATTTTATTCCTCTTTTATGTATTTATAGATATAAGCATGGAAATAATTCATTGTTATATATACATCAGTGTGAATGGAAGAACTTTTTTTCTGTTTTATTTTTACATTTTATTTTTAAAAATTTTGAAATTTAATTTTGTTTATTTTTTTATACAGTAGGTTATTATTAGTTATCTATTTTATGCATATACATGTATACAGGTCAATCCCAATCTCCCAACTCATCCCACCACCACCACCCCATGGCTTCCCCCACTTTGTGTCCATACGTCTGTTCTCTACCTCTGTGTCTCTATTTCTGCCCTGCAAACCAGTTCATCTGTACCATTTTTCTAGGTTCCACATATAGGCATTAATATACAATATTTGTTTTTCTCTTTCTGACTTACTTCACTCTGTATGACAGTCTCTAGATCCATCAACTTCTCTACAAATGACCCAGTTTCATTCCTTTTTATGGCTGAGTAATATTCCATTTTATATATGTACCACATCTTTATCCATTCGTCTGTCTGTGGGCATTTAGGTTGCTTCCATTACCTGGCTATTGTAAATAGTGCTGCAATGAACATTGTGGTGAATGTGTCTTTGTGATTTATGGTTTTCTCTGGGTATATGCCCAGAAGTGGGATTGCTGGATCCTATGGTAATTCTCTTTTTAGTTTTTTAAAGGAACCTCCATACTGTTCTCCATAGTGACTGTATCAATTTACATTCCCACCAATAGCGGAAGAGGGTTCCTTTTGTCCACACCCTCCCCAGAATTTGTTGTTTGTACATTATCTGATGATGCCGATTCTAACAGGTGTGAGGTCTTACCTCATTGTAGTTTTGATTTGCATTTCTCTAATAATTAGTGATGTTGAGCAGCTTCTCATGTGCGTCTTGGCCATCTCTGTGACTTCTTTGAAGAAACGTCTCTTTAGATCTTCTGCCCATTTTTGTATTGGGTTGTTTGTTTTATTAATATTAAGCTGCATGAGCTGTTTATATATATTGGAGATTAAACCTTTGTCCATTGATTCGTTTGTGAACGTTTTCGCCCATTCTGAGGGTTGCCTTTTTCCATTCCCGTTTTTTTAACAAAGAAAGAAAGAAAGCAAAAGAAGCAGAACACTAATGTGCGTGAAATATGCCTCTTGAAACTGTCGTTTTGTAATATGGACGTCTTTTGGATTTTTTGGTCGATATATGACCCCAGGATTTGTTTTCAGGGCAGGTGTCATTTACAGGCCTGTAATGATTTGGAATATCCACTGACCATTAGCGCTGGGATTAAAGCTGCAGTTGTGAGAAACGGCCACAAGGTGGCAGCAGTTCTCCCTTACCAAATCTGGTTACTAGGGCAGCAGAGCCTCAATGGAAGTCGCGTTCTAGATTGGAATGTAGAACGGAATGTGCCAGGAGAAGGCCCCTCAAGTGTGTCTCACTACTTCTTGTTCTTGTTTTTAATTTAATTTTTTATTTTTTTATTACAGCATGTTTGAGTACAACGTTTAGCTTGTAGGTGTGCCAGAGGTGGTTCTTTTACACATATACATATGTCTGTTCTTCCTGGGATCCTTTTCCCATGTACGTTATGACAGAATGTTGAGTAGTCTTCTCTTGGTACTCCGTAGGTCTTTGGTGATTATATACGTCTACTGTGTTTGTATATGTCTGTTAACCCCAATATCGTAATGAATTCAATCCTCACACCTTTCCTTTGGTGAACCATAAGTTTGTTTAATGAATCTGTGATTGCCCTTCTCCGTGGAAATATCTGCCCTGGTATCAATTTATAGGTAACACCTATAAGTGATATGATACGATATGTGTCTTTCACTCTCTGACTTACTCCAAGTCACGTGATTACCTCGAGACTCATCTACGGTGCTGTGAATGGCATTGTGTCCTTTTTTTCCTTGGCGAATATTCTGTCTTAGCGAGGTCCATTTTCTGCAATGTGATTCCCTGAGGGCTGAGGATTAGCTGCCCTGGGCAGCCTGACCCTGCCGGCAAGCCCTCCCCAGGTGTGCCTGGGTTGAGGTCAATATAAACAGCACTCCAGGCAGCAATAGCCCCTGCAGCTGTGCCTGACACCATATTCTCTGCCCCGTCAGCAGTCTCGGGGCTGTGCTGGTGGGAGGGTGGGAGGGTCCACGGCTTTGTGGGTGGCCCGGTGTGAGTGGGACTCTGCTGGACTTTCGGCAGGAGTTGCCAGGCTGCCACCTGTAAAGAAGAGGATGTGTCACCCATAACTTCCACTGGAATATCTCTCCGGGCTGAGTTGTGGAAGGGAAAAAAGGAGTGGGGGCCGGGACAGGAGGGGTATCTCAGGCAGGGCAATGGAAAGCTTCCAGAAGAGCGCCCGTGGCCAGGACCATCCTGGCTGACCTGCAGGCACCAAGTTGGCCTGCGTGCTGTCGCTGGTGTGGCTCCACGGCCCTTCCTCTAGGCTTTCAAGCCCTTGTACATATTCAGGTGTTTCACCTGGGAAGGGTGGGAACAGTTCAGCAGCATCTGGCCTGGGGCTCAGCTCACGTTTACTCACAGAGGCCTGGGCACGGTCCCCCAGCTTTGCAATAAGGACGCTCCTTGCGTGGGCGGGTGGGGCTGCTGGCTGTATGGGAGATGATTCCCCACCTCTGACCAATTTCAGAATTGTTTACCACTGGAGCAAGTGCCTTGGTAGTGTTTTCCTCTGTATAACGGTTAGGTTCAATTTTTTTTTTTCTTTTTTGGTTCAAGTTAGATTTTATTCCTCTTTTATGTATTTATAGATATAAGCATGGAAATAATTCATTGTTATATATACATCAGTGTGAATGGAAGAACATTTTTTCTGTTTTATTTTTACATTTTATTTTTAAAAATTTTGAAATTTAATTTTGTTTATTTTTTTATACAGTAGGTTATTATTAGTTATCTATTTTATGCATATACATGTATACAGGTCAAGCCCAATCTCCCAACTCATCCCACCACCACCACCCCATGGCTTCCCCCACTTTGTGTCCATACGTCTGTTCTCTACCTCTGTGTCTCTATTTCTGCCCTGCAAACCAGTTCATCTGTACCATTTTTCTAGGTTCCACATATAGGCATTAATATACAATATTTGTTTTTCTCTTTCTGACTTACTTCACTCTGCATGACAGTCTCTAGATCCATCAACTTCTCCCCAAATGACCCAGTTTCATTCCTTTTTATGGCTGAGTAATATTCCATTTTATATATGTACCACATCTTTATCCATTCGTCTGTCTGTGGCCATTTAGGTTGCTTCCATTACCTGGCTATTGTAAATAGTGCTGCAATGAACATTGTGGTGAATGTGTCTTTGTGATTTATGGTTTTCTCTGGGTATATGCCCAGAAGTGGGATTGCTGGATCCTATGGTAATTCTCTTTTTAGTTTTTTAAAGGAACCTCCATACCGTTCTCCATAGTGACTGTATCAATTTACATTCCCACCAATAGCGGAAGAGGGTTCCTTTTGTCCACACCCTCCCCAGAATTTGTTGTTTGTACATTATCTGATGATGCCGATTCTAACAGGTGTGAGGTCTTACCTCATTGTAATTTTGATTTGCATTTCTCTAATAATTAGTGATGTTGAGCAGCTTCTCATGTGCGTCTTGGCCATCTCTGTGACTTCTTTGAAGAAACGTCTCTTTAGATCTTCTGCCCATTTTTGTATTGGGTTGTTTGTTTTATTAATATTAAGCTGCATGAGCTGTTTATATATATTGGAGATTAAACCTTTGTCCATTGATTCGTTTGTGAACGTTTTCGCCCATTCTGAGGGTTGCCTTTTTCCATTCCCGTTTTTTTAACAAAGAAAGAAAGAAAGCAAAAGAAGCAGAACACTAATGTGCGTGAAATATGCCTCTTGAAACTGTTGTTTTGAAATATGGATGTCTTTTGAATTTTTTGGTCGATATATGACCCCAGGATTTGTTTTCAGGGCAGGTGTCATTTACAGGCCTGTAATGATTTGGAATATCCACTGACCATTAGCGCTGGGATTAAAGCTGCAGTTGTGAGAAATGGCCACAAGGTGGCAGCAGTTCTCCCTTACCAAATCTGGTTACTAGGGCAGCAGAGCCTCAATGGAAGTCGCGTTCTAGATTGGAATGTAGAACGGAATGTGCCAGGAGAAGGCCCCTCAAGTGTGTCTCACTACTTCTTGTTCTTGTTTTTAATTTAATTTTTTTATTTTTTTATTACAGCATGTTTGAGTACAACGTTTAGCTTGTTGTAGGTGTGCCAGAGGTGGTTCTTTTACACATATACATATGTCTGTTCTTCCTGGGATCCTTTTCCCATGTACGTTATGACAGAATGTTGAGTAGTCTTCTCTTGGTACTCCGTAGGTCTTTGGTGATTATATACGTCTACTGTGTTTGTATATGTCTGTTAACCCCAATATCGTAATGAATTCAATCCTCACACCTTTCCTTTGGTGAACCATAAGTTTGTTTAATGAATCTGTGATTGCCCTTCTCCGTGGAAATATCTGCCCTGGTATCAATTTATAGGTAACACCTATAAGTGATATGATACGATATGTGTCTTTCACTCTCTGACTTACTCCAAGTCACGTGATTACCTCGAGACTCATCTACGGTGCTGCGAATGGCATTGTGTCCTTTTATTCCTTGGCGAATATTCTGTCTTAGCGAGGTCCATTTTCTGCAATGTGATTCCCTGAGGGCTGAGGATTAGCTGCCCTGGGCAGCCTGACCCTGCCGGCAAGACCTCCCCAGGTGTGCCTGGGTTGAGGTCAATATAAACAGCACTCCAGGCAGCAATAGCCCCTGCAGCTGTGCCTGACTCCATATTCTCTGCCCCGTCAGCAGTCTCGGGGCTGTGCTGGTGGGAGGGTCGGAGGGTCCACGGCTTTGTGGGTGGCCCGGTGTGAGTGGGGCTCTGCTGGACTTTCGGCAGGAGTTGCCAGGCTGCCACCTGTAAAGAAGAGGATGTGTCACCCATAACTTCCACTGGAATATCTCTCCGGGCTGAGGTGAGGAAGGAAAAAAAGGAGTGGGGGCCGGGACAGGAGGGGTATCTCAGGCAGGGCAATGGAAAGCTTCCAGAAGAGCGCCCGTGGCCAGGACCATCCTGGCTGACCTGCAGGCACCAAGTTGGCCTGCGTGCCGTCGCTGGTGTGGCTCCACGGCCCTCCCTCTAGGCTTTCAAGCCCTTGTACATATTCAGGTGTTTCACCTGGGAAGGGTGGGAACAGTTCAGCAGCATCTGGCCTGGGGCTCAGCTCACGTTTACTCACAGAGACCTGGGCACGGTCCCCCAGCTTTGCAATAAGGACGCTCCTTGCGTGGGCGGGTGGGGCTGCTGGCTGTATGGGAGATGATTCCCCACCTCTGACCAATTTCAGAATTGTTTACCACTGGAGCAAGTGCCTTGGTAGTGTTTTCCTCTGTATAACGGTTAGGTTCAATTTTTTTTTTCTTTTTTGGTTCAAGTTAGATTTTATTCCTCTTTTATGTATTTATAGATATAAGCATGGAAATAATTCATTGTTATATATACATCAGTGTGAATGGAAGAACTTTTTTTCTGTTTTATTTTTACATTTTATTTTTAAAAATTTTGAAATTTAATTTTGTTTATTTTTTTATACAGTAGGTTATTATTAGTTATCTATTTTATGCATATACATGTATACAGGTCAATCCCAATCTCCCAACTCATCCCACCACCACCACCCCATGGCTTCCCCCACTTTGTGTCCATACGTCTGTTCTCTACCTCTGTGTCTCTATTTCTGCCCTGCAAACCAGTTCATCTGTACCATTTTTCTAGGTTCCACATATAGGCATTAATATACAATATTTGTTTTTCTCTTTCTGACTTACTTCACTCTGTATGACAGTCTCTAGATCCATCAACTTCTCTACAAATGACCCAGTTTCATTCCTTTTTATGGCTGAGTAATATTCCATTTTATATATGTACCACATCTTTATCCATTCGTCTGTCTGTGGGCATTTAGGTTGCTTCCATTACCTGGCTATTGTAAATAGTGCTGCAATGAACATTGTGGTGAATGTGTCTTTGTGATTTATGGTTTTCTCTGGGTATATGCCCAGAAGTGGGATTGCTGGATCCTATGGTAATTCTCTTTTTAGTTTTTTAAAGGAACCTCCATACTGTTCTCCATAGTGACTGTATCAATTTACATTCCCACCAATAGCGGAAGAGGGTTCCTTTTGTCCACACCCTCCCCAGAATTTGTTGTTTGTACATTATCTGATGATGCCGATTCTAACAGGTGTGAGGTCTTACCTCATTGTAGTTTTGATTTGCATTTCTCTAATAATTAGTGATGTTGAGCAGCTTCTCATGTGCGTCTTGGCCATCTCTGTGACTTCTTTGAAGAAACGTCTCTTTAGATCTTCTGCCCATTTTTGTATTGGGTTGTTTGTTTTATTAATATTAAGCTGCATGAGCTGTTTATATATATTGGAGATTAAACCTTTGTCCATTGATTCGTTTGTGAACGTTTTCGCCCATTCTGAGGGTTGCCTTATTCCATTCCCGTTTTTTTAACAAAGAAAGAAAGAAAGCAAAAGAAGGAGAACACTAATGTGCGTGAAATATGCCTCTTGAAACTGTCGTTTTGAAATATGGACGTCTTTTGAATTTTTTGGTCGATATATGACCCCAGGATTTGTTTTCAGGGCAGGTGTCATTTACAGGCCTGTAATGATTTGGAATATCCACTGACCATTAGCGCTGGGATTAAAGCTGCAGTTGTGAGAAATGGCCACAAGGTGGCAGCAGTTCTCCCTTTCCAAATCTGGTTACTAGGGCAGCAGAGCCTCAATGGAAGTCGCGTCCTAGATTGGAATGTAGAACGGAATGTGCCAGGAGAAGGCCCCTCAAGTGTGTCTCACTACTTCTTGTTCTTGTTTTTAATTTAATTTTTTATTTTTTTATTACAGCATGTTTGAGTACAACGTTTAGCTTGTTGTAGGTGTGCCAGAGGTGGTTCTTTGACACATATACATATGTCTGTTCTTCCTGGGATCCTTTTCCCATGTACGTTATGACAGAATGTTGAGTAGTCTTCTCTTGGTACTCCATAGGTCTTTGGTGATTATATATGTCTACTGTGTTTGTATATGTCTGTTAACCCCAATATCGTAATGAATTCAATCCTCACACCTTTCCTTTGGTGAACCATAAGTTTGTTTAATGAATCTGTGATTGCCCTTCTCCGTGGAAATATCTGCCCTGGTATCAATTTATAGGTAACACCTATAAGTGATATGATACGATATGTGTCTTTCACTCTCTGACTTACTCCAAGTCACGTGATTACCTCGAGACTCATCTACGGTGCTGCGAATGGCATTGTGTCCTTTTTTTCCTTGGCGAATATACTGTCTTAGCGAGGTCCATTTTCTGCAATGTGATTCCCTGAGGGCTGAGGATTAGCTGCCCTGGGCAGCCTGACCCTGCCGGCAAGCCCTCCCCAGGTGTGCCTGGGTTGAGGTCAATATAAACAGCACTCCAGGCAGCAATAGCCCCAGCAGCTGTGCCTGACTCCATATTCTCTGCCCCGTCAGCAGTCTCGGGGCTGTGCTGGTGGGAGGGTGGGAGGGTCCACGGCTTTGTGGGTGGCCCGGTGTGAGTGGGGCTCTGCTGGACTTTAGGCAGGAGTTGCCAGGCTGCCACCTGTAAAGAAGAGGATGTGTCACCCATAACTTCCACTGGAATATCTCTCCGGGCTGAGGTGAGGAAGGAAAAAAAGGAGTGGGGGCCGGGACAGGAGGGGTATCTCAGGCAGGGCAATGGAAAGCTTCCAGAAGAGCGCCCGTGGCCAGGACCATCCTGGCTGACCTGCAGGCACCAAGTTGGCCTGCGTGCCGTCGCTGGTGTGGCTCCACGGCCCTCCCTCTAGGCTTTCAAGCCCTTGTACATATTCAGGTGTTTCACCTGGGAAGGGTGGGAACAGTTCAGCAGCATCTGGCCTGGGGCTCAGCTCACGTTTACTCACAGAGGCCTGGGCACGGTCCCCCAGCTTTGCAATAAGGACGCTCCTTGTGTGGGCGGGTGGGGCTGCTGGCTGTATGGGAGATGATTCCCCACCTCTGACCAATTTCAGAATTGTTTACCACTGGAGCAAGTGCCTTGGTAGTGTTTTCCTCTGTATAACTGTTAGGTTCAATTTTTTTTTTCTTTTTTGGTTCAAGTTAGATTTTATTCCTCTTTTATGTATTTATAGATATAAGCATGGAAATAATTCATTGTTATATATACATCAGTGAGAATGGAAGAAATTTTTTTCTGTTTTATTTTTACATTTTATTTTTAAAAATTTTGAAATTTAATTTTGTTTATTTTTTTATACAGTAGGTTATTATTAGTTATCTATTTTATGCATATACATGTATACAGGTCAATCCCAATCTCCCAACTCATCCCACCACCACCACCCCATGGCTTCCCCCACTTTGTGTCCATACGTCTGTTCTCTACCTCTGTGTCTCTATTTCTGCCCTGCAAACCAGTTCATCTGTACCATTTTTCTAGGTTCCACATATAGGCATTAATATACAATATTTGTTTTTCTCTTTCTGACTTACTTCACTCTGTATGACAGTCTCTAGATCCATCAACTTCTCTACAAATGACCCAGTTTCATTCCTTTTTATGGCTGAGTAATATTCCATTTTATATATGTACCACATCTTTATCCATTCGTCTGTCTGTGGGCATTTAGGTTGCTTCCATTACCTGGCTATTGTAAATAGTGCTGCAATGAACATTGTGGTGAATGTGTCTTTGTGATTTATGGTTTTCTCTGGGTATATGCCCAGAAGTGGGATTGCTGGATCCTATGGTAATTCTCTTTTTAGTTTTTTAAAGGAACCTCCATACTGTTCTCCATAGTGACTGTATCAATTTACATTCCCACCAATAGCGGAAGAGGGTTCCTTTTGTCCACACCCTCCCCAGAATTTGTTGTTTGTACATTATCTGATGATGCCGATTCTAACAGGTGTGAGGTCTTACCTCATTGTAGTTTTGATTTGCATTTCTCTAATAATTAGTGATGTTGAGCAGCTTCTCATGTGCGTCTTGGCCATCTCTGTGACTTCTTTGAAGAAACGTCTCTTTAGATCTTCTGCCCATTTTTGTATTGGGTTGTTTGTTTTATTAATATTAAGCTGCATGAGCTGTTTATATATATTGGAGATTAAACCTTTGTCCATTGATTCGTTTGTGAACGTTTTCGCCCATTCTGAGGGTTGCCTTATTCCATTCCCGTTTTTTTAACAAAGAAAGAAAGAAAGCAAAAGAAGGAGAACACTAATGTGCGTGAAATATGCCTCTTGAAACTGTCGTTTTGAAATATGGACGTCTTTTGAATTTTTTGGTCGATATATGACCCCAGGATTTGTTTTCAGGGCAGGTGTCATTTACAGGCCTGTAATGATTTGGAATATCCACTGACCATTAGCGCTGGGATTAAAGCTGCAGTTGTGAGAAATGGCCACAAGGTGGCAGCAGTTCTCCCTTTCCAAATCTGGTTACTAGGGCAGCAGAGCCTCAATGGAAGTCGCGTCCTAGATTGGAATGTAGAACGGAATGTGCCAGGAGAAGGCCCCTCAAGTGTGTCTCACTACTTCTTGTTCTTGTTTTTAATTTAATTTTTTATTTTTTTATTACAGCATGTTTGAGTACAACGTTTAGCTTGTTGTAGGTGTGCCAGAGGTGGTTCTTTGACACATATACATATGTCTGTTCTTCCTGGGATCCTTTTCCCATGTACGTTATGACAGAATGTTGAGTAGTCTTCTCTTGGTACTCCATAGGTCTTTGGTGATTATATATGTCTACTGTGTTTGTATATGTCTGTTAACCCCAATATCGTAATGAATTCAATCCTCACACCTTTCCTTTGGTGAACCATAAGTTTGTTTAATGAATCTGTGATTGCCCTTCTCCGTGGAAATATCTGCCCTGGTATCAATTTATAGGTAACACCTATAAGTGATATGATACGATATGTGTCTTTCACTCTCTGACTTACTCCAAGTCACGTGATTACCTCGAGACTCATCTACGGTGCTGCGAATGGCATTGTGTCCTTTTTTTCCTTGGCGAATATACTGTCTTAGCGAGGTCCATTTTCTGCAATGTGATTCCCTGAGGGCTGAGGATTAGCTGCCCTGGGCAGCCTGACCCTGCCGGCAAGCCCTCCCCAGGTGTGCCTGGGTTGAGGTCAATATAAACAGCACTCCAGGCAGCAATAGCCCCAGCAGCTGTGCCTGACTCCATATTCTCTGCCCCGTCAGCAGTCTCGGGGCTGTGCTGGTGGGAGGGTGGGAGGGTCCACGGCTTTGTGGGTGGCCCGGTGTGAGTGGGGCTCTGCTGGACTTTAGGCAGGAGTTGCCAGGCTGCCACCTGTAAAGAAGAGGATGTGTCACCCATAACTTCCACTGGAATATCTCTCCGGGCTGAGGTGAGGAAGGAAAAAAAGGAGTGGGGGCCGGGACAGGAGGGGTATCTCAGGCAGGGCAATGGAAAGCTTCCAGAAGAGCGCCCGTGGCCAGGACCATCCTGGCTGACCTGCAGGCACCAAGTTGGCCTGCGTGCCGTCGCTGGTGTGGCTCCACGGCCCTCCCTCTAGGCTTTCAAGCCCTTGTACATATTCAGGTGTTTCACCTGGGAAGGGTGGGAACAGTTCAGCAGCATCTGGCCTGGGGCTCAGCTCACGTTTACTCACAGAGGCCTGGGCACGGTCCCCCAGCTTTGCAATAAGGACGCTCCTTGTGTGGGCGGGTGGGGCTGCTGGCTGTATGGGAGATGATTCCCCACCTCTGACCAATTTCAGAATTGTTTACCACTGGAGCAAGTGCCTTGGTAGTGTTTTCCTCTGTATAACTGTTAGGTTCAATTTTTTTTTTCTTTTTTGGTTCAAGTTAGATTTTATTCCTCTTTTATGTATTTATAGATATAAGCATGGAAATAATTCATTGTTATATATACATCAGTGAGAATGGAAGAAATTTTTTTCTGTTTTATTTTTACATTTTATTTTTAAAAATTTTGAAATTTAATTTTGTTTATTTTTTTATACAGTAGGTTATTATTAGTTATCTATTTTATGCATATACATGTATACAGGTCAATCCCAATCTCCCAACTCATCCCACCACCACCACCCCATGGCTTCCCCCACTTTGTGTCCATACGTCTGTTCTCTACCTCTGTGTCTCTATTTCTGCCCTGCAAACCAGTTCATCTGTACCATTTTTCTAGGTTCCACATATAGGCATTAATATACAATATTTGTTTTTCTCTTTCTGACTTACTTCACTCTGTATGACAGTCTCTAGATCCATCAACTTCTCTACAAATGACCCAGTTTCATTCCTTTTTATGGCTGAGTAATATTCCATTTTATATATGTACCACATCTTTATCCATTCGTCTGTCTGTGGGCATTTAGGTTGCTTCCATTACCTGGCTATTGTAAATAGTGCTGCAATGAACATTGTGGTGAATGTGTCTTTGTGATTTATGGTTTTCTCTGGGTATATGCCCAGAAGTGGGATTGCTGGATCCTATGGTAATTCTCTTTTTAGTTTTTTAAAGGAACCTCCATACTGTTCTCCATAGTGACTGTATCAATTTACATTCCCACCAATAGCGGAAGAGGGTTCCTTTTGTCCACACCCTCCCCAGAATTTGTTGTTTGTACATTATCTGATGATGCCGATTCTAACAGGTGTGAGGTCTTACCTCATTGTAGTTTTGATTTGCATTTCTCTAATAATTAGTGATGTTGAGCAGCTTCTCATGTGCGTCTTGGCCATCTCTGTGACTTCTTTGAAGAAACGTCTCTTTAGATCTTCTGCCCATTTTTGTATTGGGTTGTTTGTTTTATTAATATTAAGCTGCATGAGCTGTTATATATATTGGAGATTAAACCTTTGTCCATTGATTCGTTTGTGAACGTTTCGCCCATTCTGAGGGTTGCCTTTTTCCATTCCCGTTTTTTTAACAAAGAAAGAAAGAAAGCAAAAGAAGCAGAACACTAATGTGCGTGAAATATGCCTCTTGAAACTGTCGTTTTGTAATATGGACGTCTTTTGGATTTTTTGGTCGATATATGACCCCAGGATTTGTTTTCAGGGCAGGTGTCATTTACAGGCCTGTAATGATTTGGAATATCCACTGACCATTAGCGCTGGGATTAAAGCTGCAGTTGTGAGAAACGGCCACAAGGTGGCAGCAGTTCTCCCTTACCAAATCTGGTTACTAGGGCAGCAGAGCCTCAATGGAAGTCGCGTTCTAGATTGGAATGTAGAACGGAATGTGCCAGGAGAAGGCCCCTCAAGTGTGTCTCACTACTTCTTGTTCTTGTTTTTAATTTAATTTTTTATTTTTTTATTACAGCATGTTTGAGTACAACGTTTAGCTTGTAGGTGTGCCAGAGGTGGTTCTTTTACACATATACATATGTCTGTTCTTCCTGGGATCCTTTTCCCATGTACGTTATGACAGAATGTTGAGTAGTCTTCTCTTGGTACTCCGTAGGTCTTTGGTGATTATATACGTCTACTGTGTTTGTATATGTCTGTTAACCCCAATATCGTAATGAATTCAATCCTCACACCTTTCCTTTGGAGAACCATAAGTTTGTTTAATGAATCTGTGATTGCCCTTCTCCGTGGAAATATCTGCCCTGGTATCAATTTATAGGTAACACCTATAAGTGATATGATACGATATGTGTCTTTCACTCTCTGACTTACTCCAAGTCACGTGATTACCTCGAGACTCATCTACGGTGCTGTGAATGGCATTGTGTCCTTTTTTTCCTTGGCGAATATTCTGTCTTAGCGAGGTCCATTTTCTGCAATGTGATTCCCTGAGGGCTGAGGATTAGCTGCCCTGGGCAGCCTGACCCTGCCGGCAAGCCCTCCCCAGGTGTGCCTGGGTTGAGGTCAATATAAACAGCACTCCAGGCAGCAATAGCCCCAGCAGCTGTGCCTGACTCCATATTCTCTGCCCCGTCAGCAGTCTCGGGGCTGTGCTGGTGGGAGGGTGGGAGGGTCCACGGCTTTGTGGGTGGCCCGGTGTGAGTGGGGCTCTGCTGGACTTTAGGCAGGAGTTGCCAGGCTGCCACCTGTAAAGAAGAGGTTGTGTCACCCATAACTTCCACTGGAATATCTCTCCGGGCTGAGGTGAGGAAGGAAAAAAAGGAGTGGGGGCCGGGACAGGAGGGGTATCTCAGGCAGGGCAATGGAAAGCTTCCAGAAGAGCGCCCGTGGCCAGGACCATCCTGGCTGACCTGCAGGCACCAAGTTGGCCTGCGTGCTGTCGCTGGTGTGGCTCCACGGCCCTTCCTCTAGGCTTTCAAGCCCTTGTACATATTCAGGTGTTTCACCTGGGAAGGGTGGGAACAGTTCAGCAGCATCTGGCCTGGGGCTCAGCTCACGTTTACTCACAGAGGCCTGGGCACGGTCCCCCAGCTTTGCAATAAGGACGCTCCTTGCGTGGGCGGGTGGGGCTGCTGGCTGTATGGGAGATGATTCCCCACCTCTGACCAATTTCAGAATTGTTTACCACTGGAGCAAGTGCCTTGGTAGTGTTTTCCTCTGTATAACGGTTAGGTTCAATTTTTTTTTTTTCTTTTTTGGTTCAAGTTAGATTTTATTCCTCTTTTATGTATTTATAGATATAAGCATGGAAATAATTCATTGTTATATATACATCAGTGTGAATGGAAGAACTTTTTTTCTGTTTTATTTTTACATTTTATTTTTAAAAATTTTGAAATTTAATTTTGTTTATTTTTTTATACAGTAGGTTATTATTAGTTATCTATTTTATGCATATACATGTATACAGGTCAATCCCAATCTCCCAACTCATCCCACCACCACCACCCCATGGCTTCCCCCACTTTGTGTCCATACGTCTGTTCTCTACCTCTGTGTCTCTATTTCTGCCCTGCAAACCAGTTCATCTGTACCATTTTTCTAGGTTCCACATATAGGCATTAATATACAATATTTGTTTTTCTCTTTCTGACTTACTTCACTCTGTATGACAGTCTCTAGATCCATCAACTTCTCTACAAATGACCCAGTTTCATTCCTTTTTATGGCTGAGTAATATTCCATTTTATATATGTACCACATCTTTATCCATTCGTCTGTCTGTGGGCATTTAGGTTGCTTCCATTACCTGGCTATTGTAAATAGTGCTGCAATGAACATTGTGGTGAATGTGTCTTTGTGATTTATGGTTTTCTCTGGGTATATGCCCAGAAGTGGGATTGCTGGATCCTATGGTAATTCTCTTTTTAGTTTTTTAAAGGAACCTCCATACTGTTCTCCATAGTGACTGTATCAATTTACATTCCCACCAATAGCGGAAGAGGGTTCCTTTTGTCCACACCCTCCCCAGAATTTGTTGTTTGTACATTATCTGATGATGCCGATTCTAACAGGTGTGAGGTCTTACCTCATTGTAGTTTTGATTTGCATTTCTCTAATAATTAGTGATGTTGAGCAGCTTCTCATGTGCGTCTTGGCCATCTCTGTGACTTCTTTGAAGAAACGTCTCTTTAGATCTTCTGCCCATTTTTGTATTGGGTTGTTTGTTTTATTAATATTAAGCTGCATGAGCTGTTTATATATATTGGAGATTAAACCTTTGTCCATTGATTCGTTTGTGAACGTTTTCGCCCATTCTGAGGGTTGCCTTTTTCCATTCCCGTTTTTTTAACAAAGAAAGAAAGAAAGCAAAAGAAGCAGAACACTAATGTGCGTGAAATATGCCTCTTGAAACTGTCGTTTTGAAATATGGACGTCTTTTGAATTTTTTGGTCGATATATGACCCCAGGATTTCTTTTCAGGGCAGGTGTCATTTACAGGCCTGTAATGATTTGGAATATCCAGTGACCATTAGCGCTGGGATTAAAGCTGCAGTTGTGAGAAACGGCCACAAGGTGGCAGCAATTCTCCCTTACCAAATCTGGTTACTAGGGCAGCAGAGCCTCAATGGAAGTCGCGTTCTAGATTGGAATTTAGAATGGAATGTGCCAGGAGAAGGCCCCTCAAGTGTGTCTCACTACTTCTTGTTCTTGTTTTTAATTTAATTTTTTATTTTTTTATTACAGCATGTTTGAGTACAACGTTTAGCTTGTTGTAGGTGTGCCAGAGGTGGTTCTTTTACACATATACATATGTCTGTTCTTCCTGGGATCCTTTTCCCATGTACGTTATGACAGAATGTTGAGTAGTCTTCTCTTGGTACTCCGTAGGTCTTTGGTGATTATATACGTCTACTGTGTTTGTATATGTCTGTTAACCCCAATATCGTAATGAATTCAATCCTCACACCTTTCCTTTGGTGAACCATAAGTTTGTTTAATGAATCTGTGATTGCCCTTCTCCGTGGAAATATCTGCCCTGGTATCAATTTATAGGTAACACCTATAAGTGATATGATACGATATGTGTCTTTCACTCTCTGACTTACTCCAAGTCACGTGATTACCTCGAGACTCATCTACGGTGCTGCGAATGGCATTGTGTCCTTTTTTTCCTTGGCGAATATTCTGTCTTAGCGAGGTCCATTTTCTGCAATGTGATTCCCTGAGGGCTGAGGATTAGCTGCCCTGGGCAGCCTGACCCTGCCGGCAAGCCCTCCCCAGGTGTGCCTGGGTTGAGGTCAATATAAACAGCACTCCAGGCAGCAATAGCCCCTGCAGCTGTGCCTGACTCCATATTCTCTGCCCCGTCAGCAGTCTCGGGGCTGTGCTGGTGGGAGTGTGGGATGGTCCACGGCTTTGTGGGTGGCCCGGTGTGAGTGGGGCTCTGCTGGACTTTCGGCAGGAGTTGCCAGGCTGCCACCTGTAAAGAAGAGGATGTGTCACCCATAACTTCCACTGGAATATCTCTCCGGGCTGAGGTGTGGAAGGGAAAAAAGGAGTGGGGGCCGGGACAGGAGGGGTATCTCAGGCAGGGCAATGGAAAGCTTCCAGAAGAGCGCCCGTGGCCAGGACCATCCTGGCTGACCTGCAGGCACCAAGTTGGCCTGCGTGCTGTCGCTGGTGTGGCTCCATGGCCCTTCCTCTAGGCTTTCAAGCCCTTGTACATATTCAGGTGTTTCACCTGGGAAGGGTGGGAACAGTTCAGCAGCATCTGGCCTGGGGCTCAGCTCACGTTTACTCACAGAGGCCTGGGCACGGTCCCCCAGCTTTGCAATAAGGACGCTCCTTGCGTGGGCGGGTGGGGCTGCTGGCTGTATGGGAGATGATTCCCCACCTCTGACCAATTTCAGAATTGTTTACCACTGGAGCAAGTGCCTTGGTAGTGTTTTCCTCTGTATAACGGTTAGGTTCAATTTTTTTTTTCTTTTTTGGTTCAAGTTAGATTTTATTCCTCTTTTATGTATTTATAGATATAAGCATGGAAATAATTCATTGTTATATATACATCAGTGTGAATGGAAGAACTTTTTTTCTGTTTTATTTTTACATTTTATTTTTAAAAATTTTGAAATTTAATTTTGTTTATTTTTTTATACAGTAGGTTATTATTAGTTATCTATTTTATGCATATACATGTATACAGGTCAAGCCCAATCTCCCAACTCATCCCACCACCACCACCCCATGGCTTCCCCCACTTTGTGTCCATACGTCTGTTCTCTACCTCTGTGTCTCTATTTCTGCCCTGCAAACCAGTTCATCTGTACCATTTTTCTAGGTTCCACATATAGGCATTAATATACAATATTTGTTTTTCTCTTTCTGACTTACTTCACTCTGTATGACAGTCTCTAGATCCATCAACTTCTCTACAAATGACCCAGTTTCATTCCTTTTTATGGCTGAGTAATATTCCATTTTATATATGTACCACATCTTTATCCATTCGTCTGTCTGTGGGCATTTAGGTTGCTTCCATTACCTGGCTATTGTAAATAGTGCTGCAATGAACATTGTGGTGAATGTGTCTTTGTGATTTATGGTTTTCTCTGGGTATATGCCCAGAAGTGGGATTGCTGGATCCTATGGTAATTCTCTTTTTAGTTTTTTAAAGGAACCTCCATACCGTTCTCCATAGTGACTGTATCAATTTACATTCCCACCAATAGCGGAAGAGGGTTCCTTTTGTCCACACCCTCCCCAGAATTTGTTGTTTGTACATTATCTGATGATGCCGATTCTAACAGGTGTGAGGTCTTACCTCATTGTAGTTTTGATTTGCATTTCTCTAATAATTAGTGATGTTGAGCAGCTTCTCATGTGCGTCTTGGCCATCTCTGTGACTTCTTTGAAGAAACGTCTCTTTAGATCTTCTGCCCATTTTTGTATTGGGTTGTTTGTTTTATTAATATTAAGCTGCATGAGCTGTTTATATATATTGGAGATTAAACCTTTGTCCATTGATTCGTTTGTGAACGTTTTCGCCCATTCTGAGGGTTGCCTTTTTCCATTCCCGTTTTTTTAACAAAGAAAGAAAGAAAGCAAAAGAAGCAGAACACTAATGTGCGTGAAATATGCCTCTTGAAACTGTCGTTTTGAAATATGGACGTCTTTTGAATTTTTTGGTCGATATATGACCCCAGGATTTCTTTTCAGGGCAGGTGTCATTTACAGGCCTGTAATGATTTGGAATATCCACTGACCATTAGCACTGGGATTAAAGCTGCAGTTGTGAGAAACGGCCACAAGGTGGCAGCAGTTCTCCCTTACCAAATCTGGTTACTAGGGCAGCAGAGCCTCAATGGAAGTCGCGTTCTAGATTGGAATGTAGAACGGAATGTGCCAGGAGAAGGCCCCTCAAGTGTGTCTCACTACTTCTTGTTCTTGTTTTTAATTTAATTTTTTATTTTTTTATTACAGCATGTTTGAGTACAACGTTTAGCTTGTTGTAGGTGTGCCAGAGGTGGTTCTTTTACACATATACATAGGTCTGTTCTTCCTGGGATCCTTTTCCCATGTACGTTATGACAGAATGTTGAGTAGTCTTCTCTTGGTACTCCGTAGGTCTTTGGTGATTATATACGTCTACTGTGTTTGTATATGTCTGTTAACCCCAATATCGTAATGAATTCAATCCTCATACCTTTCCTTTGGTGAACCATAAGTTTGTTTAATGAATCTGTGATTGCCCTTCTCCGTGGAAATATCTGCCCTGGTATCAATTTATAGGTAACACCTATAAGTGATATGATACGATATGTGTCTTTCACTCTCTGACTTACTCCAAGTCACGTGATTACCTCGAGACTCATCTACGGTGCTGCGAATGGCATTGTGTCCTTTTTTTCCTTGGCGAATATTCTGTCTTAGCGAGGTCCATTTTCTGCAATGTGATTCCCTGAGGGCTGAGGATTAGCTGCCCTGGGCAGCCTGACCCTGCCGGCAAGCCCTCCCCAGGTGTGCCTGGGTTGAGGTCAATATAAACAGCACTCCAGGCAGCAATAGCCCCTGCAGCTGTGCCTGACTCCATATTCTCTGCCCCGTCAGCAGTCTCGGGGCTGTGCTGGTGGGAGGGTGGGAGGGTCCACGGCTTTGTGGGTGGCCCGGTGTGAGTGGGGCTCTGCTGGACTTTCGGCAGGAGTTGCCAGGCTGCCACCTGTAAAGAAGAGGATGTGTCACCCATAACTTCCACTGGAATATCTCTCCGGGCTGAGGTGTGGAAGGGAAAAAAGGAGTGGGGGCCGGGACAGGAGGGGTATCTCAGGCAGGGCAATGGAAAGCTTCCAGAAGAGCGCCCGTGGCCAGGACCATCCTGGCTGACCTGCAGGCACCAAGTTGACCTGCGTGCTGTCGCTGGTGTGGCTCCACGGCCCTTCCTCTAGGCTTTCAAGCCCTTGTACATATTCAGGTGTTTCACCTGGGAAGGGTGGGAACAGTTCAGCAGCATCTGGCCTGGGGCTCAGCTCACGTTTACTCACAGAGGCCTGGGCACGGTCCCCCAGCTTTGCAATAAGGACGCTCCTTGCGTGGGCGGGTGGGGCTGCTGGCTGTATGGGAGATGATTCCCCACCTCTGACCAATTTCAGAATTGTTTACCACTGGAGCAAGTGCCTTGGTAGTGTTTTCCTCTGTATAACGGTTAGGTTCAATTTTTTTTTTTCTTTTTTTGTTCAAGTTAGATTTTATTCCTCTTTTATGTATTTATAGATATAAGCATGGAAATAATTCATTGTTATATATACATCAGTGTGAATGGAAGAACTTTTTTTCTGTTTTATTTTTACATTTTATTTTTAAAAATTTTGAAATTTAATTTTGTTTATTTTTTTATACAGTAGGTTATTATTAGTTATCTATTTTATGCATATATATGTATACAGGTCAAGCCCAATCTCCCAACTCATCCCACCACCACCACCCCATGGCTTCCCCCTCTTTGTGTCCATACGTCTGTTCTCTACCTCTGTGTCTCTATTTCTGCCCTGCAAACCAGTTCATCTGTACCATTTTTCTAGGTTCCACATATAGGCATTAATATACAATATTTGTTTTTCTCTTTCTGACTTACTTCACTCTGTATGACAGTCTCTAGATCCATCAACTTCTCTACAAATGACCCAGTTTCATTCCTTTTTATGGCTGAGTAATATTCCATTTTATATATGTACCACATCTTTATCCATTCGTCTGTCTGTGGCCATTTAGGTTGCTTCCATTACCTGGCTATTGTAAATAGTGCTGCAATGAACATTGTGGTGAATGTGTCTTTGTGATTTATGGTTTTCTCTGGGTATATGCCCAGAAGTGGGATTGCTGGATCCTATGGTAATTCTCTTTTTAGTTTTTTAAAGGAACCTCCATACTGTTCTCCATAGTGACTGTATCAATTTACATTCCCACCAATAGCGGAAGAGGGTTCCTTTTGTCCACACCCTCCCCAGAACTTGTTGTTTGTACATTATCTGATGATGCCGATTCTAACAGGTGTGAGGTCTTACCTCATTGTAATTTTGATTTGCATTTCTCTAATAATTAGTGATGTTGAGCAGCTTCTCATGTGCGTCTTGGCCATCTCTGTGACTTCTTTGAAGAAACGTCTCTTTAGATCTTCTGCCCATTTTTGTATTGGGTTGTTTGTTTTATTAATATTAAGCTGCATGAGCTGTTTATATATATTGGAGATTAAACCTTTGTCCATTGATTCGTTTGTGAACGTTTTCGCCCATTCTGAGGGTTGCCTTTTTCCATTCCCGTTTTTTTAACAAAGAAAGAAAGAAAGCAAAAGAAGCAGAACACTAATGTGCGTGAAATATGCCTCTTGAAACTGTTGTTTTGAAATATGGACGTCTTTTGAATTTTTTGGTCGATATATGACCCCAGGATTTGTTTTCAGGGCAGGTGTCATTTACAGGCCTGTAATGATTTGGAATATCCACTGACCATTAGCGCTGGGATTAAAGCTGCAGTTGTGAGAAATGGCCACAAGGTCGCAGCAGTTCTCCCTTACCAAATCTGGTTACTAGGGCAGCAGAGCCTCAATGGAAGTCGCGTTCTAGATTGGAATGTAGAACGGAATGTGCCAGGAGAAGGCCCCTCAAGTGTGTCTCACTACTTCTTGTTCTTGTTTTTAATTTAATTTTTTTATTTTTTTATTACAGCATGTTTGAGTACAACGTTTAGCTTGTTGTAGGTGTGCCAGAGGTGGTTCTTTTACACATATACATATGTCTGTTCTTCCTGGGATCCTTTTCCCATGTACGTTATGACAGAATGTTGAGTAGTCTTCTCTTGGTACTCCGTAGGTCTTTGGTGATTATATACGTCTACTGTGTTTGTATATGTCTGTTAACCCCAATATCGTAATGAATTCAATCCTCACACCTTTCCTTTGGTGAACCATAAGTTTGTTTAATGAATCTGTGATTGCCCTTCTCCGTGGAAATATCTGCCCTGGTATCAATTTATAGGTAACACCTATAAGTGATATGATACGATATGTGTCTTTCACTCTCTGACTTACTCCAAGTCACGTGATTACCTCGAGACTCATCTACGGTGCTGCAAATGGCATTGTGTCCTTTTTTTCCTTGGCGAATATTCTGTCTTAGCGAGGTCCATTTTCTGCAATGTGATTCCCTGAGGGCTGAGGATTAGCTGCCCTGGGCAGCCTGACCCTGCCGGCAAGCCCTCCCCAGGTGTGCCTGGGTTGAGGTCAATATAAACAGCACTCCAGGCAGCAATAGCCCCTGCAGCTGTGCCTGACTCCATATTCTCTGCCCCGTCAGCAGTCTCGGGGCTGTGCTGGTGGGAGGGTGGGAGGGTCCACGGCTTTGTGGGTGGCCCGGTGTGAGTGGGGCTCTGCTGGACTTTCGGCAGGAGTTGCCAGGCTGCCACCTGTAAAGAAGAGGATGTGTCACCCATAACTTCCACTGGAATATCTCTCCGGGCTGAGGTGAGGAAGGAAAAAAAGGAGTGGGGGCCGGGACAGGAGGGGTATCTCAGGCAGGGCAATGGAAAGCTTCCAGAAGAGCGCCCGTGGCCAGGACCATCCTGGCTGACCTGCAGGCACTAAGTTGGCCTGCGTGCCGTCGCTGGTGTGGCTCCACGGCCCTCCCTCTAGGCTTTCAAGCCCTTGTACATATTCAGGTGTTTCACCTGGGAAGGGTGGGAACAGTTCAGCAGCATCTGGCCTGGGGCTCAGCTCACGTTTACTCACAGAGGCCTGGGCACGGTCCCCCAGCTTTGCAATAAGGACGCTCCTTGCGTGGGCGGGTGGGGCTGCTGGCTGTATGGGAGATGATTCCCCACCTCTGACCAATTTCAGAATTGTTTACCACTGGAGCAAGTGCCTTGGTAGTGTTTTCCTCTGTATAACGGTTAGGTTCAATTTTTTTTTTTCTTTTTTGGTTCAAGTTAGATTTTATTCCTCTTTTATGTATTTATAGATATAAGCATGGAAATAATTCATTGTTATATATACATCAGTGTGAATGGAAGAACTTTTTTTCTGTTTTATTTTTACATTTTATTTTTAAAAATTTTGAAATTTAATTTGTTTATTTTTTTATACAGTAGGTTATTATTAGTTATCTATTTTATGCATATACATGTATACAGGTCAATCCCAATCTCCCAACTCATCCCACCACCACCACCCCATGGCTTCCCCCACTTTGTGTCCATACGTCTGTTCTCTACCTCTGTGTCTCTATTTCTGCCCTGCAAACCAGTTCATCTGTACCATTTTTCTAGGTTCCACATATAGGCATTAGTATACAATATTTGTTTTTCTCTTTCTGACTTACTTCACTCTGTATGACAGTCTCTAGATCCATCAACTTCTCTACAAATGACCCAGTTTCATTCCTTTTTATGGCTGAGTAATATTCCATTTTATATATGTACCACATCTTTATCCATTCGTCTGTCTGTGGGCATTTAGGTTGCTTCCATTACCTGGCTATTGTAAATAGTGCTGCAATGAACATTGTGGTGAATGTGTCTTTGTGATTTATGGTTTTCTCTGGGTATATGCCCAGAAGTGGGATTGCTGGATCCTATGGTAATTCTCTTTTTAGTTTTTTAAAGGAACCTCCATACTGTTCTCCATAGTGACTGTATCAATTTACATTCCCACCAATAGCGGAAGAGGGTTCCTTTTGTCCACACCCTCCCCAGAATTTGTTGTTTGTACATTATCTGATGATGCCGATTCTAACAGGTGTGAGGTCTTACCTCATTGTAGTTTTGATTTGCATTTCTCTAATAATTAGTGATGTTGAGCAGCTTCTCATGTGCGTCTTGGCCATCTCTGTGACTTCTTTGAAGAAACGTCTCTTTAGATCTTCTGCCCATTTTTGTATTGGGTTGTTTGTTTTATTAATATTAAGCTGCATGAGCTGTTTATATATATTGGAGATTAAACCTTTGTCCATTGATTCGTTTGTGAACGTTTTCGCCCATTCTGAGGGTTGCCTTTTTCCATTCCCGTTTTTTTAACAAAAAAAGAAAGAAAGCAAAAGAAGCAGAACACTAATGTGCGTGAAATATGCCTCTTGAAACTGTCGTTTTGTAATATGGACGTCTTTTGGATTTTTTGGTCGATATATGACCCCAGGATTTGTTTTCAGGGCAGGTGTCATTTACAGGCCTGTAATGATTTGGAATATCCACTGACCATTAGCGCTGGGATTAAAGCTGCAGTTGTGAGAAACGGCCACAAGGTGGCAGCAGTTCTCCCTTACCAAATCTGGTTACTAGGGCAGCAGAGCCTCAATGGAAGTCGCGTTCTAGATTGGAATGTAGAACGGAATGTGCCAGGAGAAGGCCCCTCAAGTGTGTCTCACTACTTCTTGTTCTTGTTTTTAATTTAATTTTTTATTTTTTTATTACAGCATGTTTGAGTACAACGTTTAGCTTGTTGTAGGTGTGCCAGAGGTGGTTCTTTTACACATATACATATGTCTGTTCTTCCTGGGATCCTTTTCCCATGTACGTTATGACAGAATGTTGAGTAGTCTTCTCTTGGTACTCCGTAGGTCTTTGGTGATTATATACGTCTACTGTGTTTGTATATGTCTGTTAACCCCAATATCGTAATGAATTCAATCCTCACACCTTTCCTTTGGTGAACCATAAGTTTGTTTAATGAATCTGTGATTGCCCTTCTCCGTGGAAATATCTGCCCTGGTATCAATTTATAGGTAACACCTATAAGTGATATGATACGATATGTGTCTTTCACTCTCTGACTTACTCCAAGTCACGTGATTACCTCGAGACTCATCTACGGTGCTGCGAATGGCATTGTGTCCTTTTTTTCCTTGGCGAATATTCTGTCTTAGCGAGGTCCATTTTCTGCAATGTGATTCCCTGAGGGCTGAGGATTAGCTGCCCTGGGCAGCCTGACCCTGCCGGCAAGCCCTCCCCAGGTGTGCCTGGGTTGAGGTCAATATAAACAGCACTCGAGGCAGCAATAGCCCCAGCAGCTGTGCCTGACTCCATATTCTCTGCCCCGTCAGCAGTCTCGGGGCTGTGCTGGTGGGAGGGTGGGAGGGTCCACGGCTTTGTGGGTGGCCCGGTGTGAGTGTGGCTCTGCTGGACTTTCGGCAGGAGTTGCCAGGCTGCCACCTGTAAAGAAGAGGATGTGTCACCCATAACTTCCACTGGAATATCTCTCCGGGCTGAGTTGTGGAAGGGAAAAAAGGAGTGGGGGCCGGGACAGGAGGGGTATCTCAGGCAGGGCAATGGAAAGCTTCCAGAAGAGCGCCCGTGGCCAGGACCATCCTGGCTGACCTGCAGGCACCAAGTTGGCCTGCGTGCTGTCGCTGGTGTGGCTCCACGGCCCTTCCTCTAGGCTTTCAAGCCCTTGTACATATTCAGGTGTTTCACCTGGGAAGGGTGGGAACAGTTCAGCAGCATCTGGCCTGGGGCTCAGCTCACGTTTACTCACAGAGGCCTGGGCACGGTCCCCCAGCTTTGCAATAAGGACGCTCCTTGCGTGGGCGGGTGGGGCTGCTGGCTGTATGGGAGATGATTCCCCACCTCTGACCAATTTCAGAATTGTTTACCACTGGAGCAAGTGCCTTGGTAGTGTTTTCCTCTGTATAACGGTTAGGTTCAATTTTTTTTTTTCTTTTTTGGTTCAAGTTAGATTTTATTCCTCTTTTATGTATTTATAGATATAAGCATGGAAATAATTCATTGTTATATATACATCAGTGTGAATGGAAGAACTTTTTTTCTGTTTTATTTTTACATTTTATTTTTAAAAATTTTGAAATTTAATTTTGTTTATTTTTTTATACAGTAGGTTATTATTAGTTATCTATTTTATGCATATACATGTATACAGGTCAATCCCAATCTCCCAACTCATCCCACCACCACCACCCCATGGCTTCCCCCACTTTGTGTCCATACGTCTGTTCTCTACCTCTGTGTCTCTATTTCTGCCCTGCAAACCAGTTCATCTGTACCATTTTTCTAGGTTCCACATATAGGCATTAATATACAATATTTGTTTTTCTCTTTCTGACTTACTTCACTCTGTATGACAGTCTCTAGATCCATCAACTTCTCTACAAATGACCCAGTTTCATTCCTTTTTATGGCTGAGTAATATTCCATTTTATATATGTACCACATCTTTATCCATTCGTCTGTCTGTGGGCATTTAGGTTGCTTCCATTACCTGGCTATTGTAAATAGTGCTGCAATGAACATTGTGGTGAATGTGTCTTTGTGATTTATGGTTTTCTCTGGGTATATGCCCAGAAGTGGGATTGCTGGATCCTATGGTAATTCTCTTTTTAGTTTTTTAAAGGAACCTCCATACTGTTCTCCATAGTGACTGTATCAATTTACATTCCCACCAATAGCGGAAGAGGGTTCCTTTTGTCCACACCCTCCCCAGAATTTGTTGTTTGTACATTATCTGATGATGCCGATTCTAACAGGTGTGAGGTCTTACCTCATTGTAGTTTTGATTTGCATTTCTCTAATAATTAGTGATGTTGAGCAGCTTCTCATGTGCGTCTTGGCCATCTCTGTGACTTCTTTGAAGAAACGTCTCTTTAGATCTTCTGCCCATTTTTGTATTGGGTTGTTTGTTTTATTAATATTAAGCTGCATGAGCTGTTTATATATATTGGAGATTAAACCTTTGTCCATTGATTCGTTTGTGAACGTTTTCGCCCATTCTGAGGGTTGCCTTTTTCCATTCCCGTTTTTTTAACAAAGAAAGAAAGAAAGCAAAAGAAGCAGAACACTAATGTGCGTGAAATATGCCTCTTGAAACTGTCGTTTTGAAATATGGACGTCTTTTGAAATTTTTGTCGATATATGACCCCAGGATTTGTTTTCAGGTCAGGTGTCATTTACAGGCCTGTAATGATTTGGAATATCCACTGACCATTAGCGCTGGGATTAAAGCTGCAGTTGTGAGAAATGGCCACAAGGTGGCAGCAGTTCTCCCTTACCAAATCTGGTTACTAGGGCAGCAGAGCCTCAATGGAAGTCGCGTTCTAGATTGGAATGTAGAACGGAATGTGCCAGGAGAAGGCCCCTCAAGTGTGTCTCACTACTTCTTGTTCTTGTTTTTAATTTATTTTTTTATTTTTTTATTACAGCATGTTTGAGTACAACGTTTAGCTTGTTGTAGGTGTGCCAGAGGTGGTTCTTTTACACATATACATATGTCTGTTCTTCCTGGGATCCTTTTCCCATGTACGTTATGACAGAATGTTGAGTAGTCTTCTCTTGGTACTCCGTAGGTCTTTGGTGATTATATACGTCTACTGTGTTTGTATATGTCTGTTAACCCCAATATCGTAATGAATTCAATCCTCACACCTTTCCTTTGGTGAACCATAAGTTTGTTTAATGAATCTGTGATTGCCCTTCTCCGTGGAAATATCTGCCCTGGTATCAATTTATAGGTAACACCTATAAGTGATATGATACGATATGTGTCTTTCACTCTCTGACTTACTCCAAGTCACGTGATTACCTCGAGACTCATCTACGGTGCTGCGAATGGCATTGTGTCCTTTTTTTCCTTGGCGAATATTCTGTCTTAGCGAGGTCCATTTTCTGCAATGTGATTCCCTGAGGGCTGAGGATTAGCTGCCCTGGGCAGCCTGACCCTGCCGGCAAGCCCTCCCCAGGTGTGCCTGGGTTGAGGTCAATATAAACAGCACTCCAGGCAGCAATAGCCCCAGCAGCTGTGCCTGACTCCATATTCTCTGCCCCGTCAGCAGTCTCGGGGCTGTGCTGGTGGGAGGGTGTGAGGGTCCACGGCTTTGTGGGTGGCCCGGTGTGAGTGGGGCTCTGCTGGACTTTCGGCAGGAGTTGCCAGGCTGCCACCTGTAAAGAAGAGGATGTGTCACCCATAACTTCCACTGGAATATCTCTCCGGGCTGAGGTGAGGAAGGAAAAAAAGGAGTGGGGGCCGGGACAGGAGGGGTATCTCAGGCAGGGCAATGGAAAGCTTCCAGAAGAGCGCCCGTGGCCAGGACCATCATGGCTGACCTGCAGGCACCAAGTTGGCCTGCGTGCCGTCGCTGGTGTGGCTCCACGGCCCTCCCTCTAGGCTTTCAAGCCCTTGTACATATTCAGGTGTTTCACCTGGGAAGGGTGGGAACAGTTCAGCAGCATCTGGCCTGGGGCTCAGCTCACGTTTACTCACAGAGGCCTGGGCACGGTCCCCCAGCTTTGCAATAAGGACGCTCCTTGTGTGGGCGGGTGGGGCTGCTGGCTGTATGGGAGATGATTCCCCACCTCTGACCAATTTCAGAATTGTTTACCACTGGAGCAAGTGCCTTGGTAGTGTTTTCCTCTGTATAACTGTTAGGTTCAATTTTTTTTTTCTTTTTTGGTTCAAGTTAGATTTTATTCCTCTTTTATGTATTTATAGATATAAGCATGGAAATAATTCATTGTTATATATACATCAGTGAGAATGGAAGAAATTTTTTTCTGTTTTATTTTTACATTTTATTTTTAAAAATTTTGAAATTTAATTTTGTTTATTTTTTTATACAGTAGGTTATTATTAGTTATCTATTTTATGCATATACATGTATACAGGTCAATCCCAATCTCCCAACTCATCCCACCACCACCACCCCATGGCTTCCCCCACTTTGTGTCCATACGTCTGTTCTCTACCTCTGTGTCTCTATTTCTGCACTGCAAACCAGTTCATCTGTACCATTTTTCTAGGTTCCACATATAGTCATTAATATACAATATTTGTTTTTCTCTTTCTGACTTACTTCACTCTGCATGACAGTCTCTAGATCCATCAACTTCTCTACAAATGACCGTTTCATTCCTTTTTATGGCTGAGTAATATTCCATTTTATATATGTACCACCTCTTTATCCATTCGCCTGTCTGTGGTCATTTAGGTTGCTTCCATTACCTGGCTATTGTAAATAGTGCTGCAATGAACATTGTGGTGAATGTGTCTTTGTGATTTATGGTTTTCTCTGGGTATATGCCCAGAAGTGGGATTGCTGGATCCTATGGTAATTCTCTTTTTAGTTTTTTAAAGAAACCTCCATACTGTTCTCCATAGTGACTGTATCAATTTTCATTCCCACCAATAGCGGAAGAGGGTTCCTTTTGTCCACACCCTCCCCAGAATTTGTTGTTTGTAGATTATCTGATGATGCCGATTCTAACAGGTGTGAGGTCTTACCTCATTGTAGTTTTGATTTGCATTTCTCTAATAATTAGTGATGTTGAGCAGCTTTTCATGTGCGTCTTGGCCATCTCTGTGTCTTCTTTGAAGAAACGTCTCTTTAGATCTTCTGCCGATTTTTGTATTGGGTTGTTTGTTTTATTAATATTAAGCTGCATGAGCTGTTTATATATATTGGAGATTAAACCTTTGTCCATTGATTCGTTTGTGAACGTTTTCGCCCATTCTGAGGGTTGCCTTTTTCCATTCCCGTTTTTTTAACAAAGAAAGAAAGAAAGCAAAAGAAGCAGAACACTAATGTGCGTGAAATCTGCCTCTTGAAACTGTCGTTTTGAAATATGGACGTCTTTTGAATTTTTTGGTCGATATATGACCCCAGGATTTCTTTTCAGGGCAGGTGTCATTTACAGGCCTGTAATGATTTGGAATATCCACTGACCATTAGCGCTGGGATTAAAGCTGCTGTTGTGTGAAACGGCCACAAGGAGGCAGCAGTTCTCCCTTACCAAATCTGGTTACTAGGGCAGCAGAGCCTCAATGTAAGTCGCGTTCTAGATTGGAATGTGGAACGGAATGTGCCAGGAGAAAGCCCCTCAAGTTTGTCTCACTACTTCTTGTGCGTGTTTTTAATTTATTTTTTTATTTTTTATTACAGCACGTTTGAGTACAACGTTTAGCTTGTTGTAGGTGTGCAAGAGGTGGTTCTATTACACATATACATATGTCTGTTCTTCCTGGTATCCTTTTCCCATGTACGTTATGACAGAATGTTGAGTAGTCTTCTCTTGGTACTCCGTAGGTCTTTGGTGATTATATACGTCTACTGTGTTTGTATATGTCTGTTAACCCCAATATCGTAATGAATTCAATCCTCACACCTTTCCTTTGGTGAACCATAAGTTTGTTTAATGAATCTGTGATTGCCCTTCTCCGTGGAAATATCTGCCCTGGTATCAATTTATAGGTAACACCTATAAGTGATATGATATGATATGTGTCTTTCACTTTCTGACTTACTCCAAGTCACGTGATTACCTCTACACTCATCTACGGTGCTGCAAATGGCATTGTGTCCTTTTTTTCCTTGGCAAATATGCTGTCTTAGCGAGGTCCATTTTCTTCAATGTGATTCCCTGAGGGCTGAGGATTAGCTGACCTGGGCAGCATGACCCTGCCGGCAAGCCCTCCCCAGGTGTGCCTGGGTTGAGGTCAATATAAACAGCACTCCAGGCAGCAATAGCCCCTGCAGCTGTGCCTGACTCCATATTCTCTGCACCATCAGCATTCTCTGGGCTGTGCTGGTGGGAGGGTGTGAGGGTCTACGGCTTTTTGGGTGGCCCGGTGTGAGTGGGGCTCTGCTGGATTTTCGGCAGGAGTTGCCAGGCTGCCACCTGTAAAGAAGAGGATGTGTCACCCATAACTTCCACTGGAATATCTCTCCGGGCTGAGGTGAGGAAGGAAAAAAAGGAGTGGGGGCCAGGACAGGAGGGGTATCTCAGGCAGGGCAATGGAAAGATTCCAGAAGAGCGCCCGTGGCCAGGACCATCCTGGCTGACCTGCAGGCACCAAGTTGGCCTGCGTGCTGTCGCTGGTGTGCCTCCACGGCCCTTCCTCTAAGCTTTCAAGCCCTTGTACATATTCAGGGGTTTCACCTGGGAAGGGTGGGAACAGTTCAGCAGCAGCTGGCCTGGGGCTCAGCTCACGTTTACTCACAGAGGCCTCGGCACGGTCCCCCAGCTTTGCAATAAGGACGCTCCTTGCGTGGGCGGGCGGGGCTGCTGGCTGTATGGGAGATGATTCCCCACCTCTGACCAATTTCAGAATTGTTTACCACTGGAGCAAGTGCCTTGGTAGTGTTTTCCTCTGTATAACTGTTAGGTTCAGTTTTTTTTTTCTTTTTTGGTTCAAGTTAGATTTTATTCCTCTTTTATGTATTTATGGATATAAGCATGGAAATAATTCATTCTTATAAATACATCAGTGTGAATGGAAGAACTTTTTTTCTGTATTATTTTTACATTTTATTTTTAAAAATTTGAAATTTAATTTTATTTATTTTTTTATACAGTTGGTTATTATTAGTTATCTATTTTATGCATATACATGTATACAGGTCAATCCCAATCTCCCAACTCATCCCACCACCACCACCCCATGGCTTCCCCCACTTTGTGTCCATACGTCTGTTCTCTACCTCTGTGTCTCTATTTCTGCCCTGCAAACCAGTTCATCTGTACCATTTTTCTAGGTTCCACATATAGGCATTAATATACAATATTTGTTTTACTCTTTCTGACTTACTTCACTCTGCATGACAGTCTCTAGATCCATCAACTTCTCTACAAATGACCGTTTCATTCCTTTTTATGGCTGAGTAATATTCCATTTTATATATGTACCACATCTTTATCCATTCGTCTGTCTGTGGCCATTTAGGTTGCGTCCATTACCTGTCTATTGATAATAGTGCTGCAATGAACATTGCGGTGAATGTGTCTTTGTGATTTATGGTTTTCTCTGGGTATATGCCCAGAAGTGGGATTGCTGGATCCTGTGCTAATTCTCTTTTTAGTTTTTTAAAGGAACCTCCATACCGTTCTCCATAGTGACTGTATCAATTTACATTTCCACCAATAGCGGAAGAGGGTTCCTTTTGTCCACACCCTCCCCAGAATTTTTTGTTTGTAGATTATCTGATGATGCCGATTCTAACAGGTGTGAAGTTTACCTCATTGTAGTTTTGATTTGCATTTCTCTAATAATTAGTGATGTTGAGCAGCTTTTCATGTGCGTCTTGGCCATCTCTGTGTCTTCTTTGAAGAAACGTCTCTTTAGATCTTCTGCCCATTTTTGTATTGGGTTGTTTGTTTTATTAATATTAAGCTGCATGAGCTGTTTATATATATTGGAGATTAAACCTTTGTCCATTGATTCGTTTGTGAACGTTTTCGCCCATTCTGAGGGTTGCCTTTTTCCATTCCCGTTTTTTTAACAAAGAAAGAAAGAAAGCAAAAGAAGCAGAACACTAATGTGCGTGAAATATGCCTCTTGAAACTGTCGTTTTGAAATATGGACGTCTTTTGAATTTTTTGGTCGATATATGACCCCAGGATTTCTTTTCAGGGCAGGTGTCATTTACAGGCCTGTAATGATTTGGAATATCCACTGACCATTAGCGCTGGGATTAAAGCTGCAGTTGTGAGAAATGGCCACAAGGTGGCAGCAGTTCTCCCTTACCAAATCTGGTTACTAGGGCAGCAGAGCCTCAATGGAAGTCGCGTTCTAGATTGGAATGTAGAACGGAATGTGCCAGGAGAAGGCCCCTCAAGTGTGTCTCACTACTTCTTGTTCTTGTTTTTAATTTAATTTTTTATTTTTTTATTACAGCATGTTTGAGTACAACGTTTAGCTTGTTGTAGGTGTGCCAGAGGTGGTTCTTTTACACATATACATATGTCTGTTCTTCCTGGGATCCTTTTCCCATGTACGTTATGACAGAATGTTGAGTAGTCTTCTCTTGGTACTCCGTAGGTCTTTGGTGATTATATACGTCTACTGTGTTTGTATATGTCTGTTAACCCCAATATCGTAATGAATTCAATCCTCACACCTTTCCTTTGGTGAACCATAAGTTTGTTTAATGAATCTGTGATTGCCCTTCTCCGTGGAAATATCTGCCCTGGTATCAATTTATAGGTAACACCTATAAGTGATATGATACGATATGTGTCTTTCACTCTCTGACTTACTCCAAGTCACGTGATTACCTCGAGACTCATCTACGGTGCTGCGAATGGCATTGTGTCCTTTTTTTCCTTGGCGAATATTCTGTCTTAGCGAGGTCCATTTTCTGCAATGTGATTCCCTGAGGGCTGAGGATTAGCTGCCCTGGGCAGCCTGACCCTGCCGGCAAGCCCTCCCCAGGTGTGCCTGGGTTGAGGTCAATATAAACAGCACTCCAGGCAGCAATAGCCCCTGCAGCTGTGCCTGACTCCATATTCTCTGCCCCGTCAGCAGTCTCGGGGCTGTGCTGGTGGGAGGGTGGGAGGGTCCACGGCTTTGTGGGTGGCCCGGTGTGAGTGGGGCTCTGCTGGACTTTCGGCAGGAGTTGCCAGGCTGCCACCTGTAAAGAAGAGGATGTGTCACCCATAACTTCCACTGGAATATCTCTCCGGGCTGAGGTGAGGAAGGAAAAAAAGGAGTGGGGGCCGGGACAGGAGGGGTATCTCAGGCAGGGCAATGGAAAGCTTCCAGAAGAGCGCCCGTGGCCAGGACCATCCTGGCTGACCTGCAGGCACCAAGTTGGCCTGCGTGCCGTCGCTGGTGTGGCTCCACGGCCCTCCCTCTAGGCTTTCAAGCCCTTGTACATATTCAGGTGTTTCACCTGGGAAGGGTGGGAACAGTTCAGCAGCATCTGGCCTGGGGCTCAGCTCACGTTTACTCACAGAGGCCTGGGCACGGTCCCCCAGCTTTGCAATAAGGACGCTCCTTGTGTGGGCGGGTGGGGCTGCTGGCTGTATGGGAGATGATTCCCCACCTCTGACCAATTTCAGAATTGTTTACCACTGGAGCAAGTGCCTTGGTAGTGTTTTCCTCTGTATAACGGTTAGGTTCAATTTTTTTTTTTCTTTTTTGGTTCAAGTTAGATTTTATTCCTCTTTTCTGTATTTATAGATATAAGCATGGAAATAATTCATTGTTATATATACATCAGTGTGAATGGAAGAACTTTTTTTCTGTTTTATTTTTACATTTTATTTTTAAAAATTTTGAAATTTAATTTTGTTTATTTTTTTATACAGTAGGTTATTATTAGTTATCTATTTTATGCATATACATGTATACAGGTCAATCCCAATCTCCCAACTCATCCCACCACCACCACCCCATGGCTTCCCCCACTTTGTGTCCATACGTCTGTTCTCTACCTCTGTGTCTCTATTTCTGCCCTGCAAACCAGTTCATCTGTACCATTTTTCTAGGTTCCACATATAGGCATTAATATACAATATTTGTTTTTCTCTTTCTGACTTACTTCACTCTGTATGACAGTCTCTAGATCCATCAACTTCTCTACAAATGACCCAGTTTCATTCCTTTTTATGGCTGAGTAATATTCCATTTTATATATGTACCACATCTTTATCCATTCGTCTGTCTGTGGGCATTTAGGTTGCTTCCATTACCTGGCTATTGTAAATAGTGCTGCAATGAACCTTGTGGTGAATGTGTCTTTGTGATTTATGGTTTTCTCTGGGTATATGCCCAGAAGTGGGATTGCTGGATCCTCTGCTAATTCTCTTTTTAGTTTTTTAAAGGAACCTCCATACTGTTCTTATAGTGACTGTATCAATTTACATTTCCACCAATAGCGGAAGAGGGTTCCTTTTGTCCACACCCTCCCCAGAATTGGTTGTTTGTAGATTATCTGATGATGCCGATTCTAACAGGTGTGAGGTCTTACCTCATTGTAGTTTTGATTTGCATTTCTCTAATAATTAGTGATGTTGAGCAGCTTTTCATGTGCGTCTTGGCCATCTCTGTGTCTTCTTTGAAGAAACGTCTCTTTAGATCTTCTGCCCATTTTTGTATTGGGTTGTTTGTTTTATTAATATTAAGCTGCATGAGCTGTTTATATATATTGGAGATTAAACCTTTGTCCATTGATTCGTTTGTGAACGTTTTCGCCCATTCTGAGGGTTGCCTTTTTCCATTCCCGTTTTTTTAACAATGAAAGAAAGAAAGCAAAAGAAGCAGAACACTAATGTGCGTGAAATATGCCTCTTGAAACTGTCGTTTTGAAATATGGACGTCTTTTGAATATTTTGGTCGATATATGACCCCAGGATTTGTTTTCAGGGCAGGTGTCATTTACAGGCCTGTAATGATTTGGAATATCCACTGACCATTAGCGCTGGGATTAAAGCTGCTGTTGTGTGAAACGGAGACAAGGTGGCAGCAGTTCTCCCTTACCAAATCTGGTTACTAGGGCAGCAGAGCCTCAATGGAAGTCGCGTTCTAGATTAGAATGTAGAACGGAATGTGCCAGGAGAAAGCCCCTCAAGTTTGTCTCACTACTTCTTGTTCGTGTTTTTAATTTAATTTTTTATTTTTTATTACAGCAAGTTTGAGTACAACGTTTAGCTTGTTGTAGGTGTGCAAGAGGTGGTTCTTTTACACATATACATATGTCTGTTCTCCCTGGGATCCTTTTCCCATGTACGTTATGACAGAATGTTGAGTAGTCTTCTCTTGGTACTCCGTAGGTCTTTGGTGATTATATACGTCTACTGTGTTTGTATATGTCTGTTAACCCCAATATCGTAATGAATTCAATCCTCACACCTTTCCTTTGGTGAACCATAAGTTTGTTTAATGAATCTGTGATTGCCCTTCTCTGTGGAAATATCTGCCCTGGTATCAATTTATAGGTAACACCTATAAGTGATATGATATGATATGTGTCTTTCCCTTTCTTACTTACTCCAAGTCACGTGATTACCTCTATACTCATCTACGGTGCTGCGAATGGCATTGTGTCCTTTTTTTCCTTGGCGAATATTCTGTCTTAGCGAGGTCCATTTTCTGCAATGTGATTCCCTGAGGGCTGAGGATTAGCTGACCTGGGCAGCCTGACCCTGCCGGCAAGCCCTCCCCAGGTGTGCCTGGGTTGAGGTCAATATAAACAGCACTCCAGGCAGCAATAGCCCCTGCAGCTGTGCCTGACTCCATATTCTCTGCACCATCAGCAGTCTCGGGGCTGTGCTGGTGGGAGGGTGTGAGGGTTCACGGCTTTGTTGGTTGCCCGGTGTGAGTGGGGCTCTGCTGGATTTTCGGCAGGAGTTGCCAGGCTGCCACCTGTAAAGAAGAGGATGTGTCACCCATAACTTCCACTGGAATATCTCTTCGGGCTGAGGTGAGGAAGGCAAAAAAGGAGTGGGGTCCGGGACAGGAGGGGTATCTCAGGCAGGGCAATGGAAAGCTTCCAGAAGAGCGCCCGTGGCCAGGACCATCCTGGCTGACCTGCAGGCACCAAGTTGGCCTGCGTGCTGTCGCTGGTGTGGCTCCACGGCCCTTCCTCTAGGCTTTCAAGCCCTTGTACATATTCAGGTGTTTCACCTGGGAAGGGTGGGAACAGTTCAGCAGCAGCTGGCCTGGGGCTCAGCTCACGTTTACTCACAGATGCCTGGGCACGGTCCCCCAGCTTTGCAATAAGGACGCTCCTTGCGTGGGGGGGCGGGGCTGCTGGCTGTATGGGAGATGATTCCCCACCTCTGACCAATTTCAGAATTGTTTACCACTGGAACAAGTGCCTTGGTAGTGTTTTCCTCTGTATAACTGTTAGGTTCAGTTTTTTTTTTTTTTTGGTTCAAGTTAGATTTTATTCCTCTTTTATGTATTTATGGATATAAGCATGGAAATAATTCATTCTTATAAATTCATCAGTGTGAATGGAAGAACTTTTTTTTCTGTATTATTTTTAGATTTTATTTTTAAAAAATTTGAAATTTAATTTTATTTATTTTTTTACAGTAGGTTATTATTAGTTATCTATTTTATGCATAAACATGTATACAGGCCAATCCCAATCTCCCAACTCATCCCACCACCACCACCCCATGGCTTCCCCCACTTTGTGTCCATACGTTTGTTCTCTACCTCTGTGTCTCTATTTCTGCCCTGCAAACCAGTTCATCTGTACCATTTTTTTAGGTTCCACATATAGGCATTAATATACAATATTTGTTTTTCCCTTTCAGACTTACTTCACTCTGCATGACAGTCTCTAGATCCATCAACTTCTCTACAAATGACCGTTTCATTCCTTTTTATTTCTGAGTAATATTCCATTTTATATATGTACCACATCTTTATCCATTCGTCTGTCTGTGGCCATTTAGGTTGCTTCCATTACCTGGCTATTGTAAATAGTGCTGCAATGAACATTGTGGTGAATGTGTCTTTGTGATTTATGGTTTTCTCTGGGTATATGCCCAGAAGTGGGATTGCTGGATCCTATGGTAATTCTCTTTTTAGTTTTTTAAAGGAACCTCCATACTGTTCTCCATAGTGACTGTATCAATTTACATTCCCACCAATAGCGGAAGAGGGTTCCTTTTGTCCACACCCTCCCCAGAATTTGTTGTTTGTACATTATCTGATGATGCCGATTCTAACAGGTGTGAGGTCTTACCTCATTGTAGTTTTGATTTGCATTTCTCTAATAATTAGTGATGTTGAGCAGCTTTTCATGTGCGTCTTGGCCATCTCTGTGTCTTCTTTGAAGAAACGTCTATTTAGATCTTCTGCCCATTTTTGTATTGGGTTGTTTGTTTTATTAATATTAAGCTGCATGAGCTGTTTATATATATTGGAGATTAAACCTTTGTCCATTGATTCGTTTGTGAACGTTTTCGCCCATTCTGAGGGTTGCCTTTTTCCATTCCCGTTTTTTTAACAAAGAAAGAAAGAAAGCAAAAGAAGCAGAACACTAATGTGCGTGAAATATGCCTCTTGAAACTGTTGTTTTGAAATATGGACGTCTTTTGAATTTTTTGGTCGATATATGATCCCAGGATTTGTTTTCAGGGCAGGTGTCATTTACAGGCCTGTAATGATTTGGAATATCCACTGACCATTAGCGCTGGGATTAAAGCTGCTGTTGTGTGAAACGGCCACAAGGTGGCAGCAGTTCTCCCTTACCAAATCTGGTTACTAGGGCAGCAGAGCCTCAATGGAAGAAGCCTTCTAGATTGGAATGTAGAACGGAATGTGCCAGGAGAAAGCCCCTCAAGTTTGTCTCACTACTTCTTGTTCGTGTTTTTAATTTATTTTTTTAATTTTATTACAGCAAGTTTGAGTACAACGTTTAGCTTGTTGTAGGTGTGCAAGAGGTGGTTCTTTTACACATATACATATGTCTGTTCTTCCTGGGAACCTTTTCCCATGTACGTTATGACAGAATGTTGAGTAGTCTTCTCTTGGTACTCCGTAGGTCTTTGGTGATTATATACGTCTACTGTGTTTGTATATGTCTGTTAACCCCAATATCGTAATGAATTCAATCCTCACACCTTTCCTTTGGTGAACCATAAGTTTGTTTAATGAATCTGTGATTGCCCTTCTCCGTGGAAATATCTGCCCTGGTATCAATTTATAGGTAATACCTATAAGTGATATGATATGATATGTGTCTTTCACTTTCTGACTTACTCCAAGTCACGTGATTACCTGTAGAATCATCTACGGGGCTGCAAATGGCATTGTGTCCTTTTTTTCCTTGGCCAATATTCTGTCTTAGCGAGGTCCATTTTCTGCAATGTGATTCCCTGAGGTCTGAGGATTAGCTGACCTGGCCAGCCTGACCGTGCCGGCAAGCCCTCCCCAGGTGTGCCTGGGGTGAGGTCAATATAAACAGCACTCCAGGCAGCAATAGCCCCTGCAGCTGTGCCTGACTCCATATTCTCTGCACCATCAGCAGTCTCTGGGCTGTGCTGGTGGGAGGGTGTGAGGGTCCACGGCTTTGTGGTTGGTCCGGTGTGAGTGGGGCTCTGCTGGATTTTCGGCAGGAGTTGCCAGGCTGCCACCTGTAAAGAAGAGGATGTGTCACACATAACTTCCACTGGAATATCTTTCCGGGCTGAGGTGAGGAAGGAAAAAAAGGAGTGGGGGCCAGGACAGGAGGGGTATCTCAGGCAGGGCAATGGAAAGCTTCCAGAAGAGCGCCCGTGGCCAGGACCATCCTGGCTGACCTGCAGGCACCAAGTTGGCCTGCGGGCTGTCGCTGGTGTGCCTCCACGGCCCTTCCTCTAGGCTTTCAAGCCCTTGTACATATTCAGGTGTTTCACCTGGGAAGGGTGGGAACAGTTCAGCAGCAGCTGGCCTGGGGCTCAGCTCACGTTAACTCACAGAGGCCTCGGCACGGTCCCCCAGCTTTGCAATAAGGACGCTCCTTGCGTGGGCGGGCGGGGCTGCTGGCTGTATGGGAGATGATTCCCCACCTCTGACCAATTTCAGAATTGTTTACCACTGGAGCAAGTGCCTTGGTAGTGTTTTCCTCTGTATAACTGTTAGGTTCAGTTTTATTTTTCTTTTTTGGTTCAAGTTAGATTTTATTCCTCTTTTATGTATTTATGGATATAAGCATGGAAATAATTCATTCTTATAAATACATCATTGTGAATGGAAGAACTTTTTTTCTGTTTTATTTTTACATTTTATTTTAAAAAAATTTGAAATTTAATTTTATTTATATTTTTATACAGTAGGTTATTATTAGTTATCTATTTTATGCATAAACATGTATACAGGTCAATCCCAATCTCCCAACTCATCCCACCACCACCACCCCATGGCTTCCCCCACTTTGTGTCCATACGTTTGTTCTCTACCTCTGTGTCTCTATTTCTGCCCTGCAAACCAGTTCATCTGTACAATTTTTCTAGGTCCCACATATAGGCCTTAATATACAATATTTGTTTTTCTCTTTCTGACTTACTTCTCTCTGCATGACAGTCTCTAGATCCATCAACTTCTCTACAAATGACCGTTTCATTCCTTTTTATGGCTGAGTAATATTCCATTTTATATATGTACCAACTCTTTATCCATTCGTCTGTCTGTGGCCATTTATGTTGCTTCCATTACCTGGCTATTGTAAATAGTGCTGCAATGAACATTGTGGTGAATGTGTCTTTGTGATTTATGGTTTTCTCTGGGTATATGCCCAGAAGTGGGATTGCTGGATCCTATGGTAATTCTCTTTTTAGTTTTTTAAAGGAACCTCCATACTGTTCTCCATAGTGACTGTATCAATTTACATTCCCACCAATAGCGGAAGAGGGTTCCTTTTGTCCACACCCTCCCCAGAATTTGTTGTTTGTACATTATCTGATGATGCCGATTCTAACAGGTGTGAGGTCTTACCTCTTTGTAGTTTTGATTTGCATTTCTCTAATAATTAGTGATGTTGAGCAGCTTTTCATGTGCGTTTTGGCCATCTCTGTGTCTTCTTTGAAGAAACGTCTCTTTAGATCTTCTGCCCATTTTTGTATTGGGTTGTTTGTTTTATTAATATTAAGCTGCATGAGCTGTTTATATATATTGGAGACTAAACCTTTGTCCATTGATTCGTTTGTGAACGTTTCCGCCCATTCTGAGGGATGCCTTTTTCCATTCCCGTTTTTTTAACAAAGAAAGAAAGAAAGCAAAAGACGCAGAACACTAATGTGCGTGAAATATGCCTCTTGAAACTGCCGTTTTGAAATATGGACGTCTTTTGAATTTTTTGGTCGATATATGACCCCAGGATTTCTTTTCAGGGCAGGTGTCATTTACAGGCCTGTAATGATTTTGAATATCCACTGACCATTAGCGCTGGGATTAAAGCTGCTGTTGTGTGAAACGGCCACAAGGTGGCAGCAGTTCTCCCTTACCAAATCTGGTTACTAGGGCAGCAGAGCCTCAATGGAAGTCGCGTTCTAGATTGGAATGTAGAACGGAATGTGCCAGGAGAAAGCCCCTCAAGTTTGTCTCACTACTTCTTGTTCGTGTTTTTAATTTAATTTTTTATTTTTTATTACAGCAAGTTTGAGTACAACGTTTAGCTTGTTGTAGGTGTGCAAGAGGTGGTTCTTTTACACATATACATATGTCTGTTCTTCCTGGAATCCTTTTCCCATGTACGTTATGACAGAATGTTGAGTAGTCTTCTCTTGGTACTCCGTAGGTCTTTGGTGATTATATACGTCTACTGTGTTTGTATATGTCTGTTAACCCCAATATCGTAATGAATTCAATCCTCACACCTTTCCTTTGGTGAACCATAAGTTTGTTTAATGAATCTGTGATTGCCCTTCTCCGTGGAAATATCTGCCCTGGTATCAATTTATAGGTAACACCTATAAGTGATATGACATGATATGTGTCTTTCACTTTCTGACTTACTCCATGTCACGTGATTACCTGTAGACTCATCTACGGTGCTGCAAATGGCATTGTGTCCTTTTTTTCCTTGGCGAATATTCTCTCTTAGCGAGGTCCATTTTCTGCAATGTGATTCCCTGAGGGCTGAGGATTAGCTGCCCTGGGCAGCCAGACCCTGCCGGCAAGCCCTCCCCAGGCGTGCCTGGGTTGAGGTCAATATAAACAGCACTCCAGGCAGCAATAGCCCCTGCAGCTGTGCCTGACTCCATATTCTCTGCACCAGCAGCAGTCTCGGGGCTGTGCTGGTGGGAGGGTGTGAGGGTCCACGGCTTTGTGGGTGGCCCGGTGTGAGTGGGGCTCTGCTGGATTTTCGGCAGGAGTTGCCAGGCTGCCACCTGTAAACAAGAGGATGTGTCACCCATAACTTCCACTGGAATATCTCTCCGGGCTGAGGTGAGGAAGGAAAGAAAGGAGAGGGGGCCGGGACAGGATGGGTATCTCAGGCAGGGCAATGGAAAGCTTCCAGAAGAGCGCCCGTGGCCAGGATAATCCTGGCTGACCTGCAGGCACCAAGTTGGCCTGCGTGCTGTCGCTGGTGTGCCTCCACGGCCCTTCCTCTAGGCTTTCAAGCCCTTGTACATATTCAGGTGTTTCACCTGGGAAGGGTGGGAACAGTTCAGCAGCAGCTGGCCTGGGGCTCATCTCACGTTTACTCACAGAGGCCTCGGCACGGTCCCCCAGCTTTGCAATAAGGATGCTCCTTGCATGGGCGGGCGGGGCTGCTGGCTGTATGGGAGATGATTCCCCACCTCTGACCAATTTCAGAATTGTTTACCACTGGGGCAAGTGCCTTGGTAGTGTTTTCCTCTGTATAACTGTTAGGTTCAGTTTTTTTTATTTTTTGGTTCAAGTTAGATTTTATTCCTCTTTTATGTATTTATGGATATAAGCATGGAAATAATTCATTCTTATAAATACATCAGTGTGAATGGAAGAACATTTTTTTCTGTTTTATTTTTACATTTTATTTTTAAAAATTTTGAAATTTAATTTTATTTATTTTTTTATACAGTAGGTTATTATTAGTTATCTATTTATGCATAAACATGTATACAGGTCAATCCCAATCTCCCAACTCATCCCACCTCCACCACCCCATGGCTTACCCCACTTTGTGTCCATACGTTTGTTCTCTACCTCTGTGTCTCTATTTCTGCCCTGCAAACCAGTTCATCTGTACCATTTTTCTAGGTTCCACATATAGGCCTTAATATACAATATTTGTTTTTCTCTTTCTGACTTACTTCACTCTGCATGACAGTCTCTAGATCCATCAACTTCTCTACAAATGACCCAGTTTCATTCCTTTTTATCGCTGAGTAATATTCCATTTTATATATGTACCACATCTTTATCCATTCGTCTGTCTGTGGCCACTTAGGTTGCTTCCATTACCTGGCTATTGTAAATAGTGCTGCAATGAACATTGTGGTGAATGTGTCTTTGTGATTTATGGTTTTCTCTGGGTATATGCCCAGAAGTGGGATTGCTGGATCCTATGGTAATTCTCTTTTTGTTTTTTAAAGGAACCTCCATACTGTTCTCCATAGTGACTGTATCAATTTACATTTCCACCAATAGCGGAAGAGGGTTCCTTTTGTCCACACCCTCCCCAGAATTTTTTGTTTGTAGATTATCTGATGATGCCGATTCTAACAGGTGTGAGGTCTTACCTCATTGTAGTTTTGATTTGCATTTCTCTAATAATTAGTGATGTTGAGCAGCTTTTCATGTGCGTCTTGGCCATCTCTGTGTCTTCTTTGAAGAAACGTCTCTTTAGATCTTCTGCCCATTTTTGTATTGGGTTGTTTGTTTTATTAATATTAAGCTGCATGAGCTTTTTATATATATTGGAGATTAAACCTTTGTCCATTGATTCGTTTGTGAACGTTTTTGCCCATTCTGAGGGTTGCCTTTTTCCATTCCCGTTTTTTTAACAAAGAAAGAAAGGAAGCAAAAGAAGCAGAACACTAATGTGCGTGAAATATGCCTCTTGAAACTGTCGTTTTGAAATATGGACGTCTTTTGAATTTTTTGGTCGATATATGACCCCAGGATTTGTTTTCAGGGCAGGTGTCATTTACAGGCCTGTAATGATTTGGAATATCCACTGACCATTAGCGCTGGGATTAAAGCTGCTGTTGTGTGAAACGGAGACAAGGTGGCAGCAGTTCTCCCTTACCAAATCTGGTTACTAGGGCAGCAGAGCCTCAATGGAAGTCGCGTTCTAGATTAGAATGTAGAACGGAATGTGCCAGGAGAAAGCCCCTCAAGTTTGTCTCACTACTTCTTGTTCGTGTTTTTAATTTAATTTTTTATTTTTTATTACAGCAAGTTTGAGTACAACGTTTAGCTTGTTGTAGGTGTGCAAGAGGTGGTTCTTTTACACATATACATATGTCTGTTCTCCCTGGGATCCTTTTCCCATGTACGTTATGACAGAATGTTGAGTAGTCTTCTCTTGGTACTCCGTAGGTCTTTGGTGATTATATACGTCTACTGTGTTTGTATATGTCTGTTAACCCCAATATCGTAATGAATTCAATCCTCACACCTTTCCTTTGGTGAACCATAAGTTTGTTTAATGAATCTGTGATTGCCCTTCTCCGTGGAAATATCTGCCCTGGTATCAATTTATAGGTAACACCTATAAGTGATATGATATGATATGTGTCTTTACTTTCTGTCTTACTCCAAGTCACGTGATTACCTGTAGACTCATCTACGGTGCTGCAAATGGCATTGTGTCCTTTTTTTCCTTGGCGAATATTCTGTCTTAGCGAGGTCCATTTTCTGCAATGTGATTCCCTGAGGGCTGAGGATTAGCTGACCTGGTCAGCCTGACCCTGCCGGCAAGCCCTCCCCAGGTGTGCCTGGGTTGAGGTCAATATAAACAGCACTCCAGGCAGCAATAGCCCCTGCAGCTGTGCCTGACTCCATATTCTCTGCACAATCAGCAGTCTCGGGGCTGTGCTGGTGGGAGGGTGTGAGGGTCCACGGCTTTGTGGGTGGCCCGGTGTGAGTGGGGCTCTGCTGGATTTTCGGCAGGAGTTGCCAGGCTGCCACCTGTAAAGAAGAGGATGTGTCACCCATAACTTCCACTGGAATATTTCTCCGGGCTGAGGTGAGGAAGGAAAGAAAGGAGTGGGGGCCGGGACAGGAGGGGTATCTCAGGCAGGGCAATGGAAAGCTTCCAGAAGAGCGCCCGTGGCCAGGACCATCCTGGCTGACCTGCAGGCACCAAGTTGGCCTGCCTGCTGTCGCTGGTGTGCCTCCACGGCCCTTCCTCTAGGCTTTCAAGCCCTTGTACATATTCAGGTGTTTCACCTGGGAAGGGTGGGAACAGTTCAGCAGCAGCTGGCCTGGGGCTCAGCTCACGTTTACTCACAGAGGCCTCGGCACGGTCCCCCAGCTTTGCAATAAGGACGCTCCTTGCGTGGGCGGGCGGGGCTGCTGGCTGTATGGGAGATGATTCCCCACCTCTGACCAATATCAGAATTGTTTACCACTGGAGCACGTGCCTTGGTAGTGTTTTCCTCTGTATAACTGTTAGGTTCATTTTTTTTTCTTTTTTGGTTCAAGTTAGATTTTATTCCTCTTTTATGTATTTATAGATATAAGCATGGAAATAATTCATTGTTATATATACATCAGTGAGAATGGAAGAAATTTTTTTCTGTTTTATTTTTACATTTTATTTTTAAAAATTTTGAAATTTAATTTTGTTTATTTTTTTATACAGTAGGTTATTATTAGTTATCTATTTTATGCATATACATGTATACAGGTCAATCCCAATCTCCCAACTCATCCCACCACCACCACCCCATGGCTTCCCCCACTTTGTGTCCATACGTCTGTTCTCTACCTCTGTGTCTCTATTTCTGCCCTGCAAACCAGTTCATCTGTACCATTTTTCTAGGTTCCACATATAGGCATTAATATACAATATTTGTTTTTCTCTTTCTGACTTACTTCACTCTGTATGACAGTCTCTAGATCCATCAACTTCTCTACAAATGACCCAGTTTCATTCCTTTTTATGGCTGAGTAATATTCCATTTTATATATGTACCACATCTTTATCCATTCGTCTGTCTGTGGGCATTTAGGTTGCTTCCATTACCTGGCTATTGTAAATAGTGCTGCAATGAACATTGTGGTGAATGTGTCTTTGTGATTTATGGTTTTCTCTGGGTATATGCCCAGAAGTGGGATTGCTGGATCCTATGGTAATTCTCTTTTTAGTTTTTTAAAGGAACCTCCATACTGTTCTCCATAGTGACTGTATCAATTTACATTCCCACCAATAGCGGAAGAGGGTTCCTTTTGTCCACACCCTCCCCAGAATTTGTTGTTTGTACATTATCTGATGATGCCGATTCTAACAGGTGTGAGGTCTTACCTCATTGTAGTTTTGATTTGCATTTCTCTAATAATTAGTGATGTTGAGCAGCTTCTCATGTGCGTCTTGGCCATCTCTGTGACTTCTTTGAAGAAACGTCTCTTTAGATCTTCTGCCCATTTTTGTATTGGGTTGTTTGTTTTATTAATATTAAGCTGCATGAGCTGTTTATATATATTGGAGATTAAACCTTTGTCCATTGATTCGTTTGTGAACGTTTTCGCCCATTCTGAGGGTTGCCTTTTTCCATTCCCGTTTTTTTAACAAAGAAAGAAAGGAAGCAAAAGAAGCAGAACACTAATGTGCGTGAAATATGCCTCTTGAAACTGTCGTTTTGAAATATGGACGTCTTTTGAATTTTTTGGTCGATATATGACCCCAGGATTTGTTTTCAGGGCAGGTGTCATTTACAGGCCTGTAATGATTTGGAATATCCACTGACCATTAGCGCTGGGATTAAAGCTGCTGTTGTGTGAAACGGAGACAAGGTGGCAGCAGTTCTCCCTTACCAAATCTGGTTACTAGGGCAGCAGAGCCTCAATGGAAGTCGCGTTCTAGATTAGAATGTAGAACGGAATGTGCCAGGAGAAAGCCCCTCAAGTTTGTCTCACTACTTCTTGTTCGTGTTTTTAATTTAATTTTTTATTTTTTATTACAGCAAGTTTGAGTACAACGTTTAGCTTGTTGTAGGTGTGCAAGAGGTGGTTCTTTTACACATATACATATGTCTGTTCTCCCTGGGATCCTTTTCCCATGTACGTTATGACAGAATGTTGAGTAGTCTTCTCTTGGTACTCCGTAGGTCTTTGGTGATTATATACGTCTACTGTGTTTGTATATGTCTGTTAACCCCAATATCGTAATGAATTCAATCCTCACACCTTTCCTTTGGTGAACCATAAGTTTGTTTAATGAATCTGTGATTGCCCTTCTCCGTGGAAATATCTGCCCTGGTATCAATTTATAGGTAACACCTATAAGTGATATGATATGATATGTGTCTTTACTTTCTGTCTTACTCCAAGTCACGTGATTACCTGTAGACTCATCTACGGTGCTGCAAATGGCATTGTGTCCTTTTTTTCCTTGGCGAATATTCTGTCTTAGCGAGGTCCATTTTCTGCAATGTGATTCCCTGAGGGCTGAGGATTAGCTGACCTGGTCAGCCTGACCCTGCCGGCAAGCCCTCCCCAGGTGTGCCTGGGTTGAGGTCAATATAAACAGCACTCCAGGCAGCAATAGCCCCTGCAGCTGTGCCTGACTCCATATTCTCTGCACAATCAGCAGTCTCGGGGCTGTGCTGGTGGGAGGGTGTGAGGGTCCACGGCTTTGTGGGTGGCCCGGTGTGAGTGGGGCTCTGCTGGATTTTCGGCAGGAGTTGCCAGGCTGCCACCTGTAAAGAAGAGGATGTGTCACCCATAACTTCCACTGGAATATTTCTCCGGGCTGAGGTGAGGAAGGAAAGAAAGGAGTGGGGGCCGGGACAGGAGGGGTATCTCAGGCAGGGCAATGGAAAGCTTCCAGAAGAGCGCCCGTGGCCAGGAGCATCCTGGCTGACCTGCAGGCACCAAGTTGGCCTGCCTGCTGTCGCTGGTGTGCCTCCACGGCCCTTCCTCTAGGCTTTCAAGCCCTTGTACATATTCAGGTGTTTCACCTGGGAAGGGTGGGAACAGTTCAGCAGCAGCTGGCCTGGGGCTCAGCTCACGTTTACTCACAGAGGCCTCGGCACGGTCCCCCAGCTTTGCAATAAGGACGCTCCTTGCGTGGGCGGGCGGGGCTGCTGGCTGTATGGGAGATGATTCCCCACCTCTGACCAATATCAGAATTGTTTACCACTGGAGCACGTGCCTTGGTAGTGTTTTCCTCTGTATAACTGTTAGGTTCATTTTTTTTTCTTTTTTGGTTCAAGTTAGATTTTATTCCTCTTTTATGTATTTATAGATATAAGCATGGAAATAATTCATTGTTATATATACATCAGTGAGAATGGAAGAAATTTTTTTCTGTTTTATTTTTACATTTTATTTTTAAAAATTTTGAAATTTAATTTTGTTTATTTTTTTATACAGTAGGTTATTATTAGTTATCTATTTTATGCATATACATGTATACAGGTCAATCCCAATCTCCCAACTCATCCCACCACCACCACCCCATGGCTTCCCCCACTTTGTGTCCATACGTCTGTTCTCTACCTCTGTGTCTCTATTTCTGCCCTGCAAACCAGTTCATCTGTACCATTTTTCTAGGTTCCACATATAGGCATTAATATACAATATTTGTTTTTCTCTTTCTGACTTACTTCACTCTGTATGACAGTCTCTAGATCCATCAACTTCTCTACAAATGACCCAGTTTCATTCCTTTTTATGGCTGAGTAATATTCCATTTTATATATGTACCACATCTTTATCCATTCGTCTGTCTGTGGGCATTTAGGTTGCTTCCATTACCTGGCTATTGTAAATAGTGCTGCAATGAACATTGTGGTGAATGTGTCTTTGTGATTTATGGTTTTCTCTGGGTATATGCCCAGAAGTGGGATTGCTGGATCCTATGGTAATTCTCTTTTTAGTTTTTTAAAGGAACCTCCATACTGTTCTCCATAGTGACTGTATCAATTTACATTCCCACCAATAGCGGAAGAGGGTTCCTTTTGTCCACACCCTCCCCAGAATTTGTTGTTTGTACATTATCTGATGATGCCGATTCTAACAGGTGTGAGGTCTTACCTCATTGTAGTTTTGATTTGCATTTCTCTAATAATTAGTGATGTTGAGCAGCTTCTCATGTGCGTCTTGGCCATCTCTGTGACTTCTTTGAAGAAACGTCTCTTTAGATCTTCTGCCCATTTTTGTATTGGGTTGTTTGTTTTATTAATATTAAGCTGCATGAGCTGTTTATATATATTGGAGATTAAACCTTTGTCCATTGATTCGTTTGTGAACGTTTTCGCCCATTCTGAGGGTTGCCTTTTTCCATTCCCGTTTTTTTAACAAAGAAAGAAAGAAAGCAAAAGAAGCAGAACACTAATGTGCGTGAAATATGCCTCTTGAAACTGTCGTTTTGAAATATGGACGTCTTTTGAATTTTTTGGTCGATATATGACCCCAGGATTTGTTTTCAGGGCAGGTGTCATTTACAGGCCTGTAATGATTTGGAATATCCACTGACCATTAGCGCTGGGATTAAAGCTGCTGTTGTGAGAAATGGCCACAAGGTGGCAGCAGTTCTCCCTTACCAAATCTGGTTACTAGGGCAGCAGAGCCTCAATGGAAGTCGCGTTCTAGATTGGAATGTAGAACGGAATGTGCCAGGAGAAGGCCCCTCAAGTGTGTCTCACTACTTCTTGTTCTTGTTTTTAATTTAATTTTTTATTTTTTATTACAGCATGTTTGAGTACAACGTTTAGCTTGTTGTATGTGTGCCAGAGGTGGTTCTTTGACACATATACATATGTCTGTTCTTACTGGGATCCTTTTCCCATGTACGTTATGACAGAATGTTGAGTAGTCTTCTCTTGGTACTCCGTAGGTCTTTGGTGATTATATACGTCTACTGTGTTTGTATATGTCTGTTAACCCCAATATCGTAATGAATTCAATCCTCACACCTTTCCTTTGGTGAACCATAAGTTTGTTTAATGAATCTGTGATTGCCCTTCTCCGTGGAAATATCTGCCCTGGTATCAATTTATAGGTAACACCTATAAGTGATATGATACGATATGTGTCTTTCACTCTCTGACTTAATCCAAGTCACGTGATTACCTCGAGACTCATCTACGGTGCTGCGAATGGCATTGTGTCCTTTTTTTCCTTGGCGAATATTCTGTCTTAGCGAGGTCCATTTTCTGCAATGTGATTCCCTGAGGGCTGAGGATTAGCTGCCCTGGGCAGCCTGACCCTGCCGGCAAGACCTCCCCAGGTGTGCCTGGGTTGAGGTCAATATAAACAGCACTCCAGGCAGCAATAGCCCCTGCAGCTGTGCCTGACTCCATATTCTCTGCCCCGTCAGCAGTCTCGGGGCTGTGCTGGTGGGAGGGTGGGAGGGTCCACGGCTTTGTGGGTGGCCCGGTGTGAGTGGGGCTCTGCTGGACTTTCGGCAGGAGTTGCCAGGCTGCCACCTGTAAAGAAGAGGATGTGTCACCCATAACTTCCACTGGAATATCTCTCCGGGCTGAGGTGTGGAAGGGAAAAAAGAGTGGGGGACGGGACAGGAGGGGTATCTCAGGCAGGGCAATGGAAAGCTTCCAGAAGAGCGCCCGTGGTCAGGACCATCCTGGCTGACCTGCAGGCACCAAGTTGGCCTGCGTGCTGTCGCTGGTGTGGCTCCACGGCCCTTCCTCTAGGCTTTCAAGCCCTTGTACATATTCAGGTGTTTCACCTGGGAAGGGTGGGAACAGTTCAGCAGCATCTGGCCTGGGGCTCAGCTCACGTTTACTCACAGAGGCCTGGGCACGGTCCCCCAGCTTTGCAATAAGGACGCTCCTTGCGTGGGCGGGTGGGGCTGCTGGCTGTATGGGAGATGATTCCCCACCTCTGACCAATTTCAGAATTGTTTACCACTGGAGCAAGTGCCTTGGTAGTGTTTTCCTCTGTATAACGGTTAGGTTAATTTTTTTTTTTCTTTTTTGGTTCAAGTTAGATTTTATTCCTCTTTTATGTATTTATAGATATAAGCATGGAAATAATTCATTGTTATATATACATCAGTGTGAATGGAAGAACTTTTTTTCTGTTTTATTTTCACATTTTATTTTTAAAAATTTTGAAATTTAATTTTGTTTATTTTTTTATACAGTAGGTTATTATTAGTTATTTATTTTATGCATATACATGTATACAGGTCAATCCCAATCTCCCAACTCATCCCACCACCACCACCCCATGGCTTCCCCCACTTTGTGTCCATACGTCTGTTCTCTACCTCTGTGTCTCTATTTCTGCCCTGCAAACCAGTTCATCTGTACCATTTTTCTAGGTTCCACATATAGGCATTAATATACAATATTTGTTTTTCTCTTTCTGACTTACTTCACTCTGTATGACAGTCTCTAGATCCATCAACTTCTCTACAAATGACCCAGTTTCATTCCTTTTTATGGCTGAGTAATATTCCATTTTATATATGTACCACATCTTTATCCATTCGTCTGTCTGTGGGCATTTAGGTTGCTTCCATTACCTGGCTATTGTAAATAGTGCTGCAATGAACATTGTGGTGAATGTGTCTTTGTGATTTATGGTTTTCTCTGGGTATATGCCCAGAAGTGGGATTGCTGGATCCTATGGTAATTCTCTTTATAGTTTTTTAAAGGAACCTCCATACTGTTCTCCATAGTGACTGTATCAATTTACATTCCCACCAATAGCGGAAGAGGGTTCCTTTTGTCCACACCCTCCCCAGAATTTGTTGTTTGTACATTATCTGATGATGCCGATTCTAACAGGTGTGAGGTCTTACCTCATTGTAGTTTTGATTTGCATTTCTCTAATAATTAGTGATGTTGAGCAGCTTCTCATGTGCGTCTTGGCCATCTCTGTGTCTTCTTTGAAGAAACGTCTCTTTAGATCTTCTGCCCATTTTTGTATTGGGTTGTTTGTTTTATTAATATTAAGCTGCATGAGCTGTTTATATATATTGGAGATTAAACCTTTGTCCATTGATTCGTTTGTGAACGTTTTCGCCCATTCTGAGGGTTGCCTTTTTCCATTCCCGTTTTTTTAACAAAGAAAGAAAGAAAGCAAAAGAAGCAGAACACTAATGTGCGTGAAATATGCCTCTTGAAACTGTCGTTTTGAAATATGGGTGTCTTTTGAATTTTTTGGTCGATATATGACCCCAGGATTTGTTTTCAGGGCAGGTGTCATTTACAGGCCTGTAATGATTTGGAATATCCACTGACCATTAGCGCTGGGATTAAAGCTGCAGTTGTGAGAAACGGCCACAAGGTGGCAGCAGTTCTCCCTTACCAAATCTGGTTACTAGGGCAGCAGAGCCTCAATGGAAGTCGCGTTCTAGATTGGAATGTAGAACGGAATGTGCCAGGAGAAGGCCCCTCAAGTGTGTCTCACTACTTCTTGTTCTTGTTTTTAATTTAATTTTTTATTTTTTAATTACAGCATGTTTGAGTACAACGTTTAGCTTGTTGTAGGTGTGCCAGAGGTGGTTCTTTTACACATATACATATGTCTGTTCTTCCTGGGATCCTTTTCCCATGTACGTTATGACAGAATGTTGAGTAGTCTTCTCTTGGTACTCCATAGGTCTTTGGTGATTATATACGTCTACTGTGTTTTTATATGTCTGTTAACCCCAATATCGTAATGAATTCAATCCTCACACCTTTCCTTTGGTGAACCATAAGTTTGTTTAATGAATCTGTGATTGCCCTTCTCCGTGGAAATATCTGCCCTGGTATCAATTTATAGGTAACACCTATAAGTGATATGATACGATATGTGTCTTTCACTCTCTGACTTACTCCAAGTCACGTGATTACCTCGAGACTCATCTACGGTGCTGCGAATGGCATTGTGTCCTTTTTTTCCTTGGCGAATATTCTGTCTTAGCGATGTCCATTTTCTGCAATGTGATTCCCTGAGGGCTGAGGATTAGCTGCCCTGGGCAGCCTGACCCTGCCGGCAAGCCCTCCCCAGGTAGCCTGGGTTGAGGTCAATATAAACAGCACTCCAGGCAGCAATAGCCCCAGCAGCTGTGCCTGACTCCATATTCTCTGCCCCGTCAGCAGTCTCGGGGCTGTGCTGGTGGGAGGGTGGGAGGGTCCACGGCTTTGTGGGTGGCCCGGTGTGAGTGGGGCTCTGCTGGTCTTTCGGCAGGATTTGCCAGGCTGCCACCTGTAAAGAAGAGGATGTGTCACCCATAACTTCCACTGGAATATCTCTCCGGGCTGAGGTGAGGAAGGAAAAAAAGGAGTGGGGGCCGGGACAGGAGGGGTATCTCAGGCAGGGCCATGGAAAGCTTCCAGAAGAGCGCCCGTGGCCAGGACCATCCTGGCTGACCTGCAGGCACCAAGTTGGCCTGCGTGCCGTCGCTGGTGTCGCTCCACGGCCCTTCCTCTAGGCTTTCAAGCCCTTGTACATATTCAGGTGTTTCACCTGGGAAGGGTGGGAACAGTTCAGCAGCAGCTGGCCTGGGGCTCAGCTCACGTTTACTCACAGAGGCCTCGGCACTGTCCCCCAGCTTTGCAATAAGGACGCTCCTTGCGTGGGCGGGCGGGGCTGCTGGCTGTATGGGAGATGATTCCCCCCCTTGACCAATTTCAGAATTGTTTACCACTGGAGCAAGTGCCTTGGTAGTGTTTTCCTCTGTATAACTGTTAGGTTCAGTTTTTTTTTTCTTTCTTGGTTCAAGTTAGATTTTATTCCTCTTTTATGTATTTATGGATATAAGCATGGAAATAATTCATTCTTATAAATACATCAGTGTGAATGGAAGAACTTTTTTTTCTGTATTATTTTACATTTTATTTTTAAAAAATTTGAAATTTAATTTTGTTTATTTTTTTATACAGTAGGTTATTATTAGTTATCTATTTTATGCATAAACATGTATACAGGTCAATCCCAATCTCCCAACTCATACCACTACCACCAACCCATGGCTTCCCCCACTTTGTGTCCATACGTTTGTTCTCTACCTCTGTGTCTCTATTTCTGCCCTGCAAACCAGTTCATCTGTACCATTTTTCTAGGTTCCACATATAGGCATTAATATACAATATTTGTTTTTCTCTTTCTGACTTACTTCACTCTGCATGACACTCTCTAGATCCATCAACTTCTCTACAAATGACCGTTTCATTCCTTTTTATGGCTGAGTAATATTCCATTTTATATATGTACCACATCTTTATCCATTCGTCTGTCTGTGGCCATTTAGGTTGCTTCCATTACCTGGCTATTGATAATAGTGCTGCAATGAACATTGTGGTGAATGTGTCTTTGTGATTTATGGTTTTCTCTGGGTATATGCCCAGAAGTGGGATTGCTGGATCCTGTGCTAATTCTCTTTTTAGTTTTTTAAAGGAACCTCCATACTGTTCTCCATAGTGACTGTATCAATTTACATTTCCACCAATAGCGGAAGAGGGTTCCTTTTGTCCACACCCTCCCCAGAATTTTTTGTTTGTAGATTATCTGATGATGCCGATTCTAACAGGTGTGAGGTCTTACCTCATTGTAGTTTTGATTTGCATTTCTCTAATAATTAGTGATGTTGAGCAGCTTTTCATGTGCGTCTTGGCCATCTCTGTGTCTTCTTTGAAGAAACGTCTCTTTAGATCTTCTGCCCATTTTTGTATTGGGTTGTTTGTTTTATTAATATTAAGCTGCATGAGCTGTTTATATATATTGGAGATTAAACCTTTGTCCATTGATTCGTTTGTGAACGTTTTCGCCCATTCTGAGGGTTGCCTTTTTCCATTCCCGTTTTTTTAACAAAGAAAGAAAGAAAGCAAAAGAAGCAGAACACTAATGTGCGTGAAATATGCCTCTTGAAACTGTCGTTTTGAAATATGGACGTCTTTTGAATTTTTTGGTCGATATATGACCCCAGGATTTCTTTTCAGGGCAGGTGTCATTTACAGGCCTGTAATGATTTGGAATATCCACTGACCATTAGCGCTGGGATTAAAGCTGCTGTTGTGTGAAACGGAGACAAGGTGGCAGCAGTTCTCCCTTACCAAATCTGGTTACTAGGGCAGCAGAGCCTCAATGGAAGTCGCGTTCTAGATTGGAATGTAGAACGGAATGTGCCAGGAGAAAGCCCCTCAAGTTTGTCTCACTACTTCTTGTTCGTGTTTTTAATTTAATTTTCTATTTTTTATTACAGCAAGTTTGAGTACAACGTTTAGCATGTTGTAGGTGTGCAAGAGGTGGTTCTTTTACACATATACATATGTCTGTTCTCCCTGGGATCCTTTTCCCATGTACGTTATGACAGAATGTTGAGTAGTCTTCTCTTGGTACTCCGTAGGTCTTTGGTGATTATATACGTCTACTGTGTTTGTATATGTCTGTTAACCCCAATATCGTAATGAATTCAATCCTCACACCTTTCCTTTGGTGAACCATAAGTTTGTTTAATGAATCTGTGATTGCCCTTCTCCGTGGAAATATCTGCCCTGGTATCAATTTATAGGTAACACCTATATGTGATATGATACGATATGTGTCTTTCACTCTCTGACTTACTCCAAGTCACGTGATTACAGCGAGACTCATCTACGGTGCTGCGAATGGCATTGTGTCCTTTTTTTCCTTGGCGAATATTCTGTCTTAGCGAGGTCCATTTTCTTCAATGTGATTCCCTGAGGGCTGAGGATTAGCTGCCCTGGGCCGCCTGACCCTGCCGGCAAGCCCTCCCCAGGTGTGCCTGGGTTGAGGTCAATATAAACAGCACTCCAGGCAGCAATAGCCCCTGCAGCTGTGCCTGACTCCATATTCTCTGCCCCGTCAGCAGTCTCGGGGCTGTGCTGGTGGGAGGGTGGGAGGGTCCACGGCTTTGTGGGTGGCCCGGTGTGAGTGGGGCTCTGCTGGACTTTCGGCAGGAGTTGCCAGGCTGCCACCTGTAAAGAAGAGGATGTGTCACCCATAACTTCCACTGGAATATCTCTCCGGGCTGAGGTGAGGAAGGAAAAAAAGGAGTGGGGGCCGGGACAGGAGGGGTATCTCAGGCAGGGCAATGGAAAGCTTCCAGAAGAGCGCCCGTGGCCAGGACCATCCTGGCTGACCTGCAGGCACCAAGTTGGCCTGCGTGCCGTCGCTGGTGTGGCTCCACGGCCCTCCCTCTAGGCTTTCAAGCCCTTGTACATATTCAGGTGTTTCACCTGGGAAGGGTGGGAACAGTTCAGCAGCATCTGGCCTGGGGCTCAGCTCACGTTTACTCACAGAGGCCTGGGCACGGTACCCCAGCTTTGCAATAAGGACGCTCCTTGCGTGGGCGGGTGGGGCTGCTGGCTGTATGGGAGATCATTCCCCACCTCTGACCAATTTCAGAATTGTTTACCACTGGAGCAAGTGCCTTGGTAGTGTTTTCCTCTGTATAACGGTTAGGTTCAATTTTTTTTTTCTTTTTTGGTTCAAGTTAGATTTTATTCCTCTTTTATGTATTTATAGATATAAGCATGGAAATAATTCATTGTTATATATACATCAGTGTGAATGGAAGAACTTTTTTTCTGTTTTATTTTTACATTTTATTTTTAAAAATTTTGAAATTTAATTTTGTTTATTTTTTTATACAGTAGGTTATTATTAGTTATCTATTTTATGCATATACATGTATACAGGTCAATCCCAATCTCCCAACTCATCCCACCACCACCACCCCATGGCTTCCCCCACTTTGTGTCCATACGTCTGTTCTCTACCTCTGTGTCTCTATTTCTGCCCTGCAAACCAGTTCATCTGTACCATTTTTCTAGGTTCCACATATAGGCATTAATATACAATATTTGTTTTTCTCTTTCTGACTTACTTCACTCTGCATGACAGTCTCTAGATCCATCAACTTCTCTACAAATGACCCAGTTTCATTCCTTTTTATGGCTGAGTAATATTCCATTTTATATATGTACCACATCTTTATCCATTCGTCTGTCTGTGGGCATTTAGGTTGCTTCCATTACCTGGCTATTGTAAATAGTGCTGCAATGAACATTGTGGTGAATGTGTCTTTGTGATATATGGTTTTCTCTGGGTATATGCCCAGAAGTGGGATTGCTGGATCCTATGGTAATTCTCTTTTTAGATTTTTAAAGGAACCTCCATACTGTTCTCCATAGTGACTGTATCAATTTACATTCCCACCAATAGCGGAAGAGGGTTCCTTTTGTCCACACCCTCCCCAGAATTTGTTTTTTGTACATTATCTGATGATGCCGATTCTAACAGGTGTGAGGTCTTACCTCATTGTAGTTTTGATTTGCATTTCTCTAATAATTAGTGATGTTGAGCAGCTTCTCATGTGCGTCTTGGCCATCTCTGTGTCTTCTTTGAAGAAACGTCTCTTTAGATCTTCTGCCCATTTTTGTATTGGGTTGTTTGTTTTATTAATATTAAGCTGCATGAGCTGTTTATATATATTGGAGATTAAACCTTTGTCCATTGATTCGTTTGTGAACGTTTTCGCCCATTCTGAGGGTTGCCTTTTTCCATTCCCGTTTTTTTAACAAAGAAAGAAAGAAAGCAAAAGAAGCAGAACACTAATGTGCGTGAAATATGCCTCTTGAAACTGTCGTTTTGAAATATGGACGTCTTTTGAATTTTTTGGTCGATATATGACCCCAGGATTTCTTTTCAGGGCAGGTGTCATTTACAGGCCTGTAATGATTTTGAATATCCACTGACCATTAGCGCTGGGATTAAAGCTGCTGTTGTGTGAAACGGCCACAAGGTGGCAGCAGTTCTCCCTTACCAAATCTGGTTACTAGGGCAGCAGAGCCTCAATGGAAGTCGCGTTCTAGATTGGAATGTAGAACGGAATGTGCCAGGAGAAAGCCCCTCAAGTTTGTCTCACTACTTCTTGTTCGTGTTTTTAATTTAATTTTTTATTTTTTATTACAGCAAGTTTGAGTACAACGTTTAGCTTGTTGTAGGTGTGCAAGAGGTGGTTCTTTTACACATATACATATGTCTGTTCTTCTTGGAATCCTTTTCCCATGTACGTTATGACAGAATGTTGAGTAGTCTTCTCTTGGTACTCCGTAGGTCTTTGGTGATTATATACGTCTACTGTGTTTGTATATGTCTGTTAACCCCAATATCGTAATGAATTCAATCCTCACACCTTTCCTTTGGTGAACCATAAGTTTGTTTAATGAATCTGTGATTGCCCTTCTCCGTGGAAATATCTGCCCTGGTATCAATTTATAGGTAACACCTATAAGTGATATGACATGATATGTGTCTTTCACTTTCTGACTTACTCCATGTCACGTGATTACCTGTAGACTCATCTACGGTGCTGCAAATGGCATTGTGTCCTTTTTTTCCTTGGCGAATATTCTCTCTTAGCGAGGTCCATTTTCTGCAATGTGATTCCCTGAGGGCTGAGGATTAGCTGCCCTGGGCAGCCTGACCCTGCCGGCAAGCCCTCCCCAGGCGTGCCTGGGTTGAGGTCAATATAAACAGCACTCCAGGCAGCAATAGCCCCTGCAGCTGTGCCTGACTCCATATTCTCTGCACCAGCAGCAGTCTCGGGGCTGTGCTGGTGGGAGGGTGTGAGGGTCCACGGCTTTGTGGGTGGCCCGGTGTGAGTGGGGCTCTGCTGGATTTTCGGCAGGAGTTGCCAGGCTGCCACCTGTAAACAAGAGGATGTGTCACCCATAACTTCCACTGGAATATCTCTCCGGGCTGAGGTGAGGAAGGAAAGAAAGGAGAGGGGGCCGGGACAGGATGGGTATCTCAGGCAGGGCAATGGAAAGCTTCCAGAAGAGCGCCCGTGGCCAGGATAATCCTGGCTGACCTGCAGGCACCAAGTTGGCCTGCGTGCTGTCGCTGGTGTGCCTCCACGGCCCTTCCTCTAGGCTTTCAAGCCCTTGTACATATTCAGGTGTTTCACCTGGGAAGGGTGGGAACAGTTCAGCAGCAGCTGGCCTGGGGCTCATCTCACGTTTACTCACAGAGGCCTCGGCACGGTCCCCCAGCTTTGCAATAAGGATGCTCCTTGCATGGGCGGGCGGGGCTGCTGGCTGTATGGGAGATGATTCCCCACCTCTGACCAATTTCAGAATTGTTTACCACTGGGGCAAGTGCCTTGGTAGTGTTTTCCTCTGTATAACTGTTAGGTTCAGTTTTTTTTATTTTTTGGTTCAAGTTAGATTTTATTCCTCTTTTATGTATTTATGGATATAAGCATGGAAATAATTCATTCTTATAAATACATCAGTGTGAATGGAAGAACATTTTTTTCTGTTTTATTTTTACATTTTATTTTTAAAAATTTTGAAATTTAATTTTATTTATTTTTTTATACAGTAGGTTATTATTAGTTATCTATTTATGCATAAACATGTATACAGGTCAATCCCAATCTCCCAACTCATCCCACCTCCACCACCCCATGGCTTACCCCACTTTGTGTCCATAAGTTTGTTCTCTACCTCTGTGTCTCTATTTCTGCCCTGCAAACCAGTTCATCTGTACCATTTTTCTAGGTTCCACATATAGGCCTTAATATACAATATTTGTTTTTCTCTTTCTGACTTACTTCACTCTGCATGACAGTCTCTAGATCCATCAACTTCTCTACAAATGACCCAGTTTCATTCCTTTTTATCGCTGAGTAATATTCCATTTTATATATGTACCACATCTTTATCCATTCGTCTGTCTGTGGCCACTTAGGTTGCTTCCATTACCTGGCTATTGTAAATAGTGCTGCAATGAACATTGTGGTGAATGTGTCTTTGTGATTTATGGTTTTCTCTGGGTATATGCCCAGAAGTGGGATTGCTGGATCCTATGGTAATTCTCTTTTTGTTTTTTAAAGGAACCTCCATACTGTTCTCCATAGTGACTGTATCAATTTACATTTCCACCAATAGCGGAAGAGGGTTCCTTTTGTCCACACCCTCCCCAGAATTGGTTGTTTGTAGATTATCTGATGATGCCGATTCTAACAGGTTTGAGGTCTTACCTCATTGTAGTTTTGATTTGCATTTCTCTAATAATTAGTGATGTTGAGCAGCTTTTCATGTGCGTCTTGGCCATCTCTGTGTCTTCTTTGAAGAAACGTCTCTTTAGATCTTCTGCCCATTTTTGTATTGGGTTGTTTGTTTTATTAATATTAAGCTGCATGAGCTTTTTATATATATTGGAGATTAAACCTTTGTCCATTGATTCGTTTGTGAACGTTTTTGCCCATTCTGAGGGTTGCCTTTTTCCATTCCCGTTTTTTTAACAAAGAAAGAAAGGAAGCAAAAGAAGCAGAACACTAATGTGCGTGAAATATGCCTCTTGAAACTGTCGTTTTGAAATATGGACGTCTTTTGAATTTTTTGGTCGATATATGACCCCAGGATTTGTTTTCAGGGCAGGTGTCATTTACAGGCCTGTAATGATTTGGAATATCCACTGACCATTAGCGCTGGGATTAAAGCTGCTGTTGTGTGAAACGGCCACAAGGTGGCAGCAGTTCTCCCTTACCAAATCTGGTTACTAGGGCAGCAGAGCCTCAATGGAAGTCGCGTTCTAGATTGGAATGTAGAACGAAATGTGCCAGGAGAAAACCCCTCAAGTTTGTCTCACTACTTCTTGTTCGTGTTTTTAATTTAATTTTTTATTTTTTATTACAGCAAGTTTGAGTACAACGTTTAGCTTGTTGTAGGTGTGCAAGAGGTGGTTCTTTTACACATATACATATGTCTGTTCTCCCTGGGATCCTTTTCCCATGTACGTTATGACAGAATGTTGAGTAGTCTTCTCTTGGTACTCCGTAGGTCTTTGGTGATTATATACGTCTACTGTGTTTGTATATGTCTGTTAACCCCAATATCGTAATGAATTCAATCCTCACACCTTTCCTTTGGTGAACCATAAGTTTGTTTAATGAATCTGTGATTGCCCTTCTCCGTGGAAATATCTGCCCTGGTATCAATTTATAGGTAACACCTATAAGTGATATGATATGATATGTGTCTTTACTTTCTGTCTTACTCCAAGTCACGTGATTACCTGTAGACTCATCTACGGTGCTGCAAATGGCATTGTGTCCTTTTTTTCCTTGGCGAATATTCTGTCTTAGCGAGGTCCATTTTCTGCAATGTGATTCCCTGAGGGCTGAGGATTAGCTGACCTGGTCAGCCTGACCCTGCCGGCAAGCCCTCCCCAGGTGTGCCTGGGTTGAGGTCAATATAAACAGCACTCCAGGCAGCAATAGCCCCTGCAGCTGTGCCTGACTCCATATTCTCTGCACAATCAGCAGTCTCGGGGCTGTGCTGGTGGGAGGGTGTGAGGGTCAACGGCTTTGTGGGTGGCCCGGTGTGAGTGGGGCTCTGCTGGATTTTCGGCAGGAGTTGCCAGGCTGCCACCTGTAAAGAAGAGGATGTGTCACCCATAACTTCCACTGGAATATTTCTCCGGGCTGAGGTGAGGAAGGAAAGAAAGGAGTGGGGGCCGGGACAGGAGGGGTATCTCAGGCAGGGCAATGGAAAGCTTCCAGAAGAGCGCCCGTGGCCAGGACCATCCTGGCTGACCTGCAGGCACCAAGTTGGCCTGCCTGCTGTCGCTGGTGTGCCTCCACGGCCCTTCCTCTAGGCTTTCAAGCCCTTGTACATATTCAGGTGTTTCACCTGGGAAGGGTGGGAACAGTTCAGCAGCAGCTGGCCTGGGGCTCAGCTCACGTTAACTCACAGAGGCCTCGGCACGGTCCCCCAGCTTTGCAATAAGGACGCTCCTTGCGTGGGCGGGCGGGGCTGCTGGCTGTATGGGAGATGATTCCCCACCTCTGACCAATTTCAGAATTGTTTACCACTGGAGCACGTGCCTTGGTAGTGTTTTCCTCTGTATAACTGTTAGGTTCATTTTTTTTTCTTTTTTGGTTCAAGTTAGATTTTATTCCTCTTTTATGTATTTATAGATATAAGCATGGAAATAATTCATTGTTATATATACATCAGTGAGAATGGAAGAAATTTTTTTCTGTTTTATTTTTACATTTTATTTTTAAAAATTTTGAAATTTAATTTTGTTTATTTTTTTATACAGTAGGTTATTATTAGTTATCTATTTTATGCATATACATGTATACAGGTCAATCCCAATCTCCCAACTCATCCCACCACCACCACCCCATGGCTTCCCCCACTTTGTGTCCATACGTCTGTTCTCTACCTCTGTGTCTCTATTTCTGCCCTGCAAACCAGTTCATCTGTACCATTTTTCTAGGTTCCACATATAGGCATTAATATACAATATTTGTTTTTCTCTTTCTGACTTACTTCACTCTGTATGACAGTCTCTAGATCCATCAACTTCTCTACAAATGACCCAGTTTCATTCCTTTTTATGGCTGAGTAATATTCCATTTTATATATGTACCACATCTTTATCCATTCGTCTGTCTGTGGCCATTTAGGTTGCTTCCATTACCTGGCTATTGTAAATAGTGCTGCAATGAACATTGTGGTGAATGTGTCTTTGTGATTTATGGTTTTCTCTGGGTATATGCCCAGAAGTGGGATTGCTGGATCCTATGGTAATTCTCTTTTTAGTTTTTTAAAGGAACCTCCATACTGTTCTCCATAGTGACTGTATCAATTTACATTCCCACCAATAGCGGAAGAGGGTTCCTTTTGTCCACACCCTCCCCAGAATTTGTTGTTTGTACATTATCTGATGATGCCGATTCTAACAGGTGTGAGGTCTTACCTCATTGTAGTTTTGATTTGCATTTCTCTAATAATTAGTGATGTTGAGCAGCTTCTCATGTGCGTCTTGGCCATCTCTGTGACTTCTTTGAAGAAACGTCTCTTTAGATCTTCTGCCCATTTTTGTATTGGGTTGTTTGTTTTATTAATATTAAGCTGCATGAGCTGTTTATATATATTGGAGATTAAACCTTTGTCCATTGATTCGTTTGTGAACGTTTTCGCCCATTCTGAGGGTTGCCTTTTTCCATTCCCGTTTTTTTAACAAAGAAAGAAAGAAAGCAAAAGAAGCAGAACACTAATGTGCGTGAAATATGCCTCTTGAAACTGTCGTTTTGAAATATGGACGTCTTTTGAATTTTTTGGTCGATATATGACCCCAGGATTTGTTTTCAGGGCAGGTGTCATTTACAGGCCTGTAATGATTTGGAATATCCACTGACCATTAGCGCTGGGATTAAAGCTGCTGTTGTGAGAAATGGCCACAAGGTGGCAGCAGTTCTCCCTTACCAAATCTGGTTACTAGGGCAGCAGAGCCTCAATGGAAGTCGCGTTCTAGATTGGAATGTAGAACGGAATGTGCCAGGAGAAGGCCCCTCAAGTGTGTCTCACTACTTCTTGTTCTTGGTTTTAATTTAATTTTTTATTTTTTATTACAGCATGTTTGAGTACAACGTTTAGCTTGTTGTATGTGTGCCAGAGGTGGTTCTTTGACACATATACATATGTCTGTTCTTACTGGGATCCTTTTCCCATGTACGTTATGACAGAATGTTGAGTAGTCTTCTCTTGGTACTCCGTAGGTCTTTGGTGATTATATACGTCTACTGTGTTTGTATATGTCTGTTAACCCCAATATCGTAATGAATTCAATCCTCACACCTTTCCTTTGGTGAACCATAAGTTTGTTTAATGAATCTGTGATTGCCCTTCTCCGTGGAAATATCTGCCCTGGTATCAATTTATAGGTAACACCTATAAGTGATATGATACGATATGTGTCTTTCACTCTCTGACTTAATCCAAGTCACGTGATTACCTCGAGACTCATCTACGGTGCTGCGAATGGCATTGTGTCCTTTTTTTCCTTGGCGAATATTCTGTCTTAGCGAGGTCCATTTTCTGCAATGTGATTCCCTGAGGGCTGAGGATTAGCTGCCCTGGGCAGCCTGACCCTGCCGGCAAGACCTCCCCAGGTGTGCCTGGGTTGAGGTCAATATAAACAGCACTCCAGGCAGCAATAGCCCCTGCAGCTGTGCCTGACTCCATATTCTCTGCCCCGTCAGCAGTCTCGGGGCTGTGCTGGTGGGAGGGTGGGAGGGTCCACGGCTTTGTGGGTGGCCCGGTGTGAGTGGGGCTCTGCTGGACTTTCGGCAGGAGTTGCCAGGCTGCCACCTGTAAAGAAGAGGATGTGTCACCCATAACTTCCACTGGAATATCTCTCCGGGCTGAGGTGTGGAAGGGAAAAAAGAGTGGGGGCCGGGACAGGAGGGGTATCTCAGGCAGGGCAATGGAAAGCTTCCAGAAGAGCGCCCGTGGCCAGGACCATCCTGGCTGACCTGCAGGCACCAAGTTGGCCTGCGTGCTGTCGCTGGTGTGGCTCCACGGCCCTTCCTCTAGGCTTTCAAGCCCTTGTACATATTCAGGTGTTTCACCTGGGAAGGGTGGGAACAGTTCAGCAGCATCTGGCCTGGGGCTCAGCTCACGTTTACTCACAGAGGCCTGGGCACGGTCCCCCAGCTTTGCAATAAGGACGCTCCTTGCGTGGGCGGGTGGGGCTGCTGGCTGTATGGGAGATGATTCCCCACCTCTGACCAATTTCAGAATTGTTTACCACTGGAGCAAGTGCCTTGGTAGTGTTTTCCTCTGTATAACGGTTAGGTTCAATTTTTTTTTTTTTCTTTTTTGGTTAAAGTTAGATTTTATTCCTCTTTTATGTATTTATAGATATAAGCATGGAAATAATTCATTGTTATATATACATCAGTGTGAATGGAAGAACTTTTTTTCTGTTTTATTTTCACATTTTATTTTTAAAAATTTTGAAATTTAATTTTGTTTATTTTTTTATACAGTAGGTTATTATTAGTTATTTATTTTATGCATATACATGTATACAGGTCAATCCCAATCTCCCAACTCATCCCACCACCACCACCCCATGGCTTCCCCCACTTTGTGTCCATACGTCTGTTCTCTACCTCTGTGTCTCTATTTCTGCCCTGCAAACCAGTTCATCTGTACCATTTTTCTAGGTTCCACATATAGGCATTAATATACAATATTTGTTTTTCTCTTTCTGACTTACTTCACTCTGTATGACAGTCTCTAGATCCATCAACTTCTCTACAAATGACCCAGTTTCATTCCTTTTTATGGCTGAGTAATATTCCATTTTATATATGTACCACATCTTTATCCATTCGTCTGTCTGTGGGCATTTAGGTTGCTTCCATTACCTGGCTATTGTAAATAGTGCTGCAATGAACATTGTGGTGAATGTGTCTTTGTGATTTATGGTTTTCTCTGGGTATATGCCCAGAAGTGGGATTGCTGGATCCTATGGTAATTCTCTTTATAGTTTTTTAAAGGAACCTCCATACTGTTCTCCATAGTGACTGTATCAATTTACATTCCCACCAATAGCGGAAGAGGGTTCCTTTTGTCCACACCCTCCCCAGAATTTGTTGTTTGTACATTATCTGATGATGCCGATTCTAACAGGTGTGAGGTCTTACCTCATTGTAGTTTTGATTTGCATTTCTCTAATAATTAGTGATGTTGAGCAGCTTCTCATGTGCGTCTTGGCCATCTCTGTGTCTTCTTTGAAGAAACGTCTCTTTAGATCTTCTGCCCATTTTTGTATTGGGTTGTTTGTTTTATTAATATTAAGCTGCATGAGCTGTTTATATATATTGGAGATTAAACCTTTGTCCATTGATTCGTTTGTGAACGTTTTCGCCCATTCTGAGGGTTGCCTTTTTCCATTCCCGTTTTTTTAACAAAGAAAGAAAGAAAGCAAAAGAAGCAGAACACTAATGTGCGTGAAATATGCCTCTTGAAACTGTCGTTTTGAAATATGGGTGTCTTTTGAATTTTTTGGTCGATATATGACCCCAGGATTTGTTTTCAGGGCAGGTGTCATTTACAGGCCTGTAATGATTTGGAATATCCACTGACCATTAGCGCTGGGATTAAAGCTGCAGTTGTGAGAAACGGCCACAAGGTGGCAGCAGTTCTCCCTTACCAAATCTGGTTACTAGGGCAGCAGAGCCTCAATGGAAGTCGCGTTCTAGATTGGAATGTAGAACGGAATGTGCCAGGAGAAGGCCCCTCAAGTGTGTCTCACTACTTCTTGTTCTTGTTTTTAATTTAATTTTTTATTTTTTAATTACAGCATGTTTGAGTACAACGTTTAGCTTGTTGTAGGTGTGCCAGAGGTGGTTCTTTTACACATATACATATGTCTGTTCTTCCTGGGATCCTTTTCCCATGTACGTTATGACAGAATGTTGAGTAGTCTTCTCTTGGTACTCCATAGGTCTTTGGTGATTATATACGTCTACTGTGTTTTTATATGTCTGTTAACCCCAATATCGTAATGAATTCAATCCTCACACCTTTCCTTTGGTGAACCATAAGTTTGTTTAATGAATCTGTGATTGCCCTTCTCCGTGGAAATATCTGCCCTGGTATCAATTTATAGGTAACACCTATAAGTGATATGATACGATATGTGTCTTTCACTCTCTGACTTACTCCAAGTCACGTGATTACCTCGAGACTCATCTACGGTGCTGCGAATGGCATTGTGTCCTTTTTTTCCTTGGCGAATATTCTGTCTTAGCGATGTCCATTTTCTGCAATGTGATTCCCTGAGGGCTGAGGATTAGCTGCCCTGGGCAGCCTGACCCTGCCGGCAAGCCCTCCCCAGGTGTGCCTGGGTTGAGGTCAATATAAACAGCACTCCAGGCAGCAATAGCCCCAGCAGCTGTGCCTGACTCCATATTCTCTGCCCCGTCAGCAGTCTCGGGGCTGTGCTGGTGGGAGGGTGGGAGGGTCCACGGCTTTGTGGGTGGCCCGGTGTGAGTGGGGCTCTGCTGGTCTTTCGGCAGGATTTGCCAGGCTGCCACCTGTAAAGAAGAGGATGTGTCACCCATAACTTCCACTGGAATATCTCTCCGGGCTGAGGTGAGGAAGGAAAAAAAGGAGTGGGGGCCGGGACAGGAGGGGTATCTCAGGCAGGGCCATGGAAAGCTTCCAGAAGAGCGCCCGTGGCCAGGACCATCCTGGCTGACCTGCAGGCACCAAGTTGGCCTGCGTGCCGTCGCTGGTGTCGCTCCACGGCCCTTCCTCTAGGCTTTCAAGCCCTTGTACATATTCAGGTGTTTCACCTGGGAAGGGTGGGAACAGTTCAGCAGCAGCTGGCCTGGGGCTCAGCTCACGTTTACTCACAGAGGCCTCGGCACTGTCCCCCAGCTTTGCAATAAGGACGCTCCTTGCGTGGGCGGGCGGGGCTGCTGGCTGTATGGGAGATGATTCCCCCCCTTGACCAATTTCAGAATTGTTTACCACTGGAGCAAGTGCCTTGGTAGTGTTTTCCTCTGTATAACTGTTAGGTTCAGTTTTTTTTTTCTTTCTTGGTTCAAGTTAGATTTTATTCCTCTTTTATGTATTTATGGATATAAGCATGGAAATAATTCATTCTTATAAATACATCAGTGTGAATGGAAGAACTTTTTTTTCTGTATTATTTTACATTTTATTTTTAAAAAATTTGAAATTTAATTTTGTTTATTTTTTTATACAGTAGGTTATTATTAGTTATCTATTTTATGCATAAACATGTATACAGGTCAATCCCAATCTCCCAACTCATACCACTACCACCAACCCATGGCTTCCCCCACTTTGTGTCCATACGTTTGTTCTCTACCTCTGTGTCTCTATTTCTGCCCTGCAAACCAGTTCATCTGTACCATTTTTCTAGGTTCCACATATAGGCATTAATATACAATATTTGTTTTTCTCTTTCTGACTTACTTCACTCTGCATGACACTCTCTAGATCCATCAACTTCTCTACAAATGACCGTTTCATTCCTTTTTATGGCTGAGTAATATTCCATTTTATATATGTACCACATCTTTATCCATTCGTCTGTCTGTGGCCATTTAGGTTGCTTCCATTACCTGGCTATTGATAATAGTGCTGCAATGAACATTGTGGTGAATGTGTCTTTGTGATTTATGGTTTTCTCTGGGTATATGCCCAGAAGTGGGATTGCTGGATCCTGTGCTAATTCTCTTTTTAGTTTTTTAAAGGAACCTCCATACTGTTCTCCATAGTGACTGTATCAATTTACATTTCCACCAATAGCGGAAGAGGGTTCCTTTTGTCCACACCCTCCCCAGAATTTTTTGTTTGTAGATTATCTGATGATGCCGATTCTAACAGGTGTGAGGTCTTACCTCATTGTAGTTTTGATTTGCATTTCTCTAATAATTAGTGATGTTGAGCAGCTTTTCATGTGCGTCTTGGCCATCTCTGTGTCTTCTTTGAAGAAACGTCTCTTTAGATCTTCTGCCCATTTTTGTATTGGGTTGTTTGTTTTATTAATATTAAGCTGCATGAGCTGTTTATATATATTGGAGATTAAACCTTTGTCCATTGATTCGTTTGTGAACGTTTTCGCCCATTCTGAGGGTTGCCTTTTTCCATTCCCGTTTTTTTAACAAAGAAAGAAAGAAAGCCAAAGAAGCAGAACACTAATGTGCGTGAAATATGCCTCTTGAAACTGTCGTTTTGAAATATGGACGTCTTTTGAATTTTTTGGTCGATATATGACCCCAGGATTTGTTTTCAGGGCAGGTGTCATTTACAGGCCTGTAATGATTTGGAATATCCACTGACCATTAGCGCTGGGATTAAAGCTGCTGTTGTGTGAAACGGAGACAAGGTGGCAGCAGTTCTCCCTTACCAAATCTGGTTACTAGGGCAGCAGAGCCTCAATGGAAGTCGCGTTCTAGATTGGAATGTAGAACGGAATGTGCCAGGAGAAAGCCCCTCAAGTTTGTCTCACTACTTCTTGTTCGTGTTTTTAATTTAATTTTCTATTTTTTATTACAGCAAGTTTGAGTACAACGTTTAGCATGTTGTAGGTGTGCAAGAGGTGGTTCTTTTACACATATACATATGTCTGTTCTCCCTGGGATCCTTTTCCCATGTACGTTATGACAGAATGTTGAGTAGTCTTCTCTTGGTACTCCGTAGGTCTTTGGTGATTATATACGTCTACTGTGTTTGTATATGTCTGTTAACCCCAATATCGTAATGAATTCAATCCTCACACCTTTCCTTTGGTGAACCATAAGTTTGTTTAATGAATCTGTGATTGCCCTTCTCCGTGGAAATATCTGCCCTGGTATCAATTTATAGGTAACACCTATAAGTGATATGATACGATATGTGTCTTTCACTCTCTGACTTACTCCAAGTCACGTGATTACAGCGAGACTCATCTACGGTGCTGCGAATGGCATTGTGTCCTTTTTTTCCTTGGCGAATATTCTGTCTTAGCGAGGTCCATTTTCTTCAATGTGATTCCCTGAGGGCTGAGGATTAGCTGCCCTGGGCCGCCTGACCCTGCCGGCAAGCCCTCCCCAGGTGTGCCTGGGTTGAGGTCAATATAAACAGCACTCCAGGCAGCAATAGCCCCTGCAGCTGTGCCTGACTCCATATTCTCTGCCCCGTCAGCAGTCTCGGGGCTGTGCTGGTGGGAGGGTGGGAGGGTCCACGGCTTTGTGGGTGGCCCGGTGTGAGTGGGGCTCTGCTGGACTTTCGGCAGGAGTTGCCAGGCTGCCACCTGTAAAGAAGAGGATGTGTCACCCATAACTTCCACTGGAATATCTCTCCGGGCTGAGGTGAGGAAGGAAAAAAAGGAGTGGGGGCCGGGACAGGAGGGGTATCTCAGGCAGGGCAATGGAAAGCTTCCAGAAGAGCGCCCGTGGCCAGGACCATCCTGGCTGACCTGCAGGCACCAAGTTGGCCTGCGTGCCGTCGCTGGTGTGGCTCCACGGCCCTCCCTCTAGGCTTTCAAGCCCTTGTACATATTCAGGTGTTTCACCTGGGAAGGGTGGGAACAGTTCAGCAGCATCTGGCCTGGGGCTCAGCTCACGTTTACTCACAGAGGCCTGGGCACGGTACCCCAGCTTTGCAATAAGGACGCTCCTTGCGTGGGCGGGTGGGGCTGCTGGCTGTATGGGAGATCATTCCCCACCTCTGACCAATTTCAGAATTGTTTACCACTGGAGCAAGTGCCTTGGTAGTGTTTTCCTCTGTATAACGGTTAGGTTCAATTTTTTTTTTCTTTTTTGGTTCAAGTTAGATTTTATTCCTCTTTTATGTATTTATAGATATAAGCATGGAAATAATTCATTGTTATATATACATCAGTGTGAATGGAAGAACTTTTTTTCTGTTTTATTTTTACATTTTATTTTTAAAAATTTTGAAATTTAATTTTGTTTATTTTTTTATACAGTAGGTTATTATTAGTTATCTATTTTATGCATATACATGTATACAGGTCAATCCCAATCTCCCAACTCATCCCACCACCACCACCCCATGGCTTCCCCCACTTTGTGTCCATACGTCTGTTCTCTACCTCTGTGTCTCTATTTCTGCCCTGCAAACCAGTTCATCTGTACCATTTTTCTAGGTTCCACATATAGGCATTAATATACAATATTTGTTTTTCTCTTTCTGACTTACTTCACTCTGCATGACAGTCTCTAGATCCATCAACTTCTCTACAAATGACCCAGTTTCATTCCTTTTTATGGCTGAGTAATATTCCATTTTATATATGTACCACATCTTTATCCATTCGTCTGTCTGTGGGCATTTAGGTTGCTTCCATTACCTGGCTATTGTAAATAGTGCTGCAATGAACATTGTGGTGAATGTGTCTTTGTGATATATGGTTTTCTCTGGGTATATGCCCAGAAGTGGGATTGCTGGATCCTATGGTAATTCTCTTTTTAGATTTTTAAAGGAACCTCCATACTGTTCTCCATAGTGACTGTATCAATTTACATTCCCACCAATAGCGGAAGAGGGTTCCTTTTGTCCACACCCTCCCCAGAATTTGTTGTTTGTACATTATCTGATGATGCCGATTCTAACAGGTGTGAGGTCTTACCTCATTGTAGTTTTGATTTGCATTTCTCTAATAATTAGTGATGTTGAGCAGCTTCTCATGTGCGTCTTGGCCATCTCTGTGACTTCTTTGAAGAAACGTCTCTTTAGATCTTCTGCCCATTTTTGTATTGGGTTGTTTGTTTTATTAATATTAAGCTGCATGAGCTGTTTATATATATTGGAGATTAAACCTTTGTCCATTGATTCGTTTGTGAACGTTTTCGCCCATTCTGAGGGTTGCCTTTTTCCATTCCCGTTTTTTTAACAAAGAAAGAAAGAAAGCAAAACAAGCAGAACACTAATGTGCGTGAAATATGCCTCTTGAAACTGTCGTTTTGAAATAGGGGTGTCTTTTGAATTTTTTGGTCGATATATGACCCCAGGATTTGTTTTCAGGGCAGGTGTCATTTACAGGCCTGTAATGATTTGGAATATCCACTGACCTTTAGCGCTGGGATTAAAGCTGCAGTTGTGAGAAACGGCCACAAGGTGGCAGCAGTTCTCCCTTACCAAATCTGGTTACTAGGGCAGCCGAGCCTCAATGGAAGTCGCGTTCTAGATTGGAATGTAGAACGGAATGTGCCAGGAGAAGGCCCCTCAAGTGTGTCTCACTACATCTTGTTCTTGTTTTTAATTTAATTTTTCATTTTTTTATTACAGCATGTTTGAGTACAACGTTTAGCTTGTTGTAGGTGTGCCAGAGGTGGTTCTTTGACAGATATACATATGTCTGTTCTTCCTGGGATCCTTTTCCCATGTACGTTATGACAGAATGTTGAGTAGTCTTCTCTTGGTACTCCGTAGGTCTTTGGTGATTATATACGTCTACTGTGTTTGTATATGTCTGTTAACCCCAATATCGTAATGAATTCAATCCTCACACCTTTCCTTTGGTGAACCATAAGTTTGTTTAATGAATCTGTGATTGCCCTTCTCCGTGGAAATATCTGCCCTGGTATCAATTTATAGGTAACACCTATAAGTGATATGATACGATATGTGTCTTTCACTCTCTGACTTACTCCAAGTCACGTGATTACCTCGAGACTCATCTACGGTGCTGCGAATGGCATTGTGTCCTTTTTTTCCTTGGCGAATATTCTGTCTTAGCGAGGTCCATTTTCTGCAATGTGATTCCCTGAGGGCTGAGGATTAGCTGCCCTGGGCAGCCTGACCCTGCCGGCAAGCCCTCCCCAGGTGTGCCTGGGTTGAGGTCAATATAAACAGCACTCCAGGCAGCAAAAGCCCCTGCAGCTGTGCCTGACTCCATAATCTCTGCACCATCAGCAGTCTCTGGGCTGTGCTGGTGGGAGGGTGTGAGGGTCCACGGCTTTTTGGGTGGCCCGGTGTGAGTGGGGCTCTGCTGGATTTTCGGCCGGAGTTGCCAGGCTGCCACCTGTAAAGAAGAGGATGTGTCACCCATAACTTCCACTGGAATATCTCTCCGGGCTGAGGTGAGGAAGGAAAAAAAGGAGTGGGGGCCGGGACAGGAGGGGTATCTCAGGCAGGGCAATGGAAAGCTTCCAGAAGAGCGCCCGTGGCCAGGACCATCCTGGCTGACCTGCAGGCACCAAGTTGGCCTGCGTGCTGTCGCTGGTGTGCCTCCATGGCCCTTCCTCTAGGCTTTCAAGCCCTTGTACATATTCAGGGGTTTCACCTGGGAAGGGTGGGAACAGTTCAGCAGCAGCTGGCCTGGGGCTCAGCTCACGTTTACTCACAGAGGCCTAGGCACGGTCCCCCAGCTTTGCAATAAGGACGCTCCTTGCGTGGGCAGGCGGGGCTGCTGGCTGTATGGGAGATGATTCCCCACATCTGACCAATTTTAGAATTGTTTATCACTGTAGCAAGTGCCTTGTTAGTGTTTTCCTCTGTATAACTGTTAGGTTCAGTTTTTTTTCTTTTTTGGTTCAAGTTAGATTTTATTCCTCTTTTATGTATTTATGGATATAAGCATGGAAATAATTCATTCTTATAAATACATCAGTGTGAATGGAAGAACTTTTTTTCAGTATTATTTTTACATTTTATTTTTAAAAATTTGAAATTTAATTTTATTTATTTTTTTATACAGTAGTTTATTATTAGTTATCTATTTTATGCATAAACATGTATACAGGTCAATCCCAATCTCCCAACTCATACCACCACCACCACCACATGGCTTCCCCCACTTTGTGTCCATACGTTTGTTCTCTACCTCTGTGTCTCTATTTCTGCCCTGCAAACCAGTTCATCTGTACCATTTTTCTAGGTTCCACATATAGGCATTAATATACAATATTTGTTTTTCTCTTTCTGACTTACTTCACTCTGCATGACAGTCTCTAGATCCATCAACTTCTCTACAAATGACCGTTTCATTTCTTTTTATGGCTGAGTAATATTCCATTTTATATATGTACCACATCTTTATCCATTCGTCTGTCTGTGGCCATTTAGGTTGCTTCCATTACCTGGCTATTGATAATAGTGCTGCAATGAACATTGTGGTGAATGTGTCTTTGTGATTTATGGTTTTCTCTGGGTATATGCCCAGAAGTGGGATTGCTGGATCCTGTGCTAATTCTCTTTTTAGTTTTTTAAAGGAACCTCCATACTGTTCTCCATAGTGACTGTATCAATTTACATTTCCACCAATAGCGGAAGAGGGTTCCTTTTGTCCACACCCTCCCCAGAATTTTTTGTTTGTAGATTATCTGATGATGCCGATTCTAACAGGTGTGAAGTCTTACCTCATTGTAGTTTTGATTTGCATTTCTCTAATAATTAGTGATGTTGAGCTGCTTTTCATGTGCGTCTTGGCCATCTCTGTGTCTTCTTTGAAGAAACGTCTCTTTAGATCTTCTGCCCATTTTTGTATTGGGTTGTTTGTTTTATTAATATTAAGCTGCATGAGCTGTTTATATATATTGGAGATTAAACCTTTGTCCATTGATTCGTTTGTTAACGTTTTCGCCCATTCTGAGGGTTGCCTTTTTCCATTCCCGTTTTTTTAACAATGAAAGAAAGAAAGCAAAAGAAGCAGAACACTAATGTGCGTGAAATATGCCTCTTGAAACTGTCGTTTTGAAATATGGACGTCTTTTGAATTTTTTGGTCGATATATGACCCCAGGATTTGTTTTCAGGGCAGGTGTCATTTACAGGCCTGTAATGATTTTGAATATCCACTGACCATTAGCGCTGGGATTAAAGCTGCTGTTGTGTGAAACGGCCACAAGGTGGCAGCAGTTCTCCCTTACCAAATCTGGTTACTAGGGCAGCAGAGCCTCAATGGAAGTCGCGTTCTAGATTGGAATGTAGAACGGAATGTGCCAGGAGAAAGCCCCTCAAGTTTGTCTCACTACTTCTTGTTCGTGTTTTTAATTTAATTTTTTTTTTTTATTACAGCAAGTTTGAGTACAACGTTTAGCTTGTTGTAGGTGTGCAAGAGGTGGTTCTTTTACACATATACATATGTCTGTTCTCCCTGGGATCCTTTTCCCATGTACGTTATGACAGAATGTTGAGTAGTCTTCTCTTGGTACTCCGTAGGTCTTTGGTGATTATATACGTCTACTGTGTTTGTATATGTCTGTTAACCCCAATATCGTAATGAATTCAATCCTCACACCTTTCCTTTGGTGAACCATAAGTTTGTTTAATGAATCTGTGATTGCCCTTCTCCGTGGAAATATCTGCCCTGGTATCAATTTATAGGTAACACCTATAAGTGATATGATATGATATGTGTCTTTCACTTTCTGACTTACTCCAAGTCACGTGATTACCTCTAGACTCATCTACGGTGCTGCAAATGGCATTGTGTCCTTTTTTTCCTTGGCGAATATGCTGTCTTAGCGAGGTCCATTTTCTGCAATGTGATTCCCTGAGGGCTGAGGATTAGCTGACCTGGGCAGCCTGACCCTGCCGGCAAGCCCTCCCCAGGTGTGCCTGGGTTGAGGTCAATATAAACAGCACTCCAGGCAGCAAAAGCCCCTGCAGCTGTGCCTGACTCCATATTCTCTGCCCCGTCAGCAGTCTCGGGGCTGTGCTGGTGGGAGGGTGTGAGGGTCCATGGCTTTGTGGGTGGCCCGGTGTGAGTGGGGCTCTGCTGGACTTTCGGCAGGAGTTGCCAGGCTGCCACCTGTAAAGGAGAGGATGTGTCACCCATAACTTCCACTGGAATATCTCAGCGGGCTGAGGTGAGGAAGGAAAAAAAGGAGTGGGGGCCGGGACAGGAGGGGTATCTCAGGCAGGGCAATGGAAAGCTTCCAGAAGAGCGCACGTGGCCAGGACCATCCTGGCTGACCTGCAGGAACCAAGTTGGCCTGCGTGCTGTCGCTGGTGTGGCTCCACGGCCCTTCCTCTAGGCTTTCAAGCCCTTGTACATATTCAGGTGTTTCACCTGGGAAGGATGGGAACAGTTCAGCAGCAGCTGGCCTGGGGCTCAGCTCACGTTTACTCACAGAGGCCTCGGCACTGTCCCCCAGCTTTGCAATAAGGACGCTCCTTGCGTGGGTGGGCGGGGCTGCTGGCTGTATGGGAGATGATTCCCCCCCTTGACCAATTTCAGAATTGTTTACCACTGGAGCAAGTGCCTTGGTAGTGTTTTCCTCTGTATAACTGTTAGGTTCAGTTTTTTTTTTCTTTCTTGGTTCAAGTTAGATTTTATTCCTCTTTTATGTATTTCTGGATATAAGCATGGAAATAATTCATTCTTATAAATACATCAGTGTGAATGGAAGACCTTTTTTTTCTGTATTTTTTTTATATTTTATTTTTAAAAAATTTGAAATTTAATTTTATTTATTTTTTTATACAGTAGGTTATTATTAGTTATCTATTTTATGCATAAACATGTATACAGGTCAATCCCAATCTCCCAACTCATCCCACCACCACCAACCCATGGCTTCCCCCACTTTGTGTCCATACGTTTGTTCTCTACCTCTGTGTCTCTATTTCTGCCCTGCAAACCAGTTCATCTGTACCATTTTTCTAGGTTCCACATATAGGCATTAATATACAATATTTGTTTTTCTCTTTCTGACTTACTTCACTCTGCATGACAGTCTCTAGATCCATCAACTTCTCTACAAATGACCCAGTTTCATTCCATTTTATGGCTGAGTAATATTCCATTTTATATATGTACCACATCTTTATCCATTCCTCTGTCTGTGGGCATTTAGGTTGCTTCCATTACCTGGGTATTGTAAATAGTGCTGCAATGAACATTGTGGTGAATGTGTCTTTGTGATTTATGGTTTTCTCTGGGTATATGCCCAGAAGTGGGATTGCTGGATCCTATGGTAATTCTCCTTTTAGTTTTTTAAAGGAACCTCCATACTGTTCTCCATAGTGACTGTATCAATTTACATTCCCACCAATAGCGGAAGAGGGTTCCTTTTGTCCACACCCTCCCCAGAATTTGTTGTTTGTACATTATCTGATGATGCCGATTCTAACAGGTGTGAGGTCTTACCTCATTGTAGTTTTGATTTGCATTTCTCTAATAATTAGTGATGTTGAGCAGCTTTTCATGTGCGTCTTGGCCATCTCTGTGTCTTCTTTGAAGAAACGTCTATTTAGATCTTCGGCCCATTTTTGTATTGGGTTGTTTGTTTTATTAATATTAAGCTGCATGAGCTGTTTATATATATTGGAGATTAAACCTTTGTCCATTGATTCGTTTGTGAACGTTTTCGCCCATTCTGAGGGTTGCCTTTTTCCATTCCCGTTTTTTTAACAAAGAAAGAAAGAAAGCAAAAGAAGCAGAACACTAATGTGCGTGAAATATGCCTCTTGAAACTGTCGTTTTGAAATATGGACGTCTTTTGAATTTTTTGGTCGATATATGACCCCAGGATTTGTTTTCAGGGCAGGTGTCATTTACAGGCCTGTAATGATTTTGAATATCCACTGACCATTAGCGCTGGGATTAAAGCTGCTGTTGTGTGAAACGGCCACAAGGTGGCAGCAGTTCTCCCTTACCAAATCTGGTTACTAGGGCAGCAGAGCCTCAATGGAAGTCGCGTTCTAGATTGGAATGTAGAACGGAATGTGCCAGGAGAAAGCCCCTCAAGTTTGTCTCACTATTTCTTGTTCGTGTTTTTAATTTAATTTTTTATTTTTTATTACCGCAAGTTTGAGTACAACGTTTAGCTTGTTGTAGGTGTGCAGGAGGTGGTACTTTTACACATATACATATGTCTGTTCTCCCTGGGATCCTTTTCCCATGTACGTTATGACAGAATGTTGAGTAGTCTTCTCTTGGTACTCCGTAGGTCTTTGGTGATTATATACGTCTACTGTGTTTGTATATGTCTGTTAACCCCAATATCGTAATGAATTCAATCCTCACACCTTTCCTTTGGTGAACCATAAGTTTGTTTAATGAATCTGTGATTGCCCTTCTCCGTGGAAATATCTGCCCTGGTATCAATTTATAGGTAACACCTATAAGTGATATGATATGATATGTGTCTTTCACTTTCTGACTTACTCCAAGTCACGTGATTACCTCTAGACTCATCTACGGTGCTGCAACTGGCATTGTGTCCTTTTTTTCCTTGGCCAATATTGTCTCTTAGCGAGGTCCATTTTCTGCAATGTGATTCCCTGAGGGCTGAGGATTAGCTGCCCTGGGCAGCCTGACCCTGCCGGCAAGCCCTCCCCAGGTGTGCCTGGGTTGAGGTCAATATAAACAGCACTCCAGGCAGCAATAGCCCCTGCAGCTGTGCCTGACTCCATATTCTCTGCATCATCAGCAGTCTCGGGGCTGTGCTGGTGGGAGGGTGTGAGGGTTCACGGCTTTGTTGTTTGCCCGGTGTGAGTGGGGCTCTGCTGGATTTTCGGCAGGAGTTGCCAGGCTGCCACCTGTAAAGAAGAGGATGTGTCACCCATAACTTCCACTGGAATATCTCTCCAGGCTGAGGTGAGGAAGGAAAAAAAGGAGTGGGGTCCGGGACAGGAGGGGTATCTCAGGCAGGGCAATGGAAAGCTTCCAGAAGAGCGCCCGTGGCCAGGACCATCCTGGCTGACCTGCAGGCACCAAGTTGGCCTGCGTGCTGTCGCTGGTGTGGCTCCACGGCCCTTCCTCTAGGCTTTCAAGCCCTTGTACATATTCAGGTGTTTCACCTGGGAAGGGTGGGAACAGTTCAGCAGCAGCTGGCCTGGGGCTCAGCTCACGTTTACTCACAGAGGCCTCGGCACGGTCCCCCAGCTTTGCAATAAGGACGCTCCTTGCGTGGGGGGGCGGGGCTGCTGGCTGTATGGGAGATGATTCCCCACCTCTGACCAATTTCAGAATTGTTTACCACTGGAGCAAGTGCCTTGGTAGTGTTTTCCTCTGTATAACTGTTAGGTTCAGTTTTTTTTTTTTTTTGGTTCAAGTTAGATTTTATTCCTCTTTTATGTATTTATGGATATAAGCATGGAAATAATTCATTCTTATAAATTCATCAGTGTGAATGGAAGAACTTTTTATTCTGTATTATTTTTAGATTTTATTTTTAAAAAATTTGAAATTTAATTTTATTTATTTTTTTACAGTAGGTTATTATTAGTTATCTATTTTATGCATAAACATGTATACAGGCCAATCCCAATCTCCCAACTCATCCCACCACCACCACCCCATGGCTTCCCCCACTTTGTGTCCATACGTTTGTTCTCTACCTCTGTGTCTCTATTTCTGCCCTGCAAACCAGTTCATCTGTACCATTTTTTTAGGTTCCACATATAGGCATTAATATACAATATTTGTTTTTCCCTTTCAGACTTACTTCACTCTGCATGACAGTCTCTAGATCCATCAACTTCTCTACAAATGACCGTTTCATTCCTTTTTATTTCTGAGTAATATTCCATTTTATATATGTACCACATCTTTATCCATTCGTCTGTCTGTGGCCATTTAGGTTGCTTCCATTACCTGGCTATTGTAAATAGTGCTGCAATGAACATTGTGGTGAATGTGTCTTTGTGATTTATGGTTTTCTCTGGGTATATGCCCAGAAGTGGGATTGCTGGATCCTATGGTAATTCTCTTTTTAGTTTTTTAAAGGAACCTCCATACTGTTCTCCATAGTGACTGTATCAATTTACATTCCCACCAATAGCGGAAGAGGGTTCCTTTTGTCCACACCCTCCCCAGAATTTGTTGTTTGTACATTATCTGATGATGCCGATTCTAACAGGTGTGAGGTCTTACCTCATTGTAGTTTTGATTTGCATTTCTCTAATAATTAGTGATGTTGAGCAGCTTTTCATGTGCGTCTTGGCCATCTCTGTGTCTTCTTTGAAGAAACGTCTATTTAGATCTTCGGCCCATTTTTGTATTGGGTTGTTTGTTTTATTAATATTAAGCTGCATGAGCTGTTTATATATATTGGAGATTAAACCTTTGTCCATTGATTCGTTTGTGAACGTTTTCGCCCATTCTGAGGGTTGCCTTTTTCCATTCCCGTTTTTTTAACAAAGAAAGAAAGAAAGCAAAAGAAGCAGAACACTAATGTGCGTGAAATATGCCTCTTGAAACTGTCGTTTTGAAATATGGACGTCTTTTGAATATTTTGGTCGATATATGACCCCAGGATTTGTTTTCAGGGCAGGTGTCATTTACAGGCCTGTAATGATTTGGAATATCCACTGACCATTAGCGCTGGGATTAAAGCTGCTGTTGTGTGAAACGGCCACAAGGTGGCAGCAGTTCTCCCTTACAAATCTGGTTACTAGGGCAGCAGAGCCTCAATGGAAGAAGCCTTCTAGATTGGAATGTAGAACGGAATGTGCCAGGAGAAAGCCCCTCAAGTTTGTCTCACTACTTCTTGTTCGTGTTTTTAATTTATTTTTTTATTTTTTATTACAGCAAGTTTGAATACAACGTTTAGCTTGTTGTAGGTGTGCAAGAGGTGGTTCTTTTACACATATACATATGTCTGTTCTTCCTGGGAACCTTTTCCCATGTACGTTATGACAGAATGTTGAGTAGTCTTCTCTTGGTACTCCGTAGGTCTTTGGTGATTATATACGTCTACTGTGTTTGTATATGTCTGTTAACCCCAATATTGTAATGAATTCACTCCTCACACCTTTCCTTTGGTGAAACATAAGTTTGTTTAATGAATCTGTGATTGCCCTTCTCCGTGGAAATATCTGCCCTGGTATCAATTTATAGGTAATACCTATAAGTGATATGATATGATATGTGTCTTTCACTTTCTGACTTACTCCAAGTCACGTGATTACCTGTAGAATCATCTACGGGGCTGCAAATGGCATTGTGTCATTTTTTTCCTTGGCCAATATTCTGTCTTAGCGAGGTCCATTTTCTGCAATGTGATTCCATGAGGTCTGAGGATTAGCTGACCTGGCCAGCCTGACCGTGCTGGCAAGCCCTCCCCAGGTGTGCCTGGGGTAAGGTCAATATAAACAGCACTCCAGGCAGCAATAGCCCCTGCAGCTGTGCCTGACTCCATATTCTCTGCACCATCAGCAGTCTCTGGGCTGTGCTGGTGGGAGGGTGTGAGGGTCCACGGCTTTGTGGTTGGTCCGGTGTGAGTGGGGCTCTGCTGGATTTTCGGCAGGAGTTGCCAGGCTGCCACCTGTAAAGAAGAGGATGTGTCACCCATAACTTCCACTGGAATATCTTTCCGGGCTGAGGTGAGGAAGGAAAAAAAGGAGTGGGGGCCAGGACAGGAGGGGTATCTCAGGCAGGGCAATGGAAAGCTTCCAGAAGAGCGCCCGTGGCCAGGACCATCCTGGCTGACCTGCAGGCACCAAGTTGGCCTGCGGGCTGTCGCTGGTGTGCCTCCACGGCCCTTCCTCTAGGCTTTCAAGCCCTTGTACATATTCAGGTGTTTCACCTGGGAAGGGTGGGAACAGTTCAGCAGCAGCTGGCCTGGGGCTCAGCTCACGTTTACTCACAGAGGCCTCGGCACGGTCCCCCAGCTTTGCAATAAGGACGCTCCTTGCGTGGGCGGGCGGGGCTGCTGGCTGTATGGGAGATGATTCCCCACCTCTGACCAATTTCAGAATTGTTTACCACTGGAGCAAGTGCCTTGGTAGTGTTTTCCTCTGTATAACTGTTAGGTTCAGTTTTTTTTTTCTTTTTTGGTTCAAGTTAGATTTTATTCCTCTTTTATGTATTTATGGATATAAGCATGGAAATAATTCATTCTTATAAATACATCATTGTGAATGGAAGAACTTTTTTTCTGTTTTATTTTTACATTTTATTTTTAAAAAATTTGAAATTTAATTTTATTTATATTTTTATACAGTAGGTTATTATTAGTTATCTATTTTATGCATAAACATGTATACAGGTCAATCCCAATCTCCCAACTCATCCCACCACCACCACCCCATGGCTTCCCCCACTTTGTGTCCATACGTTTGTTCTCTACCTCTGTGTCTCTATTTCTGCCCTGCAAACCAGTTCATCTGTACAATTTTTCTAGGTCCCACATATAGGCATTAATATACAATATTTGTTTTTCTCTTTCTGACTTACTTCACTCTGCATGACAGTCTCTAGATCCATCAACTTCTCTACAAATGACCGTTTCATTCCTTTTTATGGCTGAGTAATATTCCATTTTATATATGTACCAACTCTTTTTCCATTCGTCTGTCTGTGGCCATTTATGTTGCTTCCGTTACCTGGCTATTGTAAATAGTGCTGCAATGAACATTGTGGTGAATGTGTCTTTGTGATTTATGGTTTTCTCTGGGTATATGCCCAGAAGTGGGATTGCTGGATCCTATGGTAATTCTCTTTTTAGTTTTTTAAAGGAACCTCCATACTGTTCTCCATAGTGACTGTATCAATTTACATTTCCACCAATAGCGGAAGAGGGTTCCTTTTGTCCACACCCTCCCCAGAATTGGTTGTTTGTAGATTATCTGATGATGCCGATTCTAACAGGTGTGAGGTCTTACCTCATTGTAGTTTTGATTTGCATTTCTCTAATAATTAGTGATGTTGAGCAGCTTTTCATGTGCGTCTTGGCCATCTCTGTGTCTTCTTTGAAGAAACGTCTCTTTAGATCTTCTGCCCATTTTTGTATTGGGTTGTTTGTTTTATTAATATTAAGCTGCATGAGCTGTTTATATATATTGGAGATTAAACCTTTGTCCATTGATTCGTTTGTGAACGTTTTCGCCCATTCTGAGGGTTGCCTTTTTCCATTCCCGTTTTTTTAACAAAGAAAGAAAGAAAGCACAAGAAGCAGAACACTAATGTGCGTGAAATATGCCTCTTGAAACTGTCGTTTTGAAATATGGACGTCTTTTGAATTTTTTGGTCGATATATGACCCCAGGATTTCTTTTCAGGGCAGGTGTCATTTACAGGCCTGTAATGATTTGGAATATCCACTGACCATTAGCGCTGGGATTAAAGCTGCTGTTGTGTGAAACGGAGACAAGGTGGCAGCAGTTCTCCCTTACCAAATCTGGTTACTAGGGCAGCAGAGCCTCAATGGAAGTCGCGTTCTAGATTGGAATGTAGAACGGAATGTGCCAGGAGAAAGCCCCTCAAGTTTGTCTCACTACTTCTTGTTCGTGTTTTTAATTTAATTTTTTAGTTTTTATTACAGCAAGTTTGAGTACAACGTTTAGCTTGTTGTAGGTGTGCAAGAGGTGGTTCTTTTACACATATACATATGTCTGTTCTCCCTGGGATCCTTTTCCCATGTACGTTATGACAGAATGTTGAGTAGTCTTCTCTTGGTACTCCGTAGGTCTTTGGTGATTATATACGTCTACTGTGTTTGTATATGTCTGTTAACCCCAATATCGTAATGAATTCAATCCTCACACCTTTCCTTTGGTGAACCATAAGTTTGTTTAATGAATCTGTGATTGCCCTTCTCCGTGGAAATATCTGCCCTGGTATCAATTTATAGGTAACACCTATAAGTGATATGATATGATATGTGTCTTTCCCTTTCTGACTTACTCCAAGTCACGTGATTACCTCTATACTCATCTACGGTGCTGCAAATGGCATTGTGTCCTTTTTTTCCTTGGCGAATATTCTGTCTTAGCGAGGTCCATTTTCTGCAATGTGATTCCCTGAGGGCTGAGGATTAGCTGCCCTGGGCTGCCTGACCCTGCCGGCAAGCCCTCCCCAGGTGTGCCTGGGTTGAGGTCAATATAAACAGCACTCCAGGCAGCAAAAGCCCCTGCAGCTGTGCCTGACTCCATATTCTCTGCACCATCAGCAGTCTCTGGGCTGTGCTTGTGGGAGGGTGTGAGGGTCCACGGCTTTTTGGGTGGCCCGGTGTGAGTGGGGCTCTGCTGGATTTTCGGCCGGAGTTGCCAGGCTGCCACCTGTAAAGAAGAGGATGTGTCACCCATAACTTCCACTGGAATATCTCTCCGGGTTGAGGTGAGGAAGGAAAAAAAGGAGTGGGGGCCGGGACAGGAGGGGTATCTCAGGCAGGGCAATGGAAAGCTTCCAGAAGAGCGCCCGTGGCCAGGACCATCCTGGCTGACCTGCAGGCACCAAGTTGGCCTGCGTGCTGTCGCTGGTGTGCCTCCATGGCCCTTCCTCTAGGCTTTCAAGCCCTTGTACATATTCAGGGGTTTCACCTGGGAAGGGTGGGAACAGTTCAGCAGCAGCTGCCCTGGGGCTCAGCTCACGTTTACTCACAGAGGCCTAGGCACGGTCCCCCAGCTTTGCAATAAGGACGCTCCTTGCGTGGGCAGGCGGGGCTGCTGGCTGTATGGGAGATGATTCCCCACATCTGACCAATTTTAGAATTGTTTATCACTGTAGCAAGTGCCTTGTTAATGTTTTCCTCTGTATAACTGTTAGGTTCAGTTTTTTTTCTTTTTTGGTTCAAGTTAGATTTTATTCCTCTTTTATGTATTTATGGATATAAGCATGGAAATAATTCATTCTTATAAATACATCAGTGTGAATGGAAGAACTTTTTTTCAGTATTATTTTTATATTTTATTTTTAAAAATTTGAAATTTAATTTTATTTATTTTTTTATACAGTAGTTTATTATTAGTTATCTATTTTATGCATAAACATGTATACAGGTCAATCCCAATCTCCCAACTCATACCACCACCACCACCACATGGCTTCCCCCACTTTGTGTCCATACGTTTGTTCTCTACCTCTGTGTCTCTATTTCTGCCCTGCAAACCAGTTCATCTGTACCATTTTTCTAGGTTCCACATATAGGCATTAATATACAATATTTGTTTTTCTCTTTCTGACTTACTTCACTCTGCATGACAGTCTCTAGGTCCATCAACTTCTCTACAAATGACCGTTTCATTCCTTTTTATGGCTGAGTAATATTCCATTTTATATATGTACCACATCTTTATCCATTCGTCTGTCTGTGGCCATTTAGGTTGCTTCCATTACCTGGCTATTGATAATAGTGCTGCAATGAACATTGTGGTGAATGTGTCTTTGTGATTTATGGTTTTCTCTGGGTATATGCCCAGAAGTGGGATTGCTGGATCCTGTGCTAATTCTCTTTTAAGTTTTTTAAAGGAACCTCCATACTGTTCTCCATAGTGACTGTATCAATTTACATTTCCACCAATAGCGGAAGAGGGTTCCTTTTGTCCACACCCTCCCCAGAATTTTTTGTTTGTAGATTATCTGATGATGCCGATTCTAACAGGTGTGAAGTCTTACCTCATTGTAGTTTTGATTTGCATTTCTCTAATAATTAGTGATGTTGAGCAGCTTTTCATGTGCGTCTTGGCCATCTCTGTGTCTTCTTTGAAGAAACGTCTCTTTAGATCTTCTGCCCATTTTTGTATTGGGTTGTTTGTTTTATTAATATTAAGCTGCATGAGCTGTTTATATATATTGGAGATTAAACCTTTGTCCATTGATTCGTTTGTGAACGTTTTCGCCCATTTTGAGGGTTGCCTTTTTCCATTCCCGTTTTTTTAACAAAGAAAGAAAGAAAGCAAAAGAAGCAGAACACTAATGTGCGTGAAATATTCCTCTTGAAACTGTCGTTTTGAAATATGGACGTCTTTTGAATTTTTTGGTCGATATATGACCCCAGGATTTGTTTTCAGGGCAGGTGTTATTTACTGGTCTGTAATGATTTGGAATATCCACTGACCATTAGCGCTGGGATTAAAGCTGCTGTTGTGTGAAACGGAGACAAGGTGGCAGCAGTTCTCCCTTACCAAATCTGGTTAATAGGGCAGCAGAGCCTCAATGGAAGTCGCGTTCTAGATTGGAATGTAGAACGCAATGTGCCAGGAGAAAGCCCCTCAAGTTTGTCTCACTACTTCTTGTTCGTGTTTTTAATTTAATTTTTTATTTTTTATTACAGCAAGTTTGAGTACAACGTTTAGCTTGTTGTAGGTGTGCAAGAGGTGGTTCTTTTACACATATACATATGTCTGTTCTCCCTGGGATCCTTTTCCCATGTACGTTATGACAGAATGTTGAGTAGTCTTCTCTTGGTACTCCGTAGGTCTTTGGTGATTATATACGTCTACTGTGTTTGTATATGTCTGTTAACCCCAATATCGTAATGAATTCAATCCTCACACCTTTCCTTTGGTGAACCATAAGTTTGTTTAATGAATCTGTGATTGCCCTTCTCCGTGGAAATATCTGCCCTGGTATCAATTTATAGGTAACACCTATAAGTGATATGATATGATATGTGTCTTTCCCTTTCTGACTTACTCCAAGTCACGTGATTACCTCTAGACTCATCTACGGTGCTGCAAAAGGCATTGTGTCCTTTTTTTCCTTGGCGAATATGCTGTCTTAGCGAGGTCCATTTTCTGCAATGTGATTCCCTGAGGGCTGAGGATTAGCTGACCTGGGCAGCCTGACCCTGCCGGCAAGCCCTCCCCAGGTGTGCCTGGGTTGAGGTCAATATAAACAGCACTCCAGGCAGCAATAGCCCCTGCAGCTGTGCCTGACTCCATATTCTCTGCACCATCAGCAGTCTCGGGGCTGTGCTGTTGGGAGGCTGTGAGGGCCCACGGCTTTGTGGGTTGCCCGGTGTGAGTGGGGCTCTTCTGGATTTTCGGCAGGAGTTGCCAGGCTGCCACCTGTAAAGAAGAGGATGTGTCACCCATAACTTCCACTGGAATATCTCTCCGGGCTGAGGTGAGGAAGGAAAAAAAGGAGTGGGGGACGGGACAGGAGGGGTATCTCAGGCAGGGCAATGGAAAGCTTCCAGAAGAGCGCCCGTGGCCAGGACCATCCTGGCTGACCTGCAGGCACCAAGTTGGCCTGCGTGCTGTCGCTGGTGTGGCTCCACGGCCCTTCCTCTAGGCTTTCAAGCCCTTGTACATATTCAGGTGTTTCACCTGGGAAGGGTGGGAACAGTTCAGCAGCAGCTGGCCTGGGGCTCAGCTCACGTTTACTCACAGAAGCCTCGGCACGGTCCCCCAGCTTTGCAATAAGGACGCTCCTTGCGTGGGCGGGCGGGGCTGCTGGCTGTATGGGAGATGATTCCCCCCCTTGACCAATTTCAGAATTGTTTACCACTGGAGCAAGTGCCTTGGTAGTGTTTTCCTCTGTATAACTGTTAGGTTCAGTTTTTTTTTTCTTTCTTGGTTCCAGTTAGATTTTATTCCTCTTTTATGTATTTATGGATATAAGCATGGAAATAATTCATTCTTATAAATACATCAGTGTGAATGGAAGAACTTTTTTTTCTGTATTATTTTACATTTTATTTTTAAAAAATTTGAAATTTAATTTTATTTATTTTTTATACAGTAGGTTATTATTAGTTATCTATTTTATGCATAAACATGTATACAGGTCAATCCCAATCTCCCAACTCATACCACTACCACCAACCCATGGCTTCCCCCACTTTGTGTCCATACGTTTGTTCTCTACATCTGTGTCTCTATTTCTGCCCTGCAAACCAGTTCATCTGTACCATTTTTCTAGGTTCCACATATAGGCCTTAATATACAATATTTGTTTTTCTCTTTCTGACTTACTTCACTCTGCATGACAGTCTCTAGATCCATCAACTTCTCTACAAATGACCCAGTTTCATTCCATTTTATGGCTGAGTAATATTCCATTTTATATATGTACCACATCTTTATCCATTCCTCTGTCTGTGGGCATTTAGGTTGCTTCCATTACCTGGCTATTGTAAATAGTGCTGCAATGAACATTGTGGTGAATGTGTCTTTGTGATTTATGGTTTTCTCTGGGTATATGCCCAGAAGTGGGATTGCTGGATCCTATGGTAATTCTCTTTTTAGTTTTTTAAAGGAACCTCCATACTGTTCTCCATAGTGACTGTATCAATTTACATTCCCACCAATAGCGGAAGAGGGTTCCTTTTGTCCACACCCTCCCCAGAATTTGTTGTTTGTACATTATCTGATGATGCCGATTCTAACAGGTGTGAGGTCTTACCTCATTGTAGTTTTGATTTGCATTTCTCTAATAATTAGTGATGTTGAGCAGCTTTTCATGTGCGTCTTGGCCATCTCTGTGTCTTCTTTGAAGAAACGTCTCTTTAGATCTTCTGCCCATTTTTGTATTGGGTTGTTTGTTTTATTAATATTAAGCTGCATGAGCTGTTTATATATATTGGAGATTAAACCTTTGTCCATTGATTCGTTTGTGAACGTTTTCGCCCATTCTGAGGGTTGCCTTTTTCCATTCCCGTTTTTTTAACAATGAAAGAAAGAAAGCAAAAGAAGCAGAACACTAATGTGCGTGAAATATGCCTCTTGAAACTGTCGTTTTGAAATATGGACGTCTTTTGAATTTTTTGGTCGATATATGACCCCAGGATTTGTTTTCAGGGCAGGTGTCATTTACAGGCCTGTAATGATTTGGAATATCCACTGACCATTAGCGCTGGGATTAAAGCTGCTGTTGTGTGAAACGGCCACAAGGTGGCAGCAGTTCTCCCTTACCAAATCTGGTTACTAGGGCAGCAGAGCCTCAATGGAAGTCGCGTTCTAGATTGGAATGTAGAACGGAATGTGCCAGGAGAAAGCCCCTCAAGTTTGTCTCACTACTTCTTGTTCGTGTTTTTAATTTAATTTTTTATTTTTTATTACAGCAAGTTTGAGTACAACGTTTAGCTTGTTGTAGGTGTGCAAGAGGTGGTTCTTTTACACATATACATATGTCTGTTCTCCCTGGGATCCTTTTCCCATGTACGTTATGACAGAATGTTGAGTAGTCTTCTCTTGGTACTCCGTAGGTCTTTGGTGATTATATACGTCTACTGTGTTTGTATATGTCTGTTAACCCCAATATCGTAATGAATTCAATCCTCACACCTTTCCTTTGGTGAACCATAAGTTTGTTTAATGAATCCGTGATTGCCCTTCTCCGTGGAAATATCTGCCCTGGTATCAATTTATAGGTAACACCTATAAGTGATATGATATGATATGTGTCTTTCCCTTTCTGACTTACTCCAAGTCCCGTGATTACCTCTAGACTCATCTACGGTGCTGCAAATGGCATTGTGTCCATTTTTTCCTTGGCGAATATGCTGTCTTAGCGAGGTCCATTTTCTGCAATGTGATTCCCTGAGGGCTGAGGATTAGCTGACCTGGGCAGCCTGACCCTGCCGGCAAGCCCTCCCCAGGTGTGCCTGGGTTGAGGTCAATATAAACAGCACTCCAGGCAGCAAAAGCCCCTGCAGCTGTGCCTGACTCCATATTCTCTGCCCCGTCAGCAGTCTCGGGGCTGTGCTGGTGGGAGGGTGGGAGGGTCCATGGCTTTGTGGGTGGCCCGGTGTGAGTGGGGCTCTGCTGGATTTTCGGCAGGAGTTGCCAGGCTGCCACCTGTAAAGGAGAGGATGTGTCACCCATAACTTCCACTGGAATATCTCAGCGGGCTGAGGTGAGGAAGGAAAAAAAGGAGTGGGGGCCGGGACAGGAGGGGTATCTCAGGCAGGGCAATGGAAAGCTTCCAGAAGAGCGCCCGTGGCCAGGACCATCCTGGCTGACCTGCAGGAACCAAGTTGGCCTGCGTGCTGTCGCTGGTGTGGCTCCACGGCCCTTCCTCTAGGCTTTCAAGCCCTTGTACATATTCAGGTGTTTCACCTGGGAAGGATGGGAACAGTTCAGCAGCAGCTGGCCTGGGGCTCAGCTCACGTTTACTCACAGAGGCCTCGGCACTGTCCCCCAGCTTTGCAATAAGGACGCTCCTTGCGTGTGTGGGCGGGGCTGCTGGCTGTATGGGAGATGATTCCCCCCCTTGACCAATTTCAGAATTGTTTACCACTGGAGCAAGTGCCTTGGTAGTGTTTTCCTCTGTATAACTGTTAGGTTCAGTTTTTTTTTCTTTCTTGGTTCAAGTTAGATTTTATTCCTCTTTTATGTATTTATGGATATAAGCATGGAAATAATTCATTCTTATAAATACATCAGTGTGAATGGAAGACCTTTTTTTTCTGTATTTTTTTTATATTTTATTTTTAAAAAATTTGAAATTTAATTTTATTTATTTTTTTATACAGTAGGTTATTATTAGTTATCTATTTTATGCATAAACATGTATACAGGTCAATCCCAATCTCCCAACTCATCCCACCACCACCACCCCATGGCTTCCCCCACTTTGTGTCCATACGTTTGTTCTCTACCTCTGTGTCTCTATTTCTGCCCTGCAAACCAGTTCATCTGTACCATTTTTCTAGGTTCCACATATAGGCCTTAATATACAATATTTGTTTTTCTCTTTCTGACTTACTTCACTCTGCATGACAGTCTCTAGATCCATCAACTTCTCTACAAATGACCCAGTTTCATTCCATTTTATGGCTGAGTAATATTCCATTTTATATATGTACCACATCTTTATCCATTCCTCTGTCTGTGGGCATTTAGGTTGCTTCCATTACCTGGGTATTGTAAATAGTGCTGCAATGAACATTGTGGTGAATGTGTCTTTGTGATTTATGGTTTTCTCTGGGTATATGCCCAGAAGTGGGATTGCTGGATCCTATGGTAATTCTCCTTTTAGTTTTTTAAAGGAACCTCCATACTGTTCTCCATAGTGACTGTATCAATTTACATTCCCACCAATAGCGGAAGAGGGTTCCTTTTGTCCACACCCTCCCCAGAATTTGTTGTTTGTACATTATCTGATGATGCCGATTCTAACAGGTGTGAGGTCTTACCTCATTGTAGTTTTGATTTGCATTTCTCTAATAATTAGTGATGTTGAGCAGCTTTTCATGTGCGTCTTGGCCATCTCTGTGTCTTCTTTGAAGAAACGTCTCTTTAGATCTTCTGCCCATTTTTGTATTGGGTTGTTTGTTTTATTAATATTAAGCTGCATGAGCTGTTTATATATATTGGAGATTAAACCTTTGTCCATTGATTCGTTTGTGAACGTTTTCGCCCATTCTGAGGGTTGCCTTTTTCCATTCCCGTTTTTTTAACAAAGAAAGAAAGAAAGCAAAAGAAGCAGAACACTAATGTGCGTGAAATATGCCTCTTGAAACTGTCGTTTTGAAATATGGACGTCTTTTGAATTTTTTGGTCGATATATGACCCCAGGATTTGTTTTCAGGGCAGGTGTCATTTACAGGCCTGTAATGATTTGGAATATCCACTGACCATTAGCGCTGGGATTAAAGCTGCTGTTGTGTGAAACGGCCACAAGGTGGCAGCAGTTCTCCCTTACCAAATCTGGTTACTAGGGCAGCAGAGCCTCAATGGAAGTCGCGTTCTAGATTGGAATGTAGAACGGAATGTGCCAGGAGAAAGCCCCTCAAGTTTGTCTCACTACTTCTTGTTCGTGTTTTTAATTTAATTTTTTATTTTTTATTACAGCAAGTTTGAGTACAACGTTTAGCTTGTTGTTGGTGTGCAAGAGTTGGTTCTTTTACACATATACATATGTCTGTTCTTCCTGGGAACCTTTTCCCATGTACGTTATGACAGAATGTTGAGTAGTCTTCTCTTGGTACTCCGTAGGTCTTTGGTGATTATATACGTCTACTGTGTTTGTATATGTCTGTTAACCCCAATATCGTAATGAATTCAATCCTCACACCTTTCCTTTGGTGAACCATAAGTTTGTTTAATGAATCTGTGATTGCCCTTCTCCGTGGAAATATCTGCCCTGGTATCAATTTATAGGTAACACCTATAAGTGATATGATACTATATGTGTCTTTCACTTTCTGACTTACTCCAAGTCACGTGATTACCTCTAGACACATCTACGGTGCTGCAAATGGCATTGTGTCCTTTTTTTCCTTGGCCAATATTCTCTCTTAGCGAGGTCCATTTTCTGCAATGTGATTCCCTGAGGGCTGAGGATTAGCTGACCTGGGCAGCCTGACCCTGCCGGCAAGCCCTCCCCAGGTGTGCCTGGGTTGAGGTCAATATAAACAGCACTCCAGGCAGCAATAGGCCCTGCAGCTGTGCCTGACTCCATATTCTCTGCACCATCAGCAGTCTCTGGGCTGTGCTGGTGGGAGGGTGTGAGGGTCCACGGCTTTGTGGGTGGCCCGGTGTGAGTGGGGCTCTGCTGGATTTTCGGCAGGAGTTGCCAAGCTGCCACCTGTAAAGAAGAGGATGTGTCACCCATAACTTCCACTGGAATATCTCTCCGGGATGAGGTGAGGAAGGAAAGAAAGGAGAGGGGGCCGGGACAGGAGGGGTATCTCAGGCAGGGCAATGGAAAGCTTCCAGAAGAGCGCCCGTGGCCAGGACCATCCTGGCTGACCTGCAGGCACCAAGTTGGCCTGCGTGCTGTCGCTGGTGTGGCTCCACGGCCCTTCCTCTAGGCTTTCAAGCCCTTGTACATATTCAGGTGTTTCACATGGGAAGGGTGGGAACAGTTCAGCAGCAGCTGGCCTGGGGCTCAGCTCACGTTTACTCACAGAGGCCTCGGCACGGTCCCCCAGCTTTGCAATAAGTTCGCTCCTTGTGTGGGCGGGCGGGGCTGCTGGCTGTATGGGAGATGATTCCCCACCTCTGACCAATTTCAGAATTGTTTACCACTGGAGCAAGTGCCTTGGTAGTGTTTTCCTCTGTATAACTGTTAGGTTCAGTATTTTTTCTTTTTTGTTGAAGTTAGATATTATTCCTCTTTTATGTATTTATGGATATAAGCATGGAAATAATTCATTCTTATAAATACATCAGTGTGAATGGAGGAACATTTTTTTCTGTTTTATTTTTACATTTTATTTTTAAAAATTTTGAAATTTAATTTTATTTATTTTTTTTATACAGTAGGTTATTATTAGTTATCTATTTTATGCATAAACATGTATACAGGTCAATCCCAATCTCCCAACTCATCCCACCACCACCACCCCATGGCTTCCCCCACTTTGTGTCCATACGTTTGTTCTCTACCTCTGTGTCTCTATTTCTGCCCTGCAAATCAGTTCATCTGTACCATTTTTCTAGGTTCCACATATAGGCCTTAATATACAATATTTGTTTTTCTCTTTCTGACTTACTTCACTCTGCATGACAGTCTCTAGATCCATCAACTTCTCTACAAATGACCCAGTTTCATTCCTTTTTATGGCTGAGTAATATTCCATTTTATATATGTACCACATCTTTATCCATTCGTCTGTCTGTGGCCATTTAGGTTGCTTCCATTACCTGGCTATTGTAAATAGTGCTGCAATGAACATTGTGGTGAATGTGTCTTTGTGATTTATGGTTTTCTCTGGGTATATGCCCAGAAGTGGGATTGCTGGATCCTATGGTAATTCTCTTTTTAGTTTTTTAAAGGAAGCTCCATACTGTTCTCCATAGTGACTGTATCAATTTACATTCCCACCAATAGCGGAAGAGGGTTCCTTTTGTCCACACCCTCCCCAGAATTTGTTGTTTGTAGATTATCTGATGATGCCGATTCTAACAGGTGTGCGGTCTTACCTCATTGTAGTTTTGATTTGCATTTCTCTAATAATTAGTGATGTTGAGCAGCTTTTCATGTGCGTCTTGGCCATCTCTGTGTCTTCTTTGAAGAAACGTCTCTTTAGATCTTCTGCCCATTTTTGTATTGGGTTGTTTGTTTTATTAATATTAAGCTGCATGAGTTGTTTATATATATTGGAGATTAAACCTTTGTCCATTGATTCGTTTGTGAACGTTTTCGCCCATTCTGAGGGTTGCCTTTTTCCATTCCCGTTTTTTTAACAAAGAAAGAAAGAAAGCAAAAGAAGCAGAACACTAATGTGCGTGAAATATGCCTCTTGAAACTGTCGTTTTGAAATATGGACGTCTTTTGAATTTTTTGGTCGATATATGACCCCAGGATTTGTTTTCAGGGCAGGTGTCATTTACAGGCCTGTAATGATTTGGAATATCCACTGACCATTAGCGCTGGGATTAAAGCTGCTGTTGTGTGAAACGGCCACAAGGTGGCAGCAGTTCTCCCTTACCAAATCTGGTTACTAGGGCAGCAGAGCCTCAATGGAAGTCGCGTTCTAGATTGGAATGTAGAACGGAATGTGCCAGGAGAAAGCCCCTCAAGTTTGTCTCACTACTTCTTGTTCGTGTTTTTAATTTAATTTTTTAGTTTTTATTACAGCAAGTTTGAGTACAACGTTTAGCTTGTTGTAGGTGTGCAAGAGGTGGTTCTTTTACACATATACATATGTCTGTTCTCCCTGGGATCCTTTTCCCATGTACGTTATGACAGAATGTTGAGTAGTCTTCTCTTGGTACTCCGTAGGTCTTTGGTAATTATATACGTCTACTGTGTTTGTATATGTCTGTTAACCCCAATATCGTAATGAATTCAATCCTCACACCTTTCCTTTGGTGAACCATAAGTTTGTTTAATTAATCTGTGATTGCCCTTCTCCGTGGAAATATCTGCCCTGGTATCAATTTATAGGTAACACCTATAAGTGATATGATATGATATGTGTCTTTCACTTTCTGACTTACTCCAAGTCACGTGATTACCTCTAGACTCATCTACGGTGCTGCAAATGGCATTGTGTCTTTTTTTCCTTGGCCAATATTCTGTCTTAGCGAGGTCCATTTTCTGCAATGTGATTCCCTGAGGGCTGAGGATTAGCTGACCTGGGCAGCCTGACCCTGCCGGCAAGCCCTCCCCAGGTGTGCCTGGGTTGAGGTCAATATAAACAGCACTCCAGGCAGCAATGGCCCCTGCAGCTGTGCCTGACTCCATATTCTCTGCACCATCAGCAGTCTCTGGGCTGTGCTGGTGGGAGGGTGTGAGGGTCCACGGCTTTGTGTGTGGCCCGGTGTGAGTGGGGCTCTGCTGGATTTTCGGCAGGAGTTGCCAGGCTGCCACCTGTAAACAAGAGGATGTGTCACCCATAACTTCCACTGGAATATCTCTCCGGGCTGAGGTGAGGAAGGAAAAAAAGGAGTGGGGGCCGGGACAGGAGGGGTATCTCAGGCAGGGCAATGGAAAGCTTCCAGAAGAGCGCCCGTGGCCAGGACCATCCTGGCTGACCTGCAGGCACCAAGTTGGCCTGCGTGCTGTCGCTGGTGTGGCTCCACGGCCCTTCTTCTAGGCTTTCAAGCCCTTGTACATATTCAGGTGTTTCACCTGGGAAGGGTGGGAACAGTTCAGCAGCAGCTGGCCTGGGGCTCAGCTCACGTTTACTCACAGAGGCCTCGGCACGGTCCCCCAGCTTTGCAATAAGGACGCTCCTTGCGTGGGCGGGCGGGGCTGCTGGCTGTATGGGAGATGATTCCCCACCTCTGACCAATTTCAGAATTGTTTACCACTGGAACAAGTGCCTTGGTAGTGTTTTCCTCTGTATAACTGTTAGGTTCAGTTTTTTTTTTTTTTTTGGTTCAAGTTAGATTTTATTCCTCTTTTATGTATTTATGGATATAAGCATGGAAATAATTCATTCTTATAAATACATCAGTGTGAATGGAAGAACTTTTTTTTCTGTATTATTTTTACATTTTATTTTTAAAAAATTTGAAATTTAATTTTATTTATTTTTTTATACAGTAGGTTATTATTAGTTATCTATTTTATGCATAAACATGTATACAGGCCAATCCCAATCTCCCAACTCATCCCACCACCACCACCCCATGGCTTCCCCCACTTTGTGTCCATACGTTTGTTCTCTACCTCTGTGTCTCTATTTCTGCCCTGCAAACCAGTTCATCTGTACCATTTTTCTAGGTTCCACATATAGGCATTAATATACAATATTTGTTTTTCTCTTTCTGACTTACTTCACTCTGCATGACAGTCTCTAGATCCATCAACTTCTCTACAAATGACCGTTTCATTCCTTTTTATGGCTGAGTAATATTCCATTTTATATATGTACCACATCTTTATCCATTCGTCTGTCTGTGGCCATTTAGGTTGCTTCCATTACCTGGCTATTGTAAATAGTGCTGCAATGAACATTGTGGTGAATGTGTCTTTGTGATTTATGGTTTTCTCTGGGTATATGCCCAGAAGTGGGATTGCTGGATCCTATGGTAATTCTCTTTTTAGTTTTTTAAAGGAACCTCCATACTGTTCTCCATAGTGACTGTATCAATTTACATTCCCACCAATAGCGGAAGAGGGTTCCTTTTGTCCACACCCTCCCCAGAATTTGTTGTTTGTAGATTATCTGATGATGCCGATTCTAACAGGTGTGAGGTCTTACCTCATTGTAGTTTTGATTTGCATTTCTCTAATAATTAGTGATGTTGAGCAGCTTTTCATGTGCGTCTTGGCCATCTCTGTGTCTTCTTTGAAGAAACGTCTCTTTAGATCTTCTGCCCATTTTTGTATTGGGTTGTTTGTTTTATTAATATTTAGCTGCATGAGCTGTTTATATATATTGGAGATTAAACCTTTGTCCATTGATTCGTTTGTGAACGTTTTCGCCCATTCTGAGGGTTGACTTTTTCCATTCCCGTTTTTTTAACAAAGAAAGAAAGAAAGCAAAAGAAGCAGAACACTAATGTGCGTGAAATATGCCTCTTGAAACTGCCGTTTTGAAATATGGACGTCTTTTGAATTTTTTGGTCGATATATGACCCCAGGATTTCTTTTCAGAGCAGGTGTCATTTACAGGCCTGTAATGATTTTGAATATCCACTGACCATTAGCGCTGGGATTAAAGCTGCTGTTGTGTGAAACGGCCACAAGGTGGCAGCAGTTCTCCCTTACCAAATCTGGTTACTAGGACAGCAGGGCCTCAATGGAAGTCGCGTTCTAGATTGGAATGTAGAACGGAATGTGCCAGGAGAAAGCCCCTCAAGTTTGTCTCACTACTTCTTGTTCGTGTTTTTAATTTAATTTTTTATTTTTTATTACAGCAAGTTTGAGTACAACGTTTAGCTTGTTGTAGGTGTGCAAGAGGTGGTTCTTTTACACATATACATATGTCTGTTCTTCCTGGAATCCTTTTCCCATGTACGTTATGACAGAATGTTATGTAGTCTTCTCTTGGTACTCCGTAGGTCTTTGGTGATTTTATACGTCTACTGTGTTTGTATATGTCTGTTAACCCCAATATCGTAATGAATTCAATCCTCACACCTTTCCTTTGGTGAACCATAAGTTTGTTTAATGAATCTGTGATTGCCCTTCTCCGTGGAAATATCTGCCCTGGTATCAATTTATAGGTAACACCTATAAGTGATATGACATGATATGTGTCTTTCACTTTCTGACTTACTCCAAGTCACGTGATTACCTCGAGACTCATCTACGGTGCTGCAAATGGCATTGTTTCCTTTTTTTCCTTGGCGAATATTCTCTCTTAGCGAGGTCCATTTTCTGCAATGTGATTCCCTGAGGGCTGAGGATTAGCTGACCTGGGCAGCCTGACCCTGCCGGCAAGCCCTCCCCAGGTGTGCCTGGGTTGAGGTCAATATAAACAGCACTCCAGGCAGCAATAGCCCCTGCAGCTGTGCCTGACTCCATATTCTCTGCACCATCAGCAGTCTCTGGGCTGTGCTGGTGGGAGGGTGTGAGGGTCCACGGCTTTGTGGGTGGCCCGGTGTGAGTGGGGCTCTGCTGTATTTTTGGCAGGAGTTGCCAGGCTGCCACCTGTAAAGAAGAGGATGTGTCACCCATAACTTCCACTGGAATATCTCTCCGGGCTGAGGTGACGAAGGAAAGAAAGGAGAGGGGGCCGGGACAGGAGGGGTATCTCAGGCAGGGCAATAGAATGCTTCCAGAAGAGCGCCCGTGGCCAGGACCATCCTGGCTGACCTGCAGGCACCAAGTTGGCCTGCGTGCTGTCGCTGGTGTGCCTCCACGGCCCTTCCTCTAGGCTTTCAAGCCCTTGTACATATTCAGGTGTTTCACCTGGGAAGGGTGGGAACAGTTCAGCAGCAGCTGGCCTGGGGCTCAGCTCACGTTTACTCACAGAGGCCTCGGCACGGTCCCCCAGCTTTGCAATAAGGACGCTCCTTGCGTGGGTGGGCGGGGCTGCTGGCTGTATGCGAGATGATTCCCCACCTCTGACCAATTTCAGAATTGTTTACCACTGGAGCAAGTGCCTTGGTAGTGTTTTCCTCTGTATAACTGTTAGGTTCAGTTTTATTTCTTTTTTGGTTCAAGTTAGATTTTATTCCTCTTTTATGTATTTATGGATATAAGCATGGAAATAATTCATTCTTATAAATACATCAGTGTGAATGGAAGAACATTTTTTCTGTTTTATATTTACATTTTATTTATAAAAATATTGAAATTTAATTTTATTTATTTTTTTATACAGTAGGTTATTATTAGTTATCTATTTTACGCATAAACATGTATACAGGTCAATCCCAATCTCCCAACTCATCCCACCACCACCACCCCATGGCTTCCCCCACTTTGTGTCCATACGTTTGTTCTCTACCTCTGTGTCTCTATTTCTGCCCTGCAAACCAGTTCATCTGTACCATTTTTCTAGGTTCCACATATAGGCCTTAATATACAATATTTGTTTTTCTCTTTCTGACTTACTTCACTCTGCATGACAGTCTCTAGATCCATCAACTTCTCTACAAATGACCCAGTTTCATTCCTTTTTATGGCTGAGTAATATTCCATTTTATATATGTACCACATCTTTATCCATTCGTCTGTCTGTGGCCATTTAGGTTGCTTCCATTACCTGGCTATTGTAAATAGTGCTGCAATGAACATTGTGGTGAATGTGTCTTTGTGATTTATGGTTTTCTCTGGGTATATGCCCAGAAGTGGGATTGCTGGATCCTATGGTAATTCTCTTTTTAGTTTTTTAAAGGAACCTCCATACTGTTCTCCATAGTGACTGTATCAATTTACATTCCCACCAATAGCGGAAGAGGGTTCCTTTTGTCCACACCCTCCCCAGAATTTGTTGTTTGTAGATTATCTGATGATGCCGATTCTAACAGGTGTGAGGTCTTACCTCATTGTAGTTTTGATTTGCATTTCTCTAATAATTAGTGATGTTGAGCAGCTTTTCATGTGCGTCTTGGCCATCCCTGTGTCTTCTTTGAAGAAACGTCTATTTAGATCTTCTGCCCATTTTAGTATTGGGTTGTTTGTTTTATTAATATTAAGCTGCATGAGCTGTTTATATATATTGGAGATTAAACCTTTGTCCATTGATTCGTTTGTGAACGTTTTCGCCCATTCTGAGGGTTGACTTTTTCTATTCCCGTTTTTTTAACAAAGAAAGAAAGAAAGCAAAAGAAGCAGAACACTAATGTGCATGAAATATGCCTTTTGAAACTGTCGTTTTGAAATATGGACGTCTTTTGAATTTTTTGGTCGATATATGACCCCAGGATTTGTTTTCAGGGCAGGTGTCATTTACAGGCCTGTAATGATTTTGAATATCCACTGACCATTAGCGCTGGGATTAAAGCTGCTGTTGTGTGAAACGGCCACAAGGTGGCAGCAGTTCTCCCTTACCAAATCTGGTTACTAGGGCAGCAGAGCCTCAATGGAAGAAGCGTTCTAGATTGGAATGTAGAACGGAATGTGCCAGGAGAAAGCCCCTCAAGTTTGTCTCACTACTTCTTGTTCGTGTTTTTAATTTAATTTTTTATTTTTTATTACAGCAAGTTTGAGTACAACGTTTAGCTTGTTGTTGGTGTGCAAGAGTTGGTTCTTTTACACATATACATATGTCTGTTCTTCCTGGGAACCTTTTCCCATGTACGTTATGACAGAATGTTGAGTAGTCTTCTCTTGGTACTCCGTAGGTCTTTGGTGATTATATACGTCTACTGTGTTTGTATATGTCTGTTAACCCCAATATCGTAATGAATTCAATCCTCACACCTTTCCTTTGGTGAACCATAAGTTTGTTTAATGAATCTGTGATTGCCCTTCTCCGTGGAAATATCTGCCCTGGTATCAATTTATAGGTAACACCTATAAGTGATATGATACTATATGTGTCTTTCACTTTCTGACTTACTCCAAGTCACGTGATTACCTCTAGACACATCTACGGTGCTGCAAATGGCATTGTGTCCTTTTTTTCCTTGGCCAATATTCTCTCTTAGCGAGGTCCATTTTCTGCAATGTGATTCCCTGAGGGCTGAGGATTAGCTGACCTGGGCAGCCTGACCCTGCCGGCAAGCCCTCCCCAGGTGTGCCTGGGTTGAGGTCAATATAAACAGCACTCCAGGCAGCAATAGGCCCTGCAGCTGTGCCTGACTCCATATTCTCTGCACCATCAGCAGTCTCTGGGCTGTGCTGGTGGGAGGGTGTGAGGGTCCACGGCTTTGTGGGTGGCCCGGTGTGAGTGGGGCTCTGCTGGATTTTCGGCAGGAGTTGCCAAGCTGCCACCTGTAAAGAAGAGGATGTGTCACCCATAACTTCCACTGGAATATCTCTCCGGGATGAGGTGAGGAAGGAAAGAAAGGAGAGGGGGCCGGGACAGGAGGGGTATCTCAGGCAGGGCAATGGAAAGCTTCCAGAAGAGCGCCCGTGGCCAGGACCATCCTGGCTGACCTGCAGGCACCAAGTTGGCCTGCGTGCTGTCGCTGGTGTGGCTCCACGGCCCTTCCTCTAGGCTTTCAAGCCCTTGTACATATTCAGGTGTTTCACATGGGAAGGGTGGGAACAGTTCAGCAGCAGCTGGCCTGGGGCTCAGCTCACGTTTACTCACAGAGGCCTCGGCACGGTCCCCCAGCTTTGCAATAAGTTCGCTCCTTGTGTGGGCGGGCGGGGCTGCTGGCTGTATGGGAGATGATTCCCCACCTCTGACCAATTTCAGAATTGTTTACCACTGGAGCAAGTGCCTTGGTAGTGTTTTCCTCTGTATAACTGTTAGGTTCAGTATTTTTTCTTTTTTGTTGAAGTTAGATATTATTCCTCTTTTATGTATTTATGGATATAAGCATGGAAATAATTCATTCTTATAAATACATCAGTGTGAATGGAGGAACATTTTTTTCTGTTTTATTTTTACATTTTATTTTTAAAAATTTTGAAATTTAATTTTATTTATTTTTTTTATACAGTAGGTTATTATTAGTTATCTATTTTATGCATAAACATGTATACAGGTCAATCCCAATCTCCCAACTCATCCCACCACCACCACCCCATGGCTTCCCCCACTTTGTGTCCATACGTTTGTTCTCTACCTCTGTGTCTCTATTTCTGCCCTGCAAACCAGTTCATCTGTACCATTTTTCTAGGTTCCACATATAGGCCTTAATATACAATATTTGTTTTTCTCTTTCTGACTTACTTCACTCTGCATGACAGTCTCTAGATCCATCAACTTCTCTACAAATGACCCAGTTTCATTCCTTTTTATGGCTGAGTAATATTCCATTTTATATATGTACCACATCTTTATCCATTCGTCTGTCTGTGGCCATTTAGGTTGCTTCCATTACCTGGCTATTGTAAATAGTGCTGCAATGAACATTGTGGTGAATGTGTCTTTGTGATTTATGGTTTTCTCTGGGTATATGCCCAGAAGTGGGATTGCTGGATCCTATGGTAATTCTCTTTTTAGTTTTTTAAAGGAACCTCCATACTGTTCTCCATAGTGACTGTATCAATTTACATTCCCACCAATAGCGGAAGAGGGTTCCTTTTGTCCACACCCTCCCCAGAATTTGTTGTTTGTAGATTATCTGATGATGCCGATTCTAACAGGTGTGAGGTCTTACCTCATTGTAGTTTTGATTTGCATTTCTCTAATAATTAGTGATGTTGAGCAGCTTTTCATGTGCGTCTTGGCCATCTCTGTGTCTTCTTTGAAGAAACGTCTCTTTAGATCTTCTGCCCATTTTTGTATTGGGTTGTTTGTTTTATTAATATTAAGCTGCATGAGTTGTTTATATATATTGGAGATTAAACCTTTGTCCATTGATTCGTTTGTGAACGTTTTCGCCCATTCTGAGGGTTGCCTTTTTCCATTCCCGTTTTTTTAACAAAGAAAGAAAGAAAGCAAAAGAAGCAGAACACTAATGTGCGTGAAATATGCCTCTTGAAACTGTCGTTTTGAAATATGGACGTCTTTTGAATTTTTTGGTCGATATATGACCCCAGGATTTCTTTTCAGGGCAGGTGTCATTTACAGGCCTGTAATGATTTGGAATATCCACTGACCATTAGCGCTGGGATTAAAGCTGCTGTTGTGTGAAACGGCCACAAGGTGGCAGCAGTTCTCCCTTACCAAATCTGGTTACTAGGGCAGCAGAGCCTCAATGGAAGTCGCGTTCTAGATTGGAATGTAGAACGGAATGTGCCAGGAGAAAGCCCCTCAAGTTTGTCTCACTACTTCTTGTTCGTGTTTTTAATTTAATTTTTTAGTTTTTATTACAGCAAGTTTGAGTACAACGTTTAGCTTGTTGTAGGTGTGCAAGAGGTGGTTCTTTTACACATATACATATGTCTGTTCTCCCTGGGATCCTTTTCCCATGTACGTTATGACAGAATGTTGAGTAGTCTTCTCTTGGTACTCCGTAGGTCTTTGGTAATTATATACGTCTACTGTGTTTGTATATGTCTGTTAACCCCAATATCGTAATGAATTCAATCCTCACACCTTTCCTTTGGTGCACCATAAGTTTGTTTAATTAATCTGTGATTGCCCTTCTCCGTGGAAATATCTGCCCTGGTATCAATTTATAGGTAACACCTATAAGTGATATGATATGATATGTGTCTTTCACTTTCTGACTTACTCCAAGTCACGTGATTACCTCTAGACTCATCTACGGTGCTGCAAATGGCATTGTGTCTTTTTTTCCTTGGCCAATATTCTGTCTTAGCGAGGTCCATTTTCTGCAATGTGATTCCCTGAGGGCTGAGGATTAGCTGACCTGGGCAGCCTGACCCTGCCGGCAAGCCCTCCCCAGGTGTGCCTGGGTTGAGGTCAATATAAACAGCACTCCAGGCAGCAATGGCCCCTGCAGCTGTGCCTGACTCCATATTCTCTGCACCATCAGCAGTCTCTGGGCTGTGCTGGTGGGAGGGTGTGAGGGTCCACGGCTTTGTGTGTGGCCCGGTGTGAGTGGGGCTCTGCTGGATTTTCGGCAGGAGTTGCCAGGCTGCCACCTGTAAACAAGAGGATGTGTCACCCATAAATTCCACTGGAATATCTCTCCGGGCTGAGGTGAGGAAGGAAAAAAAGGAGTGGGGGCCGGGACAGGAGGGGTATCTCAGGCAGGGCAATGGAAAGCTTCCAGAAGAGCGCCCGTGGCCAGGACCATCCTGGCTGACCTGCAGGCACCAAGTTGGCCTGCGTGCTGTCGCTGGTGTGGCTCCACGGCCCTTCTTCTAGGCTTTCAAGCCCTTGTACATATTCAGGTGTTTCACCTGGGAAGGGTGGGAACAGTTTAGCAGCAGCTGGCCTGGGGCTCAGCTCACGTTTACTCACAGAGGCCTCGGCACGGTCCCCCAGCTTTGCAATAAGGACGCTCCTTGCGTGGGCGGGCGGGGCTGCTGGCTGTATGGGAGATGATTCCCCACCTCTGACCAATTTCAGAATTGTTTACCACTGGAACAAGTGCCTTGGTAGTGTTTTCCTCTGTATAACTGTTAGGTTCAGTTTTTTTTTTTTTTTTGGTTCAAGTTAGATTTTATTCCTCTTTTATGTATTTATGGATATAAGCATGGAAATAATTCATTCTTATAAATACATCAGTGTGAATGGAAGAACTTTTTTTTCTGTATTATTTTTACATTTTATTTTTAAAAAATTTGAAATTTAATTTTATTTATTTTTTTATACAGTAGGTTATTATTAGTTATCTATTTTATGCATAAACATGTATACAGGCCAATCCCAATCTCCCAACTCATCCCACCACCACCACCCCATGGCTTCCCCCACTTTGTGTCCATACGTTTGTTCTCTACCTCTGTGTCTCTATTTCTGCCCTGCAAACCAGTTCATCTGTACCATTTTTCTAGGTTCCACATATAGGCATTAATATACAATATTTGTTTTTCTCTTTCTGACTTACTTCACTCTGCATGACAGTCTCTAGATCCATCAACTTCTCTACAAATGACCGTTTCATTCCTTTTTATGGCTGAGTAATATTCCATTTTATATATGTACCACATCTTTATCCATTCGTCTGTCTGTGGCCATTTAGGTTGCTTCCATTACCTGGCTATTGTAAATAGTGCTGCAATGAACATTGTGGTGAATGTGTCTTTGTGATTTATGGTTTTCTCTGGGTATATGCCCAGAAGTGGGATTGCTGGATCCTATGGTAATTCTCTTTTTAGTTTTTTAAAGGAACCTCCATACTGTTCTCCATAGTGACTGTATCAATTTACATTCCCACCAATAGCGGAAGAGGGTTCCTTTTGTCCACACCCTCCCCAGAATTTGTTGTTTGTAGATTATCTGATGATGCCGATTCTAACAGGTGTGAGGTCTTACCTCATTGTAGTTTTGATTTGCATTTCTCTAATAATTAGTGATGTTGAGCAGCTTTTCATGTGCGTCTTGGCCATCTCTGTGTCTTCTTTGAAGAAACGTCTCTTTAGATCTTCTGCCCATTTCTGTATTGGGTTGTTTGTTTTATTAATATTAAGCTGCATGAGCTGTTTATATATATTGGAGATTAAACCTTTGTCCATTGATTCGTTTGTGAACGTGTTTGCCCATTCTGAGGGTTGCCTTTTTCCATTCCCGTTTTTTTAACAAAGAAAGAAAGAAAGCAAAAGAAGCAGAACACTAATGTGCGTGAAATATGCCTCTTGAAACTGTCGTTTTGAAATATGGACGTCTTTTGAATTTTTTGGTCGATATATGACCCCAGGATTTCTTTTCAGGGCAGGTGTCATTTACAGGCCTGTAATGATTTTGAATATCCACTGACCATTAGCGCTGGGATTAAAGCTGCTGTTGTGTGAAACGGCCACAAGGTGGCAGCAGTTCTCCCTTACCAAATCTGGTTACTAGGGCAGCAGAGCCTCAATGGAAGTCGCGTTCTAGATTGGAATGTAGAACGGAATGTGCCAGGAGAAAGCCCCTCAAGTTTGTCTCACTACTTCTTGTTCGTGTTTTTAATTTAATTTTTTAGTTTTTATTACAGCAAGTTTGAGTACAACGTTTAGCTTGTTGTAGGTGTGCAAGAGGTGGTTCTTTTACACCTATACATATGTCTGTTCTCCCTGGGATCCTTTTCCCATGTACGTTATGACAGAATGTTGAGTAGTCTTCTCTTGGTACTCCATAGGTCTTTGGTGATTATATACGTCTACTGTGTTTGTATATGTCTGTTAACCCCAATATCGTAATGAATTCAATCCTCACACCTTTCCTTTGGTGAACCATAAGTTTGTTTAATGAATCTGTGATTGCCCTTCTCCGTGGAAATATCTGCCCTGGTATCAATTTATAGGTAAAACCTATGAGTGATATGATATGATATGTGTCTTTCACTTTCTGACTTACTCCAAGTCACGTGATTACCTCTAGACTCATCTACGGTGCTGCAACTGGCATTGTGTCCTTTTTTTCCTTGGCGAATATTCTGTCTTAGCGAGGTCCATTTTCTGCAATGTGATTCCCTGAGGGCTGAGGATTAGCTGACCTGGGCAGCCTGACCCTGTCGGCAAGCCCTCCCCAGGTGTGCCTGGGTTGAGGTCAATATAAACAGCCCTCCAGGCAGCAATAGCCCCTGCAGCTGTGCCTGACTCCATATTCTCTGCACCATCAGCAGTCTCGGGGCTGTGCTGGTGGGAGGGTGTGAGAGTTCACGGCTTTGTTGGTGGCCCGGTGTGAGTGGGGCTCTGCTGGATTTTCGGCAGGAGTTGCCAGGCTGCCACCTGTAAACAAGAGGATGTGTCACCCATAAATTCCACTGGAATATCTCTCCTGGCTGAGGTGAGGAAGGAAAAAAAGGAGTGGGGGCCGGGACAGGAGGGGTATCTCAGGCAGGGCAATGGAAAGCTTCCAGAAGAGCGCCCGTGGCCAGGACCATCCTGGCTGACCTGCAGGCACCAAGTTGGCCTGCGTGCTGTCACTGGTGTGGCTCCACGGCCCTTCTTCTAGGCTTTCAAGCCCTTGTACATATTCAGGTGTTTCACCTGGGAAGGGTGGGAACAGTTTAGCAGCAGCTGGCCTGTGGCTCAGCTCACGTTTACTCACAGAGGCCTCGGCACGGTCCCCCAGGTTTGCAATAAGGACGCTCCTTGCGTGGGCGGGCGGGGCTGCTGGCTGTATGGGAGATGATTCCCCACCTCTGACCAATTTCAGAATTGTTTACCACTGGAACAAGTGCCTTGGTAGTGTTTTCCTCTGTATAACTGTTAGGTTCAGTTTTTTTTTTTTTTGGTTCAAGTTAGATTTTATTCCTCTTTTATGTATTTATGGATATAAGCATGGAAATAATTCATTCTTATAAATACATCAGTGTGAATGGAAGAACTTTTTTTTCTGTATTATTTTTACATTTTATTTTTAAAAAATTTGAAATTTAATTTTATTTATTTTTTTATACAGTAGGTTATTATTAGTTATCTATTTTATGCATAAACATGTATACAGGCCAATCCCAATCTCCCAACTCATCCCACCACCACCACCCCATGGCTTCCCCCACTTTGTGTCCATACGTTTGTTCTCTACCTCTGTGTCTCTATTTCTGCCCTGCAAACCAGTTCATCTGTACCATTTTTCTAGGTTCCACATATAGGCATTAATATACAATATTTGTTTTTCTCTTTCTGACTTACTTCACTCTGCATGACAGTCTCTAGATCCATCAACTTCTCTACAAATGACCGTTTCATTCCTTTTTATGGCTGAGTAATATTCCATTTTATATATGTACCACATCTTTATCCATTCGTCTGTCTGTGGCCATTTTGGTTGCTTCCATTACCTGGCTATTGTAAATAGTGCTGCAATGAACATTGTGGTGAATGTGTCTTTGTGATTTATGGTTTTCTCTGGGTATATGCCCAGAAGTGGGATTGCTGGATCCTATGGTAATTCTCTTTTTAGTTTTTTAAAGGAACCTCCATACTGTTCTCCATAGTGACTGTATCAATTTACATTCCCACCAATAGCGGAAGAGGGTTCCTTTTGTCCACACCCTCCCCAGAATTTGTTGTTTGTAGATTATCTGATGATGCCGATTCTAACAGGTGTGAGGTCTTACCTCATTGTAGTTTTGATTTGCATTTCTCTAATAATTAGTGATGTTGAGCAGCTTTTCATGTGCGTCTTGGCCATCCCTGTGTCTTCTTTGAAGAAACGTCTATTTAGATCTTCTGCCCATTTTAGTATTGGGTTGTTTGTTTTATTAATATTAAGCTGCATGAGCTGTTTATATATATTGGAGATTAAACCTTTGTCCATTGATTCGTTTGTGAACGTTTTCGCCCATTCTGAGGGTTGACTTTTTCTATTCCCGTTTTTTTAACAAAGAAAGAAAGAAAGCAAAAGAAGCAGAACACTAATGTGCATGAAATATGCCTCTTGAAACTGTCGTTTTGAAATATGGACGTCTTTTGAATTTTTTGGTCGATATATGACCCCAGGATTTGTTTTCAGGGCAGGTGTCATTTACAGGCCTGTAATGATTTTGAATATCCACTGACCATTAGCGCTGGGATTAAAGCTGCTGTTGTGTGAAACGGCCACAAGGTGGCAGCAGTTCTCCCTTACCAAATCTGGTTACTAGGGCAGCAGAGCCTCAATGGAAGAAGCGTTCTAGATTGGAATGTAGAACGGAATGTGCCAGGAGAAAGCCCCTCAAGTTTGTCTCACTACTTCTTGTTCGTGTTTTTAATTTAATTTTTTATTTTTTATTACAGCAAGTTTGAGTACAACGTTTAGCTTGTTGTTGGTGTGCAAGAGGTGGTTCTTTTACACATATACATATGTCTGTTCTTCCTGGGAACCTTTTCCCATGTACGTTATGACAGAATGTTGAGTAGTCTTCTCTTGGTACTCCGTAGGTCTTTGGTGATTATATACGTCTACTGTGTTTGTATATGTCTGTTAACCCCAATATCGTAATGAATTCAATCCTCACACCTTTCCTTTGGTGAACCATAAGTTTGTTTAATGAATCTGTGATTGCCCTTCTCCGTGGAAATATCTGCCCTGGTATCAATTTATAGGTAACACCTATAAGTGATATGATACTATATGTGTCTTTCACTTTCTGACTTACTCCAAGTCACGTGATTACCTCTAGACACATCTACGGTGCTGCAAATGGCATTGTGTCCTTTTTTTCCTTGGCCAATATTCTCTCTTAGCGAGGTCCATTTTCTGCAATGTGATTCCCTGAGGGCTGAGGATTAGCTGACCTGGGCAGCCTGACCCTGCCGGCAAGCCCTCCCCAGGTGTGCCTGGGTTGAGGTCAATATAAACAGCACTCCAGGCAGCAATAGCCCCTGCAGCTGTGCCTGACTCCATATTCTCTGCACCATCAGCAGTCTCTGGGCTGTGCTGGTGGGAGGGTGTGAGGGTCCACGGCTTTGTGGGTGGCCCGGTGTGAGTGGGGCTCTGCTGGATTTTCGGCAGGAGTTGCCAAGCTGCCACCTGTAAAGAAGAGGATGTGTCACCCATAACTTCCACTGGAATATCTCTCCGGGATGAGGTGAGGAAGGAAAGAAAGGAGTGGGGGCCGGGACAGGAGGGGTATCTCAGGCAGGGCAATGGAAAGCTTCCAGAAGAGCGCCCGTGGCCAGGACCATCCTGGCTGACCTGCAGGCACCAAGTTGGCCTGCGTGCTGTCGCTGGTGTGGCTCCACGGCCCTTCCTCTAGGCTTTCAAGCCCTTGTACATATTCAGGTGTTTCACATGGGAAGGGTGGGAACAGTTCAGCAGCAGCTGGCCTGGGGCTCAGCTCACGTTTACTCACAGAGGCCTCGGCACGGTCCCCCAGCTTTGCAATAAGTTCGCTCCTTGTGTGGGCGGGCGGGGCTGCTGGCTGTATGGGAGATGATTCCCCACCTCTGACCAATTTCAGAATTGTTTACCACTGGAGCAAGTGCCTTGGTAGTGTTTTCCTCTGTATAACTGTTAGGTTCAGTATTTTTTCTTTTTTGTTGAAGTTAGATATTATTCCTCTTTTATGTATTTATGGATATAAGCATGGAAATAATTCATTCTTATAAATACATCAGTGTGAATGGAGGAACATTTTTTTCTGTTTTATTTTTACATTTTATTTTTAAAAATTTTGAAATTTAATTTTATTTATTTTTTTTATACAGTAGGTTATTATTAGTTATCTATTTTATGCATAAACATGTATACAGGTCAATCCCAATCTCCCAACTCATCCCACCACCACCACCCCATGGCTTCCCCCACTTTGTGTCCATACGTTTGTTCTCTACCTCTGTGTCTCTATTTCTGCCCTGCAAACCAGTTCATCTGTACCATTTTTCTAGGTTCCACATATAGGCCTTAATATACAATATTTGTTTTTCTCTTTCTGACTTACTTCACTCTGCATGACAGTCTCTAGATCCATCAACTTCTCTACAAATGACCCAGTTTCATTCCTTTTTATGGCTGAGTAATATTCCATTTTATATATGTACCACATCTTTATCCATTCGTCTGTCTGTGGCCATTTAGGTTGCTTCCATTACCTGGCTATTGTAAATAGTGCTGCAATGAACATTGTGGTGAATGTGTCTTTGTGATTTATGGTTTTCTCTGGGTATATGCCCAGAAGTGGGATTGCTGGATCCTATGGTAATTCTCTTTTTAGTTTTTTAAAGGAACCTCCATACTGTTCTCCATAGTGACTGTATCAATTTACATTCCCACCAATAGCGGAAGAGGGTTCCTTTTGTCCACACCCTCCCCAGAATTTGTTGTTTGTAGATTATCTGATGATGCCGATTCTAACAGGTGTGCGGTCTTACCTCATTGTAGTTTTGATTTGCATTTCTCTAATAATTAGTGATGTTGAGCAGCTTTTCATGTGCGTCTTGGCCATCTCTGTGTCTTCTTTGAAGAAACGTCTCTTTAGATCTTCTGCCCATTTTTGTATTGGGTTGTTTGTTTTATTAATATTAAGCTGCATGAGTTGTTTATATATATTGGAGATTAAACCTTTGTCCATTGATTCGTTTGTGAACGTTTTCGCCCATTCTGAGGGTTGCCTTTTTCCATTCCCGTTTTTTTAACAAAGAAAGAAAGAAAGCAAAAGAAGCAGAACACTAATGTGCGTGAAATATGCCTCTTGAAACTGTCGTTTTGAAATATGGACGTCTTTTGAATTTTTTGGTCGATATATGACCCCAGGATTTGTTTTCAGGGCAGGTGTCATTTACAGGCCTGTAATGATTTGGAATATCCACTGACCATTAGCGCTGGGATTAAAGCTGCTGTTGTGTGAAACGGCCACAAGGTGGCAGCAGTTCTCCCTTACCAAATCTGGTTACTAGGGCAGCAGAGCCTCAATGGAAGTCGCGTTCTAGATTGGAATGTAGAACGGAATGTGCCAGGAGAAAGCCCCTCAAGTTTGTCTCACTACTTCTTGTTCGTGTTTTTAATTTAATTTTTTAGTTTTTATTACAGCAAGTTTGAGTACAACGTTTAGCTTGTTGTAGGTGTGCAAGAGGTGGTTCTTTTACACATATACATATGTCTGTTCTCCCTGGGATCCTTTTCCCATGTACGTTATGACAGAATGTTGAGTAGTCTTCTCTTGGTACTCCGTAGGTCTTTGGTAATTATATACGTCTACTGTGTTTGTATATGTCTGTTAACCCCAATATCGTAATGAATTCAATCCTCACACCTTTCCTTTGGTGAACCATAAGTTTGTTTAATTAATCTGTGATTGCCCTTCTCCGTGGAAATATCTGCCCTGGTATCAATTTATAGGTAACACCTATAAGTGATATGATATGATATGTGTCTTTCACTTTCTGACTTACTCCAAGTCACGTGATTACCTCTAGACTCATCTACGGTGCTGCAAATGGCATTGTGTCTTTTTTTCCTTGGCCAATATTCTGTCTTAGCGAGGTCCATTTTCTGCAATGTGATTCCCTGAGGGCTGAGGATTAGCTGACCTGGGCAGCCTGACCCTGCCGGCAAGCCCTCCCCAGGTGTGCCTGGGTTGAGGTCAATATAAACAGCACTCCAGGCAGCAATGGCCCCTGCAGCTGTGCCTGACTCCATATTCTCTGCACCATCAGCAGTCTCTGGGCTGTGCTGGTGGGAGGGTGTGAGGGTCCACGGCTTTGTGTGTGGCCCGGTGTGAGTGGGGCTCTGCTGGATTTTCGGCAGGAGTTGCCAGGCTGCCACCTGTAAACAAGAGGATGTGTCACCCATAAATTCCACTGGAATATCTCTCCGGGCTGAGGTGAGGAAGGAAAAAAAGGAGTGGGGGCCGGGACAGGAGGGGTATCTCAGGCAGGGCAATGGAAAGCTTCCAGAAGAGCGCCCGTGGCCAGGACCATCCTGGCTGACCTGCAGGCACCAAGTTGGCCTGCGTGCTGTCGCTGGTGTGGCTCCACGGCCCTTCTTCTAGGCTTTCAAGCCCTTGTACATATTCAGGTGTTTCACCTGGGAAGGGTGGGAACAGTTTAGCAGCAGCTGGCCTGGGGCTCAGCTCACGTTTACTCACAGAGGCCTCGGCACGGTCCCCCAGCTTTGCAATAAGGACGCTCCTTGCGTGGGCGGGCGGGGCTGCTGGCTGTATGGGAGATGATTCCCCACCTCTGACCAATTTCAGAATTGTTTACCACTGGAACAAGTGCCTTGGTAGTGTTTTCCTCTGTATAACTGTTAGGTTCAGTTTTTTTTTTTTTTTGGTTCAAGTTAGATTTTATTCCTCTTTTATGTATTTATGGATATAAGCATGGAAATAATTCATTCTTATAAATACATCAGTGTGAATGGAAGAACTTTTTTTTCTGTATTATTTTTACATTTTATTTTTAAAAAATTTGAAATTTAATTTTATTTATTTTTTTATACAGTAGGTTATTATTAGTTATCTATTTTATGCATAAACATGTATACAGGCCAATCCCAATCTCCCAACTCATCCCACCACCACCACCCCATGGCTTCCCCCACTTTGTGTCCATACGTTTGTTCTCTACCTCTGTGTCTCTATTTCTGCCCTGCAAACCAGTTCATCTGTACCATTTTTCTAGGTTCCACATATAGGCATTAATATACAATATTTGTTTTTCTCTTTCTGACTTACTTCACTCTGCATGACAGTCTCTAGATCCATCAACTTCTCTACAAATGACCGTTTCATTCCTTTTTATGGCTGAGTAATATTCCATTTTATATATGTACCACATCTTTATCCATTCGTCTGTCTGTGGCCATTTAGGTTGCTTCCATTACCTGGCTATTGTAAATAGTGCTGCAATGAACATTGTGGTGAATGTGTCTTTGTGATTTATGGTTTTCTCTGGGTATATGCCCAGAAGTGGGATTGCTGGATCCTATGGTAATTCTCTTTTTAGTTTTTTAAAGGAACCTCCATACTGTTCTCCATAGTGACTGTATCAATTTACATTCCCACCAATAGCGGAAGAGGGTTCCTTTTGTCCACACCCTCCCCAGAATTTGTTGTTTGTAGATTATCTGATGATGCCGATTCTAACAGGTGTGAGGTCTTACCTCATTGTAGTTTTGATTTGCATTTCTCTAATAATTAGTGATGTTGAGCAGCTTTTCATGTGCGTCTTGGCCATCTCTGTGTCTTCTTTGAAGAAACGTCTCTTTAGATCTTCTGCCCATTTCTGTATTGGGTTGTTTGTTTTATTAATATTAAGCTGCATGAGCTGTTTATATATATTGGAGATTAAACCTTTGTCCATTGATTCGTTTGTGAACGTGTTTGCCCATTCTGAGGGTTGCCTTTTTCCATTCCCGTTTTTTTAACAAAGAAAGAAAGAAAGCAAAAGAAGCAGAACACTAATGTGCGTGAAATATGCCTCTTGAAACTGTCGTTTTGAAATATGGACGTCTTTTGAATTTTTTGGTCGATATATGACCCCAGGATTTCTTTTCAGGGCAGGTGTCATTTACAGGCCTGTAATGATTTTGAATATCCACTGACCATTAGCGCTGGGATTAAAGCTGCTGTTGTGTGAAACGGCCACAAGGTGGCAGCAGTTCTCCCTTACCAAATCTGGTTACTAGGGCAGCAGAGCCTCAATGGAAGTCGCGTTCTAGATTGGAATGTAGAACGGAATGTGCCAGGAGAAAGCCCCTCAAGTTTGTCTCACTACTTCTTGTTCGTGTTTTTAATTTAATTTTTTAGTTTTTATTACAGCAAGTTTGAGTACAACGTTTAGCTTGTTGTAGGTGTGCAAGAGGTGGTTCTTTTACACATATACATATGTCTGTTCTCCCTGGGATCCTTTTCCCATGTACGTTATGACAGAATGTTGAGTAGTCTTCTCTTGGTACTCCGTAGGTCTTTGGTGATTATATACGTCTACTGTGTTTGTATATGTCTGTTAACCCCAATATCGTAATGAATTCAATCCTCACACCTTTCCTTTGGTGAACCATAAGTTTGTTTAATGAATCTGTGATTGCCCTTCTCCGTGGAAATATCTGCCCTGGTATCAATTTATAGGTAAAACCTATGAGTGATATGATATGATATGTGTCTTTCACTTTATGACTTACTCCAAGTCACGTGATTACCTCTAGACTCATCTACGGTGCTGCAACTGGCATTGTGTCCTTTTTTTCCTTGGCCAATATTGTCTCTTAGCGAGGTACATTTTCTGCAATGTGATTCCCTGAGGGCTGAGGATTAGCTGACCTGGGCAGCCTGACACTGTCGGCAAGCCCTCCCCAGGTGTGCCTGGGTTGAGGTCAATATAAACAGCACTCCAGGCAGCAATAGCCCCTGCAGCTGTGCCTGACTCCATATTCTCTGCACCATCAGCAGTCTCGGGGCTGTGCTGGTGGGAGGGTGTGAGAGTTCACGGCTTTGTTGGTGGCCCGGTGTGAGTGGGGCTCTGCTGGATTTTCGGCAGGAGTTGCCAGGCTGCCACCTGTAAACAAGAGGATGTGTCACCCATAAATTCCACTGGAATATCTCTCCTGGCTGAGGTGAGGAAGGAAAAAAAGGAGTGGGGGCCGGGACAGGAGGGGTATCTCAGGCAGGGCAATGGAAAGCTTCCAGAAGAGCGCCCGTGGCCAGGACCATCCTGGCTGACCTGCAGGCACCAAGTTGGCCTGCGTGCTGTCGCTGGTGTGGCTCCACGGCCCTTCTTCTAGGCTTTCAAGCCCTTGTACATATTCAGGTGTTTCACCTGGGAAGGGTGGGAACAGTTTAGCAGCAGCTGGCCTGTGGCTCAGCTCACGTTTACTCACAGAGGCCTCGGCACGGTCCCCCAGGTTTGCAATAAGGACGCTCCTTGCGTGGGCGGGCGGGGCTGCTGGCTGTATGGGAGATGATTCCCCACCTCTGACCAATTTCAGAATTGTTTACCACTGGAACAAGTGCCTTGGTAGTGTTTTCCTCTGTATAACTGTTAGGTTCAGTTTTTTTTTTTTTTTGGTTCAAGTTAGATTTTATTCCTCTTTTATGTATTTATGGATATAAGCATGGAAATAATTCATTCTTATAAATACATCAGTGTGAATGGAAGAACTTTTTTTTCTGTATTATTTTTACATTTTATTTTTAAAAAATTTGAAATTTAATTTTATTTATTTTTTTATACAGTAGGTTATTATTAGTTATCTATTTTATGCATAAACATGTATACAGGCCAATCCCAATCTCCCAACTCATCCCACCACCACCACCCCATGGCTTCCCCCACTTTGTGTCCATACGTTTGTTCTCTACCTCTGTGTCTCTATTTCTGCCCTGCAAACCAGTTCATCTGTACCATTTTTCTAGGTTCCACATATAGGCATTAATATACAATATTTGTTTTTCTCTTTCTGACTTACTTCACTCTGCATGACAGTCTCTAGATCCATCAACTTCTCTACAAATGACCGTTTCATTCCTTTTTATGGCTGAGTAATATTCCATTTTATATATGTACCACATCTTTATCCATTCGTCTGTCTGTGGCCATTTTGGTTGCTTCCATTACCTGGCTATTGTAAATAGTGCTGCAATGAACATTGTGGTGAATGTGTCTTTGTGATTTATGGTTTTCTCTGGGTATATGCCCAGAAGTGGGATTGCTGGATCCTATGGTAATTCTCTTTTTAGTTTTTTAAAGGAACCTCCATACTGTTCTCCATAGTGACTGTATCAATTTACATTCCCACCAATAGCGGAAGAGGGTTCCTTTTGTCCACACCCTCCCCAGAATTTGTTGTTTGTAGATTATCTGATGATGCCGATTCTAACAGGTGTGAGGTCTTACCTCATTGTAGTTTTGATTTGCATTTCTCTAATAATTAGTGATGTTGAGCAGCTTTTCATGTGCGTCTTGGCCATCTCTGTGTCTTCTTTGAAGAAACGTCTCT